>NC_060141.1:625822380-628322380 GCF_021461385.2 Schistocerca piceifrons
AATTGATGTGCTGGCCCCCGACTGGTCAGATAAAAAACCCTATTGAACACGTCTGGGATGTGATTGAATATGGCGCCAGAGCTCATGGCTTCCTTCACCAAAATTTACAGGAAGTATGTGACTAGAGTGTGCGCCTCTGTTATCCGTGCCAGAGGTGGACATACTCGGTATTGCGTAGGTGATCATAATATCCTGGTTGATCTGTGTAGAACAAAAATTTTTCCTAGGTTACTTGGCCCATTTGTACATCCTCACCACTTAGAAGTTTTTGGGAGACAAGTAAGCCACTGATGCATGTGTAGGAGAAAACGATTGTTACGAGGGAACACCTCAATGCATATGTAACGCATATATGGCCATAACTGACCAAAGCTGCTGGGAAAACTATCGTTGCGTATGCTTACTGATGGTAGTCTACAGAAGCCTTCGGTAGTTTTACAACTAGTGACTGTGCAGTGGGGTGACTAATTTTTTGTCGGGTGAGCTTACTCAGCTTTGTTAGCTACAACACCGATTTGGCTATCATTTATCACAAAAATGCTCCTTCCTGTACGGCACAACATTGATACTACAGTGACCTTCAACAGGTAGGGTTCCTCACTAGTGGTGCCCTGAAATTCTTGCTGTATGTAATGCAACACCCGCTGGAGCACATCTTGACCTTTCTTCCGTGCTTCAAGTAATCAAGCACTTCTTCAGCACCACTTCCAAAGCGCGTGCGGATAGATTTGGCCCCGGCTTCAGCCAAATTTGCAGTAACAGGCTTAGGAGCCTTAACTCACTAATGGTGAGGCGGCCCTTAACGCTCAAGACTTTCCTCGGAATAATTCTCGCCGGAGAATAAAAAATGAGCAGCCGGGCACCAGAGCTCCGGTCCGGCTGGACCGCCGCGTCGCTTTTTTGCCGACGTCGGGTCGTTAGTGGACGTCCATTGGATTTCAGACGGGGCCCCCGGCGTAATTTGTGTAGCAGCAAGTTGCCTCCGACGGTCCGGCTGGATTAACCCTAATGGGACTCAGGAGCAAAGAACTTCCTCTGCATCCCATAACACGCGTCACGCAAAATGAAACTGGAAAATGCACATAAAAATTAGCGGCGCGTCTGTTCGGGGCGCGCACGCTGGCCCGCAAAGCAAATGCGAAAAAAACGCGGTGTCCTCTTTGTCAGATTGCGTGTTCCGGAGACCACTGTAAGACTGAGTTACCGCTTGCCTCCCCAGAAAAAAAGGGTGTGTGTGAGGGTGGGACGCGGGACGGAGGGAGAGGGTGGGCAAATGGAGTGAGACAAATGTCGTTCTCATGCAAGGACTGAAACTGTGGTGGACACCAAAAACTGTGATTAGCTGTATGAATTCACTACACGCCGACATCTGGGCTGCAGTGAAAAACCTGCTCCATCGCTGACATCGGATTCTACCACATTTTTTAAAGAAAGCATCAGATAAATCTTGCATCCCTTCGCCACGTTCTATGAGTTCTGCAAGGGTAATTGATAGACACCTCGTTTCTCGACAGTTACTGGAAAATGGCGGCTATTTTACGTCAGTCTCTGGGATGCAGCGATGCGTCTGTGTGAAATTATTTATGACTGTGGAGAGTGCCAGAATACACAGGGTTAACATTAATAAAACTGACAAATTTCAGGTGTAGAGGAAAAAAGGTCGTATGAACATGTGTCCGGAAATGTACTGTCGCCACGGGTGCTGGAGCTAACAAATGAAAGTTCCTCTGACCACGTGCCATGTCTTCCTTATGTGCGGCAGGCTGTATGAAGCAGCGTACTGTAAACACCAGACTGGTCCAGTGTTAATGTATGGGACAAGCCGAGATAGTGTCTGTGTATTGCGAAGCAGATGGAGCCATTAGAGAGGCAGCACGGCATACGGAAACAAGTACCCTCACAAACACCAACCATACCACAAAACATTTCACGCCCTGTTCGGACGTTTGTGTGATCACAGGTTCTTTCAGACAGACGAACGGTTAGGGAGGCGGTGGACTGTACGTACTCCAGATTTGGAGGATCGGGGTCTGCCTCTCGATCGTTCCCATCTGCTTGGCCATATACAAACACCATCTCGGTTTGTTCCCGACATGAATACCGCACTATTCTGCCGCTTACGGTACGCAGCAACAGTCACAGACAGCAACACACAATAAACACATTGTACCTGGCAAATTGAACTTCATTCGACAGCTCCATATGCCATGGCAACGATCCACTTGCGGACACATGTTAATAGAATTCTTTTTTTCTCTCTCTCTCTCTCTCTTTTTCAATCTCCTTCCCTGCAGTTTGTAGGTTTTATTAATGTCCACCCTGTATAGGTGATTGATGAAGTTGCGCTGGATCAAAGTGTCGCCGCCGCTATTGTTGTCATGGCAGTATCATTTAGTGGCTCAAGAAAGACTTCATTACAAGAAGAATAGGTGTACGTTGTGCAGACCAAAGGAAAGCGTTCAGAAGGTATAGCCGACTAAACCGTGACCAAAAGAAGCGGATCTATTGGTTTCAAATTACTACTTTAGCAGGGTGGGTTGGAGTAAATGACATTGGGTCGGTGCGATGTTCTCATATGACTCTCTGTTCACTGGGACAAGCAGTTGTGACCATTATCTGGTGTGTGCCAACGGAGAATATGTCAAAGTGTTTTTCCCGTTCTGGGGCATTAGTATTGTACCGGAACATGGAGCGATGGTGTGATTTGGTACAATGAAACCTAACTCTACATCATAAATTCGGAGTTGGCTCGGTTAGACAGCAAAAGTATTATATATAGTAAGTCAGTAAGCTGAGTACTGCTTCTGTATGTTATAGTGGACTGAGACTTCAGTTTATGGAGACATAGGTTCCAAATGAAACGTCACAGTCGCTGAGACACATTTTAAACGCAACAAGTAAGCAAAGTGCCCTTCACATTCATTTGATATGGATATCACTGACTACTCATAAAATTATCTCCGATCCCTGCAACAGCACAGTGACGGAAATAAGGGAAATAGTGCAATAAGGCCTTATTTTTTACTTTCTTTTTTCAACGACGAGACATCGCTTCTTTGTTTTATGAATAAAATGGCATAATCAATTCGATTTGCAACGTGGGGGATAACCACATATGCCGTGATTACAGTATTTAAAAGCGCCGTAGTTGAAGACAAGAGCGTGAAGTATAGCTAGCTGGGATACAACCTTTTTCGCAGACTTACGTGGTGGGGTCAACTTTCGTCAACTCAGATCGTAGTGTGACGTTCAAGAAAGCTGTCAATGCGTAATGAATACCTGACGAATAATTTAGGATAATCTTTGATTCAACGAACAATCAAATTTCCCCAAAGACTTTATTAGTAAATTTCTCGTCTGTATTTTGCAAAATTATGTCACGAATGTCGATCACATAGTTTTAGCTGTTTGTGGCGCTTTAATATGTCTGTGTATTACGAGTTCAGTCATCCCACGATAGCAGTGCTTATTGGGAAGCAGGTCTGCACTGGGGAAACTGCGGTCCTCGTGGAGGGGAAGTTAATTCGTGGCTCCTACTCCTTCCGAGTTGTGCAGGCGGTCATTATTAAACGGTTGCAGCTCTTCTGCATTTTCTATGCCAAGTCTGCAGGATTGTTCGTAGGTACAGGTTGGTGAGTGTTGGTGTCAGCCCACATCCCTGCCACATATCCTTATTCTCCACGAATTCTTCTGCCCCTACTATTCCCAGATCTTACACTCGCTGTGTTGTTTTCATATACAATAGAGCGTCGATTATGCAAACGTCGGTCGACCGAACGACCGCTTAACCGAACTGTGTACTCGCTCGCACGTGTTACTCTCCCACCCTACCGTCCATCATCCCCCTCACTCCCAAACCAAGTTTCCCACAGTACTCGCCGCACTGGGCCACCGCTGGCGGAACATTGCTTCTAAAGTGGCTTTCACAAGGCGCTGCTGACCGGCCAAGCCGCCAGTCGCTGTGTTTCAACAATCAGCACACTTCTGTCGCCTTGGCAACAGATGCGCCAGCTTAGAGTTGAGGCGTGCCGCTCCGCGCAGTTTGAAGGATTGCGCGCCCCCAAGAAGAGCTTCTCACGGTGCAAACAGTCACTTTCTGATCTCTGTTATGACCACTTGTGTGTGCTGCGTGAAGAAGTGAACTTGACGATACAAAATGCTTAAACGTAAACGTGTTGTCCTTTCTATGAGGGACAAGTACGAAATTATTACTATATATTCCTACTGAAGTTGCCTTTGTATGTTACTTTGTAATACTAAAAGAGATGCCTGTTTTTTATGAATAAATTTACTGTACAGTACTTCTTGTTGGCAAATAAACATGTACAGTTAGATTATCCGAACAAACCAGTTTTCCGAACACCCATGTCCCCCAATTACTTCGGATAATCGACGCTCTACTGTAATTTCATAACATCCCTTAGCAACCGTTGATCAAACTCTGCTCTTTCAACTTTTCGCACAATTTGTTGGCGTGTACCTTACCATACACTTTCTCTAGGTCGTCCAATGCAGCATAAATCTCCAATCCAATCTTTGTAGGTTTTTCACAGTTTTGTTCTGGAGATGCTTTCTATTACCGATCTTCCTGCTCGGAATCCTGCTTGCTCTTGTTGCTGCTTGTGAGTTGCTATTTTTCTACCAGATCTCTCAGTACCTTCGAGTACAATCTGCCATCGAAAGAGGTCACTCCCAATCTGCTATAATTATTTGGAGAATTATGTTGCACTCTCTTATGCTCTGGTTTAAAGGTACATGTTTTCCATTCCGATGGAACATCCCCTCCGTTCAATACTATTTCAGACAGTTATTTTGGCAGTGCAAACTCTCGATATATTGATCCATATCTTGGTGTCTTTTCCATCTAACAGCTCCTCCCATCCCGCTGAAGAACTTTTGTATCTAAACGTCGTAGCTCCTCCTGTGGCATCTTCACCTCACATCCTGTAAAAGTATATGTGGTCGTGCAGGGCTAGTTCGGAAGCCTATCGAGTTCGTGTAGTTAGTGGCGCAAATGGCGAACCTAAACGCATTTCATCAAAACAGATTTAGAAAACTAGGTAGAATCTATAGTCATAGCGTGTAGGCTATGTAGAATCTATAGTGTTCATAGCGGTCATGATATTAGAGTAAAGCAGTGTGCAGGAGGTAACTAGTCAAGCCACACACACACACACACACACACACACACACACACACACACACACACACACACACACGTACGTGCGGTAGGCGGTAGGTTACACGCAGCTTGGCTTCTACTGCTGCTTCTTTTTTAATCCGCCTTTACATCGTCATTTCAGCACAGAAGCTTTCACAACATCCGGAAACACAGTGGTGATTAAAAGACAGCTTTCGTTGTGCCTTATCAGCTGGTGTCATTATGCAAATGCGAAGCGGCGCGCGTCTTTGTTGGTGGGCGGTGTTACACCTACCGCTAAAGTATTCCCGTCCCAGCCGCTGCGAGCGTCACGCCTTTAAATACGTCAGCGGGGATCTGCACACGGCTTATCCTTGCGAGGCAACTTAGGTGAATTATGCGCGGGCCGCCCTGTTCGCGTAACTCCGCGTAAGAGTTGTGTTCTGCCCGAGTTCTGACGCTGCCGAGCAACGCTGCCGTATCCACGCCGACTTAGTGAGCGAATCCCGGAGGCTCTTACGGTCGTACGGTATGAACTTACATCGGCTTTATCGTGCCTAAGAGATCTACATTGTTTTGCTGCTGTTTAAAATTGGACATAATGTAAAGGAACATTGCAGAGTTACTGTGGAATATCATAAAAGCAGAATCGAACCAGTACCTACACGTGACAACGTTTTGTCGTCTTTCTTCCGGTCACTCACAAAATGGGGATTTACACTACTGGCCATTAAAATTGCTACACCAACAAGAAATTGATATGATACACGGGTATTCATTGGACAAATATATTACATTAGAACTGACATGTGCTTACATTTTCACGCAATTTGGGTGCATAGATCCTGAGAAATCAGTACCCAGAACAACCACCTCTGGCCGTAATAACAGCCTTGATACGCCTGAGCATTGAGTCAACCAGAGCTTGGATGGCGTGTACAGGTACAGCTGCCCATGCAGCTTTAACACGATACCACAGTTCATCAAGAGTAGTGACTGGCGTATGGAGACGAGCCAGTTGCTCGGCCATCATTCACCAGACATTTTCAATTGGTGAGAGATCTGGAGAATGTGCTGACCAGGGCAGCAGTTGAACATTTTCTGTATCCAGAAAGGCCGTACAGGACCTGCAACATGCGGTCGTACATTATCCTGCTGAAATGTAGGGTTTCGCAGGGATCGAATGAAGGGTAGAGCCACGGGTCGTAACACATCTGAAACGTAACGTCCACTGTTCAAAGTGTCGCCAATGCGAACAAGAGGTGACCGAGACGTGTAACCAATGGCACCCCATACGATCACGCCGGGTGATACGCCAGTATGGCGATGTCGAATATACGCTTCCAATGTGCGTTCACCGCGATGTCGCCAAACACGGATACGACCATCATGGTGCTGTAAACAGATAATGGATTCATCCGAAAAAACGACGTTTTGCCATTCGTGCACCCAGGTTCGTCGTTGAGTACACCATCGCAGGCGCTCCTGTCTGTGATGTAGCGTCAACGGTAACCGCAGCCATTGTCTCCGAGCTGATAGCCCATGCTGCTGCAAACGCCGTCGAACTGTTGGTGCAGATGGTTGTTGTCTTGCAAACGTCCCCAACTGTTGACTCAGGGATCGAGACGTGGCTGCACGATACTTTACAGCCATGCGGATAAGATGCGTGTCATCTGGACTGCTAGTGATACGAGGCTGTTGGGATCCAGTACGGCGTTCCGTATGACCCTCCTGAACCCACCGGTTCCATATTCTGCTAACAGTCATTGGATCTCGACCAACGCGAGCAGCAATGTCGCGATACGATAAACCGCAATTGCGATAGGCTCCAATCCGACCTTTATCAAAGTCGGAAACGTGATGGTACGCATTTCTCCTCCTTACAAGAGGCGTCACAACAACGTTTCACCAGGCAACGCCGGTCAACTGCTGTTTGTGAATGAGAAATCGGTTGGAAACTTTCCTCATGTCAGCACGTAGTAGGTGTCGCCACCGGCGCCAACCTTCTGTGAGTGCTCTCGAAAGCTAATCATTTGCATAGCACAGCATCTTCTTCCTGTCGGTTAAATTTCGCGTCTGTAGCACGTCATCTTCGTGGTGTAGCAATTTTAAAGGCCAGTAGTGTAACTCCTGAGTCTTTTGATATTGTGCCTTTAATTGCAGTTGCCCTCTTGCTACTGTGTGGTTATAATCACAGTGCAGCTGTTCACACGGGCCCAGTGAGAGCTGTAATTAACCGTATGGATGCCAAATTTATATGCTGGAAAAGATAGTTCCAGTTGTGGCCACTAGATGCTATCTGGATTCTGTGAATGCAAAAAAGACGTATACAAATGTTTCCATACATTGTGGATCAGGAAAGGTACGTGGGTAGAAAAGGTCAAAGTAATCTGTAAGGCAAAATGTTGTTATTACTAACATCCGCTTACACAATTTGTATGAGCACCGGAGACATCGACGAGATGTTGTATCTACATCTACATCCACATCTACGTGATTACTCTGCTATTCACAATAAAGTGCCTGGCAGAGGGTTCAGTGAACCACCTTCATGCTGTCCCTCTACGTTCCACTCTCGAACGGCACGCGGGAGATACGAGCACTTAAATTTTTTTGTGCGAGCAATGATTTCTCTTATTTTATCGTGATGATCATTTATCCCTATGTAAGTGGGTCCCAACAGAATGTTTTCGCAATCGGAGGAGAAAACTGGTGATTGAAATTTCATGAGAAGATCCCGTCGCAACGAAAAACGCCTTTGTTTTAATGATTGTCACTCGAATTCACGTATCGTGTCTGTGACTCTATCTCCCCTATTTCGCGATAAAACAAAACGAGCAGCCCTTCTTTGTACTTTTTCGATGACAACCGTCAGTCCCACCTGATGCGGATCCCACACCGCTCAGCAATACTCCAGAATATGGCGGACAAGCGTAGTGTAAGCAGTCTCTTTGGTAGACCTGTAGCACGTTCTAAGTGTTCTGCCAATGAATCGCAGTCTTTGGTTTGCGCTAACCCCAACCATAGGTAAACCGATGCGATCAGTAGTTGCTCGCAGCAGTTATAGGGGAATCTGAGCGACATGTTCCTGTGTACTGGACTTCAAATAGAGACCAAACGTGTGGCTGGTAAACGCATTCCTTTAGATATCTCCAGAGCCAAAAGTGGCACGGATTCAGATGAGGTGATCTTGCAAGCCATGGATATGAAAAATATCAGGAGGTAACAAGCTGGTGGAAGATGCATGAAAACAGTGGTTTCCATGGAGCTGCGCTGTTCTAAAGCTGGATTCACATCTGTGGAAGGATGTTTTGATAATGTGCAGACGACACGGCACTCTTGACAAGTCGTCTCTGATGTATTCTCTCCAAAGAAGAGCTGACCGAGATCATATGTGCTTGTGAACCAACACCACAGACGCACGAGCAGCGGGTGCAATGGCTCTTTGGGCACAACATGTACTTTGAAAACACCTCAAATTCGGCAGTTCTGCGTATTCACTGCACCTTGTAGAGTGATGTGCGTCTCGTCACTCCATAGAACAGTGCCCTGCTACATGTCGTCAACTCCGATCCGTGCCGGAACGCGGAGAGTAAATTCAGAACGGTGCAGCGGGTCATGAGGTTTCAGTTGCTGTCTGGATCCCGTACTTGTGCCAGTATTATATAGAACGCAAAACATTCCGTACCGTTGACGATGGGGTGGACAATCTCATGACTCTTACATCAACACTGGCGATTCCCCGGGCAGCGTGCTGCGTGGTTAGTTAAAGCAAAAGCAACCTCGTCAGTAACTTCCACCGAGATAGAAAGCCTCCCTCTTCCAGGTGCCAGACCATTCATTATCATCTGGTTTAAACCATTTAATGACATAGGGACTCTCCTCAGACCTTCAAGTCTGACACTGTCCCAATGCAGCACTGTAATTTCTGACGTCCACTTGAAACAGTATCGCTATCAGCGCACGGTATCTCTTATCGATAGACGGACTGTTCACTCCGTTATGGCTCGTGAAGCGATAGTTTTGTCCTAATGTAATACATGTCGTGTAGAGCGTAAAGTAGCCACAACTGTAACAAATTTGGTTTCCAGCGTAAATCATTTGCGAATTAACGCATTAGAATATATACCAAGTTTCGATGCCACACGAAAATTACAGCCCAGACTGGAACCACCGTAGGTAGCTACACTTTAATTATAACCAAATGGTACAAGAAGTGGAGGTAGGAGAAGGGAATGTATGGGAGATGGAAGAGGGTATGCCGGCAGAAGAACTTCAGAGTATAAAAACTATTTTCATTGTGACAAATATCGATGAATCAAAACGTTACAACCACCTGTGCACAGTGTGTTTGTCCAGTTTTGCGAAGAAATACAGCAGCGAGCCTACTTGGCGTGGTCACGACAGGATCTTGGTGCGTTTCCGGAGGTACACAGCACGAGATGTCTACGCACACTTCAGGGGATTCCAGAACTACGAACTTGTGTTTTTTTTTTTATGCTTGTGGAGACCCGATAGGGCCCCAGTTGTATTCCATCTGGTGCAGATCAGTCGAAGCATGTGAGTAGACCATTCCCCTCAAATGATTGTATCACGATTCTACTGTGGAAGGCACAATCGCAGTCGTTGAAGGCAACACTCATGAATGAATGGAAGTGGTCTGTAATAAAGTTTCAGCTGACATAGCGCCATCGATTACTGTCACAAGTTCATGATAAACCAGGTGAATGTCTCTCAGTAGCAGATTACTGCCATTTCCATGCGTTTGTGCGCTGAGTACGTTTCGAACATCCGTTCCCCTGGATCACGGTGTATCACGACCATCGACTTGGCGTAGCAACAAAAGTAATTCATCCGACTTGCTGACACGTTTCAATTGATCGTCATTCTAATGGTCATCAAGTATCTGGCCCTTCGGCCCTTACCGCCACAGAATTGTTCACGCCGTCTTTTTAGCGAACATCTTGTCTCAAATTTCTTTTATGGTCCATCAATGAATATCCCGCTACAAAGCGGAGGAAATTCACCTCTGGTTATTCGATTCATCCTAATTGACCAGATATTAGGGTCCAACAATTGCTACCATACAACAGCAAAGGTAACGCTGTAGCAATGTTGAGTTTCCGTACATGATGTTTTAATGTACGTCGTATAGTTCCACAGTAATACCGGAATCTGGCCAATTTTAGCTCCACATCCACCCGAAATATTTAAACTCTCTTACTTGACAAATTATTTGTCCATCTGTAACAATTTCGGCTATTGTGGATTCCAGTCCTTGAAATTCCATCACTTTTCTTTTACTTGTCGATGTTCTCATTCCGTATTTAGGGGCAATTTGATTAAGTTTGTGTACTAAAATTTGAACCTGTTCTTGAGTTTCACCTATTATAATCTGATCATCAGCAAATAGCATCATAATAAAAATCGTCATTTCTTAATGTGTCGCTTAATAAAATGAACCATTTACCAACGGTATCTTCAACGTAAATATTACAATGGGTGGTGGTCAATGGGCAGCCTTGTCTGACTCTTTGATTGATATTATCAGATTCTTCCCATTTCTGGCCGTACGGATCCTAATTTATTATTTTTGTACAATGACTGAAATGCCGTAATCACGTGTGCTGGCAGATTCCTTTAATCTTTGTCTCACGCAAGTTTACTTTCAGTGGGACAATAAATTCTATGAGCAAATTGATGGTGTTGCTATGGAAAACTCACTCAGTGCAGTTGCAGGGAATTTTCATACGCAAAAATTTGAGGAATCAGTATTTCACATGGCGAAACAGTCGTCTTGGTTTAGGTACGTTGATAATATTTTCGTTATAAGGCCTCATGGAGACAAACAGTTTTCAACGTCTGTAATTTTTGCGTATGATATTAATTATAATATAAAGTTTACTATGGAAAAGAAGGTCAGACACAATTTTCGAACCTACAGGTTCTTCTAAAACCTGATAGGACTTAGGACACAAAGTCTACAGAAAGCCCACACACACGAATAGATACCTTAACGGAAATTGTAAAGGAAAGAGGGGTAATCAAAACAATGGTTGACTGGACCAAAAGACTCTGTGAACGACAGTGTTTGCAGTGTTTGGAGAGCGAACTGAACCATTTAAGAACTGCCTTCAGAAGAAACGACTAATATACTCTGCCAAAGAGATAAGCAGGCCAATACAACCTAAAAGAGAAAGTTTTCCTCTCCCTCGCAAATGATGTAAAAGGACGCATCGGCAGATTATAATATAAAATTCCTCGCACATGTGTTCAAGTGTGCATAGGAACTGCAAGAAACCTTAGCATTACACTTAGGGAATAAAAGAGCAATTATCGTCTATGAAACACGAATAAACTGACATCAGCAGATCTTGTACTGAGACGAGGGAGCCACCAAATTTGTTTCTCCAATACCATGTTTTACCTAAATTCAGTAATAACTACGCTGTGACACAGAGAGGAGCAACAGAAGTCCAAAAGTACAGAAATAGCTTCTTATAAAAGAAGGATTGAAATTAAACAAGTTGTGACCTTATTGCTCGACAAAACAAAGGTCGCCAACTGTTCTTTACCATCAGCTCCGTAACAGACGTCGGCGCAACTCCGCGATCTTTAGGGAGCGGTCTGATAACGTCACGAATGACCGTTGCGTGGATACTTATAAACAGTTGGGCTTGTTGACGTTGCTTAAATTTGCAATCGCTGTCTGAGTCTTTTTAGCTTCTAATGTCGTCTCCAGCGTTGGAAGATGAAATGTTATGCAGAGAAACATGCCTTCGACCGTAGCCACCTCCAAGAATGCATGTACTCGCTGTGAAGAAGAAATTAAATGTATTTTGTCTAATAATATCTGAAATATTGCAATTATTTCAGTTAAATCGATATGTCTTACCATTCGCCGTTTATTCGATACGGATGTGCTGTATTGCTCGTTCTACAAAATTAGGTAAAACTATGGGAAATCATGTGCTGAATTTCGGATACTTTATAACGTCGAATTACTTCCTGTAAATTGAAGACGTAAACAGAATGAGATTTTCACTCTGCAGCGGAGTGTGCGCTGATATGAAACTTCCTGGCAGATTAAAACTGTGTGCCGGACCGAGACTCGAACTTGGGACCTTTACCTTTCGCGGGCAAGTGCTCTACCAACTGAGCTGCCCAAGCACGACTCACGCCCCGTACTCACAGCTTTACTTCTGCCAGTACCTCGTCTCCTACCTTCCAAACTTTACAGAAACTCTCCTGCGAACCTTGCAGAACTAGCACTCCTGAAAGAAAGGATATAGCGGAGACATGGCTTAGCCAAAGCCTAGGGGATGTTTCCAGAACGAGATTTTCACTCTGCAGCGGAGTGTGCGCTGATATGAAACTTCCTGGCAGATTAAAACTGTGTGCCGGACCGAGACTCAAACTCGGGACCTTTGCCTTTGCCTTTTTGAAGACGTAAAATCTGTAAATGAGACCGCGATAATGTTTATTTGTAAAGCAACTTCTTGGTGTCATAAACTATACAATTCACTGTTAGAGATTTTGGACTTTGCCATCTTCAAGTCACTTACAAATTGAAAAAAAATTGTGTAAGAACATAAGTTTAGACAGCTGAACCAATTTCAACGTCATGCCTTGTGATGCATAACAAAAATAAAAATGTGCTAACACGATTGGCATCCATGTATACCAGTCACACATAGCACAAAAAATTTCTTACGGTGATGTCATCAGACTGTATCTCTAGATACATGCCAAGTGCTGGTGATCGCGTGGGTGCGTCCTGTGTTACCACAAGTAACTGAGGTCAGTAGACGGTTCGAATACTAAGATACATGAGTAATTAACATCGTAAATTTAGTAGTTAATATAATACGCGTAGTCATTAAATAACACATTATACGGCAAAAAGAGTGTCAGAGAATAAAACATGAACTGGCATACAATATCCAGAAATAGACACTCACATGAAAAACAAATAAAATGTGTAAAGAGTTGTAGTAGGAAGCTCCTAGTGAAACATCCCCTTTGAACAATTTATACATGACTGTGCTTAACCTGACACACAATATTTTTTAGCGCAACGCAGTCTGACTTTCAAAAATCCCTACAAAAGAATGGCCCTGACTAACATTAAACTATACCTTTCACAAATCACTTACCTCACAAAAGTCTTCGCTGCTCAAGCTACTGCAATACAGCGAGCGCCACTACTGCCAGCTAAATAAAAGATTCAAACTATGGAAGGCACTAACTACTGATAGGGATACTTAGCAAATGAAAGATATTAATAGAGAACAAACAATGTATTTACCTTGATATCATCATATATAAATATAGCAGTTCATGACAAATTACAAAACTCCGCCATCTGTCTCCCCACATCCACCACTGCTGGCGGCTCACCTCCAACTGCGCAACGCTACGCGCTGTTCACAGTATTACAACAATGCAAAGCAGCCACAGACTGCACACAGCACAGCCAGTGATTTTCATACAGAGGTGGCGTTACCAATAAAAAACTTAAACAGCCTACTTACATAGCCCCCATGCTCCCCACAAAAAATTTTACAAATTGGATTGGGCAGTGGCCAATACAGATTTGAAAAATTTTTTCATAATTACAATAACAAAGGAATCAAATGCACACACTTATTGATACAATGTTGGTCAAAAGCTAAAAATTTCTCACAGTCCATAAAGACAGTCCAGATCATTCATCACGGTAAAATAGTAGTGTTTTTCTCAAAGTCTGAGCAGTAAAAGAAAATGCACACGGCAGTAGTGGATTTCCATGCAGTCTTGAAGAAGTAGCGTTGTCCTTCCAACGGAAAGACAGTGCTGACTCTTGACATGCTGACAGATAATGGGCCACAACAGAGCAAACCCACAGCAGAGTCAGTCGAAATTTTGAAGTGTATTGGTAGGTAGGTCATCACAGAGCAGACCCACTGTAGTCCTGGTAGAGATTACGGTATTGGTGGGCCACCAGAGGTGCAGACCCACTGCAGTCCTTGTAGAAATAATGGTATTGATGGATCATCAAAGATGTAGACCCACTGTAGTCCTTGTAGAGATAATTGTATTGGTGGGTCATCAAAGATGCAGACCCACTGTAGTCCTTGTAGAGATAGCCAGCAGCCATCTGTTGTGACTGTGCAGGTGCACAATCACCATTGAAGAGTCTTGCGGATAATACAGCAAGTCCATAACCACCACTTGTGCACTCACAAAGTTTTTTGGAATTGTCCTTAGAACCAGCAATGCTGTTATCCAGTCCCTTGCTGAATTAGTAACACACGTGCAAACACTAACAGTCCCAACTTCTCACATATTGTCCATATACTATGACCAACAGAAATGTGTGCAGTGAAATGAATGCTTACAAGTTACTTAGTTTGTTAAACTGGTGTCAATTACAATTTTATAACATGAGAATACAATAACAAAGGTACAGAATACATCATTAAAGAACATAACAATACAGATAACATTTGTAGTAAAACAGGCTTTACAAAAGAATAGAAATAGACATATACATCAATGTTACAGGAATTATGACATAAGTAAATATATAAAAGATCAGAATAACTTTTGAAACATCAACCTCAAACATGAGCATTAAAACAAAACAGAATAAATAATGTCTAAACATCTTTACAAAGAAAATAACATATTATAAATGCAAATTATGTTTGAGGATAACAGTATTCCTCATCATAGTGAATGTAGCTTAGTATTAGAAAAATTCTACAACATAAGTCTTACCAGATAAACATATAAATACAGGAAAAACATAAATACCCAAGGGTACACAAACATATAGCGGAATAATACAAGGGAAGGACAGGGTTTGTTTTACTGCAGTGTTTTGTGAACAAAACTTCCTTTACTTCTTGGAGATCTCCCTTCATTCATCATTATTCCCAAAAGGTCCTATCTATACCTCCTTCCTGTACTTTTCTCATATAGCCTCTCAGTGCATTTCTTCAAATTCATCGCAACTCATTCTCTTATAGGCTACCCCCTCTTAAGCTAACTTAAATCTACTGAGCTCAGATGCTAAACTAAGGGACGAGGCAATGCAGCAGCACATAAAACAATTAATATAAACAGCAATGAAAAAAAATGGAAAATCGCAAAGCAAGCTACAGTAACTCTAAATTACCAAGCAATTCAACATTACAACTAATATGAGGCAATGCGCAGCAAACAAAAAAAATAAATCTGGCTTAGCAGAGTAACACAAATTAAAGTTCAGTAGCACTATGCCTGGCAAACAGTAGCTTATATCTAAACATGACATAGCTCAAGCAGAAAAAATAGTACACTAAAGATAACAATGCAGATAAGGGAAATGTATAATCACATCTTAATGTCTAAGTAATTAAAGTGGTGCACCACAACAACTTATTGTAAAACACATATTACCATGTACTTGAAAAGAAAATTATGTGTTACTGTTACTAGTTCCTTCTTATTGTTCTTTCCTTTCCAAGTGCTCCTTTTTTAAAGAATGTGGATCATAAAATAATTATTTAATAGATCTGTTGACAGAAAGTGTTCACATTAGCAAATACATTTCATTTTATAAAAGCAATGCTGCAACACAGCTGGAAACCAGATATCAAATGAAATAAGCAACTATGAAAAGCAAAGCATAAAAATATCATTCAATAGTCATGTGACATTTCATAAGTTAGTAGAAATTCTCTCAACTCTCATAGAAAGACGCTTGTCATAATCAGGTGTGCAGATGTAAAAATATTTCTTGTCATTTTATTAGGCATTTCAGTAAATATCATAAATTACGAGCTCCACAGTATGCTTTCAACAAGGAAATGTCAGTAGCACGGACAATGGCCTCCCCTTTTTGTTTTCTACCTGTGCCGCTGAAAGGCTAATGGCTTTTTTTTTTTTTTTTTTTTTTCGGGCGGCTGTCGCCCAGGTGGGTGCCCGCGACGCATTACGTGCAGGTGGTCACTTAACTTTCTTACGGAAATATTTACGACAGCAGTTTCCGCTACAGTGACAGTCTCACATAAAAATATTTCACAGGTCAGGAATTAGCATTGCAAATCTGTAGAAACAAAATCCTATAAATATAAGTGTCCAAAAAAATTTTCGCCGGCATTGTGATACATTCACGCATTTACACACATTTCATAACTCTTAAAGTACGATTCTTGGTTTCCAACATCCTGTTTCACAAGTCAAGAGTCCCTACCCACTATTCATTACTCCTTACCTTATTACACATATACGTATCCATGGACACTCGTCAATATTTCGTCATTATAAATATGAAGCATAATCAAATAACTCATATAGCCTCAGCCTATTAATCATAAACATACCTCAGCAGCATAATACACATCATCGTCGTAAAAATAACATCATAACACCTCAGTCAAATCTGAAAATCGTCGTAGCTCCTCCAATAATTAAAAAAATTCTCTGCTCATGTCAAAAGTGTCATCTGCCACAAACGTACTTTAAAAATCATGAATCCATACCAAATACATCATTCAAAGCTCTCATAGTATCACAATGGTTCCAAAAAAAATATGAAGAGTTCACACAGTACAGACAAAATACAATTTCGTAAGTGTGAAGTTATCCAACAGTGTAATTACGTAAACATGTGTCACTGACATAGTAAAAAACATGTTTATCTCTCAGTTAAATGATCAGATAGCTGTGTAATTTGTGTGTTAGAGAAATATGGTACCGATGTGTAAAGTTGTATAAGCAAATACCATATTAGCTAGGGTTCCTTGTGGTTGCCACACACGTGGTACACAAAGTAAGCATGTACCCCCCTGAAGATTAATGTAATTATACCCTCAGGTGTTACAGATTACAGCAATGGAATGAAATGTATCACGGAAAACTTTCTTTGTAATTCAAAAATCTTTAAAAATAAATGTTTTAAGTACAAAATTAATCGCTCAAGTGCGTGTCCTGTAGCGCTAAATGTGCGTCTTGTTGCAACATAATCTCTGTGGAAGTGTCGTAGCTATTGTCCTCCGAAAGCTAAGTTCAGCAGAAGTCAATGTACTTACCTCATAATACACAAAAGTGAAATGCTTTGCGAATGGATATCGTAGTTATTATGTTTATTGGCGTCATGAAGAAATTACTGTACAGTAACGTATTGTTGTGCCACGAAAAAGGCTGTCTCATTGTTGCTGTACCACAAAAGTTACTACTAAGACATGTTTTACTTTCCAGAAGAATTCAGAAAAACTGTGCAGATATAAAACAGATACACCGCAAAAGCAACAATGTAAATTATGTCACACATTAGTAGTGTCGTAATATAACCGTGTAGCTGTCAAAGAAACCAAATACTAAGTCATCTTTAATCTCACAGAAAGTACTTTAAATCCCAAATGCATTTTCAAGTAAACCAAAATGTTGCATTAAAATCTCATTAGCAGTACTGGTAAATGTTCTAATCGTGCAACTAACAAGCAAGAATGTACACACACAATTACACTGTGTCGTCTGTTCGCAATAACAATGCATTCGTAATTTCTGTTTAAATAAGTTCTCTTGGTTCTTGACTGGATATTTAACTTCAAACATTGTTACATGTTAACAGATTCTAAATCTGACAAAGCATACTAGAAATGTGAAGTGAAAAGTTTTATGGCAAAGACAAAGTTAAAAAGCTGATTATCTTTCAATAAACGGTTTTATATATGAAATGTGGTGTAAACCTTTACTCTTCATAGTACTCAGACTTTCAACTGAAAAGCAATTGTCATGTTTTATACTTCGGTAAAGAATGCTAAAGTTTTTTCAAGGCTAGCGTCTTATGTTATTTTTCTCGGAGCCAGCGGGCGCACGCGGCTGCCTGCTGTGTGAGTCATTGTCTGTCTCTTTGTTGGCGCGCGCCGTTATTGGGATTAGGAGACCTAACTTCTACAAATTCACTCTGACAAGAAGGCCCTGCCCTGTTTAAATCCCGCCAGTTCTGATTCAATTCAGGTCTGTCGTTACGATCACATCGTCTGTCGTCATGTTGGTAGTTCCTGTAGTTTCTTTCTTGTCGGTTAAGTGGTGGAGAATTTCTCCCTGAATCATAACTGCGCGCTGGACCGTTGCGTCTAAAGTTATTCTGTCTCCCGTAATGATAATTATTTTGGTTCCCGTATTGTCTGTTTCTCTGATTGTCTCTGTAATAGTCATTACCGCGGAGAGGTGATCTTTCCCTGTAATTATTACTACTCTGCCAACGATTGTCATACGGGTGGTGTCTGTTTTGGTCACGTATTACGTTATAAGAATAGCCTTGTCGTGTATTATTTCTGTCATCGCGGAATTGTGACAGATGTGACCTGTAATTGTTGTGCTCCTGTTCCCGCGTTCCCCGATTGTCAGTGTCAATTTCCAGTTCTTGTAACAGTCCCTGAAAAGCTTCAATGTCGTCTTTGCAACGTCCTGCTAAAATAATATGTCGTAAATGTTCAGGTAATTTGATTAAGCAAATGCGAATGAGTTCTGAAGGGCTGTATGGGTTTGACAGGTACTGATTCTTGTGCAACATGTCTTCAAAATATTTCACAAGACTGGAGAATTCAGATTGTTCGAAATGTTTCATCATTATGATGCCATGTTTTACTCGGTCTTGTGTGGCTTGAGACCAATATGCTGAGAGGAAGGCATGGTAAAATTCTCCTTCACTGTGGCAATCGTGAATGACCGATCGCATTCTTACAGCTGGTTCATTCTCTAAATAGCCACACATGAATTCTAATCTGTGTTCTAACGACCAGTTGGAGGGAAAACAATAAGAGAATTGATGGAGCCATGCTTGTGGATGAATGTCGTTGCCAGAATTCTTAAATGTTTTGAATTTACGTGTAGTAATGAACAGCTTATAGTCAAAATCATCATGTCGCCGAGTCGCATGTCGGTCATTGTTACGTCGTTTCGGCGGTTCCATCTCAAAATTCGGCGTACCTTGCCAACTTCTTTCACAATTTCCGAAGTGCCCTGTGTTGTTATTTTGTGTCTGTTCCGTATTTCTATGTCCCTCTTCCCGTATTGGGACGCGAGTATCCTCTGAAATACGTAATTCTTGTATTACCTGTGTCAGCTGATCTTGTACCTCCCGGATTTCTCTTTTGTACTGTGTATTGATTTGATTTTGATTCTGTTTGAATTTTCTAATTTGTTCATACTCTTCTGTGTCAGTGAAGGCTACAGGTCTTGTGTCATTCAGATCATCATCTACCTTTGTAGATAAGTTAGTGACCTGATCCGAAAGTTCGGTTACTTTCTCCGATAGTGAACACATTTCCTCAGTGTGTTTTTCTGAACCAAGTTTCAGAGTGTCCATTTGTGTTGAAATCGAATCTACTGTGTCCTTTAAGTTTTCCTGAGTTTTTGCAAGTTGCGTAACCGAATCGGTAGATGCAACTGAGTCAATTTTAGCTAGCAAGGTCTCATGATTTTCATGAACAATGGTTTGCAGTTCTTTTATGGCTGCTTCGTGATTCTGTAATGCATTTTCATGCCGCGAAAAAATAGGTTGAAAATGCTCACAAATTTGCGTTTTTACGTCATTACAGACTTTTTGACATTTCGATTCAATGTTATGTAACTCAGTAGTTAAATCTTCACGTGTTTGTTCAAGTGTTTGTTCCAATGAGTCTAACTTTTTAAGATTTTGTTCCATTGTGTCTAACTGTTGCTGTGTTTGTCTCTGATGTTGTTCCACTGTGTCTAACTTTTTAAGATTTTGTTCCACTGTGTCTAACTTTTTAAGATTTTGTCCCATTTGTCTCTGATTTTGTTCCATTTGTTGCATTAATTGCAATAATAATGCATTAGTGTCTGGAATCTGTTTCTCTACGCTTTTCGGCAGTGCATTTGCACCGGCAACATTCACATTTTGGCAAGCAGAAAATGTGTCTTGACTTATTTGAGAAAACGGTGATGACCCAAAACCTGAATCTACAGTATTTGCGAAATTGTGTCCTGTCATTTCGGATTTCTGAGGCGAGCTGTTGCCGACCGATCGATCGATAATGCTTCCCTGTTCACTACCTGTTTCACTGTCTACACCATTGTTTGCAGCCCGCTCCGATTCCCTATGCACAATTACCAAATTACTACTTTGAACATCAGTTAATTCATTACTCGGTGGCACTAACACACTGCTTTCATTTTCACTGTCATTTCTCAGTTTACTTTGGAGCCTGGTATTACGTTTTTCACACGCCATTATTGTCACAGTATTTCACACGACAACACAGAAAAACACAATTTGTAGATCAAAAATAAGAGAACACATTAACATAGCACTGAAAATAATATCTAGTTAATTGCAGCTGCGAAATACTTGGTGCAAATCTACATGCATACCACAACTGTTTTACTGTACAACAATGAAAGTCTTCAACTACAAAGGAGATATTCTCTACAATTACGCGCTAGCAATAAACAAAATCTACACTAATTACACAAACTACAAGAAAAAATCAGAAGATTCCAGTGATGTATCCTAGGCTAAGGGTCGACATATGAAACGTCCCCTTTGAACAATTTATACATGACTGTGCTTAACCTGACACACAATATATTTTAGCGCAACGCAATCTGACTTTCAAAAATCCCTACAAAAGAATGGCCCTGACTAACATTAAACTATACCTTTCACAAATCACTTACCTCACAAAAATCTTCGCTGCTCAAGCTACTGCAATACAGCGAGCGCCACTACTGCCAGCTAAATAAAAGATTCAAACTATGGAAGGCACTAACTACTGATAGGGATACTTAGCAAATGAAAGATATTAATAGAGAACAAACAATGTATTTACCTTGATATCATCATATATAAATATAGCAGTTCATGACAAATTACAAAACTCCGCCATCTGTCTCCCCACATCCACCACTGCTGGCGGCTCACCTCCAACTGCGCAACGCTACGCGCTGTTCACAGCCAGCTGCCTAACACTACAATGGCGAGTATTACAACAATGCAAAGCAGCCACAGACTGCACACAGCACAGCCAGTGATTTTCATACAGAGGTGGCGTTACCAATAAAAAACTTAAACAGCCTACTTACACTAGCCTGGTAATGTAAAAAACAAATAATTGTGTATCAGCCAAAATAAAAAATTTAAAAACCGAAACCTTCCAGAAAGACAAAACAACTAAATGTAATCGTAAGTGTATTAATATTAAACGATTATCAATTAAAATTCCGATAGTTGCGATACATTTGGAGTGGAGTCTAAGTGACGCTGCCTCATGGCTTCGTAAAACAATATTTTAAGCGGACGTTTCCAAACCCATGAAAGTAGTGATATCTTGCTATGGTACATTTTGTTGTTTTAATCTGTCCACTAGTTGTATTTCACTTCCTATGTTTTGCTGCAGTTCTGAAGATAGTCATTGCTGACCGCGACCGGTAGTGGAAGAGCCTAAAGTTCTGTAATCATTGACGAAAATGAAAGAATATTATTTTACACTTCCTGGATCACTGTTCTAGACCTCGATCATGACGTAGCTCCTGTCTCTTTGAGAAGTTCTTGTTCTCCTTGGCGGAGCTTGCAGAACAACGCCCGGTCTTCCCGGCGCTGGTGGTCGCACATAGACCGTACCCAAAGCTGCTGCGGCGCTTGACGGTGCTCAAACTAGGAAGTTTCTGATTACATAAAAATAAACATTTGAGTCAGACTTATTGTGTCCATTCAGTAGGAATCCCAGCTGATTTTCCTATGTACGTAAATTTCCATTTCGTCTAGTTGGTTCAATAATTGTCTTTTGGCACTTTCTGCAATACTTCTGTATTAGTCTCTATACTTTCCACCTTTTTTTTGTTCCAAATGTTTACAGAATGCGTTGTTTTCGCTATGTGGGCGTTCTCTAAAACGAGTCTTGAGATTCCTTGCCGGCCGGGGTAGCCGAGCGGTTCTAGGCGCTACAGTCTGGAACTGTGCAACCACTACGGTCGCAGGTTCGAATCCGGCCTCGGGCATGGATGTGTGTGATGTCCTTAGGTTAGTTAGGTTTAAGTAGTTCTAAGTTCTAGAAGACTGAAGACCTCAGAAGTTAAGTCCCATAGTGCTCATAGCCATTTGAACCATTTGAATCTACCATCTGACCGATATAAAATTTTCACAGTCTTGACAATTCATCCTGTAAGCACCAGATTCTAAATATTTGTTTCTGTGGTGAACTGCACAATTTATGCCATCAAGATGGTCATTCACAAATAACGTACATCCTTCTTTCATGTGACTGTAATGCAGAATAAAAATCCTTCCTAAGGGAGAAATAGATATATGTAGTCTGAGACATATTCCGTACCTACTGTTTCCTCCACAACAAAATTTTACAAAATCCAAGAGGGATAAATTATACAAGTTGTGGGTCCGCAGCTCGTGCCCTGGAGTTTAGAGTTGCCGCTTCTACATCGCAGGGCCTTGGATTCGAGTCCAGGCCGGGTTGGACATTTTCTTCGCTTGGGGACTGGGTACCTGTGCTACCCTACTCTTTTCGTCTCGTCTCCAGTACAGAAGCAGCGTCAAATAGAAAGACTTGCTCCAAGCGTCAGAACAACACCATACGGTGTCTTCCAGACGAAAATGCCATACGATCATTCCATTTTAAAGCCGTAGATTAGGAAAGCTCAAGATGTCTTCCAGACGAAAATTCCATACGATGATTCCATTTTAAAGCCGTAGATTAGGAAAACTCTAGAAGTCAAGATCGAAAATTTGTTTTATTTTATTACTAATTTGGGCTTGTATAAAAACAATCTTCAAATTAAACAGCGGGTTACATCGTCATAATTTGTGCAGACAAGATCGTTTGTTGCAGAACACAGTGGATGGGAAAATGATGTAAATTCTCACAGTTATCACTGTTCTGTTGTATTGTGCAGGAAACAATCCTGCAGACACAAATCATGAGGATGTATCCCGCCCTTTGGTAGTTATACGGTAGTTAACGTTTTTTCTTTTGATCATTTGAAATTATATGGCTTCAGAGACCTACTGAAGTCGCAGACATTTACAAAGCATCTACGCAGACTGAAGCGACGAATGAAAATATTACCAAGGCTTTGATTCGAATCTGGCTTTCCTTTTCACTAGGCAAATGCGCTAAACACTACGCCATCTTGTCACAGTGGCTTTGCACAACTGGAAGGACTACTTTAGCACACCTTCCTACTCAATCTAAAGTCCCAGTCACGCCTCAGTCCACGAGGAATTCTCCCTTATCTCAAACATTATTGCAGAGGGTATTACCATGTGGGCTGAGGTGTGAATGGGAATTGGGATTGAGGAGGTATGCCATGGTATGATATACAGCTGTAAAAAGCCACAGTGCCAGAGTGGCGTAGTAGTTAGCTCATCTGCCTAGTAGCAGGAGACCCAGGTTGGAATCACGGCCTAGGTACAAATTTTCATTCGTTGCTTCAATCTACGTACATACAGCGTAGAGCTTCGAGACCTGAAAAGGTATCTGCAACAACAGCCGTAAAGCACCTACGCCTGTGTTTCGGGCCGGCCGGTGTGGCCGTGCGGTTCTAAGCCCGTCACTTTGGAACCGCGTGACTGCTACGGTCGCAGGTTCGAATCCTGCCTCGGGCATGGATGTGTGTGCTGTCCTTAGGTTAGTTAGGTTTAAGTAGTTCTAAGTTCTAGGGGACTGATGACCTCAGTAGTTAAGTCCCATAGAGCTCAGAGCCATTTGAACCATTTTGAAGCCTGTGTTTGGGGAAATATACCCCATTCTGTTCGATGTTATTCCAGTATTCCATTACAGTTGGAGATCCTCTGAAATGCTCTTGGGGTTTAGGGGGAATGTAGTGTTGGTTGAGCCGTGAATGAAGATTTGCACTGGGGAGGGAGGCGTCCTAGATCTGTGCAGTTGTGCAAAGCCACTCTGCCAGGGTTGTGTAGTGAATAGTGCATCTACTAGGGAGCAAAAGTCCCCAGTTCGAATCCCTGTGTTGGTGCAAAATTTTCATTCGTCTCTTCGGCCTGCATATATACATCATATTTTACTTCGTTGTGAAGATAGCTTATGTCAGGGCAGTGAGAAACAGTCTGAAAAGCTTGTAAGGGTGTTGCAGCGCAGTTTGAGCTGAGAAATAATTGTTAACAAATTCCATACGTTACGCCATTTCCGAGTTAACTAGCATTGAAGATAGCCAGTCAGGTCGTTGTGCAGGCAAATTCAAGCGGTCCGTCAGAGATGGTGCCTCCTAACGTGTTCTTTGTTTGGTTTCTTTAAACCGAACAAAAGAGAGAGACAAACATTGGGAATTGGCGGTAATAACTATCGAACCTGAACCAAAGGCTGAACAGTATCGTGTGCTATCGTCTAGCTTTGAGAACAACTGACACTAATTGTATCTCGAGGATCGCCGGACTAATTCAATGTTAATTAACTCGAAAAACGGTGCAACGTATCGAAACTTTTCCTTAATAAATACTTCTCATTACAAACTGCCCTGCAACATCCTTCCACGCTTTTCAGACTGTTTCACCACCTTGTTGAAACTAGTAATCAAATAAAATAAAAGAGCGACTTTGGCAGTCCAGGTTTTTTCTGAATCCACAGCTCCAATACTACATCTCGTATCTCAATTTTGACCGTGTCAAACAATTTTATTCCATTTTATTTTACAAGTAGGCCTCGGTGTTCAATAAACCGAACAGCGGTAGCTCTTCTGCTGTACAACTCGTCGGGTGTATCGAGACGTTTAAGCAGCAGTATGTGGAAGTGGTGACGTGTCCTGAGGGTGACCATTTATTTCGTCCCGTGTACTTACGTTGAGGGCTGAATGAGTTCCGCTCGTTTGCCATTTGCTAAATCTAAAGCTAGAGGTGGCTCTGTTACGTTTTGCGGATTTTTTTAGCACCTACAATTAGACCCACTGATTCAGGCTACTGTGCACATGATCCACAAAGTGTGTTTTAAAGTTTTTGATGACCAAAAGTTGCTGTGGACAAAAAAAATGGCTCTGAGTGCTATGAGACTTAACAACTGAGGTCATCAGTCCCCTAGACTTAGAACTACTTAAAGCTAACTAACCTAAGGACAGCACACACATCCATGACCGAGGCAGGATTCGAACCTGCGGCCGTAGCAGCAGTACGGTTCCGTACTGAAGCACCTAGAACCGCTCGACCACAGCGGCGGCGTGCTGTGGACACTCCTGTCTTCTAAGATGACGGCAGCCGTGTTCACAGTGCTGTAAGCAAATGTCCCTGATGTACCCAATCACACCTCGAAGGGCTTATAAACCGCTAGATATCAGTCCGATAGAAAATTTACAGGACAATGAATAGTGGGTGACACGTAGGAATCAACATTTTCGCAATATGGTCGCTCTACGGGAGCTGGCCATTAATAGTGGTTTCGGGTGGAAATGGCAGACATGCAGAAACCCGACCGCTCCGTCATTATAATCGAGGCTAGATGTGGAGTTACAGAGAAATTTCGTCTCAGTGTCACTACTTATTTTGTCCCATGTGCTTTCTTTGATGACTGAATGATTTCCTACTCATTACCTTTAAAAATGACAACTTATGTAAGAGTGTCATTATACTTAGCCGGCCGTTGAGGCCGAACGGTTCTAGGCGCTTCAGTCTGGAACCGCGCTGCTGCTACAGTCGCAGGTTCGAACCCTGCCTCGGGCATGGATGTGTGTGATGTCCTTAGGTTAGTTACGTTTAAGTAGTTCTTCTATGGGACTGATGACCTCAGATGTTAAGTCCCATAGTGCTTAGAGCCATTTGAACCATTTTTTTTGCATCATACTAACAGCAAATGGCTCCTTTGACTACCGGATACCGAAAACGAGGAACGGACATAAATCTGTATATTATCACGGTCCAGTCAATATCCTATGGAAATAAGCTCACCGGACAAAAAGTTAGTTACCGCAACGCAAAGTTCAGCCTTTACAGATGGCGCAACGATCGAATCTTGTGCTTAACAACGAACACACTGTCTCTACGTGAGCTTCAGCAGGTAGCTATTGGTGAGACATTTATGTATCAGGCGTACATTGTCCGTAAACATGGCTAAAAGTAAGTTCGTGACACAGTGAATGAAAGTCCATTCCTATCTGATAGCGAGAGGACATTGCGACGGGAACTGCATGCAATGAACATTTGGAGTTGGTCACTTCTCTAAAAAGGCCACTCCTCGCACAGATTCATAAAGTTGCGCGTCTTCAGGGGGCTTGAAAACCTTGAAGTTGGACAGTAACGGGGGAAACGTAATGCGATCTGACGAATTATTTTACGGTCTGTGTTCAAATGACGCACTTCGTCGAGTGCACGAAGGCCAAATGAAGCATTTCATCCTGAATGAGTGCTTGGTCATGTTATAGCCGGGGTTGTGTCTGTGATGCTTTTGGGGTGTTTCGTTTACAATGGATTTGGCCCGATTACTGAGGTGACAACTAACATGAACCAGCATGCATATTTAAACATTCTGAATGATCAGGTGTTGTCTTTCAGTCAATGTCTGCAAGATGAGAATGTTGTTCATAACCCTCTTTTTCACGACGACAACGGCAGACTTTATCGGGCTGGATATGCGACTAACTTTATAAACAGTCTCCGACACTTTTTTTTTTTTTCATCAGTCTACTGACTGGTTTGATGCGGCCCGCCACGAATTTCTTTCCTGTGTTAACCTCTTCATCTCAGAGTAGCACTTGCAGCCTACGCCCTCAATTATTTGCTTGACGTATTCCAATCTCTGTCTTCCTCTACAGTTTTTGCCCTCTACAGCTCCCTCTAGTACCATGGAAGTCATTCCCTCATGTCTTAGCAGATGTCCTATCATCCTGTCCCTTCTCCTTATCAGTGTTTTCCACATATTCCTTTCCTCTCCTATTCTGCGTAGAAACTCCTCATTCCTTACCTTATCAGTCCACCTAATTTTCAACATTCGTCTATAGCACCACATCTCAAAAATGCTTCGATTCTCTCCTGTTCCGGTTTTCCCACAGCTCATGTTTCACTACCATACAATGCTGTACTCCAGACGTACATCTTCAGAAATTTCTTCTTCAAATTAAGGCCGGTATTTTATATTAGTAGACTTCTCTTGGCCAGAAATGCCTTTTTTGCCATAGCGAGCCCGCTTTTGATGTCCTCCTTGCTCCGTCCGTCATTGGTTATTTTACTGCCTAGGTAGCAGAATTCCTTAACTTCATTGACTTCGTGACCATCAATCCTGATGTTAAGTATCTCGCTGTCCTCATTTCTACTACTTCTCATTGCCTTCGTCTTTCTCAGATTTACTCACAAACCATACTGTGTACTCATTAGACTGTTCATTCCGTTCAGCAGATCATTTAATTCTTCTTCACTTTCACTCAGGATAGCAATGTCATCAGCGAATCGTATCATTGATATCCTTTCACCTTGTATTTTAATTCCACTCCTGAACCTTTCTTTTATTTCCATCATTGCTTCCTCGATGTACAGATTGAAGAGTAGGGGCGAAAGCCTACAGCCTTGTCTTACCCCCTTCTTAATACGAGCGCTTCGTTCTTGATGGTCCACTCTTATTATTCCCTCTTGGTTGTTGTACATATTGGATATGACCCGTCTCTCCCTGTAGCTTACCCCTACTTTTTTTAGAATCTCGAACAGCTTGCACAATTTTATATTGTCGAACGCTTTTTCCAGGTCGACAAACCCTATGAAAGTTTCGTGATTTTTCTTTAGCCTTGCTTCCATTATTAGCCGTAACGTCAGAATTGCCTCTCTCGTCCCTTTACTTTCCCTAAAGCCAAACTGATCGTCACCTAGCGCATTCTCATTTTTCTTTTCCATTCTTCTGTATATTATTCTTGTAAGCAGCTTCGATGCATGAGCTGTTAAGCTGATTGTGCGATAATTCTCGCACTTGTCAGCTCTTGCCGTCTTCGGAATTGTGTGGATGATGCTTTTCCGAAAGTCCGATGGTATATCGCCAGACTCATATATTCTACACACCAACGTGAATAGTCGTCTTGTTGCCACTTCCCCCAATGATTTTAGAAATTCTGATGGAATGTTATCTATCCCTTCTGCGTTATTTGACCGTAAGTCCTCCAAAGCTCTTTTAATTTCCGATTCTAATACTGGATCCCCTATCTCTTCTAAATCGACTCCTGTTTCTTCTTCTATCATATCAGACAAATCTTCACCCTCTTAGAAGCTTTCAATGTATCCTTTCCACCTATCTGCTCTCTCCTCTGCATTTAACAGTGGAATTCCCGTTGCACTCTTAATGTTACCACCGTTGCTTTTAATGTTACCAAAGGTTGTTTTGACTTTCCTGTATGCTGAGTCTGTCCTTCCGACAATCATATATTTTTCGATGTCTTCACATTTTTCCTGCAGCCATTTCGTCTTAGCTTCCCTGCACTTCCTATTTATTTCATTCCTCAGCGACTTGTATTTCTGTATTCCTGATTTTCCCGGAACATGGTTGTACTTCTTCCTTTCATCAATCAACTGAAGTATTTCTTCTGTTACCCATGGTTTCTTCGCAGCTACCTTCTTTGCACCTATGTTTTTCTTCCCAACTTCTGTGATGGCCGTTTTTAGAGATGTCCATTCATCTTCAACTGTGCTGCCTACTGGGCTATTCCTTATTGCTGTATCTATAACGTTAGAGAACTTCAAACGTATCTCGTCATTCCTTAGTGCTTCCGTATCCCACTTCTTTGCGTATTGATTCTTCCTGACTAATGTCTTGAACTTCAGTCTACTCTTCATCACTACTATATTGTGATCTGAGTCTATATCTGCTCCTGGGTACGCCTTACAATCCAGTATCTGATTACGGAATCTCTGTCTGACTATGATGTAATCTAATTGAAATCTTCCCGTATCTCCCGGCCTTTTACAAGTATACCTCCTCCTCTTGTGATTCTTAAAAAGGGTATTCGCTATTACTAGCTGAAACTAGTTACAGAACTCAATTAGTCTTTCTCCTCTTTCATTCCTTGTCCCAAGCCCATATTCTCCTGTAACCTTTTCTTCTACTCCTTCCCCTACAACTGCATTCCAGTCGCCCATGACTATTAGATTTTCGTCCCCCTTTACATACTGCACTACTCTTTCAATATCCTCATACACTTTCTCTATCTGTTCATCTTCAGCTTGCGACGTCGGCATGTATACCTGATCTATTGTTGTCGGTGTTGGTCTGCTGTCGATTCTGATTAGAACAACCCTGTCACTGAACTGTTCACAGTAACACGCCCTCTGCCTTACTTTCCTATTCATAACGAATCCTACACCTGTTATACCATTTTCTGCTGCTGTTGATATTACCCTATACTCATCTGACCAGAAATCCTTGTCTTCCTTCCACTTCACTTCACTGACCCCTACTATATCTAGGTTGAGCCTTTGCAATTCCCTTTTCAGATTTTCTAGTTTCTCTACCACGTTCAAGCTTCTGACATTCCACGCCCCGACTCGTAGAACGTTACCCTTTCGTTGATTATTCAATTAGTCTGCAAAATTATTTGCCTTAAGCCCCACAGAAAATATGTGAGATGTTGGAAGAGCGCGTTAAACGTCGACATTAATATCACTGCAATGTAGTGAAATTGCGCAATCATAGCCGCAGTGAGTGGCTTAACCTGGATGAGACGTACGCACACAACCTTGTAGGGGCACTTCCTAATCGAATCCAGCCAGTTATCAGGAATCAAACGGTATCAAACGACGCTTTCAGTGACTTTTCTAGGAGTGGGTAATTTTTTGTCCTTTGAGGTTACAGTGCTAGCCACAATTGACAGACAGCTAAACCAGGAGAGATGACAGTCTAATAATGCCAGGAATAAGCTCCTACTTTGAATCTACGAAGTAGTTTTATCTGCGTGTTCATGGCCTAATGTTCCGACGCCTGTCACAGTTCCGAACGGTAGCTCTCTTGGCTCATACTCACTGCATAAGTTGCGACTTTCCACAATTACTGCACAATATGTATTAATAGCCGGTGATTATCCCCCCAAACAGCCTTATTTCAGTTTTGATGCGTGTGATGTCGTACAGAATATGTTCATCTGTGCTTCAGTACTGATGCTTTCGACTTATAGAATATGTTCATCTGTGACTTCTGCGTCGAGAAACAAAATTTTTCTCGTCTGCAAAAGAAGTGCCTCATTTTTCAGTAAGTCGCCCGTGAATATGCATGCACAGTTAGCGACTCAGCACGGCTAGACGGGTCATGTGGGAAATTTTGGTAATCCCGTTAATGACAATCCAGCTGCATGCACAAGTAATAGAATATTAAACTCACTGGAAACATCAAAATTCATCCTGGAAGTTTTTGATGCTTTGTTTCAGCTGTGGTTCTCGGTTTTGCTCCCGTTACCTTGTAGCCTGATAAGGTTTCCTCCTCTTCGCTGCTACAATGGAGCTTTATTTCTCGCAAGAGGATTTAACTGCCCTTAGCACTTTCCCAAAAGTACTTGAAATGGTTATTGTGTTCCGTGTGATCCCCAGCAACGACCAAGTAGAAAGCCAAGAACCCATTAAATTTTCTCGCTTGGAGTTTTACTTCTGCCGAGAGCAGGGATAATAACCACCGTGTTTCGTTGTTTTCGTCTTCAATGGCCTAACAGGGCGATTTATGTCTGCGGATAATAACGTTGCTTCTGTATTCCGCATTTATCATCGAAACTACTCGTTCCTTTGTATGCCTGCGGTCTGCGACCTCAGTATAAATCTAACTTAATTGTATGCAGTTCTTTCTTTTTTTAAGGCGTGGCAATTTTTTATCCTCTTATCGTCAGAAATTCTTGTACAGCAAACAGTAACGCAACGCTTAAGTTTTATTTTCCAGCTCACTTGTTCTTTCTTGCTAGCATTGTGGTTTTCATAAATATTCATTGTAGGTTTCGCAAGTTACCTGACTGCAGCTCACACGGAACAGTGGCGACATGCACGTCTGATGTAAGTGAAACAAAGTGGCACAACGGAAGTGACGCGGAAAACACCAAAAACCTAATGCGTATCACGAGAGGACAAGGAAATTATTAGATTGTGTGTTGTTCGTTTCAATCAAATTCTTGATATGGTAGCGTGGGGGGTGGGGAGGGGGGGGGGGGAAGGGGGAGGGGGAGGGGGTGAGAGCTCTGATATTCACACTAAGCACTAAACGGAATCAGTTGTTCCCGCTTCTCTGTTGTTTATCTAATATACCAGATACCCCCTGTACAAAACATAGAAATTCTGAAAAAGAAAATGCATATACACCCGTAATATTTCATAAACGGTCCAAGGTATGGAAACATTACCCATAATACTTTCTGCATGCTCTGCTCCACGGCTCTTAAATAATCAGAACAGACATCGTACAACTGCCAGAATTTATATATCATTCATTTTTATTTTCTTAGACAAATATTGTCTAAAACAAGAAATGGGGAGGGTTCGTTGACACACGATGTAGGTGCAGAACATAACAAAGCACGAGTCCACAATATCAAGCAGCGTGATCATAAAATATAGTTTTCTTTGTTGACATCAATGAACTTTTTATGAGTGCCCATTGTATAGATGGAAGGCGGCCCTGGAAAATGTCGGAAGACTGCTAAACATAATAAAGCAATAAAAATATTTAACGGCTACAGGGATTTACGACGTTTATCCAGAGCCACTTTAGCGCTATACAATGGGGATTCATAAACTGATCATTGTATATCAACAAACCGAATTATACCGTAAACCCATGATGCTTGATGAAGTGACTTCCTGTATTTTACGTGTACTTTCGTTATCAAACCACTATCTTCTAAGGTTTTCTTGCCAAATACTTCACCATGATTTAAAATAGAAACTAATGGAAAATATGAAAATATAACAGTTTTTAGTGTTTTTAAAATGTTGAATTCTTCACGATAAAGGATGACAGCCAAAACAGTTGCAGAATAAAGACTTATTAAAATTCTTGACCAAAGTTTCGGTATATATAAATATACCTTCATCAGAAGTAAAAAATCCTGAACAGGAATACAGTTTCATTAGTAATACCGTAGCATCGGAAATGAGAAACACTAAAGCTAAAGTAACAGTGAAATTACCAGAGTAATACAGGCCCTAGTGCTTTCACACTCTCGTCTCGATAGTTCATAGGCGAAGTACTGGTGCTAAACTGTTCGCATTGATCCTGTGCCCATAATCATGCTGTACAAAAGGAGAAGATGTCTTAATTATTGACGACACCTTTGGCACAATTGTTTTATTAATCTCCATTGCATGATGTAATTTTAGTAAGTAACTAAAAGATTTTGTGCCTGTATTACTCCGGTAATTTCACTGTTTCTTAAGCTTTAGTGTTTCTCATTTCCTCTATCGAAAAAGAAAAATATTGACTGCTTAAGTTCGGGAAAAAGGTAGCTAATATGCTAAAACTGGAATACAAGACACACATATGTGAAGTTTATTTAAAAAAACGGTGTATAACTTCTCTCTTTTTGGCAACTAACGCCATTTTGAAAAATTTGTAACTGCAGAATTTTACTGATAACACGCTTTTCGAGCTATTTCTTGATTAACGTTAAAAAAATAAAAGTTTTTATTTACAGAATGAACTACAGTTGCTTTGCTATATCTATCGCTAAAAAAGCTAAGTTAGTTCCAGTGAGGGCAAATGTAAGCACTGCCGGTCTCGGTAAACTTTGTTTTCATATTACCATTTATGAAATAATGCAAGTGTTCATGCTGTAAATATTATCCCATGGTTCTTCCGTAGTCTCCTTAGAGTGAGCCTGATGAGACGGTGAATTGGCCGGAAAGTTTACAGTTCAAATTTATTTGCACTCAGTGGAAGATCGTGAAAACACATTCGCTATTATTTCACAAACTGCTCTTTTTCGGATCTATACTTACTGGAACGTTTATACTATTGTTATGGCACATTTCATTCCATCCAGTTTCATCTGTTAATTATGATTCACCCGTCGGATTTTTCTGTCCTTCTTTAACAAGCAGCTTGTCGGCCGCGGTGGCCGTGGGGTTCTAGGCACTTCAGTCCGGAACCGCGTGACTGCTACGGTCGCAGTTTCGAATCCTGCCTCGGGCATGGATGTGTGTGATGTCCTTAGGTTAGTTAGGTTTAAGTAGTTCTAAGTTCTAGGGGACTGATGACCTCAGATGTTGAGTCCCATAGTGCTCAGAGCCGTTTGAACCATTTGAACAAGCAGCATGCTAGTAACAGTATTTGAAAATTATCACATTCACACAACACTGTAGTGGTGGACTGACCGTCATGTTCACGTTCAAATTATACAACGTGGCGTACACCGCGATTGATGGATTGCCTGCGACGCGGTCGATACTTTTCAGTCAAAATACTCCAGTTAAGCAGTGCGATTCATGCGCGATCTTAAGATGCGTAGATCGTCCCCCGGCGCACGCCCACCTTAGTGTGTTACTTCTGATGAATGGCTCCAATTACTCACTTATGTACACGGAGAAGAGAAACAAACAGCAGGCTGTTTTCCTGTGCTAAAAATGGGTCGAATTGTTATTTTGATTGACTGTATCAGCTAAATATCATTTATGATCAATATTCTCACAAAACATCTCATTTTTATGTAACTGAAGCTTAAAAAATCGTTAAATATTAAGCTCTGGCCACGTGATCGGAAATGCCCTGTTTTTTGCTGATGCTGTAGTGACGTCACAGACCAGGAGTAAGACGATGCTATACGTGAGTTGTAGGATCTTTAGTCGAAGTTACTATGTTTTCACGTACTTCCTCTGCAAACAGTTTAGCTATTTAGCGATGGAAAACGCTATTACAGTTTTTGAGTAACGATAGAAAGGAATTTTGTAAATGGTGACAGCGGAAGCCTGGCTTAAGTCGCTGCTCCACCCATTTAGAAGGGCGATATGTTCAACAACGGACATTCTTTTCCCTGCTCCACACTTAAGAACTGTAGAAATTTTGTAAATGGATCCGTGTATTATAACTAGACTGTCGACTATGAGCTATGAGCTGCAACACAAAACATTATAAAATAATTGTTGCAAAAGTCGGTGTGGCGTGTGTAAACAGCGATTGCAAAAAAATGGTTAAAATGGCTCTGAGCACTATGGGACTTAACTTCTGAGGTCATCAGTCACCTAGAACTTAGAACTACTTAAACCCAACTAACCTAGGGACATCACACACATCCATGCCCGAAGCAGGATTCGAACCTGCGACCGTAGCAGTCACGCGGTTCTAGACTGTAGCTAGAACCGCTCGGCCACCCCAACCGGCACAGCGATTGCAAATGTCAGCGCATGCAAACACAGCAATATTCTGTTTCTGATCGGTGTGGGAGGTAGCGTAATTGTGATTTGGTTTTCATATAAGAGGACTGTAGAGTCGTTTTACAAATAAGTTAAAATGTTCTTTTGGGCTACATTAGAACCAGCGATCTGTGTAAGTCATCTGATAAAAATTGATGGTCTACCGCTCTAACAATTGAGCTACCCAATAATTCACGTGCAGTTCGGCAAAACGACAATTTTCACCAGGAGTTTACTTTCATTGAATGACGCTATCCTTTTTTTGTAACAGTGGGAGAGCATATCTCTGAGGCAAGTGAATGTTAACTTCGCAGCGTAACGTATTTTTGATTAAGTTAGTGAACTTCTGCGAAGACATAATGGCACTTTGCCGGTACACTGCAACCACATTTTACTCATCTTCTCATTCTCTGCAACGCTCAAAAGATCTATTGTTGCAGTGTGGTATTACACACCATTTTTAACATATTTTCCGAAACGTAAATTCCAAAACATGACACCATGTGAATTAGCATCATGACAATAGGAACAGCCAGTGACGTCACAAGCAGCACATTACTCGAATGGAACGTTTTAGCGGGCTTTCAAATTATTTGAATTTCATTTCCGTTTTTGTAAAAGAATACTTAAATTCAAGAGGAAAATAAGCATGTTTGGAGCATAAAATGGCATAATCAATCATTAAAGACAATTTCCAGAAAGCAGTCAAATGTCCTATTAAAAACAGTAGCTACACACGCAAGACTTACCATCAAACTACCGGAAAAATTTCACCCTCACATTTCCGAAACAAATAAATAGTAAAATTATCGCACAATCAATTTTACAGTTCATGCGTCCAAGCTGTAGACTACAATAATATATAGATAAATCTAGATTAAAATGAGAGTTCTGTTCCATGACGATCAATCTGTATTTTGGGAAGGTAGAGGCATGAGAGAGGCGATTCCGACGTTGTGTTTGACACCAATATCCTTCACATGGTTCGTCTACCTAAATCGTTCCACAGCCTAAAATGGTGCAAGGTAGGTGAAATTTCCAGGACAGGTTCAAGCTGTGTGGAAAGTCGGGTAATATTCAACACGTGTACGAACCAAGAGGAAACAGTCAGAATGGATAACCAAGAACCAAACAGTAGATTAAAAATGGCAGCGAGGCATGGAGTACTTATCCGAGATGAAAAGGTTGGTACCGTAGAGGAGTTCGTGGCGGGACCGCATCAACCTACTCAAAATACCGATGACTCAAAAATGGGGGAGGAATGTACAAGCGGCGCTTGAGGTGGTGTAAAGAATGACGCAACTGGACAGTGGAAGATTCGCTCATGGATCAAACTGTACCCTGTGAATCTCATGGTAGCGTTTGTAAGGCTAATAGTGAGCTATGGAAGAGGTGGTGTTAAGATATGTGGTGTTTAGAACCCAATGGAACACTTTTGGGATGAGTTAGAAAATCGAATTCGCTCCAGATCCTTTTCTGTTTTCGGCTCTTGAAGAAGAATAGAATACCATTCCTCCATTCAAGCACCCTACTGAAAGAGTCCCCAACAGCTTTCAAGCCATCATAAAGGCGAACGGTGTACACGGCCTATATTGATAACTACTTTTGATGGCATGCTGTAGTCTGAAGTCGCTCATCTCTGATCTTCCGATCGCCCCTGATGCCGCTGAACTCGCTGCAAAGATCAGCGATTAAACACAGCCTCGAGAGTTCGAGCAGTGGTATACTACCCACTGTTAGGTGTACAGTTATTAATTGCAATGCTATGATTCGTTTCGTATATTAACTTTAAAATGAAGTTACTCATAGAAAATGTCTTTCACAAAGAAATTAGCTTCCTTCTTGAATTAAAAAGAATATTCTTTGTATTTCAAAGCTGTAATGAAGAGAAATTGCATTATGAGTCGCAAATATCACTGTATTTTAAAGTCAGCGAATAATGGTCTTTACGAACATGAAAAAGGATCATCTCCATAAACTCATCACCTGGGTAACCTCGATGACAGGTCTCAGTGAGACAGAAGTTATCGTAGATATTGAAACCTTCTGAAAAAGAAGACCAATTATTCTGCACGCTGTGGACCGCTAGAAACCGTCGCAGTACCAGGACGGTCAGTTTAATGCAAAGTGGAAGGTGGGTCTTTAAAATATCTTAACTAACGATGAAGAAAACAACATTCATCTTCCAGTCCAGTAGACCCCGTATGCAGGTTCTCTATCAGTCAGTTTAACATCAAATCCAGCAATCAATGCGTTCTCGTAGTGAACCATGTAGATAATTTCAGGTACCGAAATAAATAAGTATCGAACCACGCATTTTTATGAGGACTGATTTGTATTTCATGCAACATTCCCGTCATAATTCAAGATAATTAGTTAAGTATGTCGCTTAAGACGAGATAAACCTCTAGGCGCTAGCTTTTTGCAAATGGCTGCAGTTAACAATCATTACTAAAGCTCTTGTGTCATAAAACCCGTCTATCTATTGTTATGACTGAGAAATAAGTGAGCGCGGCGTTGGAAAGACGTAGTTACTTTGATCGCTCGTCATTCGCAACAGATAAATGGTTCAAATGGCTCTGAGCACTACGGGACTTAACTTCTGAGGTCATCAGCCCCCTAGAACTTAGAACTACCTAACCTAAGGACATCACACACATCCATGCCCGAGGCAGGATTCGAACCTGGGATCGTAGCGGTCGCGCGGTTCCAGACTGTAGCGCCTAGAACCGCTCGGCCACTCCGGCCGGCTCGCAACAGATAGCAGGAATGGAGAAGTGCTCACTGGCGGTTAACCCTGGATTTCATTTATAGTGTGTACATGTCTACAGCAAATTGTTCACAACAAATGTGTAATTTTACTATAGTCAATTAATGTTCCAGGTATTGTCTTCTAATTCTTTTATTGACGTGTAAAAATAGGCATCACAGTGAGGCTGCATTGTTGAGCAAATCGAAAATCATGCTGATCCCAGAGAAGCGTTGGACAGTGCAGGTTACCTGCTGCGTGGGAGAGGAGCTGTGATATTTGACTGGTAGTTACAACGCACTCATTTGATCGACGAACATGTGTAACGTGTCGCGCGAGTTCAGTCAGGTGCCCATAGTAAAATAATTAATCTCCCACGCTGGCTAAGCGCTGTGTGTTACACCGAACAATGGTTAACTTCTTGTTTTTCAAGTTTGTGATGCTGTAGTTTGCTTTGCTGTATGTAGTTACCTGCATTTGATCGTAGTTGATTTACCTGCTGTGGTCTGGTTTCCGGCAGTCGTTACTTGTCTTATATGGAACGAGAGTAACTCCCATGGTGGATGACCAACTAACTCAGAGCTGTGGGAATGGATTCTGGCCGTTATGATTAGAAACTGGTTAATGACCCACGGAAATTTCAGTTCAGGCGAAATGCCAAGAGAGTGCCCATATTCTCGTCTTTCGCTGCGTACATGTCCTCTGGGGACAGTAGAAGGTGAATAGTAATTAAATATATATATGAAGACACTAACTGTTCTCGAAAGAACAGGTTTTGTAGATGACCGTGCAGCTTTTCCCTGAATAATGATGACTAACTGAAACCCGACAGGTGTTGTTGATATACCTCGATGTGGACACCTGAAAATTTGTGCCCCGACCGGGACTCTAACCCGGGATCTCCTGCTTACATGGCAGACGCTCTATCCATCTGAGCCACCGAGGACACAGTTCAATAGCGCGACTGCAGGGACTTATCCCTTGCACGCTTCCCGTGAGACTCACATTCTCATCTGTCCACAATTATACCTATGTAATGTACCTTATAGACATTTGCCCATTCACTCATTACTCGCGCACGCTTTGGCGATTCCCGTAAGAGTCTGGGCAACCTGTGCGCATTCGCACAGACGAAGGTCAATGGCTGGGTGGCCTTTTAACTATGTATATGAAGACAGTAACTGTTCTCGAAAGAACAGAATCTGTAGATGACCGTGCAGCTTTTCCCTGGAATGAATGATGACTAACTGAAACCCTCAGCTGCCGACAGCTGTTGTTGATATACCTCGATGTAGACACCTGAAAATTTGTGCCCCGAGCGCGACTCTAACCCGGGATCTCCTGCTTACATGGCAGACGCTCTATCCATCTGAGCCACCGAGGACACAGATGAATAGCGCGACTGCAGGGACATCCTTTGCACGCTTCCCGTGAGACTCGCATTCTCAACTGTCCACAATTCTACCTATGTAATGTACCTATTACCTATGTAGTGATGTGTAATGTGCCCAAACTCTTACGGGAATCGCCAAAGCGTGCGCGACTAATGAGTGAATGGGCAAATGTCTATAAGGTACATTACATAGGTAGAATTGTGGACAGTTGAGAATGTGAGTCTCACGGGCAGCGTGCAAGGGATAAGTCCCTGCAATCGCGCTATTCATCTGTGTCCTCGGTGGCTCAGATGGTTAGAGCGTCTGCCATGTAAGCAGGACATCCCCGGTTCGAGTCCCGGTCGGGGTACACATTTTCAGCTGTCCGCATCGAGGTATATCAACAACACCTGTCGGCAGCTGAGGGTTTCAGTCATCAGTAATTAAATATGTCTCCGTTATTAGACGCCCAGGAGAGGTAAGAAAAAAAATATAATGCGTCAAGGAGGAATGATGTGACAGGTAGTAATGCGTCTTCATAAGCGAGTAACATCTCGTGTGCCACACAGACAGTGGTTAAATTGTCTCAGAACGCCGGTACGTTGTCCTTGTGTGTGTGTGTGTGTGTGTGTGTGTGTGTGTGTGTGCGCGCGCGCACACATACCTAGCCACAGAGACGAGTCCAAACCAGCTTGCGCAGACTCCGTGTAGAGTAAACCCGCACACAATGCTGTTGTTGCCCTGTCCCTGCCGTCCCTGCAAACACGAGCCCGTCTGCGGCGCCGCAGCGGTCGGCGGTCAGCGGCCCCACCACTGCGTCAGCACATGGCGCAACCTGCTGGCTCACAGCACACAAGCACGCACGCCGGAAACATCCTGTCCGTTATACTGAGGTGGTCGTCGTTCTGCGTTAATGGTCTGCCAGCAGATTTGTTCACTATTAGTATATGCACCAAGAAGCATGACTTTGTTGTTCGTCCGTCTGTCTGTCTGTCCGAAGGTTAACACTCTTTTTTTCTGACGAACGGATAGAATTATCAAAATTATATCACATACTAAATTGTACGACCCCTTTACGGTGGAGAAACTATAAGCTTTTAAGACAGTGCAGTCAAAATATACAGCCATTTGAACCACATATTTTGATACAAACTCACTCATCAAAAGCTACAGGGTACTTCCGAAAGACCTAGAATCACGAAATGTGGCCAGAAGCAAGGTTTCTCAGTATAAATATTAGTATAATCTGGAAGTGGTTAGTTTGTAATTGTTGTTGTTGTGGCCTTCAGTCCTGAGACTGGTTTGATGCAGCTCTCCATGCTACTCTATCCTGTGCAAGCTTCTTCATCTCCCAGTACCTACTGCTGCCTACATCCTTCTGAATCTGGTTAGTGTGTTCATCTCTTGGCCTCCCTCTACGATTTTTACCCTCCACGTTGCCCTCCAGTACTAAATTGGTGATCCCTTGATGCCTCAAAACATGTCCTACCAACCGATCCCTTCTTCTAGTCAAGTTGTGCCACAAACTTCTCTTCTCCCCAATCCTATTCAACACTTCCTCATTAGTTATGTGATCTACCCATCTAATCTTCAGCATTCTTCTGTAGCACCACATTTCGAAAGCTTCTATTCTCTTCTTGTCTAAACTATTTATCGTCCATGTTTCACTTCCATACATGGCTACACTCCATACAAATACTTTCAGAAACGACTTCCTGACACTTAAATCTATACACGATGTTAACAAATTTCTCTTCTGCAGAAACGCTTTCCTTGCCATTGACAGTCTATATTTAATATCCTCTCTACTTCGACCATCATCAGTTGTTTTGCTCCCCAAATAGCGAAACTCCTTTACTACTTTAAGTGTCTCATTTCCTAATCTAATTCCCTCAGCATCACCCGGCTTAATTCGACTACATTCCATTATCCTCGTTTTGCTTTTGTTGATGTTCATGTTATACCCTCCTTCCAAGACACTGTCCATTCCGTTCAACTGCTCTTCCAAGTCCTTTGCTGTCTCTGACAGAACTACAATGTCATCGGCGAACCTCAAAGTTTTTATTTCTTCTCCATGTATTTTAATACCTAATCCGAACTTTTCTTTTGTTTCCTTTACTGCTTGCTCAATATACAGATTGAATAGCATCGGGGAGAGGCTACAACCCTGTCTCACTCCATTCCCAACCACTGCTTCCCTTTCATGTCCCTCGACTCTTATAACTGCCATCTGATTCTGTAAAAATTCTAAATAGCCTTTCGCTCCCTGTTTTTTACCCCTGCCACCTTCAGAATTTGAAAGAGAGTATTCCAGTCAACATTGTCAAAAGGTTTCTCTAAGTCTACAAATGCTAGAAATGTAGGTTTGCCTTTCCTTAATCTTTCTTCTAAGATAAGTCGTAGGGTCAGTATTGCCTCACGTGTTCCAACATTTCTACGGAATCCAAACTGATCTTCTCCGAGGTCGGCTTCTACCAGTTTTTCCATTCGTCTGTAAAGAATTCGTGTAGTATTTTGCAGCTGTGTCTTATTAAACTCATAGTTCGGTAATTTTCACATCTGTCAACACCTGCTTTCTTTGGGATTGGAATTATTATATTTTTCTCGAACTCTGAGGGAATTTCGCCTGTCTCATACATCTTGCTCACCAGATGGTAGACTTTTGTCAGGACTGGCTCTCCCAAAGCTGTCAATAGTTCTAATGGACAGTAAAGCTGCATGCCCTCGGGAAAAATTACGGCTGTAGTTTCCCCTTACTTTCAGCCGTTCGCAGTACCACAACAGCAAGGCTGGTTTGGTTATTGTTACAGGGCCAGATCAGTCAATCATGCAGACTGTTGCCCCTGCAACTACTGAAAAGGCTGCTGCCCCTCTTCAGGAACCACACGTTTGTCTGGCCTCTCAACAGATACCCCTCCGTTGTGGTTGCACCTACGGTACGGCTATCTGTACCGTGAGGCACGCAAGCCTCCCCACCAAAGGCAAGGTCCATGGTTCATTGGGGGGGGGGGGGAGTTTGTAATTATATCACACAAATTTTGTTGTCAATTCTTATTCGACTATCTGTCTGTCCGTTAGCTAAGACCCATTTCTTTCGGGAATGAGTAGATGCGTTAATCTGAAATTTATCACATTCTAAGGACCGTGGCCCTTTGGCTGTTGAAAGTATTTAAGCATGTAAGTCAATGCAATCAAAAGATATGGCCATTTATGTCATGTATTTTGATACTTGCAAAACCACTCATCAAAATTACAGGGTACTTTCCGTTGACCCAGAATCTAGATTTTGAAGTAAAAATCTTCTACGCTATTAGGCCGCGTCATATTTCCTCTAAAATGATAGACGTTTCGACCCCTCTGCTGGGATCTTCCTCAGGATCTTCCGGTGTCCACTACTCCTAGAACACTGTCACAGACGAGTGTCGCGTCCTCTTATAAAGGGGAGTTTTCCCGCGGTCGTGATGGATATGTGGTAGTATTGGTTAAAATTCTTATGGCTATCCACGATAATTTAGCCAATAACGCCCCTTCTTCTGCATGTGCGGGAATACTGACCTATGACTATGGCTCACCAATGGTAGCCATAAGAATTTTAACCAATACCACCACTTCTCCAGCACGAACGCGAGAAAAACTCCCCTTTATAAGAGGACGCGACACACGTCTCTGGCAGTGTTCTAGCAGTTGTGGACACCGGAAGATGAGGAACATCCCAGCAGAGGGGTCGAAACCTCGATCATGTTAGAGGGAATATGACGCGGCCTAATAACCCAGAAGATTTTAACTTCAGTAGCCACCGCCACAAAGACCTGCAGGCTTCCATGATCTGGATTTTACAGTACAAGTAAATTAAAAAATACGACAGCTGTAAATTTGTTTTCAAATCACACAAAAAATACTTTTCTTAACATAAAAAAATGCGAGATTATATACAAAATTTAAATATAAAAAACATCCTCGAAGTGAAACTTCCTGGTAGATTAAAACTGTGTGCCGGACCGAGATTCGAACTCGGGACCTTTGCCTTTCGCGGGCAAGTGCTCTACCAACTGAGCTACCCAAGCACGACTCCCGCCCCGTCCTCACAGCTTTACTTCTGCCAGTATCTCGTCTCCTACCTTCCAAACTTTACAGAAGCTCTCCTGCGAACCCTGCAGAACTAGCACTAGGAAGATAGGAGACGAGATCTTGGCAGAAGTAAAGCTGTGAGGACGGGGCGTGAGTCGTGCTTGGGTAGCTCAGTTGGTAGAGCACTTGCCCGCGAAAGGCAAAGGTCCCGAGTTCGAGTCTCGGTCGCACAGAGTTTTAATCTGCCAGGAAGTTTCATGTCAGCGCACACTCCGCTGCAGAGTGAAAATCTCATTCTGGAAACAGCCTCGAAGTCTTGCGATTCCTTAGGACGGTATATTGCCACACTCGATATCGATAACAAACAAAAATCGTCGTGATTCTCGACTCTCAGGCTGGATAGATTATCTGTATATGCAATTAAGTTTGTACCGAACTCTCAGAGGACAAGTCTTACCCGCACTTTGCAAGTTTTTCTTATTTTAGCGTATGCAACCACTCGCTTAACGAAAGATACGGAGCGTAGGCTACGGCCACATGTGGTATTTTTCCAGCGGCATTCGGACTGGAAGAAAATGCGTCAGAGAGAGAAGTGCAGTGTCTAAGTGGGGCTAGCCACACTGCAGTGGAATGCAGGCGGCCGCTGCTACGCCAGAAGGCCGGGTATGAAACGCCGCACGCAGCGGGATGCATTCCTGCGCATTTATCTGCAAGAATTCCAGCTGCCCGAGTGAGCACAAGAGCAGTTTTTCGCGCAGCGTTCAGTTCGTCGAGCGTTCTCTAAGATAAAATTTCAGTGCTGATGTGCAAAGTGTAATTTACGGACAGTTAGCGGTTACTTCTAGAGGTACAAAAATATCCACCTATTTATTTATGGAGGTAGGTGATTAGACTATGAAAACAGTGTATTAGTACGAGTATAACATTGCCATGGAACGTATTAGGGGAGTGTGGGAGAAAATGAAGCCACTCGGGATTAGCCGAGCGGTCTAGGGCGCTGCAGTCATGGACTGTGCGGCTGGTCGCGGCGGAGGTTTGAGTCCTCCCTCGGGCACGGGTGTGCGTGTTTTTCCTTAGGATAATTTAGGTTCAGTAGCGTGTAATCTTAGGGACTGATGACCTTGGCACTTAAGTCCCATAAGATTTCACAGACATCTGAACATTTTTGAGAAAATGAAGCTGAAGAAAGAAACAAAGAAAGAGGGACGACAAGTGTGAAAACTATGAAAAAGTTTTATTTTTTACTTCATGTATGTTTACATGCATGTTCCACATTCCGATTGGGACAACCATTTTAAGATTTACTCCGTACAGCAGTTTTGCCAAGGTACAGGTCTGTGACTAGGACAGAAATAGTCTGCAAAGTCTCTTGACAAATTTTCCGCTGGTGCTGCCTCTAGTTTCGTTCGCAGACATTCTTGTTACCCACGAGGCGGAGTGTTCTAAAAGTTGTAACCGTCACTAATTCTCACACAAACAGATGATAAAAATCCCAACACCAAGGAGGAGTTGCACGAATTAAAGCAAATTGGTAGACGTACGGGTATTTCTACATCTAAAAAATGACGTTTGTTCAGATTTCTCGCCAGTCGCACTACGAGGATCTACGCTAGGTTTGCTGTAAATACGCGTCGTAACGGTCGTGAACGTTAGTTACCTTCGAGACTGGACGTAGTGAGTTGATGTTGGTTAAGAATGCCTTTAAGACGACGAAGACACCTGTATCACCAGCTCACTGAGTTTGAATTAGGTCGTGTAATAGAGCTACGAGAAGCTGGATGTTCCTTCCGCGATATTATAGAAAGACTGGCAGGAATGTAGCCGTGGTAAATGACCGTTGGCAGGAGCCACGGGAAGACAGCGTGGCACTACCGAGAGGGAAGGCATCGTGTTCTCTGAATGGCTGTGGTGCATCATGCTGTTCCTGCAGCAGCAATTCGAGCAGCAGTTTGAGCCACAGTGACACAAAGAACCGTTGCAATTTAGTTACTTCAAGCAGAGCTCCGAGCCAGACGTTCTGAAACGTACATTCAACTGACCCCAAACCACAGCCATTTGCGACTTAATTGGTGTCAAACGAGAACTCATTGGAGGATGGGGTGGAGGTCCATTGTCTTTTCTGATAGTAGCAAATTCTACCTCAGTGCCAGCAAAGGCCATGTGTTGTTTAGGAGGAGGCTGGTTGGCTGGTTGGTTGGTTGGTTGATATGACGGGGAGGAGACCAAATAGCGGTGTCATCTTTCCCATCGGATTAGGAAAGAATGGCGAAGGAGGTTGGTCGTGCCCTGTCAAAAAGAGCCCTCCCGGCATTTGCCTGAAGCTATTTATGGAAATCACGGAAAATGTAAATCAGGATGGCCGGAAGCGGGTTTGAAACGTCGTCCTGCCGAATGCGGGTCCAGTGTGCTAACCACTGCGGCACCTCGCTTGGTAGGATACCAACTTTCAGCGTGATACAAACATTGGACCTACACCTGGAGTTGTCGTCTATGGTGCGATTTCGTATGATAGCAGAAGCACTCTCGTTGTTATCCCATGCACCCTGACCTCAAATTTGTACGTCATTCTGGTGATGAACAGCATTCCAGATGGTGTTTTCCAACAGGATAACACTCGCTCATATGACATGCTCTAGATGGTGTCAACATGTTGTCTTGACCTGTCCTTATATCTTTTTCCAATCAAGCAGAGACGGGTCATCATTGGAAGACAACCAGCGTTAATCGTCCTTGTATTGACCAAACAACTGGGACAGGCATCGAACTCCATCCCTGAAACTGACACCTGCACCTGTACGACGAAATGCACATACGTTTTCATGCTTGTCTTCGAGGGTCTACCAGTTACACCCGTTATTATTATACCAACATTTCACATTTTTAAAGGCTTTTCTCATGCATAAATTAACCTGTGGACGTGCAACGTTATTAAGTTAAATATGTTATCTAAAAAATGTATTCCCGAAATTTAATTTCCCTACTTTAATTAGTTATTGATGTAGGGATTTTTTCCCGTCAATGTTATTGTGAAGTGCACAACTTTCTATAACTATTATGTCAACAAATTTGTAAGATGGCTCCCGGGTTCGATTCCCGGTGGGGTCAGGGATTTTCTCTGCTTCGTGATGACTGGGTGTTGTGTGATGTCCTTAGGTTAGTTAGATTTAAGTAGTTCTAAGTTCCAGGGGACTGATGACCATAGATGTTAAGTCCCATTGTGCTCAGAGCCATTTGAACCATTTTTGTAAGATGGCAAGAACTATGCCCCTTACAGGAAGTCATTAAAGATCACCTAACTCACGTTGAGCGAACAGTAGGGCTGAACAAAAATGACTGACAAGGCACAATGCATCTTGTAGAGGGTATAGTATGGACGTATTGGAATAATTAATATCGGGTGATGGTTTTGAAGTAATTCACACGACATGAAACCTTTGTGGAAACGTGTCGATTTACTGGAGGCTAGTTTATCCCAGGGAAGTATTCAGAGGTGACCATGGCCAGCTGGGGAGCGGCAAAGGGAAGCGACAATAGGCAACTTAGGGCGGCTCAAGTTCTGAGAACGCAGTAATGGGGCACGGCCTCCAGCTGCCTTAAGATGAGTGACAGTGAGTGGGTGGTTGACCCCATGCTGGTGTACCTTGAAGCAGATGGAGAACTTGTACACCTGTTGATTAATGTCTGTCATTCCGTTTTCAGTGAAACATGCGAGAAAGCCGCGCAAAGCTACGGTGGAGCGGTCAACAGAGGCCAAAATATGCGTGTTCATGACTATAGCAACTTCACGCTGAATTCACAGTCTGCAGAGTCCGAAGTAAATCAGGTGAAGAGCGACAGAATGAAATACGCCGGCCTCCGATGGGAACGTAGGACCAAGGAATTTGAAGTACTCTCCTTGGAGTCAGAATTCCGGAAAAATTGGTGTTTTGCGCAGATGCTAACCTTGATGGGTGGTCTGAGAGGAGCTAAATAGCAGAAGTTGAGAGGAAGGGAAATTTTGTGGGAATTCGTTCACTTCCCAGAGCAGGCATTGGTCGGCGCTGGGAAGCGATGCATAATTAACGCAACTTGCATTGCAATTGGTGTAAATGATTTTGCTGGAGGGGAAACCGAGGTGAAGAGCGGACTGGGAGAAGCCTCCGTAGAGGTCTTTTGTTCCCAGCTTGCCTAGAGTGCTGACGTGGCGTTCTTTACTCAGCTTGCCTGAGAAAGAGTGAGTATCTCTGCAGTTTAGGACTTAGCAAATGGAACGATTGAGCTTGGAGATTGAAAGTTTACGTTCAGCTATGTACTGAGCAAGATAGCTAGGAGTGAAAAGACGAGCACAGCCTTGCAGCACCACGAGCCTGGCGGACGTCCACACATCGACGCCGCCCCGCCACGCTGAATTCGGTGATATTGCACCCACTCCAGCATGAATTAGGCCACTGATTAATTTGTTGGATGACACGGCGAAGTTTCCACGAGGGATTCATGGGCCTTGTATTGGGGAATTCTTCTCGCACTTCGCACTACATCTGGGTCAGTCGATAGGAATTAATTTTGATTTATCGGGCTTTACTCGATGTAAAAGCAATTTATTACCACTGCCTGATAGGAGAGTCATGTAATGTGATGATTGAAGGTCGGGAGTTAAAATAACTTTGTGATAATAGACTGCATCTGTTTTCAATCAAGTAGTTGAAATCCCAAGTCACTTTCTTAATTAATTTTATGTTCAACATTTGCATCTGGTGTTCAATAGCTGAACATTACATCAATGTGCAACCCTTTTTAATTAAAAGTGATCAATTCTGAATCAATTAAAGTCAACACTGCCACCCCAGTTCAATCAAGAGTCACAGGGCTTTATTACTTTCTCTGCGTTATTCGATATTGCGGTAGTTTTGCACTCTCTGTTGATCTGTTAGTCAATTAGCTGGGGTGAACACACGCCAAAACCAGACAAGTGACAGGTGGGGTGTTACAAATTCAAAGTTCACAAATATCGGCCTGTGAAAAATCCGCCATTTACTTGCAACAGTAGCAAGTGTGCATTCAGTAATAGATAACATGTAGATGATTTTTTTAGGTGTCAGGCCTTTTGCAGCAAAAGGTCTCAAGGGGTTTTCATGTAAGGCAAACCTCCTTCAGCTTCAAATACAAATGGAAGAGGTATATAGGCAGGACAGTGTAAAGAGGTTTCGATTTAGACAAGTATAAAGTGTGTGCATAATTTTTTTTATCTAGATTATCTTCATAACCATAGTCTCCTGCATTCCTGTGAAATACTAATTGCACAGCTGTCACAGCTATTGGAACAAGCAGGAAAGACAATCCCCTAACCTCTATTAAAAATGTCGGTTTTAATTGGAGACAAAGTATTTAGAATCAATTAACTGTCATTCGATAATACCCAAAAAATATATCCGGATATTTCTTGAGTTCCTAGTAATGTGTAAGGTGGATTCACTGTTTCCTCTGCTGCTTTTAACTTCGGTGATGCAAGTAATAAATGTAGTGCAAAAAGGGAGTTCCTATCCAGCAAAACACTGCCTACTGTGTTTCCTAGAAGTTGGCCGTATGACTGCCAATGCCCTGCAGTTTTTCTTGCTCTGTGCGGCTGCTGGAAAATCACATGTATGACCGTAGTGTAACGATTGTAAAGCTGACGGATCATACCAGTAGACAAAACAAGAAATAGAAGTAACCCTCTCAATTATGCATCCGTATCAGTGACATCGATGTTTAGTATGGTTGGAAAATAATTACGAAATACATAAAAAGGAATCCAGTGATCCATAAGGACCATGGATTCAGAGCATATCGCTCTTCTAAAGCACAACTGGCTCTTTACTCACACGAAGGCTCCATCAAGATTTATCACAAGCATGCTGTAAGCAAGTTACTCGCCTATGGAGTATGCTCTCCGTTGTGCGACTATTCAAGCCGTATTTACGTCTGGGATTCCAAAAGGAAGCATAAAATCGTTTTAGAAAACTTTCTGAGAATCCCACACAGATTGTTTCCAGGTTATGTCGTTTCCTGTCTAGTAAAGTCTTCAGATCATTACGTATGATTTGGGCACGATCCCTGCTTGGCTCAAAATGTGGCATCTGACCCTGAACAATTAAAATGTCAGATCCTTCACATGAGTACAAAAAAATCTGCGTTAAATTTCGGCTATTCGATAAATCACACGTACGAATAAAGATTGTCAGTTCAAGTAAAAATTTGTAGATTACAGTTACCATTGGAATCATCTCACGGATAACTTTCTGGGAATGGTAAATCAAGGATTGTATTTTATTAACAAAACACTTCGAAGATTAAATAAAGTTACTAAAAAGACTGCCTACTCTACAACTCTCCATCCACTCTGGAGTATTGAAAGGCGGTATGGGATCCTTACCAGAAGCGATTGACGAAAGTCATTGAGAAAGTTCTATTATCACGAAGTAGCGGAGGGAGTGTCAAGGATATGATACGGAAATTATGGTGTCAGTCATTAAAATAAAGCTGTTCTTCTTGTGAAGAGATATTTTCAACTTCCTCTTCAAAATGCCTAAGTATTTTGACTTCCAGCTACACAGTGAGAAAAGACCAGCGATAAAATAAAACAGTTCTGAGAGGTGTTCATTTTCTCCCTTGCTGTTCACGAGCGGATCGGTACAGAACAAGTCTGAACATAGTTACATGCACCCTCTGCCAAACACTTCAGTGCAAATTGCAGAGTAATCATGTATGTTTATGATAAGCATTTTTATTCCGTATATTAGGTTCGTCACAACACACAAATATATTTTAACGCATTAGTTTTGCAGCTGTTTTGAAGCGTTACTACACCTTTACTGTGTTTTGTTCCTCTCACTATGTGGCGACTTTTAAAAGTAAGTCACACGTTATTCAGGCAGGCGAAGTAACTTTTATCGAACTGCAGTACACTTAAAAGTGACACAGATACATCACTCTGCTTTTCAACATATCCACCAAGTATCTGTAAATAGTGGTTTGATCGTTCAGTTTCAAAACAATCGAGCAAGGGGAGTTTGATGACGACCTATCTCAAGATCACTGCTGAGGACTTCTGGTGTCACCTAACACCTGAGGCAATTGGGAGATTTATATTCCAATTCACCATGGGTAACCCCCGTCCTACCCACGCACTTGTGTGTGGCACATTCAAGATCACACCCATCCCCCCAACCTCCCACCACCTCAGGCCTGCCCAGGCACCAGACGCTCTACCATCTACAGCCGGTATAATCCAGCGATATGAAATATAAGACATGTAAATTGCATATCATAATTGCCACAAATAAAACTTTCCGCACTAGTATGTAGTACATTGAAGGTCACCCCTCCCCTTCTTCTTCAGTGAATAATATTCAGAACCTCTCACCCTTCTCATCCTTTGCAAGTAGAGGAAATAGAAGGCAGGCATCATTCAAATTTTTCACCATACGGAGAGAATCAGATTTTTTCGGATCAGGGTGTGGATATTTGTTAGATATAATAATAACAAATTAGTTATATTACAACTATACGAACTTTGTCACTTGCGGTCTGTGCACTGTAGTGAGTGGCGTCATAAGCAACAGAGCCATCGTACGTGAGAGATGGTAGTATATATTATGAGGTAAGGCACTTCGACGTTAGTGTGTGTGTGTGTGTGTGTGTGTGTGTGTGTGTGTGTGTGTGTAGTATGCAAAAATGAAGGAAAATATTATAATAAGATACTCTGACGTTATAAATTGATAACATCACAGTATATTACGCAAAATAGTGAAAACTATTAACGTAATTTATGACATAAGACACTCTGACAATGTAGTATGACTGTGCCGCTACTGTGTTACGTAACGTAATGATGTCATGACATATTCTGCAAAATAGTGAAAAACTATGAACAATTTCCTCTGTAATTTGGAAGACTCAGTCATATTCAGTATACTGCACGACATTGTTTTTAAATTTCATTCTTGTGAGTTATATTTTGCAAAAAATGACAGAAAACGTTATTCTATCCATTCCTCCAGGCGACTCCTGTGCGTCAAACACACTAATAAGATTAGCGTGCCGTGAACATCTAGTAGTTTATTTCAGTGTGGACGTGAGTGCACCATGCGATTCTAGAGACCAAGCTAACGACCATACCTTATTAACAGTAGACATATTGGAAAAAAATTTAGCAACAAATATATCCCTGCTTGTGTCTTGCGCAAAGCACACTGACGAAGATCACATCCCTCCATTACCAACAACCGTTTTGTCGATTCTCCCTCAACATACGAAAGACGCACCTGTAAAAACCGCGCATGTGAAAAGTCACTGTGCCAGGGCTGCGTAGTGGTCAGCACGTCTCTCTAGTGATCAGGAGGACTGGGTTCAAATCAAGGCCTTGGCGCAAATTTTCATTCGTCGCTTCAGTCTGCGTATATAGACAAATTATAGCTTCGTACCGCATCTACAAGAACCTGTGTTGCGCACGTTTCTGCAGGACCTGCAGCTGCATCTGCCACCAGCCCAGGGAATATTGACGAAAGTCGCAAGGAAACGCGGCCACTGAACACCTCTCTTTCTTCATTTATCTGCACCGATTAGAAAGAAGTAACATAAATGAGAGTAGCAAGAGACTTCTTGCCGAACTCGGTGGTCACTAAGTAGACGAAGTTCACGAATTCTGATACCTTTCAAGTAAAAAACCTGTGACATGTGAAGGAAGGAGGACAGGTGAAGGACCGAAACAGTCCACCTGAGGCAAAGAGGGCATTCCCGCCCAAGAGATGTCTACTGCTATCAGACATACTTCTTAATTTGAGGAAGAAATTTCAGAGAATATACAGTTGGAGCATAACATTGTATGGCAGTTAATCATGGGCCGTGGGAAATCTCAAACGTCTGAGAGGTGGTGTTACAGAAAGACGTTGAAATTCAGGTGGACTGGTAAGATATGTAGTGAGGAGGTTCTCCGAAGAATCGGTGAAGAAAGGAACATATGGAAAATATTGAAAAGAAGAAGGGACAAGTTGATACAAATTGTGTTAAGGCATCGGTGACCTGCCCAGGTAGCCGTGCGTGTTGAGACGACTGATCCCAGGTGCCGGCCGCGGTGGTCTAGCGGTTCTAGGCGCTCAGTCCGGAACCGCGCGACTGCTACGGTCGCAGGTTCGAATCCTGCCTCGGGTATGGATGTGTGTGATATCCTTAGGTTAGTTAGGTTTAAGTAGTTCTAAGTTCTAGGGGACTTATGACCTGAGATGTGTAGTCCCATAGTGCTCAGAGCCATTTGAACCATTTTTTTGATCCCAGGTCGGATCCACCTGGCTGATTAACGGTGAGGGCCGGTGTGCCGGCCAGACTGGATGTGGTTTTTAAACGTTTTTCCCCACCCTGCTAGGTGAATACCGCGCTTGTTCCCAAGTTCCGCCTCAGATACAAGCTCCCAAAACATTTAGAATATTTCCTCACAATTGCTCACACAATTTACTCTACACGCAGACAGATTGGCTACACTGGTTTGGGATGAGGTGAGGGGGAGGGTGAACCAGAAACTGATGGCCTTAGCTGGTTAGTCTCTTTACTCTGCGGCCAACGACCATCAGGCAAAAATCTTCATAGCGCTGGAGGGACTGAAGTGGGTAAAAAATTCAGGGGAAGACAGAGATTGGGATAGACCAGCAAATAATTTAGGAGGTAGGGTGCAAGTCCTACTCGCAAATGAGAAAGTCCATGCAGGAGAAAAAATCGCGGTGGGCTGCATCAAACCAGTCAGAAGACTGATGACTCAGAATAAGAAAAGGAAAGAAGAAAAACACCTTCCACCATGGGGAATTACCGCCTGCCTAAGTTTGTATCTGTAAGCGACAAGATTCAACGTGCAGTCCTCTCCAGGCTGTGTTCACCCTCTGGGTGAGCCAAAAACGGTCAGAGATTCCATTACCACTAATAGCTGCAATTATCAGTCGCCAGTGGAAGGAGAGGTCGCGATAAGACGACATCTGCTGAAGCGTGCCGTAGCACAGTGAAATACACTATCACAGACTCAGAGATCCGCAGAGTTCGCGCACCATCTCGACAAACCTAGACGATACAACCGACAGTGTCCACAAACTGTCAACGGCTACATATGAGATGCTAACGGTAATGAGGCGGGGAATTACCGATCTGTTTATCTCTCCTGTTAACTGCCGAAATGTCCCAAGTCCGCTATAAAGGCGCCCACACACGGCAGATAAGGATATGCCGGTGTGTAGCGGCTGTGACGACAACCCGTTTTGAAAAACGACGTAAGTAGTTTTATTACTCGTATATATCTCTACTTATCGAGAATATATATCCAGGAATAAAGTGCTTTAACATGCCAAATACTAGCAAGGTCCTCCGCACGTCGACTTCCAAGGTGGAACTCTCGTCATAGATAGTTCGAGGCGGACAAACGTGTTTCACAGTTTCATTTTGAGTGTGATTACCCTTGACATCCGAGGTTCTCTTGCGAGCAACACAGACAGGTCTCCCCTTTGCTGCTAGAGATGTGTAGTTCTTATTTGTGTTCACAAATTTCCTGCCATGGAGAGAATTTCACTAGGCCTTTCCCTGTTCTTAACTTGGCTTTTGTCATAAAACAGCTTCCACGTCAGTATCCAGACATAATTCTATTTTCTCGATTGGTCCAGACGTACAAAAGCATGTACATGTGTTGATGATTTAAAGTTCAGCCACTCACAGATGTCAAGTGTGAGCAGTAATTTTCACATAGCAGCGGAACTTTGTAGAAACGCTAATGCGTTAATTCGGAACCAAATTACGCCGAAAAACAGTAGTTCCAATTTTGGCTACCAGGTGCAAATCTGGCGCTGCACGCTGTTTGTGTGACCCCTACACTGTCATTTGACAAGCCGTGATGTAAGTGAACCGTATGGCAATCCATAAGACAGACTGTACGATTTTAGTAATGCTGTTCTATGTGAACAGCAGCTATTACTGTGCAGCACTGAGAAAGTATCGCCGACTGAAAGGTCTGATGGGAGGCCCGATGCCATTATATGGTCTGAAGAAGATGATAATGAAATTCGGAAACACAGGTGATCTTGGTGTGGCACCTGCAAGAGCGAAGCGTCCTATCCCGGTGAAAGTTATCGACAAGGTTGATGTTGCTGCAACTGACCGAGCAGCACGTGATACGGGCTGTGATAGTGTTCTTGCTGTGTCATTAGAACTGACCATCCCACGGTGAACACTACGGCAAATTCAGCGGTCTGTATTAAACTGGCACCCGTACAAGATCCAAACGGTGCAGGAACTGAAAAATCATTATTTGTAGCAAAGTTCTGAATTTGCTCTTCGGTTTCTGGTACGCGTCGATGTTGCTGATATGTGACCGGGCATTATACTATGAAGTGACGAGGCACATTTTACACAACAGCAGGTAGTGAATACACAGATATGCCGAATTTGGGATATTGTCAAATAGCGAGTTGTGCGCAAAGAGCCATTGCACTCAACGTACGTGGTTGTGTGGTGCGGTTTGAGAAGCATCCTTATTCTGAGGTCTTTCTTTCAAGAGAATACATCGGGAATGCTTGTCAGGAGTACCATGAAGTCTGCACTGTATCGAGGCCTCCTTATACAGTACGTGGTTCCTGCTTTGGAAGAACACAACTGTGTGGCAGTCACTGTTTTCATTCAAGCCAGGGAAACATCTCATTTAGCTCGCCCAGTGAAATACCTGCTTAATGCTACCTTCCATAAAAGCGTTATCTGCAGAGGTTTTCCAGATGCATGGCCTGCAGTGTCATCTGATCTGAATGTATGTGACTTCTGGCTCTGAGTATATTTGAAACAACATATTTATCACGGAAAGTTTCACCCTCTTTGTGATCTGAAGGCCAGTATACAGGAAGACGCTGATCAGATTCCACCGGAACCGCTGCGAGCGACTGTTGCCACGTCGTCTTACGGATGTAGCATCTCGTCGGCGTCACCGGTGCGCATACTGAACAAATCGTGTAACCGGCAGTTAATAACAGAAATCAACGTAATGCCTTTCTCACTTGTTTGACCTTTCTGCCGACGTCCCGTTCCTAATCCGGTGCAAGTATCTCCTCTATGAATCTATTTTGCCAATTGGCACTATTTCATTGAATTTACACCCGTACCACTACATGCCGTGACATGAAGGTGCTCCTAGGTCCGTAATCGGTGTGTCATTTACGATGTAAGCGAAACGAATGTACTTAATAAAAGTCCCAGGACCATGCAGGTTTGTAGTTACGTTTCAGATCATTACACGCAGAAAATTTACGTCGCACTAAATGTCTCTGAAATTACTCAACGAGTATAATTTTCTATTCTTTCACAATTAAAATTAGCCTCCTGTCGTGATAGGTCTTTTACATTTACTGAGAACATTAGCGGGCCTGAAATATTTTGAAAGAAAAGTACTGCGTCGTAGGTTGATCATCACAGGCTGAAGCTTGCCTGAAGGAAATTCAGGTACGACTCACAAATCCCCTCTTAACCCTGAGAAGCTCTTCGTGCTGGACAGTCACTCTGGAAACAAACGACTATCCTTCTTTGGATTAGCCACTCTCCAGGAATGCCGAGAAGATACTGAAGAATGTTAAATGCAGGAGCACTTGTAGATGGAAGTGGTGACGCAAAGTAGTGCCTGCAAAATGCAGCAACGTTACTGCCTCACATAGTGGCAACGATTCATCCTTCGTTCAGCTAATTTCAATTCAAACCAGTAGTTACCGTATGTGTTTTACGTACAGCAGCCCCTCCAGCTGTCGTTTTATGGAATCTGAAATGTTATACCTGGCTCTCAAAAACTACGTGTGAGAATGTCATCTGCTGTCGCTCGCTACTCGCAAACCCGTAGTTCTACATAAAATATTAAAAGGACCATTTTTGAAGAAAATTTAATGTAGTCAAATTTTTTACTGGGATACGTTTCTGTTGGGCCGTAGTTTTCGAGTTATTAAAGAGAAAAGTACGAAAGTGACCTTCAAACGCATTGTCACTCCCATACTCAACTCACACAGGTCAGTATTTCTGATATGTTGTTCGTGGCACTCCGTCTTACCACTGTACAAAAATTTCCAATTACCCGAATTACCCTATGTTAGACATTTTATAGTCTCTATTGACTGGGCTGTTACGCCATCAGCATGGTCGGTTATTTCGTTGATAATATTAATTCAAACATGCTGGTGAGGGTAATGTAAGAAACAAGACTTTCGGAAAAGTTATTCTAAAAATTATTGCGTTGATAATTCGATCCAAAGTTAACACTTTCCAGCACAACAGCTTCGTAGTCAGAAGACCTAACGAATACTACGACGTAATTGTTTATTTTATACGGTTCAAATTCACAAACTCTTAAGTAAAATTGACACATACGTCAGGTTTACAATTTTTAGTGCTCGACTAAGCTGGTGGCGTCATAAGGCCAGTCAATGAAGACCAAAAACGGTAGAATGTGATAAATAATTCTTGCAGTAGCAAATTTTTGTACAGTGATACGAGGGAGTGTCATGAACAACATAAGAGAAATACTGACCAGTGTGTCCAGGTCACTTTTGTATATTTTTCGTGAATATATCGAAAACTACGGCCTCTAGCGAAAACGTATCCCAGTACAATATTTAACAACATTAAATTTCCTACAAAATAGTTCCTAATCATTTCTTCTTCAGTTGCATAAATGGCTGTATGGACGATGTGGCCTATTCTACACCTTATTTTAGATCTATGTGGCGATGCTGTGCTTAGTATATTTATACGTTTTGACGATGCCTTTGCGGCCTTATCACTTCAGAACATGGTGTAGAAAAGATCTGAGGATGGTCATTACTGACTGAAACACGTCATCGTCAAAAGAATTGATATTGTGATCAAAGACTTGTGATCAAAGACTGGAATAAAAAAACATTTGTATGTAGACACTTTATCTCTGGCTTTTGAGGGATGAGTTTGCTCTACATTTTCATTGCTTTGTCTTAGAAGCTTAATTTATTTACATATGCCAAGGGGCTGTAGAAATTACTTCTATATATAAATTTCAACGTTTAGTAGCTTTATGTTTGTTCCCTTTCCTGAAAATATGGGTCCTAACAGTCGGACAGAGAGACAGACAGACACACAGACGGAAGGACGGACCACAAAGTGGTCCTATAAAGCTTCCATTTTTACCGACTGAGAAGCAGAATCCTAAAAATAGAGCTGTTTCTGTACGGTTGTGACTAGAGGGCTGTGCAAAGCTATCATTCCTTATACCATGGTCTAGTAGTCGATGGAACTGGAATAGAGATGTGTTACTTAAAAACGATTCTGCCGCAGTGCACGCCGTTCTGTCAACCCTACTACATACGTTCTTAATGACACGTCAAAGACCGCATCTCGTGGTCGTGCGGTAGCGTTCTCGCTTCCCACGCCCGGGTTCCCGGGTTCGATTCCCGGCGGGGTCAGGGATTTTCTCTGCCTCGTGATGGCTGGGTGTTGTGTGCTGTCCTTAGGTTAGTTAGCTTTAAGTAGTTCTAAGTTCTAGGGGACTTACGACCACAACAGTTGAGTCCCATAGTGCTCAGAGCCATTTCAACCATTTTTTTGACACGTCAAAAATTACAATCGCCCGTCACAAAAGTTCCCTATTCTCATCGCACAGCAAACGAAAAGCCCTAGTACAAGCGATTAAATTAATTAAATGTACGCTAGGACCCGTAAACAACAGCTCGCTTCAGCTTTCGAGAAAAGTGCTGTCATATTCTTGGTTTTTCGCGAAATTATGCCAAGATTGTGAGGTTTTTAGAAACTTAACGAAGTTGTTCTTCCTTAAGATGATCACATTAAAAGGTGTCATTGTGGCATCAGTGCCTTCGTACATTACTGGTGATGCTTCGATTTTTTCTGCTTTGAAGGTATTTACTGGATTGTAAGGCGTACCCAGGAGCAGATATAGACTCAGGTCACAATATAGTAGTGATGAAGAGTAGGCTGAAGTTCAAGATATTAGTCAGGAAGAATCAATACGCATAGAAGTGGGATACGGAAGTACTATGGAATGACGAGATACGTTTGAAGTTCTCTAACGCTATAGATACAGCAATAAGGAATAGCGCAGTAGGCAGTACAGTTGAAGAAGAATGGACATCTCTAAAAACGGCCATCACAGAAGTTGGGAAGGAAAACATAGGTACAAAGAAGGTAGCTGCGAAGAAACGATCGGTAACAGAAGAAATACTTCAGTTGATTGATGTAAGGAGGAAGTACAAACATGTTCCGGGAGAATCAGGAATACAGAAATACAAGTCGCTGAGGAATGAAATAAATAGGAAGTGCAGGAAAGCTAAGACGAAATGGCTGCAGGAAAAATGTTTAGGCATCGAAAAAGATATGATTGTCGGAAGGACAGACTCAGCATACAGGAAAGTCAAAACAACCTTTGGTGACATTAAAAGCAACGGTGGTAACATTAAGAGTGCAACGGGAATTCCACTGTTAAATGCAGAGGAGAGAGCAGATAGGTGGAAAGAATACATTGAAAGCCTCTACGAGGGTGAAGATTTGTCTGATGTGATAGAAGAAGAAACAGGAGTCGATTTAGAAGAGATAGGGGATCCAGTATTAGAATCGGAATTTAAAAGAGCTTTGGAGGACTTACGGTCAAATAAGGCAGAAGGGATTGATAACATTCCATCAGAATTTCTAATATCATTGGGGGAAGTGGCAACAAAACGACTATTCACGTTGGTGTGTAGAATATATGAGTCTGGCGATGTACCATCTGACTTTCGGAAAAGAATCATCCACACAATTCCGAAGACGGCAAGAGCTGACAAGTGCGAGAATTATCGCACAGTCAGCTTAACAGCTCAGGCATCGAAGCTGCTTACAAGAATAATATACAGAAGAATGGAAAAGAAAATTGAGAATGCGCTATGTGACGATCAGTTTGGCTTTAGGAAAAGTAAAGGGACGAGAGAGGCAATTCTGACTTTACGGCTAATAATGGAAGCAAGGCTAAAGAAAAATCAGGACACTTTCATAGGATTTGTCGACCTGGAAAAAGCGTTCGACAATATAAAATTGTGCAAGCTGTTCGAGATTCTGAAAAAAGTAGGGGTAAGCTATAGGGAGAGACGGGTCATATACAATACGTACAACAACCAAGAGGGAATAATAAGAGTGGACGATCAAGAACGAAGTGCTCGTATTAAGAAGGGTGTAAGACAAGGCTGTAGGCTTTCGCCCCTACTCTTCAATCTGTACATCGAGGAAGCAATGATGGAAATAAAAGAAAGGTTCAGGAGTGGAATTAAAATACAAGGTGAAAGGATATCAATGATACGATTCGCTGATGACATTGCTATCCTGGGTGAAAGTGAAGAAGAATTAAATGATCTGCTGAACGGAATGAACAGTCTAATGAGTACACAGTATGGTTTGAGAGTAAATCGGAGAAAGACGAAGGTAATGAGAAGTAGTAGAAATGAGAACACCGAGAAACTTAACATCATGATTGATGGTCACGAAGTCAATGAAGTTAAGGAATTCTGCTACCTAGGCAGTAAAATAACCAATGACGGACGGAGCAAGGAGGACATCAAAAGCACACTCGCTATGGCAAAAAAGGCATTTCTGGCCAAGAGAAGTCTACTAATATCAAATACCGGCCTTAATTTGAGGAAGAAATTTCTGAGGATGTACGTCTGGAGTACAGCATTGTATGGTAGTGAAACATGGACTGTGGGAAAACCGGAACAGAAGAGAATCGAAGCATTTGAGATGTGGTGCTATAGACGAATGTTGAAAACTAGGTGGACTGATAAGGTAAGGAATGAGGAGGTTCTACGCAGAATCGGAGAGGAAAGGAATATGTGGATAACACTGATAAGGAGAAGGGACAGGATGATAGGACATCTGCTAAGACATGAGGGCATGACTTCCATGGTACTAGAGGGAGCTGTAGAGGGCAAAAACTGTAGAGGAAGACAGAGATTGGAATACGTCAAGCAAATAATTGAGGACGTAGGTTGCAAGTGCTACTCTGAGCTGAAGAGGTTAGCACAGGAAAGGAATTCGTGGCGGGCCGCATCAAACCAGTCAGTAGACTGATGACCAAAAAAAAAAAACGGTAGATATCACCATGGGGAATACACTGGCCCTCTTGAAGCATGAAAGTGAAAGTAAGAATTAAAGCAAAACATAATGTACTAGAATTTATACGAAAAATTCTCGCGTTTCCATCCGCGTCAAGTAATTGAAATTCCATGACCGCTTGTCAAGTGGTATGATTCCAAATGGACTGCTTGCACGCCCCTTATATACACTAGTTGCCTGCTGTGCGGTCACTGGAGCCTGCGGTATTGCCATGTAAGGACATACGTTGACTTCGCGTCCCATGCGCCCGCTTCAACCACGCAATCGCTAGATCCCACACCGTGCTAAGCTGCAGACCGCCGTCTCCGTTTAGGGATTTATATTTCAGTGGTTTCTTTAATTACACGATCGCAGAAGCCGTTTCTGCGAGCCACAACGAATGTTTGGTCAAATTTTGTCCGTTTCTAAAGCATTCTCATCTTATGAAGATTTCCCGCAGTAGCGGTTGGAAACCCGAGATTATTTTATTCAGTGCTACCACCACGAGACTTTGCATTCTTAGAATTTATATGGTTTTCATTTACAATCACCGTTAACTACAAAACATTATACACTGTAGCACCTCAAGCCGGCCGGCGTGGCCGTGCGGTTCTAGGCGCTATTGCCTGAAACCGCGCGACCGCTACGGTCGCAGGTTCGAATCCTGCCTCGGACATGGATGTGTGTGATGTCCTTAGGTTACTTAGGTTTAAGTAGTTCTAAGTTCTAGGGGACTGATGACCCCCAGAAGTTAAGTCCCATAGTGCTCAGAGCCATTTCTGAACTGTAGCGCCAAAGAAAGTGGTATAGGCATGCGTGTTCAAATACAGAGATATGTAAACAGGCTGAATACAGCGCTGCAGTCGGCGACGCCTATATAAAACAACAAGTGTCTGGTGCAGTTGTTAGATCGGTTACTGCTGCTCCAATGGCAAGTTATCAAGATTTAAGCGAGTTTGAACGTAGTGTTTTAGTTGGTGCACGAGCGATGGGACGTAGCATCTCCGAGATAGCGATGAAGTGGGGATTTTCCCGTTCGAGCATATCACGACAGTACCATGAATATCAGGAATCCGGTAAAACATCAATCTCCGACATCGCTGCGGCCGGAGAAAGATCCTGCAAGCCGGCCGCGGTGGTCTAGCGGTTCTAGGAGCGCAGTCCGGAACCGCGGGACTGCTACGGTCGCAGGTTCGAATCCTGCCTCGGGCATGGATGTGTGTGATGTCCTTAGGTTAGTTAGGTTCAAGTAGTTCTAAGTTCTAGGGGACTGATGACCACAGATGTTAAGTCCCATAGTGCTCAGAGCCATTTGAACCATTTGAAGATCCTGCAAGAACCGGTCCAACGACGACTGCAGACAATCATTCAACGTGACAGAAGTGGAACCCTTCCGCAAATTGCTGCAGATTTCAATGCTGGACCATCAACATGTGTAAGCGTGCGAACCATTCAAGGAAGCCTCATCGATATGGGCTTTCGGAGCCGAAGGCCCACTCCTGTAACCTTAATGACTGCACAACACAAAGCTTTACGCCTCGCCTGGGTCCGTCAACACCGCCATTGCACTGTTGATGACTGGCAACGTGTTGCATCAAGGGGCAGTGGATATACGAGCTAGTTCCACACACGTTGTAACGGATGCAAATCTGAGGATCTTGCTGTTCAAACGAATACCTGAAAATCACGGACACAGTTCATGGAGACACGTGCCTTGTGGGGAGGGACATTGTCCTGTTCGGAAATGGCACCACGATAATGTCACATGAGATGTTAAGACACGAGAAGATGTATGTCCATCACTTACTACCCAAACCTCCAGATGTCACACACTCAGATAGTTACCAAACATTGTATGTCGATAGAGCATCAACCAAAACTCCCATTTAGTTCGTGCTGTGCTGTCGTCCACTAGAACATGAGTAAACCGTAACTAAAACCAACACCGGAACTACTGAGTACAGAACAGGCGTTTATCTGGGTGATCGTTTTGAAAATGTCACGTAGGTGGGTTGGTAGAGCGTGAGGTCGTCGCACGAACGATATCACGTTCAAACCCCACTGATAACAATGTTTTTTAACTGTTTACGTGTGAAACTGTTACGTGAGAGATTATTTTACTGACATATAAAAGGACTTTTCTCAGTTTGTAGCAATGTTCTTTTGCGGATTACACTTGTATACACAGATGAGGTGTTCTGTCGAACATGTGCGACAGAACGTCACACCTATCTATACAAATGTACTCTATATCTTTGCTACTTTCGGCTAACGAAGCGGAAGCAGACTGTCAAAAAACATTGCTACCAACTCCGAAAACTCCTTTTACATTTGAGGAAAATATTCTTCCATGTAACAGTTTCACACGTTGTTGTTGTCGTTGTTGTGGTCTTCAATCCAGAGTCTGGTTTGATGCTACTCTATCCTGTGCAAGCTTCTTCATCTCCGAGTAACTACTGCACCCTACATCCTTCTGAATCTGCTTAGTGTATTCATCTCTTGGTCTCTCTCTACGATTTTTACCCTCCACGCTGCCCTCCAATACTAAGTTCGTGATCCCTTGATGCCTCAGAAGATGTCCTACCAATCGATCCCTTCTTCTAGTCAAGTTGTGCCACGAATTCCTCTTCTCCTCAGTGCCTCCTCATCACTTATGTGATCTACCCATCTGATCTTCAGCATTCTTCTGTAGCACCATATTTCGAAAGCTTCTATTCTCTTCTTGTCTAAACTATTTATCGTCCATGTTTCACTTCCATACATGGCTACACTCCATACAAATACTTTCGGGAAAGACTTCCTGACACTTAAATCTATACTCGATGTTAACAAATTTCCTTTTTTCATAAACTTTTCCCTTGCCAATACGAGTCTACATTTTATATTCTCTCTACTTCCGCAATCATCAGTTATTTTTCTCCCAAAACAGAAAAACTCCTTTACTACTTTAAGTGTCTCACTTCCTAATCTAATTCCCTCAGCATCACCCGAGTTAATTCGACAACATTCCATTATCCTCGTTTAGCTTCGTTGATGTTCATCTTATATCCTCCTTTCAAGACACTGTCCATTCCGTTCAACTGCTCTTCCAGGTCCTTTGCTGTCTCTGACAGAATTACAGTGTCGTCGGAAAATCTCAAAGTATTTATTTCTCCTCCATGGATTTTAATTCCTACTCCCAATTTTTATTTTGTTCCCTATACCGCTTGCTCAAAATACACATTGATTAAGGTCGGAGCTGGGCTACAACCCTGACTCACTCCCTTCTCAACCACTGCTTCCCTTTAGTGCCCCCGACTCTTATAACTGCCATATGTTTTCTGTACAAGTTGTAAATAGCCTTCCGCTCCCTGTAATTGACCCCTGCCACCATCAGAATTTGAAAGAGAGTATTGGAGTCAACATTGTCAAAAGCTTTCTCTAAGTCTACACATGCTAAAAACGTAGGCTTGCCTTTTCTTATTCTATCTTTTACGATAAGTTGTAAGGTCAGTATTGCCTCATGTTTTTCAACATTCCTACTGAATCCAAACTGATCTTCCCCGAGGTCGGCTTCTACCAGTTTTTCTATTCGCCTGTAAAGATTTCGTGTTAATATTTTGCAGCCGTGACTTATGAAACTGATAGTTCGGTAATTTTCACATCTGTCAATACTTGCTTTCTTTGGGATTGGAATTAATATTGTTGTGTCGGTAATTAGGTTCTCGTACAACTGGGCGAGTGCTCTCTCGTATCACGAGACCTGCCTTGGTGGTGGCGCTAGGTCTGCGATTACACAGTGGCGACACGCGGGTCCGACATGTACTAAATGGACCGCGGCCGATTTAAGCTACCACCTAGCAAGTGTGGTGTCTGGCGGTGACACCACAAATATATTCTTCTTGAAGTCTGAGGGTATTTCGCCTGTCTCATACATCTTGCTCACCATATGGTAGAGTTTTCTCTGTGTTGGCTCTCCCAAGGCTATCAGTAGTTCTAATGGAATGCTGTCTACTCCCGGGGACTCCTTTCGACTTAAGTCTCTCAATGCTCTGTCAACGTCTCACGCAGTATCGTATCTTCCATCTCATCTTCATCTGCGTCCTCTTCCATTTTAATAATATTGCCCTCAAGTACATCGCCCTTGAATAGGCCCTGTATATATTTCTTCCACCTTTCTGCTTTCCCTTTTTGCTTAGAACTGGTTTTCCATCTGAGCTCTTGATATTCATACAAGTGGTTCTCTTTTCTCCAAATTTCTGTTTAATTTCTCTGTACGCAGTATCTATCTTACCCCATACATTTGTCCTCTAGCCATCCCTGCTTAGCCATTTTGCACTTTCTGTCGATCTCATTTCTGAGACGTTTGTATTCCTTTTTGTCTGCTTTATTTACTACATTTTTATATATTCTCCTTTCATCAAATAAGTTCTGTATCTCTTCTGTTACCCAACGATTTCTGCTAACACTCGTCTTTTTACCTACTTGATCCTCTGCTGCCTTCACTATTTTATCTCTCAAACCTACCCATTCTACTTCCCTGTATTTCTTTCCCCCGTTGTTGTCAATTGCTTCCTAATTCTCGCTTTGAAACTTTGTACAACCTCTGGTTCTTTCAGTTTTACCAGGTCCCATCTCCTTAAAATTCTGTCTTTATGCAGTTGCTTCAGTTTTAATGTACAGTTCATAACCAATAGATTGTCGTCATGGTCCACTGGTAAACAGTTAAAAAAATTGTCATCAGTGGGGTCTGAACGCGGTATCGTTGGTGCGACAACCTTCCACCCTAACAACTCTCCCACAGATCTTCAAAATAAGCACTCACAGATACGCCTTTCCTGAACTCCGTAGTTCTGGTGTTACTTTTAATTACAATTTACTCATTTACCTAGTCTGGCTACTGCCAATTTCCGACCAACGGGGCGAAACGACACAGTATGTACCAGGCAGTCCATTACTTGATCTGGGATGGCGGGCGCAGATGTGAAGGGATTATCATGTGCCTGGTGCACAATACGCCGATCCACCATTGTTACGGTCAGACGTAGTCGTCCAGTACCCTGACGACGAATGTTTAAAATGGTTTAAATGGCTCTTAGAACTGTGGGACTTACTTCTGAGGTCATCAGTCCCCTAGAACTTAGAACTACTGAAACCTAACTAACCTAAGGACATCACACACATCCATGCCCGAGGCGGGATTCGAACCTGCGACCCTAGCGGTCGCGCGGTCCCAGCGCCTAGAACCGCTCGGCCACTCCGGCCGGCACGACGAATGTGTCTGTCCTCATGCTCTGATGCTATCCATCATCGGACCACTGTCACAGGAGAATGCCCCCCAAATATGCATATGGCACGATTCGACCAGCTGGCCATATGGAAACTTCCAATAAGGCCGCTTTCAAACTCGGTCACGTGATGATAACGGTGTGTCACATGAGTACACGGCATCTCTGTGTCCTCCTAAATGGTCACTCAACATCTGACGCTGTTCACGTCGATGTAGCGCAGTGTTCAGTACACTGGACTCACATTCGGTAAGATGACAGTTCAAATCCGCCTCCGACCATCGTAGCTTGAGTGTTCCATGATTTCCCTAAATCGCTCAAGGCAAATGCCAAGATGGTTCATTTGAAAGGTCCTGGTCGGTTTCTTTCCCTTTCTTTCCTTAATCTTTATTTGTACTCAGTCTCTGATGACCTCATTGTCGTCCCTTAAGTGTTTTACCAAGTACGGTAACAACTCGAAATACAAATAACACCAGTTCACATTGCTGGCCTCTCTACCTGCCAGAGATACTTGAAAGTCCCATGATTTACGTGCACCCAGATTGGGACTACGAGTACGAAATTGCCCGGAGATCAGACGACGTCTTCTGGAGCTTCACTATTTTTTTGTCAGGCAGTATGTCTGACTAACGTCGTAGTTCACAGCCAAGAGCTGCCAATAAAAAATAAAATTTCTCTCTTCCTCCGTCTCTTCTTCTTCCTTTTCTCTTTCAACAGCTTTCAATCTTTAGATAATCATCAGGCATCATAAAGTACAATGTGACTTGAAAAAACCAACAGGTATACTAATCTGTGGATGTCAAGTACATAAATTCCATCTTAAGTCAAAAAAATTTTATCCTTTCTCAATGTATGCAGGACGTTGGGCAGATTTTGGTGTCTTTTCCTCAAGCTCTCAAATCACCGCTTGACTCCCCAATGTCAAAAATAAGCATCAGTTCAGTCTATGGCGGAATGTTTGTCATTTCTACATTAGAATTTAGTTAGGGACTGAGCTACGTCCGTCTGGGCGGGAATGCTTTGGTAAGCGTGTACTGCGGAGTACATATATTTTATTAGTGAATTAAGCCACAAATTTAAAAACTACGAGTCGATTATCTATGGTCCTCCGAGACGACACTGCCACTTTACATAAGTAGTTTTGGGGTAGCTCAGTTTAATGGCAACGTCTTGGAAAATTGCCATTGTTGATGATCGCTAAGATAGTGGTGCCAGTTAGACAAGCATCTTGATTTGAATAAGAACGCCAAGAGCCCAGGGATGCTTTCTAGGATGATAGTTGTTGATTAGGAACAGCCAGTAAACAGCAACATAACAAATCTGGAGAGTTCCCCAGAACTCGCTCGCAAGATTGACATAGATTTTTGTAGGCACTGCCGTTTAGGATAGCAATGAAACTAGTGCCTATTCTGACAGTCTGATGTTTTCTTGAAGGGTCCGAGTTTTGAAATAGGACCCAGGTTTGTCGCTAAGCCTCACTTTTGCCCGTGCCCATATAGAGAAACTCGTGGAGAACCGCCAGCCGCTGTCGGCTCAACACGGCAAGATGACACGGTCTATGGGTCAGATGACGCGTCAGCATTCTCTAGCGTTGCTTGAATTTCTCTCTCGGTCGTCTTAAACTTGTAGAGGCTTCAATAATTACATTCATATAACCGTTATTTTAAATTATGCTTGATTACATCTGAAGTTGGCGCTAAACTTGGAGCAAGATGGCGAAGTGGTTCGCACACCGGACTCCCATTCGGGAGGACGACGTTCCAAACCCGGGTCCCGACATCATGATGTAGATTTCCCGTGATTTTCCTGAATCGTTTAAACAAAATGCAGGAATGGTTCCATTGAAATGTCAAGGCTGATTTCCTTACCCATCCTTCCCTTGTCCGAGCTTGTGCTCCGTTTCTAATGACCTCATTGTCGACGGGATGTTAAACACTAATCTCCTTCTTCCTCCTTCTCCTGAAGACCAGTAAACACCTTCCAGATTTCAGAGCTTATGGTTCGTTTTCTATTGGCCTGTAGCTCTTGAATGCAGAATATATCGCAATTAAGGAGTGGAATTTGGCCTCGTCCAGTTGTTATGATTGTGGTACTGCCTTTCCTCTTCTCCTTCATCCGATTCGATTAATCCATGTTCAGAGTGATTGCGTGATTCACACTTGCAAATAAGATCAAGTCATTTACTTTCAAAGTGACCCAGTATGGTACATCTTCATTGCGCTTCTTTTTCTAGCAGCCGACAGGCGAGGTGTAACACCAGAACAAGATTAAAAACGTTTCCAAAATGAATGTATGTTCTCTCTCCCAAGACAAAACTATATATTCGAAGCAGCCATGTTAATATCCCTGCCCCATCTTCTAATTAAAGGTCTTCCTTAGAGTCCCTGTCGGAAAATGAAAATGAAATGTTTCATATCTGTGTCCTTCATTCACTATTCTCCCTTTGTGCTAGTGTGTAGTACTCTACGTGGTCACTGTCGAAAACCCTTTTAAACTACAGGAGAACCTAAAATTCCTTAACATTTAACAATGCTCTCATTCGCGAAATAATGTACGCAGAGGGGTAAAGATGGGCACACTCGCTGAATTAACATGAAGTTTATTGACACCAAAAACGTGTGCAAAAACTGCCCAACAGACGGGGCGCGTAGCAACACGTCAGAAATGGTTAGTTTGGTGAAGTCAGCGCTCATAATATCGCATGATGCACCGGCATTCCACGCACTATTGTTTGGATAGAACAAAGGCATACCCTCCAATGCTATCTATGCAAAATCTAGCGTCATCACGAACTGTTAGACACCGATTTTGTGACATGAAGAGCAGCTGAGGTGTTGGTACTTAAAAAAAAATGGGGGAGATGACGATTGGGTGTCTAAGATGTTGTGGACTGACGAAGCCTATTTCACACTCAAAGTGTCTGTCAGTGCGCACAACTGCAGACTCTGAGGTACCGAAAATACCAGAACTGTCATCGAAACCCCACAGCATGACGAAAAAGTAATGGTGTGGCTTGGATTTACAATATCGATCGTCATCTGGTCTTTTTTCTTCGGGAAATGCTGCTTTTCCAATGGTCAGAGTAACGGGTGCGAGATCTGCCGATATGTTACAGGATCGCATTATCCGTAGACTGGCTGATAAACACCGGCTGCAAGGTACGACTTTTAGTCAGGATGGCGCTACACTTGTGGAAGTACTTTCGCTCACATCGTTTATGGATATCGTGTGGTGAGCAGTCACTTCCGTCATGGTTGGCCTCCCAGATCCCCAGACCTCAATTCATGTAAAGACGCAAGTCTATCCAGTTCGTCCGAACTCATTAGGGATGTTAAAAGGCAACATCAGGCGACAATTACTCGCCGTATCTACCGATATACTGTTCACAACATTGTCCTTTGACTTCAGGTATTCTTGATGAATGACGGTAGACATGATGAGTATTTGTTATGATGAACATAAAAAATCTACAAACACCGTCCGAGCAGGTCTTGAAGGCCCGACGGTGACCGACCGGCCGCCGTGTCATCCTCAGTCCGTAGGCGTCATCGGATGCAGATATTTTGGTGCTTGTGGTCAGCTCCCTCGGCTGTCCTCACTAATAATCAGTTGTTATTCTATTTATTATTCTTGTGTCGCTGAAGCGCCATATATTGATCATTTTGTGCAATTTTTTTGGTTTCAATACAACCCCTTGTCATTTCAAGCATGTGCGTCAATTTTTACCTCTCTGCCTACATTGTTCGGTGAAGAACTGAATTTTCAAATGCCACCATGTGTTTTCCTTTCTCTGCTGGCTTTTAATGACTCTGCCGTAATTTCCAGAAGATCTAAAATAGGTAAGACACAAACTTTTTGAAGACATTTCCTGCTAACGGCATAGTTTAGATTTAATTCCTTCTTACAGTCCGTTCTTAAAATGAAAATAAGTCGCTGACAGCGCATACTGGCTGCTTTAAATAACAAACTTTGTGGTGATATCTCAGTCATCATTCCTGCGCTAGTATCTCGTTAGTAGTACCAACACCATTTCTTTAGTAGCCTAGTGCTTCCGCTGCTGGTCTTCATTTTCTGAGAAAGCCAAATCAATTTCCGCAGGCGGAGGACTCGTAATTGAGATAATTGCAGTACTATTTCAGCTAAGTGTTTTAACGACTCTCTTCTGGCGGGCGGGATGAAATTGTACAGCCTGCCTCCGGCCGACGGAATAAACTTAATTAGACCGATGTGCCAGTTTCGCAGAACACTGCTGCGTGACGACTTTTCTCCACTTGTTATCTGAGATAAACTTTTCGTCTGCACAGAATTAGTAATCTGAGGCATTCTATGAACGAGAGTACAATGCGTGGAGTTGTGCGTAGTCACGGTGACGCCAGTTGTCGTTTCTTCGAAGATAAAAAAGGGAAAAATAATGTTTTTGATACTAACTGTTTACAACTTTATTCTCCGACTACAGGAAAACAGGAAATTTTATTTGAATTGAAATGATTGTTTCAGAAATGCACTAGTTCTGGGGAAATCGTTGATTTTCTACATTAAATGACAAAAAATCATTATACGCGGTTTCCGAATAGATTTTCAATTGCCAAGACGATGCAAATATAGTGGTGATGGGAGCAGACTTCTTTATTTGGGACCCGTCGCCACTTTTACAATTGTCAGTTATTAGTAGGAATTGTTTTTTTTTTTTTTTTGTGGACTGGCAAGATAGCCAATCCACTAGGACGGGAAGCCGAAGGGCACGCGTTTAAGCTCACGCAGGATGGCGTGAGGTCTGGAACAGGACAAGGTCTTTATAGTAGCAAAAATAGTACGTAGTTTCTGGAATACTTAACTTTAATCCATAATTGGTGTACATCGGTCTGACGGTACATGCATCACAAGATAAATAGCAATTGATAATGGCGCCTTGCTAGGTCGTAGCAAATGACGTAGCTGAAAGCTATGCTAACTATCGTCTTGGCAAATGAGAGCGTAATTTGTCAGTGAACCATCGCTAGCAAACTCGGCTGTACAACTGGGGCGAGTGCTAGGAAGTCTCTCTAGACCTGCCGTGTGACGGCGCTCGGTCTGCAATCACTGATAGTGGCGACACGCGGATCCGACGTATACTAGCGGACCGCGGCCGATTTAAAGGCTACCACCTAGCAAGTGTGGTGTCTGGCGGTGACACCACAGTTTTTATAGCAATGTTAACATTCAGCCGGCTGGAGTGGGCGAGCGGTTCTAGGAGCTACAGTCAGGAACCGCGCGACCGCTACGGTCGTAAGTTCGAATCCTGCCTCGGGCATGGATGTGTGTGATGTCCTTAGGCTACTTAGGCTTAAGTAGTCCTAAGTTCTAGGGGACTGATGGCCACAGCAGCTAAGTCCCATAGTGCTCAGAGCCATTTGAACCATTTGTTAAAATTCAATAATGGGGTGCAACTTGAACTGATCTTTTCTTCCGAAACCAGGGCAAATTTAATGCTTTATTGCGGCTCCAGTCTTAATTTAAGCCTCTTCAAAGATTGTTGACTCACTGTTAAGCGATTTCCTACTATTGTCATCACAGGAAAAATCCAATGGTATGTCTGTAAACACTCGGATCTAATGATGAATGATCGTGCGTCTACATATAGTGAATGCTTTGCATAGTCACTTTCTGAGAGATTTTAAATTATTTTGAAGAGTCAGAACCAAGTAAATGAAATTAATTTCCGATTAATCATACTACATACGTCGAAGATTTGTTTCTCTCAGATACCATTCGTCACATATTCGGTCAGCTCTCCACTAAGAATTATTACAGGTGATAATTGAGTAATATTGCTGAGTTGTTGGTGGTAGTTTCGCCTTGACACCATATCCTTCAGAGATGAAATTCGAGAAAAGTTAAAGGCATCACAGATTTTCTTCTTTAACATGTTCTTCTTTAACGTCTCTAATGTCTGTCAAAAAACTCGTCTTGGTTCTACTAAGACCGATAATAAAGTCATCCATACAGTACAGTTCCTCATTTTGCTAAGGCTACATTCGACGTTAACAGTTGGTTAATATTACCTTGTTTTTTATTTCATTTGTTCTATGCAGTTGCTTGGGTGGGATGTAAGGTTCACTTGGCAGTGATGTCCCTCATTAAAAAGACATCGAGGCAATACTTTAATCAATATACACCACTAAATTTCCTCACTAGAAACGTAAACTCCCCATCGTACTCCTCTCAAAGTTATTGTTGAGATAGCCAAAAACTTATCAAGAATGAAAACAGGAAGCAGGTGTACTGAGCGGGGAGGGAAGAAGCAAAGTGGACATTGTGAACGGTCAAAGATCAAGATATCCAATATCAAGCGACTGTGAAAGACCGTGGCGTCATGGTCATGTTGTCACGGTGTTGTACTGCCACCGCAGAGATCCAGGTTCAGATCTCTGACATGCCACAGTTTTCCTCTTCTTCACGAAATTATGAACTGTCGGTACGATCATTGACGTCTCTGTTCACTGATTCCAAATTTGTTTCTGTATCGTGGTGTAACTTCCGTTTGCAACAGCAACGTGTAACGAATGGACATTCAGACTTACGTACCACATATTTGTTGTACACAAGCACCACATGTTACGCCTCTTGCGTTCCGTGTTGGAAATTTTGACTCTTGAATTCCTTCGTTGTAACATAGTTCACACCCGTTTATTTGTTGTTTTCATTTCTGAGAGAGGTCTATGAGGTTCAAATGGTTCAAATGGCTCTGAGCACTATGGGACTTAACTGCTGTGGTCATCAGTCCCCTAGAACTTAGAACTACTTAAACCTAACTAACCTAAAGACATCACACACATCCATGCCCGAGGCAGGATTCGAACCTGCGACCGTAGCGGTCGCGCGGTTCCGGACTGAAGCGCCTAGAACCGCTCGGCTACTACGGCCGGCCGGTCTATGAGGCTTCTCGCCTGCTCTCACTATTCATCACATATACTTGCGACGGTAATACATTCTTACCGTATGACTCATATTCTGTAACCAACAGAAAAGAACAGGAACATCAGTGACCGAACGGACAGTTAACAAATTTGTGAAAGAAAGTGGGGCACGAGGGAGGTACGAACACGGATCTCCCGCTTCGCGACGCAACACTGTGACCAAACAACCACGACGCCGTGGTTCTTGCGAGACGCTAGAAGTTTTACATCTTCACCTTAGACTGTTCACTGGTTCTATTTTGCTTCTGCTTTTACAGTTCAGTACACCTAGTTCCTTTCATGCTTAATCTGTGTTAAGTTTTTGACGAGCTTTCCACTGGGTCACTTTACCACTAAATATGAGGGGGTGCGATGGGAAGTTTCCCTTGTAAGTAGTTGTTGTTGCCATGCAAACACTTGAGTACAAATCTTTGATCGTGTGTCACTATCATCAAAAACGTCAGAAACAAATTGGGACTCCGCAGTATGTATTGCTTTACTGCACAATAACGCAATATAGTAAGCAAGCTCTCGCAAACCACGTAGCACCGACTATGTATGTTATCCTTGATCCTGATACATTTGGCACAGTGGCACTTGGTGTTACCACGTAACAATACGAATCACAATTATTAAAGATGCCGCGAATACGTGGATCTTAGCGGAAAGTCTCGCTTTACTGTTCAAGGATGCAATATACCTGTCAAACTACAGTATAATTGGGGTGAACTCTAATAAATAAACACCACTAAATTTCCTCCCTAAATAGATGTTTTGAGGTGGAGAGTAACAGCATGGGTACAAAACACATACAGGTTTCTTATCATAATACCTAGGTATGATTACAGGTCTCTCATCATGATTGAAAAACATTCAACCTAGTATCTAAGTAAAATTACTTTTATTATTATTTATTAAAATGTATAATACTTCGAGTACGATACGCATGTGGCGCTACTGTCGTAGCTTTCAGGAAGTTGTTCTGTAGCAATAAAAAATAATACACTTGGACCACGTAGTGGCGTCACGATTGACTGGTTGTGACTGACCTGCAAAGGATCAATTCCAGTATAAATAATGCAGTGGATAATGTTGAAAGAACCATCAGTTGTCTACACAAAAATAGCAATGCCAGAAAATTGTAGAGAGTTGTAGGGAGGCCTGCAGAGGATCGATGACAGATGCAGGGAATGGGACCTGACTCGGAAAGTGAGAGCAACGTAGTATGAATAAAAAACTTGAAATCGAGTACTGTACAATTACACCTCATGCGGGCAACCGGCGGCCACTGGAACATATACAGTTGGTATCAATCCGGCACACGGATGATTTTTAGGTGAACATAAAACCAATGCACTCTAAAAAACACTAGTTTGGATTCATAGTTTGTTGGCAGGGGGTGTCATAAAATGGTTACGATTCATATCGGTGCATTATATCATAAAGATTAACGTCATAGACGCTATAGTTTCGACATTGTACTCCAGGAGCGTTCTTGGCTCAAATGGCTCTGAGCACTATGGGACTTAACAGCTGTCATCAGTCCCCTAGAACTTAGAACTACTTAAACCTAACTAACCTAAGGACATCACACACATCCATGGGCGAGGCAGGATTCAAACCTGCGACGGGGTTCCAGACTGAAGCGCCTAGAAGCGCTCAGCCACTCACGCTGGTCGGAGCGTTGTTGTCGTGTCTTGATGAGGCGGCCCGCGAGCGTAAATAAATGCACGAATGAAGCCCATGGGTCACCAAAGATTACCAGTGCCTGAATTTGTCAGCTGATGAAACATCACTAGAAAACCTAAAATACCTGAAATTAATTGCCCAGAGTAACCTAAAGTCCATTGGTGTCATAAAACAAAATGTAGAGGAAAGCGACTCAGATTCATTGTAGCAGTCTTAGGGAAATATAATTCCTTCGCGAAAGAGGTGTCTTACAAAATACTTGTTCGACCGATTGCTGAGCATCCCCTGTCAGTCCCAGACACTTTCCAGGTCACATTTGATAGAAGAGGTAGACAAGATCCAATGCAGAGTGCCAATCACGCGATCGTTTGACTGGAGCAAGAGCGTTGTGAACATGCTAAACAAACTCCAGTGGTGGGTGCTACGAGACAGTTGTTGCATATCATGGAGAGATTTATTTTTGTTTTTATTTGTTTGCAACATGTTCCATTACTATATTTTTAACGCAACATGTATGTATTCTGTGTGTGTGTGTGTGTGTGTGTGTGTGTGTGTGTGTGTGTGTGTGTTAATATATTTGTGTTGTATGGTAATTGTGTGTGTGTGTGTGTGTGTGTGTGTGTGTGTGTGTGTGTGTAGTGTGCAGTGTAACGTTTGTGTTTTATGATGATGATTACAAGAGGGACATTGCAAAATCCAGTGCCTGCACCTAGCCTACTCCTCGCAAGTAGCACCAGGGTGACCACCAAGCTTAACGACCACATCCAATGGTCATATCACCATCACCATTGTTGCATGCCCTAACTGTGTAGAAGTTTGGCATTGAAACCTCAACATTGGTGTAAAGTCTGGTGATCAGGATATTAATGCTACCACCTCTCCAACCTTGCCAGGCAAAGACAAGCAGTGAAAATTTTGACCACCACCAGGATCCGAACCAGCTTATTATCAGGTCGAGTGCAACCACAGAAGTGTGCGTTAGTCATTTCAACCACGGTGATGGTTACGGAGAGGTTTATTGTTGGAAAAAATCCAAAAGAGAGTGTTCCTGGAAGAGGTGGACAACATATTACTTCCCGACACATATGTCTCGCTAGATAACCACAATGAGAAACTATGAGGAGTTAGAGTGAAAGCGGCGATTTACCGACAGTTATTCTTCTATGTATCGCTTGAGGATGTAAGAGGGATGGAGTTTATAAACAATAGGGGTGGCAGAAGTTTCATTTTTGGAACGAACTGTAAATAATGGATTTGTATGAAAAATTTTCTCCACTGTCCGTCACGATCTTGTTTCTTAAATATGGACTGCATGGCAACGCCAGCTGCAGGATTCTTTAATATATATATAGATTCGTTCTTTTTTCTGCGGCGGCTGGGTGGCAAAATATTTTTTTTCCTGTGCCAGTAACGGTGTCCTCCGTTAAATATGGGCTAAATAACAGTGGCAGATGCATGATTTTCTTAACATTACATCAACATGACACTTTTCCTTTTAAGACTTTATGCTCACCTTGTTCCATAAAATAATTACAGGGTTTTAATTTGAAAAATGCTCTAAAATGCTATATTTGCAGGGCAGGGGTAGGAAGTAGTCATCACAAATTTTCCTCTGATAAGGTTGGGCCACACGTTCAGCCTGTCCTGTATTCAGCACCCACGATACACGTAGATTACGAATGCGGTAGCCCCATTGTTGCGTGTAATACCGTCAATCGATGTTGATTAGAAGCAGATCTCAAAGTATTACTTATGTATTAGAGTTAAATCCACTTCTTGTCCCATATATACATCCTCCAAAGCATTGTACATGGCGGAAGGTTCTTGGTACAGATTTCTTCGCTTCTTTTGCTCTAACCGCTTACTGATCAGTTGAACATTGGCTGTATGGCTCCGCACGTGCTCTGATCTCTCTTATGTTATTTCCATGGTGTCTGTGTTGGCAGTAGAATTATCGTGTAGACTACCTCGAATGCCCTTTCCATTAATTTCCACAACGGAAATCTCCGTAAGTCCATCATTATACATGTGGTTGCAGGACTTAGAATTTTAAATATATTATGTCAATTCAAAACACCCTCAGCCATCTAAATTTTTAGTTGACATTTTATCTGTGCAACCAGTTTCAGTGCTACATTGCGTCATCATCCATGGAATGTCATTTAATGAAGAGATGAGAAACCAGCATGGAAATTGCATATGCAGATGTCAGAAACCAACTATAACAAGTCTGAGGATGACCTATGTAACAGACAAGTGAATCCAAATCTCATGCACCACCCAGATGCTCTAACCTCCAACTCTTTAATCTTCACAACTTTGCTCCATCTTTGGAATGGGATGTAGATAGTGACCTTGTTTAAAAAATAGCTTTTTTTTACTGTCAGTCAAGATTTTCTTTTTATTTACTGCCTGTATGACATGTTCAGGAAATACTAATGCTTTTCAAGTGTTTTTATGTGTTGTTCAATTTACACGTAATGTATTCGATGTGCTTAGGGGTTGCTTTGTTCTGTTGCTTTTAGTGTAATATGTGGGGTCGGTATATTTGCAATTGCACTGTATAAGGGGCTTCCATTGTTGTCTATTGTAAACAGTACAGGGATTGCATTTGTAGATTAGTTAGGGATGGGGAAGTAAGTTGTTGTGTCCTTCTGTCTAAGGAGCCATCAGTCCTACCTGGTCGGGATTCCACACCGTACTGTAGTGTTGTAGACTAAGGCGCCAAAGAAACTGATATAGCAATGCGTATTAAAATACAGAGATATGTAAACAGGCAGAATACGGCGCTGCGGTCGGCAACGCCTATATAAGACAAGTGTCTGGCGCAGTTGTTAAATCGGTTACTGCTGCTGTAATGGCAGCTTATCAAGATTTAAGTGAGTCTGAAGGTAGTGTTATAGTCAGCGCACGAGCGATGCGACACAGCTTCTCCTCCTTGCCGGCAGGGGTGGCCGAGCGGTTCTAGGCGCTACAGTCCGGAACAGCGCGACCGCTGCGGTCGCAGGTTCGAATCCTGCCTCGGGCATGGATGTGTGTGACGTCCTTAGGTTAGTTAGGTTTAAGTAGTTCTAAGTTCTAGGGGACTGAAGACCGCAGAAGTTAAGTCCCATAGTGCTCAGAGCCATTTTTTGAACCCTCTTCCTCCCCCCCCCCCCCCCCCTCCTACAAATCATCATATGGGCGGGCTTGGCTAGAGGTGGTAAGACATCCTGGGACATACTGTTCCTCAAATACGTTTTTACGTTTTTAAGACAAGAAAAGCTTATTTCAATAATTGTTGTAGGAATTGTAGCAATTAGACAGATCAGTTTGAAAGCTTCAGGAAGAATTTGGTGCGTTTCATTCTCTGTCATTCCTCTTATTACGTCTTCTAAACTGACAATGTGATACGTTATTCATGCTGGGCAGAAAATACAGTCTCCACTTCTACACGCAAATGCGAGCAACTGAAGGACGCACCGTACGTGGACTGGTGCCGAGCTCGCGGCTGCAGATTATGTGCACCTGGCACACCAACTTCCATGGGCGCTTCCGTGGTCGTTAAAGCTGTAGTTTTTCCCATGACACCTGCAAGGGTCATTCTCTGCAGCACAGAAATCCAGGATATTAAAACTTTTTTATATAATAAAACAGTCCCTACCATATAAAGGTGGTTATTTATTTACTGGTGACCGGGTTCGACTATTGTTCAAGTGATCATCAGATCCCTTACTCTGTGAAAAGGGTAACATCAATGTACTTAGAGGAACGTAGAGTACAAGCATAAAAAGAAACATAGTACAGCAACAAACACGTAAAAGAAAGAAAGCTATACCCATGGTAGTCTGCTGCAGCTGGCGAGGAGCAGGCGCCACTCGAGAAGGCATATAATCACTGCTGCAAGACACGCAATTTACATCGCTTAACTATCGGAAGCTGCTCGCACCTTCTCCAGCATTACATCACTGTCTGCCAGCGACCGGAAGACACGTTAAACAAAGCCTAAATATAATTATTTGTGCACAGTATTTACCTACAGACCATAGTGATATCGAAAATACAAATAAGCTTTATCAGTAACCATGGTAACGTTCTGAAGATCGTTGTATTACGACTACACATCAGAGACACATTTTTACATTCCTTGACTTGCCAGTAATCAATATCCGGTCATCAAGATTAATAGGTTACTACTACTATCAGAGAACGAAATAACTATTATGCGTTGATGATTATTTCTCTCAGAATTATATTCAAAAACAACGTGACCTTTAACCCGTTAAAGGAGTTACAAGCAAACAGTTTTACGATATAAAACATTAGTGACATTCTATAGGGACAAGAGCATAGCATATAAAAAGTATAGATGGCGAGAAAAATGTTACCTATATTCATTGTAATCGTGCGAAGTTAGATAATAGCTTATTTATAACAGATACTTTATTTTTACTCGATTTTAAGTTTTATATTACGGTCTGACAAAGCTTATTTGTATTTTCCATATACCTATGGTCTGGACGTAAATACTGTACACAAACAATTGTATTTATGCTTTATTTTTGGTGTCTTATGGCCATTGGCTGACAGTGATTTGATGCTGCTGACCTTGGGTGAAGCTTCCGCTATTTAAGCGATGTAAATTGCATGGCATGCAACAGTGGCTATATGCCTCCAGAGCAGCTCAGCAGGCTCACGTAGTTAGAGCAGTCTTTCTTCTACGTGTTTGTTGATGTATTAGCTTCTTTTTGTGCTTGTCGTTTACATACCTCTAAGTACATTTACGTTGCTCTCTTCACTGAGTAAGCAGTCTGATGATGACCAGAACAGTGGCGGAAACCGGTACCAGTAAATAAAGAAATATCTTTGAGGTTGGGATTGTTTTATTTTATATAAAAGAATTAACCTTTGTTATTACCGCTAACTTTCCTATAGAAACAAGGTAAAATGGTTTCAAAAATTTGAATCTAGGGTCTGTTCACCTTGAGGCATTCTTCTTTCTTGCTGTTATTATGTTTGTGTATTTCTATAGCTGTCCTCAACATGCGGGTATGATAGTTCTGTCGAGCTACAACTTCCTTGTCGGCGAATTTTACTATGTGGTCGGGCACACATACGCTCCCCTATATCCGATTCCTCCACCTGCACGAACTTGCAGTGCCACTTCGGTAATGCTGGTGTTGACTTATGTCCAGTCGTACCACATAGACTTTCCCACATATACATGGTGTACGGAGATAATTTGACAATGAATGAGGAACTAGAATGAGATTTTCACTCTACAGTGAAACTTCCTGGCAGATTAAAACTGTGTGCCGGACCGAGACTGGAACTCGGGACCTTTGCCTTTCGCGGGTAAGTGCTCTACAAACTGAGCTACCAAGCACGACTCACGCCCCGTCCTCACAGCTTTAATTCCACCAGTAACTCGTCTCCTACCTTCCAAGCTCTCCTGTGAACCTGCGGAACTAGCACTCCTGGAAGAAAGGATATTGCGGAGACATGGCTTAGCCACAGCCTGGAGGATGTTTCTAGAATGAAATTTTCAATCTACAGCGGAGTGTGCGCTGATATGAAACTTCCTGGCAGATTAAACAGGTTCGCAGGAGAGCTTCTGTGAAGGTAGGAGACGAAGCACTGGCGGAATGAGGAACTGTTGGACATTTTCTGTCAACTAAGTAGCACCATGCATCGAGCTACTGGGACAAGATCGACAGTGTCAGTCACAGGAATATGCAGAACGAACTCGAGTGCTGCACCGAGCAGCATATCCTATAACCAACGTATAGTATGACAATTGCCAAGACTACGGAAGGAAAACAAAAACGTCAATGACCGCACGGAAAATTCATATTTTTGTGAAAAAAGGAGGATATCAACAGGGAATTCCTGCTTTGCTGTCCAACACCGTGGCCACGCAACCACGACGCCGCGATCCTCGCCCTACACTCGATGTTGCCGATCTTGAGCTTCGACCGTTCATTGTTTCTGTTATGTTGCTTTTTTCCCCAGTTCAGTACACCTTCTTCTCGTTGTTATGCTTTATCTGTGTTCAGTTTTTGATGGGCTATCCACTGGGTCATGTTACCACTAAATCTGAGGGGGTTGCGATAACGCTTTTCTCTTGTCAGCACTGCGGTGCCCTTGGTCTGAGGTCAATACAGAGCCGAGTATGGAAGACATCTACCCCATTCGTAACCTCAGCTTTAGCAGTCAACATCGTAGTGTAGGACTCATGAGCAGTGTGAGCAGCTAAAGTTTCAGACGAACTTGAACTGTTGATAATGTTGAACACTGTTCCTCAAGAGAACAACTTGTTAACAAGTGCATCAAGTAAAGCTTTTGTAGTCCATGACATTACTCTTGTGTTAACGTAATGTATTGAAGTAAAGTAAATCTTTTATTCATTTACGTAATAAAGTGTTTAATATTTCATGTGTTATACCTCGATGAGCCTTCTCCCAGGGAAATCAAAGAACCGACTGTTACGGCCTAACGAAACTAGTTTCGTCCTGTCACGAAAAACGGACCACCCAGATTGTTTCACTGAGATTTCAGTGATGCCGTTACTCGATTGGAGCCCTCGCCCTGACTCATTAGTTGTTTCTCAGATCATATCAGCGACGTCTTCCCACGCCCTTTCATTAGAAACATCTGTTGCTGTAGTTGACCTTCAAATATTACGTTTATTCATAAACTTAGAAATCGTATTGTAAATTAGATGAAACTTAACAAAAGTGGAAGAGATTTCGGAAAAGAGAAAATATACAAATAATTGCTCGCGCACATGTAAGACCAGGAATATAATTGGCTGATAAAACCTTACAGAATTCCAATACCTCAGTGGGAATGGTGGCTTTTCTATAGATTGAAGTTGCAACACTCCCTTTAGTGACAAAATAATAATGTATACACTTCTTTCGTTAGTAGTCACTGCAAGACAAAAACGTGCCTCCCGCAACTATGAGATTTCGTATCTTTAAGAGTACTATTAAAAAGTAGCGCTATTTGCTATTATGTGCTTTATGTCGTTTATCAGATTTGTTTTTTGTTCATTTAGTTAACCATGTAAATGTTTTGCTCCTCGGTAGCCTTCACATGTGCCCTACGTGAAGCACAAACAACGGATCTCATATCTCTCATTGGAAAAGTAATAGGTGTTGGAAAAGAGCTTCCCACTACACCTCTGCGAGTCACAGGCGGTTTTAAGCAAACAAAGAGAAGAAACGATAACAGGTGCCAACATAAACTAAAACATGTCTGAGTTGATAACAACCAAGGGATTGTTGGAACAATCGGAATACTGCTTTGGTAAAACTGGACGAAACATCGGCTGTACATCCGTACGACGCTTCTCATAGTTTATTATTTTTCTGTCACGAATGGTTAATTGCAGATATTAGTAACATTTGCTGCAATGGTCTTTGTCAAGGAAAACTAACATTACAATGAAAAATATCGATTTTCTAGCGTTCTTTTTTATGTTTTTTTCGTGCGATACTGATTAAGCTTACACACTAGGTTTCACTTTAATTCCAACATGAGCTGTGTGCGGAGTTCGATAGTTCTCGCCCGGCGGGTTGAGCACCGTCTTTGCCTATTAGAAGGTCTTTGGTTTTCTCTCTGGTGGAAGATAGGCAGGGGGATGTGCGGAAACGGAGGGAGCTGACAGAACTCGGCGGCTGTGGTGGACGGTGTGTCCGGTGGAACGTAGAGGCTTCCTGGAGAGCAATTCGTCAGCACTGCCACCGCACCGTTTTTCTGGTGTGAGCGTTGGCGGTCGGCGTTTGTCCAGGGCGGTAGGGGTGTTGACGTGCCGTCTGGCCTGGCTTAGTCCTCCCCTGTCTGTACTTAAACTCGTGCAGCACCCGAATTCCTCCCGGTGAATTGCCGCGATTCGCTGAAACCCACCGGTCGTGTCCCTTCCCGCACTAAACGACCGGAATGTCTTCGCCTCAGGATTTTGCTGGTCACGGAGTCAACATCTCATTCGGCTTCCTTGGCAGAGGAAAGAGTTCGATACCGCTTCCTTAAGTTTATAGTGAGCGTCATTCGTATGTTTTTCAGCGACTTGTCTCCATTGCCTACTCTTGGATGTGTTCGAAGCACCTTGGTGCTGGCCTTCCGCTCGGTTTTCCAAATTTTTGTTGTGATGCGCTTCCCCATTTTCACTTAATGTGGTTTTGAAAGTGTTTGCGGCACGTTCTCAACTCTTTTCCCGTGGAGAAAATGGCTTATGTTTGCAGTAAATATTTTTAAAAATTTCTGGGCGCACAATTTTAAGTAAAGTGCAGGCTGTTGCTTTGGTGAGTTAATCTTAGGGCCTAGATGCCTGCAGCCTAGATGCCTGTACCTAATTCTAAGTCACATCTTGTAACTGTGTTAGCCTTTAGAAAAGAGATCCGCTTTGTTCCGTTTTTAGCAGACAGTAAGTATTTTCTTTCCCCGTAGATACCACAAAAACCTTTAAGAAAAATAAGTGGCTTCTTTATATGATTTAAATAATGCTCGTCTCTGTCAAATTATATGTAAATTGCCTTGAAAACAATTCCATGAGGAAAACTGAAGTTCTTAATAACATCCGATTTGATCATTAAGCTAATAATAGACCATGGTACATTTTGAGTTGCGGATGCTAGTTTGAAGGTTGCTGCTGCATTTATTAAGGTTGTGCTGATATTGGTTCTACATTTAAGATATCAATAATTTTCATTTCTGGCCGGTAGCAGTTCCGGTTTTCAGAATGTATCTCGCTCGAACCTGTTAACTTTAACTAGGAGCGTGAGGCGAGTAAACACGTAATGACACTTCAACCTTAACTTAATATTAGTTGTTGGACTTCTTTTGCATCCAGGACAAAGGTTTCGGTTTTATTTAACCTTGTTACTGCTTAAGAGAGTCTTGATGTAAATGTTTTAGAACACTACCTATCCTATCTCGGCATGCTCTCGCTGGGGACGAGGGAGTGGCTAGGGAGGGGGTGTGGGAGCTGGATCCCGACACTAAGTATGGGGTCTGTTGTGTAGTCTGCGGGTTTATGCCCTGACCCGACGTGCAGCCGTTCTATTAGTTTACTGTAATTTAAGGTTACGCTATACCTGGTATGACCTTCAATGTAAATTATTCATATTTAATGTTTTGATGAATTGTAATTTTTCGGGGAAAACGTTAAAGAATATCTAAAATGTTTCACTCCATTAATTTCTTATTTAATGCCTCTTTCATGGTTGAAAACTGAAGTTTAATCTTGCATTACTCGGTAACAAATGATGTTCAGTAGTTTAGCTTGGGTGTTTGTGTCGTTCGTAGCGTAAGTTAATTTAATTTAGATTAAATAGTGTGTAGGCTTAAGGACCGATGACCTCAGCAGTTTGGTCCCATAAGACCCACAAATTTCCTAAGTTTTTCAGTAGCTTACCTCAGCTCTCCCTCTAGGACCTGCTGGTTGGTCTCCTTCTAAGACACAAGCGTGTTGCCTGTGTCATAACACGAACAACTTAGGACACAATTGTGTTCCTTCAGGACTGCGATTGTAACACCTACTAAGTCTGTCAATTTCAGTCACGATTTCATTTTTATCGTTAGTACCAATTACAGAGATGTAAAACTCATTGTAATAACATTTTTATGTGCCACAAGCCCAATGCACGTCAGAGAACTATTGTATCGTAGCAAAGACAGCACTGATAGTCTTCCACTGAAGAAAAGTAAGTGAACCACGCTTTTCACTTTATAGTCCCTCCCTGGAGCACAGGTCTGTAATAGTGGGATTCTCCAGCTAGCAGATCATGATTGTAAAATAATTCTTATAAAACTGAAAACTTTGTGGATAACATTGGAATCGAATCGAGTTGAGTCTCTAGTTTATTCCGACTTCACCAACATCTCGATGCACTTATCACTTTCTCCTAGCGACAATTCGATGCATACGAACATTGCAGGACCAAGTACTCCTCGTTTGCTGACTTTTGTGCGAAAATGTATCAAAGCAGATCACGAAGGGACGCAGAAAAACATTTTAAATCAACAGGAAATAATTGAACTGAGGCAAACAACTGAGTGCTTGTTATGAACAGCATATTCTGGAAACTGTATGTTTCAGCTTAACATTAGGACCTGCCGAAGCTTCTTCCTCGAACATAGGACGTGCAATAACTAATATTGATTCTCTAATTCTAAACTAAATTCTGATGATGTTACAAACGAAGTCATTCATAAGCTTTTAAGACGCGTGTGTGATATATGACACACCTCCTCACTGGAAGTACCAAAGTATGCACCTCAACCTACCTCAGATGATTCAGCACATCAGTCTTAATAAATGTTATAAATTTAATGGCCTACTACGCAAGTCAACGTAACGATCAAAAGTAATTCACGTGCAGCACAAGAATGTTGGCTAGCATATGAAATCAGAACATTATACACACAAAAAGAGTAAACTTAAACATAAACTGTACGAATCACACTTGCACCTAGTTGACACCATAAATAACAGCCCCTTCTCCGCTATGTGCTGGACAACAGTGAATAGTACGCCTGCAGTACCATAGAACAGTTAAAGGAAGGACAGAACAAGAAACTATAATTATTTATGGACCAATATATACACTCAATCACCCCAAACAGGCTCACGCACACACACACACACACACACACACACACACACACACACACACACACACACACGAATTCTACCCACGCCTCATACACACCACAAACACCAAACTCGAAAAGTAAATTGAAATTACGTAGAAAATTTGATCATAGGTTCTGAGAAAATAGTCAAGAAACTAGGGACAACACAGACACCATAAACATATGTCTAACAATAGCAATGATAGTCAAAAACTAAAATCATCTCAGATACAAAATCTCAGATACAAGACATGAAAACCACAAAACAAATGAGATAACCCCAACCACAGAGGGTAAAGCGCTGAAAACTCTTAGAGATAAAATACCTAAACAAAACATAATCATAACGAAAGCAGACAGAGGGAAAGCAATAGACCTCTTGGATAAACAAGAATGCAATAACAAGACACAACAATTCCAAAATTTTGTACAAGGCTGCACGTTCAGAGACGTAAATAGTTACAATTGAAAGAAAAACAGCCCTCGGTCACTATTTTTAACAAATTAACCTGGTTTCAACACTGCTAGGAATGTCTTCTTCAGAATTTAAAACAAAGAATGATCTATATTCTATAACATGGTCACAGAATAATGACTAAAAACGTATGATTGGGTATAAGTACGGAATCATCGTAAAAGACTGACAGTACTTATATGTCATTTATAAAATAATAAATATGCCGAAAGGGCATTAGTCACAGTTTTCTTTATCTTAAATATCTTACTTATACCCTATCATACGTACTTATACCCTATCATACGATTTTAGTCATTATTCTGTGACCATGTTATAGAATATAGACCATTCTTTGTTTTAAATTCTGAAGAAGACACTCCTAGCAGTGTTGAAACCAGGTTAATTTGTTAAAAATAGTGACCGAGGGCTGTTTGTCTTTCAATTGACAACAATTCATTCACAGAATAAAATCGTAAAACTAGAGTGAGATCCAACCAACAGGTTCACAGTTGCAACCTAAGTCCTCAATTATTCGCGGGATACACCTCAAAGTCTGTCTTGCCTTACAGTTTTTACCCTCTACAGCTCCTTCTGGTACCATGGGAGTTAACCCTTGATGACTTAATAGATGTCTTAACATCCAATCCCTTCTTGCAGTCTGTTTTTCCCATATAGTCTAGTTTATTTTGTTAGTATAGTTCTGTCACGTTTCGCCGATTCTGCGGCACCATATCATTCCACCTAATTTTCAATATTCTTCTGCAGCAACATGCCTTTGATGCTTCGAATCCCTTCGGTTCCGGTCCTTCTGTTCCCAGAGTCCATGTTTCCCATCATTCAGTGCTGTGATTCAAACGTACTTTCTCAGAAATTTCTTCATCATATTAAGGTCTACGTTTGACACAAGTGGTTTCTCTTGGTGAGGATTTTTTTTTCCAGTCTTAGTCTCCTGTTTATGTCCTCCTTGCTCTGTCCATCGTGGGTTATTTTGCTGCCTGGATATCAGTTTTCGTCGACACCGTCTACTTCGCGATTCCCACTTCTGACGTTATGTTTCTTACTGTTTTCATTTCTACTATTTCTCCCTAACTTTCGCCTTTCTTCTATTTACTTTCAATCCATGTTCTATACTCATTAGTCTGTTCATTCCATTCAGCAGATACTGTAATTCTTCTTCACTTCCACTGTGGATAGCAAAGTGATCAGCGAATCTTACCATTGATATCTTTCACCCTGAATTTTAGTCCCGCACTTGAATCCTTCTCTTTCTTCTGTGGTGCTTCTTCGGTATTTAGGTTGAGCAGTAGGGGCAAAAGACTACATCCCCGTCTTAGACTCTTTTTAACCCAAGCACTTCGTTCTTGATCTCCCACTGTTGATTCTTGCACATACATTGGGATGACGAAAGTCAGGGGATACCTCTTAATATCGTGTGGGTCCCTACTTTGCCTGGCGAAGGGCAGCAACTCAACGTGGCATGGACTCAACATGTCGGAAGTCCTCTGCAGAAATACTGAGCCTTGCTATCTAGCCGGCCGCGGTGGTCGTGCGGTTCTAGGCGCTCCAGTCCGGAGCCGCGCTGCTGCTACGGTCGCAGGTTCGAATCCTGCCTCGGGCATGGATGTGTATGATGTCCTTAGGTTAGTTAGGTTTAATTAGTTCTCAGTTCTAGGGGACTGATGACCACAGCAGTTGAGTCCCATAGTGCTCAGAGCCAGCCTTGCTATCTATATAGCCGCGCATAATCGTGGAAGTGTTGTCTGTGCAGGGTTTTGTACACAAACAGATCTCTCAATTATGTCCCACAAATATCGTTGCGTTGATGACGGGCGATGTGGGTGGCCAAACCATTCGCTGGAATTGTCCAGAATGTTCCTCAAATCAGCTTTGATTCTATTAACAATTTTCACAGCAATCAGTTGCTATCCCATCAGTTTTTATTACTCTTGCATGTCTAGATTTCGGCTGCAAATTGCCATCTTCAGTGCATTTGAGCTACAGTCCTACAAACTCGCGCCATATTCTTAATGGGGGATCTGCGCCAAACTTGATACCTAAAATCGGTCCGTACCAACTGAAATCGGGACTCATCTGACCAGGTCATGGTTTTTCCTATGGTCTAAGGTCCAACCGATATCGTCACCATTGCAGGAGAGGTTCTGCAGGCGATGTCGTACCGCACTGTCCTAGCGGATACGTTCGTCGTACGGTCCACTTTGATTGCTGTGGTTATTTCACCCTGTGTTGTAGCTTAGCACCGACAGCTCGACACAAAAGCTGCTGCTTTCGGTCGCTAAGTGAAAGCCATCGCCCACTGCGTTGTCCATGTTGAGAGGTAATGCCCTAAATCTGGTGTTCTCGACACACTCTTGAAAATTCCCCATCGATTTCCGGAATGGTCCACCCATGCGTCTAGCTCCAGCTACCATTCCACGTTCAAAGTCCGTTATTTCCCATCGTACGGGCATAATCATGTCGGCAACATTTTCATGTGAATCACCTGAGTACAAATGACGGCTCCGCCAATGCACTGCTGAGTTATACATTGTGTACGCGATGCTACCGCCATCTATATGTGTGTATATCATTATCGCATGTCTTTTGTCACATCTGTTCATTATATATTATCGGTCTTTCCCTACAGCTTACTCCTACGTTTCTGAAAATTTCAAATATCTAGCACCGTTTTACAGTGTCGAACGCTTTCAGCAGATCGACAAATCCTACAAACATGTCTTGGTTTTTCTTCATTCTTGCTTCCATTATCGACTGCAACGTCAGAACTGAGTCTGTGCCTCTATCTTTCCCAAAGCAAAACTGATTGTCATCTAACAGATCTTTGATTCTCTTTCACATTCTTCTGTATATTATTCTTGTCAGCAACTTCGCTACATGAAGCATTAAGCTGACTTTGCAACAATTCTCGCTCCTCTCGGCTCTTAATATCTTCAGAATTGTGTTGATGATTTTTTTCCGAAAGACTGATGATATGCCGGCAGTTCCACACATTCTTCGCACCGTAGTGAACAGTCGTTTCTTTGCCACTTCTCCCAATGATTTTAGTTATCCCTTATCCCTTATGCCTTATTTGATCTCAAATCTCCGGAGCTCTTTTCAGTTATGACTGTAACTCTTGAAACGTCCCCTTTTGAAAAATTATACATGACTGTGCTTAAACTGTCACACAATATTTTTAGCGCAACGCAATCTGACTTTCAATAATCGCTACAAAAGAATGGCCCTGACTAACATTAACCTATACCTTACACAAATCACTTACCTCACAAAAATCTTCGTTCGAACTACTGCAATATAGCGAGCGCCACTACTGCCAGTTAAATAAAAGATTCTAACTACTGAAGGCACTAACTACTGATAGGCATAGTTAGCAAATGAAAGATTTTGATAGAGAACAAATGATGTATTTACCTTAATAGTCATAATATATATAGCAGTTCATGACATCCAGTCTTACAATATTCAAAACTCCGCCATCTCTCTCCCCACATCCACCACTGCTGGCGGCTCACCTCCAACTGCGCAACGCTACGCGCTGTTCACATCCAGTTGCCCAACACTACAATGGCTGACAACAATGCAAACTAGCCACAGACTGCACACAGCACAGCCAGTGATTTTCATACAGAGCGCTACGTGGCGTTACCAATAAGAAAACCTAAACAGCCTACTTACACTCTGAATCCTCGATGTCTTTCCTGTCAACTCCTGTTTCTTCTGTCTGTGAAACCTAACGCTCCAAAACTCCATCGCCAACCAAATTACGCAGAGTAAACACTTCTTTGAGACTGATCAGAAATTATAGAAATGCACCTGTAAACATCCCTGTCAGAATATAGTAAATGCACTCACACAACAGTATAAACACAAAATGACAGATCAGTGAAAGATACAGAAGGACTGATAACCAAGCAAAGGGCTTATATACTTCAGATACGACTATTTTAGTCTAATTTAAAAGTAAAACAAGTACTCCACAATCCCACAAGCATTCTACAACCCCAGTCAGAAAAGCAAGCAGTATAATAAAACAGGACCTTGATACTTACACTCAGTAACCACACTCCTACACCTCATTACCGCTCAGAACTACTATGAATTTAATAAAGAAACCTACTTACAAGGAGAATGATAACAACTGGTTTTCCTCATCTTATGAAAGTTAGCAAATACATTCATAAACAAAATAGAGGAAAAGTATTCGAGAAAGCAGTGCCAGGAAAATACAACATATCATATACTTGGAGATACATGGATGACATCCTGTGACTGGTAGATGTACCAGAAAATAAGATCGAATAACTAAACACAGAGATAAACGCACTGCATGAAAAGTAAAGTTAAATTTAGTGCTACTTTCTAGGAATATCCAACACAGACAAAAACAACCAACACTCATTCACCATTTGCAGGAAAATGAGCACGACAGACGCTAATCATCGAACCCAAAAACAAGCAGCCCTCAGTTATGTGCTCCACAAACTAAACACAGTCCATCAGAGAAACACAGTTGCAGTAAGGAACTAGACAACAAAAAATATTAGAAACCGAGTACCTCTAGCTACAGTACCAAATAAGAAAGACCAGTATAACATAATAACAAAAAAGAAACACCATACAAATCCAAGTACCAACAACATCCACCATAAACATGCATACCAACAGCAACACCATTACATAATAAGAATACGACACCAGATCTCAACAGACTAAATGATACACACTCAAACAGAGAAACAAATTAATACTCAGATTTCGGAACATCCTCAAGAAACAAGGAAAATAGATATACCAAAGAAATAAATCGATACAGAAAAGTCTAAAGGAGGAAGATTACACTGACATAGATCAAACAGCTGACATTTACCAACTCCATTGTATCATTTACGATGCTATGTTTTTAGGACAGACCAGCAGAATATTTGAAATAAGACACACAGAACATGAATGAGTATGGACATATGCCGTCATCCAGACAACATTTGCAGAACACCTCTGAAAAAATGGTCACCCTATTACAACAGAAACAAACACGAAATGAGATTCAGTAAAAAGAAGCTTTTCCTAACCTTACAACAGAACTTCCAAATCCAAAAGACAATAAAAGGGAAAAATACACATAGTAAATGACCAAACAAACATTACTTACAATATGATGTTTAAACTAATACATCATGTAGCAGATGGAGAACAACTGCTTTGGGACACCACAAAAATGGTATAAATTAGTCAAAGTACACACCCTACATCACCCATCACTCTACCATAGTGAAGCAATAATTTACACACACAGAACTTAGGACATATTACCACAAATCGGAACGCATTTGATCTCAATAAGACTTTTATTACAATCGCAAAAGATGTCTTCAATGTACTATCCTTTTTAACTGTAAATGCGGCAAAAGGACGCCGCGAAACAAAGATGACAACGTGGAATGGGATATTTTAACAAATCCGCCAGTTCACCCTTTTGAATGTCCGCGTGATTACTCGACGTAAAGTAGTCTTTCGTTTTAAATGTAAGAAACGGTGAGGTCTTAACGTGCTATCGACGACGAGACTACCACATTGAGAGCACGAGCTGGGATGGGGCAGAGATGGTGAAGACTGCGTTCTTTTCAGAAGAGATACCATATAATTCGCTGCGGTAGATTTGAAGAAATCACGGAAACCTAAAAATAGGTGATTAAAGGGGAATTAGAAGCTTCACTCCTCCGGTGTCTTAACTGTTGATCTGTCATCTAGATAGTAAGCTTATTATTCTTTTCACTTCTGCTCATTTAATAAAATACTGCCAGTTACAGATGTGTCGCATCCGCGAGTTTGTGTTACCAGTTGTACGAAATTCTTGTTGAATTAATGTTGTTTATGTGGTCTTCAGTCCGTGTTCATTTCGTCGTTTTAGTGTGTCCCCGTCTACAGACTTCGTCGAAGCTTAGAAATGCAACGGTCTAACAAGCAATATCACGCCATAAAATCCTGTTGGGACTCAGGAAAGTCGATAATCAGACGTTGGCAGTGAACGAGAAAGTGCTTGGAAATCCTGTTAGAACTTGCGGTTTGGAGACGGAAAAGCTCTTAAGACACGGAAGAGAGGGTGTGGAGGACAATCCAGGTCCACTAACAGAGAAAGAGGACAATGTGCGACATGTGCCAGTGATGCGTCAAACTCAGACCGGTGGTCATGTGCAAGAACGATTCCATACCACGCAGGAATCGAAGGTTCCACCCAATTATCAACGGTTACCAGTTTCGAAACGACATCAAGCGCTAACAAGAACGCCTACAGTCCCGAAGTCACCTCAGTAGACTTTTTCTTGCTCCCTGAGTGAAGTGCCTCAGAGGACACCTCCATGAAACCGTAGCAGAGGTCAAAGTGGCTTCGACGCGATTTAATAGTGCTTGGACATTCCGTAAAAGGGCTTTCAGAGCGCTTCCCAAGCATAGAAAATTCCATGGCTGAACTGGGACGTCGAGCAGATGTGCAGAACTATAGACCTATATCTCTAACGTCGATCAGTTGTAGAATTTTGGAACACGTATTGTGTTTCTGGAGACAAGAAATCTACTCTGTAGGAATCAGCATGGGTTTCGAAAAAGACGGTCATGTGAAACCCAGCTCGCGCTATTCGTCCACGAGACTCAGAGGGCGATAGACACGGGTTCACAGGTAGATGCCGTCTTTCTTGACTTCCGCAAGGCGTTCGATACAGTTCCCCACAGTCGTTTAATGAACAAAGTAAGAGCATATGGACTATCAGACCAATTGTGTGATTGGATTGAGGAGTTCCTAGATAACAGGACGCAGCATGTCATTCTCGATGGAGAGAAGTCTTCCGAAGTAAGAGTGATTTCAGGTGTGCCGCAGGGGAGTGTCATAGGACCGTTGCTATTCACAATATACATAAATGACCTTGTGGATGACATCGGAAGTTCACTGAGGCTTTTTGCGGATGATGCTGTGGTGTATCGAGAGGTTGTAACAATGGAAAATTGTACTGAAATGCAGGAGGATCTGCAGCGAATTGACGCATGGTGCAGGGAATGGCAATTGAATCTCAATGTAGACAAGTGTAATGTGCTGCGAATACACAGAAAGATAGATCCTTTATCATTTAGCTACAAAATAGCAGGTCAGCAACTGGAAGCAGTTAATACCATAAATTATCTGGGAGTACGCATTAGGAGTGATTTAAAATGGAATGATCATATAATGTTGATCGTCGGTAAAGCAGATGCCAGACTGAGATTCATTGGAAGAATCCTAAGGAAATGCAATCCGAAAACAAAGGAAGTAGGTTACAGTATGCTTGTTCGCCCACTGCTTGAATACTGCTCAGCAGTGTGGGATCCGTACCAGATAGGGTTGATAGAAGATATAGAGAAGATCCAACGGAGAGCAGCGCGCTTCGTTACAGGATCATTTAGTAATCGCGAAAGCGTTACGGAGATGATAGATAAACTCCAGTGGAAGACTATGCAGGAGAGACGCTCAGTAGCTCGGTACGGGCCTTTGTCAAAGTTTCGAGAACATACCTCCACCGAAGAGTCAAGCAGTATATTGCTCCGTCCTACGTATATCTCGCGAAGAGACCATGAGGATAAAATCAGAGAGATTAGAGCCCACACAGAGGCATACCGACAATCCTTCTTTCCACGAACAATACGAGACTGGAATAGAAGGGACAACCGATAGAGGTACTCAAGGTACCCTCCACCACACACCGTCAGGTGGCTTGCGGAGTATGGATGTAGATGTAGATGTAGATGGGTCGACGTCCAAGGTTCCTGCAACCTCTGCGGTGTATTTTTTCCTGAATTTGGGCTTCTTATTTTTGACAATAGCCCTGTATCAAGATTTTATATAAACTCTTTTCGCTCCAATGTTATTGTGGCCTTCAGTCTGAAGATTGATTTGATGAAACTCTCGACGCTAGCTTATCCTGTACAAGCTTCTTCATCTCGACATAGCTATTGGCACGTACATCCATTTGAACCCCCTAATTGTTTATTCAGCCGTAGGACTCCCTCTACAGTTTACACAGGGGATGTCAAATATATTCCACATTTTTAGATTTCCAGAAGGCTTTCTACACCGTTCCTCACGAGCCTATGGAATATAGCCTCAGTTTTGCGACTTGATCTGTGATTTGCTGTCAGAAAGGTCATAGTTTGTAGTAATAGACGGAAAGTCATCGAGTAAAACAGACGTAATATCCGGCGTTCCCCAAGGAAGTGTTATAGGCCCTCTATTGTTCCTGATATATATTAACGACATAGGAGGCCATCTGAATAGTCCTGTTAGATTGTTTGCAGATGATGCTCTCATTCAGCGTCTTGTAAAGTCGTCACATGACCAAAACGAATTGCAAAATGATTTAGGTAAGATATCTGTACTGTGTGAAAAGTGGCAATTGACCCTGAATAAAGAAAAGAGTGAAGTTATTCACATGAGTACTAAAAGAAATCCGCTAAATTTCGATTACGTGATAAGTCACACAAATCTGAAGGCTGTAAATTTAACTAAATACTTAGGGATTACAATTACAAAGAACCTAAATTGGAACGACCACATAGATAATGTTGTGGATAGAGCAAACCAAAGACTGCGATTCACGGGCAGAACTCTTAGAAGGTGCAACAGGTCTACTAAAGAGGCTGCTTACACCACGCTTGTCCGCCCTATTCTGGAGTATTGCTGTGCGGTTTGGGATTCGCATCAGGTGGAACTGACGGAAGTCATCGAAAAAGTTCTAAGAAGGGCGGCTCGTTTTGTACTATCTTGAAGAAGAGGAGATAGTGCCACAGGCATGATACGTGAATTGGAGTTGCAGTCATCAAAACAAAGGCGTTTTTCGTTGCGACGTGATCTTCTCATGAAATTTCAGTCACCAGTTTTCTCCTCCGATTGCGAAAACATTCTGTTGGCACCCACCTACAGAGGGAGAAATGATCATCACGATAAAATAAGAGAAATCAGGGCTCGCACAGAAAAATTTAAGTGCTCGCTCTTCCCGCGCGCCGTTCGAGAGTGGGACGGTAGAAAGGCAGCTTCAAGGTGGTTCATTGAACCCTCTGCCGCCACTTAGATGTTTATACACCCCTCACTCTACCATCGAAATATGCTGTGGTCGAAAATGTGGGAAACAGTGGTTAGGACATCTAACTCGTATTTGAGAGGCACTGCAATCAAATTCCATGTCTGCCATCTCGTTTTGTCAACAACGTCAAGGATTGCTGTTGTTGATATTGTTTCGTCATCTTTTCTGGGGTCTTCCTTTATTAGGGTTCTCTGCGGCTCCGTATTATTTCCTTTTTATAAATCATTCTTGCATATCCACAATGCGCAAAAAAATCAGATGCTCACTTTTTTGGAACAATTTCTTTCCCTCCATTGCGCCGCAGCAGTCTGAAATTTGGCTGAAAGATGCCCGCCATCTTCCACTGTAATGGTGCAAAATCATGACCCCGTGCGACGTCACCCTCGGCGGCAATTCAAACAGAAAGGCGCCGACACATGCGAAAGAAAAAAGCCTGAGCTCATTTCATGTGAGGTGTAAGGTGGGTTGTAAGAAGGTTGGTTAATTACAGCACGTTTCACCACAATTATGCATAACGCCACCGTCGACCTGTAACTTCACACCCCACATCCGAACCCTTGTTATGGACGGTAGAGGAAAACAATTCAGAGACACTGCCGCTTAGAATGGAGACGAAAACGCCTCACAGAATTGTGTAAAGGGTGTTAATAAAACGGCCCCTTAGCTATGGGAGTTCGCTTACACACATTTCGCTCTCGAAAACGACAGTTCGCTGTGCGATGTGCAATAGGATGACGGTCTTGACAAACTTTGAAGCTGCTGACACTCTCGAACGATTCAACCCTTTCTTTAAGGACACTGTGGGCGGGAACCCCACATAACGCGATATATGCTGGAATACATGCTGACAGCAATTTTTGCTCATGTATGGAAGGTGGAACCACTAAGGACCGTTCAAAATCACTTGATGACATTTGTACGTTATCGAAACAGAAAAGGGTGCTGATGCTTTTTCAACCCTCCTGTTTTGGGATGTCCCATGGCGAAATACCAGCGGGGAGAGGGGGAAGGGCCGGGGGCGACATTGACAAATGCACGAATAAAACGGAAAGAGTCCCTCTAAGGCCCTTCAAATCGGAAACACAATCGGTGCCACCTGGGCATCTATACTGAGCAATTTAAAAATGTACCTGTGCTGAGATAATCCTTGACCGATTCCTAGATACAGGCGAGCTGGAAGCCCTCTCCACAACCTTCAGTTGACTAGCGCTACTCTGTTGCTCTAGTGCCCCTTCGTGGGCATATGGAATCTTAGGTGTGTCGAAGGCGTTCCCTGCCCACAGGCACCTAGGAATCGGTCAGTGGTTGTATCTGTAGTGGCACATTTTGGAACTGGTTAACAAACGTGCGTGGATACCATCGAGAGAGTTGCCGAACTGTGGGGCAGAGGTGATCTTAGACAAACCATTTGCCATTTTATTCAAGCACGGCTTGATGTGGCACTCCACAATGATCATCCACAGGAAAGCATAAACACCCTTTCCTTCTTCAGCTCACCTTCAGATTTCATCAAATAGTTTTTGACGGTCCTTTGTGGTTCCATCCTGTAAACCAGAGCAAAAATAGTGACTCCATTACTCTCCAAATGCGTCAGATTATATTAAATTGAGTTGCCACCTCATGACGTCCTCAGGGAAGGTTTGAATTGTACGACGGGAATGAGCATGGTCAAAGGTCAATAGTGTCATTCTGTCACACGTCACACAGCCAACTGTCGTGTTCGACTGCGAAATATGTGTAAACTAACGACCGAGATGAAGTGGCGCTTTCATTAACACCCATTGTGCCACGTCTTGAGTCCTTTTCCTGTCGATTGTGAGCACACCCATAAGAAAACCAGGTAATATCAATGATGGGTGTCGTTTTTATCTTCATCTCAATCGCAAAGAGAAGGGGTGAGATGTGGGTAAGGGGAAAGGAACCTTACAAATGGCCCTAAGCACTATAGGACGTAACATCTGAGGTCATCAGCCCCCTAGACTTAGAACTATTAAACCTAACCTAAGGACATCACACACATCCATGCTCGAGGCAGGATTCGAACCTGCGACCGTAGCAGCAGCGCGGTTCCGGACTGAAACGCCTAGAACCGTTCGACCACAGCGGCCGGCGGTGACCTTCCCTTCGTGTTATACCTCCACGTTTGGCGCTGGGCAGCATTGTGGTGAAATTTGACGCCGATGTGACATCATTAACCTACCTTGCACCCCACATGCACCTTTGTGCTCTGGCGTTTGTTTCGTATACGCTGACACAAAAGTGTTTTAAGTGTCGCCGAGCCCGAAGGTAACGTTGAATAGGCCACCCTTTTGCACCTTAGCAAAAGAATTTTTTAGGGACATACGAGCCAAATTTCAGACTTCACGTCGCAAAGGAAGAAAATGACGGCGGTGAACAAAAAAAATTATCCTTTAATTCTTTTGCGCAGGGTGCATAACTTAATCATAGCTAACACATGTTTCAAGAATCATGAAAGAAGGTTGTATACATGGATGGACCCTGGAAATACTAGAAGGTTTCAGATAGATTATATAATGGTTAGACAGAGATTTAGGAACCAGATTTTAAATTGTAAGACATTTCCAGGGGCAGATGTGGACTCTGACCACAATCTATTGGTTATGAACTGCGAAAAGGTGGGAATTTAAGGAGATGGGACCTGGATAAACTGAAAGAACCAGAGGTTGTACAGAGTTTCAGGGAGAGCATTAGGGAACAATTGACAGGAATGGGGGAAAGAAATACAGTAGAGGAAGAATGGGTAGCATTGAAGAATGAAACAGTGAGGGCAGCAGAGGATCAAGTAGGTAAAAAGACGAGGGCTAGTAGAAATCCCTGGGTAACAGAAGAGATACTGACCTTAATTGATGAAACAAGAAAATACAAAAATGCAGTAAGTGAAGCAGGCAAAAAGAAATACAAAGGTCTCAAAAATGAGATCGACAGGAAGTGCAAAATGGCTAAGCAGGCATGGTTAGAGGACAATTGTGAGGATGTAGAGGCTTATCTCACGAGGGGTAAGATAGATACTGCCTACAGTACCTTTGGAGAAAAGAGAACCACTTGCATGAATATCAAGAGCTCAGATGGAAACCCAGTTATAAGCAAATAAGGGAATCAGAAAGGTGGAAGGAGTATACAGAGGGTCTATACAGGGGCGATGTTCTTGAGGACAATATTATGGAAATGGAAGATATGATACTACGTGAAGAGTTTGACAGAGCACTGAATGACCTAAGTCGAAACAAGGCCCCGGAAGTAGACAACATTCCATTAGAACTACTGACAGCTTTGGGAGAGCCAGTCCTGACAAAACTCTACCATCTGGTGAGCAAGATGTATGAGATAGGCGAAATTCCCTCAGACTTCAAGAAGAATATAATAATTCCAATCCGAAATAAAGCAGGTGTTGACAGATGTGAAAATTACCAAACTATAACTTTAATAAGTCACAGCTGCAAAATACTAACGCAAAGTATTTACAGACGAATGGAAAAACTAACAGAAGCCGACCTCGAGGAAGATCAGTTTGGATTCCATAGAAATGTTGGAACACGCGAGGCAATACTGAGTCCACGACTTATCTTAGAAAATAGATTGAGGAAAGTCGAACTTAAGTTTCTAGCATTTGTTGACTTAGAGAAAGCTTTTGACAATGTTGACTGGAATACACTCTTTCAAATTCTAAAGATGGCAGGGGTAAAAAACAGGGAGCGAAAGGCTACTTACAATTTGTACGGAAACCAGACGGCAGTTATAAGAGTCGAGGGGCATGAAAGGGAAGCAGCGGTTGGGAAGGGAGTGAGACAGGGTTGTAGCCTGTCCCCGATGTTATTCAATCTGTGTATTGAGCAAGCAGTAAAGGAAACAAAAGAAAAATTCGCAGTAGGTATTAAAATCCATGGAGAAGAAATAAAAGTGTTGAGGTTCGCCGATGACGTTGTAATTCTGTCAGAGACAGCAAAGGACTTGGAAGAGCAGTTGAACGGAATGGACAGTGTCTTGAAAGGAGGATATAAGCTGAACATCAACAAAAGCAAAACGAGGATAATGGAATGTAGTCGAATTAAGTCGGGTGATGCTGAGGGTATTAGATTGTGGAAGTGAGACACTTAAAGTAGTAAAGGAGTTTTGCTATTTGGGGAGCAAAATAACTGATGATGGTCGAAGTAGAGAGGATATAAAATGTAGACTGGCAATGGCAACGAAAGCGTTTCTGAAGAAGAGAAATTTGTTAACATCGAGTATAGATTTAAGTATCAGGAAGTCGTTTCTGAAAGTATTTGTATGGAAGTGAAACATGGGCGATAAATATTTTGCACAAGAAGAGAATAGAAGCTTTCGAAATGTGGTGCTACAGAAGAATGCTGAAGATGAGTTGGGCAGATCACATAACTAATGAGGAGGTATTGAATAGAATTGGGGAGAAGAGGAGTTTGTGGCACAACTTGACAAGAAGACGGAACCAGTTGGTAGAACATGTTCTCAGGCATCAAGGGATCACCAATTTAGCATTGGAGGGCTGCGTGGAGGGTAAAAATCGTAGAGGGAGACCAAGATATGAATACACGAAGCAGATTCAAAAGGATGTAGGCTGCAGTAGGTACTGGGAGATGAAGAAGCTTGCAGAGGATAGAGTAGCATGGAGAGCTGCATCAAAGCAGTCTCAGGACTGAAGACCACAACAGCAAAATCATAGGACTTTCAACAAATTTAATCCTTTCATATGATTCTCTTACAGCTAATCATCCTTTCTGATCAGATCACCTCCTGTGAATGCTAAAGCCACTCGTAGAAAATTCATTTGTGCTAGATGATTCATCGTCTTTGTTTTTCTGTTGGGATGCAATACTTTGCTTCGTAAATTATTCTAGTAACTTACATTGTTCTGAAATAAACTGTCATTGACTTAACACTGCCTTTGCCATGTAAGGTTCTTTCAGCTGCGTCGCGTAAACTAGAGAATTATTTCACGTTTTCCTACATCACCTGGGGTTAAAATGGCAGGTACGATTTGCTTCCACATGCTTCTCTCTACTAAATGGGTTGACGGTCCTTAAAGGCGGCGGTAAGTCGGACGCTAACATTTCATCATCACACAGCTCGCGGGCGAACCAGTGATCTCTCCGGGAGCTATGGGTCTGCATCGAGCACAGCGTTGTTGACTCGCAGACCAACGAGCAAACGCTGGTTGCTAGGGCAATTGCCGTCACCCGCTCCTTTGTCCCTCACTAACGACTACACGATGCTTCGTCACAGCTGGCGGAGCGGGGCAAAGCGAGTCGAGGAACACAACAGAAGCGCGTACAGCAGATTGGTTAGCACAGGGGGAGGGGGAGGAGGAAGGGGAGGGTGTTAGTTGTCGTAACGGCGTCAGGGTCAGTGCGGGGGCGGGCTGTGGCGGTGGGCGCCGGCGGTCCGAGTGGATATTGAACATCTCAGAGGGGCCGGGTATTTGCTTTCCCGGGGCCGGCGGTATTATACTCCACATTACCGCCGCTCGCCGGCCTGCGCGGCGCGCGCGAAATTGAATTGAGAACACCCGCGGGGCAGCGGGCCAGTGGCGCCTTTCTTCTGGGCCGTTGGCGTCGTCGGTGGCGGCGGCAGCAGCGCAGATCTATTATAGCAGGTGCTGCGGATGGTCGGCTGCGGCGCTCGCCCACCGCCTACTGCCGGCTTTGCCTCTCGCGCAATATCACCGATAACCGTTACCCCCTCCCCCTCCCACCCCCCTCACCACCTCAGTCAGCTTTTAGCAGCCACCTCGCTCCCTAGCCTACCGCTCCTTTTTTTGAAGAAACGCCCTCAGAAGACTGGGGACGGAAAAGGGGGGGGGGGGGGGGAGGGGGGGGACTCGACCCGGCCGAGACGGCGTCCCGCGGTGCGGTATTTATTCTCCCGGAAACGGGAAGGCGGCGACGGCGGCGGCGTTATTTTGACGGTAATGGGCCGCCGGCAGGACTCTAACAACGCCGCGCGCGCCTCCCAGGAGGTTTCCGGGCAGGGTTGCGCACAACCGCAGGGCCCTCGGCGTTCCGGCTTCTGTGACGTCTCACACCGCTGACGCGTATTTCTTTGCTTAAGAGCCGTTACCTCTAGCTACAGCAGCCGCGGGAGAACTTCACGCGAGGAAGCTTCTACGCTGACGCTGTAATTTCAAAAACACTCGCCGCGCCGCGGTTTACAAGGATTTTGCATCTTTATCTGTATTTTATTTAATCGTATTTTTACTTTATGTACTGCCATTTACAAATAACATGGCTGCCCATCATCCAACAGGTTCCCAGTTTTCTTTTCCTTTATTCTCTCTATTATTCTTGTCTGCAACTCAAATGCATGAGCTGTTAAGCTAACTGAGTGTTAGTTCTCGCACAAATCTGCTCTTGCTACCTTTACAGTTGTTGAATGCTATTTTTTCGGAAGTCTCATGGAATCTAACCTGTCTCATAGATTCTACACAGCAACTTGAATAGGCGTTTGGTTGCTACTTATCCCAATCATCTGAGAAGTTCCAAATAAAATTTGGTAAACCGGCCGTTGTGGCCGAGCGGTTCTAGGCGCTTCAGTCCGGAACCCCGCTGCTGCTACGGTCGCATGTTCGAATCCCGCCTCGGGCATGGATATGTGTGATGCCTTTAGGTTAGTTGGGTTTAAGTAGTTCTAAGTCTAGGGGACTGATGACCTCAGATGTTAAGTCCCATAGTGCTTAGAGCCATTTGAACCATTTCTGAATTATGTATGTGCCTTCCACCGTAGGCCTATTTCATCGTAAGTCCTCCAAACAGGCCTACTGTTTAACTCTAGTACTGTAAATCCTATGTCTCCATATCGACTCACATATCTTCGTCTGTCGCATTCACTGACCAGCCCATCGCCTCGTACTAGTCTTCAATACACTCTTTCTACCTACCTGCTCTACACTTTGCATTTAATAGAGGAATTCCCACTCCACTACTAATGCTTACGACCTTGCTTTTAATTTCACCGAAGGTTTTCTATAACCATTCACGTGTGGATTCGGGATATTATTATTTCTTGCTTCGATGTGTCGGTTGATAACCTAACAGGCATTGTTTTCACTTTTCTGTCTGCTGTCTCAGTCCTTAAGCAATTTGTTTTCTTTCGATCTTTTCACATTTTTCCTTCTGCCATTTCGACTTTGCTTCCCTGCTCTTTCCATTTATTTCCCTCCTATATGACAAACGTTGTTCACTTCCTCTCATTTTCTGAACATTTCTCTACTTCTTTCGCCAACCAACTGAAGTATTTCTCGCGTCACCCATGATTTCACCTGAGCTACCTTGCTAGTGCCTTTTCTGACTGTACAACCTATGTGATTGCCCTTTTTAGAACTGGCTATGTCGTACTCATTACTGCAATATCTACAACCTTAGAAAACTTGAAACGCATATCATCACTGTTGAGCACTTAAGTATCCCACTTCTTTCCACATTGATCCTTCTGAATGATCCCTGAAACTTCAATCTACTCTTCATCATTGTTACGTCAGCTCTTCAACGTCTTGTGCTGGAATTCAAACTTATGATGTGTTAACTTAACATCTAACAAACACGCCGTATTATTTTCATTGTTGGCACTCATATTCCCACCCCTGAAAGGCGAGCAGTTGAGGCATGATCAGTATCGTCTACTGCAACAATGGACGTATGCTCGAATAATAATATGCGGATTTCAAATTCTGCTTTCATATCAACAAGTCTTCATCTGATGCCCATGCAACGTTACAGCAGATCTAAGGAGAAATTGTTCTTCCCCACAGCACAACCAGAAGATGATTTACATTGTTTAAAGAGGGGAAAGAATTTTCTGGCGCTCCTGTTACTGCTCTTACGGAAGGAAACAACACCGCTACTGTCACTGTAGGAGAGGTTCGACGAATAACCTTACGTACACGTTCTGCAACGTTTAATATTTAATTAGCTGCCACCCATCATATTCTGACAGTAAATTCGCATCTGAGACGTGTTTCTGCGCTGTGTTTTCCAGGACTTCTGATTCTTGAGCAAAACGAAGCTCGCGTGCAGATCTGCACGCAGTTGAAGTTAATGTTATAGGAAGATCCGAAGTTTCTATCAGAGGTAATCACTGCTGATGGAACTTGGCTACATCATTTTGAACCCTGGAGCAAACAGCAAAGCTCAGTGTGGAAATTTAGTTCATCACCAACCTCGAAAAAAGCAGAACTGGTTGCTTCTGCTGTGATAGTTCCGTCATCTCGCTCGTTGATATTCATGGAATAGTTTTTCCGCGTGTTTTACCTGCACACATATCAATAGCTGGACAATACTACAGGGATGGCCTGAAAGCTTTGCAAGCCCCTATAAGGTGAAAAAGGCCTCATGTTCATGAAACTGGCTGGATACTTCACTACGGTAAGGCACGGCCACATATTGCAAATGTTATTACTGAATACCTTGCGAAAATCGATGTGAAGTGCATACTTCACCCTCCCGACAGTCTGGATTTTGCCTCGTGTAACTTGTTCTATTCCCTAACAAGGAAAGAAAAATCACAAAAAAAAACACTTTCGTAGGAGGCATTTTCCATCATCAGAAGCAGTAGTGAAGGCAGTAGAGGCGATTATGAAGGATCTCACAAAAATGGTTCCCATCTTATCTTTACAGGCTGTCAGAAACTCTGGAACAAGTGCATCTCTTCCAAAAGAGACTGTCTGCAGTAGGACCGTCAGAATTGCAGGGATGAGTGAAAGTAAATGGTCTAAAAAGAATTATGGTCGCTCTTTACTGAACAGCTCTCGCAAATTACCATCGGAGTCCGTATCTGCTTCTGATTACTACTTACTATCGAATATCTGGTAGTAAATGTCTGGTCGTTACTAGTACAGCTGAAATCTTCGCTTCTTTCCTGGGGTTTAACAAGCATAACCAATCCTCCTGTGATTTTAGAAGAATGAATTAGCTATTATTAACTGACATTCATTCCACAACTCAGACTTTCATCTCACGTTTCTGATACGCCTGTTTGTTCCCGTAACTCTGTCTACTATTTCTTTCCATACTACCGCATTTCATTTCCACTGTATCACCCGTTCTCTATCCTTACATAGTCATTCTCTCTCTCTCTCTTAATCTTCTGTTGAAAACATAGTGTAGTTGACGTTGGTTTTCCCTCGATTATGATGAGCATAACCCTGTCGCTAAACTGCTCTCAGTATCGCACACTCTGTCCTACCTGATTACTCAAAGTGAATCCTACTCCTGTTGTATAATTTTCTGCTGCTGTTAATATTTTCTTAGATTCGTCTGACCACAAATTCGTTCCATTTCACTTCACTGCCCCCCCCCCCTTATGTCTAGATCGAATTTTTCCGTTTCTCTTGTAAGCCGTCATGGTCTCCTAACCTTCATTGCTTACATATTCCGCCCTCACAATCATATTCCGCACATCAAGACGCTTCGTTCGAACCCAAACTCGATAAGATAAAGTCAATGTTGTATGAATTCATATGTAAACGATATGCAAATAACAAGTAAGCGCACCGTGGTTGAAATACTCGAGGCTGGCGTACACACACACATTCCAGACACGACGGTCACAGGAGCTTTTAGTTCAGGAGAGCAACCACGTGACAGGAGGCCGGTCCCAACCTATCTATGTCGGCTGGTGACCGTCCGTAGAGCAGACAGCGTTTGCCCGAGTGAAAGGACGACCCCGTGTTCGGTTTAAAAGCAAATTGCGCTACATTGTGTGGGAGTGCCCAGCCTACGCATTCTTTACAAATATAGCATGCAGTTTCAGAGGTTTTCACAGGGAGACAGCAAACGCCTAACGCCGATGCTACAGATTTCCGGATTGGTTGCCTTAAACGAAACGTCATCCTCACGTTTTAGAAGAGCAATGCTGATTGGCAGACGATATTCCTTACGGCTTGAGCTGAAAGAGTAATGGAAGAGACCGAAAGATATACCCCCTTCACGTCTGGCATGGAGAGGCGTCGTTCCGTTGTCGCTCTTGCAGCGAGAACACGTAATGAGAGCGTGTGAACTCGTACGTGTACTGAAAGGGTGAGGAACCAGTCTCTCCTCAGTACTTCACTGGAAGAGCACCTCTGTCAGCGAACCTGAGTGCGACTCTATATTGAGTCCTTGCGATTAAGCGTTGTTCACTGTGTTGGCTGCCACACTTATGGTGCTGTGTGAACGGACAGAGTTATAGTTAAACGCCCGCGAGCGAATTTTTGAGTAGCATCGCGGTGGACTGGTTATCTGACCGGTATACCACGCCAATAGTTAGACTAGGGGCGAATAGGACTCCTTGACTTCATCAAGGCGTAGGAGAGTTTGATTGGCGAAAGTCAATCCCGATAGAATGAGAGTTATCTTACTTGTCGGCAGCAAGTGGCGCAGACAGCAGTCATCGCAGCTTACGGTATTATGCACTACAGCTCTTGCGAGCCCCATATTTCCTCCACAACAGTACACTTCACTGCATTTCACATGCGACAGCCTCGGTCGTACCTAGAAACATTCTAACGGATAATTATTCAAGTTGAGCAGGCGTGGCTCTCAGCTATTCTGCCAAGTAAATAACAATCTTAAACTTTGTATAGAAATTTCATTAGCGAATCCTATCCTTGAGAGGTAATTTCACGTTCCGAAAAGAACCCGGAAATATCTTATTTAGTTCATAACTAAAAGTGCCATTGTGATTTCTCAAAGTTTTTGCAAAATAAATAATAATTTTCGTTAGTTTCATGTTTTTCTTACACTAACTAGCACTACTCCAGTACTCAAGTATCTCACTAGTTACGTAAGAAATTTTGTGAATTTTTGTGTCATTTCCTTACAGCGGACGACTCCAGAAGATATTTATTGCTGAAAGTTTTTCAGGCATTTCTCTTTAGAACGTTAGGAGCGTCTGTCTGACTTCTGCTGTAGTGTGGGGGTGGAAATAGCACCTTGCAGGAGCCACAGGGTAAAGGGTACATCTCAGATTAATCCGTTGCGCCGAATGACAGAATAGCACCCACACGCTCACACCCTTTAGTTTCCCTACCACGTCGTGACTTCTAGCATTCAATGCTTCGACTTACAAGAGTTTACCATTTCCTGGTTATTCGATTTTTCCCTCAGTATCTTCTGCCAACGAGGAAGTCATCATTACATTTTATCAAGTAAGGCCACATGCCCTGTGGATACTCCTTAAGAGTCTTTAACGCAGTGGTCTCCATTGCCTATGGCACCCTTATGCCACCATTTAGGAGCAGTTTGCCACTCTAAGAGACTGCGTAGAAAATCTGATCACTCCTCCTGCCCTCTCTAACCAGGCCGTTGGCAGAACGATGGTGACTTCTTGTGTCGTCGGCTGCCATTTGCTGAGATCGAATATGGGAACTTGGACGTTATGATTAGTACTCAAAGACGCATAGACTAGAATGTGAGCTGTCAGTAGGCAAATCTGTAAAGTTACGTATCACGATAGTGGTTCAATATTCGAATAACTTAGCTGTAATGTACGTCAATTAAGCCTGCAACTTACTATACTGACATTCATTTCATCCCTAGAGCGACATGCATGCTCCGTCTATACCTCTTAGAGTCGTGATGACAGGGTGACATATTTCGACCAGTGTACTTTGAGAGGAAATGTGTCTTCAGTTCTGAAAAGTTTCACGAAAAAGGGAAGAAATCAAGAAATCGGGATGATTTGCTCTCTAATTCCTCATTATAGTTTCATTATATGAAAAGGCAATTTTATGTTGAGTTGACCGACGATCACCTTGAACTCGTAGTATCTCGAAATATAGTAGACGACTTAATTTACAAAATCACAAGATCAGCTGAAATCTGACTGTCCGTGGCAACGCAGCAATGTACACAACTACCAATTAATGAAGGATAGTAGAAAAACCACACAGAAAGGCTCTATATTACTTGCCTCCATTCCTCGTCTTCCCATTTTATCAGGTAAAATTTTGGAATCAGTTGGTTGCATTCGATTTTCGGTGATTGTTAAACTACTGCGTCTGAAGCCTCATACAGTGGTTGCCTCACTATTGCGCACCGCTGCAGCAGAGGGAAACCTTGCTCACTCCTTACCCAGATCACGCGTTCTTGGGGATGTGAATAATCAATCAGCCACTCAGAGACCCGGCTCAGCTCACACCTCCCTGTAAGCACTCACATGCGCCGATGCGCTTCTGCTGGTTGACCTTCCACCTCTGCACTCCCACACAGCTCATTAGTAGCTTGCTTGTTCTTTAAGGTTCTGGAAAGCTATTTATTTAAACTCTATTCATCACTGTATGCATTCGCATAAAAGGTGTATGAACCTGTTAGGCCAGTAACTACAGTAAACGCTGCCTCGTCCACCTCATATCTGAAGACATCCTCCCGCTTCTCATCACTGAGGGGGCTTTATACAGTATACAGTTTCTACCATTTATCTTGACCAATCCAAATAAATTCTCCAGGAGCAAACTAAAGAATGTATTCCGATAACGCTGTTTAGATAGCAGGGGAGGAGTGCCTTTCTTTCATCTCTGTATGAAGTACTTTATCCATCTTCAGCACCTATTAGCGAACTTAACATAAACGTTTTCTGAATATCAAAAAATGGTTCAAATGGCTCTAAGCACTATGGGACTTAACTGCTGAGGTCATCAGTTCCCTATAACTTAGAACTACTTAAACCCAAGTTCGAGTATAATAACTTTTCTGGAGGCTAGAAATCCACTCTGTAGGAATCAGCATCGGTTTCGAAAAGGTCGTGTGAAACCCAGCTCGCGCTATTCGTCCACGAGACTCAGAGGGCCATAGACACGGGTTCACAGGTAGATGCCGTGTTTCTTGACTTCCACAAGGCGTTCGATACAGTTCCCCCCAGTCGCTTAATGAACAAAGTAAGAGCATATGGACTATCAGACCAATTGTGTGATTGGATTGAAGAGTTCCTAGATAACAGAACGCAGCATGTCATTCTCAATGCAGAGAAGTCTTCCGAAAAGAGAGTGATTTCAGGTGTGCCGCAGGGGAGTGTCGTGGGACCGTCGCTATTCACAATATACATAAATGACCTTGTGAATGACATCGGAAGTTCACAGAGGCTTTTTGCGGTTGATGCTGTGGTATATCGAAAGGTTGTAACAACGGGAAATTGTACTGAAATGCAGGAGGATCTGCAGCGAATTGACGAATGGTGCAGGGAATGGTAATTGAATCTCAATGTAGACAAGTGTAATGTGCTGCGAATACATAGAAAGATAGATCCCTTATCATTTAGCTACAAAATAGCAGGTCAGCAACTGGAAGCAGTTAATTCCATAAATTATCTGGGGGTACGCATTAGGAGTGATTTAAAATGGAATTATCATATAAAGTGGATCGTTGGTGAAGCAGATGCCAGACTGAGATTCAATGGAATAATCCTAAGGAAATGCAGTCCGAAAACAAAGGAAATAGGTTACAGTACACTTGTTCGCCCACTGCTTGAATACTGCTCAGCAGTGTGGGATCCTTACCAGATAGGGTTGATAGAAGAGATAGAGAAGATCCAACGAGGAGCAGCGCGCTTCGTTACAGGATCATTAAGTAATCGCGAAAGCGTTACGGAGATGTCAGATAAACTCCAGTGGAAGACTCTGCAGGAGAGACGGTTATTAGCTCGGTACGGGCTTTTGTTGAAGTTTCGAGAACATACCTTCACCGAAGAGTCAAGCAGTATATTGCTCCCTCCTACGTATATCTCGCGAAGAGACCATGAGGATAAAATCAGAGAGATTAGAGCCCACACAGAAGCATACCGACAATCCTTCTTTCCACGAACAATACGAGACTGGAATAGAAGGGACAACCGGTAGAGGTACTCAAGGTACCCTCCACCACACACCGTCAGATGGCTTGCGGAGTATGGATGTAGATGTAGATGTAGAACCTAGGGACATCACACACATCCATGCCCGAGGCAGGATTCGAACCTGCGACCGCAGCGGTCGCGCGGTTCCAGACTGTTGCGCCTAGAAGCGCTCGGCCACTCCGGTATGCCTTTCTGAATATCGTACCGGATCGTAATGTATGAGACTCCGTGACTCTGGCTGCGGAACCCTACGGAATTACATAAATGTATTTGGTGGGAAAAAATCAGCAACCTGTTGCACAAAAGAATTTTTTTTTCTTTACCGGTTTCAGGCAACTAATGCCATTCTTCAAATTAGAATTATCACATTATTATCGATAGACAAAAATAATTAGCTATATGCAGCATGTTACTGTAGTTGTTTTTGGGGAAGGAGACCAGCGTGGTCATCGGTCTCATCGGATTAGGGAAGGATGGGGAGGCATTCGGCCGTGCCCTTTCAGAGGAACCATCCCGGCATTTGTAACTGTAGTCATATGGATTATAATGAAGTTACAAATATGGTATAACGAAATCAAACAAGAAATGCAGAGATCGTCCCAGAAGAGTTGGTGTTTTTTGCCGTTCGGGAGGGCAATGATTCCTGTGGAAGCGGAGAAAGGGGCTCCCGTTCGTGAAGAGGAGCACTGCCTGAATTCCACAGCAGCTGACCATTACACCCTGGTAGCTTAGTTCTTAGATACAGTGCACTGTGTTGTGTTCGACCGTTGCACTAGATGTGTTGGGTAGCAACAACATTATGCACGGAAGTCAGTGGTTATCGTGCTGGCAAGCTGTCGTTGTTGATTGATGGCGCGCTGAGCGTGTGGGTGTATTCTCTGTGGGCGAGATCCACGCCCTAGGCGTGATTAATTGTATTATACAGGAAGTAAATTACTGTGAACAACGCCGTGACTGTAACTGATTCGTTCCCGAAATTTGTACCAAGGAAATACCCTAGTTTGTTTTGTGCAAGTGATCGTTTTGTACGTGTTATTGTACAGGAATTCATTGATGTATGTGCGTAGGTAGTTTCATAGAGCGTTGACGGTGGCTTGTGGCAGTAGCCAAATGATGATGGCAGTAGTAGTAGACTATTTTGTAGTTACGTGCTATGTAGATGATCTTAATTAAATGTGAGAGTTGTTTTGGTATCTCGTGCTTAATTGCATTAGTTATATTTGTTACATTTCCTGCTACGGTAGAGAACACCGTATTGTAACTGTTATTGTCGTTACCCGGTTATCTAGATTCGGAAAATGGTATGAATTTAATTCGAAGCTATTTATTACTACCTGAGCCCTGCTTAAGGAACTTTACGGTACTAGAGAATTGTTGCAGGGTAGGTTCCCACTCGCGTTCAGCTGTTCTGAATTCAGGTTCAGTTCAGTTCAGTCGTTTAGGTAATCGAGTGCAGGACCTCACCTTATTAAAAACAGAGCCTAAACCAAAGCCTGAAATTCAAGAATAGGGTGATAAGGTCAGCCGTTTGCAACTCGAGAGTAGCTTGCTCATTGGGCAGGAGACATCGATACGTCCACAATAGTACCGATAATTTTGGATCTTCCTCACTTCCTCTGCCACGGTGTGCGTGTGTACCCATCATATTTTGGTACTGTGGCGGCAGTGTTTGGCTGCATGCCCCTTTATACCACAGTTACACCATTTCAAATGTTTTGGTTGTTGTTTACTATTATTATACCCAATTTTTCGTCTTGAAGCAGGTTTTTCTCTTTTACTGACATGCTCACACTCTCTTGTTGTTCGGCTACTTCAACAGCTTTGCCTAAGTCGATGGTTTTCGCTCAACTCCATACACTCATGTGTATTCTCTTATTTGCTAACCCTTGAACAACACATACACAGCCTAGAGCATAAACTAATTCTGTGGCACCCTTTAATCATTCCATAAACGTTGAGAGGAGTCTACTGGGGCACATTTGTATGTGGCACCCGAATATGATTTTATAAACGATGCGTCTCTTTTAGGCCATATATCGCTGACGGTGTGACCGCAGACCCAGAAATACTGCTTCTGCTCTGAGATTGTCCAAATGGCTCTGAGCACTATGGGACTTAACTTCTGAGGTCATCAGTCCCCTAGAGCTTAGAACTACTTAAACCTAACTAACCTAAAGACATCACACACTTCCATGCCCGACGCAGGATTCGAACCTGCGACCGTAGCGGTCGCGCGGCTCCACACTGTAGGGCCTAGAACCGCTCGGCCACCCCGGCCGGCGTGCTCTGAGATTATTATAGTGCTGGAGTAGGCGAGCGCTTGGCTCACAGTTGTAAATAGCTGTCTGTGCGGGAAAGACGATGGAGTAGGCAGTTTTTGTGGTGTGCTGTGTGAAGCCACAAAGCGTTAGATTAATGTAGGTATGTCAATATTGTTGAACTTTGGAGCACAACTCCTCATGCAAGCCAGGTAAAGATGTTAACAATTTTTTTTTAATTTTTTTATTTATTTATTTATTTATTTATTTATTTTTTTTTTTTTGCTAGTGCGTTAGTATACGTAAGTTGGCTGATAATTTGTAATTGGTGAGTAACCCCAGAATGTAGTAAACTGTTTTGATAAAAAGGCTAGTTAGATATTTCACTTTTGTGAACAGAGCTATATGAAATTTGACGATTTGCATTGGCTCTGAGCACTGTGCGACTTAACATCTGTGGTCATCAGTCGCCTAGAACTTAGAACTAATTAAACCTAACTAACCTAAGGACATCACACACATCCATGCCCGAGGCAGGATTCGAACCTGCGACCGTAGCGGTCACGCGGTTCCAGACTGAAGCGCCTAGAACCGATTTGCATTTATATTGGATTAGTGAAAATAGATAATACTTTGTGTGTAAATCTCATGGTTTGTGAAACAGTTGTGAGTAATGTAACTTAAATTGTCAGATGTTTCTGAAAAGAAAAGCTTAACTTGCAATATAATTTTGCTAAAAAAAAATCTCTGTGTTAATAATTCACTGTAATACCGCCTCTCAGTGCAGGACATATTTTTCAAAGAAGTTGGATTTTTCATACATGTTTTCATTTGTCAGCCAAACCAATTTGATCTGCATTTAAAAGTATTACGGCCAGCAATTATCAGTCAGAGGATTCAGCGCCCAAGGGGCTGAATGTATTTTGCAGCGACTGTATTTCTTTATTGGTATTTGGAGTAGCACTGTCCAATCGATTAGTATAAACTTTTGCCAACAAAAGCACAGAGCAAGTACACCACTTGCAGATACAACACGCTACACGAGTTTTGAATCCATTCCACAGTTCAGACATTCATTTAGCGTAATTGTAAAGTTAGTTATTTTTTACTTTAAAAGGACGTTAAACGTTATCTGCATCGCAGCAACTCTGAATGATTTCGATAGCTCATCTATCCTATCTTCCCCGGAAGTAATTGATTTCACAGAATACTATCTGGCTTGAAACATCCTACAAGCACAGATATCTACGTTTCTTTTGTCATAGTGTGTTTTTGATTCATCAATTCTCTGACTGGTTTGATGTGGCTTGCCATGAAATCCGCTTCTGGCCGAGCGGTTCTAGGCGCTTCAGTCTGGAACCGCACGACCGCTACGGTCGCAGGTTCGAATCCTGCCTCGCGCATGGATTTGTGTGATGCCCTTAGGTTAGGTTTAAGTAGTTCTAAGTTCTATGGGACTGATGGCCTCAGATGTTAAGTCCCATATAGCTCAGAGCCATTTGAACCATTTACCTTTTGTAGTTCCCTCACTTACCGTAGAGGTTACCCCATGAATTTTTAACAGATGTCCTGTCATTCTACCGAGCGAGGTGGCGCAGTGGTTAGACACTGGACTCGCATTCGGGAGGACGACGGTTCAATCCCGCGTCCGGCCATCCTGACTTAGGTTTTCCGTGATTTCCCTAAATCGCTCCAGGCAAATGCTGGGATGGTTCCTTTGAAAAGGGCACGGCCGACTTCCTTCCCCGTCCTTCCCTAATCCGATGAGACCGATGACCTCGCTGTCTGGTCTCCTTCCCCCAAACAACCAACCAACCAACCAACCAACCATCCTGTCATTCTGCCCCTCCTTCTTGTCAGTGTTTTCCATGTTTTTCTTTCCTCGCTAGCTCTGTGGAGAACCTCCTAATTTCTTACCTCAATACATCCACCAAACTTTCAACCTTCATCAGTAGCGTCGCATCTCAAATGCTTCGATTCTCTTCTGTTCCAGTTTTCTCACAGTCCATACTTCACTGACGTACAATTCTGTGCTCCAAACGTACATTCTAAGACTTTTTTTCCTCAAATTAAGACATATGTTTGATACTAGCAGACTTATCTTGGCATGAAATTCCCTTTCTCTCAGTGCTAGTCTGGTTTTTAAGTCCTCCTTGCTCTGTCCATCATATGTTACCTTGCTGCCTAGGTAGCAGAATTTCTTAACTTCATCTGCTTCATGATCATCAACTCGGACGTTAAGTTTCTTGTAACTCTTCTTCACTTTCACTGAGGACAGCAATCTCATCAGCGAATCTAATAATTGATATACTTTTACCTTGAATTTTAATTCCACTCTTGAACCGTTCTTCCATTTCCGTCATTCCTTCTTTGATGTACAGATTGAACAGCAAGCAGTTTATTCTTGTTTTCCACCCTTGCTCTTCCCTCTTGGCTTATGTACATACTGTGTATTACTTATCTTTCCCTGACGCTAACACTTCTTCTTCTCAGAATTTTGAACATTTTCCAGAATTTTACATTTTCGAACGCTTTCTCCAGTCCGACGTAGCCTATCACTTCTCTCTTCAGGCAAATTAATCGTATTATCCGTTACTAATTAGTTTGCTCTAGCATCTCTGGCTATTTTCGATTTCACATATTGAAAACACTAATTTTGCATTCTTCGTCTTCACTGTTTCAAAAACGGCGTTCACGTTTTCATTGAAGTCTTTTAATTTTTGTTTGTTACGATTAAATATCTTCGGAAGTAAAACTAGAGCATCCTTAGCGCTTGTACCAGTGCTATCGCTACTGGAGGACGTCATTGTATTACAAACCAAGGGACCTTATTTTTAATTCGTTGCGGTGCCCTGCCTGTTCTGGGATGTAGCTACCTCAGTTTTGCCGCTGATATGCTGGGCTCTATTGGTCCACTGAGTCTTTCAAGCAGCTGCTCGCACCGTTCACAGTCTGTCTGGCTCTGGTTGTACACGACCCTATTCAGTCTCCTTCTAGAACATTGCTTTGGGTGCTACTGCTTCTGATCTTGGGCGCTGCTTCTAGTAATGGCTTCTCTTCATGTGGTGAAACTCGGTGACAACACTGCTAAAATTTCTTCTCCTGCTTTCTATGTTTCTCTCTTTACCATCCTCACTACTCTCAACAACTTACTAACACACACCCAACATACGTCACAACAAATTTTTATGCTGCATGGCGGCACAGTTCCCTCCCCCTACGTGGCGTAGTCAGGACGTTAACATCATGAGCTCAGTTTGCTTTGTTATAAACGTTTATAGCGGACGTGAGAGGGAGAAAACATCTTTGGCTGGAGGGGGGGTTAGGTTGCAGAAGGTTGGTAATTCTCATGCAGCTGGCAGGAATGGTTTTCTGAAATAGGAAGTTATTTCATTTTCTTTTATCATTTATTGTTTTAACAAACACATCTACTTCTTGATGTTTCGGACCAAAACGTCTTATCAGAACGTCAGAGGCTTTCAGTGATTAATAGACAGTATCTCCATCACAGACGACTCCTTAACTGTAATCGTCTGCTAACTATCGGCAACTAGGCCTAACTAAACGATCGTCAACGCTGTGAACTACGTCAGTAACACTTATAGGCCATTTTGCCTACCGTACAAGAGACAAGAACCAAGCAGTAACTTGTTCTTGGTATTCACTGGAATTCTGCTATTCTTTCTCCTTGATACGACAGTCTCTTTTCAGCACTATTCCAACGAATATTGTAAACACTACTTAGCTTGCAGTTACTGTTTGTTTACCAGCGTCTACCACCATCTTCTCATAGTTGAAGCGTTTAGAAGCGTTTACTGCTATATGAGATGCCGCTGCGGAGCGTAACTGCCCTCTGGTTACTCGGCACTGAAAATTATAACTGACTCAACTCATTGCTACATGGCTCTTATACCGTTCTTAAATGATTTTGGTTGCACACGGCCCTCTTCACTCTCTTCTTGGAACATTAACATTTCTCGTCATGTGGGCGCCTTAATGTTTGATTATCTCTCTTCCACTTCGTGCGGTGGAAAATTTCCTGCCGGCCGTCGGTGGCCGTGCGGTTCTAGGCGCTCCAGTCCGGAGCCGCGCTGCTGCTACGGCCGCAGGTTCGAATCCTGCCTCGGGCATGGATGTGTGTGATGTCCTTAGGTTAGTTAGGTTTAAGTAGTTCTAAGTTCTAGGGGACTGATGACCACAGGAGTCCCATAGTGCTCAGAGCCATTTGAACCATTTGAAAATTTCCTCTCATTTCTTTGACCTCGATCTTCGGCGCCATTGCTGGCGTATTTGCTGGTGTATTTGACCAGCCTCGAAGAAGCAAACAGTGTGAAGCTGCTTTGGGAAGCCCCCGATACCCTGTTTGGCTTCTGTCTGTCACGCACGCGAGCCGTCTTGTATACGAAACTCAGTTCGCTTCTCTCGTTATAATAGGACATGTAATAAACTTTACTAAGATCGGGACCAGATAAATGATAGGCAGACTTGTGAAATAGTGGCATTTTGTATATTCGAATATGGTTATTATCAACTCATACGTATTGCATCAGACGGAAACGCAAAAGACATATCTGTTGTCATCCCGACTCATTGAAGGGTTTTTATCCAGAAAAAAGAGATTTACTGTGACAGATCTAAAGTGAAGAATACAAAAGTTATTACCTCTGATAGTGATCTACCATTTCGTGCTACACCCAGCTTTTCGAAGTTTCATGGCACGTAAGCCTCTGTAAGTTGCGAACTTAAAGCTTTCCTTGAAAACTGGAATACAGTGAATATTTTTCTCTGTTGACAGTATTCAAATAAACTATTAAAGGCCTACACAGTTTGTTCTTAAGTTACTTCATATGAAAGACTGTCTAAAATAGAAAATTACAAAGTCTCACCGTCAACAGAAAGTAGTAGGCCGCATAGGACCACAGAAAATATGTGTCAGCAAACGCTGGGCTAGTCTCAAAATTCTGCCTCCTAGAATACTAGTACACAAAGAGCCAAAATGTGGTGACCCTCAGAACGAAGTTTACACGATATACAGAGAGATGGCGCACAGATCTTTTTTCCTCAGATTATCTCGGCATCTGTGGCCTCAGGAAGAGCATCTATCACAAAAATAAATCCTGAAGTAAAATTGGCCAGATCTTGAAACAGCAGACTCCTTATTAGACGGGACAGAGGCGAAGGAATAGAAGAAAGAAGAACAGTGTATGTTCCATAACTCTCCTACAAATCGGTGTCACTGATGTGGTATTACCTCGATTTCCTCCCTAGTATAACTTTTCCTCTTTATTTATCCCAAGAAATTTGCTGATGACGAGTAAGCGTATAATAATGACACACCCTACATACAAGATGAGATATTTAAAACTGCGAAAAGTGGCCAACTATTTGACCTGTCTCTTCTAAAAATTATTCACCCTTCGTACTTTTGAGTTCCGTAAGATGAGAAGGGAGGGAAGGAAACATAGTAGGTGAATATGGATTGGGGCTAAGAAATGAAAGAGGAAGCCACCTGGTAGAATTTTGCGCAGAGCTTAACTTAATCATAGCTAACACTTAGTTCAAGAATCATGAAAGAAGGTTGTATACACGGAAGAAATCTGGAAATACTAAAAGGTATCAGATACATTATATAATGGTAAGACAGAGATTTAGGAACTAGGTTTTAAATTGTAAGACATTTCCAGGGGCGGATGTGGACTCTGACCACAATCTACTGGTTATGAACTGTAGATTAAAACTGAAGAAACTGCAAAAAGGTGGGAATTTAAGGAGATGGGACCTGGATAAACTGAAAGAACCAGAGGTTGTACAGAGATTCAGGGAGAGCATAAGGGAACAATTGACAAGAATGGGGGAAAGAAATACAGTAGAAGAAGAATGGGTAGCTTTGAGGGATGAACTAGTGAAGGCAGCAGAGTATCAAGTAGGTAAAAAGAGAGGGCTAATAGTAATCCTTGGGTAACAGAAGAAATATTGAATTTAATTGATGAAAGGAGAAAATATAAAAATGCAGTAAATGAAGCAGGCTAAAAGGAATACAAAGGTCTCAAAAATGATATCGACAGGAAGTGCAAAATGGCTAAGCAGGGATGGCTCGAGGACAAATGTAAGGATGTAGAGGCTTATCTCACTAGGGGTAAGATAGATACTGCCTACAGGAAAATTAAAGAGACCTTTGGAGAAAGGAGAACCACTAGCATGAATATCAAGAGCTCAGATGGAAACCCAGTTCTAAGCAAAGAAGGGAGAGCAGTAAGGTGGAAGGAGTATATACAGGGTCTATACAAAGGCGATGTTCTTGAGGACAATATTATGGATATGGAAGAGGATGTAGATGAAGATGAGATGGGAGATACGATACTGTGTGAAGAGTTTGATAGAGCACTGAAATACCTGAGTTGAAACAAGGCCCCCTGAGTAGACAACATTCCATTAAAACTACTGACGGCCTTGGGAGAGCCAGTCCTGACAAAACTCTACCATCTGGTGAGCTAGATGTATGAGACAGGCGAAACACCCTCAGACTTCAAGAAGAATATAATAATTCCAATCCCATAGAAAGCAGGTGTTGACAGATGTGAAAATTACCGAACTATCAGTTTAATAAGTCACAGCTGCAAAATACTAACACGAATTCTTTACAGACGAATGGAAAAACTGATAGAAGCCGACCTCGAGGAAGATCAGTTTGGATTCCGTAGAAATGTTGGAACACGGGAGGCAATACTGACCCAACGACTTATCTCAGAAGAAAGATTAAGGAAATGCAAACCTACGTTTCTAGCATTTGTAGACTTAGAGAAAGCGTTTGACAATGTTGACTGCAATACTCTCTTTCAAATTCTGAAGGTGGCAGGAGTAAAATACAGGGAACGAAAGGCTATTTACAATTTGTACAGAAAGCATATGGCAGTCATAAGAGTCGAGGTCTATGAAAGGGAAGCAGTGGTTGGGAAGGGAGTGAGACGGGGTTGTAGCCTATCCCCGATGTTATTCAATCTGTATATTGAACAGGCAATAAAGGAAACAAAAGAAAAGTTCGGAGTAGGTATTAAAATCCATGGAGAAGAAATAAAAACTTTGAGGTTCGCCGATGACATTGTAATTCAGTCAGAGACAGCAAAGGACTTGGAAGAGCTGCTGAACGGAATGGACAGTGTCTTGAAAGGAAGATATAGGATGAACATCAACAAAAGCAAAACGAGGATAATGGAATGTAGTCGAATTAAGTCGGGTGATGCTGAGGGAATTAGATTAGGAAACGAGACACATAAACTAGTAAAGGAGTTTTGCTATTTGGGGAGCAAAATAACTGATGATGGTCGAAGTATAGAAGATATAAAATGTAGACTGGCTATTGCAAGGAGAGCGTTTCTGACGAAGAAAAATTTGTTAACATCGAGTATAGATTTAAATGTCAGGACGTCGTTTCTGAAAGTATTTGTGTGGAGGGTAGCCATGTATGGAAGTGACAAGAAGAGAATAGAAGCTTTCGAAATGTGGTGCTACAGAAGAATGCTGAAGATTAGATGGGTAGATCACATAACTAATGAGGAGGTATTGAATATAACTGTGGAGAAGAGTAGCTTGTGGCACAACTTGACCAGAAGAAGGGATCGGTTGGTAGGACATGTTCTGAGACATCGAGGGATCACCAATTTAGTATTGGAGGGCAGCGTGAAGGGTAAAAATCGTAGAGGGAGACCAACAGATGAATACACTAAGCAGATTCAGAAGGATGCAGGTTGCAGTAGGTACTGGGAGATGAAGAAGCTTGCACAAGATAGAGTAGCATGGAGAGCCGCATCAAACCAGTCTCAGGACTGAAGACCACAACAACAAACAACAAGATCAGAAGGTATTAGGTTTCGGACATGTCCGAAGTAACAGACGCCACGCATTCATATAAATGATTCGCGTCGATGCGCAGTGAATCCACAAGCTTCACTGATGATGCGCTATATCCTTCGACCTGCAGTGGGAATCTAACAATTAGCCAGCATGTTGGACGTAGACGGGGACTGACGATAGGTGGAGATAGACGGGAGTGTAAGTCGGCCGGGGAGCTCGCGAAGACAACCCCTGCGTTTGCGATAAACTGTGTTGGGATTGCGCAGTGGTTAATACAACTGCCTGGTTGGCAGGAAATCCCGGGTTCGAGTCCTGGTCCGGCATGCAGTTTCACTCCTCGCCGCCGATCCCGCATAAAGTCTTAACATTCTGGGTGGTGTCTGTTTGTTCTATACCGTGTCTCCCTACCACTTTCGCGCAACGACGCTCTGAGCATGTTTTTTAGGGAATTGACTAGTTTGAACCTGGGACCTGTTGCTGGTAAGGAGACGTCAGACCGCACATGACATGTAGAATTCAGAAGAGTTCAGTGAGACTAGCGATGATGTAACCAAATACTTAATGATTTCAGCGTCAGCTCCACTGCACTCCCTGTAAAAGAATCTTAATACTAACTAAATTTAGTGGAAGGGTTCAAGACTTCCCTATTTTTAGTTAGCTGGTAAAATAACGTCGAAAAAGCAGTTAAGTTTACCATTGGAAATTATATTCTACTCACAAAACATCGTTTATAAATTGCACTATTGATAAAAGGAAATGTTTTAATACAGGATGGTAAAAACCAACTGCGTTCAACAAAAATGTGAAAGGATATTCCCTGAATGGGTTTCCAAGTTCTACAATGGATCGAAGGATGACCTATGCCATATCTCATCTATAATCTAGGTTTAAATTAAGGTTCACAAAAGAGAAAACTATCTAAATGGTCTACAGTGACCCTCAATTATCTTTAATTACTTATCTAACTTGTCGTAAATTACTGTGGCTAATGTGGCTTCTCAATAACTATATAACAGAAAAACCATCGCGTTTCAGATTTTTACTTCAAGTGGCAAATGTGAGCACCATGAGCTTTAATTGACGATCGACACTAGTATTACGGAAAAAGGGGATGTAACAGATGAGACTTCTGCAGTTCTGAGTGAAACCTTATGCGCTCAAAAATGCGGCATCGCGTGCGTTCATTACCTTGTCGGTGTTCGTCAGGGGGCGGCGGGCAGCGCAGCTCCGCTCACCTTGCTGTCTCGGAAGCAACTCTCCTAACTCCTCCTTACTGCTATTTACCGAAGTTGGTTTAAAAAAAACTATCTGACTGTGTTTTCATCTGACCAATCAGGGTCTCAATGTTAACCTTAAGCTCTGCCTGCAAATATTCAGTCTATCCAATGAGAAACGTTATACTTTTCGTGGTGGGGCAATGTTTTTAAAGTTTGCAACGTAACAGAGATGCGAAAAAGTCTCACGCTAAAACATCCAGCTTGTGTGGCCCTTTTGGTGTTATCGCAATATCTATACTGTTCTTCTGGAGGGCTCTATCTTTTATCATGGGCTGGCGGGTGGTCCTGACGTAACAGAGACACGAAAACGTCTCCCACTAAAACTTGCGGGTGGTGTAGCCCTTTTAGTGTTATCGTAAGATCTATACTGTTCTTCTGGAGGGCTCTAGCTTTTAACATTGGCTGGGGGGTGGTCCTGACGTAACAGAGACGCGAAAAAGTCTCACGCTAAAACTTGCGGGTGGTGTGGCCCTAGCGGTTAGCTGGCGATGTGGGTGTCCGTCCGTCCCTTATCCTAGGGCCTTCCAGCTTAACATGGTTTTGCTCTCGGCTTCTGTTCTCGTTTCTCCCCTCGGAACTGCGTCCGTCTCACGGTGGGAAGGTATGACATCCATTTAGGCATTCTTGTGTTAGTCTGTGGTATTCCATTTGCTCACTCGTTACTCGTATTACTTTGGTTAATTTAATGTCACGATTTATTCGGAGCTATATGACATACTACTGCATTTGCTTATCATGTCAGGGTTTTCATGGAAGGTGTTATATTTTCCTGACACCTTACAGTCTCCATCCAGCTCATACCATCAGTTCGTACCTTTTCTCCCTACTCCACCTTCAATTTAGATCAAATTTATTATATTCTGGATAGTTAAGTTTTTTGCCTAACAACCGGTTTCTCATAAAATATTTTGGAATAACTGCTTCTCTATACTTCTGGGATCCTAATCTGATTTATACAAGTATTTCTTGAGATATCATTCTTCGACGGTTTTTAACTAATTTCTTTTTTTTCGATTTCAGCGTCATCTATTACCCAATCAAATTTTTTAGATACGTAAGCTACGTATTTTTTCCCCTGAGAATCTGCATTCGCAATAAATATGGGGTTCCTCTTTCAGTATTGACGTCCTTGCCGCACCTGGGGGTGGGGCAGATAAGTCGAGTTTGGTGTCACGGGGTGTCACCCTTGGAGACAAACAACTAGTGTTACAACCGTTTTTTAATTGCGATTGGTAGTTTTCCAGATATTTCCAAAAACCATTTCAAATGCCTCACCCTGTACTGAATATCGTAATGTCGATATATGCGCTTGTACACAGTACAGTTAACTTGTTCCTTTTTGCAATATAACTGCTTACGGGTAACCGGTGTGTAACGTCGCCGACTTCAAGCTATGATGCATGGCGCTGGAACCAACGTGTCAAGGATATTCTGACATGGCTTTTCGACCCCTGGATCCTAATGCGCACACGTATTTCGGATCCCAGAGGTACGCAGAAACCAATTCTCTGTTAAAGCGTCAAGATTGACTAATAAATTTAGAGCAGGTACGTTAGCAGTTCTCGTTTAATCAGCAGAGAGCTGTTACAAAGGTTTCATTAATACTGATCCACCCCGACACATGGGACTTCCCCGTCGCATCGAAATGATTGCACGTACTCCCGGTCTGCTGCCGCATTTCGCTGTGGAAGTAAATGCGGCTAAAGCCATTTCTGCTTTCCATGTCGGATGTGAGCGGTGGCCAACAAATACAGCCTGCCATTATACGCCGCTGGGATCGTGTAAAGGGATTAGTTGCCCGAATTTCAGCTGATTCTGCCCTACACGCGTCCGCACGCAGACACGCGTGTGGCCCCTCTGACCGGAATGTGTGGGCCCATTCAAGCTGGACGTTCGTCGTCGTCTCCTGCGGTGATTACGTTTGACTACCGACGAATGAGATTAGAAGTCTAATATCAGTTGTCAACACAGATGTAAACTACACTACTGGCCATTAAAATTGCTACACCAAGAAGAAATGCACACGATAAACGGGTACTCATTCGACAGATATATTATACTAGAGCTGACATGTCATTATATTTTCACGCAGTTTGGCTGCATAGATCCTGAGAAATCAATACCCAGAACAGCCACCTCTGGCCGTAATAACGGTCTTGATACGCCTTGGCATTGAGTCAAACTGAGCTTGGATGGCGTGTACAGGTACAGCTGCCTATGCAGCTTCAATGCGATACCACAGTTCATCGAGAGTAGTGACTGGCGAATTGTGACGAGCCAGTTGCTCAGCCACCATTGACCAGAAGTTTTCAATTGGTGAGAGATCCGGAGAATGTGCTGGCCAAGGCAGCAGTCAAACATTTTCTCTATCCAGAAAGGCCCGTACAGGACCTACAACAAGAGGTCGTGCATTATCCTGCTGAAATGTAGGGTTTCGCAGGGATTGAATGAAGGGTAGAGCCACGGGTCGTAACACATCTGAAATGTAACGTCCACTGTTCAAAGTGCCGTCAATGCGACAAAGAAGTGACCGAGACTTGTAACCAGTAGCACCCCATACCATCACGCCGGATGATACGCCAGTATGGCGATGACGAATATACGCTTCCAATGTGCGTTCACCGCGATGTCGCCAAACACGGATGCGATCGTCAAGATGCTGTAAACAGAACCAGAATTCATCTGAAAAAATGACGTCTTGCCATTCGTGCACCCAGGATCGTCGTTGAGTACACCATCGCAGGCGCTCCTGTCTGTGTTGCAAGGGTAACCGCAGCCATGGTCTCCGAGATGATAGTCCATGCTGCTGCAAACATCGTCCAACTGTTCGTGCAGATGTTTGTTGTCTTGCAAACATCCCCATCTGTTGACTCAGGCATCGAGATGTGGCTGCACGATCCGTTACAGCCATGTGGATAAGATGCCTGTCATCTCGACTGATAGTGATACGAGGCCGTTGGGATCCTTCACGGCGTTCCGTATTACCCTCCTGAACCAACCGATTCCATATTCTGCTAACAATCATTGGATCTCGACCAACGCGAGCAGCAATGTCGCGATACGATAAACGGCAATCGCGATAGGCTACAATCCGACCTTTATCAAAGTCGGAAACGTGACGGTACGCATTTCTCATCCTTATACGAGGCATCACAACAACGTATCACCAGGCAACGCCGGTCAGCTGCTGTTTGAGTATGAGAAATCGGTTGGAAACTTTCCTCATGTCAGCACGTTGTAGGTGTCGCCACCGGCGCCAACCTTGTGTGAATGCTCTGCAAAGCTAATAATTTGCATATCACAGCATCTTCTTCCTGTCGGTTAAATTTCGCTTCTGCAGCACATCATCTTCGTGGTGTAGTAATTTTAATGGCCAGTAGTGTATTTACGTCTGCTGTCTACTTCCATGCGCTACTTCCTGAAATTTTGAATAGCGGTTCCAAGTCAGCTGTTTCAGGCAAAAACAAGGATCTTCGACAAAGCCAATATAGAAACAAGGAAAGCGCAGAAAAATGTTTCTGTATGCCAGGAGAATAGAGACGCATCCGAGAATATACACTATGAACTCTAAATTATCCGGACAACTTTGTACTGCGGAATTGGCAACTAGATGTCACGAGGGCCAGCGCCGTCAGTTCAAACGCAGGCAGAGAGTATTTTGTTGTCAGTAGTGAAGCAGTAACGGCAAAATATGTACATGAGGAGAGTTCAGTGGCATCGGAGGTGGACTAGTCTTTGGGTGCTGACCCTTCTAAAAGTGACGAAGCCGACTGTTGGCCATGTGATTCTGAATTGGGAACACGAAGGTGCAACCATAGATAAACCAAGAACAGACAGATGTCGTGTACTGACGGAGAGAGAGAGAGAGAGAGAGAGAGAGAGAGAGAGAGGGACCGATGATAATGTGATGATGATGATGAGTTGTGGGACGTTCAACACCGTGGTCACCAGCGCCCGTACAAGTTCCCAGTCTTTCCTTTTCCAGTCTCGCCACGTCTCGAATAATGAGAGAGGGACCATCGAGCATTGCGGAAAATGGTTACATATATAAAAAAAGTGGTATATCAGCGGAAGGAAATACTCGTGAGTTTCTACTTGGGTAGGGAGTTAAGCAGCTCTTCATAAGCCGCACATTCTGAAGTCAATCCAAAGCGACGCTTGAGGTGGTGTAAAAAGTGACCCCACTGGACACAAGATGGCTGGAAACTAGCCATGAATTATTCTATACCATATGAACTACAGAAAACTTGACTTTTTTTGTTGGGCATTGCACCCTCTTTGAATGAAATCACCGCCACCATGTTTTTATCTGTTTATTTCTCTAACGCTGTTTCAGCTGAACACCCATTTTCAAGTTCAAAGGTGGGAACTAATAAACACTATTTTAAGGGGCATTACCTACAACGTCAGTAAATACCAGCCATGCCTGAATGGCACGTCATAGTCAGAATGTTACAGATGATACATGGATAATACCAGTCGTCTTGTCCTCAGATCAGAGTAATAAATAAAAACAAAAACAGTGATTACTGCTAACATTACACACGGCAGACACACTTCACCGCACAGTGCTGTGGCAAGCAAGAACCATGTGCAAACACGAGCCAACGTTGATATTCTTCTGTATCACTTCAGAGATTAATCTACTACTCATGTAACAAAAACTGTATTAGCTTTATAATATTTGGAGCGTCAGAGGCGTCTTAAGGAATGAAAACAGGTTGCTTATTCGTCATGCCGTTCGACACACGAATTCGTAATCATACCAGCATCTCACAGAAACGAAACATTAAGCACACAAAGGAATTAAAGACATTTCCTCCCAGTGGGCATTGAGTTATATCAGTGAAGCAAGTTGAATATTTGTGCCGGTCCGGGATTCGAATCCGACTTACCTGCTTACTAGACAGGTGCGCTAACCACTACGCCATCCGGACAAAGCGGTCAGGACATCAGCACGGATTACACTAGCATGCCTTCCGTCAGATCCCAATTCTCAGGTTACACCACAAGAGTACTGCGGCCGAAATGAAACTACCCTCTCTTGCTGAACCACCCGAATTCAGAAAAACACCTCTCAGGTTTGAGGAAGAATCTTTCACTCTGAATTGCTACACTGAAGTATATGGGTTAGTGCAGTCTACGAAGATGATTACTGACGGTGTACCTCACTTTGCCTGCAAGAGGTTGTGTATGCACAAAGTGAAAGAATACCAACCCACTTCCGTGCTATGCTGTTCCAGCACCTGGAAGGTCCCATCCGCTAGTTGACGAGATGGTTCTTCACAAAGCGTATGATGTAGTTAGTTCATGAAATCCCACCTCAGACTGATGGGAACTTGCTTGCTACGTCTGCTTATTTGTACGGCAGACGCTGGGTCTCTCGGTGAAAGACGGAGATAATAATTGATTATTGTGTCACTGTAAAGTGTTTGATGATGTTTGTGGTCGCTATTTTGAATTGTTGCTTTGACGTGTATACCATCGGAATGTTTGCAGCAATGCTTGTGCTGTTGATAAATGCTTACTGACCATAAAGCGATACCGTGCCTTTCTGACGCAAAACGGAAAGCGCTGTGAGTGAACAAAAGGAATTTAGTTTATCTTTTATTCCAGAAAAAGCAATCGTTCCGCCAGCCTCTTCTGTTTTCGTCCATGCATTTTCATAATAAGGCATCTCTTCAGTATTTTCGGTTTCAAAGTAGTTGGTAACACCCAGTTGAGAGGTCAGACACATGTTACATAATGCATACGTTACAGTTAGTTCTTTTTGCATCTTGTGCAGTGTTTTATAAAACAATATTTATGTTTACCGCCGCTCTTTTTGTTTCAGGTACCACAACCTCCTGCAACAACTTAGTGTTCCATGGAAAAATCCAGTTGGTATCGACGTTAATACAGACTGTACGGTATGGCATTGCAGATTACCATATGTATCATATTAACTTGTGCAACATGATCGTTTTCCTCGTTATCCGCTTCTGCTTAATATCTAATATATAATTACATATGTTTTCAATGTAAGTTCGGAATTCCTACGCCATACAACCAGTCTCATCTTTGGTATTTGTTCTGTTTCCTATCACATTGTAAAGATGTACATTCTGATGTCTTTAACGTCAGTTCCTGGTTTATTTCTTTTGAGAAGTTTCGTGACACTCTCAAGTCCTAATAACACCCCTCCCCCCCCCCCCCACCCCGATATTACCTTTCCTTCATCTCGTGTTATTTACTTTATCGTCCCTGATTACTGCTGTTACGGCGACAGCAGAGCGTCCACCTCACGAGACCGATACAGTGTGCCTCAAATAATTTGACATTAGGATAATGTGGCTCTGAATGGCAAAAATTCAACCGCCAGATCAACATTTTGTATGAAGCGCCTACGTCTTTGACGTCGTCATTGGGGCGTTGTCCATAAAATGGTATTGACTTAACATGTCCAATTGCTGTATCACGCCCATCTCAGAGGTAGTTAATTAAAAATTTTGTACATGGCTGCACGTTTAGAGACCGTGAATAGTTACAATTGAAAAAAAAACAGCCCTCGGTCACTATATTTAAACGAATTAACCGGGTTTCAACACCGCTAGGAGTGTCTTCTTCAGAATTTAGATCAAAGAATGGTCTACATTCTATAACATGGTCACAGAATTATGACTAAAAACGTATGATAGAGTATAAGTACGGAATTCGCGAAAGACTGGCAGTACTTATATGTCATTTATAAAATAACAAATATGCCAAAAGGGCGTTAGTCACAAAGATATTTAAGATAAAGAAAACTGTGATAGCGAGCCACTAAGGGCTGCTCGTTACTTGCGTGGTGCAGGTTGTGTTGAAACCCTGTTAATTCGTTTAAATGTAATGACCGAGGGCTGGTTTTCTTTCAATTGTAACAATTAATTAACTTAACTGTAACATTGTGTAAAGTAAAGTTGTAAACCTGCTTTTATCAATAAAGACTTTCCTGAAACTATAAGTCGTTTACATTGTCGTATGGATCTTTGAAACGTTTACTGTTAATTGCTCAATTTCCAGTCGGAGTGGTAGACTCCAACCCACATACGTATATTTTGTGGGTTACGCTACAAAATAACTTTAGTACGGCTAACAACCAATTACAGCTAGAGTAAGGTATTGTTTTCATTCAGAAAATTTGTGGTTCGTGTAGACATTGATGCAAATAAAATACTGATTCATTGCTTAATTTAGGTATCACCCTCTGTTAATATAATTTTTATTCTTACGTTCGTTCTACAGTGCATTTTTCTAACTGACCATGTCAAATAATTCTCATAGTTCTTGGTGATAGGCAAAGAAAGTATTTTATCAAACAGAACCTAAGGGTTGCCCGCAACTATATGTATGTTAAAAAATAAGAAACAGCTGCAGTTACTCAGATGTCATTTGATTACGATGAGCGCTATGAAGAAAAGAATTCTACACATCGCTTTCTTTTCAATAGAGCAGTGCGAATTTAGCAACTTGAAAGGACATTTTGTAGATTATAGAGGAAGATCCTTCTTCACTGGCTTCTTGTCAGTTGAAATACATACTTGAGTCAATACAATAATGTTAGACTTCCTGTCAGATTAAAACTGTGTACTAGATCGCTACTCGAATCCGGAAACTTTGCTTTCCCCCGGGAAACTAACGACTGAGCTATCCAGGTGGACACGGCTTAAGATTGTCCTTGTCAACAGCGTTCCCGCTAGAAACACTCTGCTACTTTCCTAAGACCACAGATATTCTCTTACATAAATTGCGACACTAGCACTTCCGGTAGAAAGGATATTACGGAAAAAGTTTAGCCACAGCTTAAAGAGCTGTATCCAGCATAAGTTATCACTCTGCAGCGTAGAGGACTTTAATCTTAGATTTCCTAATACGTTAAAACTGTGTGGCGGACTGGGATTCGATCCTAGAAGCTATCCTTTCGCTAACGAATGTGAGAACTGGAGAAAATTATACCTTTAAGCTATAATTTTTTTTTTATTATGATACCTTTTACTCCTATTAATGCACGTTCTCCATTGTATTTGTTTGTACCTTTCGGTCCCGACATATTCTTTTTCCTAGCATTGATGGATTTTTCCTTCCGTTTTTGTCATGAGACTAGTTGAGAGTGAACTCTTTCGGATCAGTAGATGTATGCAAAAAGCTTCGATGAATTCTCCAGAGGTGATAGAGCAAGACATTCCTCACATAACTAGCATCCTCTGGACATGTGAAATTGGGAGCTGCAATTTGGTGTGTTAATTACTTAGCGTAGCGTTGCCTGCGTGTTCCTGAATCCGTGGTGAGTAATATGGCAAGATGATACGAAAATCGTGGTGCGTATGAAGCGGATAAAAGACACGCATTTTTTTTTTCGTTGCTTTCATCGCGCGTATTTGGACTATGTAATTCGCCGAGGCAGTGCTGACCTGATAGAGAGAGAAAGCACACTCTATTTGCACTCTATATTTACTGACCTTCGTATGTATGATTAACATCTTAAAAAAAAATAAAACAGTACACAGAACACGAAATAATATCCGGAATGCGCAATTCAATGTCGCTGCTTGATGACTTGTAGAATTGTTTGCAACGTGTCTGCGTGTAGTATGGCCATAAACTGGCGTCATTACGAGGGCGAACATACGGGAGCGTTGTAAAATTGATGGTTTGTTGTTCACTGATAGGTTATAGATTAATCAGATCAGCCCTATATGATATCTTTGCAAGGAAACATTAAAAGAACGCAATCTTCTTTTTTAATCCCATAGGACGGTGGAACGACTGAGCTAATGACACTTTCTGGTGTCTTATAACCTTGACCAGAACATCACAATAGATCTTTTTAAAAATCACTTTTTTTGCAAGGAATTGAGATTTAAACGACGGGTAAAATTACTAAAATGACTAAACAGCAATTTTAATGCAGTCCACATAATAGCACGAAGCAAAAGGATCTGATATATTTTGACTACGATATCTTGAATTACGTTTATAGGTTAGTTTCCCTTATTTCCTTCTTTGTAATTTAACTGGAATTAAAACAGTTTGACAGCATTTTTATAGTGGCAGTATACATTTTTACTAGTGTTAATTTTCTAACCTAATGGCACAATTTGGAACGAATGAACTTAGGAAGAATATGAATAAGTTAATGACGAAAATCTTAATAACTTAAATAAAGAAACATTGCACCTGTCAGGGTTTTTCATGCATACCACAACACGTGTCAGGCATTTATTCCTAATTTCACCTGAAATAGGTACATGGGTATTGTCTCTACTGTCTGCATGTGTATTGTTCTGCTACTCTTGCCCTGCAGTCGTCTTTTTACGGTTTTACTGCAGTTGTAAAAACGATAATATCAGAAGAAACCCTGAAATAGTAATGTAAATAGTTGCACATGAAATGGGAATAAATTCGTGGAAGGCGTCGTGCTAAGCATGAAAATACGTAACTGGCGCAGTATTTAGTAATTTAAATCGTCACTGACACGGTTGCAGGCTTCCAAAAACGATTATGGTGACTGAAATTAACATTTTAATCTTGTCCACTGCAGAGATACTAGTCTCTTTCCAGGAGGTTATGGTTGGTTAACCACGAACATCTCATTTAACTGGTTTACACATTTTAAACAGCTGTACTTCAATTACATAAAAAATTATATTTAGATGTTATGCAGGGCACTTCCCAGTTCATGTTACTCACTTCTAGCGGTTCTACAGGGGACTTAGTAGGTCACGTTTACATAGGAACACATGTACGGAAACGCCATCCATCCAACGACGCTGAATAGTGTCAGTTATAGGAGCCGGCGCCCGTAAATGTGTGTGTGTATAGGGTGATTCTGTGATGTGTTACAAACTTTCTAGGATGATGGAGAAAGATAAATGTATCAATCTGAGGTAAGGGTCGCTGTACCGGAAACGGACGAGTCGAAAGTTACATACGACAATCATTCTGATACTACAGACTGTGGAATACATGTACTATTATTGCTAAGACTGTAGGGTATGCAACTTTTAGAGGTGGTAGTATGAACCAAGACGGGAAAACATATATAGTAAACATTCGCTCTAAAATGCATACCCGAGGAGTTATGAGCACTTGTTCTTTTAAATACATCTCCTCCATTCGACAGATGCTCACAGCTCTTGAGGTATGGAGCTTAGAGCCTATGTTTACTCGAAACTTTTTCTTACTTTGGTCCATACGATCACCTCTGCAAGTTGCCTATTCTACAATTTTAGCAGCATTAATACTGGAACATACATTCCACAGTCAGAAGTATCAGAATGACTGGCGCATGTAACTTCCGTCTCGGTCGTTTTTGGTACCATGGCCATTACCACACATTGATACATTTAGGCTTCTCTATCATCCTAGAAATTTTGTAACATCATCATAGAATAACCGCACCATCATCATAGAATAACCCTACATGTAGCTTCGTTGGATGGCGTTTCCATACATGGGCTCCCATGTAAATCTTGATCTCCTAAGTCCCCTCTACAACCTCTAGAAGTGTGTAACATGAATTGTGAAACAACCTGTACACAAGTATTGCTTCTTTACTTTAATACAACACCTGCTATTAAAGTTTTCAGTAATTCACTAACTTAAATCTGTTCTATCTGCAACTTTTTCATACATCCTTGCACGGCTTATGCGTTCTCAGTTGGTAAATTTATGTTGAAGGTCCAGTCTTACGAACTTGAGGGTCCCGAGAAGGACATCTTTGGGTATCTTCCGTCCGTAGACTCTCACCGAGACATTGTTTAAGCCAGGAAAGCAACTTCAACATGTAAGAAGCTTGGAACAATCAGTGTCAGAATCAGTCTTTGATGAAGCATGAACAACTAATCAGAACCCCTTGGGAGCAACCAACAGGTTTCCTTCCACCTCCAAACTGAATCGGCCACAACAGAACAGGGCAGATGTGGAGCATTGCTGCACCATTGAGGATGTAAGCCCTGGCCTGATTATAACTGCGGTGAAGAGCAGCAAACCGTACGGTATATAACTTTTGAATGTTCCATTGGAACATTCAGAGGGTAGTGGTAGACCTTCACAATATTTTTGCAGAAGGTTTTCAAAACTGGACTTAGAGCTATGGAGGTATATATTTGCTGACAAAAGTTGTCTAATATTTCTCGTTACATCACACGATAAGTAAACAATTAACTTATTCATTAACACCATACTTGTACCAAAAACAAGTAACTGTCTTGAGCTTCTAGGATGTGTGTGTGTGTGTGTGTGTGTGTGTGTGTGTGTGCGCGCGCGCGCGCGCGTATAACTGTAGTGTTTCTTTGATTTTGTAATGATGTACCTTTTTTACTCCGATGGTGGAACGATCCATCATAATGCAACTGTAACCGTCTTGCTTAACTTCTTGTCCAACATCTTTACTCTAACAGGTATGGCTGTTCAAGGCATTTTTCTTCTACTTACCAACGTGTACATTAACGTACGCTGTGTTCTACACCAACGGCTTAACCCACTTTTCACTCATCTGGAACTGTCGACCCGATAGGACATCTAGCACAACGTTTCTCAACTACCTTCTCACTACACACTGAAGTGTCGCGAGTCTGGCGTGTTGTGAAATTTTTAAGGTCTTCCGCAGACAAATTAAGTAGAACATAAAAAAATTATCACCGGATCGTTTCTTGGAGTAATTTGTAAAATTTGTATCTCACAATCGTTCCATAATAAAAAAAATATATTCTGTGTACATTATGTGTTTGCTTTCTTACATCTAGGAAGAAAGTCACACGCAAGGGTGTCGCGAAAGTTCGGAACATTCTTTCGTATGCCCAAAGGAAAACAGGTTGACAAACGCGAGCCCAGCGTGCTATAGCCGTAGGAAATAGGATCAGCTAACTACCTCTTACTAATCCGACTTCACGGAGATATACATTGCTGGCAACCTTAATCCATGTGACTCCCACAAAAATTTCTCTATAGGTAGTCGGCCAGAAAATCTTGATTGCTGTGAACAAACTGTAGATTTAGATTACAATGAATTTATCTTAGAAGAAGTATACAACTCAGTACAAAATGTTTAAAATAGAAAATATTTATCCATTAATAGTTTATTAATTCATTGCTTTACTACGTTCGCTGGTTACCACAGTTCCAAATCTACCAGCCTTTAATTTCGCCAAATAATATGTTTTCCAAGAAACGTGCACGATTTGTGACATAGAATATTCATAATCTACAGCAGCAAGCAGCCATCATTTTGTTCTGCCTCACTTCACTGAAAATGTCTTTTTAATTACCGTTTTCAAATACACAAATGCATTATCAGATTAATGGTGTTATTTCGTCGAAACACATGGTACTTTGGTTTACATTTGCTGCTACTGGACAAAAAAAAGCTCAGCTGTTAATAACGTGAGTAGTATTTTTGGCCCGCTGCGTGGTATATATCTTTTAAGAAGGTTGTGTAATTACGATTCCAAAAAAACTGCTAAATCAGATCGTTTCTGATATGAATGTGTGGTGTCTGTTCTTTCAGACATGCGGAATCCGCAGCTGTAATACAGTATATATAAATTGAAGGGGAAAGGGAAGGTAGGAAAGGAACGGGAAGGGACTAGTGATGTCAGCTGGATCAGAACTTCACACGGAATCAGCAGCGACGAGTGAAAAATGTGTGCCAGACCGAGATTCCAACCTTGGATCTCCCGCTTACAAGACAGGTGCGTTAATCAACTGCGCCATCCGGACACAGAGTTCATCGCAACTACACGAACTGTCTCGTCACGCTTCACGGTCTATCCACATTCGCACCCAGCACCATAGCATTTCCTACATGCTCTCTGTACTGAGATTCCCGCGGGAGGTCGGACGTATTTGTGCATCCGCACTGAAGAAGGTGGATTCGTTGATTCATACGTTATCGTAGTTTTGTCTCTTTCTCTTCGGTTAGTAGCACTCCATTACTGTTCTCGGATTAGTAACTGATGGTTATGCTAGATAAGACTTGTTACCTGATATAACGTACAGGTTGTATTCCTTTTCTTTAGCGCAATAATTACGTGACTACTTATTTGACAAACTGTCACATCAGAATGAAATTTTCACTCTGCAGGACGGGTTGCGAGCCGTGCTTGGGTAGCTCAGATGGTAGAGCACTCGCCCACGAAAGGCAAAGGTCCCGAGTTCGAGTCTCGGTCTGGCACACAGCTTTAATCTCCCAGGAAGTTTCAAACTGTCATATAATTATAAATAAGCCGTTACACAATTATTGATTTAGATAAAAGGAAGACAAGTTGAAAGTTATATCAAATAACAAGTGACACATAGCATAATCAACAGTTATCACTCCAAGAATACTAATGGAACAGAATGAAACAGGGAGACAGCGACAGAGCCGCGATAAGCGTGGATGTAAAACCCATATGAAATAATCTGATCATGGCTACTTGTCGAAATAGATCTTTTGTAACTAATAACACTATCTGACTTAGCAGCGTTTTCGGAATCGTAATTAAGCAGCGTTTTCGGAATCGTAATTACATAACATTAATAACATACGACAAGAACGTTGGATATCTAGGTTGCTGTCTAACACCAGTTTTGTATCCCAACCTGGATTCCCACAGATATCTTAAGTTGTTAATTTCTGTTCACCGTAGGTCACACACCGGTATACTACCTTGCGTTTTGACAATGACAAATTTGAAAATTCGAAACTGATAACTGTGCTTTTTAACCAAAACAGTATTAAGGCTAGTTGCTGCTGTATGCTGCAAATATTCTTTAACGTTTGCAAAATTCACATATTTCCATTTTTGGATAAAATCCATATTCGTTAGTTGTACAACACACTTCCTTTGTTGCTAAGTAACATTGAGTAACTTACCATCTTACGACGTACAAAACGTTGCGAACAGACCATAATTAAAACGAAATATAATAGAAACTGCTTGAGTACGTCTGCTGCAAGTGTGACCCATGAAATTACATAAGCAGTACGCGTGCTACATTATAGAATATTGTAGTACAGTGACAGTTTTCACGTTGTTAACATAAGCCCGCAAGGTAATTGCCAGTAGGACATATGCATGCTTCGAAACGAACTCGTGGATTACGTCTGGTACATTTGCCACGCATTAATTAAAAACGTAGTTTCTGATATAATTAATAAGTTTTCTGACACTACATGAAAATTTTAATTTTAAAATTTTCGTTTGCGCGAATGTATTAATGCTACTGATACACTGCATGCCTTGTAGGGCATTACCAGTAACCTACTACCACACATTATATAAAGAATCTATCTAAAATAGCATCGTTTCAAGTAAATCTCGTTCTTCACGCATCGGAATGTTTATGACCTCATATATCTGAACCGAGTGTCATACAATGACTCAATTTTGGAGTTACGTTCAGTGGTATATGTCGATACCGCCTGCAAAATTGTGTTGCTCGTAGAGATAGTACTAAAGATAAAATAAAATGGAAAGACGTTCATGATACTGAAATTTTACTACATGATCAGCGAAAATGAAGTAAGCAGTGAACTTCTTTCTTTTCACTACTCTGTTTGGATGTCAGCTACAACAAGTTTCGAAAATGTTTGAAATGTTTGAAATTACGTGTCAAGTTTGTTGGAAGCCGCAAAGAGCTCTCATTCTCAAGTAATGGATGGTAGAAAAATAATGAAAAAGGGAAATGTATCTTTCGGCAAGAACAAGTAGAGACCCTGCAGTAGGTGCGCACTACAAAAACTACTCAAAATTACTAAGAAATGTTATTAAAAAACCAAAAAACATGCACATAATGTCAGAAATCACTACGTCTGACAGCAGAGTGAAGGCAATATATAATACAGTGAAGCAAGAGACAGGACAACCAACCACAAAAGAGGATAACATTACTATTGAATTGAACTGAATTGAAGGATTATAAATGACAAGTCACAGGTAGCAAATGTATTTAATAGTCATTTCTTAAACATAGTAAAAATCTTAGCGGGCAATGTGTTGAAGGAGTAACTCTCATAAAATTACATCATTTGAATGTATCACGAACTTCTGCTTCTGAAATTAAGAGGGTCATACATTCTCTCAAGAATGAAAGCTCTTCTCGTTTTGATGGTGTTTCCAATAGAGTTCCCATATAATAAGTCCGGTATTCTCAAGCATTTTTCCAGAGAGACTAAAAAATGGTTGTTAAACACCTCTTTAAGAAAGACGATAAAAGAGACGTCAGTAACTAGCGACCTATTTCACTGTTGACATCATTTTCCAAAATTTTTGAGAAGGTGATGTATTCTAGAATAGTATCTCACCTTGCCAACAGTAATATCTCCAGCAAATCACAGTTTAGGTTTCAGAAGGGTTGCTGTATGCCATTTACCGGTTCACACACCAGATATGACAAGCAATAAATAGCAAAATAGCACCGGTTAAGTTTTTTCTGTGACCTATCCGAGACATTTGATTGTGTGAATCATAGTATATTCCTAGATAAATTGAAGTTTGTGGGAATAATGGTATAACCAAACAATGGACCATGTCATACCTAACAAAAATAATGCAGAAAGTTGTACTTAGTAGTAATTCAACCAATATAATCCAGGGACACAATTCTGACTGGGGAGAAATCACGTATGGGGTTCCCCAAAGCTCAATCTTAGGTCCACTACTGCTCCTCATATACGTAAATGCTTTACCGCCTAATGTATAACAAGCAGAATTAGTTCTTTTTGCAGATAACACCACTATTCTAATCACTCCCAGTATACATACAGATGTGGAAGAAATGGTGAACAAAGTTCCCAAAAGTATCATTGACTGGCTTTCTGCGAATAGTCTCACCCTGTATTTCACAAAGACACATCATATTCAATTTTGCGCCTCTAGGGGTACTGCACCAGTGATAATTTAACACATGGTGATGAAATAATACATAGGGAGGAAACTTCAAAATTCTTAGGTAGTACAACGTAGTCCAGCCACATTTTCAGTTAGAATCATAGCAAATTTTGAGAGGAGAGAAATCACTAAGTTGACATATTTTGCTTATTTTCATTCAGTAATATCATATGGAATAATGTTCTGCGGTAGCTCATCTGTAAGAAAGAAGGTCTTCATTGCCCAAAAACGTGCTGTAAGAATAACATGTGATGCTCACCCGCGATCATGTTGTAGCCATCTGTTTAAGGGGTTGGGCGTTTTGACTATTGCTTCACTTTATACAGGGTGATTCAAAAAGAATACCACAACTTTAAAAATGTGTATTTAATGAAAGAAACATAATATAACCTTCTGTTAGATGTCATTACAAAGAGTATTTAAAAAGGTTTTTTTTCACTCAAAAACAAGTTCAGAGATGTTCAATATGACCCCCTCCAGACACTCGAGCAATATCAACCCGATACTCCAACTCTTTCCACACTCTCTGTAGCATATCAGGTGTAACAGTTTGGATAGCTGCTGTTATTTCTCGTTTCAAATCATCAATGGTGGCTGGGAGAGGTGGCCGAAACACCATATCCTTAACATACCCCCATAAGAAAAAATCGCTGGGGGTAAGATCAGGGCTTCTTGGAGGCCAGTGATGAAGTGCTCTGTCACGGGCTGCCAGGCGGCCGATCCATCGCCTCGGGTAGTTGACGTTCAGGTAGTTACGGACAGATAAGTGCGAATGTGGTGGCGCTCCATCCTGCTGAAATATGAATTGTTGTGCTTCTTGTTCGAGCTGAGGGAACAGCCTATTCTCTAACATCTCCAGAGAGTGTGGAACGAGTTGGAGTATCGGGTTGATATTGCTCGAATGTCTGGAGGGGGCCGTATTGAACATCTCTGAACTTGTTTTTGAGTGAAAAAAACCTTTTTAAATACTCTTTGTAATGATGTATAACAGAAGGTTATATTATGTTTCTTTCATTAAATACACATTTTTAAAGTTGTGGTATTCTTTTTGAATCACCCTGTATTTGTTGTAAATAATCCACTACAGTTAAAAAGGAACAATGGGGTGCATATTTACAATATTATAAGAAAAAGTGACATTAATTACTCAACATTAATCCGGCCGCGGTGGCCGAGCAGTTCTAGGCGCTTCAGTCCGGAACCGCGCGACTGCTACGGTCGCAGGTTCGAATCCTGCCTCAGGCATGGATGTATGTGATATCCTTAGGTTAGTTACGTTTAAGTAGTTCTTAGACCTCAGAAGTTAAGTCCCATAGTGCTCAGAGCCATTTGAACCATTTCAACTCAACATTAAGGTTGTCTTCAGCGCAGAAAGGGGTGCACAGCGCTGATAAAAAAATTGAAAATAAATTGAAAAAGTATCTCCTCGTAATCCGTAGAAGAATTTCTATGTTAATATTGTATAACAGGTGGTGGGTAGGGGTTGCTAACTCGAGCTGCGTATCTTGTTTTTATTTCGGGGGAGAAAAAAAGTATTATATGGTGATGTTTAGAGTTCAGATAGATGTACAAATTAATTTGCAATATGAATGTAAAATGACTCCCTCCACATGATGACGATTTATCGTGAAAAATGATCCAGGAACTTGAAAGTAACTAACTAACTAGAGTCTGAGTAAAACCACGGTTGTCCTTCTTACTTCAGAAGTTTATTTGCCCAGGTCACACAAAAACACACAGTGGTTACTACCACCATCTTCGGATCATTTGTATAGAAAAAAATTATGTGACAAGATTTTTTTTCTATACAGATTAACTGATGATGGCGATTTCATTTCGCTGAAACTAGTAGTCATCGTGTACTTTTGTGCGAACTGGCCGGATAAACTTGTGTTATAAGAATAGCAGCCGTGTCTAGATCCTCAGATCGCCTGCAGTGCAGGAGGTAACCATCAAAGTCTGAGTGATGGCGCAATTGTGAGTTAGGCTGCCACAAAATATGGACACAGTATCTAACTCCGGTAGTTGATTTACTGTGTTATACCGTTAACATAACATTGTACTTGTTGTTGTTGTGGTTTTCAGTCCTGAGACTGGTTTGATGCAGCTCTCCATGCTACTCTATCCTGTGCAAGCTACTTCATCTCCCAGTACCTACTGCAGCTTACATCCTTCTGAATCTGCTTAGTGTATTCATCTCTTGGTCTCCCTCTACGATTTTTACCCTCCACGCTGCCCTCCAATACTAAATTGGTGATCCCTTGATGCCTCAGAACATGTCCTACCAACCGATCCCTTCTTCTGGTCAAGTTGTGCCACAAACTTCTCTTCTCCCTAATCCTATTCAATACTTCCTCATTAGTTATGTGATCTACCCACCTAATCTTCAGCATTCTTCTGTAGCACCACATTTCGAAAGCTTCTATTCTCTTCTTGTCCAAACTATTTATCGTCCATGTTTCACTTCCATACATGGCTACACTCCATACAAATACTTTCAGAAATGACTTCCTAACACTTAAATCAATATTCGATGTTAACAAATTTCTCTTCTTCAGAAACGCTTTCCTTGCCATTTCCAGTATACGATTTATATCCTCTCTACTTCGACCATCATCAGTTATTTTGCTCCCCAAATAGCAAATTCCTTTACTACCTTAAGTGTCTCATTTCCTAATCTAATTCCCTCAACATCACCCGACTTAATTCGACTACATTCCATTATCCTTGTTTCGCTTTTGTTGATGTTCATCTTATACCCACCTTTCAAGACACTTTCCATTCCGTTCAACTGCTCTTCCCAGTCCTTCGCTGTTTCTGACAGAATTACAATGTCATCGGCGAACCTCAAAGTTTGTATTTCCGTCTTAATGAGTAGAATATGACAGTATTACAAATTTATAAAGTTGCCAGTAGTTAAATGGAATACCGAACATCAAATTTTTGTTTCTCCTGGAAGCCGTTAGACTGTGCGCCCGTGTGCCTGTTTTAGCCATTTCGTAATGTGAAAGCTGAAAGGTACAAGAATAAATGAATAGTTTGTCCTCATTAAAAATATGTCGCTGGTAAGGATTCTATCGTACACTGACTTAATAAAATGTTCTTAAGACACCAGGCAAACCGGCGCGATAATCAGCTTAGAAAGAGTCTCACCAGAAATGCAAAGGGCTGATGATAGATGAGGAAACAAAGATGATGAAGTACCTTTGTTAGCATCCTGATACGAGGTGAGGAACATTTGCGAAGAAACTGGGTGCTGGGGGCGTTGCTACCTGCGCCTTCCTCTCAGTCAAGCTGTAAAGTTCCAGAAGGGTCCGCCTTTAGGGCGGAGTAAGGTACGTATCCGTGTCCAGGGAAAATTCAGTGAAAGCCCTAGCTACGGGCTCGGACCGTGCTGGGGCAAGGAGCTGAGGGAATTTACGCGGCTGCGCGAGCGCCGTTTGGAATGAGAGGGCCGCAGCCGGCGGCATAAACAGGGTTTTGTGTCAGGGAGGAGCAGTTGCCCCTGCCACGAGGGGCGGGCGCTCTGCAGGTAATCCGCCGGAACACGGGGGGCGGCGCAGGAGGTGCCGGGGTGGGGGCGGCGGCCCGCAAATCAGGCGTCCAGCTGCCGGTTGGCGGCGCCGCTGTCGCACCCGCAGCTTTGTGTTCTTTAATTAAGATCGAGCCGGCAACGGCGCCCCCACCGCTCTGCGACGAATGGCTCCAGACCGCCCGAACTGAATGCGCTTTCGCCCTCTTACGGATATTTCTGCCAGGCTGCAAATGGAGGTTTCTCTGCGTTTTGCTCTCAGCAAGTAGGGCTAGAAATCTCTTAAAACGTACAGGTGTTTAATTCGTTTCGCTCGTTACTCGCATTTCGGATAATCGCTATCGAAAATACTACTGGAATGTTCAAATTCTCCCGTTTCTCCTCTCTTTCACCAAGGATTCGACGCAATATTTGTCAAAAAGAACGTAAACAAAAATAAAAAAATGAAAAGCTATTTTTTCTATATGGAAAACGCAAACCTCGTAAAGCTGACTTTTATTACCGTTCAAAAAAGGATGCGAGATGATGAAACTAGTGCCTTGCACTCCGCAGGCGGTGAAGAAATGTTTAGCTGCATCAGTAGCAAAGTAAATGCTGTAAAATTTAAAACTTTCCCAGCATATAGATTTTTCCATGAAATGCCCGGTGAACTGCTACCACGGTATTTCGGTGCATAGTCTTCAGGACGTCTTCAGGAGTGTTCAGTACATTACATGAAACAAAGTAAAACTTACGTAGCGGTAAGCGGGGTAAAACTGTGTACTTGAGGCCGAGCGGTTCTAGGCGCTACAGTCTGGAAGCGCGCGACCGCTACGGTCGCAGGTTCGAAACCTGCCTCGAGCATGGATGTGTGTCATGTCCTTAGGTTAATTAGGTATAAGTAGTTCTAAGTTCTAGGGGACTGATGACCTAAGATGTTAAGTCCCATAGTGCTCAGAGCCATTTGATTTTGTGTACTGTACTTGAACCATTAATTCATATAAATTACTTTCATTGAACAATAAATTTGCAACCTACAATTATTCAGATCTTTTATGTATTCAAGAACTTACTAATCCGGTTTCAGCTTGTATTGTTTATGTCTAAAGTAAGGTATGATGTTAATGTCTAACAAAAAACAAATACATCAAGTGGTGTGCTGACTGCGTATCTGATTACGTGTATGTGTATATTTGGCTGACCCTGTTTTAAACAATCTGCCTACTAGCAGTAAACCCAAACTCACTGAAACCTCTGCGTGGTAATGACAGATTAGAGGTAAGTACATTCAGATCTACTCGATCTTACTACTGCCCTTTAAATCTTAATAACTGCAAAAGTGGTCCCTGTGCGAAAATCCATAAACTGTGTGAAATTAATTTCTTAGCTCCTATTGGTGTCACCTTTGATAACGCTCCTTGATAATGTAATTATTTATTGAATTGATAGTACAGCCAACCAATGGGTAATGCCCATCTATTCGAAAGGATGCAGGAAGTTGTACTTAGCAATTCAGTCATAAGAGGAGATAATTATGACTGGAGAGGAATCACGGATTGGGTTCCACAAGACTCAGTCTTACATCCTCACTAGTTCCTCTTAATTACATGTAATTAATCTTCATTTAATATATAACGAACTGAATTGGTTCGTTTTATGGGATGACACTTGTACTGTAATCAGTCCATGCATACATATAGCAAGAGAAGAAACGATAAACATTGTTCTCAAAAATATTATTGAATAGTTTTCTGCAAATGTTCTCACTCTCCAGAGTAGAAAGACGCAACATATTTAGTTTTGCACATCTTGTGGTTATTACATCAATTATAAGTTTACCACATCATGAGGAAATAGTATTTTACAGTGGTGATTTGAAAATTCTTAGGTCCCCACACTGATGAGAGTTTAAACTGGAAGAAGCACGTTTTGGAACTTATAAAACCACTTAGTTTAGCCCCATTTGCACTTAGAATCATTGCAAATTTTGGGGAAAAACAGATCAGAAAGGTGAAATATTTTGCATATTTCCATTCAGTTATGTGGAATAATGTTCTGGCGCAAATCATCTTTAAGGAAGAAAGTCTTCGTTGTTCATAAAGGAAACTCTGTAATTTTCTGCTTGCTGCTTGTGGCAAATACAGCTATTCCAGTACTTGGTAAGTGTCTGCATAATATTATCCATCTTATGACTCTTTAATTACTAAGTTCCATTCCAGTTACTGAGACTCCTTCCACACTGCAAAGAAATTGCACTTGATTTATTTAAACTCCGCTTCTGTTTTATATCTTATGGTCCGCTTTTCACTATCATGGAGGCCATTGCTACTGACACGGGTTCGTAGAAATTTAGTGATGATTCCTTTCTGGCTCTAATTTGAAGTTTTCTGTTTATCTTTCTATTTCATTTAGATGTGACACATGACACTCTAGAAACTTAAACTTCCACTACTTTAATAATTTATCTTTTACAGTAAAATAGTAACCAACTGGCCATCACTTTCTAAAGCATATTCAGTGAGATGATCATTTAGTCATTAACATCTGCATCTTTATCTCTACTCAGAAGGCTACTGTGCAGTGTATGTCAACACACATAAGACTCTTCGTGATATATCTGCTCTTATTATTTGATGTTATTGGCTCATCTGCACAGCAGAATGACGCAGAAGCAGACAAGATCGAAGCATTTAACATCATCTTGCGCCTACTCGCACGACGGTTGTTGTGACAACTTAACTGATCGAGGTGGTCTTCGTTATAATTGTAAAATTGACCTTAGTCACAAGTTTTGTCCCATGTACTCTTTATAGTTTCGTCAAAGTAAAAACTCTAATGCAGTGGCTAAACCGGTGTCAGAATAGATGTCATTAGATTAGTGGTTTAAAACAGGGTAGGTAGTAGAATTTTTGCTATAGACGTCGCTTCTCTCTCTGGCAGCAATAGATTAATGTGAAAAATGGAAGCCACATTGTTGATCTTGTTGATCGGAGTCCATGTCAAAATCTCGGTCCTACACCAGTTGGATGAGTAAGATAGTTCAAACGTCATATGAAGGCAAGGACCAATCATTTCCTGCTACCATGCCTAGAGAGTCACTACAGGACTCAGACAACTTCTGGATTGAGATTCTTAAAATCAAAATCTGAGAAAAAGGGGATAAATTGTCAAATAAGGAATTTATCACAGTTGCGAAGGAGTGTTATGTGGACTTGTAAACAAATTTCTTTTTAAGATGTTAATTGGATAGAATGACACCGGACAAAATTCAGTGTCTTCATTGTCGTAAATAAAATTCCGGACATATTTGTGACAAGTTAAAAGTGTATGTCAAATTTTCAGCATTCGCGTTACCATTTGTACCACTTGAGCGCATCTCACAGATAAAAGCAAAGCCTCAATATGCCCCAAATTCATCCCCATACTTATAGCATCCAGACTACACAGGGACCCTCGAAATGCTGTGGGGCAAGCTTCGCTGGACGAAAGGAATGTTATGGTATCGGCCTTAACCACACTCTCAGATATACTACTGAAATATTTTTTTCTCTTCGGCGTGCGCCACCAAAGAGTCTGAAAAATATGGAGAGGTGTTAATCTGACGCGCTGAATCAGTACGTGTCGCATGCTCTGATAGCATCAGTTTTCCCAGCAATGACTAAAAATATTAAAAAGTAATTACTGAATAATAGCTCACACAGCCCTATTATAACAAAAGCATCAGAACCCACTGAAAGAAGGATATGAGAGAACATCCGCAAACTAGTATTGCAATGTAGAATGATCGTGGTATGGTACGGGGTAGTTAATAAGTCAAACAATATTGAATACACCACTCTGTTCCGAGAGTGTCGAATAATAGCTTGTCGATCTCAGAGACTGATATGGAAGACGCCTAAGAAAGGCAGATACGCCATACATTCCGTAATGTGTAAGTTCAGAGCAGAGACTTAAATGACCTGCAGTCTTTTAGAGGCGTGTCTCCAAGAACAGAAAGAATCCTTAGAGACACGACATCAAGAGTTTTCCAGCCAGCAGCAAAATTGAGTAATTTGTTGAGCTCGGTCAAAGACGATCTTGGCCTTAGGTAACATGGCAGTGGCCTACATAAGATCCCATGCCAGTGTGGGAAATTTGATATTGAGCAGACATGCCGAACCGTGCAAGAATGTTGTCTTGAGCTCCATCGTCATACATGCCTGAGCCAACCAGATAAGTCAGCGGTAGCCTGGACACGGGACATCGCATGTTTAACTTCAAGAGCGATGTTTTATTCTCCACGTTACCTTTATGGGACTGTGTTTCTAACAATGGAACCTCCCCATAAGTTGGCACACTGGAACAGTGGATAGGCCTTAAAAAACTGAACACAGATCAATCTACAAAACAGGAAAAAATTCTGTGAAACTATGAAAAAATAAGCAAAATATACAAACTGAGTAGTCCATGTGCAAGATATGCAATATCAAGGACACTGTGAGACCAGGAGCGCCGTGGTCCAGTGGTACAGCCAGCACGGTAGCTCAGCGTGTTCGGTCAGAGGATTAGCTGCCCTCTGTAATAAAATAACTGAGTCAATCGACCAACAACGAACATAAAAGGATGTCTTACGACGTCCGCCCCGAGCAGATGCATCGAAGAGAAGCGAAAAAAATGAGATTAAAAAAAAAAGTGGTTAGTGTGAGCAGCTGTAAAGAGAAGTCCTTGGTTCAAGTTTTCCCTCGAGTGAAACGTTTCTTTTTGTTTTTTTGTTTTTGTTTGTTTTTGTTTTTTTTTTTTTCAGACAATTCTATATTTGAGAGATGCGTCCTTTCGTCTACTAATCGCACGGTTTTGTGGTGCGGTCGCAAAACACGAACACTAAACTTATTACAGTGAACAGAGACGTCAGTGAACGAACGGACGGATCATAACTTTGCCAAAATAAAGAAAGTAAACGAAAGTAAAGAAAGTAGACGAAAGGACGTGCCTCTCCAATATATAATTGTCTGAAAATAAAAAATTATACTTTTCACGCAAAAGAAGACTTGAACGAAGGACCTCTCGCTCCGCAGCTGCTCACGCTAATCACGGGACCACGGCGCTCCTGAGCTCACGTTATCCCTAACTTTGCCTATCATACACGTGGACTACTGAGTGTGTATATTTTGCTTATTTTTTTCACAGTTCCACACAACTTCTTCTTGTTTTCTCGATTGATCTGTGTTCAGTTTTTCACGGCCTATCCACTGTGCCAACTTATAACTAAATCTGAGGGGGGTGCGATGGGGAGGTTCCCTTGTAAGGAGGCCATACATATCCGCACGGCGGACAGTCTTGTCAGCTGGAATGTAGGTTTTCAATGAAGCGCCGGCTGGAATGCGGCACTGGCTGCCATTAAATCAAACCAGAAGAAACAAGAACCTCCGATTCATAACTCCACGCAGCGCAATGCTGAGATTTACTTCAGATTTTAACCACAACAGTCTCTGGCAGCACAGTCGCTGCCCACAGCGCACTCGCGAAAGGCCTCTCTGCAGCTCCCGGCAGGGGACCCTATGAGTACTGCTTTCCTCCAAGTGCGAGCGTCTTCTCGCGCAAGCTTATTGCCTGCTCCTGGCCTGATAAGTTTCGAGGCCGCCGAGCACCTATACTCAGTCGTGCCTTATTGCACTGACAACATCAGCTACCACCACCTTAAGATGTTGAACAATTGTATTGACGACATATTGTGGGAGTTGCAAAATATGATCCGACGGCAAACCCGAGAAAAGTATTTGCAACATATTCGTCGGGAAAGCCTGAAAAGTCACATCCAGATTTAAACTCAGTCAGCAGATAAAAGAAACTGGATGCAACAAAACAGGCCTCACGACTTAATGCATGAGGGGAGATGAAGTCCAAGAGCTATTCGGACTTCACTTTTACATCTACATGGATACTCAGCAAATCATATTCAAGTGCTTGGCAGAGGGTTCATCGAACCACCTTCACAATTCTCTATTATTCCAATCTCGTACAGCGCGCGGAAAGAATGAACACCTATATCTTTCAGTACGAGCTCTGATTTCTCTTATTTTATCTTGGTGATCGTTCCTCCCTATGTAGGCCGGTGTCAACAATTTTTTTTTTGCTTTCAGAGGACAAAGTTGGTGATTGGAATTTCGTGAGAAGATTCCGTCGCAACGAAAAATGCCTTTCTTTTAATGATGTCCAGCCCAAATCCTGTATCGTATCTGTGACACTCTCTCCCATATTTCGCGATAATACAAAACGTGCTTCCTTTCTTTGAACTTTTTCGATGTACTCCGTCAGTCCTACCTAGTAAGGATCCCACACCGTGCAGCGGTATTCTAAAAGAGGACGGACAAGCGTAGTGTAAGCACTCTCCTTAGTATGTCTGTTACATTTTCCAAGTGTCCTGCCAATAAAACGGTGTCTTTGGTTACCTTCCCCACAACATTTTCTATGCGTTCGTAATTGTAATACCTAGGTATTTAGTTGAATTTACGGCTTTTAGATCAGACTGATTTATTGTGCAACCGAAGTTTAACGATTTCCTTTTAGCACTCATGTGGATGACCTCACACTTTTCGTTATTTAGGGCCAACTGCCACTTTTCGCACCATTCTAGCTACTACTGAGAAGGATCTTTATTAATGTCATATTAGACCTCTCCCAGCTGCGACTTAATTTAATCCACGTGACTATCCTGTGAGGTGTCGGTCCATTTGAGAACTCCTCTTCCCATGTAATATGAAAAAAGAATTCGAATTATCCATTTCCCATGATAATTTTCTATCGGTTGTTTATAATGCCCCGCGATAAGTGGAATATTGATTTAGATTCAGTTTCTTTGTCCCTTTAATCTTAAAAATTTACGGAACTGCATGAATTTCTGGGAACTGGGCAGGAATTATGTTTTTCTCGTACGCTGCGATAAACAGTTGTTGTTAGCTCCTGGGTAGGCTGTCCGGCAAGGCTGGAGGGAAAGATGCAGAGGCAAGCCTGTGGAAAGAGGAAGCTACTACTGAGTTGTGGTCTGTTTTCAATATCTGTGTGAGAATCACCTCGGTGGGTCCGTTTGCCGCTCATAGCCGTCTGTGTCTCGAAGATAAAGTACGACAGAGCTCAGACCTAGAGATAAACACACGGCGGGTTCAACATGCGATACGACCGGCAGCTTGGCGCCAGTGGGCGTCCTTTCGCAAAAGATTTTATGACCCAAGAATGCAGAAAATGGAAACCTACCACCGAGACAAAAATCATTCCCAGTCTCGTGGAAATAGAGGGCCACTTATAGCTGTATGTTACGTCTTACCTCGCATTCTCGTTGCAGTGGTGGAATGTGCTTGTTTCAGTGTGTGTAAAAGGTGTAACGCCAAATTATGGGCGCGCATCTGCAATTCTGTAAGAGCGGGTTTGGTTGGCCCTTCTAAATGAGTCCCACGTGGGAGATCAAAAATTGTGACAGATGTTGTGGTCGGGAGCCACATTTGCTATCGGTCTATGGGTAATGGGGATGGGAACGACAGTGTGTTCCAAGTCTACGAAGAGAATCAGAGGTTCCTTCTAGATTTCACACTTAGGCTGTGATTCGTGAACATCTAACACTCCAGATTCTAAAAGTTCATACTTGGTATGAAACTTCATGTTCGAGCAATTCTTTTTCGCGATAAGTTTTCAGTGAGACATGGATTATCAGGTTTAACGTCATAGTTAGCCGCTTTCGCTGCAGAGAACAGCCGATTTCATCCAGCCATTTCGACAGTGTGCGAAGGCGGATATCATTAGCAAGCGACCTCCATTTTATGTTGCCTGCTGACCAGTTGCGGACGTAACTCGTAGTCAAAGTATGTCGTCTGTTGCAACAACTCCAGATGCTGCCATGGTAAGAATGCTATGCTATGCGTAGCCATTAATGTAGGTTTGCGAGGTATCGTCAAATTTCACTATGGTAAATCAGGAGTTCAGTAAGCAGTAAGGTATCTGTAGCGAAAAACAGAAATAGAGCCTGTAACGGGAAACTTACTCTTGACATTTGAAGCCTAGTTTAGAATCAAATATTGGCTCATTACCTGGTTCGAATCAATGTGCTTCCTACTATCACGCAACGAGAAAAGGTATAGCACCTATTTCAACCATAGTCATGCCTCCTAATTTGTAATTTTCATGTTTAATTCTGTGTTAAGGTAATCTTATTTTGTCTTGCACGAAAGCTCGAGCAAGACAAAATCTTTTCCAAGCATGTAAGTTCCATATGATGACTCTAATTTTATGTAAATAAAACCTTTTACGGACCACACCTTTCATTTAATAGTTGTCCATGTTATTACAATGTTAGTACGCTCCTGCAAGTACAAATTAGCGTTACGGCCTCTGTTAATTGCAGATTAAACTCTAGGCAAACTCTCTGTTGTTTTTCCCTAATGAGCTCTGAAATTCGTGGAAGCTCCTGCGCCACGGGATTCAGCGTGTCAAAAATTGTTACCAACATCGTTACGTGCAGCTCGAGCTGGCATACCTACAAGACATATCACGGTAGAGTGTCTGTTGTTTGCTTTAGCTTTCTTACTGCGATCCATTAACTGCTCGCTTGAGCTCCTAGACAGCTGCTGGCGCCTCAGCTTCACTCGTCTTTCAGTACAAAGAGGAAGACAGTTGAAAGCTATCACGATCTGTTGAAGTCAATATGTAAACGAAATCAGACGCCATTGTGTGGGCACATATCAATTTATGAATATACTGTGAGCCAGATAGATGTAACATGACTAGTAAAGATCGCTTAATGATTCTGTATCACTTCAGTTACATTTATTTCTTAAATTGAAGCGCGAAGTACAGGATTTCGGGTCTTGGCTGAAAGGTTCACACGCAAGGAAGCGGATATCAGGACTACCCGTGGTCCTGTTGTGTGGAAAGAAAAGCTCTATTTAAATGTTGGGTGGCATACTTGGGTGTTCCATGGGCCTGCTCGGCATAATCTGAAGTTGCGGTTTCAAGGAATTATTCTCTAATTCGCACCCGCAATGGTGCCTTAGCCTCCAAGTGCCCACCCGAAATTTTTTTAGGTATATATTCAACGTGGATGTCAACAAAAGTACTACTTTTCCTGTCCCGTGAAACATGAGAAATTTCGCATCATCTCAACAATATACATACATTTTCCGTTCGCCCTGTCCTTTGTATTGACACGCCTGCTAGTTACTACGTCAACCAAAAGTGGAAGACCGTCGAAACATGGTACCAACACAGTAAATTGTTTATGCATATTTGTAAGCCATATCAGCGACATTTTTCGAGGGCTACGCTTCGTTCTAATGCTTCGAGGCAATTTACATTCATCAATTGGCTACAAGCATTACCGTTGCCCCTCCAACGGAGTTTTAGTTGATGTCAGAGAACTCTGAATTATCTTCATTCGTTTCCTGGTATCTTCCCATAATGACTATGATTCGCTTCGTGGTCTTCGTTCCGTAATTGTGGTTGAATTGTAAGTGTCGCTTTATGCTGTTGCATGAGCCGTTGTTTCACATTTCAGAATACGCAGTCCCAGTAGCTCAAGGTTTAATTGAATCTTTGTGCACCTTGAATGCGAAGTTGACTGCGTAATTTCCTTTGCATTCAAAAACGCAGGTTGTGCAGGTGAGCCTTTAAATCTTCCTTTCGATGTATTTCAAAGTCTCAAATAATTAGCTTCAGTATTTCATGTTAGTTTCCTTTTTTTTGTTTTTAAAGAGTCACTTTGCAATAGGGTTCCATTATGGGTTTAATTTGAATAAATATTTGATTATTGTGATATCGACTTCCAGTTATGAAACCTATTTTCTTCAGCTTCTCGCATGTTAAGGTGACCATAATTTAACAAATATAATCAGGAAAACAGTAATGTGCTGTTTCAGTATGATGCTGTTTCCGATGTGCGTCGTTACCATTTTACTACTGAAATGTTGCATAGCGTGTAAAGCTTTTTGTTATGGTGACGAATGAGTAATATTCGCAGGTTTTATTTCGGAGCTCAAACCGTTACTAATGCAGATTAGTCACACATAAAAGTTTAATAAAATAAAAAATCGGAACCTGTTTCAACAAGTTACAGAAAATTGAAACTGTAATACAACAACGCCCAGATTATATCGCTTTCGAGAAATTAATAGGGAGTGGTGCCAAACTAAACCGAAACAGGTTGAAAAACCAACAAGAAGAGTGCGAGAGATTTCAAATGCTCTGTGTTACAGGTACTGTTAATCATTAAGTAAGGTAAAGCACCAAACCTTTCAATCTTTCGTTCTTAATCATATCCACCGTGCGGAGGACTTCACGAACGCGGGTCTTAAATATTTAGATCGAGGAGAGATTAGAAAGAAGGGGGCGTGGGAGAGGTGGGTATGTCATCGCTTTTTATTGCTAAACGACTGTAGAAGTTTGTTTCCCAAGAGCAGGACCCTTTTGTAGTAGCCTGAACACTTTTTTCGTCGACGACATAATTAAATTCAGTATGACGTTGTCGTAATTAGGCGTCTTATATCTGAAATGCAATTATTCGCCGTAACTTTAATTAAATTTTAATAAAGCCTCTCGCGAGACTTGGAGGCTGTTTTACTAGCTCAAAGCACGTGAAACTAGCAAGGAGAAGACCGCAAGAAAATGCCTTCTGCCGTTTCAAACACGTGTCATGCTCGACAGAGCAGAAGAGCAAGCAGCCATCGTGATCAGCAGCTAACGAGAAGCTAATAATTGCCATAACGTGTTTTCCATTACTTTGCACAGTCAACCTAATTTACGCTCTCCGTCTCACGCGTTATGAGTTACGATACACTACTTAAAAGGCACTACATCTACATCTACATCCATACTCCGCAATCCATCATACGGTGCGTGGCGGAGGGTACCTCGCACCACAACTAGCATCTTCTCTCCCTGTTCCACTCCCAAACAGAACGAAGGAAAAATGACTGCCTATATGCCCCTGTACGAGCCCTAATCTCTCTTATCTTATCTTTGTGGTCTTTCCGCGAAATGTAAGTTGGCGGCAGTAAAATTGTACTGCAGTCATCCTCAAATGCTGGTTCTCTAAATTTCCTCAGTAGCGATTCACGAAAAGAACGCCTCCTTTCCTCTAGAGACTCCCACCTAAGTTCCTGAAACATTTCCATAACACTCGCGTGATGGTCAAGCCTACCAGTAACAAATCTAGCAGCCCGCCTCTGAATTGCTTCTATGTCCTCCCTCAATCCGACCTGACAGGGAACCCAAACGCTCGAGCAGCACTCAAGAATAGGTCGTATTAGTGTTTTATAAGCGGTCTCCTTTACAGATGAACCACATCTTGCCAAAATTCTACCAATGAACCGAAGACGACTATCCGCCTTCCCCACAACTGCCATTACATGCTTGTCCCACTTCATATCGCTCTGCAATGTTACGCCCAAATATTTAAACGACGTGACTGTGTCAAGCGCTACACTACTAATCGAGTATTCAAACATTACGGTATTCTTTTTCCTATTCATCTGCATTAATTTACATTTATCTATATTTAGAGTTAGCTGCCATTCTTTACACCAATCACAAATCTTGTCCAAGTCATCTTGTAACCTCCTACAGTCACTCAACGACGACACCTTCCCGTACACCACAGCATCATCAGCAAACAGCCGCACATTGCTAATCACCCTATCCAAAAGATCATTTATGTAGATAGAAAACAACACCGGACCCACCACAGTTCCCTCACCTCCGATGAACACTCACCATCGAGGACAAAGTACTGGGTTCCATTACTTAAGAAGTCTTCGAGCCACTCACATATTTGGGAAGCAATGCCATATGTTCGTACCTTAGTTAGGAGTCTGCGGTGGGGCACCGAGTCAAGGAATATGGCATCCGTCTGATGCCCTTCATCCATGGTTTGCAAGATATACTACATATTGTACATGTACATGTAGATATACTACATATTGTACATGATAGTGTGCACAAGGAAAACGAGAGGATACCCTAAAAGTGGTTTTAATTATCATACGAGGTATGCAAAACTTAAGAACGAAATTAACTTTCGCGGAACGTTTCACTGGCAAATAAGGGATCTATAACACTTTGACAATGCATAAAAAGCGCTACTATAGTTTAGTACACAAAAACTTATTTAAACACAATAATCGCACTAACGTCAGTGCGATATATGATGGTCCCCTGTGCACTGCAAAAGGTGAAACTTTGTTCTTGGTAGGGTGTGTGGTCACCATTCTTTGCAACACACTCCCCTGCTGGCCATAAGTTTGACAATGAACTGTTCTGGTAGGGCGTTCTATTCCTCCACCAGCACGCTTGACAAGTGCATGATGGACGTTGGTGCATGTACACGTGCTGCAATTCTTGTTTGTTCAACCTTAGTCTTCCGACTGGCTTGATGCAGCCCGCCAATAATTCCTCTCTTGCGCTGATCCCTTCATCTCAGAACAGCACTTATGCCCTACGTTCTCAGTTATTTGGTGGATGTATTCCAATCTATGTCTTCCTCTAGGTCTTTACCCTCTACAGCTCTCCCTCTAGTATCTTGAAGGTTATTCCTGAAGTCTTAAAATATGTCCTGTCAACCAGTCCCTTCGTCTTGTTGGTGTTTTCCATATGTTCCTTTCTTTCTCGATTCCGCAAAGTATATCATATTTCCTAACCTTATCAGTCCTCGTAATTTTCAACGATCGTCTGTAGCATCAAATGTCAGACTCTTAGGGTCTCTTCTGTTTCAGTTTTCTCACTTTCCGTGGTTCACTAACATACACTGCTGTGCTCCAAACGTACATTTTCAGAAATTTATTCCTAAAATTAATGCTTATCTTCGAAATCAGAAGACTTTTCTTGGTCAGGAATGCTATCTTCGCTTGTGGCACTCTGATTTTTATATCCTCTTTTCTTCGTTCGTCATGGGTTATTTTGCTTCCATGATAGCAGAATTCCTTAACTTCGTCTATTTCGTGATCACCAATTTTGATGCTAAGCTGCTCGCTGTTATTACTGTTACGCGGTTGGTTTGGGGTGTAAAGGGACCAAACTATAGAGTCATCAATCGCTTTTCCCTGACGCAGGCAAGGCTTAAGGTATAAAAACACTCAAGGTACGTTTGAGAAACTAAAAGGGGGTAAAAGGAATGGGGAACCACACCTAAAAATAGAACAAATGGAACGAAAAAAAAAACGGGGAAAATATGCACTACAAGGAACAGTAGAAGAAGGTATTAAAACCATAGAGCAGATGGCCAGGGCTGGCTGATCCTTATTCTGTACTCATTAAAGTGTTAATTCCATTTACAACTCCTCTAATTCTTCCTCTTTTTCACTCAAGATAGCAGTGTAATCAGAGAATCTTATCACTAGTACCCTTTCATCCTGAATTGTAATCACACTCCTGAATCTTTCTTTTAAAGCCGTCATTGCTTCTTCGATTAGATTAGATTAGATTTACTTTCACTCCAATTGATCCGTAGTGAGGAGGTCCTCCAGGATGTAGAACATGTCAGAAAAACAATAATACATGACAAATATTTAAAGCTGAAACAAAAAAAAATGGTTCAAATGGCTCTGAACACTATGGGACTTAACATCTGAGGCCATCAGTCCCCTAGAACTTAGAACTACTTAAACCGAACTAACCTAAGGATATCACATACATACATGCCCGACGCAGGATTCGAACCTGCGACCGTAGGGGTCGCGCGGTTCAGACTGAAGCGCCTAGAACCGCTCGGCCACATAGGCTGGCTGAAACAAATAAGCTAATGTACCTCCCACAGGTCCCAAATGGAATGATCGTCATTTTTTTTAATGAACACTGTTTGAAAGAATCATTTTACAAACACTAATGCGCTGAATTTAAAATAAAAAAAGTTTTTTTTATTTATAAGGTTATAAACATGTAATAGAACACCTATAAGACTTATTTTCAATAGAAACATCGCTGCACTGATTGTTCCATCTTAATTTTTGCCGATATTGCGTATTTTATACGTCCTTAGAGCTTACTCCTATTTTTTCTCGGCATTTCTAACTTCTTGCACTATTTTCTATTCTCGAATGCTTTTCTTATGTCGACAAATCCTATGAGCGTATCTTGATTGTTCTTCAGTCTTATTTCCGCTATCAGGCGTAACGTTTGAACTGCCTCTCTGGTACCTTTACCTTTCCTGAAGCCAAACTGAATGTCATGTAACAGATCCATACTTCCGCACATTATGGCGAATGTACACGCTGTGGCGAATGGACTGGCCTTCCCGATCCCCCCCACATAAATCTCATCGAACATGTATGGGATCTTTGGGGAGATATTGCTCTAAGAAAAGAATAAAGAATAATGTATTGTGATACATATCCCCAACGTACCCCACACGTGCTCGATTGGATTCAAGTTGCATGTGATGCTTCAATTGACGGACAGGCCACTACACTGGCCGAATATCCTCTCGTTCCAAGAGCCACTCCACTGCGCTGTTCGATGCGATCATCCAGAAATAATGAAGTCACAACCGAATGCGCTCCTGAGAAGACACACATGGGAGAGGAGCACAGTGTCACACTAACATTAGCTGGTGAGTGTACCATGTTCAAAGATTTGGAGGTCAGTATGCCCATCGAACATTATGCCTCCCCACATCGCAACATCTGGACCACCAAAAAGATTACGTCCGATGATGTTCCTCTGTGCATTCCCACCTCTCGCTATATTATTCTACACCTACAATTACTACAAATGAATTTGGTCTCATTTGAGAAGGGCTCGCAAACCCACTCCTCGTTGGTTCAGCCCCTACGCTCTCGGCACCACCCCTAGCTGTGTACCAATGTGTGGGTGTCAGCAGTACACAACGTACCGGTCGTCGAGCAAGGAGACCAGCCCTTTGGAGTCGGCGTGTCAGTGGGGGGCGTGAGGTTGCGTACCTTGCAGACCCGATAAATCTGGGTGCGGTAGCACCCACTGTTTCACTTGGTTCCTTTCTTACCTCTTGCATAATGTAGTGGTCATCTCCTGTTGTAGTTGACAGTAATCGACCACACCCTCTCCTTCGGGCAGCAGTGTCTATAGTTGACACCTTTCACCATGAACGTGCTGTGAAGAATACCTAATTAGGGGGCTACACTCGCCACGCTTCGCCGTTCATCCATTTTCCCGATCATTCTTCTTCATGTAAAGTCAGCCACATGGTGTATCTGGCCCATGTTGTAATGAAGAACACCACCACAGTGCACCATAACTGCTCGCTGCCTGACACATATTTTTTTCCTTTGCTTCAATTGCCACGTGTTGCAGTATCTCCCAAACTTGGCTGACCTCACACCTCAGGACGACCAGATTTCTCTGTACGACTGGGTAACCTCTGGTATTAATAGTATGCTCCCTCACTTTCATTAATTCCCGCAGATCAGTTCACATCCTATGTTATTTAACATCTCGTTCTCGAGTTTTGCGGGGCAGTGTATTACCTTAACAGGACAAAGTCAGTAACCAATTCAGATGCTCCATTTGATTTATTCTACGAAATCGTAGCACAGAAATTTCGTCTGTACCTGCTAAAGCCCACTTTGCTTCTATTTTTTAATGTCGCTTTATGCTGTATTGTCGGCAACAGTGCACGTAGCCTTACATCAGGATCGTTCGTTAATACCCACTCCGTGGTCGGAAGAGTGCTTTCCTAAGAAAGTTTTCGTGTTATCATTGCATAAGAACAGTGCCATTCTGTAGGCTGCTAGCTTGGTAGAACACTCATTTCTCGTTTGTCTTTCTTATACATCTTAGAAAGTCAGATTTACAAAATGATGTGCTCTGACAAACACGTTAATACAATGATAGTAGAAAATGTTTCTTGTATTGGAAAAATTATAACTTTACTGTACAGTTCACGCTGAACTCAGTAACACAGATTAGCAGTTTACCCAACGCCGCTCAACAGATGCTAACAAATTATGGGGGCAGGTTTGAGTTGGGTCGGAGGCACCCTCATCTTGCTTGAAGGTCTCATAGATTATGTTTGTTTCTCAACTTTAGATTGGGCCACTGCTACAGACGAGACTGTTCTGTACAAAGTCCAACAGCGTATTAACATGAGATTCTTTGTGAAATTTAAGAAAACTGCCGGCGAAATGTTTTCAAATGGCAAATGATGTATTTGTAATACAGTTTCTCTCTTATTTTTATTTTGTTTTAGTTTTTTTATTTGTGGCCCTTGGAAAGATCCACTGAGCCAGTCTCTGCTAAATGAGGTGCTACCAAATAAATAATATATGCAATGACACACTCACACAATATTTACATTGTTTGCAAACAACTAAAAGAGTTGTTGAATATACGTATATATTTGTGCAGTAACATATACTGCGCTGGGAGTAGCATGTTCATTGTTCTCGTTGGGAGGTGTATCAGAGAACACCCGAAGACGATGTGGTCGATGCCCTACTCCGTTCCACAGTCACATTGGGGCGAGTCAGTCAGGTGTAGCCGATAGAAGTGCAGTTGGAACTGTCCGTCGTTAAAGAGTAGACTGAATATCGTGACCAGAAATTTTCTGTGGTACATACCAAGGCAGACCACGATCGTGCAGGGTTACTTGGTAGTAGGGCTGCGCAATGCTTTCCGTTTAGTTGATACTATGTGCGATACTTATTGTTCCGTACGGTTCTTATCCGCCGCTTCACGTCTTGCAGAAGGTATGCGTAAAGAACATGGTCATAGTTCTTTGTTTCGTGGGGGATGGCACTCTTTAACGAGAGGTTCGACAGTTTCATTGTCCCCAATACCACTGTGCCCCTTTACCTACAGCATGGTGATATTTTTGTGACAGCACCATAGTTCACCTATATGGTCTATAATCTGGTACAGTAGTTACTAGTATAATTGACCACCTGATTCTGTCAGAATAATGAGGGTATCTGGATTTAAGCCATCAGCGTATGAAAAATCGCTCTGGTATTGCAGTGCGCTCTTTTCTGAATATCGAGGCTTTCGAAGGGAGTTGGGACTGGCCATTACAGCGCATCCATTCGTCGTAATATATGCTTCCGGAGACAATCCGAAGGACGTGATCCGTCGGTACAGATAGGGTGCTGCACATGTATCCATCCACTTAGAAAGTCCTGTAATGGTTGAGGCCTCGTATTAGGTTCCATACGTGGTGTATCAGTGCGAACGTCTAAATCTGTTGTCTGCTCCTGTAGTATGCCACGAAACAGAGTGGTGGCGCGGAACAGTTTCATTTCAGTAACAACTGGATAAATGGTTTTCTGAAGGTTGGGAATAGGTCGAAAATGATACGTGTCTTAGTCGCCTGTCACGGTCAGAACTGAAGGAAACGTCCATAAAATTGGTGGAACTGATTGGAAAGCCCGACGTCTGAGTATTCGGGTGACGCCATCATGGATATCCTAACAGTAAGAGGGGCAAAAAAATCGAAGGAAAATTTTCTCTGACACAGTGAAACAACTCATAGATTTGCCTGACTTCTTTGGAAGTGTCATAGCACGTGATGATCCATAGATTTTTACTACGGCTCAAAAATAAATCTTCAATCTTTGCCGTGGAAGACATTGCTATAGTCAGAAACATAAAAGTGCGAATGAGCAAGTTGCTGGTAACTTTTTCCAATGTCGAGGGTGTTACCAAGACTGAATGAGAATCTGACGTACGAACTGAGAGTCAGAAATACTAAAAAAAGTCTTGATCAACCTGAGGACTAGGGTAAGGACGGAAAGCCCGGATTTGTGGAGGAAAACCTCATGGATTCTGCACCAGGATGGGAAAGGAAATTAGCAGCGTCGTTTCAAAGGAATCATCCGGTGTCTCGCAGTAACTGATCTGAGGATATCCCGGGAAACACAAATGGGATGGCCGGATGGCGATCAGATACACGGCCTGTCTAAAGATAAGTCCAGTGGCACCAGAGAATAATGCTGAAGATTGGATACGTAGCTTGAATAATTAAGGAAGAAGCAGTGAATCGAATCAATAGAACACATCCTGAAGCTTCAGAGAATCAGAAATCTGCTAATGAAGGGAAATGGGTGGGGGATAAAAACAGCAGACCAAAGATTGACAACAATAACCACATTCATATAGATCTAACACTTAACCAACCCAGGGGTTAGAAATCTATTTTGGTCGATGTTGAATACGTTGCAGAGTAGAGCAAAATAAAAGAGAGACTTTTTTTTTAATAGGTGCCCAAGCAACTGTTAAGTGGGTATACTACCTCCCTGAAAGAAATTGAGTTTAATGTTGCCGTGAAACGCTAACAGATAAAATAAAACTTGAAATAGAAGTTCTATGGTTTTCAATGTACGTAACGAAGGTGCATCCAATTTCGTCGAAAAAGTCATTTCTTCCGAATTCCTCTCCCAGCCCCCCCCCCCCCCAAATGTTTTGTTTTTCATTTGCACATTTGAATAATAGCATACCGTATGGCATCGTTTGTATCAAATTCATCCATGCATAATGAAGTGGTAGCCCGAAGGCGGATTCGTCAGAAATAAGCTAGAAAAATCTCTTCATCGCTGTAGCACGATCGATACGTGCTTTAATACCAACTGTCATGTTCGGTTGTTTATATATGTTTCCCAGATAAGTGTATTCTAAATGTGTATTCCAAATGAATTTCCTATATATATTTATTTTAATCTATGAAATACAAAAATCTGGTGCTGTATTGGTGTTTTCTTTTTACATTAGGTTTTTTTTCTAATTTGTAGTCTTTTCAGAGTTTATTACGTCTCATTTGAAGACGCTTGTACGTTAATGTTGTAAGATATTGTAGAGCTGTACAATAAGAGGAAGAGCACAATTGTTTGGATCAACAAATGCAAAATCCGCATTGATCTTGCACACCAAGCACATGAGACAACTACAATTTCATGACAAGAGTAATTCTTTGGAGTACCATTTCCTCATATATTACTGGATTTGGTATTAACGATGCCATACGTTTTGATATAAGTCAAATGTCGAAATGAAAAACAAAATAGAGAGGGAAGGGATTTAGAAATAAGTGACTTTTTCGACAAATCTGGACTCATCACTGCAGCATATATTAAAAGCCGTACAATTTTTGTTTTTACTTTTTAAAATTTCTGTTACCATTTCAACGGTATTCATTCAGAAATATTATATTCCTTTTTTTTTCAAGGTGGTGGTTCACCCCCTTAACGACAGTATGGGCAAATATAAACCAATGCGTATGTTTCTCCACAATACAAGATATTCAAAGCCGAATTGTATCCAGTGGGCAGATTTACTTATGAGTTCCAGTAGTTTATCAGGGATGATGAGCGATGCACGGGATAGATTGGCATAGAAAGATGCATGAATAACTACAGCTAAGCTCTATAGTCGCAAACTGTGTGTGTAAGGTGCGTGTTAAGCAAATATGATCATTATTCCTTAGGTGCCATTCGGCTGACTCCCCATAAGTTCGCATAGCAGACTAACAGTTTTGGTACTACAGGAATTATGGGGATTGTATAAAAGTGGATCGATTTGGACCCAGCGAAAGAAGCCGAGGATTATATTGTAGGATATTTTCAGTCAAAGCAATGACACTCTTGCTTATTGACGTCTCATGCATGGTTCATGTTTAGAAAATGGTGTCTTGTAGGTGGCCACCAGTGTAACGCTGACACTCAGACAGCCTGCGATGTAAATTGTTACTGGCACGTTCAAGTATCTGTATAGCAGTGTTTCTGTTTTGTTCACGAATGGTGTCCTTAAGTTCCTCAATTGTCTACCACAGCCGGCCGCTGTGGCCGAGTGGTTCTAGGCGCTTCAGTCTCGAACAGCGCGACCGTTACGGTCGCAGGTTCGAATCCTACCTCGCACATGGATGTGTGCGATGTCCTTAGGTTAGTTAGGTTTAAGTAGTTCTAAGTTCCAGGGGACTGATGACCTCAGGTGTTAAGTCCCATAGTACTCAGAGCCATTTGAAGCATTTGAACGTCTACCACACACAATGAGTTGGTGGAACCCCCAAAGCAAGTAAACACAGATAAATATGTCGGGAGATCGATAAAATATCCCTAGCCCTTGCTGATATTGAAACTTGAGGACAATGAACCGTAGCACCATATTGCTGAAACCAGTACCCATTTGCAGGAACTGCTCAAGTTCAGGTTGCTCGTCCATGCTCACCCTCAAAAAAGAAAGCGCTGGTGCCGTTTGAGGGCAGCGCACCCCACTGTCTTTGGAGCTGTGCAAGGGACGTTGATGCAGTTTTTGATGATTATCGTCGCACAAGTAAGCGAAGTTTTGTTTGCTGGCGTAGCCACTGATATGAAAATGTGCCTCGTCTCTCATCCATAGCAAATTTTATAATCTTTCATTGTCCATAATTTTAGTCGACAGTCAGAGTAATTTGATCTTCTTGATCACTTTTATTTAACTGTTGCTCAGCCTGTGTCGTGTACGATTGCAACTTAAAATCACTCCATGAAATTCTGTGCACGCCACGACAGGACATTACCCCGCAGTCTGTCTCAGAGAACGGTTTGGGCTGTTGGTTTCGATGTTTTGTAACTCGTCTGTTGCTTCCTGTGAGCGACAACTTGTGGACTTTGTTATCGATTTCAGCTTTAGTGTCCTACGTGTTACTTCAAAGTTTTTCACCTTTTACCAGACTACATTTGCCGATGGTACAAGATCATTCGCTCTAATGTTGAAATTGTGACGATATTTTCGTCTAGCGGCAGCAATATACTCATCGTTTTTGTAAAACGCCTTCACAGTACAGCACGTTCCTGCCAGCTTCAGCGCTGTGTCCTACCTGAAACATGTGACAAATATTCAGTGTTGCCAATAATACCATTCCACTTTTAGAGACAATATATTCCATTCCATTATAGCATGCGGCAACAGTACATAAATGATTCAATTGAGTAAACAGTCTCTGTTACAATTACGTAATTATTTATTAATTCCAATTACAAGTTTGATGTGGTTAGTGCGTCATCAGACAGGAACAATAGAGAAATAAATACAGCTCAGACACGTGAACCTAGCGAGCAGCGGATCTAATATCATTGAGACGTCAATGAGTTAAAAAAATTATTGGTTAGGAGCTGAAAGTGTTTAGTAGCACGGTCGCCGGTTATATAAACCTATAGAAATCCTCAAAAGAGGTAAAGAGGTAAGTATCAAACACTTCGAGGCTAACGAGTTAGGGGGGAGCTGGGGGCGAATGACATATAAAAGAAAGATGTCATATAATTAAAACTCATCATGGTCGAAAGAAGATCCAGTGCCAAAAGTAGACAGGCGTTTAGAGCCTCGTGAGTTGAAGACCAGCCAGGTGACAGTGCAAGAGGAACGGGAATATGAATGACGTGCAGTGGCAGGGGACGGAAAGGGGAAGAGAGAGGGGGAAGAGGAAAGAAAAGGAGAAGTGGTCAAATATTCCGGAGAGGGAAACGTATAGTGCTGTTGCAGGAAAATTTTCGGTGCATGAAGAATGGAAAGGAAGGTGGCCCCTCCCTCTATTTTCAACACTTATGGCACCATTCTTTACATTCTTACCAAGCCGAAAGAAAAAAAAAATAAGAAAAAACGTACCCTCTAAGATATCCCCTTTCCTTCATCACAACACTGCCTTCTGTTTTACATTAACCTCGAGTCGCACGGTTTCCTGTTGTTATCTGTTCCTTTTATCCCCCCTGTTTCTCATTCCTTCATATTAATACATAAGTTTCCCTATATATTTAAGCTCTTCCCCTTTACCTCCTCCTTCCCCTCCCCCTCCTTCCTACGCCCTTGTACGCCATTCATATTCCTGCGCCGGCCGCTGTGGCCGAGCTGTTCTAGACGCTTCAGTCCAGACCCACTCTGCTGCTACAGCCGCAGGTTCGAATCCTGCCCCGGGCATGGATGTGCGTGATGTACTTAGGTTAGTTACGTTTAAGTAGTTCTGAGTCTAGGGGACTGATGACCTCAGATGTTAAGCCCCATAGTGCTTAGAGCCATTTAAACCACTCATATTCCTGCTCCTCCAGAGCTGCCACATGGCAGCATTTACCCTCAACTCGCGCAGTTCCCTGTCGACAAAATGGCTATGTTTACGGTCGGCGAGGGAACTGCAATTCCACCTACTCAGTTCCATGGTTCTAAACGTTTACCTACCGTTGGCGCGGAATCTTCCTTATACCGTAGTGAGCTGTAATTACATGACATCTTCTTTTTATCAGTTATTCATCCCCTCCTCCCCACTCACCATCTAACTCGTTCTGTTCAATCTTCTTGATATATATGTTTTTCCCCTTTTGATGGTTCCCCTGAATTTACTTGTAGTTTGTGACAAGGTCTATTTCTACCGCCGTTTTACATGGCAATGGAGCGCTATACTAAATTTTTCATAGTCTAATAAAGTAAGGTTTAAAGTTTTTTCTTAAAAAAAAACACTCACCTATTAACAACATTAGATCTGCTGCTCGCTAAGTTCACTTGTTTGACATGTAATGGATTTCTTTGTTTTGCAGTCTGATGATGCGCTAACAGCGGGAAACCCATAACTGCAATTAACAAACCATTAAATAGTACACAATAGGCATTGAAACTTTTAAAGAGTAATTGAAACTGCCCATTTTCCTGACACATCCTCTAGTTTATTAACCTGCTTCTTAGTGATATTAGGAGCGATCACAAAGTTTCCACTAGAAGGCCGTATAGTCCAGAACTGGTATGCCAATCACTCATAATCGCTGTGAGCACTGAGGCAGCAATCTCACCGACACACAAAGTTGAAGATATATCAAATCCTGCTGCTTGAAGAGATCCGTAACAGCCCGCTGCACATCCTTGACCCACAAGAAACGTCGACCCTTAAAAGTTTTTTTTTATTTATTTTTTTATTTTTATTTTTTTTAACGGACCTTTGGCTTGATAATGACATGAGGAGAGATCACGACTGAAGGGCGGGTGCTCGAGTGGCTTGCAAGATCGATCAGCATCTTGTGTCGAATCGCAACCAGAACGGAACTGGGCGCTACGTTCTATAGTGGAGGTTTGTCACAGATATGCTGACTCGTACACATCCTTCATTCTCCGAAGGACGTCTAGCGGTGTTTGTCCTATGGCGGACAAGATCAGATAAACAGCACTTTGGTCCAGTTTGGAGTAATTTGGTAATAACTTCACCTTAGTTCATGATTTCGGAGAGAAACGAACGCCACATTAATTACTTGCGTGCGTGTCGGTGCTTATACAGAATGAGTCATATAGCACCTAACACCGCAGTTATTTCGTGAACGGTTCAAGGTATCGAAACAAGGTTTTCGGCAAATGATAGTATCCAAAGAGACAAGTACTTTTGGTATGTGATGCAGTGTCTTAGTTCTTACATCGTCGGTAGAGATAATTAAGTAAATTTGAGAATGAGATTTTCACTCTGCAGCGGAGTGTGCGCTGATATGAAACTTCCTGGCATATTAAAACTGTGTGCCCGACCGAGCCTCGAACTCGGGACCTTTGCCTTTCGCGGGCAAGTGCTCTACCAACTGAGCTACCGAAGCACGACTCACGCTCGGTCCTCACAGCTTTACTTCTGCCAGTATCTCGTCTCCTACCTTCCAAACTTTACAGAAGCTCTCCTGCGAACTATTCAGAACTAGCATGGTTCGCAGGAGAGCTTCTGTAAAGTTTGGAAGGTAGGAGACGAGATACTGGCAGAAGTAAAGCTGTGAGGACCGAGCGTGAGTCGTGCTTCGGTAGCTCAGTTGGTAGAGCACTTGCCCGCGAAAGGCAAAGGTCCCGAGTTCGAGGCTCGGTCGGGCACACAGTTTTAATCTGCCAGGAAGTTTCAAGTAAATTTGAGTTTTCAATATAATTATATACGTTTTAATGGCTCTGGAAAGCCCATGAAAAGACAAGTACAATGGCATAATGTTTGTTAACGTTTAGGCTGAAAGACTTCGCATATGAATCCGAGAAATGCTGCAAAATTGGAAAGCAATGTGTGCAGAATAGGCTACTGCAGGTGTAAACACCGCCAGGCAGAGCTCTCAGGCGAGCCTCTGTCGTTATATGCAGCAAAACAAGCATTGGGTTCCCGACATGTGAATTACTCTTGTTTTACTGGAAAAGTGTTAAATCTTCTATTTATGTGTGTTTTGTGGGCTTAAAATCATCTTGCCGAGATACTGGCGTTAAATTGTTTTTCGTTTTTTCAAGTATGGTTTTAGTTTCTTATGAATCAAGTTTAAATCATGCTTTATTTTCACTATTTGATGATTAAGGCCCTTCCGTTCTATTCTTGAACTGTTGTTTAAATTTACGTTTGCCTTTATTACGGATTCACCCTTATTTCACTGTGTGTCATATATAGGGCAGGTTCCGCCTTAAATAGTATCAGGACATCTTGGGTTAAAGTTAACTTTACATTTTCTATTAAGTCATTAAACTTACATTGAATTTTAAATAAGTGTCATCAATTGGGATTTTAATTACTTAAAAAGGGCTTAATTGGCTGCTACGTGATTGAAACTGGGTAAAATAAATTTATGCTCTATCAGTGAATGATGTGTGTGAAATGCCCACTGGTCCAGCCTTTGCCGTTTTTCCTACCTGGCTGAAGTAAGAGGCCGTAGTTATCACTTTATCACATTTCGGAGTCGCTATTCGTTGCATATGCGCTACAGCAACGGCCTCAAACGGAAACTTTTTAATCGCCCTTTACAGTAGACTCGAGGCGACTGCGTAGAGTTTGAGAATCTTCTTCCACTCCGCCAGACCATTACGTGGCGGGAAATTTCGATGTCGGACGTCTTCTCTCGGCTACGCAAGCTGGCTGGCGGTATAAAATGCCGGGAAATATCGCATTTATTAGTAAAATGTTGTGCCGCGGGCGGTGATGAAGAAGTCCGCAGCCGCGGCAGGGTAGTGGGGGAAGCTGAGTGGCGGCCGGGTCGGCTCGCTAAATTGCACCGGCGCCCGAGCCGCGTTGCGCCGCGGCCGTAAACCAATAACATTTATGACGGCGCCGGGATTTCGCAGCACTGGCCCCCCTGCTCCGCTTCGGCCCGATTCATAAACACGGCGCGGTCTCGGGTCGGCCGGCACTTCTTCAGCAGCCGAGACGTCTGCAGGAGTTTCTCAGAGCCGGCCCTCCGCCCCCGCGCCGGAATGTGGCCGGACGGAAAGTTGCGGCTTTTTCCGGCTCGTTGCCGCCGCCGCCGCCTCCGCAGCCGGCGGGCGAGCGCCAGCCGTACCTTTGGCTGAGTGTTTGTGCTGAGGCGGTGCCCCGCCCCCCAGTCGCGACGCCGGCCTCGTTACTGAGCTGCGCCGCGTCCGCACGGACAAGTTTTCGGCCGCGTTCTCCGCCGCGAATTTACATACAATTTCCATTTCTTCTTCCGCCTTCTTCTTTCTGCTTGTTTTACGGGCGCTGTGTTCCCCCGAAATCGGGGAACCAACGTGCCCGGGCTACCCATTCTCGGTGGTAATGCGCGCTAGAAACATTCGTCATTTGTTTGCTTTTTCCTGGCTGACATTATAAGAGGGTTACAGATTTACAACTGATATAAAACAGATGTGTTTACTCTTCTTTCTCCACCTCCTGGTACTGCTGGCAGTACAAAGACTGCTACTAAGCGGTCCCGTCACATTAATGCGACCCCTCCCTATGTTCGATTTCAACGTGCGATAACCACTCAGGGACGACAGGTGGCAGCACTGGCAGTGGACGATCTATGAACCGTATTCGGAGGACGCGGATAACAGTGCAGTGCGTGTCACAATGGGCAAACGGAGCGATTTATTTGAAGGCAAAAGGGGCCTGATCATTGGCTTTCGTGCTAAGGGAGGAAGCACTTCCGAAACGGTTAAATCTTTAAACTATTCGGGTGCCGCCGTGGTCAAAATATACCGTTTAATAAATACGAGGAGAGTTTAATAAGTAATCAGACAATTTATGTTAAAAAGTACGGAATTTGTTGTGGGACATCGTGGAACGTTCTCGCTCCTGTTATTTCATGAAGCTGCGGCGCTATAAGTAGCCTTCAAAATGGCGTCTGTAACGAGTCACTTCTCGCGGAAAAGTAGTGCATCGCAGATATACAGACGCTCTTGCAGAATATCTACGGAAACCTGACAGTGAACAAAAGCACGGTGAGTCGTCGTGCGAGGAATCTTCCAACATGGCAACAAGATCGCACAAACCTATCTCCGGCGCGCCAGTCGGCCGCACACGTCTCTGACAGTGAACAAAAGCACGGTGAGTCGTCGCGCGATAAATCTTCCAACATGGCAACAAGATCGCACAAACCTATCTCCCGAGCGCCAGTCGACTGCACACGGCTGTGAGCCCTGCAGTGTTAATATGTGTGAACACTCCCGTTTGAGGAGAACGGCGGAGCACACTCAATCACGTCGTTGCACAACTGGGCGCCTCTGTTGGTAGCGCTGTACACTCATCCACCAGTTTGGGTGCTCAAAGGCGTGTGCCTCCTGGGTTCCTCACCACCTAACAGAAGATAGTGAAGAGGAATGAAGGACCCCCTATGCGGCACTGCTAGCGAGTTCGAGGCTGATCGTGACAATATTTTGTCGAACATCGTCACAGGGGTTCATCACCTTGAACCGCAAAAGGACAGCAATCCATGGAGTTGCGCCACACCGTCTGTCCTCCGAAGAAAAATTTCAATGCCGCTCTGTCAGCCGGTGAAGTCAATGCGCCTGTCTTCTGGGACTCTGAAGGTGTTAGTCTGTTCGACGTCCTCCCTCCTGATTCAACATAAAATTTGAAGCGTATTGCGTTACCCTCAGGATGTTGAAGAAATGGCTTCAGCTTGTTAGTTACCACAGAAATAATAACGAACTTCTGCTTCTTCTTCATGACAATGCAAGGCCTCAACAACGCTGCCCACCCGAGAAAAGCTCAAAAAACTTCATCGGACGGTCCTTCCTCATCGACCATAGAGCCTGGATCCCGGACCTGCGACTTCCATATGTTTGACACAATGAACGTAACACTCCGTGGCACTCCGTGGGAACCAGTATGTGGAAGACTGTGAGGTTATTGGTGCAGCAAGACGATGGCTTCGACGCCGACCGGTAGGGTGGTACCATGTGGGCATACATGTTCTCCCAGGTGGCGTAAGGTCATCGCACTGCATGGAGATTATGTTAAAAAAGATGCGATTTTTAAGCCTTCAGAGTTGCGAACGTTGTGATACATTAGTGAGCCGTGGCCCGGCTTGTGTTTGTGCCGTTAACAGGTTGGAGTCTTCTATTGGGGTTGTCACCTCTCGTTTTCTAAGTCTGTTCACTGGCGCCGCTACGTTTGCTCGTTTTGTCAGCAGCGCTTATCGATTGCAAGTACTGTGGTTTTATCTTTGGAGCGACCTCTAGCACTTCCGGGTCGTCGTGTGTCGGAGGAGAGGGCAGTGGGGACGGAGCAGCACTGATGTCCGACGGCGCCAGAACTCGCCGAGGGAGCTGGCGATATATGGGCACTGCCCGGTGGAAGGATGTGGCCGCCAGAGTGCGCGACCACGTCGAGGTCCGGATTCAGCGTGTTTAAGTTGAATTAATCTTTAAATTCGAGTGGTGCAACTTACACTTGTGGATGCGTCTGTCCGCCGACGTGACCTCACGATAACAAACTGTTATTTGGCGATTCATACTGGGATGTTTGCCTTGCCTGACTTGATCGAGAGCGACCGTAGGTTGGTCGTTCGGTCGGTTGTGTCAACGGATGACGTGTATTTGGTCTTCCGACGGCTTCTGGGTTGTGCTTTTGTCGACTAGTAATTCGTCCTTGTTGCCCCACAGTGACTGGTTTTAGTATTGTTTGAGTTGTTTGTGGAATTGTTTTCGCGTATCCGTGTGCATCTGGTGTGCTGTTGAATGAGCAGTAATTTTAACGCTGTCGGCGTACTGGATTCGTAGAGGCAACTTGTTGTGATTACCTCGGATTATTCTTGCGTTTGAACATGTTCTCTTATATAACGTTTGTCGTTTTACGGTGTCAAGAGTGTAATGTGCCCTTCTGCCTGGCATGGGTTATTCTATCCTGCATTGGGCATCGGACGTTAGGTAGATCTGGTGAGTATGTTGGTCTTGTGTTGAACTGTGACTGGTTTAAGTTGCCATTCTATTAAGTGAGTATAACACTGGGCTGCCTGTATCACTTTACACACGTTTGAGGGACATTTCCAGGTTGATCCTTTTAGCACTGTCTGTGGATCACTCACTTCTTTATTTGGTCTGATTGTGTCAATTGTTTACAAAATATTATTTTGTTTAATATATTCCTATTGCTTGTGGACTTCAGCCGACAAATAATTGGAATTCTTCTTAATAAGGCCTTCAGCCGTCGGTGTAGACGTGTTACAGTCAGCCGGCCGGAGTGTCCGAGTGGTTCTAGGCGCTACAGTCTGGAACCGCGCGACCCCTATGGTCGCAGGTTCGAATCCTGCCTCGGACATTGATGTGTGTGATGTCCTTAGGTTAGGTAGGTTTAAGTAGTTCTAAGTTCTAGGGGACTGATGACCTCAGAAGTTAAGTCCCATAGTACTCAGAGCCATTTGAACCATTTTTTTTTGTTACAGTCAATTTTTTTAAATGATTATTTTTAAAGAATTATTTCCTTAAATAAAGTGTACTTGTTTATCGTGCAATCAACGGTAACTGATTAGGCCCTGTCCACACCTTTTCCTGCTTTCCCTAAGTCCCATGTTTCAATTGTGATCCTGACCAAAATAAACCTGCTATCAGAAACAAATGTGTTGCAATACTTACTGAACGCACCTCGTTATAGCGCTATCCAAAACTGGCACAGATGCATCTTTGTTGCCCCACGGGTCTTGGATGAGAGGGATGAACGACAGCTTTAGATACGTGTACGGGCGAATAGACTTGCAACTGTTGACCAACTGATCACCCCGATGAACCAGTAGGGTACCAACCGTGTCTTCTCATAGCCCATTTAGTGAACGTCGCTGGGTATGGACCTCCGTAGCTGGTGCCTCGTTCGTGCACCCATGCTAACTGCTGTTCATCGGCGAAGAAGGATGAAATATACCGCAACTGGACATCCACTGGTTGGTGACAGGCGACCTTTTCAGATGAATCACGTTTTATGTTCCATCGGACAGAAAATCTTCGTCGTATCATCGTAAAACGTCCGAAGCCAAAGACCCTTCAGGGATAATTGGCAGAGTGCAGGCCGTAGGAGAAGCATTATGGTCTGTAGAATATTTTTGAGGCATTCCCTGGGTGATCTCGTCATTCTGGAATACATAATGCATCGACGCTAGAATGTGTCTGTAGCTGGGGACCATGTCTACCCCCACGTGCAGTTTGTTCTCCCTCAGCGCTATGGCATCTACCAGCACGACAGTGCAACGTGTCACACAGCTCTCAATGTACGTGGGTGGCTCGAAGAGCAGCAGGATGATTTTACAGTACTCCTCTGGCCATCAAACTCACCGGATTTAAACCCAATGTGGAATCTGAGGGACCACATTGATCGGGCTGTTCGTGCCATAGATTCTTAACCGAGAAGTTTGAAGCAAGTGGCAGCAGATCCCTGCCGGTAACTTCCAGAACTTCATTGACCCTCTTCCTGAACTCCTCGCAGTGATCCGCAATGCAAAATGTGATCACATTAATTTACTTTTTTGGTAATTTCTTCACATTTTTTCTTTTAACGTTTAATTCTCTTTTTCCTTCCCCGAAAGATAAAAATGTTAAAACAGTTTTGTGAAGTATGGAAATTTGGAACGAATATCTTGAAGAGCTTGTGGCAACCGAGAAAACATTTTTCATATTGTATACTCAAATATTGTTATTAATTTCAATAGTTTTTCACGTATGGATTCTTTTACGTAAGGCTTCAAGAGATTGTTAATAACTCAGAAATGACTTTTGAACAAGACAAATCCGAATTCAGGTTCTCTGTTATACACACGTTTAGGTCCGTGGAGGCGAATGGTACTCAGCTTTTCGCTGGACTCAATGTTTGTAGACGTCCAACATAAACTTAGGCATTTCGTCTTAAACACACAAAAATTTAAAATAAATTACGGAATTACTTTGATAAGTAATAAGTACTCCAAGAAAGAAAAGTTTTACCTTTTTCTTTAAATATTTTCTTTTTCTGTTTGCGTGATCAGTACAACATAACAGTTCCTGTGCTCCTGTCATAATATGTACATGTATATAATGCGAATAGTCTGTATATAATGGCAGTAATCGTGTTCTACATTCCGATTCTTTAAAGAAGATCCACTTCAGAAGGAAACAGCTTGTCAGACAAGTGTGATAAGCGAAATTCGATGAGAGATAATTTAGTTTAATTCTCAGGTGCCATGACAATGGAAAATATGTCTTTGTGGAGAGTTTATCTTAAATTACTGTGAAGTCGGTAAGGTTTGGGGTTGGTGTTACACGATTATAAATGTTGAAGATGAAAGTACAGAAATGGAGAAACATCATAAACATCTGAATGTAGCTTTCTTAGTTGCACCATCGACAATGACTGTAGATGCAATCAAAATACTAAAAAACAACTAAGCTGCAGGGAGAAATGTAATAACAGCTGAACTAATTATAAGGGTAGAAGATAACAGCCGTGGAACAAATACAGAAGCTTCTGACCAACATTTACAACGAAGAAAGAATGCCAGATGACTAGACAGGAGCGATCGTTGTACAACGATAAACAAGAAGCAGGAATTATAGAGGCGTCTCATTAATTAGCACACACTAACAAGATTTCTCCAAGGTTATCCTAAAAAAAATTGAACCAAATTCAAGAGAGGTAACAGACGAGGAACAAGTGGGATTTAAGATGAATCGATCCACTTCTCGGAAGTTGTGGGAGAAAATACAGAAGTCTGAAATACCAAAGAAGATTACAAATCTCTTAAGTTACACGGGATGGCTCGAAAGGGGTAATGAAAATTACTGAGAATATTTCGAGACATAAAACAGGGGCTAAGTAAGGACACAGAATATCACTCCTCGCGCTCAACATTATAACACAGGAAGCATTGGATGCAGCAAGCGAAACGGAAGAGGGAATTAGCATAGTAATAACAACGAATGTACTGGCCTTTGCATATGATGTAGTACTAATCACCGAAAATAAAGTTGATCTGACACCGTTCAGAAACGAAACTGTTTAAAAAAGCAAAAGGTTTTGGATTAGAGAGAAATTATGGGGAAACAAAATTGAAGCGGGTAGAAAGAAGTTAAAAGACAAAAAGATGGAAACTCTGTAGATTGACAAGCACAGTAGAGTTTAAATATCGGGGGGGTGGAAATAATGAGAAACAAGAAATACAAGCGAGGGTCAACCCGACATCTAAAGCGTCGCAGTCACTCAACAGACTAAAAATCCTGTGAAAGCTGTCTAGATTAATAGATGAGGGAGGAGAATGGCTAACATGAAAGAGTAGGGAGCCCAGGGATATTCCGGGTGATCAGAAGCAGTCTGAATAGGTGTTGCAGAGTAGGTTGTGCGAAAAAATGATTGCTAGAAAACAGTTCAATATGTTGCTCCGTTTCTGAGTTGATTAGAATTGAAGTTAGCCAACCAGGCCGCTGCGGGTGCAAATTCAAGCGGCCCGGAGGAGATGGTGTCACCAAATGATTCCTTCGTTTGGGTTATTAAGACCGAGCAAGAGAGCGATACACAAAGTCGGACGTGGGCTGGTAGAAAGGATCGAACCCGAGCCAAAGGCTCAGCAGTCTCGTGCGCTGTCATCTACGCTGTGAGAATAACGGACATTAACAGTATCTGGCTAGCCGCTTGAATTGGTGCTCCTAACGGCCTCAGCAGCTAACTTCACTGCTAATTAACTTGGAAACGGCACAAAGCTTTCAATTTTTTTCTTAACAGTTCAGGTGCTAAGAACTATGAGGGTTTAAAGCACACCATCATCGAGTCCACATTGAATTGAATATTAGAGAAATCCGTAAGATAGCTTTTGAGGAATGTTCATATGTATAAAGTGCGCCTACAGCAGAGATAGATATGACTCACTGTAAGCATGATGTGCTTTAGACATTTACGGTCCCAGCGCCTCAATTATTTCTCATCACATTCTACCTTACAACACCTTTACAAGCTTTTAAATCTGTATCTGACGACCCAGCATAATGGACCAGACGTTTTGGAAGCTAAGACAGGAGACTGAGATGGACCGCTCATGTCTGCAAAACTGAGGAGGCCTTAGTAGTAAGAAACCCTGAGGACGATGACCTGTACGCAGGCCGAAAATAAGATGGAGATACTAATTGACCAAGGATCTTCAGATACTTAGAGCAAGGGACGAAGATGCCAAGGACTGAACGCTGTGGGGGTGACTACTTTAGGAAACCAGAAAACCAATGTGATTTGTGGACCTGGAGAGAAATATTAAGGTATTCTTACCTTCTTCGTTACGTTGAAAAAGAACCATTTAAAGTGAGAACCGATATTTGCTTTTCTAATTTGAACAGAATATACTGTGTCACACAAGTAACGCTAAGCACTACTGCAAGCAAGACTTACTTTTATATGAAAAGGTTACATTTTTTGTACTGAAAGAAATTAAACGTGAGTATAATTAAAAAACAAATACAACAAATTACTTGGTATGATAACCAGCAAAAGACTCGGTCCTATATTACATTTCTTGCAGTGGGTACGTGCTGAAATCTTGCTGCTTATTCCACCACATCGTCCTCCATTGAGGTCTTGTATTTTCACAATCAGAAGGTTCATTCCAACAAATTGTAGCTCACTTGCTACAGAACAAGAGTCCTGTCGGTGGCGTCGCATAGCTCCTCAAGTGTACCTACACAAGTTCTTATCGAAAACGTACATGAGCGATTGTATCCCCAGTTTTATGGTATCCGGACAATGGGTACCGTGACGTCCAGTAACCACCCGAAGAGTGCACAGTATCATTTGCTGTTACAGATTTTTATCCTGTAGTGATTCACAATTTGCTCCATTGGAACAGTTCCATCACTGGAGGTATTCTGGAAGAATCGAAATATCTTAGTTGAGAAATCTGTATGAGTTTTATGTTACATCTACGATAGTTACGCGTGTAAACGTAGAATAACGCTCAAATGCACTAAAGCAAACTCCAGCTTGTCGATCCGAATCTGTAAGGCGCTACTGTGTTCCCTTGACCGTTGAGGACATATTTTGACATTAATCACTGCGTTCACGTCAGTTGTATTTGATGCTGTAGAAGCAACGGTGTTGTCAAGCCAGTTACACAGAAACAAACCAATTTTTTGTAGGCCAGAGACAGTAGTATTTCATTCGTCTTTCTTTATTTCCTTTGTCTGTGGAAGGTGACAGTTTTGGAGGATACAAGTTTCTCTTTCAGTTCCAGTGCCTCCAAGACCTTGTTCTCTAACAACACTTACATACCAATACGCATAATAGAATAAAGCATAAAAATTATTAATATAAGCTAATTAGTACTTATCAAGACTGAAAAATTTGCACATGTACTTGTGACACAATAATATTGTGTAAATTTAAATAAATGACACGTGAGTGTTGGTTTATTAAGGAACTATTAAGGTATCTGAAGGAAAACTTTTACATTAGTGATACTTACTTTAAATTCATGGTGTGATGAGATTCGGGTTGTAGAAATTATGTTTAAATTCAATTGCCAATCGATGCCAGTAATGTACTACTACTTATAACTACGAGGGTAAGTCAATTATTATCTGCAATTTAGTTATATTTTTGTTTGTTTTGGTAATATCGTCGTATTACGTTGATGACACATGCTTTGTTTTCAAGCATCTAGGTTTGTTTCGTTATCGCTGCCGTGCTGTTAATCATGGCTGCTCCGCTGTCTATTTGACACCAAGGAAGAGCAACGTTCAGAGATCCTTTTTTTGTGGTCGGAAGGCGCATCAGGGGCAGAATTTCATCGAAGACTTTCGGTACAGTACGGGTACACAACGGAGTGTCTACGAGTTGACTGAAAAATTCCGAAATGGTCGCACAAGTGTTACGCACGATGAAGGAGTCAGACGACCGTTTACCGCCACAAATGAAGAAACCACTGAGCGTTCACGTGAAGTGATTCTCTTAGACAGACGACTAACTATTGAGGAAGTGGCACATCGTCAGCAAATTAATCATGGTTCTGCCTACGAAATCATCCACAACAGACTTCGGTTTCATAAAGTTTATGCAAGATGGGTCTCAAAACGATTCACACAGCTGGACATCTGCAAAAATATTTGGATCGCTATGGTAACGAAGGGGACAACTTCTTCTACAGGGCTATGGATCCGTCATTACGAGCCGGAGAGTAAACGGCAGTGCGTGGAATGGAAACATCCAAATTCGCCGTGAAGAAAAATTTCAAGACCCAACCGCCCGCAGGGAAACTAATCCTTACGGTACTGGAGCATTATGGGGAAAGGGGCACAACAATAAACAGTGTACGTTACAGTGATATGCTTACTGCCAGGCTAATGCCTGCAATTCGAAGCAAACGCCGAGGATTGCTGTCAAAAGGTGTTGTGTTGTTTTGCAACGATGCCCGTCCGCATACTGCTGCCCACACTGCTGAAATGCTCCTGAAACTCAAATTTGAAGTACTGGACCACCCTCCATATAGTCCCGATTTTGCACCTTCTGACTATCACTTATTTGGTCCACTCAAACAGGCATTAAGGGGCCGTCGACTTGCCTCGGACGAAGCAGTGAAAGAAGGGGTGCATTCCTGGCTCGCAGCTCAACCGAGAATCTTCTTTTGTGACGGCATCAGGAAGCATGCACAACGATGGACCAAGTGCGTTGAGACGCTAGGAGACTATGTCGAAAATTGATGTTCTTGTGAGTTTCCGTCCGCAGCTCGTGGTCGTGCGGTAGCGTTCTCGCTTCCCACGCCCGGGTTCCCGGGTTCCCGGGTTCGATTCCCGGCGGGGTCAGGGATTTTCTCTGCCTCGTGATGACTGGGTGTTGTGTGATGTGCTTAGGTTAGTTAAGTTTAAGTAGTTCTAAGTCCTAGGGGACTGATGACCATAGATGTTAGGTCCCATAGTGCTCAGAGCCATTTGAACCATTTTTGTAAGTTTCCTATTTGATTAAAATAACATTATACAACTACTTTGCGGATAATAATTGACTTACCCTCGTCCTAACACTGGCATGAGAGAATATGTAGTCAACAATCCTTAAATTAGCATAACAAGCCTACAGACGTTCATTGTTACCTAAATTCACTAAAGGTCCAGTCCTCGGGGCTGGTTCAAGGCACAAGCCGCAGTTTCGGACGACAAGCTGAGAAGGATGCCAGATGCGCCACGCCTACAAGATAACTGCACAGGGCATATCACAATTTGCAGCGAGTTTCATAATTAGTAGCGAAAACTGACATCGATGAAAGTGAACGAGGAGGAGGAAGGGGTCAGGCGCCAAATTGTAAGTCGCTCGTGTGGTAAGATATTCTCAAACCGACCCTGCCGACATTAAACGTCTAACATTAATATAACGCTGGGCACTAATGAGTTAATGCACTGAATTCTTATTTGACAGTCCGCTCTTGTTATCCTCGTTAGCTGTAGCATGATTTCCTTGTATTATTTCAGACTAAATTTAAAAATTTTTTCCTTCTTTTTTTTTAAACCTGTCGACAGTCATACGTGCTATTACCACAGCGACCGGTTCCAGCTGTGATCCACAGCCGTCTTTACGTCACTATTGCAGCATTGGGAAGATGCCTCATAACACACAGAACCGCACGATGTCCGCAGTAAAACAAGTGATGAATAAAAATCTCTGGGTGTACATGACGCGTCAATTCAGGATATAACTCCAAGCTTTCGACCACTACCTCGACGGTCGTCGTCAGGGCTAAAACTGACTGTCGTGAACTAGCGAGGCTCCCACTTTTATATGCAAAGGACGGCTTCTGATTGGCTGGAATACGTCATAGGAACAGCGATATGGCGCGTAGTGATGTGGTGCCCTCTACTTCCATTGATGTAGGTTCTATCCCACGCTGCTTGCAGCGCCATCCCTTGAATCAGGAGGTAAAATGCGGGAAGTTTTTCTCTCCGATTTTTCTTTATCCAGTGCACTCTTCCAAGTGTTGCTAAGTGCATAGCCGTTGTATCTGTTAAAGTTACTAGCGCTAAGTCTAATTTCGACTGCTTCCCGGATCACAGAGTTCCAGTAATTCGATGCGTGGGCTATTACTCTGGTTCCTTGCCTCTTCAGGACTCTGCCTATCTTGCTCGTTGTATCACCGCAAAAAGGTAGCCACGCTATGTGTTGGTCCTCTTCTTGTATATGGCCGGCATCGTGTCTTACTTTCTTGGACAATACTGATTTAATTTCACCGCCAGAATAGCCATTCCTCTTGAAAACAGTCGTCAAATGATTAATCTCGGGACCGAGGTGGTGCTTGTCGGAAATAGTCCTGGCTCTGTGTACTAAGGTATTCAGCATAGCTCTCTTCTGAGACGGATGATGGAAGCTGTGGCTATGCAGATATAAGTCTATATGGGTTGGCTTCCTCTACACAGAATGGCCGAGTCGTCCATCCGCTTTTCGCTCCACCAACACATCTAAAAAACGTAACTTCCCTTCCTTCTCTACCTCCAATGTAAATTTTATGTTTGGATCTACACCATTTAAATGCTCGACGAACTGCTGCAGCGTGTCGATGTTATTTGAAGAAACCAGAGTAATAGCCCACGCATCGAATTACAGGGACTCTGTGATCCGGGAAGCAGTCGAAATTAGCGATAGTAACTTTAACAGAGACAACGGCTATGCACTTAGCCACACTTGGAAGAGTGCACTGGATAAGGAAAAGTCGCAGAGAAAAACTTCCCGCGCTTTACCTCCTGATTCAAGGGATGGCGCTGCAAGCAACGTGGGATAGAACCTACATCTATGGAAGTAGAGGGCACCACTTCACTACGCGCCATATCGCTGTTCCTATGACGTATTCCAGCCAATCAGAAGCCGTCCTTTGCATATAAAAGTGAGAGCCTCGCTAGTTCACGACAGTCAGTTTTAGCCCTGACGACGACCATGGAGGTAGTGGTCGAAAGCTTGGAGTTATATCCTGAATTGACGCGGCATGTACACCGAGAGATTTTTATTCAAGAAATACGTCGCGAAAGACTTCGTAGCCATAAAACAAGTGATAGTTGTAATCAATAATAAAAAAAGAAAAAGGATTAATTTTCAGCCACACCGAGAGCCAGTTGGTCCGAAGTGACAACCAACCGCTTTGGGCACCAATTTGCGAACAGGGCCAGAGGTGCCACAACTGTAAGATTTATGTACAGGACGTATCACACTAGAAGTGGCCGTTTCGGGCAACAAGCTGGAGAGGTGAACACGGCAAGTGGCATAAACCGATTTCCCAGACATTCCTCTTAGTGGAAGGGGGGTTAAAAGAAATAATGGACTCGTGTCGCCGCTTGCGAGTAGATACTCCACCATTTTTTTCAAAAACGACGGTCAGTGGTTTCGAGATACTATGTGTACCTTTTGACAAGCAAATAGTTCGGCCAAAGTAGTGGCACTGTAACTTTTGTCGCGGCTTCACGCTTTGCGCCCCTTCGTTGAGCTAATCACGTCCGTAGAAGATTACTATACGAATTATATCCAGTGCATATCGAAATAACGTTGTCCTTATTTGTCTACTAATTGTATGTTTGTTAGATGAATTAAAAAATAATTAGAAACAATAAAGGAACGAGAAAAGTTCCTGTAGTGTACTTTGATTCATAATCAGTTGCAAGATACAGTTTTCGGTAAAGTTATCTCTTATGCGTGGTTTGCTGTGAAATTATTGCCAACGTGTGATACCTTCAACAGAGTTAACCACTTTCTTTCATGTATGACAGTCATACGAAGAAATATCACTGTGACAAAGGTGCCTTCGCGTGATGTTCGTAGGTTTCAGAATTTCCATGTTTCGAATGTTTCTATGATCGGTGTCATCCAACGAAACGCACCAAATATTCCTGAAGAATAAACATAAGCATAAAAGATAAGAATTAAAATAAGAATTGATAAAAGAATGAAATACAACAAGACAATTTAAAAAGAATGTAACTCCTGAAAATACCATAGACACGTCTGCAATATAACAACTATATGACACTTATTATGAAACACAGTTGTAGTTTTACAATTAATATAATGTCCTTTTACCCCCTTACTTATAAGAAACATTGTTACGCACTAACCTTCTACGGACATGGGTAGATCAATGAAAAAAAATAAAATAAAGGAAAAGAAGAATTGAATTTCGAACATGGAGCGAAAAAGTGGGTCACCGTGACTCTAGCCACTGTGCCACCACGTGGGCTGAGAATACCGCGCGCTAAAAGTCTTATAAACTACGTCGATGACTCTGACCGTCGTTTCCTCAGAAACTGTCGATTGTCTACAGATAAGCCGAGACAAGCGTTCGGTTATGTTTACTCCTCTTCCATTGAGCTAAGTTTCTGTGAAAACGCGTTATGGCCCTTGCCATGTTCTCCCCGTAAAAGGCGCAACGGGACTACGCAAAAGCGAAATTTGTAAACTTTGAGCGTAAGTATGCAACATCCCTCTGATGATTATATTCCAAACTCTCAAAAATAAATGCCGGCTAGCCACTCTCATAACGCTTGCCCTTTAAATTTCAGTTGCGCTCTGAGTTAAGTGGATAAGGCGAAATTACAGCCGTCGGCATGGATCTTAACGTGGGCAACTTGTACAAATCTGAATGTGATTGAAGCTATCTGTCTGGAATAATTGATTTCTATATGATTTACTGTGATTCGAAATATCTCCCTGAACAGTGGTTAAATGGATCTAATTAGATGTAGTAAAGGAACCGAACAGAAACATCTATCAGTTAAATACTCAAATTTATTCACAGACACATCAGTTAACGACATAGAAATTCTACTGGGAAAATCATGACGGTTCTGCTTCCAAACTCAGATGTACGTACCTTGCCCGTCTATTAATTTGCTATTTGCCCATCCGAGAAATTACACTGTAATTAAGTACAATGATAATTCCACTCAATATAACCCTGAAAATTCCTGACTCAAGCAGTGACGGAAGTACTGATTACACTCAAAGGTTCACACATTCCTACATCTGCGATGAAATTGAGGCAGACAATCGTACTGGATTCCACCGGTTTGAAACCGAACAGAACTACTCTGCCGGTTTGCCAATTACACTCACCGCGATTATGGCTGTGTTGCGCCGCGCTTTACTCCGCAAATGTGCTGACCCTTCGTAAAAACTAGGTCGTCAGCGCACTGCGATGCAACACCAAGTTATTCTGTCCCCTATACCCGCCATCCACGGATTAGATCCGGACAACTCGGCGACCAAGGTGCAAGACGACGCCGCACAACCTGCGCGACAGAACGCCTTGCCCATTCTGGCGCTCACTTGCGCCCTCCTTATTGCTTCCCGCCAAACAGTGCTAGTTGCCAATTGTATTATTAAGAAGCACTGCTGCCTCATCGCAAGGATTCCTGCAACTATTGAACGCCGCCACAGCAGAGCGTCTCCGATTGCCGTTAATCAGGATAAGAACATCTCCCCTACTGCCAAAACACATTCACTTCACAGCTGCACTCTTCTCGCACATTATTACGCTAATCGCACGTTCTCCAGCCGCAGAACAAAATAGCACTCACCGCCACAATGGTTGCCCACCGGACATTAGCCTGTACAGTCGTGTAGCTGGTCAACAGCTTGTCGCTCCACGGGATGGGCGTTTCGGTTTCCCTCCGTTCTAAGATTTCACCACCCTAGTAGCCGGTCCTTTGCCCTCGGTCGGTCCCGTTTTGGACGTTGTGTTCCCTGTGCACCATTTCAAATCTAACGTGCTATTTATTCGCATGCGCACTAGAAACAGCAATAAACCAATGATTCTATCACCTTATTGATAAAGTAAAGAAATAATAATTACGCAGAACTCTTGCATTCCCAGTCACCGTATTTCTATTGCATCAGTAAAATTTGTCTTACCGATTTACCTTGTTGTCAGTCTCTGAATTACAAAATCATGCTCTAATTTTGATCCAAATGGCATGCAGAATTGGATGCTGCGTTTCATGTAGCGAAAACTGACGCAGGTGAAAATTTACGAGAGAAGAAAGGGGTGAGGGGCGGGGGGGGGGGGGGAGGGGGGGGAATACGCCAAATTATAAGTAGGTTGTGTGGAGAAATGTTCTTGAACCGGTCCTGGTAGCACCCTTCCACAAATTACCAATTACGTCCTTTCAACAAGAGTCAGGATTCTTCGTAGAAACAGTCTATGTCCCTTTCCACCTTCCATCCTTCTCCATCTGACCTACTCATGACTTGTGATAGTCGAACGTAGACGGTACACTAAACTACAGACCTCATTTACTGTTTTAACTACAGCCTCTTCCACCACTACACAAGTCACCTCCAACTGCATGCTACTCAGCTGTGGGAAAAGAATCGATTTAGAAGGCATGTGATATAAGGTACTGAATGGAACTTGATCCCACGAAGATGCTGTGAACCATACGGGTCACAGGCCTTCCATATTTGTCACTTCTCACTACCATTTCTTCATAAGCAAAGTTTTTGACATTATTCAAATTTTTCTGTTTCAGCATGGAGCTTAATGGCTGAATATCCTTAGTTTGACTACTTTGTGTTCACCAAAAGTCTCGTTCACTAATAACTATTTCATCTATGTGGGGCCTAATCGCAATGAAAATGGTCAGAAATAGGGCTTGTGAGGTAGCAGATTTTGCACCTTACATGGTGCTAAATCAATACTAGTATACCGAATACACAGAGATAGCCATTTAACAAAACGAGATAATTGGCCCACCGGTAGGAGAGAATGGACACAGAAAATAAAGTGGTGTGTGTCATGTCGAACTAACGAGATGGCCGCAGAGGCTGAAACACGGCCGGACCCTTTTGTCGGCTAGCACTCCAGGCCACCAAAGACGTTGGGAGAGGCTGGGCCACCACAACAAGAAGTGAGAAGGACCTATATGCGAAAGAGAGAAAGACGATTTAGCATCACAGTGGAAAATTTGCGGAAGACTGTGACGGGATTGGCGCAGAGCGCGAGAGATACATATTAAAAGTTTGGCGCCACCAGTAACCGCGGGAGAATTCTGTGTCTTGGTTGGATACAAACGCGCACGGATACATGGAAGAGTGTGACGTGATTGGCTACCAACGCGTACGGATCCATGCGGCGAAGAACGGCCAGGTTTGCAAAAATCTGAATGAGGACTCAGGGATCGGCACTGGACCGGAACAGTCGCGGTGTCTGTCTGCCCTGCTTGGAGAGCGCGGAGAGAAGTAGGTCGGAGAAATTACCGGCATTGAGTCCAGTGGTTAATCTCCAAGTCTGAATACTGTATAGCATACGACTCCACACACGTAGCATTATCTGTTCCTCTGAGAAGAGAAACAGATTTATTTGTACTAACTTGTGGTGCTCAATGCAATCTCAAGTGTACCTTTGCTGCCGCGCACTTGAGTCGACCAACTACTCTTGGCATATGTGCAAGTAGCTTCAGTATTGACTCGTGACGGTCTCCGCAATTGAACACTTACGTACAGGAGTTTACGGACGCAAACCACGTCCACGTTGGAGATTAAAGCCAAGCTCGCTCACGGGAAAGACGGCATCATGACGTTGAGTGAGCCGACCGCCGTAATCATCACGGAGAATTACGCTGATATTAGCAATCATCAGCCAAAGTAGGGCACTGTAATTCTAAATTAGTTCGTATTCCACTAGCTCTTTGACTGGCGCTCTCTGAGTCTGTGACCGTTCAGGCAGAACTTCAATAGTCACTTGCGTGTTCAGTATTGACGTATGGAGTTAGGAAAAGAGGATACATTGTGCCAATGATAGGCTAGTTAGGTTAGCGAGTGTATTGGATTGTCATATCAGGCTATAAATATTGCTCATCCTGATTTCTGAATAAATCTTAATTTGGTATCGTATGTTAATCACTGCATTATTGATTTCGTAGCTAGCAATCACCATAATTTTGTTTAATAATTAATATAATGATAATTTCAATGCAAATTATACTGGGGCATAACCGCGCGTTTAAATAGAGCCAACTTAAGTCAGATAGCAACTGAAGGTCGACTAAGACTACCAATAGATATTTCTCAACATTTCGATAAATGTACAATAAAAACCCCCGTACTTTGTAAGCTCATTTTTATATTTTCACCTTCCGCAATACATTTTTCATAGCCATCAAATTTACCGCTTTTTCCTATTATTTTATAAGGAATATTACAGACGCCAATTTTTTTTCATCGTATAGGTTCATAGGCATCCACCTCACACTATTAAGATCTTCCATTGAGGAGTACAGTTTGATAGTAGCGGTTCACTGCTTCCTGAGATTTTCAGTTGTTGGTTCAGTAGAATTTTCAGTAGGTACTGCGACTTTTGTTTGTCAAACAGTAGCTATACATTGTTTGCTTATCAGCGTGTACACATTCTATCCATTTCAACCATAATCTAGACCCCCGGGTACAATTACACGAAGTCAGATAAGGAACACCTCTCAATGCCTTAAACCAAAAGCATCAGATCCAGCACTTCTGTAGCGCTTCACATGATCTCATTTCTGAACCAGCACCACACGTACATGGGCAATGTCTGATTTGTTGCATCCATCTGCCATTCACTGGTATGTTGGTGGTGCTTGCAACTTGCAATTCGATCAATTACTCCTGCAGTACGAGGCACGTTCTCCACTAATCCGACATAATGCCGGTTTAGCATTTGCATTCAGGTCGTGTATACGTCGCCTGGTGTTCCAGTGTATTACCATTAATCTCATTCTGCCCAGATTCGAGTTCGTAACAGCTTTGTCACCACTACTACACAAATTTCCATTGTGACACAATGTTTCATCATACAAATCTGCCATCTATACATTTGTTATTCGCTATTACGACATTACAATAGCAGCTTTAAGGTTTTCGGCCCAACAAAGAGTGCGCTGCAGTAAACAGCAGTCTTGTCGATCTGTAGGTAATGACGTTTTATAATTGATAGTTGTGTGTGTGCCATTACCAGTACACTGCGATTGTCAGAATTAATTTTCGCTCAGTAGCGAATCGTACGCTTTTCTGAAACTTCGTGACAGATTAGAGCTGTGTGCCGGTGTGGTCTCGAACTTGGAACCTTGCCCCTCGCAGTCAGTGCTCTAACCGATTGAGCTATACAGGCACGACTTCTAACCTTCCATCATTGTTTTAATTCCATTATCTTATATCCCAAACTTCGAAGTTCTCCTGCATACCACGCAGTACTAGCACATCCAGAAGAAAGGATGAGGTGGAATTGTTAAGTCCTCCCCGGGTAACTCCCTCCGTAATGGCACTGCCCGCGAAAGGTGAGATTTTGGGTTCGATTCCTGGTCCAATACACTGATTTATTATGACCCAATTTTTCTTACTGTGATCTGTGTGAAGTTTATTGACAACTTTTACCTCACACAATGTACATGCGTAGACTGACACATCAGCAATTTTCGTGAATGTAGTTGTATCTTAATCTCTTCAACTTGACTCTCCTCCAGAGATTCAAGCTTATGGCTTATCTTCAGGTTTTGCGCTTGTTTATTTGTAATGCTGACAGTGAGATACAAGTATGGAATTTGTTAAAAGCGCCTCGGTGTTCCGGCAGCATCACTTCATTCTAACAATGCTTTGTGCCTATAATGCGTCCTGGAAGATAACTGCCTGTATCTCGAGGTTTGGCCTATTTGATATTGATATTGTCATCTTCCGTTCGAACATTAGTTTGATGGTGGTCCTTATAAGGAGTGAAACCTGCCTCCATTTCAACAAACATTCAGTGAGGTGAAGGAAGTTAAGGGGTAGCAGTATGCTTGCATACAGATGGTGGTAGTATCACGTACACAAGATGTAAAATATTAGCGCACTAACGGAGCTGTCATTTGTGCTCATGTCATTCGTGTGAAAAGGTTCCCGGCGTGATTATGGCCACAAGACGGAAATTAACAGAGTTCGCACGCGGAATGATAGTTTGAGCTAGAAGCATGGGACATTCCATTTGGGAAATCGTTTGGGAATTCAATATTCGGAGATCCACAATGTCAACAGCTTGCAGAGAATACCAGATTTCTGGCGCTACTTTCACCACGGGAAACGCAATGGCCGACGGCCTTCGCGTAACGACGAGAGCAGTGGCGTTTGCTCAGAGTTGTCACTGCTAAAAGACTAGCAACACTGCATGAAATAATCACAGAAATCAATGCGGGACGTATGACGAACGTATCCGTTAGGGCAGTGTTGGGAAATTTGCCCTCGGCGGGCTGCTGCAGCAGGCGACCGACGCGATCACCTTTGCTAACAGCACGACAGCGCCTGCAGCGCCTCACCTGGACTTGTCATCGTATCTGTTGGACGCTGGACGACTGGAAAATCGTGGCCTGGTCTAATAAGTCCTGATTTCAATTGATAACGGCTGCAGATAGGGTTGAGTGTGGCGCAGACCCCACGAAGCCATGGGTCCAAGTTGTCGACGAGACACTGTGCAAGCTGGTGATGGCTCCATGTGGGCTCTGTTTGTGTGGAATGGACTGGGCGCTCCGGTTCTACTGAACCGATTATTGACAGGAAATAAGTGTCCAAGGAATAGAAAAGCAACTGGAATCACTCAACAGAGGAAAGTCCACTGGACCTGACGGGATACCAATTCGATTCTACACAGAGTACGCGAAAGAACTTGCCCCCCTTCTAACAGCCGTGTACCGCAAGTCTCTAGAGGAACGGAAGGTTCCAAATGATTGGAAAAGAGCACAGGTAGTCCCAGTCTTCAAGAAGGGTCATCGCGCAGATGCGCAAAACTATAGACCTATATCTCTGACGTCGATCTGTTGTAGAATTTTAGAACATGTTTTTTGCTCGAGTATCATGTCGTTTTTGGAAACCCAGAATCTACTATGTAGGAATCAACATGGATTCCGGAAACAGCGATCGTGTGAGACCCAACTCGCTTTATTTGTTCATGAGACCCAGAAAATATTAGATACAGGCTCCCAGGTAGAAGCTACTTTTCTTGACTTCCGGAAGGCGTTCGATACAGTTCCGCACTGTCTTCTGATAAACAAAGTAAGAGCCTACGGAATATCAGACCAGCTGTGTGGCTAGATTGAAGACTTTTTAGCAAACAGAACATAGCATCTTGTTATCAATGGAGAGACGTCTACAGACGTTAAAGTAACCTCTGGCGTACCACAGGGGAGTGTTATGGGACCATTGCTTTTCACAATATATATAAATGACCTAGTAGATAGTGTCGGAAGTTCCATGCGGCTTTTCGCGGATGATGCTGTAGTATACAGAGAAGTTGCAGCATTAGAAAATTGTAGCGAAATGCAGGAAGATCTGCAGCGGAAAGGCACTTGGTGCAGGGAGTGGCAACTGACCCTTAACATAGACAAATGTAATGTATTGCGAATACATAGAAAGAAGGATCCTTTATTGTACGATTATATGATAGTGGAACAAACACTGGTAGCAGCTACTTCTGTAAAATATCTGGGAGTATGCGTGCGGAACGATTTGAAGTGGAATGATCATATAAAATTAATTGTTGGTAAGGCGGGTACCAGGTTGATATTCATTGAAAGAGTCCTTAGAAAATGTAGTTCATCAACAAAGGAGGTAGCTTACAAAACACTCGTTCGACCTATGCTTGAGTGTTGCTCATCAGTGTGGGATCCGTACCAGATCGGGTTGACGGAGGAGGTAGAGAAGATCCAAAGAAGAGCGGCGCGTTTCGTCACAGGGTTATTTGGTAACCGTGATATCGTTACGGAGATGTTTAACTAACTCAAATGGCAGACTCTGCAAGAGAGGCGCTCTGCATCGCGGTGTAGCTTGCTCGCCAGGTTTCGAGAGGGTGCGTTTCTGGATGAGGTATCGAATATATTGCTTCCCCCTACTTATACCTCCCTAGGAGATCACTAATGTAAAATTAGAGAGATTAGAGCGCGCACGGAGGCTTTCAGACAGTCGTTCTTCCCGCGAACCATACGCGACTGGAACAGAAAAGGGAGGTAATGACAGTGGCACGTAAAGTGCCCTCCGCCACACACCGTTGGGTGGCTTGCGGAGTATTAATGTAGATGTAGATGTATGGCTACTTGGAAACCGTCTGCCGCCATTCACGGACCTCATGTTCCCAAACAACAATGTACTCTCACCGAGCAACAGCTGTTTCGCGATTGGTCTCAAGAACATTCTGGACAGTTCGAGCGAATGGTTTGGCCACCCACGTCACCCATCGTAATTTCCCATTGAACGTTTGTGAGACATAATCGAGACAACAGTTCGTGCACAAAATCCTGCAGCGGCAGCACTTTCTCAACTATGCAAAGAATCAGCATGGCTTAATATTTCTGCAGAAGCTTCCAATGGCTTGTTGAGTCTATACCACGTCAAGTAGCTGCACTACGCCGGGCAAAACGAGGTGCGACTCGATCTCAGGAGGTACCCCATCACTTTCGTCAACCCTGTGAACTGTAATCAAGCTTTGCTCTCCCTCTACAGTTTTTAACCCCCACACGTCCCGCGTTACGAAACTGACGATTCCTTGGCTCCTTCGTTTAGTTATGCCACAAATTTATTTTTCCACCATTTTACTTAACAGCCCTACTGTTTCGATCCATCCATATAATTTTCATAATTATTCTGTAGTATCACATTCCAAAAGTTTCAAGTCTCCTGTTGTCTGAACTGTTTGTCATCCTCGTTTCACTTCAGTACAAGGTCACACTCCAAACCAATACCTGCAGAAGAGATTTTCTAATATTTCAATTTACATTCTCTTTCTCAAAAATGTTTCCCTTGCTACTGGAAAATCTCCATTTTATAGCCTCTCCATTTAGGCCAGTTTGGTATCCAAATAGGAAAACTTGTATACTACTTCAGCAGACATTTATAATGGATAAAATAGAATGATTACTTTAAATGTCTCATTATGTAATGTAGTTCACTCGACATCGCTTTTCACATTCTATTGCCCTAGTTTTACTACCGACGTAGAATACTTTCAGTTAGTCTGTGCAGTCTCTTTGTTATTTGTGTGACTAAATTACAGATACCTTTAGGTAATTGTTGTACCCGATTCATCATTTATGTTTTCGAAAATTTACTGTACGCAAGAGGAGCGGAGAAACAATGGGCCGTAAGAAGAAAAACTCCTAACACCCGTACAGATGGCGACACACCTCATAAATCGAAGTCAACTCAGCTCGCTGCGTCACTAATTACGGCAATTAAGCCCAGGAGAAGGCCATTACTTGTGTACAGGGAGGTCATAAATATCTGCTAAGTGACGCCCGTCAGCCGTGCGGGGAAGGAAATAAAAAGTAACGCGACAAGGAGGTACATGGAAGTGAACGGTGGGCAGATGCTGCGACGACGTCGCGACACGCTATTAAACACCAGGGCTGCATAAGTTATCAAGAGCCTTATTGTCGAGAGTTATTCGGCAGTGGCACGGAGCAACTGTTTAATATCGGACGAGCACAGATCACAGGGCTGCGATGTAAATGAGACTCGCCGGTAATTAGGGAACTTCGTCAACACCAACCACCGTCACTGTGATACGAAATATTCACGAAAAATTGCTATGTTAAAAGCCTATTCGGTGAAATTATTTAGGTCTGGCTATATCATGAAACTGTCGATGTTGCCATGAAGGCTCGTCTCCTGTGCTGGGCCTATTTTATTCTGGTAGTTGCACTGGTTGGTATTTTATAAAATAGTTCGTTAAAGAACTATATGGTGAAGATTTTTTAGAATAATTGCATGAAATCACTACTAGTTTAATATGTTTTCCGTCTTCTACACGCTTCGTTATAGAAGTGATTTCTGAAATAGTATACTCTGATTTTAGCGGTATGTCTGTTTCAGATTTTCACCTGATTCTAAAGAAAATTTCAAGTGCCAATTTTACCAGAGTAACTTACCAGACGAAGTGTAATACATATATACCTGTAAATACCACCAGTAATTTTCTGTTAACACTTCTCTCAGCCACTGAGAGTCTATCAGAAACTACCATTTCGAAAATACCTATCTTAATCACATTTCTTCTGAATGTCTAGAAAGTAATGTAAGTATTTTCAAACGAATACAAACGAGACGAAGCTAATACGGCAAGAGCTGTCTGTGCCATAAGAGAAAAGAGAATGGGTACTCTGAAGGGAAAAAAAGTTTCATTGTGACTCATCGAATATTGTGATGTTTCAGCAAAAGGATAGGTATTTCAGCTCCTAATATACTGTCAATTAATTTTGGAAGGAATTCTCACACACTTGCTGACAGAACCTACTCTGCCTGCCATCAATAAAGTGCACTGATTCGTTACTGAGAGGTGGATAGGAGACTGATGACGTTAGATGTTTAGTCTGCTTGAAACTGTGATCAGGAGCAGAAACGTATACATGGAAGTTTGAAAAAGAGTTAGTCACATTCCTTATCTGTCTGCGTCTGAAAATGTGCGAAACTTCCTTCCGAAATTAGTTGGCAGTATATTAGGAGATGAACTACTGTCCCTTCTCCACAAACATCACAACCTTCCATGAGTCACTAAGAAACGTTTTTTTCCTTTCAGAGTACTCATTCTAAATTCTCTTACGTCCCCCTCGTCGTATTTCTGTTCTTTTGAAAAGATGTACACTACTTTCTAGACACTCAAAATCAAAGACGATTAAGGTAGGCTTTTTCTAAATGGTAGTCTATTTCTTCCCACGTTGCTTCATAAGAAGTAGAAATTTAATGTTTTCATCCTAAAAAGGTATGTGAATAATGGGCCGGCCGCTGTGGCCGAGCGGTTCTAGGCGCTTCAGTCTGGAACCGAACGACCGTTTCGGTCGCAGGTTTGAATCCTGCCTTGGGCATGGATGTGTGTGAGGTCCTTAGGTAAGTTAGGTTTAAGTAGTTCTAAGTCTAGGGGACTGATGACCTCAGATGTTAAGTCCCATACTGCTCAGAGCCATTTGAACCATTTTTATGTGCGTAATGTCTATCCATCTAGCGTTAATGAATGTCATTGAACAATTTGAAGTGAAACACGGCCATCCTTATACTGCAGAGAGGTCGGAAACTATAAAATGAGTGCCCGCATCTCGTGGTCGTGCGGTAGCGTTCTCGCTTCCCACGCCCGGGTTCCCGGGTTCGATTCCCGGCGGGGTCAGGGATTTTCTCTGCCGTGTGATGGCTGGGTGTTGTGTGCTGTCCTTAGGTTAGTTAGGTTTAAGTAGTTTTAAGTTCTAGGGGACTAATGACCATAGATGTTAAGTCCCATAGGCTCAGAGCCATTTGAACCATTTATAAAATGAGTATATATTGGATTGGTACATAAATTCGAAGTGTTTTTGTTTTGAATATTGGAATTCCGATTGTTATGGGTTTATTTGTAGATTGTCATTTGAGATTAATATTGTCATTTTCTCACTTGGAGACTAGAGAGTGGAGCTGTGAACGCTAGAAAATGAAGTGTCAAGTGGGGAAACAGAAAATTTCTGGCATATTCTTCCGCTTGATTTCAATAGAGACGAGACAGCAGCGGAGGCAGCGAAGTATTTCGCCCATGTTTGGGGATAACAAGGCAAGAAAATGGTTTTCTCGTTTTAAAAGGGATCGTTTGACAGTAGTGACTCTCCACGTTCGATAGTGAACGTTTAGATTCATCAATCCACAATGATCCACGTCAGTGCACAGTGGAGCTGGCAGATGTGATCATTCCATCATCGTGCGACATTCATGCAATGGGGGAAGTTCAAAAATAGAGTATACGAGGTGCGACAATTAAGTAAAGAGACAGATGTGAAAAAAAATATTGCTTACCGTTTTAGTCAAGTTTAGTGTTGTCTCCTTCAAAGTAGTTCCCTTCTGATTGCAGACACTTTTTCCAGCGCTTCTGCCATTCGCGGTAACATTTCTGGAACTCATCTTCTGTAACATCCTCCAAAACCCTCGTCACAGCTTTTTGGACATCTTGTGTTGTTCGAAAATGGTGTCCCTTGACCACCGTTTGACTCTTGGAAATAGAAAAAAGTCGCACGGAGCGATATCTGGTGAATAAGGTGGCTGTGGTAGTACTGAAATTTGTTTTGAGGTTAAAAATTGCTCAATTGAGGGAGTAGTATGGGATGGCGCATTATCGTGATGCAGAATCCAATTATCAGCGTTGTTGGTACGGACACGAAGAACTCTTTTACGAAGTCTTTCTAAAATTTCTTTGTAGTAATATTGGTTAACTGTTTGTCGTGGAGGGACCAAATCTTTATGACCAATTCCCTTGGAATCAAAGAAGCACACAAGCATGCATGGTCGTCCACTGTGGTCTTCATCTTCAGCATTCGTTCCGCCTTCACTAAACATTTGATGCCAACGAAAAACTTGAGCTCTTGACATAACCTCCTCTCCAAAAGCCTTCTGAAGCTCACCTTAAGTTTTCGTCGCGTTTTCACCCAATTTAACGCAAAAAGAAATGGCATACCGTAGCGGAATATTATGCGGTTCCATTTCCTTAACGAGAGGCACGGACACATGTTAACTTATTACACACAACTCGGGACTGAGCAGCTGCATTGATGTGCCGCTTGGACTAGAAGCAGCTTATAGACCAAGGTTAAAGATATTGTGCCTACGCAAGCTTGCAGCGTTGCCACATCTTGCAAAGAAAATCAGTCTCATTACTTTATTGTAGCACCTCGTATATGTGCCATACCCCCTATGCCTAAATCACAAAAATCAGCGAGTGGCTGTATGTGTATCTTTACTTCCTCGTCATCAATCGGCTCGTGAACAACGTCGACCATTCCTATCCCGTATAGCTATTGGTGACGAGAAACGGTGGCTTTATGCTAACTTAAGGAAGAGAAAGGAATTGTTGAGCCCAAGCAAAGCAACAACTCCACTATGAAGAGCTGCGCGCGTCCACAAAAAATAATGTTACGCATCCGGTGGAACGGCGACGGTGTGGTCCACTACGAACTGCTTCCACGAAGTGTAACTATTACTGTTGACATTTACTGTCAAAAACTGAGGCGTCTTACAGATGCAATCCAAGAATAACGACGAGGAAGACTGCGTGAAGTGATGCTACTCCACGATAACGACTGTATGCATTCTGCTAGTCTGACACTAAACACTACACAGCAGCTCCGTTTGGAATTAATTCCAAACCCGCCTTTTCACTTGGTCTTACATTCTCAAAAATGGTTCAAAAGGCTCTAAACACTATGGGACTTAACATCTGAGGTCATCAGACGCTTAGACGCTTAGACTTAGAACTACTTAAACCTAACTAACCTAAGGACATCACACACATCCATGTCCGAGGCAGGATTCGAACCAGCGACTGTAGCAGCAGCGCGGTTCCGGACTGAAGCGCCTAGAACAGCTCCGTCACAGCGGCCGGCTTCTTACATTCTCAGATTTTCACAATTTTGCGCTCCCTATTGAACAGCCTTCAAGGAACTTCATTTTCTGACGAAAATGCGCTCCGAAGAAGGCTCGACGCCTCAAAACCAGGTGATTTCTACAGTCACGTAACGTTACCTCAGCGTTGGCAGACTTTTACAAATAGTGAAGGAGACTACAATGTTGATGACTAAATTCTCTGTTATGTATATTTGTTGCGTGTATTGAACTTATGGAAACACGTTGCGAACTTATGCACCAACCCAATATAAGTGCCTCTGGTCGCTGTGCTCCTATGAGATATTACCGTGAAAAAATACGAACAACCAGTGTAGGAGACGGCTTCCTCCAAAGAGAGGTGGCCTTGGTCATCCATCGGGCTTGGTTCACGTCGATTCATTCTCTACTTGTTTTTTAACATCCCGTGCGAAAGGCCAACCAGTACTGTGAATCTTTAGTTATTCGCTAACTCTGTAAGCCCAGCGTACTGGGCACTGTGGAAAGCTGCACAGGATGTAGAACTGGTATCAGGCGGTCGCGTGAGTCTCCAACGCCGGTGCGAGAAGTGTCATTGAAGTGTTTATATATCTGTGGCTTCATGCAACAACAAGCAGTGCCAATTCTTCATTAATTTCAGGTACGTTACTTAATCGGCTAAGGAAGTTACCAAGCTTTATATGTTAGAGTAACTAATTTTTATGAAAACGAGAGGGCACTGCTTTCTTGAAAACCACGGAAGTACTTCATGCAACAATAACCAATGTATACGTTGGTGAAGGATATTCCAAACTTTTCATTCATGTAACAGCCAATGCCAATAATGAGGAACAAAGATAGAGGAATAAAAGAAAATTCGTTTAAATCTTCCACCATCGATACTAGCAGACTGGGCTTACTGTACAGAGGCTATGTGCTTGCGTGGCACGAACATATAGCCACGTGTCTGTTGGCAGAACATCGGCGGCATTTCAAATCTACATCTTATCTTCCGATGTTTTTACTACATTTTTCCCACATTTCTTAATAAATTATTGTGTTAAGTCCTAAGAAAACTCTGTTTTTCTTCAGTGTAAATTTTTTTCTTTGGGGAAAAATTCAGCCAGAACTGAGCTAAATCTGCTGCCATTGCAGTTTCAAATACCTAACATATACGTCACACGCCAGTAGTGTGGGCAACGAGACGAAATTACTAGATAAGCCATCAACTAAGGTAAATTCCACCAAAATTCTTTTAAAAAAGTGAGAGTGAGTTCGTGTCCAAACGAAAAATATTGCATGCCTGGATTTTTGAGCTCTGGATACTTATAAATGGAAACAGGCAATTGATATACTTGTCCACGAAAGCAAGACAAACGCAGCTAGGAAGGAATGTTAAGTATTGTTAAAAACGCTAAACCTAGGAAATTCTACGTGAATTAAGTGAAGCAACGCAACATGATAGAAAAACTAAAAATACTTCAAGTGGGGAACTCCTATGGCACACTGCTTACGGTTTCACCCAGCCTTGGTCGTGGACTTGTAAATAAACTAAAATACATTTGTGCGGCATAGCGATACGGTTCCAGGGCTTTAAAATATTCCGCCTTCTGGGGTGATATATGCTTCTTCACACTGTCAAGGTGAAACAATAACATTTACAAAGTTAAACCGCCAACACTATGCCCGGTATTAAATTTCGTAGGCAGCTGATCAATAATATTCCTGTGCAACGCCGTTTCTGCCAAATTTATATGCACTTGGAGGACAGTTCACATTAGGTATGGTAGACAAATTCCATTATTTTTTATTGTCTTGAACTTTTTCTATTAATAGTATCCAATGTATATACAGCAACAGACATTTCCACTATAAATATATGTATGTTTCTCACTATTCTCCACATCAAGATATATTCATCTTCCGTAGCTGCTTCGCCCTTCGTCATTAGGGAACTTATTGTTACAAAAAAGAACCAATTTTATGTAGGTTTATGACCAAATATTCAAATGTACATTCCAAAATATAATGTGCGTCTGATATCACACGCTTTGCTTTCAACAAATAATTTACGCGATAGCACTTTTATGTGTGTAAAGTTTATATAAACTTCAGTTCACCAGTTTTCAATGAATAAATTTTCATTAGCATAACGATACTTACGCATGAAATGTAATGCCGTTACTGAGACAAAGCGCTTTGAACGCCTGTAAATATTACACAAAGTCACTATGTTTTGCCGATAATCACATGGTTTCAGCCGGGAGATGCTTGAACCACGAAAATGACGTCATGCCCAACCTACTGGTATCTACGGTCGAAGGTTTAAATATAACAGGATCTAGCAATGAGCAGAATATAAAGTTGGGAAAAGTTTCTACCAATACCACTTTTACCTAGTGGTATACCTTTCCATAAGCCATCGTTGTGGTCTTTCAATGTAATTGTCGGGTGAAACTATTACTGGTCGCAGAAGAAATGAAAAAGTTTTTTTGTATTTACAGGTATATACTGTCGATATCTGAAGAAGTCGCCTGCAGTTGCCAGAAAATGAATATTACTTGCTCAGTTATTCTTATGAATATACTGCACAAGGAAAAACACTGTAGTGGTAACTTGGGACGTTATTAATCATAAGTTCCTTGAACGTGATCACACTCACATCGAGACTAACTCCATTTAAACACTTCTCGAGAAACCATAAAAGAATACAACTGTAAAAATTGATACACCTAAGGTTTGGAGTCATTCGATCAGATTACTTCCAACTATCGATAAATGCAGTTCAAATTGAAGAGAAGGATTTCATTCGTTTCAGTTAAATTATTCGTCCGTGTTACCTTGATAGGGAAAACATAGATTTTAGGTAAATATAAAATGGTTGCAGTAAACGGACAATTAACCTGGGAACGATACTACAAATTTTCCTTGTGTCCAGAAACGGTGTTCAAGATATTTAATCTAACAAGAAGAGGCAAACTTCCTGTGAACGATGATTTGCGTCTCTCACACGACACATATATGATCATGCACACAGAAGGCCAGAGGCCCACAGTTGCTAAGGCTCCTTATGCAGCCACGGAGTAGGTCATTTCGCCAGAACCTGTTATCAGGTAGCTCAGGAGACCGTGAAGACTGCAATATCAGGTAAAACTGATGATGCGGAATGTTGCAGCGTGGAAACTATATATTTTAGATGAGTTTTAAAGAGTTCTTTTTCTCTATTGTAGACTGATGAAAACTGCGACAGTTCCATACGGAAAATATCTTCAAATTTTGTATCGTACACTTTTATCTAATGTTGTTCTCTTTGTATCAATGTAAAATGTAGAACACGTATATATTTTAATTATGCAAGTAGCAAATTTTATTGTACTGCCCAAAAGAGCGAAATTAGACAAATTTTGTAATTAATTAATCTCATAAAAATAATCAGTGTCTAAAGGTCACTGGAACTAATTCACTACAAAAACAAACAATGCCTGAAAAATTATGATTAAGAAAAGTGCTAGAGAACTTTTAGTAAGCATAAATAATAGTATTTATAAGCATACTTATCAGTACCAAATATGAAACTGCAGAACAAATTATTAACAGTATTAATGGCACTGAAATCTTTATCAAAAAGTTCAACGTTCGATTCCCAAGTAAGCCATAGTTGGTTGTATAGGATCAGAGCAGTAAACTGAGGCGATATGAAGACGTGACAGAATGGGAGATGGCGCAATCGCGTTTGGATGTACCCACGTCTACACAGTGAATGAAATTGTCCGATTTGTTGGTGTAATAACGCGAACAAGCAGTACTGTACCAATGGCAGCCCTATAACACGGCATAACAGCAGTCATAAGAAGATCATAACCTAAACGACCGGAGACGAGAGTCACGCTTTGACAATAGTAGTCGGTTTCAAACCGCACATTAATTTCTGCTGTCAGGAAGTGTAGATCCATCTCAGATTCCGACCAAACACAGCGAAAGTGACTGTATACAATGGACAGCTAGAGTCGGATACCCCCCCCCCCTTTTTTTCTGTGCAGTCTCGCACATATAGCAGCTGGATTCTTTTTTCGTACTGAATGTCTTGTATACACAATGAGATATTAGTTCACAATGGTACTGTCTTCCTCTGAAAATCAATTGGTTTGACAAGATCGCTAGGTTAACATAATAACTGGAATACTAGCCGTCCGCGGTGGCCGAGCGATTCTAGGTGCTTCAGTCCGGAACCGCGTGACTGCTACGGTCGCAGGTTGGAATTCTGCCACGGGCATGGATGTGTGTGATGTCCTTAGGTTAGTTAGGTTTAAGTAGTTCTAAGTTCTAGGGGACTGATGACCTCAGATGTTAACTCCCATAGTGGTCAGAGCCATTTGAACCATTTTTGGGATACTAGTTTCGGCAATATGTATTGCCTTCCTCAGATCTATTAAACAAAAGAAAAAGAGTGTGGGTTACAGGAATAAAGAGAAAAAAATAAAAAATAAATGTAGTAGGGCATACACAACAGCTCAGTAACAAAAATTACGTACCCACGAAACCGTGCATTGGTTGCTACATCATCCTGTGCTTACACAACTTAGCACAAGAGGATTCTCCAATATGCTGCAAAATAACTCTCCTAAAGTTCTGCTCGTATCAAAGTCAACGAGCAGTGTGATTCTTACTAACGTTTGAAAAAACCCTTAGCGACATAGGTGACATCGAGACAAGTGGATGGCAAGTATTGTACATGTGACGTCATATCCTAAATATAGAGGGTGTTTTCGGGCCCGTGGGTGGAGGGATGACTGAGCGATGGAATACTTGCATTCAAGCAAAAGGAGCGAATTTCGAATACATTTTGAAAACGTAACATTTTGTAAACATATGAGTTACAAAATTGGTGTCGTCGCCATAACCAAGCAAAAGCTGTTCTTATTTTACTGCACTCAGGTTCGGATGGTCATGTGTCATCGACAGACAGGCACAGTCGCTGCACGGGTGCCAAGTTGCGTCATCTGGTGACGGAACATCTTCAACATTTTTAACACCTTCGGGGTATTTCCCGGCATTTGCGGCCCCATGTGTGTTACATTAACTTACTTGTCTCAGAGTCACCTATGTTATTTTGGAGGTTTTTAAACGATAATAAGAATCAGACTGTACAATAATGAATGCCTCAAATAATTAAAGATTTTTAATTAGAAACATACCATAATATACTCGAGTCATTACATGGACATGTCAGGTGTTCTGTCATAGTGTGTAGGAGTATGCACGGCTCGAACAAGACAAATATAGGCCACACTTTGCTGCTTTGTGGTATAAAGCCACGTTGGCTGCGACAGAGTAACTAAAGTGTGTCAAGAGCTGCAATTCAGATTATAGGTGGTCGTCGTCAGAAATAACTTTGGCTCTGTGTATTAATGTTCAGAACCACTTTCTTTTGTACCGGGTGGTTCGCGAGAATGAGGACTTGGTTAGTCTTGCCAGCCGACAAAGGAGATGCCACTGTGGTTCTGACCTCAGAAGACTACCACTTGAAGGTGCTCCATGTAATAGAAGATAACACGTACCGGAAGTTTAGCTGCGATCCGACACAGACCACAGTCAGGGAAGTTACTGAAGGAACCTGGTTTACCAGATGAATTGGTGAAGAAATTAATGCCTAACGCCGCCAGGCCTCCCAGGCTCTATGAACTGCCGAAAATACGTAAGGAACATGTTCCTCTTAGGCCCATTCTTACTGCAATCAGCTCGCACACCTACAGACTGGCAAAAGATCTTGAAGGGTTGTTAGCGCCAAAACTGGAATATAGTGAACAGCATGTTGTAAACTCGCAGGCATTTGTTGAAACACTCAAGAAAATAAAAAAAATATATATGAAGATATCGGACATGTCCGAAAGAACAGAAACCATCTTCAAATACATACAATTAAGGCTCACCGGCCATTTGACCATCTTCTTCCGTGCAGATGCACAAACAGGGCCAGAAGTCTTACGGGAATCGGCAAAGGCCGCGAGTACTGAGTATAATGAACAGGGGCGGCACTATGAATACAGTGCGGGACAATAAGTTACGAATGTGCGTCTCACGGGAGGCGTGCCAGAGATAAGTCCCTGCAGTCCCACGATCCTGTGTCCTCGGTGGGTCAGATGGTTCGTGTTCCGTCAGAGAGCTGGTTGGCTTCTCTAATAAAAAACTGAGTGGAAGGATCAACATACGAACTTGACCGGATGTCATGTGGCGTCCGCAACGACCAAACATAACGATCAAAAACGAACAAAATGCAAAAAAATAAATAAAAAATAGATGGTAGAGCACTTGCCCGCGCAAAAAAAGAAAAAAATGGGTAGAGAGTCTGCCATGTAAGCAGGAGATCCCGGGTTCAAGTCCCGGTCGGGGCACACATTTTCAACTGTCCTCGTTGACTTACACCAACGACTGTATGCTGTCAGGGGTATTCATTTCATTGTAAAATGAAAATAGGCCGAAACGACTTCATGGTTAATCTGGACTTTTTACGAGGTTGTCAGTAAAAGACACGCTGGATCTTATGACCAGTTTCCACCTGGAATAGTCAACGTACTTCTTGTGCCGCCACGAATATTATGAAATGATGGATCGCACAGCAATGGGCTCACACTATCTCCTGCAGTCTCGAATTTCTTCATGGAGCGCTTTGAGGAGCATGCTTTGAACTCTGTGATGTTGCGTCCGCCATGCTTCCTAAGGTACGTCGGTAACACCTTCCTCGTAAGACCTCATGGTGAAAATACGCTGCAGCAGTTGGTGGCTAACATGAACGGTTCCATCCCAACACTGAATTTACCATCGAGATGGAGAAGGAAGGCAAGCTACCGTTCTTAGTTTTTTACTTGAGCGGAAGGCAGGAGACCGGCTTTCTCATTATGTGTACAGAAAACGGACAAACACTGATCCATATTTGAACGCTCATAGTTTTCACCACTCTGTACACAATAGAGCGGTTGTGAACACGTTAATACACATAGCCAAAGTTATTTATGTCGACAACCACCTACAGTCTGAACTGCAGAATTTGAGACAGGTTTTCATAGAGAAAGATTATAATGAAAGAGACATTGCAAACTCTTTCAGTTGTAACCGAAGGAGGACGCCTCGTTAATCGGTAGAAGAAGCCAAGCCGGCTGCTTTCCTGCCATACTGTGGGGCAACGAGCAGGAAGTTACGACTTGTGCCGCAGTGTTCCGGCCCGCCCCCAAGACACGAGATATGTTGCACCCAGTTAAAGAGGACGTAGCTCTTCGTATGCCCGGTGTGTATGGTGTCCTTTGATACTTGGTCATTTGCGAGTGTGGCGGCATCTACACTCCTGGAAATTGAAATAAGAACACCGTGAATTCATTGTCCCAGGAAGGGGAAACTTTATTGACACATTCCTGGGGTCAGATACATCACATGATCACACTGACAGAACCACAGGCACATAGACACAGGCAACAGAGCATGCACAATGTCGGCACTAGTACAGTGTATATCCACCTTTCGCAGCAATGCAGGCTGCTATTCTCCCATGGAGACGATCGTAGAGATGCTGGATGTAGTCCTGTGGAACGGCTTGCCATGCCATTTCCACCTGGCGCCTCAGTTGGACCAGCGTTCGTGCTGGACGTGCAGACCGCGTGAGACGACGCTTCATCCAGTCCCAAACATGCTCAATGGGGGACAGATCCGGAGATCTTGCTGGCCAGGGTAGTTGACTTACACCTTCTAGAGCACGTTGGGTGGCACGGGATACATGCGGACGTGCATTGTCCTGTTGGAACAGCAAGGTCCCTTGCCGGTCTAGGAATGGTAGAACGATGGGTTCGATGACGGTTTGGATGTACCGTGCACTATTCAGTGTCCCCTCGACGATCACCAGTGGTGTACGGCCAGTGTAGGAGATCGCTCCCCACACCATGATGCCGGGTGTTGGCCCTGTGTGCCTCGGTCGTATGCAGTCCTGATTGTGGCGCTCACCTGCACGGCGCCAAACACGCATACGACCATCATTGGCACCAAGGCAGAAGCGACTCTCATCGCTGAAGACGACACGTCTCCATTCGTCCCTCCATTCACGCCTGTCGCGACACCACTGGAGGCGGGCTGCACGATGTTGGGGCGTGAGCGGAAGACGGCCTAACGGTGTGCGGGACCGTAGCCCAGCTTCATGGAGACGGTTGCGAATGGTCCTCGCCGATACCCCAGGAGCAACAGTGTCCCTAATTTGCTGGGAAGTGGCGGTGCGGTCCCCTACGGCACTGCGTAGGATCCTACGGTCTTGGCGTGCATCCGTGCGTCGCTGCGGTCCGGTCCCAGGTCGACGGGCACGTGCACCTTCCGCCGACCACTGGCGACAACATCGATGTACTGTGGAGACCTCACGCCCCACGTGTTTAGCAATTCGGCGGTACGTCCACCCGGCCTCCCGCATGCCCACTATACGCCCTCGCTCAAAGTCCGTCAACTGCACATACGGTTCACGTCCACGCTGTCGCGGCATGCTACCAGTGTTAAAGACTGCGATGGAGCTCCGTATGCCACGGCAAACTGGCTGACACTGACGGCGGCGGTGCACAAACGCTGCGCAGCTAGCGCCATTCGACGGTCAACACCGCGGTTCCTGGTGTGTCCGCTGTGCCGTGCGTGTGATCATTGCTTGTACAGCCCTCTCGCAGTGTCCGGAGCAAGTATGGTGGGTCTGACACACCGGTGTCAATGTGTTCTTTTTTCCATTTCCAGGAGTGTATATAGGCCAGACAGTTCGCTCAATTGCAGAGCGTTGTACCGAGCACAAGTGACATGTTAAACAGAGGGAGCTTGACAAGTCGGCTATAGCTGAGCTTTGCCTGGAAAATCGAACACAAAATACAATTAGAAAACACGAGAACGTTGGCTCATGGGTCGACATGCTGGGTGTCCGTTATAAAAGTGGCAGTTAAGAGTAAGGAGGCGGGGGCCCCAGTTTGAAACGTGGTGCCGGCCCATCGCACCACCTGACGTCACTCGGTCCCACGCCGAGGCCTACGAGAAAGACAGGCCGCGGTGCGTACGTCACGAAGGTAGTTCTGAACTCGCTCGCTCGCTCAACTCAAGAGACAAACTACGTTTCTAAACACGTTAACTCGTAATTAAGAGTGTATGGACAAAGGAGAGTTGGATTTTCTACTGGAATCCGCTATTGTGGAGTCTTACTGTTATTAGTCCTGCAGTGATGGAAAGTCCATAGGCCTACTTATAATTTCTTACGGATGTGCTGGGGTACAATAAAATTAAAATCATGTCAGAATGATTATCAGCTGCATAAGGAGGCACCACTTCTTGTGTGAAATACTTACTGTTAAGCAGAAGAGACTAAATGATGCAAACAAGACGTTATACCATTTATATCGAGTATTGATCTTAAATTAAATTGTGTTCTAGTACCGTTAATCAGTAAGACTTCATAATGGCGGATTCCAGCAGAAGAAGCAATTCTCATTGGTACGTACGCTCCCAGCTTCGAGTTAACAGGTTTATATTGTCTGCTGAGCTGAGCGAGCGAGTTCAGGCCTACCTTTGTGACGAACGCGCCGCGGCCTGTCTTTCTCGTGGGCCTCGGTCCCACGGCAGGCCGGAGCTGCTATGAGCTACCCAATTCAACTTCCGCGCACACGCCCTTTCGGTCCTCTATGATGGTGCCAGCGGTCGTAATCGTAGGTATATAAGCGGAAAATCGTGCCAGCCCCGTCAGTATTCCTGCCGACCTTCAGCCACTCAGCATCATGGGAGGCCTCATCCCATGGTCGAACACCGGTCGCTACCTAGGCGTCACTCTGGACCGGCGCCTGACGTGGAAGGCCCACATCAGGGAAGTAAGGGGTAAAGCGCTTGGCAGATTGCGCTTGTTGTACCCCTTACTCAACCCAGCGATGACCCTGTCCCCACACTGTGGCATCACTCTGTACCTGACACTAGTCAGGCCAGTGTTAAGAGTACGCTGCTGTGCCGTGGGGCAACGCGGCCGAGTCGTCCATCGCAAAGCTGCAGACGGTCCAGAACTAGGCGCTTAGGTTGGCGCTTCACTTGCCACGAGACTTCAGCATCGGAGAACTCGACAGAGTAGCGGGAGTACCGCTGCTCAAATACCGATTCCGGCAAGCGGCACATCGTTTTTATGCGGCCACCCGAATGTCGGAGTACGACCTTGTACGCAACCTGGGAAACCAAGTGCACTGGCGCCAGACCACAAGGTGGCCACACCTGTTGCTGGAGTGAAGGCACGCCGCAACATGAGCCAGATGAACTAAAAGAAGCAACGCAACCGTGAGGAAGATTCCGACGAGAGGACAACTTCCAACACATCCAGGAAGAAGAAGGAATGGCGTGGTCCGCTCACCCTACAACACACCGGAGTACGAAGCTCCGTGAATTTGCGTAGCGTAGCGTAGCCCCGGCAGTCGGCAGTTTTACTCCTGACGACGACGATGGTGGTGATAGCCATTTTATTCGAATCGATGCGTCTCGAAAACCGAGAAGGTTTCATTCGGAGTAACTGAAGTCTGGATTTGGAGTATAACGGAAGCTAGTGCTGAGAGGTACCATCAGATGGCGGCCTGTACTGTCTGACGTCATTAAAAACTAATGTTATCAGGGTCACTCTTTTGTTTAACATTAGAACTAACAGAAGAAATATAACATCAAAATAGTATACACCAACTAATCGTAATGGCAAAGTTTACACAAATTGTTGGTTGGGTTGTTTGGGGGAGGAGACCAGACAGCGAGGTCATCGGTGACATCGGATGAGGGAAGGACGGGGATGGAAGTCGGCCGTGCCCTTTCAAAGGAACAATCCCGGCACTTGTCTGGAGCGATTTAGGGAAATCACGGAAAACCTAAATCAGGATGGCCGAACGAGGGATTGAACTGTCGTCCTCCCGAATGCGAGTCCAGTGTGCTAACCACTGCGGGGGCACCTCGCTCGGTTTACACAAATTGTATTTAGCCATCGACATCTGCTCAGTGGCGCTGCCCCACCACTTTGTACGCATTGCGGCCAACTTTTAACTACTGCTGGAATGCCCTTTTTTTACTAATATACCTTCCATCTTGGGTTTGCCATCTGATTTATCAGCTGTTTTAGAAAATGATGCGCGGGCTGTTGCCCACGTTTTACTTTTTATCCACCAAAGCAATATGGTGTAGTCCACTTAATTTTTAGTTTTGGATCTCCACGCTTGCATTGTTTTTTTAGTCCTTTTTGTACGTGCCTTGTTTAGATTTCTTCTATTCTTTAGATTGGGACTGACATACGGTCGTTTCCCTTGCCTCTGTGTTTGCGTCTTATAGTTTCGAGTTGGGCGTGTATGACCTCAGTTGTTTTTTGCGCCCTTATAGGATCAAATTTGGCAGTTTCTGACGTCGTGATGACAATATATTCCAGTCATAAGTGAACGCCAAATTACAATGACCTAAAAAATAAAACAGAAAAACCAGAATAGTACAAGACACAAAAGCCAGGCTACAAGCGAAGATTAATAAAAGGGCTACAGGTAGAGTGATCTCAGACGAAGAAGGAAAGAAAATATCTGAAAGAATGAAGAAGTATTTGGCAGACAGAAAAGCTAAACACCCTTCATCTAATAATGACTTAGGATAATCCGTCTATAACATTGCACAATTAAGTTTTCTTATTGAATTATTATTGAACTGTATTACATTGCTGAATAACAATAACCTGTATACACCCTTGCATAACTGACCACAGTAGTTCTATAGGAGGCCGTAAAATAAAAGTTAAAAAATGCATTAACAAATTCATACCATACAATGTATGCAATAGAATTTGTTGTAGGGGCAAAAGTGGCACGCATTTTTCTTGTTCGTGCCGTGCATACTCGTTTAAAATATGCGTACTCACCTAACATTTCATTGTAATACCTGTACTTCTTTATGGTGGGTTTTTATTTAAAAAAATTTACTTGCTACATGTATTCATTATTGAATGTTGACTTTGGACTGTATCCATCCGTATGAGCAGAATTTTAAGAGAATTATTTTACAGCATACTTTATAGTGACAGAGTGGTTTAAGTATTGTATGATGTGACACACATTGTCTGATTTTATGGGCATCTGATTTTTACTTTTGAGTTGTTGTATATGGCCTACTATACTTTTTTTATTTGTTTCACTGCAATCCTGCAATCTCGACATATTTTCTGTTTTGTAGGTCTGGTGATGGCAATACATACTGCCGAAACTAGCAATCCAGTAACTGCGTTGAGATAGTGCCAAATAAATTATTTATCAAAAGAAAACTACAATTCAAAACTATAGATTACCTCTTGCACTGAATGATCACGTCAGGTAACCATTAGTTTTCTAGGTACAGATCCCATATGCAGGCAGTCGTCATTTGTTGATTAACTTTTTTCTGAGTTTCACTTCAAGGAGGCTTTTTCCCACAAGCAGTTTTACATTGCGAATATACTTAATCACATATTTGCGATTCTCAAGAATTACCATTATTATGTTACTAAGCTGTCAACTGTAATCTTTAGATTCAACAGCCAGTGCACAGTAAGGTTTACGTCTATACTGCATCTCCGCGCCTCAATGGTTTACGAGTTATTTTGTAATATATTCAAGTACATATGATCGTGTACAGAATTTAATTTGTAACTTAGTTCCCAGTATTTTACTATTTTCCTTTGATTTTTTTGTAAAGGGATTTTCTGATTAGCATTTAACCCATCTCCATCAACTCTATTTATATTTATTGTAAAAACCGTCAACCAGTTTCACAAAATAAATATTATTTCCTGATCTAGTTTCAGGCACCTATTGCCCTTCTTCAGACTGTCGTAGCCTCCGAATTGTTTGCGAGTGTCAAAAATAAGATTCATGCAGGATATTGTTAGGTCATGTGATTCTTAATAACTGTTAAAAATGGTAAAAGGGAGTCAAACAACCAGTGCAGACATCATGCCAGAACTGGAACTTGTCATGTTCTCATGATGTTGATAATAAGTCGAAGGCCCTGACAATGTCTCTTCTGTAATCTCCGGCTGAAATAAATGAGAAAGACAGAGCTTCAGAAAAAATTATTATTTGAGAAAACATTGTCACTGGCATCCTAAGTGCCAAGGAATTGCCAATGGAGAAATACCTTCACTCTTACGGTACGTAGCGATTGTGCAGGAGAAGAAACAAATACTCGTATCAACGTCTTCGATTTTTTTTTATACATGTAGATTTAAAAAAATTAAATAGCTTTACGTGTTCAGATTCAATGCTAAAATTGTTCTTTATAATATTCTTTACTTATTGTATGAGATTAATAAATGGGCGTATCTTCTGTTACTTTAGTATATTCCTAGATATAGATGAAATTTAGACTACTTATCAAAAAACTTCCGTTTTGTAATTTCTTCAATATTAATTTATACTTATCTTATTTTTTCTCATATTTAAGCATACAGAAGTATCTCATTCAGCTAATACCTTAGAAAGGTTTCGTGATGTAAAATTTTTACGTTAGTTACAGTTCAAAAAGAGAGTGGTAAAAAAACTTCTCCAGAATCAATGAAAAGTTTTCGACAAATTTTGTATCAGACATGATATATATGGTAACATATTTCGTAGTCTGATAACTGGAGTCGTTATGACAAACTTCTCACAGCCGTTACAATAAGCGATTTCTCAAAATTTTATACGTACCGACAACAATTACCTTGGGAGAAATACAATGTAAAGGAGTTCTGATTTAGAGGAAAGCATGACAACCGACGCTATTCCGGCTGGAAAATGTTTGGATCATGACACAATCACAATTTTGTGTACAAAATATATCAATGTCACGAAGGCGAAAACGAAGACGGTAAATGATTTTCGAAATCAATAGGTGCAGCAGTCACAATTTGTTAGTACATGCAAATTATTGACGCTTTGCTGTCCTTCAGAAAAATAATTGTTGCTACGTTTGACTACAGTAAATAGTGTTGTGTCGTATAAATTTTCCATATTTTTATTGGGCTACGACATACTCGCAGCCAAATTTTCAGGTCCAGTTACGAAGACAATATTTTAAACCAAGCAATTAATATCAATCAGTGATGACGATGTTGAAGACGAGATTGTAAACAGTGTTCGAGCGACATCGAGCCAATAAAATATTGTTGTAATACATACGTATAGAACTTCATACATTCCTGTGACATATATGATTCTCCCAAAGAGAAACACAGACCACTACTACCACCACCACTGCTACATCTTCTCCTTCGTTTTCTTAACCGCCTCCGCCCCCCCCCCCTCTTTCTCCTCCTTCCCTTTCCTGCTGCTGCCTCTGACTCTCTCTCTCCCTCTCTCCCTCTTTGTCTCTCTCTCTCTCTCTCTCTCTCTCTCTCTCTCTCTCTCTCCCTATCTACCTACCTTTGCGAGCTATTGGCTTGTTCTATAACGCTTGAAGTCGCCGGACAAATGCAAAATATCTGAATGCAAAATAACTGGATGCAAAGTACCTTCTGGTGCCGAATGTCCCCTGATATTGTTACTCGCGTATTTTACTGTTGTAATATACTTGCATTTTACACCATTGAATAGGAGGACTCGGCTGTGTTCCACTGCGAAATGTGCGCTACTATTAGCGTATTGTATGTTGCTAATTATATTCTCTGTTTCCATGATACAGATTGTTACACTGCACGCTTTTACAACTTTATTACCTCCGTCAGTAACTGAAAACATTTCTGTACCCTGTGATATTCACTTCCTATGAAAGGACAGAATTTGAATTGCATCGTTTAATCCTCTCCCTCTTCCGCATCCGTGAATCAAAAAATATTTCAATTTACCTTCTCCGAGTGTAATGGGCAATTAATGAAACTTGTTTTCTTTCTATCTGCAAAATTGTATTTTTCTTTCAGAGCTTACTAATATGGAAGTCCTTTGTCGTATCTGAGAAGAGTGTCTTTTTTAGTGTAATGAATGCAAACATATTTGAATCAGTAATAAGTGCTTCCATACACAAAATATTTCTGTTGTCGTTCTACGTGTGTTTGAAATAAATTTAAAGTACAAAGCGTATTTGTATGAATACATGTGTCTTTCCTCTTGAAATAAAACGCAGATTCACACAACATGAAATTCAGGCAAAAATAGAAATTCTTTTATAACAGTCCGCCTCTTTCAGCATCCACTGTTCATAACCTACTCTCCTAATCAGATCTATGTTAAATTAAGCAGATCCATTCGTTGAAGAACAACAGACCCTTCATGTCTTAAGCATTGTTTCACCAAGCAAGGTTTGATAGCTCCACTGCTCCAGAGACCATTGTATGACCAATCGCACTTCTGGAACTTGTCGTTCTCTGGAATGAAAATTTCAGCCGGTGCCCAAACTCAAGGCACAGCTTTTGTGGGATGAGAATCAGACGAACAATGGGAGAAGTCAAACCTACAGTCTGAAGTTACACAAGAATGTATTTCGTATGTACGTTAGCTCACGGTACTGTTCATCAGCCTGAAGCGGTGCTACGACCTTAGCTACGCCATCATTCATGGGAAACTATAACCTTTATTTGCATGGGACTTTAGAAAGACCCCGAATACGATTATTAACTAAGAAGAAAATCAACAGGAAAAACAAAACGGGAAAAAACAAGACTACGAAATATCAAAAATTGCTGTCGACAATGAAATATTGCAAACAGTGCATCATTTTATCTATGTAGGATGTAACATTACATATGAAAATTACAGGGACACATTAAAGAAGGTATGATACTCCTCGAAACAGTAAAGCACTGCTGCTCCGGAGACAGAATTAAGAATAATGGCAGTAGTAATGTACTAATCTATAAATGATTATATGAGTAGAATTAAACATTAGCAGGATGAGAAGACGATTATTACTTTTCGAAGTCAAAAAATAAGAACCTAAGAAAAGAAAGTCAGAAGAAAAGGTGTCAACAGAAAAAGACTTGGAATTTAAAGAGGGAGAATATGCATTGATATCTACTTGCATTTTCTGCTTTATTCTCACCGTCTCTGATTCAGATATGAGAGAGAATATGTGTGACCGCAATAATTATTGATCCACTGAAATATAAATGAGCTGTTGTAAAACTAATACCCTCTGGTAAACTCATTCTGGGAAATATAAAAATCCGTTTATGATAACATTATACGATATGATGAAAACCTATCTAATATGCGCAGGCTCCTATGGATTGTTTCTCAACTATCCTCCAGAAATAGTTGTTCATCAACTTACTGATTTCAGTATACCCATTAAGGATGACGAAATGCAACTGTGATTTGAACTGGAAATTTATCTGGCTATAAATATTCAACCACTTGCTTTTTTGATACGGTTTATTACACCATCAACTAGTTTGTGAGTCACTGCTGGCTCATCGTTAAATGACGGTGTTACAGGAACATCGCATCGCGAACCAAGTCCAGCTAGACGCTTTGGTCATGGGGCTGCCGAAAATGACGGAAAGTTAGTAACTGGTAACAACACGTTTATGAAACGGAAATGTTACATTTTGGGTATTTACAGTGTACAGCAGCGTGGTATCCGTAGCAAATCTGTTTCCTTAATGTACATTGCCATGTGCCCACTCAAATATACACAGTAATTAGGTACAATTGGTTCCACACTTACTCGCAGAATGTAAACACTAGATGCAAATACAAAGAATATGTATACAATAGATGTAACACTTTGCTACATCATGATCTTTGGACCGAGGTGCACTGCATTACAAAACAGATATTTACAAATGTGGTTAATGTATTTACGTGAATCTTGGATTGTTATATTGACAGTGTACAAGTAATATAGATTAAAAAGGTATACGTGAGATAAACAGATAGAGTGAACTATTTACCGTGTGATGAAAGAGTGGATTATTTGTATATTGTCAAAATAAGAAACCACCTGCAGCTAACAAGATTCACCTTGTAAATCTTTATTTTCCAGTTCAGTGCATCTCAGGCCAAAGATCATGAATTAACAAAGCATTATATCAATTGTACACCTATTCTTTGTGTTTACATACAATGTTTACATTCTCGAATAAGATTGTAGCCAAGTGTAGCTAAATACTGTGCACAGTTGAGTGTACAAATGGTAATGTACATTATGGAAATGGGTTTGCTATGGAAACCACGATGCTGTTCACTGTAAGTAACCAAAATGTAACATCATTTCCGTTTCATAAACGTTCGTTACCGATTACTAAATTTGCTTCATTTTCGCCATCCCCATGACCTTAGTGTCCACCTACATTTGGTCGGCACTACCATCTGACGATGAGCCTCCAGTGGCTCAAAAACTAGTTAATGGTAAAATAAATCGTATCTAAAAATCCATAAAAAAGCAAATAGTTGACTAATTATAGCCACATAAATCGCCAGCTTACTGATTATCTGCTACTGGTGTAATATGCGTTGAGCGAACGAAGTGTTGTCATTTATGTTTAAACTAACGTTGACTCAGTGTAATGCTAATAACGAAACCGCAACAGATATTCAGCTGATATGAATGCCATATAGACTCGAGGTTTGTTCACAATATTCCATTGGACTTATGGTTTATAGCAGGCAGATACGGCATGAGTCTCCAGAAAGAGGTCTAACTAGTATTTTCCAAGCTCATACAACAGTACTTTTATGAACAGGTTATTTGTCTTTTAGGAACACCAAATGTTATTATGTTGTGATATTATTTATAAAGATGTTCCATAATAAATATGTTGTTTTAGTCCACAGTCGCAACTTTTTGTTTTACGAACTGCGAGTAATAGACAAAAATATGTGATTCTCTGATTGTGTTGGTATGTCGTTTATATGTCATCTGTAGTTCCGTTATTTTGCAAACTGTATAACATTTCAGACACAAACTCAATACCTTTCATATTTGCGTTACAATATAACATTAGATACATAGTCTATACGTAAAGTTATAAAAAACTCAAGAATATTTAATGATTATGTGAATAAAATACCTGAGACAGATTGACGGTAAACAAAACATTTACAGGCAAGAGGAAAGAAGAAAAAAAGATGTGGGCACACCAACGAAAATAACATGCGACAGAGCCAACTACGTAAGTGAAAAGGCAGAAGGACCAAATAACTTCAAATAGATACATAGACTACATAAACTGCCTGTAAAATTGCCACATATTTGTTGAGAGTTATCTGTATGATGTACGATTACTTATTTCCACGTTAATCTCTAAGCGTGCGTATCTGTTAGCTCTCCATTATTATACTTCGGTTGATCAGTACATAATGATGCTTACATTTGTCTCTCAGGGTCTGCAGTTCTGTATTCTTTATGACTATTTACAAACACGGAAGCAGCCGCGCGGGGTAGCCGCACGGTCTAGGCGCCTTGCCACGGTCCATGCGGCTCCCCCCGTCGGTGGTTCGAGTCCTCCCTCGGGCATCGGTGTGTGTGTTGTCCTAGCATAAGTTGGTTTAAGTTAGATTAAGTAGTGTGCAGATTTAGGGACCGATGACCTAAGTAATTTGGTCTTATAAGACCTTACCAAAAATTTCCAAATTTTTGGAACAGGGAAGCAATAGCAGCGTTTTGTAGTACAGTATAACTCATTTTACTTTTCAGCTCATGTTATTTATTTGAATACTCCTCCGAAACAGTAAACAATTAAATTCATACAAAAATGAGTTTTCTATTGATAGAAAATCCAACGGAGGCATGGCGTCAACACTCACAACTTGTTCTCTTAGACAATTTGATCTCTTAGGCAATTTGATGATGGTCACCGACTGGTAGCAACCAGATACTGCTTTCTCAAATGCTTTTGTGGTTAATGTCGCAATAAAATGAGCGCATGCAGCTTCTTCTCTGACACAACGTCTTCTACTAATCACTGCCATGTTGTGCTGTGCAGGCAGTCACTGGGGTTGCTGATCCTACCCTCTATGAGTGTCTTTGAAGTGGGTCGACTCCCAATGACTGCCTGGCCCGACCGCCACACGTTCATGTCTTTATAATTATTTGGTGGCATCTGAATATGAAGCTTCAAGCTTCGAAACTGGTCGTGGAATAAATTAAGAATATTACTTGGAACTGAAGTGTAATTTTATTTTATAAACTAGCTCAGCGCCCGCTGCTTCGCTCGCGAAGACGGTATCACCAGCAGAGATTTTTTTTTATCTAATCGAATTTTTATGCTGTTCACAAATTGCATCACCTTCCAAACGTGTCACGTTAATTAATGCCATATAAGCTTGGTCTTTTCCGAATTTACTTCTGACCAAAAAGCGATTCTCGTAGCTGGAGCCCAAAATTTTTGTTAATCATGCCATTTGCGTTCTTGTGGAGATATTTCCAAAGCAACTGCCATCCCCTAAAAACATGTCTTTATATCTAACCGAGAGGAGAAATACCAGTTTTCATTAATGTTGCTTTAAATATTTTTTAATCTAATGAAATGTTTTCTTAAAACCTTTCATCCTCTTTTGGACTCCCTTAGGGGTTGAATTTCCAGAAACACTGAAGCACGTTTTTTTTTAATTTTTTTTTATTTCTATCCGAGCAGTCAAATATCAGTTGTCACACTTGTAGCCTTAGTAATTATTTAGTAACTATTTATTTTCAAAACAACGTCCACCTACTATTTTACCCCCTTAATCGTTACTTTTCCAAAAATGCTGAAACAAGTATTTTTTTATTTTCTGACTGGGGAACCGAATATCAGTTTTTGTAGTTCTAGCTTCAAAATTCGCTTAATAGGGACATACCGGTACTTCCAAATAGACGTTCACCCCCCCCCCTTTTTCACCCCTTATGAGTGGAATTTCGGACAATTGCTTCTACAGTATAAGATATCCGAACTTCAAGAGTCTATCCTTAGCAGTTTGGGCTGGGCGATGATGTATCAGTGAATCAGTCTGATCCTGTTTGACTCCCTTAGGGGTTTAATTTCCTAAAACAGTGGAACACGTATTTTTTCATCCGTAACCGAGAAACGCCACACCAATTTTCAAAGATTTAGCTGTAAGAATGCTTTCGAAGTGAAATACTTTGATGAAACTTTTCACCCCCTATAGCACTTCTTTAGGGCTGAATTTCCAAAAACAATGACAAGCGTATGTTTTATTCCTAACAGAGGAGCCAAATACAATTTTTTTTAGACTTAACTTCAATATTCTTTGGAGAGTGAAATATTTCCATAAAAACTTTAATCCTCTGTTTCACCCCCATAGATGCTGAATTTTCTAAAACAGTCAAACAGTTATTGTAACTTGTATCCGCGAAGACAAATACCAGTGCTCGTAGATGCAGCTTTAAGAAAACTTCAGTAGATATTTTCAAAAAAAGCTTCCACCCACTATTTCACCCCGTAGTGTTAAATTTCCAGAAACACGTATTTCTTCGTCTCTAACCTAGAAACCGAACACCAATTTTCATGTGCCTAGCTCAAAATTGCCTTAATAGCGACATTTTTCAAAAATAAAAACCTTCATCCCATACTTCACCCCCTTAAGTTTAGAATTTCGAAAAATCACTTCTTAAACGACACTTACTGTATGAGAGCCACACGTTCTCGAAATTTCAAGTTTCTATCCTAAGTGGTTAGGGCCGAGAGATGATAATTCAGTCAGTCATTACCTTTTGTACACAAAGATATCTTCTCTCAAAACAACTGCAGCAAGAAGCAACCTCAGAGGTCTGAGTAAGCCATTAATCCTCAACACCATTTCTTCCAGAACACCTAACCGAGCAAAGTATGCAGGAGTGCTTATGTGAAATATTACCAAAGATATCACCACAACTCAAGCTATGAGAGGGTGTCTTGAGCCGTCAGAAGACTGGTTAATTATGAAAGAACCGACAACCAAATTTAAGTTTTTGGGTACAGAAACCGCTTCGTCACACTGATTTAATATGTCAACAAGGGTTGATAGAGCCCACACTAAACCGCAGAGAGAAAGAATCATTGTGAATTCACACAGATCCTTGTTTAGAAGCTAAGGTAAGCCTTTCGATGAACTTGACAGAGAAGGTTACCTACCGTGCCCTCCAATAAAACGGAACGGTTCGGAGTCTGGAACTGTTTCGCAGCCCCCACGGAGAATTCAGCTTCGTTTCTCTCCGTAAGCCCGAGGAAATCTAGAGGGGAAAACAAGTCGACCAACGTGGGTGCGTAGCCAGAGGGGTGGGTGTCTGTGTCGCCGGCGCTTCCTGACGCGCGCGACGCGGCCGCAGCAGCTGCGGTGCGGCCGGCCGTGACCCCGCGGCCGCGACGCGCCACGCTGACACAGCCTCGACAGCGACAATCGATTATCGCCGGGTCGACGGGCTACCGCAAGTCCGCACGCAGCGAGAGTGCGGATCTGCTGACTAGTCGCCTGTCGGCACCTGTTTAGCGCTGTAGGAACGTAACTTTCACAACAATGTAGTTCAGCTATATGAAAATGAAACATATTAAGACATTTTTTTTAACTGAATGAACTGTGGGTTCTTGCTGAAACACTGTAAATTAATTAAATACACACTGTTTCTTGCCTTGTTTCACAAATTTGTAATGGTTACCGCACAACCACGGTTTCGGGTTATAAGCCCATCTTCGGGTTCATTACTTATTCCAAAGATGATAATACAAAGACAAACATGACGTTAAGCCAAAGATAGTCATCTCAACCTCTTAATGTATTGATCCATGGCTTAATGTAAAAATTACTTCGAAAACTTTTTTTTATATGTTATGTATGGAATTACACAATTCAGCAATTATACTAACATGACAAAACATACCTAGGAATAACGTTAACCATTAGCCTGGAAATTTCATCTACTGATGGATTGTGGCTCAAAGTTTTACTTCTGTCTCAGAGTTGTGATATCATCTAAAAGAGGTGAATAATTCAATTGACAGACGCGGAGGTCAGTGTGCACCACGCTTAAACGACATAATAGAAACTGGAGATTGAAGAAGCCTGATTCAGCCTTTACGGAACATTGCCTTAACAGAAACGACAAACACATAATAGATGTACAAGACTTGCACACTGAGAAAAAGGGGGCTCAACTCAGCCAGTTATAAAACCCAGAAACTATCAAACAGACATGTACATTCCCACACCTACTATTAAACGAGCAACGCAATTCAATTATTCACCTCTTGTAGATGATATCATAACTCTGGGACAGGAGTAAAGTTTGGGTCTCTACCCATCAGCAGATAAAAAGTTCTAGGCTGATGCATAGCTTTATTCCTAGGTATGTTTAGTCATGTTAGTGTAATTACTAAATCATGTAATTCCATGTGTAATTTGTCAAAAAAAATGGTCATTGAAGTAATTTTTACATTAAGCCAAGGATCGATCCATTAAGTTGAGATGACTATCTTTGCCTTATCGTCATGTTTATCTTTGTATTATCATCTTTGAAATAAGCATTGTACCCGAAAATGGGCTTATAACCCGAAACCAAAGTTGTGCAGTAACCATAATAAATTTGTGAAATAAGACGGACAACAGTGTGTATTTAGTTAACATAACTGTGTGCTTGGCTGGGTATATTAAGAGTTTCTAGGAGAAAATCTTATCTCGTAACCTGTGTCCAATGGTTCGTGGTGACATACTGCCGGTTAATTCTGCCCGGATTCTAGCTATTGTCATCCGTTTATTAGCCAGAACCAGTCGAACAAAGCTGTTGTCTTCCTCCATGTGTAATATTTCACTAAGATGCGTGTTAGCCTTCTTTATACACTGTTTCCCTACGTCCACCTCTTTACCACTCACCGTGAAGTCATTTTAGTGCAATCTCTCTGTACTGTGCTCCCATGTTCTTCGTACTAATCTGATGATTTGCGGTCGCCACGTAAAAGGTTCCAGTAACGGTAACAGCCATCATGTTTTCACACCATTCGGTATATGCAGGAAAAAATTTTTACTGCACTGAAAATAAGCTGACGTAATTTTAATTAACACATCCGGCAAATATGTAAATACTGGAGTATCCGTTTAGCAGCGATCGCTCGAGGCATACGTGCTGTGTAGGTCGTTTTAAACGCTCAGTTTATCTGAGCAGACCGTATTCGACGACCGTCCCCGCATCAAGTCTGCAGTATTACTCCTTCCAACCACAATGCTGCTTTGCGCAGTCCTGAATCAGCTGTCGGAGAGTGCACTGTATTTTGTAGCGATGGCCAAATTTAATTAATTTGCTCTTCGGATAATTATCTTGCCTACAGCTATTACTTTGGAATTTTGAAAAAGAAAAAGATTGGTACAAAAAGGACACACCAGTGTCTCCTAAAACGTGTAACGCTTTCGCATGTTACTCTATTGAAGAAGCAAAAAATTGGAAAAAAGAACTGGTTTAATTGCATAGGACGAAGACACAATATTTGTGTTGTTGCACAATGTTACACTGTATATATGGAGAAATGGGAAAGTTGTGCTTACGAAATATTAAAATAGTTGTCACCTGGCAGAAGTTATGCTGATTTGAGATTATCTTATATTTTATCGCTCTTATCGTTGAGCCACGTCGTGCGTAATAAAGCGGTTCATCCGGTCTGAACCCCGGGTCTGGATCAGTTCACGCACTGTCAGACTTCGCCCATGGCGAACATATACAGTAATTCCGCCAGAACAGGCCTCAGAAGGCCCAATGGTATCGACAGACTGCCATGACATCCTCAACCGATAGGTGTCACTGAATGTGGACATGAAGGTGCATGTGGTCTGCACACGTCTCTTCAGGCCTTTGTCAATTTTCGTGGCCGGAGCAGCTACTTCTCAGTCAAATAACTGTTCAGTTGGTTTCACAAGGGCTGAGTGCACCCCGCTAGCCAACAGCGCCCGACAAACCTAGACCGTCAGCCATCGAAGTGTTAGCCAAACTCTTCAGCGCATAACTTCGGCGACCTGACGGGAACCGGTGTTACCACTACGACAAAGCCGTTGGCATAGACAGTGATACAGACTAATTTTTCAGTCGCCGATTCATTCACACGCAGCTATTTATCTGTGCAAACACCGTCTGTAGAGATAAGTCGGTGCTTTACACGTTCAGACGTGTAAAGGATCCTTTACACTTGCCATTTACATCAGCGTAAATTCTAGCTCTTATATGATCTATTTCTCCCCTTGCGGCTCCTTCCAGCGCCCAGTTAAGTAATCCGCGATACCACAAAAGATACCCTATAAAACTGGTCTTTAGCAGTTTTCACATCGGTTTACAAAGACTTCATAAACCTCAAACTGAAATATGGATATTACGAGCAAAGCTGTTTCTAGACAAACTATGTTATTCGTCTTGCATAATTTTCATGCGTGACAGACTATTCAGAGTACTCTCGCACACTTGTTTCGTTCTTGGAGGCTATCTTCAGCCGACTTCCCCTATAACTACTTTCTTAGCTTAGACATACGTTCAATCACAAAAAGTTCATATTTCAAACAGCGGAAAATCCAATAAGGAATGTAAGAACATTATGATAACGATAGTTGCTACTCACCAAATAGCCCAGTTGCTGAGTCGCAGATAGGTACAACAGAAAGAATTTCACAATATAAGCTTTCAGCCTACAAGGCCTTAGTCAAAACTAGTCTCTGGCAGAGGGCCTCAGCTGCCAGAGACTGCAGTCATGTGTGTGTGAGTTGCGTCTGCGCACGCGCGCGCGCGCGCCCGTGTGTGTGTGTGTGTGTGTGTGTGTGTGTGTGTGTGTGTGTCGCTATTTTTCACAAAGGCCTTGTTAGCTGAAAGCTTATATTGTGACAGTCTTTTTGTTGTGTCTATCTGCGACTCAGCATCTCCGCTATTTGGCGAGTAGCAGCTCTCCTTTTCATAATAAAGCTTGTATTTCGTCTGAAAACTATTTCCACCCTCTGTCGAAGTAATAACGTTAATTGGCTTAGTGGGAAAACAGAGGCACCGGTGTAAGATGACCACGCCTAGAAGATTTCCTTCTAAAGATTAGCAGTCTTTATTGCGCCTTGAAGCATGGTAGTTGCTTCAATAAGAGCTGAGCCGAGGTAGTATTGCGTGAAGTCTGGAAGTAAGTAGCGTTCGAGCTGCTTTTATTTCGTGTATATTATAATGGTGGTTAAAATGGCTCTGAGCACTGCGCGACTTAACTTCTGAGGTCTTTAGTCGCCTAGAACTTAGAACTAATTAAACCTAACTAACCTAAGGACATCACACACATCCATGCCCGAGGCAGGATTCGAACCTGCGAGCGTAGCGGTCGCTCGGTTCCAGACTGTAGCGCCTAGATATTATAATCAGTTCCATAACAAGGAGATTTACGAAGACGACTGAATGATTCCAGAACAATTACGTGATTTCGCATAAGTGTGGTATCACTCATATATACAAGAAATAATGACCTGGAAGTTCTTTTAAAGTAAGTATGTCAAATTAGCGCCAGTCTCTGTCTCCACATCAGACCACAAGTGCTTAAATTAATCGCTCGGTCCTGTTTCGGTATTCTAATATTCGTTCTCTGTGCAGGCTGTAATCACGGATGCAACATTTTGATTATGCCTCATGGATTATACGCTGACGCATAATTACGTTTTAATAAAGCCCTACAGTGGCGAATAGAATCAAACGCGTTTTGTAATCGACCACGAGCCACGCTCGTGTCGCGCTTGTTAATATTGGGCATAACGTCACTGACGAGCAGAAATTTTCTGCATATTTAGTTGTTTCTGTACGGTTGTTGTGAAATACGAACTATTTGGCACATACGGTTGGCATTATCGTCTGCATCACGCACCAAATACAAAATTATTATCATCCTGACTGAATATGTTAAAGTGTTTATCAGTATAATGTGGCATGAGCTTCCAACGAAAAATTACTTTTGTGTGACTGTCGTCCTTTCATACGTCCTTGCCTGGTACTGCCGAACGATATATAAATATTTATTTATGCTTTAAACATAAAATGGCTCTGAGCACTATGGGACTTAACATCTGAGGTCATCAGTCCCCTAGAAATTAGAACTGCTTAAACCTAACTAACGTAAGGACATCACACACACCCACGCCCGAGGCAGGATTCGAACCCGCATCCGTAGCGGTCGCGCTGTTCCAGACTGAAGCGCCTAGAACCGCTCGGGCACACTGGCCGGCGCTTTAAACATTTTGCCGCTGAAACATAAGGAAGACATTTAAGAATGCCTAAATAATTCGTCCGTATTTTAATGCCTCTCTGTCTACGACTTACACAAGATCGTTTCTCTAATTTTAACAGATAAACGCGAGTTACAAATTACTGCAGTTTAAAAGTAAGAGGATCTTAGATGACTTGAATACTTAATTCCTCTTTCTTACTTCGAAAAACTAACTCAACTATGTACTGCCCTTCATACATTTGACAAACATTTTACGTATAATGAAGCGTGGACCGTAGCTATTATAGCTATTATTTTACCACGAATAAATATTTCATCATAGCAACTGGCACACGCATCCATACGAAACAAAGCGGTCGTGGCACCATATATGTTTGTGTTTTGCATCACCGATGATTATTCTTAGCCAAGGCATTATTCGATGATATATACCTAAATATATGACAGGACGTTCTCAGATACGAGTATACGATCCCTGTCTATTCATTTGGCGTCATATTTCCGGTTAAACAGACAGTGTACTGAAAGTACACACCATTAGTATAACAACAGAATGCCAACACTCAGAAGTAGTCGGATGCCCACAGGTAATTCGTTCAAGACGCGATGGCGTAAGGCAGTTTCATCAGCAGAAAAATGCCGATATAAGGAAGATAAATGGTTGTATGCACTTCCTAAACCAGGCTATTTTCGATTGGCCTGGGCTAAATCGCAAACCTCTTAATCTTATGAAGGACAGTGTTATACCATAGGAGAAAGGTATATGCCTATCTTCACATCTCCGCAAACAACTCAAAAGGGGCTAAATCAACATACACGGAGCAGTTAGATAGATTCAACGAAAATACAGTACGTAAATTTCACAAAAAGAATGGTGACATCTGCGAAGGAAGAAAATCTTTCACGAATCTGGCCTTGAGATGTTCCAAAAAGCAGAACCAGTGTGACTTTCTTAACTTAGCAGAAGAATTTAACAAGAATGTAGATTAGCTTGAGATGAAGAAAAATTGCGACCAAACTCTGGGCCAGATATTGCAATCAGCAATCTAAACATGTGCAACGTTCCTAATGAAATGGCCACTGGCAGAACGTTGGGTTCTAACCTGGGACTTCTAGCACCGTTGTAGTAACTAATTGTGAGTCACCGCCAATGATTACAGCTGCACAAATGTAAAATTTATATCAACGTGTGATATAGAACAGGGCTCAAAGACACTTCAATGCGACAGGAGATACAGATAAAAGTACTGAATGATTAATTTTTGTGCCTCACAAAATTAGAGGCATTAGATATTACGAACAACATTGCAACTTTTAATGTAGTGAACGTGCCTTGAGGGGATTATTATGAGTACAGTAAAAGTAGAAATTTCATCATTCAGTGGCTCGACACAGTTTACTGTAAAAAATAATTTCCTATTTAATTGTGGCTCCGTAAACTTTCACGACGTATTAATTGATGACATTCAAATCGGGTCTCAAGCCGGAACGTAACGTCAGCTTGACACAATATTTCTGCCGTCCACCTGACCACCGTCTTCAGGCGAATAATCCGACGCACTAACTCGCCGCAACAGAAATCCAACAGCAGTGGCGGCTCCTTTATGAACTGCCTATAGGTCCACTGCGCGTACGCGAACGTTACTGCTCTCTAGGTCAGACCACGATAGGGCAGCGTGGGGAAAACTCTCGGAAACGATAAATCGATATCAAACACTGCTGACACCTTTCAATGAGCGAAACAAAGACCGTTGTTTTTTAATGCCAAACAAAAAGGGATTCCAACTATTGCTTAAAGGAAACCCCTTATCTCTGTTTGTAATGTTGTCAGATAACCAGATTTCAATAGCTTCTTTCGCTACACAGCCCCAACAACGCGACGCAGGGACAACCCGCAGATTCTTTCGGCTGAAATAAACGCTTGAGGCGATGTGCTCCAGGCATCGCTCCTGGACCGTACGAATCGTTTGTCCAATATAGGCAATACGGCAGGGAATTTTATAGACTCCGGCTTTCCTCAAACCCAAATCATCCTTCACTGCACCCAGCAGCTCTCTAGTCTCAGCTGGGGACAGAATACACTGTTAATATCAGATCTCTTTAAAATTCTTCCTATTTTTGAAGATACACTTCCCCCGAAAGGTAGAACACCACCGATTAGCTTTTATCCTCTGTTGGTTCCCGTGAAGGTCCAATCTGTAGAACACAACGGATCTGATAATCGGTATAACCATTCTGCTTAAGCACTGCTTTTAGATGATCCAGTTCTTGTGTCAAACTATCTGCATATGAGATGACATAACCTCTTTTTATCAATTTACGAGGGACCCGTTTGCGTTGGTGCGGTGGATGACAACTTGATACATGAAGATATCGGTCCGTATGTGTAGGCTATGTCCTAATGTCCCATCACCCGTCCTGTACACCAAGACATCTAAAAACGGAAGTTTTCCATCCTTTCCAACTTCCATCGCCAAGTTAGTATTGAGATGCAGACAATTAAAATAATCTAGAAAACAATCCATAGCACCCCTTCCACGTGGCCATACCATAAACATATCGTCAGCGTATCTCCAAAAACAAGTTGGTTTTAAGAACGCCGTCTTCAGTGCCGTATCCTCAAAATCTTCCATGAACAAATCTGCGTATTGGGGGATAATGGACTCTCCATAGCCATTCCGTCAGTTTGTCCAAAGTATTCGTCATTAAATAAAGAATAAGTCAACGTCAACGCAGGGTGATAAAGCTTAGATGTTTACCAATTAACTGCAAAGCATGGCCGGCCGCGGTGGCCGTGCGGTTCTAGGCGCTTCAGTCCGGAACCGCGAGACTGCTACGGTCGCAGGTTCGAATCCTGCCTCGAGCATGGATGTGTTTGCTGTCCTTAGGTTAGTTAGGTTCAGGTAGTTCTAAGTTCTAGGGGACTGATGACCTCAGATGTTAAGTTGGTTCAAATGGCTCTGAGCACTATGGGACTTAACATCTGTGGTCATCAGTCGCCTAGAACTTAGAACTACTTAAACCTAACTAACCTAAGGACATCACACACATCCATGCCCGAGGCAGGATTCGAACCTGCGACGTAGCAGTCGCGCGGTTCCGGACTGAGCGCCTAGAACCACGAGACCACCGTGGCTGGCAGATGTTAAGTCCCTTAGTGCTCTGAGTCATTTGAATCATTTTGCAAAGCATGTTCAAGAAAAACTTCCGTAAAAAGTGGCACAACGTCAGAACTGACAAGCAGATCCGTGGAAGTGAGAAAGAGACTTCGAATGTTGAATGAAAACCAGAGAACTAGATTATGATGTTTGCATTTTCCGGGATAGGGACTGAGAATGGATGCTGAATACCTGGCCAAGTCGTAAGTAGGAGCACCGAAATTGGTAATCATTGCCAGATAATGAATTCCTCTTCAAAACTTTGGATTATTGTAACTAATGTTTCTCCAACCACGGTCTGTACGGATTTATTTTACTGATAACTGTGTTCTGTTTTATTACTGATTGTGTCTGATTGATTATTATTACCAATTTGAGCCACAAGAACCGCGGTTTATGTTCCATTTGATTATGGAAACTTAGGACCCAGAGCCTGGCAGTGCACTAAAATAACAAAAATGTACTCAAGACGACTGTAGAAGATGTTAGTTGTATTCTCCACATTACGTAGTCTGCGGACTCATACGCAGCCATGAGAAAGAACAAATTTCTATTATTGTCTTGCATTTTGTAATCATTTTCACATCAATGACTTTGGCTGTTTTCCTTAGCGAAGAGGTGAATCTTTAATCAATATCCGCAGCCTTTACTGTTGGGTCTGAGAACTCATAGAAGATTTTAGACATCGAAATGGTATTCGTAGAATATCCTTTAGCGATTGTTATCGTTACTTACAAATTCATTCTTTCAACGGTATTTGATGCGATATTCATATCAAATGATATAAAACACGCAGTTCTGCACTATTATGCAGTAACAGATGCCTAATTACGGCTAAACGCGTCAGATTATAAATCTATTTCCTTTCATGTCACATTCAGTAGGTATAATTTCTAGACGGACATAGATTCCCTAGGCGGCCCTAAATGCTTCTGAATGCAGTCGCTGCTCTCACACCGTATTAACATCTCATTACATGCCATTGCATAATCAAAGTGTCGGGGTAGTGTCGATTTGGTAACCTAAATATGGAGTCCAATCTCATGAAAATTGGAACATTCCGCACTATAGATCACAACGAGGACAATTATCCCAACACAGAGACGTACGCCAGTTAAATGCTTATAATTCAAGGATCGCTCAGTCTCGTAATTTCTGTAGCGGACATGGAAATAAATATTTAAACGAGAGACAATAACTTTGCCTCCCAATAAATCATTCACTAAAAAAATCAATACTTATCTGAAAGTGCAAGACTAATACACGAATAATGTTGTTGAAATATTTCGACAAAGATGCCCGCATCTCGTGGTCGTGCGGTAGCGTTCTCGCTTCCCACGCCCGGGTTCCCGGGTTCGATTCCCGGCGGGGTCAGGGATTTTCTCTGCCTCGTGATGGTTGGGTGTTGTGTGATGTCCTTAGGTTAGTTCGGTTTAAGTAGTTCTAAGTTCTAGGGGACTGATGACCATAGATGTTAAGTCCCATAGTGCTCAGAGCCATTTGAACCTCGACAAAGATTTTTGGAATTAAGTCACCCATTGTTTTGTCACTCACTACAAATAAATATTTCACGCTAGAGGCGATCCTAGAGTTTCACTAGAATTTACTTTTTATTCGATGCTCAGTTGTTTTATTCTACAAACGATACAAATCTCTTTATGTGGGATCGTCAAATACATTTTCTGTTCTGGCTGAAACTACTATATAAATTTCAAAGTGTAAAAGTATTACTCCAGTTAAATGCTTGGAAGCTTTAACGAAAGAGATTACATCACGAATCATCCACATATTTATAGTAATCATTAAAATATAAAGTGGAAATATGGTTTCAAGAAAACTTGGTACAAAAATTTTACTATATCTATAAAATGCTTGGAAGCTTTAACGAAAGAGATTACATCACGAATCAACCACATATTTATAGTAATCATTAAAATATACACTGGAAATATGGATTTCAAGAAAACTTGGTACCAATATTTTACTATATATAAAGCAGTACTATGAGGTAACAGCCATCTATAGCCCACAGGAATCAGGGTTGGGTGACAAAAGGATGACACGGAAGCATAACTTAACAACATCTGGAGGAATTACAAGCAAATTTTGTGTATTACTGTAGTACACTGGCATAAGAAAATCGCAACACCAACAAATAATTAGTGTACAGTAATGAAATTTCGAGAATACAACTGTCCAGGTAACATATTTTAAGTGATTAACATTACAAGGTCAGTGGTTAATGTAAGCGCGGGATAAGTCTTTGCAAATATGAAATGCTGGCACATTAATAACCGGTGTAACTGCCAGAATGTTGGCTGCAAGAATGCAAACGTGCATGCATTGTGCATTACAACAACCGGATGTCAGTTTGTGGGATGGTGTTGAGTGCCTGTAACACTTTGTCGCTCAATACAGAGACGGTTAATACTGTTTGTGGGTGACGGTGGAGTTGTCCGATGATGTCCCGTACGTGCTCGACAGAAGCCAAATCTGGTGACCGAGCTGGCCTAAGAAACATGTCAACATTCTCTAGAACATGTTACGTTACAGCAGCGATATGTGGGCGTGCGTTATCCTGTTGGAAAACACCCCCTGAAATACTGTTCACGACTGGCAGCACAACAGGTCGAATCACCAGACTGACGCACAAATTTGCAGTCAGGGAGCGTGGGATAATCACGAGAGTGCTCCTACTGTCATACGAAATAGCACCCCAGACGATAACTCCAGGTATATGTCCAGTGTAGCTAACCAATACCCGACCACCACTGGCACCGAGACAGAACTAGTTTTAATCAGAAAACACAACAGACCTCCATCCTTCCCTCCAACGAGCTTTCGCTGAACACCACGGAAGTCGCAAATGGCGGTGGTTTGGGGTTAGACTGGAATGGAAAGCTACAGGGTGCTGGCTCTGAGCTGTCCTTGAAGTAACGAATTTGTAACAGTTTGTTGTGTCACTGTGGTGAAAACTGCTGCTCCAATTACTGCTGCAGATGCAGTACGATGAACTAGAGCCATATGCCAAACAAAATGATCTTTCCTCTCAATAGTGCCACGTGGGAAACCGGATCCCGGTCTTCTTCAGACCGTACACCCTCATGACCATCGGTACCAACAATCACGTACAACGGTTACATTCCTGCCAAGACTTTCTGCAGTATCGCAAAAGGAAAATCCAGCTTCTAGTCGCCCTACTATACACTTCGTTCAGACTCAGTGAAGTGTAACCTTAGAGGCATTCGTGACGAAACATTAGCTCACCATGTCCATTCTCAAGGGTAACTAACTCTCGTGGCCGTTACAGAGTGCATTTAAAGCATCCTCATAATGGCGATACTAGCGCCACTCTTGTGCGACTGCGGCAAATTTTGAGCAGATATCGTCTTTCAGATGTAGAACCACATATTCCAACTTTGGTTTACGTCGCATATGTCCTTTTTGTTGCGATTCTTTTCCGTCGTGTATTTATAATTATTGACTTAAAAATATTTCAAGGGTGAGGGTGGGAATGAAGAGAGCCCATAATATCTAAAGGATTTCGATAACGAGCTATTAGTTTCGAATGGACAGTTATGGTCGTTGCTAGATCCATTGGTCATAATTCAGATGACATATCCCATTACGGGTCATTTGCTTTCTTTTTTTTTCGAGAGGGTGGCAGGCAAATACAAAAGACAGTGTCATGTCACAATATATCTGTAAAGCTTGCGGTAGTTTCTACGAAACTTGGCGCACGTATCAGTTGTTTGGAAGAAATCACTGTTGGTTGAAAGACACCCCTAGCATAACTCAAATTTTCATCACTTGCTGAGGGTAGTGGTGAAAAGACCTGACATAGCTCAGGAAAACGTGGAGTACTTTCAGTCAAATTTGGTATCAACAAGCCTCCATGACTCTTCAGTAGTATAAAGTTACTGTGCCAGTAAGATACCTGTGCTGCCCCCAGAAGATAAAGTTGGATAATACGTAAAAATCTTGGGAAACAACCTGTTGATATTTATTTCCTGCGTTTAGTTAACTTTGAATACTTTAAAACTATGAAACTCCATCTGCCCTTATTAGTGTCGTTCAGTGAGATAAACAAAATTTAAAAAAGGAGTATGTTTGTGAGTGAACGTGAATGCATGAGATGGAATAATCACCCTATTACGAAAAAGTGTCCTTTTTCACACTTAAAATGTTGAACCATTTTCCACAGTGTTTTGAGTACTTTTTACATAGGCCAAGTCATAAGTTTCCTCAGGGTTCAGATAAACCTGCACGGTGAAGTCCGCTACAGATACAGGTCAAGTACCTTGGAAATATGTTAAACGCAAATGAAAAATACACTGAATATCCAGAACATTACGACAACCTACCTAACCGCCTCTATGACCACCTTTTGGACGGATAACAGCGGCGACGCGTCTTGGCATGGAAGCAAATGACACTTGGTAGGTCGCTGAAGGGAGTTGGCGCCACATCCCCACACACAAGACATGTAATTCCAGTAAACAGCGGGCAGGAGGTTGATGAGCTATGACGCCACGTTCAGTCACATCCCAGACGTGTTCAGTCGTGAACAGATCTGGCGAATTGATGGTGCCAGCACATCAGTTGGAACTCACCACTGTGTTCCTCGAACCACTCCCTTACACTCCTGGCTTTGTGACATGGTGCATTATCTTATTGAAAAATGCCACTACCGTCGGGAAACATGAGAGTCGTAAAGGGGTGTACGTTGTCTAAAACAAGTGTAAGACACTCCTTGGCCGTCATGGTGCCTTGCACGACCTCCACTGGACCCATGGATTCCGACATGAATATCCTGCTGAACATAATGGAGCCGCCACCAGTTTGTGTCCGTCATGCAGTACAGGTTTCTAGGAGCTGTTCCCATGGAAGACGACGGATTCGCGACTTCCCATCGGCATCATAAACAAGTTAGCAGGTTCATTAGACCACGCGACGCAATTTCATTGCGCCCACGTCCATTGCCGACATATGTCGTGTCACTTTTTCAGTGTAGTGTACAAGATGCAGATGAGTATGTGCACACATGTTCATGGGAGGATGGGGCCGGACGATGCGAACTGGGTCATTTAATATAAAAGTCATAAAATCAACTTTGCAGACAGAGACTGTTTTGTTTATATTTGCTAATCATATTCGGGTGCGTTCCCACCGTCCGCGAGGATGGATAGTCAGGGAGCTGAACCACATTGCCTCACTGATGCACGTCGCTGCTTAAAGAATTTCTGTAGGACTCAGTTGAATGATATTCTGACCATGATCGGTACTATTCTGACGTTGCTCTCAGTCTCTAGTTACCAGTCAGAAGCATGACCAAAAACAATAATAATCTCCAAATTCATGTTCTTGCTCCACCGATGTTAATGAGAACAACTTGAAAGTAGTATGGAGAGTCATAGACAGGTACTGTGTACTAAACAAACTATAGATATCTGTAATGTAGGGATGTTATTTTGGTTGTTTCTTGTTTGGGATCTTGTTCGTTAACCATTTGATTTACGAGTATAGAAACCCCCATAATCTGTTATAGTTATCATGCAGAATAATAAGTGCGAGGGAGCAGTAAATCTGCTTCAAGCACCATTCATACATCTCAGAGCAGATTTCTCTTTCACTGTTCACTATGACCTCTCCACACTAGAAAAGCGAGGCAAGCTGTTAAAGTCATAAATCTGTTTACTCCCTTCATCTTCAAACGATTCTGAACTGCTTTCACAGCTGCAGAGGCCACAGCCGAAAATCAAATGAGTTCTCGCTGCCCAGCGGAACCAAAAACAGATGAGCAAAGCCCCGGGCAGCCAGTCAGCCTGGAGCGCCCTCTACACACCCTGCTGACGTGGAGGGCCTCTCTCACCCAACTTCTCTTCACCCTCTGTGATACTGCAAAACAAAAAGCCAACAAATCTCTCGTAAACGGATTTCAGGGCGTCGAGTAGTTTTAAATTTCCCTCTGGAAGGCGTGTGTGTGTGTGTGTGTGTGTGTGTGTGTGTGTGTGTGTGTGAGAGAGAGAGAGAGAGAGAGAGAGAACATCGGCATCGGTACGAAATTGTGTGTCTGTAGATACTTCGTTAAAATAGCTTTTATTGTACCACGGGTAAGTGTAGTGAGGCGCTAGCAGTAATATTTTTTTAATTCTCGTTTCGAAAAATATGTTCCACCTTTAGATTATATCAGTGCGTCTAGTTTCGTCTGATTCTTTTTTATTTATGATTTTCCCAGTCATTACCACCTACCAACAGAAATTAGATATGTATATATAGTATTACGTACGTTTATCACATGATTACTATCAAACGGGGAGTGCCACATCTGCAGCAAAGTAATAATGCACTGGTTAGTTTTGTTTATGGTGTAGCTCTGAAGTAACAACTTCCGTGAGGAAATACTAAGAGTTACTTTCGTACTCGAAATATTACAGTATGTTTTCGGAATTTCCTGTAACCATATACACGGTCCAGTCACATTAATGAGAACACCTACCAAAAGCCTGAAAAACAACCTTTTGCAGCGTGGACGTGCCGTTAGAGCGTCGAGTTGTGGAAGGTACTGACAGGGTTGTGGATCCATGCCGACTTCAGTGTTACGGGCAGCTGCGCTTGATTTCCCGGTTGAGGATCCACGCCGCGAACAGCCTGATCGAGGAGATCCCATAGACACTTGATTTAGTTTAAATTCAGGAAATTTGGTGGCAAGGGGAGTACGGTAAACTCAGGGGTCTAACACGCTGCTTCCCGAGCGGGAAGGTGTGCCGGTCCCCGGCACGAATCCGTCCGGTGTGCCCACCAGCCTGTAGATTGTTTTTAGGGCGGTTGTCCATCTACCTCGGCGAATGCGGGCTGGTTCCCTTTATTCCGCCTCAGTTACACTGTGTCGGCGATTGCTGCGCAGACATTGTCTCCATCTACGCGTACACCATAATTACTCTACCGCGCAAACATTTGGAGCTACACTCGTTTGGTATGAGACGTTCACGAGGGGCCTACTGGTTGCTGAATCGCACAATAACACTGGGTTCGGTGTGGGGTGGCCGTGGGGTGGGTGGACTGCTGTGACCTGTTGTGGGTTTGTGTACCACTGAGTGCTAGGGCGGGACGAAGACTCTCCTTCGTTTCTAGGCCCCCGGTTTAAGACACAAAGCACAATACGCACACGGTAAACTCAACCTGGTGCTCTTCGAACCACATATGTGCACTGCGAGCTGTGTGACACGTTGTATTGTCCTGCTGGTTGATGCCGTCGTGCCGAGAAACAAACAACCTGGTAATCGTATTGTATACGGTTTCCAAGGATAGAAACGTATTTGTGTTAGCAACTGTGCCTTCCAGAATGACGAGATCGCCCAGGGAAGCCACGAAAAGATTCGCCAGACCATTACGTTCCCTCCACCGGCCTGGACTACTCCGACGATTTTTTCAGGGCCGTACACGCCAACGGTCATCTGTCCGATGGAACTTAAAAAGTGATTCATCTGTAAAGGTCACCTGTCACCTCTCACTGCACGTCCAGTTGTGTTATGGGAGGGCAAATTCCAGCCTCCGTCATCGATGAACAGTGGTCAGCACACGTACATGAACTGCCGCCTGCTGCGGAGGCCTATACGCAGTAATGTTTGATGGATGGTCGTTGAGGAGACACTGTTGGTAGCCGCCTGAGCGGTCAGTTGCTCATATCTCCACAGCCGTTGTTCACCCCTGTCATTTATGGCCCTTGGTGGACCGCAGTGGCCTCGATTCCGGATCAGGATAGCTACATTTTGCAACGCGCTGTGTACCTTAACCACGGCGGCATGCGAACAGCTTACAAATTTAGCCATTTCGGAAATGCTTCCACCCTCGACTCGATCATGGCCTTTTGGACGTCAGATAAATGGCTCCCTTTCCGGATTACGGCAACCACTGCACTGTTTCCCGCGTTTCCCAGACACACGCTATACACCCTCCAATGCTAGTACTGCCACCTGTCGTCTGTTAGTGTTTATTGCACTTTGACGTCGAACACAGGTGATGGTCACTTTAACGTGACTTGACCGTGTACTTGCGTTGTAGGTTATATGTTTATGGGGACATTATTGTGGCTCAGATCATTCCGTCGATGGAAATTTTTCCTCGTGAGTTTTCCGGAAATGGCTGCATCCAAATACCTTTCGTGACGAAATAATTTTCACTTTGCAATTAACGGTTTCAAATTGCCGAACGGCACATTATCTTGGGGTACAGTTCTTTGTGATCGCTCATAACATTCTGGGGCTGATGGTGTATCTGCCACAAGACAGGGAACAAATTCGGAGCAAGTACTGACAGTGGCAAGATATCTGCAGTTAACTTTTATCATAATGGTAATTCGATTCCTTAAGATTACTCATGCTACATAAATCACTTCCCAAACATTGTTTGTGTCGTAACCAGTGAAGGAAAACAAAAATACCGCCGTTATGATAAGCGACTGTTTTCAGTCAACTTCATTCATAGCTGTCACAGCGTTCCACATTCATTATGGATAAATGTTTTAAATTAAAACTGACTTTCATGTAATACATGTTGGCTGCAGCTGAAATGTTAAATATATTGCGCTGTGTGATTATGAAGTGGAACTAACAGAAATTCCTCAGTACTTAGCCCAGAAAAATAGTGAGAATTACGACTGCAGCACTATCGGATTTTCGACCATTAGACGAATCCACTGTTACTCAGAACTAGAGCAACCTGCGGATCTCAAACATAGCTAAGTATAAAGACTGTTCGTACAAAACGAATGATGCCGCCTCTTTTCGGCAAAGAAAGACGATCACCTCGTGATTCGTAGGATAAATATCGTGAAACAGGTGACACATTTTTGTACACAATCTGCCCAGTAAATGACGTATGTACATACAAGTAATAGGATTCATCACATTTTGCTACTTTAAAATGTCGTGTACAGGGACCGGCGGATCGGTCCCATCCATCACCTATCTGTAATCGTTCATTGTTCGATCAAAAGTATCTGGACACCCACTAGTGGACATCAATATAAGATGCGTCCACCGTTTACCTTAACGACAGCTTGGACTCTGTTGAGGACGCTTTCAATGAGGTATCTGAATGTCTATAGTGGAATAGCAGCCTATTTTCCCCTTTTTAATTACTTTTGAGTCATGAGTCTTCTGCTGGTTTGATACATCCCGGCATGAATTCCTCTCCTGGATCAATCTCTTCATTTCAGTATCACTTGCATCCTACGTCCTCAATTATTTGCTGGATGTAGTCCAGTCTCCGGTTTCCTCTTCAGTTCCTACCTTCCACAGGTCCCTCTAGTACCATAGAAGTTATTTCATTACGCCTTAACTGATGTTCTACCATCCTGTCCCTTCTCCTTGTCAGTGTTCTCCAACTATTCCTTTCCTCGCCGACTCTCCGAAGAACTTTCTCAGTTTTAATCTTATCAGTCCACATAATTTTAAACATTCTTCTGTTCCGATTTACCATAGTCCATGTTTCGCTTCCATACAATGCTCTTCTCCAAAAGTACATTCGCAAAAATTTATTTCTCAAATTAAGGCTTTATCGCCAGTGCTACTTTGCGTTTGATGTCCTCCTTGCTCCGTCCGTCATGGTATGTTTTGCTGCCCTTTCCTCTTCCTTCGATTTACTCTCAATCCATATTCTGTACTCAATAGAGTGCTCGTCCCATTCAGCAGATCTTGTAAAACTCCTTTTCAATTTTAATTCCATTCTCGAACCTTTTTTATTTCAGTCATTGCTTCTTCGATGTACGTATGGAACAGTAGGGGCGAAAGACTATATCTCAGTCTTAGAGACTTTTTAATCTAAACACTTCGTTCATCGAAAACGACTCTTATTGTTCCCTCTTGGTTCTTATACGCATTGTATATTATCCATCTTTCCCTATAGCTTGCTACTATTTTTCTCAGAATTGTGAACGTCTTGCATCATTTGACATCGTCGAATGCTTTTCCCAAGGCGACAAATTCTGTGATTGTGTCTTTATTTTTCTTTAGTCTTGCTTCCATTACCAACCGCAATGTCAGAAATGCCTGTATGCTTCATTTATCTTTCCTAAAGCCAAACTGATCTTCCTCGAATACTTCCTCACCTTTCTTTTCCATTTTTCTGTATATTATTTTTTTCAGCATCTTGAATGCATAAGTTGTTAAGCTGATTGTGCGATGTTCCTCAAAATTGTCGACTCTTTCCGTCTTCGGCATTGTGTGGGTGATGTTTTCTTCCCGAAAATCAGATGGTGTATCGCCAGAGTCATGCACACTACACGCCTACGTCACTGATCGTTTTGGTGACAGTTCCCCCAATGCTTTTAGATATTCTGATGGAGTATTATCCATCCCTTTTGCCTTATTCAATATTAAGTCAGCCAAAACTCCTTTAAATTCTGATCCTAATATTGGATACACTACCTCTTCCATATCGACTCCTGTTTCTTCTACTATCACGTCAGCAAACAAATTTCCCCTCTCATAATGGCCTTCAACGCACTCTTTCCACCTGCCCCCTCTCTCCTCTGCATTTAACAGTGGAATTGCTGTTGCACGTTTATCGATACCATCCTTGCATTTAATTTCACCGAAGGGTGTTTTGACTTTTGTATATGCTGAATCACTTCTTCCAACAACTATTTATTTTTTCCATTTCTTCACATTTGCCATGCAGCCATTTCGTCTTAGCTTCCCTGCACTTTATATTTATTTCATTCCAAAGTGATTTATGTTTCTGTATTTCTAAATTTCCCGAAACATGTTTATACTTCGTTCTCTCATCGATCAACTGAAATGCTTCTCCTATCACCTACTGTTTCTTTGCTTTGTACCCATTCTTTCCTTTCCAACTTCTATAACTGCCCTTTTAAAAGATGTCCGTTCCTCTTCAGCTAAACTGCTTTTTGAACTATGACACGTCACAGTATCTATAGCCTCAGAGAACTTCAAACGTATCATTTCATTCCTTAGTACTTCCATAACCCACTTCTTTGCGCATTGATTCTTCCTAATTATGTTGAACTTCAGCGTACTAAATTGTGATCCGAGTATATATTTGCTCCAGGATGCACCTTACAATCCATTATCTGATTTCGGATACCCTGCCACACCATGACGTTATTTAATTTAAATCTTCCCCTATCTCCCAGCGTTTTACAAGTATACCTTCATCTCTAGTGATTCTGAACAGAGTATTCGCTACTACTGTCTGAAATTTATTGCAGAACTCAGTCTTTCCTCTCTCTCCTTCGTAGTATCATGCCCACATTCTCACGTAATCCTTTCTTCTACTACTTCCCCTAAAACCGCATTTTATTTCTTCATGACCGCTAGACTTTCATCTTTCTTTACGCACCTAATTATCCGTTCAGTATCTTCAAATACTTTCTCTACCTCTTCATCTTCGGCTTGAGACGTCGTTATGTATACTTGAACTATCACAGTTGGCGCTGGTTTGCTGTCGAATCTGAGAACCTCACCCCTATTACTGAATTGTTCACAGTAACTCACTCTATCCCCTACCATCCTGTTCATGACAAATCAATTCCCATTTTATGCTGCTTTTGAAATCATCCTATAGTCATATGACAAGAAATCCTTGTCTTCTTTCCACTTCATGACCCTCATTATATCTAGATTGAACCTTAGCATTTCCATTTTCAGGTTTTCTACCTTCCCTACCACGTTCAAACTTCTGATATTCCATGCATCGACTCATAGAACGTCATCCTTTCGTTGGTTAATCAATTTCTCCTCAAGGTCATCTCCTCCTTGGCTGTCCTCTCCCAGAGATCCGTATGGGGAACTATTCCGGAATCTTTGGCCATTGGAGAGATCATCATGACACTTTTCCAGTTACAGGCCACCTGTTCTGTGGATACACATTATGTGTCTTTAATGTCGTGGTTTCCATTGCCTTCTGCGCCCTTCTGCCGTTTGTCATTGGGCTGTTTCCCACCTCAAGGGCAAGAGAGTGCCCTGAACCTGTACCCACTCGTCCGCCCTTTATAACAAAGCTGTACCGATTATGTCAGAAAACGCAGAGCAAATTCAGAACATTGATGCGGATCATAAGATTTCGATTGCAGCGCCGTCTGGATCTCGTACGGATACCATTGAAAAATCGACCACAAAACTTTACTGTTGACCATGGAACGGACAATTGTCATGACACTGCACGAGGCCGGCCGCAGTGACCGAGCGGTTCTGGGCGCTTCAGTTTGGAACCTCGGGACCGCTACGGTCGCAGGTTCGAATCCTGCCTCGGGCATGGATGTGTGTGATGTCCTTAGGTTAGTTAGGTTTAAGTAGTTCTAAGTTCTAGAGGACTGATGACCTCAGATGTTAAGTCCCATAGTGCTCAGAGCCATTTGAACCATTTTTGACACTGTAGGAGCACTAGCACTACTCGGGGCACGTGCTGCATAATCAGTTACAGCAAAAGCAACCTCGTCAATAACTTCCTCCGGGATAACACGCCTTCCTCTTCCAGGTGTCGCACCAGGTGCACCCGTGGTTTAGAATTTAATTATCGTTTTCTTTAAACCATTTAAAAACATCTGGCCTCTACTCAGACCTTTCAGCCGGGGACGCTTTCTTAATGCAGCGCTGAAATTGCCGCCGTTAACACAAAACAGTTTCGCTAACAATGCGCGGTCTCTCCTCAGCCATAAAGATCACTCATGTCATGGATTGTCCACTGGCGAGTGGCTGTAATACAAACTGTGTAGGGCGACAGATTTGCTCCTGGTGGCCACAATTGAAATTAATTAGTTTTCCAGCGTAAATCGGTACCGCATTAACGCATTAGCGTATCTACCAAATCTCGCTGCCATACGATAATTACAGCCCACAGTGATCGTTCGTGAATAGCTTAACCATAATTACAGCCACTCGCTATGTACCTGAGTTAAGGCATATACGACTATAAACAGTGAAGTCAACAACTATAAGTGATAGATGCATTATGGAGAGACGAAGAGACTTGGCCAGGGCAGACTAGCGTTGTGAGGTGATCTAAAACCGATTTTCAGACTGTATGCAGTAGCATATCGTTAATACGACAGTGGATAGTATGAATCCCCTCTTAGTCCGACCGCCCTATTTTCAGTGTTTGTTTACGCAGCTCATTGTTTGCGAGATGGATCAGTTGGCAATTGGTCTTTGATAGGTGCGGCAGCTCGATCAGTTTTAGTATGAAATAATATATTCCGAACTCAATCGTTACATATTAATCTGTACACATTTGTTTTAAAAATCAGTGATAGTGTTATTCTTTCATATCGATGTGTGTAAAAGTAAACTGTGGCATCAACTAAATGTCGTTAGCGGGGAAACCGAAAGTGCTTGAAAGCTTAGAAAAAGCTAGTCTCTTCAAAACATTAAAACTGAGGTAGGCAGTGGCATAGCAACTGTTACAGACTGGACAAAAAATTAGACAGCTCTTAACTCATACAATGACGATCGGTGATGAGAAAGGACTGAAAATACGCAAGACTTTGAAAATGTCTGAAAGTGGAATTCTAGAGGATGTCTTGTGGGTGAGCAGAAGGGAAGAATAGAGCTCCGTTGTCTCGACCAATCGCAAAAGAAAAGGCACTGATTTTGTGTGAAATAATTAAATGGAGACAATGATAATAAACAGTTTACAACGAGTAAAGGCTAATTACGTCGGTGAAAAAAAAACCACATGGTAATCGAAATATATTCCCGGCGAGACGGCCTACGCTGAATAAACAGCTGCAAATGAATTTGGTACGAAATCTGAAAACTTATTTAACTAACTTTAAAAAAATGGTTCAAATGGTTTTAAGCACTATTGCACTTTACATCTGAGGTCATCAGTCCCCTAGACTTGGAACTACTGAAAGCTAACTGACCTAAGGACATCACACACATCCATGCCCGATGCAGGATTCGGACCTGCGACCGCAGTACCAGCGCGGTTCCGGTCTGAAGCACCTAGAACCGCTCGGCCATAACGACCGCCCCAAGAACTTAATCTGACTTCTGATCAAGTGTGTAACTTTGATGAGTCTGGCTTAAACTGCTAAATGCTCGGTACAAGAACCGCTGCAGAAAATGAATCTGCGACAGGTAAAAATCTCTATAGTGACGCTAACGACAGAAAGTACTGTGTTGTTACGTTACGGTCAATGAGTGTTCATTTGATAATCCGATCTATTTCTCGTTTCGGCCTTACTTCCGGTGCTTCAGAGAACGATTTAGCGAGATTCTACTGTGCCAGTATCTGCATACTAGTGATGAGGAGCTCGTGAATGAGTCGTTCAAATGAACGCTTCACTCCAGTGAAGTGTGAACTAACCACTCAATTTCAATGAACTGGTACTTCAAACTCTTCACAGATAGCACACTCCACACTTTTTTCGAGTTCACTCACTCTCTTCCCCTCTCCCTCTCCCACTACATCGGCGCTACGTCACTCATTCTCCCTTCACTTCAGTCCTCCCTCTACGGCCTGTCGACGAATCGCGCGGCCAAATACACTTAGAACAACAGTTGCACTTTGCTTTCCCATCACCTAAATCAACGAAGAAACCCCAAATTACACTACTTTTACGCGATCGCGAGTTGCTAGCCATTGTATAAGCGTGAACAGACACAAAAACTGCTTTCCGAATAAAATAAAGAGGGATTTTACCTGAAATCGTACCAATGACTACAAGTGACAGCTTTACGTTTTGAATTTAGAGGGTTATTGTTCTCAACAAAAATAAAATCTACGAGAAAACTTCTGAATAATTGCTTAACGTAGGTATATAGACTTTGTGACAGTGGTAAACATACTCATTCTCTTTTGGATTAAATTTTAAAAGGAACATAAAATTGGACCGCATTTCGTTGGTAGCCCTAATTTTCAGTCCATGAATACAACAAAAAAGGTTTCACTTGGCAGATAAAGACTTTTTTGGGGGCTTCATGAGAAAATGTCGAGCAAGATTAAACGCAATACCTTCTTTATATGTGACAGGCTTCTCTTTTAACCTTTCCTTTGTCCCCTTCGACCATGCTCTATTTAAGTTAACCCTAGGACGCCTAAGGGGGGGGGGGGGGTTCGTTGAACCCACAATTTTTTTATGCCCCCTACTTTTGCCAAGTAACATTCATACTACATATTCCATTTGAGTTATTGTTTGTTGGCTATTTTATGAAACGTTAGTGTCAATATATTTTATAGAAAATTCCTGCTTTGAAAGAAAAAATAAATAAACTTATTATGAGTCCAACCACCCCCCCCCCCCCCCCTCCTTAGGCTTTCATGCTATAGAAAATTTCGCTTAGTAGGATTTCGTATTTCTCATCTCTACAACAATGCAAGTTAGTTTCTTGTTGGTTGGTATTCTTGATATTCTCAACTATCGGTTTACTTTCAGAGGAAGTGATTGTTGATGTCAGTCAGCTGTTATTTATCTTGTAAACTTGCAGTGAGTTAGTTCAGTTCCCAACACATAGGCCTCCCGAAAGTATGGGGGTCCTACACAGCAAAAACGAAACCAAGTAAGAACTTACTGATGTTGTCAACAACGCACCAAGATAAAGGCACTGTTGGAGGAGAGAAGAATAAAACCGAGATAAATGCATATTATAATTCCACTAAAGGTGGAATTGATACCATTGATCAAATGGCGCGTATGTACATCTACAAGAGGGGAACAAAGAGATGGCCTCTATCTGTATTTTACTCTCTCATCGACATTTGTGCTATCAATGCAACCACCATATTCATCCTACAGCATCCAAGATGGAATGAAAAGAAACACAACAAACGGAAATTTTATATTCTGCAAGCTGGGATGGAACTAGTGAAATTGCAGGTAAAAGAAAGAAGTGCCAATGCAAGAGGGTTATCTAACCAAATTGTTCAATCAATGGAGACTATTCTACGAAAGAAAATCAAAGAAGTGGCAACAGAAGCACGTCAGCCTCCTGCAGGGAAAGGTCGGTGCCATGTTTGTGTAAGAAAAGCTAAAACAAAGAAGCAGAAGTACAACAATCTAAGTAAACCAAAACAGTATTGTGGACAGTGTCATAAACGTGTGTGTAACACACATTCAGAAAAAATTGTGAAGTGTGTCTCTAGCCTTGAAGTTGAGGACTCAGAGTAGTCTATTGTATATGAACACATCTTTATTTTGTTTTGTAATATGCCAATTTTTTATTCACTCAATCCAATATTTATAACAATTAACAATATTTTTATGCCTTAGTTAAAATACATAAACCATTTTGAAAGTTGTAATTTTGCATCAGTAAACTTATTTAATACCTGTGGGCTCGCCGAACCCCCCCTTAGGCATCCAAGTTAGAAAAAAAGGCTTGGGCGTCCTAGGGTTAACTCAGACGCTGTAAGAGCGTAAAACGTTGTGTGCACATTACTGTATAGTTCGGCCATCTATTGGTAAAATTATGAAGTATTACGAAGCTTTATTGTACGAGCGAGGCGAAGCGAGCGTAGCCGCGGCTGAGCGGCGAACTGGGCAACTTCGCCAGGCTTCCGTGCTTCATGAATGAACTACTTCATTTGAACGCTTCGCGGCAAAGAGTGAAATAAATGAAGTAGTTCACGGGAACTTGTCCCCTTCGACCATGAAGTAGTTCACGGGAATGAACGAGTTCGACCCATCTCTACTGCAGACGCGAAATAATAAATGTGTCACACCTCGAGTAGATATACCTATAGCCCCACGCAGCATTTCTTGCAGTGAATCGGAATAAGCCTTAGCTCGCGCCGCTCTTTGAATCGAAATAGCTTCCGACTTTTAATCGGAAGAGTGTTAATCGAAGAATCGAGGCGGAGTGAAAAACCCCGGCGGGCAGTGAAAGTCGCGTGTGAGCCGGCGGCTGATGGCTGGTAGGCGAGCGCGATAAACACGGCCGGCGACTCCTCAGCGCCGCCCTCCAATACCGCCATAAAGCGGGGGTGGCGGGGGTGGGGGCCCACCCAGTGTGGCCGGCAATAAATCTGGAGCGCGCGGGGGCTCCGCCGAGCGACACCGCCACCGTTTGTCTACGTGCGAGTCAACAGCCCTGTATAAATTATGTGCAGAAAGCCAGTGGCTGGCGCCGCATAATGGCGGTCTCCGCACCGCGCCGCAGCTTTGTTCCGCAGGTCCCGCTCGCTCGCCGCCTCGTGCTCCGGAGCGCGGCTCCGGCCCTAATCGCCGCTGGACGCTCTCATTTTTCCTCTCGTTTGTCTTCCTGTTTTCCATAATGGCGGCCATTAAATCTACGCTAATTTAGGACAGATGTACAGCGAGCGTGGCGCTCGTCTCCAGCGATACCGAGCTTTTACCTCCGCGGTCGCGGTGCTTCGGGCGTAAATTTCTTTTAATGCCCTTATTTAATTAGTCCAGTTTTCTTTACTGCGATTCTGCGTCCCTTGTACCTGCTGTTCAGGTAGGTTAGGCTTTACGCTTGGCGAAAGCAGGTACGCCTGCAAGTTTTATTAATTAGGGTAATTGTCCTGTTACGTCTAGCAAGGGTAGCAAAAAATACATTGGCTAATTCAGAGGAACATTGCTGTTGTTGTAGTACTGAATATAAACGAAAATTTACGCTACTGGTATAGTGAAATAGCTAAGTAGCTGAGTCCTACAACGAAGAGCCGCATCGTAAAATGGGCATATATATAATTTAGCTCCTCCGTAGTTTGCGTTAACTAATCTACTGTAATTTTTCGAAAAATGACGTGGCCCGTTTTCCTTCATCTAGTCACCTTATGTAAGAAGCTCAAAATGGCTCTGAGCACTATGGGACTTGACATCTGAGGTCATTAGTTCCCTGGAACTTAGAACTACTTAAACCTAACTAACCTAAGGACATCACACACATCCATGCCCGAGGCAGTATTCGAACCAGCGACCGTAGCGGTCGCGCGGTTCCAGACTGTAGCGCCTAGAACCGCTCGGCCACCCTGGCCGTCTATATAAAAGGGAAAGAATTTTAGCAAGAAGATCTTGGCCGATTTACCTCAGATTTTTTCATGGTACTCTAATAAACGTTTGGACAGACATATGAAGTAGTAGTTTCACGTTTTTACCAAATAATCTCGAGAAATTACTGTATAATTTGCTTCAAATTTTTACACGATTGCCAAATAAACGTTCGTACCGACATAGGATACGTATCTTTTTTTAAATATGCAGTATATGGTGTACACGTAATATACGCTATGTGAATGGGAAAGGTTGTTAAGAAAAAATACTAGAAGTTATAGAGGAAATTAAATTTTTACAGAATACTCTAAGAAACGTTCATACGGATATAGGAGACGAATTTTTGTACCTATATGGCACATAGATATATATGTGTAATATAGGGGAAACGTTGTTAGCAAATATCTCGAAAAGTTTTTGACTAGTTCGTTTCTCATTTTTGTGGATATACTCCAGTAAACTTTCCGACAGACATAGATTATATCCCTTTAAAATATATACAGTATATAAATATATATGTAATACGTAAATGGAAAACGTTGTTAGCAATAATTTCGTAAATTTCTTGGCCATTTTACTTCAATTCGTGACGTGATATTCAGATGACATGCTAAATGAAAAAGCCTACGTATTTCTTTAAACAATAATCTACAGATTTTATGTTAAAACTTACTGCGAGAGAGAAAATGCTGCTCTGTGAAATTTTGTCAGTTCATTTTCTTTTACGAACTCAGTTGTGACTGAGGTATTACGTTATTAATTCCATTAGGCAAATTGTTTCTTCCATATATATTCTTTATCTTTATGTACAATTTTAAAAGTTGGTTGGTTGGTTCGTAGGTTTGGGAGAGGGGACCAAACGTCGTGGTCATCGGTGCCATCGAATTAAGGAAGGATGGGGAAGGAAGTCGGCTGTGCCCTTTTAGAGGAACCATCCAGGCATTTGCCTGAACAGTTTTATGGAAATGACGGACAATCTAAATCAGCATGGCCGGACGCGGGTTTGAATCGTCGCCTCCAGAACATGGGTCCAGTGCGCTCACAGCGCCACCTCACTCGGTTATAATTTTAAACAAAATTGTATACGCGCTACTGTTTTCGTACACAGAACTGTTTTCTTCATCGAAGTCAGTATCAAGAGGAAACAGGAATGTTGTATTTATGACTTACCTAATTATGATTAGAATACTACTATGGAAATTGAATCATCTGAAACTTCGCAATCCTTCCCCTTCATAGATTAAAAGTATAGAAATACTGTCGTTGAAGCTATGATCCTCACAGACCCAGCAACTGGGTCCTGTACCCTATATGTTAGTGATCGTAATCGATTTTCTCTTTCATTTTAAGTGGCATCATTCCTAATCGAGGTTTCTTCAGCAAAAACAATAAACGAAGCTCAGGGTCAGAGAGAGAGAGAGAGAGAGAGAGAGAGAGAGAGAGAGAGAGAAAGAGGGAGGGAGGGAGGGGGGAAGGGGGAAGAGGAGATGAAGAGGGGGAAGGGGTGAAAATGACCTAAGACATGGGGCAGGGAGAGCCAGAGAGAGAAAGGGATGGGGAGGATGTGGAGAGCAACTGGGGAGATCCCTCCTCTTCCCCTTATATTAAAGATCCTAACCGATTTAACGCTTCATTTTAAGTGACTTCATTTCCCTTTCTTTCGCAATAACTATAAATGAAACTCAGGACCAGAGAGAGAGGGGGGAAGGAAGAGGAGATGGACAAAGCGGGGCAAGGGGATGAAAATCACGCGAGCCGAGGGGCAGGAAGTGACAGAGAAATAAAGAGATTAGGAGGAGATTGAGAGTGATGGAGGGCGAGGTGGGGGGGGGAGATGAGCACTGTGAGGGGGGAGTAATAAGAGACGAGCAATGAGAGGGGAGAGTAATAGGAGATGAGCAATGAGAGGGGAGAGTAATAGGAGATGAGAAATCAGAGGGCGGTGAAGAGGAGGAGATACGGAATAGAAGGAGAGGAAGGACATATACAAGGTGAAGAAAAAATGCCACACTTGGAGGACTTGGAGGTTGGTAAGCGATTCCTCATCCAGATACGACGAAAGTTTACCAGGCAAATAAAATTGGGTACATTTTGAATACATGTGTATGAAATGGAGGAGCTGGCAACACTGTCATAATCTACAGAAGAATATGTATCATACCGCACTAACGTACCAGCCGCCACAGATCACATAGCGACATTAAATCCACATCCACCATGGAATTATTGCTCGACAGGCATGTCCGAAAGAAGATTGCACCGTTCTACTTAACAACAGAGCTGCTGCAATGTCGTATTTTTCAGCCGGTATCTGGCAGCGAATTTCAATTAAAATGTCATTCACCGTATGGGAATTACATAATGTGTGTACGAGTACAAGTTGGGACGTAGGAACGACGACATGTGGAAGTTTGGATCTGGGCGTGAGTCATGCACGGATAGCCAAAGCGCGCAAGGCGACTGCTAGCAAAAAGCGAGAAATCCGGGTTCGTGTCCTGGACCGTCACAAATTTTCATCGTCGTCATTCCCTTATAAAGCTGTTTTTTTTTTTTCCCTTGAGTCATCAACCTTCTGACTGGTTTGCTGCAGCCCGCCCGCTCGCCACAAACTTCTCTCCTATGCCAACCTCTCCAGCTCAGTGTAATACTTGCGACATACGTCCTCAATTACTTGCTAGTTGTATAATGTCTCTCTACCTCAGTTTTTACCATCAACCGCTCTGTCTAGTACCATAGACGTTAACATCTTAACAGATAGGTGTTCTACCGTCCTGTCCCTTCCTCTTGCCAGTGTTTTCCACATATTCGTTTCCTCGCTGATTCTGCGGAGAAACTCCTCATTCCTTCGTGTTTCGGTCCATCTAATTTTCAACATTCTTCCACCACATCTCAAACGCTTGGATACTCTTCTTTTCCGGTTTTTCCACAGTCCTTGTTTCACTACCACATAATGCTGTGCTCCAAACATACATTCTGAGAAATTTCTTCCTCAGTTTAAGGCCTATTTTTGATACTAGTAGACCTCTCTTGGCTAGGAATGACGTTTTTGCCAATGCTTGTCTGTTTTGATGTCCCTCTTGCTCCGTCCATCATGGGTTACTTTACTGCCTGGTAGTAGAATTCCTTAACTTCATCTACTTCGTGATCACCAATCCTGATGTTAAGTTTCCCTCTGTTGTCAGTTCTGCTACTACTCATTACTTTCTTCTTTCTTCGATGTACCCGTAATCCATGTTTTGTACTCATTAGTCTGTTCATTCTGTTCACAAGAACCGGTAATTCTTCTTCCCTTTGAGTGAAGATAGCAATGTCATCAACGAACCTTATCATTGATGTATTTCACCTTGCTTCTTCAGTGTATAAATAGAACAGTAGGAGCGAAAGACTACATCACTGTCATACACACTTTTTAATCCGAGTTCTTCCTTCTTGGTCTTTCACTCTTACTGTTCCCTCTTGTCTCTTGTACATACTGTCTATTACCAGCATTTCCCTATGGCTTACTCCTAATTTCTCAATATTTATGACACCTTGCTACATTTGACAGTGTCTATCGCTTTCTCTAGATCGGTAAGTCCTATGAACGTTCTTGATTTCTCTTTAGCCTTGCTTCCATTATCAACCGTAACGTTATAATTGTCTCCCTTGTGTCTTTACCTTTTCTAAAGCCAAGCTGATAGTCATCTAACACATCCTTAATTTTCTCTTCTGGTCTTCTGCCAATTATTCTTGTCAGCAACTTGAACGCGTGAGCTGCTAAGGTGATTATGCGATAATTCTCGCACTTTTAGACCATTACAGTCTTTTGAACTTTGTGGCTGATGTTTTTCCGAAAGTCAGGTGGTATATTGCGACACACATACATTCTACACACGAATGTGAATACCAGTATCCGTTTTGCCTCCATTCCCCAACGATTTTATAAATTCTGTTGGAAAGTTGTCTATTACTTTCTGCCTTATTCTGTCTTAAGTCTTCCAAAGCTCTTTTAAATTCTGACTTTAACGCTGGATCCACTATCTCTTCTAAATATAATTCTGGTCACATCAGACAAATTTTGCCCCTCATTACAGCCTTCAGTGTACTAGTGTACTCTTTCCACGTCTCCGCTGTCTCCTCTGCATTTAACAGTGGAATTCCCGTTGTACTCTTACTGTTACCACTCTTGCTTTTAATTTTATCGAAGGTTTTTTTGAGTTTCCTATATGCTGAGTCAGTCCTTTGGGCAATCATTTCTTTTTCAGTTTCTTCACACTTTTCCTGCACTCGTTTCGCCTTAGTTTCACTGCACTTCCTACTGATTTCATTTCTAAGTGACTTATACTATTTCTGTATTCCTGAATTTTCTCGAACTTATTTGTACTTGCTTCTTTCATCGATCAACTGCAGCATTTCTCGTGTTAACCACGGTTTCTTCGCAGTTACGCTCTTTGTATCTATGTTTTCGTTTCCCACCTCTGTGATTGCTCTTTTTAGAGATTACTATTCCCCTTCAACTGAACTGCCTTGTGAGCTATTCCTTATCGCAGTATCTACAGCCACGGATAACTTAGAGCATATCTCTTCATTCCTTTGTACTTTCATATCCCACTTCCTTGCGCACTGACTCTTCCTGACTAGGCTCTTGATCTTCAGCCTACTTGCCATCACTACTAAAGTGTGATTTGAGTCCATATCTGCTCCTGGGTATGCCTTTCAATCCAATATCGGATTTCGGAATCTCTGCCTGACCGTGATGTAATCTGACTGAAATCTTCCCGTATCCCCCGGCCTTTTGTGAGTATAGGTCGACCTCATGTGGTTCTTGAACAACTGATAGTTGTTCATGTTCACGAGAGGGAATATATTTCATGAGAAAGAATGTTTGATGTGAACTCAACCTGAATGTCACCGATTCTGTGGAGCCATCCTCCACGGCGTTGCCTCATCTCAGTGAGGTAATCTAACATCTCCAGCACACAGCAGAGTTCATGCTACGTGTTCTCGGCCACGTTACACGCAGTTACAAGGTTACCAGAGCCTCTTTTTTTTTTTTAATAACGTTTCTGTCAAACCTACTGGTGGAAATGAGTCTTGCTACATACACTTTTTTCTTCAACTGAAATGAAGAATCCCTTACCGACCGCAAAGTGTAGCTCTTTTTTCTGCACCTTGTACACAATTCCCAGACGTATTTAGCGATTGAGAAGCTTTTCCAGGTTCGCTAGTAAATTATATACGCAAATCGTGCTCGATAATCAGTCTACCTGTTAGTGATAACCATATCAAAACACCTGAAGTAGTTTCTGAGAGCACCTTTCACATAGTCGGCAGCGGACTCATATATATAATATGTGGTGATGGAAGAAAAACAGTCCTATAATATTCGAATACAGTGTTCATGGTGTGCTACATGACACTGTCATGTAACAGACCTACTTAGGAGACTGCCTACATTACGCTTGTCCGTCCTCTTTTAAAATACTGCTGCGCGGTGTGGGATCCTTACCAGATAGGACTGTCGGAGTACATCGAAAAAGTTTAAAGAAAGGCAGCACGTTTTGTATTATCGCGAAATATGGGAGAGAGTGTCCCAGAAATGATACAGGATTTGGGATGGACATCATTAAAAGAAAGGCGTTTTTCGTTGCGACGGAATCTTCTCACGAAATTCCAATTACCAACTTTCTCCTCCGAATACGAAAATATTTTGTTGAAACCGACCTACATAGGGAGGAACGATCACCACGATAAAATAAGGGAAATCAGAGGTCGTACGGAAAGATATAGGTGTTCATTCCTTCCTCACGCTATACGAGATTGGAATAATACAGAAATGTGAAGGTGGTTCGATGAACATTCTGCCAGGCACTTGAATGTGATTTGCAGAGTATCCATGTAGTTGTAGATGTAGATGTAGATGTCATGTCTAGGCGCAGTGTTACAAAGCGACATGAAATGGAAAGAGGACGTGAAGTCGGTTGTAGGGAAGACGAATGGTCGACATGGATCTGTCCGGAGAATTCTGCGTACATTTAGCTGATCTACAATGGGGAGACCCCCCCCCCCCCCCCCCATGAACCATGGACCTTGCCGTTGGTGGGGAGGCTTGCGTGCCTCAGCGATACAGATAGCCGTACCGTAGGTGCAACCACAACGGAGGGGTATCTGTTGAGAGGCCAGACAAACGTGTGGTTCCTGAAGAGGGGCAGCAGCCTTTTCAGTAGTTGCAAGGGCAACAGTCTGGATGATTGACTGATCTGGCCTTGTAACAATAACCAAAACGGCCTTGCTGTGCTGGTACTGCGAACGGCTGAAAGCAAGGGGAAACTACAGCCGTAATTTTTCCCGAGGGCATGCAGCTTTACTGTATGATTACATGATGATGGCGTCCTCTTGGGTAAAATATTCCGGAGGTAAAATAGTCCCCCATTCGGATCTCCGGGCGGGGAACACTCAATAGGATGTCGTTATCAGGAGAAAGAAAACTGGCGTTCTACGGATCGGAGCGTGGAATGTCAGATCCCTTAATCGGGCAGGTAGGTTAGAAAATTTAAAAAGGGAAATGGATAGGTTGAAGTTAGATATAGTGGGAATTAGTGAAGTTCGGTGGCAGGAGGAACAAGACTTCTGGTCAGGTGACTACAGGGTTATAAACACAAAATCAAATAGGGGTAATGCAGTAGTAGGTTTAATAATGAATAGGAAAATAGGAATGCGGGTAAGCTACTAAAAACAGCATAGTGAACGTATTATTGTGGCCAAGATAGATACGAAGCCCACACCTACTACAGTAGTACAAGTTTATATGCCAACTAGCTCTGCAGATGACGAAGAAATTGAAGAAATGTATGATGAAATAAAAGAAATTATTCAGACTGTGAAGGGAGACGAAAATTTAATAGTCATGGGTGACTGGAATTCGAGTGTAGGAAAAGGGAGAGAAGGAAACATAGTAGGTGAATATGGATTGGAGGACAGAAATGAAAGAGGAAGCCGCCTGGTAGAATTTTGCACAGAGCACAACATAATCATAACTAACACTTGGTTTAAGAATCATGAAAGAAGGTTGTATACATGGAAGAACCCTGGAGATACTAAAAGGTATCAGATAGATTATATAATGGTAAGACAGAGATTTAGGAACCAGGTTTTAAATTGTAAGACATTTCCAGGGGCAGATGTGGACTCTGACCACAATCTATTGGTTATGACCTGTAGATTAAAACTGAAGAAACTGCAAAAAGGTGGGAATTTAAGGAGATGGGACCTGGATAAACTAAAAGAACCAGAGGTTGTACAGAGATTCAGGGAGAGCATAAGGGAGCAATTGACAGGAATGGGGGAAATAAATACAGTAGAAGAAGAATGGGTAGCTTTGAGGGATGAAGTAGTGAAGGCAGCAGAGGATCAAGTAGGTAAAAAGACGAGGGCTAGTAGAAATCCTTGGGTAACAGAAGAAATATTGAATTTAATTGATGAAAGGAGAAAATATAAAAATGCAGTAAGTGAAACAGGCAAAAAGGAATACAAACGTCTCAAAAATGAGATCGACAGGAAGTGCAAAATGGCTAAGCGGGGATGGCTAGAGGACAAATGTAAGGATGTAGAGGCCTATCTCACTAGGGGTAAGATAGATACCGCCTACAGGAAAATTAAAGAGACCTTTGGAGATAAGAGAACGACTTGTATGAATATCAAGAGCTCAGATGGAAACCCAGTTCTAAGCAAAGAAGGGAAAGCAGAAAGGTGGAAGGAGTATATAGAGGGTCTATACAAGGGCGATGTACTTGAGGACAATATTATGGAAATGGAAGAGGATGTAGATGAAGATGAAATGGGGGATATGATACTGCGTGAAGATTTTGACAGAGCACTGAAAGACCTGAGTCTAAACAAGGCCCCCGGAGTAGACAATATTCCATTGGAACTACTGACGGCCGTGGGAGAGCCAGTCCTGACAAAACTCTACCATCTGGTGAGCAAGATGTATGAAACAGGCGAAATACCCTCAGACATCAAGAAGAATATAATAATTCCAATCCCAAAGAAAGCAGATGTTGACAGATGTGAAAATTACCGAACTATCAGCTTAATAAGTCACAGCTGCAAAATACTAACACGAGTTCTTTACAGACGAATGGAAAAACTAGTAGAAACCAACCTCGGGGAAGATCAGTTTGGATTCCGTAGAAACATTGGAACACGTGAGGAAATACTGACCTTACGACTTATCTTAGTAGAAAGATTAAGGAAAGGCAAACCTACGTTTCTAGCATTTGTAGACTTAGAGAAAGCTTTTGACAATGTTGACTGGAATACTCTCTTTCAAATTCTAAAGGTGGCAGGGGTAAAATACAGGGAGCGAAAGGCTATTTACAATTTGTACAGAAAACAGATGGCAGTTATAAGAGTCGAGGGACATGAAAGGGAAGCAGTGGTTGGGAAGGGAGTAAGACAGGGTTGTAGCCTCTCCCCGATGTTGTTCAATCTGTATATTGAGCAAGCAGTAAAGGAAACAAAAGAAAAATTCGGAGTAGGTATTAAAATTCATTGATAAGAAATAAAAACTTTGAGGTTCGCCGATGACATTGTAATTCTGTCAGAGACAGCAAAGGACTTGGAAGAGCAGTTGAATGGAATGGACAGTGTCTTGAAAGGAGGATATAAGATGAACATAAACAAAAGCAAAACAAGGATAATGGAATGTAGTCTAATTAAGTCGGGTGATGCTGAGGGAATTAGATTAGGAAATGAGGCACTTAAAGTAGTAAAGGAGTTTTGCTATTTGGGGAACAAAATAACTGATGATGGTCGAAGTAGAGAGGATATAAAATGTAGGCTGGCAATGGCAAGGAAAGCGTTTCTGAAGAAGAGAAATTTGTTAACATCCAGTATTGATTTAAGTGTCAGGAAGTCATTTCTGAAAGTATTCGTATGGAGTGTAGCCATGTATGGAAGTGAAACATGGACGATAAATAGTTTGGACAAGAAGAGAATAGAAGCTTTCGAAATGTGGTGCTACAGAAGAATGCTGAAGATTAGATGGGTAGATCACATAACTAATGAGGAAGCATTAAATAGGATTGGGGAGAAGAGAAGTTTGTGGCACAACTTGACCAGAAGAAGGGATCGGTTGGTAGGACATGTTCTGAGGCATCAAGGGATCACCAATTTAGTATTGGAGGGCAGCGTGGAGGGTAAAAATGGTAGAGGGAGACAAAGAGATGAATACACTAAGCAGATTCAGAAGGATGTAGGTTGCAGTAGGTACTGGGAGATGAAAATGCTTGCACAGGATAGAGTAGCATGGAGAGCTGCATCAAACCAGTCTCAGGACTGAAGACCACAACAACAACAAAAATGGAGACAGTGTACAGCACACCCACTCTTGAGTAGGACTCGACTGTTTGGGATGCCCGTCAGGTGGGATTAAAATAAAGCATCAGATCAGTTCAAAGGTGCACTGCTAGACTTGTTAGGTCATGTTCGATCAGCTCAGTATTACTTTTATGACACGTTATTTGTGATGGTGATCAATCAAGCCAAGAAGTCGTTCTCTTCGTGAAACGCTATTTAGAAAATTTGGAGAACAAGCGTTTGCGACATACTGCAAAAAATCCTGGCGCGACAGCATCAATCCCACTGAGAGTACAGCGGTCCCAATGGCACCGACAACAGGGCAAGACATCATCCTATAAGACCGTCCTTTTGTGTCATAACCATACAGCAACTTTTTTTTCATTCATTCTATATACGTAATAACTTGAGCAAGAGACTGAGATAATTTCGTGTCTGTTACGAACTCCAGTTCTACTGGAGTACTAGATCATGGAGCACCTCAGAGTAATTTAATGAAAAGAATTACGTTTTCACTAAATTTGCTTCCAAATCATATACATCCTTCAATTTGTGCAGTCAACTGTTATCGAATAATTTCAATTTATCTGTGGGTAAAATACTTTTCGAAGCCAATACAGCCGGCCGAAGTGGCCGTGCGGTTAAAGGCGCTGCAGTCTGGAACCGCAAGACCGCTACGGTCGCAGGTTCGAATTCTGCCTCGGGCATGGATGTTTGTGATGTCCTTAGGTTAGTTAGGTTTAACTAGTTCTAAGTTCTAGGGGACTAATGACCTCAGCAGTTGAGTCCCATAGTGCTCAGAGCCATTTGAACCATTTTTTTTGAAGCCAATACAGAAATAGAGCTATGCTGCGAGCTCGACAGCTCGCTCCCAGCGAGTTGAGCACTTCACCTGCCAGTTGGAGGCTCTTCGGTCTCTCTCTGTGGTAGGATGGGAAGTGTGGAGCGAGCAGAAAGGTGGTGGCCGAAGCTTGCAAGGGTTGGTAGTGGTGTCCGGCGCAGCGTACGTGCTTCTTGGGGAGCAATTGGCCATTACTGGCGGTTCTCGGATTATCTGGTGCGAGCGGCGTGAGCCGGCGTTTACCGTACAGGACGATGTGGTTGGTGACGTCACGTGACGTGACGTGATTATCCCGGCTACGCCTGTCATGGCAGCGCTAGTTCGCATGGATTCGGGGTCCCTCTGGCAGAAGTCAGCGGGCTGCCCGAGTCGCTCGGAACGGCTTCAAATGGTTAAAATCGACCAAATGGCTCTGAGCACTATGGGACTAAACATCTGAGGTCATCAATCGCCTAGACTTAGAACTACCTAAACCTAACTAACCTAAGGACATCACACACATCAATGCCCGAGGCAGGATTCGAACCTACGACCGTAGCAGCGCCTAGAACCGCTCGACCACAACGGCCTGCAACGCCTTCATGGTGGGATTTCGCCGTACACCGGATCTAAACCTTCTTTGGTTTTCCGATCGAGGACAGAGCAACGTCCTGCCTCCTTATGTTTATAGACGAGTGTCATTTGTAATGCTGGCCAGAAATTTGTCTACGTTGCCTGCAGTTCGTTTGAGGCAGCTTGGCGCTTGCATGCCGCTTGGTTTTGAACGTAAATACTGCTGCATTCCCGAATTTAGCATTTATATGATGATTATTTTGAGGGGCCGTTGGCATGTGCGCAATTCCCTCCGGTATGAAAATTGGCTCATCTGTTTACAGCGTGTTTTTTTTCTTTTTTTTTCTTTTTAAATTTCGGACGCAATATTTTAAGTAAAGTTCAGACTGTTTTCTTGTGATTCTGATTTTAACGCCTTGTAACCTGTGCTCAATTTTAACCCTAGATTCCATATTACCACTGTGTTGAGAAAAGGGTCCAACTTTAATCAGTGGCAGTGACTTTGTTCTTGGAGGCCGGTGGTGTGGCCGTGCGGTTCTAGGCGCTTCAGTCTGGAACCGCGTGACCGCTACGGTCACAGGTTCGAATCCTGCCTCGGGCATGGATGTGTGTGATGTCCTTAGGTTAGTTAGGTTTAAGTAGTTCTAAGTTCTAAAGGACTGATGACCCCAGATATTAAGTCCCATAGTGCTCAGAGCCATTAGCATTAGCACTTTGTTCTTGGAGTCAGTAGTATATCTCTCTCCCAACCTTTTACTACAATAAACAGACTATTTCATATGGAAACCAAAACACTTGTTCTACATTTAAAGCATAGATAACCTATAATTCTCGGTTGCTGCCTTGGTTACACCCTCTGTAAGTGTGATATCTTTCAGAGCTGGGCCAAAAGCTTTGTTTTTCTTTTACTCTTTCACTATTAAAGAAAATGTTTGCTGTATATGTTGCAGCGGTCAACTAACTCTCGCTTACCTTATTTTGGAATAGAATTTCTTGTGGTTAATAAAGTTTTGGAGGACGTACTTAATGACAAATGATGTTCACTTGTTTCCCTTAGTCCTTACTTTAAGACTTTATTACTGGTGCTCTCTAACTAGGTATACGCCCTTGCCGCACGTTCTAAAATAATTCTACAGTTTTGTAATGGTATGGAATGAACAGAATTTTCTTACAAAAATGTCGACGTACATTTTACACATGATTTCACAACGTAGAAAAGCTATTTCTCATTCGGCCAAATCATACAAATGTGTTCTACCATGTGAACGATAATTTTCACCTTAATAGAGTACCAGTATGATTATTGTATTTTGCGGGCCTCAAAGTCGGCAACAGTGATGAGGCGCAACATTCATAGATCCCTGGGGAATCTCAGGAAGCCATAAACTCCATCTTTATTTTACTGAACGTAATAAGCCTCTCACAGTCCATCTTTTGCATGTGGAAACGTCGTCTTCTTGGACCTAAGGAAAGAAACCTTGAATTCCACCGACTGTCCTACGAACTCTGCACGTTCTAGGATTGAGATCGATTGTACTGAGATGGTGCACGTGTGGATTTCAAAAGATCGGGTGTCTTCGGGCGACATCGGTAATCAGCGGAACTCCAAAATGTCGGTGTTACCGTGATCGCAGACTAAGGTCTGCGGAAGACAACATAAATCACGGCTCATGTGGAAAATATAGGTGACTTCACTCTCTGTAATTGCTAGTGGAACAGGAAAGGGAATTACAAGCAGTAGTAAAAGACACCCTCCACCGTGGACCGCATGGTGAAGGATGCGCTTGTAGATATTGATTTGCGACAATAAGACAAAAGTTATCAGTTGTTGCCCGTGGAAGCTGAATAACGCTAAGAAGAACAGGACTATCTGGACCTTATTAGATCCGGGTTCGCAAGGAACTGATTGTGCGTTTGGTGTTCTACATATTTCACACGGTCGCAGGTGAAGTACTGCCGGCTGAATGCGAACAATGATGAAGTTAATTTCTGTGCCCGTTGAGTGCATTTCATTGCAGCTTATGGATCTTCCCCACATTTTTTAGTTTTGTCAATAACAACTTGTTGTATGCTAAGAAATTTCTGCTTTATGAAACGTCGAGAGTAATTAGCTCCCTAGCAACGATTAATAAGATTGATAGGCAAGCGCACAATAAATTTGAAATCCTTCTGCAGTATTGTTCTATTACGAAACATAGCCGACGTAGTGTCACACGGGGCTACCCCATTTTACAGAAGCAGTTCAAATGCAAAACGTCATTACTGTCACAGCTGTCAAACTCCACAAAGATTAAGGTTTTGACATCGCCTTCAATAGGAATGTTGGCAACGGAATGGATTATTGTGACAAACAAAGTTATCAAGTCATTATAATTGCAACGATCAAAGCCAAACTTTATTCAACAGGATCCCATGCTAATGTAGGTAAGGAACTGACAAAAAATCTTAAAGCTGGTAGAAATACAGTAACCTAGTAATTCTGGAACATTATTGTTGTGAGGATGAAATAGGTATAGAACTACCTGGAAACAAAGGAAACAAAAAAGAGGTGAGAGGAGGGAAACATGTGAGGAAACGACATTTATACAGGGTTATTACAAATGATTGAAGCGCTTTCACAGCTCTACAATAACTTTATTATTTGAGATATTTTCACAATGCTTTGCACACACATGCAAAAACTCAAAAAGTTTTTTTAGGCATTCACAAATGTTCGATATGTGCCCCTTTAGTGATTCTGCAGACATCAAGCCGATAATCAAGTTCCTCCCACACTCGGCGCAGCATGTCCCCATCAATGAATTCGAAAGCATCGTTGATGCGAGCTGACAGTTCTGGCACGTTTCTTGGTAGAGGAGGTTTAAACACTGAATCTTTCACATAACCCCACAGAAAGAAATCGCATGGGGTTAAGTCGGGAGAGCATGGAGGCCATGACATGAATTGCTGATCATGATCTCCACCACGACCGATCCATCGGTTTTCCCCTTACGGAGGCATCCAGAAGCTTTAAACCGCGCATACCATCGCTGAATGGAGTTAGCAGTTGGTGGATCTTTGTTGAACTTCGTCCTGAAGTGTCGTTGCACTGTTATGACTGACTGATGTGAGTGCATTTCAAGCACGACATACGCTTTCTCGATTCCTGTCGCCATTTTGTCTCACTGCGCTCTCGAGCGCTCTGGCGGCAGAAACCTGAAGTGCGGCTTCAGCCGAATAAAACTTTATAAGTTTTTCTACGTATCTGTAGTGTGTCGTGACCATATGTCAATGAATGGAGCTACAGTGAATTTATGAAATCGCTTCAATCATTTGTAATAGCCCTGTATTTACAGATTCAAGTGGTTATAGCAAAACCCCTACTTAAAAAATCAGAAGAGAGTAATAAATAAATTGAAAAACTAGGAGACAAGGAAAGATATCAAGTCCACTGCAATATGGCTACCCAAAGATTTAAAAATCCAATGCCAGATTACTCGGTATTTAGTTTTAGATGAAATTAAAATGAATAAAACAGCGGGGACTACTTGACTCATGACCTACACAGTAGTAAGATTAAGAGACTATTCTCTGCAATTGTGACTACTAAAGTAAGTGAAAATCCTGAAGGTAGTTCAATAGGAAAGTAAGTATAAGGAAGGAATAAAGTAGGGCAAGTTATGCCACCATAATGCAACATGCTGAAATTCTAATCACTTTTTATTCACCTTCACGAAACGTATCAACAATGATAACAAAGCGACTAGAAATGCCAAAAAATCGTCATCATAGCGTTCAACGAGGTACAAGCTAATAAAAGTGAGAATTGCCAGTATCATTATGATGTCTAAAGCATGTAAGTAACTGAATCGAATACATAAGTAACCGAGTTGTAAAATAAATACATACGGAAATCAAAATTAGAGAAATGTAGGAGGAAAAGGTTTCGTGATCCTCAAAAAGTAACTCACAACTTACGCAACGAAGTGGCGATACCTCAGTCTGGCATGTGCAAGAACGATATTAATTTTCATGCGACAGGAAAACAGCCCGCCTGTGTGGCCGAGCGGTTCTAGCCGCTTCAGTCTGCAACCGCGCGACCGCTACGGTCGCTGGTTCGAATCCTACCTCGGGCATGGATGTGTGTGATGTCCTCAGGTTAGTTAGGTTTAAGTAGTCCGAAGTTCTAGGGTACTGATGACCTCAGCTGCTATGTCCCTTAGTGCTCAGAGACATTTGAACCATTTGACAAGAAAACGGCTGAGACATAGTTTGTTTGGTTTCGAAAGTCCTATCTACTTTCGCTACCGAAAATCACTTGAACGACAAATAAAAAAAATAAAAAAAAAAGTTTCTTCAACCACTGTGGCATTCTCCAGGACCGAACGGAACAGACACTTATACACGATGATGTCGAAATGTTCAGTTGAAGCAGCAGGTATTTGTAAAGATAACAAATATGTTATCGAATCTAAAATAGGAACGTCTCTATTTGGGAGATACCAAGTAAGTGATAGAGATCGTTCGGGTGTGGTTGTTGATCTTGCAAAGTATATGAAAATAACGTACGTTAATTAACCACCCTGCAAACTAATGGTTTAGGAGTCCCATGACTGCTAAATAAGGAAATAATTCGATTCATTTGATTTAGTCCGATAAATTTAAGGAATATACAAACATGATAATACTAATCTAAAAAACTTTTGCGTATCTGACAAAGAAGTTGGAGAGAAAGGCCCTAATAGTCACACAAGTGAATTAATTGCAATCACAAAGCGCTCAGGAATTATTTTGATGTTAATTGCAAGGCACGTAGTATTAAAGAAGGGAATACATCGTTCATTTGGTTGTAGTTGAATGCAAACTGTTCGTTGAAATAAAAGTGCAAGGCTTCAAAGCTGTGTTTGCAGCTCGATCTCACCATAGTTGTAAGGTGTCAGGCAAATCCAACACCTTCCATGAAAACCCTGACATGATAAACAAATCCAGTATTATGTCACATAGCTCCGAATAAATCGTGACATTAAATTAACCAAAGTATTATGAGTAACGAGTGAGCAAATGGAATACCACAGACTAACACAAGAATGCCTAAATGCATGTCATACCTTCCCACCGTGAGACAGACGCAGTTCCGAGGGGAGAAACGAGAACAGAAGCCGAGAGCAGAACCGTGTTAAGCTTGAAGGCCCTACGATAAGGGACTGACACCCACGTGGCCAGCTAACCGCTAGGACCACACTACCCGCAAGTTTTAGCGTGAGACTTTTTCGCGTCTCTGTTACGTTAGGACCACCCCCCAGCCCATGTTAAAAAAGAACAGTATAGATCTTACGATAACGCTAAAAGGACCACACCAGCTGCAAGTTTTAGCGTGAGACTTTTTCGCGTCTCTGTTACGTTGCAAACTTTAAAAACATTGCCCCACCACGAAAAGTATAACGTTTCTCATTGGATAGACAGAATTTTTGTAGGCGGAGCTTAAGGTTAACATTGAGACCCTGATTGGTCAGATGAAAACACAGCCAGATAGTTTTTTTAAACCAACTTCGGTAAATTGTAGTAAGGAGAAGTTAGGAGAGAGTTGCTTCCGAGACAGCGAGGTGAGCGGAGCTGTGCTGCCTGCCGCCACCTGACGAACACCAAAAAGGTAATGAACGCACGCGATGCCGCATAACAGCGCATAAAGCTTCACTCAGAACTGCAGAAGTCTCATCTGTTACACCCCCTTTTTGCGTAATACTAGTGTCGATCGTCAATTAAAGCTCATGGTGTTCACATTTGCCACTTGAAGTAAAAATCTGAAACGCGATGATTTTTCTGTAATATAGTTATTGAGAAGCCACATCAGCCACTGTAATTTAAGACAAGTTAGATAAGTAATTAAAGATAATTGAGGGTCACTGTAGACCATTTTGATAGTTTTCTCTCTTGTGAAACTACATTTAAACCTAGATTATAGATATGATATGGCATAGGTCATCCTTCGATCCATTGTAGAACTTGGAAACCCATTCAGGGAATATTCGTTCACATTTTTGTTGAACGCAGTTGGTTTTTATTGTCCTGTATTAAAATATTTCCTTTTATCAATAGTGCAATTTATAAACAATGTTTTGTGAGTAGAATAAATTTTCCAATGGTAAACTTAAGTGCTTTTTCGACGTTATTTTACCAGCTAACTAAAAATAGGAAAGCCTTGAGCCACTTCCACTAAATTTAGTTAGTATTAAGATTCTTTTACACGAGTGCAGTGAAGCTGACGCTGAAATCATTAAGTATTTGGTTATATCATCGCTAGTCTCACTGAACTCTTCTGAATTCTACATGTCATGTGTGGTCTGGCGTCTCCTTACCAGCAACAGGTCCCAGGTTCAAACTAGGCGAAAGTGGTAGGGAGACACGATGTAGAACAAACAGACACCACGCAGAATGTCAGATAGTGTTGCAGGTGGAGGCTGAAGTGGCCGCAGAAATCAGTCATTGGTGGCACCAATGAACCTTGCCAATGGCAAAGCCAAATCACATTCCTCTATGTCAGTACATCAGCTCTGACTTCGGCAGGGTGGCGGCGTCTCTCGTCAGATGATGTTGCAGATGTTGCTGGAGAAGTTAAAGCGATTTTTTGAAGGGGTGTTTCTTCGCGGGAACCTCACATTGCCATGTTTCGCATCTCCTACTGCGTTCATATTAGCTGGACTTTGAGTCTTCCAAGTGCCGACGAATCAATTTGCTTCTTGGAACATGCTTATCCTTAGCACACTGGACTCGCATTCGGGAGGACGACGGTTCAATCCCGTCTCCGGCCATCCTGATTTAGGTTTTCCGTGATTTCCCTCAATCGCTACAGGCAAATGCCGGGATGGTTCCTTTGAAAGGGCACGGCCGATTTCCTTCCCCATCCTTCCCTAACCCGAGCTTGCGCTCCGTCTCTAATGACCTCGTTGTCGACGGGACGTTAAACACTAATCTCCTCCTCCTCCTCCATGCTTGTCCCTTCTCTGGGCTATATTCTCTTTGGTTAACCAGTAATGGGGGTTTACACCGAAAAAAGTCGTCTTACTCTCTCTCCATAGCTATCTTTGGCCAATGAGGCCACCCTCATCGGCACAGCCGAACTTCTCTGTGTAACCTCTTTATTTATTTATATGAGCCAACCCCTGTTATTTTTATAGCGACTGATCATTTAGTTTTGGTTACAACAAACATCGTGGTGCCTCATGCTTTCGAAGGCCAAAAACTGCGGGTCCGATTTCAAGATGTTTTTCTGTGGCACGAGAAAAGCATAGATATTTTTGTGTACAATACTGCCTTCTGCTAAATCACTTTCCCTCCTCCCACTTTCCGATGTAACCCCTCCTGCACCACATTGCCGTCTTATTTATGTCCATGATGCCTGGGTGCGCCGGTGCAGAAAATGAAAAGAATTGTCTGGTCTATGGGCTACTGACCTGCGCCTTCCCCAGGCGTCCTTCCACGAAATGGCTAGGAGTTAGCCAGCCTGCTTTTACTCCTTGGGAGCCCACGTACTTCTGCACTGTCCAGAATGCTTTCAACATCCACTCATTATAGAGCTTGCTACTTGAATTAAGAGAAAATGGAGAAAATCGTTAGATTATTCGGTTTCCAACAGTCTCTGATGTTACGGTTAATCATATTCTCCAATACCCATTATATATCGCAATCAATTAGGTCTTGGAACGTGGGAGATGAGGAACTGGAAGAATTAAAGCGGTGTAGAGGGGTTGTGAGTCGCGCTTGGGTAGTTCAGTTGGTAGAGCACTTGTCCTTAAAAGGCAAAAGTCCTGAGTTGGAGTCTCGATCTGGCAAACAGTTATAGTTCACCAGAAAGTTTCAAATGGGTCTTTCATTATGAATGTACGTACTCTTAGTGACCGTTTCCTGAAAAACGTTGCTGAACATAAGCTACCTTTATCCCTTCTGATGCAACTACTTGGATTAGCTAGTCCAAAAATTGGAGAAATAAAAGCGAACTACAGAGCGTTTCGTCTCTGGTTTGATGACTTCTTTTTGTCGTCAATTCTCTGACTGGTCTGATGCGGCCCTCCACTAATTCCTCTGTTGTGCTGACCTCAACATCTCGGTGAAGCACTTTATGGATATTACAAACAAAAACAAAGTGCATATGTAGGAAATAGATTCAACCCATATGTTGAACGATATATATCTCTCTTTCATAAACATTGTTCAACATAGTGTACACAGCAGCAGTGTGGAGTGTGCATCACACATTACACCGCACCGGTGGGTAATCACAGAGAACAATGGAAAACCACACGATTGCAGGATCAGAGCCGAGAGGGAGGAAAAAGGGTAAAAAGTGCCATTGCCTTTGCTCCCTATATCACAGAACAATTGCAGTATTACGAATTTCAAAAAAACAACAAGCGAGCTTTTGAAACTAAATCTGAAATCAAATTATGAGAGCGCGCCCTTTCATTGGCCAGTTGGGCAACAAACGTATTGTACTGCGAGTGGTCCACCTTTTTTTAGCGCGGCCGCTTGCACCGGATGTCCCAGCAGAGACGATTGTTTTGTCAGTTTAATTGGGAGGGATTTGTTTAAGTATCCCGGCAGCGCGGCCGCTGTAATTGCAGCGGGATGCGAGCGCGGTGTTAACGCGACATAATTAGGGCCCCTCTGGCGACTGGAGCGGCGCGGGCGGTGTCCGCTGGCCGCGACCGGCCGTGGGCGGCGCAGCCCTTTGTCGGGCGACCAGGTGGCACCGCTCCAAAAACGAACCCCTCCGCCGCCCCTTCCGCCGAAATATCGGGTCGCCTGCTGCTTGGAAAGGGGGGGTGGGTGGGGGGGGGGGGAAGTACTGTTTGCCTCTCAGCCCGCGCTGCCTCCGTTTTTGTTTATCGCTGCGCTCCGCCGCGTGTGTTTCCCCTCCACTGGCGATCCCTCTCGCCTTTGAGTCGGAAGATACGATTTCCCTTTTGGATCAGACGCCGTCCTCACGGCGTTCGCGACACCCGAGAATGGCGTAAATAATTCAGCGGTGCGTTCGTGCGTGACGCTGGGAATCGTCGAAACTTCCAGATTGTTTGGCTCCACTCTAGTTCTCTACACTAAACCATATATCACAGATATCCATTAACTGATTATTTATTAGGGGCCGTTGCAGGCGATCTGCACGTTCACAAAATAATGGTTCAAAAATGGTTCAAATGGCTCTGAGCACTATGGGACGTAACAGCTGAGGTCATCAGTCCCATAGAACTTTGAACTACTTAAACCTAACTAATCTAAGCACATCACATATATCCATGCCCGAGGCAGGATTCGAACGTGTGACCGTAGCGGTCGCGCGGTTCCAGACTGAAAAACCTAGAACCGCTCGGTCACTCCGGCCGGCCAAAATAATGAAAAGAGCCAGGCTATCGTGTATGTCATGAAATGTATACATTCGTTTGAAGTGCAAGTACTAGGGTTGGGTTAACGATCTTCGAGTTGGAACGAGTGCGAATTTTTCCGATACGCCACAGAGCTTGAAATAGTATTGAGTGCTGCTCTAACAATCACTTGATATCTGACTGCGAGTCGTGAGAGCAAGTGATCGTGAGAATCTAAAATACTTCCGCGAGAACAAGCTACAACGTTGCTTTCAATCTAACAGTTTCGTGAAACAGGGTTGGAAACGGTAATAAAGCTTACCACCGCAAAAATTTCTGTTGAATTCGGAATAACTTACAGTAACTCTCATCCTGAATTTATGGTGGTATTTTATGTAAAGTTAACAGTGAAAGGCGAAATTATTATCCTTCAAAAATATTACTCGGCCTTCAGTCCGATATATGTATTATCTACTTACTAGAGATTATAATAATTTACCAAATGAGCTTTTCGATTCCTGTCTAAGTATTAGAACAACGTGTAAAATAATTTCCCTTTTGTAATCATCCTCAAAAAAATATGGCAACATTCATATCAAACAAAGAAGAAGATTGATCGATCTTCGAGTTGGAACGAGTGCGAATTTTTCCGATACGCCACAGAGCTTGAAATAGTATTGAGTGCTGCTCTAACAATCACTTGATATCTGACTGCGAGTCGTGAGAGCAAGTGATCGTGAGAATCTAAAATACTTCCGCGAGAACAAGCTACAACGTTGCTTTCAATCTAACAGTTTCGTGAAACAGGGTTGGAAACGGTAATAAAGCTTACCACCGCAAAAATTTCTGTTGAATTCGGAATAACTTACAGTAACTCTCATCCTGAATTTATGGTGGTATTTTATGTAAAGTTAACAGTGAAAGGCGAAATTATTATCCTTCAAAAATATTACTCGGCCTTCAGTCCGATATATGTATTATCTACTTACTAGAGATTATAATAATTTACCAAATGAGCTTTTCGATTCCTGTCTCAGTATTAGAACAACGTGTAAAATAATTTCCCTTTTGTAATCATCCTCAAAAAAATATGGCAACATTCATATCAAACAAAGAAGAAGATTGATTGGAAATTAAATTCCTAATAAACAAAAGAACATTTGTGAGAAAAAGCGCTTACATGTAAACACTACCTGGAGCAAAAGTAAATGCTTTGTGTACATAAAAGTGCAGAAGTTACGTATTCAACTAATTTTTGTGGTGTGCGTACTGTAAGACCTTCAGTACACACATCATCAGATTATTTGACTTGTCGCTCTAACGAAGTAGGCGAGTGTCACAATATGTCTCGTGGTCCTATCGTGGCGTGTTTATCTTCTGCTGTTAGGTCAGACGATAGAAATGCTACTTGCACGCTTAGAGTAGCAGATTGACGGTGACCAACTTTAAACAGAACTTGATTAATTTTCACACACTTTTATTAAAATAATAACAAGCATAAAAATTACTTAACTTGGTTCTGGATGCTATTTACAGTTGACAATCTGAAGTTCCTTTGGTATTGGTACGTTAATCTTATTCTCACATATATCTCTGATACTTGACAAAAGTGTCTATACATTTATCTTCCTGGCCATGTACAGGAATATGGTAATCTTATTAGGTGCAGACTGAAACTTGACTATGGTAGAACAGACAAATGTAGAACTCATACTGACTGGTACAGACTAATGTAGACTGGTACAAACTGGTGAAGACAAATGCGGACAAATGCAGACTGACTAATCGGAGGTCTGTATACTCGTTATAAAACCTCGCGCGTTCATGTATCAATGCGCGAGTGTGATCCACGAGGAGAAAAGGTTCTACGTTAGCAGCAATCTCATTGGCTGCATTACATATTAATACGCGGATCGGCGGAAGCAGAATTTGGTCCATCTCTATGGCAGCGCCATCTCGTAGTGCGGAGACAGACGAGCGCTGCGCCTGCGCTGTTGTGCTTAGCGGGGCGCGCTCTACTGGGAAAGTTGTGTACCCGCTGACTACGCGGAACTATGTACACAAACATTTTTATTGCTTATGAAATGCAATTTATGTTCTGAAAGGATATAAAATACACACTGAACTAACACTGAATGATGTGCAGGTCTAATTATGTCGAAAACAGACAACCAGTCAAACAAAGAACACAGACAGGACTCGCTGACTCCAAGTTCCTCTCTTACGCATTCACGTTTCTTTCCCTACCAGTACTACCAGCACATTTCTGCCATTTACTGCATCATTTATGTGCTGTACCAAAACTACGAAGCCGCAGTTTTAGCAGAGCGCAACTCTAGGCCGAACTATTGTGAAAAAAAGAGTCCGTTACTACATTATCACTTGCGCAACTTCCCTCATGTACGATCGACAGCAGCTTGTCAAAACAAGGCACATTTATTCTGACGAAGTTCCAAAATTCCTATGGATCTTCGGGCCTGAACTCTTTCGTTAACTGGAAGTATATATGTCCATGCCTTCGCCCCTTCTTCCCAGTCAGAGTTGAACCCATTTCCCCCTCCCAACTTTCCGATGTCGTTCTGCCCTTCTCCTAATGACAAAGGCGGACACTGTAACGGCGACCGCTGGGTAGATAGTCAAGTCCATGTTCAAAACGCTGTGAAACGTAAACATGAGCAATCGTTTTCTTGTACCAGCATAACATAAAACGAATACTTTAGTCCATAATTCCGTATAATCATAACGTTATGTCATTGTAACTGCAAAAGATAAAAATAGTTGCTTAATAAATATGAACCAAAATCTCTTAGAAGTTTCATTATGAGTACATAACAGCCGTACAAAAATATCAGCTTTACACTCATTCACATATACAGGCCCGCAGTTCCGAATACGTACCCTTGAACACTGGTACAGACTTACACGTCAGCTACTTTGGGAAACAGGGCTAACGAAAAGGTTGGTAGTTCGAGACTTGTACGCTTGAGGTGCTGCTGCAGACTTGTATACTACAGCCGTATCGTGTAATACCGGCTGAATCCATAACTCTCTCCGACAAAAACAGGAAATTACCTAAGTAGAATTCGACGCTTGGGCTCAGGAACGCACTTTCGAAGCGTTTTAGGTTTTCTGTATACGAGAAGAAACCTAGTTGATCACGTCGGATCATAAATTCCTGACTTTCAAAATAAAAACCACTTTAAAACATAAATTCCTGTCCAGGGCGGCCACGAGTTGTTGTCTTAGCCACACCAAGCCTGACGGGCGACAACTCAATTTGGCGAGTTCCAAACCGCCCCATGACATAAATCAATAGACAGGTTGATTGTACTAACGTTTAGAAAACCTCAGCGTAGCAGGTGACGCTGAGACACATGGGGCCGTGAATGTCGGGAAATACACCAAAGGTGGATGAAAAATTTTGAATGTGTCACGTTATCAAATCACGTACCTCGCCGCACGTCCAGCGGTGAAGCCTACGTCATCCGGTGACGTCACATGTCACAGCTAATCTTCATGCCGAGATAAAACCTCCTTCCCATGGCGACTGAAATCTATAACCATTTGAACCTGCGCAGCCCAGTCTCGGTCGCTCTCTGAAGCGTTTAATCCCGTACCCTTCCCCACATAACCAAAGTGGGCGGGGTAAATGAACGGGGCTAGAACATCTGGAGGGCTGGGAAATGATACCTTGCAAGGGCGTACTGAATCGAATTGGGAAAGAAGAAATTTATGCAGAACTCCATTAGGGCACATCCTGAGGCATCATGGAATAGTCACTTTCGTTATACGAGGAAGCGTGTGGTTGAACAATTTGAAGACCGGGCGAGACTTGACTAAAGGGTGAAGATGCAAAGGTGTGTCAGAACTCACCAGTAAATAAAACAGCATATCCAACGTAACGCTATTCTTTGTATTGTTTAAGCACTCAGATATCGGTAGTAACAATCTGAGGGCAAAACATGGGAGCCCGATCCTAAGCATAGTTGTGAGACGAGGTCTGCCTGCGAGAGTGGAAGTATCAGTGTCGGTCGACAGCTTGGAGACAGAAGACGTGTCACGCTGCCCTCACTTCGGTAATGGCAGATCTTACCACACTCAAGGCCTGATTTCATTTACATAGCCAGGAGAGATTTAGATGGCTGAACTAAGCTTGAAGATAGAATTCAAGGTAATATTCGCAAGCATAGCGCAAAAGCAATTGCAGTATTATGCTCGTGATTGTTAGTCAAAGTTTGCAATAATCACATGTTTTGCATGTCAGTGAAAGAAGCCTCGTTATCCACCAAATAATAATTATTATTATTCTCCACATCTAAATAATATGCTGTGGTTACTAAATGTTAAAGTAGCTTTGAAATTGAAATAATTTGTTAATCTGGCACTCAGCCATTATTGACACATACACTGTGTGATCAAAGTTATCCGGTCACCTCCAAAACCATATGTTTCTCATATTACGTGAAATGTGCTGCCACCTTCGGCCAGGTACTCCACATCAGCGACCTCAGTAGTCATTAGACATCGTGAGAGAGCAGAATGGGGCGTTCCACGGAACTCACGGACTTCGAACGTGGTCTGGTGATTGGGTGCCACTTGTGTCATACGTCTGTACGCGAGATTTCTACACTCCTAAACTTCCCTTAGGCCCACTGTTTCCGATGTGATAGTGAAGTGGAGAAGGGGCCACATATAGCACAAAAGCGTACAGGCCGACCTCGTCTGTTGACTGACAGAGACCGCTGACTGTTGAAGAGGTCGTAATATGTAATAGGCAGACATCTGTCCGGATCATCACACAGGAATTCCACACTGCATCAGGATCCACCGAAAGTACTATGACAGTTAGGCGGTAGGTGAGAAAACTTGGATTTCATGGTCGAGCGGCTGCTCTAAAAGGCCACACAGCACGTCTGTATATGCCAAACGACGTCTCGCTTGGCGTAACGCGCGAAAACATTGGACGATTGCAGAGTGGAAAAACGTTGTGTGGAGTGATGAATCTCGGCACACAATGTGGCTGTCCGATGGCAGGGTGTGGGTATGGCGAATGCCAGGTGAACGTCATTCGCCTGTGTATGTAGTGCCAACAGTAAAAATCGGAGGAGGTGGTGTTATAGTGTGGTCGTGTTTTCAAGGAGTGGGTTGCATCCCTTGTTGTTTTGCTTCGCACTATCACAGCACAAGCTTACGTTGATGTTTTAAGCACCATCTTGCTTCCCACTGTTGAAGAGCAATTCGGGGATGGCGATTGCATCTTTTTAACACGATGGAGCACCTGTTCATAGTGCACGGCCTGTGACGGAGTGGTTACACGACAATAACGTCCCTGTAATGGACTGGCCTGCACAGAGTCCTGACCTGAATCCCATAAAACACATTTAGGATGTTTTGGAACGCCGACTTCGTGCCGGGCCTCACCGACCGTCTTCGATACCTCTCCTCAGTGCAGCGATGCGTGAAGAGTGGGCTACCATTCCCCAAGAAACCTTCCAGCACCAGTATGAACGTATGCATGGTTGAGTGGAAGCTGTCATCAAGGCTAAGGGTGGGCCAACACCATATTGAATTCCAACATTACCAATGGAGGGCGCCACGAACTAGTGCGCCACGAACTAGTCACTCATTTCCAGCCAGGTGTCCGGATACTTTTGATCACATAGTGTATGTCATTTGTCACTGTCATTATTAATACTTGTTCATGATAGTTCTAAAGTTATAAACAGACTTAATTAATGAAATCCCTTCTCAAAAGTTATTTAGTAGTTAACAGGAACGAAGCAAACTCCTTTTTATTAAACTCATTGTTAGCAACAATAAGCTTTAGCCGCTGTTGCTGCATGCTGCTGCGCATTGCTGTAGACCACATGGAAAAAGGCAGTTATTTAAAGAGGTGAGGGTAGAACTCACTGGCACACAACATGTCATGTACTCTAGTCACGTAAATTCCGTTGCACAATTCAGATTTTTTTCCAGTTGTAAATTTTTGTTCAAATCGCAGTCAAATAGCTTACCCATATGTTAGTTTTAAGTTTTTCATGTAACGATCTGTTGAGGGCTTAAATGACAGTGAAACTGACACATTGTGTTTCGCAAGTTAAATTTCGTTTGCTGATAGCTCGGATTGCTTATCGAGTCCAGTTTCACAGAAGAGCATAGGCATTATTGATGTAGCTACGGTACATATTGTTTGCGTATACGTTACAGCTTTAGCCACTGCTGTTGTGAAATTAGTTGCATATACGTTACAGCGTAGCTTCCATGGTTACGCAAAGTTAGGGACAGGGCTGGTACTAGGTGTTTTGGCGCACTAAACAAGAGCTGAAAAATGACACCCTCTCTTGTTTTACTAACATCGATCTTCTCGGCACAACCCCGCCTCACCACAAGCAACATCCAAAGGTAAAACAACACAAATCTCCTGTTACAGCCTTAATCATGAAACTCAGGTGTGCAGACGTCCTCATTTTCTGGGACAGTCAAACACTCGCAGATAGACACCACCTCATTTTTATTTATGTGTATGATGAATTGCACTTACCTTTTACTCGTTTTAGATACGTTTAAAGAGAAGTACAAAACACAGCTCGTGAACACGTGATCGATTATCCACAGGACGTAATAGTAGAATTAAAAACATCAACAGAACGAGTCAATACAATTGACGCTTGGCAAACGATCTGCTGCAGAGACACAAACAAAAAGAGGGCCTGAGGGAGGTAGGTACCAAGTGGCAATATGAGCAAAAGTTAGCGCACGTACCTTACTCCAACACTTGACAGAGATGAATAAAGGTCCTGTTTGTTTCTGTGTGAGGTGCCGGGGCTAGCAGTGTATTTACCACTAAATTCTTCTAGAATTTTCATATGGAAATGATGCTCTAAGCCCCCCCCCCCTTTTTCTAACTCCGATTTTTACTGTTGCACATGGATTAAGAAGAAACGCGAACTGACTATAATCGACCCTGCAAGTGTAGTAGAAAAGAGTTTGTCACCTGCAATAACTTAATTTTATAGAAATGAAGGAAAGTTTCATTAACGTAGTGAGAAATGAAAGGGTTGCTCTACCGATTAACAGAATGAAAGCTCTGTCCAAAATAACAATTTCATTTATCATGACTAAACTCAAAATAATAAACAAAACACACGAAACATTTACAATACATCAAATTGGATAGTCAAATAAATGCTGTGAAGGTGAAGTTGTCCATAAACTAGATTGTGGCATTTATGACCAAGTGGTATGTGGAGAGAATTCCTTGCAATTCAAATCTTAAGAGAAGCACCCAGCCAACCCAACATTAATTGCTGCTACAGTAGTGATAACTCAGACAATGAACACCAAAGACAGAACAAAGTTAGAAAAGACGAACAGGCGCGCTCTGCTGAGTTCTGATTATCGCCTAGCAAAATTCTCTGATTTGCCGGTGCTGTGGATGTACATTGCCAAGCTGTCTTCTTAACTGCAAGGACACGATCTGGCATACTGGAGGCAATGGCTGGTTGCTTCGACGTCCCGTCGTGGTGATGATAATGTCGCGAGTATAGACCGAAACAAATTCTCCTGGTCTGGTTGTTCCAGACTAAAGACTTCCTAGCAACACAAATACGCCCCTGATGGAGATGAAGAAGGCTCGCTACACAATCACTGATGGTACAGTGAGTGATTTTAACAAGAGAAGTCACACAGTAACTCTGGTACAGTCAACTTTAGCCAAAACTGCTCAAGACGGACAACATAGGCCACTTGTACGGGGAACGCTCAATTGCCAACTGCACTGGGAAAGTTACGTTGAAGTCGAAATTTCAGCAACTTCGTCAAACAGTTACAATTAAATGGAAGTATATTAGACAGCCAACGGAAGGCAGGCTGTCCAGAGCAGCGAGAGCTCAGTCTTGTAACCTACTCCGACCGAAAGGCGAGAGCCGACGCTCTCAAGAGCACCCGTACAAACCGAACACAGAACATTGCCGCCCCCACGACGGTGGCCGTGGTTAAACGTCCCAATAAGCAACTCCAAAATCGGCGGAAAATTCCACTCTATTGCTGAAGCACTACCATTCCACCATTGGAGATTCTTGGCGCCAATTTCTGCGCCGATTTTTTGCTACGTCACGGAGCTATGCCCTGAGCAAGCCAATCACAGTTACGATTTTGCAGAAAACGCGGGAAGCTGCCCGCCAAGAGTGCCTGGGAACACAAGTCATTCCCACGCCTCGGTGGTAGCCCACCAGAAAGTGTTTTCACAAAGTTTCTGCGAAGTAACGGAATCTCTAGCCCAGCCGCTCCTTCTGGCCCCTCTGGGCGTGTCGCTCCCGCTCTTATGACAATGTCGGCGTCTGGCAAGCATCCACTCGACTCCCTCACACCCGTTGGCGTAACCCTTTCAAGCTCAGCAGAACCCGCCCATCACCGGACCACCCGGGGGACGAGAAACGCTGTGTGGGAAGTCCGTGTGTGACGGAATAGCAACTTTTCACCACATGCAATTAGAGAGGAAAATCGAATTACTCAGAGTAAGATAGAAATATGAGATGGGGCTCATGCCACATCTCATCTGTTTCTTTAGCGGCTGCATCAATTTTGGGTAGGTAGAGGCTACGAGTTAACTTTAGACAAAGTCAGTACAGATTTATTAAGTATTGGCTTTTTAATTTTTCCTTTTTTCATTTTTTATCCTCATCTGCTCAGTTTTTTCGCTGTTTGAGTTGAAATTAATTTTTCCCCACTTACCCGCCCCCTAGGCGGCCGCCTAGTCTTGCCTAATGGTAGAAACGGCCCTGGATGAGGAGCATGCACAGGATAGACAGTATGGAGAGCTGCGTCAAATCAGTCCTCTGAAGATCATCAGAACAAAGTGTACATATCGACTGGCACAAAATGAGCTCTTTCTTGTATGGCTCTGGAAGGATGCGGCAGTAGTTTCACCGCCGCAGGTGATCCCACTTGCAGTCGGCAGCTGGGCGTGGCTTCCCCGTGGCCGGCCGGGCGGTTAATTGCGGCCCCCTGACAGAGACGGCTAACGGCAGACAGCAGCCGTCTGCTCTGGGCCTGAGCCATCAGCCGACAGGCGCGCTCCAATTTCCGGCCGACCCCCGCCTGCTTCGTCCGGACCCCTGCTCGGAGCCAATCGCCTCTCGTCGGCTCTGTTCGGCTCCGCCCGGACGCGCTGTGCTGCGCAGGTACTCGACTGCGTTTCCGGTCTGTTGTGAAACGCTACCAATACATAGCTTTTTCCTTTTATTTCCACGTTTCATTCCAGCCCGCTAGGGCCTGCGGAATGTAGTTTCAGGACACTGCTCTATTTTTTAAATCTAATGTTTGCACATATGTAAACAGCAGTTATACCCTGGAGGAATTCCCTCTTCTGTTTAAAGTCAAGATCCAAACATATTTTTTAGAGCTGCTAATCAAATTGTGAGCCTATGGAGTATTGCTTCAGGGCGACAGTTATTGAACTATATGAAAAAAATTGTACATTAGTTACAAGTGCACCCACGTCACTACAGATATTCGGATTTAGGTTATGGTGTGGCGCAGACGAATAGCGAAATTCTGCATTTCCCGCTGAAGTGTCGGAACATCGATGCTGTCGATGGCCTCCTAAACAGCTGTTTTCAGCTCAGCAATGGTTTTGCGGTTGTTTCTGTACACTTTGACTTCAATATAGCGCCATAAAAAAGAGTCGCATGTGTTCTGATTCGGAGAATATGGTCACCAATCGAGTACTATGCCAGTGGCCTCTGGGTACCCCAGAGCCAGAATGCGGTTCCCAAAGTTCTCCTCCAGAACATCGAACACTCACCTACTTCGTTGGGGTCAGCCCCGTCTTGCATCAACCACATCTTGTCGATATCAGGGTCACTTTGGACAATGGGGATGAAATCAACTTCCATAAGCTTCACGTACCGTTCGCTAGGCACCGTGTCATCAAGAAATATCGCACCGATTATTCTGTGACTGGACATTGCACACCACACAGTCACCCATTGAGAGTAAAGAGACTTCTCGGTCGCTAATGGTGGATTCTTAGTCCCCCAAATTCGTTAGTTCTGCTTATTGAGGAACCCATTCAAATGGAAGTTGGCTTCGCCGGCAAAGCTAACCATCATGCGCATACTAATTTCCATCATGCCCCGTGATAAACCGTGCAGTTTGAACGTACTAGCGCAAACCGTTCAGAAGTTATGACGATTTTATTTAATGTAGTTCAATAATTGTCCCTCTGTAGGTTGGAACTAGCGCATAGCTAATGTTGTGGCGAAGGAAAACGAAAAGCTACGTTTTATTGGCAGAACACGACGATTATGCAACAGCTCTACTACAGAGACTGCCTACACCACCCCTGTGCTGTATGGGATCCTTACCAGATAGTATTGACAGAGAACATCGAAAAAGTTCAAAGAAGGGCAACTCGTTTTAAGTATCGCGAAATAGGCGAGAGAGTGCCACGGATATGATAATAAAGTTGATGTGGCAATCACTAAAACAAAGATGTTTTTCGTGGCGGCGAGGTATTTTCACGAAATTTCAGTCATCATCTTTCTCCTCTGAATGTGAAAATATTTCACTGTCGCAAACCTACACAGGAAGAGATGGTCATCATAATAAAATAAGAGAAATCAGAGCTCGTACTGAAAGATTTAAGTGTTCGTTTTTCCCACGCGCTGTTAGAGAGTGGAATAGTAGAGAAATAGTCTGAGGGTGGTTATAAGAACGCTCTGCCAGGCAGTCAAGTGTGGACTGTTAAGTAGTCATTTAGATGTAGATGTATCTGACTACATATTTTTAAAGGAAAAGTACAAGGGCAGAAGTACCGTAATTTACCCCACGTAATAGTAATAGCCATAAATGAATATTTCAAACTATTATATAATCGCACGAACTTGTCATATACTTATGGTCTTGCTTCAGTGATGTGTAAGTAACCCAGATAATATGTAAGTTACGTGCAGTGAGAATGCCTGGCTCAGCCTGTTAGCCATGATGTTCTAATCAGAAATCTAAAATTCAAAGACACAAACAATCACGCCCTGTGTAAACTGAAGAACTGGCAGCTCTCTGTCTCTCTCTGCAGTTCCACTGCTGACTTATCTTTTGGTCTGTAAAACATGCAAAGAAATTGACAAAGTTTATTACTGACAGCAGTTTTCAGATATGTTTGCAAATTCTTACAATTAATATGGTTAAAGAAAACTGGTACCTGTGGTGAAGACTGCATCACGTAAGATAACTCGGTGACAACAACAAAGTGCATATTCAGTTGCAGAGATATTAGAATGTTAATGCAGTGGCAATGGATCAAGAATAATCCCTAGAAACTTTGAGTATGAAAATATAATTGCATTTAAAGCATAAGTGTGGAAAACCTGTGAGTAACACTACAGAAAGTCTTACAAACGGGGCAAACATTTATAGCGTGAGATCTGTGAGTGAACAACAGTTACGGACTTCGATTATACTCAATACATGACTCAGTCATAACACCATCTCTGTACACCAACCCACGCACAACGACAGCGTCAAACTACTACACCTCTGGTCAACCACGCAGCCCCCCCCCCCCACCCATAAATGAACTGACACACAATCCAGTTTCTGTTGAAACATATTTAAATTTTCAATTATACGACGAAAATGAGATACAGACGACCGATAGTCAACAAAGCCAACGACAAATTTAAACTACCTATACATCCGTAGTACTATAGTCTATCGCCCATCCTTGTTTTATCAGAGACATATTGTTGGCTTTGCTTGAGCTCGGTTGTTTCGTTAATCAGTTCAGTTCTTGTTTGTAGTTGAATTTAATGTAAGTGCTGTGTGCTGTTTCTGACTGCGGATAAGTTTGTAACAAGAAAGAAGAGGAAAAACCGATTCTGATTCATCCGCTCGCGTTATGGTAAGCTAAAGAAGTGGACACACTACTATAACAGTCTAATTACCTATGCAGAGTAGTTTAATTTTAGCACTGGATTCTTTGTTTGTAGGCTGGTAGAACTTCGGGGTAAATATCATTGTAAATAACACAAAATTTAAACCAGTGCGTAAAAAACCACTGCATTTTTCTGTGTCGCCCAAAAGTTGCATTGATCAACAAAAATATCGCCCAAACGGCGATGGTAGTGCTTATTTAAAAATTTTGCTTAGTATTCTACCGTTAGTAGCACAAAAGGCAAAATATCGCCCAACCTGGTCGCCTGGGCGGTACCCAGTTATGAAAACCAGTTTCGACACTGAACGATGGTGAAGGTTTTGTGGGAAGTGGAAGGGATAGGGGTTGACAATACAGTCTATAGTTCGTTTGTTTCTAAAACATTGGTTCAGCGGGTTGTTTTTCCGAACCAACTGCGTTCTGCATCCCTCGCCTTTCATCCAAAATCTATTTACGAACTTGTAATACTGTAACAATTGAATCCAGCAGTTCCACATAGAATTAAATTTTTGAAATATGCATGCTTTCATCCACTATCAAATGACTAAACATGCACAATCAAAGAAAAAAACAAGCAATGTCCGAAATCCATCTTTTGCTATCCGTACGTTTTGTTTTATTTGCCGGCCGCGGTGGTCTCGCGGTTCTAGGCGCGCAGTCCGGAACCGTGCGACTGCTACGGTCGCAGGTTCGAATCCTGCCTTGGGCATGGATGTTTGTGATGTCCTTAGGTTAGTTAGGTTTAAGTAGTTCTAAGTTCTAGGGGACTGATGACCACAGCAGTTGAGTCCCACAGTGCTCAGAGCCATTTGAACCATTTTTTTGTTTTATTTGAAAACAATGTACACCATCTAGTTTTTTTTTCCAAATACCTCACCAACTTCGGGTATCTCTAGGTGTCGGCCTCCTGAGCTAATGGCCCCTGGATTCAGGAGGCGAGGTGATTTGAATCCGTCCGCCAGCAACCTTGAAAATGGTATTCTGTAATTTCCCAAATTCAAATTATGTATCTGCCGTGTTTGATCAGCTACTATAGGCCACAGCCAATTCCTTTCGAATGCCTTCCTTTCCCGAAGGATTCCAATTCCCTTAAAGACGCAACCCCTCCGCTTAAATGCAAAGATTTGCTTTGACGGCGAGGCGAGTATCTCTTTGTAGACTCTCGACAATAAAAGCCATATGATAAATAAATAATAATCCAAATTCTCCACATTTAGGCTCATGCATTTCTCTGTCGGGAAATTCTTTAATGCAGAAAACGATCTTTCCTACAGTGCAAGAAGTGAGAGATACAGACTTAAATGAGGAAATTTGGGGAACTGTGAGGCTGAACAGTTCTGGATCCTTTGCATTTTCGCCACCAAACACTGTTCTAGCTTCTATGTCTAAAAGAAATCTCTTTATTCCGAAAACGCTGTCGGTACTAATCACGGTGGCCAAAAAAATTGTCGCTCGTCCGTTCCTGATCACTTCCTCAACTCAAATACACACTGAGAGACTAAGAGTGTAAATTGACCTAGAGTTTGAAGGGAGACTGGAGCGTAGCTACTTCTCAGTGGTTTGCCAAAATACAGCACTCCTAAGTAACGAGATTGTATCTCCGCTTACTGAAAACTTCGAGATCATTGTCGAGAAAAGTGATTTTATCGTTCTTTGTGGAAGTCTTTTTAAGGTCTTCTTTAACTAATTGCACGCTTCCTTTGACAAAATCCTGGCTACTCCTTGGTCTTGAGCGTTTAAGCTAAACGTTTCCTACAGAACATCGATGTAGATCTCTGATCTCAAAACACGAAACTTCAACGTGCCCGTGGTGTCTTGTCATCAGCATAGACCGCCACGTTGTAATCAGGCAAAAAAATTCCACCGGTGTGCAATTCATAAATAACTCTTTACTTATTTCTGGATTTGAACTTTATATTAATATGCGATGAATAGGCTATTGTGGAAGAAAAATCGAAAAGTATTTTCTTTTTGTGTTCTCGTGAAATTTTGTGTCTGCCATGTTGTAATCAGGCAAGAAACGAAATATAGCATCTTTGGTAGGCACGTTCAGACGTCCAGAGTTGGTCATCCAGAGATCATTGACACCTACTGAGAGCGTCGGAGATAGTCTGTTCGGCTTTCAGAGATCAGTATCTCAATGCAGAAACATTTTTGCAGAATATTTGCGATTTAGAATACATGAATGAAAAATCAGTACTGAAAGCGTTGACTGTGACGGACCACTTTCACCGGTAGATAGTGAATTTTTTGCATCTTTATTGTCTTATCTATGGCTCTGATGCCATTGGTGTGGCCCTCAATTCATTTATTTATTTAGAGTGACTTTGGGAGACAACTGTGGTATTCATTTTTATAATATTAGGGAATCTCCCAAAACACTGACCAGAACTACAAAAGATTCACGTGCTGACCTCCCTACTTAAGAAATCAAAGTGACAGTTTAACCTCTGTAGCACAACGAAGTTTAAGAACAAACCAGAAACACTTTTGTTATTTAGATTTATGATGTCATGTTAAGAGGGCCTCCTTTCATTTCTGAAAAATATTGTACAAAACCTGTAGTTGGGTCTCTGCTTCGGATCTAAAATGGTTCAAATGGCTCTGAGCACTATGGGACTCAACATCTGAGGTCATCAGTCCCCTAGAACTTAGAACTACTTAAACCTAACTAACCTAAGTGCATCACACACATCCATGCCCGAGGCAGGATTCGAACCAGCGATCGTAGCAGTCACGCGGTTCCGGACTGAAGTGCCTAGAACCCCACGGCTACCGCGGTCGGCTCGGATCTAAAAATCATAACATGTTGAATTTATTTTGTTGTTTCATTGCAAAGACGAGATTGTACAAGTTGTCCGTCTTTTATACGTCGTATTGCTTGACTGCATGTCGGCTGCAATGTAGTCCGAAAAATATCTTTTTATCTTTCACGTGTTACATTCTTTTGAACAAAGACACATATTATTCGACTGCTTCTCAGATGACGTGCTAACAAGCAGAAATATGCATATAAGCAAGTTAACGTGTACGATGTCAGTTATCGTAGTTTCAGGTAAGCAGTCACAACTAAATATACGTATTATAGCTTTTAGGCACAAAACAGAGAATTAACTACATGATTCGTTCAATATTTTTACACAAATAAAGCAATACCGTTTGAAGATAACAAATATCTATCGGGACATGTTCGGATAAAGAATAAAAATCGAAAAATATTCTGTTTTGGAGAAGGCTGTGTTTCAAAACCAAATTTCATTAACAAAAGTGATATACATAACTCAGCAAGTGTGAATGGTGTGAACATCTCGTCTGCGCACATGTCAGAGCGCCAACAGAAAAAAACACTTCCGTTCCCCATCCGTGTACTCCTTAGATGGTGGTCCATCTCGAATGACCTTGGCTTCGATCTATGAAATACCTTCACAGATTGTCTACTCTACATATTCTGTCACAAACTATAAAAAAACGTTTACTTACAGTCACAAAAATTATTTACTTTACGCTCTTGCCAATTTCAAGCGGGAAATTGTACTTATAAAATGTAGCAATTTCAGTATTGCCAATGAGGTGTTTTCTACTTGCAACAGTGCTGTCTAGATGTGTGCACGGAGGCCATATAATTCTTCCTGAAGATAACTACTCACGTAGAAACTATCCTAAGAACGTCAAATATTTATTTCAGAATCGTCACAACTATTTTATTTCTGCCACAGTACATTCAATTGAGGTTTTAGAACGGAATAAAATCCGCTCGCACTGCAGTCACCATCCAAAACAAAAGAGCGGTGTCATTAAAAGTCCTGTCGATACAGCCGAACGGACATGCACATCGGAACATCTGGACGTTGAAATAAAACATCTGAAGCAGAATTTTACGACCAAGGAACAGAAGACAATGGACAAGGATGAACCAATACTGTTCCTCTCCCAAACATGGATCAGACCGGTGATTAGACCAACAAAGAAAATAAGTCAAGTACTCAGACCTGTGAAGGATAAACGCCCTCCTCTGTCGACATGTGGTGTAGACAAATTCCGTGTATGTGTTGTAAAGTTTATTTTGGAACTAATAAGAACAGAATACATACAAGGTTAAAAAGAGCACAAAAGTCTGCCGACTAGGAAAAACAGAGGAATCAGTTGCAGCAGAGTATGCTCTTCAGTCAGGAAACCACGGAGTGACGTTTTCTGAAACAGAAATTTTATCCACAGCGTCAAATTATTGTTGTTGTCGTTGTCTTCAGTCCTGAGACTGGTTCGATGCAGCTCTCCATGCTACTCTATCCTGTGTAAGCTTCTTCATCTCCCAGTACCTACTGCAACCTACATCCTTCTAAACCTGCTTAATGTATTCATCTCTTGGTCTCCCTCTACGATTTTTACCCTCCACGCTGCCCTCCAATGCTAAATTTGTGATCCCTCGATGCCTCAGAGCATGTCCTACCAACCGATCTCGTCTTCTAGTCAAGTTGTGCCACAAACTCCTCTTCTCCCCAATTCTATTCAGTACCTCCTCATTAGTTACGTGATCTACCCATCTAATCTTCAGCATTCTTCTGTAGCACCACATTTCAAATGCTTCTATTCTCTTCTTGTCTAAACTGTTTATCGTCCATATTTCACTTCCATACATGGCTACACTCCATACAAATACTTTCAGAAACGACTTGCTGACACTTAAATCTACATTCGATGTTAACAAATTTCTCTTCTTCAGAAACGCTTTCCTTGCCATTGCCAGTCTACATTTGATATCTTCTCTACTTCGACCATCATCAGTTATTTTGCTCCCCAAATAGCAAAACTCCTTTACTAATTTAAGCGTCACATTTCCTAATCTAATTCCCTCAGCATTACCCGATTTAATTCGACTACATTCCATTATCCTCGTTTTACTTTTGTTGATGTTCATCTTATACTCTCCTTTCAAGACACTGTCCATTCCGTTCAACTGCTCTTCCAAGTCCTTTGCTGTCTCTGACAGAATTACAATGTCATCGGCGAACCTCAACATTTTTATTTCTTCTCCATGGATTTTAATACCTACTCCGAATTTTTCTTTTGTTTCCTTTACTGCTTGGTCCATATACAGATTGAATAACATCGGGGACAGGCTACAACCCTGTCTCACTCCCTTCCCAATCGCTGCTTCCCTTTCATGCACCTCGACTCTTATAACGGCCATCTGGTTTCTGTACAAATTGTAAATAGCCTTTCGCTCCCTGTATTTTACCCCTGCCATCTTTAGAATTTGAAAGAGAGTATTCCAGTAAACATTGTCAAAAGCTTTCTCTAAGTCTATAAATGCTAGAAACGTATGTTTGCCTTTCCTTAATCTATTCTCTAAGATAAGTCGTAGAGTCAGTATTGCCTCACGTGTTCTAACATTTCTGCGGAATCCAAACTGATCTTCCCCGAGGTCGGCTTCTACCAGTTTTTCCATTCGTCTGCAAAGAATTCGCGTTAGTATTTTGGATCTGTGACTTATTAAACTGATAGTTCGGTAATTTTCACATCTGTCAACACCTGCTTTCTTTGGGATTGGAATTATTATATTCTTCTTGAAGTCTGAGGGTATTTCACCTGTCTCATACTTCTTGCTCACCAGATGATAGAGGTTTGTCAGGACTGGCTCTCCCAACGCCGTCAGTAGTTCCAATGGAATGTTGCCTACTCCCAGGGCCTTGTTTCGACTCAGGTCTTTCAGTGCTTTGTCAAACTCTTCACGCAGTATCGTGTCTCCCATTTCATCTTCATCTACATTCTCTTCAATTTCCATAATATTGTCCTCAAGTATATCACCTTTGTATAGACCCTGTATATACTCCTTCCACCTTTCTGATTTCCCTTCTTTGCTTAGAACTGGGTTTCCTTTTGAGCTCTTGATATTCATACAAGTGGCTCTCTTTTCTCCAAAGGTCTCTTTAATTTTCCTGTAGGCAGTATCTATCTTACCCCTAGTGAGATAAGCCTCTACATCCTTACATTTGTCCTCTAGTCATCCCTGCTGAGCCATTTTGCACTTTCTGTCGATCTCATTTTTGAGACGTTTGTATTCCTTTCTCCCTGCTTCATTTACTGCGTTTTTATATTTTCTCCTTTCATCAATTAAATTCAATATTTCTTCTGTTATCCAAGGATTTCTACTAGTCCTTGTCTTTTTACCTACTTGATCTTCTGCCGCCTTCACTACTTCATCCCTTAGAGCTACCCATTCTTCTTCTACTGTATTTCTTTCCCCCATTCCTGTCAATTGTTCCCTTATCCTCTCCCTGAAACTCTGTACAACCTCTGGTTCTTTCAGTTTATCCATGTTCCAGCTCCTTAAATTCCCACCTTTTTGCAGTTTCTTCAGTTTTAATCTACAGTTCATAACCAATCGATTGTGGTCAGAGTCCACATCTGCCCCTGCAAATGTCTTACAATTTAAAACCTGGTTCCTAAATCTCTGCCTTACCATTATACAATCTGTTTGATACCTTCTAGTATCTCCACGATTCTTCCATGTATACAACCTTCTTTTATGATTCTTGAACCAAGTGTTAGCTATGATTAAGTTATGCTCTGTACAAAATTCTACAAGACCGCTTCCTTTTTCATTTCTCTCCCCCAATCCATATTCACCCACTATGTTTCCTTCTCTGCCTTTTTCTACTCTCGAATTCCAGCCACCCATGACTATTAAATTTTCGTCTCCGTTCACTACCTGAATAATTTCTTTTATCTCATCATACATTTCTTCAATTTCATCATCATCTGCAGACCCAGTTGGCATATACACTGGTACTACTATAGTAGGCATGGGCTTCGTGTCTATCTTGGCCACAATAATGCGTTCACTATGCTATTTGTAGTAGCTTACCCGCACTCCTATTTTTTGTTCATTATTAAACCTACTCCTGCGTTACCCCTATTTGATTTTGTATTTATAACCCTGTAATCACCTGACCAAAAGTCTTGTTCCTCCTGCCACCGAAATTCACTAATTCCCACTATATCTAACTTTAACGTATCCATTTCTCTTTTTAAATTTCCTACCTACCTGCCCGATTAAGGGATCTGACATTCCACGCTCCGATCCGTAGAACGCTAGTTTTCTTTCTCCTGATAACGACGTCCTCTTGAGTAGTTCCCGCCCGGAGATCCGAATGGGGGACTATTTTACCTCCGGAATATTTTACTCAAGAGAACGCCATCATCATTTAACCATACAGTGAAGCTGCATGCCCTCGGGAAAAATTATAGCTATAGTTTCCCCTTGCTTTCAGCCGTTCGCAGTACCAGCACAGCAAGGCCGTTTTGGTTAGTGTTACAGGGCCAGATCAGTCAATCATCCAGACTGTTGCCCCTGCAACTACTGAAAAGGCTGCTGCCCCTCCTCAGGAACCACACGTTTGTCTGGCCTCTCAACAGATACCCATCCGTTGTGGTTGCACCTACGGTACGGCCATCTGTATCGCTGAGGCACGCAAGCCTCCCCACCAACGGCAAGGTCCATGGTTCATGGGGGTTATTATCCACGACTATTCAGAGTAGCCATTAAAATTTATAAGCATCAGGATAAGAGGAGGCAATGAAACTTAACGACATGCGGTCAGTAGCTTTGTGGAATCCCTAGACAGTTTTATCTTTGACAAGACGACAACCAATGGTTAAGTTTTATCTCTGACAAGGATTATCTCTGCTCATAGCGTGTTACCTTGGCCACTCCCACTTTTCCTATAGTATTCTCGAACGTCCAACAGGTCAGTCGGCAAGACTCTGCGGATGAGCGCCTCTTAGGATATCCAACGCAGTCCTGAACGAAACGTCAGGAGTAGAAGAGTTCCTTGAACCACGACATCACATCCCGAAAGATTTACCAATAGCTACGACTTTTTTGAGCCCAACTACACGTCCTCTCTCAAATTCTGACATTTGTGTTGCAAGGACGTGTCTGTGAGGCACATATTCTGTCCATCTGAGGACACGGAAAGAAATTTGCAAAGATTTTATGCCCTGACAGCGACATGCCCCTGTTTACTATCTTTGCCAGGTGCGTGGGAAACTACGCTGCAGCGTGACACTGTCATCGAATGGACGCCAAATTTTACAATTATACGTTCTTCCATTGTCCTTCGATACTTGTATGAATCTCAGTTTGTGACAATTTATTCATAACTCCTGCCAGGTGCGCTTTTTTTCTTTCTTGTTTCCTTCGATTGTATAAATGATGGATAATCGAATGCTATATTTGTTACATTCTCATTCAGTGCGCAGATATCTTGAGCAAGGTCTGAACATACATTTAAAGGGTGACGAAAAATTTTCTACTTGTTCCATAATTGCACCCAGCGACATTACGAAAATCCAAACGAAACTTACCGTCGTCTTGTTGAGGACCGTAGCTTCCTTCTGGAAACTGGTGATTTCTTGCCGGCCGCGGTGGTCTCGCGGTTAAGGCGCTCAGTCCGGAACCGCGCGACTGCTACGGTCGCAGGTTCGAATCCTGCCTCGGGCATGGATGTGTGTGATGTCCTTAGGTTAGTTAGGTTTAAGTAGTTCTAAGTTCTAGGGGACTGATGACCACAGATGTTTAGTCCCATAGTGCTCAGAGCCATTTGGTGATTTCTTATACCGTAGTAGAAGTAAAAGGAACGCTTCTTCGTCACGAGACTCCACGACGCAACTGAAACACGGCGGCGCTGCAGTAGGGGTGTGAGAGGCAGTATCATCACAGCTGCTGACGTCGAAGACAGCTGCACCTATTTTCAGTGGCGGCGTATGGCGCCGCACCCTGTGAAGCTTCGGTGAGCTGTGTGGAAGTGACGTGTACAGCCAGCCAGGTGACGTTAGTTCGCGTCAGTCCACGTGCACAAGTGTTCTGGCTTACTGGGAGGTCGCTTCCGGGAATCTGCGGTGTCTTTGATGTGTGAGCGGCACCGCGCGCTCCTGGAACATTCCCTGCCCAGCTCTGCGAACGTGGTGTTCGGAAACTTCATTGCATGTTTAGTTTTAATACCTTCATGGGTGGAGTTCATCGTTACACTATTCAAAGTGTGTGCGACTTGGTGAATAAAAATTGCCTCGCTTGGACGTTGCCATGAGGCTCCTCATCCATATTCAAGACAAAAACTTATCTACCAATATCAGGATGGGTGCATTTTGAAAACACGTGTATGATAAGGAAGAGCTCGCAACACTGTCACATAGTGTAGGGCATCGAAATATTCAGAGCTGTGCATCGAAATGTTCAGAAGAATGTGTATCAGCCTGCACTGCCAGACTAGCCACGTAGCTCACTGAGTTAGGCTGCTTGGACACTCAACCCACGTGCACCATGGAGCTATGGTTCGAATCTTTGTCGGGTTCCTTCTTAATTTTTTGGACGTCTGTTCCCCAGTTCTCGCCGTTCATAAACAAGACTTCATTTTTTCACATGACATCATCATATCACGTGACAGTGGGTTCCATTAGACATGCAATGCATACTAACCGCGCAGAGCACAGCCATAACTGTCAAATTCATGAAGGGCGGCTTCCCGATGGATTACGCAAATGGTGAATATCGATATGCTTTTGGTGCTTGGTGCATCCGATAACCAGCCTGCTGCTTCTGCTGCTGGTGGTAGTGCGTATGCTGCACGGTACCCTCAACGACGCCATCCCGCTGAGAACTTTTTTGTCGCCTGGAGCAACGCTTCGGGAAACTGGTAATCTTCGTCCATAAGTAATGGCCAAAGATCGTCCAAGAGCTAGACGTACTCCACAAACATAGGAGGCGGTTCTTGAAGCTGTTAAACATTAATCTCTGTGAAGTACCCTTGATATTGCACGGAAGTTCCATATATCTGAAAGACGATTGTTGAAATGTTGCTCCATGTAGAGATGTATCCATATCATTACAGTTTAGCTCAGCTCCAGCGGATAGGGAACAACATTCCATACGTACAGTTTTGTGAATGGCTTTTGCACTAAATGGAAAATAACGAAAATTTTATTAATTACTTGATGTGGACTGACGAATCCAGTTTCAACCCCAAAGGCATTTGCAACCTCCACAACAACTACTATTAATCTGAACATAACCCCGTCAACATGGCCTTCAGGCACACTTTGGCATAACCTAGCGGGCTGCAACCGTGGGAGGAGTGCATTTCAGCCCTTACTTATTGCCGAATAAGTTGAATGCGCTCTTGTGTCGCACATTTCCTTGCAATACTTAGTCTGACGTTGTAACCTCCCCACAAAAATTTTAAAAGAAAGCAATATTATATTGAAATGGTAATGGACATTGCGCTAAGTGTAACCCCTCCACTGAAATTTTAAAGACAGAAATAATAGAAATGAATAGGAGCCAACAATAACCTCCCTGCAATGAAATGTACTGACAAAGGCAACAAAAATGTGAAATTCGCAATCTGACTCTGGTGTAAGCTCCCACAAAAATAATGAAAAACAATTCAGTGCTAATGAAATTCAATTAAACCGAAATATCGGTCTTTGGCCCTGTGCAAAAATCAGAATTAAATTCTTACCTCATTGTAACAGCTAGTCAAATTTCTGCTCTTATTCTTGCGGACGGCTTGGAGGAACTGCATTGCAAATAATAATATTCCTTTTTTTTGTGATCTTACTGAAATTTTTCTTTAAGGGAAGTGGAACGAAATAGTTACTTCAATTAAATAAAAATTTTATGTAAAATTGCTTTTGAAATCAAAATTATTATTGGGGCACTTGTTAGAAATAAATAAACTTTATATTATCCGATGATTATCTTAATTAACAGTATACCTCATTCAGCATCTTGGCCAGTGTTGCCGACAGACTACATCACACAACCGCACTGGGCTGCTACCACTAACCGACCGCTCTGCATGACGACTACTAGCGTACTGTACGCACCTGAACAGAGCTACTGACTCGCAACGACTACTGACAGAGTACTCGACTGCATAGCGACAACTAGCGAACTGCTCGCAACACTCGCGCGGTCAAGCGCATACTCTCTGGTCAGAGACGCTGCAATGCCTCGCCATCGCTGCTACGTTACATACGTGTTTCATAACCCTCCACTGGGGGGGGCAAAAATTTGGCAGCGATGGTGAGTCATTTGGACTTGCCAAGCGCGGCAAAATTTTTCTTTAATTAATAAACTTCTACAAATATTTAGATGTAGTACATGAATTAAATGTTGTGCACACGCACTAAGTACAAAACATTTCAGACAGAGACAAGATATGAGTACAAAACATAGTAGCAAATCAGAAAAATGTATATACAAATTATTTGACAGATAACAGAGTGCACACTCACTGAAAAAAATTCTTTAGCATATTCAGAACAAATAAACAGACTGGCAAAAAAAATCATGATGACAAGTGATATGAGTGCACATGCACTGGAGTTGAGAACATACAATGAGTAAGAAATGACATAAGTGCATACGCACTGAAGTATTGATCATACAGAATGAGTACAAATCATATTGAAAAATGAGAAAAGTGCACAGGCACTGAAGTTCAGTAGAAAACATATTAACACCTAACATAAGTGCACATGCACTGTAGTTCAGAACATATCATTAAAATAAAAAATGTATATACAATATAAAAGACAAGAGTGTACATATACTGTACTTCAGAACAAATCGAAAAAAAATGTCTTTAGCATTTTCGCAATAAATAAACATAATGGCAAAAAAAAAATCATCTCGACAAGTGACATGAGTGTACTCGCATTGGAGTTCAGCGAATCGAAAAAAAATGTATAACCCATGAACATAAATGATGTTAGCAAAAAAAATGATTTTCACTATGTGACAAGAATTAGGATAGGAAAGGGAAGGATTGCATCATGGTTGTAGCACTTTAGATTGCACACAGCTGTTCTGAAAGTCCATATCTTTCCACAGAAGTACAACACCAAGTGACACAACTTGAAGTTCTTTTCCCATCAGAATTAATCAGTGTAGCCAAGACACTGAACTGTCATAGTAATGTTCCATGTTCTCATTTTGGCAGTACATTAGGGACAGCAAACAGTGGGACCATAATAACGTCTTCATTGCTCACGGTGGTGGACAGCATGTCGTGTCAACACCACTCTCTTACAAGGCACACCAACGTAGAATTAGTGCAAAACCAAATATAGTGCTCCATGATCACTGAGATAAACAGGACAAATGGACATTGCAGTAATTCAGGGTAGTTAGCTCATGAGGTGAAGGACATTAAGTCACATAATATTCACAATTACAGTCTTCATTAGTAGTTTGTGGCATTCATAGCCCAGTTATTGAACATTTCTGTACCAAGTATGTAGTATTACAGAAAAATGTTCATGAATTGTTTTACATAGAATCAGTAACCTTCTTTTCCTAGTTACAAAGTATAGCATGGTTAATTAATCATTTGTCATTCCAATAGTATTAATCATTAGCCTTTTCCTAATTACAAAGCATTATTAAACAGTCACATTCCTTTCCAGTTACAAAGTATGGCATCGTTAATTAATTATTTGTCATTCCAATATAGTAAGAATTATTAGCCTTCTCCTAATTACAAAGCATTATTAAACAGTAATTAAGTTTCATTAGCCTTCTAATTACAAAGCATAGCATCATTTGTCATTTCAATATAGTAAGAATCATATTCTTTTCCAGTTACAAAGTATAGCATAGTTAATTAATTATGTGTCAGTTAATTAATCATTTGTCATTTCAATAGTAATAATCATTAGCTTTTTCCTAATTACAGTTAATTAATCGTTTGTCATTCTAATATAGTAAGAATCATTAGCCTTCTCCTAATTACAAAGCATTATTAAACAATCACATTCTTTCCCAATTATAAAGCATAGCATAATTAATTAATCATTCGTCTTCCAATAGTAATAATCATTAGCTTTTTCCTAATTACAAAGCATTATGAAACAATAGCATAGTTAATTAATTATGTGTCATTCCAATCTAGTAAGAATCATTAGCCTTCTTCTAATTACAAAGCATTATTAAACAGTCACATTCATTTCCAATTACAAAGTATGAACATTGAAAACAAGAGCTAATTAATGGCATAATTAATAACAATTCATCAAGTGACATTAATTATTGGCACTCAGTGGCCAGCAAGTATTGAATAGAATAAAACATTGTTCATCATTCAGTATTATTCAGATCATTACGAAGTCATTATTAAAAATCAGTTAATTAAAGTCATAGCATTAATTATCATGGGCATTATAAGTAGTCTCATTACAATAAACAGTGGCAGTTATTAGCCAGTTACAAAGCATTATTTTATACATATATTTTTTTTTTGTCTCATTAAGAAGTCATTACTGAAGTGACATACTATTCAGAGCTGATCAGCATTACTCAGAATTTTCTCAAACTGGTATCACTATTTGGGACTGGTAATACATTTTTTTTTTGTTAGCAATGCATTGCGCTGGGATCGATAATTAATTGCTGAGGCATAACACTATTTGCTTTTGACCTATTGCTGCAAATGAGGATAGTTACGTCATTCGTCATGAGTCAGCTGTAGCAAGGTTATGTAACAAGGCAGTATTTGTGATCACATTTATAAACGATACACAAATGGGTAAAAATAAAAATGCAAGTACTAGAACAGGTATAATAAGAAACAGGTTTAGTAAGTATCATGAAAACTTCTCCTGGAAAAAATACAAAATGGATTATTGACCTGAAAGAAGAAACGCACACTATGCTGAAAAGTAGTGAACTTCGAATTAACAGGTAGTGAAATGTGTATAAAAATGTGTTCCATAGCTGTCCTTTCCAAAACTTTCCGTCATCCTACTATGCAATATAACACCTGCTGTCAAAACAAACCGCAACAAATACTTAAATAACTACATAGCATAAATACATAACTTCAACATTATCCTCATCTGAAAAAAAAAATTTCATTATCAATCACTTCATTATCCATATTATCATCATCACCTGTAAAGAAAAACTTCATTATTCATAATACCATATCCTTCATCATTATTCATCAGTATTCATTATCATCTGCAAAAAATCACTTCATTACTCATTATACAACTATTCCTTATCTCTAGCCTATTTCATCACTAAAACTAAGATGTGTGGTTCAGTCTGACAGCCTGCATCAATCACCTTGTATTCTGAAACAAAAAATTAGTTAAGACTGCTATTCTACGATGAGTATAGTATATTCTTGTTAATGCTTGTTAATCCTGATCCATTTACTCTTCCTCATAAAGTTATTGCATCTTCTTTCGTTTATTCCGTAGGTGAAATTCCCATTTCTGTTGAATTTATTTCTTACGCGTATCATTTCTTTCTGAAATTGATGAACAAGGATTAATGTCTTGCATTTAAATCATATACCCACTAAATAATGACTGGTTTATGGTGACATAATTAACCATACAGCATAACATGACAGAAAACGTAATATGTCAAAGACATTGACAGTGTTCAGATGCAAAAATGTACACAGAATATCACAATGCAGCAGCAAAACATGTAAAACAGTCACGATGTTGAGATGTCATAAGGCAAAAAAAAAATGTCAAGGTCAACTGGTGTGTGTTATATCTTAACTATTTCGCAGTGCATACAAACAAAACTGGAATACAATCGTATACACAAAAAATATGGAAAATGTGCACGGTCTGATGTGTAACGACAAGAAAAGCGACCTGCTAACCTTACCTTGCCGGGCACTTGCCAAGAAAAAATACGATAATCATCAGTAATTAGTCAGGTGAAATAATTGCATTAGTAAATGACATCATAGTGTGTTGAATCATAAAGTGTCTTCATTCAATAAACGGTTTAATGTTTGAGATATGGTGGTTGCCTTTCGATTTTCTAGTTCTCAAAGTTTCGACGTGTACAACATTGGGGTGAGGGATGCTGCGAATCCGATATGGACCTGCGTATAGAAGTTCAAATTTACTGCACTTACCTTTTAATTTACTGGATAAATAGTGTGTACGTACTAATATCTTCTGTCCAACGTGAAAGTCGCGGCGTCTACAAACCTGTTTTTGCTGTCTTCTCCGGCGCTCTGCGGCACGTTTGATGTTGTTCAGCGCAATGTCAATTATTTCGTGGTGTCATAGTCGACGACAGGTAGGGAAGTTTACTAGTTCTTTAATTTTGTTCGGTGGTTCAACGTTTTTCAGTATAACAGACGGAGATAGCATAGTGGATTCATTTGGAATGGAATTAATTACATCTTGGAATGAGAGTATGTGTGTATCCCAATCAATATGTCTTTTGTGGCAGTATATTCTACACAGTTTACCAATTTCTTTCATTAATCTTTCACAGGGGTTCGAAGAAGCGTGGTACTTGGATATATAGATCGGAGAAATGTTTCTGGCTCGTAACATGCGTGTCCATACGCTACTACGAAATTGAGATCCATTGTCAGAAATTACTTTCATCACATGCCCTACATGAAATAGAAAATGTTTTACAAATGCTTTCGAAACAGTTTTAGCAGTAGCTTTGCGTAATGGAGTGAAAGTAACAAATTTTGAAGTGAGCTCAACAGCGACAAAGATGTAGCAAAAACCGCTGTTAGTTCTCGGAATCGGACCAAAAATATCTACTGCGGCCATATGTCTTAATTTAACAGGTATAATGGGATATAATGGAGGAATATGTGAAGTGGTGTCCGATTTAGCTTTCTGGCAAATTTTACAAGACGCTAAAACTCGTCGTATCCGTTTCTCTATGTTAGTAAAATAACAGTTCTGTCTCAGTATAAGAAAACATTTTCGTGCTCCGTAATGTGCGTAACTTAAATGAGTGTACCAAATTAATTTGTTAACCAGTTCGTCAGGAATGCATAATAACCAATTGTTGCTGTCAGGATGAGAGCGGCGAAACAGAATGTCATTGCGTACAGTATAATGGTTTCTAATCGTAACATTATTCCTATCTTGCCAAAGTTGTTTAATTTCTTTCCACACGTTGTCTTTATTTTGTACCTTTGCTATGTCCTGTAATGACGATGAAATAAAATTTTCAAATGCTACTTGCTGAATGTACATGACACTGAAATTTGCTTTGCAGAAGTTGGTTGCTACGTCTTGCTGATTGTTGCTCAGAGAACGCGATAGTGCGTCTGCTATAACATTTTGTGTGCCGGGAATGTGAACTATTGTAAAATTAAGTTCCTGTAAATATAGTTTCCATCTGCTTAATCTATCGTGCGTGAATTTGGCCGAAAGTAAAAATTGTATCGCTCTATGGTCTGTGTAAACGGTGGTATGTCTGCCATAAAGAAAGTGCCGAAATCTCGTAAAAGCCCATACAACACATAATGTTTCCAATTCTGTAACGGAGTAATTTCGTTCAGCAGGTGACAAAATGCGACTTGCAAATGCGATGTTTTTGATTACTGTAGAACCATCTTCTTCAATTTCCTGGAAAATGTGTACGCCTAAAGCGGTGTTGGAACTGTCGGTGGCAATGGAAAAATTTCTGGTAAGATCTGGGTGCGATAAAAGTGGTGCATTCAACAGAGCATGTTTCAGGTTCATGAATTCAGAGTGTGCTTGCTTATCCCAAGACCAAATACTGTTTTTACCTGTTAATTGGCATAATCTGGATGTGTCTAAAGCAGAGTGATGAATAAATTTACGAAAAAAGTTAATTAAGCCCAAAAAACTGCGTAGTTGTTTCTTCGTCGTAGGAACACTAATGTCACGTAGAGCTTGAAGTTTTTCCGGATCAGGCGCAATGCCCTCCGCTGAAATTACGTGTCCAAGAAATTTTATGGAAGTTTTGCCAAAGTGCGATTTACTAAGATTAACTGTAAGTCCTTGTGCATGGAAAGTTTGTAACAGTTGTTCAAGAATCAGATTGTGTTCAGACCAGTTAGCTTCTGCAATAAGAATGTCGTCTACATACGTCGTAATTCTATCCTTAAGTTCTGTCGGAAGTATTGTGTTCAAACCGCGAATAAAAGCTGCAGAAGAAATAGTTAAGCCGAACGGTAATTTGCGAAATTGATAACAGTCGCCGAAACAGAGAAAAGCTGTGTATTTTCTGCAGTTCGGATGAAGCTGAATTTGCCAAAATCCCGATTTCAAATCTAGTGTAGAATAAATAGCTGTACCGTGAAATTTCTGTAAAAGTTCCTCTAATGTCTGTGGTCGATCTGTTTCATTAATAATAATGTCATTAATGTGACGTGAATCAAGTACAAGGCGAAGTGAGCCATCTTTTTTCTTAACAATATGCAGCGGGTTTATGTACGGACTAACTGCTGGTTCTATAATTCCTTGATCAAGCATATCCTGCAATTCTTTTTTAACTTGTTCTCTGTGAATATACGGAATGGGATAATGCTTTGCTTTAAATGTGTCGTGCTGTTTCACTTGAAATTCATACATAAAACCGCACATAGTACCAGGAACATTGTCAAAAACTGGAGCTTGCTGTAAAAGAATTTTGTGTAACTGCGTTCGTTCGTCGTCTGTAGTTGCACTACTTTGTCTAACTTTATCGGAAATCATTTGCATTACGTCGTAGTCAACTTCGTCTGGAGTATTATAGTTGTGTACGTACGTATCCGTAAACAATGTGGGATTACAGTCTATGTTACGTGTTGGGGAAATGACCTCTGTGCGATTAATTGTTTGCTCTTCCGCAGATAGTGAGTGCTGAAATTCTATAGCAAATTGTATATTTTCATCCTTTAACATTAAATAAGAATTTTGAAAATCAATAACTGCGTCGTGTTGTACCAGAAAATTCGTACCTAAAATAACGTCTGTTGTCAATAAAGGAGCAATCCAAAAATTTGAGTGGAAAGTATGACCTCCAATACGAAATGATAAATGCGTCTGTAATTTAATGTCTACTCCTTTACTCGGTACTGCTCCTTTCACTTTTGTTTTGCCTAAAGGTAATGTCGGATAGGTATTCTCTTTGTTACACTCGTTAAAAGTTTCTTCATTTATTACTGATATAGGTGATCCGGAATCAATTACTGCTGAAAATTTCGATGAACCAATTTTGATTTCGATAACAGGATGTGAAATAGTTTTCTGAACAACTGGTCTTTCCTGTAAAAGAGTGTCTCGTATGTCGTCAAAAGTAATTACATTTTCGTGAACAACATTTTGCGTGTCTGAAGTAGTGCTTGTATTATTGGAAGATGCGATCTGTGCAGTATTTAGTAAGATTCTATCTGACGTGTTATTATTATTAGGAGGATTCTGTGGCATTTCTACTATTTGAACTGTTCTATTACTTCTTCCAGACGTGTTACGCTCTGGATGATACCTACTGTCCGGTTCATTCATGAGAATATGTTCTTGCGTATGATTTTGCTGTTGGTGAGACCGACTGTTATTATATGTACGCTGGTAATTGTGCTCATCGTTTTTACGTCTGTCGTAATAGTCATTCCTATACGGTGTATTGCGATGGGAATTGAAATACTGTCTTCTTTGTACATAGTTGTTTCCTTGCTGTCGTGCGTTACTATTTATTGGATCTGGGACTATACGTGCACGCGGCTGAACATTAAAGCCAGGTTGACCTTGTGTGTTACATTGTTGGTTACGCATGCTAACCGGTTGACTTTCATGCTGTTGCGGTGGAAAACTTCTATTGTTACCGAAATGTGGTTCCTGTTGCTGGTGATTTTGACGATATTGATAATCAGAATTCTGTCTGTGATTTAAGTTCTGGTAGTTGTCGTTCCTAAAGCGTCTGTTACTTTTCCTATTGAAATTACGTCCCTGATCATAATTACCGTTAGTTTGTTGACCTTGGTTATTATACGAAAAGTTTTTGTTTACAAAAGAATAATCAGATTGTTGTACTTCCAAGAGCTGTAACAAATCTCTGAATGCTGAAATATTTTCTTTTTGCTGACCCGTTAGAAGTGACACTCGTAAAGACCGTGGTAATTTGGAAATGCATAATTGTATAAGTGCGGATTCACTGTACGGTTCACTTAGGTACTGGTTTTGTTGCACCATGTGCTCAAAAAATTGCGTCACACTGGGAAAATTGGAGTTCTCATAATTTGGTAAGCTAATTAACTGATCTTTAATTCCGCGCTGTGTCGTCTTCGACCAGTACGCTGACAGAAAGGCATTCTGAAATTCCTCTACTGAATAGCATTGCCTCGCGATCGGTCTCATACGAGTTGACGGTTCGCCTTCCAAAAAACTGCAAATAAATTCAAGTTTGTGTGTTACAGGCCAAGTCGGTGGAAAAGCAAAACTAAACTGTTGTATCCAATCCAGTGGGAGAATCTGTGTTCTGTCGTTTTTAAACACTTTAAACTTTCTTACTGACAGAAAATGTTTGTAATCGAAATTATCGTCTCTGAGTGATGGAACAGGTTCAGGATTGTAAGAGAATCTGTTGAACTGTGGTTGTTCGGAATCAAAGTCCCGTACTCTCTGTAGATTACCCAAATTATACGCGCCGCGTGAGTCTGACAAGTGTTCATAAAGTGGCGTCTGTTGTATGTTATTATTAACTGAAATGTTTTTCATCTCTGTTACTTCTTGTTGTAAATTTGACAACTTCCTACGTAACGTGTTGTTAGATGAATCGATCTCATTAATTGTCTGCTGTAAATTTTGAAATTCAGGTGTTTGGTTAAATGAAACCGGTGCAGTATCGTCTGATTTATTATCATTAGCACTTTCGATAGCATCAATACGACTGGCCATTTCATCATATTTTTCAGTCAGTATTTTTGTCTGATCATCGGTTTTAGTGTCAGTGGCATTAATCTGTTTTTGCAATTTACGCGTAGTTTCATTCAGTTTTTTAACGTCAGTTTTGACGACATCGCAATCCTGTGTTAGTTCTAATTGTTCGACTCTGTCGGTCACTGTTTGAATATTTACTGTGTGTGTGTCTGTTTTTAATTTAAGATTGGAAATTTCGTCACGTAATTCCGCGTTCGACTGTTTGATGGAATTAATTTCGTCGGAGACTGTAGCAATATTGTTGTCTACGTACGTCTTCGCTTTCGCGAACATTTTACGTTTGTCCTCTTGTCTTTGTGCAGTGATTGTTTCCATGACTTGTCGTTTTACTTTGTTTTGATCTTGAATAAATTTGCGGAAACGCGTATCACTGTTTTGTATGTGCTGATTAAAGCGCTCATTAATCTGAGTGTTCTGTTGTTCGAATTTCGCGTCTATCTTTGCGTCCACTGTGCGCGAAAGTTCTACCGTCATTGCTTTAAACTCATCCCGTAATTGTGTAGCTTTTTCAGAGCATTGTTTAGCGACTCCGCTAATTTCGTTTCTGAGTGTTTCTGTTGCGGCTGTTTGCATTTCCCTTAATTCTTGCGCAACAGACTTAATTTCTTCGCTATTTTTTTGTGAACAAGCCTCAATTTCCACGCGCAACTGTTCCTTAGTGTCATGGCACTGCGCGGCAACGGCTCTAATTTGTTCACTAAGCTGTCTGGAATTGTCGTCTAATTTTTCATTCTGTTGTCTGACCTGTTCACTAAGTTGTTTGAGATTTTCGTCATTATTGTCAAGTTTCTCATTTAAGTGTTTGTTATCTTCCCTAAGTTGTTTGACCTGTTCATTAAGTTTGTCTTGTTTTTTGTCATTATTGTCAAGTTTTTCATTTAAGTGTTTGAAATTGTTGTCTGTTTTCTCACTCTGTTGTTTGATATCTACACCAATATCGTTCTTAAACTGTAGCATTATTGTCATAAATTGATCCAAACTTGAAGTAGCTGTTGCATTCTCAGTACTCTGTGATGGAGTACATGCAATTGTCACGCTTTGTGTGACCATTTGGTCATTCTGCAACTTACAAAAAGGATTATCAGTCGGATGTACACTGTCAGACATTATTTCGGAATTAAATTGATCCGTCATACTCTCACTACACTGACCATTTTCATTCAAAAAATTTGTCTGTACATTACTTGGATTTTCTAAATCGGGTGTGTTAAGCTCGGCAGCGCTCATTACTATAGACCGCCCCGCGTCATCAATTGTCGTCAAGTTAACAGACGAGACAATTGAGTTCGTTTGTTCATCATTAAGGTAAAAGTCATCATTAGTGGTTGGAATGCACCGATTGTTAGTGAACGCAGGATTGTCATCGTTACACTGCGTGTCACAATTACTATCAGTCACGTTGTTTAAGTCGGTAATTTCGTTCATAATACCTCGCGATACACTATTCACAGTCTTTCGCGGCATTTTTAGAATAGTCACAATTATTCACAAAACAATAAGCACAATGCAAAAACAACACACAAATACAACAGAGCAACGAATTGCCGTTGACCTGTAGAGAGAAAGTCACAAGATTAGTAAAAGCGTTGCGCCAAATCCTAATTATATCTAAGCAAATAAGAGCAGATATCTGACTGTTTTTCAAATGATTCTCAACGAAATACGATCCTGGCAGGGTCGCCAAGTATAACCTCCCCATAAAAATTTTAAAAGAAAGCAATATTATATTGAAATGGTAATGGACATTGCGCTAAGTGTAACCCCTCCACTGAAATTTTAAAGACAGAAATAATAGAAATGAATAGGAGCCAACAATAACCTCCCTGCAATGAAATGTACTGACAAAGGCAACAAAAATGTGAAATTCGCAATCTGACTCTGGTGTAAGCTCCCACAAAAATAATGAAAAACAATTCAGTGCTAATAAAATTCAATTAAACCGAAATATCGGTCTTTGGCCCTGTGCAAAAATCATAATTAAATTCTTACCTCATTGTAACAGCTAGTCAAATTTCTGCTCTTATTCTTGCGGACGGCTTGGAGGAACTGCATTGCAAATAATAATATTCCTTTTTTTTGTGATCTTACTGAAATTTTTCTTTAAGGGAAGTGGAACGAAATAGTTACTTCAATTAAATAAAAATTTTATGTAAAATTGCTTTTGAAATCAAAATTATTATTGGGGCACTTGTTAGAAATAAATAAACTTTACATTATCCGATGATTATCTTAATTAACAGTATACCTCATTCAGCATCTTGACCGGTGTTGCCGACAGACTACATCACACAACCGCACTGGGCTGCTACCACTGACCGACCGCTCTGCATGACGACTACTAGCGTACTGTACGCACCTGAACAAAGCTACTGACTCGCAACGACTACTTACAGAGTTCTCGACTGCATAGCGACAACTAGCGAACTGCTCGCAACACTCGCGCGGTCAAGCGCATACTCTCTGGTCAGAGACGCTGCAATGCCTCGCCATCGCTGCTACGTTACATACGTGTTTCAACGTATTAGTATTCGGCGACAGCTGTGGTTTCGGCATGATGGTGTACCGCCACACTTCGGACGAATGTGTGTAACTATTTAAATGAATCGTTTCCAGGGAAATTAATTGGTCATGGAGATCCAATGTACTGGCCTCTACGTTCCCCGGACCTTAACCCACTAGATTTTTATTTATGGGGACAATTAAAGGAACAAGTTATGTTACTCCACCCACCGATGTACACGACCTAACAGCTCTCTTGCATGCTGCTTCGGCATTTTTGGATGCAGCTGTGTTGCGTACGGTACAGCAAAGCATGGTCCAGCGAATGGCGAAGTGTTTGCAAATGCAAGGTGGTCCCTTGAACACCTTATCTAACGTGAACTTTTCTCTTCCGTGTAGGTAGAGGCTATGACCCCTAGGCGCTTTAGTCTGGAACGGCGCGACCGCTACGGTCGCAGGTTCGAATCCTGCCTCGCGCATGGATCTACGTGATGTCCTTAGGCTAGTTAGGTTTAAGTAGTTCTAAGTTCTAGGGGACTGATGACCACAGCTGTTAAGTTCCATAGTGCTCAGAGCTATTTCAACCATTTTTTGAAGGTGAGCCCGGACGTCAAAGGTACAGAGTGGAAATATTGTGCGTGGAGCAACGTGCAATGTAGTGTAGCTTCCTGTTGTGTCGTTTGTACTTCACTGGACACAGACGACTTTGGTATAACCACCTAATATTTTCTGTTCGCTGTCTTTGTGTCATAGACGAAATGAAGTGGTCGTCTACGTTTTTAAGAAGTTACTCATATGACTTAATGTTTAAAGGTGACAGTAACAGGATAAACACACAAGATACCCCTGTGTTGATATGTAAATTGGATGTAATTTAAATGTTTTAACTGAAAAAATGTTTGGCAAGAACGCAACGCAGACATCAGCAAGTCTGCTTACCGCTTCCCCCAGGCATTGCCTCGTCTCGCTGTGATAATGGGACAGCTCCGGCGATGGGCAGACTTCTTGCTGCCTGTTCTTGGCCATGATGCATACAGTTACAGCGTTGCCAGAACCCGATTTTTATAAGAATCACATTTCTGTTAACCTGAATCATCTCTTAAGTATGTGTTACTAGAACTATCACGTAACTCCGCGTTACCTGAAGAAGGTTAAGTAAATAGTCAACTATTTCATATTATAAGGAGATGAAGTGCCATTCAGCGCTTCTACATGCTTCGTTGATTACGTTATTTAAAATGAACATGAGACTCTGTGTGTGTGTGTGTGTGTGTGTGTGTGTGTGTGTGTGTGTGTGTGTGTGGAGTCACGTAGTACGAGTCGTGAAATTACTGCTAGTATAGTTACACCAGTCGCGATATTTACGGGTATAAATCAAACAGACTGCAAAAAAAATAAATTAAGTTGATAATCAAATGAACTGAAGATATTAGTTCTCAGAAAATTTTCCCACTCGACGCAGATTTTCCTACCATATTTCAGGCAAATTGGCTGACCACGTTTGGTGCATCCATACCACTGCTTATATGCCCTTTTCCTTTTCTCTGATGCAGGACGCCCCATACATCTCTTCCTCTTTTCCATTCAAAAAGTTGGTATAACTCTAACACGTCATCATCAAATTATTCTCCTGTATTCGAGATTTGGTAGGCGTTTACGCCAAATTCCATGTCTACTTTTATGTGCAAGCATTCCTCCTATCAGAATGTTTTGTTGAGTATGCGATAAAAGTCTCTTTGGTGTGAATAATTATCCGTGGTATAGGTCACAACTGGCTCTTCTTCCAATGAAGTATTTCCTTCACTCGTAGCACACATTGTTTCATGGTAACCACCGGCTACAACAAAATGAGAATCAGCACAGTAATAATCAAAAATGTCATCGTCATTCCCATTTTCTTCTTCACCTATACCACATACTCCCTACAGCACCCAAGATTCATAATGTGGACAGCTGCAGAGTTGCTATTCTTCTTAGAAAATTGCTCCATGCTACAGCTAAAAATTAACGAATTATGCATATAATAAAAAGCTATGAAATAAAGTCCGAAAAAACAATTGAAAGGAAAATTCGCTGTAATTAGAAACATGTGGACTATTCGACTTGCCTGATTATTACACGTAATGCTAAACATGCGGTCAGAGAAGTACCCAATTTCGCGCTCAGTTCTAAATAATATACTTTATCGTTAGACTGACAAACTCAATCTGATTGTTGAATGTTGCTTTACACGCGGCAAACATTAAAGCAAAGATACTGGAAAAGAAAGTGTTTTTTGCAGCGCTACCACCCACAGCGTTAAAATTGAACTATGGGACTGAGAGGCTGTTGTTTCGGGTTAAGGATTAACCTTGTTGGCGGGACTAGGTTTTGCTATAAACACTGTTGTCATGAATTGTGATGAATAATCGCATGCCGATCATGATGTGTTGCATTTTTCTTCACTGTGGGGATGCAACATGGACGTCAAATCAAACTAGACTTTACTTGAGAATGCTAATAACGCCGAAACAGTTGCTGTAATAAGGAATATCAATTATTGCAGCTATTCTAGACCTTTCCTTTTGAAAATGTAATATTGTGACGTGTACCATGATGTGGGTCCTGTCGAATGAAAAATATTGTGATTTGGTTTACTCCTCCTGGTGTATTTATAACCTGCGCGGTGACGGCTCGTGTCCCCTTTACTGCCAGCTGCGTGTTCTGCGCTTGGCCCTGCACAGTGGATAGCACACGGAGGGACTAGTGCCCCCACCTTGCAAGGATCGCAATCCCAACCACTGTTGCTGCTGCCGCTGGTGCTACGTCTGTCTCAGTGAGCAACCAGGCCAAGCACCGCTCAGCCCTCCGCCCTTCATAGATATATCCTTCCCGCGATGCTGCTGTTTCCTATTTCTGTTACTGTTGGCAGACAGGAACCAAAAGGAAACGAAAGATGCGCCTTGTGAAACGTATCGCCGCACACACACAAACCTTTTCGTTCTATGCGCTTCCCGGCGTACGTTCCTACCCAACGCTTTTTCGATAAAAGGTTATCACACTGGGGAAGAAACCCGTCCGTCAGCTTATTTTTAATGAAATTGGCTCCTGTACATGTCTAGCCTATATGCGGCACAGCCTCATGAGCTACACCTGCTTCATTACACAACTGTGTCAGACTCTAACTCAATTCACTACGAACGCAGAAACAACATACACACATGTTGCTCAATGTGAGGGCGTAAAGGTAGAGAGCACCTGTTGGGAACCACGTATTCAGTATGAAAAAGTAAATACTCCACTTTACGTCGTGAAATAGTCATCAGACGCGCCATTTGGATGATACTCATTTCAGTATGCTATTGTTAAACCTCTTGATAAGAAATACGACAGAAAAAAGTCTAAGTAAATATCATCTAACTCTATTATTTACATTTTTTTCTAAAATGTTCCATAAAGCTATGTACTCAAGAGTAATTTCATATTTATATAGGGTGATTTTTTTTCCACCGTGTACAAATTGTGGGGACTGATCGATGACAGAATATGGGATGAATTTAGGTCCCGAAACGCGTGGTTTCCACACTAGAGACCATTTATTCAGTCATACTTTGCTACAGAGACTTCGGTCTAATACGCGCTGTGTCATGCAGTATGCTTGGTTTCGTCGTAGAGGATTTTGCTGTTCCTCATACGTCATGCCCTAGAGCCCCCTCCTCCCATAGTCATTGGTAATGTTGTTTCAGTTTCACTTCTCTTGCTGACGCACCTCGTCGTGGATGTGATACAGCGTTGTACACAATAGTCCCATATTCGAATCGACAGCTTGCCGGAATGGTGTTTACTTATGGAAAGGCAAATGGCGACGGGCGGCGGGTAGTAAGGTTGTATTAGGAGACCTGTCCCCGCCGACAACAACCACAGCATTCAATGTTTACAACTGTGTTTCGCTGTTTGCCTGAGGTGGGGTCGTTTCACGAAGCACGAGATCGTGAAGGACGTACCCGAAATGTTCGGACACCAGAGTTGGAGGAAAAAGTGATTAACGTTTTGGAAGGCGACCACCGTGTCAGTACCAGGCTCGCCAGTACAGGGTAAGCCACACGACCGTGTGAAACATTCGCAATGACAAGTGTTACAACCGTTATCAAATGATCGAATGTGCATGAATTCCTATGGGACCAAACTGCGACTTATGCTAAGAACAACACACATACTCTCAAGCCCGAGGGAGGACTCGAACCTCCGGCGGGAGGGGCCGCGCAATCCGTGACATGGTGCCTCAAACCGCACGGCCACTCGGCGCGGCCTATCCTTATCACTTACAGCGTGTGTAGGACTTACAAGCGACAGACATTCCACATCGGGAGCAGTTTTGTCGCTGGTTTCTTCACCAGGCAACCACGATTCCGAGATGTGTGTCACACCGTTGGGTGGCTTGCGGAGTATAAATGTAGACGTAGATGTAGATCCATCCTGTTCACAGATGAGGCTACCTTTACGCGGAGTGTTATCTTCAACTTCCACAACAGTCATCTGTGGGGTAGTGTGCAGGACCACCATGGTATGGTGAAAGCGAATCATCAGCATCGGGCAGCCGGAATGTGTGAGCCGGAGTAATTGCGACCGTATTTTGGGACCACTCTTCCTTCCACGTCGCCTAAAAAGTCGCAACTATCGGCGTTTGTTGCGGGTGACTCTGCTTCCCCTGCTGGAAGAAGTGCCACTGATAATTCGAAGGGTATGGAGCTGCTACACTATGGTGCTCCAGCCCACTTCGCCTTTAACGTCAGGACGCATCTCAATCGTGTCTTCCCTCGCCAATGGATCGGACGAGGGGGTCCAGTTGCATGGCCTGCTCGTTCGCCAGACCTCGATCCGTGCGATTTTTGGTTATGGGGCCAACTCAACAGTATAGTGTGTGCAGAGCCCATTCCAGATGTGGAGACATTGGAGCAGAGTATTCATGCTGACTTTGACACTGTTCCGATTCAGCCTGGACGATGTGAACGTGTGAGACAAAACTTTCTACGGTGCGTGCATGCTTGCGTTGAGGCACATGGAATCCATTTTCAACACGTACTGCAATTGTGGCTGCTTGGTACAGCGCATGTTAGACCGCAATATCTGTAACAATGTTTGAGTGAATAAATGGTCTCCAGCATGGAAACCATGCATTTTCGGACATACTTCATTAGACGTTTTTCGTTCAGTATCCTCTCATCGATCAATCCCTAGAGTTTGTAGAAGGTGGAAAAAATCACCCTGTATACACAAAGGAATCCCTAAAGTCCTTTTAAAATAAGAATGGTGTGTATACGTTTCATCACGAATTATTACAGCCCTTAAATATCAAACTACCACAACCTGTACATAATTGATAGACAATTCAGTGTTGCAGGTATTTGCATATAGTGTTAAAATTATTAAAATATAAAACTGAATGAAAAGGCCAATAGACCGCTGTAACTGTATTTATTTAAGTCGTTTGGAGACTCATGCAACCGGTTTCGCTACTTTTCAGTTGCATCTTCTAGTGTATATAATGTTGTGTCATGTAGTCTAAGTAGTTATTACAGAAGACCGCAAAGTAACAGTTGGCATGGATAGACAAAGTTATCAGCCTTCTTCAGTTAATAAAAACCATCATCAGAAATGAATGTCCAATGGGACATCGTCTGTTGCCTGACTGAGACCCATAGGAACATATTTTAATCAACAAAGTGACGACAGTTCATGATTTTAACACAGGCTGGACATTCATCATTGATGATGGTTTCTATCAGTCGAAGAAAGCTGAGAACTTTGACTACCCATGCCAACTGTTACTTTCCGGCGTTCTGTAATAGCTCTCTAGACTATATTACATAGCATTATATACACCAGAAGATGCAACTGAAAAGTTGCGAAACCGGTTCTGTGAGTCTCCATTTGACTTAAATAAATACGTCTACAGCGGGCTATTGGACTTTTCATTCAGTTTTATATTTTCGTAGTTTTAACACCTGTACGGAAATACCTTTTGTATTGTTTGAATTGTCAGTCAGTTGTGTACAATTACCTTAGCTCTCGTTGCCTTAGTTTTAAAATTATCTGTAATACCTGTTGCTATTTGCTGTAATCTGTTCAAGGAATTGTGTTGTTCATGAAATTCTTTTAAAAAAGATATGACGAACAATTGATTTTTGTTACATTTAACAAGAAGAATACTAAAATAGTGCTGAACGTTTTCATATATGTGTTTGACCTGTCGCCTAACGAACATAAACCTGAGATGGTACGTCGTGCAGAAGACACAGGGTTTAAGTAACATGGTCACTCAAACAGCATGAGAAGAAAATGATGTTTCTCACGGAAATATGTGTCGTTTACTCCCAATGGACTCTTAGTTTTAAGAAAGTGACAATATATTCAGTTTTGTTAAACATATAGTCTTGGGAACAAACAAAACATGTCAACATGCATGTCTTATAGTGGTACAATTTGTCAAGGTAACATATCACTTAGGAATAAAGTACTCGTATTATCTGTACAAAAGTGATCATTATGAATGAAATGTAGAGTTCACTAGCTGACGCCTATTAAAGAAGTCGGACATTCTAATTCCAACTTCGCAAAATACGTATGCCGCAATCGCTGATGAGTTTCGTTATAAGCAAACCATTACAAGTTCAGATTTCGTTATTAAAGAAAGCAATAACTCTGAAAAGAACTTGATGTGACGCAACAAAAGTTTTTATTGTGTGCCCTGCTGGCCTGTACCATAAAATGTTTTTCACCGAGAAAAATTTTTTGAAATCTAATCTGAAATAGTTTCTTCTAGATAACTCTCCGTGTTTCTCAGAAGAATAGTTAATTGTACACTGATATCATGTCAAGTGCAGTAGAAAAATGTGTTTCCTTGTTAAATCTGTCTTTCACTCCAAACAAGGGTAGTGACAGGGATGAACATATTCTCCTTATCAAATATAATTATAATGGATCTGATACATAAAGATCTTGTATACATGGCTTTAAAATGACTTGTTCCCCGTCATTTCGATAGAAATTTTGCAAAGATTTGTGGAAAAAATAACTCACTAGTTAATTTCCTACGAATCCTACTGTATTCTGTTAACAGGTTTTGTTGTGAATACCGCAGTAACCTCAGACGAATACATAAATTTCATCTGTGTTTTTTGACTTCTCATTAAAAATAAATATACAATGTAAAAGATTAAATATTAAGAAATAGAGATAAATAGAATAAAACAATAACTACATCCTGCAGACAAGTTCTAGGTGAGGTTATTGTACAATTAATCACCTTTTTTCGGAGGTCAACGGCAAAAAATTGTCATCACAGGCTCAATAATGGATATGAAGATATTTGACTCATGTATTAACCAGCAGACTCCGTGATATTGTCAACTCGACAGATACAACAAGCAATATCCTTTCTTATCCACCCTGACCATAAGGTCTGCCTCTTACGACAATGTCGCAGGCGGAAGCTTCAGCCCTAAACCTCCTCTCTTCCTGAGAGCACTGCTTAAGGTCCTTCGTGTCGTAGTAACACAAATTTCAACTGTGCAAAATAACACAGATAGAAATTTCTTCGGCATGACATGTGTCACGCAATGTACAAGCCTAATATTTGATACAGATATGGGAAAGACATCATCGACAGATGACAATATGCAATGGAACGAATATTTTGCTATAAACTGTTATTATAGTTTTGTCTACCGGAATATGCTTCAGTTCGTTGTGGGATCACAATCTGGTAAAATTCTTTGAAAGGCTTCATGTTCAGCGTCGAATGCTTGTTTATTACACAGTTCTTTACTGACAGGTGCCATAAGCGCGAGTTTTACGTCATATGTTTTTATCCAGTGTCACATAACGACGGAGTATGTGACTAACGCTGACGCGAGCACTAGAGACTCTGGTATTTATTTCTTTTATTCATGACGGCTGCTGCGCTTGCAGCAACCGTTACCCATTTGACAGAGACCATAGGTTGAAACAGCAATAGTATTTGAGACGCCCCTTAAACCCGCTCGGCAGAACAGGTGATTAGGATTGTGGAAAGGGCTAAGTGAGATTGGGGTCAGTTTCACCTTAAAATTTTAATTTAATGTAATTTAATAACATATTTGTAACTAAAGCGGCACATAGCCGAAGTTTTACAACTACGAGTTTCAAACTCCAAATCTTTCACGACTGAAGGCCTCCAAACAAGAAATCGAAATAATCAACAAGGCAAATATCAAGTGACTGAAGACACGCAATTACAATTACATTTTTTTTTATTTATGAATTTGTCCAGCTGTGGGCCGCATACAGCTTACGAGTTATGGTGTTTCTTTTTCTTCCGTTCTTCCCAGTACTTCTTCATTTTCTCGCCAACTGCTCGTCTCTGCTCATCTGTCCACACTCTCTTGGGTCGAGGTTTTGGCTCACGGTTCTAGGCGCTACAGTCTGGAACCGCGCTGCCGCTACGGACGAAGGTTCGAATCCTGCTTCGGGCATAGATGTGTGTGATGTCCTTAGGTTAGTTAGGTTTAAGTAGTTCTAAGTTCTAGGGGACTGATGACCTCAGAAGTTAAGTCCCATAGTGCTCACAGCCATTTGAACCATTTTTTTTTTTTTTTTTGGCACATCTTCTTTATAGTTTGCATTTTCTATAAGTAGCCTAAAGTGATTCCTGTCGCGTATTATTTCTTCTGTAACACCTATTTTGGAGGCGTCTTTCTTTACTGCTTCTATCCATCCTACAGTTTTTTTTAGCTTACAACCGTAATTAAAAATTCTCTTTGTAATCCGTGTTTCTTCCAACATAAACAAGATCCAATACAAACGGCTGAACCCACAGTAAAATTTTCAAGATTTTAAAATAAATTACCATAACCTTTCAAAGGCAGGAGGCCGCATTGTTTTTGCTTAAACAGTAATTAAAAGAATAAGGTTCCCAGCGGCTGTAGGCCCACAATTAATTTTCCAAAATTTTATACAGTATAACCATAAGCCTTAAGTTTTAAGTAGCTGAAACCGCACTAAAAGAAAAGACAAGGCAACGGCAATAACCTTGCAGCAAATGTCCACTTCCCGAAATTCAAACTTACTTATACGTTGGTGAAGACTTTTAATTTACATAAAACACAGTAAAACCAAGGCTGTTTTAATCATTGGCTGTGATAAATTATAAACAGGCAATTAAACACCGGTGAGAAAGACAGTAAAGACAACGGCACTCACAAGGGAACCTCCCCAACGCAACCCCCCTCAGATTTAGTTACAATTTGGCACAGTGGATAGGCCTTGAAAAACTGAACACAGATCAGTCGAGAAAACAGGAAGAAGTTGTGTGGAACTATGAAAAAAATAAGCCAAATATAAAAACTGAGTAGTCCATAGGAACATAGACAACATCAAGGTTAATGTGGGCACAGGAGCGCCGTGGTCGCGTGGTTAGCGTGAGCAGCTGCGGAGCGAGATGTCCTTGGTTCAAGTCTACCCTTGAGCGAAAAGTTTACTTGCTTTAGTTTCGCAAAGTTATGATCTGTCCGTTCGTTCATTGACGTCTCTGTTCAGTGTAATAAGTTTTAGTGTCAGTGTTTTGCGACCGCACCGCAAAATCGTGCGATTAGTAGACGAATGGACGTGCCTCTCCGCCCGCATCTCGTGGTCGTGCGGTAGCGTTCTCGCTTCCCACGCCCGGGTTCCCGGGTTCGATTCCCGGCGGGGTCAGGGATATTCTCTGCCTCGTGATGGCTGGGTGTTTTGTGCTGTCCTTAGGTTAGTTAGGTTTAAGTAGTTCTAGGGGACTGGTGACCATAGATGTTAAGTCCCATAGTGCTCAGAGCCATTTGAACCATTTGACGTGCCTCTCCAATGGGAACCGGAAACATTTGATCCAGGAAAACACGTCTGATATATTCTATACGACACTGGTGACGGCATGTGCGTCACATGACAGTATTCTTGTCGACCCACCAAACTTGCACACTTGGCGAATGGGTAAAAAGATTCTTCTACCTTGCCCGATTTAGGTTTTCTTGTACATGTGATAATGACTCTCAAAAAAGTGGTGAAAACATAAGAGTGTGTCACATAAACTGCAACAAATGAATGCAACAGTTTTACAGTCGCACAGTTTTCTCTGTGCTCTGTCAGAACATATGTTTTTAACCTTTTCAAATTATTCCGTGTGTAGACCGTCAAATCCTGCATATGTACAAGCAAATCTGAACATGTCCTGGAATTTTGGAGAGCGAAATTGGTTTTGTGTAAGTGCCTCAACTCTGATAATTGTCTGAAAATAAAAATTTAAACTTTTTACCGGAGGGAAGACTTGAACCAAGAACCTCTTGTTCGGCAGCTGCTCACGCTAACCACGGGACCACGGCACTCCTGGTGTCACACTATCCTTGTTGTTGCCTATCTTGGCATGGACTACTCAGTTTGTATATTTTGCTTATTTTTTCATAGTTCCACACAGCTTCTTCCTGTTTTCTCGATTGATCTGTGTTCAGTTTTTCAAGGCCTATCCACTGTGCCAAATTATAACTAAATCTGAGGGGGGTGCGATGGGGAGGTTCCTTTGTCAGAAGCCTCCAGGGGGTCGGTCTACCCTCTTTCACCTAGGTGAGGCAGGTGGTGAGTCCAACTACACTAGATCCGTCGGAACCCTACCAAGGGACAGCCAGGGACCGACCAACAAACGACTTGCTTGCCAGCAATCGATACATGAGAATTCTAACACAAAATGTTACGGGCGGAATTATCCACAATCAAATATGTATACGTGTTAAGCTGTCAAAACTACACACTGTGTTAGACAGCGACAAGTCAGGAAAGGACACTACCTGAAATTACGTTAGTGGCCAGGGCAGGTAACTGGAACACTAACGGCCACAAGGCAGAAAATTCCGCTGGTGCACTTGAATAACCGCTAACGGTACTTGCGTCATAAGCTGACGTCATGGCCGCCATCTTGGAAAACGGTACTTGAATAAATGATGACTAACTGACAACCTCAGCTGCTGACAGGTGTTGTTGATATACCTCGATGTGGACAGCTGAAAATGTGTGCCCCGACCGAGACTCGAACCCGGGATCTCCTGCGTACATGGCAGACGCTCTATCCATCTGAGCCACCGAGGACACAGATAAATAGCGCGACTGCAGCGACTTATCCCTTGCACGCTTCCTGTGAGACTCACATTCCCAACTGTCCACAATTCTACATATGTATTGTGCCTTATAGACATTTGCCCACCCACTCATTACTCGCGCACGCTTTGGCGATTCCCGTAAGAGTTTGGGCAACCTGTGCGCGTTCGCACAGACGAAGGTCAATGGCTGGGTAGCCTTTAACTATATATACGAAGACAATAACTTGTTGTCGAAAGAAGAGTTACTGTTGATGACCGTGGGCAAATGTCTATAAGGTACAATACATATGTAGAATTGTGGACAGTTGGGAATGCGTCTCACGGGAAGCGCGCAAGGGATAAGTCCGTGCAGTCGCGCTATTTATCTGTGTCCTCGGTGGCTCAGATGGATAGAGCGTCTGCCATGTAAGCAGGAGATCCCGGGTTCGAGTCCCAGTCGGGGCACACATTTTCAGCTGTCCACATCGAGGTATATCAACAACACCTGTCAGCAGCTGAGGTTGTCAGTTAGTCATCATTTATTCCAGGGAAAAGCTGCACGGTCATCAACAGTAACTGTTCTTTCGAGAAAAAGTTACTGTCTTCGTATATAACGGTACTTGGGCCCACAAGAAGTTCTTCGCACTACTCACAGCCCTATTCACATGGAACATAGATCATCATTGGTGCAAATTCCGTCCGTGAAAACTACACTGAATGAAGTTAACTATTTTTGCGAGGCATGACTGTACAAGTATGTCACTTACAAGACTAAAATTAAATATCCTTTTTTTTACGGTACCATAATGATAAATATTTCATTTATCTATGTTGAAGGACTAGTATGGTTGGCTTGAAAGCGTCTATCCACAGGAAAAAGTCGTTAAGATAAATACCGTAATTCTCAAAACTTTGTCACCACAGTCTAGCCACGTAAACAGCAGCACGAGAAATCTCAATCTATAACAGCTAAGAATGCGGAAGGAAATACCTCTTTCATACATTGCCTCCTATGAAAAATGTGATTTCCTCTTCGCATTCCAGCGTTTAGCAAGATTTCAAGATTTACGGACGGACCTAAAACTAATGTCGGTCCATAGAAGCCGATACGTGGTTCCTTTTTTTTTTTTAATAAGAACATGGAATTTAATTGGAAGTCTGTTGAAGGCCGTTGCGAAATTGAGTTGGAAGAATCCCTGATTAAAATTGATTTCAAGTAATTTAGGGGACGTCCGCCGGCGGAGACATAAAACCGACCTTCCAGCAGGTTCGCCGATGGGATGAAATGGGAGGGTGGGGAAAGGGGTTAGTGGTGGGCAGCAGGTCTATTGCTACAAGTTGCGACGGCGCACTGCCCCACCGCTGTGTATCCGCCGTGCGTCTTTATTAACAGACGGAGTATATTCCGCGTTCCGCTGCGCCGCTGACGTTCCATACTGCGCGCAGAGGGAAAACGACTATCAAAACAACGACGAAATGCAGCTGATAGTTCAAGGTATCACAGTCACTCATAAAACCACAAAATAAAGCTGCGAAACTTTTCTTAAATGTGTTGTAAAGTTTCTTCGTTAGTATTTGCCGCGAATTCATATGTTGTTTCTTCTTCTTCTGTTTCTTCTTCTTATCCTCCCTCAACATTTGTCCCATCGCACGTCGGAAGGAAGAGTGGAAGGAAAGCTGTTCGTTATAGCCGGAAGATAAAGACATATTGCACGTGTGTAGCAATGGGCCAAGGTAGTTTTCAAGGAATCACAGAGCTGTGCTCATTTCGCAGATTGGGAACTCTAGCGAATACATATCACGAGACTACTTCAACGCGACTCGCGTTTATCAGCATTAGGCTTAGTGTAAACCCTTTCCTCGAGACTGGTCCCTATTTAATCGCAGCCGAAAATGGTGTACGAGGGAAACAGGCACTCCAAAAATAAATTTATGAACTGTTCTGTGATAAGAGCCCAGAAGAACTTGTTATGGATTATGACGTGGTGACATGCTAAGGCGAATATGTCCAAAATTTAAAAACTGTGAGGTACCGAATGGAATGGTACATACGGGATAAGCTGAATCTTCATACATTACACAGCTTAAGCGAAAAAATATGTGCCATGATAGAGGCCTTGTAATGCCACTTCCTCGGACGAGAAATAAAAATCAAAAATTAGCTCCCAATACCCCAAAGATTTCCCCCCAAGTCCCAAATTCCCAGAAAAGTGAATAAGCGAACGAAGTTCCATTTATCACTATTATTAGGACAATAACAGGTAATTAAATCAGGAATCTAAGACTTGACAATTTAGGAATCTACGAAAGAAAGATTAAATTTCAGTAAAATTAAAATCAAAATCATAATAAATCGTAAAATTAGCATAAATTAACATTCGCAAAGTAGAACCAACGTTCCCAAAGAATACTCCGTGTGAGTACTCTTTGGGAATCGTGAGTAATGACTAAGTATAATTCAAAGCATTGTCACTACGTTACGAGAGTTAGCCGAAGCAGGTCATATATTTGAATGGTCGTACATGTAGGCGCCCTTAGATTGTTTTTGAGATTGAATAATTGCGATCTATTATGACGCTGAAATACGATCTTCTGACTTCAAATATCACAGTATTAGAATTCGAACGGAGGACTTTTACCTACTAGAATAAAGTGAACTTTTAACTAGATAATTGAACTAAACACTACTTAGACAGTGATTTAGGCAACGAACACTGATAGACAATTTTCATTCATAATAGCCAGTGGTTTATGGAACTTCAGTGATATGTCCGAAGCATATAATTTAAATCCCCCCCAACACTTGGGAAAGTTTTCTTCTCAAGGCTTGGTTAGGAAGTGATATTGTGCAATAAAACACCCTCTCGTGCCAATTCGTGCATTTGTGATTTAAAATTCTATCAAATTATTGACATGAAACTCCCGAGTAATAATTACGCGCAGCGATAATATTTGACTGTAGCGCTCGGCGCTTGTGTAGAATCTTTGACTCAAATAACAAGCCCACTGATACGATTTCTTAGATACTTGAAATTACGACCAGCTTGTAGGGAATTTGTTGTGGATGTGACTGTATTGGTTTTATCATTAATATTTCATCATTAATCAGTTTAACATCGATTACGAACGATTAATTACGATTCTTGGTGAAGTAAATATCTCACGCACGTCGACATTTCGGTTCAGCACTGTTATTTTGTGTAACGTCGTCTTCGTAACTTGATAACGATCTCAACACTCTACCGACTGTCGCCGAGTTTTAGCCGAGGCCAAGTACAAATCAAACCAAATCATCAACCAGAAGAGGCGTTATAGCCTGTGGTTCAGAGCAAAGACAAATTTGACATATACATTTCGTGCAAAGAATAACTAGTCCATTATGGCCAAAAGGAGACGCTATTCCAGTCATGTGAATTCCGTTCCTGTCACGGCGAGATGCTCCCGCACAGTGCACCTGTTAGCATCAGTTTGTGCTGCTGGGCTCCCTCGTAATAATATTGCGTAGTACTGTTATTAATTATTATTTTGAGGACGCAGTTACTTACCTGCTGACCACACCAGATTTCGAAGTAAAGAATCCAAAAAAGGGACACATTTTAAATTATTACTTGCACAATGGATAAAATGATAATGTAAGGGGTCCTAATATCTTCCCCGCTCCTAATTTCGGCCCTTAGGAATTTTCAGTTTCCACAGTTGATAACAAATTTTTAGCTGCACGCACATGCGTGACCTCTGTCCACTGTATTGCTGACAGAGTTTGTTGTGTGGAACACGTGTAGCTTGCGTGTACGAAGGAATTCTCATCTTTTTTTATGAGGAGGTGAGTTAATGAAGTAGTCAAATTAAAAGCCGAAATTCCTAGTGTGAGCACTGATTTGTATTCAGACATAGACATGTATTTCATTCGTTGTAGTCTCTGCTATGTAATCGTTAGACTCAAGTGTGTGTTCTACGTTGCTCTAAGGGTGACTGTAATAAATGTGGGATGTTCGTAATTTCGTCCCCTGCGTTGTTCCTATTTTCGTCCCAGTGAAGAAATTTGGAACAGTTACGAGCTACAGATTGTATTTGTTATTTGTAAAGATTACTTCACTTTCTTGATATGGGAAAAAGCAAGGGGACAGAAATGGATTCGTTGCTGGAAATGCTTTGTTTGTTATCACGGAACCTGGTGCTAATGTACACATACAAACAAATTCATACGGTACACATCTTTGGAGGGCTGAACACACTTGAAAATATTGTTCATTCGTGACATTCAAGCTATTCATAGTAATGAGACTGCCTCGTTGTGTTAGGAACGAAAAATATATTTGAACTGATTGTACTTTACAGAGTTTTCTTGGGGGACGAAATTACGAACACCTTTTCTTGTATTCCCATTTTTGCAGTGTGAACGTTAATGTCAAATACTGGGTTTAATACGTCACAACAATTTAATTGCACGTGTTTATAACAATTTGTAGCCTTTTCTCTAAGCTTTCATGTCTTGCACAGGACCTAACGGACTAAGGTACCTTATTTCTTCTTATTTTTTTATCCAACTCTGTGCACTATCGCACACGAGACCCGTGGAGTGTAAAATGTAAGAGCTCACGTACCACATAGTGGCCCACCTCCATTATTAACGAAGAAACAGTGTGGTGTCACAGCCAGACACCACACTTGCTAGGTGGTAGCCTTTAAATCGGCCGCGGTCCATTAGTATACGTTGGATCCGCGTGTCGCCACTATCAGTGATTGCAGACCGAGCGCCACCACACGGCAGGTCTAGAGAGACGTACTAGCACTGGCCCCAGTTGTACAGCCGACGTTGCTAGCCATGGTTCACTGAGAATATAGATAGCATAGCCTTCAGCTAAGTCACTGGCTACGACCTAGCAAGGCGCCATTAACAGTATATTGCATGTATCTAAAGAGTCTAACTTGTATCGCCAAGAGCGATGTACACCAATGATGGATTAAAGTTAAGTATTCCAGCAGCTACGTACTTTTATTTATAGCATTCATTACGTATCCTGTTTCAGACCTCACGCCAGCCTGCGTGAGTTTAAGCGCGTGCCTTTCGGTTACCTGTCACTGTGGATTGGCTGTCTTGCCAGTCCACAACAAACAGAATCACGCATGTTTCAGTAATTGTCAGCAGAGGCGAAGTACTGTTGCATGCCAACTTTGTGTAGGGTAGCAAAACGGGTAAAATTTTCAGTCCCAGAGCGAAGCTATCCCGCTACATTACCGTAATGCCTACACGAGGCGGCCGGTTTGAAAATATTTCGCCCCCAAGACTGAATCAGGGGAAAGCGCCACATCGATGTTTCTGAATAGCAGAATGTAATGGGTTAAAGCAGCCAGACAGGGTCACGTCACCTACTTTGTGTGACGAAAGAAAGTTCAAGACGAATGCAACAAACCGTGAAAAGGTCTCTGTTGGATTCCTTTCATGTTTATTTTTTTTTTTAAACTGTTGTCATTTACGGCATACATTCCACTTCTAAATATACTGTGGTGTTTCTGAATATCTGGGAGGAGACTGAAAGTGGAACGTGTTACTTTTACACATAATCAAGAACGATCTGTCACACTACTGCACTTTAAAACAGAGTTTATATGTAATTCACGTCACAGTCTCATACGGAACTCACATCCGCTTTCTTTTATATACTGTATATGATAAGATACGGTCATCCCTCTTCCCTTCTGTGTGAAAGGATGAATGAGCAAATGTATTTCTAGTTGCATGCTTGATGCTAGCAGACAAGCCTGTCTGCTAGAAAACAGTAGGACCAACGTCGGAACAGGTAGCTACGCTTTCTAAAAGCAAAGACGTTTCTATTCTTAGTATGGTCCTGTCCGTCCCTTGTCATGTTGGTATAGGAAGCTGCCTCTCTGGTCACTTCCGTTTTGTATCTGGAAGCACCCTTGGTAGGGGCCCACGGCAGTCTGTCGGCGGCGAGCGTCTGAAGTTGTAAGATCTCTGGCTAAGCGCGTCTCTGCTAAGTCCATAGGACAATGAATTTCTTAACTTGAGCATAACTAAAAATTTAATCACCTTTATTTCAGGTTTTGACCTAAAATATCTAATGTTATCTTAAATTGCAACGCAGTGTAATTCGAGTGTGAAGTTCAGAATATCTTCCAGTAGTTGCTTTGTCACTACTTTGTGAGTAAAGTGGAACCACGTGTTCAAGATCCGTAACTCTAAGGTCATCAATCTTAAATACGACTGTGCGTGAGATTATAACGTCTCGCCTTGACAATATTTTTCAATATAGCAACTTTTCTTTATGTTCAACCCACATGGGGTGTACTTTCTGAGACCAGTACCACGTGCTTATATAATTATTTGACCCATCAGGTTAATAGTATGACGATAGTAACCAGTTCAAGGTTTCTCTTTTGTAAATTTATTTTAATTATCAAAATTATTGTGGAGTTACTCTCTTTTATGTAAACCAAGTAGACCACGTGAAGCATGTAGTGTAATCATCATAGTAGCCCTCAGCTATTTGTTTTCGGGAAGATTTCACAGAGAGTTAGTATGAATTTAGTATACCAGTGTGTGGTAATTTCATGACGGACAGGATTGCGCTACGAACGTAACTTCCTTGGGTGAAAATTTAATCAGTTGGTTGTGGTTAATTTCCTCTTGCATATGTTTCAACGTTCTTCGTGTGTCATTTTATGAATGCAGTGTTGTATGCAGTCTTCCATTCTTGACTCCATATTTGATGTGTTCCGTAAGATGACAAACTCACATTTTCACAATCCTAAATAAGGCACCAGTTTAGTTATGAATCAAGTTTAATAAGCTGAAATTTTAACGGAACAATGATCAATGTTAAAATAAATTTCCAAATATAAACTGATTTATTTCTTTTTATTTAAATTGTCTTATATATATATATCACCGGTTATCGTAAGATGACTACTAAAAGATTATAATTAATGTTAGTCTGGCTGGGAATTTGGTAAGCTAGACTGGATACCTGGTGAAACAGTTGCTCACTAATGCAAGGTTAACTTCCCCAGATAGCTCACAGCTTTTAACCTGCTTTTATTGTCTTGAATATCAGCACCACTTTCAGAACAAATTAATGCATCAACATTACAACCGTACCAAAAGCTTTTACAAACCAGTTCTGTACTGTAACAAAGCGTAGTGACGTCTGCCACGCCGGCCGTTGTGGCCGAGCGGTTCTAAGCGCTACAGTCCGAAAGCGCGCTGCTACTACTGTCGCAGGTTCGAATCCTGCCTCAGGTATAGATGTGTGTGATGTCCTTAGGTTAGTTAGGTGTAAGTATTTCTAAGTCTATGGGACTGATGACCTCAGATGTTAAATCCCATAGTGCTTAGAGCCGTTTGAACCACGTCTGGCAAAAGTCTGTTGTAGATTTACAACACGCTACGGACAACAACGGCCACTACTTGGAGAAATGGCTACCTCGCCGTAATCACTAGTCGCAAAGGTGAGCACCACAGTCTGCCTCGGTCGCACATGGGAGGACCTGAAGGTCTTTCCTTCGCACCAAGATAATGATACCAGCCTTCCTGACTTCCCGGCGGACTGAATGGGGCCTACCTGGATGGCAGGCCAATATCGTTGGATATCACGGCTATACGGCAACCGTCATCGCGGTACGACGGATGATAAAGACGGGTGATGAGTGGGAGGGACAGAGTACCTCCCAAATCAGAGTGTGTAAGTTCATTACACATGCGCCACCACTGACTGCCGCGGCAGTGCCAGGGGCACCGCACGCGGCGAACCGCCAGTGCAGCAGTCGGCCGGAACGAATTGTGCGGTGTCAGCTGCTGTGAGCGGGCTGAAGGCCGCTTACGGCGCGCTTGCTCAGCGGGCACTGGCAGATGACGCCAACCACGAGTCAAGACACTACCTGTAATTTTATGGAAATAAACAACTATATGTGAATCTTCTTTCACTGAACCTGTAACGCCGGAAATGCATATCCTCCTATTTCCATCTATTGCACTGCAAATTTTTTTCCTTATTTTGTTACCTGAAGATATAACATTTCTGTGTCTTTGTACGTTGTAATTGTTTTACTATTGGTATATATTTATGCATTTATGTCGATGTATAATTGGTTTGTCTTGTAAATATTATTTGTATTTTTACGCTGGGTCTGGCCTAGGGAAAACTATGCTATCGAACGAATACATCGATAGGTCGTGTGGAGAACCAAAGTGTTTAGGATCTTTGGTAGTGTTAACTCTGTCGCGTGGAGCGCGGGCAGAGGGGGAGTCTGGCTGGGGTGGTGCAGTGGAGCAGGTGTGTTGTGTGAAGCTCCCGCGAGCTGCCGCGCTTTCGGGGTTTGGCAGCATGTAATTGCGCTCGACATGCGATGATAGTTTCTGACATGGTGTCGCGGACGGGAAGCATTAGCTGGCGCACATCAAGAGCCCGTTTCGTCTGGTGACTGTGTCGAGAAGAAGACGCGCCAACATCCAGCTTCTGCAACAGCGACGGCCGACAATGAGTGACTGTCGACACCTCCTCGATCGACGGCTTCAAACCTTCAATCAACCGACAAGGAAGACTGGAAGCACGTAAAGTTTTAGAACTGTATGGCAGACCTCAGCTTTTCAAACTTTTAAAATTGTTGCATCACAAAATTACAGCAACTTAGCATGAACGTTTGTTGCTCATTGTCCCAATTGCATTACCAAGCAGGGTCCCTTCCATTTCCGGAATGAGCCCGAGTGTCGTTGAAATTCAAACGCCAGCATCATTCGATTTCACTGCTTTAATTTCAAAGTTCAGTTAAGGTATTCATACCTGGCTACAATATTTAGATTGCACAAGCACAAATTAAGAGTGCGAGTTTTGTTACCGTATTTTAGTTACCTGTGACTGCAGCTCAGCTTGGTACGTACTAAATTTTACTATTGTTAATCGTTCAGAATCATTTAATTCAAGTTCAAATTTAAATCTCTTATTTCTAAATTGCGTAGATTCAAGTAGCTTTTGAAATGAGTGTTCAGGTAGTCCAAGACTAACCGTATTTTACTGAATTTCTATGTGCTTCAAAAAGAAAGCTCACTATTAACTTCAGTCACTAAATTAACTTTCGATTTTCCGGTTTTATTAATTCTTTTACTAAATTAAGTCAGAGTGTAGCGAAATTTATTACTTCTGACAAACTTTCAGTTTTTACACTACACGTGTCAACCTTCAGTTGCCACGCTTCTAGTGCTAATTATATGTGTAATAACCTTTCTTTTTCAGTTACTATAGTAATTGTCCTTAGGACTGGCGACCGTAATTTCCCCCAAATCTCAAATATCTAATTACCGCTAGTTAATTGTTAACGTAACGGCCGCACATTTACTTTCTTTATTAACTTTACCCCTTTTCAAAATTAATTTCCACCAGTTTCATTCGCATTTTTCCTTTCATTTAGATGTAACCCTTTCCTCCCTCTTTACCGACAAATTGACTTCGGTGACGATTGCTTTTCCCAAATTTGCATTAGGTACACGCGGTTTAATTTTTCACTGTCATTAAGGTCGATAAGTGAGGGGGAGGTTACAAACCTACCGGCGACTGCACATCACTTCCATCCTTCTGAGGAAAACTGGCAAGGACGGACATGGGAGATTGACACAGAACCAACCCTACTCACACCCTCCCAACAATCGCCTCTTCAAGTATCATGAAACCGCCGCTCACTTATGAGGAAATACGTGAGGCAGAGCTAGCAACACATGACACAAATGGCTTCTGTTTGAGGTGTTATTCAACCCTCAATATGGAACTGTTCTATCAAGAAGCGACGGAAGAATCCATAAATAAAGTTAGGGAATTCAGTGTTGCGTCATCGACATCGTCAAGAGTGTGCCGAAAATAACTCATTTCAAGCATTACCTTTCACGATGGACAGCACAGTGGCCGACGGCTGTAACATCCACGAGATAAATTTTAGCTACAGTGCTACGAGAGGAAATTATGCCTGTAACAGTTATAAACATTATCTACTCGACATATGAAAAAATAGTGGAAACAATGATAAATATTAATTATTTATATAATATTCTATGATTTAATTGTACATATCGATGTGTATCATACGAAGACAATGATAATTGTAAATTCCTTTTACGATCTGCGTTTGTCTTCCTTTGTTTTTACCTTTTGTTGGTTGGCTTTTGTAGGTTCCGGACGCATATCAAACTGAGGTCTGTTAAGAAATTGTAATTATTAGTTAATTATTACTTGAGAATAGAGTTCATTATTATTATAAATATGAGTGAATAATTATTTTTAACTTTAATTCCTCTCTCACTAAGCATTATCTGTGTTAATTATTTCTTTTCGCTGCAAGAAGCGCAGCCATTGAAGATAGCAATTTGTATCGCGTTTTTGTCTGTGTTTTCCTTAGAAAAAAATCAAATGTTTGCTTGATGAAGTCTAAATAGTGCACAGTACGAAAGTAATGTTTAATAAGCATTTCAAATACTTATCTTATTTACTCTAACAATATAAAGTCTCTATCAATTGTCTGCCGCCATCTTAACAATTATCTCAGCGGCAAATTCAAATTACGCAACTCTGCAGACATAAATGCCGAACGTAATACAAATGTGTAAAAATAAACGTGCACCGGTGGCCCCGAACTCATTTCAATGAAAATAATTCGAATCAGATTGGTTCTTTAAAAACAGTGCTCATAGCACGATCCTTATAACAAACTTTTCTAGCTGATGTATGGAGCCGAAATTAATTAAACATGAGTTGCGAAGAATATTGTTTCAGGTAACATACGTCAGTGTTGTGGGCGGCTGATATTCGGTGGTTTTAATGATCATTTTCCTGAAGATAACTGCTTCCATCATAATCAATAGTTGTATAGAATCTGTTTGTGTGGACAGTGATTTAGTGATACTTACACAACTTACAGATAACACTTTAACACGACGTTAACTTGGAGTTCTTTAGCACCTTGACCAAATCTTTAGCCGGGAGAAAAATTATTTAGTAATTACTCAATGTAATAAAATAAGATTGTCATCTTCATTTACAAATTAGTTAAATACCAAACCACTGAATAACCCAGCGAACGCCACACGGCCTTTACTTTACGACCGGCTGCTGCGGGGTTTGCGTAGAATTGTCAGTGTTAACAGACAAGCAACACTGCGAGAAGTACCCAATGTGGGACGTACGTCGAACGTAAGGTAATCGTTACGGCAGAGCGACGTAATGTGGTGATGATGGACTAAGGCATAAGAAGACCGAAGTGAGTGCCTTTTGCTAATAGCAGACATCGCCAGCAGCTCCTCTCTTGAGTTCATGACCATATCGATTGGACCCTAGGCGAGTGGAAAGTCATGGCCTGATCAGATGTCTTTCGATTTCAGTCGTAAGAGCTGATGATATGGTTAGAGTATGGTGCAGATCCCAAGTTGTCAACAAAGCCGTGTGACAACTGGTGGTGACTTCATGACGGTGTGGGCTGCGTTTACATGGAATGGACTGGGTCCTCTCCTCCAACTGAACCGATCATTCTCTGTAAATGGTTGTGTTCGGCTACTTGTGTCTTTTAATGGTCTTGATGTTCCTAAACAATGATATCTTTTCACTCGGGCCACAGTTGTTCGTGGTTGGTTTGAAGAACGTTGTCGACAATTCGAGCGAATGATTTGGCTATCGCCCGATATCAGTTCGTGCACAAAATCCTGCACAGGCAACATTTCCGCAGTTGTGAACGGCTGTAGAGACAACATAGGTCAATATTTCTGCAAAACACTTCAAACGACTTGCTTGAGTCCATGCCGCGTCGAGTTGCTGCACTACTCCGAGCAAAAGGACGTCCGACACGATATTATGGAGTATCGCATGATTTTTCTCATGTCAGTGTATTTCTGCACGCAAATAATTTGCCTGATAATTACCTTGGTTCCCGTCGTTCTATTGCCAGATCGCAACCACGCTATACCAGCTTCGTTCGTGGCGGTTGAACGTGTCATATCTCATTAAGAAAGCTGAAGATTGTGCTGAGAGAAAAACCGTCAGTCTATAGAGTTAAGATAAATGCATTGTGAATGTACGAAGAAGCCGTCACCGTGGTACAATTGGCGGGAAGAAGAAGCAGAATATGTTGGTCAAGGTTAGGACTGTCGATATTTTAAAAAATATCGGGAATCCGATATATTGCTAAAAATTAGTTATCAACTCTCGATATATCGAAGGACTTGTCGATAAATCGATATAAAGGGACAGAAATATCGACGTACCTGCCTATAAAATATCGGCTGTACATTGTTAGCATACTGCCGGTTTTAGAGCTGTACACCTTTAAATATTGATTTATTATTAGATATCGTGTAAATCAACAAACTAGCAGGCTGCTTATCCCCCTCAGAACAAGAACTGAAAGGAAAACATTGTCCGTTCAGTCTGGCGATAGTTACTTTGCTAACAATGGAGTTAGTTGCACCTAAGAGGCACAATGAATGGTGTTCGATGGATCCGTCGTTTGATTTCGTCACATATAGGATATGTCCGGAACACTCGATTTCGACTTCCCTGTTTATCTCATTTCTGCCAACACCAGCGACCTAGCAGTTGTGTGGTGAAGCTAAACGTTGCAGTTTCTGCTGGTAGAGCCGAGCACCGATTACGTCAGCATTTCCCCACACACGTTTCCACTAATAGCTAAGACAATTCTTGTAGTTTAGGTATTTCTTCATTATTTTCAGCAACAGTTTTTGAAGAATGCCGACGCGAAAAACTGCACACTGGTTGTTTCTAAAATAGTTTTTTTTAATGTAACTGGTGTGTTATTTCTTCACAGCGGAAATCTTGTTGCTCCATTCACACCGCCGCCACACCTCCACCACCCCACGCCCCTTCCCCCCCCCCCCCCCCCCACCGCCCCACACACACAATGCATTAGGGCTTTATGTTTGTTCCTCCCATACTAACTTCACAGTCAAAGAGAAAGACTGGACATGATGGCTCTGAGCACTATGGTACTTAACTGCTGAGGTCATCAGTCCCCTAGAACTTAGAACTACTTAAACCTAACCAACCTAAGGGCATCACACACATCCACGCCCTAGGCAGGATTCGAATCTCCGACCGTAGCGGTCGCGCGGTTCCAGACTGTAGCGCCTAGAACTGCTCGGCCACCCCGGCCGGCGGACATGATGAAAGCTCAAAAATAGTAAGGCTGCCTCACACAACGAATGTAAAATTATGTTCTACTGCAATTTCAAAAGAACGATTGCAAAGCGGAGATTTTGTTATTCTATTCACACCGCCACCCCCCAGTGCAATCGTACTTCATTTGTGCCGCATATCCTTGCTTCAAATAGTCAAACTAAAGTTATGTTCTACTACAAATTATTACCGACAATTGTGAAAAAATGTAGTATAAAATAAAAATACGGCTCTCGATATTGCTATTTTGATATCGATATATCCGAGGAGACAATATCGCACTTGTACGGTTCGATAGTACTTGGGACGGTATCGATATATCGCTATTTAAGCCACGGCCCTAGTAAAAATGCTTTTACACACAGGCAGAGAAGACAGGCGACAGAACAGAACTACAGCAAAAAAGGACAGTTGATGCATTGCACGGCGCTGGGTGTGCGGTTTGGCGGTGTAATTGGGGCTGCGGCGCTAACACGCCGCGCCGGGCTATTACTTGCGGAGCCGCCTGATTGCGGCGCCCCCTCTCGTACATCTGCGGTTTGGCCGCCGGCGGCGCTGCGAGCGGCGTTGACGTGGCGGCGGTCGCGCTCCGAGCCCTGCGGCAAGCCGTCTACGCTGCCGCCGGCTAGTCCGCGGGGAATGCCCCGCAGCTTTCATTAGCACCGCCCTAATCATGGCGACGCGCTCACCGCTGATTTGCCACACTCCAAGAGCTGCACCAGCTGGTCACCCTCAGCACGCGTTTTGAAAGTATGCGATTCTACGTCCTCATTATTTTTAAAAGGACACAGTCCATATCGGGGGTATTGATAACAACCCCAGATCACGTAAGAAACAGATTGCCCGATCGCTTGGTCTAGCAGGCAACCCTTGTCAGGGAACGGCCAACAGGCGGCAACAGCGTCACACCCTTACTTCTGGAATTAACCACTAGATGGCACTCCGTTCTGTGAAATATGTGGCAACATGGGCCGAACGCGTGCAGCTTTCCACTATTTAGCGTCTGTGAAGTACAGCTGTTTCTGACATACCGGTGGTAGTGGATCGAGTCGTCATACCGAGGACCTACGAGTATGTCAACTGTGGAGGGAGTAGACGAACAAATCCTGAACTAAAAATGTTCAGATTTCCCGTCAAAGATAAAGAAATGTTACGCGAGTGGATTTTAAATTCAGGCAAATCAATAAATTGGTTACGAGTAAGAATTAATAAAGAGCCATAAGCATTCGATCCTTTTTAAATTTTGTCGATGTTATATTCGATATAACGTGGCAGCCCTTCCTGTACAAGAATCATATCATATAATTTTTAAATGAAATCTTTGCTGCGATTTGGACTTTTTAAAACTGTTTATTCACTTCACTATCGTAATTTTGGGTGTAGAGGCATTTTTGTGTGCAATGTGAAAACTGAAACCAATATAACATATGGATAACAAAATGCAAAGCATAGTGTGGTAACATTTGGTAAACGATTTAAGAAGCATTACCTTAAAAGACCTTTCCCTTGGTACTTGAAAATGGCTCTAGAGCTGAAATCGCAACATTGCAATAAATTAATAATAGCCGTCATCTAACTGCTCGATCATCGGTCCCTCTAAATCCAGGTATATACTAGAGCGAATGAAGTGAACGAGTGTAAAACCTCGTTTACACTGCTGCAAACTAGTGTTCATAGATAATTCGCCAATGTTCACTGCCATTCGTTTATGCTTGTGAACAAGCGTTTATACTGGAATGAAGGGAGGAGAATAGAAGAGAACGAGCATAACATGCAAACTATAGACGCTGCCTATTTTAATTTTTTTTATCTGAGCGCTATTAATCCTCACACAGCTTTCACTTGAAAACAACACTAATAGTAACAGGTCTGCGCGAGTGCGGATATCCCCAGTAATAACTGTGTTGCAGATGAAATCGTACGTCTGTTGCGAATATTTGCGGGCTATCTTTAAACTGTACAAAGTAAATTTTTAACATAATTATGGTCTGCCGTCTGTGGCTCTTCAAAGTTGACACCGCCAAAATATGCTCGAAAAACACGCTTTCACTTGTATATTACCGCGTTTGCAGCCCCCTTTCAACAACAATCCAAAATTCATCGTTTTGTGCCACTCTTATATCATTTACGATAAGTTACATGCAAAGTAAAAGAATTTAAATTTGAAATGTCACTGAAATATGTCCAGCCTTAATTCGCATCATAACCGAGTGCGGATTTTGAAAACTTTCTAGTGTTAACCTGCACGTGGAGATCTTTTTTACCACCATAATCCGTATCAGAAGAGCTGTATAGCAAAGAGAAAAAGACGGCATGGAAGGCGAGTGTAAAACCCTTGCGACTGCAATACAGTCTGCATTTAAACACTAACTCGCGAGAAATGTTTGTGTGTTATCTTCATTTATTTCATTTCGCATATGATTGTGAGAAATAAACTTGGTTTGTAGAATTACAGGAGCTAATCTACATTCTTAGACTGTAAACTCGGGAAAAACCACAGCCGATCATGAGCTACAGTCAGCAGTGAGACGAATGCATTTCGCGCGCAGCGCTCTAGCTGAACGCAAATCAGCGTCATTCCCGTCACCGAAAATACAGCGTTGCCAATTCCGCGACATGGACAGGTCAGTTAGCATTGTAGCGTCGCCTGTGACATCTGTTGACCGACGGGGAAACTATTTTTACGGTTGCCTGTTCCGCCGTAAGGACGGTCAATCTGTTTCTTACGTGATCTGGGATAACAACATAAATAACAAACGGTGTCTGGTAAAAAAAGTGAAGCAGCCAGTAGACGTTGAGCCGTAGTAAAGTTAGCTTTGAAAAGCGCCCCGCAGCGCGTTGCGTGAAGCAGTCGCCCTCCGTTTTCTAGCTGTGGCGCCTTTGTCGCAATTGAAGGCTTCGGTGTCTGCCTCTAGCGGGAAAGGGGAAAAGTGGGCTGTTCGCGTGCGTGTAAGAAGTGGCTTTATGGACTCTCGTGGAGAGTTGGCAGTCGGGGCATCAAGAAGCGACTTCTCTGTCGGTGCTAGAGGGACAGCCCGCAGACCGCGGCATCAGTGTAAGCGACGCGAGCAGCGGCTCGTGGTATGGGGCGTTAACTGCTCGTCGCGAAAGGATCTTCCTGAGCGTGGGTCCGCAAGGGGCCTAATCTGCAGTTCTGCCGCATGCTGTCGACCGGCGAGGAGGTTCTGAAAATCGGCGAGCCTTCCTGCGTCCGTTGAAACGGCTGGCAGCGGGCGGCTCGGCAGAGCATTTGGAGGTGCTGCGTTGGTTCAGTCCAGGGAGTCGTAACGCACCAGAAGTTGAGTATTGATGATTAACAGATTTTATGAAGTTTAATTGAATTCATTTACTTATTCTTGTTAATTATACCAGGCGTATTTTTTTTTTTGGGGGGGGGGGGGTTCCCGCCATTCATTCTCGTCTGCCCACCCGCGGGAAGGTGGTAATATTAGAAACGGTGGTCCGTTTGTCCCCTTTTGAGGACGAAATGCGGGGGGGGGGGGGGGGGGGGGGGAGGGGGGGAGGAGTCAGAGTAGATCTGTGGTTCGGATTGCTTGTTTCCCCTCCCAGCTTACCTACGGGTATATTCGATTGTTAGACTCTGCCATGTCTGTGAAAGTCTAAGGCTCCAATGACTGTACTGCTTAAAATGCAGGGCACTATGAACTGATCCATTCTCTCGCCTGCCATAACTAGTATTACTAGATTCATGTGTAAAAGGTACTCTATCACAGAAGAGAAATTCCTTTTGCCTCGTGGGAAGAACTAGTCAATTGCATAACGAATTCCTGTTCATCTGGAAGCGGTAACGTAAATTTGAGTTTATGTAAGCAAGGCTGTTAACGTACGCCGTACTGGATTTTTTATATTGTTTCTAGTCAGCAAAAACTGTTGTCATCGGGTGGCAGTGTGAGTTCGTACACCTACACACCTTCGGCGGGTATGTAAATGAATAGGGTTGCGATTTTCTGTGACATGTAGAACGGCCACCACAGTGTATTACTGTAGTTTGCGTTTAGTGTTGTTACCAGGCTTTGTCTTTTGCAGGTTTGTGTGCCCAGAATCTGGAAAATCTCGAATATCTTTACACAAAGGGGGAAGACAAAGACCCGAGAGAACCAAAATCTTAAGGCCAAATGTTTGGCAAATGTTGTAGCCAAAGTACAGCAGAAGCTTCCGTGCCGCCGCGTGACGGACCACAGGCAGGAAGTAGGCCTGAGCCGCCTGCAGTTCGGTTTCGGGCAAGGGGAATCTGCCGAGGATGCGATAAATCACGCAACGAATACAACACGTCAGTCTACAAGTGTGTTATAGGTGTAATGACTGATACAGCTGGGGCGTTTGCTAATTTTTGGTGGCCTGCCCTGTTAAAAACAGATGGATTGTCCCACGAGTCTCTACAACAGTCTACGAGATTACTGCACAGACAGGCAGGTGCAATCAGAATGTCGTAGAAAGAAAACTGTGAAAGACGTCACCAAACGATGCCGTTTGAGCTCTGTTGTGGTCAAGAGTTCTGAAATGTACTCATAGAGCGATTACTGAGCCAGTTTCAGAGTATAACCAACACTAGCGGCTGCATCGCCCACGCAAGCATCTGCTAATTACAGTACCTGCGAACACAAGGGCTACATTAGAGAAAAATAGTATGGTAGTTCTTGAAAGATTAAGCAAACGGTGCGCAGAAAACAAACTAATAACAGCGGCACAGAAAACAGTTTATATGTTACTAAAAGGAACATTATCAAGAACGACAAATCCCACAATCTGAATAAATGACCAACCTGTGATAAGGAAAGAAGTATATTTGTACCTTGTGATTAACATAGACGAAAAATTTTAATGCACCTGTAGAGCTCGTGTGCTTAAATAAAATTGCAACAATTGGCCAAAGAAGTTCTCAGCTGTAGCGTCATGAACATAGAACCCACGCACGGCACAGTGTTTAATCACGGAGTGCAAGCCCATTATTATTGCCTTTCAGTCTGCTACAATCTTGATATTATACATTAGCACTCTTTAAATGTCTCTATCTTAGCGCTCTTTCCACGGCTGAGAGATCCACCGTGTAACCTAGCGCATCTCCGCTTGCCGGAAGAGTCCACTCTCTTTATTTTTAGTATCTACATAAGCACAAACAAGTTGTTCTTCAGTGTATCATCAAAGTATCGCCACACCACCACATGGAATGAACATGATCTCAAACACCTAGATGACTTAAATTCAATCTGGTTTATACAGTTATTATCAAAAGCTTTTGCAGTTAAGGTCCCTGCCAGATTTGAGACAGATACGCTGCCATTTTAAGTTAATGATGGCGAGAAGTTCCTCGAGGCAGCATGTCCGGTGGTCGAATCGGTGTCCGGCCCTGATCCAGTGACGATTACTGGCGTCACCGAAAATCTGTTCGAACTACCCTTGCCATGGCTACCCTTTTTTACGTTAGCCTGGTTGTTTGGCTACCCCTGAAGCATGACAGCATTGGGTAGCCTCTTCTAATCACAGATATTTTGATTACAATGTTTTGCCGACAGTCATTTTAACCACACATAATTCACCAGAGGACTGGAAAGGGGTTCAGTGACAGTGGTATCCTAAGCACCTATTGTCACAAGCTGAAAGGTGATTGGTTTTAATCTCGCCAGCTGAAGAAATTCAGGGTGAACATAAAACGTATGTACTCCTAAAAAAAAGGTGCTTTGAGACATTATTTCTTGACGTGGCACGTTGGCAACGGGATACCACTCACATCGTTCCGTTGCCACATTAATACTGACGGTACGGACGCTATAGTTAGACGTTATGCGTTAGGAGCGTTCCTGTAGTGTCGAGACGAGGCGGACCGTTGGCCAGGTGTGTAATGGGGAAATTCAATAAGTAACGCAACACCTTATTCCTGACAGCAGGTTGGTTTTTATTCAGGATTCTAACACACATTATTATTCCTCACTTTTATGGCTACAAAACTTCATTTTCTACATAATCTGTGTTCAACGTGATGGCCTTAAGCCACCTTACTGCGAGGGACTATTTGCCCGCATAGTACGACTCTACGGTCGACGTTGGATCCAACGTCTTACTGCATCAAAATCCTTCGCATCATCGACGTACTGCTTCTGGCGGACTTCATCTTTCGTTGGACCAGACGGATGAAAGTCGGACGATGCGAGATCCAGGGTACAGTGTGGATGAGGAAAACAGTGTGATGAAGTTTTGTGAGCTGCTCTCAGGTGTGCAGAATTGTATGAAGCATTGCGTTGTCATGGAGAAGGAGAAGATCATTTGCATTTTTGTAATGATGAAAACACTGCAGTCGTCTCTTCAATTTCCTGAGGGTATCTGAGTCATATGCAGCTAGCGTTGGTGCCGTTGGTAGGTTGGCATCGTGTAATAGGGATAGTGGCATCTCGTTTTCTTCTCGTGTTTACTGGCGCCACTACGTTTGCTAGCGTTGTCTGTCTGCAAGTGGCAGCAGCAGTTATCGATATCTAGTACCCTAGTGCTATCTTTGGAAGGGCGTCAAGTATTGTCCAGATTGGAATGTGTCAGTGAGATCGGTTGGGACGGAGGGGCTGTAGTTGCGAGGGCCACAACCTCGTTGTCCACCGCATCCAGGACGTTTGAGTTGAGTGAACTTTAACCCAGTGGTGAAACCTCCACTATTTTGAGATCACGCCATTTGTTCTCGCATTGCTGCTTGCAGGTCGCTGAGACGAAGAGCAATGAGTGGAGTGTTTGGAGTTGGCGAAATTAGTTAGTCATCCTCCGCTTCTTATTATCAGTCATTGAATTCCTTGTGTTATTATTGGTGAAGTTCAACCAGCGGTATTTTTCTGCCTAGTGGCCGCTAACGCCCCAGTTACCTCCGCTGGAGGTTTGGGTATTTTCGCGGCTGTGTACCTTTCCTCGTCTTGCCGCTACTGTCTGGTAAGGCGTGCAGTTCGACAGCCTTCTTGATTGTGGTTCGGATATTTCGTTTCTTTTGGACTACTTTGGTCGTAGTGGTTCCTTCTGCTTATGGATGTTCTAAACACCAGATTTTGAAGACGCAGTGCTGTCCACCGGTTCCGCCTTGCCTCAGTTATTCCATCGTTATGTTGATTACCAGACGTTAAGTAGATTTTGTAAGAGTGTTGGTCTGCGTTTAAACTGTCACTAGTTTAGTTGGCATCCAGTCAAGTGAATACAACTCTTGGCTGCCTGTCTCATCGGTTGCGAAGTTTGGCGACTTTCCCAGGCCGATCCTTGAAGCACTGTCTGAGGCCCACTTCTCTCTTGGATTAATCAGATGTGATGATCCTTTTTTTTTTAATTTAATTTTCAGTTATTACTGTTGGGACCTTCGGCCGACAAATAATTTGAATTTCTGGTCAATAAGGCCATCAGCCGTGAATGTAATGTGTCTTAAGAATTTTTAATTAGATATTGTCACTTAAAAGTAAAATTTTCTTTAAAAAATATTTAGTATATCTAGGAGAAGTTTCACTGTTTTCAAGAATTTTCTATCCAGGCCTTCAGCAACCAGATTGTTTTCGAGTTATTAATATTTCGGATTTCAGCCGACAAATAATTTGAAGATCTGGCCAAGAAGGCCTTCAGCCGCAAGTGCAACTTGCTTAAGAATTTTTTTATTAGACATTGTGTCCTAATAATCAAATTTGATAATGGTTCCTTATTGACAACGTCATTTGCAATTGGCTCCAAATAAAGTGTCTGTGATTGAAAGAAAAAAATAACTGAGCAACCAACGGCAACTGAGTAATGCCTCATCCACACCGAATACTGCCTTTCCCTAAGTCCCACGTCACAGTAGCATAAAACACTTCAAAGTTGAACATTACATCACGAGGGAGGACATGAAACAGAATATCCACTTCAGAGTCCCGGAAAACCATAACCATGACGTTACAGGCCGGGGGTGCGGCTTTGAACATTTTCTTCGGAAGAAAAGTGATGTGGCGCCACTCCATTGTTGGCCGTTTCGTTTCCGTTTCAAAGTGATGGCCCAATGTTTCGTTGCCTTCTACGATGTAAGATAAAAACCTGTCACGATCAGCCTGGTAACGCGGCAAGTAATTCCACACTGACGGCCCATCCTTACTCTTCATGGTCTTCTGTTAGGCAGCGAGGATCTCAGCGGTCCATCCTTTGAATACAGCAACTAGTGGGCGAGCGTCTCAGCAGTACCAACAAGACGTACGTTTGAGAAATGAGACGTTCCACTGTGATCCTCGATAACCTCGAATACGCATGTCCGCAAGTTCCTACATTGCAGGCCGTGAATGTGTGGTGTGCAGCCGGCAAGCAGATGCGAGGTCGGTCTGCACAACTTGTTGCTGTGATAACAGACCCCTCGCCCAAAGACTCACCGAGCTTTTGTCCATTGCCAGGTCTTCATAGAAATTCTGTAAGTGCCTGTGAATATTTGCGATGTTTTGGTTTCCCTCCAAAGGAAACTTTGAAGCTTCTTTATTTAAATGACTGTGTCTGTACTTAAATTGCACAATGATTGAGAAACTTCTGCGTTGTTTGATTCTTTAACAGCTGAGTAAAACTGAGCCTACTTTGTCTTTACTTTATCTTATCGTGTAAACACTGACCCACAATATTCTAGCGCAACGCAATCTGACTGCACAAAACCAATTACAACCTCACTTCAAATAATTAATTCAAAAGAATGGCCCTAACTAAAAAGAAATCTTAACAATAACCTATACATTTCATTAAGCACTTACCTCACAAAAATCTTCATTACGCGAACTTCTGCAATACAGCGAACGTCAATACTGCCAGCTTAATAAAAAAATTCGAATTACTGAAGCCACTAACTACCAATAGGCATGTGGTTAGCGAAGGAAAGAATTTGTTGCAAACCAAAATAATGTATTTTTTTACCTTAATAATGTGACATCCAGTTCAAACACGAATATAAATCGTCATTGACATCTAGTACAAAGGTATATAATCACAACTAATATTCAATCTGCAAGTCGGATACTTCCAGATCGTTAGTCTACGCTAACACTTCAGACCTCTACCCTCCATCGATGCTAACTTCTCGCATCAAACATCCATCACTGCTGGCTGTTCACCTTCAATTGCCCAATACTACTGGCCATTAACTTCCAACAACGAGTCGAACCAGCCACAGAGTCTCCTACAAACAAAGCGCAGTCAGAGATCCAAAGCAAAGGGCTACTCAGCGCTACCAACACAGAAGCAGCCCACTTGCAATTTAATGAGAGCTCTTTGTTTGGAAAGCACCTCCGCTACAGAAGCCTTTTTGAAGAGTACGCATACTACAGCACCGTTATCTATCGAAATTTAATGAAATTAAAGGGGCTGAAACGGGAATGTTCCAGTATATTCCATAACAAATTGCGCATTTTTTCGGCCGAAAATCGCCGAGAAAAATGTGTTGCACTAATTATTGAACGCCTCTCGTATCTGAATGAGCCCCTCAGGTCACAAAAGGTTGTCCATGATTGGCGTCGATGAAATGTAAAAATAAAAGATATGACCCCAGCTAAGCTTTTGGTACAAGAAGCTACTTATATCTTGAATATTTTTATTGTCATCCGTGGATAGTTCCTACCTGAATTTAACGAAATAGTAACTTGCTGAACGTTATTTCCCTCGACTCGTTCATTCCGCACGCTTTCATTATTCCTTTGTCATTTTCACAACATTATGTCACTCTGGCAACGAAGTTTTCGTGACGTCCCTTAACGATCGCTTTATACGCACCAGCTTACAAATTTTTTGTTCTTCCACCTTAATTTCAATATCAGAACATTTAAGTCTTAGTTTACCGAGCGAGGTGGTGCAGCACACTCAACCCGCATTCCCGGTTCAAACCCGCGTCCGGACATCCTGATTTAGGTTTCCCGCGATGTCCCTTTATCTCTTAAGGCAAAATGTGGGATGATTCCTTTGAAAGGGCACGGCCGACTTTCTTCCCCAACCTTCCCTAATCCGATAGGACCGAAGGGCATCGCTGTATGGGCCCCCTCAACCAAGTCTTAGTTAAAATCCCGGAGGTACAGCGACAATCTCAAAACTCAGAGCATCCTTTTAACTAACTCATTTACAATATGAAGAGGTAGCTGTTGTAAGATTTTTGTGTTACAAGATTCATTACTCTGGAACTGGCGCCAAGGTAGTTTAACAGCACAGTCAGAACAGGCGAAGATATCAAGAGACGATGACGTAAGACTGAACGACAGTGAATGGTGTGGGGATGCCGGAAAACAGTGGGGATACTAACATAGTTAGGCGGAAAACCGAGGGCATAAGCCCGATGCCACTGTTGAATAAAAGTCATCAAACAATTTATATTTTCATAGGGTCGTGAACAGAGAGAAATAATAATGTTGTGTAAAGAAATTGGAGCTGTGATGTAGCCCCCAGAAATTCAGTGATGGAGATTAAGAGTACGCCAGTCGCAGATTTACTCCCTAACATTTTGTTGCAGTCAGATTACATCTACACCTACATCTACATGGATACTCTGCAAATCACATTTAAGTGCCTGGAAGAGGGTTCATCGAACCACCTTCACAACTCTCTATTATTCCAATCTCGTATAGTGCGCGGGAAGAATGAACACCTGTATCTTTCCGTACGAGCTCTGATTTCTCTTATTTTATCTTGGTGATCGATCCTTCCTATGTAAGTCGGTGTCAACAGAATATTTTCGCATTCGGAGGAGAAAGTTGGTGATTGGAATTTCGTGAGAAGATTCCGTCCCAACGAAAAACGCCTTTCTTTTAATGATTTCCATCCCAAATCCTGTATCATTTCTGTGACACTCTCTCCCATATTTCGCGACAATACAAAACGTGCTGCCTTTCTTTGAACTTTTTTGATGTACTCAGTCAGTCCTATCTGGTAAGGATCCCACACCGCGCAACAGTATTTTAAAAGAGGACGGACAAGCGTAGTGTAGGCAGTCTCCTTAGCAGGACTGTTACATTTTCTAAGTGTCCTGCCAATAAAACGCAGTCTTTGGTTAGCCTTCCCCACAACATTTTCTTTGTGTTCCTTCCAATGTAATCCCGCGTCCGGCCATCCTGATTTAGGTTTTCCGTGATTTCCCTAAATCGCTCCAGGCAAATGCCGGGATGGTTCCTTTCAAAGGGCACGGCCGACTTCCTTCCCCGTCCTTCCCTAATCCGATGGGACCGATGACCTCGCTGTCTGGTCTCCTTCCCCAAACTTCCCCAAACAACCCCCCCCCCCCCTCCTCTTTCCAATTTAAGTTGCTCGTAATTGTAATACCTAGGTATTAGGTTGAATTTACGGCTTTTAGATTAGACTGATTTATCGTGTAACCGAAGTTTAACGCGTCCCTTTTAGCACTCATGTGGATGACCTCACACTTTTCGTAATTTAAGGTGAACTGCCACTTTTCGCACCATTCCGATATATCTTCTAAATCGTTTTGCTGTTTGTTTTGATCTTCTGATGACTTAATTAGTCGATAAACAACAGCATCATCTGCAAACAACCGAAGACGGCTGCTCAGATTGTCTCCCAAATCGTTTATATTTATAAGGAACACCAAAGGGCCTATAACACTACCTTGGGAAACGCCAGAAATCACTTATGTTTTACTCGACGAATTTCCGTCAATTACAACGAACTGTGACCTCTCCGACAGGAATCCACAGATCCAGTCACATAAATCAGACGATATTCAATAAGCACGCAATTTCACTACGAGCCGCTTGTGTGTTAGAGTGTCAAAAGCCTTCCGGAAAACCAGAAATACGCAATCGACCCGAAATCGCTTGTCAGTAGCACTCAGCACTTCATGTGAATAAAGAGCTAGTTGTGTTTCACAAGAACGATGTTTTCTATACCCATGTTGATTGTGTGTCAATAGACTATTTTCTTGGAGGTAATTCATTATGTTCGAACACAATATATGTTCTAAAATCCCGCTGTATATCGACGTTAACGAAATAGGTCTGTAATTTAATGGATTACTCCTACTACCTTTCTTGAATATTGGTGTGATCTGTGCAACTTTCCAGTGTTTGGGTATGGATCTTTCGTCGAGTATGGAGCTAATGCATCAGCATACTCCGAAAGGAACCTAATTGGGATACAGTCTGGACCAGAAGACTTGCTTTTGTTAAGTGATTTAAGTTGCTTCACTACTCCGAGCATATTTACTGCGTTTGAAAGATATAAAATCCGTTCCGTAAACAGACGTTTAAAAATTAGTACTTAAGTGTTGGAACTCAGCAAAAACACTGGAGCAATCACATTATGCTTGGCTCTCCGTGGCAGGATTTTAACAGACAAAAGCAGTATACACAGTAGTAACAAAAGGGTGCGTTACACAGTCTCATTTCTTTTGTTTTGGCGGATGTTGAAGCACTGTTCAAACGATTCTTTTCAGCTAACAAAAACTATTCGAGGTTCCTTTACTTTTTCCAGGTACCGGTCGCTATTGGTCCGTTCAAAGAAATGGATACGAAAATGATTCTCTTTAGGCGGCTGCCGGCGGGCCCTGGCTTCAGGCGGTGTCGCTCTGCACAAAGCAATCGAGCGCAGCGGTGCGCATTTCTCGCGAGATGTGATTTTCTATTATGTAACGGGGCGGGGCCAGCACAGAGCGAAAATAGTCGTTGCCGGCGCGGGCGGCAGTTGCGTCCATACGATTGATTTCCCATAGGTACCACTGTGGGATCGGAAGCTGCGCCATCGCCGCCCCCGCCGCCCCCGTGCCAGCTGCAAGCCCGGGCAGCACAGCCCCGGAGGAGGCGGCACAGCTCTTTCTGCAAACGCCGCCCCCTCCAAACCCCCCTCCTCCTCTGTTGTCGCCACCTCTGCGCCACGCGCCTTGCAACGCTTTTACCGGATTTTCCAAGTACGCGCCGCTGAATGCGACAAAAAAAGAAAGAATATGAGGAAAAAAAAAGATTTTTAAAAAGTGACAGTTAGGCGCTACCTCGGGGACAGGGATTACTGTGGCAGAAAGTTCCAACAAGCTTTCTGCTAATTTTATAATCTTTTTAAGCGTCGGACGAGGAAGTGCTGAAGTGCGTCATGGCTTCTGAACTAACAGTTTATGTGGTAATTTACCCACGTCTTTCATTCATATATAACTCCTGTAGATTCTGAAGAATTCTGCTACTATTTTGAATAACAGTTGTTTCTGAATACTGAACTCTTTAGGTTGATGTACTTTTCTTGAGACATCGGACCACTGATTCGCTTTATAGCCTCCCTTCCAAAGTACACGCATGGCAGCAACAAAGTTCTCAACAGTGTGCCCACGTGACACCTACCCTTCCATAATTCGCTTCTCATTCCTCCACATAAACAGTTAAGTAAATCCATAAAAACTGCTGGAAAAGTGTTCTTGAAATCACAGTTTATTTTATTTATTTATTGCTAAACGTCAGTCTTATCATTTGATGTGGTCTCAGGGTAGCACTACTCTCCAATTATATGCTTGCCATGTTCTAATCTGTGACTTCCTGTACAGTGTTTAGCGTCTACAGCTCCCTCTGCTACCATGGAAGTTATTCTCTGTTGTCCTAGCACATGTCTTGTCATCCTTTTCCTTCTTTGCAGTGTTTTCCATGTGTTCCTTTCTTCGCTTATTATGAGGAAAACATCCTCGTTCCTTACCTCATCAGTCCACCTAATTTTCAACATTCTTCTATTGAAACACATCTCAAACGCTGCAGTTCTCCTCTGTTCCGGTTTTCGTACAGGGCATGATTAATGAGCGTACGGTGCAGTGCTCAAAACGTACGTTGTCAGAAATTAGTTCCTGACATTAAGATCTGTGTATAATATTAGAAGACTTTTTTGGCCGGGAATGCAGTCTTCGCCTGAGCTAGCCTGCTTCTCATGTCCTGTTAGGTTCAAATGGCTCTGAGCACTATGGGACTTAACAGCTGTGGTCATCAGTCCCCTGGAACTTAGAACTACTTAAACCTAACTAACCTAAGGACATCACACACATCCATGCCCGAGGCAGGATTCGAACCTGCGACCGTAGCAGTCGCGCGGTTCCGGACTGTGCGCCTAGAACCGCGAGACCACCGCGGCCGGCTGTCCTGTTAGGTTCGCCCGTCGTTGGTTACTTCGCTTACAGTTTAGCAGAATTCCGTAAGTTCTTCTATTTTGTGATCACCGACTTTGATGTTAAGTTTCTCGATGTTTTTCTGCTAGCTCTTATTACGTTCATCTTTCTTCGATTTACTCTCAGTCCAGATTCTGTAATCATTATACTGTTCATTTTATTGTAATTCTTCTTCATCCTCACTAAAGATAGTTGTGTTATCAGCGAACCTTAACATTTATTTTCACCTTGAATTTTAATCCCATTGTTGAACTTCTCTTTTATTTCCGTCAGTGCTGCATCGGAGAAAGACTACATCCCTCTCCTGTGCTCATTTTAATCCAAGCACTTCCTTTTTTGGTCTTTCTATCTTCCTGTTCTCTCTTGGTTCTCGTGCATACAGTGTAACCACCGGCAAAAATGTAGGAAAATATTTAAATATTAATGGACATCGAGCTAAGTGTAACCTCCCCGCAGAATTTTGAAAAGACAATAATTAAATGTTAATGTGAATAGCCCCAAGTGTAACCTCCCCGGAGAAATTATGAATGATATATTTTAAATGTGAATGGGCATCGTGCAAAACGTAACCTCCCAGCAGAAATAAAGAAAATTCTATGATAATGGAAACGAGCCAAATGTTTGCTCCCCACAAAAATTATAGAATAATAATGACCCAAATGTAAACTCGACACAAAAATTGAGAATTCAAGATTAATCATTAAACCCACAATAATAGGGCAGCAGCGCTGACCTTAGGCCCTGTGCAATAATTAATCTGATAAATTGATTCTGGGAGGAAAACCATAGGAAATATTGTTTCACTTGGAATGACTCTTTTCTTAAAAACGATTGCTTTGAAAACAAAATTATTAGTGGGGCATTTCTTGAACAAATTAATTACAATTAACATACATTACATTATCAGATGTGCGCAATGCTGCTTCATTACCTTATTTAACAATATACCTCGTCCCGAACCTTGACCAGAGACCCATGTCGACGCCCGCCGACTCCTCACACACAACTCGCAACTGAACTCTCGCGCAGTCAAGCGCAGACTAGACACGATAAATAACTCTCTGGTCAGAGATTCTATCATGCCTCGCCATCGCTGGTAATGAATACATATGAAACGTACGCGTTTCAACAGTTTATATTTGGTACCAAACTTATTAAACCATGTGTTTAGAGAAAATGTCCCGACGATGTTCGAAGTTCATTCATACGTCAGTGGCATCCACATGATTTGACAACTCTCGAGTTAGCCATTGCTTTCAGTTAAGACACAGTCGCTGCAGAATATTGTCCATTTTCTCAGTTCATACAAAGACTCCCTTAAAAAAATCACACGTCCCAAACACGTGACTGAGCACACCTCAGGTGCGACCGACTCACATTACACATTGATTCCAACGGAAAACATCATATTTTGCACTGTAAAGCACAGCCCTGACGGGAACATACAAATATCACCGTTCCAGCCCAATTCTCGCATTGCGATGCGCTATTTCACATATCGCGCTCGCCCGCGACTGCTTAGCAAGGACAATCGAACCACACTAACTCATTTCGAAGTACGAAATCGCCAGACGCCAAAACCAAAGCTACCTCCTAGCAGGGGAACCTCCCCATCGCACCCCTCTCAGATGTAGTTATAAGTTGGCGCAGTGGATAGGTCTTGAAAAACTGAACACAGATCAATCCAGAAAACAGGAAGAAGTTGTGTGGAACTATGAAAAAAATAAGGAAAATATACAAACTGAATAGTCCATCAGCAAGATAAGCCACATCAAGAAGAGAGTGCGATCAGGAGTGCCGTGGTCTTGTGGTTAGCGTGAGCAGCTGCGGAACAAGAGGTCCTTGGTTCTAATCTTTCCTGGAGTGAAAATTTTACTTTCTTTATTTTCGCAAAGTAATGATCTGTCCGTTCGTTGATTGACGTCTCTGTTCACTGTAATAAGGTTAGTGTCTGTGTTTTGCGATCGCATCGCAAAACTGCGCGATTACTAGACGAAAGGACGTGCCTATCCAATGGGAACCGAAAACATTTGATCGCCACGTCATAGGTCAACCGATTCCTCCACAGCAAAACACGTCTGATATTTTCTATACGACACGGATGACGGCATGTGCGTCACGTGACAGGAATATGTTGTCGACCCACCTAACTTGTACACTTGGCGAATGGGTCAAAAGTTTCTTCTACCTTGCCCGATTTAGGTTTTCTTATGGATGTGATAATCACTCCCAAAAAAGTGATGAAAACATAAGAGTTTGTCATATAAACTGCAACAAATGAATGCTACAGTTTCACAGTCGCACAGTTTCCCCTGTATTCTGTCAAAACATGTTTTTAACGTTTTAAAATTTTTCCGTGTGTAGACCGCCAAATCCTGCATACGTCCAAGCAAATCTGAACATCTACTGGAATTTTGGAGTGCGAAGTTGATTTTGTGTGAGTGCCTGAACTTTGATAACTGTTTGAAAATAAAAAATTAAAATTTTCACTCCAGGGAAGACTTGAACCAATGACCTCTTGTTCTGTAGCTGCTCACGCTAACCTCGGGACCACGGCGCTCCTAAGCACTGATTATCCTTGATGTTACATATCTTGCTAATGGACAACTCAGTTTGTATATTTTGCTTATTTTTTTCATATGTCCACACAACTTCTTCCTGTTTTCTCGATTGATCTGTGTTCAGTTTCTCAAGGCCTATCCACTGTGCCAACTTATAACTAAATGTGAGGGGGGTGCGATGGGGAGGTTCCCTTGTAAGATGGAACATCCCAGCGGCACCTGAGGGCGCCAGTTCGGCAGAGACGAGTAAGGGCAACATACGATATGTGGTAACTGATATCGATATCCGTACCTTTACAAGATGTATACTTTATGCCGAAAGATGTGAACTCCAAGCAAATGAAGATAGAGCTTTTACCCGCCTTTTATTACGCGGTTACACGCACTACTGAATCAGTTGTGAAAATCTCCTCGCCAACGTATGCCTTCCTCTTATAAGTCGGAACATGGCCAGTGTGATTAGCCAGTTTCCAGGGAATTATATCAGAATTGTGTAGTATATATCACTGATAATTTTGCAATGGTCAGTAATGACTCCTCTGATTTTCCGGGATTTTCACACTTTTAGATCTAATAGTCTAGTCTGTAAACTATTTTCCTGTAGCAGGCAGAGACGAGCTACGTGGAATATTGTCTTTTACACCGACGAATATACATGGCGAACAAGTCTTCAGTGTATGGCGTATGAACTTTTTATTTCAGTACTGAGGACTATTAGTTTACTCTGGTCTTATTATTAATTGGGACACCTTTTTGTAACAAATTAAAAGCATGCAAGACAGAGATTGGAATCTGTAATATCAGTATTAGGGCAGGCCAACGAGAGATTTTGTTGGAAGTATTATGGGAAAGTGCAGTGAGCTCGTAGAGGTACCCGCTTGCAAGACGCCAGTATGAGCAATTCTGTTGTTCCAGCACCTGCAGTACTCACGAATTACGTATGACAACAGTCTTCCACGAATTCGGAGAAATGAGACTAGGATCATAGAAGATCGTTACAGCTCATATGAAACTATAATTAAGATGCTAGTGGAATTTAAATGTAAATCCTTGGCAGAGAAACGACGTAGTTCTGGCGAAACCCAGTGGGGTACATCTACAGAATGTGTATACGCGACGAAAACAAATTAGGGAGCGAACAGTGACATAAAAGCAATTTTCTTCTCAATACGCGAACAGAATAGGACAGAAAATTGTTAATATTGTTATCCTTCGCTAAAATCTGCACTGTGGTTTCCGACGGGGGGGAGGGGGTAAATAAAGAAGATGTGCGGTTGCAGTGTTCAGACGAATGTGCATATACAAATGTTGGTTAAAAAATGTTATTGGAAATTTTGGCCCTCACGTAAGTCTCAGGGGATGATTTCCACAATTGATGCATTAGTACACATTTCCACACCCGCACGTTGGTTATAGTTTTTGAATTAATTATTCACTCAGACATGAGTACAGTTTATGCTAGGCAACAAAAATTAGGCCATTATTGTAGCAAAATCAGTTTTTCACGACACAGTTCAATCACTATTTATTGGCGTTGTCCTTTTCTTGCACAAAATGAAATTATCACTGGTGAGACGGTTTACATTTTACTTTAATAATAATTTGACACCGAGCCCCCAATAGCAGTAATGTAGGCTGCTATAAACGAAAATTACTCAATCAGTTCGAACAGAACCACAAGTCCCACTGTCCTCTTTGTTCTAACAGTTTTGGTGCAAAATCACAGTTTGCCACATGTTCACTTACGATGTATACCTTGTAAATCGTACTCACACAAATAATCATAGCACTTCCAGTTCGCCAAATACGTGATTCGACACTTGCACTGTTAAACAATACTCTTTGTCGAAATAAATCGGTGCGAAAAAGAATTCTCAAACGACCACATGGGCCACCCTCAAGTGGGGCTTGCTCGCCACCCACCCTCCAAAACAACTGACCAACGACTGACCCCTGGCGAAGATGGCCGCTCGCTTATAAAGGCTCGGATGTCCAACCCCTGGTTATTTAAGTACCAATCTCACCAGTTAAGGTTACAAATTTTGATACATCCATCCCTCGACAGAAATAGGTACACCATCGGAACCGCTCTAAAAAGTACATCTTATTTACTATGTTATATTAAGTTCTAGGATTATTCTATCGCCCGTAAATCAAGCTTTACTTCTTGCAAAGTTTCGCCACTTAGCGGAAATTTGTTTGTTTACATCTGCGCTGCAAAGTTTTAACATAGAACTGCATATAGCACCGTTTTTAGACGTAATCTATAGCGATCTACACATTGCGCTGCTCAAAATCCTCTTATCTATAATAATTACTTAATTATGGGCGATACATGTTAATAATAATTTGCAAACAATGAAAACTATTGCAAGTTAAGTGTATAGTATAGCTTAACTAGTTTAGAATACGTGTGATGCCACCCAAAATATTATATAGTGCCGTTCTTTACGTCATGAAGTTTCTATTGAATTTTATGAACGATTTTCCCTCAAACTTTGTTTATTGCTCTTTACCGGCTTTATTATTTATGAATCGTGACATATGACTACGGCACTCTATCCTCTATGACGAAACGTTTTTAATGAGTGCTCGCTCATCGCTGTAAGTTGTTATTTACTATTTTTATTAATCTTTCAGTATTCGTGATGTTAACCGATTTTGATGTTACTATAACTTTTGCATCTCGTGACTTGAAATAAAGATCGATCTCTCAGGAGGTGCATATTGCTGACCACAATCCACCGCCGCATCGCTCTTCACCGAAAGTTACATATTTTCCGCGTAATGCGCGAAAAACCAAACACTGCCCCAAGCTGCAGGCCACGTGGCCGCCCGGTGGCAGAGACCAACCCACCGACCGTTGCAAATGTCGCGCGGGCGCGCCACGCGCTTCCACGAATCGCGCGCCATGTTCCGCGCTCGCTCTCCACAAAGCAGTCCTTGCATACTAGAAATATCCATCTAGTACCGGGGGTTTGTACCATCACAGGTATGAGGTGGATGCGTGTTGAAGTAGATTGCTTCCACCAATTGACTTCAAACGTGGTGAATAAAAACAGTTTCCAACTTCAAAGAAATTCATAATTTCAAAAATAAATATGAAAATAGAATTCACATGGGATATGTGCGTAACTTTTAACTTACAAATATATTTGGGACCTGGCACACGCGATATATATAAACCTTGGTGTTTCTGTTCACCCCACAAAGATGAGGGAATATAAATATCGGTGTTAATCTCACAGTTTTTTTCCTATTCAGAGGTTCTGAGGTGAATAGGAACATTTCAAAATCTGATTAGGATCTATGAGATTAAGAAACAAAACTTATTTAATGAAAAAAGATTCTTTCCTTATGAAAATTAAAAGTGTTGAAGTAATTGTGGATTTTCATACTTTTCTTTATAATAAAAATTGTTACCCCTGTAATTACTTTACTGCAACATAATCTTCATGAATTTGGTTTGTTTTTTAATACACTAAATCTAACATTTGTTCGAAAATTATGTATTAGATCCTACAAATCGTACCTCTAGGAATAACGAAGAGCTGTCGAACAACATTTCCTAGACTAAAAAGGATATTCTCATCTGTCAAAATAAACTTGTTTAATTGGCCTTTGTCTTTTCAATAATTAATTTTAAATACATCCCTCACAAATTACTGCTTTCATTTCCTTATATTTTGTCTTCAACATAATCTCCATGGTTGAGTACTGTGACAGGTGGGTCTTCATTTCCCATTAAATTTTTCATCTTCTTCAAACGAACACTGACGATCACTGTTTCTATTCACCCCACAATTTCCAAAAGACTCCCCACCATTTTGAACTACCCGAAATACAGGCCAGATGGAAGTGTACTTTACAGCTGAACTTTGCAGTAGTAGAACGAGACTGCTTATTTTCTTACCACGTAGTTAAATTAACAGAATTTAAATTGGAGGTGAAAATTTAATAGTCATGGGTCAGTAGGAACAGGGAGAGAAGGAAACGTAGTAGGTGAATATGGATTGGAGGTAAGAAACGAAAGAGGAAGCCGCCTGGTAGAATTTTGCACAGAGCGTAACCTAATCATAGCTAACACTTGGTTCAAGAATCATAAAAGAAGATTGTATACATGGAAGAAGCCTGGAGGTATTGACAGGTTTCTGATAGATTATATAATTGTAAGACAGAGATTTAGGAACCAGGTTTTAAATTGTAAGACATTTCCAGGGGCAGATGTGGACTCTGACCACAATCTATTGGTTATGAACTGTAGATTAAAACTGAAGAAACTGCAAAAAGGTGGGAATTTAAGGAGATGGGACCTGGATAAACTAAAAGAACCAGAGGTTGTACAGAGATTCAGGGAGAGCATAAGGGAGCAATTGACAGGAATGGGGGAAATAAATACAGTAGAAGAAGAATGGGTAGCTTTGAGGGATGAAGTAGTGAAGGCAGCAGAGGATCAAGTAGGTAAAAAGACGAGGGCTTAGAGAAATCCTTGGGTAACAGAAGAAATATTGAATTTAATTGATGAAAGGAGAAAATATAAAAATGCAGTAAATGAAGCAGGCAAAAAGGAATACAAACGTCTCAAAAGTGAGATCGACAGGAAGTGCAAAATGGCTAAGCAGGGATGGCTAGAGGACAAATTTAAGGATGTAGAGGCTTATCTCACTAGGGGTAAGATAGATACTGCCTACAGGAAAATTAAAGAGACCTTTGGAGAAAAGAGAGCCGCTTGTATGAATGTCAAGAGCTAAGATAGAAACCCAGTTCTAAGCAAAGAAGGGAAAGCGGAAAGGTGGAAGGAGTATATAGAGGGTCTATACAAGGGCGATGTTCTCGAGGACAATATTATGGAAATGGAAGAGGATGTAGATGAAGATGAAATGGGAGATATGATACTGCGTGAAGAGTTTGACAGAGCAGTGAAAGACCTGAGTCGCAACAAAGCTCCGGGAGTAGATGACATTCCATTAGAACTACTGACAGCTCCTTGGGAGAGCCAGTCCTGACAAAACTCTACCATCTGGTGAGTAAGATGTATGAGACAGGCGAAATACCCTCCCAAAGAAAGCAGGTGTTGACAGATGTGAAAATTACCGAACTATGAGTTTACTAAGTCACGGCAGTAAAATACTAACACGAATTCTTTACAGACGAATGGAAAAACTAGTAGAAGGCGACGTCGGCGAAGATCAGTTTGGATTCCGTAGAAATATTGGAACACGTGAGGCAATACTGACCCTACGACTTATCTTAGAAGCTAGATTAAGGAAAGGCAAACCTACGTTTCTAGCGTTTGTAGACTTAGAGAAAGTTTTTGACAATGTTGACTGGAAAACTCTCTTTCAATTACTGAAGGTGGCAGGGGTAAAATACAGGGAGCGAAAGGCTATTTACAATTTGTACAGAAACCAGATGGCAGTTATAAGAGTCGAGGGACATGAAAGGGAAGCAGTAGTTGGGAAGGGAGTTAGACAGGGTTGTAGCCTCTCCCAGATGTTGTTCAATCTGTATATTGAGCAAGCAGTAAAAATTCGGAATAGGTATTAATATCCATGGAGAAGAAATAAAAATTTTAAGGTTCGCCGATAACATTGTAATTCTGTCAGAGACAGCAAAGGACTTGGGAGAGCAGTTGAACGGAATTGATAGAGGCTTGAAAGGAGAATATGAGATGAACATTTACAAAATCAAAACATGGATAATGGAATGTAGTCGAATTAAGTAGGATGATGTTGAGGGAATTAGATTAGGAAATGAGACACTTGAAATAGTAAAGGAGTCTGCTATTTGGGGAGCAAAATAACTGATGATGGTCGAAGGAGAGAGGATAGAAAATGTAGACTGGCAACGGCAAGAAAAGCATTTCTGAAGAAGAGAAATTTGTTAACATCGAGTATAGATATAAGTGTCAGGAAGTCGTTTCTGAAAGTTTTTTGTATGGAGTGTAACCATGTATGGAAGTAAACATGGGCAGTAAATACTTTGGATAAGAAGAGAATAGAAGCTTTCGAAATGTGGTGCTACAGAAGAATGCTGAAGATTAGATGGGTAGATCACATAACTAATGAGAAAGTAATGAATAGGATTGGGGAGAATAGAAGTTTGTGGCACAAGTTGACTAGAAGAAGGAATCGGTTGGTAGGACATGTTCTGAGGCATCAAGGGATCACCAGTTTAGTATTGGAAGGCAGCGTGGAGGGTAAAAATCGTAGAGGGAGACCAAGAGATAAACAGACTAAGCAGATTCAGAAGGATGTAAGTTGCAGTAGGTACTGGGAGATGAAGAAGCTTGCACAGGATAGAGTAGCATGGAGAGCTGCATCAAACCAGTCTGTGGACTGAAGACCACAACAACAACAACAACAACAAATTGCTCTTGTTCTACTGCACTCCATAGATTAGGCAATGTTGCCTGTTCTGACTTCAAAACACACCTGACCATCCTTTGTTAGTCACCTCGAATATTTTCTTCCCTTAGGCCTATGGTACAAAATTCTTCTTGGGATCCTTTTGCATTTTATAAACATGTCTCCAAACACTTCTATAGTTAACAATTTTTTTCTTCCACAGAGTTTATTCCTAGTTCTTTCCTTACTTTTTCATTTGAAATTTTATCGGAAAGGTTGCATCATTTTACTTCTCTTAAGAATCTCATTTCGGCATCTTGTATTTTGTTTTTTTTCAGCTCTTGTCGATGCTCATGTTTTAAATCCACAGAGAAAGTAGGGATAGCCATTACCCTGTAGAACTTCATTCGTGTTTCTTTCTTTTCATACTTTTAATACTTCTATTTAACAAGTTTGCTGGAACATACGTGATATGTTACTAAAATCCTTTACATATTTGTAAGTGACGTATGTTCCTAACTAATTAAAACCCTTGAGTTGTTCCAACATATCACCTATTAAGATTTTGGTTCTAACAGTGTATTTACATTTGAAGGTCATTATTTTTGTCTTACTTACGAAAATTTTACAATTATAAATAGCGCATCGGTATCAAATATATTGGTCTTTGCAGCTCGTCTTCAGTTTTACTTATAATAATCTGATTGTCAGCAAGTAGCATCGTCTTAAGCGTTAAATATGACGAAATTATGCTTCCGCTCATATTATACGTCCATTCCGTAATCATCTAGTCTATATAAGTATTATAAACAAAATAGGAGACAGGCTACAACCCTGCCTGACACATTGTGTCAACAGAGTAGTACTTACAATCTACGTCTCCAGTTATGTGGGATGTATGTGTACAGTAGGAAAGTGAATTACTGATCTCATTTGCAGGTGTGCACTGAAGTAATTCAATGGCGACAAGTGAAAATTTGTGCCGGACTGCTACCCGAACCCAGATTTCCCCCTATACCCGAGCAGTAGGGTTGGCTGTCTTGGCTATCTAAACACGAATCTCATCAACCCCAATTTCTCGGTCTGTCACACACTACTCCATACTGCCCCCTATCCACCATCCCCTTTGCTTGCCGCATTTTAGCTGGATTCCCGCAAGAGACCAGACTGGAGGGAGCATCCAAGCTGAAGATTTATCACGAATAGCCAACATAGCACAGATATTACTGTTATATGGGTAGTGTATGTTCTTTCTGACATGTCCGATACCACAAATTCATGACTCCGTATCTGTATGTAAGATGAAAGTCAATTGCCGATCTCAACGGCACGAGGCCATTGAATTACTTCAGTGCCCTCATTCCTTGCGCTTCTAACACAACGCTACCCAGCCTCCTCGGTACTTCTGCTGGTCTGGGATGGCAGGCTGTTCTCCCCCTCTCTCTATCTGTCAGAGAATGTCTTTCAGTGGTGAACAACTTTATGACTATTCCGTTTCCCTAAGTGAACTTCCGTTTCGTAAGCCAGCTAAAGGCCACAAACCTGCCAGAAAAAGGAGACTCCCATATTATACCAAGAGGAAAGGAGATACTGGAATAATTACAAACATAATCATTGACACTAATGAACATGGCTGGCAGTTTTGATGCTGTTTCAGTGATATGACATGACTGTTTATTGGGATCTGCATATTCAGTTATAAAACACTCTCCGGAAAAGTTCCAGAATAAACAGCCCCATAATTACTCCTGTTCGTATCAATTAACGTTTGTTGCTGGACAAAAATCTATAGTTCCACGTAAATTCCGTACTCTTTCTAAATTGTATGCTCATTTAGCTAAAGATGTCTAAGTGAAAGAAATGTTGCACAGCCTCCTTTGAACACCAGTTTTCTAGATTTGCCCAACAGATATTGTAAGAAGATTCCAACTGAAATTCACAACCATCTCTGTTACCATTTCGTGTTGTATATTATCAAGACGGCCCAAATGTTCTGTAATAAACTCTGTTTTATTATGCGTTAGCCAACCTGCTTATGTTTCGAGTTGCTGTAAGTTTCTTCTGATACAGGCCCTTTTCTGTTGGTATGTGCCAAGTTTCCTAAATGACGTCAGGTTTGTAAGTGGAGGAAAGACAGATATTCTAAAGTGGAAATAAAATTTACGACTTAAAAAAAATATCGATTGTCGTCTAGGTGGTAGGTATGAGCAGAGTATATTTTTTGTGAGGCTTGCACTGAAACAGTGTTAGCTTGAATTTTCCGATGATCAGCATTCTCTATATACCAAAATATTTCATTAACTTAGTCACTCGGTCATTGTGAACTTTTTTCCATGATTCCGCAACCACACTAAGAATAAGTGGCCACTTTCATTTCAGAAAAGTATGAAGAAAGTACTGCAACTTCTGCTGAGGTGAACTAATGAACAAAGATCGCTGCGAATGGTATTTGCAAGAGGGGATGGCGATTGCGAAGCTCGACAGTGCAGCATTAATTTATTTGTGATTGTGAAATAATAAATATGTTTGTCTGCTGTAGGTTTGTTCGTCGTTAAAATGATCTGTCATTTTTCCCATAGCGGTCATTTTTCTGACCGAGTCAGACGTTTTTAATCTCTTCTATAAGTTTTTAATCTATTTAGTGGACTGTAAAATATGGTTTAGTTTAAATATACATCTTGTTTCTCCCAATAGTCATCACGCACAATTTCTCTGATGTTTCAGCAGATATTTGCTATCTCGTTTTAGCCCTGTGTTGCAGAAGTCAGTCCAAACAAATAGTGCTCATCACGACTATCTTACGAGGCATATTATCTACGGAAAGCGGTGGTTTCTTTTCCGTTACTAAAAACAATGATTTTTAAATTGGATTATTAAGTACCCATTCGGTTGAGTGGTCCCAGATTAGTCCAGTGCGATGTTTGTGTAACCGATGTGTGTTAACAGGGACAGTAAACCTCGAAGAATGTCCAGTACGCCAGCAGCGAAAGCACGCTGGCCCACGCTGACTGCTACTGCCAAGTATACACCCGCTACTGAGTCGCTGCTGGGTTGCTGTTTATTTTTCGTGTTCCACTGCCTTTGATAATACATATCGGTAAAACGAAATCATACTAGACTAATCTGGGAACCCTCTATCCAGTGGGTACGTAAAATTCCGATTTGAAAATCATTCTGTTTGCCATGGGAAACAAACAGATGCTTTCTGTCGATGCTGGGTTCGCACGAATTACGTGACGAGGTGTATTTGTTTGGGCTGACTCCAGCTACACAATGTAAAAACGAAACTGCAAATACCTGCCGAAACATCAAATAAAATGCGCCTGGTGACTCTAAGGAGAGACATCCGGAATACAGTAGTTTAACCCTTTCAGATCCTCTGGTTACAATTGTGTTCATTGTCATTTACTGTCTTGGCCGTAGCAGAAGTATTTTTCCCAATGGAAACGTAAAGTTCACTTTTGTGAGTGCTCAACCTTTTGAGCATGTGCAAGTGCTTCCAACTGTTGGGTATCACTATGAAAATATCAGTAAATCATTGTAGAAGTGTGCAGCAGCTCATGATTACCAGAACGCATGGTTGTCGTTGGTTTGCTTTATTCCGTTGTATAATTGAAAATTGTTACTGTTATTATGCATGGTAACCAATCAGTGATCGTTTTGCTATTTATTACAATAGAGAATTTTTCGTAATTAACTATTTTCGTCCATAAAATAAAGTCAGGAGTACAAAGTACGTTTTGAGAACAGGTACATATTTTTGTATACACCTTGCATCTAAAATCATTATAAAATTATCTAAAGGCATTACCACATCAGAATAAAATTTTGCCTGCCGCGGTGGTCTCGCGGTTCTAGGCGCGCAGTCCGGAACCGTGCGACTGCTACGGTCGCAGGTTCGAATCCTGCCTCGGGCATGGATGTGTGTGATGTCCTTAGGTTAGTTAGGTTTAAGTAGTTCTAAGTTCTAGGGGACTGATGACCACAGCTGTTAAGTCCCATAGTGCTCAGAGCCAATAAAATTTTTCCTTCCTCCAGAAAAAAATTCGGGTCTGAAAGGCTTCAAGATGTGACAACATAAGCTCGAATATTTTGACACCCTAGAGTTCTTCGGTTGTTTCCCTTATTTTTCTCACTACAAACGAACTTGCTATACATGCTACTCGAATTTTTAAAAGGATCTTTTACAATTTTTTAGACATATGTATTGTTGGAATGGTTTGCGTTTATGAAACTTCCGGCAGCTTAAACAGTGTGTCTAACCGAGACTCGAACTCGGTCCGGCACATAGTTTTAATCTGCCAGGAAGTTTCATATCAGCGCACACACCGGTGCAGAGTGAAAATCTCACCCGGTTTGCGATTAGTTTGTACATTGGTCAATCTTTTGAGGACTTGAGTGTACAACTGTGTCGAGTTGAAGTTTTCATGATATTTAATAGGTAAAAATGGGTTCTTAGTATGCAAGGGAATGTGATGAGTGTAAGATCAGTTCGACAACCTGGCTTTAGAGCAAAATGACTGTTGAACTTATTGATTCTTTTTTTAATTGACAGTGACGTGTAAATCATGCACAAGATATAAGAATTCAGATTCATGGTTGTAAGTTGTATACAGCTGCGGAAATAACAAGTGGTACCATTTCAATGTTCGTGATTTCAGTGAACCAACTGAGTAAAAGTCGACTGGATTAATGGATGGGAATTCTGAGTGTAGATAGCAAAAAAGGCGTGACCACAACGATTAGGTCCAGGTAGTTGGTAAATATGTGTATGGAGAATGTTAAGAACTCGAAAAGTAAGCTCAACCGGTTGACACTGTTCACTGTTAGAAAAAGGCGAAAAACTTAGTTTTAAGGCTGCATCGATTTGGTGATGTTTGGCATATATGGTTTGTTTCCTAGGAAGCGAACGAAAACCCTGGATTATATTTAGCTGTGTCGCATTATGAATAAGAATTGGGGCAGTTTTGTTCCCACCATAGACAGTTAGTTATTTGCATTTTTATTTTTATTTTGAATTCTCTATCACGGAAGGGCACTTTTTATCATTGTTTCAGGTAAGGAATCTTCAAAAATCACTGCACATCGTATTCCTCTCCAAGCCCAGCCTGTCGCCTATGGAGGAAAGCCCTGCGAAAGTACGTATCTTTTCATACATATGTGCAGTTGTGTGTATGTGTGTGTGTGTGTGTGTGTGTGTGTGTGTAAGAGAGAGAAGAGAGAGAGAGAGGGAGAGAGGGAGAGAGAGAGAGAGAGAGAGAGAGAGAGAGAGAGAGAGAGAGAGAGAGAGGGAGAGGGAGAGGGAGAGAGAATGTTAATTACTTTTTGATACTGTGAAGTTTCGCTGGAGAATAAGCTCAAGTGGCAGACTGTGTTTCGTGGTGGACACCCACGAGTGCAATTAACTGCATGGAGGTACGTCTCCAGCCAAAGTACCAGAAGTTTTACTAGATATGTTTCATGGACATCTGCCTGAATCTAGATTCATTATCAAAATTATACACATGATTCAAACTTCAGCCAGCTTACCACGTAGAAAAACTGCGTTTGTAAGTCCGACCAATAACATTTATAGTCAACGTGCTTCATAAACTAAAATTTATAAGAGATGTTCAGACCAGGAGGTGTCGATCAGAATGGACCAACAGCAGTTGGTAATCGAGGACGTGTCCTGTAGTACGTATTCAAAGCGATCGTTATAAAGCCTTTTTGTGTTTAAAAATGTTCTATATTGCATCAAAATCAAAATTTCCGTTCCCTTAACAAAACTAATGGGAGAAAATCGCACTTCTTGTTTGGCAATTAGACCATTATTGTAATTAACGTGGATGACCTTATAGACTGCAAAGTATTACGTAGCGATTTTAATTTGGCGATCTTTTTCCTTATTCGGACCTGTCCATTGTTAGAGATATCGAGACTGATCATGTGAAGCTTTATACCCAATCGACGTGACTTAGAGTGAACTGCTAACAGAATAAGGGTAACAGTATGACCAGCTACAGAGTGCTCTTACAGCAACTGGAGTCCACATCAAGAAACCACGACAGCACACATTATACGACTTCAGAAATGAGCAGAATAGTGACATGTCAGTATTGTACGGAAGTGTTACGAAAATGCTCAAAGAACGTACACTGAAATTTGCGGAAGAGTGACAAACGTTTTTTCGAGAAGTCATGACTGGAAGGAAAAAATTCTGCTGGCGTCATCGCATAGCTCAACTGGCGATAATAACAGCGATATCGCTAAGCGCGAAACGTGATATACACGAAACTAGTATTGGTATTCAGCGTCTTCCACCAGGCACCCAAATGTACGATGGGAACAGAGATCCTCTAAGTGTTGTCCGCCAAGCGCCCGCCAGGTCCGTGGGGACGTTACATCGTACGATGCGATTCGCCACTTGAGTGTGTGATCGTCTACTAATCTATCCCATCCGACCATAGGCATGTTTCGTACCAAGTTAAAATGGGGCCACAACTCATCCACAGCACTTCATAGATAAAGAAGCTTCTCAGGCGGTGTTAAAGTGGCGATACATTTTTTCAATAAGCTTCCCTGGTTCACTGTCTCATCCAGACTAGTGTTTCATAATCGCTCTGGGAGTGAACCACACAGTTTTTGAAATGTACTTGTAGGTTCGAAAATGGAATGGTAAAATGAAATTTGATAAACATTCTTCATTAGTTATAAATTTTTTCTGGTATACATCTTCTCGTTATCGACAAAGTATTTCATTTTTCTGCTAAGCAACTGTGCCAAGTCGTATCAGATACTTCCTGTGTGTGTAATAGTCTGTTTCTAGCAAAATACACCAATCCACAAAACAAACATGTACTTTTCACACTATAGTGATATTTTTATATGCAGTGCTGAGACTTCATTACGACTGATAATATTTAAGGTTATATTTGTTTAGTGTGCTGGATCTTCTTCATTAGGCAGAATAGGGTCGCTCAAGTATTCTGATCTTAGTTGTAAAATAGCGTCATTCACGTGTTATAACTTCTCGTTATAAATTAGCTTGAAAATCGTCGTGGTGATAGTTATTAATTACCGTGTTACTTAGACAATAAGCAATTATGTTTAATAGAGCGCTCACCCATTCCGGATGCTGGATTTTTGCGCCGTCAGGCAAGCCGAAATTCAATATTTGGGCATTAATTTCCTGTGAAGTATCTTCCAGTTGAACAGAGCAAAACAAATTTCATCGAAATTTCATTATTAGTGCACCCCGTCTTTATAAATTCCAAACACTGTTTTGGAAATAGTTCTCGACGAAATGTTTTAACATCAGAGATATTCCTTGTCATTGTTTGCATCGCACACAAATTAACTACTGCTGTCAATAGAAAGATTCGATTGATCACAATTCAAAAAAACACATTGTGTAATTAATTTCTTCTTATATGAATCTTAAAATAGGTAAGCTCAGTTATTGCAGTTTGTCCTGAGATCAAGTTAACTTAGTTTACTAATTCCGAAGAATACATCACAGGACCAGTGACTTAAAGCTTTAACTAACGGAAGCATTTATATATTTTGTGTGTGTGTTGTATAGTGGCCAGACCATAAATGTACAGCAATACTAACAGCAACACCAAAGTCAGTTGATAAAATAAGCAGCCAACCAGTTGTCAAAAGTTGACCTAGGTTTCAGAAGCACACGCTGTTGCCTAAAAAATTACGACAGGGACAAACAGTAATATCTAGCCGCCAATTCTGATGACAGTTAACTGACTTCCCAAATGAAACATGCAGTTATTACTTACATTGGTTGCATTAAAACATGTTACTTGAATCACGAGCTAACCAGTTTAAGTCACATGCAATAACTATATTAAAATGTCCATTAAAACTGTACTAGTGAGATTGATAAGGCTATTGAACACATGCTAACTTCGGAATAGACCCGTAGCATATAACTACAGTGCTTACAGACATAAGTTTAGAGCGCGCCACATGCTGTGAGCTGTAACTGGAGTGGTTCTGTGCATGGACTGCTGACTAGTGGCGTCGCACATGCTGTGAGCTGTAACTGGAGTGGTTCTGTGCATGGACTGCTGACTAGTGGCGTCGCACTGTGGTCAGCGATGGGTCACGGTTGTGGTGGTGGTGGAGGCGGTGGTGATGGTGGTGGTGATAGTAAGTTCGGGACTCAAACTTCTGAGTTCGTCGGTCGCTAGGCTTACACACTACGTAATCTAGCTGAAACTAACTTATGCTAAGGAAAACACACACTCACTGATGCCCGAGGGAGGACACGAACCTCGGGAGAGCCGCGTAAACCGCCTAGACCGCGCGGCTACAATGCGCGGCAAGTTCTGCTGTACCCCACATGACCATCGTTGACACGTATGGCGGCCACCTGGTGAGAGGTACCATTATTTCAAAGTTTTGGAGAGGCACAGTGGTGTTTTCTCTTGCGCCATGGTGTGAAATTCCATCGTTTATCAGTTCGGGTCATGCCGGGGTCTGCACGTGGTAGCCGTGTGGTCTAGGGCACCTTGTCACGGTTCGCGCGGCTCCCCACTGTCGGGGGTTCGAGTCAGGTTCTAGTCCTCCCTCTGTCATTGGCGTGTGTGTTGTCCTTAGCGTAAGTTAATTTAAGTTCGATTAAGTACGGTTTAAGCCTAGGGACCGATGACCTCAGCAGATTGGTCCCATAGTCCTTACCACAACTTCCAATTTCTCCATGCCGGGGAGGGCACTATGACATTTGAAAGGTGCACCACGGACACCCTGCGTCTTCATGTGTTACCTCACGTACGACGTCAGCGGGGTGCTATTTTTCAACAGCACAATCCTCGTCCACAAATGGCACATGCCTCTTTGAACTATCTGCGTGATGTTGATGTACCCCAGTGGACAGCTAGATCCAGATAGAACATGTGTGTGGAGCCATCTCAGATGTCAGATCCGTCCCGATGCCCGAACCCAAGGTTTCAGGGACCAGTTACTACAATTGTGGGCCAGACTGCCTAGGAGGCAATACAACGGTTTTATGACATTCTTCACAGCAGAATCGGTGCATGCATCCAAATCAGAGCGGACGTAACGTCGTACTAATAAGTGATCGCATACTCAAAAATTATTCGTAATTTTGACCCGATGTTTTAATTACTGATATATGTGGTTAGCGGGAGCTGTTAGTGGAAAAACGCCAACGTTCCAAAAAAAGCTTGAACCAAAAAGAATGTTACGGCAAACATTTATGTATTACTTTAGCACGTATTTAGTAGTTCACACAAACTTCAATAAACGCAAACAAGTGAACAGTCAGTTTTGGAACAAAAACTTGGACAACTCAGTTGAAGCTAGAAAACTTTTAAGTTTCACCTCATACCGTCGTTCTGCTCCAAAATTAATTAAAGTGCACGGTATTAAATTAAACAGGTGCTGAATACCTGTATACTGCCAAGAACAGACATTTACTTACCATGTCAGAGTAATCAATCAGTCAAAAAGTTTTGCATCACCTCGGTTCCGAGAGATCCGAAATCTGTCCAGATAACTGGAATAGAGATCAACATAAACTTCATTTCCGTCATTTTCATTGCTCATGAAAACCACACATGGCATGTTGTAACAGCATACAGCGAGACCTTCACATGTGGTGGTTCAGACTGCTGTACACACAGGTACCACTAACACTCAGTAGCACGTCTTCTTTCATTGATGCATGTCTATATTCGTCGTAGCATACTATCCACGAGTTCATCAAGGCACTGTTGGTCCAGATTGTCCCAATCCTCAACGGCGATTCGGCGTAGATCTCTCAAAGTGGTTGGTGGGTCACGTCGTCCATAAACATGCCTTTTCAATCTACCCAGGCCTGTTCGATAGAGTTCGTGCCTGGAGAACATGCTGGCCACTTTAGTGGAGCGATGTCGTTATCCTGAAAGAAGTCATTCACCAGATGTGCACGATGGGGCGCAAATTGTCATCCATGAAAACGAATGCCTCGCCAATTTGCTGCCGATATGGTTGCACTATCGGTTGCAGGATAGCATTGACGTATCGTACAACCGTTACGATGCTTTCCACGACCACCAGCGGCGTACGTCTGCCTCACATGATGCCACCCCAAAGCAGCAGGGAACTTCCACCTTGCTGCACTCGCTGGACAGTGTGTCTAAGGCGTTAGCCTGACCAGGTTGACTCCAAAAACGTCTTCGAGGATTGTCTGACATATTAGACACTCATCGGTGAAGAGAACGTAATGGCAATCCTGAGCGGTCCATTCGGCATGTTGTTGCGCCCATCTATACCGCCCTACATGGTGTCGTGGTTTCAAAGATGGACCTCGCCATGGACGTCGGGAGTGAAGTTGCGCATCACGCAGCCTATTGCGCACAGTTCGAGTCGTAACACGACGTCCTGTGGCTGCACGAAATGCATTGTTCAACACAGTGGCGTTGCTGTCACCGTTCCTCCGAGCCATAATCCGAAGGTAGCGGTCATCCACTACAGTAGTAGGCCTTGGGCGGCCTGAGCGTGGCATATCATCGACAGTTCCCCTCTCTCTCTGTATCTCCTCCATGTCCCAACAACATCGCTTTGGTTCACTCAGAGATCCCTGGACATATCCCTTGTTGAGAGTCCTTCCTGGCACAAAGTAACAATGCGGACGCGATCGAACCGCGGGATTGACCGTCTAGGCATGGTTGAAGTACAGACAACACGAGCCGTATACGTTATTCCTGGTCGAATGACTAGAACTGATCGGCTGCCTGACCTCCTCCGTCTAACAGGCGCTGCTCATCCATGGTTCTTTACATCTTTGGGCGGGTTTAGTGACATCTCTGAGGAATCAAAGGGACTGTGTTCGTGAGACAATATCCACAGTCAACGTCTATCTTCTGGGAACCGGGGCGATGCAAAACTTTTTTGATGTGTGTAGAACACTGTAAAACAAATGGGCAATTTAAGAAATAACACCAGCTGGATTCAAGTGGCAGTATTGTATTTAACCTTGTGTATCCAAGCCAGCCCAAATAATGCTGCAGAAATACAAACCGGTCTTGATCTCAATAAAAAGGAATATTTGTAACATAAGGAGAGAGACTGTCCCATGAACCATGGACCTTGCCGTTGGTGGGGAGGCTTGCGTGCCTCAGCGATACCGTAGGTGCAACCACAACGGAGGGGTATCTGTTGAGAGGCCACACAAACATGTGGTTCCTGAAGAGGGGCAGCAGCCTTTTCAGTAGTTGCAGGAGCAACAGTCTGGATGATTGACTGATCTGGCCTTGTAACATTAACCAAAACGGCCTTGCTGTGCTGGTACTGCTAACGGCTGAAAGCAAGGGGAAACTACAGCCGTAATTTTTCCCGAGGACATGCAGCTTTACTGTATGATTAAATGATGATGGCGTCCTCTTGGGTAAAATATTCCGGAGCTAAAATAGTCCCCCATTCGGATCTCTGGGCGGGGACTACTCAAGAGAACGTCATTATCAGGAGAAAGAAAACTGGCATTCTACGGATCGGAGCGTGGAATGTCAGATCCCTTAATCGGGCAGGTAGGTTAGAAAATTTAAAAAGGGAAATGGATAGGTTAAAGTTAGATATAGTGGGAATTAGTGAAGTTCGGTGGCAGGAGGAACAAGACTTTTGGTCAGGTGATTACAGGGTTATAAATACAAAATCAAATAGGGGTAATGCAGGAGTAGGTTTAATAATGAATAAAAAAAATAGGAGCGCGGGGGGTAGCTACTACAAACAGCATAGTGAACGCATTATTGTGGCCAAGATGGACACAAAGCCCATGCCTACTACAGTAGTACAAGTTTATATGCCAACTAGCTCTGCAGACGATGAAGAAATAGATGAAATGTATGACGAGATAAAAGAAATTATTCAGGTAGTGAAGGGAGACGAAAATTTAATAGTCATGGGTGACTGGAATTCGTCAGTAGGAAAAGGGAGAGAAGGAATCATAGTAGGTGAATATGGATTGGGGGGAAGGAATGAAAGAGGAAGCCACCTTGTAGAATTTTGCACAGAGCATAACTTAATCATAGCTAACACTTGGTTCAATAATCATAAAAGAAGGTTGTATACCTGGAAGAATCCTGGAGATACTAAAAGGTATCAGATAGATTATATATTCGTAAGACAGAGATTTAGGAACCAGGTTTTAAATTGTAAGACATTTCCTGGGGCAGATGTGGATTCTGACCACAAACTATTGGTTATCAACTGCAGATTGAAACTGAAGAAACTGCAAAAAGGTGGGAATTTAAGGAGATGGGACCTGGATAAACTGAAAGAACCAGAGGTTGTACAGAGTTTCAGGGAGAGCATAAGGGAACAATTGACAGGAATGGGGGAAAGAAATACAGTAGAAGAAGAATGGGTAGCTCTGAGGCAGCAGACGATCAAGTAGGTAAAAAGACGAGGGCTAATAGAAATCCTTGGGTAACAGAAGAAATATTGAATTTAATTGATGAAAGGAGAAAATATAAAAATGCAGTAAATGAAGCAGGCAAAAAGGAATACAAACATCTCAAAAATGATATCGACGGGAAGTGCAAAATGGCTAAGCAGGGATGGCTAGAGGAGAAATGTAAGGATGTAGAGGCTTGTCTCACTAGGGGTAAGATCGATACTGCCTACAGGAAAATTAAAGAGATCTTTGGAGAGTAGAGAACCACTTGTATGAATATCAAGAGCTCAGATGGCAACCCAGTTCTAAGCAAAGAAGGGAAGGCAGAAAGCTGGAAGGAGTATATAGAGGGTTTATACAAGGGCGATGTACTTGAGGACAATATTATGGAAATGGAAGAGGATGTAGATGAAGTCGAAATGGAAGATAAGATACTGCGTGAAGAGTTTGACAGAGCACTGAAAGACTTGAGTCGAAACAAGGCCCCGGGAGTAGACAACATTCCATTAGAACTACTGATGGCCTCGGGAGAGCCAGTCATGACAAAATTCTACCATCTGGTGAGCACGATGTATGAGACAGGCGAAATACCCTCAGACTTCAAGAAGAATATAATAATTCCAATCCCAAAGAAAGCAGGTGTTGACAGATGTGAAAATTACCCAACTGTCAGTTTAAAAAGTCACAGCTGCAAAATACTAACGCGAATTCTTTACAGACGAATGGAAAAACTTGTAGAAGCCGACCTCGGGGAAGATCAGTTTGGATTCCGTAGAAATGTTGGAACACGTGAGGCAATACTGACCTTACGACTTATCTTAGAAGAAAGATTAAGAAAAGGCAAACCTACGTTTCTAGCATTTGTAGACTTAGAGAAAGCTTTTGACAATGTTAACTGGAATACTCTCTTTCAAATTCTGAAGGTGGCAGGGGTAAAATACAGGGAACGAAAAGCTATTTACAATTTGTACAGAAACCAGATGGCAGTTATAAGAGTCGAGGGGCATGAAAGAGAAGCAGTGGTTGGGAAAGGAGTGAGACAGGGTTGTAGCCTCTCCCCGATGTTATTCAATCTGCATGTTGAGCAAGCAGTAAAGGAAACAAAAGAAAAATTCGGAGTAGGTATTAAAATTCATGGACAAGAAGTAAAAACTTTGAGGTTCGCCGATGACATTGTAATTCTGTCAGTGACAGCAAAGGGCTTGGAAGAGCAGTTGAACGGAATGGACAGTGTCTTGAAAGGAGGATATAAGATGAACATCAACAAAAGCAAAACGAGGATAATGGAATGTAGTCAAATTAAGTCGGGTGATGCTGAGGGAATTAGATTAGGAAATGAGACACATAAAGTAGTAAAGGAGTTTTGCTATTTAGGGAGTAAAATAACCGATGATGGTCAGTAGAGAGGATATAAAATGTAGACTGGCAATGGCAAGGAAAGCGTTTCTCAAGAAGAGAAATTTGTTAACATCGAGTATAGATTTAAGTGTCAGGAAGTCGTTTCTGAAAGTATTTGTATTGAGTGTAGCCATGTATGTAAGTGAAACATGGACGATAACTAGTTTGGACAAGAAGAGAATAGAAGCTTTCGAAATGTGGTGCTACAGAAGTATGCTGAAGATAAGGTGGGTAGATCACGTAACTAATGAGGAGGTATTGAATAGGATTGGGGAGAAGAGAAGTTTGTGGCACAACTTGACTAGAAGAAGGGATCGGTTGGTAGGACATGTTTTGAGGCATCGAGGGATCACAAATTTAGCATTGGAGGGCACTGTGGAGGGTAAAAATCGTAGAGGGAGACCAAGAGATGAATACACTAAACAGATTCAGAAGGATGTAGGTTGCAGTAGGTACTGGGAGATGAAGAAGCTTGCACAGGATAGAGTAGCATGGAGAGCTGCATCAAACCAGGACTGAAGACCACAACAACAAGGAGAGAGACACTAAGCAACATATATAGTGTACCTTTTCTAAAATTCAGATAAAAATTGATAAATATAATTTGAACCAAAACTCCCATAAGACTTCACTTACGACAGGATAAATGAGCTTGCCTTCATGATGGGTACACATTACAGGCACAACTGAGAATATTCCTGACTTTTTCACAGAACACAAATGAAAGAGATAGCTATAAGCGTGAAGCAAAATAAATTTACAAACATAACTACTGGTAAAGGCTTCTTAGCAACACAGGGATTAACTGAATCATAAAACACACAATATAAGAACACCACGGCACTGGGGATAACTCCGCGTACATTAAGATGCTCACTAAGGGAGTCGATATGGCTCAACCAATCCGCTTCGCTTGCAGGCAGCCAACAGCAGACGTAATAGCACCACCAGGGTCGTTTGTCGTTTTATACAGGTACGTAAATTGACTTTCTGGCAATGCAAACTTTTGCTGCGAGAGACGTTCAGTTCCAGTAGTTGCTTGCAGCGTCCAAGTCCCACGTAACCGCCAGCCACTGCTGACGGATTGCTATCCTCTTGTTATTGGTCGGTAGCAATCGAAGCCGAGCTGATTCAGAGCGGCGTTAATTCGACGCTGCAGACCACGTGCTTACCCTCTTGCGAGAGGCTAAGTTGGCTGTTGCTTAGCTACAGGCAGAGAGACTGACTCGCGCTTTCGATTAAATACCAAAAGCGCGCGCTGCTCAGTACTTTTAGTTTTCTCCTCCCTTTTGATTGCTCCACTATCCTTTTAATTTTTAATTTTATTATCATTATTATTTCTTTACTTTCTCAGACGTTAAGTCTGGTTAAAAATGGAAAGTGACACGGACCTCGATCAAGCGTCACTTCCTTTTAACTGTATAGTATGTGTTATATTGCATTTAGGAACTTTCGGGTAATTGAACATGTATCAATAATTACAGATTTCTGTAGTTGTATATATAGGTTTGGATGTAGCTGTATTGCATTGATGTACTGGTGGATATTGTGTGGTATGACTCCTGTAGTTGGTGGTATAATTGGTATAATGTCAACTTTATCCTGATGCCACATGTCCTTGACTTACTCAGCCAGTTGGATGTATTTTTAAATTTTTTCTCCTGTTTTCTTCTGTATATTTGTTGTATTGGGTATGGATATTTCGATTAGTTGTGTTAATTTCTTCTTTTTATTGGTGAGTATGATGTCAGGTTTGTTATGTGGTGTTGTTTTATCTGTTATAATGGTTCTGTTCCAGTATAATTTGAATACATCATTCTCCAGTACACTTTGTGGTGCATACTTGTATGTGGGAACGTGTTGTTTTATAAGTTTATGTTGTAAGGCAAGCTGTTGATGTATTATTTTTGCTACATTGTCATGTCTTCTGGGGTATTCTGTATTTGCTAGTATTGTACATCTGCTTGTGATGTGATCTACTGTTTCTATTTGTTGTTTGCAAAGTCTGCATTTATCTGTTGTGGTATTGGGATCTTTAATAATATGCTTGCTGTAATATCTGGTGTTTATTGTTTGATCCTGTATTGCGATCATGAATCCTTCTGTCTCACTGTATATATTGCCTTTTCTTAGCCATGTGTTGGATGCGTCTTGATCGATGTGTGGCTGTGTTAGATGATACGGGTGCTTGCCATGTAGTGTTTTCTTTTTCCAATTTATTTTCTTCTTGTCTGTTGATGTTATGTGATCTAAAGGGTTGTAGAAGTGGTTATGAAGTTGCAGTGGTGTAGCCAAAGTATTTATATGAGTGATTGCTTTGTGTATTTTGCTAGTTTCTGCTCGTTCTAGAAAGAATTTTCTTAAATTGTCTACCTGTCCATAATGTAGGTTTTTTATATCGATAAATCCCCTTCCTCTTTCCTTTCTGCTTAATGTGAATCTTTCTGTTGCTGAATGTATGTGATGTATTCTATATTTGTGGCATTGTGATCGTGTAAGTGTATTGAGCGCTTCTAGGTCTATGTTACTCCATTTCACTACTCCAAATGAGTAGGTCAATATTGGTATAGCATAAGTATTTATAGCTTTGGTCTTGTTTCTTGCTGTCAATTCTGTTTTCAGTATTTTTGTTAGTGTTTGTCTATATTTTTCTTTTAGTTCTTCTTTAATATTTGTATTATCTATTCCTATTTTTTGTCTGTATCCTAGATATTTATAGGCATCTGTTTTTTCCATCGCTTCTATGCAGTCGCTGTGGTTATCCAGTATGTAATCTTCTTGTTTAGTGTGTTTTCCCTTGACAATGCTATTTTTCTCACATTTGTCTGTTCCAAAAGCCATATTTATATCATTGCTGAATACCTCTGTTATCTTTAGTAATTGGTTGAGTTGTTGATTTTTTGCTGCCAGTAGTTTTAGATCATCCATGTATAGCAAATGTGTGATTTTGTGTGGGTATGTTCCAGTAATATTGTATCCATAATTTGTATTATTTAGCATGTTGGATAGTGGGTTCAGGGCAAGGCAGAACCAGAAAGGACTTAATGAGTCTCCTTGGTATATTCCACACTTAATCTGTATTGGTTGTGATGTGATATTATTTGAATTTGTTTGGATATTATATGTGGTTTTCCAATTTTTCATTACTATGTTTAGGAACTGTATCAATTTAGGATCCACTTTGTATATTTCCAATATTTGTAGTAACCATGAGTGGGGTACACTATCAAAAGCTTTTTGGTAATCAATGTATGTGTAGTGTAGTGACCTTTGTTTCGTTTTAGCTTGATATGTCACCTCTGCATCCATTATCAGTTGCTCTTTACATCCTTGTGCTCCTTTGCAGCAGCCTTTTTGTTCTTCATTTATAATTTTGTTCTGTGTTGTACGTGTCATTAATTTCTGTGTAATGACTGAAGTTAATATTTTGTATATTGTTGGTAGGCATGTTATGGGACGATATTTTGCTGGGTTTGCTGTGTCTGCTTGATCTTTAGGTTTCAGATAAGTTATTCCATGTGTAAGTGTATCAGGGAATGTGTATGGGTCTGCAATGTAACTGTTAAATAATTTAGTTAGATGTGAATGTGTTGAGGTGAACTTCTTTAGCCAGAAATTTGCTATTTCATCTTTTCCAGGGGCTTTACAATTGTGAGTAGAATTAATTGCTTGGGTGACTTCATGTTGCAAAATTATCACTTCAGGCATTTGTGGTATCATCTTGTATGTGTCTGTTTCTGCTTGTATCCACCGTGCATGCCTGTTATGTTGTACCGGGTTTGACCATATGTTGCTCCAGAAGAGTTCCATGTCTGTTATGTTTAGTGAATTGTCTATTTTAATGTGTGTGTTATCTATTGTCTGGTAAAATTTCTTTTGGTTTGTGTTAAATGTTTGGTTTTGTTTCCTTCTATTTTCACTTTTTTTGTATCTTCTAAGTCGTTTGGCCAATGCTTGTAATTTCTGTTTCTTTTCATCTAATTGCTCTATCGCTTCTTGTTGTGAGATTTTACCTAACCTTTTTCGTTTTTTTTCTGACATTTCATTTCTTATAAATTGTGTTAGTTGTCCGATGTCCTTTCTCAGTTTTTCTATTCTGATCTGTAGCCTGTGTTGCCATGCTGGTTTTGTGGGTTTCATCTGTGTGTTGGTTGGTTCTGATCTCTGCCTAGTGTGTATATTTAGTGTAGTGAGTGCTCCTATATAAACCAGTAGTTGTAACTCTTCCATAGTTGTGTTTTCATTTATTTTGTTGTGTATGATTTTGTTGATAGTTTTTATTGTTGTTTCGACTTGTGGGTTATTTGGCGGTCTTTGCAAGAAAGGTCTAATGTCTGTATTTGTGTCTTTGTATTCTATATATGTCAGCTGAAATTTTTCTTCTATATCTAACATGTGTGTCACTTCGTGTTCTATTTGTGCTTGTTCTGGTGGCTGTCTTAAGATTTCGTTTTCCTCTGATTGTTTAATTGATGCGTGTTGTTCTTTGTTTGTTTGCTCTGGGATGTTTGAGCCCATTACTGTATTTTCTTCTTCTTCTGATTGCACATTATTTTGTTCCAGTATTTGTTGTACTTGTTGTTTGATGTTTTCTAATTCTGAATGGGGTATCCTGTTATTTTTGATTATTACACAGATCTGATCAGCTAGTCGTTGTTCTGTTAAAAATTTTAATTCTGGGTATCTGGTAATAAATGTTGTGTATACTTGTGATCTGTATCCAGTTGTGTTGGTTCCTAGGTTTGTTGCTTGGTAATAACAGAACATGAGGTGTCGATTAACTTCATCTGACCATCTTATCCTCTGTCTTTGTTTTCCTCCTAGGGTGGTTGCAGGAAGCATATCCTGCAAAACACCTCTATTTGGATTTAAATCATTTTCCAGTTGGCTAGCAGTGTCGTTACCATTGTGGGCGGGCATAGGGTTCAAGCGTCGTCCCCGACCATGACGGTGCTTGTGCGAGGCTTCTTTAGTTCTGTCCTGAACCAAGTAACCACACTAAAAGGGGGGTTAGCCCTATTAGTGGTTTGTTCTTTTCGTCGCCTTTTACGACTGGCAGAACATACCGGAGGCCTCCACGGGGTTCGTTATTATTATATTATTATTTTATGCAGTGTACAAATATTGTGGTCGTTGATTGTACTGGTTTTTAGGTCTATGGCTTGATATGTTGATTGAGGTCTTTTGAACTTCTGAATAACATACCAAATAGTTGTGCACTGTTCGTTTATTTGGCTTTCAAAAATGGAAACTAGTGCCATTCATTAAACTGTCCCGCTGCCTCAGTGATGCCACCTTCACACTAGTCACCATCTGGAAGATTATGCTCTTCTGAATTTCCAAAGAGTCTTCTTGCTATACCCATAGATATCATATCATGACTCTCCAGACAGCTGCCACTATTGCTTCTTTTATTCCAGTGGCTTATGACATTCTCACGGCTTGAAACAAGCCGTATGTCAGAACTGCCATGTGTCTTATGAATCAAATTAAGTCTCATGTAAATTTCTGCTGTACCCAGTTACGTAGATAACGAAGAGCATTCAAATTGCATAGCGAATCCCTTACAAATTAACCGGGTCTGTACAGACAAAATCGCGTTTATAATACAGGATTAATCAAAAAGAATCCGATTTAAAAAAAATCATAACTATTACGTCATTTGAGATACGCGCGTGAACAACGTACTGTTCGAAAGAGAAAACTCCCGAGTCTTACGTGGCAATGGCCACCACGCCACACTGGCATCAGGAAGTGCGAAAACTTTAAATCAAGGGCTTACAGAACGATGTATGGGTCGCACTGAACCAAATGACTCAGCCTTACATTACTAACCTCCAAGGTCACCGGACCTGACAGTATATGATTATTTCTTGTGGGGGTTTATAAAAGACTCTGTTTATGTGCCTCCGTTACCAACAACAATCAATGAAATGAGACATAGCCTAACAGCAGCCGTGGAAGCTGTAACTCAAGACATGCTAGCTGCAGCGTGGGAACAATTTGAATACCGCATTGACATAGGCCGTGCATCTCATCAGGGACATACTGAACATCTATGCATCTCAAGGAGGGCATACTGAAGACCTATGAAGAGGTATGAAAAAAAATTTTTTTTTGAGTTTCGCGTTCATCAAAAAACTAAATTCATTGCTTCACTGTATATGTTTATTAGTCTCAGAAACATAGACGTGCCAAATCGGATGATTCTTTTTGTTACACCCTATATATTGATCGAAACGGATGGAAACTGGGTGGTAAGGGCTAATAACAAACACAAGTAAAAAAATCAATACAGAGATGCAGAAATAAAAATGAAGCAGAGTATTATTGCAGTGAATATCAAATAACTATTTGATCAGATGGACGCAAAACTGAAAACGGATTTTGTCGATGGAAAGTATTACAACAATTATCGGTGTATCTTTATCGATGTATTAATTAATTTATACTAATAAAAACATCGTCTTTTAAGGGAAATTGTTTATCAGAAACGAGGATTGTCAATCTCATGCTTCGAATTAAATACGTTAATTACTTCAATAGGCTTTGCTAAAAAGTCATGATATAGGTGAGTGGGCCTAGTAGTCTTATATCAGGCTTTGCAGGGTTACCTTCTGGAAACTAAACACCACAAAACAAATTACGTCGCATGTGGGTAGAAGGCTGCTCTGACTTCCCACATATGTACATCTACATCGGTGGAGGGTACTGTGGACGAAGTCCCTTTCCCCTTTTCTTGATCCAGTCGCGTGTGGTTCGCTGGAAGAAGGAAGCTGTCGTATGCGACTCTTATTTTATCTTACTGGTCTTTTCGCGATACATACGAGACAGGAAGCAGTATATTGGTTGACTTTTCTAGGAACGTACGCTCTCGTAACTTTAAAATTAGAACCAACCGTCTCTCTTGCAGCATCTGCCACTTAAGTTTGCAGAGCTTCTCCGTGATACTTGTCGCGCTTACTAAATAAACGTCTAACAAAAGGCGTTGCTCTTCTTTGGATTTTCTCTCTTTCCTGTGTCGTATCTGGTTCGGATTTGAGAGAGACGGGCCGTACTCAAGTGTTGGTGGAACGAGGGTTTTGTGAGCTAGCTCCGTTGTGGGTGTACTACATTTCCTTCCAATGAATATGTCTGGGATCCGCCTCCCTTGCGATGCGTTTTATGAGGTCGTTCCACGCATACACCTAGCTATTTTATGGATGTGCCTGCCCCCAGTGATTGTTCGGCCATCGTGTAATCTCCGTGTATGAAAGGCAATATTCCGACTGACTGAATCACTCACTGACTCGTCATCGCCCAGCCGAAACCATTAAGGGCAGAAACCTGAAATCTGCAGAAGGTCTTGATCTTATACCGTAGGCATCGATTAACAAGTATTTTCCTAAAATTTCACCTCTTTGAGGGTGAAATAGGGCAGGAAAGGCATTTAGGAAACATGTCGTAAGGCAATTTTGAAGCTAGACCTATGGAAATCGGTATTTGGTTTTGCTGTCACAAATAAAGAAATATGTGTTTCAGCATTTTTTCAAAATGTAACCGCTATGAGGGTAAAAAAGTATGAAAAATTTTTTAAAAGTAAAACTTCATTTAATAACTACTAAAGTATGTTTAAAGCTGCATCTATTTGTTTTATTGGTTAGAAATAAAAGGTACTTTCAGTGTGTTTGGTAAGTCAACTCTTAAGGGGGTATTTTATGAAATATTTCATTATGAAAGCATTTTTAAAGCTAAATCCATACGAAATTCTGAATTTGGCTTCTTGACTAGAAATAAAAATTACATGTTCCAGTCTTTTTTTTAAATTGAGCCCTTTTGGGAGTGAAATAAGGGATGAAAATTTTTATGGAAAAATTTCTTTATGCAAGCATTTTTGAAGATAAATCTATGAAAGTTTGTAGTTGGTTTCGCTGTTTGAAATTAAAAAAATAGGCGTTACACTGTTTTCGGATATTCATCGCCTAACAGGATGAAATATGGGGGAGGGGTAGAATGTCTTATGAAAATATTTCGTTGTATCACCATTTTAAAGTTGTATCTATGACAATTGATATTTGGCTTCTCAGTCAGAGTTGAAAAAATTACTATTTCACTGTTTCTGAAAATTCAACCGCAAACGGGGTGGAATAGAGCTAGATTGATTCACTGACTCGTCATTGTCCAGCCCAAACCGATAAGGATGGAAATCTGAAATTTGGAGAGGGTGTGAGTCTTATGCTATAGGCATTTAAGAAGAGATTGTTCGAAATTACACTCATAAGGGGGTGAAAAAGGGCAATTTTGAAGGTAGAACTACAAAAATTGGTATTTAGTTTCTCAGCAATAAAAAACACGTCTTTCATCATTTTTGGAAATTCAACCCCTAAGGAAGAAAAATAGATGACGAAAGTTTTTAAGAAAATATTTCGTTAACTTAAAAAATGTGAAAGGCAAATCTATGAAGACTGACATCTCACTTCTTGGTTAGATGTAAAGGAATATATGTTAGGGTTGAAGTTTCTATGGAAGTACCTCCACAAGACCGCAAAGGATTTGCTTAGCAAAAACCAGAATGGTTATTTGGCCAGAGATAAATTCGGGAAATACTATCCTTCTATGACCTTATTTAGTGTGGAAACTTCAGAAATTCAATTAAAGAAGAACAAAGAAAAAGTCAGAGTTTGAAATCTATTCGACCAATGCAGCGGGCGCTAAGCTAGTCATTCAATATGCCTATTTAGGCGCAGTAAGTTGCTTTTGTTTATGTTGAGGGTCATCCCTGCAACAAGCTAATAATACTGAGAATAATTTGCATAAGGCAACGAAATAACAAAACTTGAATCCACAAACATAGCTAATAAAGTAAACGCAAGGAGAACAATGGTTTCAGAAAGAAACTGACAACCCGAGACAATCTTTTGTGGTAGCTAAGATATCAGAACCAATTTTTATTACGTAGAATTTAAGTTAAAATTTACAAGGAAAATTTCATCTGCAGCAATCAATTTAGAATCGTTCTAGTGGTTGAATAGGTCTCAGATTTATGAAAAGAGCGGAGAGTTCAATAGAATTGTATCAGACTGCCATGGGCAGATAACGTTTTTGAACTGCGGTGATGGAGGGAAGATAATGGAGAGGAGTGAAGATCTAGACTTGTACCTCAGATACTCATGCAGGAGCTCGATATTCACCAGATCGATTTTGTCACATCTGTTCCTCTGTGAGATCTAAGAACCGATGATGTAGTAGAAAAAAAAAGCTTTTCAGCTATAAATTTCCTCTCTATGACCAACAAGTGTAGGCTATTGTGCTTCGAAATAGTTTTGCACAGTGATAACTGTCGATATCGTTCGACTATATTAAGATGTTTCGAAGAACATGAGGAGGGTAATTCAATCCTCGAGGATACTGCGTCTACAGCATATAATCTGAAGACAAACTGGTGGCAGACTGGAATTGGTAATGTTTAAAAGCTGTTACGATCCCGATGGTGTAGATTTCATAAACCTAATATCACGTTTCACATGGCGTTCTATATCAAAGCTAGGAAGTTTTGTTCTTTCAGGGTACAAAACCTCGTTAGTAAGGAAACTGGTGGCTTACTCTCTCACACGGGGCCAAATATAAAAGAAAGTATCGGCGCAATATAGTTACGGACTAACATTGAAAGCCTCATGGGTGTAATTTTCCAGCCACAAATATGGAGACGTGCATTACCGAAAATCCTGGATTTTCCGGAAAGATCCCCAGCAAAAACAGTAATGAATGGTTCTCTGAAACAGCGAATTCCGCGAGTAACAAGAACGAGACACTATGTTGTTTCCTAGTGACCATCGCATAAATCCAAAACTTTTTACTACCTGTTTGCCTGTAGCAGTCGTGTCGCAATTAAGGATTCGAGAGGAAGCAGATCAGTGTTTCAAAAATAAAGTGGTCCTACATGCGTGAGTTTGACGAATACAGCCACAGAAAGAAGCCCTAATAACAAACAGAGCCATCTGCCCTTTTTCACAACAGACATTTTTTACTTTGAAAGAAAGTAAAAGGCTAAGATTCTATAGCCGATGTTTCAAATAAAAACCACCAGCAGTAAATCAGGGTACATTGCGCAACTGTACATGCAGTAGTTTAATTGTCCCATTACTGTTAAGCTACATAGGATCTTCAGTATACGATAATGTTTCTAGTGATGTAGTGATGTCGTTCATATGCAGAAGTCATTGTTCTCATTAAATTCTCTCTGTGTCATACCCACAGAAATAATTCGAAAGAATTATCTGTTAGAAAAACCGTTGAATCTACCTGCAACCTTATTTACCGAATAAATGTGCCAGAATTACTTTGCAAAATAACAAATACTCCAAAAAAAAAACGAAGAACCAATGCCGCAGTATAACAGTTTGATCTCAAATTGTGCAGTTGTCCATATTTGGCGACAGAAATAAGAAACCGAGGGAATTTCTATTACCGTTACTACACCCGGAACTGATGTGTGGCCATTAAAGCTTGAACGATTGAAAAACGTTTGAAATCTCAGGTTCATTCTCCACATGATATCAATACTTTTACTACAGAGGAGGCGGTCCTTCCACGGTCCTTGCTGCAATGTCTTTTATTTACTCACACGACTGATTTTGGGGTTATCAGTCTCATTATCAAATATTTCGTGCACTATTGTTCAGGCAGCCAAGAATTAAACGAAGTGGTACAGTACTGAGAACACTTTTGTTTGTCTGAATTTTACGACCAGTCGAAAAACTGCACACTGTAAGCGAACAATATATCCGTCTTCCATGAAGCTTGAATGGGAAACGCTCTAACTGATTTAACATTCAACATTCACGCTTCATCAAAGGCTACAGTTCATTTTAACGTGGATAATTATATGAATAGTCGTTATGTGAAGGAAAAAGTCTTAACTGCAGTGTTATACTTCGTTTAATATTTTGTCAACCCACATAATGATTCATGCAAATTTTGACACTGAGAGTGTAATATTAGTACCCCTTTCTGCACTAACTACTTCTGCTTACTTTGATTTTCACCTATACTGCTTCGTATAGGATGAAAGAGGCATAGGTCAGAGGTATTTACTACTTAAAACTCTGGATTGAAAGTAATATGTTACTTTCTACGGTACACTAATAGCAAAGCAAAGCTAAAGATACATTAATTCCGTTTGTGAAAATGAAAAATACAACCATATTTCAGTTTTTTTTTAATAAAGACGGTTGTCTCGTTTCTTGAATGATTCACCGTTTCACATTCTTGGCAGATAAGCGCCCTTTATTGTTATGAAAGATGTGCTAAATGGATATAAATAATGACGATGCCTACGGCTCCTTTTTTATTAACTGTATGTTTTAGAAGCTAGTATATCCACAGTGGAGTGTTTCGTCGAAATTACAAAATAAACATGGAATGTCCGCCTTGTCAAGAAAATCTTTTTCTGACAGTCCTTCATTAGTGGCAGGCTTACGAGTTGCCTCGGGAAAGGAGGGTCTTCTACCGTAGGCAGCAGATGTAAATATAATTTGCGGGAAACGGTCATACGCCGCGTTTTAATTAAAAGTCGGTTCTGACACAGGGAGGAAGCTGGCCAGGTTTAGCCACGAGCTACCTTCAACGAGTGTACAGAGTGGGCATATATTGTTCTACAAAGCAAAATGCGAATAGCGCCTCAATGGAAAACAGGCTACCGAAATCTTGCCGGAAGAGAGTGAATGGAAAGCGAGATTTAAGAGGAATTTCCCGTGACACTCTGATATGCCGGAAGAAGCATTTGACGCCTGCGAATAGCTTCTGTTTCCAAAGACACCGTGATGAATCTCATTCCTTTCATCTCGAGATTAAACTCCGTCTCTGACTTCGCAGCAACCCTCCATCACACGCAGCATGATTCCGGGAAGGTTCGTCAAAAATGGTATTGTGGATAACAGAATTTTTTGACTCAGTCTCGCGCATATTTAGCGTCCGCTCTTCAGGTAGTCGTGGTAGCTTCCCACCTAGTTCTACAAAAACATACATAACTACAGAGATCCTCTATGAAAATCTTAATGATATGTTAATACCTGCTACGTTCATCGTCATAAATTGTTATAGATACAATATCCATTAAGTTTTAATTGAAAAGAAAGGGACCGAGAACGGAGAGAAATGAGATTTAGAAAGCAACACTCGGAACACAGAAAAATAACAGCTTAAAAACATTGTTTATTAGTAGCGTAGGATTTTGAAGGTCTGGGGTCTGGACCTAGCTGGGCATATATTAAGTATATTTTGTATTAACAGATACAACTCATGTAAGGGAAGCGCCTACAATTAAAGCCCTTGCGCGTGATCACGAAATATCGTTAAAGAGAAATAAAAAATGATCCACGTAGATACACTGAAAACTGTTGCTTTCAATGGGCATAGCAGTATAATAATAAAAAAATACTTAAACTAAACATAATCTAACTCAGCGCAGGTAACTTCCAAGTGGGCAGCAGCAACAGAGAAGCAGTATCATCCCGTAAGATAATTACAAACGGGCACACAGAATAACACTGAATAAACAATACAAGCAAGTAGCGCTGAAAGATATATCCCACATCCGCATAGTCTACCAAATCAATGATGAATAACAATAGTCGGCCGGTGTGGCCGAGCGGTTCGCCGGCCGGTGTGGCCGTGCGGTTCTAGGCGATTCAGTCTGGAACCGCGTGACCGCTACAGTCGTAGGTTCGAATCCTGCCTAGGGCATGGATGTGTGTGATGTACTTAGTTAGTTAGGTTTAAGTAGTTCTAAGTTCTAGGCGATTGATGACCTCAGATGTTAAGTCCCATAGTGCTCAGAGCCATTTGAACCATTTGATTGAAATCACAACTACACACAGATAATAACCCAGTAGATAACGAAATGCGGCACAGTACAGAACAACACATGACTATTATACACTGTCCAGTCACATTAACGTGAACACGTGTCAAAAGCCTGAATAACTACCTCAACACGCACTGCTGCACGTGCAGGAAGGCAGTCAATGAGGTTATGGAAGATACCGACAGAGATGTGGAGCTATGTCGACCCTAGTTCCGCGGCCACCAGCGCTACGATTCTCGGTTGATGATCCATGGCGCGAGCAGCCCGATCGAGATAGTCCGACAGATTTGTGATTGGATTTAAATCATTGGGTTTAAATCCGGCGAGGTTCCAACTCCTCATGGTGCTCTTCGAACCACGCACGTAGAAAATGGCTCTGGGCACTATGGGAATTAATATCTGAGGTCATCAGTCCCCTAGACTTAGAACTACTTAAACGTAGGAAACCTAAGGACAGCACACACATCAATGCCCGAGGCACGATTCGAACCTGCGACCGTAGCATTCGCGCGGTTCCGGCCTGAAGCGGCTAGAACCGCTCGCTCACAACGGCAGTGGAACCACGCACGTACACTGAGAGCTGTGTCACACGTTGCATTGTCTTGCTGGTAAATACCATCACACTGGGGAAAAAAAACTGCGTGTAGTGGTCAGTATGGTCCCCATAGATAGTTGCATACTTGTGTTGATCAGTTGTGCCTTCCATAACGACGCGATCATCCGCGGAATGTCGCGAAAATTTTCCCTAGACGACAACGCTCCATCCTCCGGTCTGGATCTTTCGACGATTGTTGCAGGGTGCGTGCTTTGAGACGTTTCATGCCGTACACGCATAAAACGTGGTTCATGTCGAGAGGCTACGTGTCGCCACTGAGCGGATGCCCAATTGCGATATTGGCGTGCAATTTTCGACCTTCGTCGCCGATAAACGGCTGTTAACGTTGGTGCGAGAGCCAACCTCCTTTTGCGGAGGCCCATACACAGCAGCGTTCGCTGAATGTTCGTTGAGGAGACACTGTTTGTGGCCCCGCGGTTCATCTGGTCGTTCAGTTACTCAACAGTTGCATGTCCATCCTCCTGTACATATCTCCGGAGCAGACGTTCACCTTGCGAAGTTGCATTCTCGGGACGTTCACATTTGATTGTTACAGATAGTTTATTTCAAGTAACACACGCATGCCGTACAGCTACAATGCCGCAACTGCTACGTCGTTGATGTTGCCAACAGATGTAAACGAAACTTAGTAACGAAGCCGTCGGGCACAAAATGCGTTATTTATTAGCGTCGTTGTTTCCCTTACTTTGGTCTAAGAACAGAAGGAACTAACTCTGTATTCGTCTGCCGCCGCCAGCACAAAATTTAGAGCGGCCCTAATTTTCAGCAACTTCATTCTGAGGAACTACCACGTCCCTTATTATAAGGAAACTATGCTTGCTTTATTTAGGCTATGCTTCGAAGAAGAACATTAACGGGCTGGACTGAAACACGAAGAGTTAGAGAGAAACAATTTTTGTATAGAGGAATAATAGGAATAATGCAGATGTTGATAACGATAGTTCTATTGTCGTTCACCGAACATAATTCCCAATAATTCTGGGAACTGTTACTGCGGTTTGATGAATTTACGGTGTCTGCTTTGTGATGCAAATCATTTTGTGTGCGTTTGTGTGTGTGTGTGTGTGTGTGTGTGTGTGTGTGTGTGTGTGAGGTGACTTCACGCGATACAACGGCATTCTCGTTGTGTTGTCATACGGAAATTAATTTGCCGCCATTAACACAAAATTTATTCTGCAACGCAGTGTGTCAAAGACTCCATTCAAACGATCGAACCGTTAAAGGGAAATCAGAGAATTATTTCAAGAATACACGTAGCTACAATGCAGTATCTGTCGCGGATCAGTTCTGCGGCTAAAATTTCAGATATTCTTAAGATACACGACACTTGCTATCACACACCAGGTTCACTGCCGCAGCTAGTGGAATTCCAACTATAGGCGATATCAGTATATTGTAATCGGTAAAGCGATAACATTTATTGATTTTAACACAGAGTGGACACTCATTATTTATGACGCTTTTTGTCAACAGAAGAAGACTGAAAACGTTGCCTAGTCACTCCAACTGATACTCTGCGGCATTCTGTAATATCTCCCTATCCCACATGACATAGCATTATATACAGCAGAAGATGCAACTTAGAAGTTACGAAACCGGTTCTGTGAGTCTCTTATCGACTTAAATAAATACAGCTACAGAGAGCTAGTAGACGTTCCAGTCATTTTCACAGTTTTAACATCGGCATGTAAACACTGGTTAAACTGCAAGAATGAATCATCAATTATGTATAACAACAAGAGACCGGTGTTTGTATTTATGCGGGCTGTTACGTTTTGGAAACGTTTTCCCTGAAACGTTTCATGCGAATGAATGTGTAATTTACTGTAGCAACTCTTCAATCATTTTTTTCACTCGCTTCGAGCAGCCTAATAGATCAATTTAAACAAATATGTAAGGACTGCTTGAAAGTTGTAACGAAACCTCAAAAACATACCCATTCCCTAACCATATGCTGAATTATTTATTGTATTACGGAACTGTTATCAGTTTTTGTCTTATGTACTTCCGTTGAGCAGTTCACAAGTTTATTCGCTCTTCCAGTATTACGAGTGATTTTGTTTGCGTCGTCTTGGACCTGCCTGTGACGATAGAAATGTTAACAATGGGCACATATTTGCCTAATACACTTCATATTCCATTTATTCCACGTACATTTCTCTAGCAGTAAGTGTAAGATCATGAGATGCTGCTGGCGAATGAATGTTAACAGCCCCACCTGACCCCTCTCAGGCAATGCTACATTCAGCTATGGCACAACAGTGGTAGTAGCGCCTCCGTAGCTAAACTGTCAACGCTTCTGACGCCATGCGGAGTACATAAATTGAAATCCCTGTGAAGCCAAAAATTTTACTTCAGTAGGAGGACTTTAACGGGATAACTTGTGCCGCCTCAGACCATCTAATGAGCTAACCGAATGAGGAGCAGCGGCTCCAAGTCTGGGTTAGCCGACAGCAGCCGTGGAGCGGTGTGCTGGCTCCACGCCCCCTCCGCTTTCTTCTATTACCGATTAATCTGATACGGCCTGAGAAGACTTCCTCTTCTGTGGCACTTCATGTCTGAGTAGCAGTTTCATCCAGCGTTCTTAATTATTTAATGGATATACTATACTCCCTGTGTTCTACTGCAGTTTTTAAGCCCTACAACTCCTCAAGTTAGCTATACATTGATGTCTTAATGCATGGTCTGTCAGCGTGTGCCTTCTTGTCAGTGTGTTCCTAGTGTTCGTTTCTTCGCCGATTTTGCCGAAAGCCTCTTCAGTCCTTACCATATCAATCCACCTAATTTTCAACATTCGTCTGTAGTACTACATCTGAAACGCTTCCTCTCTCTCTCGTCTCTTCCGGTTTTCTATCATTCACTAACGTACAATTCTCAGGAATTTCTTCCTCAAATTGAGGTCTATTTCTGATACCAGTAACTTCTTCTGGCAGGAAAGTCCTCTTCACTTGTGCTAGATCTGTTTTTGTGACCTCCTTGTTTTGTCCGTCATGAAGTATTTTGCTTCAAAGGTAGCAGAATTCCTTAACTTCGCCTATTTCGTGATCACCAATTCAAAGTTCCTCGCTGTCCTCATTTCTGCTACATTTCATTAGTTTCAACGTTTTTCGATTTATTCTCATTGCACATTCTGTACTCGTTAGACCATTCCATTCAACAGATCCTGTAATTCTTTTTCGTTTTCACTGTCATCAGCGAATCTTATCATTGATGTGCTTTTACCCAGTACTTTAATAAAAAATGGTTCAAATGGCTCTGAGCACTATGGGACTTAACAGCTGTGGTCATCAGTCCCCTAGAACTTAGAACTACTTAAACCTAACTAACCTAAGGACATCACACACATCCATGCCCGAGGCAGGATTCGAACCTGCGACCGTTGCAGTCGCACGGTTCCGGACTGCGCGCCTAGAACCGCGAGACCACCGCGGCCGGCCAGTACTTTAATAACACGCTTTAATCTTTCTTTTATTTCCGTCGTCGCTTTTTTGATTCATTAGTTGAAAACAGTATCCCTGCCTTATACCCTGTTTAATCTGAGCTCTCCGTTCTTGGTCTTCCAGTCTTATTGTTCGCTCCTGATTCTTGTGCACATTGTATTTACCCGTATTTCCGTACAGCTTACTACAATTTCTCTGAGAATGTGGATCATCTTGCACCATTTTACAGTGTCGAACGCTTTAAATCTGTCTCGATTTTTCTTCGTCTTGTTTACAATTATCACGCATAAAGTCAGAGCTGCCTCTGTGCTGCGTTTACGGATCGTCATCTTACAGATCCTCATGTTGCATTCCTGTTCTTCTGTATGTAGTATTCTTGTCACCAACTTGGATGCATGAGGTTTGAAGCTAATTTTGCAACTATTCTTGCAGTATCGTGCCCTTGGTATCTTGAGGAATGTGTGGTTGACATTATTCTGAAGTTCTAGTGTTACGTCTCCACACTCACGGATTGTACAAACAAATTTTAGTAGTTGTTTGGTTGTCAACTCTACAAAAGTTCTTAGAAATTAGAAGCGAATGTAATATGTACCTACTGCCTTATTTGAAAGCAAGTCTTTGAAAATCATGTATAAAAACTTTAACACTGGACCCAGTATGTCTTCCATATCCCATTTCTCTTTCTATAACATTTTCAGATAATTCCCCTTCCTTCTCACAGAGGCCTACAAAGTGCTCTTTCAATTTGTTCGCTCCGTGTTTAGCAGCTGAATCCCTCTTGCACTTTTAATGTTAATGCCTCTGCTTTTAATTTCACTGGAGGTGGTTTTGACACTTCTGTATTTTGTATCTACCCTTCCGACGATCACTTTTTTTGTCGTGTAGCCATTTCACCTGGGCTGCCCTACATTTCCCTTTTATTTCATTGCTAACGTATATTACCGCAGTCCTATTTCTTCCTGAACATTGCTGTAGTTTCTTCTTACGTCGATCAACTGATTTCTTCTGTTACCCTAGATTTCTTCTGCGTTGTCTGTCAAACATCAGGGTCTGCTCTTTGCAGAGACGACCATTCCTCTCCAATGAGCTGCTTGTTGTGGTATTAATAACCGTCATATCTACAGTCTCATCACTCCTGACTACTTCAATATCCCACTGATACCTTCAGATGTTTCTCTCAAACTTCTGTCTACTCTTCACAAACACTAAATGGTGATCTGAGTCTATATCTGCTCCTGGATACAACTTCCAATACACCGATTTCGGAATCTGTGACTACGATGTAAGTCAGCTGGAATCTACCCGTGTCTCTAGATCTTCACCAAGTACACTTCCTCCGCTTGTGATTCGCTGAACAGTGTATTCGCAGTCACCATCGGAACTTTATTACAAATTTGTCTTTCTCCTCTCTCATTCCTATTATCGAGCCCGTATTCTCCCGTAACTCTCTCTTCCGTTCCTTCCACTTTTACACCGTTCTAGTGACCAGTTATTATTACATTCTCATCTCCCTTTGCATGCCAAATTATTGCTTCAGTACCCTCACATACTTTATTTCATCTTTTGCTCGTGACGACGGCATAAGCACATGGACTTCTGTTGTTTCACATTGGCTGCCATACTCTCGTTGTTAGCGTTAATTTGCTGTTGATACACAATGATTCACAGTAGCTCATTCTCTTTCCCTTTTTCCTATTCAAGACGGATCTCACTTCCTTATACGATTTTGTGCCACTGTTGGTATTACCCTATATTCGTCTGACCATAAACTACTATCTTCTTACCTTTTCACATCAGCCGCGAGGTCTCAGTCGTCTTGCACGGTTCGCGCAGCTCCTCCCGTCGGAGGTTCGAGTCCTCCCTCGGGCATGGGTGTGTGTGTTGTCCTTAGATTAAGTTAGTTTCAGTTAGATTAAGTATTTCGTAAGCTCAGGGACCGATGATCTCAGCAGTTTGGTCCCATAGTCCTTACCACAAATTTCCAAATTTTTCACATCAGTAGACTCCAACAAACGAGTATGTAGACTCAGCCTTTTTATTTCTCTTATAAGACTCTCCATTATTCCTACCACATTCAGACTTCTAGCATTCCACGCTTCGTATCGGAGACTATCATCCTTATGCTGGTCATTCGTTCTCTTTCTCACGTTCACCTACCTCTTCGCAACCATCTACCGGAGATCCGAAAAGCGTACAAATCCGGATTCTCTTGCTAGTGGATACACGTTAATTGTCTTTAATGCGTTGGCTTCTACCGCCTTCTGCATCCTCAGACCGTTTATCGTTACTGTTTCTTTCGTCTTTGAGGGGAAGTTCCCCACCCCCCAACTGGCAGATTCGACTGCAGCAACAACTTAAATTTTGTATTAAAATAATCATCAGATGGCGGCCAAAGACTTCCAAAATGAGGAGTCACCCTCATTCTGACAACAGCTTTCTCAGGAAGGACAGCGGATGGACAGAGACTTAGAACACTCTGTTGCCCTTGGGTGTGGGAAACTGCCCCTCAGAGACGAAAGTAACAGTAACGATAAACGGCCTGAGGATGCAGAAGGCGGTAAAGTCAACGCATTAAAGACACATAACGTGTATCCACCAGCAAGAGATTCCGGATTTGTACGCTTTTCGGATCTCCTTGAGGTGGTTGCCAAGGGGTAGGTGACCATGAGAAAGAGAACGAATGACCGGCGTAAGGATGATAGTCTCGATATGAAGCGTGGAATGCTACAAGTCTGACTGTGGTAGGAATCATGTATAGTCTTACAAGAGAAATGCAAAGGTTGAGTCTAGATACTCGTTTGTTGGAGGCTATTGTCGTGAAAAATTTGGAAATTTGTGGTAAGAACTATGGGACCCAAATGCTGAGACCATCGGTCCCTAGGCTTACGCACTACTTAATCTAACTGAAACTAAATCTAAGGACAACACACACACCCATGCCCGAGGGAGGACTTGAACTTCGGACAGGGGGATCCGCACGAACCGTGGCAAGCAGCCCCAGATCGCGCGACTACTCCGCGCGGCGGAAAGGAACTGTCAAGGGTGAGGTGACCACGAGAAAAAGACTGAATAAAAAACTGAAGGGTAACGTTTTACGAGTCGGGGCGTGGAACGTGAGAAGTTTGAACGTGGTAGGGAAACTAGAATATCTGAGTAAGGGAAAGCTAAGGATCAGTCTAGACAAGACAAGAAGTTCTGGTCAGATGAGTTAAGGGTAATACCAACAGCAGCACAAAACCTTACAACGGGGAGTAGGGTTTTATCAGCAAACCAACACAGACAACAATAGTTCACGTCTAAATGCGACGTCGCGAGCCGAAGAAGAAGCGTAGAGAAATTATAAGGGGATATTGAAAGGCTAATTCAGTACGAACACCGATTAGCAAGAACATTATGACCTAATAGTTGATATGTCCGCCTTTGACACGGATAACAGCGACGACGCGCCGTGGCATGGAAGCAATGAAGCCTTGGTGCGTCGCTGGAGGCAAAGAAGTGGAATATGTACGTACTAAAGAATGAAGAGATACGATTGGAGCTCTCTGAGGCTATACAAGCGGCAACAAGAAATAGCCCGTAGGTAGTTCACTTGAAGAGGAGTTACTTCTCAGAAAAGACCAGTCACGGAAATTAGAAAGATAAATGTAGGTAAAAAGATGGTAAAAACAAAGAAATAGTGGATAATAGAAGAAATACTTCAGTTGATCGGTGAAAGAAGGAAGTACAAAACTTTTCACGGAAATTCAGGAGTACATAACTGCAAGTCGCTTAAGAATGAAACGAATGGGAAGTGAAGGGAAACTAAGGCGAAATAGATGTATGAAAAATGTAAAGAAATCAAAAAAGAAATGATTGTCGGAAGGACTGAATCAAAATACAAAAAGTCAAAACAACTTTCGCTGAAAATAAAAGCAAGGGCTATAGCATTATGAGTGCAATGGAAATTCCAGTGGTAAATGCAGAGGACATAGTGGAAAGAGAACCCCGAAGGCCCCTATGGGGGAAAACTTGTCTCATCATGTGATAGAAGAAGAAACAATAGTCGATATAGAAGAGGTAGAGAATCCAGTAATAGAATCACAATTTGGAAGAGCTTTGTGTGCCTTAAGATCGAATGAGGCATTAGGGATAGGTAACGTAACATAATAATTTTTAAAATCGTTGGTGGAAGGGACAACATAACAAGTATTCACGTCGGTGAATATAGTGTGTGTGTCTGGCAAGATAGCATCCTATTTTCGTAAAAACATCATATCGTTGATGGCAAGAGCCGACAGTTATGAGAATCATAGTACGGTCTGCTTAACAACTCGTGCATCCAAAGTGCTGACAAGAAAACGTGCAGAACAATGGAAAACGTAACTGAGGATGTGTTAGATGGCTATCATTTTGCCTTTTAGGAAAAGTAAAGGCACCAGAGAGGTAATTCTGACATTGCGGCTGATATAGGAAGCAAGGCTGAAGAAAAATAAAGATGCGTTTTTGGATTTATCTGTTTGGAAAAAGCGTTCAGCAATGTAAAATGTTGCAAGATTTTCGAAATTATGAGACAAGTAGGTTTCAGGTATTGAGAAACTCAGGTAATGTACAAAAATGTACAAGAACCAAGAGGATCAATAAGACTGGAATTCCAAGAACGAGGTGCTCGGATTAAAGAGGGTGTAAGACAGGGATTTAGCCTTTCGCCCCTACTGTTCAGTCTATGTATTGAAGAAGTGATTGTGGAAATAAAAGAAAGGTTCATGAATGGAATTAAGATTCAAGGTGAAAGGATACCAATGGTAAGATTAGCTGATGACATTGCTATCATCAGTGAAAGTGAAGAAGTAGTACAGGATCTATTGAATGGAATGAACAGTCTATTGAGTATAGAATATGGACTGTGAGTAAATCGATGAATGACGATAGTAATGAAAAGTAGCAGAAATGAGAACAGCGAGAAACTTAATGTCGGGATTTATGATCACGGAAGTTAAGGAATTTGCTGCCTAGGCAGCAAACTAACACATGGCGGTAGGAGCAAGGAGGACGTCAAAAGCAAAATAGCTCTGGCGAAAAGAACATTCCTGACCAAGAGAAGTCTATTAGCATCAAACACATACTTTAATTTGCGGAAGAAATTTCTGAGAATGCACGTTTGGAGCAGAGCATTGCATGGAGTGTGGGAAATCAGAGAAGAAGACAACCGAAGCATTTAAGACGTTATGTTATGGGAGAATGTTGAAAATTAGGTAAACGGATAAGGTAATGCAAAACACTGACAATGCGAAGGGACAGGAGTGTGGAAATCAAGGAATAACTTCCACGGTGCTAGAGGGAGCTGTAGAGGGTAAAAAATGTGTAGGAAGGCAAAGATTAAAATACATCCAGCAAGTAGCTGAGGACGCAGGTTGCAAGTGCTACTCTGAGATGAAGAGGTTGGTGCAAGAGAGGAATTCGTGACGGGCAGTCAGAAGACTGGTGACTCAAAATCAAAGAAAAAAAAAAGGCTAATCAACCTCGGCTTTGTATCTGCCTTCCTAAAATTTATTTAATGGTCATTACACTTTGGATTGTTCCGAACTCATATGGTATTTTACGGTCCTTATCGAATCGATGATTTATCGCCAAGTAATCGGACAGTAATAGATCTGTTTGCCTATTCATGCCCAATATGTTGCGGTTATTTACTTTCTTGATTTTTTGTGAAGAAATCTGTAATTCATTTACCGTTTGACGCTTGTAAAACAACAGTATCCTTAGTATTGCATAAACTAATTTCACGAGTTCACTATCGTTTACAAATGAAGAATTCTTCGATATTCTCTTAACCTGTGATGAACGGCTATAAAATGATTCGTAGAAGCAAAACTGTGTGCAGAATGGTTCCCAGGTAGTCGCTGTCCAACTCGACTCACCTTCATTAAAATCATCAACAGACTTCCACAAGAAGCAAGAGTGTTACCAACGAAACTACTATAATAGCGGTTATTGCAACTGCTGCTGTAAACCTGAATGCCAGTTCTTGTCAAATACGAAGAGAGATTGCTATTTCTTACCAGTTTGCAAATGGCACAGTATATGTAAGACAAACGAAAGAGATAAATTAATTTTCAGTTAAAATTACCAATTTTTGTACTAAAAGTCGTAATAACTTTGTCGCAGCTAACACTCTTTTGCGTGCACGTGGTCATTTGTTGAACATTGAGAGAAATAAAAGACAGTTAAATGTCTTTTCTTAATACCGGCTGAATGACTTTGCATTGTGTGGCACGATACATTTGTAATATAGCGTCTTAACACGACAGCCCAACTTTCTTGGAGAATGATGTACAATTCTAGGTGGCAGCCATTCAATGGCTGCAAAAACATCCCTTTCTTCAATGCATCTTTACTCCGTTATTTCTTGTTGAATCCGTAGAAGAGCCATGCAGTGAATTTGTTTCTTCCGGTGGCCAAAAGCAGCATAATTTATTGGGGGGGGGGGAGGGGGGGGAGAGTTCAACGGCCGCACAAACAGCACGAAAATGCACGTATTTAAAATATTTTATTGTAGTCATTTCTGGTTAGATTTTTGGTGAACGACATAGCGAACCTCAAATACTATTAAAACGCTTTTATTTCAGAGCCACAACCGGTTTCTGGCATTCTTACCCATCTGCGTGTGGTTAGCGATTCCAGTTACATATATTCAGCGACAGCATGTCGTCAGATGTAGAACTGCGCGAGAGTCCATACAAATATCATAAATGCGGAACTAACTCTGTCTGTTACGTTTTCATGACTGACTAAACTGCTCAACCGATATTGATGAAATTTGTTATGGTGATAGCTTGAACGCTGAGGCAGAACACAGAACAATGAGTAGAACAACATATATTTACTGATTATAAGAATATAACGCGAAATATGGTACAATAAGTACAATAATTATTCTCTGAAAATCCTATTTACTGTTTGACTTTCGAGCTTCATAATGTTGTTTCATGTATTCTACATAATACGATTCAGCTTCATAAATAAAAAGCTTTTACAATCCTCTATGCGTTTAATCTACACTTCCATACATAGAAGACCGAAATACCAGAAGTGCAAAGCCCATTTTACGGCTCCAAAACAGAAAACGACAGTAGCGCTCACAGTGGACTGGCAGTGAACTTCGAATTCGGGATAATATGACGTGACAATTATTCTTGCTTTGCGAAATACGAGGACTAGATGATAAAATTTTTCATTTATACATTATGGCTTGGTCTGGTAATCTGATGGTAAAGTGCACTTATTTGCAAAACCACTTATTGCAATTTCGAATACTTACTCATTCCGTGAAAAGATGTAATAAAGTGGAATACCAATACTATTAAACCCTGTTAACATGGAGTTCTCCATTACATGCGAGAAAGTACGTAAAACGGATGCAAATAAAAATAACGTAGAACAAAATCCGTGTACATGCAGACACACACACACACACACACACACACACACACACACACACACACACACACACACCAGTTCACAGAGAGATTCGTAAGAAGTAACAAATATACAAAAATCCACAGAACACAGTGTGACGAAACTGGATTCTGTGTCATATGAAACAAAACCTGATATAGAATCATTAATCACATCCAGTGTTACGTATGCGACCAGATCTCAATCAGAATACGAGCAACATATTTACACTACAATTCAAACAGTGCAATACACACTAGAAGTCGTAATCAGAGGCAGAATGTGGTGCAACTTGAAAACAGGTTCTGTTAACTACGAAACGAAAACAAACATGGATGGCTAGAAATCAGTCAATAGGAAATCGAGATGATGGACTGCTAAACTTGCAGCGCTCCCAGTGGTCTGGCAGCGAACCAAGGTCGTGTTACCAGAAGTCCCCATATGTGTTTTACGCCCCTTTCTTCCATGCTAATATCAGTCACAAGCCCGTCATATTTTAGTCGCCGAATGTCACGTGTCTCGTATAGTCTCTGAGAGGAGTACCGATCTTCTTGAACAACTCATGATTATGTGGTTAGAGTTGTTGACTCCCAATTCTCGGCCCGGTCAGACCCAACTCACACTCCCATACTAATATTATAAATGAGAAAGACCACAACTTCTTACAATTTCATGACTAAACTACTGAACCGATGTCAGTGAAATTTGATATGGGATACCCTGAAACCTGAGGAAGAACGTAAGCTACTTTACAAAGTGTGTAGTAAAAGATACTTGTATTTGTTGACCTAGAGAATATTATACGAATTGAGGAGAAATATTTACTCTTTGAAAAAACTATTTATTATTTCAGTTTTGAACTTCATCATATTTGTGAAAACATATGATTGTTAAGTTCTACGCAGTATGTTTCAACGTAATCAGTACAATGCTTATTCAATTCTCAACATATTTGACACATACTTCCGTTTAATATCGCTATTATTAAATACTAAAGTAGCTTTATCTTTTACATTTTCAAGAATCAACTGCTGAACTGATTACGGTGAACTTTGGTGAGAGGGTAACTTGAACCCTGAGAAAGGTCGTATGGTAGTTTAGAAAGTTGTATTTCTTTGAGTATTATTAACAAGTATAGCATACGTGAGTAGAATGCATATGACGCTGGCGCGATGGTCGGTGGCACAAGTGTCGATAGGTTATAGCGTGACAGTGCAAATACATTGGTATACATACAACAACAAAACCCGACTGGAAGTCCGAGAATCATAATCAAAACTATTACGATAATCCTCACAAACGTAAGTGTAATGTAGCCTACAGTTCTAACAATCAAGAACTGTGAAAGTTACTCGAATCCAGTAAGTCTCGGCGCGATCTCAGATCCACCGGAACTTGGATGCAGAACGTCAAACGGCATTACGAGCTACAGAGCCAGCAGAGCAGTCACAAGCCTCTTGCATTTTAGACACTTGACACCTGAGGCACAACGACGTCGTCATTTAAAGGCTGTACGACAAATAGAGAGACACGTCACACCTTTACATGTGCCACAGCGGAGACTTTTTGTTAGACTGCATTAGATTATGAGTTATTAATTAACTATGTTAATCATAAATAGTCATCTTAGGCGGGTAGATCAAAAATGTAGCAACTATAATGCATTGAAATGGAAGGAGTAATTGATTGGTATGTGTTGCTGTGGTGGCAAAATCTCACATCCAAGACTTGGTAAGTCAGAGAAATCCCTAAAAAATCTACTTCTGTATGAATGTAATGAATCGAGGCGTACTTTAAATATAATTGTAAATACTAGTACTGCCTGTGGTCGACGTTCGACCAATTTAGTCAGGAGCCTGATATGTGATAAAAAAATTCATCTTTCTTAAACTGATATAATCCACCTAAAACTGAAATTCTATCCTCAGAACTGACCCATAGCAAATGATGCACTGCCATTACGAATGTTCTTGAAATAATTCTCTGATTTCACTTTAACTGTTCCATCGTTTTAAGTAAATCGTTGATATTTTATGTTGAAAAATAAATTTTATGTTAACGGCAGTTGCATCGCGTAAAATAATCTCAGGTCCCAATTTATTTACATTACAAAAGCTGCTCTGTAAATTCATCAAATCGCAGTTATTGCTCCCAAAATTATTTGGAATACTGGTACTGTGCATTTCAATGTAGCTTTCAAAACCACAACAGGGTTATCATTATCAACGTCCACATTATTCCTATTACTTTGTCTACGTAGAAATTGTGTCACTCTAGCTCTTCGTCTTTCAGTCCGGCCCATAAGTGTTCTTCTTCGAGGCAGAGCATAAAACAAATATAGTTTTCGTCTAATAAAGGAAGTCATAGCTAATCAGATTCAAGAAAATGAAAATTAGAAATCTTTCAGATTTTATGGTGACGGAAAGGAAAAGAACACAAAGTTTGATCTGTTTATTCTTAGACGAAAGAAAGGGAAAAACGACGCGAATAAACAAGGTGTGATACCTCTGACGACTTCGTTACTAAATTTCGTTTTCCATTACTGACGACATCGATACCTAGCAGTTGCGGCACTGTAACATGAAAGCGCCGAAAGTGCCATTTCAGCAAACGTTGTTACTTTCCTATGTCATTTCTAATATAGCACTGATCGGTACGCGTGGTATAGGTTGGTAGCAATGTGAGCGACAGGGGAGAACTTTCATCATGTGGCGACGTCTGCGTCCTTTTACCTCTATTAACGGCTATTGTGCACAATCATGGCAAAGTAGGTTTTGTATTATTTAAGTTTCATTGGCATCCTTTTATAATTAATTTTAAAAATTACTTCAATTTTAAATGTTCACTTATTAATATTACGATTGTTCAGTAAAACAAATGCACTATCTTTATGAATGTCAACATTCCTCTTCCTTTCCATACGTAAAAATTGTCTGTCTAGCTCTGCGTCTTTCACTCCGAACTGCCAGCGTTCTCCCAGTCACAGCCTAAAACAAATATAAGTTTCCGTATAATAAAGGAAGTAGGAAGTCACAGTTATTCAAAATAAAAGAACTAAAAAATCACGAATTTACTTAAAATTTTCTAGTAACGGTGGCAAATAACCACAAACTTAGTCTTACAGAAAAGTAAGCGGAATAACAACGCTAATATACGTTATTTCAAATGGTTCAAATGACTCTGAGCACTATTTGACCTAACATCTGAGGTCATCAGTCCCCTAGACCTTAGAACTACTTAGCCTAACTAACCTAAGGACATCACACACACATCCATGTAAGAGGCAGGATTCGAACCTGCGACCATAGCAGTCGCGCGGTTCCGGACTGTAGCGCTTAGAACCGCTCGGCCACCGCGGTCGGCTGTACGTTATTTACAGACTTCGTTACTACTATGTTTTGATTTCCACTGCTGAAACATCATCGAACTAACAGTTGTCCCATTGCAGCTCCCCAGTGTGTAAGCATGACCGTCCCTAGAATGGGATTACTTCCATGTGTCATTTCTACCATAGCACCTGACCGCTACGCAGGCCAGAAGTTGGCAGCACTTCGGTTGTCGATGTTCACGTATTGGTGATTTTAATGCGTGATAGATAACGTATCATCAGAGTTACATATACAGGAAAATCTACTTCCATTTACCACTCTTAACGGCTACGCACATGCATGATCCTTTTCTTTGAGCACGTGTATGGCAAAGTAGCTTACAAAATATATACAAGTTTCGTTTTATAACTAATATTGAAAATCGGTAATCCAGTTTTCGTGTTCTCGTATTAATTTTATGACGATGGATACTTTAAAATTAGATGTACAGCAGAATAACAGAAAGGCATTTATTATGTACCTGCATAGCGATGCTACATAGATTTTTACCACTTTATACACAGATATTTATAAATTACTAACATATTCACTCAGTATCGCTCATCATAACAAAATACTGATATGTGAGAGGTGCCGCGGCTAACACCTACTATTTGAATATTTAGTGCCACTTTTATGTTGTTCGACGGCAAAAGCGTGCTCATATGCCTGTAATTGTTTAGAAATAAGGTGAAATAGTAGTTACATGTACAAAAGAGTTATTTAGTGCATTTCCCTCTTCCTAATCTGCTATTCTGGCGGCAAAAATAGCATAATTCAATTCTTCAAAAAGTTGATGTCTGCATCTCAGTTACTATTTGAAATGCGAGGTTGTTTTGTTCATGAGCCCTGGAACTGTTAGTCTTGGTCAAAATTATTTATAAATCTCTTTAATGGATGAAGAACAATTTGCAGTGGTAGTCGCCTCACACTATGTATTTACCATATAGGAAACGTCAGCTAATATTTTGTGTCTAACAAAAGTTGACGACGCGATCTATCACCCCTAGATGGTTGATGCGATGACTTTGAAACACTCTTTCGAATTCTCTCCATTAAGAACGTATAGAGGTGTATCTGCTAGGAAATAGTGAATCGAATCACAAATCTGGTGCGATACTGGGTAAGTTTGAGGAACTCTGTGGATCGCCTTCAGTATCAACCTGAGCGCTTTGATCTACGGTGGTCTAGAGATCTCTAACCTACAGAGCGTGAAGAACTTACTAAATCTCTGTGTACGGAATACATGATGATATCAACATAGGAGATATCCGTTCTCTGAAAATAGTCATGGTGCGTAAGAATAAAACAAATTCCAAAATTCTGCAACAGACTCTCGTCAGCGATGTGTCTGTGATTATGTGCATCTGTTCTCTGGCACTCACTGAAAACAATCGCTCTTTCTCTGATGAAGTTCGGGGGCGCAGATGATGCCGGAGGAGTAAAGTACGTCAACAAATAAAATATCTACCGGCGAGCGAAGTCCGCGGAAGATGGCTACAGACATTAATCCCAAGAGCGAACCCGCGTAGGTGCGAATTTCCCGTTATAGACAGGATCTCTGGAGTGGCGCCGATCCGCCGCCAGCGGGTTGCCTGTCTTAAGCGCGGAGGCGGCGGGGATTAAACGGCGGCGCAATCAGCAAATGGACGCGGACTCGCCCGAACGGCAGGCGGATGCTTTACTCTCGCCTGCCGTCGTCCCGGAATTACCGAGGCAGCTGCAGCACTGCTTTTGACAGCTTTAAATTGATTAAGGACTTTCGGAGGGCTTAAGAGCTTAGCCGTCATCGTTGCACAGAAGTTCCATTCTCAGCTAAGTGCCCGATTGCTTTGTGATGAGAGGTGAAGATAATGACGCTGCCGATACGGATGCTTCACTGTAGCGAAACACAATTTTCTTGTGCCACGATTGGCACATATTTTGTTACCATTACATCGCGAAGGACTTAAGCTTGTGAAGACTAGGCCAGAAATCAGAAAGGTACACTCTAGGACAAAAGAAACGACGTACCATGAAGTAATCATCCGACTGGGACGGAAGTCGGTAGATGTGATGTACACCTACAGGTAAACAAATGGTTAAAATTTCAGAATAATTGGGTGGTTGGTCCAAGAAGAAGAGCTTCACAAAATGAGCAAGTCAGTAACGCGTTGGACTACCTCCGGTCCTTATGCAAGCAGTTATTCAGCGTCTCATTGATTGGCAGAGCTGTTAGATGCCGTCCTGAGAAATATCGTGCCAAATTATGTCCAAATCACACGTTAGATCATCAAAATTCCCATCTGGTTGGAGGTCCTACCCATAATGCTCGAGACGTTCTCCTTTGGGGCAGATGTGGCAACCTTATTGGCCAAGGTAAGGTTTGGCTAGGACGAAGACAAGCAGTGGAAAATCTCGCAGTGATACGGGGGGCATTAATTTCCTGAAATTTAAACCCATGACTTGCCATTAAGAGCAACAAAATGGCGCATAGAACGTTGTCGAAGTACCGCTCTGCTGTAAGGGTGAAACGAATGACAACCAAAGGGGTCCTGCTATGAAAAGATATGGCACTCCAGATCATCACTCCAGGTTGTCGGGCCATATGACGGGTGACAGTCCGGCCGGTATCCCACCGTTGTTCGTCGCGTCTCCAGAAACGTCTTATCTGGTCATTGTGCTCGATTCGAAGCGGGACTCATCAGTGAAGGCTATTCTACTGTAGTCAATGAGATTCCAAGCAGGAGAAGTGTCCAGAGACGTCCCAAACAGGGTGAGATACCAAACTGACTCTCGCCCATCATTCGTTCCGACAACCAAGAGTAGTAGTCTGGGGTGCCGTTTCTTTTCGTAGGAGGTTCCGTATGGTTGACATCAGCGGCACCCTTACAGCACAGCGGTACGTCGACGACACTCTACGTCCCGTTTTGTGCCTCTCATGGCAAGTCATCATTGGGTTATATTTCAGCAAGATAATCCCCTCCGGCACATACCGAGAGTTTGTGCTGTTTACCTTCGTGCTTGCCAAACCCTGCCTCGGCCAGCAAGGTTGCCGTATGTCTTCCCAATTGAGAACGTTTGGATTGTTATTGGCTGCGTCCTCCAATCAGGCATGGGTTTTGGTATGGGCATAGTCTGGCATGATATCCGTCATGAGAACATCCAACGAATCTATTAAGCAGTGATATGCTGGCTAATTGATTGCATAAGGGCCACAAATGTACCGACGCGTTTTGACTTGCTCAGTTGGTTAATCTCTTTCTCTTGAATACGTCATCCAATGTTTCTGAAATTGTAATTACTTGTTTGTCTCAGCTTCTAGTTTCAGCAGGTATGCTTTCATTGCCTCATGATGCGTAATAATATTCACTTTGTCTTGTTTCATCACATCTGCAGATTCCCGTCCCATTCGGTTAAGTCCTTCAAAGTGCGCTGAGTTCTTTCTTTTCCTTTCCTCAGAGTGTAATTACAAAGTAATTCGAAATTTGTCACTTTTCCTTACAATTCTGAAGCTTTGGTGCCCTATCTGGTTTGACTGCATTGTGTCGATTGCAAACACGAAACGTCAATGGGGACTGTCATGTTCTGAACATGACATACTCTGGAAACTCGAAAACTGCAACAACTTGCAGCACACTGCGAATAGCTCGCTTTCACTATTTACACCGTCATGGTATTTTGAGCAGCTTGCATTTTCGGCAGGTCTGTTTTCCTTGCCTCATGATGCATAATAATGCTTACTCTGTCTTGTTTATTTCCCATTATGTCTTTGATATGTTGTATAGGGAGGAGCCACAGATGTAAATCTCGTGTCCCGACCCAGCGAGTTTGAATGCCCGCCGGAAGGCATGGACAGCAAAGACGGCTGCTAGACAGCGCTGCTGTAACCTGCGAGCGTTGCCACCGCTGCTTCCGAACGAGCAGCACCTATTGATACCTTCTGTAGCCAGAAGTCGCAACCGCTCTGTCACCATGTCCTTCAGTCTCCTCAGCGTCATGTCCAAGGTTCGGGTATTATTTACCAGTATACTGTGCCGAATACATAACCAGTGGCGACGGAAGAAACAATATGAGCGGAATAGCTCGGTTTCACCTCACATCTTAATGCAGCATTACAAATTCTTCTGACAGCTGAAAATGCACAAAGGGATTTAACTGTAGACGTTAACGGTTACGGTATTTCTGGATCTTCAGACTGCCTATGATGAGATCTGACAACAAAACTTAGTGCACAAAATGTTGACACATATATGTACGCCAAACGTCTACATGAAACTGGTCGACGACCTTTTCGAGAATATGTCCTTTTCGAGGCAATCTAGTTTTAAATACATATCCGCCGGCAGGCCACAGGGTCCCATCTTACCACTTATGCTCTTCAGCTTTTATGTTAATGATATGGCTGTGGAGCCACACTGACATCTAGCTCAATATTCCGATTACACGTTAATTTTTACTACTGGCCATAACAAAGATGGCCTGAAAAGCCGCTTCAAAGAACAGATCAACAAGGGGCGTTCCAGTGGTCCAGGACAAATAGTATTGAGATTAACAATGACGACTGCGATATACTTCAGCAAGAAGCGGTCCTCCCTACGAGATCATCAACGGCACACACGTTCCATGGAATCGGTCGTACGTTATTTTGGAGCGCAGATGGAATCCAAACTTCTCTTCCAATGTTATACGGAGCACGTTACACAAGAGGCACAAGCTGACGAAGGCGTTGTATCCCTTCTTCATCAACAACGACCTGAGGCTAGCAAACAAAGCTACGACCTCACCGTTTCGTCATACTGCCATCTTTAATGTACAGCCACACCGCATGGGCAGCGGTTAATGGCAAAGGATTCAGGTTATCCACGACATCAAAAGCAAGGCTCATAATTGGAGTCTGCATGCGATTCCGCTAGGGATGGTTACGACGTTACATGAGGAAGCAAACACGCATTTCTTGAAACCAGTCATCAGGTCGATAGCGCGATGATTGTATCGAAAGTTGGAGTTCCTCCGTGACGCCATCTAGGGACCACGAACCATCTGAACTAAGCACCCTGAATACTGGTATCGTGACCCAGTACCCCGAATGCTTTTGGAAGTATGGGACTCGGAACATGGGCAAATTCGTACGGTCGACCTTGAGTACCTTGCTCGGGAGACGGACCACACACCCCTCTAGCTATAACAACCGATACCATTTGAGGTTGGTAAGGAACTCCAAGCTCCACGCAGCTTCTGCATCTTCAAAGTGAAATAACGTAAGTAATAAAAGACAGAATTTCCTTTCTCCAGTCAGTTAGAGCAGGTCCGCTGATGGCAGTGTGCATTGAACTCACCTTCCTCCCCGCCCCCACACCCGCCCCCCCCTCCCCCCCCCCCCCACACCAAAGACAGCTCAGTCAGTCATTCGTTATTTCACTGCACTGTTGTATTGATCTCGTCAAACATCGTTGTTTTGATTCTGGATTCGCTACGTCTTACGTTTTCGATCTTGATTTACTGGCTGTACTTGTTATTCTGCCGTCCACCTCCTTTGTCTCTCTTTCCCTCTTTGTTGTCCACCTGTTTGCTCTTGTCGGCTCGCTGTTTACGGCCTCGGTCAGTCGGCCAGTCTCAGCAGTTTTGCGTGTAATTTCCGGTCTTTTCCGATTCCGGTCACTGTAGGAAATATATGTATTGTTCATGTTGATTAATATTTTTTACATTTCTTGCAACATATTCTTTGACCATTAAGACAATAACATCAGTCAACTTGAAATAGTGCATGCATAATAGACTCCACAGGCGTGCCAGGACTACACTGTCCAGGCGGAGGTTCGAGTCCTCCCTCGGGCATGGGTGTGTGTGGTTGTCCTTAGGATAATTTAAGTTGTGTGTAAGCTTAGGGACTGATGACCTTAGCAGTTAAGTCGCATAATATTTCACACACACTACACTGTCGCTGTAGCAGACTGCTCAGAGATAATGAAATTTTTGCCTGAAGCAGTGTATCCACCCACATGTCTATGAACTTGCCTTTCTCCAATATGCAACATGTATTGGCGGAAAGTGGTCGCTTTGAGCATTTTAAACCAACGCTAACAAACTGATATGCCAATATTTTCATGCTTGTGAAATACATTGATTGAAATTTGAACTGTATTATAGTTACTGTCAGTGTACCCAGTGCGGAGAAGAGCAATTCGTACATATTATGGTGTGCGTGCATGATGGCTACTGTATGATTCTAATGTCACTGGCACGTTTTAGGTGGACATGGCAATCCACAATACCAAGAGATAGTACACAGTGCACCGTCATTGATTCTTAGAGGAAGGTGGAATCTTCGGCTTGCGGGACTTTAGACCATCATACCGTCAGATAGCAGACACTGTTAGCTCTAGTGTTGGCTACAAAAAGAGAGTTAACTAAATGGACTCGAGACAACAGAGCGGCAACAAGAATAGGCACAGGTCTCCCAGGTGAATTATATTGAGGCCGAGTGTCACCATGAATGACTGACGACAGGTTAGTGTCACTGGGTTGAGACCCCCAGTTACCTTGGATCGTTCACCTCTGACACCGAACCACCGTCAACAGAGACTAGCATAGTGCAGAGCCAGATGCAACCGCCACAGTAAGTAGGAATTTGTGGATTCCAGCTATGGGCTATGGTACCTGGCGACAGTTAACAGCAAGAAGCGATCTCCATAGTTATCCATGTTCAACACACAATGTCATTGGGTGAGGAAGTATTAGATGACTGAACATTCCGTAGTATGTGGCAAGAACAGTTAACCCCGTCGTCATAACCTTCATTCCCAGTGTACCAAATATGTTCCAACAGAGTAATGCAAGAGGCGAGACTACAGTTCAAGCCACAAGCGCCGTGAGGAATGTGCAGATCTTTGACTAGACTGCCCGGTCCTCTGATTTGTCCACCATAGAGAACGCCTGGATTTGGTGGGAAAGACCCATACTTCATACCAGCCTCCAGAAGATGAACATCAGTTTCAAACCGCATGAAAGTTTTATTATTTAATAGCCATTATGTATTATAACAAGAGCTGCCAGTGTGAGAATTATCGCATTTAACAGCTCATACATTCAAGTTAATGACAAGCATAAAATACAGAGCAACCGAAAAGAAAACTGAGGATCCACTAGATTACGATCAGTTTAGCTTCAGGAAATGTAAGGGCACAAGAGAGGCAGTTCTGACGTTACAGTTCATAATAGAAGCAAGACTGAAGAAAAATAAAGATGCGTTCATAGAATTTGTCGACCGGAAAAAGCGTTCGACAATGTAAAATAGTGTAAGATATTCGAAATTCTGAGAAAAATGGGGGTCAGCTATAGGGAAAGACGGATAATATGCAATACGTACAAGGGCGAAGAGGGTGCTGTAAGACTGGAGGACTAAGAAGGAAGAGCTTGGATTTAAAAGGGTGTAAGGTGGGGATGTAGTCTTTTTCGCCCCTGCTGCCCAATCTATAAGCCTAGATGGAATGACAGAAATAAAAGAAAGGTTCAAGAGTGGAATTAAAATTAAAGGAGAAAGGATGTCAATGATAAGTTTAGCTGATGACTTTACTATTCCAAGTGTAACCGAAGAAGAAGTACAGAATCCGGTGAATGGAATGAACGGCATAATGAGTACGAATATGTATTGAGAGTAAACCGAAGAAAGACGGAAACAGTGAGACGTAGCAGCAATGAGAGCAGCGAGAAACATCAGGATGGCGATCACTAAGTACATGAAATTAAAGAACTCTGCTTATTAGGCAGCAAAATAACGTATCATGGAGTGAGCAAGGAGGACATAAAAAGAAAACTAGCACTAGAAAAAAAGCATTCCTGACCAAGAGAAGTCTAAAAGTATCAAATAGGTCTTAATTTGAGGAAGAAAATACGGAGAATTTATATTTGGAGCTCAGCATTGTGTTGTAGTGAAAGACGGACCGTGGGAAAACCGGAACGGATGAAAAAAATGGTTCAAATGGCTCTGAGCACTATGGGGCTTAACAGCGGAGGTCAACAGTCCCCTAGAACTTTGAACTACTTAAACCTAACTAACTTAAGGACATCACACACATCCATGCCCGAGGCAGGATTCGAACCTGCGACCGTAGCGGTCGCGCGGTTCCGAACTGTAGCGCCGGCGTGGTCGTGCGGTAGCGTTCTCGCTTCCCGCGCCCGGGTTCCCGGGTTCGATTCCCGGCGGGGTCAGGGATTTTCTCTGCCTCGTGATGACTGGGTGTTGTGTGATGTCCTTAGGTTTGTTAGGTTTAAGTAGTTCTAAGTTCAAGGGGCTGATGACCATAGATGTTAAGTCCCATAGTGCTCAGAGCCATTTGAACCATTTTGTAGCGCCGGAACGGATGAGAATCGAAGCATTTCAGATGTGATGCTAAACAGTAATTCTGAAAATTAGGTGGACTGATAAGGTAAGGAGTGAGGAGGTTCTCCGCAGAATCGGCGAAGAAATGATTATATGGAGAAAACTGACAAGAAGAAGGGACAGAATGATACATCTCTTAAGACATGAGGGGATAGCTCCCATGGTACTAGAGGGAGCTGTAGACTTAAAAATTATAGAGAAAGACAGAGACTGGGATACATCCAGCAATCAGTTGATGGCGTAGGTTCGAAGTGCTACTCGAAGACGAAAATGTTGACACAAGAGAGAAATTCGAAGTGGGAAGTGGGCCGCATCATTACAGCCAAAAGACTGACACCTCACAAAGAGAGAGAGAGAGAGAGAGAGAGAGAGAGAGAGAGAGAGCCTCGGATATGTCGTGGGAAGACGTGTACCTACTTTGACACCATCCTCCAGATGGTGATCATCACTCCGAAATCAAACAGAAGTTTAATTATTTAACACACCTAATGTGCTGAAAGTTTCCAGAGAGGTTGTAAGATATTGTAATGGTGCCTCAAGGTGTAAAACGTGCGGTTTCCGACAGTGTGTACCGACAATTCTTATGCCAAAGGATAATTTTATTTCGATAACAGTATGAGACGCTCACTTTTAAACTGTATACAGAAAAAATTCAATAATTTTTTACCTGGCACTTTCCTTCCTTTGGATCTTGTGCCCTGCTTTATCGCCACAGCAGTGATAGAGTCGTCCTACGATTCCCCACCTGCAGCCAACATCATTGCCAGAAGATGATGAACTTCTTCAAAATACACACATCCAAAACAGTTTTGTATCACCTCCGTTCCCAGAGTTCCGGAACCTGTACAGAAAATTGGAATAGAGATCAACATAAACGTCATTTCCGCCCTTTATATTGCTCATGAAAACCACACATTGCATGTTGTACCACCATACAGCTAGACTTTCAGAGGTGGTGGTCCAAATTGCTGTACACGCCGATACCTCTAATATACAGTAGCACGTCCTCTTGCATTGATGCATGCCTCTATTCGTCGTGGCATACTATCCACAAGTTCATCAAGGCACTGTTGGTCCAGATTGTCTTACTCCTCAACGGCGATTCGGTGTAGAGCCCTCAGAGTTGTTGGTGGGTCACATCGTCCATAAAAAGGCCTTTTCAATCTATCCCAGGCATGTTTGATAGGGTTCATATATGGAGAACATGTTGGCCACTCTATTCGAGCGATGTCGTTATCCTGAAGGGAGTCATTCACAAGATGTGCACTATGGGAGCGCGAATTGTCGTCTATGAAGACGAAAGCTCCGCGAAAATGGTGCCGATATGGTTGCACTATTTGTCGGAGGACGGTTATCACGTATCGAACAGCCGTTACGGCGCCTTCCATGACCCCCAGCGGCGTACGTCGGCCCCACATAATACCACCCCAAAACAGCAGAGAACCTCCACCTTGCTGCACTCGCTGGACAGTATGTATAATGCGTTCAGCCTGACCAGATTGCCTCCAAACGCGTCTTCGACGATTGTCTGGTTGAAGGCATATGCGATACTCATCGGTGAAGAGAACGTGATGCCAATCCTGAGCGGTCCATTCGGCATGTTGTTGGGTCCATCTGTACCGCGCGGCATGGTGTCGTGGTTGCAAAGATGGACCTCGCCATGGACGTAGGGAGTGAAGTTGCGCATCATGCAGCCTATTGCGCACAATTTTAGTTGAAACACGATGTCCTGTAGTTGTACGAAAAGGATTGTTCTACACGATGGCTTTGCTGTCAGGGTTTCTCCGAGCCATAATCCGTAGGTGGCGGTTATAGACTGCAGTAGTAGCCCTTGGGCGGCCTGAGCGAGGCATGTCGTAAACAGTTCCTGTCTCTTTGTACCTCCTTCACGTCCGAACAACATCTCTTTGGTTCACTCCCTTGTTTAGAGTCCTTCCTGGCCCAGTGTAACAATGCGGACGATATGTAATCGCTGTATTGACTGTCTAGGCATGGTTGCACTACAGACAACAAGAGCCGTGTATTTCCTTTCTGGTGGAATGACTGGAACTGATCGGCTGTCGGACCCCCTTCGTCTAATAGGCGCTGCTCATGCATGGTTGTTTACATGTTTGGGCGGTTTTAGTTATATCTCTGAGGAGTCAAACGGACTGTGTCTGATACAATATCTACACTGACGCCTATCTTGGGGAGTTCTTGGAACCGGGGTGATGCAAAACTTTTTTTGATATGTGTATTTTGGCACAAAATCCTAAAACTTCTATAAAAGACTTTCAGACTGACCGTAAGAAAATAGTATTATCCAGGGGAATACCTCGAGTTAACTCAGTACTGCATATCTCAGAGCTCCCTTTCGACGAAAACATATGTTTCGGAGTTTGGAGTAAGCAACAAACGTCGCAGGCGATGATTCAGTTCCGCGTAGCTCTGGCGGCAGCTCAGCTTCTCTGGGACTGCTGACGTCAGCGTGCGGTGGCCAGGCCGAGGTGGCGGAGACGCCTGGAAGACGGCCAGGCCGGAAGGGGAATGCTGTGTGTGTGTGTGCTCGGGTGCCCTCATTGATCTCTGGCGAATCGTTGCCGCCTCACTCCGTTTCCTCCGTGAAATAGGGCAGTCTGTGGCAATCCGGCGGAGAGGTGGGGTGGGGGAGGGGGGGGGGGGTTGCTGGGAGGGAGTAGCTGCGAGACGCCACCTGCCACATCCCGCAGTGGGGCAGCCGGCTGTCGCGTGGTGGTGCTGGCCGCTAGGATCGACTGAGGTGGAGCTGCAAATTAATGACTATACATTTATTTTTATTAGCAATGTAAGAAAAGATTGCAAACAGTTTTCACGATTGTAACGTTATCTCAAACGAGCAAACTAGCACACACGAAGCTTAACACAGTGACGCGGAAAAAATCGTGACATCAAAGAATAATTAAGGTGCAGTAATGAAGTTTATGGAATACGTCTAGGTAACGTATTTCAGTGACTATTATTGCAAGATTACCGGTTAATGTAAGCGCGAGATAAGCCATAGCTAATGTGAAATGTTCAAAGTGGTTCAAATGGCTCTGAGCACTATGGGACTTAACATCTATGGTCATCAGTCCCCTAGAGCTTAGAACTACTTAAACCTAACTAACCTAAGGCCACCACACAACACACAGTCCTCACGAGACAGAGAAAATCCCTGACCCCGCCGGGAATCGAACCCGGGAACCCGGGCGTGGGAAGCGAGAACGCTACCGCACGACCACGAGCTGCGGACTGTGAAATGTTGTCTGCTACATTAACAACCGGTGTAACTGCGAGAATATCGAATGCAAGCATGCTGACGTGCATGCATTGTGTTGTATAGGTGCTGATATCAGTTTGTGGGGTGGAGTTCCATGCCAGTTGCACTTGGATAGTCAATACAGGGACGGTTAATACTGTTTGTCAATGACGCTGTAATTGTCATCCGATGATGTCCCATATGTGCTCGACGTGGTGACCGAGCAGGTCAATGCAACATGTCGACATTTTGTTGAGCATGTTGGGTTACAACACCGATATTTGGGCGAGCGTTATCCTTTTGGCAAATGCTGTTCATGAGTGACAACACAACAGTTCGAATCATATGACTGGTGCACAAATTTTCATATGTGCTCGGAGTAATCATGAAAATGCTCCTGCTGTCCAACGGAGTCGCAACCCAAACTATATCCCCAGGTTTAGGTCCACTGCGTCTAGGTTGCATACAGGTTGGTTACAGGCCTGGCCTCCTCCTAACCACCATCTCTGGCACCATGGCAGAACCAGCTTTCATCAGAAAACACAACAGACCTCCTTCAGCCGCGCGGGATTAGTCGAGCGGTCTCAGACGCTGCACTCATGGACTGTGCGGCTGATCCCGGCCATGGGTGTGTTTGTTTGTCGTTAGGATAATTTAGGTTAAGTAGTCTGTAAGCTTAGGGACTGATGACCTTAGCAGTTAAGTCCCATAAGATTTCACACACATTTTTGAGACCTCCTTCCTGCACTCCAATGAGCTCTCGCTTGACATCACTGAAGTCGCAAATGGCAATGGTATGGGGTAAGTGGAATGGACGTTATAGGGCGTCTAGCTCGGAGCTGTCCTTGAAGTATCCAACTTGCACAGTTCGTTGTGTCACTGTGATGCCAACTGCTGGTCAAATTGCTACTGCAGATGCAGTACGATGCGCCAGAATCAGAAGTTTAATTCTGTGGTCGTCCCCATCGGTAGTGCCACGTGACCGTATGGAGCCCGGTCTTCTTGCTACCATACATGACCATAACCATTACTGCCAGCAGTCATGTACAGTGGCTACATTCCTACCAAGTCTTTCTGCAGTATCGCAGGAGGAACACCCAGCTACCCGTAGCCCTATTACACAACCTCGTTCCAACTCAGTCAGTTGTTGATACTGGCGTCTTCGTCGACTTAAAGGCATTCTTGACTAACATCAGCTCACCACATCCAATGTCAAAGGTGACTAACGTTTACTACCGTGTATTTGAAAGAAGCCTGATTTGCATTCTAATAGCGGCGCTACTATGGCCACTCTTATGCGACTGGCGCGAAATTTAAATAGACCTATTTCAGATGTAGAAACATTTCTAACAACTTTCATTTATGTCACACAACTGCTTGTTGGTGCTGCGATTTATTTCGCTTCTGTGTAGATACAGCACGGTTCAAAAGCAAACTTCAGAAATTCTTATGAATCTTGAATACGAAATGTCTAACATACAGAGTTAAGAAATTGATTCGCTTTTAGGGATGGTATAGATACTTGCCATTTCAGTTGCCTGCCATTAGTATCCACCCCAGTACAACAGAATATATCCACAGCCTCGCATACAGTGTACACGAAAGTTAACGACGCAATGATTTACCAGAAATAGTTCAGAATTAGCCACAGAAAAAATGGTTCAAATGGCTCTGAGCACTATGGGACTTAACATCTGTGGTCATCAGTCCCCTAGAACTTAGAACTACTTTAACCTAACCAACCTAAGGACATCACACACATCCATGCCCGAGGCAGGATTCGAACCTGCGACCGTAGCGGTCACGCGGTACCAAACTGAAGCGCTTAGAACCGCACGGCCACAGCGGCCGGCTTAGCCACAGAACACAGCAGTCATTGACAGCATTAGTAATATGGATGTAGCCAATCACGCAGGATTGCTGGTCTCTTTAACACACCCAGCTACGCCATCCATTCACATTAGTGTGACCACCTATCACAGAGACACAATAACCACCTTCAGCAGCACGGGCATGCAAAGAGCATCAGTGACGTTCGAGGAAGTACCGACAGAGATGACAATTCTAGAGCATTGGCCAGCTGCTCTAGGTTTCTCGGTTGAGGATCCATGGCGCGAACAGTCCGATCGAGTGGAGTCACGACATTTTTGACTGGGTTTAAATCCGGTGAGTTTGCTGGCCAGGACTGTAAGGTTAACACAACTTATTGCTCTTCACACCACGTAATAACACTGCAAGCTGTGTGACACATGAAATGCCCTGCTAGTAGATGCCATTGCACCGAACAAAAAACAAACCTATATGTAGGGAATGACATGAAATCATTCCCCAGATTATAACACTCACTCCTCCAGCCTGGATTCCTACGACGCCTGTTGCTGCGCCATACACGGCAACGGTCATTTGCCAGATGGAGCATAAACTGTGCGTCATCTGAAAAGGCAACCTGTCGCCATTCAGTGGACGGCCATCTGCGCTTGTGGCGTGCAAATTCAGCCTTCGTCGCTAGCAGCTAGTATGAGTCCGGCTGTGAAGGTGCACATGCAGCGACGTTCACTGGAAGGTCGTTGAGGACACACTGTTGGTAGCCCCTTGGATATACTGCTGGTAGCCCCTTGTTCATCTGAGTGATCAGCTGCTGAACAGTGGCACGTCCAGTCACCCCTACCCATCTCGCAGCGGTCGTTCACTCCTGCTATCCACAGCCCGTGGTGTACCACAGGTGCCTTGGGGCCGGTTTTGGATAGCGCCATTTTTCCACACACGGTACACCTTAACCATGGTGGCAAGCGAACGGTTTACAAACTTCGCCCACTCAGAAAGGTTCCCATCCTTGGCCCAAAAGCCAACGATCATGCCCTTTTGTATGTCAGATAAAGATCATGGCTGCACCGTTTTGTGCATCGCCCCAACAAGCTCTATGTACCCTCAACTGTCAGTGCACCCACGTGCCGTCTGTGAGTGGGTGTCCAACGTTGAATTTGAACATAGTTGGTCGTCACTAATGGTTCTCGTGACGCTCACATCAGCACAATCCGTTGTAAGTCTGTATCCAGAAACTCAATTAGTCATTCATTCGGTCCACTCAGATTATCCCAGTCACTGTCCGCGGCTCGTGTTCTTGCGGTAGCGTTCTCGCTTCCCGCGCACGGGGTCCCGGGCTCGATTCCCGGCGGGGTCAGGGATTTTCTCTGCCTCAACTACCCAGTTGTTTGTCTTTCATCTTCATCCTCATTCGCTCGCAAGTCGCCGTAGTGGCGTTAAAGAACTTGTGGAGCGTCGGCCGAACCGCCCCGCGAGGGGGCTCCCGGCCACCAATGCCATACACTCATTAACACAGTCACTTATGGGTGTCTGTGCTTAATCACAATATTTCCATTAGCCAAATATCATCTCAAAATACTTGATGAAGAGCTACCTTTCTTAATGCAGCTAGTCATATTTATGTACTGGTCAGACCATACCGTTCTGTGTTCAAAACATTAGAAAAAAGGCGCTCAGCAGTAGTCTAACGTAGGAGAACAAACGTTCCACCACTGTATGTGTGTGCTCTGCCCACTAGGCTGCCAGACAGTTTCACTGTGGTTGTCTGTCCTCCGCCGTCAACAAGCTAGCACTCGGCTTGCAGAGAACTTCCTGCACTCTGCTGTCCTGCAGTCAATAAACTCGCAACTCGGCTCACAGTCCTCTCTCCTTTCCGCACTCTTTAATCCAAATAACACTCCCTCACCAGAGAAGGCATACCATTACTCCTCAGTGACTTATCAAACCATAGTAGTGCCAACCTTAGTATCAAAGGAAGAATAGTGCCACCCTTGGCACAAAATACAGGACTGTGCAGAATCGTATGGTGTAATGTGCAGTGGTCAAGTATGTCTGTGCCCTCGTCTTCCCCGTGGTTTAAGAGAGTCTGGTATCCAGGTAGTGTAAAGGGACTAGCACGTGGTAAAGTGGAAATCATCAAGGGTGGCTACTGGGAGGTGTTGATGATAATAACTGTCGGCTTGCCCGCTCATTGGGCGAAATAGCATTATCCCTTGCGCAGGCATTCTATCCTCTTTAACGACTTGCGGCAGAGGTTCCTCTAGATTTTGTGGCATTGACTTTCATACTAACTGTGGCTTACAAGCAATAGAGTATTCTCAATTTTGGCCGGCCGGAGTGCCCGAGCGGTTCTAGGCGCTATAGTCTGAAACCGCGCGACCGCTACGGTCGCAGGTTCGAATCGTGCCTCGGGCATGGGTGTATGTGATGTCCTTAGGTTAGTTAGGTTTAAGTAGTTCTAAGTTCTGGGGGACTGATGACCACAGATGTTAAGTCCTATAATGCTCAGAGCCATTTGAACCATTTTATTCTCAATTTTATATTAAAAAAACGCCTTTGGCTGGAAGACTAAAATGCAACTGGGCTTACCGTAATTGTGTAATCTAGAATGAGTACAGCGTCTATTCGTGGGAAAAGAGCTCAATAAATTTAAATGGTACAATACATGGAAGCCCGCATTCACATACATTCTATGGAGTACACAGTAAAAGAATGGATTTTGAACGCATAGTCGTTCACAGACTAGCCTAGACAGGGCTTGACCGAAAAGGGTTTGTAATAGTCTTGGGGACTGACATTTCTGTGGAGGGATTTCTTCCGAGCCTGGGGCTCTTGCTGGGATAAGCGGTTTCCTGCAAGTAGCATACGGACACACTAATGGGTTTGTTTCCTGTCCGGCAGGGCGTGCAACAGTCTACAGCACGTGTTACTAGTAATTATTTGAAATATATGTTGAAAGGTTGACAAAACTGTGACCAGTCTCCATTTTATGATAATTTATTTTTCATTTATCGGTTGTGGCTGGTTTGTTCATCTTCGGACGAGGTGTAGGCTACCTTGGAATGTGGCAGTCTGGTTGTCAGTTGACGACGTCAACGAATGAGAAAGCAAGGAACTGTGTGAAGCGTCTTGAGCTCCGCAGAAATGTTAACACATTTGAAATACAATGGCAAGCGAGGAGCTGGAGGTGACAAGGTGCCAGGTCACAAAAACGTAACAGTTAAACCATAGAAGACTGTACTCTAACTAGTTGTGATATATTTCTTTAACACCATGAGTCTGAGAAAATCGAACGACTGCAGCTGACTGGGCAGTACAGTCCCATAATTAGAAAATAAACAATTTAACTCAAGATATTAAACTGTCGATTTTCACCACACTCCAGTGGTGCTGTTACACTGTAAAAGAACACTGTGACACAAATTGACAACAATAAAATAAGGTATAAATAAAATTTAAATAACAATACCTAGCTAGCTTCAGCAACAAGCAGTAACTATCCGAATGGCACAGAAATCAGAAGAAGTGACGTGTATTTACAGACAGACAAGTGATTACAATTTCAGAAAACCTGGATGGTTTATTCAAGGAAAAGTTCTTCACAAATTGTGCAGGTCAACGACGGGTTGGTCAACTTCTGGCCCTTCGCTAGCAGTTATTCGCTTGGCATTGTTTTATAGAGTTTCTGGGTGCCCCCACGAGGGATCTCGTACAAACTTCTGTCCAAATGACGCGTTACATTGTCAAAATCCCGAGGTGGTTGTAAAGCCCTGGTCGTAATCCTTCAAATTTTCTGTCATGGCGAGACATCTGGTGATCTCATTGGGGGAAGTAGGCTTTGGCAACCACGGAGACCAACAGCAGAGACACTTCCCCCGTGTGCGGAAGGGCGTTATATTGATGAAAAGTAAGCTGAAGATGGCTTCCCAGTAAGGGAATCAAAATTGGGTGCAGAATATCGTCGACGTACTGCTGTGCTATAAAGGTGTCGCGGTTGGCAACTAAAGGAGTGAGAATCAGGCTCGTATTCCATTGCTGTTTGGTGTGTCTCCAGACACATCTCCGTTGGTCATCGGTGTTTAGTTCTAAGCGGGTCTTATCACTGAGGACAATTCTACTCCAGTCAGCGAGATTCCAGGTTCCGATGACCTATGAACATTGGTCCAGAGGTGTGGATTCTGGCGTTCATTCTGGAAACATTTTTAAAGCATGTTTTGGCACTTAATGATAATGCACTGTCAGTGCAGCCTCTGTAGGCCATGCCTGAAAATGAATCTGTAACGTTCGAAACAAGTCGCTTTATATAAATACTGCAATTGTTGACAGAATCGTTAAGAAACGTTTTAAGAAATAAGAGTGACATAAAATAATTACCAGCGTTTGTTAACGCATCCGTTAACCTCCATTTAAATACACTACTGGCCATTAGATTTGCTCCACCACGAAAATGGCGTGCTACAGACACGAAATTTAACCGACGGGGAGAAGATTCTGTGATATGCAAATGATTAGCTTTTCGTAGCATTCACACAAGGTTGGCGCCGGTGGCGACACCTACAACGTGCTGACATGAGGAAATTTCCAACCGATTTCTCATACACAAACAGCAGTTGACTGGAGTTGCCTGGTGAAACGTTGTTGTAATGCCTCGTGTAAGGAGGAGAAATGCGTACCATTACGTTTCCGACTTTGATAAAGGTCGGATTGAAGCCTATCACGATTGCGGTTTATCGTATCGCGACAGTGCTGCTCGCGTTGTTCGAGATCCAATGACTGTTAGCAGAATATGGAATCGGTGGGTTCAGGAGGGTAATACGGAAAGCCGTGCTGGATCCCAACAGCCTCGTATAGCTAGCAGTCGAGATGAAAGGCGTGTTATCCGCATGGCTGTAACGGGTCGTGCAGCCACGTCTCGATCCCTCAGTCAACAGATGGGGGCGTTTGCAAGACAACAACCATCTGCACGAACAGTTCGACGACGTCTGCAGCAGCATGGACTATCAGCTCGGAGACCATGGCTGCGGTTACTCTTGACGCTGCATCACAGACAGGAGCGTCTGCGATGATGCACTCAACAACGAACCTGGGTGCACGAATGGCAAAATGTCACTTTTTCGGATGAATCCAGGTTCTGTTTACAGCATCATGATGGTCGCATCCGTGTTTGGCGACATCGCAGTGAACAGCCATTGGAAGCGTGTATTCGTCATCGCCATACTGGCGTATCACCCGGCGTGGTGGTATGGGGTGCCATTGGTTACACGTCTCGGTCACCTCTTGTTCGCATTGACGGCACTCTGAACAGTGGACGTTACAGTTCAGATGTGTTACGACCCGTGGCTTTACCCTTCATTCGATCCCTGCGAAACCCTACATTTCAGCAGGATAATGCACGACCGCATGTTGCAGGTCCTGTACGGGCCTTTCTGGATACAGAAAATGTTCGACTGCTGCCCTGGCCAGCACATTCTCCAGATCTCTCACCAATTCAAAATGTCTGGTCAATGGTGGCCGAGCAACTGGCTCGTCACAATACTCCAGTCACTACTCTTGATGAACTGTGGTATCGTGTTGAAGCTGCATGGGCAGCTGTACCTGTACAAGCCATCCAATCTCTGTTTGACTCAATACCCAGGTTTATCAAGGCCGTTATTAAGGCCAGAGCTGGTTGTTCTGGGTACTGATTTCTCCAGATCTATGCACCCAAATTGCTTGAAAATGTAATCACATGTCAGTTCTAGTATAATATATTGTCCAATGAATACCCGTTTATCATCTGCATTTATTCTTGGTGTAGCAATTTTAATGGCCAGTAGTGTAACGCTGGTGTTAGCTCAAGTCTAAATTAAATAATTTAAGCAACCCTTTGGTACCACAGATAACTACGGATAGCAGGTCACACAGTGTACAAGCCAAGGCGCTCACCAAAGAAGTCCGTAAGACTCTGCCAGTCTACATTGCCCATGATTTCTGCAGATACCAAATATGGAATATCAAGGTCGTCCTCCACCAAATCTGAGTAACGTATCTTTTGGGCATATGAGTGGAAAGCTTAGCAACACGCGTTTAAGATGATTTTTCAATTGCAGCAATTGCTTACTGAGTCCAAGTCCCACATAACTCCCAGCCCTGGTCTTTGGGTGTATATCCTCCAGTTACCAGCTGTGAACAACTGTGGGCGAATTCAGCCGATCCAATGTTAACTCGACGCGACAGAGAGACCATTTGCCACCTGACGGGACACGATGGGTCCACTGAGTGGCGGAAGGTGACCGTTTCAGATGAATCACGTTTCATGCTCCATCGGACAAATGACCTTTGGTGTGTACGTCATGAAACGACTGAAAACAAACATCCTGCAACAATCGTCAGAAGAGTCAGGGCGGAGGAGTAAGCTTTGGGATCTGGGCAATCTTTTCGTGGTTTTCCCTGGGTGATCTTGTCAGTCACGAAGGCACAGTGTATAAACACAAGTATGCACCTGTGCTAGGGGACCATTTCCACCCCTAAATGCCGTTTGTTTTCCTCGGCACGATTTCATCTACTAGTAGGATAATGCAACATGTCACACAGCTGTCAATGTATGTGCGTGGTACGAAGAGTATCAGAATGAGTTTACCGTATTCCTCTGGCGACATCGATCGGGCTGTTCGCGCCATCGATCATCAACCGAGAAACCTAGCGCAGCTGCCCACGGTGCTGGAGTCGGCATGGCTCAACATCCCTGTCTGTACCTTCCAATACCTCATTAACACTCTTCCTACACTTCTCGAAGCGGTCAACGCTGCAAAAGTTTGTAATTCAGGCTTTTAGCAAGTGATCTCAGTAATGTGTCTGGACAGTGCAGTTACGCCTGAATTGGTCCGTTGGACGGCTTTTGCATTACCTGGCTGTGACTACCAAAAAGAAGCTGGAGTGTCTTGAAGGGACATTCCCATCTGTTATCCTATACAAACCAAGGACAAGCGCGTCCCACAGTTGGCCAGGACAAGGCCACATAGCGCAAAAAGTAGCAGATACGCCTTGGGTAGTTTACCCTGACGCCACACTGTCCGAAAATTCGCTATTCCTACACCCACTCGTATCTTTTTTCCATGAAAATTCCCTAGTCAGCAATCCCGTGCTTAATAACTTGCTATTAACACGAACAAAGTGGTAATCAGTGTCAAATTTAAAGGAATGAAAGTGAAAGTATGGGGCAGTTTACTAGCCGGTTCAAACAATTTAGATTAATTTGTTTTATTGGCCAATTAAAGTTTGGCAGTCGAATAAGCCATTATTAATTAAATCCGTCGTATGAAGATCTTGCACTACCATTCCTCTAGATGACAAATTTGAGCCAAATAACTTACTGCACAATAAGGATTCTTTAATCCACTGTTAAGTTTCGCAATAGATACCAACACCTTGTTGCCCATGCCAGTTTGTAGTGGCGGTGGTTTGTAATGTGATAGGAAGTGCAATTTGTTAATACTCAAGTTGAGAGGTACGAAGAATGAAGGAGGTTACCAAATTCTCTTAATTGTATTAGCTACGATAGGGAGATTCGGACTCAACGGCTATACAGATGACTATGCAGAAAGAAAGAGGAGCCACTTCGCTAATATCTTCTTCTGACTCTAGGAAATATTCCCTTTAGGTGTTTACACGTTGCTGATACTTTTAAGAGACGGTCGTGTGGTTGGACAGCTTTCAGTAAATTAATTCAGCCTCTTCCGCACATAGCTGCAGTTTTTAAAAATATATCCATATCGTCTCTTCATGTACTCCCCCTGTTCCTCCCTACCGCATGTCATCTATATTGCGTTCTGAACAATCTGTTTCATATTTATACCTTGTTTTTTCGTCCAATTCTAGCCTACTACTGCTACGTGCATTGCCAAATAAGTATTCTAGGGTAAATTAGTACTTCTTCTGATAGCGAAGATACAGAAAATCAATGAGTGCGTAAATTGGCTGAGAAGCTAGTGACGTCGCAGTGTTACGTGCTACAGCCAGAGGTCACTGTGAAAAATGGACATGTACAGTGAAATGCAGAACTCGTGTTCAGGATTTCCATAGGGACACACAGTACATGAACAACTTTTCTTCATTGTATTCAACTAAACATGTCTGACGTAAAAGAACGGTGGATTTCAGAATACATCCTGTGAGAAGTGTGAAGACAGTAAGAGAGAGGCTCAGAGCACAGAGGTCTCAAGACCGCTGCAAAATTGACTGCCCCCTCAAAACTGAAAGGCATAGAACGAAGACAAAGTTAATCAGTTCAGTAATAGCATAATTATATAGGGTATATACTCGTAAAAGTACACATTTTTTGTTAAAAAAAAAACTTGCAGCAATGTTATATCGGTTACTCATGCAACCCCTAGATTGACATCTTGGTAAAGAGTATAATTGTTAAACAGTTATTATTAATGGAGTAATACAAGTTTTCCTAAAATATATCATTGCTAAGAGTAAGCAGACCTGGGGCAAGAGTGTGCAGTGCGTATTTTTACCCCAAACTGAAGATAATAAAAAGAATTGCAAACTAATACACAAAAACAAATTACGAAATCTTTATTTTTTGGTGAATTGAAGAAGTAGATGTCGTAATAATCTGAGAGTAAGGTCGGAAAAACTTTTATCAAGGAAAACGTTGTGCTGCACTTTTGCTTGTTCTCCCTCCAATGAAAAAGTTTTTGTGAATGGGTCGAGCTCTCACTACCTTTGCCGGTTTTAAGACTTTTCTTAAGGCAGCATCTGAAAGCAAGCTTCGGGTGCTTGCCGTATTGAGATTGCATTTTCAATAAGGCCAAGAGCTTCATAGTAGAGTGGCTCTGTTAATAGTTGTCGAGTTGATGTTCTCAGTAGGTTTCTGGGAGAAAAAGAGTCACTATGGAAGACGTGATTATATTCTAAGTGTATTTGAGAGGTAGTTATGTTTGAAAAAACCGCTTCCCAGAGTAAGAAGAACTACGGAAAAGAGACATTAATTTACCTAAAGTGAACAATGATGCACTTGTGATAAATAAAGCCAACTGTAACGTACCCTCTCTCTGTTATTGTTTTTGTTTTTTTTGTTATAGTTTTTTATTGTAGTTGTAGAGATATGAAATTATGGTAGCGGTTTGCTTAGTCAGCCGTACTTCGGAATTTTTTTACATTAAATGGAGCCTGAAACTTGCATAATAAAAACTTCGCGTGAAGTGCGATTTGCGGCATAAACAAAAATGAATTGCGGAGATGCAATCCAGTAAAGCTTTAGAACAATGCGCACGACTGACTAGACACATTCAGAGGGTACGTACATTCGCGTACGAGTGGTTGCGATCTGATGAGAAAGATCTATTTTAAATTTTTTTGTGTAAAATAATTACGTCGTAACACACTCGGAGATTACGAACGTACAATCAGGGTAGAGGCACGTATTTTCCATCATTCCCCGTGGCCTGGGTAAAACACATCGAAATTAATCTTAGCGGCCACCAAAGGAAAGTAGTGAGCACAATCACGTACCTCTATTGTTGAGCAGCGCCGTCGTAAAGATCGTCGCCTCCATCTAAAATTCGCCTTCTCGAATTAACAGAATAATTTGTACTCCATTGGTATGGGATTCAGGCTTGATCTTGACAGAAATTATAAAACACATTTTTCATCATTTAACACCTTCATTCAACACACACATAGACATGAAACTATACAGTACGTCGTTACGCCAGCACATCAGAACAAAAAAGGCAGTTAATACTAGAAGTAATAAAAGAATCTCGAAATTAGTCCTTTGTCTCTCAATGATAAAAAAGTTTTTTAGAGTATTCCTCTGGTATGACAGTCGAACAAATTTTCTTCTTGTATCTTTGAGATTAAATTACGACATTTTTTAGTTCCTTTTTACAACAAAGAAATACTTGAACTCATTAGAAGGTACTACAAAAGACAAAATACTGCCTATGTGGTAAAACTCCACGAATACACAGCCGGAAAAAAATACCTTCTAGAGGTTTCCAATTCGCTCAAGATTTATTGTTTCAACAGTGCATATGGTGTACATGAAACGATTACATTTTGAGATCAATAGCACAGACGGTTCTGAGGTACCAGGTATCGGCTGACTCATGCTGAAACATCCATATTCTTACGTGGTATAGCTTCCACGGGTTGCAGTGCAGGCGCTGACTCTGGTATCCACTCGATCGTACACATGGCGAATACTGCCTGAGTTACGTTACGCCACGTCTGTACGACCTGCTCACGTAGTTCTGTAAGACTTGTTGGTTGATAAGAGACACGAGTCGTCCCAACATATCCCCCACCTACTCGACAGGAGACTAGACCAGAGATCATGCCGGTCAGATAAGTTTCACTGGAAGTGTGCGGCCGAGCGTTATCCTGTTGGAACAACAGCTCACCTTCCTGTTGCAAGAATAGCAAAATAGCCACTATAACACCATTCTGCACGCACCGAGTGCTGGTTAGTGTACCCAGTAGAGATACCAAAGGTGAATGAGAGCTGTAACTTATCACACTCCAGACCGTAAGGCCTACCGTGGGGCCAGAGTGTATTAGACAAATGCACTCCATGAGACAGCTCTCACCACGTACACGTTGTACATCAAACGACCATCACTTGCATGCAGGGAGAATCTTCTTTCGTCACTGAAGACCACATCGCTACTGTTCGTCCTCTGACGGTACCAGTCGAGCCGTGCACGTCGATGTTGTGGCGTGAGTGGAGCTAGAGATATGCGTGCCCGTGCTGAAAATCGGTTCGTGTTGACTCATCGGAGCTCTGACGCCCTGTTATCAGTGCTGTGGTAGGTGCCACAGATGCCCTTACAATACGACGAACCTGGTGGGCGTCTGTGCTACGTGGACATCCAGACCGTCGTCTACAGGTGTGAAAATGTTCACATGACCACTGATACCAGCATCATTGCGACACGTCCAGCTTGTGCGGAAATTTTCAGAAAGAACCATCCCGCCTGACACAAGGCCACAATCTGACTCATTTCAAACTCGCTCAGTTGGCTGTAGGGAGCACGAGTGCGTCTCTGTGGCATGGTTGTCTGCTTGTTTCACACGTTTGCACACACTGAGCCTTCAGGCCGTGAGCATTCCCTACTAAAGGATAGAAGCGGATGGCACTCTGGTAGCTATGCCATTACGCTATCTGTTGGCGGACAATGTTGAAACCATTACCAGTTCATCTACTATAATTTAGGTGGCAAATGCCGTCATCATATCAAAATCGACGTAGTCTTTCCAGGTATAATTTTTTTTTTTTTTCCGGCAGTGTAGTTTGTTGATCGAGTAGAAGTACGCACTGCTACTTAATGCCCATTATACCTGTGTACCTTAACCCCATTCCGTTATTTTCTTGTTATTTTCTTTTTCTACAGTCTACTGTCAACACACACAATTAAACTAGTGGAGATCAAGGAAGATATTGGAAGCTTATAGTCGCCAGCTCTGTTACCGAGTTGGTATAATTTTTAAATAGATTTAGTGTCGCCTAACAGTCAAAACTATACAAATTATGCAGCTAAGCGCATGTGAGCTTCGGACTGTAAGCAGGTCCCAGAACAGTACTGAGGAGATGATGATGAATGCCGTGCTGTAGTGAACAATTCTGCCTAGCAACGTAACGACAACTACTGATAGTGAACCGAAAATGAATTTTTCCTCGTTTCAGTGATGTGAGACTGCGACGATGATGGATGATTCACTCAGTACTGCAATGACTAACCGGGCATAGCAAATCATCATAAAACCATAACTGACAATTAAAATCAGCAGTTCGCATCGCTGATGAGACTGTGCGGACTCACAAACGGACTTTATACCTTACGCGAGGAACAACTTTCTTTAGAGGTTTTCAGGTGCTGTTCCACGTTATCCGACGGGGACAAGCATCAATGTGCGTCGCGTCTCCATTCCACCGACCGAGCTGTAGCAGTAGCGGCTCAACATTAACAGTGACAACAAAAAGGGGAGAGGGGACGTCACAAAATGTAATTCACAAAGTGATTGTAGGTACCTGTAGTTACCTGTTGTAATTTACGTTTTTGTTGAAATGTGCATGCGTTATAGAAGTAGCAGGACGTTGAAAGCAGACTGGGATTTTGTTACACTGCTCAGACGAGCAGCGGAGTCACACAGGCAGCCAGGACAACCAAACAGGGGTGCGAGTCGATGCCCTGTAGACTGCTGGACTCTCTTTTGCAGTCCATGTCTCGGCACCGGGTACACAACAGCCAACACGGATACGATCTCCTGTGGTATAAGGCCACCATCTGCTATCGTTTGATGGCCCAGAAGTGGAATGAGAAGGAGCTCTGTTTTTAGCAAGTTCCAGGAGGACACTGTAGTGCACAAAACGTAGAAGACTGTGTTCTTTGGTACGCACCAGATGCTGTAAATAACAACTAGGAAATGTGGTGAGAATCCACAGTATGGGGCACATTTGAAAACGCAGCATAAGAAATGCCAGAATTGGCTACTGTCAGTAAACTGCAGGTTAGAGAGGGAAACTCAACTGAGCCAATGAGGACCCTACTTGCTGTCGACAGAGAAAGATAGAAAGAAAATGCGACAGTTTTCTTCACCATAATTTGGTAGAATGTCCGTTAATAGTTAACTGCCTGAAGCAGAACTCAGGGAAGGGGATCAACATTTTCTAAGAAGTTCCACAGCTCAGCCAATCCACACAGAGCAAAAAACACAATACTCAGGAACATGAGTAATCATTTTGGTAAGCATTTGGTGCAAAATTAGTTCTTCAGTGGGAGCCTCGAAGTCTTGATCGCCGAGAGCCTTATTTGCCTGATCTCCTGGAGACACCATCCCAGAGAACATGAGCTGAGGATTCCGGGCTAATTGACTCAGTTACTGGTGAGTGTTGTTGGTGTGCCGCCAGTAAATGATTCTGCAGACGCTTCAACCTCAACCTGCAATTTGCTAGGGTGAAATCGAACTGTGCTTGCGAAATGATGCATAGGGACAATAACGTCATTGTTACAGAGTTTCAATAACTTCAAGCTTCACTTTGGAGACCTACATTCAGAGTCGAATGAACAGTTTCCTTTCGACTCCAGCCACAGATGCAAAATATTCCCTTCTTTACTAGTACCTGTCTTTCATATCAACGTCATGACAATCACTTCCTGACTGCAAATATTTGAGTTACGCTGTAATCAGAATATGGGCCCAGACACTTTTATGAGATTTGCAAGATTTTACTTTCATGTTGTTATTGCTTTTCAAATACTTTAAAAGCCAATGTAGCCCATAGATGCCCGGAACCTTTCTCACGGAGCTGTATGATTTTCACATTATCATTTATTAGTAAACAAAGATAACAACTGTAAAGTAATTTGTAATTCTCAGTCCTGCAAGGAGATTTTTGCAGTGGGCCAACAATGACCCCCATGGGCACATAAGTCGTACACTGCTAGGGAAAAGAGTAAACAAAACCAAACATATTTTACGCTAATAAAGGTTTATTAATTGAAATTTGATAATCATTCCTTATTATTACAACTTATTAACTATTAATTAGTCGCATTAGGTAGGTAAGTAACATAACACATAGTACAGCTATGAATTTGTCTCGCAAATATGTCACATATGCCACACTATTTGACAGTTTTATTTTCATAAAGAGCACACATCTGCTTCTGACCTGACCAAGGAGAATGATATGTTTAGCTTAATTGTTTCTTGCAGAAACAGGTCTAGTCGTCCTCATTTGTCACTGTGGCCTAGGTTGAGTTTCAACGTTGCCAAATTTATGGAGATCTGCCTAGCACTCTGTTGTACCAGACTGGCGCATGTGTTTCGCGGGTCAGCTTGCATTCAGGCGACCTGGACAGGCAGCAGGGTCGTTTTCGACCACTTAGGAGTATATGGGTTAACGGAATATACCGAATCAGATATAATTGTAATTCTTGCTTTATGTAGTAGCTATTGAATTCTTAATTCATTACTTTAGAGGGTGTTAAATTCATTTATTTCAGATAACAGTGACACCTTACATAACTCCACTGTAAAAAACTACATGCCACCCCCACCCCCGGCTACATACGATCCCACTGCAGTAATACTCAGTAATACTGATGTACTCTCCACTGTTGCGTGGTCACGAAAACACCGGAGCGGGCACTCTACGTGCCGAAATGAAGAGGCCGGAGGCGGAGTGGGGGCGGTGAAGCGGCAGGGTGCGCTGAAAGGACAGGCGGCGGGCGAGTTGCCGCGCCCCCAGGAGCGGCCGCTGTATTCAATTTGGGCCAACAGCGGCGCTGCGCGCGGCGGCCCTGCCCCGGCCCACCTTAATGGGTTTCCGTGCTCGCCGCGGCACGGCCGGCCCTGTCTGGCCGAGCCTCGTTACCTCAGGGCGTCCGTGGCTGAGGCGGCGCCCGTGCCCGGCATCCAGAGGAGAGGACGGCCGCCTCTCCACTCTAAAGACACCGTCCTCTCCCCACTACACGCGTGACATTCCTCCCATTTATTTATCCACCTAAATAAAAGGCTCCACTTTCATCTCTATCCAACGCCACAATCCTTAACACAGCCAACAAATATTAACTAACTCTTCCGTTTGGCTGTAAAATTTTCACCCCATGAGACAAGGCTAATTTTCCAAACAATAGGGCCCTTTTTTTTTCAACTCTCAGTGGGTAGTAAAATTAAAACCGCAGTAAAACTCCGGTGAAGCTCTGCGCAGATGTTGCGCAGTGTCTCTAATGTGCCCTCTATCGTGTGACGTCGCAATTTTCGGTTCTGAGCATCTACCGTGATGGGATAGTGATAATCACATTTACAGATGGAGGTGGTATTGCATACACGACGTCCATTGGTGAAAATGTCACTTCTACTCAGGTGACTCATGTGAAGAGATGTCTGATTACGTTCGCACGACGGGAATTAACAGACTTTGAATGTGGATTGGAAGTTGGAGCTAGACCCATGCGATATTCCATTCCGGAAATCGTCAGATATTCCGAGATCCAAAGTGTCAAGAGTGTGACGATTATACATAATTTCAGGCCTTTACCGCTCACCATGGACAAGGTAGTATAATTTTAATTAATATTGTGTTTATACTGGTTGCTGCCAGCCGCCGTGGCCGTGCGGTTCTGGCGCTGCAGTCCGGAACCGCGGGACTGCTACGGTCGCAGGTTCGAATCCTGCTTCGGGCATGGGTGTGAGTGATGTCCTTAGGTTAGTTAGGTTTAAGTAGTTCTACGTTCTAGGGGACTTATGACCTAAGATGTTGAGTCCCATAGTGCTCAGAGCCATTTGAACCATTTTATATTGGTTGCTGGTGAGGAGGAAAGTTAGTTATTAGTATTTTATTAACGATCTCATTCATAAGCAGCCATATCACAGTCATCATAGTCGCTCAAGAAAGTTATAGTTAAGCTTTACTTGTTTAATCAGAATCGGACGATGACTCTCCTTGTCCGCAGTCTCGATGATTCGAAGCGATCTGCAATCCTGTGTAAACATAATGTCTTGGTTTTCTTGTGTTGCGTAGTCAGTTCAAATGGTTCAAATGGCTTTGAGCACTGTGCGACTTAACTTCTGAGATCATCAGTCGCCTAGATCTTAGAACTAATTAAACGTAACTAACCTAAGGACATCACACACATCCATGCCCGAGGCAGGATTCGAACCTGCGACCGTAGCGGTCGCTCGGATCCAGACCGTAGCGCCTAGAACCGCACGGCCACTCCGGCCGGCGCGTAGTCAGTCGGGAAACCTGAGATCAAGCTGAAAGTTTGCTTTGATAGAGTTTAATCATCCGATGAAGTAATGGAGCTCTTGGAGCTAATAATTGCAGGTTCGTTTCCATTTCGTCGGAAGTTCCCTTCTGATTACCAACGAAACGACACCTTCGTGAAAATTTCCAATTAGAAAATACATTTATAATGAAATTCTTTTCATACCTTAGATGTAAGTGCTTAGTATATATTCTCTTGATTAGCATACTATATATTTTCAATCTCTTTCTTCCAGTAATCTCGATAGCAAAATTACAGTTATTCAATGCGGCTATTCGGCACGGAGAAGATCCTAGAAGTCCTCTCAACACACACCAGAGAGAATATTACAAAGAGTAAGTATGCACTCATGGAAAAGTAATAGTACTGTATTACTTTGCGCATCGATTCTGCGAGTATATAGATGGTCAAGTAGGAAACGTAATTCACTCATAGAATTGTGCAGGGATAATTAGGAGACTATAAAGAGATATTACAGTAGTGGCCGATGACCTCCTTCATTTAACGACCGAGAACAGCGGCAGCTGCATAGAGTTGACAAAGCTAATAGGCAAGCAACGTTACCGAAATGAACGTAGAAATCAATGCGAGACGTACTACGAACGTATCCGTTTGGACACTGCGGCGAAATTTGTCTTTAATGGACTGTGACAGAAGACTACCCACACGAGTGCCTTTACTAACAGCGCGCCATCGCATGCAGCGCCTCTCCTTGGCTCTTGATAATATCGGTTGGACCCTAGACGACTGGAAAACCGTCCCCTGGTCAGATAAATCCCGGTTTCAGTTGGTAAGAGCTGATGGTAGGGTTCGAGTTAGGCGCAAACCCCACGAAGCCATCGACCCAAGTGTCAGTTGCTTACATGGAGTGGACTCTGGTCCATTTGAACCGATCACTGACTACTGTTCGGCTACTTCATTTCGAGCCACTCATGTACCTCATGTTCCCAAACAACGAAGCAATTTTAATGATGACAGTGCGTCATGTCACAGGGCCATAATTGTTCGTGAATAAAGAACATTCTGGACTCAAAATTAGAATCTATTCATTTTTATTGCTCGTTTGATTTTGATCTTGTTGCTCGTACGTCGTATCGGGCTACTTTTGTTTCATTTGTTATAAAAGCGATTGTTCTTATCTGGACTTACAGGTCGGTATTGAGGTAAATCAATTACGGTTATATTTCTTAACACATTGTAAAGCAACATCGATCGTACATGTATTTATTTATTAGATAATAACTTCCATTTGCAACTTATTAAAGATTTTGCAGACATTTAGCACAGCTGCTGCGGAAGCAAAAACAATTATCGCTGATCGCCATTTCATCCGCCATTACGCGGACTTTTTAAATTTCAATATATTTAAAACCGCACTCTAAGGCGCAACAAATGCTTAAAATATGGAATAAATGATCCTGGCGAGTATTTAAACACAAAATCTTTGACTAACTACCAGAACGTAAGTACAAAAGGGTAAAACATACGACCCTAGCTAGAGTGTATGAAACTGCGTAAGTAATTGACATTTAATTTCAAATTGTACTGATAGCGAGGAGTGAGTTATTTTACGATGTTTCTTGCAAATCTTTTTATTGCCTCATATATATACGAATTGCAGAGCCCACGTATATCAAGTGCAACAGTATAGCTTAAGTGACGTTTTTTTAAATTAGATGCTAACAAATATGAACCATTTAGTGTGCGAAAGTGTTAGCTTGACGTTAAAGTAAATTTTCACCACTTTCAGGTGACATTAATACGAGCTACGCATACAGCGACGACTCTGCTCTTCTACCATCTCAAACATCTTAATACAACATTTTTTTACCTTATATACCACAAAATTTATTCCTGTAAACTTTCTGAACAGAGCGGCAGAACCGATGATTTTCGGTGTTCAAAATGGCTCTGAGCACTATGGGACTTAACATGTTAGGTCATCAGTCCCCTAGAACTTAGAACTACTTAAACCTAACTAACCTAAGCACATCACACGCATCCATGCCCGAGGCAGGATTCGAACCTGCGACCGTAGCAGTCACGCGGTTCTAGACTGAAGCGCCTAGAACCGCACGGCCACCACGGCCGGGTATTTCCGGTGTTTTAGGAAGTTTTCCCACTTGTTGGAATGTTGCGAAAAATTCCAGCTGCTAGCGTCGGGCAAACAATAGCGGAAATTTGGGAGGTTTCCCATCCAAAACTCGCATTGGCTGTGGGCGCACTAGTAAGCCACTTTGAGTATCTCCTAATCCAGAGTACGTGAGAAGCCCTTTTCATTGCAGTGCGAGCAACGAGAGTTCCCATGAGAATTGCATAAAAGCCAATAGGTTTTCCTAGAACAGAATGCAGAGAAGGAGCCACAGCTACGTTTCCCTAAACAATTGCATTTCCACGCCTAGACATCTTTCTGTCAATCGTATGGGGAGGGCCAGTACTCTCCCAACCCTTAGCTCGTTAACAGAGTACATAACAAGAGCTGGACGAGTAACTTCTGCAAACATTCCCTGTATTCAGGAAAAGAGAGGGCCATTTCCAGTTGTTGCTGTGACAAGCCTCGCCATTTCCTCTCCTACAATAATTTTGAGAGGCATGTGGGAGTCGAGAGTCGTTCAGGAGACCCATTGGGGCGAGTAGATAGTGGCTGTTCGTGTTTGGTGCTTCTATAGCTGTTTTGGAGTTAGTGTCACGTGTAGCATTTGCGTTGTATTTTCACTGCATAGCTCACAATTTATGAGTCTGTTTCACAACTTTTGATTGCTTCTTCTCTGTATTTCTGTGTCATGCTAGGATCAAGAGTCGATGCTTCCCAGTATACCCACACTGTAAATTTCTCAGACTTTGGAAAAAGATTTTCATATCATTTTACAGTCTTCCAGAAAGCATTCATGTGCATATACAGAGACGCAGTATATCTGAATCTGAAGATCACCACACTGATGATGAAATAAAATAAAGAAAAAAAGTCTTCACATTGTATGCATTTACCTTTTGGAGAAAGTAATTGTAAATTAATCCAGCCTCTACTTGAACAATATTGATTGAGGGCAAAATAATTAGTATTCCGAAGTTAACTTTTTCTCACTCCATTATTTCGTCCCACAGTGGTCTAATGGGGTGGCCCTTTTCATTATAATAAGTATCGTCTCAGCATAATAGCTCACCGAATTTCAGTCTCACTCTTATGGTGTTTCTAATGTAATACAGGTGCCGTTACGAGAAAAATATTCTTTTCTTTTAGTCTGGAAAGATAAATGGACCCTTTCCTATTATAAGAATGGAACTGAATCTCATTTTGTTGGCGATGAAACTTAGGCTGCATTACCACAGAGCAAGAGTGAATAATTAGCGCTGTAATAGTTCGAAGATTCTGTTGTACGCTACCAAAGCACAAAATTGCTTGTTTGGCCACTTGTGTGTTGCGTTCACGAGTGTGACAGCCAGTTTGCACAAATAACAGCTGAAATCCGGTCGACTTGCACACCGCACGGTACTAAGCATACGGAATAGACAATCATCTACATCTACACTCCTGGAAATGGAAAAAAGAACACATTGACACCGGTGTGTCAGACCCACCATACTTGCTACGGACACTGCGAGAGGGCTGTACAAGCAATGATCACACGCACGGCACAGCGGACACACCAGGAACCGCGGTGTTGGCCGTCGAATGGCGCTAGCTGCGCAGCATTTGTGCACCGCCGCCGTCAGTGTCAGCCAGTTTGCCGTGGCATACGGAGCTCCATCGCAGTCTTTAACACTGGTAGCATGCCGCGACAGCGTGGACGTGAACCGTATGTGCAGTTGACGGACTTTGAGCGAGGGCGTATAGTGGGCATGCGGGAGGCCGGGTGGACGTACCGCCGAATTGCTCAACACGTGGGGCGTGAGGTCTCCACAGTACATCGATGTTGTCGCCAGTGGTCGGCGGAAGGTGCACGTGCCCGTCGACCTGGGACCGGACCGCAGCGACGCACGGATGCACGCCAAGACCGTAGGATCCTACGCAGTGCCGTAGGGGACCGCACCGCCACTTCCCAGCAAATTAGGGACACTGTTGCTCCTGGGGTATCGGTGAGGACCATTCGCAACCGTCTCCATGAAGCTGGGCTACGGTCCCGCACACCGTTAGGCCGTCTTCCGCTCACGCCCCAACATCGTGCAGCCCGCCTCCAGTGGTGTCGCGACAGGCGTGAATGGAGGGACGAATGGAGACGTGTCGTCTTCAGCGATGAGAGTCGCTTCTGCCTTGGTGCCAATGATGGTTGTATGCGTGTTTGGCGCCGTGCAGGTGAGCGCCACAATCAGGACTGCATACGACCGAGGCACACAGGGCCAACACCCGGCATCATGGTGTGGGGAGCGATCTCCTACACTGGCCGTACACCACTGGTGATCGTCGAGGGGACACTGAATAGTGCACGGTACATCCAAACCGTCATCGAACCCATCGTTCTACCATTCCTAGACCGGCAAGGGAACTTGCTGTTCCAACAGGGCAATGCACGTCCGCATGTATCCCGTGCCACCCAACGTGCTCTAGAAGGTGTAAGTCAACTACCCTGGCCAGCAAGATCTCCGGATCTGTCCCCCATTGAGCATGTTTGGGACTGGATGAAGCGTCGTCTCACGCGGTCTGCACGTCCAGCACTAACGCTGGTCCAACTGAGGCGCCAGGTGGAAATGGCATGGCAAGCCGTTCCACAGGAGTACATCCAGCATCTCTACGATCGTCTCCATGGGAGAATAGCAGCCTGCATTGGTGCGAAAGGTGGATATACACTGTACTAGTGCCGACATTGTGCATGCTCTGTTGCCTGTGTCTATGTGCCTGTGGTTCTGTCAGTGTGATCATGTGATGTATCTGACCCCAGGAATGTGTCAATAAAGTTTCCCCTTCCTGGGACAATGAATTCACGGTGTTCTTATTTCAATTTCCAGGAGTGTATATCTACATCCATACTCCGCAAGCCACCTGACGGTGTGTGGCGGAGGGTACCCTGAGTACCTCTATCGGTTCTCCCTTCTATTCCAGTCTCGTATTGTTCGTGGAAAGGAGGATTGTCGGTATGCTTCTGTGAGGGCTCTAATCTCTCTGATTTTATCCTCATAGTCTCTTCGCGAGATATACGTAGGAGGGAGCAAAATAGTGCTTGACTCTTCGGTGAAGGTATGTTCTCGAAACTTCAACAAAAGCCCGTACCGAGCTACTGAGCGTCTCTCCTGCAGAGTCTTCCAATGGAGTTTATCTATCATCTCCGTAACGCTTTCGAGATTACTAAATGATCCTGTAACGAAGCGCTCTGCTCTCCGTTGGAGCTTCTCTATCTCTTCTATCAACCCTATCTGGTACGGATCCCACACTAATGAGCAGTATTCAAGCAGTGGGCGAACAAGCGTACTGTAACCTACTTCCTTTGTTTTCGTATTGCATTTCCTTAGGATTCTTCCAATGAATCACAGTCTGGCATCTGCTTTACCGACGATCAACTTTATATGATCATTACATTTAAAATCACTCCTAATGCGTACTCCCAGATAATTTATGGAATTAACTGCTTCCAGTTGCTGACATGCTATTTTGTAGCTAAATGATAAGGGAACTATCTTTCTATGTATTCGCAGCACATTACACTTGTCTACATTGAGATTCAATTGCCATTCCCTGCACCATGCGTCAATTCGCTGCAGATCCTCCGTTGTAGATGCAAAAATTTTGTCATATACTTTCAGATGTTGCAATTTTAATGGCAGGCAGTGCACGTTACTAACAATTCTTCACATCGAAAAAAAATCGTTGGTCAGTGATATTAAACATACGATTTAATGTGTTTCTGCGTGGACTGTGATGATACGCAACACTCTATTTCACCAACAGGAGGATCGATAATTAATGTTTCCATAAGTTGCAGGGAGAGCTGGAACCAAGTTGGAATGTGTTTTTTTCCGCAGTTGCGGTGTAGCACCAAAAATAGGATTAAATGGTTCATTTGACGAAAGTAGAGAATATATCAAAAACGGCATTCTATAAAACTTTATGGAACTTGGAGTAGTACCAACATTCCTTACTAAAAATAACGGAGTTGTGAAAATTCTAAAAAAAAAAAAAGAAAAGCCCATACGCCCATACTTTATTGGTTTAATTTCAGACACAACTCTCATGATTTGTTCTAACTTTATATGCAATCTCCAGTGATAACTGTGGTGTATCACTGGAATACGGAATTTTTAAATACAGATCCAAATTTGCCATTATTAAACCTCTTTGTAAAAAAAAAAATTAAGTGTGGCAAGAAAAACATAAATAATTGTCACTCAGGTTCCTCACTCACTTCTTTCCCAAAATATACGAAAAAGTAATGTACTTATGGGAAATCTCATATTTAAGTAAAACAATTAACTTAGCACATCACAGTTTGGATTCCAGAAGTGTTTGTTGACCAAGACAGTCAATTATAAATTCACTCACCAAATATCACAAGCCTTAAATACACCGATGAGCCTTGTCGTTCCACTCTTCAAACACAGGTCAACAGAGATTCTGCTTGGCATTGATTCTACAAGTCCTTGATAGGTTTCTGAGAGTATACGGCACCTGATGTCTACGCATAGGTCTAGCAATTCCCGCAAATTGCGGGACGGTGGTTTAAGAGCACACAGTTGGCGCCCTATATGTGATCCAATGGGTACAGATCTGCAACATTTCCGGGCCAAGACGTCAGTGTGAGTTCAGTTTAATGTCCCTTAAACCACTGCAATACGATTCTGACCTTGTGACACGAAACAGTAATCCAGCTGGGAGATACTATTGCTGTCGGAGAAGGCTTCAACAACGAAGCGATGCAGGTGGTTCGCAATAACGTTCGCGTACTTCAGTTGTGTCATTATCCCTTAAGTTACTACCACAGATGCCATGGAAGCCCAACTCCGTGTTCCCTGTAGTATAATTATGCCTCCACTGGCCTGCATCTGCCGGCCGAAGTGGCCGTGCGGTTAAAGGCGCTGCAGTCTGGAACCGCAAGACCGCTACGGTCGCAGGTTCGACTCCTGCCTCGGGCATGGATGTTTGTGATGTCCTTAGGTTAGTTAGGTTTAACTAGTTCTAAGTTCTAGGGGACTGATGACCACAGCACTTAAGTCCCATAGTGCTCAGAGCCATTTGAACCATTTTTTTGGCCTGCATCTGTGGTGCGGTGCGTATTTCAAGAAGCCATTCGCTTGGATGACGGCGTGTAGGGACCCAGCCATCGACCTGGTAGCAAAAATGCGACAATTTGATCTTGATTGACTGTGGAAGCTCAGTGCCGCTGTGTACACTGAAATTGTAACTGACAATGTCTTCTTGTGTCAACACAGGACCACGTAGGGTCGTGTGCTGTGGAACTCCATGTTCAACAATGGACTTTGAACAGTGTGCTACAAAACACTTCCGCCTGTACCTGCACTCTATTCTGACATCAGATCTGCGACAGATCTCAGCCTATCTTGGATTACACAGCGGACAGTCCTCCGACATCTACGTTTTGTAACGCGATGACTATACGACCAACTCGTTATTTCATCATTCTTCAATCACTTTCCATAGATGTTCACGAAAGCAAGCGACCATTTCGCAGTTTCAAAGAATGTAGTTTTTAGCCGCAAGGCCATGACAATGTGTCCTTTGTCAAAACTGCTTACATCAGCGGATTTCCACTTTGGGGCCCGTATCTTCGCAATAATGATGACCCATTCGTCTCTTTTCTGCTTACCGCGTCACGTGTCGCAACACCACGGGGGAGCATTCAATCTCGCAGTGGGCTGTGGCCATAATGTCATGACCTATCAGTGTAGTAAAATATCACAGGTTGGCATTTTTCGGTTTTTCTAAGGCATTGATTGTGTACATCATGTTACTCTCTTAGAAATACAAGCTTCGTGGGAATTTGTGGCTTTAAAAACAGCTGGTTTCAATAATACCTTAGAAACAGAATGCATGAAGGGAGTCCCACAGGATTCAGTTATGGGTCCTCTCTTTTCCTTATATCTGCCAATAACATTCAATTTAATATTCATCAAGCGTAATTTGCACTCTTTTTCACATGTAACTACTGCTATAATAAATCCATTTAGAGAGAGAGCAAGATAAGAGATTTTTAATGATGCTTTTCTCTGAGAACAGAGTACCCCTACGTTTTGAGAAAACGTAAACTGTTAGTTCTGTACAACAATTTATGTAGCATATAAACAGACATCAATAAACAGGGTAGAATTCTTCAAAATCTAAAATGTAGATATTCATGAAAACATGAACTGGAAGAAGCATTGCTGAGCTGCACAAACAATATTATAAAGATCAGCTACTTTCGCTCTCCAATTGCTAGTCTGGGAAACAAACGAATCAGCCTCCTGACATATTTTGTATATTTCCACGTAATACTAATTTTCTGAAGTAGCTTATCACTTAGGAAGTATTATTTGGACGAAAGCAAGTGATGAGAATAATATGTGGTACATGAATTTATCCATGTTGTACGGAATTTCTGAGATCAGCGACTGTATTATACATTTATGAAACAATTTTCTGTTGATTTAGTCACTTTTCACATACGTTTATTAGTAAGACGTGTTCTGACGACAAGTTACTGTCATCAGGTGCTTCACAGTTACATGCATATTAGTCTGAAGTGTATTTAAGTTTATTTATCAGGTGTGCCAATGAGATGATGTAGTGAAATTAAAACTTTACAGCCGGCCGTAGTGGCGGAGCGATTCTAGGCGCTACAGTCTGGAACCGCGTGACCGCTACGGTCGCAGGTTCGAATCCTGCCTCGGGCATGGATGTATGTGATGTCCTTAGGTTAGTTAGGTTTAAGTAGTTCTAAGTTCTAGGGGACTGATGACCTCAGAAGTTAAGTCCTATAGTGCTCAGAGCCATTTGAACCATTTTAAATCTTTACAGAAAAGTTTCATTGATTTCAGTGTATACCTTAAGTAAGATGTATATTTAAATCATTTAATAGCCATCCTTACTTTCGTTTTTCTTGGGCATGTATTTGTCTGGCACACAGAGCACAGTAATAAACACAGCTTAACAGTTCCACATTCAGTTGTTTACATTCCTTAACTCAAAGTGCTAATACAAATATGTTTCAGTTGCTAAGACAGTACGAACAATCAATATACAATACTTTCTAGGCGTGAATATTATTTTCGGGGCGATTCATACCAAACAGTGTGAATATTTAGTATTTCTTGATTATTCAGCATTATTAAGGAAAATTTTAATGGCCGGTTTACATGAATAAAAGAATCATTCCACACTGAAGAAATTTTTGAAGAAAGTTACATTGCTAATTTCTCGCTTATCAATTAGGGACCTGTTACATAGTTCATGACATTCACACGTATGCTGTAAATCTAATCATTTGCATATCTATGTATTTAGTGCAGTTCATGCTAATTTGTTGCGTGCCTTCTTCATGACATGGTAATGATCTGCAGAAGGGGCAGTTTAAGTTGCTACAGTGCAACGTAGCAGTGAATTGTGGTATCCCTATTCAGCTGTATGTACTCTTATTTTTTAAATGTATTTTTATTTCGCTAATATAAGAAACAATTGATGCTATGCACCTAGTTTTCTGAACTATTATCTCAGAAACGTAGTTAGTATTACAGAGGATTCTAAAACCACCTTAAAGGGCTGGACAATGCTATAAAAACAGCAACACACAACAAATCAGCGTGCCTAATACGCTACAGGAAAACTACAGCCATTCAGAACAGCTTCCAGTCGTCTCGCAACGGATAAGTAAAGGTTCTGTATGTTTTTAAAGAACTGTTATTCCCTTCTTCATGCAAAATAACAGTTAGTTCAGGTAATAGTGATGGAGTCGGATCGCGATAACGCACCCTTCTCCTCAAAGTAGACCATAAAGTATCAATAATATTGAGATCTAATGACTGTGGTGCGCAGGGGAGATGCGACAATCCCTTCTCATTATCACAAACCCTGTCATGGACGATGCGAGCTCTGTGAACGGAGCTCTGTCCTACTGGACATTAAAATCAACGTTGGCGAACGAACATTTTACTATACGATGGACATGACCAGCTAAAATGGCCGCAAAATCCTTGGCAATTCTGCGACGTTGAAGAGTACTCGTGGATTCCATGGAATACCAAAATATGGCTGTCCAAATCGTCACCATATCCGAGACATTTTTCGCTAATGGGACGTAATCTCGGCCACAAGTTGGAAACAGTATGAAACAAGACTCATCCGACCAAATCATTTTCTTCCGTTCTTCCGTAGTCCAAGTTTTATGGCTTTGGTACCGCAATTTCCATTACTGATGAGTGGTTTTGGAATACCCTGTTCGCCCTGCAGTTCCCTGATTATGGAGTTTCCTTCATGTCTTTTTGGTGGTGACAGGGTTCGCGGGAGGACACTCAGTTCTGCAATGACTTTTGCAGCTGTCGTCGTCTGTTTTTCGTCGCAATGCTCTCCAACGACCGTCCATCACGATCACCCAACAGAACCTTAATTCTGCATTGTGAGTTAGCCGATAATGTTTTTCCGTGTTCCATGTAAGCGGTATAAATATCTGATAAGGTGCCTCACTTCGACTGTCTTGGTTACGGAAATACTCAACATACGAGCACCAACATACCGTACACGTTCGAATTCACTTAGCTCCGGCATAATGCATTCGCAGAACACTGTTCTCGCCACTTCCAAGTTCTGACGACATTGCATTGGAGTAACCTCAGGCTCCTCTAGCATCTGTACTTACTATATGTCCAGGCGTACATTTCTCGCGGATGTATCCATTGTTTGGCCAATTCCTCTGTAACAGTTGACTATTAATCATTATATTTACATGTAAGGAAAAAATGACAAACTTGATAAAAATACTGAAACATTTGACGGAGAAGACAGACACTATTGACGTATATTGAAAGCGTTGCAGATTAAAGCATTGATGAAAATGGTAAAATAAAAAAATGAAACAGCATCGCCAAAACAGCCAAATGAGCTAGATTACCACCAACCTTAATTCAGACGAATAGATGTCAGAATGTATCGGGGGTTCGAGTGTGTGTTGTTCTTGGCGTTAAGTTAGTTTCAGATAGATTAAGTAGTTTGTAAGCTTAGGGACCGATGACCTCAGCAGTTTCGTATCGTAGGAACTTATTGCAAATATCCAATTTTTATGATTGTACAACTGTTTCGGCCTACATTGTTTTGTGGAGGGTATACGAATAATCGACTTTTGTGGGAACGTTATTAAAAATTGTAAATGAAATAAGCCTTGTCGTCATGTTCACAGTGGCGGTAGTTCATAATAATGCACAACAGACGATAGTGGAACAGAATACGTAAACAAAACTATTAGGCCAGTAGCATTCCTAATGTTAAATTAAAAGGAAGGTCAGCGTTGGCCGTAATTTTGACGTTTTATTGACAGCAGAATCGATTTTCGATCACATAGTGATCATATTCAGTGCTTTACAAATTAAACTCAGACACTGGTATCAAGTTATCAATAACCAAAACTGAGAAGCTATCACAATAACTGAACACTCCATGGTGTCGCCAAACAATTCCTAATGTTGCTACATGAAACAGAATTGCACTGTACGATCAAAAATATCCGTACACTCCTACATAATGCGGAACTGATCATTGGATTTCACGAGAGGAGGACCCACCAATAATAGAAGGAGGCGGGGAGTATTGTATTATCCGTAGAGAAGCAGTCGTTGTAGAGGATCCACTGTCTTCAAACTTGGACCAGTAATTGAATGTCACCTAAATAACCAATCAACCAGGAACATTTCAACCCTTCCAAAGCTGACCATGCCGATCTTTGGTGATGTGAGTGCGAGTTGGAAGCGCGAAATGGAACAACTACAGCTAAATCAAGACCAAGCACAACTCATGTACTGACGGATATTTTGTGACATGACTGCGAATTGGAAGCGCGAAGGAACGACGACAGCTAAATCAAGACCAAGCACACCCCATGTAATGATGGAAATTTGATGATGTGTGTGCGAGCAGGAAGCGCGATGGAACAGCCAGAGCTAAATCAAAATCAAGCACACCTCTTGGTTCAAATGGCTCTGAGCGCTATGGGACTTAACTTCTGAGGTCATCAGTCCCCTATGACTTAGAACTACTTACACCTAACTAACCTAAGGACATCACACACATCCATGCCCGAGGCAGGATTCGAACCTACGAGCGTAGCCTAGAACGCTCGGCCATCACCTCATGTACTAATGGAAATTTGATGATATGAGTGCGAATGGAAGCACGATGGAACAGTCAGAGCTAAATCAAGATCTAGCACACTTCATGTACTGATGGACAGGAAACGTAGAGCCTTGCGTGGGGTGACTGTAAAATTTTGCGTGAAATCAGCCAAAGGAGCCACTCGTGAGTTCCAAAGTTGTACCATCAGTCCAGTTAGCACAGGGATATTTGAAGAGCGGCGTACGGTGGTCAAGCAGCTACTCATTAGTCATGCATTTCTGTAATCTGTGCTAAGCGATGTTTCAGGTGTCGTAAAAACAGAGGCCACTAGTTATGAGTGGAAACGAGTGATTCTGAGTGCTGAATCGCACTATTCCCTGTGGCAGCCTCATGGAAGGATTTGGGTTTAGCGACTGCTTGGAGGACGTTACCTGCCATCATGTGTAGTGCGGAAAGGACAGACGAGGTAATGTTACAATATGGGGGTCTTTTTCATGTTTACGGTCTGGTACCCTTATTGCGCTTAAGAAAACGTTAAATATGGAAAAACATGAGCACATTTTATAGCAATGTGTACCGTTTACAATAATGGAACACTTCGGAGACGATGACGGTTTGTGTCTGCTTGACAGGGCACTGTGCCGTACAGCAGCAAGTGTCAGACAATGGTTTCTGGACAACAACGTTGCCCAAATGGAATAGTTGCCCAGAGCCCTTGAACCAGTCGGAACAGCTGTTGAATGACAACGCCGAATTCACTGCAGACACCAGCAACCAACATCACTACATTCTCAGACTTCGGATCAAAGGGGAGAATGGCTGCTACATCACCACAGACATTCAGGCACTGCATTGATAGTGTTCCGAGTGGAGTCCAAGCCGTCATAAGGATGAAGGGTGAACACTGAGCATATTAATGTCCACTAATAGGTGTGTGGACACTTGTGATCCGATAGTATACATTGACTTTATTCTTGAAACGTTCCTAAGTGCACAATATTTTACGTCAGTGATCTGTAATTGGCTAGTTTTTCGTCATGTTCACATAGCGGTAAACAGCGTTGTTACTGTAAGTGCGACAATGCTAATAGTTAATTTTCTCGCTGCGTTAGCAGAGGCCCTAAAAGTGCGAGGTTCAAAACATGGGTTACGTATATTACGAGACCTAACGCCTTCAAGATAGTAGTTTATGAAACACGTGTTAGCTTCTTTGCCTATAACGTATGCTTATATTTCTCCGTTAATAAACACATTATACCTTCATACATGGCCGAGCAGATTTTCTATATCAACAAGTTTATGTAAAATTATTGTTATCCACTTTACTTGAGCAATGTTTGTCAAAGATACATGCTTTGCTTACCTGTCTACGGAAATACATTAGGGTAAGGTGGTTGTATTCCTTAATGATGTTTATAGCTATTTATTTTTATAACATGCTATGTATAAAATACTTTGCCGTTTCACAAGAGTTGAATGTTTCCCTTAAATTACGATGGTTTATATCGTGATCCTTACATCTTTTGGTAATTAGAAAGGTAATGCAACCAGCTTGTTAAGCAAACAATTTCACTACCTGAGTCTCTGGCATACGGTACATTACATGATGCAGACTGTGACGTCTCTGTGACGATGTTGACGATCGTTTTACTTACGTTCTTGTTGATTGCTGCTTGGACACGGTGAAACTAAGTATAAACCTGTGATTTGGTCATCTATTTTACTTCACAGCCTTATCCTCTTAATAAGTCATGTAAGTCACCAGTCAATTAACATTTACTTACGAAACTTACGTAACCGAAGATATATATTTTAACGATGACTTGTATTCCACAAAAATCAGATGCTTTTTGATACGTAAGTAAGAAATCGAATCATGTGATCTCTAAGTTACTTACATTTTTACCTACCTTTCTGCTACTTGTACTTTTATTGAGTATTTACTTACCCCAGTTGTAGCAACTGAAAATGCTTAAGGCAGAAATCTAGATCGTGTAATAAACCATATTATACGGGCAAATAGCGGTAATATCTTTCGTAAATAGGGTATTCGATATTTCCCTTAATCTCTATGAACATGAATTTAAAATAAAGTAAAAATACTGAAGTGTGTGAGAGGGAAGGGGTAACTTGGAATCGTAGCGACGACACGTCACCCCTTCGCTGCGCCTGGCGCTTTAAATGCGGGAAAATGCGAAGCAGCGGCGGCGCAGGAAACGCGAACTGCGCGCTGTAAAGGTCGAGATAAGTGCTGCAACAGCGGCAGCAAGGCGCCTCCTGTTCCCGAGCAGCGGCCTGCTGCGTGCTGACAAATTACCCCCGCGCGCTTCTTCCAGTCCAGCAACAAGTAGCCCGCCGGTTATTGCGCTAAATTACTCAGCCGAGCTCTCAGTACACACTCGTGTCTAAAGTATGGTTTCTCGTGTAACGCTAGGCACTTCTTTTGCAACACAGTTCGTAATTCCTTTCAGAAACGGGTATATATTTGTGTACATTTTTGATTACACAGTGTTTCAGAAGTAATTCCGCAGAAGACCTCTCCGTCGTGTGCCCAAACATCCGTATGATCATATCATCACTCAGAAGGAATGCTAAAAATTTCAGGAGATGTTTTGTAGTGTTATTGCGCGCAGCGATGGTATCTCGTTGGGATTGCTTGTCGGTTACTGCCACGTGTACACCACAACATACTTATAAATTTGTTAATTTACGGTTCTAGGGGCTTCAATCCGGAACCGCGTGATTGCTACGGTCGCAGGTTCGAATCGTGCCTCGGGCATGGATGTGTGTGATGTCCTTAGGTTAGACAGGTTTAAGTAGTTCTAAGTTCTAGGGGACTAATGACCTCCGATGTTGTCCCATAGTGCTCAGAGCTATTTTTTTTTTGTTAATTTGCAGTTTATTATACCTCGAGATACGATAGGGGGTGCTAAATAATGATGACTCCTTGTTAAAAGAGTCTGGATTGAAGTAGACATATTATAGTTGCTTTGACAATCAGCAATTGTGCTTAATACAGCGTTCACCTAACTACACTGGGCCTCTGGTTTTTTCTCTGTTATTCTGAGATAAACTTAAGGATATCCTCCTTTAACATACTTCATAGTTGTTTTCAGCTAAATGAATTTAAACAGCTTTAATTTATATTCCAATAGCAATTTCTCTATTCTGCAAAATACTTAACACTCATTTTTCATGCTTGGATGGTGTCTGTTCTTTTGCACATCTCCAAAAGAACAGACACCACGTGGCATCCGCAGCTGTGATACATATTATGTACTCGTAAATAATTACTCAGTTAAAAGCAGTTTCATAAACAAAGTCCTCCTTGTTTGATCACTTTTCTCGCCACTTGGTTGATTTCGATGTCATTATTGATTTGATTCATCATACGAAAATACAATTTGAATAACTTCTCTTATATACTCTTATATTCATAATTCAATGAGTATTTTTAGCTTCACAAACATGCCTAGTTGGTTTATTTGTCATCACGCAGTACAGAATAATGCAACATATTAAAAGACTTTTAGCAGTGCAAAACATACATGTAGACTGGAATGAGATTTTCACTCTGCAGCGGAGTGTGCGCTAATATGAAACTTCCTGGCAGATTGAAACTGTGTGCGGGACCGAGACTCGAACTCGGGACCTTTGCCTTTCGCGGGAAGGTAGGAGACGAGGTACTGGCAGAAGTAAAGCTGTGAGGACGGGGCGTAAGTCGTGCGTGGGTAGCTCAGTTGGTAGAGCACTTGCCCGCGAAAGGCATTGGTCCCGAGTTCGAGTCTCAGTCCGGCACGTAGTTTTTATCTGCCAGGAAGTTTCATATATGTAGACTGTTTTGTGGCCAGAACATAACATTACAATACTGATATTCAGTCATTCATGTATTATTCATTTTGTCTCATTGAATAATCATAATCGTCCCATGGCACGACGAAGTTTCTGTCTCCTTCCTGAGAAGGTGGAGATTCAATCCAGTGAAGTGGAATTCCCATGCCCCACGAAGAACAGCCGTAAACTCTACAGTGCTAAATAGTTACTACTATATGAAACTAAAAATCTTAAATAACGCACTGGCCATTTCCCCACTGTTTCGTTTATGCAAGCATTCGACACATATATTGCACAGATCACCTTCCCCTCCTTTCTGTGTGGATCTCTTCCTTCCCCTGTCAGTCCATCTCCTCCTCCCTACTCAGCCTCTCCTCCCCCATCTCTTTGTCTGTCTCCTCTGACTATATCTTCTTCCCCTCTTCTATGTCCGTATCATCCTCTCCCTCTCTGTCCATCACCTCCTATCCCTCTTTCTTTCCCATCTGCCCATTATCCTGTCTTCAACTTCCATCTACCAACTGCAACTCCTCCTCCTCCTCTCTCTCTGACCGTTTGCTCCTCCCCCTCTCTCTGACCATCATCTCATCCCACCTCTCTCTGTACATCTTCTCCTCCCTTGTCTAAATTCATCCCCTTCTCACCTCTCTGTTTGTCCACCGTATCTGTTTCATCTCTCAACATCCTGCTCCTCCACACTCTCTTAAACCATTGATACTACTCCCACAACTTGCCTGTCATGCAAAGCAGGCTATACTTCAGGGACTTCAAAATCATTTCTTTGCACCTGACATTAGCAAGTCGATAAAGCAGGCTGGAGCTATTCTGACGTGACACACATGTCATGCAGTGCAGCCTACATGTCACGGCACAGAAAACTATTTATTTAGCCTGATGCTGCGCAAAGCAATTTGATTGAGAAGGCCGATATTGTTTGCGCACATGGTCCCTACAGCCAGGAAGGCAGAAACGCATTTTTGTCTGCATTTCCACTCCTGTTGGAACTAAGAGATCGAAACCCAACAACCCTGACACTCATGAGGACACCTATTTCTAGCCAAAATTTGGTCGAAATTAGTCATTGGGTTTGGGAGAAGATCTGTGACATATGCACATACACTCTGCTTTATATATGTAGTAGATTTGTAAGGGAACCTTACAAAATTGCTCGTGTGCATATTCAGGATGTCCCAGAAGGAGTGGTCAGTATTCAGGGAATGGACTATTTTGACCAAAGAAGTCTAGTAAACATGGGTTATAAAATGCATACCTTAAAAGCTGTAAGTACTCCTTCATCTTCGATACTGTGAAGCAAATCTCTTCTACTACAGGCTCCTTGCTTTCCATATTTCTAGAGGTGGGATTATGAGCCAAAACAAGAAAAAATGTCCAGTAAACATTAGCTTTACGCATACCAAAGGAACTATGAGCGCTACTGTTCGTCTGCGCTACTGTGATACATATCTCCTCTACTGAACAAGTGTTCAGTTAAGGGGGGCATTTTAGGAATTATGTTTACTAGCCTTTCTGGAATAGAATGACTGTTCGTGTTATATCCATGAATATTGACCATTCCTCCCTGTGTAGCATACTGATGGATACAGTCCAAACAATAATAATATTATAAAGAGTTTCGCTCTCAGTCGAAAAGTTCTTCATCATATGTTGAGTTTCTATACCTTACCCACCATCATGAGATGTAAAATACTTGAAACGACTCGTGTATCAATGCAGCTCCATAAGAAGAAGACTGAATGTGTTTCATAGGCAAGCATTTTAAATCGGATGATGGTACTTAAGGCACTGACACCTCACATGCTAAAAAAATATTTTACAATCGGGACAGAGAAATTTTGTTTTACTAACCAGTAATGAACTCACCATTTAAATTACATAATTTACTGCACTTTAATTTTGTCTTCGATTTTGTTATTTCCCTGTCGACTTTCTACGTCAACATGAACTTCATTAACAAGAATGAATTTATAATCTGCAGCGGAATGTATGCTGACCTGAAACTTCCAAACACAGGAAAAGTACGTTCCAGGCCGTCAGATGAAAAGGCTCAGGTCCCAGTGCGACACTCGAGTTTAATCTGCCAGGAATTTCACGAACGTCTATACAGCCTCCAGCTACACTACCGTGTGTAGCGGAGAGTACTGCTTTTACCACTATGATTCCTATCTTTACCTCTTACAGCCGCAAATGCTGTAAGGGAAGAACGCCACAAATGGCTCCAATTTCTGTGATTTTATCCTTTCTGCTCATTTCGCGGGATGTATGTGGGATAAAGCAAAATATTCCTTTTTTTAATCTTGATAAACTTTTAAATGACCAAGCCCACTTGAAAAATAAACTATACCTGTATAATTTTTACTGGATCTTACTGTGTACCCACAAAAAGTAGCTCAGGTAAAAAAGCAGTTAAGAAGGTACGTAATCATCAAACACTATTGATATCTGTAGACATGTGGCACTACGTTCCAAATTTTATGTCCCCAATCCTGAATGAAAAAAACACTGGTCTATAGATGAACATAGCCAATATCCACTGCTTAGGCTAACGTAATAATTAAAAAAAAAGTTGTATTACGATTACCATAAAACGACGAAAACTCGTCAAAACGACAATGTACACTACTTGTATGATTAATTTAGTTATGTAACGACTACTGCCTTTAATACTACATCTTATATGTACCTGTTTTTAGGCCCATATGTCGACGATCAATCTATATGCTTAAAACATGTGTAAAGTTGGCAGAATGTCACGCCAATTGAGTTTTAATTAAACGAAGGTGGTTGTGTGGGAGCGTGCTACTGATCATGAAAGTGCCTGAGGTTGTGTGGGGCAATATGAGGACCTTTACGATTTTAAATGTGCTGCATTTTTTTTCTTTATTGTGATTTCATTCCCTTGCCCCATATGAGCAGGGGACGGCTGTCAGCAGCACAACCCGTGGCTCTTCAGCTGAGTGACTTGAGAATTAAGACAAGAATAAAATGTTACATATGTAAGGCGATAGAAAAGGGGATCATAAAACAGAGTAAGGGGAGATAATGGAGGTAAAAATACACTGATATGTAGACGTTCATGGGGGACAATTAAAAAAGTCGACGTAAAGTTAAAAAATGCAGTTGGCGATTCTTAAAAGACAAAGAAGACACTGACGGCACACTCATAGGTTAAAATTCGGCCACAGTATTAAAAACACTCCAGAACAACACACTTAACACCCACTTGGAGCACACACGGTGAAGAATAAAACTGCCAGGTGGGACCTACCGAGGGAGAGGCTGGAGAAGCAGGAGAGGATGGAAAAGGAGGGGAGAGCAAGGGGCAGCAGGGGAGGCGGCGGGATGAAAAGAGTAGGAGCGTCAGCGGGTACACTAAGAGGCAGGCGACTGGTGCAGCAGGAGATGAAGAGGAAAGACAAGGCAGGAGGGTGTGCAGAGACACTGGAAGGGAGCACGAGAGAGGGAGGGGGAATAGGAGGAGGAAGCCGCTCAGGAGAAGGGAGGGGGAGGAGAGGGAGCACTGAGGAGGAGGCAGGAAATTGGGGTTAGAGTTGGTAGGAAGGGTAGATGTCAGGGCGAAGCTCGTCATCCGGGAGGGTTAGACGGTGGAAGTTGCATTGGGAAAGGAGGTGGAGGGTGTGGAGATGGAGAGAGAGTGGGACACAATGGTAAAGGCACGGCAAAGGGTTGGGGGTGGGGAGGAAAGGAGACACCAGGGGGTGATGGGGATCAATGCGGCGGACAATATATAGTGTGCGGATGTGTTCAAGGAAAAGGAGAAGGTGGGGGAAGGGGATGAGGTCGTAAAGGATGAGCGTGGGGGATGGAAGGCGGATGCGGAAGGCGAGGCGGAGCGCATGGCGTTCGAGGATTTGGAGGGATTTATAGAACCTGGGAGGGGCGGGAATCCAACCTACGCTGGCATAACAGAGGATGGGGTGGATCAAGGATTTGTAGGTGTGCCGGCCGAAGTGGCCGTTCGGTTCTGGGCGCTGCAGTCTGGAACCGCGAGACCGCTACGGTCGCAGGTTCGTATCCTGCCTAGGGCTTGGATGTGTGTGATGTCCTTAGGTTAGTTAGGTTTAACTAGTTCTAAGTTCTAGGGGACTAATGACCGCAGAAGTTGAGTCCCATAGTGCTCAGAGCCACTTGAACCATTTGTAGGTGTGAAGGATGGTGGAAGGATGCAGACCCCATGTCCGGCCGGACAGGCGTTTCAGGAGGCGGAGTCTGTTGTGAGCTTTGTTTTTGATGGTAAGGAGATGGGGAGTCCAGGTGAGGTGGCGGGCGAAGGTGAGGCCAAGGTATTTGAGGGTAGGAGCGAGGTGGATAGGACGGCCATAAATGGTGAGGCAGAAATCATGGCGACGGAAGAAGCGGGTGGTGCGGCCTATGATGATCGCCAGAGTCTTCGAGCTGTTGATACACTGGTTACACCAAGCAGTGAATTGGTCAAGGAATTGTGCTGTATTAAAAACCTACTACGAGATAAACAGCCTATACTAACTTAACTAGGCAACAGACGAACTGACACTATGCACAGAATAATACCTATAGTTATGTAATACGATGTAAAACCTTCACGATGTTCTTTTTAAAAAAACCTATAACGAAATAAATTATACCCTGTTCGTACACCCTTCTAACATTAAGAGTAGGTTATGTAAGATATTATAGTCCGTTTCATAATTGTAAAACTAGTGCATAACCCCATGCATCCTAGTCCAGTCGCTGGACTGCAATGGCGCTGTACTCAGAACAATAACAATATCTGTAATCCGTTTACTCGCCGAAACGGCTACCAGTAGCCTGTAAACAGTCGTTCGCTGCTGTGGTTTAGTGCAAAAGTTACTAGTGGTGGTGGAACAAACATGTGTATGTACAGACTGTGCTATTTTACGATATATCGACATGTGTGCTCGCACTACTTACGAATGTATCTAATAGCAAATGACAACGATATATGAATGTGTCAGCGTGTATAAAGCTGAAATTGCTTGAAGACAGAACATGTAAGTAAACATGGTTACATTGCCGCATTTTTCAAATTGTTTAATCGGCCGAATGTCAAAATACACAACGATTTTTGTAAAATATTATATGAACATTTTTTATTTAAGCTGCACTTGATAATTGCCTAAGGCTCAAATTGCAATAGTGGAAATAAAAAGTTTGTCACTGGCGTAAACATGATGTCTTAAAAAAAAATAAAAATAAAAAACATGACTGCGATCCCAGTTATGAAAATTCAGAATATTCCAGTCCGTTCTTAGAATATCTGCGCAAGGATTTTTAACAGTATACCTCTCCGTGATTCCCAAAGTCTCCCTTTTAGCGTTTTCCAGTGGATATTAATGAGCATACCGGTAACACTATAGTGTATAGTCCTTATTAAACGATCCCCTGACGAAACGCATCGCTCTTCTGTGAGTATTTTGGTCTGTCTCTCTCTCTCTCTCGCTCTCTCTCTCTCTCTCTCTCTCTCTCTCTCTACCTATCTGTTTATCTATCTATCTATCTATCTGTCTCTCCCCTCTCTATTAATCGAATGCTTTGAGAGTCTAATGATACTTTTCTAAACCTTCGCTTCCATGGTGAAGTACGCTTCATTATCAGTCTTAGGAACCTCTGTCACGTGCTTTTGCTGACTGGTTTCATGTGGTCGTTCCCCTTAACGTCCCTTTTGAATATTAATCTTATGACCACAGTGGTTTATTGCGTATAGAATAATCCAGCGTTAATGGGACTTGTCATCATTACCTGTCTTATCTGACATTCAATTGCGTTGAGGGTCAGCTGCAAATACCAGCAGTAAGTGTCGATCCTCTGTTTCACTTCCTGCATTTCACAACACACACACACACACACACACACACACACACACACACATACTTTCTTTTCCATAGCCTTATCCCCTCTATTAAGTGGTCCGCTGTTTCAGGTGGTAGTTTTGTGGTCGGATGCTCTCCCTGACGTCACAGTAATCAAGATAATCTATGTGAGTGAAGTCGTGCTCGCCATCTGTCTGTGAATCGAGTAAGTTAGTACTGTGTGATATTGTATTTTAATTATTTGTGTTTTGTATTCTGTGAGGCTGAATTTGGTATCAGCACTGAAGTTGCCGAAACGAGCTCATAACCGCTACATTCAGGCTGGTCGGTATACCAGCCGACTGTTGTTAACTGAAAACGCCGATTCATTCTGCATCTGGCTCACCACCTTGTCTCACAAGCTAGCGCGCTCTTGTGTGTGTGTGTGTGTGTGTGTGTGTGTGTGTGTGTGTCGTCTCGTCCCAAACGTGAGTGTTGCTTGGAATTCGGCGAATTGTCTCACAAGCTAGCGCGCTTGTGTGTGTGTGTGTGTGTGTGTGTGTGTGTGTGTGTGTGTGTGTGTGTCGTCCCAAACGTGAGTGTTGCTTGGAATTCGGCGACAGGTTTCGGGGAGAGAGGGAAATAATCGGTTAACCTGACTACTAACTAGCGCCGTTCCGTTTATTAAAGGAATCTGTCAGAACTAGGTACGGCTGCACCTATAAGACGTCACGCGTGAGTCCTGAGCTACCCAACTAGAAAGCCATCTACTGTTCCGAACTGCTGTAGATAACTCTGTTCGGCTCTGCTTAGCTAATAACTTCGGCTATTTCTGCCGACACTGCCGTGTCTCTACTTCCACTGGGACTTGCCTGTAATATATATCATCTCCTCCAGTCCGCTCTAATTGCCATGGCTCTCCCTTCGGAGCGTCTGCGTCCGAGTTTTAATCACTTTCCCCTTCGATTCTGTCAGTCCCTGACTTTACGTAATGTTAGAGAGCCCTTGCCATATCATTGGTTCTAATTGTGCACTGCTTTTCAGAAGGCGAGAGGAAGGAAGGTGGCGTCTGTTGTAAATTCATGTCCTGGACCTTCTATAGGCTTTCCATGACGTATGTGTACCATTTTCAGAGACACTCTCCCTTATCCCTCACTTACTTTCGCTCTCAACAGTATATAATGTTTAGAGTGTTATTTCTTAAGCGCAGCTAGCGTCACTATGGTGGTATTGGCAATAAAAGTTCCTTCTTCGTAACTTGAAGCATCTGACATTTTATGTAAGCCTGTTGCCGTGCTCTGGCGCTGTCTGTTTGCCTCGTAACTTCTGCCTTCTTACGTTCGTGAAGCTTCCTCATATTATTAACACTTAAGACCTGGCTGTCATTTCCGTGGGTAAGACAGTACGTGAGTTCAAATGTAATGAGAATTTCTGTTTGTTGAAAAAAATTTATCAGCCCATATGAATGTTATCAGCTTTAAAATAGCCCCCAACAGATACGTCAACGAATTTTCCCATCCCAGAAATAATTCTGGACGTCGATCTTTGGAATAGTTTTTAGCTCTCTCGGCGATACGGATTTAATCCCAACTAAGCTTGCGAAACGACGATTATTTAAGGCTTTTCTGACCGTTTGGATCAGGTAAAAGTGATATTGGGCCACGCCTTGCGAATATGGGGGCCAGAGCATCATTATGGGGCTTTTTTTTCTTTTTTGCCAGAAATTCACGAACAAGAGCAAAGTGTAAACAGCAAAATTATACTTGTGCAAAAACAACTAATTCTTACACTTCACACATGGGCATTTTGATCGGAGTGCTTCATGTAGATGGTTTTGAAAGAACTGCTCCTGGCAAACCGACCTTTTAGAGCAAACTGAAGGTACACCATGACCTTAAAATCGGAAAGAACAGTGAGTATATTCATCAATTTTGACCCCTTGCTGAGCACTTTTTTGGTATCTTGGGATCCAGAAAACTCCATTGGCACTATTGCGCCTTAGCTTAGACGTTACTGAATGATACAGTAGTTTTACATCATAGTTGTCTTCATTTAACGCTTCCTCAGCAACTTGAATTCGCCACTGTTTTTGTTCGAGAGTAAATGATTTTGGAGCAGATTTTGGTGTCAAGCGTTTGATCCCCAAAACAATCGAAAAATGTCATGGCGCGAGGTAATCAATATACCTCCTCCCGTTGTGATCCGGTGATCTTTCCTAATCATATATTTTACTTTTCCCATGTTTTCATCGGCTGATGATGTGCTTGGACTTCCACGGCGTTCGTCATCTTCAGTGTGTTCACGGCCTACTTTGAAACGTTTATACCACTCTGGAACCCTTGCTTTACTCAAATAAATATTCCCAAAACTGTGGTACTCTTTATTTGTTTTTTTTACTGCAAAATTTAACAAAGTCCCTATTCCAACTTTATACAAAAAAAAAAAAAATTGTCGCCGACGCTACACCCCTCGTATATATCCGTCCTAGCCTCACGTGCTGCGGTTGGACATTCAGCGTAAACAAAGGCGTAGGCTTCACGCTTGCAGGGACGCGAGAGCGACAGTTTCAAACTTGGTGCCAGCAGTTCACACCGTGTGACCTCACTTGGTCCTGTCCTGGGTAGGAGCCGGTATGGGCTGCCCAGTTTGCCTTCAGCACGTGCACCACTCCTCCCCTTTCTGAAAGGTTCCAGTCGCTGCGACCGGAAAACACCATGGCAGCCGCCAGATCCGCCACTCGCCACTCATTGATTTCAACTCGTGGTGCCGATGGCGGAGACAGCTATCGAAAGCTCCAATGTTTCGTTCGAAATGACGCAGCTTGTAAAACGATGCTATATTATTCTGGATGTAGATGCAGACATTATTGAAACCACTGAAGTGCTGTTGTGACTGTGGCAATAACAGAACAGAAGAATGTAATTTCAATATCACTGCTCTATTCAGGGTGCACAATGCGGTCCTTAACTATGTCGTCCTACACTTGGTGGGATTCATAAGCATCTGGCTACTCCTTTCGTTTCGTTACAAGACCCCTGGGTATGCCGCGCGATATTCACCCCTAAAGCGGACCCTATACGGTCGTAGAGATGGGGGAGGGGGGGAAGAGGTGTTGTAGCGAGCAAATGCCTGAGCAGAGATTTTTCAAACACTTTGAGAAGAATCGCCCTATCAAAAATATCTTTCGGTATATAAATTTTGAACTCTCCACCATGATTGGAAATATTAATATCTACTATGCCCCCACGAATACTCCTGACTGATCGCAATCCGTTCACCTTTAAACTTGTCTGTGGATTACGCAGTTTCTCAATAGAGGTTAATAGGCGAACACTGCCAGCAAAAATGTGCAGTACAGGCACCTATCACATAGACGATGTCGACTGCGACTAGTCAAACAGCGAGACAGTAAGCTCACCAACGTGAGAACTCAAATGGGAATAGCAGTCGAAGCCTGAACTAGGCAGGTGTGGCCATTTAGAATCCAGTAACTATGTCTCGGTTGCATATTAAACCTCTTCCTCTCTAAGTACGTTCCACCGGGTTATTAGCCTAGTCTCCTGAAGTATTTTTGTAGTTCACGACTGTCAACATTCCTATTACTCTCTTGTGAGTGAAAGAAAACTTCAGCAGCTCACAACCCCGCTTTTCGTACAAGTTCAGATTTCACTGCCAATCCGTTTTGATGGAGATACAAAGCTTTTTAATAGTACTAAGCGTGACACAGCTTACGTTACTATCATATTTTGTGGTTACCGCTTTCGGCTGTACCATTTTCAATGTGTGAAGAGAACGCAGTGCAGCGCATTGAAGTATTAGTGTCCTTGTTCATATTTGCCATAAGAATTTCAGAGAGTATCAGCAGCTTATTACTTCATACAATTAAGTTCTTTTACAGTGAAATGCTAAAGCAAGTTCTTGAATGGCTAATTGTTCACAGTTGCTGGTGAATTTTGCGGGTTGTCTGGTCTTGGTCCATGGCAGTTTTTCGTTCATGGCTTTTCCTCCAGAGCTGCGTTGAACATTATCTTAGCTTAATGAAAATCTATTCATAAATTTGCGCTCACCTGAAAAAAGCCAAGGGAATGACTTAACGAGCAGTGCTCTTTAAGGAACACAAATTTCTTGAATTTCTGAGCCCTTTATTGACAACTTACTTTAAAGAATTTCATGACTTTCGCAGCTGTTGCTAGTTTTTTGTAAGCATACTTTGGTATGCAGTCGACCATGCGTCCAAGCTATGATAAACCCTCAACAGTTGCCGGTATTTCAAATTTTACTTCTTAGTGGTCGTCCCTTGACGCTCGACTTGGACACCTCGTTCATGACAGCTGTTTTACAATGATGTTCAATTTTTATTTAGTAAAAATTCCACTGTAATTCCGAAACATGTCATAAAATAACTGTTTTAAGCTAAAGCATATCAACAGTTTTTCGGATTGTACGTATTTATAATTACGATGCGTCCATTTTTCTCATGACGTCATTGGACGCAACACTTTTTTGAAATCTACTTGAACTTTGCTTTTCAGCGTTTACTATCAGCATTTTATGTCAAAAACATGCAGTGCAATTTTGACGTACATCAGATATCTCATTCTAAGTTAAACAATTTTAAGAGTTTAAAATAACGGATTGTATAGTTTTTAGTTACAACAAAAACATTTCTCTCATGACTTTCTTGAGCGGGGAACCATTTTTTAAAAGAATCTGGTTTACGTCTACTGTTTTTATCATTTGACTTTGCCTCTGTACACACAACGTAAGTTCTGCACCTGTTCTGTACTCAAATAACATTACGTCTTATCTTCTCTTATAAATATCAAAAGTATCTGTATGATCATCATATTATTTATTAAAATTTGCACTTTCAGATACACTCATTAATCGTCTAATATAAAAGCCGAAAGCAGTCGAGGGAACTTAATGAAGTTCTAAAAAGCATTTGGAGTAACTTTTCATTAATCGAACAACAGTTGCGGAATGAGCATGATCCAGACATGGAGAAATTAATAACATTCAGTTGTTCTCCTGATTCCTGACAGACAGACGAGTCGGACACACGGATAGCGACATTAATGCCACGAAAATGAGACATGACAACATTGTGGCATGAAAACAATATATCTGAAACAGATAATACGAAATTAAGTAAAAAAAATCGGCTTGGAGGCAGCTTTAGCGTTTTATAATCAGTCACTGAAGTTCTAGAGAAGTTCTATCCCAAATTATTCGAGCAATACTCCAGTGGAGACTATTCAAGTATTTTGCAATCAATCTCTTATTAAGATAGAATAAATTTTCCCAGTATCCTATAAATCAAACTATGCCTTCCCTTCGCTCCACTTGAGACTGAAAGTGAACTCGTGATCGACCCACTCTTTCGTAAAGAAGTCGATAGCACGACGAAAGCACAAAACAACAAGAGGGGAAAAATCTGAACTATTTCAGTTGAATTAAGTCTTAGGTTTGTCGTATTACCGTGTACGTAGTATTTCAACTATTCTCTGTTTACGTCTAACCACTGGCGGAATAACACAGTTTAATGTACAGTACAGCGCACAAATTTGTTCCGCTAGCCCTCAGAGATCGCCTTTGATTTGTGCTTGCGGACTAATTTATTTATTTATTTAGCTGTCTCTGCGGAGGGAAATGTGTTTAAACGGTCCACCCACCGTTTGTAAACAAATATTTTGTAGTTCTTGCCAAACGGCGATGCGGTTTAATTAAATTCGTTAGCTGTCACTCCAAAACATTAACATCCCTAATTAATTTACATTGGCGAATTGACCCGAACTGAATCACGCAACTAGTTGGAAAGCGAGCAGCAGAGGCCCAGGATCACATGACGCTCGAGAGGCAAAGCAATTCACGACGTGATATTATAACACAATATCAATGCATTCAGTCAATAGCCGCATGGTCATGCGGAAAGTATGACAGGATTTTTCACATTATTTTTCCGAAAGAAGAATGAAGCGGGGCGAACAACATGGAAACACCGCAACAAATGCATGCTCCATCATACACACATCAAAAACAGTTTTGCATCACCTCGGTTCCCAGAAGCCCTGAAGATATCACACACACAGTCCCTCTGACTGTTACGACAAGTCACTAAACGCATCCAAAGATGTAAACAACCATGCATGAGCATCGTCTACAAGACGGAGGGGGTCCGACAGCCGATCAGTTCCAGCCACTCCACTAGGAAGAAGGTACACGGCTCGTGTTGTCTGTAGTTCAACCATGCCTAGTCGGCCAATACCGGGGTTCGATCGCGTCCGCATTGATACTTTGTGGCAGGAAGGGCTCTCAAATACGGACATGGAGAAGATACAGAGAGACAGGAACTGTCGATGACATAACTCGCTCAGACGGCGCAAGGGCTACTACTGAAGTGAATGACCGCTACCTACGGGTTCTGGCTGAGAGGAACCCTGACAGCAACGCCATCATGTTGGATAATGCTTTTCATGAAGCCACAGGACGTCGTGTTACTACTCAAACTGCGCAATAGGCTACATGATGAGCAACTTCACTCACAACGTCCATGGCGAGGTTTATCTTTGCAATCACGACACCATGCGGTGGAGTACAGATGGGCCCAACGAAATACCGAATCGACCGCTCAGGATTGGCACCACGTTATCTTCACCGATGAGTGTCGCATGTGCCTTCAACCAGACGATCACCGGACACGTGTTTGGAGACACCCGGTTAGACTGAACGCCTTAGACACACTGACACACTGTCCAGGGAGTGCAGCAAGGTGAAGGTTCTCTGCTGTTTTGGGGTGGCATTATGGAGGGGGGGGGGGCGGTGTACGTCACTGGTGGTAATGGAAGGCGCCGCAACGGCTGTACGATACGTTATTGCCATCCTCTGACCGATAGTGCAACCATATCGCATATCGGCATCATATTGCCGAGGCATTCGTCTTCATGGACGACAATTCGCGACTCCATCGTGCACGTCTTGTTAACGACTTCCTTCAAGATAACGACATCGTTCGACTAGAGTGGCCAGCAAGTTCTCCAGACATGAACCCTATCGAACATGCCTGGGATAGTCTGAAAAGGGCTGTTAAAGAACGACGTGATCCCCCAACCACCCTGAGGGATCTACGGCGAATCGCCGTTGGGGAGTGAGAAGACAATCTGGACCAACAGTACCTTGATGAACTTGTGGATGGTATGCCACGACGAATACAGGCATGCATCAATGCAAGAGGACGTGCTACTGGGTGTTAGATGTATTGGTGTGTACAGCAGTCTAGATCACCACCTCTGAAGGTCTTGCTGTATGGTGGTGCAACCAGCAGTGTGTGGTTTTCATGAGCAATAAAAAGGTCGGAAATGATGTTTAAGTTGATCTATATTCCAATTTTCTGTACAGGTTCCGTAACTCTCGGAACCGAGGCGACGCAAAACTTTTTTTGATGTGTGTACATGCAGATGCTAACGAAACCTCCAGGTTTCGCTGTCGAATTTAACCATCAGCGGCACATGTTCAACGTCCTCAATGCCTTGCAAGTGTCAGTAATGGTCAGAACAGTGTTCTGTGTTGTTGTGACTGCATCATGTCAGAGCGAAATCACATAGAATATTCGTATAGTGGGAGTTTTCGTAATCAAGGTAGTCGAAGATTTTGGTTCTTCAACGGACACCATATAGTAGTTTCATATCGAATGTCGGGAGAATGTAAAAATAACCCTTAAGTCACAACGCGGACGAAAGGGTATGTTGAGCGATCGTGACAGTAATTGAAGAGGATTGTGATGAACAGTAAGGGAACGACAGCTGCAAAACGCTACTAAATCTCTCATTTGCGAACCTTGTCACCACCAAAACAACACGAAGGGTGCTCCATAAGAAGGGAACTACAGAGCGATGTGGAATTACAGAATCACTCATCAATTATGCAAAAGCTCATAACAGGAAAATGCGGTACCGAAGTCATTAAACATGGACTATGGAGCACTGGATAAGTGTCATTCGGTCAGATCAGTCTTGTTTCACGCTGTTACCAATTTCTGTCCGAATTTTCGTGTCAACAATAAAACATAGTGGAAGTTCATTGATGATTTTGGCCGCTACATCGTGGTATTCCATGGGACCCATGGGTACTGTGCCAGGCTGCATCAGTGCCAAGGATTATGTGATGATTTTGGTTGATCAGCACCATCCCATGGTACACATTTTATATGCGAGTTCGTTCTTTTATGTCACAGTTTACCATCTTGAATCCTCTTCCTTAGTTTCGTATAATCTTTGCGTTTTTGTTCTGTTGCTACGTGTACTTGTACAGCGTGATAATTATTGAACTGTATGAAAGAAAAACGTAAATCAGTTAGAAACTACGGCGTGCACACACTTTATTTAATATGTAAATCTCACTACAGACATTCTCATTTAGGTTATTAAACGGTCGATATGCCTGCCATCATTGGCGACGATGTTGCCCAGATAAATAGCGAAATGATACATGACCCGCTGAAGTGTCGGAACATCGATGCTGTCGATGACCCCTTGAATGGCTGTTTTAAGCTCAGCACTGGTTTTGGGGTTACTGCTGTGCATATTGTCTTCCATATAGCCCCACAAAAAGGAGTCGCATATGTTCAGATCCGGAGAATTGAGGCTCATGACAGTGGCCACTGGTTATCCCAGAGCCAGAATGCTGTCCCCGGAGTTCTCCAGTACGTCACTCTCCTGCTTCGATAGGGTCGGGCTCCGTATTGCATGAACCACATCTTGTCGAAATCTGGATCACTTTGGATAACGGGGATTAAATCATTTTTCAAAAAAGTGAATTCCAACATATTTTATTGGGTCAGATGTATTGTTTTAGTGAAGAACCTCCAGAAAAAGTTTACCTGTTGCATGCAGATATAAAATCAATACTAAAAACATAAAATTCGCAATGTGAAGGAACATGGCAAGCAATATGAACTCCTTAGATGTAACCGTTAAAAGAGAAAACAATCAATATAGCTTTGAAGTTTACCCTAAATCTGTAACAAAAGACACAATCATACATCAGACTTCAAATCACCCATATTCCCAAAAACAATCAGCACTCAGATATGTGCTTCATAGAATCAACACTATTCCGCTCAACACAGAAAATTACCACAAAGAACCATATGTTATCACATAAATAGCAACAGTCATTGCGTACAATAGTATTATAGACACAAAATTAAAAACAAAAAACTAAACAACAAATAGCGTCAGTAAACTCAATACATGCAAAGCCTAAAACAACATCACAACAAGACATCACCCAAACATGCACACACAGTGACAGAACAACAACAACAACAACACAAAGAATACATGAGACCAAGGAGGAAGGGTCAAGATGCTACACAATGACAGTCAAGAACGAACTCACACATAAAATAACAGCCATTTCCAAAAGTCAAGGATTAAACGTTTCATTCAAAACAGACAATTCAAAGCAAGAGCACATTTGAAAAATAAAAGTAAACGCGAACATCTGCCTGAAAGCAGGAGTATGCGAACTAAAATGCAACAGATGTGATTTAAGGTATATAGGAGAAATCAGCAGAACATTCGACACCGGGTAGAAAGAATATGTCAGAGCTTGGGACACGTCACTCAAGTTCCACAGAACATTTAAGGGAAAATAGTCACAAACGTACTACCAGAGAGAAGTTCAGAACTAGGGCAGCCCCAGCTGAAGTAATTATACATAATTGATTGACCATTCATCCACTATAATACAGAGTTTCCACACATGTAACACAAAACTGAATGAAACGTTCAATAGGCTGCAGTAGCTGTATTTAGTGAAGTCGATTAGAGATTCTGTGTGCGCCTCTAATCGAGTTCTATCAATATAGCTATTACAGACTAACGGACTCCTCATTCACTCTTATATTTAAAAAAATTTAATACCTGTAAACACTTGCGTTATACTGCATGAATGGTCAGTCAATTATGCATACTATGAGAGAGAAACACATGAAACTAGTGGGAATAGACACCTCCTGCCCTTACAAGCAAATTCACACACAAAACAAAGGCTGAAAGGAAGCTGTTGCTAAATGACCAATGTCTAAGCATTCACTGTTTACGCTGACTGATCGTATAATACACAGAAATCCCAAATAGATAACCGCAAATCCCATTTCTGTCATAAGTACATAAATGAAAAATTAATTCACGCACTGAGGGTTCTGTACAAACTTAATTATATCCGTTTTTTAAATCTCGACCAGTTTTGTCTATTATCTCAATAATATAAACGTGGCATCATGCAGAAGCCACACGACCATTATTATCAGTTCTCCATTCAGGCTGGCTGGGCTGCTGTGGTAGAAGTCAAAAACTGGGCAAAGAAAGACTTTATTGCTCATATGAGCATCATCAAATATCGTGGAGTGATTCCTGCACATAGATACGGCATTTGAAGTTGTATCTGAAACAAACATTATGCGTCAGATAGGTCGTTTCAAGTCGAATGTGAAACAGTCACAGAGTAGTCTGCGAATGTTTCACATACAAGTTGAAACTCCATATGCATATGCAGAAATCGCTTCTGGATATCTGTGATAGATAAATTCCGAAACGCGTCATAAGAGCAATAAAGTCGTTATTTGCCTGATGTTTGACATTTACCATTGCACCTCAGTCTGAATTCAGAACTACTGATTGTTTTAGTTACATGTTTGATGTCGGATTACAAACGAATTATTTTTTTTTTTGCATTGCTACACAATAACAATTGTCGAATATTTTCCTATACTTGTGCTGTGAAACTTTTCTTCTTGGCAAATTTTATGATTCTAGGTTAACGTGAAGTACCCTATAGTTTTGATGAATGCGTTTGCGACTGTAAAGATGTGTGACAAATGGAAGTACATTTGATTCCATTGATTTAAAAGCTGTCGTTTATTACTCAGCCAAGGCACCATTGACCTCAGTATATGACACAAATTTCAACTTGATGCGTCTATCCACTCCTGAGAAAAATGGGACCTAACAGACAGACGGACAGACAATCTGTAACAAATGACAAGAAGTTTTTTTTTCGTATGGTCTGGTTACAGATTTACAGTTTCGGATTTTTTCATTTTGTTCCACGGTCGAAACTTGCTTCCTGCCAAATTGTACGATTCAAGGCAAACGGAGAATATCCTATAGGTTTTGATGAGTGACTTTACGAGTACCAAGACATGTGACATAAATGGCCTTACCTTTGATTGCATTTACGTAGAAGCTTCAGCCTTTTAGACTGACCAGGGACCATTGGCCTTAGCAAGTAACATTAATTTCAACTTGGTGCGTCTACCCGTTCCTAATCAAAACGTTCGTGGTCCCAGTACCATAGGCTGCCGAGCACTGCTTTCATTGCATAAACGCCGCACTGTCCAGTACTGTAAAAAAACATGCACGATAGACGCGTTTTCTGGCACGAGAGCGGGCGGCAGTGTGAGGCGAAGCGCGTCCGTCGTATGGACAGCAGGACACACTGGTCCCTAATTCGATAGACTTCCTCTCCCGCTTTCCACCATACGCAATTATGGCCCTCGCAGTTCCGTTCGGGAAATGAAATGAACATTCGCGACGAGAAAGAGCGCAGGCGCTTTTACGAAAATGATGTAATTCTGTAGATAAACCCGGCAGTGCTGCTTTTAATAATTTCAGTCGCCGTTGTACCGAATGTTTAGTGTAAAATGGCTTACCGTGAGCGTGAAACATCGTTTCACTGTTCCGCTAATGAAACAGTACGGTGAGACCATCGGCAGTAGTATCTTGTTTAGTCGAAAAATGTAAGCAGCAAAAACTTTACTTTATTAATGTGACGAAAACGTGCTATCTGTGTGATCCAACCAACGGGCGTGAAATTAATGATTGAGTAATAAGAGTTTTTTATACTGTGTCCTGGAGCAGGATCCTACCTTCCAAGATCTCAGCCGAGCGCGCGTTACAGAGCAACAGATGAATTCCAAGTACACACCGGCTCGTCGCCGTTAATACGACATGTGCGATCAACGCAGCGTTTACTCTGTCTCACTTCATTTACAGTTTGGAGACGATGGTGTGGCCCTCTCTGCTCCACTCCTTCTCCCTCGACGCTGAAAGAGAGGGAGTTTGTCTACAATGAAAAGGAAACAGTGGTGTTGATGATGTGTACGGGATATTCGAGTGGATCGAAAGCAACAGAACTTCCTACGAAATGCGAGGAGCCGAAGTTCGACTCCTGTTCCTGTAAAAATTTTAACTTGTTACAAATGTCAAAGCAGCAGAAAAGACAACTAGGGAACGAAAAATAAAAACCCAAATTAAAAAAAAAATGTTTTATTGTTTATTTTTCTAGATTCGAGTTAATGTGGTTGCTTAAAGTTTCGTATTTTTTTCACTATCTCATGACAAAGAGTACACTATTCTACTAGTGTTACCGTTACACCTTCAACGTGGGGTATTACCGCTTTATAGTCCTATAGAATAGCACTAGAAAGCAATTAGGAAAATAACAAAAATTTACAGATAGAAACCTTTTTGTATTTTCACAAAATGATTTATTATTATCAAATCCTATCATGAAACAAGTTCCAATTTGTTATTCTCGTTTCCCATTCATGCATGCAAACATATAACTTCCAAAATATTCCAAGAGCAGTGTATCCTAAGTTTCCTCCACTTCATTCTGCCAAAAGCCGGAATTTAGCGCATTAGAGGTTTGCATTGAATGCTAAAGCATTCTGCGTCATTAGTGTCTCTAAAATACACGAAAATTCTTTGACAAAGCCTACCACCATCTAGTGTCATTGGTAAACGTGTATTAAAAGCCGACAAGTGGAAGAAAAAACGCTGTAGCCATTTATTGGTTTTTCTTTACCTTCCCATTAGTGAATATTCTGAATTTAATTTGCTCTCGAAATATCATCTTTCTAAGTCCATAAAAGTACATCAAGTACAAGCAGTTGTGCTACAGCTTCTACACGTGTGTCGTTACATAACCGTTTACAAGCGACTTCCTGCTCAGCGGTTACAAATACATTCCTTAACGGTCGACACAAAGATGCAAGTCAGGTTTAAGTGAGAAATTACAGATTTATAGAATTCGAAACAGAATGCACTAAGGTAAAGCGCTCAATAAACTGTATACCTTAAAACATACAAGTGCGTCCTTTATTTGAATTTTCGGTGACACAAGAAAATCATATACCCAATATATGTCAGAGTGTTCCTGCTGACTGGAAGATGAGTTGTACATTTTCCATGTGACCCCTGAATATAGTAACATGAATACAAATCTTCATGTGGCAGCAGAGTTACAATTGAGAGTTACTTATCAGCTGGTCAGAGATCGCTCAGTGAGCCTTGATCGAGATGCGATAAGATACACGCTGTGATCAGAAGTATCTGGACACCTGGCTGAAAATGACTTACAAGTTCTTGGCGCACTCCATCGGTAATGCTGGAATTCAATATGGTGTTGGCCCACCCTTAGCAATGACAGCTTCCACTCTCGCAGGCATACATTCAATCAGGTGCTGGAAGGTTTCTTGGGAAATAGCAGCCCATTCTTCACGGAGTGCTGCACTGAGGAGAGGTATTGATTACGGTCGGTGAGGCCTGGCACGAAATCGGCCTCCAAAACATTCCAAAGGTGTTGTATAGGATTCAGGACTCTGTGCAGGCCAGCCCATTACAGGGATGTTATTGTCGAGTAACCACGCCTCCACAGACCGTGCATTATGAACAGGTGCTCGATCGTGTTGAAAGATGCAATCGCCATTCCCGAATTACTCTTCAACGGTGGGAAGCAAGAAGGTGCTTAAAACATCATTGTAGGTCAGTGCTGTGACAGTGCCACGCAAAACAATAACGGGTGCAAGCCCCCTCCATGAGAAACACGACCACACCATAACACTACGGCCGGCCGTTGTGACCGAGCGGTTCTAGGCGCTTCAGTCCGGAACCGCGCTGCCGCCATGGTCGCAGGTCGAATTCTGCCTCGGGCATGGATGCGTGTGATGTCCTTGGGTTAGTTAGGTTTAAGTAATTCTAAGTCTAGGTGACTGATGACCTTAGATGCTACGTCCCATAGTGCTTAGAGCCATTTGAACTATAACACCACCGCCTCCGAATTTTACTGTTGGCACTACACACGCTGGCAGTTCACCGGGCATTCGCCATACCGATACCCTGCCATCGGATCGCCACATTGTGTACCGTGATTCGTCACTCCACACAACGTTTTTCTACTGTTCAGGCGTCCATTGTTTACACTCCTTACACCAAGCGAGGCATCGTTTGGCATTTTCCGGCGTAATGTGTGGCTTATGAGCAGCCGCTCGACCATGAAATCCAAGTTTTCTCACTTCGCGCCTAAATGTCACAGTACTTGCAGTGGATCCTGATGCAGTTTGGAATTCCTGTGTGATGGGCTGGACAAATGCCTACGTTTCACATTGCGACCCTCTTCAACTTTCGGCGGTCTCTATCAGTCAACAGATGAGATCGGCCTGTACGTGTTTGTGCTGTACGTGTCGCTTCACGTTTCCACTTCACTATTACATCGGAAGCAGTGGACCTAGTGATGTATAGGAGAGTGGAAATCTCGCGTACAGACGTATGACACAAGTACACCCAATCAGCTGACCAAGTTCGAAGTCCGTGAGTTCTGCGGAGCGCCCCAGTCTGCTCTCTCACGATGGCTAATGACTACTGAGGTCGCTGATGTGGAGTACCTGGCAGTAGGTGGCAGCACAATGCACCTAAAATCAAAAACGTATGTTTTTGGGGGTGTACGGATACTTTTGACCACATAGTGTACGTGATGCAACGAGCGTGAATCATGTTTCTCTTTCAGTTTCAGTTGCTATAATGACTTCTTCTGAAGAATTCATGATTGTTTAAAGCTCAAAAAACTGAAAGAGGAAAGGAAATACAGAGTGCGCCCGTACAAATCAGTAAGTATCAAACATTTGAGCTGTGGTTCCTCGCAGCACGAACACGAATTATGAATTCTACAGAATGGATCGAGACAGTTTCCAGTTTTTGGAGCAACCAGTAAATACTACTCTCATAAAAAAGACAAACTTTCGACTTGCTACATCCATTGCTGAGAAACTACTCATTACATTAAGGTGGGGTAAAGTGAGGGAATCTGGCGCACCTAAGGCATTTTGACTACAACTCTTATTCTACACTGAAGCGCCAAAGAAACTGGTATAGAGTGCGTATTAAAATACAGAGATACGTAAACAGTTAAAACAGGGCACTGCGTCAGCAACGCCTATATAAGACAAGGGTCTGGGGCAGTTTTTAGATCTGTTACTGCTGCTGCAATGGCGCGTTATCAAGATCTAAGTGAATCTGAACGTAATGATATCGCACGAGCGATGGGACACAGCATCTCCGAAGTAGCGATGAATTGGCGATTTTCCCATACGACCATTTCACAAGTGTACCGTAAAGATCAGCAATCCGGTAAAGCATCAAATGTCTGACATCGCTGCGGCCGGGTAAATATACTGCAAGAACAGCACCAACGACTACTGAAGAGAATCGTTCAATGTAACAGAAGTGCAACCCGTCCGTAAATTCCTGCAGATTTCAATGCTGGGCCATCAACAAGTGTCAGCATGCGCACCATTCAACAAATTATCGTCGACATGAGCTTTCGGAGTCGAAGGCCTATTCGTGTACTTGATGCCTCCGCGACACAAAGCTTTAAGCCTCGCCTGGGCCTATCAGCACCGACATTGGACTGTTGATGCTGGGAGCTTGTTGCCTGGTCGGACTAATCTCGTTTCAAATTGTATCGAGCGGATGGACGTGTACGGGTATGAAGACAGCCTCATAAATCCCTGCATTTCAACAGGCTGATGGAGGCTCTGCAATGGTGTGGGGCGTGTGAAGTTGGAGTGATATGAGACCACTGATACGTCTAAATACGACATGGTGACATGTACGTAAGCATCCTGTCTGATCACCTGCATCCATTCATGTCCACTGTGCATTCCGACTTGGATAATTCCTGCAGGACAATGCGACACCCAACACGTCCAGAATTTCTACAGAATGGCTCTAGGCACGCTCTTCTGTGTTTAAACACTTCTGCTGGCCATAGCACTCCCCAAACACGAATATTATTGAGCACATGTGGGATTCCTTGCGATGTCCTGTTCAGAAGAAATCTCCACTTGTACTCTTCAGGATTTATTGACAGCCCAACAGGGTTCATGGGGTCAGTTCGCTCCAGCACTACTTCAGACATTAGTCATGCCACGTCGTGTTGCGGCATTTTTGCGTGCTCGCAGGGGCCCTATACGATGTTAGGCAGGTAAACCAGTTCTTTTGGCTCTTCAGTGTATAATGCCCAAAAGCTACAATATTCGTATAGTATTAGCCGTTTGTGATGTAACAAATCTTGTTGTTGTTGCTGTGGCCTTCAGTCCTGAGACTGGTTTGGTGCAACTCTCCATGCTACTCTGTCCTGAACAAGCCTCTTCATCTCCCAGTACCTTATCTTAAAACCATAAATATACAGTTTTTAGAAAGAACTGATAATGATGAGATCACTGCATTTCGTCATTTTACCCGACGTATTGGGTAAAATGACGCCGTAAGTGGTGTACATTGGTGCAAGGAATGGTGGAAGATATTTAACTCCACACATCTTATAAGACAAAATATATGTACTGCATACTATGTTTATTAAATAAAGCCGGTCGGGGTGGCGGAGAAGTTCTAGGCGCTACAGTCTGGAACCGCGTCGGGCATGAATGTGTGTGACGTCCTTAGGTTAGTCAGTTTTAAGTAGATCTAAGTTCTCAGGGACTGATGACCGCAGAAGTTAAGTCCCATAGTACTCAGAGCCATTTCTTTTATTAAATAAAACACTGAACGACATAATTTACAAAATGAAAATAGCGAAAATGTTTGCTTCATTAACTATCCAATTACTTCCACATGTCTTGTGGATACACATTAAGTGTCTTTAATGGAGTGGTTTCCATTGCCTTCTGTGATCTCATGCCGTTGATCATTGGTGATTCTTCCGCCTTTAGATGCAGTTTCCCACTCCAAGGACAAGAGTGTGCCCTGAACCTATGTACGCTCCAACGCCCTCTTTAACACGGCCGTTGGAAGAAAGAGGATGACTAGTTATGCCGAAAGTCTTTGCCCGTCAATGCTGATTATTAGTCAAAATTTAAGCGGTGGCGGGTTTCGAACTCGGGTCCTAGGTCGTCCTGATTACTTATAAAATGCGCTACCCCTAGACCACTTAAAAAATTTAAATTAGATTGAAAAAAATTCTTTAACAATTTAAAAACACGGCTACAGGGCCTTTGAATAAGACATGAAGGAAATATAAGAAAATGAGCCAAATTTTGAATTTTACATGATTAGGGAAAGTAAAAAAGCTATCAGTGCCAACACGCGGAGTAATTATTCTGACAAAGACTAGGAGTTGGCGTTCTAGGGTCTTATACCACAATTCAAATTTAAAAGTGAGATCCCGACTACTATGAAACGAAGAATGTGTTGGATAATAAAGACAATTAGTTATAAGTGCATCCTCTTTAACCTACTGCCTCCACATATAAAAATCCGTTTAATTAAATACTTGGCCAGTGCCAGATACCAAAACTTCAAGAACGAATTTAACAAATTAAGAAGTAGGCAATCAAGGCTCTTCAAAAATTTAAACCTGGCCAGCGCCATATGATAAAATTCAGGGAAATTTAACAACCTCGGCAGTGGCGGTTCACATTAACCCAAAGAGTGAAACTCTTACATTCACATTAATTAAAATGCGCTGTTTGATGATGTCTCCTTTTCTTAATAAAGGAATAATAAAAACAAATATTACAATATTGAGGCAGATGCCCCTAATATAGTTACATAACCCAATTCCTTGCGATGTGAAATGATGCAGGAGACGGCAGGTTTAGGGAAGAGGATGTCATTAGTCGATGCACACGTGCAGCAGGTCCACAAGAGAACTGTGGGGCCAACATGTTCGATGATCTCTGCGTCACAAACAGCAGTTGTAAGACTGGAACAAATTGAGGCAGCGTCTAATTTGCAGCACCACTAGTCACTTTCACAATCTCCCGTACCCGAGTGTTCAGTCAGGAAAGGGTTCCCTTAGCAGGCACGACCTCCACCAAAGTCAAAAGTTCTCCGCACTTAAAAAATTTTAAATTCTTTTGTCCAGTCAGATTTACAGCTGACGATGTGCTTACTAAATCCATATCTCTCGCATTGCAGCTCCTTGAATCTGATCGACAGCAGAAGGCAACATACCGGGACAGGAAACAAACCCAGACATCACCAATATCGCCTTATCCTTAGACTGTCTAACATGAGTTACCAACTCCTAGCTCGTTGGGCTCGCAGACGACAAAGCAACCCATAATCCAAAGACCACACCAGACTCTCCGTATTTTAATTCATACAAATACAATTCACAAAATAGAGGAAAATGACTTGAATTTACAAATTAAATAAATTTTGGTGCTCAAGGAACACACAGGGCCAAGATCGCCATAATAATGTGCACACGGGACAACTTCGGGGAACCGCCGAGTCAACAGGACTCGTACCAAACCAAAACGGTCAACGTGACCAAACCTGAGCCCCTCACACTCAGCCAAGCCGAGTCCAACTTGGTGCCCCAAACCACATTGGCGCTGACAGCAACCGTTGGACCACTCGCATCGGCACATCCTCGATCCCAAGTTGGAAGGCGCTGTCTGTGGTGAGGAACCTCTTGTTCCTTAGTACGTGCGGTGTGTTAGGATATGGTTTCTGCTACTGAATCTGATTGTTGTAGGTCTGTTTCTACTGCGGTTGGGTGGTGGTTTTGATTTCCCCATAAAAGATAAAATGATATGTCATGGCACCAAACACGTATTCCTACGACCAGACTCAGCGGCGGTCGCTCCGGTGCTGCGACATGCTCCTCATTTCCGGGTGTTGAACTGCAGCTGCAATAGCGGTGACGGCGCTCAGACCTGGAGAGTGACGTCACAGTTGCAACCACTCCGGCTGCCGGCCGCTTCGGGTTGCGTTGCGCTGCGTTGCGTGCCGGCGTAATTAACGGCCGCGATACAGCGAGCTCCGTCCGGCCGGCGCGTTTATCGCCCTCCGCCGGAAAGTGGCGCGGGATAAGGGCCGCCATTTGTTAAATCGTTAAACATGACCTCTTTAATGTTCTCACTATCTCCCAAATTGCTAATGCATCGTGCGGCAACAATTTACAAACGTAAACTTCCTTCCCCCATGCGTTACACTTTGTTTCGTGGCTCCCTCGCCGAGATTAATGGCTCGGACGAGAAGACCTCAAAGTTATTGAATTTACGGTGCACGTGATTCGCGACCAAACTCGTTACACTAACCACCCGTAAATGTATCTGGAACAGGTCAACGTGGAAACCAAAAAATACCTTTTGGACTATAACACTAATTTATAAAGGACAACCATTTTGTACAGTATTTCAGACTTGGACGTATGTGTGTGTGTGTGTGTGTGTGTGTGTGTGTGTGTGTGTTTGCGCGCACGCTATTTCTAAAACATTATGATGCGTAAAATTTTTCTACTGTATCCAGCACTTCCTTTCTCTAACATTAATTAGTGAAGTTACCGATGTTTAATGCCTTGCTGGAGAACCTATAACTACATCTACGTAATTACTCTATAATTCACAGTTACGTGCTCGGCAGAGGGTTCATCGGACCACCTTCCAGCTTCTACTCTACCGTTCCACTCTTAAACAGTGCGCGGAAAAAACGAACATCTAATTCTTTCCATGCGAGCTCTGATTTCTCTTACTTTATTATGATGACCATTTCTCCCTATGAAGATTGTCACCAACAAAACACTCTGAGGAGAAAGTTGCTGATTAAAATTTCATGGGAAGGGCCTGCAACAACGAAAAACGCCTTTGGTTTAATGACTGTCGTATCACATCCGTGGCTACTCTCCCCTATTTAGTGATAGTACAGAACGAGCTGTCCTTCTTTGAACTTTTTCGATTTCCTCTGTCATCCTATCTGACGCACTACTCCGAATAGGACGAACAAGCGTAGTGCAAGCAGTCTCTAATAGACCTATTACATATTCTAGGGATTCCACAAATAAACTGCGGTCTGTCGTTTGCTTTCCCTACAACATTATCCGTGTGATCGTTCCAATTTAAGTCATTCTTAATTATAATGTCTAAGTATTTACTTGAATTTACAGCCTCTCGATATGAGTGATTTATTGTGTAACCGAAATTTAATGGATTCCTTTAAGTATTCATGTGGGTGATTTCACACTTTTCATTATGAAGAGCCAATTTCCAATTTTTGCGCCATACAGATACCTTGTCAAAATCATTTTGCAATTCCTTTTGTTCAAATGATGGTCTTACATGACGATATATGACAGCATGATCTGCAAACACTCTAAGAGCGCTGCTCAGATTGTCTCCTACATCGTTTGTGTCGGTCGGAAACAGCAGAGGGCTCATAATACTTCCTTGGCGAATGCCAGATATTACTTCTGTTCTGCTCGATGAGTTCTCCTCAGTTACTAAAAACTGTCACCTTTCTAACAGGAAATCACGAATCCAGCAGCGTAATTGAGACGATAGTCCGTAGACACCCAATTGGAAGTGGTTTCCAGGCACGGTGCTAAAAGTCTTCTGGACGTGGCACAATGAATATTGCAGGAGTGAGATTTAAATTCCCAGTGGACATTCAAAATCACAGTGTCTGACAAAAAAGTAAAGCATCCAGAAGACATGGTAGGTTGCTAATCTCACTTTGTACATCGGGAGGTACGTAAATTTTTATACGGGGAATTCTATGTGACAGGTAGAACGGCCAACGCCATATTAGGTGGGTGGAGAGAATTGTGTGCTGGTGGATCGTTCGAAGGAGACGGAGATGCCACATACTCTTGTGAGATTGTCGAAGTTTGGGAGGTATCCCATTGAGGGTCTCCATCTGGCAAGCCGGACGCATCGTGCTACACTCCTGGAAATGGAAAAAAGAACACATTGACACCGGTGTGTCAGACCCACCATACTTGCTCCGGACACTGCGAGAGGGCTGTACAAGCAATGATCACACGCACGGCACAGCGGACACACCAGGAACCGCGGTGTTGGCCGTCGAATGGCGCTAGCTGCGCAGCATTTGTGCACCGCCGCCGTCAGTGTCAGCCACTTTGCCGTGGCATACGGAGCTCCATCGCAGTCTTTAACACTGGTAGCATGCCGCGACAGCGTGGACGTGAACCGTATGTGCAGTTGACGGACTTTGAGCGAAGGCGTATAGTGGGCATGCGGGAGGCCGGGTGGACGTACCGCCGAATTGCTCAACACGTGGGGCGTGAGGTCTCCACAGTACATCGATGTTGTCGCCAGTGGTCGGCGGAAGGTGCACGTGCCTGTCGACCTGGGACCGGACCGCAGCGACGCACGGATGCACGCCAAGACCGTAGGATCCTACGCAGTGCCGTAGGGGACCGCACCGCCACTTCCCAGCATATTAGGGACACTGTTGCTCCTGGGGTATCGGCGAGGACCATTCGCAACCGTCTCCATGAAGCTGGGCTACGGTCCCGCACACCGTTAGGCCGTCTTCCGCTCACGCCCCAACATCGTGCAGCCCGCCTCCAGTGGTGTCGCGACAGGCGTGAATGGAGGGACGAATGGAGACGTGTCGTCTTCAGCGATGAGAGTCGCTTCTGCCTTGGTGCCAATGATGGTCGTATGCGTGTTTGGCGCCGTGCAGGTGAGCGCCACAATCAGGACTGCATACGACCGAGGCACACAGGGCCAACACCCGGCATCATGGTGTGGGGAGCGATCTCCTACACTGGCCGTACACCACTGGTGATCGTCGAGGGGACACTGAATAGTGCACGGTACATCCAAACCGTCATCGAACCCATCGTTCTACCATTCCTAGACCGGCAAGGGAACTTGCTGTTCCAACAGGACAATGCACGTCCGCATGTATCCCGTGCCACCCAACGTGCTCTAGAAGGTGTAAGTCAACTACCCTGGCCAGCAAGATCTCCGGATCTGTCCCCCATTGAGCATGTTTGGGACTGGATGAAGCGTCTTCTCACGCGGTCTGCACGTCCAGCACGAACGCTGGTCCAACTGAGGCGCCAGGTGGAAATGGCATGGCAAGCCGTTCCACAGGACTACATCCAGCATCTCTACGATCGTCTCCATGGAAGAATAGCAGCCTGCATTGCTGCGAAAGGTGGATATACACTGCACTAGTGCCGACATTGTGCATGCTCTGTTGCCTGTGTCTATGTGCCTGTGGTTCTGTCAGTGCGATCGTGTGATGTATCTGACCCCAGGAATGTGTCAATAAAGTTTCCCCTTCCTGGGACAATGAATTCACGGTGTTCTTATTTCAATTTCCAGGAGTGTATATCTAGATTTGTGGGGCATTGAGCTGTGAGAGTGGTCCCATGTTGGACCGCATGTGAACGTCTGGGCACGCGCATTCGGCTTCAAGGTTCCGGTCGACTACATCTGATAACTACAGGGGAGGGCCGCTTTATTGCGCACGAAGCACATGGTAGCTCGTTCACATCTGCAGTTCCCCTATGAGAACAAGTAATGGACCTTCTGCAATATTTTGTGTCATCCTACACTAGCAGTAACCGGGCTACGGAAGTATCGTCCCATGCATAGACTGCCATTAACACGAGAACACAAACGGCTGCGTTTGGAGTGGGCCTTGATCGAGCATCAGGGACTGCTCATGAATAGTTTCGCAGTTTGTTCAGCGGTGAATCACAGTTCTGCAGTACTCCCGATGACCATCGTCGGCGAATGCAATGGTGAGCGACATCTGTCGAACAGATGATCTATTTGAACTTTTTGCTGTAAGTGAATCCATATTGTGCTCCGTCGACTATGATGTGGTTCTTAGTTACACGTGCCGACTACTGCCGGAGCCCTGCAGTTTTAGTGACCTGCTACAAGCCAACGACAAAGCTGTAGCCGTGGCTAACTATTGGAAAAATAAAATTTGATCTGGACACGGAAAAGTAAAGTAAAGTAAAGTTACTATGCGACTGAGAAAGTCTTTTCCTTCTTCATCAGAATGCCACAAATGTGATTTTGCCACTTACAACCATTCCTGTTTGTCACTTAACGTGGTACCCAACAATTAAAACTTGGCATAGAGATCCATATTCGATTGCAAGTGCTGAACTCTGGATAACGATCTACTCATGCCCAGTATTTTCAGATCTGACACGATGATAATAATGAATCATTAGCTCAATTGTATAGATGTTCATTCCGTTTTCAAAGTGGGTGGCCCAACCAAATTCTCTCCTCCACAGGCAGATACGCGTTTACGTTTGAAGTTATTTACCTACTCTTACATTTTACGTTCACTAAGACAGCTATCACCATATAGCAGCTGCATTCTATGAACAATCTCCACACCTTTAGTCCATTAAAAGTACAGAAGACGAAGCGCTCTCCTCATACCTAACTTGCTGCATAGAAACAATGGAACTCTTATAATGTATTGATCCAAAGTAACTACGAATACAGCTGGCCACTGATCCAACACAGATATTACACAAGAAGAGTACTAAGGTTAAGGCATTTCGTTGTCGAATCAAGCTGTCAACCTATGGAACAGGATGAAAAAATTTGTTTATTAATTACTTACCATCGCACTTCACACTTCCATTGCGTCTTACCCACTTCCCTGACAATTTTGCTGAAGTAAATTCCCTGTCATGATGTTCAGTAAAACACAGATTTTGTGTGCTTAAAATATGTACTATCGTTTATCTAATGATTCAAATGGCTCTGAGAACTATGGGACTTAACTGTTGAGGTCATCAATCCCCTGTCTAATGATTCTTGAGAACAGTTTTCGGAAACAGCGATGCTGTAAGGTACGTAAACTCAATGAAAAAACAATCTAGATCGCGATGGTTATTTTATTAAAATTACCTGTTTCAGTCTAGTCTTTGACCCTCTTCAGAATAGCACCACCAGCTGAAGTTGACGATTTTTAGAGCAGCCATAGACTTGTATCGCTAAACTGACTAAGACGAAATCGGCCATTTTAATATAATAACCATCGCGATCTAGACTGTTTTTTCATTGGTTTTACATGCTCGTTTAATGTTCAAGAGCGGCGGAACTGCCAGAGTAAAAGGAGGCGGGGAGTATAGCGTTGTGAGTAGAGAATCAGTAACAGCACGATGTGTCAGTCAGAGTTCAGTGACTTCGAGCGTTGGCTAGGAAAAAAAGAAATTTATGGTAAGGACTGCTGAGGTCATCGGTCCCTAGGCTTACGCACTACTTAATCTAACTTAAACTAACTTACGCTAACTACACACACCCATGCCCGAGGGAGGACTCGAACGGGGGAAGCCGAGCTACCCCGCGGGGCGTAGGCTAGTCGTTTGATGCCACGTCAGCAACCAACTCATGAGGACACTTCAACTCTTCTAAAACTGCCGATCTCAACCGTTGGGGGTATTACTGTGAAGTGGAAATGCGATGGAACACTCAAAGATCAGGTACACGTCATTTACTGAAGGACACTTGAACCGTGAATTTACTTTCAAACCCTTTTCTTAAGAATTTACTTTATTTACTAGCGATTCGTCAAGAACATTAACACATTTAATCACACTATGTGAGGGTGGAAGTAGTCGCCAGTGGGTAACTGATGAAAACAAATTAAATTTCTTTCAACAAATGGAAATTTTATTCCTAAAAGACCCTTTTTTTAAAAAAACAGATTTATATTATAATCAGAAAGCACCCTCTATATATCAAGTTACAATTTATTCAGAGGCAGAAAGAACAAATTTTGACAGTATGAGCTTTCGGGCAGAGAACCTTGCCGCTCCCTTTTGACACGGCCGTAGTCACGAACGCTCACAACAACCTCTGAAAGACTACACTGGTGCAAATCTGCAACACACCAGATTACATTAAACTAAAAATTTTAACAACTCACACAAGCACATAAACTATGCACCCCTTAGGAGGTATGGAAATGATACAAACACTAACAATAAAAAAACTAAATTGCCACCGAAAGTGCAACTTTATTTTAAAAAGAAAAACTCTTACGGTGGGAGGGTGGCAACTTTATATACTAAAATGAGCATTTAAATAAAACAAACCTCAAATGTAGTCTTACATAAAATATACAAACATGCTCTACATTACACATATGCCGCCTCACAAAATGATAGGCAAGATAAAAACATATATCAGGAATTCGGCCGTTACACTTCAAGCAATAAATTCGTTAACACCGAATCCGACAAACATGACAGAGGCAGCTATTAACGTATGGCAGATTGACAGACAGACAGACAGACAGACACTAACTACCTAACAAATGCGGACGAGAGACAGACGAGCAAGCTGGGGACGAGAGACTGACCAAGAAAACAAGTACAATTTAAGAAGTAAATGAAACAACATATCACGAATCACTTAACTTCTAATAAAAAGCGATGTCTGGCGAAGACTTGGTACAGCACCCCCAAATCGCTCTCCCGAACCATTTGCTGCCAGCCGCTTCAACGGACGCAGGAAGGCGCACCGATCTCCCGTCTCACGGCGTCACAGCTCGCACCCGCCAGACCGATGTCGCGGGTTGACTCGTCGCTCTCGTGTCGGCCGCGAAGCCACTACCCCTCGCTATACGCCGCGGCCCACTGGACTCACGTGGCGACCTCACATGCGCCGACGCTCAAGACGGACAAGTTATCTTGTTGTCTCAGTGCGCGACCAACCAACCGATCGATCCAGCCGCCAATGACCATAGCCTGACCAAACTCGAGCAGACTGGCAGCCTAACACATACTAGCACTCCGGACGACAGACAGACACTGACTGCCCCACACTCATCCGGCTGACCAACTGACCAGACTCGCCGCCTAGCGAGTTTTTTTTTCTTTATTGTGATTTCATTCCCCTGCCCCATATGGGCAGGGGAAGGCTGTCAGCGGCACAATACGCCGCTCTTCAGCTGAGTGACACGGCAACTAAAATAAGAATAAAATGTTACATACATAAGGTTATAAAAAAGGTGAACATAAAACAGAGTAAAGGGAGAAAATGGAGGTAAAAATAGACTGACATGGAGTCGTTCATGAGGGACAGTTAAAAAGGTCACCAGTTGGCGATTCTTGAAACACAGAGAAGAAACTCAATGGAAATGCACAGGTTAAAAGTCGGCCACAGCATTAAAAACACTCCAGAACAACACACTTAAAACCCAATTGTAGCACACACGACGAAGAATAAAACTGCCAGGTGGGACCTGCCGAGGGAACGGTCAGAGAGGATGGAAAAGGAGGGGAGAGCAAGGGGCAGCAGGGAAAGGGCGGGATGAAGAGAGTAGGGGCATCAGCGGGTACACGGAGAGGCAGGAGACACGTGGGGTGGGAGATGAAGAGGGAAGACAGGGCAGGAGGCAGTGCAGAGACACTGAAAGGGGGCACAAGAGAGGGAGGGGGAGTGGGAGGGGGAAGCCGCTCAGGAGGAGAGAAGGGGAGGAGAGGGAGCCCTGAGGAGGAGGAGGCAGGAAGATGGGATTAGAGTTGGTAGGAAGGGTACATGTCAGGGCGAAGTTCATCATCTGGGAGGGGTAGGCGGTTGAAGTTGCGTTGGGAAAGGAGATGGAGGGTGTGGAGATAGAGAGTGGGTGGGACACAACGGTAAAGGTGCGGCAACTGGTTGGGGGTGGAGAGGAAGGGAGACACCAGGGGGTGAGGGGGATCAAGGCGGCAGACAATATATAGTGTGCAGATGTGTTCAAGGAAAAGGAAAAAGTGGGGGAAGAGGATGAGGTCGTAGAGGATGCGCGTGGGGGACGGACGGCAGATGGGGAAGGTGAGGCGGAGCACATGGCGTTCGAAGATTTGGACGGCTTTATAGAACCAGGGAGGGGCGGAAATCGAAGCTACACTGTCATAACAGAGGATGGGGTGGATCAAGGGTTTGTAGGTGTGAAAGATGGTGGTAGGATGCAGACCCCACATCTGTCCGGACAGGAGTTTCAGGAGGCGGAGGCGATTGTGAGCTTTGTTTTGGATGGTAAGGAGATGGGAGGTCCAGGTGAGGTGGCAGTCGAGTGTGAGGCCAAGGTATTTGAGGGTAGGAGTGAGGTGGATAGGATGGCCATAAATGACGAGGTAGAAATCATGGGGGCAGAAGGAGCGGGTGGTGCAGCCTATGATGATTGCCTGGGTCTTGGAGGGATTGATACGGAGGAACCACTGGTTGCACCAAGTGGTGAATTGGTCAAGGTGGGTCTGGAGAATGTGAACAGGTGGGGGAGGTTTGGACATATCAGCAGTGTACAGGAGATAGAGGAATGGGGAAAGGACAGAATCTTGGGGCACGCCGGCAGAGGGATACAAAGAACAGGAGTTGGAATTGTGGATAGTCACTTAGGAGGGACGATGGGAGAGGAAAGAAGGAACGAAACGGATGAAGTTGATGGGGAGAGCATAGGTCTGGAGTTTGAAGAGGAGCCCGGGATGCCATACACGGTCATACCGCCTAGCGAGCTCATAGTACCCCCTAAATGCACTTGAACAGGCTACCTTTCCCCTTTCCCACCAGAGGGAGACACCAAAGCTGAGATTGCCACAGTGGCGCCACCGCCAGAAACGGAAGGCGACTGCTTCACACTACGCGCTGCGGCGCGCCCTTCAAAACAGAAAATTTACCACGGCTCAACACTGACCTTAGAGCGCTGCGGAGGATGGTTGTAAAAGATCACAGGAAATCAACGGAAGGAATCCAAACCGACACCAGCAGTTTAGGTAGCACAGTGACTGTGCATAGGGATCTACAAGGAACGGAGAACATTGGTCGAAGAGCTCCTCATAAACCATACATTTCTATAGTCAGTGTTACGTGCAGCTTGAGGTGCCACTGGACAATTGGTGACTGGATACGATTGATTTGGGGTGATGAATCGCGCTGTATCCCATGCCATTCCGTTTCAAGAGTTCGGGTGTGGTGAATACCCGGAGAACGTTGCCTGCCATCGTGTGTAATGCCAACAGTGAAGCATGGAGGAAGCGGAGATGCCATACAGGAATGTTTTTCGTGGTTAAGCTGTGATCCCCTTAATTGTAAGGAAGATTGGGTTTAACTCTTTATGTCCATCTTTTTAGCGATGGTCGCGGGACTCGGCTGTTCGACTGATGATGTCAAATTAAACATCTTTGAGCAGTAAATTTTCAACCTTTTTTTACTAGGCAATCAGTTTCGGCGCATTATTACGCCAACTTCAGGCCCCTGACCGACGCGCAGGAATAATCTACCTCGCTTGTGATCGAAGCAGGGGCCAGCAATACTGGTATTAGAAACTATCTACTTGCTGCAGTGACCACTTCAAACAGCGAAAGGAAATATAATTTAAAAGTCATTTACTCGGATTTTTTACGCGGTCGGAATTTCAATGTTTCTATGGCTACTTAGAAGTCGCCATTCGTCTTCCAAGATATTCAAAGTACTTCATACCTCCAGGCCTAGCCCCACTTCTCTAAAAACTACCGTATGGGCGCCATTGTTGATGGAGGACACCTACGAATATAAGGTATGCAAAAATATCACTATATTCATTGTGAACTACATTGGTGTCCGAAATTAAAGTAACAAATTGTTATTGCCTTCTTCTGTGTGTAATGCAAGATATATTCATACAAGCTGTCAACAGACGTCGTTGCGATCGTGTCCTGCACGGAAGATGGCATTCCGATCAACTGACAAACGCACCAGCAATGACGTCAGGACACCTGTCAAGCAGGATAGTGTTTGCATGGAAGTCCCACATCCAAAGTCGTTGCGCACACGGCCACAGGCCTTGCAGTGTGGCACAGAGCAGACGCCTACAGACTCTCTGCTATGGAAGGCCAAAGGGAGAATGGAAGCAGGAGAGTCGCAGACTGATGTAGCCCGATGGCTTAATGTTGTTTCTCGGATGAGACAACAGTGGGCTGAAAATGTGTCCCGAGACGTGGAGAGGGCCGACAATGTGTGATATCAGAAAGAGTGGACCGTCATTTGGCTGTAAGGGCACGACGGTACCGCCTTGCTACTGCACTGCAACTGGCATCTGAACTCGCAGCATCCCCTGGATGTGTTGCATCGAGGCTGACGGCGTAGATAAGGCTTTAGTCGAGTGGCCTTTATTGTTGGAGACCTGCTAACTGTTTGAATGCCGGACATTTGTCACACCGGACATTTGCCACACCGGACATTTGCCACACTTGCCCCTTCGCCTGGTAGCTTGCCTTCGCCAGGTAGCTTGAGTAGCGATCCCTCAGGTAAGGGACGCCCTTCCCCGCACTACCTCTGTCCGCTTTCAAACTGCCGTCTCCACATCTTACAAGATACAACCAGCACGTAAGGGACCTTCTTCTTCGACATCTTGGCCAAATACAGAGCTTCTTTTCCGAAATCGAAATATTTATAACGTTTGGGAAACGAAAGCAATACCGACGATTATGTCAGTATGTAATTAGTTCTGCCAAGTATAAATATAGATTCCTCTGTCTATACGGTAGCTTCCTTTCACGATGAAACGAGAATGCGAATGTACGCTGATCATTTCTTTCTGATCACTGCGTTTGTGCCTACTTTAATTAGTACAACCGCATACCCAAAAGACAATAGGGAAAGAATAAATGGGTTTCTGAATGTTTGAAAAGAAGAACGACGTACTCCATATTAATTTACTCTCTAAAAACATTAGTTAATGAAGTGTAGCGGGACAATGTTCAAAATGTAACGGAAAACACGTTCACTAAATAGAGATAAGAACATCTATGATTGACATGTCATCTAAAGTCGACTTACAATTTTAAAATGTTAGAAATAGGGAAATGAAGTAATACAGAATGCTACGCTTGTAACGTATATTGTTGTTCTACATTGTTCAGCTCTGGTATTCACAGGGTCACAGAGAAAGCGTCTTAGGTTCTGGAGGGAAAAGCCGTAATTGTAATTATCTGCACTACAACAGAAACAAGAAGGACAACTTAAGGAAAAATAATGTAAGCTCACAATCGATTTTGAAGCAGATAGTTCCTGTGACTTGGTATGGGCAGAGTTTATATTCGACAACCGGAATAAATTAATAACTGGCTCCTTTTACCGACCCACTGTCTCACATGAATCACTTGCTGAACAGTTCAAAGAAAGGAAAACTTGAGTCTCATCACAAATAGGTACCCTACTCATACAATCATAGTTGACAGTTACTTCAACCTACCTTCCGCATGTTGACAAAAATACAAAATGGCTGTGAGCACTATGGGACTTAACATCTATGGTCATCAGTCCCCTAGAACTTAGAACTACTTAAAACTAACTAACCTAAGGACATCACACAACACCCAGTCATCACGAGGCAGAAAAAATCCCTGACCCCGCCGGGAATCGAACCCGGGAATCCGGGCGCGGGAAGCGAGAACGCTACCGCACGACCACGAGCTGCGGACCGACAAAAATACATTTTCATACCCTATTGTAAATAGAAAACAACTTCCGTAATTTTTCTAAATGCTTTTTTAAATTATTTTTAACAATTAGTTGACGAGGCCATTCAAATTGTAAATGGTTACGCCGGCGGCGGTGGTCTCGCGGTTCTAGGCGCTCAGTCCGGAACCGCGTGACTGTTACGGTCGCAGGTTCGAATCCCGCTTCGGGCATGGATGTGTGTGACGTCCTTAGGTTGGTTAGGTTTAAGTAGTTCTAGGGGACTGATGACCACAGATGTTAAGTCCCATAGTGCTAAGAGCCATTTGAACCATTTGTAAATGGTTACGAAAACACACTTGAACTCTTAGCCACAAATAACCGTGAGCATCACGATGGATACAGGAATTAGTGAACACGGAGTCGTAGCGAGGCTCACTTCCGTAACCAAAAAAATCACCAAAACTAAATGCGAAATATATCTATTTATAAAAGCAGCTAAACATTCGGGTGACGTCTTTCCAAACTATGTAAATTAAGACCATATGTGGCTTAAGTTCAAAGAAATAGTATCAACAGCACTCGAGATATTCATACCAAATAAATTAATAAGAGACGGAACTGATCCCCCATGGTACACAAAACACGACAGAAAGCTGTTGCAGGAGCACCGCAAAAGGCACAGACGAACGCAAAATCTCCAAGATTGTTGAAGTTTTACTGAGGCTCGAAATTTGGTTCGGATTTCAGTGCGAGATGCATTTAATAGTTTCCACAACGAAACTCGCTCTAGAAATGTGGCGGAAGATCCAAAGAGATACTGGTCCCATGTTAAGTAAACCAGCGGAAAGACTCAGTAAGCACCTTTACTGCGCGACAGGGATGGTAATGTTACTGTAGACAGTGCCACTAAAGTGGAGTTAGTAAATGGATTTTCCGAAATTCCTTCAGCAAAGAAGACGAAGTAAATATTCCAGAATTCGAAATGAGAACAGCTGGAAACATAATTTAGGAGTAGATATCCCTGGTGTTGCAAAGCAACTGAAATTACACTGTCAGTGACAGAGGAAATGATCAAGTATCTTTTCAAAAAGTCTGTAATGTATAAGAAAAGTAGGTCTAATACATTTGATTCTGATGTTCTTTAGTAACAATTAATTTTCACTAGGACGCTCCATACTTTTCTGACCTGTTTAAAGATAATCAACAATTTAGTAAGAAATTTTAATTTTTAAAGGACTATATTTAAATGTACTTAAGTAGATTTACATCTACTATAAATGTTTGCAGTTAAACTTAAATAAAAAATATTTGGGGTGCCCAAATTGTTAACCTTAGGATCAGATCAGTTTTGGGATGTCAATTTTAGGTGCAATTCAAAGGTTAAGTTCCCATTTTCTTTCACAAAAGCGTATACTATCAGTTTAACAAACCATGATATTTTAGGTGATAGTTTGCGATTCTGAAGCTTCAGAAAATTATTTTAGAACACACAATTATTTAATAGTATGGCCATAATATTGGAAGGTAGAAAAAAGCTATTTTAACGTGACAACAATAGGGATACTTTTGTGAGGCTTTAAACACTTTTTGATTTTCACATTAAAGGCTGATTCGCAACACATTTTGCACAGGCTTTGGACCGTGAAAATGATAAATGACCATCTACCATTCTGGCGTGTGTAAAATCAGCCTAAACACGCTGAATTAATGTACACTCTATTTAAAATTACAACTTAATATTAGCTCCGATAATGCTGCTTCAATGTTTTAATAATTTTATTTTAGTAATCTGCGAGGACTCCGTGGTCTTCATAGCTTTTAATACATTTTTAACGTATTTTAGTCCAGTTTCTGAAAATGGGCAATGGCTTTCAAGCAAGGCCTAATGTTGCCAGTCTCTTCATAATTCTTTACGATTCTCTCTATCCTGTCGTCCAGCTCCAAGTACTTCTTCTTCCTCTTCTTACCTTCAAGATTCATTTCCAATTTCATGTGCATGCAGTTTGTGAGCTCTACTTCCTTTTTCAAGCACTCCACCAAATAGTTGATTCTAGGATGAGGGTTTCCAATAATACTATTTATTTTGTTTTGCCACCCTTCAACAGCATTCGTCGTTCGGTGCCTTTTTCCCTAACAGCCCCACATTTCTATTGCGATATCCTCATTCTCTAGCCAGTTATCCACAAAGTAGTCAAGAAAATGAGAGAACCTTCCGTTATCAGGAGCTTCTGCATGAATCTCAATCTATCCATTGCTTACGTCCTCCGGTTTTACAACTGCCAGCGCTGCACACATGCTGACGTGAGGTCTTAAATCCTAGTTCTAGCGTTACTCCTCAGTTAGACCGAGAACTTATAATTCTTCTCCATAAACTCTTCTTCATATGGAAATAGAATCCATATATTTCAGTTGTGGGAAAAACTTGACGAATGGTCGCTATCGCAGCTGCCTCAAAGTCCACCTTTACTTGTTTAGGACACCACTCAGACACTGCCTGTTTTATCAGAAGAAACAGACGAACATATGTGTCTTTCTTCTTATTAGGGAGCAGTGCAAATACAATAGGAAGAATGTTTGTTTCTTTAATCGGGCCTCGCAAGTCTACGTGTATGGTGAAGGTCTGTACAAACTGCTTGCTGCATCTCTTAAACGTTCCATCCATAAAAAAATGGGCAAATGTTTTTAAAATTTCTTTTCCTTTGCTTCCACTAAAAATCATTATTCTCGCCTCTAATCGATCGTCTTCCAGAGGAAAACTAGTGCCATCTCCCATTTTTAATAGATCTTCATGAAGATCAATTTCATGAGAGTCCTTAGGCTGTTGTTGGTTCCCCCGCTCTTGATTCCGTCGACGACGCATGGTTCTCTTCATAGATTCTGAATTAGGCATCACTGTAACAAAGTCACAAACTGTACTATGTAGATTTCCCATTTCATCCGCGTATATCTCCGATAACTGTGTAGTTTTTTCTCGAGACCTCTTGACTCCGTCGACGACGCATGGTTCTCTTCATAGATTCTGAATTAGGCATCACTGTAACAAAGTCACAAACTGTATTATGTAGATTTCCCATTTCATCCGCGTATATCTCCGATAACTGTGTAGTTTCTTCTCGAGACCTTCTCTCCGCCCTTTCCACTTGCTTTCTCACAGAGCTGCATCGTCAGGTGGTTCACAGAGATGTTCTAATACGCTCAACACTTCTGCGTTCCTCGAAAGCAGCTTTCCCTTGCAATGATCCGCTTTTCGGGGTAAACACATCCATGTAACAACACCTTCTTTAGATTCCCTCTGTTTAAGATACGCGTAACCTTTGTAAGGAGCAGGAGGCCTGCACTTGTTTGTTGTAATATCTTCCATACTGATGTCACGTTCGGAACTTCGAAAGCAAACTGGGCGGCCGGGTGAGGAGGAGGAGGAGGAGGAGGAGGAGGAGGGGGGGGGGGGACAAGGGACCCGACCCTTCGGAGCAGATAAAACCGTGGCAAATGTCCGGTGTGGCAAATGTCCATGTGGCAAATGTCCGGACACCTACTGTTTAGCCGGCCGCGGTGGCCGTGCGGTTCTGGCGCTGCAGTCCGGAACCGCGGGACTGCTACGGTCGCAGGTTCGAATCCTGCCTCGGGCATGGGTGTGTGTGATGTCCTTAGGTTAGTTAGGTTTAAGTAGTTCTAAGTTCTAGGGGACTTATGACCTAAGATGTTGAGTCCCATAGTGCTCAGAGCCATTTGAACCAACCAACTGTTTACCTCTGGCGCGCCTTCGCAGAAGTAAACGTCTGGACTGGTGCCGTCAGCATTCCACCTGGACGGTCGAAAGGTAGGAGACTGTTCTTTCTACAGATAAGTCCCGGTTTGGTCTGGAGTTTGATTCTCGACGGATTCGCATCTGGGGGGAGGGGGGGGGGCAGGTGGAACAAGATTTCGGGACCCAAACATCATGGAAAGAAACCGGTATAGAGGAGTATCTGTAATGGTGTGGGCAGGGATCATGTTGACCACACGTACACCTCTTCTTAAAATTATACAGGTGAAACAGCAAGATTTAACTGCTGTCAGGTATCATGAGGCGATCTTGGGATTTTATGCGCTGTTGTGCCTATGTAGACTTTCCCGGCGAATTCATATATAAAATTCTTGTCGGGTTTCCACCCGGATCAAACTGTCATCTCAGCACAATATTTCAGCGGTCCACATGGCCGCCATCATCAGGTGAGAAACGCTACGCTGTTCTCGCCGGTAACTGCACTGTTGTTGTGAGGTCCTGCGGGCCCAGACTACATACTTATGAACGATAATGCTCGACCTCCTAGAGCTCGGGTGGTTGATTTTTTTTGTTTGTTTCTTGTTTTTTGGAAGTGGAAGATACTGTACGCATGGCGCGGCCTGCTCACTCTCCCCATACAGTATGTGCGGCAGACTCTAGGAAGAGTGGGAGCTTAGAGGACAAAAGTGCTACCGTTCCAGAACAGTGGCATCCGCCAGCCAGTTTCCAAGAACTGTGATCAGCTTTGCAGGAAGAAGGGGCGTTATTGCCTCAACATGAGATTGAGGACCTCATTCACAGCATGTCTCGTCCTTGTCCTGTATTGGTACTAGAGGTGGTCACACCCCATACTGAGCACTTTAATGAGTTCTTGCAATGTGTTTGGAAATTCGTTAAGTAGGAAAAAAAAATGAAGAACATTTTTGTCGACCTATATGCATGTTGCAAGTTGTTTACATTCTGTATTCTTTACAATCTTGCAAAATTGCCGTTTGTTGCTTTAATTTTGGACACCAGTGCATATTCGATGCGAAGTACTGGGTGATCAAAAAGTCAGTATAAATTTGAAAACTGAATAAATCACGGAATAATGTGTAGGGGTACAAATCGACACACATGCTTGGAATGACATGGGGTTTTATTAGAACCAAAAAATACAAACGTTGAAAAAATGTCCGACAGATGGCGCTTCATCTCATCAGAACAGCAATAATTAGCATAACAAAGTAAGACAAAGCAAAGATGATGTTCTTTACAGGAAATGCTCAGTATGTCCTCCATCATTCCTCAACAGTAGCTGTAGTCGAGGAATAATGAACAGCACTGTAAAGCGTGTCCGTAGTTATGGCTCGGCATTGGCGTAGGATGTTGTCTTTCAGATCCCTAGAGATTTCGGTCGATCACGATACAATTGCGACTTCAGGTAACCCCAAAGCCAAAAATCGCACGGACTGAGGTCTGGGGACCTGGGAGGCCAAGTATGACGAATGTGGCGGCTGAGCACACTATCATCACCAAACGGCGCGCGTAAGGGATCTTCCACGCGTCCAGCAATAATTTGTTTCTTTTTTTTTGGTTCTAATAAAACACCATATCATCCAAGCATGTGTGTCAATTTTTACCTCTCTATCTACGTTATTCCGTGGTTTATTAAGTTTTCAAATTTATACTGACTTTTTGATCACCCGGTACATTCTGTCTCAAGTTTCGCTTATTATATTACTGGCCGATTTCGGCCACTGCCAGCTCCATATCGCGTGGAAAGTAGATGGTGTGCAATAAATATCAGTTTACAATTCTGTTACACTACAAACGAACGAGTTAGCAGTACATGTCAGATATCCGTACCACGTCGATTAGTTTTGTGATTCTGGTTATCCACGAATCCTGCAGCCAAAAGCTAGTTCGCGGATGGAATTAGCGGAGTTGGGGCAACGCTTTGGGGCGGCGCCAGGTCTTTCGTCGCAGTTCCAAGACGCAGGGGTCGCCTGCGGCGCCAGCGCTGCCGTTACGACAGCGTGCGGGCCATGCGTCAGGCGACCTTCTCCCCCACCCTCCCCACAACCCCCTTCCATCCCCACCCCACCCGCCGAGCTAGCTCGTCCCCCTCCTCTAGGATCTGCCCCCCACCCCCGTGGCGGCACGCGCCGCGCTCGGCCAGACCGCTCGTTTGTGTCGCGCGACGGCCAGAAAATAAATGCAGTTCCGCCTCAACTGCGCTACTCTCAATCGCGTCACAACTTTGGAACACATACACACGCACACACACATGCGCACACACAAGTACACGCGCAGCAGAGAGGGAGATGGCGCTGTTAGAGTGAACGGGAAAACAAACTGACCTAAGTGGCGGGGTGATTTTATCGAGGACTACTTGGCCGCCGTTAGGAGCAGTTTCTGCCTCGAGGAAACGAGTCTTTGGAAACGCCACTGCGCTAACTCAACTCGCGGTGGGCTTCTGAGCGCAATTGCCCTGCTTAGTGGCCATGCCGAGTTAGCTCGTAAGTACTCCGGAAGTTCGTGTTACATAAAAGTATATGCCCCCTCGATAGCCCGCATTACACGCATCATATAAACTACAGTACCCTTTATTTCATGAGACCTCGAAAACCACACCAGATCCAATGGTTCGTCGTCCGAATTAGGCAATCGATTCCTCTTTTATAGACCTGTCGTAAAGTTTTTAACTATAACGGTGATTCTCAAAGTGTGTGCACATCTTTCTCCATCCTTCTCATCGCCATACTTTAATACTCAACTGTGCATGCTGAGATCTATTCCTTCCTTTCTATAACGGCGGTAACCCAACTCTCATTCTTTTCTATTTATGAGACCAAAAATATAGTTTCACCTCAAAAGTTTGATGCTCTGTAGTATTCAATACACTGACACTATATTAGTTAGTGACAGGAAGTTCTCAAGTCAGTAGTTACTGCACCATTATGGCTATAGATTTTTATGTTGCTGACACAGAAGAAAACTAGAGGCAATGAAGTGGTTGCTCAAAGGTCATGCCCAGCCCCTTGACCATGTGGGGGTTTAGTGACCAAAAGTGCTACCGTTCCAGAACAGTAGCAGACAAAACATACATATACATCACCAGTTACAGACAAGTATTGGGTGATCACAGCTAGCCGCTAGCCGTGAGGAGACGTCTACACTGGTTTAAGACTCGAGATGACTACCGGACCAAAATAATAGTTACCCCACCAGCACAGACTACTAGTATACTAAGACCGTTATCACCACATCTAGCCTCTTGTTCATTCACGATTAGATCCTGTAGCACTACTAAATTGCAGCAATATTGATAATTATGTTTCTCCCGTGTTTTCAAATGGTACCACACATTACCTGTGGGTATTTGATGGGGTGATCTACTGAATCAGTCGAGGTGTGGTACAGTTCCTCAGTGTTCGTCAGCGTACCAGGTGTGTACACGCTGAAAACTATGAATGTGGGCTCTTGTCATCTTGGATGACTGGTATTTCCAAAATGTAGTTATCATGATGTTGTAGAAGTGGGAAAGTTGATCACTAAAAATGTTGAAATAAACATCGAGGTTCATGTTCACTGTAATATGAATGGTTGGCCCCAAGCTACGGTACGTAGGCCACCTCCAAAAAAACACAAATGCAGCTCATGCTTGGGCTACACACTGCTGCTAAAAGACCCATTGGGTTATCACTGCATTCTGCCACTCGCATGATTTGGACAGAGCCAAATCAGTGCTCTACAGGCCACACAACAGACGTCCTGTCAGGGACTATCCAGTTCCCGGATATTTTTACGATTCCAGGTCTAGAGCGTGTTGTATTGCTGTTAGTGATACACTATTCCATGCAGACACAATGCACAGAACATGTTGATACACCAACAGATTAATTCATAATGTACTCAGGGGCACGTCCAAACACGAGAGCTCCGCTCTCATCTTTTACCACATACCAACATTGACCCATCTTACTGCATTGATTTCATATAACCAACTTTCACTTGCAAACCGCATCACTGCCTTGAGAAAATTCATCAGTAAAGGGTTACGTGAGGGTCTGCTACCAGTTGTACACCATCTAAAACATTTAGAGGTGGCTAGTGTGCTCTTTCTCATTAAACTTCAGAAACATTTTCTTTTCTTGTCAGATTTCAGTTGCAGAGTCTTTCATTTTGCTTGTTTCTTCATTTTGAATTCAATGCACACTTGATACTAGATATGTTGGATGGCGCCGGTCGGTCGGCAGCCGCGTGCAGGTAGGCCGACTAGCGCCAAGAAGTTGCCGCTGCAATGGGAAGAGCATTCAAGACCGGCAATAAAGCAAAGGATGGGCCCTTGTTAGGATTGTTGCTGATGAGACGACTATGAGATTTCTGCGAATGTCAGTGGTACAGGTCACTGGCGCCCAGACGTCCAGACACTGTTACAAACCATATTTGTGAAGGCACGAGGCTTTTAGTGAGTTTATGGCCATTCTTTGGAAACACATCAGGGGAGATAACGATCTTTTTATGGAGGGCTGTGGTTCCAGCCAGGTCATGTTGTTAGCAAAAGACACTGCTTAAATGCATGGGAAAGATGCTGCGAAGCTGATTTTTTTTTTTCTTTTCTCCCAATCAACTTAAAAAGTCTCTGATTGGTCAAATCTGTGTATGCAGAGCAAGGGGCAGTCTCACATCTTCAAATACGGCGCTCCTGCTCGTGATTGGCTTGTGCTAAAGTGGGAGTAGTCTTAAGAAGTAAATGCGCTTTGCTACCGAGCTTGCGAGGAAAGCGGAGAGAAAGGGAAGACGACACTTTCATACTGGCGTTTCGCTAGTAATGAACTACAGGTCTTTACCTAAAAGGTGAGACTTGTGTCCTTTGCTAGTGTGCCACTTAGAGCCTGTGCCAGTCACCTTCTGAACCATCAGAGGTACTGCTTCTAGCATCATGCATACAACGAGTGATGCGTACGTTTATTCACTTGTTTTGAGTCTGCCGTCTAAACATTTGACATATTCCGTCACGCATAGTTGTGAGACGGAGTCAGATTGGTTTGGCTGACGATCAAACGGGTCCACCTTCACACTGGAATCCACCGGGGTTTCAGAGGCTTATAGGGAAATACCTGCGTTCTGAATTAGCCGAACGCGAGACCACGTACCTGCATTTTTCGGGCGCGCGCCATTATTAACAGATTGCTGCTGTCAGTGACTTCAGTCGCCGAACTCATCGTGGTGTGCCGCCCTGACCAGCATGAGGGTAAAGAATGCGCTGCTATGGCGTTGGGCTCCAATATATGTTTCTCAGCTCACTGTCCATTGGAACCATATTTTTCCTTAAGGAATAGCAGAGTATAGATGCTTGACAGTGGCGTAGATTTTGTGCCATTCCCGGGATTCACGTGTAAGAAGTCAGATAAAGCGATTAGTGTTCTGGTTAGTGTCGTGTGTCGATCCCCAGCTGATCACTTTGTCCACCATAGATCCCATATTAGTGAAAGCGTTTGTCAAATAAAAATGTTTGTGTGATGTTTCTTTAGCCTTTTTTCCTTGTGATGTTAAGAATGAATAAATCTATTGTTATTTAGATCAAAACTCCTCCCTGTGTTCTGATTAATATTACCTTTGCCATTTTTATTACAGTCCTGATTACAGAAGAAAGTAGGAAGCTTGAACAGCGGTTGCTGCTCCATGTTCGGCCGTTGTCCATCAACATGGTTTTGTAGGTGTGAAGATGATCACGTGATGATCGAAATCTGCCACCCTATACCAAATGTGCCTTTGCGATCTAGACTGTTTTACAAGTATTTCAAATATTCTATTCATCACTGACTTTCTTCAGCAATGGTTTCAAGGTAATTAAGTCTCTTGAGTACATCTTTTTCATCTTCTACATGTTCTGACAGTAGAACACAGTCTTTGTCTTCCCCAAAACAATATCTGCGTGATTGTTCCAATTTTAAATTATTTCTAATTGTAATTACTAAGTAAAGTAAAACTTCGTTTAAACGTTTTTCAACGGACTACAGAAAAAAACGTACAAGTGTGAAAAAACGTATAAATGAAATGTAGTATCATACTATCAAATTAATTGGTAAGCACAAATGAAAAACCCCAGTAAATAAAAAGTTTCATTCTACAAAGCGTTATATAGGCTTACTAGGTACCATACTTAATAAAGACATAAAGAAAAATGTAAACCTCTACACAAAAGAAAACGTCGTTTCGTAAGAAAGTCCGTAATTTTTGCTTGTTTTTTCTTTGACGCGGCAATAGCGTACACTGTACTTTCAAAACGGGATAACTTTGTCATTAGTTCGTCAGAAACATTGTCGCCCGTCACAAATTAATTATTTCTAACGCGTTTACTGCATCGTTAAACTGACGGTGGAATGCTAGGGTTCTTCTATACCATCCTCATCGTCAGTTTATTCCTCGTCCAGGACCCGCGATGCACATTGAACTATCTCAGCGACAGTTATGGGTTCTGTACTGACGAGGTTTTCATCAACGTTCACGTAATCCTCAAACGATGCCGGTTCTTCAAGTCCATTCCATTCTTCATCATTAGGTGAAATATCGTCAGTATGAACATTTCCACCACGATCATGGACTTCATTACCAGATCCGGCATTTCGGAAACAGTTGGTTCAAATGGTTCAAATGGCTCTGAGCACTATGGGACTCAACTGCTGAGGTCATTAGTCCCCTAGAACTTAGAACTAGTTAAACCTAACTAACCTAAGGACATCACAAACATCCATGCCCGAGGCAGGACTCGAACCTGCGACCGTAGCGGTCTTGCGGTTCCAGACTGCAGCACCTTTAACCGCACGGCCACTTCGGCCGGCTGGAAACAGTTTCGGATGGTATCGTCTGAAACTCTGTGCCATGAAGCTGTAATGTAGTGCATTGCCTATCAGAAGGAACAAATTCATTAACAATTTCTCGAAGTGTTCTTTGGCTCTGGTAGCACAACCTGAAAAAATGGCAAATAAAAATCTTACCTGTAAAATATTTATTTTCATTTCTTCCTTTTTATCGATGTTTACACACCCGATGGCATGCTGCAAGAACATTTTGCAATAATGCAATTTGAAATTCGGATGCTCGCAACAAAGTGCAACGGCGGTGCCGTGTTAATAGATGGATCTTAGGCCGATATTATACTATCAAATTTTCTTTGACAATTATCTTTGACGTGGCGCAAAAGGGGGTATTACACTGTAATCAAATATTTAGTCAAAGTTCCTTCATAATGGCCGACGACGACTTAATACTATTCTCTGCAGTTCCATTTTCCATTTTACTCACACCATCTGCGGTGTAGTGTGCTGATGTTTGCAGCACGATCTTCAATTAATGTAAACGTTTCGTTATGATATGTTCAATTTACGAGTATAACTAATTTACAGAGCGGACGAGGGTACATACAAGAATCTGTCAACCATAGAGCAAGAACGGATTTAATTATTTACTTCATGGTGAAATAAATTCTCAGCAATGAATAGTCAACATCAACACACTACGCCACCGATACCGCAAGTAAAATTATACCTGGTCTGCATTTGCGTGCACCGCAATTGCATTGTCATTGCATTTGCAAAATAAGCAGAAGAAATGGAAACATACTTACAAGAAGCCGTAGACTTCACGGCGAGATGCGAAACAAAATTTGCTACGGGAGCTGCAAGTCGAGGACGTAAAGTCACATGAAAATCCCTTTGGGTTAAAATGGCTCTGAGCACTATGGGACTTAACATCTATGGTCATCAGTCCCCTAGAACTTAGAACTACGTAAACCTAACTAACCTAAGGACATCACACAACACCCAGTCATCACGAGGCAGAGAAAATCCCTGACCCCGCCGGGAATCGAACCCGGGAACCCGGGCCTGGGAAGCGAGAACGCTACCGCACGACCACGAGCTGCGGACAATCCCTTTGGGAATGGACGAGAGTACGTTTCAATATGTGCTCAAGAAGTGGCTCCTCATATTATGAAGCTGAACACTCTCCTCAGAAACGCTACATCCGCAAAAGACAGACTTACCGGTGCAGCACTCCAATGCTGCAGTGCACATTTGACGAAAATAACATCAGAAACGTTTGAAGCTATTTATAACGTACTGAAGGAGGAATATGTGAAGGCAAATAAATTTAATACGTACTGCAGTTATCAAAAATTTTATTTCCACAGAAGTTGTAAATTTTCTCCCTTATATTCTCGGGGATATATCCTGGCCTTACTTCATGGCTAACAGAATGCGCAACTTTTTTATAGTTCTCACTTTTTATTCTGTTTTTGTATACGTGATGTCGTAATTTATACAGTGCTTCATCTGCTTCGAGTATTTCTATCAGTTTCGTTATATATGCGATGCACCATGTAAGTTTGGAAATCATATTGGTAACATTGTGTGTCAGATAGCAGCAGCATTGCTAGCGCTCCTAGCGGTTTATTTCTCCATGCAGTAAACGTAAGACGAAGGCTTTTTTGATCAAATCCGAGGCGAGGTGCTAGATTTGATCTAAGAAAATTTGACCAATGCCTAACTTTGACAAAGTTCCTTATTACGCTATATAATTTTATTATTGTCTAATATCGGCCTTACCAATCCACTTCCCGGCAACCCACTCTGGAACACGGCATCCTAACTTGTGTACACAGTGAATATTTCGTCGGGACACGAAGAAAAATGTATAAATGAGAAAACCGCGTAAGTGTAAAACGTGTAAGTCTCCTCACACCACACCGGTGTTACTTATGTTTTAATGTTTGTCTCTTTGAAGAACATTACGTCTTATATTTTACTGTATATCTTGAGCACCTCAGCTCTTAAATCACTGTACATCTTTGACGATATGTTCTTCATGCAATTACCTCACCATCTGATGAAGTCACTCTTAGAGGTGACGAAACCTGGTCAAGGTATATAGAAAACCCATGCAAACGGTTGGCAGATTTTTAAATATTTTTCGAATTTCCACCTCAGTATGGTTGAAATGTCTGACGGCTTATTCTGTCTTTAGGCCAGTTAGGTCGGATGCATAACGAACATCTTTGTTGCACAAAAAAAATCTTTGTGCTGTGCCCAAGATGCATGCGCGTAATAGCAGCTACAGTAGCCTTATGAATCGGCTCAATTGGAAGACGTACGAAGTGGTACACGGTTGAAATATTTAAAAAATGGGATAATTGGAGTTATTATCCCGCAATTTTCGTGTTTACTCCGATTTTAATTTTCCCTCGATGTGAGGTTCTATTCGGAGGCATTTCGAGCCGTTGACGTCTGTTTCTCGTCTTCCATACAGAGGTTAAGCGTCTAATACTTGCTCACGACGTACTGAGGAATTTTCAGAGGGGAAGTGGAAAGGAAAGGGTTCAGGGCAGCTGAGGAAGCAAGCGCCACTTATCCATAGTGCAAATCCGTGCTTATCGCAGACATCATAGGGGTCGACTCTGCAGTGGTGAGGGTCCGTTCAGGAACTGGACGGAGGTGGCCACGAACTGGCGCCGTCATCAGACCGTCGATGTAAAAGTGGTCGGCGAATGCTGACACCACCGCCGCCTGCATTGTGTGATGATTACCATTGAAGGTAGTGAGGATAAATACCGAGAAGCGACGTCGACAACTATAGTTAGATGGAGCGTGGACCATGGATGGAAATTCCTAATGTAGCAGATAATGTCGTCGTGAAAGCACCACTACGTTGTACAGTTCATCGCGTTGGACTGTGCAATGGGCTTCAGTGGGCGTTCCCTGTGTGCATGCAGGAGAGAGCGTTAAGCTCACGAAAGACGGTGTAATAAAAGGTGGTGGTGTCCTGATGACGCGCAGCTGTTTCCACGCCTCTTTGCATGAAGACCTTTATGAGTGCAGGTTTCGCACACTTGAGCTACCAGTCGAATATGGACGTGTACCGGGGGAGACGCTTTTCGCGGGACGCCCATGTAGTGGGAATACGTAGTCGGTAGTACGTTTCACCAGAAAGTATTAAGTTTCCAGAACCATTTGCTGCGCCAAATCGACTGAGGTGGTAGCGTATGTGAGCAACTGATGCGCCCCGAGAGAGTTGGCGCAGTAGTTAGCACACTAAACTCTCACGCGGGATGACGACGGTTCAAACCTGCGTCCGGCAATCCTGATTCAAATTTTCCGCCATTTCCCTAAATCGCTTTGCGCAAAAACCGGGATGGTTCCTTTGACAGGACACGGTCGTCTTCTTTCCCCATCCTTCCTTAATCCGATGGGACCAATGACCTTGCTCTTTGGTCCCCTCCCCCATATCAACCAACAAAATGGTCCGAAAACGCAAGTGGCCATTTGTTTTCTTTGGTACTTCGTTTCCAAGGTAGACAGAGACAAAGCCAGTCGAGTATGCTTACAGAATATGCTGTATAGTGAATATAACCTGAGGCGTCCCCGTGAATCTTCTCCTAAACGCCTTGGCCGTGCTATGCAGCGTCGTGCACGGCGAATAACATGATGTCTTTGTGGAGGATGTCGTCTGCGGAGAACGTGGACTGCTGCCGACGATTCGTAGAGCCGGATATTGGTGACGCATGTGAGGAAGAAGGTCACGGTCATGCAACAGTCGGATTGGAGGCGCGTCATGTCCGTGACTGGGATCCCTTTCCGTATGTAAAAGGCCACTCCACACACTGAGATTCGCCTACAGACGTGTATAAGTCGTAGCTGTAAACTGGTGGTATCGTGGTGGCATGAACTTCCTCAAGAAGGGCGACGTCGGCGTCAGAGGACCGATTCATATCACGGAGGAGCTGCAGCTTTGGTGTGGTGCCGATTACGTCGGTGTTGTATGTGGCGAACCGGAACGTCTGTTGTATCAGTGTTTGAAGTGCATCTACTAATGCTGGGGTCGGTGCAGGGTGGAGGCCAAAAGGAGGACCCGTCCCGGTGGCCACAGTGCGTCGAAGCCGATATTAACGGGGCAAACTCGTCGGGGGGGGGGGGGGGGGGGAGGGGGGGGGCAAGAAGAGCAGATAGTCCCACGGCGGAGGCGTCTCGTCCTTCACGTCGTCACCCCACAACCTTGAGCAGTGTCCACGAACATCGTCATGGTGAGCGAGATCATGAGGCGTTAGCAGCGCGTCTCAACCTGCACAACGGTTGATATTTTGTTTGTGGCGGTGTCCACTGCTTTCCCTCCTGGCAATATGTGTTGGTCGTCGCTAGTGCCGTCCGCCAACATCTACATGGGCAGCGTTTTTGGTACGGGTCTCGCAGGACCCGTATTGAGCGGGTCAGCGACGACGGATGCGTTGGCCCGGCGAGCGTTGTTTGCGCACTTATTCCTCAGTGTCGGACGGCGGCAAAGAGGAGCGCCGACCTTGTACGAAGGCCTCGTTCGCCGCAATGAAGCAACCGAGGGTGCGTTGTGGAGAGGTACCCGACTCCGTGGAGTCCGTCGCGGGAGTCTGCGAGGCGGCTACGTCGTCCGCTGGAGCTACTGCACCGTCCGAAGTGGGATGGCGGGATGTACCAATCGGAGCGACCATGCGAAGGGCTGGACCAACCCGTATGTGTGCCGAGGGCGGTCGCGTAAGATACTGGTACGGTGCTCAGGGACGCTTCTGACAGCGGGGGCTGCGCTACACGACGTTGGACGCAATTCGTTGTACCCATTGTTCGCCGACACGTTCCTGGACGTTGTCGTAGAGTGCCACAGTGACGACATCCGCGGGTAGACTAACGGCATTTTGAATATCAGTATCGCCACAGAGTATTCGACGGTAAAAGATCCCACGTTTCCATCGGAATGACAGAGACGCAGTCAACGGTTGGCCTCCTGGGACATTCTGTGCGTGCTGCATAGTTGACAATTTTGAAGTGCTATGGGCATGTGAATGCCCGTGAGATGCAGTGATTGTATTTTAACATCGTATATGTGAAGCGCTTTGGGGCGGGTGAAGTCTCGACAAAGCGGTAAAACTGACGCATTCTCATCCATAAAAATTCAATCGTTGTTTGGGAAACTGAAGTCTCCATGTTGCCGTACATAATCATTTCCAGTTGTCAGTGATCGGTGTAGCTGAACCAGAGGACCAGTCCATTTCAGATTGCACACTGCTTGTTGGCAACTTGGATCCATGGCTTCGTGGGGTCTGCACCACACTCGAACCTTATCATTAGCTCTTACCAATTGGAATTGTGACTCATCTAAGCAGACCACGATTTTCCAGTCGTCTGGGGTCCAGTCGATAGGGTTAAGAACCCAGAACAGGCGCTGTAGACGACGTAGGCGAAGATGGTGCAGATGCATTCCATCGAAACGTTGCTACGAGACGACGACGCTACTCGGCTGACATCCCGTGAAGACTTCATATATGAAATTCGCTGAGAAAGCCTGCATTGAGATGAAAGCGGTGAAATGTAAAGTCGTTTTGTGATAGCTGTGCGGCCATGTTGATGTATAAGGAAGACGGCATTTAGCAGCGACCGAACTAAATCCGACACGCGATACTTGCCTCGCAAGCGGTGCTCTGGAGCGCTACTACTTCGTAGCGCTGCCGGCGACAGACTGACCCACTGAACTACCGAAGCTCGACGGTTACCATTATTTCCTTAAGCAATATTATTATGAACACTGGTCTGGAAAACGTGGCTTGCGACCATCTATCAGTTGTACTGATTTTTTATTTTTTTAGATGTGAAGCTTTTTCCTCTTCCTAAGAAATTTTGATTCTATTTGTGGATCTACTAACCGTGACAGATTTGTTATTGTTGACAGGAGGTGGGCATGGCATGTTACCGATCAGGTCGGAAGACCAACACAACTACGTGGACAGGCCCTTCCGCTACGAATTAAAGATATTCTACGTTAAAAGTAGTTTGCTATTTCTAAAATCTCTGGACTTTTCAAGAAATTACTGGACGTTTTGGAAACAGATTTTATGCTCAAATACTCTCTTACTTTTGCCTTTGAAATTTAAGAATTCGGATATGTGGGGGAGAGTGGATATGGAGGTTATGATACATTTTACAGTGAGGCTGTACGATTCACGGAGTAACTTAGTAGCAAATAAGGAGGAATGTGCGGAGAGAGATCGCCAGACTGCTAGGTGAGGGGTCCTTCCTGCCTGAGGGGTAGCACTCTGCAAAGTGGGCCTGCGACCAAGATCCGGCCACTGAGCGCGCCTGCACGAAACGACACCCGAGACCGACCCCGGGAAATCTGCCACGGCTCGTTTGCTCCGGCCACAGAACAAACGGCGAAATCAGATTGCCCAGCGGCTCCAGTCCCTGGAGAAATTCGCCGCCACTGCTCCTAATTGTAATCAGGCCGGCTTGGCTGCTGCCTTGGACAGCGCACGACACCGTGCGTGCCATTGCTGCTATTTCTGTGGTCGCCAGCTGTGGGAGATCGCAGTGTCTGTAGCCTCGCTGCCCTATGTGCAACCTACTAGACCAATCAAATAGCGAAACATAAAGGGAGTCTCTCGAAAGAGTCTTCAGGACCATTTATCTTAAGTTTCGCCACGTAGTAACAATTACATTATTGCAAAGAGATTTGGAGGCAGTAAAAAAAACTACCGCTCACGCAATGTTACATGCGAGGTCCAGTCACCTGATTCTTTCTAGATACAAAAAAGCTGAAAGTGACATTTTGGGCGCCTATTCGATGGAGAGATTCCAATCAGTTTAGTGCGATATTTGGTATATGCATACATACTGAGGTGGCAATAGTCATGGGATTCACACATACACTCCTGGAAATTGAAATAAGAACACCGTGAATTCATTGTCCCAGGAAGGGGAAACTTTATTGACACATTCCTGGGGTCAGATACATCACATGATTACACTGACAGAACCACAGGCACATAGACACAGGCAACAGAGCATGCACAATGTCGGCACTAGTACAGTGTATATCCACCTTTCGCAGCAATGCAGGCTGCTATTCTCCCATGGAGACGATCGTAGAGATGCTGGATGTAGTCCTGTGGAGCGGCTTGCCATGCCATTTCCACCTGGCGCCTCAGTTGGACCAGCGTTCGTGCTGGACGTGCAGACCGCGTGAGACGACGCTTCATCCAGTCCCAAACATGCTCAATGGGGGACAGATCCGGAGATCTTGCTGGCCAGGGTAGTTGACTTACACCTTCTAGAGCACGTTGGGTGGCACGGGATACATGCGGACGTGCATTGTCCTGTTGGAACAGCAAGTTCCCTTGCCGGTCTAGGAATGTTAGAACGATGGGTTCGATGACGGTTTGGATGTACCGTGCACTATTCAGTGTCCCCTCGACGATCACCAGTGGTGTACGGCCAGTGTAGGAGATCGCTCCCCACACCATGATGCCGGGTGTTGGCCCTGTGTGCCTCGGTCGTATGCAGTCCTGATTGTGGCGCTCACCTGCACGGCGCCAAACACGCATACGACCATCATTGGCACCAAGGCAGAAGCGACTCTCATCGCTGAAGACGACACGTCTCCATTCGTCCCTCCATTCACGCCTGTCGCGACACCACTGGAGGCGGGCTGCACGATGTTGGGGCGTGAGCGGAAGACGGCCTAACGGTGTGCGGGACCGTAGCCCAGCTTCATGGAGACGGTTGAGAATGGTCCTCACCGATACCCCAGGAGCAACAGTGTCCCTAATATGCTGGGAAGTGGCGGTGCGGTCCCCTACGGCACTGCGTAGGATCCTACGGTCTTGGCGTGCATCCGTGCGTCGCTGCGGTCCGGTCCCAGGTCGACGGGCACGTGCACCTTCCGCCGACCACTGGCGACAACATCGATGTACTGTGGAGACCTCACGCCCCACGTGTTGAGCAATTCGGCGGTACGTCCACCCGGCCTCCCGCATGCCCACTATACGCCCTCGCTCAAAGTCCGTCAACTGCACATACGGTTCACGTCCACGCTGTCGCGGCATGCTACCAGTGTTAAAGACTGCGATGGAGCTCCGTATGCCACGGCAAACTGGCTGACACTGACGGCGGCGGTGCACAAATGCTGCGCAGCTAGCGCCATTCGACGGCCAACACCGCGGTTCCTGGTGTGTCCGCTGTGCCGTGCGTGTGATCATTGCTTGTACAGCCTTCTCGCAGTGTCCGGAGAAAGTATGGTGGGTCTGACACACCGGTGTCAATGTGTTCTTTTTTCCATTTCCAGGAGTGTACATATGGCAGAAGAATCGAGTGCACAAGATATGAAAGGGCAGTGCTTTGGCGGAGCTATCATTTTTATTCAGGTGATTCATGTGAAGAGGTGTAAGGAAATTAACACACTTTGAACGCTGAATGGTAGCTGGAGCTAGACGCATGGAACATTCTATTTCGGAAATCGTTAGGGAGTTCAATATTCCGCGTTCCACAGTGTCAAGAGCGTGTCGATAGTACCACATTTTAGGCATTGTCTCTTACCACGAACAACGGAGATGCCGACGACCTTAACTTAACAAACGATAGCAGCGGCGTTTGCGTAGGTTCGTCAGTGCTAACACACGAGCAACATTGTGTCCAATAACCGTAGAAATCTGTGCGGGATATACGACGAACGTATCCGTTAGGAGTAGTGTGGCGAAATTTGGCTTGAATGGGCTATGGCAGCTGACAACCGACGAGAGTACCTTTGCCAAAAACACTACTTTTTCTACAGTGCCTGTTCTGGCTTCTTAATCCAATCGGTAGGACCGTAGATGACTGGAAAATCGTGGTCTGCTCATATGAGTCACAATTCTAATTGGTAAGAGCTAATGATAAGGTTCGAGTGTGGCGCAGACCCTACGAAGCCATGGATCCAAGTTGTCGACAAGGCAGTGTTCAAGCTGGCGATGGCTCCTTAACGGTGTGGGCTGTGTTTACATGGACTGGACAGGGTCCTCCTGTTCAGCTGGACCGATCACTGACTGGAAATGATTATGTTCGGCAACACGGAGACTTCAGTTTCCCAAACAAGGATTGAATTTTTATGGATGAGAATGCGCCAAGTCACTGGGTCACAGTTGTTTCCGACTGGTTTGAAGAACATTCTGGAGAGTTCCAGCGAGTGGTTTGGTCACTCAGATCGACCGACATGGGACATAATCCAGAAATCAGTTCGTGCACAGTATTCAGCACCGGCAACACTTTCGCAATTATGGACGACTATGTAGGCTACATGGCTCAATATTTCTGCAGGGCACTTCATACGATTTGTGGAGTTTATGCTGCACTATGCCGGGCAAAACGAGGTCCAACACGATATTAGGAGTTATTCCACGATATTCCTCACCTTAGTGCGCAGGGACAGCAACACACGTAGGAAAATATGCAGCGTAATAGCGACCCACCAGCGTTCCTTCCTAGCCTCTATAGCCAGACAATGGTACCGCGGCGCGGAATCAAAAACGAGCAGGGAGACTAGGATGAACTCAAGAAAACTTTATCGATCTTTTGCAGCCTTCGTAGTTGCAGAATTCATAAGATATGCCCATTACTATACCGTCCCTAACAAAATCATTTACAAAACATTTTCTCAGAACGGCAGGGTTTTTCACTTTCTTTATCCGTAAGATAATGTCTTGCAACACTCCCGAATTAGATGTGCCGAAACTGATCATTGCAATAGAGAGAGCAGCGCAAGATTAATTTCTGATCGTGGCTAATGGATAAGGATGGTCGATTAGTAAAGGGAGATGATACAATGATATTATACGGTTACATAATAATATTCAGTTAAACCTTTATTTAGCAAACCCAAAAGGATCTAGTTCTTTTTCATTGAGTATATTCATGCGAACAGTACTGTTAGACAAAACAAAATTTTCGTATTTATTTATCGAAAATAAAAAATGTTCCTTATAAGCAGCATTGTCACATTGAGATACAGTTTCTTCCCACGCAGCCACACAAAGTACTATTCCAACCATATTTCTCATCGTAAGAGAGAAATATTGCTGCACCATTTCATCTCTCTTTGCATTAGCAAATTATGTTGTCTACTGCACTGAATAAGAGATTTATCTCCCTCAGTACTGTATCCATTACTGCAGAGTCGGAGAACTAGTTTAAGTACTGCAGTGGTGCGTCGCTAATACACTCAAGCGCCAAAGAAACTCGTATAGGCATGCGCATTCATATGCAGATATGTGTAAACAGGCAGAATACGGCGCTGCGGTCGGCAACACCTATATAAGACCACACGTGTCCGGCGCAGTTGTTATATCGGTTACTGCTGCTACAATGGCAGATTATCAAGACTTAAGTGTTTGAACGTGTTGTTATAGCCGGCGCACGAGCAATGCGACACATCTCCGAGGCAGCGATGAAATTGGGATCTTCCCGTACGACTATTTCACGAGTGTACCGTGAATATCAGTAATCCGGTAAAACATCAAATCTCCGACATCCCTGAGGCCGGAAATATATCCTGCAAGAAAGGGACCATCGACGACTGAAGAGAATAGCTCAGTGCGACAGAAGTGAAACCCTTCCGCAAATTGCTGCAGATTTCAGTGATGGGCCATCAACAAGTGTCAGCGTGCGAACTGTCCTACGAAACGTCATCGATATAGGGTTTCGGAGCCGAAGGCCCATTCGTGTACCCTTGATGACTGCACGACACAAAGCTTCACGCCTCGCCGCGGCCCGTCAACACCGTCATTGGACTGTTGATGACTGGAAACATGGATGGACGTGTACGGGTATAGAGATAGCCTCATGAATCCATGGACCCTGCATGTCAGCAGAGGGTGGAGGCTGTGTAATGGTGTGGGGCGTGTGCAGTTGGCGTGATATGGGACCCCTTCTATGTCTAGATACAACTCTGACAGGTGACAAGCACGTAAGCACATCTGGGATGCCTTGCAACGTGCTATTCTGAAGAGGTCTCCACCTCCGCATACTCTACAGATTTATGGACAGCCCTGCAGGATCCATGATGTCAACTGCTTCAGACGTTAGCTGAGTCCATCCCATGTGGTGTTGCGGCACTTCTGCGACCTCGTGGGGGCCCTACACGGTATTAGGCAGGTGTAGTAGTTTCTATGGCTCTTCAGTGCGTAATAATGCAATCTATCGTTCAGTCTAAGAAATGTCTTTTTTTATTTACTTCTTCGCTATCATTTCCTTAACATTGGCGTTGCATAAAGAAAGTGATAAGGGCTCTTTCTGTGGGCTGAGTGCAGATACACGTTACGAAACCTGAACTGGATATACACTGCCGAAAGTGGAACACGTTAGAACGTAAACACGCTGGGCGAACGAAACTGATAATGCAGTATTTCCATGCCTGTTAGATATGTTACTTGAAACTGTACGCTTATGCGAGGGTCCATACTGCATCACAACATAGTAAAACTGGCCGGTTGGCTCTGAGGAATAGACAGATGATTACTGAAATCCGTACACAGATTACAGGCAGTAACTTCGGAAACAGATTATTGACAGCTAGATTGGGATCTTCCGTTACCATGGATTCAAATGTTTCAGATGGCTCTAATCACAATGGGACTTAACATCTGACGTCATGAGTCCCCTGGACTTAGAACTTCTTAAACCTAACTGACCTAAGGACGTCACACATATCCATGCCCAAGGCAGGATTCGAACCTGCGACCGTAGTAGCAGCGCGGTTCCGGACTGAAGCGCCCAGAACCACTCGGTCACAGCGGCCGGCCGTTACCATGGGCCTTTTATCGTTTACCCACACCACTGCCATCACGAACTGGCATGGTGTACAGCCAACCGGGACAACGCAATGCATTGTGTGGTGTTCAGCGATGAGTCTCGCTTCTGTTAGTGACCGTAAACCGGAAGCCACGACTTCCGTACACGAGTCGTTAAAATGCCACAGAAAGCAGCAGTTATCGAGGCTCATATTTCTCCAGTTCCTGAATTCATGGCGTCTGGATCTAATGGAGATGACGACAGGAATGTTAAATTTTCAAGGGAAGTCTGATTTCTTGTCACTGTCTAGTGAGAAGTGTTGTTTCGGTGGAATTGAGGCCGTGGCATGTGGTGACAAGTGGATTAGTTTAAAAATTTTTTACCAAGCATCCAAACATAATTAATTAAATAGTAGACCACTTACACTAAAACAAAATATACATTCCTGTATCACGGAAGAACTATAAGTAGGGCTAAGTCAACCGACAGCATAATTCTCGTTATAAAAATAACAGAATAATTTCTATATCGCACTATGCGGATAAATGGGCAACAACATAACAGTCTGTAATGCCTCACTTTCGGCAGTAACCAGAAATAATAACGGTGAAACTTCCGACTCCAAAGAATACATGCCCATATCTTGGATCAGTAGATACGACCTGTAACTACACCTTATTCTACTGTTATTACCATCATGAGAAAATAAAACAGCGGCTACCAACAGCCGTGCTGTGTTAGCCGAGCGGTCTAAGGCGCTGCTGTCATGGACTGTGCGGCTGGTCCTGGCGGAGGTTCGAGTCCTCCCTCGGTCATGGGTGTGTGTGTTTGTCCTTAGGATAATTTAGGTTAAGTAGTGTGTAAGCTTAGGGACTAATGACCTTAGCAGTTAAGTCCCGTAAGATTTCACACACATTTGAACATTTTTTTGGCTACCACCACACCATCAGCTTCTCACAACCTTATCACTCAACCACGCAAATGTCTGAATACCTTCTTATACAATAATATTTAACAGCTCTTTCACATACAAGCAATAGCAACAAAATCTTAATGTGGCAAGAGTAAGCCCCAGGTTCAGTCACGTGAAGTCAATAATACAATGTCCGCCCCAATAGCTGAGTAGTCAGTGTAAAGGATTGCCGTCAGACGGGCCAGGGGTTCGATTCGCTGAGGAACTGTGTGTTGTGTTGTCTTCATCATCATTTCATCCCCATCCGGCGCGGAGGTCGCCCAATGTGGCGTTGAATGTAATAAGACCTGCACCAAGGCGGCCGGACTTGCCCCGCAAGGGGCCTCCTGGCCATTGACGCCAAACGCTCATTTCCATTCATTTCCAGTAACACAATAAACTATTAACATCATTGGAGTAATCAACTGTTTTACGCCAACAGCTATAAACAGTGAATTTCTGCTTAATACACTTAATCACACCCATAGCGCGCATTAACACACTCGCAGTTTGGTGTCCTCCCCCAAATCAATCCATTCCCATTATGCCTGTTCCGCCTCACAGCACACATTGCCGCCAGCTCCGTATGCTATTAAAAACGAACAACTAGTTGCACAGAAGCGACGGATTTCCGTGCGGGAAGTTGTTTACAAGTGACTACATTCAGTGTACAGTAGGCACATAATAAAGTGCACCGTCTTAACCACAGTGCCACCAGGATGCCACTGAAAAGGGATCGTCTTAAATTAAATGCATATGTGTTTGTGCATATGTGTGTGTTCTCGTTGCGTCTATTGCAGCATGTGGAACATTAATGTCGTATCGTTTAAACTGGACACTGTAGACAAAGGATAACAATGACTCAAAAAAGCAGACATAGAATGCTAGGTTATTGTAATACTAATTAAGCAGGAAAGCTATGGGACAACTTACAGATTTTGTAGTGACAGTGAAGTCTGTTTTAATAGAATCTTATTTACTCTAAATCAGTTCAAACATTAATCAAAATTTGTCTGACTTTGATAGAAATTCATTTATTTCTAAACTAAACAAAGGTTAATAAAATGTTAAAGGGAAGCAAGATTTACTGAACCTAGAATTACATTAGCAAAAAGTGACACTAATACTGTGGGAGGAACCCTATGAAAAGTAAACTACATAGAGAATATAGCACCAACATATCCTTATCTGTGCAGCACGTTGATGCATGATTAAAGAAACCAAATAGATATTGCGATTAAGTCAGCAATTCAGGGACAGATAAACCAGATAGTTGTACTCGCGTTATCTCCAGAGAGTGGTGAGGCAGACATGACGTCCATCACCTAGACCAGTCCACCTACCTATATACAGTGGTGGTGGTACGGGCAGTCCTGAGGCACTACCAAGGTTAGCCTACCCTCAGAGAAGTGTAAATGATGCATTGACACTTACCGACGGACTCTCTGCCGACAAATGGACACCCCATTCGACCTCAGACGCCAGTAGGCTGCACAGCTTTTTCTTCCAGAACATGGTCCAAGAGTTCACTGGCCATAAAATGAATTGATACTGCACAGCGATAGGGCCGGCCGCGGTGGCCTAGCGGTTCTAGGCGCTTCACTCCGGAACCGCACGGCGTAGCAAGAATGAGATAACGAGTAGACTAGCAAAGGAAAATAAGACATTCCTGCCAAAAAGAAGATTACTAGTATCAAACATTGGCCTTAATTTGAGGAAGAAATTTCTGAGAATGTACGTTTGAGCACAGCACAATAAGGACGTGAATTATGGGCTTTGAGAAAATCTGAAAAGAAGAGAATTGAAGACGTGATGCTATAGAAGGATGTCGAAAATTACGTGAATTAACAACATAAGACGTGAAGATGTTTTCCTGGTAACCAGTGAGGAGAGAAACGTGTGGAAAACGTTGATAGGGAGGAAGGACAATGTTATAAGACCTTTTGTGACATCTGGGAATAATTTCCATGGTTCTTGAGGTGGCTGTAGTGGGTAAAAATTGTCGGCGATGACGACTAGAAAAATCAAACAAATAGTTGAAGAATATCGGTGAAAGCGCTACTCTGAGATGAAGAGGCTGACACATGAGCGTATTTAGTGGTTTGCGCAGCAGACCAGTCAGATGATTGATGACGCAAAAGAGAAAGTGGACTAGTGCGAGTCGGACTCGCGATGCGAGGGTTCTGTACGAACTGAATTATGTATGAAGATAGTTCGTCCAATCGGGAATCGAGAATCTAGATGATATTTGCCCGTTGCCGATATCGATACTGGCAAGATATTGGTGCTGGGAATTCCAAGGCTTTTGTATAATTTCCCTTCGCTGTTGTAATTTTTCATTTATTCCCGGAATTACAGTAATATCCTGTGGTAACTCGATATTTCAGATACGTTGACTTCCTCTGCTCTCGTCTCGTACGACAGCAGGTCGTAGGGCTACTGTTGTTATGCAAATATCGATTTGTTCTGTGGAATGCTTCAACAGTGTTTTATGGGATATCTTCAAGTCAAACAATGGGTAGGCATGTTTCCTGAATGAGATTTTCACTCTGCAGCGGAGTGACCTTTGCCTTTCGCGGCCAGTGCTCTACCACTGAGCTACCCAAGCACGACTCACGTCCCGCTTTCACAGCTTCAATTCTGCCAGTACTTCGTCTCTTACTTTCCAAAATTTCTTCCAGGAGTGCTAGTTCTGCAAGGTTCGCAGAAGAGCTTCTGTGGAGTTTGGAAGGTAGGAGACGAGGTACTAGCAGAATTGAAGCTGTGAGGGCGGGTCGTGAGTCGTGCTTGGGTAGCTCAGGGGTAGAGCACTTGCCCGCGAAAGGCAAAGGTCCCGAGTTCGAGTCTCGGTCCGGCACACAGTTTTAATCTGTCAGAAAGTTTCAATAGACAAGCAGTCCATTATTACTTTGGCAGCCCAGTATTAGTTTGCTGGCGTGGCGTTGCTGTCGGGCGGCCTTACTCCTACCACAACTAGACGGAAAAGGCATCGTTTGCATAGCGGGTTGGTACTTGACTCCTCGTGAATTGTTCTACCTGTTACTTAAAACCAGATCAAAATCTCTACAGTACTCCTTGATTATTCGATGGATTACGAAGGGCCGGCCGAAGCGGCCGAGCGGTACTAGGCGCTACAGTCTGGAACCGCGCGACCGCTACGGTCGCAGGTTCGAATCCTGCCTCGGGCATGGATGTGTGTGATGTCCTTAGGTTAGTTAGGTTTAAGTAGTTTTAAGTTCTAGGGGACTGATAAACCTCAGAAGCTAAGTCCCATAGTGCTCAGAGACATTTGGTTACGAAGGCAATGTAAACTGCCAAAATAATCTTTTTCGTTTTATATCATTACAAATTAACCTCCGAATTTTTTCATTTAATTAAACTATGAATTTGTCAAACTTCGTGATTCTAGGTCAATGGTAAGTACGCTGAAGTTTTTTATGACAGTTTGCGTGGTTCATAAAATGGACGTATCTTTTTAAGCTTAATTTCGTTGCACCGCCACGGGACCATAGACTCAATATTTCACATAAATTTCGTCTGTAGCCGCTCCTGAGAAGGTCTCAACAGTCCACGGGACGGACAGATAGACAGACAGACTACAAAGTGAAGTAGTTAGCGTTCCATATAACAAAAGAAAATATTCTAGTTGGGCAATAAGCAACAGTTTTGTGTTTCCATTTGTGCTAATAGATATGTGGAAACGCGTCGACCATCTTCGTAATCATAACAACCACTGAGATAACTAGCACCCGTATTTCCTACCTTGAGCCGGAACAAGTGACAGAACCGGGCGCACTATTCAACCTGGGAGCGACTGCCACCCTCCAATACATGGCCACGGTAACCCTTATCGGTACCGTAGTGTGACAAGCACTGGAGGATCCGCAACCGGTTTCATACGAACGCAAACACGGGGTGCGAAACGACGCCAACATGCCGCACCGAGTTATCGGCGTGGGCAGAAACGGCCGCTCTGTAGTGCGAAAACAAAATAGGGGTACAAAATACAAAAAAAAAGATATGTGGAAAGAAAAATGGAAATGCACGTAGATCCGGACAGTCTGGCGATCAAATAAATCAATCGGTGACGTTGCGTTGCGTTGCGTTGCGCCGCGGCGTGCGGGCGGTCGTAGCGGTGACGCGGCAGTCCTAATTAGGCACGTCCTCTCACCACACACAAGCACACACACACACACACACACACACAAGCACGGCTTTTCATCCCGCGCCGCGGCTGCGCTCTGTCTTCCCCCATCCGGCGGCGCCTCTCCCCCCGCGCCGGGTTTGTTTTTTCTCTCCCTTTTTGTTCGCGCCGGCGCGGCATCCGCAGCTTTTGTGCCGCTAATTCCGGCCGCTAATCAGATCGGCGGCGGCGCTCCGGCACGCCACGCCACGCCGGGGCCAGCTGGGGGCTACTGGGACCGGCCGCCGCCGCCGCCGCCGCCCCCGAGTCTGGGTCTGGTCTGGCTCCGGGTCCGCTCTGGTGTGGCCCACAGGGCTCGGCGCGACCCCACATAAATCCCTCACTGGCGGCGCGCGGCCAGCCGCTTGATTTACGCGTTGCCGCCAAACCGCAGCAGCGCTTCATGCACCGCTCCGGCCACAGTGGTCCCCGATCCCCTCTCTCACCCACAGCAACCGGGTAAGCACAGTTCAGGGCATAGCAGTAGAGTCGAACTAGACGCCGGTGTAAGCAACTTTCAGCACATAAAATATTCCCAGCTTACCTCAAATCATCGTATCATTATATCTAAATAATCAGCAGCCGGTTGCACAAAAGAAATTTACACTACCGGCCATTAAAATTGCTACTCCAAGAAGAAATCCAAATGCTAAACGGGTATTCATTGGACAAACATATTATACTTGAACTGACATGTGATTACATTTTCACGCAATTTGGGTGCATAGATCCTGATAAATCAGTACCCTGAACAATCACCTCTGGCCGTAATAGCGGCCTTGATGCGCCTGGGCATTGAGTCAAACAGAGCTTGGATGGCGTATACAGGTACAGCTGCCCAAGCAGCTTCAACACGATACGACAGTTCATCAGGAGTAGTGACCGGCGTATTGTGACGAGCCAGTTGCTCGGCCACCATTGACCAGACGTTTTCAATTGGTGAGAGATCTGCAGAATGTGCTGGCCAGGGTAGCAGTCGAACATTTTCTGTATTCAGAAAGGCCTTTACAGGACGTGAAACACGCGGTCGTACATTATCCCGCTGAAATGTAGGGTTTCACAGGGGTCGGATGAAGGGTAGTAGAGCCACGGGTCGTAACAAAATGGCTCTGAGCACTATGGGACTTAACAGCTGTGGTCATCAGTCCCCTAGAACTTAGAACTACTTAAACCTAACTAACCTAAGGACATCACACACATCCATGCCCGAGGCAGGATTCGAACCTGCGACCGTAGCAGTTGCGCGGTTCCGGACTGCGCGCCTAGAACCGCGAGACCACCGCGGCCGGCGGGTCGTAACACATCTGAAATGTAACGTCCACTGTTCAAAGTGCCGTCACTACGAACAGGAGGTGACTGAGTCGTGTAACCAATGGCACCCCATACCATCACGACGGGTGATAAGGCAGTATGGCAATGACGAATGCACGCTTCCAATGAGCGTTCACCATGACGTCGCCAAACACGGATGCGGCCATCATTTTGCTGTAAACAACACCTGGATTCATCCGAAAAAATTACGTTTTGCCATTCGTCAACCCAGGTCCGTCGTTGAGTACACCATCGCAGGCGCTCCTGTCTGTGATGCAGCGTCAAGGGTAACCACAGCCATGGTCTCCGAGCTGATAGTCCATGCTGCTGCAAATGTAGTCGAACTGTTCGTGCAGATGGTTGTCTTCTTGCAAACGTCCCCATCTGTTGACTCAGGGATCGAGACGTGGCTGCACGATCCGTTACAGCCATGCGGATAAGATGCCTGTTGTCTCGACTGCTCGTGAAACGAGGCCGTTGAGATCCTGCACGGCGTTCCGTATTACCCTCCTGTACCTAAAGATTCCGTATTCTGCTAACAGTCATTGGATCTCGACCAACGCGAGCAGCAATGTCGCGCTACGATAAACCGCAATCGCGGTAGGCTACAATCCGACCTTTATCAAAGTCGGAAACGCGATGGTACGCATCTCTCCTCCTTACACGAGGCATCATAACAACGTTTCACCAGGCAACGCCGGTCAACTCCTGTTTGTGTATGAGATATCGGTTGGAAACTTTCCCCATGTGAGCACGTTGTAGGTGTCGCCACCGGCGCCAACCTTGTGTGAATGCTTTGAAAAGCTAATCATTTGCATATCACAACATCTTCTTCCTGTCGGTTAAATTTCGCGTCTGTAGCACGTCATCTTCGTGGCGTAGCAATTTTAATGGCCAGTACTGTAATGTCTAAATCGGTTTCAGGCACCTAGTCCCCTTCTTCAGAAGGTTACAACTGTAGCGTTATTTGCGAGTGTCAACAATAACATGCGTGCAGCGTAGTGCTGAGGTCATGTGCTTCATAGTGCCTGTACAAAAATAGTATAAAGAATTACATTAACGGACTTCAGAATATAATCGAACAGATTTTCCTAGCTAGTCAGCGCATGCTTACTACTAGTACTCGTAATGTACGTTCCGCGAAACACGAGTTTATTATAGGCTGTGTTTCTTGTATACTATCCAGATATCGCGAAGAATCCAATTCTCATTAAACTAAGACCAAAGCTATTATATTTCCCAACACCATCGATATTTTCGTTATAGGTACTCTGATATTTGTTCCGATACTGTGAATTTATGGAACATAGTTGTCCAATAGGCAGTTTCTAAAACTGTAACATCAGTACAATAATAATAATAATAATAACAGTAAATAATAACAGTAAATATTGTTTTAGTCACAGAACGTATACACAGCCATTTTGGTTGTACAAAATGTTTGTCAGTTAACCACGGTTTCAAATGCCCTAAGGCAATCTTCTTCAAAATAAAGAGTTACATTGAATACATGTAATAAAAAATGGTTCAAATGACTCTGAGCACTATGCGACTTAACTTCTGAGGTCATCAGTCACCTAGAACTTAGAACTAATTAAACCTAACTAACCTAAGGACATCACACACATCCATGCCCGAGGCAGGATTCGAACCTGCGACCGTAGCGGTCGCTCGGTTCCAGACTGTAGCGCCTAGAACAGCACGGCCACTCCCGCCGGCACATGTAATCATACAATGGTTTAAACACCTTTGCTCAGACGTTTTAAACCATGGTGCGATTACATGTATTGTATGTAACTTTTTATTCTGATGAATATTGCCTTCGCGCAACCGGAACCGTGTTCAATAGACAAAAATTTCGAGCAACCGAAGAGGCTGTATATACGTTATGTAATTAAATAGCGCACAGTTGCTGGACAACAGACAATAAAATCTTTAAAATCTCTTTGTGTTAGTCTTCAGAAGAAATTTTTGCGCTGATGAAGATCACCAAACTTTCTCTCAAAATATAAGTAAATGTGTGTGTGTGTGTGTGTGTGTGTGTGTGTGTGTGTGTGTGTGTGTGTGTGTGTGCGTGACAGAGACAGAGAGAGAGAGAGGGAGAGAGAGGGAGAGAGAGAGAGAGAGCAGCACATTCGAATATATTAAACACGCCAAGCACAAAAACTAATTTATTATGAATCTAAATGATCTAATTGCAGTTAACAGCAGAATTGTGGGAAAATGTATTGCATCGTAAAAGTACTTGTGCTATCTAGGCTCCAGTGTTAAAACGTTATGCCTCTGTATTCATTTATTCTGTGACAACTCTTAAAGCTTTTTACATAAAACAAACGTTCTATCATTCTACATCTTTAGTCTCCAACTCTACATCGACGGAAAAAATTGCAACACCAAGAAGGAATTGTGCGAAATAAAAGAAAGTTGGTAAGCATGTTCCTACATCTGAAAGATGAAAGCAGTTGCAATTTTGCGGCAGTCGCATAAGACTGGAGCTGGTAGCGCCACTACGATGATGCAAATCAGGTTTGCTGTATATATACTCTGTAACAGTCCTGAGAGTTACTTAACTTTGCGCCGGCCGGGTGGCCGGGCGGTTATAGGCGCTACAGTCTGGAAACGCACGACCGTTACGGTCACAGGTTCGAATCCTGCCTCGGGCATGGATGTGTGTGATGTCCTTAGGTTAGTTAGGTTTAAGTAGTTCTAAGTTCTAGGGGACTGATGACCTTATGAGTTAAGTCCCACAGTGATCAGAGCCAGTTAACTTTGCGATTAGACGTGGTCACTTGATGTTAGTCAAAATTCCATTATTATCGCGGCACTGGAGTTTGAACGAGATCGTGTAACAGGGCTACGAAAAGCTGGTTGCTCCCTCTGCGGTATTGCAGAAAGGCTTGGCAGGAACATATCCACTCTACATGATTACTGGCGGCGGTGGTCACGAGAATGTACGGTAACAAGAAGCCTGGGCTTCGAACGGTCATGTGGCAGTGCTGAGAGGGAAGACCATTGTTTTCGGCGTATGGCTCTGGTGTAAAATATTGCATCTGCATCAGCAATCTGAGCAGCATTTGGCACCTCAGAGACAAAACGAACTGTTACAAATCGGTTACTTCAAGGAAAGCTCCGAGCCAGACGCCCTGTAACGTACCTTCCAATGACCCCAGACAAGTGGAAATTGCAACTTGAGTGGTATCAAGTGAGATCTCATTGGAGGACAGGGTGGAGGTATTTTGTGTTGTCTCATGATAGCCGGATCTGCTTCCTTGCAGCGGTATATTGGTTAAAAGGAGGCCAGTGAAGGACCCGCAACCAACCTATCTGCATGCTAGATACACTAGACCTACACCTGGAGTTGTCGTCTAGGGTGCGATTTCGAATGACAGCAGAAGCCCTCTCGTGGCTATCCTATTTATCCTGAGTGTAAATTTGTACGCCAGTCTGGTGGTTCAACCTTATGTGTTGTCACTCATGAACAGCATGGGGGTGTTTTCCAACAGGATAACTCCCGCCCACCTACCACTGTTCTAACCCAATATGCTCCACAGAGGGTCGACATCTTGCCTTAGCGTACTCGATCACCATATGTGTCTCCAATCGAGCACATAAGGGACTTCATTCGACAAAAAATCTAGCGTATCTGTATTGACAGACCAAGTGCAACTGGTATGGATCGCCAACCCACAAACTGACGTCTGGCACCTCTACGTTTGCATGCTTGCTTTCGAGATTAAGTCGGTCACACCAGTTATTAATGTACCAGCATTTCACATTTGGAATGGCATCTCTCTCTCTCTCTCTCTCTCTCTCTCTCTCACACACACACACACACACACACACACACATACACACACACACACACACACAAACGCACATAAATGTCGGGAGATACAGGAATTTAATAATTTGAAGCCATATCACAATTAGAAACCATATTGACTATTATTAATCGACCGTGACTGTTTCAAAAATGTGAAAAGGTTTCCAAATACCGCTACTAGTCACAAAAATTTATTGACAGCTAAATTATTTATTTAGCGACATGTTTCGAGGTAATACTTCGTCATCAAGCTACACTGGCGTTACACAAACATTGAACACATGTTTATATAGATATTAAAGCTTCTTTACAAGACTGCCACCAAGATGATCACAGCAGTCGTATAAAGGAGCCTTGATATATGTGTTAAATGTATCTGTAATGCGAGTTTAGCCTGATGATAAGGTATCACCTCGTAACATGCTGTTAAATAAATAAATTAGCTGTTGATAAATGTTGTAACTGGTAGAGGTATTTGAAAACCTTTTCATAGATTACATCTTGGTTGGGTAGACGTTCCGAGATCGGATATTGGATTGTAAGGGATACCCACGAGCAGATTCGGTAGTGTTGAAGAACAGGCTGAAGCTTAAGAGACTGGTCCGGAAAAATGAATGAGCAAAGAAGAGGGATAAGCTTTAAGTTCTCTGTGGCTATATATACACTGCAATAAGGATTAGCTCAGTAGACTTTTCAGTTGAAGAGGAATGGATGCGTCTAAAAGGGCAATCACAGAAGTTGGAGAGATAAACATAGGTACAAAGAAGATAACTGAAAAGAAACAACGGAAAATAGAAGATATACTTCAGCTGATGCATGAAATAAGCACATACAAAAATATTAGGAGAAATTCAGAAATACAGAAACAAAAGTCACTTAAAAATGAAAGGAAGTGTAGGGAAGCTAAGACCAAATGGCTGCAGCGAAAATGTGAAGAAATCGAAAATGAAATGATTGTCGGCAGAACTGACTCAGAATACAGAAAGGTCAACAGAACCTTCGCTGAAATGCAAGGGTTCTAACATGAAGAGTTCAATGAGAATTCCACTGCTGAATGCAGAGGAGAGAGCGGATATGTGGAAACAGTACATTGAAGGCCTGCGAGGACGAAGACTTGTCCGATGACGTGATAGAAGAAGAAACAATGTTCACTACAGTAGAGATAGGGCATCCAGTATCAAAATCGTAATTTAAGATAGCTTTGGAAGAGTTACGATCGTACAAGACAGAAGCGACAGACAACATTTCATGAGAACTTTTAAAATCGTGGGGAGAAATGGCAACAAAATGGCTAATCACGTTGGTGGGAAAAATGTATGAGTCTGATGACATACCATCTGACTTTCGGAAAAATATCATCCGCGATATTCCGAAGATTGCAAGAGCTTACAAGCGCAAAAATTATCGCACAATCACCTTAACAGCTCATGCATCCAAGTTGCTAACCAGAATAATATACAGAAGAATGGAAAAGAAAGTTGAGGATGTGTTAGACGACGATCAGTTTGGCTTTAGGAAAAGTAAAGGCACAAGAGAGGCAATTCTGTAGCTGCGGTTGATAATGGAAGCAAGACTAAAGTAAAATCAAGACACGTTCATGGGATTTGTCGATCTGGAAAAAGCGTTCGGTAATATAAAATGGTGCAACATATTCGAAATTCTCAGAATAATAGGGATACGCTACAGGAAAGACGGGTAATATACAACACGTAAAAATATCAAGAGGGAATAATAAGTGTGGAAGACGAAGGACGAAGTACTCGGATTAAAAAGTGAGTAGGATGGGGATGTTGTCTTTCGCCACTACTGGTCAGACCATACATCAAAGAATGTTCAAGAGTGGAGTTTAAATTCAAGATGAAGGAATATGAATAATAAGATTCGCTGATGACATTGCTGTCCTCAGTCAAAGTGAGGAAGGATTACAGGACCTGCTGAGTCGAACGAACAGGCAAATGATTACAGAATATGGACTCAGAGTAAATCGAAGGAAGACGAAAGTAATGAGAAGTATTAGAAATGAGAACAGCGAGAAAGTCAACATCAGAAATCGTGATCACGAAGTAGATGAAGTTAAGGAATTCTATTACTACCTGGGCAGCAAAATAATCCATGCCGGCTGCAGCAAGGAGAACATAAAAAGCAGACTAGTACTGGCTAAAGGGACATACCTGGCCAAGAGAAGTCTTATACTATCAAACAAAGGCCTTAATTTGATGAAGAAATTTGTGAGAATGTACGTTTGGAGCACAGCATTGTATGGACTGTGTGAAACCTTAAAAGAAGAGCCTCGAAGCATTTGAGAAGTGGTGTTATGGCAGCATGTTGAAACTTAGGTGGACTGATAAGGTCCTCCCGGGAATCGTCGAGGAAAGCAATGCATGGAAAACACAACAAGAAGGGACAGGATGATACAACATGTGGTAAGACGAGTGAATAACTTCCATGGTACTGGAGGGAGCTGTAGAAGGTAAAAACTGTAGAGGAAAACAGAGGCTCGAAAACAGCCAGAAACAGCCAGCAATTAGTTGAGGGTATAGGTTGCAATTGCTACTCTGAGATGAAGAGTTTGGCACTGGACAGTAATTCGGACGGGCAGCATAAAACCAGGCAGAAGACTGATAACTGAAAAAAAATCTCGCGCTTACATTAACCAGCGATCTTGCAATGTTAAATGCTTAAATATGTTACCTGGACAAATGTATACCCGAAATTTCATTACTGATTTACCTGCCGCTAGAGAGCTAAGAATTTCTGCGTGTCACATGACGCTGTGTAATTTAAGTACGTCGGTGCGTGGAAACAGCGTGCCGTAATAGAGTTTCGAATTCGAAGAGATCATCCACACATGGAGTGTCCTCTCTGGCGGTCTGACAATACCAGACCACACACGAGTGCTGCGACATCTGAAACATTCCGACACCTTGGTTTCACTGTCATCGATCATCCTCCCCACTTGGCCCCATCCGGTTTCCAATTGCTTCCAAAACTTAAAGAACATCTTCGAGATCTTCAGTGATAAAGCGGCGCTATCTCCGTCAACGAAGTCAGATAATCTAGTTACAGTATCAACAATTTGGTCTCTCGTTGGGAGAAATGTGTTCGTCTCCGGGGTGACTATGTTGGTGGATAAAAGTGTAGACATCGAGAATAAAGGTGTAGGATATTAACAACGTTTATTTTATTAAGTAAGATGAGTTTTCACATAAAAAATTCATAGGCATTAATTTTCCGTACGCCCTCGTGTTAGACGACATACGATTTTCACCATTTTTCTAGCTAAGCAGGATAGTAAAGAAGTTCAGAGGGGTGCTGTTATATTTTACACTGTGTGGCTTTGTCAGCACTAATATTTTACATCTACAGGAACATCTACATGGTTACTCTGCAATTCACACTTAAGTGTCTGGCAGAGGGTTAATTGAACCATTTTCATACTACTTCTCTACCATTCCACTCTCGAATGGCACGTGGGAAAAAGGAACACCTAAATCTTTCCGTTCGAGCTCTGATATGATGATCATTTCTCCCTACGTAGGTGGGTGTCAACAAAATATTTTCGCATTCGGAAGAGAAAGTTGGTGATTGAAATATCGTGAATAGATCTCGCTCCAGAGAAAACCGCCTTTGTTTCAGTGACTGCCACTCCAACTCGCGTATTATATCAGTGACACTCTCACCCCTATTGCGCGATAACACTAATCGGGCTGCCCTTCTTTGCACTTTTTCGATGCCCTCCGTCAATCCTACCTGGTAAGGATTCCATAAAGCGCAGCGATATTCCAGCAGTGTAATGTAGGCTGTCTCTTTAGCGGGTTTGTCGCCGACGAAGTGCAGTCTTTGTTTCGCCTTCCCCACAATATTATCTATGTGGTCTTTCCGGTTTAAGTTACTCGTGATTGTAATTCCTAGGTATTTAGTCGAACTGACAGCCCGTCGATTTGTGCGATTTATGTTATACCCAAAATCTATCGGATTTCTCTTAGTACCCATGTGGATGACCTCGCACGTTTGTTTGTTTAGTGCCAGTTGCCACTTTTCGCACTATGCAGAAATTCTCTCTAGATGATTTTGTAATTTAAATTGATCGTCTGATGATTTTACTAGACGGTAAATTACAGCGTAATCTGCAAACAATCTAAGGGGGCTGCTCAGATTATCACCTAGATCATTTATGTAAATCAGGAACAGCTGAGGACCTATGACACTACTTTGCGTAACGCCAGATACTACTTCTGTTCTATTCGGGGATTTACCGTCTATCACTGCCAACTCTGACCTCCCTGAGAGGAAATCACGAATCCAGTCACACAATTGAGACGATACTCCATATGTACGAAATTTGATCTATACTCGCTTGTGAAGAACGGTATCAAATGCCTTCTGGAAATATAGGAATATGGAATCGATCTGAGATCTCTTGTCGACAGCACTCGTTGCTTCATGTGAATAAACAGGTAGCCGTGTTGCACAAGAACGATATTTCCTGAATCCGTGTTGGTTATGTATCAACAAGTGACGTTTACATCAATAAGTATTTTACCGGTACGCTGAGGCAACGTCCACCAGAATCTTAAGAAGAAACGCTCTACTCTGTCAAACGATATTGGCAGAATTTAGAGAATTAACATTAGATACATATTGAAAAGATATCCCACTACTATCACAGTATATCTCATAATGGCCATAGAAAGAAGTTAAGAGTGTACGATAAGTGTTGAAGTTCGAATCACGAGCGTACTGTTGAGGAAGAAAAATTTTAATAAAAGAACTCTCCGCCATGAGCTATAGACTGAATTTATGTAAGTGTAAGAGCTGTAAATAGCTATAGCTAATTTACAAATAATCCATTGCTATCAATAGAAGTTTCAAAGTTAAAAATAGTCTTTTTCTAGGCAGCGCAGATACAGATTTGACCAATAATACTCCCTAATATTTCCAGTAAAGGCGAGATTTCACAAATGATAAGTGCACACCACAGAACGTATTAAACGTGTTTCACAAGCATGCGTCGTTCTCTGTTTTGTGTTTAACCTTAATCTGGTGCCAGAAGCGTTCTCTTGATCTCACTGGTCTGGCGTAATCTGAAATCTGATACTGTCACTCAGCCTTTGTCGGCGAGCATAAACGCATCGATGCGCGCAGGACGCCGCAGTAGCAGCAGCAGCGTAGATCATTTCCACAAACAATCGGCTTAACGCAGAAGCCACCAGCGTTTGATCATTAGTAGCCTTGTTCAGGACATATGCCTGTCTCACTGATTTCAGCTCACTACCCTAGAGGCGATTCTATCGAAGTCAATTTAAGCAGTGAATCCACAGCACAGTGCTGCATTGGGCTCAGAATATAAGCTAAGCTCTGTCGTATATGAAGAAATTGGTACACCTGCCTAATATCGTGTAGGGCCGCCGGGAGCACGCAGAAGTGCCACAACACGACGTGCCATGGACTCGACTAATGCCTGAAATAGTGCTGGCAAGATGAATCCCGCAGGCGTCGTAGTGAAGTCACAGGTTGCCAACAGCTATCCTGACTTTACTCAGAGGATCTCCGCTCGGTCCTCCGTACACTCTAAGCTTTCACGGCCGGTACTGACAACATTTAAAAATTCCTGGGCTAATAGTGCGTGGTCGATGTATAACACTTTCTATCAACGTTTCCTCTCCGACTGCGGGAGACATTTTCATAGGTAAAGTGGTAAACTGTAACAATAATTCGAGGGAGCGCCAAATATTTGGGCAGTGTAGAGGGCGCCACTGTCCATCACGCGAATCAGCTACGAGATATCCTCTGGTAATGCCGACATTCTCGATTGAAAGTAAGGATTGTTATTCTTACGTTGCAACCTTACAACGACTACGGCCTGTTGGCCCAGAAGTTTTCAGTGACGTCACTATGAACATCTAAAAAAAGAAAAATCGTTAGATAAATGCAAAATTAAGACATTACCAAACAGCGATCCACCCTGAAACTTTACACGGCCGGAGTGGCCGAGCGGTTCTAGGCGCTTCAGTTGAGAACCGCACGACCGCTACGGTCGCAGGTTCGAATCCTGCCTCGGGCATGGATGTGTGTGATGTCCTTAGGTTAGTTAGGTTTAAGTAGTTCTAAGTTCTAGAGGACTGATGACCTCAGAAGTTAAGTCCCATAGTGCTGACGGCCATTCGAAACATTCGAACCTTACACGCAACAGAAATTCAGAACCATGTAAGATGGCGTAGGAAGCAACAACTTGTGATACGATACTTTCTCAGGACGATACTGGGACTTCGAGGATCAGGAGAGAATGCTTACAGAAGAGTAGTGATCCAACGCCTTTGTATTGAGACAGAACAGATCTCGGACATCGTCAGGAAATGGAGGACCATGTTTTCGGACACATGCTAAAATAAAGGGAGGTGGACACATTGGATAATGAAGGTTCTTGTGAAGTATGCTGGATCTAAGAGGTGTAAAGGGATCGGGAAGTTACGGGAATATGGAAAAGATTTTGCAACACGGTGACTTTAAAATTAAAAAAAAAACTAGTGTCTCCTACATTTCCAGAACAGATTTAGACTCACGACAAAAACATCGTAGAGTGAATAGCAAAGAGGACTGAAAGGCAGGAGAATGAAACAACACTGTATGAGAATAAAGACTGAACGGAGAAGCTGTTCTTAACTACGATTGTAGATAAGAATAATCTAGCTCGAGACTTTCAAATAACACTTAGTTGCAGAATGTCTTTGTCACTGTTGCAGCGTCATGATTGTATGAAAGTTATTCTGGTATGTTCACATTAAGAAATCATGGAGAAAGGCCTCAGATTAACAGATAATATGTACGTTTAAGAATATTACATTCAGTCAGTTTCGATCGACATAACTTCCTGACACACGTGTCCACCAGCGAACGTGTGCCAAATTATCTGTTGATGCAAACGTTTCCGAACTCAAAACGTGGTCACTCCTGTATTTTCCTTGAAGTGCGTCCATATGGAAGTACTACTTCAGAACGGCTTGAAAACGGAAAGAGGGCTCTAATGGGATTAAGCAAATTTCTAATTTTTTCATGACGTTCAGAAACATGGTTATAGCCTTACAACAGCTTTGTACCGTTGTGGGGGGAAGAAAAGTAGTGTAATAAGATTTTGTAGTTTGCGTGAACAGGAGCAACCCATTTCCTATAATTTGCTGTGAGATAGCATGAAAAACAAAAGGATGATGACTGAGAGTAAGTGTACGTACACGATGTTAGTGAAATGCTCGTGCAATACTACGACTCTTTTTCATTCATTGTAAGGCAAATATATAGAAGGTGAAAAAACTACGATAGGCTACTCCAAACTTATATCAAGAACGAGTAAATATATGGAGCTACAGTTTTCACTACGTTAAAGCGCATAGTATTCTGAAGTACGCGAGTAAATTTTAACATTTATAACTGCCCAATTAATACACCGATATTTTTAATGCAGAACAAAGCCCTGGAACACGGAACTTTATATACCCAGTATGCAGAAAGAGGACGGATCCTTTACAGACCAGAGTGCTTGATGTGTGTTCTTTGTTGGTCAAAAAACTGGTTTGATGATGTGTTCCTGTAAAATCTCCCCGATCTAATCAAATACTTTTTAGGATCTACACTGGAACTTCAAAGAGAAGCGTGAGTGCACTGCTGAAAGAAGTCTTTGCCGACTGGAGACAGTAGAAAAATCACTGGTAGTAGAGCATGCTCTTTGGTCCAGAAACCATGAATGGAAGTTTCCTGATATCAACATTGTATCTATAATGACGAGCTATTATTCGCGGCTCTATAGGCAAGGCATCGAAATACACTCCTGGAAATTGAAATAAGAACACCGTGAATTCATTGTCCCAGGAAGGGGAAACTTTATTGACACATTCCTGGGGTCAGATACATCACATGATCACACTGACAGAACCACAGGCACATAGACACCGGCAACAGAGCATGCACAATGTCGGCACTAGTACAGTGTATATCCACCTTTCGCACCAATGCAGGCTGCTATTCTCCCATGGAGACGATCGTAGAGATGCTGGATGTAGTCCTGTGGAACGGCTTGCCATGCCATTTCCACCTGGCGCCTCAGTTGGACCAGCGTTCGTGCTGGACGTGCAGACCGCGTGAGACGACGCTTCATCCAGTCCCAAACATGCTCAATGGGGGACAGATCCGGAGATCTTGCTGGCCAGGGTAGTTGACTTACACCTTCTAGAGCACGTTGGGTGGCACGGGATACATGCGGACGTGCATTGTCCTGTTGGAACAGCAAGTTCCCTTGCCGGTCTAGGAATGGTAGAACGATGGGTTCGATGACGGTTTAGATGTACCGTGCACTATTCAGTGTCCCCTCGACGATCACCAGTGGTGTACGGCCAGTGTAGGAGATCGCTCCCCACACCATGATGCCGGGTGTTGGCCCTGTGTGCCTCGGTCGTATGCAGTCCTGATTGTGGCGCTCACCTGCACGGCGCCAAACACGCATACGACCATCATTGGCACCAAGGCAGTAGCGACTCTCATCGCTGAAGACGACACGTCTCCATTCGTCCCTCCATTCACGCCTGTCGCGACACCACTGGAGGCGGGCTGCACGATGTTGGGGCGTGAGCGGAAGACGGCCTAACGGTGTGCGGGACTGTAGCCCAGCTTCATGGAGACGGTTGCGAATGGTCCTCGCCGATACCCCAGGAGCAACAGTGTCCCTAATTTGCTGGGAAGTGGCGGTGCGGTCCCCTACGGCACTGCGTAGGATCCTACGGTCTTGGCGTGCATCCGTGCGTCGCTGCGGTCCGGTCCCAGGTCGACGGGCACGTGCACCTTCCGCCGACCACTGGCGACAACATCGATGTACTGTGGAGACCTCACGCCCCACGTGTTGAGCAATTCGGCGGTACGTCCACCCGGCCTCCCGCATGCCCACTATACGCCCTCGCTCAAAGTCCGTCAACTGCACATACGGTTCACGTCCACGCTGTCGCGGCATGCTACCAGTGTTAAAGACTGCGATGGAGCTCCGTATGCCACGGCAAACTGGCTGACACTGACGGCGGCGGTGCACAAATGCTGCGCAGCTAGCGCCATTCGACGGCCAACACCGCGGTTCCTGGTGTGTCCGCTGTGCCGTGCGTGTGATCATTGCTTGTACAGCCCTCTCGCAGTGTCCGGAGCAAGTATGGTGGGTCTGACACACCGGTGTCAATGTGTTCTTTTTTCCATTTCCAGGAGTGTATATACATGGTCATAATTTTAACAGAAAAGATTACATGAAACTTATTGATATAAGGACAGTAGATCTACAGAATCTATGTATAAGTTTTATATTTCACAGACGACAGGTAGACAGTTAAATTTTATCTCTGACAAGTATTTTTCTGTCGATACGTGTAAATTTCTACCAATTAGTTTACCGCAGTATTTCTGTCGCTCTTTGAGCACTACCCGTCAGTCAGCAATACTCAGCGTTACTTGGAGCACTGCACCTCTGAAGACGTCTAGCGTATCTTTGGACGAAACGTTGTCAATTTAAATGTTTGGTGGACCACGACCACACAAGCCGAACGATTTACCAGTAGCTGCTGAACCCTACATTGTGTATAATGTGTTGGACGTGATCTAGTTTTTGTCAGCTCCTATTCTTTTCCCCCTGTTGTTCTTTCCAGAACCAAGTGACTTCTGGGTATTGTATCAGAGATCCCACTAACCTCTTTCTTATTTTGGTAAGTGTCTTCCATGGCTCGTTTCCTCACCAATCCTTTGTGGTACCTCATCATTCGTTCTTTTATCTGCCCACTGAATTTTTAATATCTCATTTCAAATGCAAAAAAAATTGCTCTGAGCACTATGGGTCATCAGTCCCCTAGAACATAGATCTACTTAAACCTAACTAACCTAAGGACATCACACACATTCGAACCTGCAGCCGTAGCGTTCGCGCGGTTCCAGACTGTAGCGCCTAGAACCGCTCGGTCACTGGGGTCGGCTTTCAAATGCAAGCTGGAAGCGTTTTAAGTGTGGGTCTGTCATGCTCTTGATCTTACTACAGAAGTTTCTAAATAGGGGAAGTCAACCATGTAAATATTCTGCTTTAGCGAAACTTCAACAATGTCATTAGAGACGGAAGGGGAGCACAGACAGGACAAGGGAGGGGAAGGATATCGCTTCTGACGGTCCTCAAAGGAACCATCCTGGAATCCTCCTAAGGTCGATTTAGGATAGCCGGACGGAGACCCGTGGTCTTCCCAAACGTGATTGCAGCACCTTAACCACTGCGAGATTTTGTTTTGTAAACGCTAGCTCCTTTGGGAGGTAGCATTTTGTTGCTGCTGTTGGCATATCTTATTTTCTTGGCACCCAAGTTGCTCGAAGTTCTTTGTTGTAGGTAGCGAAAAATTTCAGACCATAATCCATACATCCATACCTCCTTCTAAACCACTGGACGGATTTCAACCAAACGTAGTACACACACAACAATGTCTGGAAGGAATCGCTGTGGGAGTAAGAACGTCTGTTTGTCAAAGGGCTGGGGGTAGGGGTGAAAAAGCAATGTGCTAATATTTTATTCATCTAGTATTCGAGAATCAGAGAAATTAGTTATTTACGAAAAACTTTACAGATAATTTCAAACTTTTACGAAACTACTTCTCTTTGATAAACCCCACAAAATGAAAAAAGGATAACGTTCGAGGCGAAATTCATTAATGATACAGGTGAAATATTTGTACAAATAAGTGTGCAATATGTTCAACGTATGTGAAATATATTTTATATGTGCGTACTTGGGCAAAGCTACAGGTACAAGGCTCATGCTAAGCCCCAGGAACGATTTTAATGAAGTTTTGTACGATGTGGAAAGAAATACTTGAGAAGGGGGGGAGGGGCGGAACACTACAATCCTCCTATTGGAATGGTGGTGATAACGTACAAAGAGAAGGGGGAGAAGGAGATCGTTAGTGAGAGAGGCTGGACGAGATGGACAAAACGCGAAGGGTGGAGGCGATGGGCAGAGAGAAGGGGCGGAGGAAATGGACTGAAGAGAGAAAAGCAGATGAAGAGAGGGAGGAAGAGTGACATGGAGAGAGGGGGGCAGAGAAAATGGCAGGAGGAGATAGAAAGAGTGGGAGGTTGTTCGAGGAGATAGACAGGGGTAGAGGATATGTAGAGAGAGGGGGAGAAAGAGGTGATAGAGTGAAGGGGAAGGAGGAGATGGCCTAATAGAATATTGGAATAAATACATACCCGGAAAACACCGGGTCCGCAGCTAGTTCAACAATAAATGCAGTTCAACATCGTAGAGGGTCCCAATGGTTCAAAGCATTATGGGACTTAACATCTGAGGTCATCTGTCCCCTAGACTTAGAACTACACTGCTGGCCACCGTAAATGCAACACCCTGAAGGAAGCATCCGAATCAAGTGAAATTTACACCATGGGTTTGCAGCGATGAGATATGCAACTGATTAGAATTTCAGCGCAGACGCACATCACGCGCGCCTGTGGCGCCACCTCATAGCGCCATTTAAGGCTTGGCGATTTCGACGAGTGTACGTTCTGCACGTGTGTTTACCTTGTGGTTGTTTCACAAGACGATCAGTTATGCCTCGTAGACAACAGCGAACATCGTTTGATCAAGTATCCGAGTTCGACAGAGGAAGGATAGTGGCTTACCGAGATTGTGGATTATCATACAGAGAAATCGCTAGTCGTGTTGGACGAAACCAAACAACTGTAATGCGGATATGTGACCGTTGGATGCAGGAGGGTATGACGGACCGACGTGGTCGATCGCATTCACCTCGGTGCACCACTGCACGTGCTGATAGGCAAATTGTGCGCATGGCAGTGACGGATCGCTCAATGACATCCCGAACCATAGCACAGCACATTGCGTCTGTAACGCATCATCCAGTGTCTGCGCGTACCATTCGACGCCGTTTACAGCAGAGTGGTCTGTCCGCAAGACGTCCATTGCTTCGTCTACCATTGACGCAGAACCACAGACGTCTCCGTCGCCAATGGTGTGATGACAGACGGATGTAGACGGCAGAATGGAATGACGTTGTCTTTACTGACGAGGCACGCTTCTGTCTGCAGCACCACTATGGTCGGATTCGAGTGTGGAGACACCGTGGAGAGAGGATGCTGGGCAGCTGCATTATGCACCGCCACACTGGTCTTGCACCGGGTATTATGGTATGGGGCGGTATTGGATATTACAATCGCACGCCTCTAGTAAGCATTGCCGGTACTTTAAATAGCCGACGCTACATATCCGAGGTGCTGGAGCCAGTTGTCCTTCCTTACCTTCAGGGCTCGGCCACAGCCATATTTCAACAGGATAATGCGCAACCACACGTGGCCCGCATTGTCCAAAGGTTCTTCGTCAATAACCAGATTGAATTGCTTCCCTGGCCGGCTCGCTCTCCTGATCTTTCGCCGATAGAAAACATGTGGTCCATGGTTGCTCAACGAGTGACCCAGATTACATCCCCAGCTGCCACACCAGATGATCTTTGGCAACGTGTGGAAGCTGCTTGGGCTGCTGTACCCCAGGAACACATCCAACGTCTCTTTGACTCAATGCCGAGACGTGTGGCAGCGGTGATCTCCAACAATGGCGGCTACTCTGGCTACTGATTCTGGCAGGAACCACATGTCACAGACGTTTGTAAACGTAATCATTTGATACTTGGTCAACATGTTATCTACAAAATAAATTTTGTTGTGCTACCTCTTGTCTTTCTTGGTGTTGCATTTACGGTGGCCAGCAGTGTACTTAAACCTAAATAATCTAAGGACGTCACACACATGTATCCCTTAGGCAGGATTCGAACCTGTGACCATAGCAGCAGCGAGGTTCCGGACTGAAGCGCCTAGAACCGCTCGGCCACAGCGGCCGGCTTCGGGGAGGGACAAGTTCAAATGTACTGATGAACCAACTCATTATGACCACAGCCCACTGCGAGGTTGAATGCCGCTTGGTCACGGTAAAGACTCCTGACACAGTAGGGGAGGGGGAAATCATTCCAGCGACGACGCGAGGCAGAGCTGGGGACTATAAGCGAAGGAGGACAGACTGTTATGGCACGGCGTCAAGGAATGATCATCTCGGAAACAGGAAAGCTCGTCGGCTGTTCGCCTGTATGTCGTGAGTGTGTATGGCAAGTAACTGGAGAACGCTGTACGAGATGTCGGACGTCCACGCCTCAGATCGTCGGAGCTTGCCCGCTCGTACAGCCAGATAGGCGTCGATGTGTGGCAGATCTCTGGGCAGACTACAGTATTGTTAAAACAGGCAAAGAATGAGTATCATGTTCAGTGCACATTGTTGAAAAGGTACCTCTGCAGAAATTGACACGTAAGTGTTTCCATGTCAACCCAACCACATCGATAGTTACGATAGCAATGGGGAAGGGATCTTCGAGTTTGGACCATGGATGAATGGAAACTTGTAACCACGTAGGATGAATCACGCCGTCATGCAGTGAAGATCGTTCGGAACACCTATTGCGCCATGGACACAGGCTATTGGGGGCATTATTTAGCCATGGAGGGCATTCACCTGAGCTTCCATTTGACCATTGGTGGTAATCGAAGGCTATATGGCAGCCGACGACTGCGTGAAGGTTACTGCGGAACAACTGTATCCCTTCATGTTTGATTTCCCTAAAGGCGTTCTCCAGCAGATTAAAATTGTCCCTTTCACAAGGGCAGAACCGTCCTGCAGTGGTTTGAGGAGCATGATAGTGAACCCTGGTTAATGTTTCCTGTAGTGATAGTTCTGCAAGGCTCGCAGGAGAGCTTCTGTGAAGTTTAGGAGACGAGGGACTGGCGGAATTAAAGCTACGAGGAGGGGTCGTGAGTCTTGCTTGGGTAGCTCAGATGGTAGAGCCCTTGCCCGCAAAAGGCGAGTCTCGGTCTGGCACACAATTTTAATCTGAAAGGAAATTTCTAGTTAATGTCTTGGCTACCAAATTCGCATGATTTGAGCTCGATGGGACACATCTGGGACGCTATCGGTTGCCGGCTCCGTCTCCGCTAACTACAGTCCCGTAATATAGAGAAAACGCGTGATTGAGTATGGGCGTCTCCTACAAAGTCTCTCTTGAAACGTACCAAGGACTTGTCGAATCCATGCCTCTCAGAATCGCTACTGTATTGCGTTCGAAAGGTGGTAGCCATGCTATAAAACAGATGAAAAGTGTCAGTGAATATCTCCGCCAGCGGTTTTTATTTCTGCTGAGATGGCTGCTACTTCTGCGCTTTAACGTATGCAAAACTAGCAGACCCAGCAACGCATTCCAATTGCTAAATATGTATGTGAACTGGATAAACGTCCTGATCTTCTTCTTCCCCCTCTCTAGGTCCATCTCCTCGGTTCCCCTCTCTTTGTTTATCTCCTCCTCCTCCTCCTCCCCTTCCTCTGTCCATCACCTCCCTCCCACCACCCCTATTCTCAGTCTATCTCCTCTTCCCCTATCTGTCACCACCTTATCTGTCTTCCACTCTCTCTGCCTATTTCCTCATACCCCCTCTCAAAATCAAATTAACAAGGTACTACCTCCCCTCTCTGTCGTTCTTATCATTAGCACTCTCGCTGGCTTTGAGCATTCTTTATTGTGATAGCCAACGAAACCTTGATTGGGAATCGAAGCTCCGTGAAAGAAATAGATGAATCGGTTGGAATCGTTGGTATGTGGGGTATGAAAGACCTCTCAAGCTGCTGGATCTGTGAGGATGGTAGGTTTAGTGGCGATATTTCGGACAGTTTTAATCTGCTGATGGGTAGGATTACCAAATTTCAGAAGATTTAGATTCTGTAGTAGTATTTTAATTATAGACCGACAGCCATAAATACAACATTCTGTTCCTGTTAAAACCGTATGGGAGGAATAAGACAAAACAGTAAATAGCTGTTTATAAAATTTTGTTTAAAATTATATGTTTTGTATCCCGCCTGGAAGGCGGCGCGTGGGTCTGCTCCTGTAAACTGAAGAGTAGGCCGAATGTAGGAAGAGAGTAGGAGCAGGAAAAGGTGAAAATCTCTCGGTACTGCTCTCAGATGTGGTTTTACTATATCACAATATTAACTGAATACATAACTTTGCACTGAGGTGGGAAGCCCTAGACCCGTCGTAAGTAGTACATAGTCTCAATAGCAAGCCAACACCCTGTGAGGTTGAAGCGATGTTTCCAGACCGTCTGCTCTTGATGAAATGGGCAGAATCTGGAGCGCTCCGGCTAGAGTGAGCTGTCGTCGGTGTCTGTCGTAGTGCCAACCTAGCAGAGCGCACGTACGTTGTGGCATCGTAGGTATCGATACCACAATATGTAAGGAGGAGGAGTGTGTATGGGGAAACAATTTGTCTAATTTTTTAAATGGCGTGCTATCGTATTTAAAACGGAGTGCAAGAAAGGATACGAAACGGCGCATTTTCACAGCACAACATAGCACAGTATTTACCTTTCTCGCAATCATTTGTAACAGGAAACCTGACTGTTGTTGTTTAAAAAATATAGCCTTCATCCATCTAAGTGTTCACATGTTTATCTGAGTATTGTGAAGAAATTTGAAGTAAGTCGGTCAAGAAGTTTTCGAGATATTTTCTAACAAGTTTTCCCTATAAAGATGCTTTCTCTTTGTATATCATTACATAACTATATTTATATATAGAAAAATATGTAGCCTGTCTGTCCAAACATTTATTAGTGTATCGTCTAAAATTGGAAATAAATTGGTCAAGACTTTTCGAAATTTTTGCCAATAACTTTGGCCCTTCAAATAGTATATACACATACACTTACATACCATATATGATGAAAACATGTAGCCTCTGTCTGTCCCAAAGTTTATTTGATTATGTGTAAAAATCTGAAGTAAGAATGTTTCGATATTTTTGGTAATAACGTTGAACATCGAATTTTCTTTATTTAATATGATAGATTTGAAATATTTGTTATTATACTGTATATAATAAAAATTATTCGGTCTAAGGCCATTAGTAGGTTTATTAGAGTATTGGTTAAAAATCTAAATTGAATATATTAAGAACTTTTAGAGATTTTTCTTTGTCCGTTCGAACGATTATTCCAGTATTGTGTAAAAATCTGAAGTAAATGGGTCAAGTACGTTTCGAAATTTTTGCAACAACGTTAAACGACGACTTGCCTTCACACAGTAGTATAGATTGAATAATGGTTTCAAAATAATGTAAGCAACGGAAATACTGCAATAATTTAAATGTATCTGGTTCAAATACGAGTGTGATTCTCAGTCTGCACTTTCTCTTACAAAAGTCTCTCTTAACAAGTACGATTCACAGTCATGGTACTTTCCTATTTCATCCTTCGTCAGTGACATATAAACGTTATTTTATCAGGTGAGTGAGTGACTAATCGACTACAAAAGACACGAAGGTGAAATATAAAAGGACAGCTTTTCATAATACCAGGAAAATAAACTACTAGAATACAAAGATGTGGTACTTGTCAGATACAAAGTCGGATAGCGAACATTGAAGCGCCATACAGTCTACTTACTTACTTGTGTAACATACTTTTTCTGAACTTCTTTTTCCAAAGAGTCTAAAATATTCATAAATGATACAAGTACGCAAGAAAGAGGAAATAACGGTACAAACAGTGAGACAGCACAGTATTCTCTCTCTCTCTCTCTCTCTCTCTCTCTCTCTCTCTCTCTCTCTCTCTCCCCCCCCCCTTTCCCTCTCTAAACACAACTTACAATTAGGCTTACGGATTTGGGATATAGATCATCAGTCGAACGCTGTACCTCTGCTGTGACTTAACGAAAGCCTTTGATTGTACATATATATCATGGTACAGACAGTTTCACAAGAAAGTGTACGCCATATTTTTAAATGTAACGTCCGCAGTGATATCTTTGGTAGTGCTCTAGAATCTGTAATCAATGTGCTTTTCCACAGCGTATTGATAAACAGAATGAGAGATGAATGTTTTGGTTATTTGCAGTTATTAACAGCCAGTTCAAAAGCTGAAAAAATGTGCAGTATTCATCAAAGCGCTTTCTGAGCTCCGTTAAGGAGCTATTTGGTTCAAATGAGGCAAACTGGGTGCTTCAAGAGGATAATGATCCGAAACATGGCAGCCGTCTCTGTACAGCGTGGAAACAATACAATGGTGTGTCCACGATGGATTGGCCTGCAGTGTCTCGGGATGCAAATCCGATCGGATATGTTTGGTCGTATATTAATATGAATCTTCAAGAAAAGCCAGTATATACTTTGAAGCAGCAGTCATATAAACTCAAGACCATATGGAGATCATTACCGTAAGAACATGCAGAAAATCAAGTGAAAAGCATGTCAAAAAGGTTCCGAGCTATAATCGATAACGGCGGCGACTGGATTAACTATTAGGTAATTGTGCTAATAGTAATTACATGTATTTTCTTGTAAACATATATTTATTATAGTACCTTTTATTTCGCACAGATAACGTCGTACACTTTCCTGTGGAACTGATTGTACTTTACTACGTAAAGTAAGCTTTACTCGTAATTGGTAGGTCATTTAGTCTTTTAAAGTTCTAGTAAAGAAGAAGAGGCTACAAAATTGAGTAATAGGAAACGAACCATCTACCGACCAGAGGGTTATTCAGACGTACACCACTTAACTGATGATATCTGGTGCCGTCAGCAAACTAGGATTCTTTATGCTGTGAACTGTAGTAGCCGTCAACAGAAAACGCTGCAAAAGGAGCCGTGTGGAGGCCAAGGTGGAATTCTTCTTTTAGTAGATTTCTGGGTTTTATTTCAATACGTTAGTTACGAAGAATATTGAACTTCTGTGCGAGGGGAATGCAGCTTGTTCACTGCCCATGTACGCGCCACTGCGTAACCAATTGTCAAATCTTAGACACTGTGCTGGCGATATTGACAAAACCGTGGAAGCAATAAAGCCTGTCCGCAGTGCAGTTCGTCAGCGCCCCCTGCAGTAATGTTTCTCGTGGCATCTACATTAAACGCTAATCTGTGCATGTGAAACTGGTTTATTGCTCCAAACAGTAGTCATTTCTTCGCGCCGCATGGGCACTAAATGTCATTCTTCATGTCATTACCTTCATGGAGCTACCATAAACCTGTTTGATGCACTAACGTTTCAATCAGTGCCGTTCTACTAGCAATGAAGATTTCCTTCAAACATATTGTCATCATAGGAATAACGTCGAGAAACACCAAAAATTTGTAATAATTTATATCTTCATTTATTTTCATTTTCGTTTTTGTCTAATCAGCGTTTATTACGGAATATGGACTTGCATCCGTAAGACAAGTAAAAGTAACGAGAAGAAACTGCCCACATGCGAGAATAACTCGTACTGAGGGTTCCGTACAAACGTAATTATGTGTATACGTAGACAGTTCACCCAGTTCACCCAATTTTGCTTGTTATCGACATCGATACTGGAAATATATCGGTCCCCGGAATTCCAAGACTTTCGACAGTGCTTTAATTTTAAGTTTGAAGTCTGATAACGAATGACAAAACATTTTTTTTCCTGCGATATAATTACAAATGAACAATGTCGGATTTTTCTCTTTACTTGTACTGTGAATCCTTGCTTCTTTCGAAATTTCATGATCTTAATCCAAGGAGAAGTACCCTACTGGTGTTGATGAGTCTGATTGCGAATATCAAAATATGTGAAGTAAATGGCCTTACCTTTTGACAGTATTTGCTTAGAAGCTCATGTTTACTGAACTGACAGGGGACGGTAGACTTTAGTATGTGACATAAATTTCAACTTGATACGTCTACTCATTCTTGAGAAAAAGGAGTCATAACTCACGGAGGGACAGCCAGTCAGATAGCAAATGACAAAAAAAATCTTGTAATACAACAACAAGTTAACAATTTTTTTTATTTACTTTTAATGTGAATGCTTGCTGTTTGCCAGATTTCATTATTCTAGGTCAACGGGAAGTACCATATGTTTTTTGATGAGTGAGTCTACGAGTATCAGGATATGTAACATAAATGGACGTATCTTTTGATTGCATCGACTTAGAAACTTCAGTATTTTTACACTGCCAAGGAACCAAAGGCCTCGGTATACGACATAAATCTCAACGCGCTACGTCTTACCAAATCTGAAAAAAAGGGTTTTTAACAGACAGACAGACGGGCGGCCAGTCAACAAAGTAATATATTGCTATTAGTATTCTATTTTATCCGATTTAGATACGGAATCCTGAAACTATGGACACAAAGCAAAAGTATGGAATGAGGGAAAACATAGATACGTTACTGAATACAGGAAACACAAAAACATTCTAAATCTGTTACGACAGTGATCGTTGAATTATTATTTAATATTTTGTACCCAGAATGAGATTTACACTCTGCAGCGGAGTGTGCGCTGATATGAAACTTCCTCTGGCAGATTAAAAGTGTGTGCCGGACCTAGACTCGAACTCGGGACCTTTGCCTTTCGCGGGCAAGTGCTCTACCAACTTTTTTTTGTTTTTTTTTTGTTTTGTTGATCTCATTTTGTTCTACATTGTTCGTTGGATTCCTTCGGGACGGACGTCCAATGACACCTGTTCAGGTTCTTCGTTGATCCGTTCACTCAGTTTTTTTATTACACAAGGTAGCTAACCCTCCGACCGAACACGCTGAGCTACCGTGCCGGCAACCAACTGAGCTACCCAAGCACGACTCACGCTGCGCCCTAACAGCTTTACTTCTGCCTCGTCTCCTACCGTCCAAACTTAACAGAAGCCCTCCTGCGAACCTTACAGAACTAGCACTCCTGAAAGAAAAGATATTGCGGAGACTTGGCTTAGCCACAGCCTGGGGGATGTTTACAGGATGAGATTTTCACTCTCCAGCGGAGTGTACGCTGATATGAAACTTGCTGGCAGATTAAAACTGTTTGCCAGACCGAGACTCGAACACGGGACCTTTGCCTTTCGCGGGCAAGTGCTCTATTTTGTAAGTTGTTACATGTCCACATCCATATAATCCGTAGCGCTGAAGACGTGAAAGCTATCGGCCTACTCTTGCTGCTAAAATTTTTTCCCATTGAAATATCGGTTTTGATAAGGAATAGAAAGTATCCATCGAACGGCGAAGAAAAGCTCATGTCTACTACCGGCATCGGAGAGGCTGGGGGACGCCACCAGGTGTCCCCTGTGTTTATTCTCGTCTCGTGAAACTCCACAGACTGCCTCCTGCGCATAAGCGAGTAGCTATAATGAAGAGCTACAATATTAAACAAGATTGTGCTGAATTACCCAGAGGGTAATCTGGTACATTATTAGCGTCTCGAGCTTCCTGTTCCAGAGAAGCTGCGCCTCTACATATTTTCATTCTGTCTCCGCACCGCTGCGATACGTCATTAACAGAAAATATATTTCCATACCGTTACACAGCGTTTGGAACACTCAGTTACAGAAAGGGCTCCTTCGTACGTATCAAGTTTCGTGCTGCATAACTACAACACACAGACGTGTGTTAACAAATTCGTAGTCTAAACTCGTCTTTTAGTCCCTGATGACTATGAAGAATGTCACTGAGCATCACTTGTTGTAATGGGTGAACTTCAGGACCTGTACATGGCAAAAAGTCTCAGGACTTCCACCCAAAAATTTACGCTATAATTCGTTTGTGCTATTGGACTTTCGTATGCACCGTGAAGTACCGTACGACTTACAGAGCAAACTCGGAAACAGATTCCTTGCAAGTGAACAGTTATTCTGCGTAAAGACTGGAGTAGTCGCTAATCAGAAAGTCGTCGTCAAAAATACACTGTCTCTATTACTTCTAATGTGGCGCGTTTCGGACTTAGTCATCTTCAGATATCTATTAAAAAATAGTAAAATACACAGAAATTACGGAACAAAATAGTGAAATACATGAACAACTCTCAGTTGTACACAAACAGTACTTTAAGCAAAAACATACCTTGGATTGGCTGTCATCAGATGGCAAAATGGCAGCAACATTGGCACCGTAGATCGTCAGACTTGACAATGGATGGAAGAAGAGCTAAACAGACCTTTCCAAGAAACATTTGGATACAGTTTGTTCTGCTAGTACAAAAATTTAAGACATACAAAATGAAAATAAAATTTAATGTCAATGCAAACTGTATTTCATGTTCAGATACAAACCAGTCGTAGGGCTGCAACAACAGTGTGCAAAGCGTCTATAGCAGGAAGGGGTGGGGTGAGAGTGGGGAGGACAAGAAACCAGCTATAGCGGACCAAGGAAATGTTACAAAAAAATGGCTCTGAGCACTATGGGACTTAACATCTGTGGTCATCAGTCCCCTAGAACTTAGAACTACTTAAACCTAACTAACCTAAGGACATCACACACATCCATGCCCGAGGCAGGATTGGAACCTGCGACCGTAGCCGTCGCGCGGTTCCTGACTGAGCGCCTAGAACGAAATGTTACAGTAAAACTAGCAAATCACAGTATCTAGAACAAACTGTTGGAAAACGACAGGTTCTGTATCTATAATACCGGTCCAGAAACTCGGGACCTGCCAAGAAACGTAACATTACTGGCGCTATAAAATGTTACGACATGTGAAAATGACAATAACACACAAGCTCAATACAAACTATACAAGCTATACAATGTCAATGCAAACAGGATATTTGAGTTGTGAGGCAAACTGTTCATAGAACAGAAACAACAGTGCAGTGAGAGAACTATCCGTAGCAGCATGGCGGGATGATGGGGAGAGGGAGAGGGGGGGGGGGGAGAGTAGAACACAATAGACCTAGAAATTGTCAACAATACAAGTGCCACATTACGTTATTTAGAAGAAGTGCCTTGGGAAACGAAAATACGTGTCGTCTACAACGAATCTTGAAAAATATCTAAAAACCACTTCCGATTAGAGTGGGCTGCCATTAAATTTTAAATTTTTTGTGGGTGTCAGTCTCTTCCAAACTATCCAACTATAGCCTTCGAGCTTTTTCTTAGGCCAGTTGAAGACTTTTCCATTGCCTCCAAAGTATGCATACCACGTTTTTATGGTTTGTTGGAGTGTTCCTTAAACCTTGTTTGAAACTCACGACGCATTTGCACAATACATATCTTATCACATGAACCACACGATCTTTTGTAGACTCCTGACTTCAAGAAAATTACTTGTGCTTTCCTCAGTCGAAGTGCGTAGCACTGATTCGAGCTTTCTGTGTGTCTGAAAGCCTATCTGTACCTCAGCTTTCCTAAATACCCTTGGCATACTTTCGCAAAACTGGCCTGAATAAAAGATAGAAGCAAATTTTAAAGCTTCATTCGTTGCCACAGGTGTGGCTGTTTTTGTCTTTAAAAACCAAATGCAATATTTTACGTTCCGTATAACCATTTTGCAACCCTGTCTGTGTGACTATATCTGCTTCTCTCTCTGTGCATGCTTGGTTCAGGTCTAACTTGTCTAGTGTGTTGAACATTGGGTAGAAGAACGCTCGTTTGTGCGCTCTGGAGTGGCAAGAGTAAGCACTGATAATTATATTTCCTAAAAACATGCAATGAGAAATCCGTACGTTCTCTGTCTGTAGGTCCAAATAACAGAGTGGCTTATTGATTTCGAATTCCAGAGTAACCATGATGTTTGAGTGCAATTGATTGAACGTATCAGTCAGATCATCTGCATCCTGCTCATTGCCCTTAATAAAACAAAAACGTCAATATACCCATGATAAGCAATCACACAGTGACAAATTATACTATTACTTTCAGAATATTTTTCTGTAAGACACTGACGAAAACGTCCGTGGGGATACCGGAGAGACAATAACACATTGAGAGACCATCTTTTTGATAGTATACTTTATTAATAAATGCAAAATAACTGAAGGACAGTGTTAAGCGTATCACTTCCACCAACTCAAAGATTTCAGCTACCTCAGGAGGTTTAGTCTCACAGTATCTAATGTACCGGGTGATCAAAAAGTCAGTATAAATTTGAATGAATAAATCACGGAATAATGTAGATAGAGAGGTACAAATTGACAAACATGCTTGGAATGACAAGGGGTTTCATTAGAACCAAAAAATACTAACGTTCAAAAAATGTCCGACAGATGGCGCTTCATCTGATCAGAATAGCAATAATTAGCATAACAAAGTAGAACAAAGCGAAGATGATGTTCTTTACAGGAAATGCTGGATATGTCCACCATCATTCCTCAACAATAGCTGTAGTCGAGGAATAATGTTGTGAACAGCACTGTTAAGCATGTCCGGAGTTAGGGCGAGGCATTGGCGTCGGATGTTGTCTTTCAGCATTCCTAGAGATGTCGGTCGATCACGATACACTTGCGACTTCAGGTAACCCCAAGGCCAATAATCGCACGTACTGAGGTCTGGGCACCTGGGAGGCCAAGCATGACGAAAGTGGCGGATGAGCACACGATCATCACCAAACGACGCGCGCAAGAGATCTATCACGCGTCTTGCTATACGGGGTGGAGCACCATCCTGCATAAGCATCGTACGTTCCAGCAGGTGTTTATCAGCCAGGCTGGGGATGATGCGATTCTGTAACTCGATTCTCATCCGCAGTCACTGACGTTTTGCTGTCCAGCGCCATCTGTCGGACATTTTGTGAACTTTTTTTTGTTCTAATAAAACCCCTTGTCATTCCAAGCATGTGCGTCATTTTTACCTCTCTATCTACATTATTCCGTGGTTTATTAAGTTTTCAAATTTATACTGACTTTTTGATCACCCGGTATATTCGTATTTAGTGATACCTGAGTAAGCTTTTCTCAATAGCCTAGCTATCTCATAACTGTTTGTAATAGACCATGACTCGGTAAAAGTGAAAGCAGCTTTCAACATATCGTATGAAAATTTATTGATACTGTAATTAGCACCTTTGGAGCCACCAGACATATCGGAATGTTATTTTTGTACAGCTTAAATTGTGAGCGAAGAACAGCTTGTATGGAATTTATCGGGATTTGACTCCTTCAAATCTTTTCTGTAGGGAAGAGAAAGTTCGACCCATTAAAGAACCTCTTTAACTTATTAGTAAACATTGGGAACCGATTCTTCTACGATTCCACTATATGAATAGACAGGAGGAATTGTAACGCCTTGCCCACATAGTCAATGACCGACACAAGTATGACTGAATTCCCTCCATCCGCGTCTGTGACAACAGTCTTCTTATCGTGTGACTTAGAATTTAATTATCTAACTACAGAAGGAAGATGACTCGAAAATGTGCCTACTTGAAAAGATTTACAAACTGCCTTGCTTGTAGACAAAGTTATTTTACTCGAACTCGGTACCTTTGCCTTTCGCGGGCAAGTGCTCTACCATCTAAGCTACCGAAGCACGACCCACGCCCGGTACCCACAGCTTTACTTCTGCCAGTATCTCGTCTCCTACCTTCCAAACTTTACAGAAGCTCTCCTGCGAACCTCGCAGAACTAGCACTCCTGAAAGAAAGGATATTGCGGAGACATGGCTTAGCCACAGCCTGGGGGATGTTTCCGGAATGAGATTTTCACTCTGCAGCGGAGTATGCGCTGATATGAAACTTCCTGGCAGATTAAAACTGTGTGCCCGACCGAGACTCGAACTCGGTACCTTTGCATTTCGCGGGCAAGTCTCGGTCGGGCACGCATTTTTAATGTGCCAGGAAGTTTCATATCAGCGCACACTCCGCTGCATAGTGAAAATCTCATTCTGGAAAGTTTTTTTAGCCTGTAATGCTTTCGGAACTTTATTCATTTCACACACACCTGTAACTTCGTCGATAGTTCTTCTGATAGATTAGCGTGTAAGTTAATCATTTAAACCTTCCTGCAGCTGAGAGTTTCCCTCATATGCAAAATCTATTTAAATAAGATTGACTACTCCATCCGCAAGTACATGTTTACGGGTCGCACCAGCAGTGGCTGCGTTAACAGGGGTCTGCTTCCCGAGTAGCGCCCGTATCTTAATGGGCATGCGTTCTTACGATAACTTCCAGTTCCCCATAAAGGAAATGAAGTGCAAGTCGCCATATGAAAAATCAGGTAGTATACTTAGTAGATACCTGGAGATATTAGTACCCATACTTTCAGCAAAGTGTTTCGTCCTGTGCGCCATTCGGATTTCACTTTTAGGGTTCCGTACCTCACTCGGCAAAAACGGATCCCTTATAGGACAACTTCGACACCAGTCCGTCTGATCTGTCTTACTGGTTAAGCCCCGTTTTCTCAGAAATGGGTAGACGTATAAAGCTGGAGTTTATATCAAATATTAAGCTCTTCGGTCCCTTGACGGTGTAAAACGTTGAAGCTTATAAGTCAGTGCGATCAAAAGGCACTCCCGTTTTATGTCACATACTCTGATACTCTCAAACGCGTTCATGAAAACCTGTAGTATACTTCCCGTTACACAGGATCATGAAATTTGGAAAGAAGCAAGGTTCCACTGTACAAGCTAGGTAAATTCACAATTTTTAACTATATCAGATGATGTGTTTTTCTCAGGAATGGATATACGTAGAGCTTTCCTGTATCGATATCTATAACAAAGATCGTCGCGATTCTCGATTCGTGGATAAGCGCTCACACTTAGCCTTAACACGGCTTGCACTTACGGGACCATTATCAAAATTTAATCTTGCGTATTTTGGAACCACATCAATGACTGGAAACCTTTTATTAAAAGCTATCTTCAACCGACTCTCCATTACTTTCCTCTTAAAAGTTTAGATTCTTTGCACGTGGTAACACAACAACTCACAGGAAGCTACACACAATGCTCTAGTGAATACAGGTTGGCCCTTGCTGGAGCTGTTGCTAGCATTTTGTGTTTTTCTACCTCCTAAATACATGAGGATCTTTCACCGAAGGTTAACACCTGCCACCAGATTGCAATTTTTTTTTTTGCTGATACAATTTCCGTTTGCTTCTCACAGACGCACAAATGTTCCAAGCAGTGTCGCCGCGTCCACTTTGTTCCACTATGCAAACCATACATAGTCTGCTCTTCTGGTGCTGTTCAATCGACCTCACGCTTATTACTTCTCTTTGTAGGCACTGGCAACTTTTTTGAACAATTCAATGCGTTAACTTCGCGTGATGCTCTGGTGGTTCTAACGTTACAGGGAAAAAAATTATACTTTGTCCCTTTTGAAGGCCGTTGGGCAAAAGCAGTTTCTGACTCTTCACACAGGTGATTAGCGATATGGACACACACGGACGGCGGTAGTATTACGTACACAAGGTATAAAAGAGCAGTGCGTTAGCAGAGCTGTTGTCTGTACCCGGATGATTCATGTGAAAAGGTGTCCGACGTGATTATGGCCGCACGGAGAGAATTAATAGGTTTTGAACGCGGAATGGTAGTTGAAGCTAGACGCGTGCGACATCCTATTTTGGAAAACCGTTAGGGAATTCAATATTCCGAGATCCACAGTGTCAAGAGTGTACCGACAATACGAAATCTCAGGTATTACCTCTCACCATGACCGAGAGCAGCGGCGGTGACGTAGAGTTGTCACTGGTAACAGACAAGTAACATTGCGTGAAATAACCGCAGAATGTGGGACGTACGACCAACTTACCCTTTAGGACAGTGCGACGAAATCTGGCGTTACTGGGCTATGGCAGCAGACGATTGACGCGAGTGGCTTTCCCAACTGCACAGCATCTACTGCAGCGCCCCTTCTGGGCTCGCGACCATATCAGTTGGACTGTAGACAACTGGAAAACAGTAGGCTGGTGAGATCGGTCCTGATTTCAGTAGCTAACAGCTGATGGTATGTTTCGACTTTGGCGCAGACCACACGAAGCCATCGACCTAAGATGCCCACAAGTCACTGCACGAGTTGGTGGTGTTTCCATAATGATGTGGACTATGCTTACATGGAATGGAGTAGGTTACCTGGTCCAACAGAAGTAATCATTGACTGGAGATGCTTGTGTTCGCCTCCTTGGAGACCATTTGCAGACATTTATAGACTTCAATTTACCAATTCGCCGTGTCACCGGGCCACATTTCTTCAGTATTGGTTTGAGGGGCATTCTGGACAATTCGAGGTCCCCAAAATAATTCTTTGCAGCACAAGAGTTTAGGATCTTCATGTTGCATTTGTAGTCACGATCCAAGGTCTAATAATTGAACTCAGCCATGAGTATCGGAGGCAATATGACTAGTAATGGGAAAGTGCATTTCGTTTAAAGGTAAAAGTGGATTACCAAGGGTTACCAAACGCCTCCCATGAGCAATATCATCTAAATAACGTTACTGTAAGCCGAAACCGGTTTCTTATAACAAGAGCTGGCGCGTGGCATACTTTGTACACATGCGAAGTACAGCTCTCTTCATGTAACCGAGGTAAAGATGTATGAGCAGTATCACAGTTTAATCTAAGTTTACTTCAACAACGATACCATAAAGTTACATTATACGAGCTAAAGCACTCTTTAACTAAACAATAATAAAGTAAACTTTCATTACACCAGTCTGTTGCCGCTTGGAAGTGGGTAATGACCACTCGAAGCGTTAAACACGGCAGTTGCATCAGGTACCAGTCAACTGCTTATTCGATTCTAATTACGTCGTACACAACTGCCTCATTGAGGTATTGTGCTGCTAGCTCAGAATCTGGGTCATTTTCCTGTACAGATCGTAAATATTTTCTCACCCAGCTCACTGTTTATGTTATATTACTGCTGCTTATCACAGTGTAAACTGAACCAAGAATGGAGGAGTAAAAACGGAAGTGCAGTTGAAAAACAACAATGCAACGGTACAAAACAATGTTATACATGTGAGCGCCGGCTCGAGGGTTAAACAGACGAAAGTTTTCAATACATCAGTCACTTATCTCTTTCAGAGGAATGTCGTGTTTTTTTCCAAAACTGCTTCATCCTGGTCAAAAGCCATCGACTCTGTATCTCAGACCTGACTGGCTGAAAGGAGTCGATGCTTACCGAATTTGACAATTTGCTAGGATCCCGCCAGAATCTAGGGGGTTTTGGTAGATCTCACAGCTGTAGGAGGCCCTCGAAATGGTGGCGATGTTCCGTAACGTTACTTATTTCTGACGTCACCCGTTAGTTATCCCCAGTAACTGACAGTCACCTCCAGTGCGGCAAACTTAAAAGAAATTTTAAGTGCGTTTCCCTTCCACGGATTTGTAGTTGCGAGTTGTCTTATCCGATTTTTGTGGGGGAATTGTTTCGGGTAAGTATATGTAGGTGAATAAATGATCGATAGTCACGGCCCTCATATTAGATCGTTAAACTGTTGGCTATCTGAAGACCCTGTTGACAGAAGAGACAGACGTGGCGACGTACAATTATTACTATTGCGGTCTGAAACCTGAAGAATAATTCGATCAGATACCTATGCTTGTCATCACCCTTGCATAGCTACTGCCATCTACACTCACATTGCACGTAAACTGTTTATTATAGCCGAGTATTTCCCCATTCCTAACACTTTACTCAAACGTTCATTAGCAAACTAACTATTTCTTGCTTATACGTGATGTGTCATGTCAACATGTCACTTCTTTCAGTCAATATGTGCCGTAAATTTCCTTTCTTCGGTTCAGCATTTCATTATTTGTTCTATCTACGCATCTAGCTTCAGCATTCTTCTGTAGCATCACATTTAAAGTGTTACTATTCTCTCTCCCTGTGTGTAGTATTTACTGTTCACATTTTGTTTTATTATCAAGCTTCACTACAAATTCGTTCAGAAATGACTACCGTACTTGCCATCATATTCCTCTTTTTCAGGAAAGGTTTCTTGTTATTCCCAGTCTGCATTTTATACACACTTTACTTCTACCATGTTCTAGTTTCTCTTTGTGAAGATTTCTTTGGAATTTTTAAGAAAAAATTATGATCTGTTGAATCAACAGCAACGTACATCTTTCAATCCAGTATCTTTGTAACAACAAAAAGGAGCTGTGTTAAGTACTGTGCTTTATTATCAGTTCCTTCATGATAAAAAAAAACAAGTACTAATATCTTTCAATAATTTTTAGTAAATTGCTACTGGATCTTTGTCTTTGATGACAGAATAGTCACTACTTCAGCCTTGACTCGCTAGTCAAAATTAGGCTTAACCCTCGGAGTACCAATTGGGGAGTGGGTAGGGGGGGAGGGTGGAGGAGACAAGGGTACTTTATATCACGTTTCGATAACTTTAAGCAGATATTTTATATTTTAAAACGTGAGAAATTATGGAGTTTTGATGACACCTCGTACCAGATTCCACAACCGTCTTAAATATGTCATTTAAACTTAGCCAAAGAAATTGTCTTACAATTAGACGCCACTTTCCCCAGTGAATGTCACATTCAATATTTTCAGTTTCAGGACGTCACTTACACATCAGTATCTCTTTAACTGTCTGTTGTGAATAAAAGTCGACAAAACTAGAAGTTTTTAAATTTTTGGTTGTGGTCATAGAGTAGCACTTCCAACCCCCCCTCACTCCCCTGCCTAGCATACCTTATAGAAAATGCGTTTATATAGCTAAGAATGTGCTAAAAGGTATTTTCAGGTTCCGGACTCTACTTGCGCCAATGCCTCTTGAGAAAGTAAGTTGTTAATTTAAGTCAACAACACTTAGCGGATTTTACATTATTTTTTATTTTTTAGAGATAGGTGTAAGGTACCGTTCCTCCTCTTGTCATGCGCGATATGGATAATGTTTTGGTATAGCAATGCATAAAGGTGTTCTGGAAGTGTGGCTGCGCCTAGACGTGCTCCGCGTCTTCTAACGTTTTCTTGCTGACCATCGTGTAAAACGTCTCATAATCTTACGCGCGTCGTAGTTCGCGTAAGACTCCGTACGACCCATGACCACTGGGAAAACAATGAAATGAACACTTCCCTTATTAACACGACGCAAATTACTACCAGAAAAAGGAGTATCAATCTGAACTGATCACTTGGAGTGAACTGCAATAGACCACTGTTTCCTGACATCAAAACCATTGATCAGGATATGAAATGTAGTCGGTAGAAATTATTGTCACGCTCTATAAAAGATTCGGTATCCATTGAAACGTCCCCTTTTTGAACAATTTGTACAGGACTGTGCTTAACCTGACAACAATATTTTTAGCGCAACGCAATCTGACTTTCAAGAATCCCTACAAAAGAATGGCCCTGACTAACAGTAAACTATACCTTTCACAAATCACTTACCTCACAAAAATCTTCGCTACTCAAGCTACTGCAATACAGCGAGCGCCACTACTGCCAGCTAAATAAAAGATTCAAACTATGGAAGGCACTAACTACTGATAGGGATAGTTAGCAAATGAAAGATATTAATAGAGAACGAACAATGTATTTACCTTGATATCATCATATATAAATATAGCAGTTCATGACAAATTTCAAAACTCCGCCATCTCTCTCTCCACATCCACCACTGCTGGCGGCTCACCTCCAACTGCGCAACGCTATGCGCTGTTAACAGCCCAGCTGCCGCTGCCCAACACTACAATGGTGAGTATTACAACAATGCAAAGCAGCCACAGACTGCACACAGCACAGCCAGTGATTTTCATACAGAGGTGGCGTTACCAATAAAAAAACCTAAACAGCCTACTTACATAGCCCCCATGCTCCCCACAAAAAATTTTACAAATTGGATTGGGCAGTGGCCAATACAGATTTGAAAAAAATTTTTCATAATTACAATAACAAAGAAATCAAATGCACACACTTATTGATACAATGTTGGTCAAAAGCTAAAATTTTCTCACAGTCTATAAAGACAGTCCTGATTCATCACAGTACAATTACAGTGTTTTTCTTTTTTTTTCAAAGTCTGAACAGTAAAAGAGAATGCACACAGAAGTAGTGGATTTCCATGCAGTCTTGAAGAAGTAGTGTCCTTCCATCGGAAAGACGGTGCTGACTCTTGACATGCTGACAGGTAATGGGCCACAACATAGCAAACCCACAGCAGAGTCATTCGACGTTTTGAAGAACATTGGTAGGTAGGTCATCACAGAGTAGACCCACTGCAGTCCTGGTAGAGATTACGGTATTAGTGGGCCATCAGAGGCGCAGACCCACTGCAGTCCTAGATTAATGTTAGTCAGGGCCATTCTTTTGTAGGGATTTCTGAAAGCCAGATTGCGTTGCGCTAAAAATATTGTATGCCAGTTTAAGGACAGTCATTTGTATAATTGTTCAAAGGGGACGTTTCAGGCAGGGTCGCCATATGAAACGTCCCCTTTTTGAACAATTTATACAGGACTGTGCTTAACCTGACACACAATATTTTTAGCGCAACGCAATCTGACTTTCAAGAATCCCTACAAAAGAATGGCCCTGACTAACAGTAAACTATACCTTTCACAAATCACTTACCTCACAAAAATCTTCGCTACTCAAGCTACTGCAATACAGCGAGCGCCACTACTGCCAGCTAAATAAAAGATTCAAACTATGGAAGGCACTAACTACTGTTAGGGATAGTTAGCAAATGAAAGATATTAATAGAGAACGAACAATGTATTTACCTTGATATCATCATATATAAATATAGCAGTTCATGACAAATTTCAAAACTCCGCCATCTCTCTCTCCACATCCACCACTGCTGGCGGCTCACCTCCAACTGCGCAACGCTATGCGCTGTTAACAGCCCAGCTGCCGCTGCCCAACACTACAATGGTGAGTATTACAACAATGCAAAGCAGCCACAGACTGCACACAGCACAGCCAGTGATTTTCATACAGAGGTGGCGTTACCAATAAAAAAACCTAAACAGCCTACTTACACCATGAATCATTTTCCTAGATTGTATTCACACTTTCTGGTAAGCAACGTCAAACTCACGGCGCTTATGGCCTCTTACTGGTCATGAAACATACAATTTGCATAAATATACCGATTAATATCTTCGGTATCATTGCAGGAGGACTTTCGTTACAGTATTCTGCAGCTACGACGGACTTTCAGTAATTAAAGCAACACGGTTTTCTTTCTGAAAGCAGTTTTATTTTAGCCAGGATTTCACTACACCGTATTACTTTCCACTATTTTGGCTACAAAATCCTTTTTTCAACATAACCTTCGTATAATGCGATGGCCTCACACCACCATACTGGGAGGCTCTGCGTACCCGCATGGTACTACTCTGCTGGCCGACGTCGGATGGAACTTGCTGCATCAATAGCGCCCCCATCACCCATGTATATCGGCGAAATGCATCTTTCATCGGGCCAAACAGATGGTGAACTCATAATGATGGTCTTCTGGGACTCTGAAGGGGTTGTTCTGTTCGATGTCCTCCGCTCATAATGGAACGATCAGCTCTGAGGCGTATTGTGCTAACCACAGGAAATTGAAGAGACTACTTCAGCGTGCTCGCGCCAGAAAAATGCAAACGAGTATCTGCATCTCCATGACAACGCAATCCTCACAAAAATTTGCTCAATCGACGAACTCATAAAATTAATTGGAGGGTTCTTTCTCGTTCACCTTACAGCCCCGATCTCTCACCTTTCGTCTTCCATCTGCTTGGCCCAACGAAGCATGCGCTCAGCGGAAAGCAGTACGTGGATTATGGACAGGTTACTGATGCAGCAAAAAGTTGTCTGTGACGTCATACAGTAAAGTGGTACCATGCGAGCGTACAGAACCTCCCAGTAAAGCGACGGATATGATGTCGAAAAATTGGGTTTCTTAGCGAAAAGAGTGAGGTATAATATGGTGTACTGTAATCCTGAATAAAACCAACCTGCTTTCATTTAAAAAAAGTGTTGTGTTACTTATTGAACGCTCCTCTTATATTAACCGTGGGAATGTTAATAAATGATCGGTAACAGCAACATCGATTCAGACGTCTTTTTGACTGCAGTCACCACTTCGTTGCCACAGTCACAAAAAGAGCGCCAATTTCAGCCTAAATTTTAAGAAACAGAGCTGTGACCAGGGACGGAAGCAGATTTTTTCGGGGGGGGGGGGGGGGGGGGCGGGGCGGGTCTACGGATCGCGCGGGCGCCGGCCCTTTGGGTTGTGGACCAGTATGCAGATGGGCCACGCGGCGCCATTTAAAAGGCAAATGGCAGCGGCGGCACACGCAGGGGCGTCGCCCTCCAACTGCAGTGCCTCACCAACACTTGGTGTCATCCTCTTGTACGATGTCGCTCAAGGCCCACGTTCCGTGTTACACTCATCTTGCTATTCGGTTGCCTCTCTCTGTCTACAAATACCTGCATATCGAAACCCAAATCTCGTACCACGGGATATTAGGAATATGCGAGCAGTGAACAGCGCTCGAAGACAACACAACTTCTTGGGTACAATACAGAGTGTCCCACTCAAACATCCCTGATTCCAAGGACTCAGGGGAGAAAAACCACAGTAGGTACGACAGAAAAAAATGCACCACATTGTATTTTTTTTAAGAGTTGGAGCCCCTCCACGCCCACACCGGCATGATGTCCAACTCAGTAGGTCTACTGCCATCTCTGCATAAGTATTCACTAAAGTGGAGTGTCGCAGGATGTGGGTACTGCGATGTTTTCGTACGTCTGGTTAAGGGTAACCAATAATACGCGCTCATCTGGAGATAGATTGGGTCGAAGTCGAAGGAAGGGTAGTGGTTTGAAGGGCAGAGGAAAAAAAGTGCCAAGGCAAGAGCCAAGGGAAAAAAGCCTCTACGATAGTTAGGTCGGGTGGTATGAACAGCAGCGGATGTCTTGCTGCCTGCAAGGGTAGGCTTTGCTAGTTGTGGGTATCATGCATGTCGATACCTTTGACGTTGTGCGGTTGTGTTGCTCGGTGGCTGCCGCTGGGTGCCGGTGTAGAGCTCTCGTTCATCGTCAGCAAGCTGCAACAGGTTTATTATCGTTTTTGTGTCCGATAGGTCATATATCGGATGCACAGTGTAGGGTGATGTTGGCAAATTGTTTGTGCGTCAGTGGGCGAGCTCGTCGGTGTCCCTGCTGTGGCCTGTTGGTCGGCTCTAATAGTAGCTGGTTATTACCATTCAGTGTTGCTCATACGCAGGGGCTTGCCGACGTTTGTTGCTTGTTAGCGTATGTTAGTTTACCAAAGGGGGCTATGCCCTAGCTAGTAGTGTCTTTGGCTGCTTGTGCTTCCACCTATGGTTGTGATCGTAGTTTCCCAGTGAGGATGAAAGGATTGTTCGAGTGTCTCGTGTTCCTATATAGTCGTGCGGCGTGTTTTTTTGAATACTTCCTTGAGGGTATCAAGGCGGTATTCGTGGTGAAAATCCACGGTGCGTGTGTAGCGTGGAGCGTTGCTAATGATTCGTAGCACTTTGTTCTGTATGATCTGCAGTCGGTGCAGTCGTGTAGGAGCTGCATATCCCCAGACGGGAGCTGCGTACGTCATCAGAGGTCTAATCAGTGTCATGTATATGGACCTCGACACCCTCCCATTCAGTGTGCTTTCCCTGTTGAGCGTTGGGTAGAGCTGTTTGAGCCTCGCGTGCGCTCTGTTGGCAACGTACTCGATGTGGTCCTCCCATGTAAGTTTCCGGTCCAGCCAGACACATAGGTATCTGACTTTCTCTCGGAAACGTATTGGGCGTGTATGTAGTGTTATCGGTCTACTGTGTTGATGTTTGCCCAGTAGTTTCGGTCTGCGTGTGAACAGAATTGCTTCGCACTTGATGTTTACTTTAATACGCCATCGCTCCAACCAAGGCTCAGCTGTTCTGAGTGCTGCCTGTATTCGTGAATTGATGTTCGACGGTTTCCAATCTTGCGCAAGGATGGCGGTGTCATCCGCGTAGACGGCTAACGTGTTTTGTGTTGCAGAAACAACATCGCCGATTACTTTGCAAAGAAATTATCGTCGTGTGTATGAATGTGATCCACCTCATGTGAAAACAATTAAGGAATAGTATAGAAAGTTTCTGACAACAGGAAGTGTTCTGAAATATTCTGGTGGTGCATGTTACGGAGGTTCATAAGAGACAGTGGAGGACATCAAACGTTTCTCAGAAGCCCACGTAAGTCAATTCGTCAATCATCTAGGCAACCTGATGTACCTCAATCAACATTGCGTTGTGTAGTTCACCAGCGTCTTCGTATGTGTGCTTAAAAAGCGCAAATTATGCACTTGAAGTAGTCAAGACTCGTTCTTCATCGCGGATGAACCACAATTTTCTAAAATTCTCTTTATAAACAGAAGGCGGCCATTCACCTTCAGCACTACAGTCCTTACGTGCTCGTTCCGTTTCATACCGCTTAGCAACGTTACGCTCTTATATTTAATAATACTAATGTTGTATTTTAACGTTACAGAATTGTTTTCTTTACTCAACTCCAAAAAACTTACATTTTTCTGCGTTTAGAGCAAGCTGCCATTGGACCATTCGTAACTTCAACTAGAAATTTTATCTAAGTCATCTTCTGTCCTCCTACAATTACTCAAAGATGACACTTTCCCGTACACTGCCGCATCATCAGGAAACAGTCGTGTATTGCTGCTTCTCCTGTGTGACACATCATTTATGTATACAGAAAATAAGAGTGGTCCTCTGTGTCTCTGCCCTGTTTTCTCTGGGACACTCCTGACGATAGCCTTATCTCTCATGTGTTCTAGGACGACGTACGTGTCCTATTAAGTGCGAAGCTCTTGAGCTATGCACATACCTGGAAACATAGTCCATATATTTCTACTTTCGTTACTAGTCTGCAGGAGAACACCGTGTTAAATGCTTTCCCGAAATCTAGTAACAGGCCTGTTGTCGCTCATCCACGTTTCGCAGCTTACTATGTGCCAAAGGGAAATCTGAGTTTACCGCGTTCATCCACGTTTCGCAGGATATTATGTCCCAAAAGGCAATCTGAGTTTAGCACGAGTGCTGCTTTTTACGTCCGTGCTGGTTTTGTGAAAAGAAACTCTGCCATCATAAGGGAATTTATTATAATCGAACTGAGAATATTATCAAGAATTCTTCAGCAAACCGATGTTAAGGATTTAGCTCTGAAATTTTGCGGGTCCATTCTTTAACCTTTCTTGTACACAAGAGTCACGTGAGCTTTTTTTCCAGGCGTTGCACTGGGTGAGAAACTCACGATAAATGCAATATAAGAAAGGGGTCAATGCCGCAGCCTACTGTCGGCAAAACTAAACTGAGATTCCATCAGGACCTGGCGACATATTTGTTTTCAAATCTCTGCTGACTCTCTACACCAGGAATGGGAGTCTGTATGGCTGTCAAACAGCACTATGCCTGTACGATCCCCCTGCGTGAATGATTTTTTAAGTGCGAGACTTAAAACTTCGATTTCCCTTGTGCTGTCTTCCTCTGCCAAATCAGAGCGGTAACGAGTGACTAGATAGAAGCCTTCGAGCCACTTAATGATTTTATCTTTCTTTCTTTCTTTCGCTTACGCCATAGTCCCGCTGCGATCGCAGGGTCGGCGTGGTTACAACGAATTTGGCAATGTTAGGGATGGCCGGATGCCCTTCCTGCCCCCAGGATGGAATCAGTGTACCCCAACTGTCTGCGTCTAGCGTAAATCGTGAAATAGCGTGGAAGTGTTTCAAATGTCTGCACGCGTGTAACTGAGGCGGAACGTGGGGACCAGCCCGGTGTTCACCTGTCGGGATGCGGAAAACCGCCTAAAAACCACATCCAAGCTGGCCGGCACACCGACCCTCGTCTTTAATCCGCCGGGCGGATTCGATGCGGGGCCGTCGCGCCTACCCGAGTCCAGGAAGCAGCGCGATAGCGCGCTCGACTACCCTGGCGGGTATATAGGACCATAATTTTTTCGGGTCCTCGGATAGATCCTTTGCTAACGTATGACGATGGGTCTTTTCCTTTAATCCACTTACTCGGCACATAGTTTTCCGTGAGTCTTTGTCCATAATTCCTCAATGCCCATCACACAGTAACCTAATGATGTCCATAGATTTTTTCCTACGTACGACGCTAACATCTGCTCATCTGCTCCTTGCAGCGAAACACTGCCTGACAAATAAAATGAAGCACCTAGAAGATGTAGTCCGAAGTTAACTGTATCTTCGTTCACTTACACACAGTCAGCGAAAATGCACTCAAATTCAGAAAACGCAGAACAATTTGCACGACTATGGATAGGACGTTCATATTCACAAGACATGTACATTAATATCTTCTGCAGAAATAATTAGCGTTTGAACCATGTCAGTTCTCTGGTTCAAGCAATATCAACATCGGTATCGCGTTGCAACATCATCTACCGGTAAAATGTGACTGCGGTTCTCTTTGTCGCTATAAACAGAAGGTAATGGATCACTGTGACTTGAGCGGACGTCCAGAATGCCTCGCAGACGTATGCACGAACCTTGTCGTCAAATCAATAAGTTTGAAAGAGGACGCATTATTGGCATGAGAGAATGTGATGCATCCATCCGCGAAGTGTTTCGGGAGTGCAATGGGTATGTGGAGAATGGTTCACGGAAGGCCTTCAACACGACGAGATAGATCGGGTCACATTACCCAGACCAGCCCCCAAGAAGATCGACACGTCGTCAGAATGGTATTGCAGCACAAATCTGCGTCCTCCTAGACTCTAGCATAACAGTGGAACACATCGTACACTATCAGAGGTGACAGGCCGTTGCCTTTTATTATGGTACGGGTTTTCTTTCAAATTTATCGCCGCATTTTTGTTCGCCGCAGAGAGGGGGAGCGGCGTTACAGTGACTGCATTCCCACAAGACATACAGCGCCAACTCAAGGCCTTATCGTGTGGGGTGTTATTGGGCACAACCATGAATCGTAGTAGTTGCGTGTCCTTAGCACTGTGACCAGTGTGGCCTACGTGAACGACATCGTGTGACACGCAGCCATACCTTTTCTGCACGTCATCCCAGACGTCATGAGCCGTGATTTATTTTCAAAGAATATTCTTAAGAATTTATTTTATTTACCAGCGATTCATCAAGAACATTAACACATTTGATCGCACTATATGAGCATGGAAGTATTGCCAGGGAGTAACTGATGAAATCATAACCAAATTCCTTTTAACAAATGGGAATTTTATTCACTTTAATAGTGCCTAAAAGCATTTTTTAGAAGAAACAGATTTAAAATTATAATCAGAAAGCACCCTCTAAATATCAAAATTACAATTTATTTACAGGCAGAAAGAAACTAGTTTTGACTGTATGAGCTTTCGGGCATAGAATCTTGCCGCTCCTTTTTGACACGGCCGTAGTTACGACCGCTCACAAAAGTCTCTGAAAGCCTACACTGGTGCCAATCTGCAACACACCAGACAACTTTAAACTAAGAGTTTTAACAATTTACAAAAGCACACAAACTATGTACCCCCCATAAGAGGGATGGAAATGGTACAAAACACTAACAATAAAAATATTAACCTTGCCACCGAAGGTGCAACTTGATTTTAACTTCTAAGCAAAGTCTTACGGTGAAAGGGTGGCAACTTTATATACTAAAATGATCATTTAAATAAAAGCCCATGAAATGCAATCTTATATAAAATTCTACAAGGTTGGCCAAACAATAGTTAAGATGCTCTACAGTACACAGATACCGCCTCTCAAGACCATAGGCAATAATATCAAAGATTCCAAAGATCAAAACATATATCAGGTATTAGGCCGTTACACTCCAAGCAATAAATTCGTTAACACACCAAATTCGACAAACATGACAGAGGCAGCTACTAACGTACGGTAGATTGATAGGAAGATACCGAACCGCAGGTTGCTCCAACCCGTCCCTACTCCACAAGGGAAAAACGGACCAACCAATTTATAAACAACCACCTTCCCGCGGGTGGACAAACGGAGAAGAATGGTTGGACGATTACAAAGCAAAACGGCTGGTGACCCCACCAAGAAAACAAGTAGAACTTAACAAGAGTAAATCAAAAAAGATATCACCAGTCACTTCTAATAAACTGCGATCTCTCTAGAAGACCTGGCGCAGCACCCCCCAAATCGCTCTCCCGAACCGTCCGCTGCCAGCTACTTCAACGGACGCAGGAGGGCGCGCCGATCTCCCGTCTCAGGGCGTCGCATCTCTCACCGACCAGACTGATGTAGGGATTGACTCCTGTTGCTCTCATGTCGACCGCGAAGTCACTCCCCCTCGCTATACGCCGCGGCCCGCTGGACTCACGTGGCGACCTCACATGCGCCGACGCTCAAGACTGGGAAGTCATCTCGTGTCTCAGTGCGCGACCGACCAACCAATCGATCCAACCGCCAATGACCATTGCCTGAGCAAACTCGAGCAGACTGGCGGCCTAATGCGCAGACTCAGATGCAGGAACTAAGCCCCGACCGGGCGACCACTCGCTGAGTTCTCTTACTGGCGGAGTGGAAAGACTCTCATTTTGCCGGCTTTAAGGGCTGATCCGAACGACAGACATACTAGCACTCCGAACGACAGACAGAGACTAACTGCCTAACAAATGCGGACCAGAGACAGACTAGCAAGCTGGGGACGAGAGACTGACCCAGACTGACCGCTTGGAGAGCTCATAGCGCCCCTTAAATGCACGTGAACAGGCAACCTTTCCCCTTTCCCACCAGAGGGAGACACCAAAGCTGCGATTGCCACAGCGGCTCCACCGCCAGAAACGGAGGGCGACTGCTTCACACTACGCGCTGCGGCGCGCTCTTCACAACAGCCCTTTTTACTACGGCTCACGTCATTTTTCAGCAAGACAACGGACGACCACATGTTTCTGCACAAACACGTGCCTTCTTGGTGTCCCAGGAAGTCAGCCTTTTGCCCTGGCCCGCCAGATCAGCAGACTTGTAGGCAGTCGAAAATGTGTGGGATGTGGTGAAATGCTTTGACCCAATGCAAACCATCACAGATGAACTTTGGAATTAGGTGAATGTAGCATGGATAGCTATAGTACAGTACGCCATGGGCGCCTTATACGTGTCGATGCCACCACGCATGGAACACGTTATCGGGGTCCATGGCAGCCCTGTGCCTACAAGGCAACAGGACACATGCTGAACCGAAGTTACTGAAATGCTAATAGTTTCTGCAGAACATACTAATGTACAGGTACTGTGGATATGAACGTCCTACCTCTAGTCGTTGACGATGTTCTGTTTTTTTTCTTTTTTATAAACATGAGTATATAAATGATTATAGTTGCAAATCTCTGTGACAGAACTGCCACCAGAGTGCACTAATGTTATTAATGTTCAGAGATGTAAGAATTATCTGGTACGGTTTATAAGGGACGTGAAAGACCTCAGATGTTGAATGATCACACGCAGATACCGCATCAGCACCTGAAACAATTTAAAAGAAGCTTCATTTTGGGTTACCATTTAGCCGCCTGGTCGAATCGAAAAACATTCAGACTTATGGGGCATTAGGATACGACAGTTGGCTCGATGTTGGACTGCATAAGAAACTGATCCCAGATGTACTTGTCGTCAAGATGCCCGTCGCCCATACGTGACCATAGGGGAGGATAGCCATATTGTGCACCAAGAACGTCGTAATCCCTTCACATATGCGCCTGCCAAATCAGACACACGTACTGGACAACCAACAACATTCTGTGTCATCCCGCACTGTTGATAGAAGACCAGCTGAAGCCAGACTAAGGAATTGCCCTGCCAAGCGTACGCTACCGTTTACAACAAAATACGAATAACTGCGTTCCAAGTGATACCATCAACGGAAGCATGGACTAATGATGAATGCCGTCGCATTGTGTACAACAATGAATCGTGGTTCTTACGCTACTCCAGATGACCATCATCGGTGAATATGGCGGCAACCTGGGGAAATGTCCCATTTTTGCTGTCGTTATAATGGGGGGAACCATTCGGTATAACTTTAAGCTACGGCTGGCATTCAGTGAGGAACTCTGTCTACACAATGGTGAGCCACGGATCTCCTGCGTCCTCAGGTGCATCTCTCATGCGAATATCATCCTGCCATATGTGAACAGGACATGCTCGTCCACACGTGGCACGTATCTCTAAGAACGCGTGATGCCGAGGTAGTCCAATTGCCAGCAAGATTTCCAGATCAGTCAGCGACTGAACCTGCGTAGGACCATTTCGGTCGTTAACTCCGCCTCCGTGCAAGTACCTGGGATATCAAGGACCAGTTACATCACATGTGGACAGGATGCAAAGGCTCTATCACACACTTCCAACCGAATCAGTGCATGCATACATACCAGAGAGTGGCTGCTACATCGTACTAGTAAATGGGCTCATACTGCCAAGTTCTTCGTAAATCTGGCTCAGTTCTTTGCTAATCGAAATAACATCAAATACCCTCTCAATCTGTGAAGTTTCAATTCGTTCCCCCTCCCCTTCTCGGTGTATATGAAAAATATCTACCGCTAATCTAGGGCGTTTGATGGGCACAAGCACATCTAACACTACCAACAGCTCTTACCAACCAAAATTTGAACAGGTCACGATTTTCCATTCCAACCGATATGGTCCCGAGCTCAGGGAGGCCGCTGCAGGCGATGTCTTGCTGTTAGCAAAGGCACTCACGTCGACCGTCTGTTGCTATGAACTATTAACACCAAATTTAGCTCACTGTCCTCACGGATACGTTCGTCGTACGCTCCATATTGATTTCGATAGTTATTTGATGAAGTCTTGCTTGTCTGTTAGCACTGACAACTCTACGCAAACGCCGCTGCTCTCGGTTGTTAAGTGAAGGTCGTCGGCCATTGCATTGCCCGGCCGGCCGGGGTGGCTGAACGGTTATAGGCGCTACAGTCTGGAACCGCGCGACCACTGCAGTCGCAGGTTCGAATCCTGCCGCGGGCATGGATGTGTGTGATGTGCTTAGGTTAGTAAGGTTTAAGTAGTTCTAAATTCTAGGGGACTGATGACAGAAGTTAAGTCCCATAGTGCTCAGAGCCATTTCAACCATTTTTGCAATGCCCGTGATAAGAGGTAATGCCAGAAATCTCGTATTCGCGGCACACTCTTGACATTGTGAAGCTCTGAATATTGAATTCCCCAATGATTTCCGAAATGGAACATCCCAAGAACCTAGCTTCAGCTACCATTGCGCGTTCAAAGTCTGTTAATTTTCTCCGTGCGGCGATTATCACGTCGGAAATCTTTCCACATGAACAATCAGAGTACAAATGAGAGCTCCGCCAAAGTACTCCTCTTGTATACCATGAGTACGTGATACTACCACCATCTGTATACAGGGTGTTACATACAGATACGGCCAAACTTTCAGGAAACATTCCTCACAAACAAAGAAAGAAAATCTATTATGTGCACATGTGTCCAGAAACGCTTACTTTGCATGTTAGAGCACATTTTATTACTCCTCCTCAAATCCCGCTAATCATGGAATGGAAACACACAGCAACAAAACGTACCAGCGTGACTTCAAACACTTTGTTACAGGAAATGTTCAAAATGTCCTCCGTTAGCGAGGATACATGCATCCAGCCTCCGTCGCATGGAATCCCTGATGCGCTGATGCAGCCCTGGAGAATGGCGTATTGTATCACAGCCGTCCACAATAAGAGCTCGAAGAGTCTCTACATTTGGTACCGGGGTTGCGTAGACAAGAGCTTTCAAATGCCCCCATAAATGAAAGTCAAGAGGGTTGAGGTCAGGAGAGCGTGGAGGCCATGGAATTGGTCCGCCTCTACCAATCCATCGGTCACCGAATCTGTTGTTGAGAAGCGTACGAACACTTCGACTGAAATGTGCAGGAGCTCCATAGTGCATGAACCACATGTTGTGTCGTACTTGTAAAGGCACATGTTCTAGCAGCACAGGTAGAGTATCCCGTATGAAATCATGATAACGTGCTCCATTGAGCGTAGGTAGAAGAACATGGGGCCCAATCAAGACATCACCAACAATGCCTGCCCAAACGTTCACGGAAAATCTGTGTTGATGACGTGATTGCACAATTGCGTGCGGATTCTCGTCAGCCCACACATGTTGATTGTGAAAATTTACAATTTGATCACGTTCGAATGAAGCCCCATCCGTAAGAGAACATTTGCACTGAAATGAGGATTGACACACTGTTGAATGAACCATTCGGAGAAGTGTACCCGTGGAGGCCGATCAGCTGCTGATAGTGCCTGCACACGCTGTACATGATACGGAAACAACTGGTTCTCCCGTAGCACTCTGCATACAGTGACGTGGTCAACGTTACCTTGTACAGCAGCAACTTCTCTGACGCTGACATTAGGGTTATCGTCAACTGCACGAAGAATTGCCTCGTCCATTGCAGGTGTCCTCGTCGTTCTAGGTCTTCCCCAGTCGCGAGTCATAGGCTGGAATGTTCCGTGCTCCCTAAGACGCCGATCAATTGCTTCGAACGTCTTCCTGTCGGGACACCTTCGTTCTGGAAATCTGTCTCGATACAAACGTACCGCGCCACGGCTATTGCCCCGTGCTAATCCATACATCAAATGGGCATCTGCCAACTCCGCATTTGTAAACATTGCACTGACTGCAAAACCACGTTCGTGATGAACACTAACCTGTTGATGCTACGTACTGATGTGCTTGATGCTAGTACTGTAGAGCAATGAGTCGCATGTCAACAGAAGCACCGAAGTGAACATTACCTTCCTTCAATTGGGCCAACTGGCGGTGAATCGAGGAAGTACAGTACATACTGACGAAACTAAAATGAGCTCTAACATGGTAATTAAGCGTCTCCGGACACATGTCCACATAACATCTTTTCTTTATTTGTGTGTGAGGAATGTTTCCTTAAAGTTTGGCTGTACCTTTTTGTAACACCCTGTATGTGCCTATTTGCTATTCAATGACTTACGTCACCTCAGTGTACGGACCCTCGGAAACAAAACAAGACAGAGCTCGTCAGAGTTCGAGAGTTCCGTGAATGACAGAAACCTCGGATTAACGATCTACAGCGGGTACTACGTAAGTGAGCAACAGGCTCCAATAACTTTGTGCTTTAAGGAGGACATGCAAAAGGTTGCCCGTACATACCTTCTAAGGGTTCGTTCAGAACAGCTCTTCCGTGGTTGGTTCTGAGTATCAATAGCACCATATGTTACTGTATCTTAAGTTACAATTTGGTATGGCCATCTGTTCTAGTAACCCTCGTCCAGTAAGCATCATCAGATCGCTCTTCCCTATCTCTTTATCTGCCTCCTTATCCTTACATCCGAATGTTTCAGTAGTGTCTGTAACCAAAGAGCTCTGAAAAAGATCAGCTTGAACCTGTCGCTTTTCAATCCTGTATGCATCCGCTCGTGTACGAAGAACGGTGAGCTTAAATCCCGCGTCGCCTTTGATCTGATAACGACCTAAAGTAAGTACAGGGTGGCGCACGAAATGTATTACCAATGGTTTCTTTCACAATGTACGACGCACATTAGATATCCAGCTGGGATCTCTACAGCAGTACCAGCAGATCACTTGGAGAAACAAATGAGTTACGAAATGACGTGTAATTCACGATACTGCCGCTAGGAGACTAGTAAGCAGCAATGGCTGACAATCGAAGACTGACGACACAGCAACGATCGGCAATTGTGTTACTTTTTCATGAAACGAAAAGCCTTGTTGTGACTCAGAGGCGTTTTCGACAATAGTTTAACACACGAAGGGTCCCTTGCAAGAAGACCATCCACAGGTTGTACGATAAATTTGTACAGGAAGGAACGGTATTGGAAGAAAAGTGACCTCGGCCTAAGCTTGTTTGTTCGCCAGAGAATATTGAAGCGGTATGAGTTGCTGTACATAGAAGTCCCGGGAAATCGTGTAGAAAGGCAGCAGTGCAACAGGGAATATCCAGACGCTCCGTTCAACGCATTAGTAAAAGTGACCTCCATATGCACCCATACAAGATGATCTGTGCAAAGAAGCTCACTGAAGAACACAAGCAGCAGAGACTACTGTTTGCTCAGTGGGCGGAGGATAGGGAAGAAACTCTCAACAACGTTTGGTTTTCAGACGAGGCGCCTTTTTTATTTAGACGGTGTGGTTAACAAACAAAATGTACGGTTTTGGGCCACTGAAAACCCGTAAGTGCTTCATGAACGACAACATTATGCTCCGAGGATTACAGCGTGGGCAGCAATTTCCGGTCACGGACTAACTGGACCCTTTTTCTTTGAAGAAACTATGAACAGGGAAAGTTATTTGAGCATGCTTCGCGATAGCTTCATTCCACAGCTTCTTGCTACTGCCTTGCCCTTCAACACGCAGTGGTTCATGCAAGATGGAGCAAGGCCACATACTGCAAACACTGTGTTGGAGTTTTTACACGAGCATTTCGACATACGGATCATGTCACTCAGGTTTCCAGGTCGCTTCAGTGACGGGCAAAATTGGCCCCCCAATAGTCCAGACCTCAATCCACGTGGCTTTTTTCTTTGGGGGTACCTAAAGGAATAAATTTTCCCGAAACGTCCCCGTGATTTAATGGAGCCCAGAAGACTTAGTCTTCAAGCTTGCAGTGAATTACGGAAGACATGTGTCGTAGGATAATCACTAACTTGAGTGTTCGTTTGACGGAAGTTAGGAAACGAAATGGTGGACATATTGAGCATGTGCTGTGTTAGAACAAATCTCCATGGACGGCTCTTCATTTTAGTATATGTTTCTTTCAGATTGTATTGACAATAAAGTTTATATTCAAAAACAAAATGGTAACACATTTCGTGCGCCACCCTGTATGTTCAAACGGTTGAAATGGCTCTGAGCACTATGGGACTTGACATCTATGGTCATCAGTCCCCTAGAACTTAGAACTACTTAAACCTAACTAACCTAAGGACAGCACACAACACCCAGTCATCACGAGGCAGAGAAAATCCCTGACCCCGCCGGGAACCCTGTATGTCGCGACCCACGTCGTGTTACGTCATATAAAACTGGTAGGCTATCAGATGTTGGGCGTTGGCTTCCATTTCTGGTTGAGCACCTTTAATAAGGAGAAAGAAGCCTCAGAGTACTGAAGACAGGATTTTCTGTTAGGAGGACTAGTAAGCCGCATCTTACGACGAATCCGCTTGAGCTTCTGAGGCAGACCAGGTACACTGTACAGGCTGAGCTGTCCTTTGTAGTGTACAACAGCGGAGAAGCAAGAAAGCAAAAGAAGGTACCGTCCCGTTTTAAAGAATTATGAGATCGCAACAGTAAATATCAGAGGACGCCTTCACAGCACGTACAACAACCAAGGCTGCGGAAAACAACATTTGAATCCACGGCACGTGTTTGCTGACAACACCGAACGGGAATCGACAGCTGTGAGCTAGCATTCAAACCAAAGCGAAGCCATAGTCACAGAGTACTATTAAAATTTGTTAAAACTAGGACTGCGGGTGCAGCTCGAAGTAAACTACTCTCACTGGAGTGAACAGCAACTTAGGCAGATGGCGAAGAAATTTTACTGGAGAACTATGAGTTGAACGAACTTTGGATTTCCATGCGTGTTTGCTACTCTCTAGCATAAAAAAAGGGCCAAAAGTATGGCCGAATGGGCAAGTCTTATTGACATATTGCAACAGCAGTTTTGAAAAGCCTTCCAAGGAGAGATAAGGGCATCAGACGTTCCAGATAGCCATGGTGCATTTGGGAACCTGGTGCCTGCGGTGTTCATACAGGGAACCGAAAATGAGATGTTTAAAACAGTCGTGAGTGCAAGAGGATCAGAACTTAGCACAAGCAGTACAACTTGCATTAACTGAAGAAGCGTCTACCGCCTCTTCTGAAAAAGTTTGCAGACTTCAGTCGCCCGAGAGAGTACTGTTTTAGGTGTAAGAGAGGATTTCGTCATGCGAGGAATTGCACTATGCAGGAACACGTCAGGAAAATAAACACCATGCAGTCGAGTTGTAGTGGAGCACCAACACAGAGGAGGATAGAGGAAACTCTATGCAGAGGTCATCATAGGAAAATTGGAAGCCTGCGAGCGACGGGGTGTCATCGATGCGAACTTCGAGGGTTATTTAAGGTCGTATGATCAGGCGAGAGTCCTGATGTGTTACTTTTGTAAAGAAGCAGGGCATCTAGCCTGACAGGGCACTATAAATCCCAGGCTAGTGAATACGAAGACCCAGAGACTGGACAACCAAAGAACTGGATGAGCATGCAGCCATCCCTTGTCGCAAAACAATGCTGGGGAGGCGACAAGAGCGGGAATAATTTTATATTTATAAGATGTGTGCAGCGAAGCTGCGGGAACAAATGTTTGTTTGCAGACAGTGGAGGTAAAAAAAGACGCAGTCATTTACCATCTACACGCAGCCCAAAACGCAGTATACAGGGGCCCTCGAACGCCAAGCAAGGCAGAGTTAGAGTCTTCCAAGAAACGACAGTACCCTCTAATGCACGAACCTACAGCAGATACTATGTAAGTACAGTCAAACTCAATTATCTTTGTGCACTAAGAAGAACTTGCAAAAACTTCGGTCGTCATACCTCGGGACTAGAGTTACTGGTTTCCATCGTACATTTGTCTAGATGTACCTAGTCTGTGTGTCACTTTCATTGTGAAGTGTACTTGCACCTAAGAGTTTGATTAGAACAGTAGCATCTACCTCTTCCATGGTGAGTGGTCAGGGATACCGTATGTTACTGCGTCTTAACAAAGTCATAAGCCGGAGAAGCCATTTTTACTAGTAAGCCTCGTCAATGTTTTTCCAAACAAGTGTCTGTGCTCTTCTGCATCTTCATTGCTAACAGGTGAAGATGTAATAAAACGCAGACCAGTAAGCCAACTCAGAGTTTTATTTCTGTATCATCTCCATATCTACCCCATTTATCCTAACATCCAAATCTTTCTGTACAGTCTCCAACAACAGAGACCTCAGCTTGACCCGTCACTGTTTCGCTGCTATAGACATCCGCTCGCATATCGAGAAATGGATCACATTAAATCCATTGTCACTTCTGATCTGAGGGATGAGCTTCTAAAGCAAGTGTATAGCGACCCACGTCTGGATACGACATGTGCAAGGCTGTAGCAGCTTCCCTCCCCATTATTGTTATGGAACTAATACCCCTGTCACATGTACCGGTGTTATTTATTATTGTTCCCACATATTCGTACTTCTGCACGTTTTATTTCGCCCTCTTCTGTGTCATTTTTCACCAAGTCCTATCCCATACACACAGACCCTCATGTCCAGATTTATTTCCAAACCGCATTTGCTGTATCGCTCTTTAATCTTTCCAAGCAAATTTTTCATATCCTCTTCCTGTTGAGAGAACCTCACAATGTCATCTGCAAATAAGAGAGAATGAAGGATATAGTCACCATTGTTTTTTCTCATGCCTGACTATTTCCTGCACTAGCCATGCACGGCCTATTAAAAATAAACGTTAAACAGAATAGGTGACATTGCTTTAGAATAAGGTGCCTTTGAGAAAAACAGATAGACATTACGTAACAGCCGGCCGGCGTGGCCAAGCGGTTCTAGGTGCTTTAGTCTTGAACCGCGGGCCCGCAACGGTCGCAGGTGCGAGTCCTGCCTCGGGCATGGATGTGAGTGATGTCCTTAGGTAGTTAGATTTAAGTAGTTCCAAGTTGGCGAGTAGGCATTCTTCGGCTGCTGATTAATAGGGCTGTGTTTGAATACTGCTCGAACTGTTCGAAAAATTTACATCACAGTTCGGGAAATCTCGGATTCTGTTCCATCTTTTGATTGGCGTGCGATGCAGTGACTTGTTTTGGTAGTATCACAACGACCTGTCTTAGCTTGTTAATGCCTTGTGGATTTTAACAATAAAAAAACTGTGAAACACGGACCAATATATTTTCTACGGTGTAGGTCACGCGTAACAACGACAACTAATAAATAAATAAAAGATTACAATCATGATAATATAATGAAGTGTGATGATAATATTTCCGAGACGTGTCACTCCATTGTAACTTATTCTCGCCGTAAAAGTTAGTCACTTTATTACGATACATTTCGTTTGTTCGGTATTTAATTCTTCATCAGTTGTCTTGATTGTTTTATTTGAATGTTGCCGTCGTGTTTCCAAACTGATTAAACTCTGGTACTGTTTTTATCAATTATTCTAATTGAATTGCTCATTTGCAACCTACTTCAATAATCATTATCGCCTCTCGTAGTAAAATAAAATTTTATGTTGGGTTCACTCAAGCAATATTTTTTGGAGGACAATATTTTCGACTTTGTCTGCTACCTTTACTACAAAATCACATAAATATTTAAATATACATACTGTATCCTGCCCCCATGAACCATGGACCTTGCTGTTGGTGGGGAGGCTTGCGTGCCTCAATGATACAGATAGCCGCACCGTAGGTGCAACCACAACGGAGGGGCATCTGTTGAGAGGCCAGACAAACGTGTGGTTCCTGAAGAGGGGCAGCAGCCTTTCCAGTAGTTGCAGGGGCAACAGTCTGGATGATTGACTGATCTGGCCTTGTAACACTAACCAAAATGGCCTTGCTGTGCTGGTACTGCGAACGGCTGAAGGCAAGGGGAAACTACAGCCGTAATTTTTCCCGAGGGCATGCAGATTAACTTATAATGGCGTCCTCTTGGGTAAAATATTCCGGAGGTAAAATAGTCCCCCATTCGGATCTCCGGGCGGGGACTACTCAGGAGGACGTTGTTATCAGGAGAAAAAAAAATGGTTCAAATGGCTCTGAGCACCATGGGACCCAACTGTTGTGGTCATAAGTCCCCTAGAACTTAGAACTACTTAAACCTAACTAACCTATAGACACCACACACATCCATGCCCGAGGCAGGATTCGAACCTGCGACCGTAGTGGTCGTGCGGTTCCAGACTGTAGCGCCTTTAACCGCTCGGCCACTCCGGCCGGCCAGGAGAAAAAAAAAAAACTGGCGTTTTGCGGATCGGAGCGTGGAATGTCAGATCCCTTAATCGGGCAGGTAGGTTAAAAAATTTAAAAAGGAAAATGGATAGGTTAAAGTTAGATATAGTGGGAATTAGTGAAGTTCGGTTGCAGGAGGAACAAGACTTTTGGTCAGGTGAATACAGGGTTATAAATACAAAATCAAATAGGGGTAATGCAGGAGTAAGTTTAATAATGAATAAAAGAAATAGGAGTAGGGTAAGCTACTACAAACGGCATAGTGAACGCATTATTGTGGCCAAGATAGACACGAAGCCCACGCCTACTACAGTAGTACAAGTTTATATGCCAACTACATCTACATCTACATCTACATTTATACTCCGCAAGCCACCCAACGGTGTGTGGCGGAGGGCACTTTACGTGCCACTGTCATTACCTCCCTTTCCTGTTCCAGTCGCGTATGGTTCGCGGGAAGAACGACTGTCTTAAAGCCTCCGTGCGCGCTATAATCTCTCTAATTTTACATTCGTGATCTCCTCGGGAGGTATAATTAGGGGGAAGCAATATATTCGATACCTCATGCAGAAACGCACCCTCTCGAAACCTGGCGAGCAAGCTACACCGCGATGCAGAGAGAGCTCCTCTCTTGCAGAGTCTGCCACTTGAGTTTGTTAAACATCTCCGTAACGCTATCACGGTCACCAATTTAGTATTGGAGGGCAGCGTGGAGGGTAAAAGTCGTAGAGTGAGACCAAGAGACGAATACACTAAGCAGATTCATAAGGATGTAGGCTGCAGTAGGTACTGGTAGTTGAAGAAGCTTACATAGGATAGAGTAGCATGGAGAGCTGCATCAAAGTAGTCTCTGGATTGAAGACCACAACAACAACAACAACATACTGTATGAGACCTCGTATTGTAAATTTGTTTCAGCACAATAGAAGTTTGTGCAGTGATGGGATTTAATGCTGTTTCCTCCACCCTGTCACAAAACTGTAAAAGTTATTGCTGTGTCAAGTTCGTAGTTTCTTGCGGTTCCTTGCACTCCTACCGCACGAGTCAACTGTCACGTTATATTTCGAACAAGATCGATACTGTACCGGACGTTGCAATGTGTCGGGAAATCTCGATCCTGTTCGAACACGAGTATCGTCTGCCCAGCCCCAGTGATCCTTCTTATCACCGCTGTAGCTGTACTGCTCTTGAGCTGTTTACTTGTGACTCTGGCAATGAAAATTGTGTTATAGAGGGCCTTGTTTGCGACACTCCGTTCCCGAGCCTTCTCTTTAGCCTACGACAGCTGGAGATATGTTGACACCAATGAATGTTTGGCGATATGTTTTCTGCTCATGGAGGTGAATTCATCATCCAGTTACATTCCCAGCCTACAGCGAAAAATCAGAACGGCTTTCTTCTTCTCGTTCTACGTAGCACGATCCAACTGCCAGGGTAGGCATACCGCAGGATAAAATTTTGTATCCAGCAAGTCTCCATGTGCAGTGGAACCTTCTTTACACTGCCCTCATTAAACCGAATCACCGGTTCTAGGCCATATTTTTTATTTTTTGTTTGTACAGCAACCTTAATTGTGCAGTAAGAAGTTTTGTTTATTTTTGACAAAATCATTTTTTATGACATCATAAAGAGTTTTGGCCCACAACGATCATCTTCAAATGGCATACGTGGTTTCGAAGGAGCACAGCACGACAGTCATATTCTGAACACGAAAGTAACGCAACCAAAGTGCGTAACATTGAACTTTATCGTAGCTATCATTACATGACTACTACAACAGAGTGTATAAGAAATGGATCCTCAATGAATTCCCCAGGGAAAAAAATGTCACAACATTTCACACATCACAACGCTATAACAGAGATATCAGACCCACAATCTTACCAGTAGGAATATTTGAATAACAGCGTATGTGGAAGATGTATAAAATGATAAATAATTCTAAATTAAGGATAGAAAGAAGTAATTTTGAACTTAACACGTGCGGATGACCTCGGTACTGACAAAGGATATTAATACTAACAGCTTAGTTCATATAAAAATGGATCCCATTTAACTTCCTTTACAAACAATCGATGCCAAAAGTAAGAGGCTCATGAAAAATCTTAATTTCGAGTGAAGTTAAACTGATGGCCTGCAGTATATCCTTGGTTGTCATACAGTCCCCATCGTTTTCAAAACATTTGTTGTTACCCACAATGAAGCAATTTGTTTCGACTCCTTGCAGCGGTTATGTGCCAGTGTGATGAGCATATGCATAGTCTGGGATATACGAGACTAATTTCGTTTAGTACTGCACCATCCGCCGGAACTGATAATGAAGAAAATTTACGAAAGTTTTCACATTTCCCCTAGAAAGGCTGAAACCTGTGCGACTGTTTTCATTCTTAAAAGCAGCGTGTCTGACGCAGTTCCAATTCCATTACCTTTGTTGCTTCACTTATTCCGAAACTACTTTAGCGCAGCATTCGAATGCTCTACTGGAAAAAGACTGTTCTTAATCAGCATTCCTCTATCGGTTGCCCCCACTCAAGTCTATAAGACTGTAAGGTCCCTTCGTTAGGCCAACATTTAGACATCCATATTTAGAACATTTCCTCGGAACGGTTTCAAAATAAACTTTTATGAATGCAATCTCAACCGGAGAAGGCGGAAGACGTTTACTTCGAATTGCTAATTAAATAACTGTCTTGTTAATTGTAAGAGTTTTCAGAGTGCCTTAATTTGCATTTTAATTAGCACTCCCATGGTTCTGGCATTTTAATTTATTGTATCCTTAATGGTTTTCTGAAACAAGACTAAATGCTTTAAGGGAACCCCAGAGAGAGAACACAGAATACAGTATTATTCTTGTCGGTCTAATTTCAGACTGCGATTCTTAACTTAATCTCGTTTCTCGGCCACGATTGCTTGTTTTACAGCTTGTGAAACGTAGATAAGGTTTCACGAAAGCGTGTTAGATTTGTAGCAATTTCAACTTCATTATCATGTAAGTGAGAGCAAATTCCCTCCGTACAGTGCGCCGCAAGAGGGATTACGCTAGTGATGTTCGTATGAAAAATTACATTTATTAAAATGTAACCCAAGTTTTAATATACCAACTGCCCGGAGTATGCAGTGACCGCAAAGATCGTGTTTCAGCTGGATTGGTGTACATTGTCGTCATTTCAGGAAGTAAATGTAAGTTAAAAACCTATTAGGGTAATTCACCTGCCCCTGCTTTATGCAACACGTTATGTTACAGCAGGGCTTCAAGAACTATGTGCGAGATTTTCATATTCTCTCGCATTCCACGAGCGGACTAGTAGTCGTACATAAAAAATTAACACGATCTTTTTGTAGAAAATTTAACGTAGTTAAAATTTTTACTGGGATACGTATCGCTTCATGCAGTAGTTTTCAAGTTATTCAAGAAAAACCTACAGAAGCGACCTTCAAACATACCCCTACTTTCACACTCATCCACCATCGGTCTAAATTTCTAGTACGTTGTTCACGGTACTCGCCTCTAATACTGTACAAAAACTTGCGACTGTAAGAATTATTTTCTAAATTCGGCTGGAATTATTACGCCACCGACATAGTCGAGCACTTACAAATTGTGAAACTGACGTTTGTGCAAATTTTACCTAACAATTTTGTGGATTTGAGCAGCGTAAAATAAACGATTACATCGTTGTATTCGTCAGGAGGTCTGACAACGAAGCTACTGTTAAGGGTAAGTTCGGATCGAATAGTCAACGTAATTAGTTGTACCGTGACCTTGACAAAAGTCCTTTTCTTTTCATTACCCTGACAGGCACATTTAAATTAATAATGTTAACAAAATAGCAGACAATGCCAGTAGCTTAAGAGCCCAGTCAGCAGAGACTAAAAAATGTCTAATACCGTTTAGTCGTAAATGAGTGTAAGAAGGAGGGCCACGAACAACATATAACGAACGCCACTAGTGAGGCATGAGTGTGGGGACGGAGGTGTGTTTGCAGGTCATTTTTGTGCGGTTTTCTTGAATAACTTTCAAACCATGCCCTCCGGTGGAAACGTATCCAATTACAAGACTTAATTACGTTAAACTTCCTACAAAAAGATCTGTTCACTTTTGCGTTTGCAGTCAAATCGTCTTTTTCTCTTTACACAACATTTCGGCAACATCCTTGTTTCGTCGCAAGCAGATATTGTTTCCCTCAGTCTGGAAAGCAACCAAACTGGGATAGAGACACGTTACACACCACCTTGGGCGATTGTTTTCAGGCGCCTTTAAGCAATGAAAGTCAATTCAGATTCATAATCAACGGAAAAGTTTTACGAAAACGTAAAGCAGTAATAATAAATTCGTCACCTGAAACATGATGTTGGTACCAGTATATTTCATTTCATGCTCGGAGATGGAATAGAAGGCTATCAAAAAAATTCATCAGTAAGGATAACATCTTAATAAGGACAGAGGCTTTAGCGCTAAGCGCGGGAACTGGAACACAAATCACGCAGGGAAAGCTCTCAGTGTGTTCTCTCTGCTCATAGAAAGCATCGATTGCATCCGTTTTTGTATGTGAAGGTTATGTCTTAAGATTTTTCCTTGCATCGAAATGTCATCTAAAGAGACAATGACAACTCGACCTCAAACTTAAAAACTTGTAAACCGTCAGTTTCCTAGGAAGTCTGAAGAACCACATTAACTAGAGAACCTGTGAAAGACGATTATTGTTAATGAAGTAAAAGATCCACGCAGAGGATACCAAAGGAAAAAAATGAAAGACTGCCATAAAAATGCGAAGGAACTGTTAATCAGAACTCAGGGAGAAGTAGTCTAATTCACAATCGATTTATTGATCTTAAACAAGACAAGACAACAAAATTATTAAAGAAAAACATACAACAATATTTATTTAACAAAAGCCTTACTAAAATGGGATCTATGGTGGCCAAAGCGATCTGCTGGGGATCGACACACGACACTAACCAGAAAACTATTCGCTCCATCTCACTTCATACACGAGAATCCAGGTTATGGCATCAAACTAGGCCACCACCAATCATCTATATTCTACCATACAAAACAAAAAAGGAAAAATATGGTTAGAAAGAACAGGGTCCTGAGAAATAGATATTATAGCCCTACGTTGCAGCAGCGAATACTTTACCGTCCTACTGGTCAAGGCGTCATACTACGATGCGTTCGGCGACTGAAGTCATGGACGGCAGAAATCTGTTATTAAATGCGCGTTCCCGAAAAATGCAAGTACGCGGTCTCGCGTTCGGTTAATTGAGAATGTAGGTACTTCCCTAAGAGCCTCTGAAACCCCGACGGATTCCAGTGTGCAGGTGGACCCGTTTGCTGGTCTGCCAAACCAATTTGACTCCGTGCCACGACTGTGCGTGTCGGAATACGTCAAATGTTTAGGCGGCCGACTCAAGACAAATAAGTACACCCAGGCGTCACTCGTTGTGACCGTGATGATATAAGCAGTACCTCTGCCGGTTCAGAAGGTGACTGGCACAGGCTATAAGTCGCACCCTAGCAAAGGACACAAGTCTCACTGTTTAGCTAGAGACCTGCAGTTCTTTACTAGCGAAGCGCCAGTACAAGAGACTTGTACAAGAGAGACGATCTCCCTTTCTCTGTGTTACCTCCTCAGCTCGGTTCCAAAAGCACACTTCTGTTTTTTTTTTTTTTTTGACTTCCCCCAATCTCGCACAAGCCAATCGCGAGCTGGATCCCAGCATTCTAAGCTCAGTGAATGGTCTTTGCACTGCAAACTGATTTGACCAATCAGAGACTTAAAGTTAATTGGTAGAAAATGCAAAAAAAAAAAAAAAGAAATCAGCTTTGCGGCCTCTTTCCCACACGTTTGCCGTGTCTTTTGCTAACACAATACAGGGTGGAAGCACAGCCCTCCATAAACAGCTTGTTATATCCCCTGTTGCGTCCATTTCCAAGTTTGCAAAGAACGGCCATAAACTTGCATTGACAAAAGATGTTTTGAAACAGCGTCTGCGCGTCTGGGCGCCAGTTTTCCTGTCCCACAGACATTTGCAGAACGTTTACATTTCTTTTGGCGGCTTGCTCGCTAACAAGGCCTACAACGCGCTGTCGGCGAATTTTAGGCGCTGGGCCGTATACCTGGACGCCTGGCGCCAAAGCTAATGTGTTTCGCACAATGCGAACACTGCACGCGGCCGTCTCTTCATCGTTCTCCAGAAAGAAACGCGCTTTGTCGCCCCCCCCCCCCCCCAACTGCAGTCGTTTAAGTCGGCACCCTGTTCCTTTGATCGTAGGTAAAGCTTACCGTATTTCTTTCCCTAGAGCACTCAAACAAGACCATAAACTGCTGCCCACCATTTCATCACAATGTATGAAGTCAAATCGCCGTAGACCGTATTCCATACACCAAATCAGAAGTGAGAGTGCCCTGCAATCTCTCACCTGAAGTAGCTCATTTCCCTACTTCAGCCTTATAAGTAAAAGTATCGCCTCAGAAAAGATGGTTATGGTTTAACAACAAGCTACGGAAAGAAGCGTTGTGAACTGATGAATGATATGGTAAGGGTGACAGTAAAGCTAAGCAATTTAAATAGTTTTCATTTCTTTTATTTCTCTCTTCCAAGCCCTGAATAGAATGTAAGAAGACATTATATAGAAATTCATTTTTATTGTATTGAAGCTAAATCGCACGTGCAAAAGGAGATAAATTTAATAACTGATGGTGAAGTGTGGTACAATGATGGCTAGGGTCGGCAAACCATGTTAATTGCACTACTTGTTAATAGATGGTGCCAATGTTTCCAACCAGATCAAAACTGTAGCGCTGCCGTGCTATTTCAAACATAGGTACGTTTATAAATAAATGTAAGAATTTCGTTATTATGTGAAAAAATTATTTGCAAAATATTTTTAATTAAAAGCTCGATCATTGTAACTAAACTGGAAACGATATCTTTGACAACTGTTTTACCTTAACTGTCACACTGGAATGTAATTCACACTTCACTTAATTTTCTGAGATCGGCTAGAGGTAATTGCTGTAAGAAAGGACACTAAGCATTTCGTACTAAAGAGTTGTTAAACTGATATCAGTAAGACTTTTCTGTCATGTAATGCGAGGAATAATCTTGATTGGGAGGAGCGAGAAAATTTTTTTGAGTACATCTATGATAGATCTGCACAGTCCCAGCTTGCCAAGCCGTACTTTCATTGTTCGTCATTATTAATTTCTGTTAAAGCTATGATTGCAATTAGGTATTTAATATTATTATAAGTTTTCATTTCTCACGAAAACATGAATGAGCAAACTGTAGACAAACCATCATCTATGCGTATACAGGTTGTTCCAAAAAGGTACGGCGAAACTTTCAGGAAACATTCCACACACACAAATAAAGAAAAGATGTTATGTGGACATGTGTTCGGAAACGCTTAATTTCCATGTTAGAGCTCATTTTAGTTTCGTCAGTATGTACTGTACTTCCTCGATCCACCGCCAGTTGGCCCAACTGAAGGAAGGTAATGTTCACTTCGGTGCTTCTGTTGACATGCGACTCATTGCTCTACAGTACTAGCATCAAGCACATCAGTACGTAGCATCAACAGGTTAGTGTTCATCACGAACGTGGTTTTGCAGTCAGTGCAATGTTTACAAATGCGGGGTTAGCAGATACCCATTTGATGTATGGATTAGCACTGGGCAATAGCCGTGGCGCGGTACGTTTGTATCGAGACAAATTTCCAGAACGAAGGTGTCCCGACAGGAAGACGTTCGAAGCAATTGATCGGCGTCTTAGGGAGCACGGAACATTCCAGCCTATGACTCGCGACGAGGACACCTGCAATGGACGAGGCAATTCTTCGTGCAGTTGACGATAACCCTAATGTCAGCGTCAGAGAAGTTGCTGCTGTACAAGGTAACGTTGACCACGTCACTGTATACAGAGTGCTACGGGAGAACCAGTTGTTTCCGTATCATGTACAGCGTGTGCAGGCACTATCAGCAGCTGATCGGCCTCCACGGGTACACTTCTCCGAATGGTTCATTCAACAGTGTGTCAATCCTCATTTCAGTGCAAATGTTCTCTTACGGATGGGGCTTCATTCGAACGTGATCAAATTGTAAATTTTCACAATCAACATGTGTGGGCTGACGAGAATCCGCACGCAATTGTGCAATCACGTCATCAACACAGATTTTCCGTGAACGTTTGGGCAGGCATTGTTGGTGATGTCTTGATTGGGCCCCATGTTCTTCTACCTACGCTCAATGGAGCACGTTATCATGATTTCATACGGGATACTCTACCTGTGCTGCTAGAACATGTGCCTTTACAAGTACGACACAACATGTGGTTCATGCACTATGGAGCTCCTGCACATTTCAGTCGAAGTGTTCGTACGCTTCTCAACAACAGATTCGGTCACCGATGGATTGGTAGAGGCGGACCAATTCCATGGCCTCCACGCTCTCCTGACCTCAACCTTCTTGACTTTCATTTATGGGGGCATTTGAAAGCTCTTGTCTACGCAACCCCGGTACCAAATGTAGAGACTCTTCGAGCTCGTATTGTGGACGGCTGTGATACAATACGCCATTCTCCAGGGCTGCATCAGCGCATCAGGGATTCCATGCGACGGAGGGTGGATGCATGTATCCTCGCTAACGGAGGACATTTTGAACATTTCCTGTAACAAAGTGTTTGAAGTCACGCTGGTACGTTTTGTTTCTGTGTGTTTCCATTCCATGATTATTGTGATTTGAAGAGAAGTAATAAAATATGCTCTAACATGGAAAGTAAGCGTTTCCGGACACATGTCCACATAACATATTTTCTTTCTTTGTGTGTGAGGAATGTTTCCTGAAAGTTTGACCGTACCTTGTTGTAACACCCTGTATACTCAAGCAGCAGAACTTTCTACCAGAGTAACTATGTCGGATAGATGGCAGATAGGACACCGAAATTCGCCTTCGTGGAAAACTGGCAGGAGTAATAATATTTTAAATGGAATTTTTTGGTTTACGTTGGAGTTAGGGAAGGAGATAAGACCTCGGATGAGGAGATATAATTTCCGCTGGATCAGTAGGAGCAGAAGACGTTAATCCGTCCATTGTGTTGCCAACCTGGCACGTACAACTCGATGGCCTCCCAGAATGACTTTTTCCGACAAGAGCCCCCTCCGCCTATTGTGCAGGCCAGACGACAGAAGCGACTTGTAGAGCCCAGCGCCTCACCGTCCCCATTATTCTCCTCCCAATCGATAGGCCCAAGAGGCAATCTGGGAGGGTAATTAGTTGTAGGCCCGGAGGTCCAGGGGCGCCGCCCGTAAAGACAGGAGCGGCCGCTGCCATGTAAAACCGCCTCAGCGCTCGTTCCATCCATCCATTGTGGACAGTATCGAATTTACAAGAGATCAGATGAGAAGTAATCATCTCTCCCGACGAGTAAATCAACAGATCAGTCTACATCAACACGTCAAGCGCTGAAAAAGTAGTGTCTCTTATTTCTTATTTACTAACCGAGTGACAGGGCGCAGCCTTTCTTTTTTTCAGTACTAAAAATGTTTCAGGAGGGACAAAATTAGCTTAACAGCAGTAGTACCGGAATGTCTGATAGTATAGAAAATGTGTTTTCAGTATTAGAAATTTCTCTGAAGACTGTGTTGAAACATTCTTCACACTGAACATTACTACGGGGGTCGACCAGAAAGTAACGCACCGCATTTTTTTTCTCAGCCGAAAACAGTGCTACGAATGCGAAACGTTACGCATGTATTATTTGAAGTCTGCTGAGTGAGCGCGCCAGGTTTCCGTTTCAGATAACGTAGCTGCAGGACAGTTTCAAAATGGCGTCTGTAGATGATTCAAAATGGTTCAAATGGCTCTGAGCACTATGGGACTTAACATCTGAGGTCATCAGTCCCCTAGATTTAGAACTACTTAAAACTGACTAACCTAAAGACGTCACACACATCCATGCCCGAGGCAGGATTCGAACCTACGACCGTAGCAGCCGCGTGGTTCCGGATTGAAGCGCCTAGAACCGCTCGGCCACAGCGGCCGGCTCCGTAGGTGATGTACGTTACAAATAACGTGCCGTCATTGAATTTTACCTTGCAGAAAAAGAAAGTGTGGCGAGTATTCACAAACGCTTGTGCGAAGTCTAAGGAGCATCTGCTGTCGACGGAAGTACAGTCAGTCGCTGGGCACGGAGAGTGAGGTCATCAGAAGGTGGTTCGGCGGAGCTCCACGATTTGCAGCGGTCGGGGAGACCATCCACGGCTGTCACACCCGACAAGTCCGGAACCGTGCGACTGCTACGGTCGCAGGTTCGAATCCTGCCTCGGGCATGGATGTGTGTGATGTCCTTAGGTTAGTTAGGTGTAAGTAGTTCTAAGTTCTAGGGGACTAATAACCACAGCAGTTGAGTCCCATAGTGCTCAGAGCCATTTGAACCATTTTGAACCACACCCGACATGTTGCAGCGAACTGATGTTGTAATTGGCGAGGACACACGCATTACGACTCGGCAGTTGGCAGCCAGTTGGAGGGTGATGAGGTGAGTCACTCAGTGAAGCCCTGACTTCGCCACCAGGACGAGGATTGGTACCGACAGGGCACACATGCACTTGTTTCGCGCTGCAGGAAGGCCGTAGAACGGCATGGATATTACGCGGAAAAATAGGGTTCAAATGGCTCTGAGCACAATGGGACTTAACATCTATGGTCATCAGTCCCCTAGAACTTAGAACTACTTAAACCTAACTAATCTAAGGACATCACATACAACACCCAGTGATCACGAGGCAGAGAAAATCCCTGACCCCGCCGGGAATCGAACCCGGGAACCCGGGCGTGGGAAGCGAGAACGCTACCGCACGACCACGAGCTGCGGACGGAAAAATAGGACGTGTAGGTGAAACACCATTGTTACGTGTGTGTGATTCTCATTATGTTCAATAAAGAATTGTTGAAGAAAAAATTGCGGTGCATTACATTCTGAGCAACACTCGTGTGGTACGTTACTTGTGTAAGTAGGCTGTTTAGGTTTTTATGTTGGCAACGTCACCTAGCGCTCTGTATGAAAATCACTGGCTGTGCTGAGTGCAGTCTGTGGCTTGTTTGCATTGTTGTTTGCTATTGTAGTGTTGGACAGTTGGCTGTTAACAGCGCGTAGCGTTGCGCAGTTGGAGGTGAGCTGCCAGCAGTGGTGGATGTGAGGAGAGAAATGGCGGAGTTTTGAGAGCGGATGATCTGGACGTGTGTCCATCAGAGACAGTAAATTTGTAAGACTGGATGCCATGAACTGCTACATATATTATGACTTTTGAACACTATTAAGGTAAATACATTGTTTGTTCTCTATCAAAATCTTTCATTTGCTAACTATGCCTATCAGTAGTTAGTGCCTTCAGTAGTCTGAATCTTTTATTTAGCTGACAGTAGTGGCGCTCGCTGTATTGCAGTAGTTCGACTAACGAAGATTTTTGTGAGGTAAGCGATTTGTGAAAGGTATAGGTTAATGTTAGTCAGGGCCATTCTTTTGTAGGGATTATTGAAAGATTGCGTTGCGCTAAAAAAGAAAATACTATGTGTCAGTTTAGTGTTGATCAGAATAGGTAAAGAGCGAAATGTCTGAGTACGTTCAGTTCTGCTCAGCTGTTTGAAAATCAAATAATGTAAGAGGTTTATCAGCACAGTAATTTATAAATTTTTCTAAGGGGATGTTTCACTTGTTACACCTATGTAACTAGATGTCATAGGAATATACGCTAGTTTATTTTATACATATTTCTGCCCGTCACGTTTTGGTTGTTTACATTTATGGACAGTTGTAGCGGAATTGAAATATCTACAAAAGTAATTTTTTTTCTTAAGGTTTTAATTGGATCGTCAGCTCTTATAAACTTGATCGTATCCCCAAGCTCACATAGTTTGTCAAAGAATCTATCAGCTTGTTAATTGCTACAACCTACTGCTTGCTGCAAACTCGTCTATTCGTGTGTCCTCAGCCGTAAATTTCCATGTTCATAAAATCATGTTGATTGATTCTTCCTTCGCTTCTTGGTAGAACAACACACTTTAAACGAAAAGTACAGTATTGTCCCTGTCATTTATAATTACAAAATCATTGTAAAAGTCTTTTACCACTTTCAATTTTTACCTTATTTAATCGATACTTTATTTTCAGTTGCTCTGTATTTTCGTACACTAAATTCACGGCATAGGCTGTCTATCACATTTGGCAAAATCTTCAATGACACCCACGCTCATTTACTGAGGATTTTAAAAACGTGCCTTTAAATAGAAAACCTAGAAATAGCTCTACGTGTCTGCATCAACCATCTGGCGTCGGAAGTGTACCAAGTGGTTGCCTACCTGTGGCCTGTAAGCATACGTTCCGAGCGTCGGTCTATCTGGAATATCCTCCTCGGCCACTCACACGAAAACAGCGCAATTTCACCGCTGGGCGTCGGAGTTCTGAGTTGCATCGCAGAGGCGTCAAAAGAAGGGATAGGTAAGAAGGGCTGTGGCGACTTTCCCATAGTGTGACACGTCCTTCGGCGGAGTTGGGCAGAACTGTGTTGAAACTTGGTGACAATGTGTAATCATTAACCTAGTTTACAAAAACATGAACTTCTGCGCTCTAGCCTATATTTCTCACGTGTCAACACATAGCTGTTGACACCGTCGTCGACTCCTAGGGTGACGTCGTAGTGTGCCACGCTTTTACACAATTACGTAGGAAGTTAGTATGAACCTTTGAGACAAATGTAAACACATCGCAGTGATAGAAAATCACGGTGTTTCGAAAAAGTTGTGCTATAATTCTGTTGCGCACTTTAGTCTCTTTGATAAAATTGTAAGGACAGCGAAACTGTACCGGTGGCATGAACCATCTGCATCTAAATCTACGTGACTATTCTGCAAATTCCTGGCAGAAGGTTCATTGATCACCTTCAGAGTGTTTCTCTTGCATTCCACTCTGGAACAGTGCGAGGGAAAAACAAAAACGTAAATATTTCCGTATGAGCTCATATTTACTTTATTACGATTTTGTTTCTTTCTAAGAAGGCTGGCGTCAACAACATATTTTCGCACTCAGAGGAGAAAGTTGGTGATAAAAATTACGTGAAAAGATCTCACTGCAACGAAAAACGCCTTTATTTTTATGATTCCGTCCCCAACTAGCGCATCATATCCGTGACATTCTCTCCTCTTTTCTGTTATAATAGAAAACGAGCTACCTTTCTTTCAACTTTCCTTCGTCAGTCCTTTCTGGCAAGGATTCCGTGTCGCACAGCAATATTCAAGCGAAAGACGGAGAAACGTAGTGTAGTTGTTTCTATAATGCTTTGGTGGTGCATCTTCAAGTGTTCTGCCAATAGAACGCTGTCTCTTGTTCGTCTTCCCCACAACATTATCTATGTGATCATTCTAATTTAAGTTGTTCATAATTCTTATCAATAGATATGTAGATGGATTGACATTTGAATTTGTGTGATTAACTGTGTAACCGAAATCTAAATGATTCCTTTTATCACTCATGTGGATTACCTCACACATTACATTATTCAGAGTCAATTTTCATTTTTTCACACCATACAGATACATTGCCTAAATCATTTAGCAATTGGTTTCGGTCTTCTGATTACTTTGGTAGACGCTAAATGACAGTGTCATATGCAGAGGCCTGCTTAGATTGTCACAGAAACAGGTTTTACTGATTAGGAATTGAAACTTTGACAAATTTTTTGATTTAAACGGTTTATCACGTAAGATACAAAAAGTGCAATGCTTGTAATTTTGTACAAGGCAGTATATAACGGCAATAACAATACAGCACAAGGAAAAGTGAAAATGTAAAAGATATTGCTGAGAATCTCTAGATATGCATACAGATATACAGATAATAACATGATCGGGGAAATATTAAACATTTTCTTAACACAATGCGACATTACTGATTTGGGTGACGACAGCACCAGAAAATAGGCGTACTTTATCATGGTAATATGGATTAATACTAATAGGCTGTTCCGCATGTACAAGTTAGGATTAATTTTATATAAAGTTAATACTCTGTATATACCCTTGAAGCATTAAGTACCTGCGCATATTACCCGCAGCCTTCTGCAATTTGTTCTTAAAATATATCTCTATTTAAAGAAATTTTGTAATAATCAAACTTGGAACAACAATGGCCTCTTCTACTCACAACTTTACCTTACCTTTGCACAAGAAAGGGGAAAAAGTTACGAACTAAGATATTTTTGACACTCTACCTTGTGAATTAATGTTTATGACACACACGGAACCAGTTTCATTAGCAAATTGAGATCAGTATTGCTTGACAAAGCGGTTCTAAACATCAATGCCGGAATAGATTAAAAAAAATAAATTTGAGCGTAGATTGAGAGCTGTCATTTCACTGAGAGAAATTGTTATAGCGAGAAACAAATGTTCACATTTTACATTATAACGAGAGAATACATTATCGAAGGAACATGCAAACAGCTGAGCTCAGTTATAGCTCACGTGGGAAAATCATGCAGCTGACTGGTTCCTCACGCATAAAAATGTCTTTCCACCTAATCTACAAACTCTAATCTAAAACCCTGCAAACAAGCTTTCTGGGCGCAGCTTAAGAAAAATTAAGCCGATTTTATCCGCCTTCCTCCCTGGCCACGTGTGGCCAAATGCAGAATTCTACAGATTAAACGGTGATCAATAAACTTCAGAGTGCTTCAGAATTTACGTACCGGACGTGTACCACGATTAAGATCCCATTTGCAGCGCAAAACGGGAAACTTTGATGCGCGTAGCAGACGGGACGGTGTTCTGTGAGGATTAAGTGGTCCCGGACAGCGAGGGGGTTTGGTTTTGCGTCGCGCCGCAGATTCGGCGAACTGTGGGCGGATGGAAGGCTATTCATTCCCAAGTATCCGGCAGGACGTGTGGGGGCGGCCCTGTAGGACTAGCCCTGTGTGTGTGTGTGTGTGTGTGTGTGTGTGTGTGTGTGTGTGCGCGTGCCACCTGGTGAAGCACCTGCCTCCTTTGAGCAGTAGAAGCAGCGACAGTAGCGCCACTCAGCGTCGAGCGCGCCAGTTACGAGTTTGCCTCCTTTTTCTCCGGCAGGCAGTCGGAAATTCAGTTGCAACATTTCGCCCGTGCTGTGTGGGGAAATGCCTGCCGTTTGAATACAAACGGCTCAGGCGGACGGCGCGCCAGGGAGGCAAAGAAACAAGTTTCATGAGCACGGATGCGGCGTGGAAAAAGTTGCCCGTTGGGTCTTGTATAGTATACTGCTGTCGCCGACCAACAGCTGCTTCGGAGATCGGAAGCGTGTTTGCGCTGCTAATGACCGGCTGAATAAAAGAATGTTGGGAGTAAACGGAAAGCGTTTATCACAAGGAGTGGCTAAAAGGATTCGAATGACGCTTTTCTGCTCAGTATTGGACAATCGACTTTCGTTTAGGTTCCGCCCTCAGTCCAAGCCCAGAGCGTAGACTAAAAGCGACATTTAAGAAAGCGGCAGTGCTTTCAGATTTTACGTTACTTGTCGCATTCAGACTATGAAAGCGAATAAAAGCGAAAATCTCTGCACTGGAACACCTTCTCGGTCCTAGACTCGAGTATATATGGCGTCACTGGCCCTTAAGCTAGCACCTTGCTCAAATTAGATATAATAATGGAAAACATATAGGCAGATTCACAAGCAGCGACATCGTCGCGAAAAAACACGGTGACCCGTATTTGTAATAAGTTTCCTTTAATTTACGTCTATGGTCACAACCTTTTCTGTTTAACAGATTACCGGTTTCGGTCTTTAATGACCATCATCAGATCTGCAGTAAACATGGGAAAAATATAAATACACTCGCAAACTGTATACAGCTTAAGAACAGTACATAGAGCATATTGAAAAGTAGTACTGACAAAATTTACATTTGTGCGCTTTAAATGTGAAGAGGCGTACCTGTCTCATAAAAACGAAGTCCTAATGCACTGCAGTCATAGTGGCATTGTCAAATGTTTAATGCGGAATCAGCACCAGCATCGTCAAATACATATAAATCACATCACATGCACGAGTCATGTTGCCAGTAAAACTACTGTTTAAAACAAGCTGCCGTACAGTGGGCACAAGATGTTTGTGTAGTACGTTGACCAGATGTCGCTAATGTCAGCATACACTAGATTTCAATAATTAATTGAAACAGCGAAAATAAAAGGAGGATACAATAGTTAAAGTCTGTAGTAAGCTTATAACATATAAAAGGTATTACAGTAATAAAAAGCAATAAAAAGAAGAACACGACAAAAGTAATATTACTAAAAAGACGAAAAGTTAAAAAAACAGTGGTTGACATATGCTCTAGTGCCAATATTCTAGACAATGACATAAATATTAAACACAGTTGATATTGCACCGGGTAATATTAAACAACATAAAACAAATCGCTAAAGGAGCCACAAACGAATGGAAATATAGTTCTGCACATAATCAGCGCCCTCTGTTAGCGCTAACGCCAGATTTCCGCACAGGCGGGAAGTGGTTGCAACGGAGTGCCGCAGGGTACGAGGGGCCCTCTGCCGGTCACGTTCCTCCAACCACTTCCCGCCTGTGCGGAATTCTGGCCCTCCCCTATACCGCCCCACCAGGCGCACACACACAAACATTAGCAGTCACAGAGATGAAACAATCCATAATTTCGCGACAAGAAGACACTGCAGTATAATTCCTTCCAAAATGGCGTACACTTCAGTACTTCAGGAATATATCAGACATTGTAAGAAAAGGAGAAAGCAATCGCAAGCAGATACTAAATATTGAAAATTTAGAAACTTCCTGTAAAACATTTTAAAGCTTCCAACATTTTTAATGTATTGCCTCAGTTGCATTTAACATTTTTTTTTTTTCAAATTGATGAACAGTTTCAGTAGCTCATCTACCATACTGAGATCTGAGAACAGACAAACGAAAAGAAAAATTGCCTTTAATAACGGGGTTATGTAAAAAAGTGTTGTTGGCTTACTTCTAGAAGAAAACTACAGGGAATTAACGAGTCATGTAGTATTACAAATGCAGTATCAGAGGGAGCTCAAGAGATTACTGTAGTAAGCATACTCTGAAGTATGTTAGTTGCAATATTTATTAGGAGATGAAGAGGCAGAGCAGTGTGGGAGCTGCATCAGACCAGTCTTCGGACTGAAGACCACCACCACAGCAACAACAACAACAGCACAAACTTGTGAAATTTATTTAACATGAGTGTACATGGGCAAATCCATGGGTAAAAGCCTCCTCTAATCCCCTTAAACAATTTCAACAAAATCTGATATACATATTAGTTACCATCTGGAAAGAGTGAGGGGGTAAGAACCACAGTCCTGCTATTGGCGTCGGAAGGAGGAGATGGACACAGACAAGAGGGAGGAGGAAATAGACAGAGAGAGAGGAAGGAATAAATAAACAGACAGGAGAAGTGGAGATGCTGAGAGAAAGGAAAGAGTAGGAGATGGACAGACAGGGGCAGAAAGAGATAGGTAGAGGGAGGGGTAGGAGGAGATGAACGGGGAGAGTATGAAGTGGACAGAGAGAGAAATGGACAAGGAGCAGATAGACAGAGAGAGTGGAGTATATGAACGGAGAAAGGGAACAGGAAGAGATGACCATGGGGAGGTTAGTTAATTAGTTGATTCGTGGGAAGGAACCGAACAGTGAGATCATAGGCCCCATTGGATTAGGAAAGGATGGGAAAGGAAGTCGGCCGTGCCCTTTCAAAGGAACCATCCCGGCATTTGCCTAATGCGATGTAGGGAAATCATGGAAAACCTTAATCAGGATGGCCGGACGCGAGTTTGAGCCGTCGTCCTCCATAATGCGAATCAATATGCTAACCACTGCGTCACCTCGATCGGTTTGTCTAGATGTAGACAGTGTACATCGACAACTTCAACCATCTGAAAGGAAAGACCAGCCCGTTAATAACATAGCACATGCCACACGACAGCGCCTTTAGTCAGATATCAGCACAGAGAAACACCAGTTTAAAGCTATATCGGACTGTGTAACCAGTTTGGCATTTATGATTTATTTGTAACTTTTGTTATGACTCTGCAGGATTACACTATGTCGCATTAAAAATGAGAATCGTAAGTGTTGATGGTTTTCTTGCTGACATAAACGACTAATTTTTTGCGTTTGTCTTTGTAAATTATATTGGATTCTTTGTCACTGAACATTATTTTTATCATTGTTTCAGGTAAGGAAGTTTCATAGTGCACTGATCACCGATATTCCACCTGCTGCCTGTGGAAGAAAACTCTACAAAAGTTCGTATCAATTAAAATGTATACAATTTCATTAGTGTAAATCAAATGTTTCAAAGTGACCTTAAGTAATGAAAAGCCTAAATTTTTTCACTACTTCAGTGGTGGTGTTCAGTATGAAAAATTATATGTATATATATATGCCAGCTTGCAGCGAAGAAGTTAGCGTGCAAATGGTTATGAGAAGTGACTGTGAACTGAGTGGCGTGGTTAGTTGTCGCTAGAGATCAATTTGTGCTTGCTGTTTTCCGAAAGATGGCCCGACAGAGTAGCGTGTTTGTGTAAAGTTTTCATTTCAACTTAGGAAAACCGCTGCAGAAACTGACCAGACGTTTGGGCAAGCTTTTGGAGATTACTCTTAAGGTCAGATACAGCTTTTCAAACCGAGTGACGGACAGGACTTGAAGATGATCCGAACTTTCTTTCAAGGATTACCAATGGTGACAAAAGTTATGTTTATGGCTAACACAATGAAACAAAAAATGTATATGTCGTGTGACTAGGGCCTCCCGTCGGTTAGACCGTTCGTCGGGTGTAAGTCTATCGATCTGACGCCACTTCGGCGACTTGCGCGTCGATGTGGATGAAATGATGATGATTAGGACAACATAACACCCAGTCCCTGAGCGGAGAAAATATGTGACCCAGCCGGGAATCGAACCCGGGCATTTAGGATTGGCATTCTGTTGCGCTTTCCACTTTTTTTTTATTGATATAGTTCGTTGCGTTTGATCTGGGCGGACGTCACAAGACATCCGTTCAAGCTGATCGTTGATTCCTTTACTCATTTTTTTAATTTTTTTTCAATTTTTTTTTTTTTATTTTATTTTTTTCACAGGGCGAACAGCCCTCGCGCATTGGAAGACTTATTTTTCAGCTTGGTCAAAGAATTTCGACAAGTCAAGAGTAGCATAATGTACGGGATTATTCATAAAGTGTTCGTCGCTCTGAACAAATGGTCAGTAGAGGCTTCTGTCTCGATGTTTTTAGACGTTTGAAGAGAGAACTTCCACAGAAGTGGCGTACGAGCGACTGATTACTCCACCATGACAGACCGCGTACTGCCTACATCATACAGGAACACTTTTTTTTCCTCAAAGCGAGATTACACTGTACTCAACAGACCTAGCTCCGTGTGACTGCCTCAAGTTAAAAATGAAGTTGAAAAGATGAATACCTGATTCAGTGAAAGATTCAGACGAAGTTGTAGAGGGTACTAAACACACCAACAATGAAACACTTCCAGAAGGCGTTCCATAAATGGCATAAACGGTGGAATCGCTTTATTCTGGCCCAAGAGGATTATTTTGAAGGTGATGGTGCACAACAAAACATAGATGAGCCTTAAGAGCAGGTAGTATTAAAGTAGTGGATGTGCGACTGTAGAGTATCAACGTTATTGTGTAATAAATCCCCATGGAGCATCATCACTAAATGAAATATTCAAGACATTCACCTGAATGTTTTGAATAAGAGAAAAGTGTGTGCAAAGTTTGTGCGCACGGCTTGAATACCGAAAGAAAACGACGTTCTACATGCCGCGACTTGACTGAAATGCGAGCACGGTCAATTCTTTTCTAGACAAGATCTACATGGGTGACGAGACATTGTATTATCAGTAAGAACATACCACCGAACGACAAAGTACAGTAATTTACATGGAGGGTTGACGATCTGAGGGCATAACTGACATTGACGTCAGTGTAAACCGCAAGTTGAACAACATCCCAGAGAAGGACTTCTTCTGACAGCTTCACATGTGTGTATGGACCTTATGAGCTTTGTACTCTTAGTGGGAGGGGGGGGGGCTGACTTTAAAACTATCAGTTTAATTTTTTTCAATTTTTATGGTTGCGTGCTTCAGTCCGTAAAAATGGGAACCTTACATTATCACATTATTGTCGGTCCGTCTGTCTGACTAATTGTTTAAAAACCTTTTCTTTAGGTACGAGTAGCCGTATCAAGTAGAAATTTATGTCTACGGTCCATTGCAGCTGTAAAAAGGTGAAGCAGCTAAGTTAGAGCAGTGAGAAGATACGGCCATCTATTTAGCATATTCGGTCATCCGCAGACTACTCATCAAAACCACCAGGGTACTCCCCTTTGGCATACAATCATGAGATTTGGAAAGGGGAATGTTTCGAAGTACAAGTATGGGGATAAATCCTAACTGTTAATTTGTAATTATAACAAACTAATTTTGTTTCGTTTGTTATCTGACTGTATGTCTTTCTCTCCATCAGTTTAAAATTTATGTCACATACTGAAGTCTATAGTCCTTTGGTGATGTAAAAATGTAAAGCTTCTAAGTCAGCGTAATCAAAAAATACGGCCATCTATGTGACATGTTTGGTACTCGCAAACTTATATAGCCATGAAAGTTGGCAAGAAGAATGGTTTCACAATACAGATAAAGGAAAATATATATAATTTGTGACTATACCATATGACAAAAAATTGTCATTTGTTATCCGACTTCTGACATGAAATTAAAACATTCTAGAAAGTCTTGGAATATGTGGGTCCAATATTCTGCCAGTGTCGATAAGTCTTGGAATATGTGGGTCCGAAATTCTGTTAGTGTTGATAATAGGCAAAAATCGTCATTCTCATCGATTTCCGGTAAGGCTGAACTCTCCATGTACATACACGGAAGAGCCAAAGAAACTGATACACCTGCCTAATATCGTGTAGGACGCCCGCAAACACGCAGAAGCGCCGCAACACGACGTGCCATGGACACGACTAATGTCTGAAGTAGGGTTGGGGGAAACTGATACGATGAATTCTGCAGAACTGTCAATAATTCTGTTAGACTACGAGGGGGTGGAGGTCTCTTCTGAACAGCACGTTGCAAGGCATCCCAGTGTTCCTGGAGCCACTCTGTAGCAATTCTAGACGTGTATGGTGTCGCATGGTCCTGCTGGAATTGCCCAAGGTCATCGGAATGCACCACTCACATGAATGGATGTAGGTGATCAGACAGGATGTTTAAGTACGTGCCACCTGTCAGATCATTATTGAGCATATCTGGGGTGCCTTGCAACGTGCTGTTCAGAAGAGATCTCCACCCCCTCGTAGTCTTACAGATTTATGGACAGTCCTGCAGGATTCATAGTATCAGTTCCCTCCAGCACTACTTCAGACGTTAGTCGAGTCTATGGCACGTCGTGTTGCTGTCAGAGCCGTACGTAGACGTGTCATATGTCTGCAACTGCGCTCGACCCACACCATTACAGAGTCTCCGCCAGCTTGAACAGTCCCCTGCTGAAATGTGGGGTTCATGGATTCATGAGGTTGTCTCCATACCCGTACACGCCCATCCGTTCGATATAATTTGAAACGAAACTCGTCTAACCATGCAGCATGTTTTTATTCATCAGTCGTCCAATGTCGGTGTTTACGGGCCCATGAGAGAAGTAAAGCTTTGTGTCGTGAAGTCATCTAGGGTACATGAGTGGTCCTTCGGCTTCGAAAGCTCATATCGATGATGTTTCGGTGATTGGTTCGCCGGCCGGAGTGGCCAAGCGGTTCTAGGCGCTACAGTCTGGAACCGCGCGACTGCTACGGTCGCAGGATCGAATCCCGCCTCGGGCATGGATGTGTGTGATGTCCTTAGTTTAGTTAGGTTTAAGTAGTTCTAAGTTCTAGGGGACTGATGACCTCATAAGTTCAGTCCCATAGTGCTCAGAGCCATTTTTTGAGTGGTTCTCACGCGACACTTGTTGCTGACCCAGGACTGAAATCTGCAGCAATCTGCGGAGGTGTTGCACTTCTTTCACATTGAAGGATTCTCTTCAGTCGTCGTTGGTTGCGTTCTTGCATGATCTTTTTCCATCTGCCGCGATGTCGCAGATTTTATGTTTTACCGAATTCCTGATATTCGCGGTACACTCCTGAAATGGTTGTACGGGACCATCCTCTTTTCATAGCTACCTCGGAGATGCTGTGTCCCATTGCTCGTGCGTCGACTGTAATACAACGTTAAAACTCACTTAAATCTTGATAACCTGGCATTGTAGCGACACTAACCGATCTAAGAATTGCGCCACACAAATATTGTCTCATGCAGTTGTTGCCGACAGCAGCAACTAGTTTTGCCTGTTTACATATCTCTGTACGGATGCCTAGACCAATTTCTTTGGCACTGCAGTGTATTTTGCTATAGAACCGTCAGTACGCGAGTTCTACCCGCATCTGGCCAATTTTTATTAACGTAGTCTTCGAAACATTTCGGAGGGTCGGCGTGTTATAAAGTCCCCTGCGACCTTTTCCTGTCTCAATGTGAAGGCTAATTTCAGGATCTGCTATAGGGATTTTCATACGGTTTTCGCTAATAGAGAGACTGATTCACAAGGAATATGTGTAATTTATTACCACTACGCCTGAAAGTCGTTCGGCCGTAGACAGTGCTACTCATGTGAAACCGTGGCGGGTCGCGTCGGTTGTTTTAAAACAAAAACTTTCTCTTTATGAATAACGCCATAGAAAGACTACTGCCGCTTGTGCTTTTAGAATTCTGAGTGGAATACACTTCTTCACGACGAGGCGGATATTTCCCTGGAAGGATGTTGTAGGGGGCATAAGAACAACAAAGTCAGGAGGAGGACACGCTGCTCCGGCCCTGGCGTCCCACTTTATCTTGGGGGTCGCGTTGTGAGTTTGGCACAGGACATCCATAAAGCACCGCCCTGTTTATTTATTCCGGTTCGGGGCGCGCGCAGCTACAGTCGGCAGGAGGAACAAAAAGCACTTCAGTCGTGTCGATTTCCTGGTACGACGGTGGCGACTGAATCTTTTATAATAGCTCCGTAAATTTCATCCGAAACTGCCGCGGGCACGCAAAGTGGTGTTCATAACACGCTTATAAATTGCTCGGCGTTACGGCGAGATGAGCTAATACTCGTGATGTACGGCCGCGTCTGGCCGAATACGAGCGGCATGCTGCGGGCAATTAGCACAAAATGGCCGTAACTTGCAGTACGCCGCACGCCGATGTCTTTCCCCTTTAAAAAAGATTAAGCGCTTCCAACTGTAGCAGGGCCGTTAATTAAAAACTAGCGTCTCTTTTGTATGCAAATGATCCCAGATGCGGAACGTATACTTGAATATGTTAATACTCCAGAGGATTCGTCTTGTTACTGCAGGATTCAGAAATGAAACAGCTCCAGATTACAGCAGTCATTATCTTTTCGGGGCGATTTATGACGGAGTGCAAGTCTAAAACATTCCCTTCCTACGGTTGGTGAGTCATGTTGTGCCAATGGAATGAAAGGAAAGTTCACCTTGTCCGAGGGTAATACAAATGTCCAACAACCAGCTTACACTTACTTGAGACTAAGGTAAATGGTATCAGGGTAATCCAGGGAATAACGACCTATGGCGCAATCTAGCTGCGAAGACTGTTGTCAGTCTTCGTTCGAATGTTTCTTCGACGTTTTATCTCAGAAGTCAGTGAGTGCCAGTCGAATCAAGCTGTTATTGTGCGTTTTGTGGTACTGAAAAATAGAACGAGTGCTGTAAATTCCCACCTACGTTGAGATCAGAGCTGTTGTTCTCACTTTTCTAAGTTCGAAAGCTTAAACCTCGACGAAAGGAAACTTAAATCGGTACAGTAATGATCGAAATAGATGAGAGGCACTTGTGTAAAATGTTCAGCAATGGATGAACAAATTTGCCTTATGAAAACTTGACTGTGTCGTCGCTCTACACAGACGATTTAGACAGTGAAAAACAAAATCATGCACGTTTTCACGAATCTCAAAGAGTCTTGTTATGTTAACCGGGGACCTAGAAACGACGGAGAGGCTCCTTCCCCGCCGCAGCCACAGTGGTCCACAACCCGACGACGACTACCGCAGTCCGCTTCACCCCTCCGCCACCCTACACCGAACCCAGGGTTATTGTGCGGTTTGGCCCCCGGTGGACCCCCAAGGAACGTCTCACACCAGACGAGTGTAACCCCTATCTTTGCGTGGTACAGTAATGGAGGTGTACCCGAACGTGGAGAACTTGTTTTGCGCAGCAATGTCCGACATAGTGTAACTGAGGCGGAATAAGGGGAACCAGCCCGCATTCGCCGAGGCAAATGGAAAACCGCCTAAAAACCATCCACAGACTGGCCGGCTCACCGGACCTCTACACAAATCCGACGGGCGGATTCGTGCGGGGGACCGGCGCTCCTTCCCGCCCGGAAAGCTGCACGGTCAACCAGGCGGGCTTCAAAGAGTCCTTGGGCAAGAAATATTTTAGTAACGATGGACACGTTAAGAAACAGAGAGCAACCAGTTTAACGGACTGGCGACAGTCGACAGCGATTTTGGAAATCTGTTGTGCGTGAACAGATACGACAAATACTTAAATAACAAAGAACGCAACATAGGGGTATAAAGTGAGACTCAGTTGTAATAGTGTCATGATTTTCGTTGACAAAAATGTTCCTTGAATCTTCTCAAACCAGTTAATCGTAACTTCGTTTTATTCCAAAGTGTACATTTCACTGGGGCCTTTAGAATTAACAGTGCACAAAAGTAAGTAGTTCAGATATTGGATAGAAATACGGCAGCGTTTACGGCGCTGAGTTACTGGTGCAGTGCTCAAATTTTATCACTTCTTATTTCTTCCATTCATTGTCACTAAAATGTTCGGGCCAAATTACTTGCAATTTCCGAAACCGAATTTCGTAGAGCATCCCCCTATCGTTTCGCTGTTGAGGCGCAGAGTCATGCGTCGACGGAAAGATAAAGTGGCTGGAAGTGAAGGAGAATAAGCTCCGACTAGTAAAGCCCACACCGCGGCCGTGAGGTGTCTCCTTCCAGCCATCCAGACGGGACGAGATCCTCTTTACTCGTCTTCGCATAGCCCATAGCCCTATGATGCATGGCTTCTTGTTCCGGCGACAGGAACTTCCAATGTGTCGTGCTTGTGTCGTACAAATCACTGTGCGCCATGTTTTATTAGACTGTGTTCCATTTTCAGACAAAAGGGCAGAGGCGAATTTGCCTGCAGATCTGCCCTATCTTCCACGTAACGTTCAAACAAATATGGTGACAGTTTACGGTTTTGTGATTTGTAAAACTTGTTTCCTACGATATTACAGAAACGTTCTTAAAGTGTTTACAAGGTGCTGGTTCAGCAATGTTTTTTGTAAGCGGCCGGGCAGTCACGTTTCGGTATGCCTACTTTTACATCAACCGTCATTTTACATTTGTTTCAATCCCAGGTATAGCACCTTGCACTCTGTCTCCGTTATCGTAATGCGTCTGAGATGGGGAGTAATTTTACAGGTCAGCGGGGCTGAGGTAGGAGTGAATGAATGAGTAACATGTTGTAGGTTTCTTCTGAACGGCGTGACAACAATTTTATTCACTCTATCCACTTTTGTTCCCTTTAATATGTGTAAGGGCGCTGACAAACTCGCCGTCGGACAACTGTAAGCTCCAACCAAATATATAGGCCTTCACGCGATTTTCAAAGACGATTTTAGCTTGGGAAAAGTTGCGCTGTTTCAGGAGGAAGGTTACATATGTCAAGAGGCAACAGAATTGGTACTAATTATATGTTGTTCAGCGGCCTTGTACAAGTGTTTCAGTCGTACCCTGTTTCGACGGGTTGCGCAGGATACGGTCGCCGAGGTGCAGTGAACAGTTCTCATCGAAAGCGCTAAGCGAGTTCATTCGTTGGTTCAGAAGTTTTCAACCTTTCGGCCCGTCAGCGGTGATAGAATCGGGGCTCGCACACTGCAGTCCTCCTCAAACGATTTTACAGAAACTATTTGTTAAGAATAATTCATTTTTGCTTTACTTGTGGCTTTATATGTCAGCTTCATGACGATGCGCCCATTATTCCGATAATGGTCATAGTTATTGTGATAACTACGTGAAAGTAAGTCACTGCGCGAAATTCAGAAAAGTGTGGAATGAAAAATAGAGTTCGCTATGATTATGAGTTTGGTGCATATTACATAACATGCTGCTGCGTATGTAATTTAGCTAACATATTGAATTTCTCATTAGACTTGAGTAGAACTATAAATCTGTCACCAATCTCGAGAAAATTGATCTGATATAGCACACTCCTTTGCATACACGCCGCGCTAGCGATAAGGCCAAAGTGAAATATCCACAACATTCCTCGTATTTCATAAACGGTTTCACATATCGAAATGAGATTTTGGTGAATCATAGTACACAAAGAGGAGAGTATTTTACTATATCGTTATAATGTAAAACTTCATTATCTACCGTGTTATTCCAATAACTACAGACTTTTTCGGTGAAAGAATGTAATTTTTAACGGTTATCGATAGCTGATGAAACGAGAAATGCTAAGCATTTTTGTACTGAGGATGTGCTTTTTCATAAGCTACTGACTTTACTTTTCCTCAGTTCCTAAATTAATAAACCACTGTTTCAGAACTCTCTCGCAATTTTATCTGCACAGGATGTTAATGAGATGAGACAGTGTAAATTCCACTATGTTTTGGCAAAAAAAGCAGATTTTGACATGGCAACCAGAGAAATGTGTAGGTTTTACTCAAAATTCGCCATTCCTAACGCTTCTCTGAAATTTACGAATGGTTAACAACCCAGGCGAAAATAAATCGTTTCGTTTTAGGCAGAATTCTTTTAGGTACTAACGAAAGCCGAAGTCACTGTAGATCTATTAGAATTGTCACCATGCAAGTGAGGGCGTGGAGGGGCCCCACTTAATATCTACAAAAAATATGAGCATAGGCTGCAGTTTTGAACGGTACTTTCCCCTCTAGCCCTCAGCATTTCCCTACAGCGCTCTGAGCGGCCACGGCATTTTGCGCGCGTTGTATCTCTCTAGCCTATCCCAGTAATACTGCTCTTACCTAGATTCTGAAGTGGTGAATGTAATTCGCCTGCGATATCTACAAACCTTCGATGCGGGAAAAGCTGCAAGACATTTTGAGGTAACATCCGTTACTCTTTCCTATTCAGGATGCAGATTCTCGTTGAATGCTTCGTTACTAATCGTACTCGAGAAAGGTGTCCTTCACATGTATTTTGTACTATTGTGCAACTAGAAGCGATGTGTGAAATCGATTGCAAAAGTTTATTGAAGACACGAGTGAGCTCTCCGTTACTCCCTATACTCTGTCTACTCATCCGCTTTGTATTGTGTGGCAGATCTCAATCACTGAATGGGGCTTCCTCCCCGATAGCTGAGTGGTCAGCGTGACGGATTGCCGTCCTACGAGCCCGGGTTCGATTCCCGGCTGGGCTGGGGATTTGCTCCGGTCAGGGACTGGGTGTTGTGTTGTCTTCATCATCTCATCCCCGTCCGGCGCAGCAGGTCGCCTAATGTGGTGTCGAATGTAATAAGACTTGCACCAAGGTGGCCAGACCTGCCCCGTAAGGGGCCTCCCGGCCAATGACGCCAAACGCTCATTTCAGTTTTTTACTGCGTGGGGCAACATCCACCAGCATAACTGTCGGCGCCACACTTGAAGTCCGAACCATAGGAGACTGCTGAGTAGGCGCCCAGTGTGAGTGAGTGTCTGGCCAGGTAGTTGAATGGTCAGCGTGACGGATTGTCGGTCCTCTGGGCCCGGTTCGATTACCGGCTGCGTCGTGGAATTTTCTCCGCCCAGGGACTGGGTGTTGTGCTGTCCTCATCACCATCCTATCATCCTCATCGACTGCAGGTCGCCGAGTGGCCTCAAATTGAAGGATCGGCACCCGGCGAACGGTGTGCCCAACTGGGGGCCCTAGCCATACTGTTAAATAAATAAACAATGTGGTGGGTACATCAGGAAGAGGAACGCAGATAGTGCTTAACTACCTATCGAAGGGGAGATCAGAGATGAAGCTCAAGCTCGGATGAAAGACCAGCAGCGAAACCGCTAACGTCTTTTAAAAAGGAATTACCCGAACATTCGTCTGAAGTTCTTAACGAAATCTAGTAAAACCGAAATCCCGCCGGTCGGGCTTCTCATGGAACACTATCCCTCCTAAATACGAATGCAGTTTTTCAACGAATGTATCACTTTCCTCACTTCTCGCGGCAGCTGGATAAGAACGATGGTGAAACCCAGACGCAGCATACAGCTAACCCTTGATGATAACCGCCAAAGGAACAGTCGAGCTTAATGTCCCATCTGACGAATCGATGAAGTACCATAAACGGCGTGTACACCCAGACGCACAACTGCTGCCAAATAACTGTTCAAATAATGTCCGACTACCTCAATTTCTGTATATATATATATATATATATATATATATATATATATATATATATATATATTTACATGGATACTCTGCAAATCACATTTAAGTGCCTGGCAGGGGGTTCATCGAACCACCTTGACAATTCTCTATTATTGCAATCTCGTATATCGCGCGGAAGGAATGAACACCTATATCTTTCAGTACAAGTTTTGATTTCCCTTATTTTATCGTGGTGATCGTTCCACCCTATGTAGGTCGGTGTCAACAAAATATTTTCGCATTCGGAGAAGATTCCAACCGAGCGACGTGGCTCAGTGTTTAGCACACTGGACTCACATTCGGGAGGACGACGGTTCAATCCCGCGTTCGGCCATCTTGATTTAGGGTTTCAGTGATTTCCCTAAATCGCTCCAGGCAAATGCCGGGATGGTTCCTTGGAAAGGCCACGGCCGACTTCCTTTCCCATCCTTCCCTAATCCGATGAGACCGATGACCTCGCTGTTTGGTCTCCTCCCCCAAAACAACAACAACAAGAAGATTCCGTCGCAACGAAAAACGCCTTTCTTTTAATGATTTCCAGCGCAAATCCTGTATCATTTCTGTGACACACCCTCCCGTATTTCTCGATAATACAAAACGTGCTGCCTTTCTTTGAACTTTTTCGATGTACTCCGTCAGTCCTACCTGGTAAGCATCCCGCACCGAGCAGCAGTATTCTAAAAGACGACGGACAAGCGTAGTGTAGGAAGCGTCTTTAGTAGGTCTGTTACATTTTCTAAGTGCCCTGCCAATAAAACGCAGCCTTTAGTTAGCCTTCCCCACAACATTTTCTGTGTGTTCTTTCCAATTCAAGTTGTTCGTAATTGTAATACTCTTGGATTCTTTAGATTATTGCCCGCATCTCGTGGTCGTGCGGTAGCGTTCTCGCTTCCCACGCCCGGGTTCCCGGGTTCGGTTCCCGGCGGGGTCAGGGATTTTCTCTGCCTCGTGATGGCTGGGTGTTGTGTGCTGTCCTTAGGTTAGTTAGGTTTAAGTAGTTCTAGGGGACTAGTGACCATAGATGTTAAGTCCCATAGTGCTCAGAGCCATTTGAACCATTTTTTTTTTAGATTATTGCAGGGAAACGCCAGACTCAAACAAAGACACCGTCTCTCCTTCGTCTCTGTTAAGCTGACAAAGTAATTCGTTTGCACTACTGTCGTCGTCGATGAAGTACTAAATGTGAAGGGAAAGACGTCGCGAAAGTACAGTATGACAAAATCCCGGCTGCTCCCGAGCTGCAGTGTCTGACTGACAGTAGCGTCCTGTTTTGTTTACTTCTCCCCTTTCTGTCTCTCCGACCGCTAACGTGCAACGTGTACTGCTTCCCACTGATCTGAATATTCGTTGAGTCCTGCCAGCGTACACAGCTAGAGGCACAACGGGTGCGGACTCGGTAATAACGGCGAGCCCGCTGCTCGGAGCGAGGCGTCTCCACGAGGGACAGGGAAACGGCATTATCGATTCCTCCTTGCCGGCCGTAATATGAGGAAATAATCCTTTGAGTGCACAGCTTCTTTGAAGCAGCGTGCAGCACTGTCAGACCGGGCGTGGGGGCAGAACCGCATGCAACGGCCGAGGGCCAAAGCTAGCCGCCACCACCACACAGAGAGCATGTCGTCCATTGTCATTCCGAACGGCGCCAGCAGCACGAGGTCATCGTACTGAGAAGTATTACTTGTAGCACCTAACAAGGACCAATTTCACTTTTCATCTTGGACAGCTAAGCTAGACGTACACAAAGGGCGTACTTGCCGAACAATAGCAGCGCTCATTCGGCAGAATTTCTTTGTGCGTCATTTCTGCGTGAGAGCCAGTTTCACTTGGCGTATATCACAGTTACAATCAAAAAGTTTCTCATTTTACTTCCACGACAATTCATCTAAGTGACATATCGGATCTGAGGTAATTACGTCTTTTGTTCCACCGAGCGAGGAAGCGCAGTTATTAACAGACTAGGCACTGGTCTCTAATTTATCTCCCAGAAAACGTAATTTATCTTCTGCGCGGGTTCTAGACACTACTTCAGCCTAAAGTCAAGGCAACTGCCTTACTATCGTCAGGTTACGACTGATGTTCTTCCACTACTGGGCAATTAAATTGCTGCACCAAGAAGAAATACAGATGATAAACGGGTATTCATTGGACAAATGTATTGTACTAGAACTGACATGTGATTACATTTTCACGCAATTTGGGTGCATAGATCCTGAGAAATCAGTACCCAGAACAACCATCTCTGGCCGTAATAACGGCCTTGATACGCCTGGGCATTGACTCAAACAGAGCTTGGATGGCGTGTACAGGTACAGCTGCCCATGCAGTTTCAACACGATACCACAGTTCATCAAGAGTAGTGACTGGCGTATTGTGAAGTGCCAGTTGCTCGGCCACCATTGGCCAGACGTTTTCAATTGGTGAGAGATTTGGAGAATGTGCTGGCCAGGGCATCAGTCGAACATTTTATGTATCAAGAAAGGCCCGTAGAGGACCTGCAACATGCGGTCGTCCATTATCCTGCTGAAAAGTGCGGTTTCGCAGGGATCGAAAGAAGGGTAGAGCCACGAGTCGTAACACATCTGAAATGTAACGTCCACTGTTCAAAGTGCCGTCAGTGCGAACAAGAGGTGACCGAGACGTGTAACCAATGGCACATCATACCATCACGCCGGGTGATACGCCAGTATGGCGATGACGAATAAACGCTTCCAATGTGCGTTCACCGCGATGTCACCAAACACTGATGCGACCATCATGATGCTGTAAACAGAACCTGGACTCATCTGAAAAAATGACGTTTTGCCATTCGTGCACCCAGATTCGTCGTTGAGTACACCATCGCAGGCGCTCCTGTCTGTGGTGCAGCGTCAAGGGTAACCGCAGGCACGGTCTCCGAGTTGATAGTCCATGCTACTGCAAACGTCGTCGAGCTGTTTGTGCAGATGGTTGTTGTCTTGCAAACGTCTCCATCTGTTGACTCAGGGATCGAGACGTGACTTCACGATCCGTTACAGCGAAGCGGATAAGATGCCTGTCATATCGACTGCTAGTGGTACGAGGCCGTTGGGACCAGCACGGCGTCCCGTATGACCCTCCTGAACCCACCGGTCCATATTTTGCTAACAGTCATCGGATCTCGACCAACACGAGTAGCAATGTCGCGATACGATAAACCGCAATCGCGATAGGCTACAATCCGACCTTCATCAAAGTCGGAAACGTGATGGTACGCTTTTCTCCTCCTTACACGATGCATCACAGCAACGTTTCACCAGGCAACGCCGGTCAACTGCTGTTTGTGTATGAGAAATCGGTTGGAAACTTTCCTCATGTCAACACATTGTAGGTGTCGCCCCCGGCGCCAACCTTGTGTGAATGCTCTGAAAAGCTAATCATTTGCATATCACAGCATCTTCTTCCTGTCGGTTAAATTTCGCGTCTGTAGCACGTTATCTTCGTGGAGTAGCAATTTTAATGGCCAGTAGTGTGTGTGTATATACGAGGGATATCCACAAAGTACATTACGTTTTCGTTTGTGTCTGTTACGGGCGGGGCTAGCGCGGCCCTCTTGGTGTCATGGCATTCCGCCGCTCAGTCTGCATCCTGCCGTGCTAGTGAGAGGTTCGTGCTGTACTCCGTTGAGTTACTGTGACAGTTTGAAATGTCAGCGTTAATTGAAAATGCCGCGAAGTGTGAAGTGCGTGCTGTAATAAGGTTTCTGACTGGAAAAAACTGTACACCGATAGAAATCTATCGGCAGCTTTGTGAAGTGTATGGGGACAACATAATCACTGAAGGTGGAGTGCGTCAATGGGCCATAAAATTTAAAAATGGCTGAACTAACGTTCAAGACGAAGAGCGAAGTGGAAGACCCAGCATAGTGACTGCCGAACTTGTCGAAAAAGTCGATGCCGCGGTCCGTGAAAACCGTAAGTTCACAATAACGGAACTCTCTATGAGTTTTCCACAAATTTCACGAAGTTTGTTGCACGAAATCATTACGGAAAAGCTTGGTTACCACAAGTTTTATGCAAGATGGATACCAAAAATCTTGACAGAGATTCACAAAAATCAGCGAATGGCTGCAGCGTTAACGTTTTTGGACGCTTACGATAAAGATGGCGCCTCATTACTCGATCGCATCGTTACTGGTGACGAAACATGGGTTAAGCATGTGAACTGCGAGACGAAATTGCAGTCAATGCAGTGGGGGCACACAGATTCCCCCCAAAAACCCAAGAAATGCATGCAGACAATGTCGGCAAGGAAGGTGATGGCGACTGTCTTTTGGGACAGAAAAGGTGTGATTTTTGTGGATTTCCTGGAAAGAGGTACTATAATAAACTCTCAAAGGTATTGTCAAACTCTGCACAACCTCAGAAGAGCAATACGAAACAAGCGCAGGGGAAAGTTGGGCTCAAAGACCTTGCTGATTCACGACAACCCCTGGGCCCACACGGCAAATGCCACTCGTGAAGTTCTCGAATCTTTTAAGTGGGAGTTGTTTCCTCATCCGCCGTACAGTCCCGACCTGGCACCGAGCGACTTCCACTTATTCCCAGCAATGAAGAGGTGGTTGGCTATGCAGCATTTTGATGACGACGCACAGCTTCATGAAGAGGTAACCACGTGGTTGAAGGCGCAGGCGGCCGAATTTTACGACGAAGGAATTTCCAAGCTCGTCCATCGCTACGATAAGTGCATTAATTTAAATGGCAACTATGTAGAAAAGTAGTATTTAAGTGTGGCTTTCATCTGTATATAATAAAAAAATTTCCAATCCTTTATTTATTTTTAATTTCAAAACGTAATGTACTTTGTGGATAGCCCTCGTATATATTTTTTGTCGGACGTCTTGTCTGACTGGTTTGATGCGGCCACTACCAATTCTTAAATTTCTCTGCTGTGCTAGAGCTCCCTCTAGTACTATGAAGCTTATTCCGTGATACTTCAGTAGATGTCCTGTCATCCTGCACCTTTTTCTCTTCAGTGTTTTTCATGTAGTTCTTTCTTCGCCGCTTCTCCGGAGAATCTCCTTATTACTTACTTTATCAGTCCACCAAATTTTCCACATTCCTCTTTAGCCCCACATCTCAAATGCTTCGATTCCCTTCGGGTTCCGGTTTTCCCACTGTCAATGTCTCACTACCATTCAGTGCTGTGCTCCGAACGCGTATTCCCACTTAGGTAAATTAAGGCCTATGTTTGATTCTAGATGACTTCTCCTGAACAGGAATGCCCTTTTTGCTCCGACCATCATGGGTTATTTTCCTACCTTGGTAGCAGAATTCCTCAAATTCATCTACTTTGTGATCACCAATTGCAATGTCAAGTTTCTCACTGAGCTCACTTCTGCTACTTCTTATTAATATCGTCTTGCTTCACTTTCCTCTCAATCCATTTTCTGTACTCATTAGACTCTTCAGCCCAACAGGTAGTGTAATTCTTCACGTTCACCGACGATAGCAGTCTCATCATGGAATCTTATCACTGAGACAATTGCACCTCTAATTAGAATTCCACTCTTATCCATTTTACTTCGACGTGTATATTGAACAGCAGGGCTGAAAGACGACATCCCTGCCTTGCACGCTTTTTCATCCGTTCCCTCCTTTCTTGGTGTTCCGCTCTTATTGTTCCATCTTTGTTCATGTACATTTTCCCTACAGCTAATCCCCGTTTTGTCTGAGGTTTTCGAACGTCTTGCACCGTTTTACACTGGCAAACGCTTTTATCACGTCAACAAATCCTATGAACGATGCTTGATTTTTCTACAGTCTTGCTTTCATTATCATCCGCAACGTTATTAGCAACCGCAACGTCAGAACTGCCTCTCTGGTGCCTATATATTTCCCAAAGTCAAACTGATCTTCATCTAATACCTCCTCAATTTTCTTTTCTGTTCCTCTGTATCTTATTATTGCCAGGAACTTGGATACAAGAGCTCTCAAGCTGAATGTGCCATAGTTCTCGCACTCGTCGGCCCTCGCAACCTTGGTAATTGTCTACTACATTGCCAGTCCCATACATTCTACACACAAACGTGAATAATCGTTCTGTTGCCACTCGTCCCAATGATTTGAGAAATTCCGATAGAACGCTATCGGTCCAACTGTCTTACTTTGTTTTAAGTCTTCCAAAGCTCTTCTAAATTCTGATCCTAATACTGGATCCCTATTTCTTCAGTATAGACTCCTGTTTCTTGTCCTATCACGTCATCAGATAATTTCTCCCCTTCATAGAGGCCCACTGTGTACACTGTCCACGTATCCGCTCTTCCCTTCCACACTTAATGTTAACACTCTTGCTTTTAATTATACCGAAGATTGTTTTGACTTTCCTTTCCCCCTGCAACTGCCTTCCTATCCCTCATGACTGTTACGAGGTACACCCAGAAAGTTGTGCACCGGATTTTTTTTCTTCAACAATTCTTTACTGAACAGAAATAGAATTACCTACACGAAACAATGGTGTTTTATCTAAACACTCTATTTCTCCATGTAATCTCAACCTCGCTCTATGGCCTTCCTCCAACGCGAAACAAGAGTGTGTAAGCCCCGTCGATACCAGCCCTTGTCCTGGTGGCGGAGCCAGTGCTGCACTGTGTGAATCACCTCCACATCGTCCTCAAAATATCTTCCACGAATGGCATCCTTCAACGGCCCAAACAAGTACAAGTCCGAGGGGGCCTAGGTAGGACTGCAGGGTGGATGGGGTAACATTGTCCAACCCTGTTTTGCGATGTGTTCAACAGTCCTCAGACTTATGTGTTGCAGCAAAACATCTCCTACGTTGTTGTGGCGCCGAAGTCTCCAGAAGCGCATATTGAGCTTTGTTAATGTGTTGAGATATGCTTCTGAAGTAATGGTACCGTCTCTTGGCATAACATCAATGAGAATCACACCTTCACAGTCCTAGAACACAGTGATCAAGACATTACCAGCGGAAGCAGACGCTTCGAATTTTTTTTCTTCTATGTGGAGTGGGAATGGCGCCATGAAACCCAGGTTTCATCACCTGTCACAGACCGGGTCCAGAAGGCCTTCCCCTCGGCTTCAAAACGTTGCAACAAATGAAGACAAATGTTTTTTTTTCTGTGCAATTTGTGATCCACTGTTAGATACCGCGGGACCTATCTTGCACACACTTTTGAATGTCCAAGAGTGCGTATAATTGCATCCACTCTTCCTTCCTGATTGACAGAATGCAGCGCCAACTGTCAGGTCGTAATGCGCCTGTCCTCGTGAATGACTTCATTAGCTCGCTGCAACATGTCATGTGTGACAACGTGGATGGTCTCCCCGACCGCTGCAAATCATGGAGCTCCGCCGAACCGCCCTCCGATGACCCCACCCTCCGTGCCCAGCTTTTAACTGTCGACAGCAGATGCTCCATAGACCTTCCATAAGCATTTGTGAATAATCCCCATAGTTTCTTTCTCTGCAGTGAGAAATTCAAGACGGCACGTTGCTTGTAACGTACATCACCTACAGGCGCCATTTTGAAACTGTCCTGCAGCTATGCTGTGTCGGAAGTGACGGAAACTTGGTGCGCTCACTCAGGAGATTTCAGATAATACATACGTAACGTTTCGCGTTAGTGGCAATGTTCTCAGCTGAGAAAAAAAAAATGCGGTGCATTACTTTCTGGGCAACGCTCATATAATCTCATCTGCTTTTATATACTAAATTACCCGTTCAGTATCCTCATATAATTTCTCTGTGTCTTCACCTTCTGCTTGTGACGTTGACATGTATATCCGAACTATTGTTATCGGTGTTAGCGTGCTGTTGTTTCTGATGAGAGCGACCGTATCGTTGAACTTTCCACAGTAACTCGCTCTCTGCACTATCTTCCTATTCATAACGAACCCCGCTCCCGTTGTAGCGTTTTCTGCTGCAATTGGTATTACCCTATACGCGCCTGACCAGTTCAAGTTACACTATAAAGACTAAACACAGCCTTTTGCAAGCGTCATAAAGCCACTGTAACAATACAATTTTTCTAATAGTTTCGGTTTGCTAGGTTCGTGAATGAATAAGTAAATGTACACACACACACACACACACACACACACACACACACACACGCACACGCGCGCGCGCCTAAATATACACACACACACACACACACACACACACACGTCAAAAAATAGAAACACACAGATAGCAATAGCAGTCGCTGTCACTACCGCTGGAACTAAACAATTCATAAACGCATTGCCCTCATCAAAACAAAGCTCACAAAATGGTGAGATGGCAGTGATACTTCCCAACACAAAAACGTGAACATATTTAGTGGTGGTGAAAGTGCTGTGTGCTAAAACCTACCACATATGTATAGAAGAAAGCGAAGAAGAATGGCGTAAGAAACAAAATAAACCGTGACTAACGGTAATAGTTAATACTGTTTATAATAGTTGAAAGCGTGAAACTGTTCTCGATCCTAGAAAACCGAAATTGTCAGAAAAGCTGCATTTTTACATTAATCATTGAAGAGGCTTCAGAATATAGTGATACGGCTTTGGTGTTGGCGAAATAAATCTCAGGTAAACAGACTGGTATGAGTGTGCATAGGACACAATACTTCGGCAATCGACCACGTTGCCATCATCAGGTGCGCTTATGTACTGACAGGCGGTGGGCCGGCGCCAGGTATATATAGGACAATCCCCCTCGCTCCTCCCTCAGGCACTTCCTATGAGGGTGCGGTCCGCGCCCCACGCGGTCCAGGTACAGCGTCCGTTCTCCTGCCGTCTGGGCGCTGCGTCTTCTCGTTCAGGAGGGTCTGACGGCACCGCTCTCGTTATTCTTCCATCCTCACCCGAAGTTGGTACACTCTGGGAAATATGCTTTTTCTTCTTAATCTGCGTGATCGAGGCGTCCCACGCCTTGCTAAGGATGTAACCGCTGTCACGATTTAGTTGTGGCTCCCTTATTCTGATATCTATGGCTTCTTTGATGACACAGTCCCAGTATTTGGAAGTCTGTGTCAGGACTTTGGTTGGTCATAATCCACGCTGTGGAGTTCCGACAGGCAATGGTCAGCCATAGTGACTTATTGGGCTGTTGCAGTATAGTTCTAAACATTCTGCGTGGTGTCTGTTTGTTCTATATCGTGTCTCCCTACCACTTTCGCGCAACGACGCTCTGAGCGTGTTTTTTAGGGAATTGACTAGTTTGTATCTGGGACCTGTTGCTGGTAAGGAGACGCCAGACCACACATGATATGTAGAATTCAGAAGAATTCAGTGAGACTAGCGATGATGTAACCAAATATTTAATTATTTCAGCGTCAGCTCCACTGCACTCCCTGTAAAAGAATCTTAATACTAACTAAATTTAGTGGAAGGGGTTCAAGGCTTTCCTATTTTTAGTTAGCTGGTAAAATATCGTCGAAAAAGCAGTTAAGTTTACCAGTGGAAATTTTATTCTACTGACAAAATATTGTTTATAAATTGCACTATTGATAAAAGGAAATGTTTTAATACAGGATGGTAAAAACCAACTGCGTTCAACAAAAATGTGGACGAATATTCCCTGAATGGGTTTCCAAGTTCTACAATGGATCGAAGGATGACCTATGCCATATCACATCTATTATCTAGGTTTAAATTGAGTTTCACAAAAGAGAAAACTATCAAAATGGTCTACAGTGACTCTCAGTTATCTTTAATTACTTATCTAACTTGTCGTAAATTACAGTGGCTGATGTGGCATCTCAATAACTATATAACAGAAAAATCATCGCGTTTCAGATTTTTACTTCAAGTGGCAAATGTGAACACCATGAGCTTTAATTGACGATCGACACTAGTATTACGCAAAAAGGGGGTGTAACAGATGAGACTTCTGCAGTTCTGAGTGAAACTTTATGCGCTGTTATGCGGCATCGCGTGCGTTCATTACCTTGCCGGTGTTCGTCAGGGGGCGGCTGGCAGCACAGCTCCGCTCACATCGCCGTCTCGGAAGCAACTCTCGTACCTAACTTCTCCTTACTACAATTTACCGAAGTTGGTTTAAAAAACTATCTGGCTGTGTTTTCATCTGACCAATCAGGGTCTCAATGTTAACTGTAAGCTCCGCCTACAATAATTCTGTCTATCCAATGAGAAACGTTATACTTTTCATGGTGGGGCAATGTTTTTAAAGCTTGCAACGTAACAGAGACGCGGAAAAGTCTCACGCTAAAATTTGCAGCTGGTGTGGTCCTTTTAATGTTATCATAAGATCTATACTGTTCTTCTGGAGGGCTCTATCTTTTAACATGGGCTGGGGGGTGGTCCTGACGTAACAGAGACGCGAAAAAGTCTCACGCTAAAACATGCGGCTGGGGTGGCCCTTTTTGTGTTATCGTAAGATCTATACTGTTCTTCTGGAGGACTCTAGCTTTTAACATGGGCTGGGGGGTGGTCCTAACGTAACAGAGACGCGAAAAAGTCTCACGCTAAAACTTGCACCTGCGGTGGTCCTAGTGGTTAGCTGGCGACGTGGGTGTCCAGTCCGTCCCTTATCGTAGGGCCTTCTAACTTAACACGGTTCTGCTCTCGGCTTCTGTTCTCGTTTCTCCCCTCGGAACTGCGTCTGTCTCACAGTGCGAAGGTATGACATGCATTTAGGCATTCTTGTGTTAGTCTGTGGTATTCCATTTGTTCACTCGTTACTCGTATTACTTTGGTTAATTTAATGTCACGATTTATTCGGAGCTATGTGACATACTACTGGATTTCCTTATCATGTCAGGGTTTTCATGGAAGGTGTTGGATTTGCCTGACACCTTACATAATGTGCTGTTGATGTTCTCGGCATCGGTCCTCAATGGTACGAGTGGTTTGACCTATGTATACACTACCGCACTGGCAAGGTATCTGATAAACCCCTGATTTACGAAGACCAGGGTTGTCCTTGACACTACCAAGAAGGCTCTTGATTTTGCTTGGAGGACGGTTTTCACTTGGTGTTTACTTAAAATGCGTCCAGTTTTTCCGGATAAGACCCAAAAAAAACGGAATAATAGCCAAGGCAGCCTCCTCCTGAGGTTCATCCTCAGTTCCCGCCGGTGCTGCAGATGTGAGATGTAGAGCCTTCCGAATTTTCCCTTCCTTGTAACCGTTCCCCCGAAACACGGTCTTCAGATGGTCCAATTCTTGTGGGAGACTGTCCCTGTCGGAGATGGTCTGAGCTCTGTGTACAAGAGTTTTGAGCACGCCATTCTTTTGTGCCGGGTGGTGGCAGCTATCCGCATGTAGGTATAAATCGGTGTGCATCTTCTCCTTATACACGCTGTGACCCAAAGTGCCGTGAGCTCGTCTTCTAATCAAAACATCTAGGAAAGGGGCATCCCATCCGTTTCGATCTCCATGGTGAACTTAATATACTCGTGTCTGGAGTTGAGATGTGTGAGGAAGTCTGCCAGTTTATCTCTTCCATGTGGCCAGATAACGAAAGTCTACAAATTATGAATTTTTACGATATTTGTGCTTTAAAAAGAAACAAGAATCATATGTACATCATCTAAGTAATTAAATTTAGAATAGAATATTTGTGCTCCTCATTTTCAAGAAGCAATTTCACTCACGTAATGTATTTTCATCACTTTTGTAAGCATCACTGGGTGTCGATAGTGGATAGATTTTAATTTTTCGATTATACTATATAACACGTATCAGAATACTACATTTTATGCAGTAGAATTAAAAAGAATAAAGCGTTGGTGACAACTCACGGCCCTCCTGTGCAGCAACTAGGTTTGAGCATTTTATTATCCTTGTTTTATAGTGCTGGACGTATTTTTATGTCACGTCTTAAATTGTATAGCGGTTCTATTTGTTAATTTTAGATCGAAAGATGGCCATTGGAGACGGCCCAAATCAATAATATGAAAAGATAATCGTAGACTGGAAATGGGAATCGCTGAAAGTGGGAAATAGCAGAATGTAAGAAAACGAGAAAAACCATGACACACTAACATTACAAGTCTTTAAATCCGAAAGAATTATGTTTTCACATCATTTTTTTACAGCATTTAATTTGTTGGTCAGTGAAAGGCGAGGAATATTTCCTATGATGAGTAGCTCCTGCAGTCTGAACCCCAAAATTACATGATACTTTGTTTCATTTCATCATGCTGCACAGTACAAAGTTAAATTCACTTGATATCAACTTACACCACATTGTGGTGGTCCTTTCTATGCAAGAGCCGCCCCTTTGTTAGTTACATAATGTGTTCCTCGCATTCTTGGCTCAGTATTCTTCTCACAGCTGCTGATATTTCCTTTTCTTTCCAGCACAAGGCACCGCACACAAAAGATTCATGGCGAAAATAACTGAAATGAAGTAAAATGTATTATTGCTTGCTGCGTGTGGAAAAGGCAGCGAGAGACGGGTTGTATCACGTTAACCACCGCCGTCAGACACGCTGTGCACATTCAGCATTCCTCATGTCTCAGACAAAGGAACTTATACTAAGCTAAATCTAGTGGCAGGCGTTTAGCACAAGGAGGTTTCTCTGATACTTTCAGCGTATCTCAAGTTGCTAAACACGGTACTTACAGCGGTTTACAGGAAAAATACTTGTAAAAATGAAAATTCCAATTTTTACACATCTCAGCGTATCCCATGTTCATCCTTCAGTTGTGATTGTGTCGGGAAATAAAAAAAAAAGTTAATAACCACATCAGCAGTCGCGGTCGTTTCCACACGATAGCTGAAAATAATGTCGTATTGTTTTAGACATTCGTCATAATTCTTTCTGAAAGTCGCTTCCCTGGCGTCTGCCTTCTTCTTACATCTATCCACCTTGTTGTCAGGAGTTCCTCTAAAATGCAGTAAAGCAACACTTCATTATTTAGCATTGACATGTATTAACCGAAGATATTATATTAGAATAGCGCCGCCAAAGAATCGAAAATCTTACCTCAGTCAATTGTATTATCCCCAAATAGACGCTATTGTTTTTGGTTACGCTAGGTCTTTAATTTCTGTGAATATTTCATGTGAGGATCGGAAAGTAGTAAGATACCTTTGAGCTAGTCCCTGTGGCAATCTCCAACATCAGTGCTGTACCGACTGTTGCATACAGAACACTGTCTCGATATGGTTGTTTGTTGCTCGTTGTAACGCAGCGGTTCCCAACCTGGTCGTAATTACCCCATGGGGGGTGAAAAGAAACTTTCTGAGAGGTAAAAACTAAACTATTCCATTCTGTTTCAGTCACGAAACTAAATTATTTTCAAAACATCATTACTATTATCACAATTTTGTAAGGCTAATTTTGATTCTATAATTTATTAATAATTACTTTTGCTCAATGAGTAGCATTTATGCAGTGGATATTACAGGTTCTTTACATACTCCACCCACCACATAGATATGTTGTGCTTTGTCCCATATTCACGAGCGATAAATGTGTCCTATACGTAACAATTGCTAAATATATCACGAAAACAATTGTTAAATATCTCAAGAAAATGTCTTCTCCAATTTGTAGATAGTACCTGTATTAGTCCAGAAGTTGCTTCATTACTCGCTTCGAAACAGATAAATGAATTAATTGACAACACGACACAGCAGTAACTACATAATGGCTACTATAGTGCTGTACACAGTTTAAGTACTGTTATTATTAGAGGGGTTAGATACAAAACATTAACAGCCGGAAGTCACCCAATTTCTGCCCGTTCAAAGTAAGGAGAGTAGCAATGAAGTGATTTACGAGCAATAAGTACAGTCCATACATCTGTAATTGTTTTATTTTAAATAGGGTTGCAGGGTGCAGGTCAAGGAAGTATGCGAAGAGGAGTAATGCAGGGGACGTATGTCTTGTAACCAGAGCGTACACTCACTTCGATTGTTAGCTTTCATTTCTAAGAAGGAGTTGTGGGTAGCACTTGCGATGCACCACGAATTCCTTCGTCATTTATTCTAAAACACACACACACAAACTAACGAAATATCATTCTTCTTTCATCATTTCAAAAATAAGAGTGTTCCAAGCAAAGTCATTCTTTCTACAAGTTAGCTAGGTGCTAAGGTGATACTGTGGGGGAGGTGGGGGGCAACAGACGGCACGGAGGGGGAGGGGTGCAGGGGGGGGGGGGAGGGTAATAGCTAGTGTCTGATTGCACTCGTGGGTAACGGTCTAAGAAAGGTTGGGAACCACTGCCCTAAACGGGCCTGTCATAGAGGGCGAGACGGCGAATGACCAGCGCGACACCGTGGAACGGCCATTAAGTTCCTGTTTATAGTGTGTCTTCATTAGCATTACAGGATGCAGACATTGCATTTACCATGCAGGAGGGCGGTAATCATAGAATGATGCCTCCTTGGTGGTTGCGGCCCGTCACGAATTCTTCTCTTGTACCAACCTCTTTCGCTTCGGCGTAGAGCTTGAACCCTCGATTTTTATGAAATTTCGTCTATGTTGAATACTAACAGACTTCTCTTGGTCAGGAATGCCCTCCTCGCTGGTGATAATCTGGATTTGTCCGTCATGCGTTAATTCACTTCCAAAACAGCAGAATTCCTGAACTTCTCTCTTTCAAGCAATCAGATTTTGAATTTCATCATTAGTCTAATTTCTCCAAATCGTGATTACTTGCGCTTTTCTGTGGTTTACTCTCAGTCCATATTCTCATTAGACAGTTCATTGCATTCAGAATGTCCTGCAATTATTCACTTTCACTGAGGATAGCAATGTAAAAAGCCAATCTTGCCATTGATAGTCTCAATTTTAATCCCATTTTTGAACCTTTCTTTTATTTCCGTCATTGCTTCTTTGATGAACAGATTGAACAGTAGGGGTGAAAGACTACATGCCTCTCTTATACATGTCTTAAGCCGAGCGCTTCCTTCTAGGTCCTCGGTTCTTATTGTTTCCTGTTTCTTCTTCCTCTACACAACGTTCGTAGCTGTCAAATGACATAATTACATTTATGATAAATATGAATAGGTGCCGCACGGGATTAGCCGAGCGGTCTAGGGCTCTGCAGTCACGGACTGTGCGGCTGATCCCGGCGGAGGTTCGAGTCCTCCCTCGGGCATGGGTGTGTGTTCGTCCTTAGGATAATTTAAGTTAAGTAGTGTGTAAGCTTGGGGACTGATGACCTTAACAGTTAAGTCCCATACGATTTCACACACATTTGAACATTTTTATGAAGAGGTAAAAATCTGGTTGTAACTATGGCGTTTTATTACACGAACATGGAATACGACCATTATTTATCTGCTGATTCAAGGCATGCTGTTTCGGGATGGCAGGTCTGCAACTGCGTAGCTCTGAGGAAATTTGTCAATTTTTTATTTTGTCCGTCTCAGTTGTATGAATAAATAACCTTGGCTGCAGTGGTTACCGTTTTCTGGCTGACACGCCCATTCTCAAACCACACACCTTGCTAGCAACCGTAACTAATTGCCTTCTGGCGCCATATTGTATAATTAGTTATGGTTAATAACAAGGTATGTGGTTTGGGAATGGGCATGTCAGCCAGAAACCGTTAACTACTCAGCAAAAACTGTTTATTCATGCAAATGAAACATACAAAATAAATAATCATCAAATTTACTCATTGTTTTATTGGCTAAGAAAGCAATACGTGTCGTAATTCAGTACATTCAATGAACAGCGAGTTGCCGGCTATGCGTCTTGCGGATTTAGCGTGCACTTTCTTTTCTATCTTCCGTCGAGTCTTCACTGTATTGACTGGTTTGGTGCGGCTCGCCACGAATTCTTCTCCTGCGCTAACCTCCTCATCTGCGAGTAGCACTTGCACCCTACTACATCCTCTATTATTTGTTGTTTGTATTCCAATCTCTGTCTTCCTCAGCACTTTTTACCCTCCACATCTCCCTCTAGTACCACGGAGTTTATTCCCCGACGTATTAACACATGTCCTATCACCCTGTCCCTTCTCCTTGTAAGTAGGCTGTTTAGGTTTTTATGTTAGTAACGTCACCTAGCGCTCTGTATGAAAATCACTCTGGCTGTGCTGTGTGCAGTCTGTGCTTGGTTGCATTGTTGTTCGCCCTTGTAGTGTTCGGCGGTTCGATGTTAACAGCGCATAGCATTGCGCAGTTGGAGGTGAGCAGCCAGCAGTGGTGGATGTGGGGAGAGAGAGCAGTCAGCAGTGGTGGATGTGAGGAGAGAGATGGCGGAATTTTGAGAGCGGACGATCTGGACGTGTGTCCATCAGAGACAGTAAATTTGTAATATTGGATATCATGGACTGATAAATATATTATGACTTTTGAACACTATTAAGGTGAATACATTGCTTGTTCTCTATCAAAATCTTTCATTTGCTAACTATGCCTATCAGTAGTTAGTCCCTTCAGTAGTTTGAATCTTTTATTTAGCTGGCAGTAGTGGCGCTCGCTGTATTGCAGTAGTTCGAGTAACGAAGATTTTTGTCAGGTAAGTGATTTGTGAAAGGTATAGATTATTGTTAGTCAGGGCCATGAAAGTCTGATTGCGTTGCGCTAAAAATATTGTGTTTCAAAAAATGGTTCAAATGGCTCTTAGCACTATGGGACTCAACTGCTGTGGTCATCAGTCCGCTAGAACTTAGAAGTACTTAAACCTAACTAACCTAAGGACATCACACACACCCATGCCCGAGGCAGGATTCGAACCTGCGACCGTAGCAGCAGCGCGGCTCCGGACTGGAGCGCCTAGAACCGCAACGCCACCTTGGCCGGCTATTGTGTTTCAGTTTAGTGTTGATCAGAATAGGCAAAGAGCGAAATGTCTGAGTACGTTCAGTTCTGCTCAGCTGTTCGAAAACCAAATAATGTAAAAGGTTTATCAGTACAGTAATTCATTAATTTTTCGAAGGAGACATTTCATCCTTTCCAGTGTTTCCCAAACGTTCCTTTCTTTCTAAATTGCAGGCGACATATTCTGTGGGTAGAAAAGTGTACAACATGCGTTAATTTTGCTATGTATTATATTAAGTGAATTTCATGCTTCATTGCATCAAAAGGTACTGAAAATATTGAGGCAGAAGCAAACAGAAAAGCGAATTACTCGTTTGACGCAAGCACGTCTTCACCTGAGTACAACCGCCATGTAGTGTCTGAAAATTTGAACTAGGAACTATGTTTCTGCGAAAAGAGAGCAAATAAAGGTATGATGTGTTTTAACTGTAATCATCTCAGCAATGTGAATGCTAATCTAAGTCAGAAAATCTGGTTCTGCTCGAAATATGAAAGCAAATAATTAGGTCTAAAGCTAAATGAATACAGATCCACTACGGAAATTATTTCAGTGCTACTTCAGGAGATATGGCACTTAAAAATTAATACAGCGTGAAGCATTTAGTGCTTTGGAAGAACTCAATAGCGGTAAGATCCAAAGAAAATCGAATGAAAACGAAAATGTTTGTGCAAATCTTTGCAAAATGGTTCAAATCGCTCTGAGCACTATGGGACTTAACATCTGAGGTCATCAGTCCCCTAGAACTTAGAACTACTTAAACCTGACTAACCTAATGACATCACACACATCCATGCCTGAGGCAGGATTCGAACCTGCGACCGTAGCGGTCGCGCGGTTCCAGACTGTAGCGCCTAGAACCGCTCGGCCACACTGGCCGGCAAAACTTTGCAAAAAGTGTTCAAAAGAAAAGAATGGTGTCGTATGTGTGTGCTGCGAAAGCACATTTCATTATCGATGTGGCAAACTAGACCCATCACTAAAGAATAATGTAAATTGGGTACGAGTGTGGAAGTCTGAATTGTGCAGACTCAATAAGAACAGCAGTCCAAATCTTTCCGACGCTTCTGATATAAACATCGCAAATAAGTGCTCGCCAGTCATACAAGTGAAAAACAGATCAAAAGATTATAGTGTTTACAGTGACGAAACCCTTTCATCACAATTTATAGGTGAAGGCACGCTTAACCGGCGTACGACAGACATTCAAATAAGTGGTACTAAGGTGAATAACAGCTCTGAAGATAATCAGTCCGATCAACACGCAGCTACTACCCAACACCATCACCCACTATCTCAAAGCTCCAAGGAAGAAAAATCAAGAAGAAAACTGATGCTTATTGCCGACAGCCATTGGCGCGGAATCGCCTCTCATATACCAAATGAGGCATCTACAACGATTGCTGCTACGGGATTCATCAAACCAGATGCAGGTTTAAATGAACTGAGGAAACACGCAAACTCAGCAGAAGTCGGCAAGTTATCCACAAATGATTACGTTGCGCTAATTGGAGGATCGAACGATATCTTTAAAACGAAACATCAAATGCCTGTCAGGAACTAAAGAAATGTTTGAGTCACTTAACTCACACTAATGTTGTTGTTCTCAACATCCCACATCGTTATGATCTACCACAATGGTCATGCCTGTCAGGAACTAAAGGAATGTTTGGGTCACTTATACTAATATTGTTGTTCTCAACATCCCACATCGTCATGATCTATCACAATGGTCATGCGTGGATCATGAAATAAGTGCAGCTAATGAGCAATATGAATCAGTTGCTAAATACTTCAAAAACATTACTATAGTGAATATAAACAATATTGGCCACCGATTTCACACGAATCATGGACTGCATCTAAATAGCCTAGGAAACGACTTGTAACGAATAAAGAGCTAATTGTAATAGGAAATAAGCCTCAAGAGATAATCCCGCCGTCAGTATCGTTAGACAAACATCATCGGTCTGTTTCTAAGGCTTTTTAGGCCTAATGTTAAGACTGGTGATAATCCAAGGTGTAATAATTTATCAAACAGTCTTAGTTTATGGGGAGATGCTAAGCTATCGAAGTGTAGCTACTAAAACAAGAAATACCAGTAGCAGTAAACTCTGTGCGTTCGCCAAAACATCAGTGATTTCAGAAACAAACTGGAGCTTCCAAATCTCGACATTATTGACACTAAATCTGTAAACCATGCACAAGTAATATGTCTTACAGAACACCAAGTGACAAGTGGAACTGAAATGCCTCAAACTGATGGACACTCATTAGCAGTCAGCTATTGTAGATCCATAAAGGAAAAAGGATGCACTGCAGTCTATGTTAAAACTAATGTAGAATATAAATCCCTAGACATAAGTACTTACAGTCTAGATTCTCACTTTGGAGCCTGTGGAATCGAAATTACTACAAATAACAAGTCAATTATAAATTGGCAGTTTACAGGGCCCCTGCAAGGAAAATATGTATCTTTCTTAACCATATGGAACAACTTTTGAACCAAATATATTAAAAACACAAGGATTTAATTATCATGGATGATTTTAATACTAACTTCTTAACTACAAATAGCAGCTGAAGAGAACTAGAACACCTGATGCAACCATTTAACCTAATCTCAGTACTTAACTTTCACACTAGAGCTACTAGTACTTGGAAGAACAAAAGAGATACAGAGGCAGCAGTATCATTGTTAAGTCAAATTCTGAATGGTGTGTCATATCATGATGGTCAGCTGCTTAGAGTAAACGATATCAAACTGTGTGATAAACTTAAACACTCCTTTAAGACTGTCAGTCCAGTCAAAAATGATAACTTAGAAATCTTTAGACTTCTCTTACAGAAGTTCGACTGGACCCCTGTATTTATGTAGAGGAATATTAATGAAAAATTTAATCTGTTCTCTAATGCATTTCTGTCATTACTTGAAACTGTATTTCCAAAAATAATCTTGAGAAACAATCCTCATGCCGCAAAACGGAAACGTTGGATTACTAAAGAGATCAGAATTTCCTACCGAAAAAAAGAAATTTATTAGAATCCCTAACGTTATATAATGGTCCCATCAAAAAGGACTATAGATTGTACTGTAATACTGTAGAAAGAGTAATAAAAAAACCAAAACTATGTACATAACATCTGAAATTGAGAAATCAAACAACAAATCGAAAATCATCTGGCAAGTTATAAAAAGGGAGAGTGCTAAAAAAATATAGTACATGACTCACATAGAATTAATTCAGGATGGAAATATTGTAAAAAATTCTGAGGAAATTGCTAGTATCTTCAATAAGTATTTTTAACAGCTGCAGAAAAAATTGGCTGTGAAGGCTCAATGGATGATGCGATAGCCCTTCTGCATAAAGTTAATAATGCCAGAGTTTGCCAGATGCAGATAACCCCCATAAGAATTAGTGAGAGCAATAAGATAATCAGAGTGATGAAGTAAAAAAACTCTTGTGGGGTTGATAATATTTCAACTAAGATGGCTTCAAATGGCTCTGAGCACTATGGGACTTAACTTCTGAGGTCATCAGTCCCCTAGAACTTAGAACTAGTTAAACCTAACAAACCTAAGGACATCACAAACATCCATGCCCGAGGCAGGATTCGAACCTGCGACCGGAGCGGTCTTGCGGTTCCAGACTGCAGCGCCTTTAACCGCACGGCCACTTCGGCCTGCGCCGTTCTTTAAGATTAACTATTTACGTATTGTAATGTACCTGACCAGCGCCAAAAATTCGTTTCAGTCACATGGATCGTTCTTAGTGTATAATTAATACAAAATTTCTTGTAATTTGAATAGCAGAATATTCGGTATTCCTTCAAACTCATCTCCTCTTAAGTGACTGCATTGGTTCAAATGGCTCTGAGCACTATGGGACTTACCATCTGTGGTCATCAGTCCCCTAGAACTTAGAACTACTTAAACATAACTAACCTAAGGACATCACACACATCCATTCCCGAGGAAGGATTCGAACCTGCAACCGTAGCGGTCACGCGGTTCCAGACTGAAGCACGTAGAACCGCACGGCCCCACCAGCCGGCTTAGTGATTGCATTAAGAGAGGTTATCGAAAGCTGTTAGAAAAGGCCTTCGAAGATGTACCAACCATCATCGTCCTCTTGCGGATTACTCACCTGTTGATCCTCTGTTCCCAGACGTCAGATTTCGTTTCTTACAGAAACTGTTTCGTCGCCCAGTAAAGAATTGATTAACGAAAAGGGGCAGCAGAGAAGCTACATACCAATGATTTTCTGTATAGTCTGACAATGTATGTGTTTATAAATGGATACATAAATGAGAGGTAGCCCTATAAGAAGTTTCCTAAACTGAAAGAATAATAAATCCACTGGGAGAGCAGTGGACTTGCTGTAGCACAAGTCAAAAGAACAAAAGTTCACACAATCAGTAACTTCTTCAGAATAATAACCAATCACTAAAGAGAGCGCAGAAATGAATTACTATGAACCACTGTTGCCAAAGACGCTAGTCATGGATCAAGAATGTGGTCACAGTAACAGGGGTTGGACAATAGAACTTACCATCCTACATGTCGATTTGCAGCGCCGGTATCTCGTGGCGCAAATGTAGCGGCAACCATCATAGTTGCAGCGTGCTTCGCATTGGTATACATCACGAGCAGTTCGCGGATGGCTAACGCAAGACTGCTCCCAAGGTAATGGAAGACAACACTTGCCACAAAATAGCGGTAGTTGCTGGACGATGAACGTCACTATGTCGACACCTTTAGAACCTGCTGCGGAGTGGGTTGAAGAGCTGCTCTCCGTAGTACTTAAAGACTCAGTCGATGAACTACAGTGCACCTCCTCGGTATACGAAAAGGTCCTTGCAGCCAACCTAACAAAGGTTGGAGGTATAACCGATCCTGCTGTTCTGGCCTACTGGAGTGGCCAAATTCCTGCATTCATGTTCGATGTCCCGAACTGTCGCGGATTCCCAAAACGTAGAAGAGCCGGGCCAAATTGTCCTACCGCCTCCAACCGATGGTGTTCCATGCAAACATACCCTGCAGACCTGGAAAAATTACTTTAATCGTATTAAATGTGTAATTAAAATCGACGACTTCTCAGTTAATTAACTGATTAGTCTCATTATCGTATCAGCTTCCTTGCTACTTTATTGGGAGTGCGAATCGTGATCAGAATTAAAGGATTAGTTTTGCTACTGTTTCTTCCTATGCGGTAGAAATTGGTCTGGACAAATGCTGTGGCGACGTCACGTAAGTTATGTGTTTATTAAAGTCACTGCCTTACGCTATGAATAAATTGTTGAAAAACCTATTTGGGCATAAGTTGCTGTTACTCTTTTGCCTAGCCGTAGGACAGCTATTCTCAATTGTGTTGGCTTCAAATGCATAACTCATTTCGCAGTTCTGCCCGTATAACAGTCTTCCCGTATGTGCTTAATGATTTTCTACTTCCCTGGAATAACTATTAATTTTTCTGTGTAGCGAAAGATAAAGGAGAGACCATCTGAGTACAAAGCGCTTTACTAAACGTGGTCCTGTTTGAGGTGGTATCCTCTCGCCTTCCTCCTACCCCTGAACTGACTTACCTTGCCCTTTACAGAGGACCGACAGTTCAATCTGGACTCGCTATTTTTGACATTAAAAATCGTTGCTAAATGATTTTTTGAGTCATCAGTCTTGTAACTAGTTTGATGGGGTCCACCACGAATTCCTCTCCTGTGTCAGCGTCTTCATCTCAGCGTAGCACTTGCAATCTGTGTCCTCAATTATTTGGCGGATGTATTTCAATCTCTGTCTTCCTCTATAGTTTTTTGCCCTCTACGACCCCCTCTAGCACCATGTAAGTTATTCCCTCACGTCGTATCACCTGCCCTTTCATCCTGTTCCTTCTCCTAGTCAGTCTTTTCCATATATGTCTTTCCTCTCCGATTCTTCGCAGAACTTCCTCATTCCTTCCTTACCTTATCAGTCCACCTAATTTTCAACATTCGTCTGTAGCACTATATCTCAAAAGCTTCGATTCTCTTCTGTTCCGGTTTTCCCACAGTCCATGTTTCACTACCATGCTCCAAACTTACAATCTCAGGAATTCCTTCCTCAAATTAACGCCTATATTTGATAGTAGTAGACCCCTCTTGTCCAGGAATGACATTTTTGTCAGTACTAGTCGGCTTTTGATGTCCTTATTGCCCTATCCGTCATTGGTTATTTTCCTGCGTAGATAGTAAATTTCCTTAACTTCATCCACTTCGTGACCATCAATCCTGATGTCAAGTCTCTCGCTGTTCTCATTTCTGATCATGCTCATTACTTTCGTCTTTCTTTGATTTAGTCTCAGTCCGTTTCTGTACTCATTAGACCATTACTCCTTTCAGCAGATTTTGTAATACTTCTTGACTTTCACTAAGGATAGCATTGATATCATCGAATCGTATCTTTGATATTCTTTCACCTTGAATTTAAATTCCACTCCTGAACCGTTCTTTTATTTCCATCATTGCTTCTTCGATGTACATATTGAACAATAGGTGCGAAAGACTACATCCCAGTCTTACACCATTTTTAATCTAAGCACTTCGTACTTGGTCGTCCACTATTACTATTTCCTCGTGGCTCTTCTGCCTATTGTATATTGCCAGTCTCTCTCTATAACTTACCCCCATTTTTCTTAGCATTTCGGACGTCTTGTACTATTTTACACTGTCGAACGCTTTTTCCAGATCGACAAATCCTATGAATGTGTCGAGTCTTCCTTCCATTATCAACCGCAACGTCTGAATTGCCTCCTCATCTAACACATCCTCAGTTTCCTTTTCCATTCTTCTATATATTATTCTTGTCAGCAACTTGGATGCATGACCTGCTAAGCTGATTGTTCGCTAATTGTCGCACTTCTCAGCTCTTGTGGTCATCGGAGTAGTGTGGATGATATTTATTGGAAAGCGAGAGGGTACGTCGCCAGACCTAGACTTCCATTCCTCTTCAATGCACTGCCTACTGAGCTATTCCGTTATGCCGTATCTATACCTTTAGAGAACTTCAACCCTATCTCGTCATTCCGTAGTACTTTCGTATCCCAGTTCTTTGCGCATTGATTCTTCCTGACTAATGTCTTAAACTTCAGCCTACTCTTCATCACTACTACATTGTGATCTGAGTCAATATGTGCTCCTGGGTACGCCGTACAATCCAGTATCTGATTTCGGAATCTCTGTCTGACCATGATGTAATCTAATTGAAATCTTCCCGTACCTCCCGGTCTTTTCCAAGTATATCTCCTCCTCTTGTGATTCTCACTATTACTAGCTGAAATTTATTACAGACTCAATTAGTCTTTCTCCTCTTTCATTCCTTGTCCCAAGCCCATATCCTGATCTGACTTCTTCTACTAATCTTGCCCATACAACTCCATTCCAGTCCGCGATGACTATTAGAGTTTCATCTCCTTTTACGTACTTCATTACACATTCAGCATCCTCGCATACTTTCTCTATCTCTTCAGCTTTCGATGTCGGCATATATACCTGAACTATCATTGTCGCATGGGTTTGCTTTCGATTCTGATAAGAACAAACCTATCACTGAGCTGTTCACAGAAACATACTCTCCGCACTACCTTTCTATTCACTACGAACCCTACTCACGTTACACCATTTCCTGCTGCTGTTGATGTTACCCTATACTCATCTGACCAGAAATTCTTGTCTTCTTTCCATTTCACTTCACTGACACCTACTATATCCAAATTTAGTCTTTGCATTTCCCTTTTCATATTTTTTAGTTTCCCTCCCGGAGATCCGAAAGGAAAATACTCCGGAATATTTTTGCCAACGGAAAGATCATCATGATACTCTGAATTACAGGCCACATGCCGTGTGGATACACGTTACGTGTCTTTAACGCAGTGGTTTCCATAACCTTCTGCATCCTCATGCCATTGATCATTGCTGATTCTTCCGCCTTTAGGGGCAGATTCCCACCCCAAGAGCAAGAGAGTGCCCTGAACCTCTGTCTGCTCCTCCGCCCTTTTTGACAAGGCCGTTGGCAGAATGAGGGTGATTTCTTATGTCGGAAGCATTGGGAAGCCAATGCTGATTATTAACCAAAATTTAAGAGGTGGCGTGTTCCCGAGTTCGGGACCGAGGCCGTTTTCATTACTAATAAATGACGATAGCCGTAGACGATGATATGTGGGACGTAGAAATCCTACTACTGGCTGGAGGTTGAAGGCCAGCCTTATATATGTGGAGCCTAGCGCTTAACAACAGAGCCACCGAGCACGTTTACAGCATTAATTGACTTCGATTACCTTATATATTGTAATAGACACTGTTCCCGCCTGCATTCTGTTTTACTTCTTTTTGTTCATTCATATGATTTTCCATTAGTTCCATTAGAACTACTGACAGCCCTGGGAGAGCCAGTCCTGACAAAACTCCACCATCGGGTGAGCAAGTTATATGAGACAGGCGAAATTCCCTCAGACTTCAAGAAGAATATAATAATTCCAATCCCAAAGAAACCAGGTGTTGACAGATGTGAAAATTACCGAACTATCAGTTTAAAGAGCCACAGCTGCAAAATACTAACGCGAATTCTTTACAGACGAATGGAGAAACTGGTAGAAGCCCACCTCGGGGAAGATCTGTTTGGATTCCGTTGAAATGTTGGAACACGTGAGGCAATACTGACCCTACGACTTATCTTAGAAGCAAGATTAAGGAAAGGCAAACCTACGTTTCTAGCATTTGTAGACTTAGAGAAAGCTTTTGACAATGTTGACTGGAATACTGTCTTTCAAATTCTGAAGGTGGCAGGGTCAAAATACAGGGAGCGAAATGCTATTTACAGTTTGTACAGAAAGGAGATGGCAGTTATAAGAGTCAAGGGGTATGAAAGGGAAGCAGTGGTTGGGAAGGGAGTGAGACAGGGTTGTAGCCTCTCCCCGATGCTATTCAATCTGTATATTGAGCAAGCAGTAAAGGAAATGAAACAAAAGTTCGGAGTAGGTATTAAGACCCATGGAGAAGAAATAAAAACTTTGAGGTTCGCCGATGACATTGTAATTCTGTCAGAGACAGCAAAGGACTTGCAAGAGCAGTTGAACGGAATGGACAGTGTCTTGAAAGGAGGGTATAAGATGAACATCAACAAAAGCAAAACGAGGATAATGGAATGTAGTCGAATTAAGTCGGGTGATGCTGCGGGTATTAGATTAGGAAATGAGACGCTTAAAGTAGGAAAGGAGTTTCGCTATTTGGGGAGCAAAATAACTGATGATGGTCGAAGTAGAGAGGATCTAAAATGTAGACTGGCAATGGCAAGGAAAGCGTTTCTGAAGAAGAGAAATTTGTTAACATCGAGTATTGATTTAAGTGTCAGGAAGTCGTTTCTGAAAGTATTTGTATGGAGTGTAGCCATGTATGGAAGTGAAACACGGACGATAAATAGTTTGAACATGAAGAGAATAGAAGCTTTCGAAATGTGGTGCTACAGAAGAATGCTGAAGATTAGATGGGAAGATCACATAACTAATGAGGAATTACTGAATAGGATTGGGGAGAAGAGAAGTTTGTGGCACAACTTGACAAGAAGAAGGGACCGGTTGGTAGGACGTGTTCTGAGGCATCAAGGGATCACCAATTTAGTATTGGAGGGCAGCGTGGAGGGTAAAAATCGTAGAGGGAGACCAAGAGATGAATACGCTAAGCATATTCAGAAGGGTGTAGGTTGCAGTAGGTACTGTGAGATGAAGCAGCTTGCACAGGATAGAGTAGCATGGAAGGCTGCATCAAACCAGTCTCAGGACTGAAGACCACAACAACAACAACAATTTCAATTACTCTTTCTTTTTGGCTATACCGACAGCCTGTCGCTGAATTCTCGAAATTTTTTTGTGTTGTCTACTTGATCAGGAAAATAAAAACTGAACAACAGCCTAGAATTGGTCGCACGTCTTGTGTGTGACTTCCTTTATAGGTGAAACATGGACGATAAATACACTCCTGGAAATTGAAATACGAACACCGTGAATTCATTGTCCCAGGAAGGGGAAACTTTATTGACACATTCCTGGGGTCAGATACATCACATGATCACACTGACAGAACCACAGGCACATAGACACAGGCAACAGAGCATGCACAATGTCGGCACTAGTACAGTGTATATCCACCTTTCGCAGCAATGCAGGCTGCTATTCTCCCATGGAGACGATCGTAGAGATGTGGATGTAGTCCTGTGGAACGGCTTGCCATGCCATTTCCACCTGGCGCCTCAGTTGGACCAGCGTTCGTGCTGGACGTGCAGACCGCGTGAGACGACGCTTCATCCAGTCCCAAACATGCTCAATGGGGGACAGATCCGGAGATCTTGCTGGCCAGGGTAGTTGACTTACACCTTCTAGAACACATTGGGTGGCACGGGATACATGCGAACGTGCATTGTCCTGTTGGAACAGCAAGTTCCCTTGCCGGTCTAGGAATGGTAGAACGATGGGTTCGATGACGGTTTGGATGTACCGTGCACTATTCAGTGTCCCCTCGACGATCACCAGTGGTGTACGGCCAGTGTAGGAGATCGCTCCCCACACCATGATGCCGGGTGTTGGCCCTGTGTGCCTCTGTCGTATGCAGTCCTGATTGTGGCGCTCACCTGCACGGCGCCGAACACGCATACGACCATCATCGGCACCAAGGCAGAAGCGACTCTCATCGCTGAAGACGACACGTCTCCATTCGTCCCTCCATTCACGCCTGTCGCGACACCACTGGAGGCGGGCTGCACGATGTTGGGGCGTGAGCGGAAGACGGCCTAACGGTGTGCGGGACCGTAGCCCAGCTTCATGGAGACGGTTGCGAATGGTCCTCGCCGATACCCCAGGAGCAACAGTGTCCCTAATTTGCTGGGAAGTGGCGGTGCGGTCCCCTACGGCACTGCGTAGGATCCTACGGTCTTGGCGTGCATCCGTGTGTCGCTGCGGTCCGGTCCCAGGTCGACGGGCACGTGCACCTTCCGCCGACCACTGGCGACAACATCGATGTACTGTGGAGACCTCACACCCCACGTCTTGAGCAATTCGGCGGTACGTCCACCCGGCCTCCCGCATGCCCACTATACGCCCTCGCTCAAAGTCCGTCAACTGCACATGCGGTTCACGTCCACGCTGTCGCGGCATGCTACCAGTGTTAAAGACTGCGATGGAGCTCCGTATGCCACGGCAAACTGGCTGACACTGACGGCGGCGGTGCACAAATGCTGCGCAGCTAGCGCCATTCGACGGCCAACACCGCGGTTCCTGGTGTGTCCGCTGTGCCGTGCGTGTGATCATTGCTTGTACAGCCCTCTCGCAGTGTCCGGAGCAAGTATGGTGGGTCTGACACACCGGTGTCAATGTGTTCTTTTTTCCATTTCCAGGAGTGTAGTTTAGACAAGAAGAGAATAGAAGCTTTCAAAATGTGGTGCTACAGAAGAAAGCTGAAGATTAGATGGGTAGATCACATAACTAGTGAGGAGGTATTGAATAGAATTGGGGAGAAGAGGAGTTCGTGGCACAACTTGACTAGAAGAAGAGATCGGTTAATAGAACATGTTCTGAGGCATCAAGGGATCACAAATGTAGTACTGGAGGGCAGGGTGGAGGGTAAAAATCGTAGAGGGAGACCAAGAGATGAATACACTTAGCAGATTCAGAAGGATGTAGGCTGCAGTAGGTACTGGGAGATGAAAAGGCTTGTACATGATAGAGTAGCATGGAGAGCTGCATCAAACCAGTCTCAGGGCTGAAGACCACACCAACAACAACATGATTTTTAAGCTATATTCCGTAATCAACTCCGCCATACCCGTCATAGATGCTGGTGGCGTGGCACCGAGATCGAGCCCACATTCCATTGCACCTCATTCCACTTTGGTAATAATTATTGAGTAATTATTTTATAGAAGAGGTAGTGAAGGAAACCTTTATTCAGTATTGTCTTTTTATGTAAATGATCTCATGAGCTAATGTGAGCTCTAATTACGCACCAGAGGAGTGTATGCAAAAAAGAATCGAGATGCAACAGGGCCAGTCTTACGGTAAAATCTGGCTGGAAAGGAGCATCTGGCGACGCCTCTGACGGTCGGGATCCGCTTGTGGAAGCTTCCACAACATTTGAGGAATCTTTATCACCCTTGCGAGGAAAGCCTTTGCTGGAAGAATGCGACCGCGAGTGAGCCAGAGCGGGAACGTTCGTAAAATAGTGAGCAGCAGTTTTACATCCTACAGGCACTCCTATTAGCTTCATATAAAAATATCTGTTCAGAACAATAGTTGCTCCCCACTGAGCAGATGCTGTAAGCACGGGAGCGTTTCCGTGACTTCCCTAAACTGCTCCAGGCAAGTGTCGGGGTGGTACCTTTGAAAGGGCACAGCCGGTTTCCTTCCCCATCCTCGAATCAGACCGAGCTTGTGCTGCACCTCCAGTGTCCCCGATGTCGGCGGGACATTAAGCTCTTATCTTCGTTTTTATTCTGCTGATTGGAGAGAGGGCGTTACGAAAGAGAACTCAACGGAAGTGTGAGAATGCTCGATGAAAACGACGTAACTGAGATGGTTATTTTGGAGCTAACCACGAGAACAGCTCCAGGGAAGCTACCACATTCCGTACTTTCTCATGTTCTATTACGTTGACAGCAGATTTTGCAGCATCTTACCAACATTAGAGAAATTTAGAAATGAAAATTACTTATCGCGACACAATGGCCCTCAGAGATTTTGGTCCACAGTCAGGAAGCGAAGCACTAGTGCGTCAATATCTTATAATGATCTCGTGTAGCAGGAAGAAGATTTTCCTGTTACTACTTTGGTACCAGGCATAAGCGCAATTGGGGAAGTGCTTTATAAAGTATTGTTTTAGGAAGCCACCGCGCCTCAAAGCAAATGGTGTTTTCTCTCCAGAGATAAATCTGTTTTGATCGACTAAAAATTATTTCGAGCAGGTAGTTCACGAGCCCACGTGAATGTAAACGGTTGCGAAAGCACACTTGACCTCTTAGCAACAAATAATCCTGAGTTAATAACGAGCATCAAAACGGATACAGGGATTAGTGCACACAGGGTTGTCGTAGCGACATTGAATTTTGTAACCCCCAAATCCTCCAAAAATAAACAAAATGTATAATTATCCAAAAAGCAGATAAAAAATAACTTCATGCCTTCCTGAGATACGATGTCCACTCCTTCAAAATTAATAGCGCACTGTAGGTGTAGACCAGATGCGGCTTGAATTCAAAGAAATAGTATCGGCAGCAATTGAGAGACTTATACCAAATAAATTAAGAAATGATCCTCCTTCGTACACAAAATGGGACAGAACATTCTTGCAGAAACAATGAAAAAAACATGTCAAATTTAAACAGACGCAAAATCTTCTAGATTGACAGTCTTTTACCGAAGCTCAAAATTAACGTGGACTTCAGTGGGAGATGTTTGTAATAGTTTCTGCAACGAAACTTTGTCTCGAAACCCATCAGAAAACCCAAAGACATTCTGGTCGTATGTGAAATATGCTAGCGGCCAGACACAATCAATGGCTTCTTTGCTCGATAGCAATGGAGATACAATCGAAAGCAGTGCTGCCAAATCAGAGTTATTAAACACTGCCTTCCGAAATTTCTTCACCAAAAAGGATGAAGTAAATATTTCAGAATTCTAATTAAGAGTAGTTGCCAACATGAGTAACGTAGAAGCAGATATCCTGGGAGTAGTGAAGCAACTTACGTCACTTAATAAAAGCAAGTCTTCTGGTCCAAAATGTATACCAATTAGGTTCCTTTCAGAGTATGCTGATGCAACAGCTTCATACTTAACAATCATATACAACCGTTTGCTCGACGAAAGATCTGTACCAAAAGACTGGAAAGTTGCACAGGTCACACCAATATTCAAGAAAGGTAGTAGGAGTAATACACTAAATTAAAGGATCATATCATTTACGTCGATATGCAGCAGGATTTTGGAACACATATTGTGTTCGAAGTTCATGAATTACGTCAAAGAAAACGGTCTGTTGACACAGTCAAGACGGATTTAGAAAAATCGTTCTTGTGAAATACAACTAGCTCTTTACTCGCACGAAGTGTTGAGTGCTATTGACAAGGGATTTCAAATTGAATCCGTATTTCTGGGTTTCCAGAAGGCTTTTGTACTGTGCCACACAAGTGGCTCATTGTGAAATTGCGTGCTTATGGAATATCATCTCAGTTATGTGACTGGATTTGTGATTTCCTGTCAGAGAGGTCACAGTTCGTAGTGACTGACGGAAAGTCATCGAGTAAAACAGAAGTGACATCAGGCGTTCCCCAAGTTAGTGTTATGGACCCTTTGCTGTTCCTTATCTATATAAACGATTTGGGAGACAGCCGTCTTAGGTTGTTTGCAGATGACGCTGTCGCTTATCGACTATTAAAGTCATCTGAAGAACAAAACATCTTGTAAAGCTATTTAGAAAAGATATCTGTATGTAGCGAAAATTGGCAATTGACCGAAATAACAAGAAGTGCGAGGTCATCCTCATGAGTGCTGAAAGGAAACCGTTAAACTTCGGTTACTCTATAAGTCAGTCAAATCTAAGGGCAGTAAATTCAACGCATTACAATTACGAACAACTTAAATTGGAAGGAACACATAGAAAATGTTGTGGGCAAGGCTAACCAAAGACTGAGTTTTATTGGCAGGGCACTTAGAAAATATAACAGATCTACTAAACAGACTGCCTACACCACGCTTGTCCACCCTCTTTTAGAATACTGCTGCGCGGTGTGGCATCCCTACCAGATATGACAGACGGAGTACATCGAAAATGTTCAAAGAAGGGCAGCGCGTTTTGTATTATCGGGAAATAGGGGAAGAGTGTCACTGAAATGATAAAGGATTTGGTGTGGACGTAATTAAAACAAAAGCGTGTTTCGTTACGGAGGAATCTTCTCACGAAGCTCCTATTACCAACTTTCTCTTACGAATAAGAAAATATTTTGTTTACGCCGACCTACGTAGGGACAAACGACCACCGGGATAAAATAAGGGAAATCAGAGCTCGCACGGAAGGGCATAGGTGTTCGTTCTTTCCGCGGGCTGTCGAGATTGGAATAATAGAGAATTCTGATGGTGGTTCGATGAACCCTCTGCCAGGTACTTAAACGTGATTTGCAGGGTGTCCATGTAGATGTAGACACATCTTGGATCTACCTAACGAAAACGCTTCTTTAACGTTCTTAACCATTGTGATGCTCGTGATTTTTGTAAACAACAAGCAGGTAGCAGCAGGGCTCCAGTCTTTAGCTCATGTAATATCAAGATAAGAGCGTCTGAGCCAAGATAAGAGCGTTTAAGTCGGGGGTCCGTTAGCACATAATGTGGACATACAGCAAGGAGGTGGTGTTAGTTACCGCACTCTCTCGGCCTACTTCACAGGGCGTAGCACCCTATGGTGCGCTCTAATCCCTGAATTTATTCCCCTTCATTCTTATTCCATTCTTTTAAATATCACACGACTAATTGTCCGTAGAAATGGATGCTTGCTTTCACTGCCTTAATTCGTTTCGTTAGATCTTAATTTTTCTGTTTCATAACTCTACGAATTTTTAGGATTTTTACAGTCTGTGAAGTGTTTTATCTGTCAGTCTGTCAGTCTTCCGCTTTATAGCACTACACTTAAGGTGCCCTTAACATCAGTGCAATTTTTCGGTTTTATTTTACTCTTAAAATCACATACGAAGTCCCTGGCGATGTTTGTTATTTAGTCTGTAAATGTGGGACAAACATGCCCAAAATATTCATTTGCCTTTCCTTATCCACTTAATTTTTTACTTCCAGTCGTAAACATTCGCCCTAACTTCACGAATCATTTTCATCGACGAAATTTATCTTTTTCGGTTATTTCCTGACGTATTGCTACGAATTGCAGTAGTATCCACATATCTTCATATTATAGTATTAGTAGTAAGCTATGTAAGTATTTGGATGCAAATCATCCGGAATAAAAAATTATAATCGTGTGATAATGGTAAAAATAATAGTAAGAAAGGTTCAGATATGATGCTGTATCTATGTAATAGCTCATAGAAGTCTATAGAAGAATATCGAAATAGATGGTAACACATATAATGGTCAATCGACAGTAGTGCAGATTCTTAAGACACGTCTGATAGCTTTTGGTCCGTGGAACAAAACTGAAGTAGTTGCCATGTTACCCGAATATACAAGGTGGTCCATTGATAATGACAGCGCCAAATATCTCACGAAATAAGCATCAATCGAAAAAACTGCAAAGAACGAAACTCGTCTAGCGTGAAGGGGTAAACCAGATGGCGCTACGGTTGGCCCGCTAGATGGCGCTGCCATAGGCCAAACGGAACCCCCATTTTTATTACACATTCGTGTAGTAAGTAAAGAAATATGGGTGTTTTAGTTGCACCAGTTTTTTCGCTTTGTGATAGATGGCGCTGTAATAGTCACAAACGTATAAGTACGTGGTATCACGTAACATTCCGACAGTGCGGACGGTATTTGTTTCGTGATAAATTACCCGTGTTAAAATGGACCGTTTACCAATTCCGGAAAAGGTCGATATCGTATTGATGTATGGCTATTGTAATCAAAATGCCGACCGGACGTGTCCTATGTATGCTGCTCTATATCCTGGACGACATCATTCATGTGTCCGGACCGTTCGCCGGATAGTTACGTTTTTTTAAGGAAACAGGAAGTGTCGAGCCACATGTGAAACGTCAACCACGACCTGCAACAAATGATGATGCCCAAGTAGGTGTTTTAGCTACTATCGCGGCCAATCCGCACAGCAGTAGCAGACAAATTGCGCGAGAATCGGGAATCTCAAAACCGTCGGTGTTGAGAATGCTACATCAACATTGATTGCACCCGTACCATAGTTCTATGCACCAGGAATTGCATGGCGACGACTTTGAACGTCGTGTACAGTTCTGCCACTGGGGACAAGAGAAATTACGGAACGATGAAAGATTGTTTGCACGCGTTCTATTTAGCGACGAAGCGTCATTCACCAACAGCGGTAACGTAAACCGGCGTAATATGCACTATTGCGCAACGTAAGATCCACGATGGCTGCGACAAGTGGAACATCAGCGAACTTCGCGGGTTAATGTATGGTGCGGCATTATGGGAGGAAGGATAATTGGCCTCCATTTATCGATGGCAATCTAAATGGTGCAATGTATACTGATTTCATACGTAATGTTCTACCGATGTAACTATAAGATGTTTCACTGCATGACAGAATGGCGATGTGCTTCCAACATGATGGATGTTCGGCACATAGCTCGCGTGCGGTTGAAGCGGTATTGAATAGCATATTTCATGACAGGTGGATTGGTCGTCGAAGCACCAAACCATGGCCCGCACGTTCACTGGATCTGACATCCTCGTATTTCTCTCTGTGGGGAAAGTTGAAGGGTATTTTCTATCGTGATCCACCGACAACGCCTGACCACTTGCGTCAGCGCATTGTCATTGCATGTGCAAACATTACGGAAGGCGAACTACTCGCTGTTGAGAGGAATGTCGTTACATGTATTGCCAAATGCATTGAGATTGACGGACATAATTTTGAGCATTTATTGCATTAATGTGATATTTACAGGTAATCACGCTGTAACAGCATGCGTTCTCAGAAATGCTAAGTTCACAAAGGTACATGTATCATATTGTAACAACCGAAATAAAATGTTCAAACGTACCTACATTCTGTATTTTAATTTAAAAAACCTACCTGTTACCAACTGTTCGTCTAAAATTTTAAGCCATATGTTTGTGACTATTACAGTGCCATCTATCACAAAGCGAAAAAACTGGTTCAACTAAAAAATTCATATATCTTTACGTACTACACGAATATGTAATAAAAATGAGGGTTCGTATTTAAAAAAAACGCAGTTGTAGTTGATATCCGTTTGACCTATGCGAGCGCCGTCTAGCGGGCCAACCATAGCGCCATCTGGTTTCCCCCTTCAGGCAAAACAGGTTTCGTCTTCGTAGTTTTTTTCGTTTCACGCTTATTTTGTGAGATATTTGGCCCGGTCACGATCAATGGATCATCCTGTATATACTGTCACAGGATATGGAAATGAGTATAGTTTGGCTGGGACGTATGTACGTCTGGGCTTTTTCATAAGTTTTGTTTCATTAAACAACAATTTACAATACCAGAGCACATATAAATACAACAAACCCTGCATTCAGCCTCTTGGTGAAATTAACTTAAAACAACAAATGCCAAATAAAAAAATCAATTATTTGCCCCACAGTAAAAAATAACATGAGCTACAAAGTGGGTAACAATAATACACAATAACACCTTATCCTAAGGTACAGGCATACCGTATACAGATAAAACCCTATTGCTTCTGCCTATAAATGACTTTGCAAGAGGACACAAAAATAAAATAGCAACAAGCGGAATGGCTCACTAAAAAGGTCTACAGTCCATGTAACTACCAACTCCACCACAGTACTCCAGACAGCTAACATACAAGTACAACACAATCCATACACACGCTCAATGCGCTATCGAATCTATAAGGGATATTCATAAAGAAGCAAAGCTACAATGACTTATCACCAAAATTTCATGACAGCCTCACAGTGTTTCTACATTCAAAACAATAATGGTACATTCAGCGAGCACCATGGCTTCGCTATGCAAATGCACTTCAATACAGTTACGTTAAAATCAGATTCATTCTAGCCTCACCATGCTTGTTTACAACAACAAATGATATCATACCGACTTCCCTGATCCAGCAGCAACGCCGCACTGTGTTGTGGTCAGTCGAAATTCTGACACCTACTAATGCCCACCAACTGCAATTATGGCACACACAAAAAGCACAGTCACTGTATACTCTGCTCTGTATTGCTGTAACCGAAAGCCTCCATCGTACTTCCTCGCTGTATCCGACCTTTCTTTTTCTCCTCTATGTGTCACTTGGCCTTTCTGCCATACATACTCAGAGCGACGGGCAGAATCGACAGTATATTGCGCAGATATGGCTTCAAGACTATTTATAAACTGGCAAAGAAGATCAGAGTGTGTCTCAGATTGGCAAAGCAGAAAAGGGACCCACGTGCAATGTCGGGAATATACTGTATACCAAGTACAGGTGGAAAAGCCAGTGTTACAATTACTGGATGATCAGACAGCAAAAGGATCGCCGAACATAAGCAGCATTGCAGATTGGGGCAGGTAGACAAATCAGCCGTGGCAAAGCACGCTCTGTGTGAGACCGATCAGACACTAAAATTCGCCGACACGAAGTTCTTGCTGTAGAGAAGAGCTATCACACCTGCATGTTCAGGGAAGCTGTAGAAATACAACAAGAAAGAAGAAAGCCTCCAGGTAAACTGATCCTGGAGTTCCATGCTGCAGAGAACGACCGTTGCAGATAGAAAAGGTAGAATCGCAATGGTAACGACCACGGGAAAGCTCTTGGATAGTGGCGCGCCAGGTAAAAGTAATCCGTAGCCGCGAGCTCCACTCCAGTCCATTACCAGCAATGGAGGGTGAAGCGGCGACAATGCCAGCCACTCGTGCTAGCGAAACGTTAGAAAAATTGTCGAAGAAACGGCCGAGGAATCCGACATCGAAGCCAAAAGGTAACTTTTCAACAAGTGGCCACGAAACCCTTAACAGTTACGTCAAAGATACATACACTATTGCCATTAAAATTACTACACCAAGAAAAAATGCAGATGATAAACGGGAATTCATTGGACAAATATATTATACTAGAACTCACATGTGATTACATTTTCACGCAGTTTGGGTGCATTGATCCTCAGACATCAGTACCCAGAACAACACCTCTGGCCGTAATAACGGCCCTGATACGCTTGGGCATTGAGCCAAACAGAGCTTGGAAGGCGTGTACAGGTACAGCTGCCCATATAGCTTCAACACGATACCACAGTTCATCAAGAGTGACTGGCGTATTGTGACGAGCCAGTTGCTCGCCTACCATTGACAAGAAGTTTTCAGTTAGTGAGAGATCTGGAGAATGTGCTGGCCAGGGTAGCAGTCGAACATTTTCTGTATCCAGAAAGGCCTGTGCAGGACCTGCAACATGTGGTCGTGCATTATCCTGCTGAAATGTAGGGTTTCGCAGGGACTGAATGAAATGTAGAGCCTCGGGTCGTAACAGATCTGAAATGCAACGTCCACTGCTCAAAGCGCCATCAATGCGAACAAGAGGTGACCGAGACGTGTAACCAATGGCACCCCATACCATCATGCCGGGTGGTATGCCAGTATGGCGATGGCGATTACATGTGCGTTCACCGCGATGTCGCCAAACACGGATGCGACCATCATTGTGCTGTAAACAGGACCTGGATTCATCCGAAAAAATGACGTTTCGCCATTCGTGCACCCAGGTTCGTCGTTGAGTACACCATCGCAGGCGCTCCTGTCTGTGATGCAGCGGCAAGGGTAACTGGAGGGATGGTCTCCGAGCTGATAGTCAATGCTGCTACAAACGTCGTCGAAGCGTTCGTGCAGATGGATGTCGTCTTGCAAACGTCCCCATCTGTTGATTCAGGGATCGAGACGTGGCTGCACGATACGTTACAGCCATGCGGATAAGATGCCTGTCATCTCGACTGCTAGTGATACGAGGTCGTTGGGATCCAGCACGGCGTTCCGTATTACCATCCTGAACCCACCGATTCCATATTCTGCTAACAGTCATAGGATCTCGACCAACACGAGCAGCAATGTCGCCATACGATAAACCGCAATCGCGATAGGCTACTATCCGACCTTTATCAAAGTTGGAAACGTGATGGTACGCATTTCTCCCGCTTACACGAGGCATCACAACAACGTTTCACCAGGCAACGCCGGTCGACTGCTGTTTTTGTATGAGAAATCGATTGGAAACTTTGCTCATGTTAGCCCGTTGTAGGTGTCGCCCCCGGCGCCAACCTTGTGTGAAGCTCTGAAAAGCTAATCATTTGCATATCACAGCAACTTCTTCGTGTCGGTGAAATTTCGCGTCTGTAGCACGTCACCATCGTAGTGTAGCAATTTTAATGGCCAGTAGTGTAATAATAAACTACCCCCGACGAGACACTGCCATGCATGCAGTCTTTCCTGCAGCGCTGCAGCTTTTTGGATGGGTTCGTAGACTCGCCTTTTCTTTTTCATGTGTGGCCTAACTGCTGTAACTATTCTCGCATGCCACTGTGCGCTAAAACTAGTCCACCTCCCGAGAATGGTAGGGTCGTCAGTTGCGGTCCGGCTTGGCGCACTCGCCTCTTTCGGTTGCTGGTCGTACAGGGTTTTCGTCCCGTTCGTCTCGTTCTAAACAGCATCATTCGTCACTGGCCCATTTTTCCATTTAGAACCGGAGGAACCGCTCTGGAGGCGGCTTAACGCATTGCGCTGCCGCCGAAGCCGGGAAGCGGCGTCCACAAAGCCGCCACGCACGCGCGTAGAGCAGGCGTGAGAAATTGTTAAGAGTGCCGGACGGCGGAAAAGCGAAGCTTTAATCTCGGGGAAAATAAATGAAAAACCAGTGCGCGCGCGCGGGAGGCCAGAGCAGTGGTGCCGCGCCGGTCCCCGCGGACGACCAGTAAATCAGCGGGGAGGGAAAGCATTGTCTCGCCGGAAACAATCGCTGCCGACCGCCGCGCCGCGCCCAACTTGCCGCCAACAAAAGAACGTACACAAGCGGTATGGCACCAGAAAATAGAGCCCCGCCAGAATTAAAAATACTGTACGCCGCGCAAGGAGCACAATACTCTAAGTGTAATATACTCGAGAGACTGCAGCGCGTTCCACTAGGCTGGTCAGAATCATTTTTTATGTCTTTATCTAAGCTTGAGGGGCGACTGCGCACAAGTTGGCCAAGAACTCGAAATAATCCAACAGACTCAGATGCAACAGCGTTGTAGTTTGTGTAAACAAAACCAGGAGTGCGGCGCAGAGAGAATCCCGGATCTGATAGCGCGTCATGAGCTGATGGGAATTTGTTTGAAAAATTACGAATTTCTGCAGCTTGAGAAGTAATCAGAGACGCCACTTTCCTTAATGAACTTTTTAGGCTAATGGTACGTGATCAATATACGCCCTCCTTCTCGGTCTGAGATTCTTATTTCACGTCTAATATCGGATGTCTCTCCATAGTCACAGTATTTTTTGTTTTCCTCTTTTCTTGTCTAAACATCATTGTACATCCCGATTCTAATATATAAAAATCCAAAAAAGCGTTTAAACAAATTAAATTCTAGTGTAAATCATTGTAAGAGTGATCACACAGGGCTCATGGACACAAATTCCCTCTCTCTCCCTCTCCCCACATCCTTCATATCCTCTCTTCGCACACTCACAAACACACACACACACACACACAAACAGAAGAAAACAAACAAATCTATTCTATGGTTTAGAATCTTGCATATAGTGCAGCAAAATATTTTTTATATCATTATTTGCCTAGTGGTTATAAAGTTAAATATACCTAGTATTAATAAAGTACATTATGTAGCAAGTTTTCCGTCATAGAGTGTGACCGAACACTAGCAGTTTTACGTGAATTCAGTTCGTGCTTTTGAGTGGCAACAAATTTCATGTAGCCGCTAGTTTTCTCATACCGCAGTTAGCTTACAAGACCGATGTTTTGTGACCAATTCGTCATATAATTGTTTACTGGATATGTTAATATCGTTTAAATGCACCACAAAACTTTTATACTGACTTACGAAATCTGTTGTTCCGCATTATTAGACGCTGCGCGCCACATCAGATGCTGTAGCTACCGTCTGCGTAATCGTGGGGCGTAATCTTGGCTGTAGCACAAATGTTAATTTTTATCCTTCTCAGAAGTTACCATTTTGCTCGAAAGATTCGCCCCATCACTCAATGGAGCCGTGGCAATGTTTTTATTTGGCCAAATAACGTTATCACCATCGTCTTTCTTTATGAACTGAACAGTGCACGTGCTAAATGGATTGTTGTTGAACAATTAAGGCGAACATCCATCAGTTCCGAGGTAACTGATGGATGCAGGGGCTCGATCGTAATATTTACCCCCTACTCCCGAAAACAATGCCTTAATCATAGTACTGCCTAGCTTCAATATCGTTTTGATACCTTGAATATAGTTAACTATTGAACAGATTATACTGCAGGCACATAGTTAGAGGTGATTGTGTCTTACCTTATTAACCCTCTCGAAGAACTACTATATCTGCATTTTTACGGTCGCCGAGCTCTGAAGAGCTAATTTAACTTCGCCTAATTTTGAAATTGACCGTGAATTTAAAAGCAAATATATTAACAGTGCTTTATACTCAGAACTCTAATTTGGAAACGAGCCATACTGGTTATAATACCATTTTTAGCAATCGTTTTCAAACTCTTTAATGTGTTGATTTATTGAAAATTGTTAACTGGATCGTGAACTTTCAGGTTGGAAAATTTACATCAGCAAATGGAAAACTAAAAGCGACCGATGCGAGGATCTTAAATTTATCCAGTTTGAACGATCTGCATTGTTAGCAGTATGTTCTGAAGTACTAAATTCTGAAAATATTATTAAGATTCTATATACGGTAGCTTCTGTACAGGTTATTAGTTATAAAACTTGATTAAGTATTTAGGATAGAACAACGATATTGCTTCACTTTGACCTATCGTGATTGTTTACTTATTTACAACATCGAAGTCTTGCCTGGGTGGTGTGCATCGTCGGCTGTATGAGGTAATTGCATCATCGGAGCGTTGGTGGAGAATGATCTCACACAGCTTCTTCTCGTCTCTGAAAAATTAATACACGCCAAGTAACATGACGCTTCCGAGAGCCACTGTTCCAGTAGCAGCCGTGGATCACAGACTTTCAGAGCGTCATTAAGTCTAGAAATTCTCGTTTCCGCAACTTGTTGATTTCAGGGACGACTTAATAGCGTGCACGTGAATAGCCACACCACTCTGGTGAAGATTCGACGCATCTTTTAACACCACAATAATTATACATCTGTTGCGCACGTCACCATGGAGTGCGCCAAGCTACTCGTGCTGTCCGTTCACTTGAGTTTCGCGGTATTAATTTTACTTCTAATTACCTCATTGTCTAAACTGCTGGAGCAGAGCCGTCGCTTTCTGTTAAAGAGGCAGATAATACATTTATTTATCATTTTAAATGAGTCCACCTATAAAAAGTAAAACATTTTACACGCCTACGAGGATGCCTCTTTTGCCAACCTCCACATATTGTTATAAGATTAATCGATCGATAGCTGTACGGAAAGCGATTTTGAAATAAATTATTATTAATGTGTTTGATTATAGTTGTTCCGTTACAATCTAACATTCTGCGTGGTGTCTGTTTGTTCTATATCGTGTCTCCCTACCACTTCCGCGCAACGACGCTCTGAGCGTGTTTTTAAGGGAATTGACTAGTTTGAACCTGGGACCTCTTGCTGGTAAGGAGACGTCAGACCACACATGATATGTAGAATTCAGAAGAGTTCAGTGAGACTAGCGATGATATAACCAAATACTTAATGATTTCAGCGTCAGCTCCACTGCACTCCCTGTAAAAGAATCTTAATACTAACTAAATTTAGTGGAAGGGGTTCAAGGCTTTCCTCTTTTTAGTTAGCTGGTAAAATAACGTCGAAAAAGCAGTTAAGTTTACCATTGGAAATTTTATTCTACTCACAAAACATTGTTTATAAATTGCACTATTGATAAAAGGAAATGTTTTAATACAGGATGGTAAAAACCAACTGCGTTCAACAAAAATGTGAACGAATATTGCCTGAATGGGTTTCCAAGTTCTACAATGGATCTAAGCATGACCTGTGCCATATCACATCTATAATCTAGGTTTAAATTAAGTTTCACAAAAGAGAAAACTATCAAAATGGTCTACAGCGACCCTCAATTATCTTAAATTACATATCTAACTTCTCGTAAATTACAGAGGCTGATGTGGCTTCTCAGTAACTATATAACTGAAAACTCATCGCGTTTCAGATTTTTACTTCAAGTGGCAAATGTGAACACCATGAGCTTTAATTGACGATCGACACTAGTATTACGCAAAAAGGGGGTGTAACAGATGAGACTTCTGCAGTTCTGAGTGAAGCTTTATGCGCTGTTATGCGGCATCGCGTGCGTTCATTACCTTTTTGGTGTTCGTCAGGTGGCGGCGGGCAGCACAGCTCCGCTCACCTCGCCGTCTCGGAAGCAACTCTCTCCTAACTTCTCCTTACTACAATTTACCGAAGTTGGTTTAAAAAAACTATCTGGCTGTGTTTTCATCTGACCAATCAGGGTCTCAATGTTAACCTTATGCTCCGCCTACAAAAATTCTGTCTATCCAATGGGAAACGTTATACTTTTCGTGGTGGGGCAATGTTTTTAAAGTTTGCAACGTAACAGAGACGCGAGTAAGTCTGACGCTAAAACTTGCAGCTGGTGTGGTCCTTTTTGTGTTATCTTCTATACTGTTCTTCTGGAGGGCTCTATCTTTTAACATGGGCTGGGAAGTGGTCCTGACGTAACAGAGACGCGCAAAAGTCTCACGCTAAAACTTGCGACTGGGGTGGCCCTTTTTGTGTTATCGTAAGATCTATACTGTTCTTCTGGATGGCTCTAGCTTTTAACATGGGCTGGGGCGGGTGGTCCTAACGGTTAGCTGGCGACGTGGGTGTCCGTGCCTTATCGTAGGGCCTTCCAGCTTAACACGGTTCTGCTCTCGGCTTCTGTTCTCGTTTCTCCCCTCGGATCTGCGTCTGTCTCACGGTGGGAAGGTATGACATGCATTTAGGCATTCTTGTGTTAGTGTGTGATATTCCATTTGCTCACTCATTACTCGTATTACTTTGGTTAATTTAAAGTCACGATTTATTCGGAGCTATGTGACATACCACTGGATTTCCTTATCATGTCAGGGTTTTCATGGAAGGTGTTGGATTTGCGTGACACAGTACATATCACCAACCTTTGAACTTAATTTTTGTACTGAAGTTAGGCAGTGATTGAATCGTTGTCCAAGCCAGTCAAAAATTATTCCGTTATCTAAATTTTGTTGCCTACTGTTCAGCTACATTATTCTGTTCTATGCTAGTTTGCATTCCTAATTTATATTTTTATAGTCTTCCACATTATTATCAAAAATATGTTTATATTGACAAGGGAAGAATATTTTTATTCTATTATAATAATTATTTTTTAATTATTTTCTTTCTTTATTTAATTGTGAAGTTTGTTTCTTAAGAAGTTTGTTATCGAAAGTGAGGAGTCTTTCACATCGATTTTCTTGGAAATATTGTTTTTATAAATGTAGTATTTAAGTAAAATCTATTCCTAACACATTTTCTAAATATCATGTACAAGTAAAATGTTTTTGTTTCTAGACACACATTTCAACATTGTTACACTAACAAATAAGAATTATGTCCAAGATTTGCTTTGACAAAGAAATATACATACACAAGTATTGAGATATTATCCTAACAAATGGTACAAATGTTAAAAAAAAGGGAAAACATCCAATAAGATAATTTTTTATTCTTTGTTTTTATAAGGAGAAAATAAGTAAAATATAGTTATTCTTTTATTTTGTGAGGAGAAAACAAGTGGCATATAGTTTTAGTGTTTATTACACCTTAATTTTGTTCTTTATATACTGTCCATTTCAGAACTAATGACTTATTTTTATCGATAGTCACTGACTGTTATTTTGTAGTTTATTAGCTGTCTGGTGTGCTTAACTTATTTAGTTTTTCACACGTTTCTTTTGCACAATTCCTACATCACATAATTTGATTTCACACATTCACACAATCCTATGAATGCTTAAGCATGAGGTTGGCAAATGTTTTTTGGACGAAGGTGATGGACTTGAGCGAGATGGATGTGGGCAAGTATTTGATTTACAGCTTCGTTCGTCATTCCTTGTTGGCTTTGCAAGTGTGTGTTGCTGTTGTGGAGGTCTCATAATGGAATGGAGCTGTGAGTGCAGAATCTCGTGGGTTACTGGCTTCGTATGCGTGAATGTCATCGTTATGTGTCGCTGAAAGCGGTCGTTTTTCGTTGTAATACTTCGCAGACGACTACTTTACAGTAGGATAGGGATTTGGGGAGGTATGTCGTCTATTCTTCAGCCATCTTCTTTCTTGGTCTCAATCTTGCGAATCTTCAACTTCTGTTCTTCCTACTTTTTCTCTGCTTCTTACTTGATTCTTGGTTCTTCTCTGGGCAGGATATGGAAATAATTATTGATAACTAGTCACTCTGAAGTTCTCCTCTTAGTAACAGTTTGTTAAATTATTTGGGCATGTCATTTTTACTTTGGGGAAGTTTTCTTCAGTTTCGTGCATCAGTGTGCTGTTCAATAGCAGTAAAGTGGCTTTTACACTTTTTTTTTTTTTTTTGCCAGTGGTGGCTTGCCCAAGTGGTCTTCTCATCGGGCCGTTTTTTGCTCGTTCCGCTGAATCAGGGCGTCCCGGGGTTTACGAGCGGTGAAAGTCCGGTGTTTGCTTGTCAGTCCCTGCACTGGTCCCTTCCATGTTCCACCACCCTGTGGTTCAGCAGATATACAGCCCACTTCAGCTACAAGGGCCTTCTGTTGGTCTCGCTGTCCTTTCCCTTCTCTCGACACTTCTGCCTTGTAGGAATCGTGTTTTGCTAATTATGTCCTTTTCTTTCTTGATACTTCTCGCGTTGCAACTTGTGGGTCGTTGCATCTGGTCTTTGCTGGAGTTTTTACAATGGTTCTTACAAAAAGTTTTACTTATAATCATCTAACATATGTCTAGTACCTACATTGTTTTACGCCTTCTTAAAAAGCTTTACAAATTTTGGCGCCCTTTCCGTGTTAAAATTCTAAGATATTTTGAGTCTTAACTTCTACAAAAATCCTCAAATTCGTTTTTTTTATTTTTTGTGTAGTGTCGTGGTGTATACCATTTTAGTATTTCATGCTGTTAGACTATCTACGCTTTATCCCTTCACCTTAATCTATCTACTATTGGTGTTATTTTTGTTTTTGTTTTTGTTTTTATTGAAACTTCTTTCTCCTGACGATCTTATCTGCAACATAATCTAGAAATATTGTGCTGATTATTTACCAGTAATAAAATTAATCTTCAAACTTGTACTGAAAGTGTTTAATACTGCCAGTCTTAGGTAAAAATACCTCTGCTTTATCTCGTAAAATACCCTCTAATTCTCTTTTAATGTGTTCCGAAATACCTTGAATTTCTTGGAATTTTTCGTCGATTTCTTTATGGACTTCTAACATGAGTTGAGGCGATTCCCCCTTTTGTACATGCCATTCTAATTCTCGCATCATTCTTAATTGTTTGTTTGTAACTGGTATTTCTTCTAATTTTAGCTTTTGCTCAAAGAGAAGTGTGACATTCCCGAATGTTACACTACCTTTCCCCATATCTATTATCGCTCATCTCTCATTTAAAATATCTGCACCTATAATCAAATCTACAGTTAGTTTAGGTATAATCACAAAGTTAGCTTCGATCTTTTGACCTTGGCACGAAAGAGTTAACCTTGTTTGTCTCGTAACTTCCGCAGCATTGTTTCTAATAGGACCTCTTACTTTAATCTTACGTGTTTTCAGAACTGGCAATTCCTCATTGGCATTACACTGCATGAATAAATTTTCTGAGATCGCAGTCAGTTCACTTCCACTATCAATTACAGTATTGACTGGGATATGCTTTACCATGGCCTTCACAATTGGTTGAATTTGAAAGGGTTGGTTCTGTTCTTCTTCTTCTTGCATCAACGAATCCTCCACTGGATCATACGTGAGTCTTTTTAGGACTTTCCCTTGTGACTTCGAACTTTCTGTAGGATAAGCTTCGACTGCTACTTGTCTCTCTTTTATTTCCTCTTCTCTATTTCTTCCTTCATTTACGCTTTCTTCAACATCCTCTACTTTTTCCTCATCCTCGTCTATCTTTTCCTTCTTCGTCGCTACTTCCACATAATCGCATCTAAATGCTCTAATTATCGCTTCATAACTTCCTTCATTATACACGTTGGGTTGTGTGCCCACTCATAACTTATTTTCAACTTCTGTCGACTGCACATTATCGTCATTGAATTCTCTTTCCCTGGTTTCCATCTCAAATAGCTCTGCAATACTCATTACATCGTCCTTTCCTCCTACATTCATTGTACATGCCTCTGGTAATTCATCTTCCTCGTCAGTATTCTCCCAATTAATTTCGTCCCAACACGATATTGTTATTTTCTTGTCTTCGTTTTCATCTGGTCCCTGCGGATTTGTTTCTTCCATCTTCTCTTCTCGTGATAAGATTTGTACTTCTCTGTTCAAGGTGCTGCAATTGTCCTGAGTCAGTGCGTCATTCCCTTTGGCATGGGCGCTTAGCTGTCAATTAGAACGTATTTCGGGGTTTGGTGGTCTTACCTCCACCTCTTCTATCTGTATTCTCTTTTCTTGTTCAGCTTGTTGATAGTGGTTTCTTTGTTGATAATTTGTCGGTCTATTGGTTCTCCAGTACCCGTTCCGGTTGTCGTTATTTCCTCTGTAATAGTTGTTGCCGTTCCTGGGTGAATTATAGTTATTGGCATATTCTCTTCTAAATCCATAACCGGTTCTTTGTTGAAATCTATTGTCGTTTCTTGGTGCGAAGTTATGACATGGTTCGTAATTATTGTTTCTTCGTACTGTGTCTTGTGGACTCCACTGCTTTTTGCTTTTGTTTTCACGTGCGCTTCGTCTTTTTCTTGCGTCATCTTCCGAAAATATGAACTCTAGTTCCCTTAGAATGCCTTTAAATGCTTCGACGTCGTTGCCTCCGCGACCTACTAATGATTGCTGGTATTTCAATGGTAGCTTCATCGCATTATTTAATCAACTCTCTGTCACTGTATGGTACATCTAAGCATTGATTTTTCTTTGCCATTAATTCGAAAAATTTCACGGGACTCTTCTCTCCTGAATTTTCAAAATATTGGTTCTGTAATAATTCGTACTTCACTCTGTTCTGTGCTTCGCTAGACCAATATCGTGAGAGAAAGTTCTCTCTGAAATCTTCGTACGATCGGCATGTCGCTGCAACATTCTGCATGGTTTCTGCGATTGTTCCTGACATGTGTGCACATGTGGTCTGGTAATTACTCGGAATTGAGTAATAAAAGTTCGTGTAAGTAATGAGTTTCCTTCTCGAAAGTGTTGAAATTTTCTGACTGTGAGGAAATGGTCGTTGTCGTACTTCGTCATAGTTCCATATGAAATTCTCGATTCTTCGCCACCTTTGTTTCTGATCATTTCTCCCGTCGTTCATTCCGGTTGTGGTAGATCCATTTGATATTGTCCACTGTAACTTTCGCCTACCTTTGCGTAGTATCGGTTGTGAACGTGTAGCTGAATGCATTGCACTGTACTCTTCGCGACCTGGCTTTCCATTGTCAGGTATTGGTTCCGTATCTTGTCTGGCTAACCTTGCTGCTTCATTGCACGATCAAACTATCTTCAAACATACGTTTGTGGTTCCGCATGTGTTTGTGATGACGTTTGTTCATCAAGAATTTCAAAACGTGTTTGTTGCTGTGCAGGCTGTCTGATTTCACGTATGCTACATTCCGCCTGTGATTGGAATCGCAAATGCTTGTTTTTCCGGTGCTACTACAGATACGGATGTGGTTGCAGACTCTGTGCTTGTTCGATCCCGTTCACTACGCTCTTCAATGGTTTGCAACAACTCTGCTCGCAATTTCTGAAATTGTGGCTTCGTTTGCGCTTCTATTTTGACTATGCGGTTATCATATCTTTTCAGCGCTGCTTTTGTGATACGTTTGTGTAACACACTGGTTTCAACAACTTCACCCGCTGTACCTGCTGCTTGTCTAGTAATTTCGTTTATCTGTTTCACTAGTTTCTTGACTTCTCCCTGGGTGTTGTTACGAAATTTTTTTGATCTCGTTCTGAATGTCATTACGCAATGTTTGTACGTCCGCTTGTACCTTGTCAATGTCTGTTCTCAATTGATTGTGACCTGTTATTAAGTTTCCTATCACTTCTCGAGATTCTTTTGCCTCGTCTTCAATATGACTTAGGTGTAACTGAATTTTTTTTTGTTTTGTTCTTTAATCTCACGCATTTGTCTCGTGGTTTCTGCATTCTAATTTGAATTTGGTTCGCTATGTCTTTATTTTGCCTTGTCATGGTTTCCGTAATTTGTTGTAATAATACTGCCAAATTGGTGGGTCCTATTGCGTTTTCTTCCGACGTCCTACGCTCTGTGTGTTCGCCCAAGTGTTGGTTCGCAACCGATTGCATTCAACTGTGCTGTGACACGTTTCTGCTCGCATTCCTTGCACTCTGTGGTGAGGGAGCTCTGATTACTTGTACTATGGGTTCTACGTATTCAAGGCGCAAGTTAGAATCCTCATCGACTGTCTCTCTACTTTCCTGCTCCTCTGTCGTATGCTGACTTATGTTTTCTATGCCTTGACGTACATTATCCTCGTTATGGTGCGTTATATGTCCTATTTATCGCGATACTGCATCGTCTGTTGTACTGTCCTCTATTCTCTGTCCATTTTCGTGCTGGGTCTCTACCTCAATTCGGTCAAGGTCTCAATCTGCCATTGCTAATCTTTCCGAATCCCTTATTTTCTGTTTTAAAAGCAATTCACGCGCCCTACTTCGAGTCAACATGCGCTCATACGATCTCACGCGTTTCATAAAATTTTTGTTCACACGACTTGACAAACCATTCACTTAATTGTTGGGTCAGAACCAACTTGTCAACGATGTATTCGCCACCTGTGCGCTTGCATTGGAGAGAAAACTTAATTCTAACATTTTTTAAAAATTCATAACTTAATTATGCTATCGTCTCTGCTAGAATGTCTCACTATCTATCGCTGCAGCTACTGTTTTCAACTATTTATGCCTTTAAAAAAAATTTTGTTATACGAAAATTTTTTAACAGGATATTTTTCTGACCTAGTTAGGCATGTGGTCGACCTTCTATCATGGTATTTTACCACCCTGGCAGGGTCGCCATTTTCTAACATTCTGCGTGGTGTCTGTTTGTTCTATAACGTATCTCCCTACCACTTTCGCGCAACGACGCTCTGAGCGTGTTTTTTAGGGAATTGACTAGTTTGAACCTGGGACCTGTTGCTGGTAAGGAGACGCCAGACCACACATGACATGTAGAGTTCAGAAGAGTTCTGTGAGACTAGCGATGATATAACCAAATACTTAATGATTTCAGCGTCAGCTCCACTGCACTCCCTGTAAAAGAATCTTAATACTAACTAAATTTAGTGGAAGGGGTTCAAGGCTTTCCTCTTTTTAGTTAGCTGGTAAAATAACGTCGAAAAAGCAGTTAAGTTTACCATTGGAAATTTTATTCTACTCACAAAACATTGTTTTTAAATTGCACTATTGATAAAAGGAAATGTTTTAATACAGGATGGTAAAAACCAACTGCGTTCAACAAAAATATGAACGAATATTTCCTGAATGGGTTTCCAAGTTCTACAATGGATCTAACGATGACCTATGCCATATCACATCTATATTCTAGGTTTAAATTAAGTTTCACAAAATAGAAAACTATCAAAATGGCCTACAGTGACCCTCAATTATCTTTAATAACTTATCTAACTTGTCGTAAATTACAGTGGCTGATGTGGCTTCTCAGTAACTATATAACTGAAAAATCATCGCGTTTCAGATTTTTACTTCAAGTGGCAAATGTGAACACCATGAGCTTTAATTGACGATCGACACTAGTATTACGCTAAAAGGGGGTGTAACAGATGAGACTTCTGCAGTTCTGAGTGAAGCTTTATGCGCTTTTACGCGGCATCGCGTGCGTTCATTACCATTTCGGTGTTCGTCAGGTGGCAGCAGGCAGCACAGCTCCGCTCACCTTGCCGTCTCGAAAGCAACTCTCTCCTAACTTCTCCTTACTACAATTTACCGAAGTTGGTTTAAAAAAACTATCTGGCTGTCTTTTCATCTGACCAATCAGGGTCTCAATGTTAACCTTATGCTCCGCCTACAAAAATTCTGTCTGTCCAATGAGAAACGTTATACTGTTCGTGATGGAGAAATGTTTTTAAAGTTTACAACGTAACAGAGACGCGAAAAAGTCTCACGCTAGAACTTGCGACTGGGGTGGCCCTTTTTGTGTTATCGTAAGATCTATACTGTTCTTCGGGAGGGCCGTAGCTTTTAACATGGGCTTGGGGGGTGGTCCTAGCGGTTAGCTGGCGACGTGGGTGTCCGTCCCTTATCGTAGGGCCTTCCTCGTTTCTCCCTCGGAAGTGCGTCTGTCTCACGGTGGGAAGGTATGACATGCATGTAGGCATTCTTGTGTTAGTCTTTCGTATTGCATTTGCTCTCTCGTTACTCGTCTTACTTTGGTTAATTTAATGTCACGATTTATTCGGAGCTATGTGACATACTATTGGATTTGTGTATCATGTCAGGGTTTTCATGGAAGGTGTTGGATTTGCCTGACACCTTACAACAAGAAGAAATTCCCTACGCAGGGTGTTACAGAGTGATGTTTAAATATTTGGGCAATTGCGGGGTATGCAACTTTGATTGTTTTGATATAAGGAACCTAGAACGGTAAATGTGAAACCAAGTTTCTACAGTACCACTGGTCTGTTGAAAATGCGCGCACTACCTGTAGGACGAGTTGCCAGGTGAGATTATTAGTGAAAATTTGAGCTGAAGTTCTTCGAGATCACCTTATTGGGCCACACAGCGTACCATATCGTTTGAGTGGCACATGATACTTCACCTTCCTGGACAATGCCTTGCATGTACTTCTGGAGGACGTTCGCTTGTAAATGCGCTCTAGTTTGTGATTGAGAACGATTGTACTGCAGCGTACTTTTGTAGTTGAGCTGGGGCATATGTCATCGACAACTTCAAATTTAGAATAACTGTCAGAAGTTGCTGAATCGCTTGGTCTGTGCATTCCCTTGACCTCAGATCTCTTTTTCGACTGCGGTTATGTAAAGTCGATTGACCGGCATCTGAGGCCGAGCGGTTCCAGGCGCTTCAGTCTGGAACCGCGCGACTGCTACGGTCGCAGGTTCGAATCCTGCCTCGGGCATGGATGTGTGTGACGTCCTTAGGTTAGTTAGTTCTAAGTTCTTGGGGAGTGATGACCTCAGATGTTAAGTCCCATGGTGCTCAGAGCAATTTGTAAGGTCGATTGTGTGCTCAGCACCAATAGTAACAATACCTGAGCTTGTTGAGCGCCCCTTTACAGCGTCTGATATCACCAGAGGGTAGCGCAGAATCTTACAGGGTATTAGTCAAAACATGACTCATTATGAAACGCTGTAGATGGTTGTTACATTGAATACCTGCTTTAGAAAAATGAAGCCACAGTTTCAGTTTACACTATCAATTGCACTCTACTGTCAATAAACTTTTTCTTATGTTTCATTTAGCCTACAGAATGCATAGAAATTATGTAGTGCTGTAGTAATATTATTTCACATTTCAGGCTTAAAATTTGGAATGAAAAATTTTAGGAAGTAATTAAAGGAAAACAAAGAGCATACCAGTGTTTTCTGCAAACTACCAGACTGATGAGAAATAAAGCCAAATCACTAATAAAACGCTTATCTAGATAGTTGGGATAAATTTTTAGCAGCGATAGAGCGTGTCGTATATGGCAGACTAGACTTGGCTTTCAAAATATTAAGATACTTAAGCAGATCTGAGCAAAATACAGCATAAATAAATGTAATACGTCAGGAACATCTGGCAAAACATTACAAGAACCTGTGGTATAATCCAAAGGCAAGAAGTCATTATGAAAATATAACTGATTATGTTAAGACAGATTTGCTTATCTTACAATAAATGGAAGATGTAATTAAAAACGGACATTCAGAAATGCTCTAGACCCAACGCGATTAATATAGAGTAGATTATACATGGTGGAGTATTGCTTAAGTTGATAATCTTACATCTGATCCATCCCTGCCGTCTAAACACTAAAATTCCGAAGACTGGCTAACTGCAAAAGCGTAATCACAGCAAAACTTCAATTTATAGATGTGTCAGTGTGTTAAACACTGTCTGCTATATACATTTAACTGCGTTAAATAACGTATTAAAGACTGTTATAGAAGCACTATTTCCAGAAGGACAAAGTGGCTTCATTAGGGGAAGGTTACATAGCGATATTATAGTTACATTGCAACAAATAATACAGAAAAGACGAGAATACAATTTACGAACCTACCTACCTTTAATAGATTTTGAAAAAGTATTTGACAGGATGGCATGAAAGAGCCTGTGAGAAACCATGGCAAAATGTGAGTACCGAAATCACTAAATTGCATCAAGAGTCTGTATAATGAAACTTAGATTGTACGTGATACCCCCAATTACACAGGGAAAGAGAGATTATTAAACCACGATTTGAGACAAGGATGTACATTATCACCTTCTCTTTCTAATTGTAACTCGAAGGAGGAGTAGTGCGACATTCACTGAGTTTGAAAGGGGTCGTGTAATAGGGCTACGAGTAGCTAGATGTTCTTTCTGCTATTCAACGTACATAATTTCTGACGTAAATGTACGTTCGCTAGAAGATTGGACTTAGGACCACCACATGGCACTTCCGCGAGGGGAAACCATCGTGTTCGTCGTATGTCTCTTCCGCATCGTACTGCATCTGCAGCGGCAAACTGAGCAGCAGCTTACACCACAGTGATACAAAGAACTGTTACAAGTCGGTTACTTCAAGGACAGCTTGACCACCGCCGTTTGCGACTTCAGCGGTGTAAAACGAGAGCCAATTGGAGGGCAGGACGGAGGTCTATTGTGTTTTGTGGCGAAAGCTAGTTCCGTCTCGGAGCCAGTGATGGCCCTGTTTTGGTTAGAAGGATACTAGTTAAGGGCCTGTGCCAACCTGCGGCCAAGACACACTGGACTCGGAGCTATGGTCTGGTCGTTATCCCACGCACCATCACTACAAATTTGTGCGTCAGTCAGGTGATTCGACCTGTTGGGGTGTCATTCATGAACAGCATTTCAGTGGATGCTTTCCAACAGGATAACGCTCGTCCAGATACCACTGTTACAAGGCAATATGCTCTACAGAGTGTCTACATGTTGCATTGGCCTGCTCGGTCCCCAGATCTGTCTCCAATCGACCTTGTATAAGATACCATCGAAGGACAATTCCAACGTCTTCCACAGGCAGCATTGATCGACTAAGTGCAACACAGTGCATGCACGTTTACCTGCTTACAATCAACATTTTGGTGGCTACACCTGTTATTAGAATACCAGTATTTCACATTTTCAGACTTATCTCGCGCTTCCGTTAACATGTGATCTTGCATTGTTAATCACTTAAATATGTTACGTAAACAAAGGTTTTCCCGAAATTTCACTACTCTAGTTAATTATTTTTTAGTGCTGTGAATTTTTTCCCGCCATTGTATATAGGCAATGCCATCCGAACGTGTAAACACGGATAAACCGCCAAAATGGATCCCTAACCACAAGAATAAATGTAATAAAGAAAAAATGTATTAATATTCTACTATATTCAGACGATAATATATTAATGACAAATTCTGAAGACGAACTACATAAATCAATCCATATTTTAAACTTAATTTGAAGTCGTTAAAATTTTAAGATAGTAGCAAATAAAATTAAACGATGGCTTTCCGTGGGAAATAACGAGTAAGAAGCAAAACTGTAATCGAAGATCAGATTTTGGAACAAGTTCAGCACTTGCGTTAGTTAGGGAGGTATATTACTTTTATCGAAGATAAAGCCATAGCCTCAACTGAAAAATAAATAAATAAAAGAAACTGCAAAAAAGTTTATCGCTACTATAGAATTTCACTAACAACTGCGACATTTTGAGAACTTTTGTCTCGCAACAGAACTTAATTCTATCGATAATGAGCCATGCAGTCCAACGTTCTGTGTTGCATCTGTCTAGAGTTTTCTGTCCAGTCACCGATCAAAGTATTTTCATAGTACGTGCCACTGTATATCCCAACTGAAAACTTAGGAAAAATTGATAATTACTCAATGGAACTAGTAACCTTAGGATATCATGTGTGAAGGTAGCAAGTTGAGTGTCGCGTGAGGGATGATATTACGTTACCCCAGCATGTATGCAGTATTTATTTTATTTCTTTGTTTATTCTGGCAGGATCAGGCCATGAAGGCTCTACGCGTTTTACACCGAGACTATAACTAATCACGCTTTTTGTAGTGACAGTTTCCAGTATCATACAAACGAATTTTACAACTGCTTACTGGTAAATTATAAGTTTTTGTACGTTTAAAATATGTCTTATGTAACTCTTTAATCTTCATCAACCATCACAGAATTCTATGAAGTGCACCCATAAGGTTCAACTATTTCCATCCAGTAATAGCCACTTTCTTAATATTGCATCACTTTTCCCCCAAGCAGTTAAATTGTCTTTGTACAGTATTCACATCTCGACGTGTTACATCCCAGCTTTAACTTTACAACATCTTATATGCATGTAGTTTTGGCAACCGGCAATCGTATCTGTGACTTACAGAGTGAGGGTCTCGTTCCGGGATATAACTACGACTAGAATAACTGCGCAGCAGAAAATGAGGAAGCACCATGATAACAAACTAGCATAATAAGAACATGTAGAACAGAGCGCTGCCATATTGCTCAATAAACGATGAGATTTGAATATAAAGGAAATCACTGGAAACTAACAGTAGTGTTAGCTCTACATAACAGATAATGTATCATATCGATTCATGGTAATCTTTGACATAATAATCAGCCATTTAAAACTGTGTCTGTCCAAAATCGCAAACAAGGTAGTGAGCTCAACAGACATTGTGCCTAACCCTAGCTTACTGTTGACTTTAAGAATACATTTTAAAATCAGTCAGCCTAATACCCAAGGCAAAAGAACTGACAAATGGTTGGAAAGGGCAAAAAGCCGTAGCGAATATGAGTGCTAAACTCCCGATATAGGTTCTTTACCTGGCTTAGCTGCAAAGTCCGGAGAGGAAGAGGCGGCATCTGACGTTGCGGCAGCTCCGACGGCGGTTTTTTTTACTAACAACATTGCGACGGGGTTCTTTCTGCAAAACATCGCTTAATGCGCACAGGAGTGGTTAACTTCCTCAGTTCGCCAACACTTGCTGTTCGCCAACGCTTGCTCTTTCTGTATCGGAAAACAGACCAAGATGGACTCCCTACACTAAACGCTGCTGTTCTTGAAATCTTTCTTCTTTGTCCTATTCAGGGCGATTCGCCTGCACCGGGATATGATCCGGATGAACTGCAGGCATAGCGTGAGAGAGAGGCGAGGTGCAGTTTTATTAGATCGGTTTGAGAAAAAACGGGAGACTGCCGTAGATTTCACGTTACCAACGCTCTAGCGACAATGGTACCAGCACCTACATCCACCCCCACTGGCTCAGGAGGAACCGAAGGAAACGCATTCGGTTGGCAACCACTGTGCATGGTAAAGGGAAGTTTTAAACAAAGCAACTGCGTTCAGACAAAGACTTCTGGGTTTCATTAGCACCCGTCTTATGTATTTTAAATAAGCAGTTAACAATTAATGCCATCAAATTGAAACTTTGGGTACTGTGACTCTCGTACCTCGAGATGTTATTGATAGCTCTCCTTGCTCAGTCCAACGCAATTAAACATATAAAATTCGACCATAGGGTTTTAATGAATCTAAATTAGTCAAACAATAAATTATATGACTACATTTCTTCAATTACTATTAAAAGATATGATTGTCTAAAGGAAGCTCTCAATTTCTGAGGTGCTACAACACAAATGGTCTTTTCTGATTACATACCGATCCCCTAGGAGAAGATTCTTTCCCTCCACAAACGCTGTAATGTCCGATCATAGAATATTCTATACGATCCTGTAATTGACCCGTGCGCTGTTTCGATATGAAATGGAACGGGTGGTATAACCTCTTTCCTTGTAGCTAACAAGTATACCGGGGTAGCAGCTGGCCGCGTCAGTTTGCTCTCAGTCGGTAACCGGCAACAGCTGGCAGATGGTGCTCCAAGGACAAATGCTGACAGGCATGTGGGTTTTGGTCGCTATGAGCAGTTACTGTAACTGAATATTATTTTGAGCGAAATGGAGGCGCCATTGTAGCAGCTATTCATTTTGAGTCATTAGTCTGCTTAAATACGGCCCGCCATGAATCTCACTCCTGCACCAACCTTTTCGTCTCAGAGTAACGCTTGCAGCTTACGTCCTCAGTTATTTGCTGGATGGATTCCAGTCTCTGTCTTCCCCTACATTTTTTATCCTCTACAACTCCGTCCAGTATTGTGGAAGTCATCCCCTGATGTTTTAACATATTTCGTATCACCCTGCCCCATCGTCTTGCCAGTGTTTTCCATATATTCCTTTCCTTGAAGATTCTGCGGAGAACCTCTTAATTACCTACCTTATCAGTCCACCTAATTTTCAGTATCACAAATGCTTCGATTCTCTCTTGCTTCGGTTTACCACAGCCCTTGTTTCACTACCAGAAAATAGTGTCTTCTAAACGGACATTCTTAGACATTTCTTCCTCACACTGAGACCTATGTTTGATACTACTGTAGACTAGAATTTTCCTTTTTTTCCATTCTAGCCTGCTTTTTGTGTTTTCCTTGCTCCACCCATCATTGGTTACTTTGCTTTCTAGACAGCAGAATACCTTAACTTCTGATGTTTTTTTAAGTTTCTCGCTGTCCTCATTTCTCCTATTTCTCATTACTGTCGTGTTTCTTCAGATTACCCTCAATCCACATTCTCGTTACACAGTTCATTCCATTCAAAACATATTGTAGCCCTCCTTCACTTTCACTGAGGATAGCAATGCCATCAGCGAATCTTACCAATTTACAGACCCGAGAAGCACGTCGATCTGGTTTGGTGAGTGATGGCACTTTAACTTAATCTGCTATTTATAGCTACAGAATTCACGGACAAAGTGGAATCATTGAATCATAGGCATTGTCGTCACTTGGACTGGCTTGGTGAGCACACTAGCGCATAGACTATACAAACATTCAGAGTTATCGACCGTGTCGCAAAGATCGTTATGTAATGTGTTATGGTCTGAGTTAATTTCATTTTATTAAAAAGCTTTTACCAGTGCCTAACCTACATTGCGGAAGGTTTCTGGCTGTTCGGAGCATAGTAATTCTTGCTTAGCGGATTTTTGTTCGGTTCTTAATTTATCATTATTCTCGCTGTCTTTGTATGATATAATTTTGTACTGAGAATTAATTTAACTGCTTGTTATTCTAACTTTTCTGTTTATTACTAGGTTTGTGTGTGTTGTACAGTGTACGAAATTAATTACTGAAAAATGTGATTACTTAAGCCTTATATTGAGCAATAAAGTGAGCAATGCTGTAATCCCTGACGTCACAGTGGACAGTTTTCAATAACTGAAAGATACATCAAAATAAAACCAATAAAAATTGCACATCAAATGAATTACTAAATTTTGTCTGACTAAATTATCTAAATTACATTACTTAAAGTCCACTGCCAATTTACGTATCTAACTTACGAAACCAAACTCAAAGTACGAAAAAAGGTTCACACACGGATAAATCACACTGTTGACTCAAATGTGCAGGGTGTCCTACTCAAATCTCCCTGATTTCAAAGACCGTGAAGAAAACACACATCAGACACGACAATGAAAAATGCACCACATTGTAGAGCATCTCAAATGACTTATTTATTTATCATCAATACACCTCTACATGTGAACCATTCATAGCATGAAGAATACCGAGACTATACTCAATTTCTTGCCAAGTCCTTTGTAGCATTTCTTCTGTTATTGTTGCAATCGCATTAGTGATACGATGTCGCAACGTAGGACTATCGTCCACTTTGGTAGCATACACACAATCTTTCACGAATTCCCACATGAAGAAATCAAGCAGCATAATGTCAGGTGAAAGTGGTGGTCAGGCAATGGGTCCTCCGTGTCCGATCCAATGACTGGGAAATTTCCTATCCAGGAACTTGCGAACAGCCGTTGACCGATGCAGCGGAGCTCCATCTTGTTGAAAAATGATGTTGGGTTGCACGTCTTGCATCTGAGGGTACACAAACATCTCCAACATGTCCAGATACGCCGGCCGGAGTGGCCGAGCGGTTGTGGAGCTTCAGTTTGGAACCGCGCGACCGCTACGAGCGCAGGTTCGAAACCTGCCTCGGGCTTGAATGTGTGTGATGTCCTTAGGTTAGTTAGGTTTAAGTAGTTCTAAGTTCTAGGGGACTGATGACCTCAGCTGTTAAGTCCCATAGTGCTCAGAGCCATTTGAACCATTTTTGTCTAGATACACTGACCCATTCACTGTTTCTTCCGCAAAGAAGAACGGTTGCAGAATTTGCACTTTATAAGCACACGTACGAGGTGAACTACACGATGCAATGTTGATCGAGGTACATCAAGTTGCCTAGATGCTTGACGAATTGACTTACGTAGGCTTCTGAGAAACGTTTGCCTGATGTCCTCCACTGTGTCTTCTGAAACTCCGAAACGTGCATTGCCAGAATTTTTCAGAACACTCCCTGTTGGCAGAAACTTCCTATACCATTCCTTAGTTGTTTTCACACCAGGTGAATCACATTCATACACACGGCGATAATTTCTGTGCACAGTAGTCGGCGATTTTGTTTATGCAAACCACACTACTGCTTGCGAGTACTGATGTGGAGTCGCCATTTTCACTTCATGCGACCGTGCTGCACTCTGGCGACGATACTTGACACTTCTGACGACGGAATATAAATTCTTTGAGATGCTCTGCAAGGTGGTGCATTTTTCAGTGTCGTATCTACCGTGGTTTTTCTCTCCTGAATCCATGAAATCAGGGAGGTTTGAGTGGAACACCTTGTACTTAGCACAACGAGAGCCCGCCTGCTTAGCTCGGTGGTAACATGCTTGCCTCCCGTGCAGTGGGCCCAGGTTCGATTCCCGATTCTCCACTCGTGGACTGGGTGTTGCGTTGTCCTCGTCAGCATTTCATCCTCATCACCGGTACGCAAGTCGCACCATGTAGCGTCGACTGAACCAGTAATGCCATACGTTCATTTCATTTCGTTTGTACAGCAAGAAAATAACTTCGAAACTGAATGTAGGTTATATGGCCTAATCACAGATTAACTCTGTAATAACATTATTCTGTATGTGTAGTGTAACTGTATGACTGTGGTCCTTTATGCAGCAAAAGTTTTTTCTCGAAAGTGGAGCACAGCATGCAGCGCTGCAGAAAAGCTACATTAAAATTTAACCTAAAAATAACATTCAGAAGTGTGTGATCACTATTGTTTCACAAAAACGTATGCCTGAGGAAAGAGAACTAACTTCCCTAGCTGTGAGCAGTCTTTGAGATATGTTTCAATCATGTTTCGGTACGACAGTTAATTTTACAATAGAATGCTAATTACGTGCAAGTGTGCAAAATTGTAAATTTACTTTAAATCAGCTCTTCGCGAACGTCTTTTACAAAACCCATAAATTCTGTCATCTTTCTGTTATTCACTCATTCCTATCAAGTCTGTATTCAATACTTAGCGGATCATTTCCAGATAAAATTTACTGACTATTCAGCTCCATGTCTGCTTCCCAACACACCTCCACTAATAAGAATGCTCTCTCTGTGAGCGCCCTCTTGCAGAGATGGTGTAACAAGATCGCGGGTCAGTATAACTTGCTCTCTTTGTCAGATGTGAGCAAATCGATATGAAATTAACAACTTTGTAATGACGAAGATGACATCCACATCTCCCATTGTTCTAGTGAAAACCTCGTGGACATGGTTGTTCGGATTTTATTTATACATTCGTGTAAGCAATCACCGGTAGTTATTTTCATTTCACCTGGAGAGTATAAGTAATATTTCCTTGATTTAGCTAAGCTTGTATATTACGACTGCCCATTCCATCCTTTCATTTGCTCAGCTTACAAGTCTCAGTTGGTGTGTTGACTACTGATGTGTATTTCTCTTTGGAACATGAGTAAACTAAAAACGTCTTATTGCGTTCTTGTAAGTCTGGATTCCATACTGCGCCATCTCAAATTCTTTTGATAGAAGGTCCACCATGCTATCCAGTTCTGTCGACTTTCAGTTCCTAGTTATTAAAGTATTTTGCTCTTTCGTTCCATTTAATTGAAAGTGCTGAAGTTCAGGTGTTAAAAAAGAAAAGAGGAAATGTAAGCTGTTTACTAAGTAAAGTCTTTTCTGGATCAGACGTTATTTTTTATGGCCTGGTACCTTACTACACCTAACAGTTCGGTTGTTACTCTATTTCAGCACCGGACGAAAAGACAGTCATTGACTCTCCAGGAAGTACACGTTGATGTAAACTCTCTGAAGGTGGCTAACTATCTCGCTCTTGTTTCCTGAGCTTATCCACATAGCTCAGTGAGATACTCAGAACCACTTCTTGCCCTGAAGCACTCTATGATGTGTTTCAACCTGAAAAAGCTGTTTTAAGGGCATGCTGCTCCATACATCTCAGCAGGTGGCGTAAAAGTTGCTGTTATCATAACTGAAAAGAGGCTCCTACTCAAGGTACTGAATGAAACCAATTCTCGTCTAAAATGTATGTGCTGTTTTTTCATTTTAACAATACACATACTACTACCAAGTTCACCCTGACAGGCAGTTAGCGACGTAACAGAAATATTACGTCAAGGTTTGTACTACCGTAATCCGTTCATTCACACAGAACATTCTCTCACTAGCAGTAAACTTAAGCCCGGAACTGGGTATCTGCTGTTCAAGGAACTACTTCTTTAAACAGTCAGTCACTTGTTTGAAAAAACGAAATTTATGTGTAATATGATTACACACGATCCTTTCACATTAATGTGACTACCGCCTATGCTAGAAGTCAACGTGCAATAACCACCCATAGACAGCAGGTGGCAGCACAAACAGTCGAGGGTGTATAAAGCGTGTCGAGGGGAACGCAGAAAATACTGCAGTCGTTGTCATAATGCGGAAAGGGAACGATTTTGACGTCTAAAATGGCATGATCGTTGGCTTCGGGCCAAGGGCGGAAGCATTTCCCAAATGGCTGCATGTAAATTGCTCCCGCGCGCCCCATAGTTGAAGCATACCGTACTGGTGAAATGATGCTATCCAAAATCGGTGCCAAGGTAATAGTGATGATAGATGTGAACGACGGTGCAGAGATGTGTACGGGTGAATAGAGGTGCAAAATTTAAGCAACTGACCGCCCAGATGAAGGGGCTACCAACAGTGTCTCCTCAACGATGATTCAATGAACGTTGGTGCATGTAGGCCTTCGCAACAGGCAACCATGCTGACTCTGTTCATCGGCGACGAAGGCTGGAATGCGCAAGCAGTTGCCACAGCTGGACGTCCAGTGAGTGCCGACAAGTGACCCTTTCAAATGATTCAAGTTTAATGCTCAGTCGAACTGAAGGCCGTTGGCGTGTACGGAGTGAAATGTCTGAAACCAAACACCCTCCAACAATCGTCGGAAGGGCCCCGGCCGGAGGAAGGTGAGTTATGTCCTGGGGAATGTTTTCGTCGCATTCAATAGGCGATCTCGACATTCTGGAAGTCACAATAGATCGATACATGTATGCATCTATACTTGGAGACCATGTCCACCCAGACATGAAGTTCGTTTTTCCTCGGCGCGATGACATATACCACCAGCTATAATGCAATATGTCATACAGCTCACAGTTTACGTGCTTACTTCGAAGAGCAACATGGTGAATTAAACCTTAACCGCCTGGCCACCAAACAGCCCCGATTAAAACCCAGTCGAGAACCTGTGGGACCGCCTTGATCTGGCTGTTCGCGCCATGGATCCACAAGGAGTGGGCATGACTTCATATTCCTGTTGGCACCTTCCACATCCTCGCTGAGTCTCTTGCTGCACTTGCTGCATCGACCAGAGCTACAAAAGGTGGTTATTCAGTCTTTGACAGGTGGTCTCATCAATGTCACTAGACAGTGTAGTTCACCACTTGAAATGTGTGTTCTTATAGGACAATTACTCAATGAGTTCCACCCAATAATATCCAAACAGTAGACTCTGTACACAATTTATTAAATTGCCAATACTAAAATCTTTGAAATAACAACAAATTCATATAACTTACAAAACTTAACAAATGGTTAAAGAATGAGCTTTAAAAACAATAACGGCGCCTTGCTACAACAAACCAAGAACCTTTTACAATAGTGCTTTTAGAGTTTATCCAAAAGACAAAATCCAATAATAAGCTAACTTGGCATTACAATTTAAAACGATTTATATAAAAAACTTTGAGAAAGACAACGGCGCTTGGCACCATAATATGAAAGAAACGCAACACACAACCAATAAATATAATAACAAAATAATAATTTGATACAACCAAAGGGCGAGGGCAACTCCCAACGCAATCACAGACGAGCCAGTTCTCCACACTTCGGATCCTTCCCGCCAGAAACGGTCCCCGAAAAAACCGCTGAGGGCTTACCGACAAGCCTCCCACAACTGCCCGTCACTTACGCACTTTGGTTATGTTCTGTAACACACGACAGATAATATCAACACAAGATAACATTCAAAAATACAGTATAACATCCCGACAGCACATGAGACCCACAGCGCCGTTAACTCGGGCGCTCTTAATAAGTGCCAGAAGCCAACACACACAAATCTCAAACAATTCTCGCTTCCTAAAACGAAACAATAAAAGTCAAGCGCACATGAATAGTCAAACCACAGTCTTAGAAGTGCCTTAACGACACTAAACGCGACTATTCCACCAAGTTAATAATAACACAGTAAAAAAATACAGAACATACCACTAAATGTTGTTACACAACCAAATTGACTAGATCGTGTTGTTCAGGTCCCAGAAGACCCCATATACCAAGCAGCAGTAATTCACTATGTATATACTGTACAAAACTGCCCGTCTTAGGCAGACTTTACCTAACACATCGATTGCCAAATGTACCATACATGAACGCAACTCCGGGCAGGACTCAAGTTGAGCAATAAATTAGTACAAACAAATATCGTAACGAGCCACACACACAGAAAAAGGTTCCAACAACACCGTCCCACATCATAAAAGTTCAGAAACCGCTGCTGGAGCTTCCAGCCCACACCCTAACCTGGCAGACGACTCCAAAATTCAGCAACTAGTTGTCTCCGGGCCAGAGTATCACAGGACCCCGCCGGACCTCCACATCAGACAGGCAGGAAGAACAAGTACGCCGACTCCAATTAATCACCATCGCATGGCCAGAACAGGGACGAGTCGCCTCTGCCCCAGACCACTCTACTCATATTGCGAGGCACAACAACCTTAGCGCTAGTCACTAGTCGGTCAGGCAGAGCGAACTTCACGTTGCGTGCAATACCCGGAAAACCAACTACCCTCTCGCTTTCCACCGGCCACCGCAAACACACGCCAGCGACGTCATAGCAAATCGCCACCGGAGCGCCACCCGCATTAGGACAGCGAACTATAATCGATTACAGTGCGCACTCTGAACAAGATCAAAGGTTAGCGGCGCGCGCCATTATCACCACTATTCCGTAAGCTGAAGTTTCTGATATAAGGGTGCAGAGTACGCCATACAAAATTTTAGCCCGACGGAAGAAAGTCATAATTGTCATCGGAAATCCCTCAACTTTTGAAAACGTGGTTTGTAGCTAATATCATCAGTTTCCATACTAGTCAGCTTCTCAGCAAATACCTAAATTCGAGCATTTTTATGAAACTACTAGTGCACCGGGAAATACGTCCACACGTTAGTAAACCTAAATCTGGACTCGTATCGACGAGCTCCAATGTCTCCCGCTTCCAGAACGCGAAATAGTCGTCATCAGACTGGCTGGAACAAAGTGTACCTAATCAGCTTCATGTCATTCCCGTCCTTGATCAGTCGTCACACTCAAAGTCAATTTAATCATATGCCAAAACTTACACTGTCCGAAAGACAAACTCAAATGAAGCCCTTACCTGTCGTAAGCACGGAAGTAAATATTTTGATTCTAGAATACCTATACTAGTAACATTATAATAAGCATTTCCTTCCATACATGTGACTCACTGCACCATTGCACCATGTGAATCACACACTTATTCGTAGTTAATTGTAACAAATTCCAAAATACCCACCTCACGCTCTGCTTTCACCCCCTCACATACCCTAGCCTTTCCCGGTTCCTACAAAAAGTAGACTAAAAGAAAGAGATTCTGTAACGTCTAGCAACTAAAACATAGCATTAGTTCCTGCTTACAGGTGTGAGTCAATCTATGAATTGTTACAATAGTTTTTCAATGTCAGTCATACGAATATCGTCGAACAGAAATTGCCTTACTCAGTCTTAACATCGAGACTCGATATTTTAAGTGTATTGCGCACCAAGTGTTGACATTTACTCAAGGAAATACATATCTTCCAATGATATCAGGTGAGAGAAATGTATTGTTCATAAAATTTCACAGATTAGCGAAGATATCAATGTAGAAATGGTAAAGTATGACTATTTTCTGATATTTTGAAAGGTCCTTCTTCTTCTTCTTCTTCTTCTTATTTTCAAGGAGTAGGCATCTCGCCTGCTACCATTTTGGATGTATTCCTCGCTCTTGCTTTCCTTGGCTTGTAGTTCAGTACTTGTATTGTCTGTCTTTCTTCTGGCACTCTGTCTATATGTTCCAGCCATTTTATTCTCATTTATTCATCAACTAGATCAATTCCAAATTCTACTTTGATGCCATAATATCTTATCTGGTCGCTCAGGCTCTCACAGTTGTTGCATGTCATAACTTCCATTTTACTGCCCTGTATACGTGTTTCTTCTTGCTTTCGTATTGTCCAAATCCCTGAGCCGTCGTCAGCACTAATGTAGCCATGGCTTTATATTTGCTTGTCTCGGCAATTTGTAGCCTAATGTTCTGGTATCATACCAAACATTATCTGATAATTATGCAACTTATTCTTTAAGTCGTTTTCAGAGTGGTAGCTTACGTCACAGTCTAATAACTAATGAGAAACGTATTCTAAAACAAGACCAGTTTTTGATCGTCCAGGTTTTTGCTTTAAATGCCATAACTGTGGTCATTCTGTAGGAAATAATAAAATAGTAGTCCCTGTATATGTGGTCTCAATCACTTTTAAAATTATTTGGTGGCCAGTAAATACCTAAATACCACGGCGTTTATCTGGTTATCTGGTCCTATTTTAACGCCTCGCTCAGCCTTGGATTTCCTTTGTCTAACAGTATCGTCAAGATAAATATTAAACAGTCCCGGCGATAAGTTACACCCTTGTCTGATACCTCTGTCAATTGCTATAGTTCCTGTCTTCTCTGTTCCATGCGTTTATTACAATTTTTGTTTCATGACACAGCCTTTTAACAACTTCCGTTAAATGACTGCAGCACCACCGTCTTTCTAAACTACTACATAAAATATGTCGGCTGACCCAGTCGAAAACTTTCTCGTGCTTTATAAAACGGATACGTGTTTCTATATTAAATTCCCTCCTTTTCTATGATTTGTCTTAAAATATAGCGATTTTTCCCGGCCTCGTACGGGTAGCACTTTGTGTCTACAGCCGTACGGTTTATCAGGCATAACGGTAATAAATTATGTACACAAACCTTCCTCGTGAATCAAGCTGTTAGTGAAAACCGTAATAAAATCCCTACAGCAGTTCCTGAGGGTAGCTTTCATATACTGACAGAAAAACAGGCGGGGACAGGAATTAAAAAAAAAATGGTTCAAATAGCTCTGAGCACTATGGGGCATTAACATCTATGGTCAACAGTCCCGTAGAACTTAGAACTACTTAAACCTAACTAACCTAAGGACAGCACACAACACCCAGTCATCACGAGGCAGAGAAAATCCCTGACCCCGCCGGGAATCGAACCCGGGAACCCGGGCGTGACAGGAATTCAGTAACACGTATACATTTCCTAAGGAAAATGTTGTGGATGTTGTGTTTGAATGTTACAGGCGGGGACAGGAATTAAAAAAAAAATGGTTCAAATAGCTCTGAGCACTATGGGGCATTAACATCTATGGTCAACAGTCCCGTAGAACTTAGAACTACTTAAACCTAACTAACCTAAGGACAGCACACAACACCCAGTCATCACGAGGCAGAGAAAATCCCTGACCCCACCGGGAATCGAACCCGGGAACCCGGGCGTGACAGGAATTCAGTAACACGTATACATTTCCTAAGGAAAATGTTGTGGATGTTGTGTTTGAATGTTACAGGCGGGGACAGGAATTAAAAAAAAAATGGTTCAAATGGCTCTGAGCACTATTGGACTTAACATCTATGGTCATCAGTCCCCTAGAACTTAGAACTACTTAAACCTAACTAACCTAAGGACGCACACAACACCCAGTCATCACGAGGCAGAGAAAATCCCTGACCCCGCCGGGAATCGAACCCGGGAACCCGGGCGTAACAGGAATTCAGTAACACGTATACATTTCCTAAGGATAATGTTGTGGATGTTGTGTTTGAATGTTACTATTAATTCGGCAGCAGAAAACTGGTTTACTGCTATATCCCACCAAGATGGAGGTCAGATTGCACGATAGTATAAGGGGCGATCAAAACGTTTTCGTTCGAAGGCCATACGGTCCGGAATCGGTATGCCAATCAGCAATATCTCCGTGAGTATAGAGGCAATCATCCCACCAACACAGCAACGCCTTGTTTAAGGGATCAAAGGCATGGTAGTCATTCGTGGAGGTACCAGGACTGTAGGGCGGACGTATGAGTTCCTCCCAGTTGGGTTGCTGCAACTTCTGCGTTACGAGATTTGCTACATGGGGCATACGTTATCATGAAGCAGCACCTTTTGGGGCACCATTCCACAACTGGGGCTTGCGACGGACGTACTGCCTCATACACACATTCTTCATTCTCCCATGGATGTCTAACGGTGCTGGTCCTCCAAGAGTCAGAAAAAGGAATAACTCGTTGGTGCTGTTTGGACGCATTTATAGTAACGTCGCCGTAGTTCACGTTCCCACATCTATCACACGCACGTCACAAATATGTGAACAACACACTAATCCTTTGCGTACATGTCGGTGCTTATATACCCTTACAGGAGTCGCCTTACGCTGTATTTTCCCTGCAGCAACGACCTCAAATGGAAACTTTCTTTTCGCCCCTTACACCATCAAGTTACACACTTGCTTGACAGTGCGTCGTTAGAACCGAGATGTGGCAATACAGTAAGAAATAACCAGTAACATTTATTAAGACAGTAAGTTTACTTAACTTTTGGTAACAGTCTGATGTGTGGCACTGGATGTCCTACACCGAACACAGTAAAATCTAAATAACTCTGCAGTCACTATGAAAGTAATTTATACAGACACTCGTTTGAATGTATCTATTGCTCCGTAAATAGTGACTGCTGAGTTGCAGTGTAGTCTTTAGAATATAATCTGTGGCGCTATCCGCCGAAGTGTAATTGCAGGGACTGTACTGAGCTGCCTGCAGGCGTTGAACTCTACTAGTTCCTAATGCGTCTTCCCGGCTGTATGGTAGAAATTTCATAAGCATCTGCCTTGTCGAGCTGCCAAAACCGTGGTAGCTTCGTTATATAATCTTAAATATAAAATCTCCGCATTAACAGGTGTATTTCCGAGAAGCTTATTCCAATTTGTAATCATAAGTATCGTAAGATCAAGAAGAACTAAGAGCCACGTGCAGATATGTTCAAATGTGCAAAGACAGTTGGGATTGATGAAGCGTGGCGTTGGCATAAGGAAAAAGACCGGTTATATATTGTAGCTTTTTATCGCTTATTTTGGTGCCACTAATCTCTTAAGCGCTTCTAGTTTTCAAGATCTAATGAGAATTTTAAATTTTACAATCTTGGAAAGAAGTCAGCTGATACAACACATGAACGTAAGAAGAAAATTCTTAGAAACTTATATCCTCACTCGAAATGGGAATAAGCTAGAAAAATATTTCTTTCCCTGAATACAGGTTTGAAATCGATTAATAAAAAACTGCTGATGAAGGGAAGATCTTGAAAGACGATTACATAGCAAAACCCTTAAAATTTTCAAACTTGCAGCAAACAGACGTAGACACCACAGTTTCTTGCGCGAAGAAACTCACAAACAACCTAGATGCCTGTACTTACATCGTTGCACCTGAAGTGTTGCCTAGGTTCAAACTGATGAATCCTACGACCCCATATCTAAGAGGACAATTAAAGACCCATAAAGAACATAGCCCTATTCGTCCAGTAATTAATATTATTTATAACCCAGGGATGCTGCATCATAATTTCTTTTATGTTATTTTGAAAAAAAGAATTTTGTTTTCGAAAATGATAACCCTTTTCGTAATAGGAACCAGCTTGTGGACCTATTATATGGACGTTCTTTTCCAGAATTTCCCTTACTATTGTTTGTGGACATAAGGAATCCCTACACAAAGGTGCCTCTAGAGGAAACTATTTCAATTATTCAAGAAAATTTTTCAAGCATCTATCATTAAAATATTACGTTACTTAAAGTTCCTACTTCATTTAATTATTTCTCTTTTAATAATTCTCTTTGCAAACAAGGCGATGGCTTGGCAATGGGCAGTTTCTTCGTGGGATTTTTGACCGATGCATTCATCAGTTTCATTGAGCAAAATTATTTGAGGAACACTTTAACCCTAGACAAGAAAATTTTTGTTTACAAACGTTACGTTGAGGATATATTCATTCTTTTCAGTGGAAATACAGTAGCTTGCCAATGAATCTGATGAACTGCTGAAGATTATTTACAAATGAAATCATGGATGAGTCGGGTAAACTAAATTACCTAGTCCTCCATTTACAGTGGATTAATGATCAAGCTAGTTTTGATGTCTACAGAAAATCAGTCACAAGCAATTCAGTCGTTCACGCTACATCTGACCATCCTTGACGTTATAAACTAAGTTTTTTCAGCTCCGTGATTGATCGTAGCCTTGGTCTACCACTCGGTGAAAATGCCATCCGTGAAGAACTGAATTATCTAGAATTTATAGCAAGTAGAAATGGCTACAGTATTTCTGTAGTGTAGATGTTGTATAAAGAAAAGAAACTGAAATTGGACGCTTCATCTACAGCCGAGTGCCCTAGACCAGAGGTAGAGTGGATCTCCCTCCCTTTCGTAGGCTACATGTCTTACAACCTAGCCAACGTTTTCGGCGTACAAACGCACGTATAGCTTTCACTGGTGGTACAGCTTCTCCATAATGAACAGGCACAGAAAAGTATACATGTTATGGGGTTTCCATATCAGAATGAACCCAGTGCAGCGTTGGTTATGTTACACAGACGTGAAGAATGTTTAAAATCATGTTTCACGAACTTCTGTTCACAAAAAGAAGCCAGATAAACAAAAACCCTCGTCCTTGCAGAACATCTAAAGATATCCGGCCATTGTCCGCCTATTATCAGTAATATGCAGAGTTTGCATTTTTCCCATAAAGGACTCAAACTAAAGTAATTTGTAAAATTTAAGATCGCTTAACGCACTGATTTTGGTGTTGATAGCCTCCTCAGTGATCAGCTGATAAGCAAAAATCAATCTTTTTTGATATAATGACGTCTATCTTTAAAGAAGTTTAGTCTCGTGGCTGTGAAGTATGCTGGTATCTCTTTTGTTATGTGTTTGACGCCTTTATCACTAAGACGTAATTTAATTCCTGTTTTTCGTACTTATAGCGAACTTTACGTAAGGTATAATTATCTTTTCAGGTAGATGCCCATTAACTTAACTCTTATTTTAGGGCTGTCATTTTAGAAAATATGTACATTGTGATTTCTGTATATGAATACGGTCCTGCGTTGTGGATAATGCCAACGAAATTTGTCTGGTTTTACTGCACTAATTACACTCGAGACCCGATTACCATATTTTCCACATTCTCTGTTCGTTAGCGGGGCATCTCATACATGTTTTGGTCTCACTCCACGAATCTCTGCTGTATGTGTGTGTTCCTAACCTGGCGTCCTTCACGCATGGCAATGAGAAAGGCAATTAAATGATTTTTCGGTATCTATTTTCATTGCCTCCATAGTTGCCGGTGTCAATAGTAATTATTTTCAGTAATTTTTTTTTCGCTATAATTTTTTATCGTTCCGGTTCTTTTCAGGAACCGGCTTGACATGCATTGGGAATTTTCAACTTCTTGATATCCCAATCGCATGTTGCCGATGTATTTGCATCGCGTAATCATTTTATGGATGCGCCGTGAAAAGTTTCCATAAATATTCAAAAAACTTTTAGAGTGCGCTTTTGCACAATTGCACGATATGGGATCAGGATCTTTCCGTATAATTATTTTTTGCATTGTAGATATTCTGAAGATCCCTACAACAGGCGAAACACAACACTGAAATTTGAAAATAAAAGCCTCCGAAATCGAGACTGTGATTTTATCTAAGAAATTTTTCCGGTTCCTAATGTATCTTCCAGAGCTATGTTAGACATCTGCGGTGTGTTTCTGGCGACGCTGAGCAATCTTAGACGACCAGACTCAGTGTTGCCAGGAGCACCTCCGAAGATGTCCAGCGCAGATATGGACGAAACGTCAGGAACAGAAAAGTTTCTTCGACAATAGCGATGCAGGCCACAAGTCTCATCTGCTACTAAGTCTTCATTCTATGACTGCACTGCGCTGTACTGTCTGACTGCAGGATGTGCACACTGCGTGTGTATGTGTGTGTGTGTGTGTGTGTGTGTGTGTGTGTGTGTGTGTGCCGTGGTGCGTCGTCTCTTCTCCTTGTCGATGGCAGAGCTTTCATTTCCGCACAGCTCTAGCCAGATTAAAAGTAGTCCCCAGATGACAGCGCTCTCTTCGGTAGCTGGCACCTCTAAGGGAAGGGCAGATGAGTACGACGCGCTGGTGGATGTGGCGCGGAAGCAGAAAGTGGCCCGGATTGGTGAGTGCTATTTGAAAGCTTTAGCGTACTCCTTAAGCCTAGTACACAACAGAAAACATCACATTTAAATTCGATGAAGTGTCCTTGTTTTTCGGTACATAATAAAGTTACAATTTCCACTCCTTTTATTGTCAAGCTGCAGTACAAACTGAAACGTAAGGAAACACAATAAATTAGTAACAAGAAAATTACGCACTTATTCGTTAGAGAACGATTTTATGTTCAGTGCTGTGTCCCGAGCGGTACTCGCCGAGTATGAAACGAAGTAGGCCGAAGCACAAAGCTGAGCGACGTTTGAGCTGTTGGCAATAAAGAGACGAGTGGATGTGCAGCAAAAAATGTAATATGGGGCGAAAGGCGCATCCGAGGCGAGTCGTCCGCCGCAGAACGTAAAGAGAGGCACGCGGCTCGAGCAACATTTTAATTTGACGCTGCATGCTCAGCAGGCCGGCATAATTCATCCCGGCCCGCTCTACTCTCCTCTAACGCTCTCCAGCTCTCCAGCAGGTCCGTCCGGACCCACCTCTCCAGGCGCGAGCAAGCGGCTACCGCCCTCGTTTCAGTGAAAACACCGACTCCCCACCTCGATGGGCGCACCGCGTTTGCTGTTCTGCATTTGCATCTCATTTAAGAAGGTCGGCACGTATCGTCCCTTATTTAAATCAGTCTGGGGTATTGCTCCATCGTCTTATAAAGTACTTACAAACATAAAATACTAAACTGAAATTACTGCCGTGTTACAGCGGCCTTCTCAGGGCATAGTCTGTTCCCTGAGGAACACTGCTACAACACGGCCCCATTACCGGTTATTTTAAAATTTTATCGTATTAAGTATTTTATAACATTACGCAGCAGTACATCCAAAGCGATTTTAATTACTCTGGCACCGACTGTGGAAGCGTACGAATTTCTATGTGTAATCGTCTTGTCTCTGTTATAATCTCATACTGCAAGCCCAATCAGTTATGGAGCTAGCAGTATGGAGGCAACAAACTCCATTCCAAGCACTTTTAATTCAAAAGAATTACACATATTCAAAACTTAGTTTTATCACGAAGTCGTTTATCAGTATTTAAAACGTGGATTGGTTGGTAGGTTGATTTTTTTTTTTTTTTTGGGGGGGGGGTGGACCAAACAGCGAGGCCATCGGTCCCACGGATTAGGGAAGAAAATGGGCCACGTCCTTTCAAAGGAACCATCTCGGCATTTGCATGAAGCGATTTAGAGAAATCACGGAAACGTAAATCAGGACGGCTGGACACTGGTTTTAAGACGTAAGCACGGAATATTATAGATTTAAGGCCGTAGGTTTTATGATAAGATAATAATCACTCGATTCTATTTAAATGCACCTATAAAGGAAGTCACACACAAGACGTGCGACCAATTCTAGGCTGTTGTTCAGTTTTTATTTTCCTGATCAAGTACACAACACAAAAAAATTTACAGTATTCAGCGACAGGCTGTCGGTATACCCAATAAGAAAGAGTAATGGAAATTGTTGTTGTTGCTGTTGTTGTGGTCTTCAGTCCTGAGCCTGGTTTGATGCAGCCTTCCATGCTACTCTATCCTGTGCAAGCTGCTTCATCTCACAGTACCTACTGCAACAGACCATCAGCTGTAAACAAGTGCTAGCGGACAGCCAACGTCGAAGGTCGAATTGTTTATCAAATACTACAGCCTTAACTAAAAACAATATGACAACAGTCCAGAATGAATTACTCAGTCATCATTGAGACTAGGTTCAGAACTCTTTCATCATCAAACTACAGATGAGAGTATTTATCTAGTACATTATTTTAAGAAATGATTGCCCCTTGTTACTTTGGTGTTGCCCACATTATCTGTGTTTTATTTACAATAGCCGTGTGATGAGATTAGTTGTAAGTGTGCAAGCACGCCACTTCATACGGCAACTACTTTTATGTAGTAGGGGGTTCCCTTCCTGCTACCATTTGTCTTCGGCGCTGAATTTCTTTGGTGAATACAACGCCAATGACAGTGATCAAATTTCCCTGCATTCACCTAGCACCAAGAACTCTCACAGGTATGTGAAATAGAAAAAAGCGCACAGGCATGCATACACCTTACCAGTGAGGGAGGAGACCTAGAAAGTGGTTGTAGAAGTGTCACTGAACTGAAAGAATAGCACAGCGACTGAGATATACGTGCTGCAAGCTACTTTTTAAAAAATGGTGGGAAATACCATTTCCTAATATAAGGGATCATCTAAAACCGCTTGTGGCTCACTGATCTCCAACGTGTTGATTTCTTCTGACTGTACTGAATAGTCGGGTCATAAATATATATAACTAAACAAGGAAAAATTCAAGCTGAAAAATATGTGGCTACTACAACTGAAATATAACACACTAAAATCACAACGCAGCGGAGAAAACATAGAGTCTACATTTGGAGATTATAGCGATGTATCAGTTGCTCGAGCTATAAGTCCTCAGTGGTGTGTCAGAAACCCGGCCGCTGTGGCCGAGTGGTTCTAGGTGCTTCAGCCCGGAACCTCGCTGCTGCTAGGGTCGCAGGTTCGAATTCTGCCTCGGGCATGGATGTGTGTGATGTCCTTAGGTTAGTTAGGTTTAAGTAGTTCTAAGTTCTAGGGGACTGATGACCTCAGGCGTAAAGTCCCATAGTGCTCAGAGCCATTTGAACCATTTGAACTTCACAATATGGTAACTCAAACTAGTGGCAGTCTAACGAATGACTAATGATAATCTTGCTGAAGCTACCTGACGTCCAATAAACTAAATGCAACGATGGAAGAATACGCCAAAGCCGGAAGCGGCGGTGTGCACTACGTGCCGGCCGCGGTGGTCTCGCGGTTAAGACGCTCAGTCCGGAACCGCGCGACTGCCACGGTCGCAGGTTCGAATCCTGCCTCGGGCATGGATGTGTGTGATGTTCTTAGGTTAGTTAGGTTTAAGTAGTTCTAATTTCTAGGGGACTGATGACCACTGATGTTAAGTCCCATAGTGCTCAGAGCCATTTGAACCAGCCAGCACTACGTCCCCAGTATACTGTGTTTAGAGCGCCCAGAACGAGAAAGGGATCACTACCACCAGAGTAGAAGACTCACCAACCGTCCTACAATCAAGCAAGCTGTCAAAACTACACGACTTACCGGACAGCAGAGGCAAGACGAGGAAACGAACACTGCCGTTACATACACTAAACCCCAGGGCAGGTAACTGGGGCGTTATCGGCCACCAGGCAAGAAAAATTACCGCTGGTTGAACTTAACAAATTGTAACAAATTGGCGTCTTGCCTGTGTCATTGCCAATAATATGTAAAATTCGTCGAAATCCTCGATTCCCACAATGGATGGTCTACATACTTAATTAAGTTTGTTCGGAAGCCTCAGCGCGCGAGGTCTACGCGCACCTTGTCAATTTCTCTAAATCGCCTGACTGGTAACTTGAAGAGTTTCATATATTCCGTTTGCATATCTTGTGTTATTAACTCATTTTATTCAAATATTTTTTCTCTCTTTTTTTATATTGCATTTCTATTCCGCTATGTTCGCTTCATTCTCGTCATTTATCATGGTGTAATGAATTGATTATCCACAAAACTGCCAGTGTTACTGGACATGGCTCTACAGAATGATAGGAATGACGAATTAATCGATTATGAGAACGGTATCACTCTCTGCTGAGTTTCTGCCGTCATCTACTTGAGGCATCAAGTGCGTGCAAGTCACCTGAATTTTGTTAAGCAAACACTTACAGGGAAACCTCCTTTTCACTACGATCGGGTGGCTTTGATTGTCTATTCTGTAACATTTACGTTGTGTTTAGATTTCCAAAACACTTGCACAGTGTTTTGATCTATTTCAATTTCTTTGTAACACGCCTTTCTAAAATTTATTGTATTCATTACAACCTTCCATTCGAATGTACTCCATTCAGTATGATGTCATGTTTGCTAGTGGAAATGGTTCAAATGGCTCTGAGCACTATGGGACTTAACATCTGTGGTCATCAGTCCCCTAGAACTTAGAACTACTTAAACCTAACTAACCTAAGGACATCACACACATCCATGCCCGAGGCAGGATTCCAACCTGCGACCGTAGCGGTCACGCGGTTCCAGACTGTAGCGCCTAGAACCGCTCGGCCACCACGCCCCGCTGCTAGTGGAACTCCACAAGTTATGATCCAAGTCTTCATGCAAAGCTAGCATGTTAAAGGTTGGGAAATGTGGGTATTATAAGTTGTAAGGAAAACGACCGACTGAAATTGACTGTCAGAAGAAATCGAAACCGTCCACAACAATGGAAATCTTCTGAGTAGTCTAGACCGAATGCTACCCGCCTTTACAGCTGAGATCACTAACAAACCTCCTAGGGGCGGTGCTCGACTTGGAGATAGCCCTGTTCTAAATCTGCGGGTGGAAGGAATTTTTGACACAGATTGATTGGCCAGTAAGAGGAGAATAGGAGGTAGCCAGAAGTAGAGCATTGCAGCCGCGTAGCGCATGCGCGTGAACAGCGTTCGTCTGTATCACTAACTATACACTGATACGCGGAAGCACGTGGCTGACTCGGTGTCACACGGCTCTTACTGGGACTGGAGGACAATAGCCGCACGGCCTTGCCGTGCCGGTAAGAAAACATAGACTCTACCTACACGCCTTCGACATTACTTACCGGTGGCCAAGTAAATGTTGAAATGCGCTTAGAATTAGAATTTCTTTTTAGCTGTCGATTTTCCATGTTTTCTATGGAGAAGGTGTGCGCTATACAACTGAGTTTCCCCAAATATTACCACAGTATAACGAAAATTAAACTGATTCTGGAATATTGAATGTTTGAAAAGCAGTTGTTTCAGTCATATATATCAGTGAAATAATAGCTACTGAATTAACCCTCGCTTTCAATCAGCTGCTAAAATCGCACTGACATGTAGACATATTTTGAACAGAACGAATTAAAAACATTTACGTTGGCAGTGTGATTTTAGACTACACTCATGGAAATTGAAATAAGAACACTGTGAATTCATTGTCCCAGGAAGGGGAAACTTTATTGACACATTCCTGGGGTTAGATACATCACATGATCACACTGACAGAATCACAGGCACATAGACACAGGCAACAGAGTATGCACAATGTCGGCACTAGTACAGTGTATATCCACCTTTCGCAGCAATGCAGGCTGCTATTCTCCCATCTAGACGATCGTAGAGATGCTGGATGTAGTCCTGTGGAACGGCTTCCCATGCCATTTCCACCTGGCGCCTCAGTTGGACCAGCGTTCGTGCTGGACGTGCAGACCGCGTGAGACGACGCTTCATCCAGTCCCAAACATGCTCAATGGGGGACAGATCCGGAGATCTTGCTGGCCAGGGTAGTTGACTTACACCTTCTAGAGCACGTTGGGTGGCACGGGATACATGCGGACGTGCATTGTCCTGTTGGAACAGCAAGTTCCCTTGTCGGTCTAGGAATGGTAGAACGATGGGTTCGATGACGGTTTGGATGTACCGTGCACTATTCAGTGTCCCCTCGACGATCACCAGTGGTGTACGGCCAGTGTAGGAGATCGCTCCCCACACCATGATGCCGGGTGTTGGCCCTGTGTGCCTCGGTCGTATGCAGTCCTGACTGTGGCGCTCACCTGCACGGCGCCAAACACGCATACGACCATCATTGGCACCAAGGCAGAAGCGACTCTCATCGCTGAAGACGACACGTCTCCATTCGTCCCTCCATTCACGCCTGTCGCGACACCACTGGAGGCGGGCTGCACGATGTTGGGGCGTGAGCGGAAGACGGCCTAACAGTGTGCGGGACCGTAGCCCAGCTTCATGGAGACGGTTGCGAATGGTCCTCGCCGATACCCCAGGAGCAACAGTGTCCCTAATTTGCTGGGAAGTGGCGGTGCGGTCCCCTACGGCACCGCGTAGGATCCTACGGTCTTGGCATGCATCCGTGCGTCGCTGCGGTCCGGTCCCAGGTCGACGGGCACGTGCACCTTCCGCCGACCACTGGCGACAACATCGATGTACTGTGGAGACCTCACGCCCCACGTGTTGAGCAATTCGGCGGTACGTCCACCCGGCCTCCCGCATGCCCACTATACGCCCTCGCTCGAAGTCCGTCAACTGCACATACGGTTCACGTCCACGCTGTCGCGGCATGCTACCAGTGTTAAAGACTGCGATGGAGCTCCGTATGCCACGGCAAACTGGCTGACACTGACGGCGGCGGTGCACAAATGCTGCGCAGCTAGCGCCATTCGACGGCCAACACCGCGGTTCCTGGTGTGTCCGCTGTGCCGTGCGTGTGATCATTGCTTGTACAGCCCTCTCGCAGTGTCCGGAGCAAGTATGGTGGGTCTGACACACCGGTGTCAATGTGTTCTTTTTTCCATTTCCAGTAGTGTATAATTCTCAACTCTGTTTATAATTAACTAAAAATCTCTAATCCAGCTGCACCGTAGGCTTTTGTGAGTAAATCGAGAAACTGAAGTAGTAGAACTTGTCACATATCGTAATATGAACACAAAGAGAAAGGAAGCGTAAGGTGTGGTGCTGAAACGAGATGGATATTAATTCGAATAGATTTCTGTTTGGATAATTCTTCGCGTAAGTAGGACATTACAAAAGGTATTCGCCAATAAATTATCTGTAAATTAATGAACGAATAACATACAATGGCACTGTATTTTTATTGTTTGCCTCCTGTACAGAATTAGCATTTGTCCGTTGGCTCAGTGCAGTTTCTATTTTATAAATAACTTATTTATGGTTTGTCCAGAAATGTGCCTTTGTGGCTCAGTGTCTTAAGTTCCAGATTACAACACTCAGGGTGGTTGGATACCAGGTTTTTCCTACGATTTTGTCTGTTCTTACTGCTACTTTCACCTTCAACAATGACAATTATGCCATGTCAAGTTGCACCGTATTTCTGAATGTTGTTGTTGTCTTCAGTCCTGAGACTGGTTTGATGCAGCTCTCCATGCTACTCTATCCTGTGCAAGCTTCTTCATCTCCCAGTACTTACTGCAACCTACATCCTTCTGAATCTGCTTAGTGTATTCATCTCTTGGTCTCCCTCTACGATTTTTACCCTCCACGCTGCCCTCCAATGCTAAATTTGTGATCCCATGATGCCTCAGAACATGTCCTACCAACCGGTCCCTTCTTCTTTTCAAGTTGTGCCACAAACTCCTCTTCTCCCCAATTCTATTCAATACCTCCGCATTAGGTATGTGATCTACCCATCTAATCTTCAACATTCTTCTGTAACACCACATTTCGAAAGCTTCTATTCTCTTCTTGTCCAAACTATTTATCGTCCATGTTTCACTTCCATACATGGCCACACTCCATACAAATACTTTCGGAAACGACTTCCTGACACTTACGTCAATGCTCGATGTTAACAAATTTCTCTTCTTCAGAAATGCTTTCCTTGCCATTGCCATTCAACATTTTATATCCTCTCTACTTCGACCATCATCAGTTATTTTGCTCCCCAAATAGCAAAACTCCTTTACTACTTTTAGTGTGTCATTTCCTAATCTACACTCCTGGAAATTGAAATAAGAACACCGTGAATTCATTGTCCCAGGAAGGGGAAACTTTATTGACACATTCCTGGGGTCAGATACATCACATGATCACACTGACAGAACCACAGGCACATAGACACAGGCAACAGAGCATGCACAATGTCGGCACTAGTACAGTGTATATCCACCTTTCGCAGCAATGCAGGCTGCTATTCTCCCATGGAGACGATCGTAGAGATGCTGGATGTAGTCCTGTGGAACGGCTTGCCATGCCATTTCCACCTGGCGCCTCAGTTGGACCAGCGTTCGTGCTGGACGTTGCAGACCGCGTGAGACGACGCTTCATCCAGTCCCAAACATGCTCAATGGGGGACAGATCCGGAGATCTTGCTGGCCAGGGTAGTTGACTTACACCTTCTAGAGCACGTTGGGTGGCACGGGATACATGCGGACGTGCATTGTCCTGTTGGAACAGCAAGTTCCCTTGCCGGTCTAGGAATGGTAGAACGATGGGTTCGATGACGGTTTGGATGTACCGTGCACTATTCAGTGTCCCCTCGATGATCACCAGTGGTGTACGGCCAGTGTAGGAGATCGCTCCCCACACCATGATGCCGGGTGTTGGCCCTGTGTGCCTCGGTCGTATGCAGTCCTGATTGTGGCGCTCACCTGCACGGCGCCAAACACGCATACGACCATCATTGGCACCAAGGAAGAAGCGACTCTCATCGCTGAAGACGACACGTCTCCATTCGTCCCTCCATTCACGCCTGTCGCGACACCACTGGAGGCGGGCTGCACGATGTTGGGGCGTGAGCGGAAGACGGCCTAACGGTGTGCGGGACCGTAGCCCAGCTTCATGGAGACGGTTGCGAATGGTCCTCGCCGATACCCCAGGAGCAACAGTGTCCCTAATTTGCTGGGAAGTGGCGGTGCGGTCCCCTACGCCACTGCGTAGGATCCTACGGTCTTGGCGTGCATCTGTGCGTCGCTGCGCTCCGGTCCCAGGTCGACGGGCACGTGCACCTTCCGCCGACCACTGGCGACAACATCGATGTACTGTGGAGACCTCACGCCCCACGTGTTGAGCAATTCGGCGGTACGTCCACCCGGCCTCCCGCATGCCCACTATACGCCCTCGCTCAAAGTCCGTCAACTGCACATATGGTTCACGTCCACGCTGTCGCGGCATGCTACCAGTGTTAAAGACTGCGATGGAGCTCCGTATGCCACGGCAAACTGGCTGAAACTGACGGCGGCGGTGCACAAATGCTGCGCAGCTAGCGCCATTCGACGGCCAACACCGCGGTTCCTGGTGTGTCCGCTGTGCCGTGCGTGTGATCATTGCTTGTACAGCCCTCTCGCAGTGTCCGGAGCAAGTATGGTCGGTCTGACACACCGGTGTCAATGTGTTCTTTTTTCCATTTCCAGGAGTGTAATTCCCTCAGCATCATCAGACTTAATTCGACTACATTCCATTATCCTTGTTTTGCTTTTGTTGATGTTCATCTTATATCCTCCTTTCAAGATACTGTCCATTCCGTTCAACTGCTCTTCCAAGTCCTTTGCTGTCTCTGACAGATTTACAATGTCATCGGCGAACCTCAAGGTTTTTATTTCTTCTCCATGGACTTCAATACCTACTCCGAATTTTTCTTTTGTTTCCTTTACTGCTTGCTCATAATACAGATTGAATAACATCGGGGACAGGTTACAACCCTGTCTCACTCCCTTCCAAACCGCTGCTTCCCTTTCATGCCCCTCGACTCTTATAACTGCCATCTGGTTTCTGTACAAATTGTAAATAGCATTTCGCTCCCTGTATTTTACCCCTGCCACGTTTAGAATTTGAAAGAGAGTATTCCAGTCAACATTGTGAAAAGCTTTCTCTAAGTCCACAAATGATAGAAATGTAGGTTTGCCTATTTCTGAATACGTGTTGAAATGTAGCTCCCGCTCTAACTGGCTTTATCTATTCGGAGATGGGAGGAAGTCAAGGACACACCACCGTGTCTCGTAAAGCACTGCAATGCTTAAAATGTTTCACTTACATTGTGTTGGACCATACAGAGTATGTAGTGACTCATATGTTTTATGCAATCAGCTTTGCATGAAAATCTCGCTGGTAAAAATTTAAAAGAAAAGGAGAAAAGCCTTATATCAAACAAGGGGTTATCGATGCCATGCATCATTGTCGGAGATAAGGCATTTCAAAAAATGGTTCAAATGGCTCTGAGCACTATGGAACTTAACATCTGTGGTCATCAGTCCCATAGAACTTAGAACTACTTAAACCTAACTAACCTAAGGACATCACACACATCCAAGCCCGAGGCAGGATTCGAACCTACGACCGTAGCGGTCACGCGGTACCAGACCGAAGCGCCTAGAACCGCACTGCCACACCGGCCGGCGAGGCATTTCGTATACATGAAAATTTAATGTGTCCTTGTGGAGGAAGGAGTTTAATAAAAAATAAAAGAATCTTTAAAAATTGACCGCCACGGACTACGCTGTTCATAGAATACACTCTGGCAAATACGAAAAATGGAGAACGGAGATTTTTTCATCGCCAAGTGAATGTTCGAGATGGACTTTCAATTGACGTAATAAATGTATGCTGTGTTTTACAAAACATGCCAGAAAGAGATAAACTGAAACTTTCCCGAAGTCCTACAAGCTGCTGGAAGTCGTCATGAAATTTGTATCACGATACAAGGAAGGACTGGCTGCTTCGACAAGTGCATGGACAATGAAGGCAGACAGCCTGCTTAGAAATGGTACCGCGGAGCCAGCTGGCCGTTACAGTACCCGGGCTACAGTGCACTTGGCACGTCATCTTTTTATTGGCTGCCACAGACTGCCTGCATAGTGAGTTAGAGCCCTACCGCACTACCGACCGAATCCCCTGTTCTTGCGCATGCACGTACCCCCCCCCCCCCCCCCTTCCCTGCTGCTAAGATGGCCCAAGAACTCTACGTAAGCAGCCAACGATGAGAATGCAGCCGACAAAAACTCTCAGTCTTCAAAAATTTTCTTACTTTACTAACACTATCAGATATGAGTGTCTCTTTAGTCTAATTAAGCAATTCGTTGTTGTAGTGCTATAAAATGAGTGAACCAAGGAAGATCTCCGTGGTTCCTAACGATTAACATCACCAGAATTTTAATCTAAAGTCTCCTAAAACATTTATGGAATGCCACTGGACGACCAGAGCCATCCAAAGTGTTTTACTATTACCTCTGAGTGAGCTAGCCTTTAGAATATGGAATAATTTTTCAAGCCGATATCCGTCTATGCAGATACTCAGAGCTTTTGGATCAAAAAATTTCAGAAGAGACGCTGGGTTCGTGTTATGAAGAGTTCGTAATATTGCAGCACACTTGCAGCTGTTGTATCGTGAATGTGCCGAGAGACGATTGTAAGACCTTTTACGCCTTTATATACAACCTGAAATTATTGCAGCAAAATCTTACCCACAATTTAAAAACAATCTTTAGAAAGAATGCTATTGAGGAGAAACAAAAGAAAAATAAACAGGAATAAAACCAAGTTTCTTTTAGGAATTACGTAAACTGTAATTATCTAGAAGGGAACGGTCGCCACCCTGATTTGGCAATATTGTACCAAGTGCTAGTGTGGTTCATAAAGAAAGTTAACTACTGGACTGAACTTTACTTGATACTATTGGATTAAACTTTACTTGATACTGAAATTCCATTAATTTGAGATGAAGCAGGTGGCAATGTCGGTCTCCTGTGCTATTCAAAGAAAGAGGAAAAAGTATCCATGGGTCTTGCTCTGTAACTATATCTGAAGATTCTCTTCTTAGCCTCTGATTTTCGCAGTACAAAGCCAGTCAAAGTTACCATGAATAATAAGCCAAATTATGTCCACATTCTAGAATGTGTTATAGAATCTTGCAGTTCTTCTCGCCCTTTTCAGGTCATAAGATGCACGTGCGTTGTCTGCTAGCCACCAACTGAGTCAAGGCTCACAGCAGCCTTGCAGTTCGCCCGCTAGATCCACTTTTTCTATATCCGCCCAGCCAGTTCCTTTGCGGAGGGACTTCCCTCCAAGTTTTACGTGATTACAAGGCTACTTTCCCTACCTGCGAGCCAGTGTTACAAGTAAAGTTTTAACATTTTCATTCCCTTACAGTACATTACTTTTGAAATTACGTTCATAGATTAATCGCGATTACACGGATAGCGCTATGGGACTTAACATCTATGGTCATCAGTCCCCTAGAACTTAGAACTACTTAAACCTAACTAACCTAAGGGCATCACACAATACCCAGTCATCACGAGGCAGAGAAAATCCCTGACGCCGCCGGGAATCGAACCCGGGAACCCGGGGTAGATGTTTATCATTGGGCCTTAAGCCGTTTGTGCAGTTGCTAAGAATTATTATTTTTTGGTCTTCACCAGTAACTTTTTTTAACCACTTGTACCGCAGCAAAATAAATCTTTAAGTTATTTTAGGCATCGGCGTGAAAGGCACTCATTATAAGGCCTTAGGTCATTTATGCAGGTGCTAAGTATAGTCAATTGATATTTTTTAATTTTCTGTTAACGAGCAACCATAGGGCGACTAACAATTTGGTTACAAATGCTTTGTGCTTGAGTTATTTGATAATTTCATTTTTTCCCTCCAACATGGGGCGACCATTTTTAATACATCATATTCCCATGCATTTCAAGGGTTTAGACTTTATTTTGTGGTCCAAGTAGCTTTCCATGCCCCAGTCACCCGGTACCACTTTATATCTGTCTCATAGTTAACGGCGACACAGATTACTTTTCATAACACTGGGGTTTCACAAGTTTCTCGTTACTAGACCTTCCCCCAGGGCCCTTGATTGAATTTCACGCTTCTCTGCTGTCTCTCACGAAGTGAAGACATATGATTTTGTAGATGTCATCCACCCCTCATATGGTGGTATTAAGCCCAATTGTCACTTTGGGGCTACTAGAGAGCAGCAGGCTATGCCAGAACTAGGTTTCACCTCTACTTTCTCTCACCACCATATAACATAACCGTAATACCACAATTTGTATACATCCCTTACAAGCATTATACTCATTTGACATTCTGAAAGTCACAACTCTCGTACACCGGTTGGAAAGGTGGCACAATTTCCAGAGGAAGACAACCCTTATCGACTAGACAGCGGGACAAACTATGTGCAACAATATATAGATACTACGCTAAATTACGGATAGGAATGCCACATGACTTTTTCTTCCTTTGTACTAAACACTATCTGTCCGTCCAAAAAGTTCGAAGGATGCTTCAATAAAAAAAAAAGCATTAAGATGGTGGTTTTAAAGCTTCAAGTGTTTAACACAGTCTTCACTCCCCCAACCCCACCCCTCTCTCTCTCTCTCACACGCACACACACACACACATACACATACACACACACACACACATACACATACACACACACACACACACACACACACACACACACACACAGGCGCGCGCGCACCCGAGCACACACATGCGGACAACGTACAGATTGTCCATAGAACGCTTTGTTGGGATAATGTTCAAGTGCCACTTTAAAAAAAATGGTAAAAATGGCTCTGAGCACTATGGGACTCAAGTTCTGAGGTCATCAGTCCCCTAGAACTTAGAACTACTTAAACCTAAGTAACCTAAGGACATCACACACATCCATGCCCGAAGCAGGATTCGAACCTGCGACCGTAGTGGTCTCGCGGTTCCAGACTGTAGCGCCTAGAACCGCACGGCCACTCCGGCCGACAAGTGCCACTTTACATTGGCTTGAATGTAGGATGCACCGTCAAGGCCCTGAGCCTTCATGTGAATTACTGCAATTCGTCGTTATGTGGTAGGTTTGTTATGATTACACCAAGGCACGTCGCCAGTGATCCTTTTTTTTTTTTTAGATAAAAATATCGGATTTTTGCATTATGTTGGGGAACCAAGGTACGCAGGTCGAACTTTATACACATTTTTCTCAAGACATTCTGGACAACCTCTTGAACACTGTTACATTGCGATTTCTGACACAACCTCGCTGATGACACACTGCTTTTACACGTCCGGAACTTAATACTACCAACTCTCTGATTAGTCAAATGCACATCTCCTGTTTACAGTTGTTAGTTCAAAATCCCACCGTCGCCACCGCGCTGACGTCGCTTGTGCGCCCTGAAATAAAATCACTCTCGGAATTTTTTGGACAGGCAGTGTAAGAAATTTAAATTTAAGGCTTCGCTAGTCTGATCGAACACTTGTTATGCTTTACCCTCCCAGAATCACAGAACAGTCATATCTGTACCCAGAATACCACGCTAAGAGTCGAGTTGCAAGCAAAAATTTTACAAAGAGCAGTTATAGGCGACTGTAATCATTTCGAGGTACAATATTTCGTCTCTGTAGAGCTCGCAAAATGCTTCGGAGATTCATTTGTGACGCTATGGTTTTGTTCACGGATTATGTATAAGAGCACTGAAACAAACAGAATAAAAGCTAAATTTAACGGTAGCCTGACAAAGTCATCGCTGTAACAGAACATTAGTAAGTCCCTAAATACGACTTAAAAATTTAAATTAAAGCTTCATTTCCGTATTTTTCTTCCAATATTCATACATCATCCGTCAAAATTATACATCTCGTCATTTGCAGAAGGTCTAAATATTACAGAATTCGAATCAGGCAGTTTCGAACGTAAGTAACTTAAAAGTAGATACCCTCGGCGAAGCGAAGCAGCTTACGTCAGCAAAGGCAACTCATCTGGTCCAGACCGTAAACCTGTTAGATCCCTATCAGACAATTTTGATGCAACAACCCCATATTTAGCACTTATATACAGCTACTCTCTACGGCAAAGATCTACACCTAAGGACAGCACAGTGGTACAGATCACACAGACATACAAGAAAGCAAATAGAAGTAGTACCCTAAATTATAGACCAATTTCACTGTAATCTATTTGCAGCAGAATTCTGGAACACATACTATGTTCGAACTTTATGGTTGGCTGGTTGATATAGCGGGAAGGAACCAAACAGAAAGGTCATCGGTCCCATCGGATTTGGGAAGGAAGTCGGCGGTGCCCTTTCAAAGAAACCACCACGCCATTTGCCTAAAGCGATTTAGGGAAATCACGGAAAACCTACAACAGGATGGCTGGACATGGGTTTGAACCGTCATCCGCCAGAATTCGAGTCCAGTGTGCTAACCACTGAGCCATCTCGCTCGGTCAAACGTTATACACAGAAGGAAACCATACACTGGTGTATAGTCAACATGGTGTCAAAAAATTTCCTTCTTGTGAAACACAACTGGCTCTCTATTCTCACGAACTAACTAGATCCATGAACCGGACATCTCGGATTGCTTTCATATTTCTGTATTTCCAGAAAGTCATTCTTCATAAGCACCTTCTAATCAGATTGCACGCATGTGAAGTAATGCCGCAGTTGTGCTACTGGATTCGTGATTTCCTTTCAGGGCGGTCATAGTTTTTTCTAACTGAAGGAAAGTCACCGAGATATTTGGCGTTCCCCAAGGAAACGTTATAGACCCTCTGCTGTTCCTAATACACTACTGGCCATTAAAATTCCTACACCAAGATGACGTCCTACAGACGCGAAATTTAACGGACAGGAAGAAGATGCTGTTATATGCAAATGATTAGCTTTTCAGAGCATTCACACAAGGTTGGCGCCGGTGCCGACACCTACAACGTGCTGACATAAGGAAAGTTTCAAACCGATTTCTCATACACAAACAGCAGTTCACCGGCGTTGCCTGGTGAAACGTTGTTGTGATGCCTCGTGTAATGAGGAGAAATGCGTACCATCACGTTTCCGACTTTGATAAACGTCAGATTGTAGCCTATAGCGATTGCGTTTTATCGTATCGCGACATTGCTGCTCGCGTTGGTCGAGATCCAATGACTCTTAGCAGAATAAGGACTCGGTGGGTTCATGAGAGTAATACGGAATGCGGTGCTGGATCCCAACGGCCTGGTATCACTAGCAGTCGAGATGGCAGGCATCTTATCTGCATGGCTGTAACTGATCGTGCAGCCACGTCTTGATCCCTGAGTCAACAGATGGGGACGTTTGCAAGACAACAACCATCTGCACGAATAGTTCGACGACGTTTCCAGTAGCATGGACTATCTCCTCGGAGACAATGGCTACTGTTACCTTTGACGTATCACAGGAGCGCCTGCGATGGTGTACTCAACGATGAACCTGGGTGGACGAATGGCAAAACGTCATTTTTTCGGATGAATCCAGGTTCTGTTTACAGCATCATCATGGTGGCATCCGTGTTTGGCGACATTGCGGTGAACGCACATTGGAAGCGTGTATTTGTCATCGCCATACTGGCGTATCACCCGGCGTGATGGTTTGGGGTGCCATTGGTTCCACGTCTCGGTCACCTATTGTTCTCATTGAGGGCAGTTTGAACAGTGGACGTTACATTTCAGTTGTGTTACGACCCGTGGCTCTACCCTTCATTCGATCCCCGCGAAGCCCTACATTTCAGCAGGATAATGCACGACCGCATGTTGCAGGTCCTGAACGGGCCTTACTGGATACAGAAAATGTTCGACTGCTGCCCTGGCCAGCACCAATTGAAGACGTCTGGGCAATGGTGGTCGAGCAACTGGCTCATCACAATACGCCAGTCACTACTCTTGATGAACTGTGGTATCATGTTGAAGCTGCATGGGCAGCTGTACCTGTACACGCCATCCAAGCTCTGTTGACTCAATGCCCAGGCGTATTAAGGCCGTCATTACGTCAAGAGGTGGTTGTTCTGGGTACTGATTTCTCAGGATCTATGCACCCAAATTGCATGTAAATGTAATCACATGTCAGTTCTTGTATAATATATTTGTTCAATGAATAACCGTTTATCATCTGCATTTCTTCGTGGTGTAGCAATTTTAATGGCCAATAGTGTACATATAAACGATTTAGTTGACAATCTGAGCGTCCTATTACATTGTTTGTAGTTGATACTGTCGTTTAGCGTCCGGCAATATCAGCAGAAGATCAAAACCAAGCGTGTGAAAGGGAAAATAACCTGAAAGTGGTTTAATGAAACTTCTTCCAAGCACGCAAGCGTGAACTGGAGAGTAATTGTGTAGGTGTAAATGTTAACAAAAATGAGAACATATCACTGTTTGTAGAGTAAGTTTTCTCCTCTTCGGCCACTAATTTTGCGAAAGAGCATGCTAGGAGAACGTGTTCTTCAGCAAGAACGTGTCCTTCGGGCGGCTACACGAAACATAATCGCGTGCGTGCTTGTGTGTGTGTGTGTGTGTGTGTGTGTGTGTGTGTGTGTGCTCGACGTTTGTTCGAGCAGAGAGAGAGAGAGAGAGAGGAAAGGAAAGGAAAGGAAAGGGTTCCCTTTCAGAGGCCTTCCTGCTGTACTTCATACACTCAGTAAATGGAGCCTCGCAGCTGAGTTACGAGTGGAGGTGTTTGCTTGAGTAAAGCTTCTACACGTTCGCGGACTATTGCGACTAATCTAGATTTCCGCTCTAGACAGCACGAAGGCGTTAAATCCAGGCAGAGGGAAGCCACGGGCGACGGCCTTTTGTGTGGCACGGAGCCTGTAGAGATTACGCTAAATTACGGATACGAATGAGTCCTCTTCACGCACTACTCTCATGCGGTATAACCATTTGTCTTAAAGCCACATTAAATGTCGACAGAAATTACTGGAACTAGGCTACACTAGAAATTGCCTACAACCTTCTCACAAACTTCTTCATCATCACCACCATTATCACCTTCTTTTTCTTCTCCTTTTTAGATTCGTTCATTTAGAGAGCCCGTATAAACTTCATTGCTGGCTTAGTGGTTTTTGCCATTCTGTTCTCTCAGTAAAGGCTACATGAGGGTCATCAGTTTTCTGATAGTTCTCTGTGTCTCACCACGGTAAAACTTATCAGCCAAGATGCCAAGCACACCTCCTCGAAAACACAGTAGTCAACCTTCCGTTTATGAATCGAAGTGTTATGTTCATTTTACTCAGCTATTCTTTCTTGTAGGAAAGAAAAGGAAAATGTTTTCTATACTGATAGACGGCATCTGACGAAGGAGATTAAAAAATATTTCTTCGTTTTATAGAAGTCACTGATTGGGTTTCTTGAAAGACACATTTTATGTGTGAAAACTGGAACAAGAGAACAGAATCATCTGAGATGTGATGCTTCAGAAAGATGCTGAAAACTAAGAGCACATAACAAAGATTCTCCACAAAATCATTGACGAACAGAAGATATGAAAAACGCTGTCTAGAGGAAGAGACAATGGGGTTGGTGTAGAGATAGGTTAACGTTTCTAGTCTTGGGGGAAACTGAAAAAGGCAGATGTTTTATGCAACAAACAATTTAGGGCGTTAAGTGTAAGTATTACTTGGAGGAGGGGGAGATTAGTGTTTAACATCCCGTCAGCAACGAGGACATTAAAAACGGAGCACAAGCCCGGATTAGTGAAGGAAGAGCAAGGAAATCGGCCGTGCCCTTTCACAGGAACCGGCCCAGCATTTGCTGAAGCGATTTAGGGAAATCATGGAAAACCTAAATCAGGATGGCCGGACGCGAGTTTGGCCCGTTGTCCTCTTGAATGCGAGCCCAGTGTGCTAACCACTGCGCCATCTCGTTCGGTAAGTATTACTTGAAGATGAAGAAAATGATAAGTAGAAGAAATCGTGGTAGCCGGCATAAGTCTGCCGCGTCATTTTGAAACAGTCAAAACAGCTAGCAAATCGCCTTTTGCCACTCTTTGAAACAGTATAATCAACTCTAAAAATTGTCGAAGTGTCAATTTTGTAGTTGTTTTGACCGTTTCAAAGTAACGCTGCCAAGCAGCCAGAAAGTTTTATTCGTAGTGTCGTAAACTATATTTACCACTAACTTGAATTACCATTTCTCTATTCCTACTATAATGTGTTTTATTTATACTATTTATTTCTCTGAGTTGATTTCACCCGTTTTCCCTGCATATAGTGCGTCACCGGATGCGGTCGAATATTCTCTTAATATCCTTGTAATTGTGTTTAAAAGTACTTGCCTCTAGCATTGATTCGTGTACATGAAAAATACCAAGCTAGACCATGATAAAGGCTGCGTATTACGCCCTCCTCCGTAACAGGCAGCGCAGCTACTCCAGAGCTGGTAGCCTACTGCCACCAACTTTTTGTTGAAACCGAGCTAATGGTGATGGCATCTTTACATTTATGAATAATGTGTACAAACTGCGAGCACTTATTATGATTACGAATATTGTAGTGGCACGGGCGTGTACAATTGCTCGTTGCCATGATCATACTGGTTCCAGTAATCAGCTAGTGGAGCATTTTGCCATCACGCCTGTCTCGGTACGCGGTCAAAACTGCTTGGTCAATGAGCAAACGATGTTACCGAAACTTGGAACGCTTCGGCGGGATTGTTGCATGTGGAGTAAGTGAGACGTGAGGCTCTGCTCACCAACAGTTCCGACCTGGCGTGTATAAATTCCGATCGTCCAGGTGGCAAGTGCTACGGAATCGACGATGGTGTAAAGGGGGCAGCCGCCCTGAGGCCATCGTTGTTCATTCACGAACTGTCAGCAGACGTCTCCATTCGCCATCCTACAGGACCACATACTTGGTATTCCAGACGCAATGTCGATGTACCGATGGTCGAACTAAGTCCCTCCCCAGATCCCGCTCCACTGGGCGTCCGCCGATGCCAGACGCTACCAGACGGACACGGGTGAGACTTCGCAAGCGGACATCACCACGCCACTGCAGGCCAACGGCGCGCCTTTCTAGTGGCATTGCCCCATCAGACAGCTGCGCCAGCACAAGACAGCTCTGCCCCTTCATTACCGCCCTGGGCCGTTGGTTGTAGCAACTGCTTGTTTCTCCACGGCAATATATTCCACACCAATGACGAATTAGGGTCAGATGTCCAACCCGCTCCTTTCCCAACGCACCTGCAGGAATTGGTCATGAGACTTTTGTAGTAAACCAGTAGCATCCATTCAGAATGTGCTGGCACAATAGCTCTATGCTTAGCTTTCATGAGGGGGGACTTCAGATGTACAAAGAATACATTAAAATAGTCCCGCCACCATCTCCGAACACCTACCATGTATAAATAGTAATGATGTGGCACTCTGAAACAGGACGAACGCCGAGAAGCTTACATCAAGGTCACATAGCTCCAAAGACTTGTATACCTTCTTGGCTTTTTCCAAGATCAGTGTGTAGTATGCCTTGAACCCGAAATACGAGCTGCGACGATAAAGCAATGAGACTGAGTTTCTTTGCAAGATGTGGCAACCCTGCAGGCTTGCGTAGGCACAATATCTTTGACCTTGGTCTATAAGCTGCTTCTGGTCCAAGCGTCACATCGATGCAACTGCTCAGTCGCGAGTTGTCCTGTAATAAGTTAACACGTATTTGTGTCTCTCGTCACGGAAACGGAACTGCATAATATTGCGCAAAGGTATGCCATTTCTTTTTTAATTAAATTGGGTGAAAAAGCGACGACATCTTCAGAAGGCTTTTGGAGAGGATGTTATGTCAAGAGATCAAGTTTTTCGTTGGCTTAAAATGTTTAGTAACGGTAGAATGAATGTTGAAGATTAAGACCGCAGTGGACGACCATCAACCTCACGGACGGATGTCAACATGGCCAGGGTGCGTAAACCCGTACAATCTGATCGAAGATTATCCATGAAAATGAAAATGATCGGAGAAGAACTGAACATCAATCTAGAAACGTTTCGTCTAATAATAACTGAAGATCTTGTATGAGAAAGAACTGTGCAAAAATGGCCCCCAAAAACCTCACACCACAACAGCGAGAAACACGGAAAAATGTCGCAGCCGATCTCTTAGAGCAAACGGAAATCAATCCAAAATTGTTGAGCAGTGTTATCACTGGTGACGAAAGTTGGTTTTTTCAGTGCGATCCAGAGACAAATCGCCAAAGTTCGCAGTGGTGCTCAAAGGGATCACCCTGACCAAATAAAGCTCGCATGTCAAAGTCAAAAGTGAAATGCATGCTTGTGCGATACTTTGATTCCAAGGGAATTTTTCATAAAGAGTAGGTGCCTCCTGGACGGACAGTTAACCAATATTACTACAAAGAAATTTTAGAAAGACTTTGTAAATGAGTTCTTCGTGCCCATGCCAACATTGCTGATAATTGGATTCTGCATCACGATAATGCGCCATCCCATACTGCTCTGTTAGTGTAGCAATTTTTAACCTCAAAACAAATTTCATTACTACCACAGCCTCCTTATTCACCAGATATCGCTCCGTGCGACTTCTTTCTGTTTCCAAGAGTCAAAACGGCGGTATAGGGATACCATTTTCAAGCAACACAAGATGTCCAAAAAGCTATGACGAGGATCTTGGAGGATATTACAGAAGATGAGATCCAGAAATGTTATCATCAGTGGCAGAAACGCTGGAAAAAGTGTTTGCAGTCAGAAGGGAACCACTTTGAAGGAGACAACACTAAACTTGAGGAAAATGGTAAGCAACATTTTTTTTCCACATCAGTCTCATTACTTTATTGACGCACATCGTATGCCGTTGCAAAGATCAAGTGGGTATTTAATCTCAAAATCTATATATATTTCATTACAAAATTGATACGTGTATTTTATCAAGTAACGTACAACTAAGGGAGGCATATCCAGAGAACTTGGATTTATGGACGTTACGGATTCTTCCTTTGACTAAGATAACACTTTTGCTTGCCGTTATGTTTGGAACTTTGCTGTAGTCTTAACTTCTCCGGCGATCGTTCCGTTTCAGGCTGCCACGTCATCACTACTAAAATATGATAAGTGTTTCGGGATGGTGTCGAACCTATTTTAATATATTTTTGGTACATGTGAAGTCCCCCTAATGAAAACAAGAGTCCGAAACGTCAATACGTACCAGAATTTTGGTTATGCCTCCCTTAGCTGTATACCGCGTGATCCCTATAGTATGTGACTGGAAAGCTTCACATGTCATACCAATACACAAAAGAGAAAATAGACCCACATCGCTAACGTCGGTTTGCAGTAGGATTTTGAAACATACGAGATACTGTGTTAGAACATTGTAAGTTACCTCGAAGAAATCGATTTATTGACATACAGTCATGACGGGTTCAGAAAATTTTATTCTTGAGAAACACAACTGGCTCATTATTCTCATAAAGTAATGAGCTATCGACAGGGTATCTCCAACTGGATCCATATCTGTAGATTTCCAGAAGGCTTTTGACACATTCCTAACAAGCAACTTGTAATCCATATTGCGTTCCTATGGAGTGTGTGGAGTATCGTTTCAGTTGTGCTACTGGATTTGTGATTTCCCGTCAGAAAGTGGCAGCTAGTAATAACTGACGGAAAGTCATCGAGTAAAACAGAAGTAATATCTGGCTCTCCACAAGGAAGTGTTATAGGCCTTGTGCTGTTCATGATATACATACAGGATTTAGGAGACAATTTGAGCAACTCAGTTACATTGTTCGCAGATGGTGCTGTCATTTACCGTATTCTGAAGTCATCAGAGATCAAAACCAATTGCAAAATGATATAGACAATATATCTGTATCGCGCAAAAAGTGGAAATTATGAAAAGTGTGAAGTCGTCTACAGGAGTACTAAAAGGAATCCGCTAAATTTCGGTTACAGGGTAAAACACACAAATCCAAAGGCTGTAACTTCAACTAAATACTTAGTGATTAAAATTACGAATAACTTAAATCAGAACGATCATGCAGGTAATGTTGTGGGGAGAGCAAACCAGAGACCGCGATTTATTGGTAGAATGCTTAGAAAATGCAACAGGTCTGCTAAATAGACTGCCTACACTACGCTGGTCCTTTCTTTTGTGAAGTACTGCTGAGTGGTATGGGATCAACATGAGATAGTTAAATGTTGTATGGATCATTTTACATGGTAAATCGTAATGATGCTCAGAGTCATTTTACATTCGAATTGCAAATTAATTTGTGCAATCGGTTTCATTCTGAACATTTCTGAGTGAAAACTAAAACAGATGTGAGTTAGTAATTCCTACCTACCACCTTCTACAAATTACAGTAATAGCCATTCTTTTTCGAGATAGTAGGAGCTGTCGAGGAGAAACTTTCTCGGTTTGTTACGACATTTTACTTTGCTGTGTGTGAGACGTTTCACAGGACTGAGTAAGTGGTCAAAAATTTTTGTTGCAGCATTGTGCTGCCCTTTTGTGCTAAAGACAAGCTTAATGTGGAGAAATGAATTTCATTTTTCCTTCTGGTATTGTAATTATGTACTTCATTTCTCCTTTTGGACTGTAGTGGGTTATTTACAATAAACTTTAAGAGGGAAGAAATATACTGTGAAGCAGTAGTCAGAATGCCCAACTCCTTAAATAGATGCCTACAAGGTGATAGTGGGTGAGCACAACATATTATTCTTACAGCACGTTTTTGCGCAATAAGGGATTTCTTTCTTAAAGATGAGTTACCCCAGAGCATTATTCCACATGACATTGTTGAATGAAAATACGCAATTATATCAAATTACTGGTTTGTCTCTCCTGAAGACTTACAATGATTCTAAGCGCGCATGTGACTGTTTTAGGTGTTCTAAAATGTGTTTTATTTAAGTTGAAGTTCCCATCAATATGGACTCAAAAGATATTTAAAGTTTCCACCCTATTTATTATTTCCTCACCATGTGTTACATGTACCATTGATGTAGTAGCTCATGATGTATAGAACGGAAAATGTGTCTTTGTAAGATTGAGGATAAGACCATTCGCAGAAAACCAGTCAATGATACTTTTAAGAGTTTGGTTTACCATTTCTTCTGTGTCTGTACATATGCCTGGGTTTATTACAATACTAGTGTCATTAGCAAAGAGAATTAATTCTGCTTGTTGTATACTAGGCGGAAAATCGCTCATTATTTGAGGAACTGTAGTGGGCCTAAGACTGAACCTTGGAGAACCCTATTCGTGATTTCTCCCCAGTCGGAATTATGTGGTTGGACTATATTGCTTGAATTACTAAGTACAACTTTCTGCATGCTCTTGGTCAAATGTGACATTACCCATTGGTTGGCTGTACCATCAGTCCCATAAAACGTCAATTTTTTAGGAGCACACTATGATTCACACAGTCAAATGCCTTAGAGAAACCGCAGAAAATGTCAGTCCACCCTATTTTATAATTCAATGCTTCTAACATCTGGTGAATGAACGTGTAAATAACATTCTCAGTAGAGCAAGCCTCCTGAAACCCAAACCGTGATTTGCTAGGGATACAGTTGTTGCTAAGGTGATAAACTATTCTAGAATACATCATCTTCTCAAAAATTTTAGAGTGATATCAGCAGTAAAACAGGTTAGTATTTTGACATTTCTCATATCACGTTTCTTAAATACAGGTTTTATACCAGCATATTTCAGTCTCTCTGGAAAAGCCTTAAGTTAGTGATACATTCATTACTGGGCTTATTCCACTGGCACAGATTGTTAGTATTCAATTGGAAACACCAAAAGAACCAGATGAGCTTTTATTTTTGAAAGAACATGTAATTTTCTTAGTTTCACAAGTTGGTATGACTGAATTATATGAAAGCTACATTTTCTACATTCCGCTGGGATTTGGCTCTTGAATTGTTTGTCCCGATGTTTTCTGCTATTTTAAAGAAATGATTATTAAACGCATTTGCTACCTGTGACTCATCATTTTCACTAAACTAACTTATTAAATTGTAAATAACTTACCTTAGCGAGAGTACAAAATCTCAGATGTCACGCGCGGCGCAGGGCTGCGCGGAAGACGTGGGAAAAGTTCATAGAAGTATCGCTTATTTTTTGTTATCGCGAAACAAGAAAGAGAGTGCCACGGGTATGATATGCGGATTGGCGTGCCAATCTTTAAAATAAAAGCGCTTTTCGTTGCGGCAGGATCTTCTCGTGAAATTTCAGTCACCAACTTTCTCCTCGGAGTGTGAATTTTTTTTTCTTTTTTTTTTTTCGCGCTCATCTACGTAGGAAGGAACGATCATCATAAAATAAGAGAAAACCGAGCTCACACAGAAAGATCAAGTCTTTGGTTTTCCTGCGCGCTGTTCGAGAGTGGATGGAATTGTGAATTGTAGAGTAATAGCATAGATCTATATGAAACTGTTGTAAATAAAGAAATGCTTCCTCTCTCCACTATGTAAGTGACGGGAACTGCCCACACCTACAAATAAGAGAACGCAGCACATTTTCCTACTGTTCACTAAATCAGCCTATCTTGCTGTTAGGAGCTTAGAAAGGGGATGCATGGAGAGAGAGAGAGGAGGGGGCGGTGGGTGTTGTGCGGTGGCTGACGCCGGCCCTGGCTGCCCTGCTGTTGCAGCGTCCTTCTACGGGGCGAGCTACATCGCGGTGCCGCTCCAGGACGCTCGCAGCACCACCGAGCTGGAGATGCGCTTCCGCACGCAGCGCGCCGACGCCATGCTCTTCCTGGCCGCCGGCCGCATCGACTACTGCCTCGTCATCCTCGAGACCGGCAGACTCAAGGTACGGTACGCCGCAGCAGCCGCCGCCTTAGACTGCTTCAGGACGCCACGCCGCCCTCTTTCTGGTGCCAGAGTACCAAGAATTGCGCAAACGTAAACAGATTCAGTTAAGGCGACCACGCTCTGCCTATCTAAACCATGTTAATTTAGGCAAGTATTTGATCCATTTCTGAAAAAAACTATTTGATGCAGGACCTTAATATTTTACTGTATGTTACATGATGCTACTAGAGTCAACTGTACTAAAATCAACTTTATCCATTTCATAGTTTTTAAGAAATACTTTTTTAAATTTATTAACAAAAAATATTAAGTTTTTTCTGCAGAAAATATTTCTGTGAACTTCCCAATGGGGGAATATTAATGAATGTAGTACCAGAAGTGGCTTTTTATGTTATACAGAGTCTCTTAAAATTTCATTCACTTAGCTAAGTTTCTGATATATAGGGGAATGTTGTTGTTGTGGTCTTCAGTCCTGAGACTGGTTTGATGCAGCTCTCCATGCTGCTCTATCCTGTGCAAGCTTCTTCATCCCCCAGTACCTACTGCAGCCTGCATCCTTCTGAATCTGCTTAGTGTATTCATCTCTTGGTCTCCCTCTACGATTTTTAACCTCCACGCTGCCCTCCAGTACTAAATTGGTGATCCCTTGATGCCTCAGAACGTGTCCTATCAGTCGATCCCTTCTTCTAGTCAAGTTGTGCGACAAACTCCTCTTCTTCCCAATTCTATTCAATACCTCATCATTAGTTATGTGATCTACCCATCTAATCTTCAGCATTCTTCTGTAGCACCACATTTCGAAAGCTTCTATTCTCTTCTTGTCTAAACTATTTATCGTCCATGTTTCATTTTCATACATGGCTACACTCCATACAAATCCTTTCAGAAACGACTTCCTGACACTTAAATCTATCTCGATGTTAACAAATTTCTCTTCTTCAGAAACGCTTTCCTTGCCATTGCCAGTCTACATTTTATATCTTCGACCATCATCAGTTATTTTGCTCCCCAAATAGCAAAACTCCTTAATTCAACTACATTCCATTATCCTCGTTTTGCTTTTGTTGATGTTCATCTTATACCCTCCTTTCAAGACACTGTCCGTTCCGTTCAACTGCTCTTCCAAGTCGTTTGCTGTCTCTGACAGAATTACAATGTCATCGGCGAACCTCAAAGTTTTTATTTCTTCTCCATGGATCTTAATACCTACTCCGCACTTTTCTTTTGTTTCCTTTACTGCTTGCTCAATATACAGATTGAATAGCATCGGGGAGAGGCTATAATCCTGTCGCACTCCCTTCCAACCACTGCTTCCCTTTCATGCCCCTCGACTCTTATAACTGCCATCTGGTTTCTGTACAAATTGTAAGTAGCCTTTCGCTCCCTGTATTTTACCCTTCCCACCTTCAGAATTTGTAAGATAAAGGGGCATATGTATTGAAAATTTTAGTTTGCGGGAAATTAACTTTAAAGAAAAAACTTTTGAAATTTGTTACTTACATTTAATTACAACTGTCCTGCTGCATATGATGGCCCTTCTTTGGCTTCTAGCAGGTGTTCTAGCTTCTTTTTCATCTTCCTGGAAGTTTGTCTTGCTTTCTTGGCCGTATTAGACGCCGACCTGTCTTCATCGGCTATCCTCATTTTTTCGCACCAGGGTTAATTCCCAGATATTTTAGTACCCAACACTTGCCAATATTACCGCAATTGAATGTAATAACAGCATCATGATCTCCCAGTTTCATTGTATGCATGCCTACAAATACAGTTTTAGGAAGCCGGTTCCAAATTATGCTGTTGAAACATTCGTTTGGGTTCTGTGTCTGCCCATACAGACATTTCCTTAGAAGGTCAGGATGAGCCAAGTCTCTGAAAATAGGCTTAACTGCTGTAATAACTGCAGCAGGAAGAGAATGCTAGTGAGAATAAGATTCTCCAGTTGCCTGAGTCCTATTGTATTTGCACCACGAATTTTCTCCTGATGGACACAATCCAGGACATGGCTTATCATCAGTAGAGGACTTATGGAAGAATAAGGCCCAGACATCTCTCTCCACTGCCTCCAGATTTTCTTTATTTCTCCTAATTGCCTGCCCATAGTATACCCGTAAGTTTTCTGTAACAACTACTCGCAGTCCCACTTGAACAAAACTAACCGCATGTTTGAAGACGTGTTGTTTACAAACAGCAGAAAGAAAAGAATACGGACCGTTGCAGTCCAAGGTTAGCCAACACACTCGGGAGTAAAAAAAATCTCTAACGTGCAATGTAGAGGATATAAAGATCTAAAATATATGCCGAAAAGTGGGTGACAGTAAAGTGAGCGTCGCACATAAACACACGTGGTAGGAAAATGGTCTTTAAATGCTAGAAAAAAAATTTTCAGCAAAACTTTTCAGAGTACTTAAATAAAACCTTAATCTATCGAAATATGATGAAAACGGAAAATCGACTTTTTTCGACCTGGACGACGGTGTGGTCCCCTTACGTTACTTTGCCTGTGAGGTTGAAGATCATCAGTGCTGATCGTTCGACTGTTTATTTATTGGTTGGTTGTTGGTAATTACCGAATGTGAAGGAAACTACTCTTCGTGCACTGACGCATTCTAGCCTACAGCTCAGTGCCAATATACATGAGGATATTTAACAGTTTAATTCGTGAAAGGTGACTCATCGCTACCAATTTCCTATAGTTTCCATAAAAATGTAATATTGTGAGGACGGACAGACGCTCAGAACTTCGAGGAAAGTATATATCTTCTGCGAATCGATGCACAGGTTGTCCATGACTGAAGTTCCAGTTTAAAAACGCCCAGAATGTGAACAGAATATTGATGACGCGGGGTGAAACGTCGAAAGGGCGAAAACAACGAAAATTTCACCAACAGATGGCGCTCTAAGCATCAGAATGTTCACATCAAAAGACGTGCGACATACACCTGCCTCTCAGTCTGCGTCCGAGATGCACAAAATGACTGTCTCCATGAACGACCTCTCGCTTTTACAAGAAAGATGGCTGTGCACCAGTAGCTCTGCAGAAATTCTGAACACTGAAGGGTATGAAAAAAAAGCATTGGTCCGATGTCTGCTAAGGGTCTGGAGAAAATGATTACAAAATTCGAAAAGACAGGTTCTTTCGAAGTTCATTGTGGCAGAGGAAGGGAAGATGTTAATCTGACATTTGTCAAAGATGTGGCCACAACATTGGAGGTGGGATTTACAAACGCACATTGCATAAAATCCTACAAAACATAAGAGTATTGCTTTCCATAAAATCACCCACGTCAGGAGTTGCTTCCTGCTGACGTGTACGGCAAACCAAACGCTCGCCGTGGAATTTCTTGCTAGCATAGAGGTGGAAAATGAAAGGCCATGGAATATTCTGTGAACAAACGAGTCCCACTACCTTCTCCAACGACATGTCAATAAGCAGACTTGCAGGTTATGACAAAAGAAAAATCCGCAAGTGGCCGCGCGGCTTGAGGCGCCATGTCACGGACTGCGCGGCCCCTCCCGCCGGAGGTTTGGGTCCTCCCTCGGGCATGGGTGAGTGTGTTGTCCTTAGCATAAGTTAAAGTCGTCCCAAAGTCAAGGGACCGATGACCTAAGCAATTAGGTCCCATAGGAATTCATACACATTTGAAGTATTTTTTTTTTCTCCAAGGGTGACTGTATGATGCTGATTGAGAGCATCACTTATCGGTGATATGGTATGTTCGGTAGGCTGTGATGTCACGATCAACGAAGCTTTCCAGTCCGGATACATTGGGTACGCCTGTACCACCACGTACAACAGCGACTGTTAACCATCCGTTACCATGAGTAAACGAATCATTGATGTCGATGCTGAAGTTCAGTCTGCAACCACAAAAGACTGCAGGTCCATCCAATAGAGAGTGTGCAGCGACAGATTTGATGGTATTCTTTTTCTTGTCGGCAGCAGATGTGGTCATTTCCACGTCTTCAATTGTTTTGTATATTGTCTGTCTTGCACGGCAGAACAAAAAATACCATCTACCACACAATTATTGAAAGTAGCACAACATATGGTGCAGAGTTGTGGGAACTAACTCAGAGGCAGAAAGATCACCTGCTGGCTGTCGAGATGGATTTCTGGAGATGGAGTTGTGGATACTCCAGACTTGACCATATTAGAAATGATAAGATCAGAGAGGTTATGAATGTCAAAAGCACAATCCTAGACTTCATAGAAAGGAAGCGCCTACTCTGGTATGGTCACTTACAGCGTATGCCAGACACAAGATGGCCAAAACGGGTTGGCAATGGACTCCACATCAAAGAAGAAAGCGCGGTAGACCTGCGAGATGCTGGAATGACGACGTCAACGAAGCAATGGCGGCGAGAGGTCTTGATAAAGGAGACTGGAATGACCGTGAACGATGGAGATTGGGGTGCGAAAGGCGGCGGCAGCCGTAGAAACCACGCTCATATATATATATATATATATATATATATATATATATATATATATATATATATTTTCTGCTGCCTCAGTAATATGCTGTTCAAATTTGTTCTCTTTCTACAGCGTTTATAAAGTGGAACTTTAAATATGAACATCCTGTACTGCACTTCCTCCACAAATATCATCCAACAAAGAGTATGAGGAAACTGCAGTCACAAGCGAGAAGACACTTCAGCTTACTGACCCATTGAACTTCGTACAAGATGACAATGTAAGTTATCAGTATTTTAAATTTGCGCTCTAAATATCTTGTCGAAGTATGGGTCGATTCTGCTTGTTGATCAGAGAATTTGACCGCTTCTGTATTACGGTAGTTAGCGCGGCTAGCTTATGAAATGAAAATACTGGAATCGACTGTAGTTGTAAGTTCTGTAACAGGGTTCTCTATACCTCAAACGTCAAATGATAAGCTACTTGGATATGTAAACAACATAAACGATAAACGCAGATCGCCAAATTGAAATCTACAAGCCTACACCAGCCTTGTACCCGTATAACATACATTCACTCACCAATAAAAGAAATAAAAATACTGCATACTTGCTTAAGAAACGAACGGTGTGTTAGTTCGCAAAATGGTTCAAATAGCTCTGAGCACTATGGAACGGAGCCTCTATGGTTAACATTTTCATACGATGGCTCCAATATAAGTCACTGCGAAAAGTTTGCCTTTTTCTCTATGATAATGCCACAAAAGTGTTATGATCACTAACATGCCACCACACGAGAGTACTTTAGCACCCTCTTCTGCAGAGGCAGGTTGAAGCACCCCATTGTTCGTTGTAATATATCAGTTAGAGTATGGAAATTCTAACTTTATTTCGTTGCATTTTTCAATTCGTCGTGCTTGGCCTGTGTTTGTAGGCACATCCCCAAGGAATCTTACATGCGAAATCAAACTACAAGCGAACAATTCTGGTTAACTTAAAGGACAGTTAATACACTGAAATGCGAAATATGACCTGATTACCATTAATAAGCATTTATCAGTCATTGTCTGTTACGGAGATGCTGTCGATTCTGTCAAAAGCCAGATGTAGTGGCCTCGTGAAAAATACTGTAACGCCGCTGCTATAAAATTTCGTTCCACCCCTTGCGTACCTGCCATGACTGATGTTAGGGGATTCCAAAATCAACTCGAAACATTATAGTGAAATTTTCTCATAACAGTACTTACTGAAATACAGAAAAGGAAGGGTATGGTTTGTACCCAGATTTAAACTAGTTGACTGCTAACGGGAGGGATAGTTCCCGCCAACAATACAGCAATGGGAAACTAACACTGTCGGCTCTTACTACGTTGCCACTTCCAATGGGCAGTTGTTCCTGCCCGATCTCGGTTGAAATGTTGCAGTAAGTATTCGTATAACGTTTGATCTTGCGTGCCCTTTAATGTGTGATGAAAGTAAGCTAAGGAAGGGCACAGCTGAGGCACTGTAGACTCTAGAGGCTAAGTCAATTTCAGAAATTTTACCGCATTTTTGAAGGACATAGACTCTTAAAGCTTTATACTTTTTACGAGTTTCATGGTGACAAAAAAAGCCATCTTCCGTAGCTTATGCATAATAAAATAAATACTGTACCAAACTGCAGGAAGCCCCGTTGTCGAGCCGGAATTTTAGTAATCAATGGAAAATCTGCTTGAGTGATTTCAGTAGTTTTCGAGACATAACGTTATAAGTTTGAAACAACTTCTCGTACGCGAAATTTTACACCTTTCAAGAACATTAAAGTAACTCTGGTCCTTGTTCAAATGGCTCTGAGCACTATGGGACTTAACATCTGAGGTCATCAGCCCCCTACAACTTAGAACTACTTAAACCTAACTAACCTAAGGACATCACACAGAGCCATGCCCGAGGCAGGATTCGAACCTGTGACCGTAGTGGTCGCGCGGTTCCAGATTGCAGCGCCTAGAACCTGTCGGCCACAACGGCCCGCTCTGGTCCTTGTTGAAACTAAGAGTAGCTTTCTAATACGCTTAGAGGCAAATTAGATATCTACATCGCACGTAAATTTCAGATTGTCTTCTGATTTTTGCAGGAGACGGAGACATTAAAGCGATTTTACATGACGTGGAGAGCAGGTACTACGGCGGTTGCCAGCAGACAAACATTTGTCATAACAACGTCGCAAGCTAGGATACCAGATTTCATGTCCCAAGTAATTTAAATCACACTGTATTGATTAAGAGACAGGATTCAAATTAGGGTATGGTGATTTAGGCTTAGTGCGTATTCCCCAATTTTCTATAAGGTTAAATCGCGGATAATTTATTTACAAAATATGACCAAAGTTCCGTAATCAATGCTTGCGCTCTCTCTGTAGTGACGTGTCTGTTACTTTCTATTTAGACTAGTTTTTAGATACAGTTTTCCTTCCTTAGATACCTAGTGAGGAAGCCCTCAGTGGTCAAGAACATGTCATATAGAAAGAACAAATTATAAAAATTATACAAGTTTAACGTCATGTCAGCAAAGAAGAAATCATGGTAACGGAATGTTCTCACAGTTTCTTAATTGTACTTCTGTGCACGAAAGTTGTTTGTGGTGTTCAACTTTAAAAGAAAGATACGTACACGCATCGCGAGTACATTCGACGGTACTTAGGTGTACACAGCTGAGCAAATAGTTTCTTACATTAGTCATGGTGTACAGGGTTCGGATAAACCTGTAAGGGTACATACAGGGTGTTTCAAAAATGACCGGTATATTTTGAAACGGCAATAAAAACTAAACGAGCAGCGATAGAAATACACCGTTTGTTGCAATATGCTTGGGACAACAGTACATTTTCAGGCAGACAAACTTTCGAAATTACAGTAGTTACAACTTTCAACAACAGATGGCGCTGCGGTCTGGGAAACTCTATAGTACGATATTTTCCACATATCCACCATGCGTAGCAATAATATGGCGTAGTCTCTGAATGAAATTACCCGAAACCTTTGACAACGTGTCTGGCGGAATGGCTTCACATGCAGATGAGATGTACTGCTTCAGCTGTTCAATTGTTTCTGGATTCTGGCGGTACACCTGGTCTTTCAAGTGTCCCCACAGAAAGAAATCACAGGGGTTCATGTCTGGCGAATAGGGAGGCCAATCCATGCCGCCTCCTGTTTGTTTCGGATAGCCCAAAGCAATCACACGATCATCGAAATATTCATTCAGGAAATTAAAGACGTCGGCCGTGCGATGTGGCCGGGCACCATCTTGCATAAACCACGAGGTGTTCGCAGTGTCGTCTAAGGCAGTTTGTACCGCCACAAATTCACGAAGAATGTCCAGATAGCGTGATGCAGTAATCGTTTCGGATCTGAAAAATGGGCCAATGATTCCTTTGGAAGAAATGGCGGCCCAGACCAGTACTTTTTGAGGATGCAGGGACGATGGGACTGCAACATGGGGCTTTTCGGTTCCCCATATGCGCCAGTTCTGTTCATTGACGAAGCCGTCGAGGTAAAAATAAGCTTCGTCAGTAAACCAAATGCTGCCCACATGCATATCGCCGTCATCAATCCTGTGCACTATATCGTTAGCGAATGGTCTCGTGCAGCAATGGTAGCGGCGCTGAGGGGATGCCGCGTTTGAATTTTGTATGGATAGAGGTGTAAACTCTGGCGCATGAGACGATACGTGGACGTTGGCGTCATTTGGACCGCAGCTGCAACACGGCGAACGGAAATCCGAGGCCGCTGTTCGATCACCTGCTGCACTAGCTGCGCGTTGCCCTCTGTGGTTGCCGTACGCGGTCGCCCTACCTTTCCAGCACGTTCATCCGTCACGTTCCCAGTCCGTTGAAATTTTTCAAACAGATCCTTTATTGTATCGCTTTTCGGTCCTTTGGTTACATTAAACCTCCGTTGAAAACTTCGTCTTGTTGCAACAACACTGTGTTCTAGGCGGTGGAATTCCAACACCAGAAAAATCCTCTGTTCTAAGGAATAAACCATGTTGTCTACAGCACACTTGCACGTTGTGAACAGCACACGCTTACAGCAGAAAGACGACGTACAGAATGGCGCACCCACAGACTGCGTTGTCTTCTATGTCTTTCACATCACTTGCAGCGCCATCTGTTGTTCAAAATTGTAACTACTGTAATTTCGAAAGTTTGTCCGCCTGAAAATGTACTGTTGTCCCAAGCTTATTGCAACAAACGGTGTATTTCTATCGCTGCTCGTTTAGTTTTTATTGCCGTTTCAAATATACCGGTCATTTTTGAAACACCCTGTATGTACTCTTATGTACATAGACGATAGGAGCATGGTAAACGTTTCAGTAGCTGGATCTTTTTTGCCCTATTTAGTAACTCCATAATTGTATAGATTTCACATTAGAACGTACTGTTATACAAAGTGTTTGGGTATTGCTGAAATTACAACAAAGGAGATGCTGGACTACCGGCAGACCAAGTTGTGTAGGTAGCACAGTCATTCATTAACATAACTCACTTCAGAAACCGTGCCATTTGATGTGTATGGGTTTGTAAAGTAAAACGTTTTCCCTCCTGCTGAATTATAAATTCCTTTGACCGCATCACGTTTTGTTAGATTCGCTTTGATTACGACTGTCACTTTTCCTCACAAAAAGGGGTGACAAGAGAATCGAGGCGTGAATGTCAGCACCTCTTTAACAGTGCTCTGGTCTTTTAAATATTATAATTGCATATATGTGCATGCCGGCTGCTCAAAAGCTAAAGGGCGTTTCGCGATGTACATGATGCCACATATTACATCTAGCTGTCTGCTGGCTCGTTATTAAAGCTCCTCTTTGATTTTTTTTCTCCTCTGTCTCTGTCTCTCTCTTTCTCCCTCAATCACACTCACTTTTGGCTTTTGACTTTTACAATATACTCATGTTCTGTGAAAAAGTACTTCAAGCAGATTGCATTTCTACTGACAAAAACATAGTTATACTTACTATGCAAAAATTGAAACTATTTACACAACCGCACCCTAGTTGTAAGCACCGACACCAAATAAAGACAACTCAGATCCGTTAGCCTCAGGCGACGAAGTTTAGCTACTGGGAAAATATTTCGTGTTTAGAAATACTCGTACATGTGTCTTGGTAGCTCCAAAAGTGAAAGCGGACTGCATTTCCACGGCTTCGTAGCTCGATCAGTGTTCAAACCTGGGACATTTTTTGCCACTTAACGCGACTTTAACCACGTCTTTAACCAGTAGCAGTTCTGTAGGAGAATTATCAAGCTGTGTTGTAGGTCAGATTATACTTTAAAGACTGGCAAGGTAGGTTGGTTAACTAATTACGTGGAATCTAAGAACATTTCACTGTCAGTTGGACCACGTACCTCTCGAATGTTAAAACCAACTTTTCTGTTGATACTAACCTGAAGACTTTTACGAACGTTTGTACTCAGTAGGCATTCTCGTAACTCTATAACACACCAAACGTTAGTGAACAAATGCTTCGGTCATAATATTTAAAGACTTCTTCAAAAGAAAACGAAGTTAGTTGCTCTAGTTGGTGCAAGGGGAATAAGAAGGCAAACGTAAAATTTTTATGTTCATTCGGTGTTGTGGTCATTAAATACACAACGCTAAAATCGAAACTGATCTCTGCCGAGGCGTTGTGCAGGTAACATCATATCATTCGACTAATGTATTGAGACAAAGTGTGCAGAACTAAAATCAGTATGGTCGTATGTGAATTTAAACCTATAGCGTGCACTTATAGTGTCCTAACTGTTCTTGCCAGAAACGTTCAGAGTGTGCGAACAACAAATTCCACATTTTTTCGACCAAAACTCTCCGAGAAAACAATACATTGAATTATTTATTGACTGTTCCTCGTATTTCGCATCTTTTTTCGCTTTCATTCTTTGCAGGTGCCATATGCCCACCCCCAGTATATGAATAGAATGATTTGTTGATATCCATTAAAAGATACAATTTTAAATATTGGATCTGAAGCTGAGGTCAGTTTTGTTTGGCTGACACAGGAAAATGCTTCTAGCATGTCATGAGCAGTTAAAGTATACTATAAAAAATTGCAAGTGACAATAGAAGTTGTTATACTGTATGTTATTTTAGCTTGTGAACATAATAGGAATTGAAAATGGTTTCATAGAGTGATTTTTTATTTGAAGGAAAAACCAAACGACGTCTACATAATGGTGAATAGAAATGAAAAATGATGTACCATATTTATGAAAACCAGTATTTATGAAGCTTGAAAGATCATAATTCAAAAGCACTCACCTTTACGCGTGAACATGCGGAGCACAGAAATCCGTATTGCATGTAAACCATTTCAAACGTTCTTCCATCCAAACTCCTCACGGCATTTTCAAGACAGTCTGAAGGTAACAACATAAAACACATTCATATATAAGTCAACAATAATTTCATGGTAGCTTAAACAGTAACCACGGCCTCTTCATATAAGGTGGTCATCAGCAACAGTACTCCGGAAAAACAGAAATCGGCATATGCTTCATATGAAAACTGGTATTCACAGTAGCAGGAATTCCTATGGCCATTTTATTGTAAATCCTAAGGCACAAGTTGGAAGAACGTAGAACTAACTCATTCATGCATAAAATGATCACTTTATAAGGTTTCCTTTGCGCTGCTTCGTCTAAAGGAACCACGTGGATCACAAAATGAATGGAAAGTGTCATTTGTGTACTAATCGAAAGAGATCAGTATCTTTGGAAACAGTAATTTCTCCGGCAGCGATTTTTTGAGAACTGAATGTGAGTTTTACTCGAGCCTCTTTCGACGTCGGCATATATGCATGTGCCTCTTGCGGCCAAAGGTGGTCTGCGAAGGTCGTTCCTATACCAGGTGTAGAAGTATGAAACTAAAGTTCCCCTACAGATGGTTCTAGCCGTCAGTGAGACTGCGTCTGCAGGTACATCTGCTTGCTTTAACTGCTGACGAAGAATGTCAACATACTGTAACCCAAGTTCCATACATTGGTATCTGTTTCAAACCAGTAAACATGTCGAGTTTTCTGCCTACCAACTACGACTTGCGGACAGCGTTGGTTTTCTGCTATCAGTTGAAGAAAACGCCTGCAGAATCGTTTAGAATGGTTGTCGAAGCATTCGGCGAACATGCTCTTGGGAAAACACAGTGTTTTGAGTGGTTCAAAAAATTTAAACTTGGGATTTTGACGTGAGAACCGTGAGAAACGACGAGCGCGGGAAACCACCGAAAAAAATTGTAAGTCAACGAATTTCAAGCGTTATTGAATGATGATATCATCAAATTCTACAGGAACTAGCGGAACAATTGAATGCGACGCAAAGGCCGTTTCTAGTCGGTTGAAAGCTATAGAAAAGGTACAGAAAGTGGGAAAATGGATTCCGCATGAACTAAATCAAAGACAGCAAGCAGTTAGAAAGACCACTTCTGAAATATGCTGCTCGCCAGACTCAAAAGAAAGTTGTTTCTCCATCGAATAGTGACAGATGATCAAAAATGGATATATTTTGACACTACTAAGCATCGCAAATCATGGGCGAATCCAGGCAAAACATCGACATCCACAGCAAGACCAAATTGCTTCGGAAAGAGGACTATGGACTGTGTTTGGTGGTATCAGCAGGGTGTCATCTATTATGAGCTGCTAAAAACTGGTGAAAACGTTAACACTGATCGCTACCAATAGCAAATGATCGAATTAAATCGGGCATTATGCAAAAAACGACCGGAATATGGAAACTGGCAACACAGAGGCATATTGCTCCATGATAACACCACATCATACACAGATAAACGGGTCAGGGAAACGATCGAGGCGAGTTCAGTTGGGAAATTCTAGGGCATGCGGCTTATTCTCCAGACTTGGCTCCGTCCGATTAACATCTCTTTGCATCACTGGAACACGCTCTCACTGAACAACGCTTCAGTTCGTATGAATTGGCTCGCTGACTGGTTAGCTTCAAAAAAGGAACTGTTTTTTGGCGCAGCATTCATACCCTTCTGGAGAGGTGGGAGAAATGGAGATTATGTTGAATAAAATATTGTTTATCAGTTTCAAACAACACACGTCTAATTATTGCAATCAAATTCCGGTTAACTAACTGCATAAAAGATATTTAATTTCTTTACCGATTTCGGGCACTTAGTTTACCTTCTTCAGAAGGTTATGCCTATTGCATATCAGTAAAGAAACTAAATTTCTTTTATGCAACTGGCTGCTTATTATTTCATTATACGCGACTACAGTTACTGAAGATACATAAAATACAATACTATGAAACTATGACTTTATTTGCCAGTTAAACGGCTGGTTAATAAAGAAAAGGAATGGGAATTCTCATCTGCAGATTGGTTGTACTTTCTGCAGACCCCATTTCTACGTGCATCGAAAATTCACATTGTATTTTCTTCCATGTCACTTCTTCGAAAACTTTTCCGACAGGCTTGGTTTCTTGTATGATCAGTTAAAGGGATTGAAAGCAGAAGGAAATTTCAATAACAGAGTGAGAATATTCATTTTAAGTTTGCGTTGTAGTAACCTTACGTTTATCGCAACATATTTTGAATCTCTCGATCTGAGGTGACGTGTTATTTGAGGTCACCCGTCCTAGGGACGCGAGCGGCTACTTGTGATGACAGTAGTCAAGATGAGATTTTCCAGGGCTCTGCGGTTGGAGACAGTACAAAACTACTTCGGAGGTAGATATGGGGTTCATATAGAAATGAGACTCTGGGTTGGCTTTTGATCTGCTTTTAATGCTTGTTCAAGTGTTGACATGAACATGCTAAGAGCACAGATACTGATTTATCACTTGAGTCCTAAGACCCATGGGAAACATAGACGACGCTTTCAAACGTCATCTTAATATTGGATGCTCTAACCCTTTACTTGAACAAATGGCCACTCCGGCCGACAACTGTGTTAGGAATAGGGTACACTCCATAACGTATGGCATATAAGACAACGAATCATGAAGTAAGGCACTTTTTATTGCTCAAATCGAGCCTTTAGGTTCAGTTATATTCCGTTGGTCCATAAGTTGGTAGCGTTTTTGTTTCTCATTTCGGTATTCCGATAGCTGTGGGTTTATTTATAGATTGTCATTGTTTCTTTGTAGTTCACTGTTACTATTTGAGATAACATATGGCCATTTTGTCATTTGGAGATAGAAAGTGGAACTCTGGACGCCAGAAAATGGAGTGCCAAGTGGAGAAATCGGAACATTTCCGAGATATTCTTCTCTTGGAGTTCAGTAGAAGGGTGAGAACAGCGGAGGCATCCAGGCACATTTGCACCTTGTATGGGGAAATGCCATGCGGCAGAGCACGGCGAGAAAATGGTTTTCTTGTTTTCAAGAGGATCGTTGTGTCATTAGTGCTTGTCCACGTTCAAGAAGATCTTCGGGGTTTGCTGAAGAACGTTTAAAAGCATTAATCCATAGTGATGCATGTCAGTGTACTTGAGAACTGTCGAATCTGATGAACTGTGGTATTTCACCATTGTGCGACATTTGCATCAAAAGGGGAAGGTTAAAAAAAACCGGCGTTTGGGTACCGCAAGCTACTGGTGTCTCTATGCTAACATAAGGCACATAAAGGAACGGTTTAGCCCAAACAAAGCTGCAACTTTCCGTACAAAGACCTGCGTACATCTTTCAAAAGGTAATCTTACGCATCTATTCTAACAGCATGGGTCCTACTAATTACTTCGAGATGTAACAACCATTGCTGACATTTATTTTCAATAACTGAGACGTCTTCCAGACTTTATCCAAGAACAACAATCAGGAAGACTGCCTTCTAAAACACTATACAGGAGTTGGGTTGGAAAGTCATGCCCCATCTACCTTATTCACCAGATATCGTACCCTCAGATTTCCACCTTCTTCGCTCTCTATCGAACAGCCTTCAAGGAACTTCCTTTCCTAATGGAAATGCGCTCTGAACAGGACGAGTTCTTCGTCTCAAAACCACGAGATTTCTACGGTCGTAAATTCGAAAAATTACCCTGGCGTTGACAGATTGTTGTAAATAGTGAAGGATAAAATACTACTGATGACTAAAGTCTCTGTTATACGTATGTGTTGAGTCTGTTGTACATGTGGAAAAACGATACGAACGTGTGCGCCATCTTAATACATCACAATGAAAGTGACAACCATATCTACGAACTGGTATGCAAAGGTGCAAAAGAAACCACTAACCAAAGTCTAGAGGTACAATGAGGCAAGTTTTACAAACCTTTTTCACAGAAGTTTAATTAAGTGTAATTCTTCTCACTCACACAGTTTCCTCTGTTGGTAATCACACGAGGCACTGATCTCAATGTACGTTAGGGACAAACTTTGTTGCTGGCTGGAACTTTTAACTGACAGTCGATTAGTGGCCTGCGTTTGGGCCTGTTTTAATTATAGATCGCACCTAACTGCGTCGCTTGTTGTGTGCAATTCGCAATCCGGGGAGCACGACATGGGTGGTTTCTTAATGCGTATGACCATATACCGAAGTTACGAAAGCGTCTGGTGCTTTATACCTCGAACTAAGTTACAAGGATTGCTACTGATATTTACACCAAGACGATTTTTATATTTTTCTGGCAACCTTTCATGATTAGGTTACTACACGTTCTATTTAAGCTGATGATAATCTATTTACTTGAGTCACACAGAAAATACATCTTTATTAAAACCAAAATCGAAAATCAATTTAAACCATTGGAACAGATGGTTTTCTATTCTGAAAATAAAATTACAAAATAATAAAACGGTACGAACTATTACTTGCATTAAAAACTTCGACCGACAAGTAAGATATCAGACGGGCTGCTTCACTTATACTTGAAACGCGATCAAGTATAGTCTTATATTCGAAACATGGTCGAAACCTTCTTTGCAAAAAAAATATGCTGTGAAAGACCTCGTGGTGCCAGTGTGACGTGAAATGATGGCATCATCACTGAGAGGCGACCTCGCGTTATGGCAACTCTCTCTATGCTTAGTTTATGCTACAAAATGTAATTAATTTTATGTATGTTCTCATAATGTTATGTGTTCACTTGTGTTTTATTCGATGATACACATCCTTCGTCCCCTCTTTCAGTTTCGTAGCGTTTTTTCTGTACTTTTATTTATCTAATCATTGCGGACAATGCATGGGAACCGGACATACACTAGTAACAGTATTTTTATTTATATTACTGTGACACATGTGTAATAAAGTGTAGATGTAGTTGCGTGAGTAAATGTCAGACCATAATTCCCAAGGTTTTGGATTCAACTCCAGTTCAGTATTTATGTATTCGTTTACAGTATGAGAAACAACATACTCCCCGTTGAAGTGTAAGTCACCGTGCAATAGGTGGAGCACCCAACAGTAGGTGGAACGAATACAACGTTGTACCGCTTCCAATAGGACCACTGCAAACCATTATGATATTACGAAGTTTCAGGTTGATGAACGTGTCACTTATTAGATTCAGCAATCCATACTAATAGTATAAATGCGAAAGTAACTGTGTCTGTTGCGTTTTCACGACCAAACCGCTGAAACGATTTCATATTAAATGATTATATGGGCGATGTACTTGAGGACAATATTATGGAAATGGAAGAGGATGTAGATGAAATGGGAGATAAGATACTGCGTGAAGAGTTTGACAGAGCACTGAAAGACCTGAGTCGAAACAAGGCCCAGGGAGTAGACAACATTCCATTAGAACTACTGATGGCCTTGGGAGAGCCAGTCCTGACAAAACTCTACCGTCTGGTGAGCAAGATGTATGAGATAGACGAAATACCCACAGACTTCAAGAAGAATATAATAATTCCAATCCCAAAAAAAGCAGGTGTTGACAGATGTGAAAATTACCGAACTATCAGTTTAATAAGTGACGGCCGCAAAATACTAACGCGAATTCTTTACAGACGAATGGAAAAACTGGTAGAAGCGGACCTCGGGGAAGATCAGTTTGGATTCCGTAGAAATGTTGGAACACGTGAGGCAATACTAACCTTACGATTTATCTTAGAAGAAAGATTAAGAAAAGGCAAACCTACGTTTCTAGCATTTGTAGACTTAGAGAAAGCTTTTGACAACGTTAACTGGAATACTCTCTTTCAAATTCTGAAGGTGGCAGGGGTAAAATACAGGGAGCGAAAGGCTATTTACAATTTGTACAGAAACCAGATGGCAGTTATAAGAGTCGAGGGGCATGAAAGGGTAGCAGTGGTTGGGAAAGGAGTGAGACAGGGTTGTAGCCTCTCCCCGATGTTATTCAATCTGTATATTGAGCAAGCAGTAAAGGAAACAAAAGAAAAATTCGGAGTAGGTATTAAAATCCATGGAGAGGAAATAAAAACTTTGAGGTTCACCGATGACATTGTAATTCTGTCAGAGACAGCAAAGGACTTGGAAGAGCAGTTGAACGGAATGGACAGTGTCTTGAACGGAGGATATAAGATGAACATCAACAAGAGCAAAACGAGGATAATGGAATGTAGTCAAATTAAATCGGGTGATGCTGAGGGGATTAGATTGGGAAATGAGACACTTAAAGTAGTAAAGGAGTTTTGCTATTTAGGGAGTAAAATAACTGATGATGGTCGAAGTAGAGAGGATATTAAATGTAGACTGGCAATGGCAAGGAAATCGTTTCTGAAGAAGAGAAATTTGTTAACATCGAGTATAGATTTAAGTGTCAGGAAGTCGTTTCTGAAAGTATTTGTATGGAGTGTAGCCATGTATGGAAGTGAAACATGGACGATAACCATTTTGGACAAGAAGAGAAGAGAAGCTTTCGAAATGTGGTGCTACAGAAGAATGCTGAAGATAAGGTGGGTAGATCACGTAACTAATGAGGAGGTATTGAATAGGATTGGGGAGAAGAGGAGTGGCACAACTTGACTAGAAGAAGGGATTGGTTGGTAGGACATGTTTTGAGGCATCAAGGGATCACAAATTTAGCATTGGAGGGCAGCGTGGAGGGTAAAAATCGTAGAGGGAGACCAAGAGATCAACACACTAAGCATATTCAGAAGGATGTAGGTTGCAGTAGGTACTGGGAGATGAAGAAGCTTGCACAGGATAGAGTAGCATGGAGAGCTGCATCAAACCAGTCTCAGGACTGAAGACCACAACAACAACAACAACAACGTACACAATATAATATAATGTATAGATCTGCACTCGATATACAGATGCGTGCACGACAGATAGATTTGCACCATTGCCCATAGCCCTCCGCCCGCAATAATCCGTATCCTGCGTTGAGTAGTTGGGAGGAGGGGGGTGGCGTGTTGAGCGACCGCAGTCGCAGTTAGCGACTGGTTATGATCAATGTGGCACGCCCACTGAAAATTTTGCATATCACCATTTCCTGTTTATCGAGAACAGCTGGCCAACCGAGAGAAGATTACCAGAACTGATCCAAACTGTCACTGTCAATTATGTTGGCCTCTTATTTTTCAAATAACCAGAGGTTCCTCCACCACATCAATGGTTATAATAGAAAACTGACGTATTATACAAATAATAGTCAGGGTCAAAATGAGTTTGTTAAAAGTATTAGTAAAATGGACTACCGTCTTAAGCGTTCTGCATATAACAACGTAAAATGCAACAACGTCTATTAGATGACAATTAATAGCTGCCGACAGATGTTGTCCCGATGGGGACAGCTGAGAATGTGTACCTTGACCTGGACTCGAACCCGCGATGTCCTGCTTACATGGCAGACGCTCTATTCATTTCAGCCACTGAGGACACAGATGAACAGCGCGACGGCAGGGACTTATCCCTCGCACGCTTCCCATGAGACCCACATTCCCAACTGTCCACAGTCTACACTCGTAATGTTCGTAATAGATATTTGCCCAGCTACTTATTACTCGCGCACACTAAGGTGACGATTCCCGTAACAGGTAGGGCAACCTGTGCGCATTCGCACAGACGAAGGTCAATGGCCGGGTAGCCATTTTAACTGTTCTCGACAGTAACTGTTCTCGAAAGAACAGATTCCATTGATGTCCGTGCAGCTTCTCTAGAATAAATGATAATTAATTGAAACCCTCAGCTGCCGACAGGTGTTGTTGATGTACCTCGATGGGAACAGCTGAAAATGTGTGTCTATTAGCAAATCCGATTTAACTGGATCATTCGTGACATGAGCAAGAGGGGTCCCACCACAGGGCACTAGATGCAATGGCCAGCAAACCATCAGGTGTTTCATCAACTTTCTGGATCGCCGCCAGATGACGACATCTAGGCTAAGTACGAATATTTGGTATTTAGACAATGCCAAGCGTGCAGCAGAACAAACGTCTTCCGTCTGAAACCCATAAAAATTCGTGAAATATTCCGTACGCTGTGGAACTGGATGGCCCAGAACATCTGTTGGACGTAGTGAAGAAACAATCTAGATTTCATCCACTCTTTCGGCATTCTACAGGAAACTACGGTGTGATATCCACACTTGAGCCAATACGTGGAGTTTATAACTGTGAATGAGAATCAGCGGAAAGTACACTTCATGGAAGCGAAAGTGTTACAACATGAAACACCATCCCAATAGTTGTGAAACTCTGCGGAGATGCTATTCACTATTCCTGGTATATGAACCCAGACCTGAGCGCAGGCTGTGTGGAAGGAAGTGGGTTAGAGGGTCTGAGGAAACCACAGAAAGGACGTCCGTCTAAAAGGGGGCAGGTAAAACATATTAAGGTAATTGTAAAAATGATCGATATTGTAGTTGTAAAAATTTCGTAGCTGTATTGGCAAGGTTAGGTTAGGTTAGTGTTGTTTAACGTCCCGTCGACAACGAGGTCATTAGAGACGGAGCGCAAGCTCGGGTTAGGGAAGGATGGGGAAGGAAATCAGCCGTGCCCTTTCAAAGGAACCACCCCGGCATTTGCCTGAAACGATTTAGGGAAATCACGGAAAACCTAAATCAGGATGGCTGGAGACGGGGTTGAACCGTCGTCCTCCCGAATGCGAGTCCAGTGTGCTAACCACTGCGCCACCTCGCTCGGTCTATTGGCAAGGAACCAGAGCTCCAAGCCCTAATAGAAAGCTCTGAAGCTCAAACAGTTATAGTACGGAAAGCTGGCTAAAGCCGGAAATAAGTTCAGAAGAAATTTTTCGAAACGACCTAACAGTGTTCAGAGAGGATAGCTTAAATACAGTATGTGGTAGGGTATTTACTGCTGTCAGAAGTAGTTTACCGTATAGTGAAACTGAAGTAAATAGCTCGTGCGAAATAGTACGGGTAGAGGTTATACTTGACAATCGGACTAAATTACTAATTGGATCGTTTTACGACCCCCCGACAGATATACTTGCTGAACAGTTCAAAGAAAACTTGGGTCTCATTTCAAAGAGGTACCCCACTCAAACGATATAGTCGGTGGTGACTTCAATCTACCGTCGAAATGATGGAAAACTTATACTTTTAAAGCCCGCGGCAGGCATAAAACTTCATCCGAAATTGCACTGAATGCTTTCTCAGAAAATTGCTTTGAACAATTAGTTCATGAGCCTACTCGAAGAGGAAATAGTTGCTAAAACATACTGGACCTCTTAGCAACAAATAATCCTGGACAAGTAGGGAGTATCATGACGAATACAGGGATTAGCGACCACTAGGCATTTGCTGCTAGACTGAATACCGTAACACCTACAACCATCAAAAAGAAACGCAAAGTACACCTATTTAAAAAAGCTGTTAACACCTTTTTAAGAGACAGTCTCAACTCATTCCTATCTGATCACGTAAGAGTAGAAAAGATGTGGAATGACTTCAAAGAGATAGCATCGACAGCAATTGAGGGACATATACCACATAAATTAATAAGTGATGGTACTGATCCCCCTTGGCACACAAAGCGTGTCCGATCGCTGTTGCAGAAAAAACGAAAAAAAGCAAGTCAAATTTAAGAGAGCGCATAATTCCCAAGATTGGCAAAGTTTTGCAGAAGTTCGAAATATAGGGCGTACTTCAATACGAGATGCTTTTAATTATTTCCACAACGAAACTCTGTCTCAGAATCTGGCAGAAAACCCAATCAATACCTTTATGACAGTGCCACTAAAGCAGAGTTATTAAACACGGTTTTCCGAAAGTCCTTCACGAAAGAAGACGAAGTGAAAATTTCTGAGTTCGAATCAAGAACAGCTGCCAAGATGAGAAACTTCTCGGTGTAGAAAAGCAGATTAAATCACAATAAAAGCAAAGCTTCCGGTCCAGATTGTATACCAGTCAGGTTTCTTTCAGAGTATGCTCATACAATAGCTCCATATTTAGCAATTAGTACAACCACTTGCTCACAGAAAGAACCGTACATAAAGACTGGGAAATTGCTGAAGTCACAACAATATCCAAAAAGGGAAATAGGAGTAATCCGCTGAATTACGGGCCCTAACACTAACGTCGATTTGCAATAGGGTTTTGGAATATATACTGTGTTCCAACATTATGAACTACTTCGGAGAAAACGATGTATTGATATATAGTCATTACGGATTGAGAAAACATCGTTCTTGTGAAGCGCGACTAGCCCTTTATACTCATGTAGTAATGAGTGCTATCGACAGGGGATGTCAAATTGATTCCATATTTTTAGATTTCCAGAAGGCTTTCGACACCCTTCCTCACAAGCGTCTTCTAACCAAACTGCGTGCGTATGGAAAATCGCTTCAGTTGTGCGACAGGATTCGTGATTTCCTGTCAGAAAGGACACAGTTCGTAGTAACAGAGGGAAAGTCATCGAGTAAAAGAGAAATAATATCAAATTACCTGGTAGATTAAAACTGTGTGCCGGACCGAGACTCGAACTCGGGACCTTTGCCTTTCGCGGGCAAGTGCTCTACCAGCTGAGCTACCCAAGCACGACTCACGCCCCGTCCTCACAGCTTTATTTCTGCCAGTACCTCGCCTCCTACCTTCCAAACTTTACAGAAGCTCTCCTGCGAACCACACTAGAGCACTTGCCCGCGAAAGGCAAAGGTCCCGAGTTCGAATCTCGGTCCGGGACACAGTTTTAATCTGCCAGGAAATTTCATATCAGCGTACACTCCGCTGCAGAGTGAAAATCTCACTCTAGAAATAATATCCTCCGTTCCCCAAGGAACTGTTGTAGGCCCTCTATTGTTCCTGATCTATATTAACGACATAGGAGACAATCTGAGTAGCCGTCTTAGATTGTTAGCAGATGATGCTGTCATTTGCCGTCTTTTAAAGTCATCAGATGACCAAAACGAAATGCAAAATGATTTAGGTGAAATATCTGTTTGGTGCGAAAAGTGGCAGTTGAACCTGAATATAGAAAAGTGCGAAGTTATTCACGTGAATACTAAGAGAATTCCGCTAAATTTCGATTACGTGGTAAGTCACACAAATCGGAGGACCGTAAATTCAACTAAATACTTAAGGATTACAATTACAAATAACCTAAATTGGAATGATCACATAGATAATGTTGTGGGTAGAGCAAACCAAAGACGGCGATTCATTGGCTCTTAGAAGGTTCAATAGGTGTAATAAAGAGACTGCTTACACCACGCTTGTCAGCCCTATTCTGGATTATTGCTGTGCGGTGTGGGATCCGCATCAGGTGGGACTGACGGATGACATCGAAAAAGTTCAAAGAAGGGCGACTCGTTTTGTACTATCGTGAAATAGGGGAGATAGTGCCACAGACATGATACGTGAATTGGAGTGGCAATCATTAAAAACAAAGGCGTTTTTCATTGCGATGGGGTCTTCCCATGAAATTTCTATCAGCAGTGTTCTCCTCTGATTGCGAAAACATTCTGTTGGCAGCCACCAACATAGGGAGAAATGATCATCACGATAAAATAAGAGAATCAGGGATCGCACAGAAAAATTTAAGTGCTCGTTTTTCCCGCGCGGCGTTCGAAAGTGGAACGGTAGAGAGACAGCTTGAAGGTGGTTGATTGAACCCTCTGCCAAGCACTTTATTGTGAATAGCAGAGTAATCATGTATACGTAGATGTAGAGTGCTGCTCATCGGCGTAGGATTTTGCACGTTAGTACCGCAACCGGACGTCGAGTGGCGGCAGGTGGCCTTTCCAGACGAATTACATTATATGCTCCAGCGGAGAGATATCCACTGGCATTCCCTGGATGATCTCTTTCTGGAAGGCACAATGGATCAACACAGGTATGTATGTGTCCTTGTGGACCATGTCCATCTCAACATGCTGGTTTGTGTTTCCCTCGGCTTGTTGGTAATCTACCAACAGGACAACGCAACGTGTCAAATACTTCACATTGTGCGTGCGAGGTTCGAAGCCCACTAGGATAGTCTACCGTACTTCCTTCGCCACCAGGCTCTCCGGATTTAAGCCCAGTCCAGAATCAGTTGGACTACCTCGATCGCGCTGTTCGCGCCATGAATCCTCAACCGAGAAACCCGGGACTGGTGTCGGCATGGCTGCACATCCCTGACGGTGTCTTGCAGAGCCTACTCTTTCTCTGCCTGCACGTCCGCGCTGCAAAAGATGGTTATTGACGCTATTGACAGGTGGCTGCATTAATGTGACTCGATTGTGTAACTTCCCAATATCTTTTTGAGGAATCTCTTGTCATGTCTGAGACAAATGTGGTGTCAGTCCCTCAAGATTGATCCCTGAAGACTGGTGTGCAAGCAAAGATAAGTTTGATACGCCATCGCGGACGTAGTACACTAGTGACAAGTAGGAGAACAGGGTAGGCCAATCCAGAACTCGTTCGTTTTTGGAGGCTTTTGTGATTAAACTGTAATTGGTGTTTTACTTCAACGTGCTGAAATCAACCATTTGACGGTATAACAATGGGTTTTAACCATCTTGCTACGTATTGGCGAGCATTCAAAATCCCTTCGAAAATTAACAAATCAGTCCTATTGTCATATGAAATAGTTCCCCGCAACACGATTGTAGGAGCTCGAGAGTTATAGGCTTCAGAGTTGCCGTTGCGAGTGAGATTTCACTAAGTCGACTACGTGCTCATTGAATTCAGTGTGACCACCAGAAAATGAAACTACATTCCTCGCTGAGCATCACAGTGTGCCAGTGAGAATCCCAATTGACTGTCTCTCTACATCGTGAAAGTCTCTGTTGTATGTGGTATGGCGTCAGGGGTTAACGACGCTTGGAAACGAGAGATGTTAGCGCAGCTTCCAGTAATCAGTTTTCGACGGTCTTTCTGCCTTAACTTCTGCTCTGATTTTAGCTATTGTAATCCATCTACTCCTCATTCGAGTCACTTCAACTCGTGGTGTAAACCTTCCGCAAAAGTACACGTGCCTGCATTTCTTGCCTGAATCCATCTCAACACTAGTGGTTCCGGACACATCGCACAACTGCTCTTTGTCAGTATGATGCATGCATATTACACACGGCAGTGATTCGACTTTTCTCACAGTCTTAATAATTTTGATTCGTTGCACATGGCCGTCCCCCGAACCTGCTGTGTTGCGACGTCCACCTGAAAAGTTCCACTAAAGTTAGACTCAGCCAACAGCCACATTATAGTCACTCTATTCCTCCTCTGTGCGAATAAGTTTTGTCAGCACCGAATATATCGAAGACACAGAAGTAGTAAATTTTAAGAAACATGCCCGACAGCTTTGGAAACACTGGAGGATCATTTTGGTAGCCATCGATGAAGGTGTTGTTGATGGGACACTTTAGATTTCCGTCTGTGTAATTAATTAATTAATTAATCTGACTTTAAGCCTTACTCCTAGCATGATAGCTGCTGTTACAAGTGGGAACCGAATGAAAAGAGGGTGATGGAAAAAAGTAAGTACTTTCATTCTTATTTCGAAAGTAACCGCTATAACTGTGGGACAAGACGGTCAAAGCCTTCATGGAAAAACGTTACCGTTTCCTACAGAAGCACGTTTGGACTTCTGCGTGCACCTCTTCGTTCGGAGCGAATCAATAGCCACGAATGTCTTTCTTCAGAAATTAAAAGACATCGTAATCGCTTGGGGAGAGATTGAGACTTACTGGGGAATGTGTAAGACCTTTCCAGTGGGACTTCTTCGGATCCACCCACATGTTGCCAGGTTGTTTCGACAACGCTGCAAAAGTTTCGCTGGGAAACAATTATACATCCTCCATACAACCGAGCGAGGTGGCGCAGTGGTTAGCACACTGGACTCGCATTCGGGAGGACGACGGTTCAATCCCTCGTCCGGCCATCCAGATTTAGGTTTTCCGTAGCCGGCCGGTGTGGCCGTGCGGTTAAAGGCGCTTCAGTCTGGAACCGCGTGACCGCTACGGTCGCAGGTTCGAATCCTGCCTCGGGCATGGATGTGTGTGATGTCCCTAGGTTAGTTAGGTTTAATTAGTTCTAAGTTCTAGGCGACTGATGACCTCAGAAGTTAAGTCGCATAGTGCTCAGGGCCATTTGAACCATTTTTTAGGTTTTCCGTGATTTCCCTAAATCGCTCCAGGCAAACGCCTGGATGGTTCCTTTGAAAGGGCACGACCGACTTCCTTCCGCGTCCTTCCATAATCCGACGAGACCGATGACCTCGCTGTTTGGTCTCTTCCCCCAAACAACCCAACCCATCCTCCATACAGCGCCTGAAGAAAGACATTCGTGGCTGCCGATTTTCATCAGACGCCGAAGGCACTGCATGTCTTGTCCCATAGGGTGATAAATGTATTAAAGATTGTGACGATTAGTTTTGAAAAATAAAGTTTACTTTCTTTTTTACATCTGTCTCTTGTTCATTTGACCGTCTTCCGAAGACGGCAAGAGCTGACAAGTGCGAGAATTATCGCACAATCAGCTTAGCAGCTCATGCATCGAAGCTGCTTACAAGAATAATATACAGAAGAATGGAAAAGAAAATTGAGAATGCGCTAGGTGACGATCAGTTTGGCTTTAGGAAATGTAAAGGGACGAGAGAGGCAATTATGACATTAAGGCTAATAATGGAAGCAAGGCTAAAGAAAAATCAAGACACTTTCATAGGATTTGTCGACCTGGAAAAAAATGGTGCAAGCTGTTCGACATTCTGAAAAAGTAGGGGTAAGCTATAGGGAGAGACAGGTCATATACAATATGTACAACAACCAAGAGGGAATAATAAGAGTGGACGATCAAGAACGAAGTGCTCGTATTAAGATGGGTGTAAGACAAGGCTGTAGCCTTTCGCCCCTACTCTTCAATCTGTACATCGAGGACGCAATGATGGAAATAAAAGAAAGGTTCAGGAGTGGAATAAAAATACAAAGTGAAAGGATATCAATAATACGATTCGCTGATGACATTGCTATCCTGAGTGAAAGTGAAGAAGAATTAAATGATCTGCTGAACGGAATGAACAGTGTAATGAGTACACAGTATGGTTTGAGAGTAAATCAGAGAAAGACGAAGGTAATGAGAAGTAGTAGAAATGAGAACAGCGAGAAACTTAACATCAGGATTGATGGTCACGAAGGCAATGAAGTTAAGGAATTCTGCTACCTAGGCAGTAAAATAACCAGTGACGGACGGAGCAAGGAGGACATCAAAAGCAGACTCGCTATGGCAAAAAAGGCATTTCTGGCCAAGAGAAGTCTACTAATATCAAATACCAGCCTTAATTTGAGGAAGAAATTTCTGAGGATGTACGTCTGGAGTACAGCATTGTATGGTAGTGAAACATTGACTGTGGGAAAACCGGAACAGAAGAGAATCGAAACATTTGAGATGTGGTGCTACAGACGAATGTTGAAAATTAGGTGGACTGATAAGGTAAGGAATGAGGAGGTTCTACGCAGAATCGGAGAGGAAAGGAATATGTGGAAAATACTGATAAGGAGAAGGGACAGGATGATAGGACATCTGCTAAGACATGAGGGAATGACTTCCATGGTACTAGAGGGAGCTGTAGAGGGCAAAAACGAGGAAGACAGAGATTGGAATACGTCAAGCAAATGAGGACGTAGGTTGCAAGTGCTACTCTGAGATGAAGAGGTTAGCACAGGAAAGGAATTCGTGGCGTTCCGCATCAAACCAGTCAGTAGACTGACGACCAAAAAAAACTGTAGGATGGCCGTGGTTAGTGGCTAGAACACTGGGTACCCTCGCTGGAGGTCCCCAGTTTAGCTCGAGATAGGGGAGGGGAATTTTCCTCGTTCCAGTCGCTCCAGGTCCACTCACCTGCCATCAAAGAAGAATCGGGTTATCCTCCCCGGGAATAAAATGCGGCTGGGGCGCTCGATTCGCCACCAGCTCCCTCCGTCACTACCCTACCAACAGCGAGGCAAATGACGCGGTCAAGAGCTTGTGCTGCAGATTTCACCACTTTTTTTGCTTTTTGGTACTACACGGCGTTCTCTCTAGCGAATGCGATCCGTGACATTTCACCGGCCCGCTACACCTGTTTGCAGCAGTTGCGCTCTCTCACTGAGGACGCGGCTGATAGTGGCTGCCGCCCTTTCTGCCGACAGGTGCGCATCAACGTGGGCGACGGCGAGCGCGAGATCTCGTCGCCCAAGGGGCTGCGCCTGGACGACCTGCAGTGGCACGACGTGCTCATCTCGCGCCGCGACGCCGCCTTCAGCCTCACCATCGACACCATTCACGTCGTCACGTACGTATCCGCCGGTGCTACCATAGACTGACAAATAGCCAACATTTTGCTGCAATACTGCTTCGATAGAAACAGTTATACACTTGGATGAACCTCAGTTAAACATCATCCTCCAACTGGTTATTTTATCCCTGTTGGACTTTCGCGACCGTTAACGATGGTTGGTGAATGATGCAACCAGCCACAAATACTTTCTCAATGTTTCATTTTGCTGCCATAAGCGATATCGGACTAGCAAGCCCATCTTCAGATGACTAATATTTTTCGTTACATAGATGTTTTGGTCAACAACATGTCTGCTCCACACTGAGCTAATATGTTTGAGGAATTAGAGCTACTTTATGAGTTGTTTCATTAATAAAAATACGGTAAAGTGCATGCGTTATATATATATATATATATATATATATATATATATATATATATATATATATGTTGAATTGCAGTAGAGGGTGGTTCGTTTTGTTTTGACCCACGTGGTTTTCTAGCTCGATGTATATGTTCTTGAATTCCACCACAATACACAGATTGTAAATCAGTTACTGTAGCACTCTTCACAATATTCTTAAAATCGGAGTTGAGCATCGCACGTGTGTTACACCTTTTCCTTTACAGTGTCAAGATTGTCATCACGCAAAGATACAAAGATATCATTCACTGAACATCGACAAGGATGTAAACGGAGCAAATGATTATTTGTGGGATGTGCAAAATGTAACATGTTAATAATAGATAAATATTTGCACCTTAAGCTGACACATATATCTGCTTTATAATATGGAGTCGTTAATAATTATCACTGATAGTATAAAAATCTTAGTACAAACAGTTTATCGTGCTGTCTTTTAATAATAAGTTTACGCTTACGGTGCAAACATTTTTCTGTTATTAACATGTAAAATTTGGATATCCCACACATCATCTTTGTTCTGTTTATATCCATGGTCGACATTTAATGAACGATAGCTTTGTAAATTTACTTAATGATAATCTCTGCGTTGTAGAGAAAATCAAGTCTATAACAACTGTGCGATGCTCAACATGCATTTTCAGAATGTCCGCCCCTAGTAGCTGAGTGGTCAGTGCGAGGGAATGTCATACCTAACGGCCCGGATTCGATTCCCGGCTGGGTCGGAGATTTTTCTTCGCTCAGGGACTGGATGTTGTGTTGTCCTTATCATCATGATTTCATGAGTATCGACATGCAAGGCGCCGAAGTGGCGTCAACTCGAAAGACTTTCACCAGGCGAACGGTCTACCCGACGGGAGGCCCTAGCCACACGGCACGGCATTTTCAGAATGCTGCGAAGTGTGCCAAGTTACAATATGTGTGTTGTGGTACAATTTAAGAGCATATACATGGAGCTAGAAGATCACGCGGATCACAAAAGAACGAACCACCTTCTATTGCAATATACGTAAGTGAACACAACTACACTCCTGGAAATGGAAAAAAGAACACATTGACACCGGTGTGTCAGACCCACCATACTTGCTCCGGACACTGCGAGAGGGCTGCACAAGCAATGATCACACGCACGGCACAGCGGACACACCAGGAACCGCGGTGTTGGCCGTCGAATGGCGCTAGCTGCGCAGCATTTGTGCACCGCCGCCGTCAGTGTCAGCCAGTTTGCCGTGGCATACGGAGCTCCATCGCAGTCTTTAACACTGGTAGCATGCCGCGACAGCGTGGACGTGAACCGTATGTGCAGTTGACGGACTTTGAGCGAGGGCGTATAGTGGGCATGCGGGAGGCCGGGTGGACGTACCGCCGAATTGCTCAACACGTGGGGCGTGAGGTCTCCACAGTACATCGATGTTGTCGCCAGTGGTCGGCGGAAGGTGCACGTGCCCGTCGACCTGGGACCGGAACGCAGCGACGCACGGATGCACGCCAAGACCGTAGGATCCTACGCAGTGCCGTAGGGGACCGCACCGCCACTTCCCAGCAAATTAGGGACACTGTTGCTCCTGGGGTATCGGCGAGGACCATTCGCAACCGTCTCCATGAAGCTGGGCTACGGTCCCGCACACCGTTAGGCCGTCTTCCGCTCACGCCCCAACATCGCGCAGCCCGCCTCCAGTGGTGTCGCGACAGGCGTGAATGGAGGGACGAATGGAGACGTGTCGTCTTCAGCGATGAGAGTCGCTTCTGCCTTGGTGCCAATGATGGTCGTATACGTGTTTGGCGCCGTGCAGGTGAGCGCCACAATCAGGACTGCATACGACCGAGGCACACAGGGCCAACACCCGGCATCATGGTGTGGGGAGCGATCTCCTACACTGGCCGTACACCACTGGTGATCGTCGAGGGGACACTGAATAGTGCACGGTACATCCAAACCGTCATCGAACCCATCGTTCTACCATTCCTAGACCGGCAAGGGAACTTGCTGTTCCAACAGGACAATGCACGTCCGCATGTATCCCGTGCCACCCAACGTGCTCTAGAAGGTGTAAGTCAACTACGCTGGCCAGCAAGATCTCCGGATCTGTCCCCCATTGAGCATGTTTGGGACTGGATGAAGCGTCGTCTCACGCGGTCTGCACGTCCAGCACGAACGCTGGTCCAACTGAGGCGCCAGGTGGAAATGGCATGGCAAGCCGTTCCACAGGACTACATCCAGCATTCTACGATCGTCTCCATGGGAGAATAGCAGCCTGCATTGTTGCGAAAGGTGGATGTACACTGTACTAGTGCCGACATTGTGCATGCTCTGTTGCCTGTGTCTATGTGCCTGTGGTTCTGTCAGTGTGATCATGTGATGTATCTGACCCCAGGAATGTGTCAATAAAGTTTCCCCTTCCTGGGACAATGAATTCACGGTGTTCTTATTTCAATTTCCAGGAGTGTATGTTGCACCATATACAATGCAAACACTTTAGCGTATTTTTATTAATGAAACAACTGACAATGTGTGGAGCAGACGGCATGCTGCTGACCAAAACATTTATGTAATGAAAAATATTAGCCATCCGAAGATCGGCATGGTAGAGGTAAACCAGTTATGGCAAAAAAATAAAACATTCGGAAAGAATTTGTGGCTGGATGGGTCATTTACCAAATACCTGGTTCTCAACTGTTGTAATAAAAAGGATATCAATAAATTTTCTTCACAGCTTTAGCCTGTAAAAATTTAAACCGATACTAATTAATGACAGCTGTTTTCAGCGTCATAAAGTTTTGTTTCCGCATTCGTATACGCCAATGTGTGCACCCCTGGTGGCATGCATGGACAATGTTGAGTGCTCAGGGTTGGGGTGGATGGGGGGGGGGGGGAGGTGCGGCGTGGCTTCGGTCGGATTCCCATATTTCGTCGTTTTTTCCACTTCAAAGTTCCATTATTACGCCTTTTGAAACTTATTTTCCGATTTCCTTTATCGTTATCCATTCTCGCATATTGAAAATTTTCGTATGTGTCTTCTGTTTTTGTTTAAAATCTCACTCACCTCAGCAGCTTTTAACATTCCCTTGCCTGCCTGGTTCAACGTCCAGCTCTAGCTTCCTTAAGGTGACGCACCTTACAAACAGTCTCCTAAACTCTGGGTTTTACTTCCTAATGCTCTGGTGATTGTACCAAAGAATTCTTCGAAACTCTCTTTGTGTCATTGTGAATGTCAATTAGCTCGCAGTAAGACACATTGCATCCTGATATATACCCTATGATGTTATCATTTACATTGAACTCGAGCATGGAAGCACATTCTGTATGTGACGTTTTCACATGCAAAAAAATAAAATAAAATAAAATAAAATAAAATGATACACAAAGGCTCTCTTGACTGTCGATCGTGTTGTCCAGATACTCCTCACATTACTGTATAAGCACCATCTCGTTACAGCTACATTCTGTGGTGGTTGAGGCAGGTCTGTAACCCTTCAGACTTGAGCATCCCGTGTACAGCTGGCGCAGAGAAAGGGGAACATTTGATCTTGATGTTTCCTAGCCTGTTCATGGTCGACAGTTGGAGGAAAACGCCAAACTGTCGGGTAGTAACCGACATTTAATTAAAGTGCAGCGGTGCGGAGTATGTGTGGTCGCCGTGAGGGCGTATTATCAGCCATGGTGACAGTATCACAGAAGCACATAGAGTGTTTAGGAGCCACTATCAGGTCAATTTCCTTCATCATACGTAATCAAGACGTAGATTCCTATCTTTTAAGAGACTGCGTCGGTTTTAGAAACAAAAGAAACCTAGTGGGTTTGTGTAATTTATACCTGTACAGCGTCGATGCTGTGCGAGCTGCATTGGTAAGGTGTCGTCATACTTCACTACGAAAAGTGGCCTCGTCATTGGGGATCGGACGTAGGAACTGGTAAAGAATATTCCACAGTCTTCACTTTAATCCTTACAAGCTTCCGATTCTTCAAGAACTAAAACTTCATTATTCTGTATTGCGGGAACAATATTCTGAAAACCTGTTGGCTAAAATCAATGAGGATGCTAACATCGCTGAAAAATTTTTGGATGTAAGATGAAGCCCATTTTCCTCTAACTGCTTACGTGAATAACCAGAACATTTTGCACTGGGCAAAAAAGAAACAAAAAAGCCAAAGTTGCTATGCGGCGTGGAGTGTCGTGTTGCAGGATGATCGACCCTTACTTCTTTTCATAGTAAAGCAGGCTCTGCCGTCAGTGTCACGTCTCAGTGTTATGTCAACGTGACACATTTTTGGCTTCAAGGCTTCATTCTGTTAAAGATCTTGATATTCTGCTCACTAGGCTTCAACAGACTGAAGCCACCTCACTCACTGCCTGTAGCTGCAGTGACACGTTTGTTTGTGGATCTAATTTCAAAGAATTCCGACATCACTTGGTGCCAGAAGCTCCAGACTTCTCAGTCTGTGACTACATGTGACATCTGAAGAGCGTTGTATACCAGATTAAACCAACAAACCTTGCCCAGCACACGACTGAGATTGAGGAAAACGTTGTCGGCATCCCGGAAAATATATTGCACAGCGCTGAGAAAGACCTACAGAACCGAATTGCTGAATTTGTACGGCGAAATGGACAGCTGTTTTGAAAGTGATGCCAGTGAAATTTCCCCTCTGGTAAAACACCGATTTCTGCACCTGGTTGCTAATACACTCGATGTACGGTGCTTGAAAATGGTCTAAGGCCGACATTCTGCAAACGTACTGCAATGAAAAAAGTCCAAATGTAGGCCACATTCTTTCATTTAAATATTGCTGAAATGTTGTAGTGCAACGGAAAACATTGCCATCCACCAAAACTTTAATCAGTAACGACCACTGAAAACACATTACACTCAAAACCATGAATCCCAACGGAATTAATTTATTATTTTTCAACCGAAAGCTCAGACTTGATAACGATTCTGAATGGACATTGGCAACCCATAACATCTGCACTACTATTCTATGAAGCTAACTAACAGTACTGTGAGAACTAGAGGATAATCTTGCTCATAAAGTCGTAAGGTGCAATATTTGTGGTTTACTTACTCTAAGATTGAAGACAACCGTGTAAGTTGAAATGACATCTTTAATGTCGCAATATTAGCAGAAAAATAACCGCTTCTACACAGTTTCCAATGTGAAAAAAAAACAGTTGTCACTATAACGCATCTCGTAAACATCAAAAAGTGAAATAATCCTAAACACAACAATATTAAATTTTAACTCTCAGAAGGTTAAATTTTCCAAAACATGATAATATTAATGTTTAACTAGAAGTTTCTTTACAAAATTGTTCCTACATTTACGTTATGATGTTGGTCACTGCCACGAAAATCGTCTGATTCCGGTTCGAAGTTTGGTACTATTTGTAGGATGACAATCAAGTCTATGGTGGATGGTTAGTTATGTGACAAATTGAGCAAACGATTACCCAAGATCGCTCGGGTTTACAGTGGACGCAAGTTGGTGAACCAACAATTTTATGCCGCTGCGTGCGGTATTTACCTTAAGCTGCGATGTGCTGTCTTCTACTAGACCGCTCTCTTCCGCTGAAATTACTATAAAACTAATTACACCTTTGCTACGTTTCTCGTTATGTGAGAGAACAAGTACTCATCCCCAGTCTTAGAATGTGGCAATATACACGCGTATGGTTGTAGCAGTGTGCATATTATAATTCCCTCTCAGTTCTCACGAGAACAATTAACTAATTGGCTGGTTCGTTTCTCCACAGTTGGAGCTAAACGGTGCTACAGTTAATTTCTAGCTGGATATCAGCCACTGTGAACGCAGTGTTCAAACAAATGTGCTCTGATCTGCACTTGACGCCAGTTCAGAGAAGAGTCCACGAAAATTTACGTCTTCTCTTACTCATAGCCGAACTGTCTCCCCACCTGTGTTTTTTCGTTTTCACGTAACGGCTTTTTTCGACCAATAGGAGCGTTCGTCTTATTTTGTGGAAACACTCTCTACCAATCGCAAGGTCCCTACCATTAAACTGCGTCGAAACTTTGGCTCTTTTCTCCTTCCTAGCACGTTCCGCCAATCGGACGTTCTGTGCCCGTTCTAGATGCCTAAATGCGTACGTTGACTCTCTCAAGTGTGCACCACTCACTGGACATGTGATGGAAAATGCGTCACTGGTCTTGTTTTGTATCCACTTGGAATTCCAAAACGCAGTTTTCTAAAAGTTTCCTTTCCTGTCCTCCATTAGATGAGCCACTATACTCGCTCTCCCAATCTGAGTCACCTGGTCGGTCATTGACTTTCTGGGTGGGACACCCCTTTAAGTGGTTTCCATGGTACCCCCTGTAGCACGGCCTTACCTCAGCGTCGACCCTCTGAATTCCAAACTAAAACGCCTCTTGCTGCATGTTTCACCTTCCGCTCAAACATGTATTGTAGGAACGGTGTGTTAATTACTGCTGATTGAATGTCATCCCTTTGTGCATCACATACTGCTAGACAAATTTGCTCCTTATTGCCGAATTAAGTTAGGTACTATATTCACCTACCCTTTGCGATGTATAAACCTCTCATGTAAGGTGAGAATCTGGCCTTCATTTCTTCTGCCACCTTACAAAGTGTTTCACCCGAAGCTAAAAACTACAAGGAAAGCAATGGTGTGCTACATCTGGTAAAATTTCATCATGGAGTGGACTTCATCATCCCTCACAACTTGGGCTATAAGCTATTTGATATCTTTAAAACTGAAGATGCGAAGATTTTATGTGTTCGTTTAAATCCGATTAGAACTGCCTATTGTTCTGTTAAAAACATTATTTAAATCTGAAACAGAATGCCTGTTTTAACGTGAAGGATCTAACTGTAGAAAATGAGAGCATGTGATGAACAAGCGCAAGATATTTTGATTTCAGTACCGATTAACTTGATACACGAAAGCGCGCATTGTTCTCACTTTCACTCAGATTCACCACACATCACATATATTGCGCGCCAGAACAAAAGCATTCGGAAACAAAGGAAATTTCGTGATTGAAACCAAACTCGTGAATTCCACTTTCACCTGAAGAACGGTATGTATTAAAATAGAAAACAATAGGAGCAATGCGAGTGACAGAACAAACAGATATTAAAAAATGGTTCAAGTTACATGAGCCAGCAGACACTCGGTCGACACAAAGATTTCACGTTTCCACAGTTAAACAAATGAAAATTATTTCGAGTCTGACTAAAACTAGAAATTTCTACGTAATAGCAAAGAGCTGGCCAGCTGCTTTAATGAAGCAGCCACTGCATTCAGAACTGGGCGCTAATGACCATAGAAGTTTTGCGCCCTAAAACAAAAAAAAAAAAAAAATGCATTCAGAAAATAAATAACGCGTCAAGGTGTCTGTATGTTTTGAATTAGTTATCAGTTGAGGAACGTGATGGCAGGCACGTAGAGCTCCAGAGCGAGACTCACTTCCGGGTTTCTTTACCATGTATACACAATAACAATCCCATACATATTATATTATAAAGTCTGTTTTTGAGTATGTTTGTTATGCCGTCATGCTGACACTGCTGGACGGATTTTGAAAAAATCTGGAATCAGCTTACAGCCGAAATTAACACACAGGCTACTATTAAAAGTGTGTAGTAAAGATATTTTTTTATTTGAATAACACACAAATCAAAAAAGTTTTGCATCACCCCGGTTCCCAGAACTCCTGAACATAGACGTTGTCTGTGGATGTTGTATCACAGACCCAGTCCCTTTGACCAGAGATATCACTAAACCCGCCCAAAGATGTAAAGAACCATGCATCAGCAGCGCCTATTAGACGGAGGGGGTCCGACAGCCGATCAGTTCCAGTCATTCCACCAGGAAGGAAGTACACGGCTCGTGTTGTCTGTAGTTCAACCATGCCTAGACGGTCAATAGCGCGGATCGATCGCGTCCGCCTTGTTACTATGTGTCAGGAAGGGCTCTCAACAAGGGAAGTGTCCAGGCATCTCAGAGTGAACCAAAGCGATGATGTTCGGACATGGAGGACATACAGAGAGACAAGAACAGTCGATGACATGCCTCTCTCAGGCTGCCCAAGGACTACTACTGCAGTAGTTGACCGCTACCTACGGATTGTGGTCGGAGGAACCCAGCCAGCAACACCACCATGTTGAATAATGCTTTTCTTGCAGCCACAGGACGTTGTGTTACGACTCAAACTGTGGGCAATTGGCTGCTTGATGCGCAGCTTCACTTCCGACGTCCATGGAGAAATCCATCTTTGCAACCACGACAAAATGCAGCGCGATACAGATGGGCCTAACAACATGCCGAATGGACCGCTCAGGATTGGCATCACGTTCTCTTCACCGATGAGTATCGCATGTGCCTTCAACCAGACAATCGTCGGAGACGTGTTTGGAGGGAATCCGGTCAGGCTGAACGCCTTAGACACACTGTCCAGCGAGTGCAGCAAGGTGGAGGTTACCTGCTGTTTTGGGGTGGCATTATGTGGGGCCGACGTATGCCGCTGGTGGTCATGGAAGACGCCGTAACGGCTGTACGACACGTAAATGCCATCCTTCGACCGATAGTGCAACCATATGGGCAGCATATTGGCGAGATATTGGTCTTAATGGACGACAGTTCGGTCCCCATCGTGTACTTCTTGTGTATGACTTTCTTCAGGATAACAACACCCCTCGACTTAAGTGGGCAGCGTGTTCTCCAGACATGAAACCTACCGAACACGCCTGGGATAGATTGAAAAGGGCTGTTTATGGACGACGTGACCCAGTAACAACTCTGAGGGATTTACGCCGAATCACTGTTGAGGAGTGGGACAATCTGGACCAACAGTGCCTTGATGAGCTTGTGGATAGTATACCAGGACGAATACAGGCATGCATCAATGCAAGAGGACGTGCTACTGGGTATTAGAGGTTCCGGTGTGTACAGCAATCTGTACCACCACCTCTGCAGGTCTAGCTGTATGGTGGTACAACATGCGATGTGTGGTTTTCATGAGCAATAAAAAGGGCGGAAATTATGTTATGTTGATCTCTATTCAAATTTTCTTTACAGGTTCCGGAACTCTCGCAACCGAGGTAATCCAAAACTTTTTTTGATGTGTGTATAAAGCGAAATCTAGAACAATAGTTACTGTTAGAAGAAGGTATTTACTCTGACTTTTGAACTGTATCGTATTTGTGAAAATACTTTTATTGCTTAGTTTGCCCTACATAATACTATTAAATGTAATGAATACAATGCTTACACAATCTTAAAAGTGTTTAGTCAATACCTCCATACAAGCCCGTCGCATTTTAGCCGCTAATGTCAGGCATACCATATAACTTGAGGATTCACAACGACAGTGTCATTTAAATGCTGAGACAGAGAAACGTGGTGCCTTTAAATGTAGAACGTGGTAGGCTTTCAGTTAACCTGAATTTGATTATGATACAAACACATCAAGACAATCATGATCTTCTCCATGATAGGCATGTCGCAAACAGTCATGAAATTATTTACTCCCTTTCCTGGCACGTTTTGTAATTGGCTACTCGGTGGCGTAAAAACTTTTTCCGTAATTAGACGAGTGAGTAGTGAGCGACATGTAGTACGTTAACGTCTCCCAGCGTCTCAGAATTTGATTTTGATTATTATTGTTTTTATTATTATTATTAGTAGTAGTAGTAATAGCAGTAGTATTTTTATTCTGGCCCGTGCAGTTTGCTAGCCCACAAGTGGCTGGCCCCTAAATACCTCCAAGAGATAGCATTTGTTATGGTGCATATGCGTCATTTGTGAGTTTCGGCACTAACATTTCTCTATAAATGACTGTTTAACCACGGGTAGCACCGTTGGAGCGCAGTTAGTAATAATAATAATAATAATAATAATAATAATAATAATAATAATAACTCTATGGCCGGCCACTGTGGTCGAGCAGTTCTAGGCGCTTCAGTCCAGAACCGTGCTGCTGCTACGGTCGCAGGTTCGAATCCTGCCTCGGGCAGGATGTCCTTAGGTTAGTTATGTTTACGTAGTTCTACGTCTAGGGGACTGATGACCTCAGATGCTAAGTCCCGAAGTGATTAGAGCCAATTGATTTTGAATAATGCTGTCCTCCATTGCAACATGTGAAATTGTATTAACAAAATTCCTCCTAACACACACACACACACACACACACACACACAGAAATCAACTAGACATCATAGACAAGGAAATAAAAAGCAAATCAGAAAGTAAGTCTTAAAGCAAATCTCTTTAAGAGCACAGCTCACTAAAAGAATAACAATGTACCACGCATAGCTGGCCACCATCGTGCTACGCAGTGGCATACGGTAATTGCTCTCTTGCTGCAGTTACAAAAAATTCGACATATAACACAGGCTCCCAGCAATTCGCAAATAGCTGAAAATAGCAACAAACAGCCTAACACAGTTAATTAACAAGCTCATTCTAGACCGCTTGTGTGCAAACCACAGAAGAACCACTTCAAAAGTGCAACGTAACAAGGGTGACGGAGCTTCAGGACAGTTGTTCAACAAGTTCAAATCGCTGCCCAGTGACAGAGGTAGGTGCTCAAAACAAATATTACTGCAGTTTTCAGCTAAGAAAAAATTCCACGGCAGGTTCCCGGCCATCAAATGGTTGAGCGTTCAGTGACTCGGAATTGGTGCCTCCAGAGAGCCAGCTCCCTTAACATACGACTGCACGCCCATGTATCACAGCTCGACGCCACAACACTACCGCCCTGCAGAAGTGTGCCCACTAGTTACCCAGCAACCAGGCAAAGATGTTCCCGCAGAGCGGTTGCATGCACGAAACTTATCTGTCGCGCGCGGCTCAGTATGTTCTGAAGCAAAGTTTGGGACAAAACTAGCATATACCTTCATGAGCGTGGGACACCACCTAAAGAGCACACTCAGGCTGCCTGGTGAACCAGCCGATGGTCGTTAGCTTGCCATGCAGATTCGATCTGGTGTAAGTCAACACCCTGTCTCGCAATTTAGTATGCTGCACATGTTCTCTTGTGTATTTCTAAGATCACTTAACGGACTGACTGCACTAGACGCCATAGGTGGCGCCATGATATGGTACATTGTGAGTTCCTTTATCAATCCAGCAAGACACAGTTGAGGATATCGCAGTTAAAACAATGAATAAACAACAAGATCTGTCAGAGATCATAAAAAATCACTATCGGAACGTCTCACACGATGCAGAAATTTTACCGTGATGGCACATAGAGTCACAGTATTGTGTTTACGTAGTGGTGTGGCTTTACGCAAGGGAAGACAGTTTGGACGATGATATGAGAACTCTTCAGCCACCAAAATTTCGACCTATTCGCAAGATTGAAGAGTTTGCAATGTTAGTGCATGCCAACTGTTTCAAAACGGTAAACCATCTCACAGCACAATAGGAGTCTTTCACAGGAAGCGCTACAAAATTCAGACTGATGACCTGAACTTATGCTTCCCAGCAATGTGTGCTATACATCCTCATGCAAGACCAGCATGCTTATCACACGACGGTTTGTGTGGATGTGATCGGTAATTATGATGAGCCGGCCGTGGTGGCCAAGCGGTTCTAGGCGCTTCAGTATGGAACCGCGCGACCGCTACGGTCGCAGGTTCGAATCCTGCCTCGGGCATGGATGTGTATGATGTCCTTAGGTTAGTTAGCTTTAAGTAGTTCTAAGTTCTAGGGGACTGATGACCTCAGATGTTAAGTCCCATAGTGCTCAGAGCCATTTGAACCATTTTTGAGTTCTGATTACGATTTGATGTTTGTCAATCGGATCATACTGGAAAAGAAGCATGGTCTTCCCAGTACGGTGCGCAACTGAATCGACAATCCGCCACTTAGAGAATGTCACTATCGCCAACACAGAAAAAAAGGCGACAACACTGGGCAAAAGGCATTGTGATACTTGAAGTGTTCAAATCCAATTGGTGACTTGGAATTCTACCCAGCTGGTTATCCCAGTATGATCCCAGCTATTTACGCGATTCAGTTCGTCGCAAGCCTCCCGAGCTATAGCGTCGAAAGAACTGGCTGTTGCTACACTATAGCACAAATGCACATCGCTCTGTCCTTGAGGAACTCATAAAGCAACAGGGCACCGTTTTATCACAGCCTCCGTTCAACGTGTCTCGCACCATGCGACTTTTCTGTCTTTCCCCGCACTCCTTGGGGGATGTAGATTTCATTCGGCTGAAGAGGACATTACTACCGCAAGAGAGCCGGTACGGGACCTTCCTGCCCATATGTATCAGCAGCTGCGTGGGCGACTACGAGCATACCCGCCAACGACAACTATTTTGGGTGAGGATGAGGAGCTGTTTAAGTTTTCACCGTGGCCATGTGGCCTTCAGGCCAAAAACCGATAAAAAACATAAAATGTGTACACAACCTTGGCTATATGTCCTTCTGGACTAACGCCAATAAACAAAAAGAAAGGGAAGTGTAAGTCGCGCCCGCACGCATCAGTCTGAAAAATTAATAATTAATAACATGAATAAACCATTTTATTAAAAAAATTCTTTGGATGTCAAACATTAGAACTCTTAAAAGATAGCCATCTTTTAAAGTCCATTAGACCAATGTTTAGTAATCTCCATAGAAGCTGATGTTACTATAACGTGGTTATTCTTTGTGCCCCGTAGAGTAAATGGAGTGCAGTTCAGTAACAGAGATTTGTACTCCACGGCAGTCACAATAATTTGCATTATCAGATAGAGAATAAGAATGTAGTATGACACAGTATCCCTGAAGACTACAGAAGCGAGGAACCTTTGCTTAGAAATTGAGTGATTGACTTTCAGTTATTTGACTCTCATCTGCTGCAGTTCTAACGACAGTTTATGGGGAATGACTGGTTGGTCAGGCTGTCACTACCAGAAATCGTTGGCTCACTCAGGTAATAGCTGTTCGTCATCAACCATATAATGTGTGCTTGGTAAACTGTTCTGTCAAGTGTGACAATCGTTACTGTGTTTGAAAACAGCAGGGTAGTCCGTGTACGCACTTCACGTGTTGGCTTAACGGCCAATGTTTCGATGCTGTCATTTACGCGTTTTCGTCACGTTGATAACATGAACAGTATGCCGCAAATGCAGCAATAACCTTTTTGTAATGCAAATGCAGGAACTTTTCATACGACGGTGTATTCGTGCAGTCATGAACTTATTAACGTAGTTCTTTATAGAAGCCGAAATATACGGCTCTAACACGTATATGGTAAGTTATTATGGCAAAATAGACTTGCACCATAAGCAATACGTGAGTGGTCCAACGTCTTCCCATGTGAGTCGGCAGGTAGAAGTATCTACGCTCAGTTACAGAAAGTCACAAATGCAAAATCTCACAAGATGATAGTGACGATTTTTTTAATGGAAAAGTATGACGAAAAAAAAGAAAGATCTTCAATGGTAAACATCGAGTATAACACCACAAATGACACGTTAACAGAATTTACTGAGAATGTCAGGCCTGTCCATAACATGTTTCTATTAAATAAAACAAACGGGCTTGACAGCTGCTAAATAGTGGCAAAATTTAAATTGATCAAGTTACATCAAATGTGCAGCCCTGTACCATTTTAAATGCAATTGGACCAACACGCCATTAAGCAGGTGGTCTTAATTTTTTGGCTCTTAAGTGTATTTCATTGCCCAATCGTATCCTGGTATTCGGTCTTTTGCTTCTAATATTTCTTTGGCGTATGGCGCCTTTCTCATTGCTGAAGATATTAACTTTGTCCATTCAGCTTTCTCAATTTCTAAGTTCAGCAAGACGATAGAGTTCTTTTTACATCTCCGCACTACTTTGATCATTGATTGTCCGTGCAGAATCCAAAGTCTGTGTTTAGCAGTGTTACCACTACCTAAATTGTTAAATTCTGCCACACTCCCTATTTTTAAGCCTGGCATTTTTATTCCCACTCTGCAAACCTCATTGCTTTGCTGTCTCTCTGTCATTCATTTTGGACAAGAGTGGCTATAAGCTGCGAATAAGAACCAGTTTATCGTGCATTACAAATCATTTTTCTTACTATGGAGATGTGGTTGGTTCCTCACTATAAGAGGTCGTACCTCAAAGTACTAGCTGCATTGGTGACAAGCCGAGTTCAGAATAACATGACACGAACTCGAAATTACACTCGCGTATATTCCGAAAATATTTCAAGGAAAATACGAAGGCGTGCTGAAAAGTAATGCCTCTGAATCTTTTATGTGAAAACTCTTAAAGATTTCCCAGTTTTAAAAATGTTATTAACATCCTAAATATCTGTTCTCTACATATTTGCAGGTCTCTGTGACTAGAGGGCTACGAATTGTAGCATGTAACATGGCGGTGTATAACCTAACTGTGTCGGTATGTGAGAAACAGCGTGCTGTAATCGAGTTTCGAATTCAAAGAGTTCGCTGCCATGTTTGCAACAAAACGAAGCCTTGGGTTCGCTTTCACTGCCCGTTCTCCATACAGTCCCCTCTTCACCCCATCCAATTTTCATCTGTTTCCAAGACTTAAGGAGCACGTTCGATGACTGCACTTTCATAGTAACGAAGCAGTGGAAGCAAAGATGAGGTTGTGGTTTCGTAAAGAAATTGAAACAGTCTATAGTGACGGTATCAACGAAATTGTCCCTCGTTGGGAGAAAACATGTGTCTGTTGGCAGGGCGAGTATACCGAGAGACAATTATACAATGAAGAATAAAGATCTAGGACATTACCAATGTTTGTCTCATTGAAAAAGGTCTAAGAATTTTTACATAACAAATTCGGAGATATTATATTTCAACAAGTCCTGGTATTTAGTGTTTTTCTGCTTGTCTGAGTTCCCATGGTTCACTTTGGTACGGCACACTCAAGCTGTCTTTATGACTTCTTCTGTGGGGTGTCGAAAGGATGTGGAACGCTGTTATCGGCTGACGTTATGGAATTTTCACAGTAGAGGGGAAATAAGAGTGCCTGTGTCATTAAGAAGTACGAAGCAATTATCCTTCAAGCATGCATGCATGTCCGTACAAACAGGCACTACAGCGACCACAGCCGTCAAGAAATTCCGGAAATGTATTCGCAGTAGCAAATATGACCCACTAGCGACTCTATTTTGGAATTACGACAGCGAAAATTCATGGTAGACAGGTACTCAAACATGGATTTCCCTCTGTAGGCGAGCAGTCACCTTGAACGCTTCGGGTATCCGTGTACGAATCACAGCCAATCTTCCCATCCAGGAAGTACATATTTGATGAGAGTAGGAGGCCTGGCATTGGCGAATAAATACGAAATAGCAGTGGCTGCGTTGTTAGGAAGTACGATGCAATTTTACTTCGAATACGCAAGCATGGCCGAAGGAACAGGCACTTCAGTGAGTACAACCGTCAAGAAACAAAGCAAATGTATTTTCAGTTGCGATTATGAACACCCATCAACTGTGTATTGAAATGGCGACAGTGACAATTTGTGACAGACTGGGTCTTGAACCCGAATTTCCCAACTTAACGCGAGCGTTCGCCTTCGGTTATCCCTGCACGAATTACGGCCAGGCGCGAACTTCCATGCACGCATATCTGAAGGAATATTTCATTCTACTTCTTAATAACATAGGCTCTGCTTTTTCTTATTTATTCTCCAATACCAAGCCCTAGCTCTAAATACAGGGTGTTTCAAAAATGACCGGTATATTTGAAACGGCAATAAAAACTAAACGAGCAGCGATAGAAGTACACCATTTGTTGCAATATGCTTGGGACAACAGTACATTTTCAGGCGGACAAACTTTCGAAATTACAGTAGTTACAATTTTCAACAACAGATGGCGCTGCAAGTGATGTGAAAGATATAGAAGACAACGCAGTCTGTGGGTGCGCCATTCTGTACGTCGTCTTTCTGCTGTAAGCGTGTGCTGTTCACAACGTGCAAGTGTGCTGTAGACAACATGGTTTATTCCTTAGAACAGAGGATTCTTCTGGTGTTGGAATTCCACCGCCTAGAACACAGTGTTGTTGCAACAAGACGAAGTTTTCAACGGAGGTTTAATGTAACCAAAGGACCGAAAAGCGATACAATAAAGGATCTGTTTGAAAAATTTCAACGGCTGGGAACGTGACGGATGAACGTGCTGGAAAGGTAGGGCGACCGCGTACGGCAACCACAGAGGGCAATGCGCAGCTAGTGCAGCAGGTGATCCAACAGCGGCCTCGGGTTTCCGTTCGCCGTGTTGCAGCTGCGGTCCAAATGACGCCAACGTCCACGTATCGTCTCATGCGCCAGAGTTTACACCTCTATCCATACAAAATTCAAACGCGGCAACCCCTCAGCGCCGCTACCATTGCTGCACGAGAGACATTCGCTAACGACATAGTGCACAGGATTGATGACGAGGATATGCATGTGGGCAGCATTTGGTTTACTGACGAAGCTTCTTTTTACCTGGACGGCTTCGTCAATAAACAGAACTGGCGCATATGGGGAACCGAAAAGCCCCATGTTGCAGTCCCATCGTCCCTGCATCCTCAAAAAGTAATGGTCTGGGCCGCCATTTCTTCCAAAGGAATCATTGGCCCATTTTTCAGATCCGAAACGATTACTGCATCACGCTATCTGGACATTCTTCGTGAATTTGTGGCGGTACAAACTGCCTTAGACGACACTGCGAACACCTCGTGGTTTATGCAAGATGGTGCCCGGCCACATCGCACGGCCGACGTCTTTAATTTCCTGAATGAATATTTCGATGATCGTGTGATTGCTTTGGGCTATCCGAAACATACAGGAGGCGGCGTGGATTGGCCTCCCTCGTCGTCAGACATGAACCCCTGTGACTTCTTTCTGTGGGGACACTTGAAAGACCAGGTGTACCGCCAGAATCCAGAAACAATTGAACAGCTGAAGCAGTACATCTCATCTGCATGTGAAGCCATTCCGCCAGACACGTTGTCAAAGGTTTCGGGTAATTTCATTCAGAGACTACGCCATATTATTGCTACGCATGGTGGATATGTGGAAAATATCGTACTATAGAGTTTCCCAGACCGCAGCGCCATCTGTTGTTGAAAATTGTAACTACTGTAATTTCGAAAGTTTGTCTGCCTGAAAATGTACTGTTGTCCCAAGCATATTGCAACAAACGGTGTATTTCTATCGCTGCTCGTTTAGTTTTTATTGCCGTTTCAAATATACCGGTCATTCTTGAAACGCCCTGTAAATATGACGTTCCTGGACAGAAATATACGTAACGTACGAGTGGAGGTTGTGACATACGGACTACGTTAGGACGTGGTTCGCGCACGGATAGCAGAAGTGATTAAGGCTACCGCTCGCATAAAGCGGTAAATACGGGTTTTGGTCCCTGGTCCAGCACGAATTTTCTCTGTCGTCATTCCAATATACAACATGATAATAGCGATATGCTTGTAAACAGATGGCGGTCGTATCGCGTACAGGAGGTATAAAAGTATAAAAGGGCAGTGCATTATTGGACCGCCATTTGTACTCGGTTGATTTATGTAAAAAGCTTTCCGAAGTGATTACGGCGGCGCAACTTGAATTAATACACCTTGAACGCGGAATGGTAATTCGGGCTAGACGTACTGGAAATTCCATTTCGGAAATCTTTAGAGAATTCAGTAGTACGAGATGCACAGTGTCAGGAGTGCGCCTAGAATACCAAATTTCAGACAACGCAGTGGCCGACGGTCTTCATTTAACGACCGCGAGATGCGGCGTTTGGGTAGAGTTGTCAGACCTAAAAGACAATCAATACTGAGTGAAACAACCGCAGCAATCAATATGGGACCTACAACGAACGTATCCGTTTGGACAGTGCGGAGATATTTTGTGTTTATGGGTTATGTAAGAAGACGGTGGAGGCGAATGCCTTTGGTAGCAGCACATCGCCTGCAGCGGCTTTCTTGGCTGGTGACCATATCGGTTGAACCCGAGACGACTGGAAAACCGTGGCCTGGTGAGATGAGTCCTGAATTCAGGTGGTAAGAGCTGATGGTAGGGTTCGAGGATGGCGCAAGCGTCACGAAACCATGGACACAGGTGGCCACGAAACCATGGACACAGGTTGTCAACAAGCCACAGTGCAATATGGTGGTAGCTCCGCAATGGTGTGAGCTAAATTTATATGATCATTGACTGGAAATGGTCGGGTTCAGGTATTTGGAGACCATTTGCAGCCATTCCTGAACTTTATGTTACCAAACAACAGCTGAATTTTAATCAATGACAATGCGCCTTGTCACAGGGCCACAATTGCTCGCGATTGGTTTGAAAAACATTCTGGACCACTAGAAGGGACACTATACAGGGTGTTACAAAAAGGTACGGCCAAACTTTCAGGAAACATTCCCCACACACAAATAAAGAAAAGATGTTATGTGGACATGTGTCCGGAAACGCTTAAATTCCATGTTAGAGCTCATTTTAGTTTCGTCAGTATGTTCCTCCACCTACGCTCAATGGAGCACGTTATCATGATTTCATACGGGATACTCTACCTGTGCTGCTAGAACATGTGCCTTTACAAGTACGACACAACATGTGGTTCATGCACGGTGGAGCTCCTGCACGTTTCAGTCGAAGTGTTAGTACGCTTCTCAACAACAGATTCGGTGACCGATGGATTGGTAGAGGCGGACCAATGCCATGGCCTCCACGCTCTCCTGACCTCAACCCTCTTGACTTTCAATTATGGGGGCATTTGAAAGCTCTTGTCTACGCAACCCCGGTACCAAATGTAGAGACTCTTCGTGCTCGTATTGTGGACGGCTGTGATACAATACGCCATTCTCCAGGGCTGCATCAGCGCATCAGGGATTCAATGCGACCGAGGGTGGATGCATGTATCCTCGCTAACGGAGGACATTTTGAACATTTCCTGTAACAAAGTGTTTGAAGTCACGCTGGTACGTTCTGTTGCTGTGTGTTTCCATTCCATGACTAATGTGATTTGAAGAGAAGTAATAAAATGAGCTCTAACATGGAAAGTAAGCGTTTCCGGACACATGTCCACATAACATATTTTCTTTCTTTGTGTGTGAGGAATGTTTCCTGAAAGTTTGGTCGTACCTTTTTGTAACACCCTGCAGAGAGGTCAGTTGGTACCAAAACCCTTAAAGGGGACACTTCCTCAATTATGGACGGCTGTAGAGGCACCATGGCTCAATATTTCTGCAGGACACTTCCAACGGCTTGTTGGGTCCATGCCATGTCGAGTAGCTGCACTACGCCGGCCAAAAGAAGGTCCAACATGGTACCAGGAGGTAACCCATGACTTTTAACACCTCAGTTTTCAGCCAATGGTGATTCATATTCGCAATCGTCGATAAATTTCTTGCATTTTGTAGTATACTTCATTTGGCGAGGGATGCTCTTTTTGGATGTTCTTGTCTGTTCCTTACATCCTTCCTGCTTTGTGGGTTATGCATTATTTTGGTCCTCAAGCATCAAAATTTCTTCACTTCGTCTGTTCTTAATTGAGATGACAAGTTTGTCGTTAACGTCTTGTTGAGAACCAGCAGAAATGGTATTAGAATCGGGCATTATTTGCATAAATTATCCAGCGCCTTCTTCCCCTGTGTGAAGATCTTAATCCTGTTGCTCCCTGTGGCTCCTCGTTTGCGCTCAGTGAGTAATGGCTGCCGAGTGCGGCCCGCCGCCACTGATTAGAGGCCCCCTCGGCTGGCGGTAACGAGTCGCCGCTAGCGTAGAGGGCGGCGGAGGCGGACAGACCTGTTGAGCCCCCTGCGGGCGCCGCCTTTGCAGGGAGAAGCTGCCGGGGCGCTTCTTCGAGCTGAACGTGCACTTCGGGCTGTTCGTGGGCAGCCAGGGCGACTTCTCGGAGCTGTTCCTGGGCCACCTGGAGAACCTGCGCGGCTGCCTGGCCGACGTGCGCTACAACGGCGTCGACGTGCTGCGGCGCGCGCGCGAGAGGCACGGCCACGTCGACGTGCACGGCGTCACCTGGACCTGCGCGCCCGAGTTCGACGCCGCCAGCGACCGCGACATCAGCTTCGTCGAGAACGACGCCTTTCTAGCGCTGCCCAACCTCATCTCGCGCACCGGCGTCAGGTAAGGGCTGCGCAGCGGATTACCTCGAAAAGTGTAAAACCGGAATTTGGTTGCAATAATTACACGTCTGTACTTTGATAAACAATATTTTATTCAAAGTAATCTCCATTGCTATTTGTACATTACTCCCAGCTCTCTGGCAAGCTACACTACTGGCCATTAAAATTGCTACACCAAGAAGAAATGCAGGTGATAAACGGATATTCATTGGACAAATATATTATACTAGAACTGACACGTGATTACATTTCCACGCAATTTGGGTGCATAGATCCTGAAAAATCAGTACCCAGAACAACCACCTCTGCCCGTAATAACGGCCGTGATACGCCTGGTCATTGAGTCAAACAGAGCTTGGATGGCGTGTACACGTACAGCTGCCCATGCAGCCTCAACACGATACCACAGTTCATCAAGAGTAGTGACTGGCGTATTGTGACGAGCCAGTTGCTCGGCCACCATTGACCAGACGTTTTCAATTGGTGAGAGATCTGGAGAATGTGCTGGCCAGGGCAGCAGTCGAACATATTCTGTATCCTGAAAGGCCCGTACAGGACCTGCAACATGCGGTCGTGCATTATCCTGCTGAAATGTAGGGTTTCGCAGGGGTCGAATGAAGGATAGAGCCACGGGTCGTAACACATCTGAAATGTAACGCCTACAGTTCAAAGTGCCGTCAATGCGAACAAGAGGTGACCGAGACGTGTAATCAATGGCACCCCCATACCATCACGCCGGGTGATACGCCAGTATGGCGATGTTGAATACACGCTTCCAATGTGCGTTCACTGCGATGTCGCCAAACACGGATGCGACCATCATGATGCTGTAAACAGAACCTGGATTCATCCGAAAAAATGACGTTTTGCCATTCGTGCACCCAGGTTCGTCGTTGAGTACACAATCGCAGGCTCTCCTGATTGTGATGCCGCGCACAAGGGTAACCGTAGCCATGGTCTCCGAGCCGGTAGTAGATGCTGCTGCAAACGTCGTCGAACTGTTCTTGCAGATGGTTGTTGTCTTGCAAACGTCCCCATCCGTTGACTCAGGGATCGAGACGTGGCTGCACGATCCGTTACAGCCATGCGGATAAGATTCCTGTCATCTCGACTGCTAGTGATAGGAGGCCGTTGGGATCCAGCACGGCGTTCCGTATTACCCTCCTGAACCCACCAATTCCATATTCTGTTAACAGTAATTGGATCTCGACCAACTCGAGCAGCAATGTCGCGATACGATATACCGCATCCCGATAGGCTACAATCCGACCTTTATCAAACTCGGAAACGTGATGGTAAGCATTTCTCCTCCTTACACGAGGCATCACATCAACGTTTCAGAAGGCAATGCCGGTCAACTGCTGTTTGTGTATGAGAAATCGGTTGGAAACTTTCGTCATGTCAGCACATTGTAGCTGTCGCCAACGACGCCAACCTTGTGTGAATGCTCAGAAAAGCTAATCATATCACAGCATCTTCTTTCCGTCGGTTAAATTTTGCGTCTGTAGCACGTCATCTTCGTGGTGTAGCAATTTTAATGGCCAGTAGTATATGAATGCCGCACCATAAAAACAGTTCTTCTTTTGAAGCGAAGCAGCCAAAGAGTCATTTTCGTACATTTTCATACGAACTGAGACGTTGTTCAGCGACAGCGTGTCCCGGTGATACAATTAGACGATAATTGGACGGAGCCAAGTCTGGAGAACTGGCCGCATGCCCTAGTATTTCCCAATTCAATGCATGGATTGTTTCCCTGACCCGTTTTGCTGTGTGTGATGGGGCGTTGTCATGGAGCAATTTGCCTCTGTGTTGCCTGTTTCCAAATTCCGGTAGTTTTTCACGTAATGCTAGATTTAAATCGATCACTTGCTGTTGGTAGCGATCAGTGTTAACGGTTTCACTGGGTTTTAGCAGCTCTTCTGATCCCACCAAACACAGAGTATTGTGTTCTTTCCAAAGCGATTTGATCTCGCAGTGGATGTCGATGGTTTGCCGGGATTCACCCATGATTTACGACGCTTAGGATTGTCATAATACATCCATTTTTGAACACCTGTCACTATTCGATGGAGAAACGACTTTGTTTTGTATTTGGCGAGCAGCATTTCACAAGTGGTCTTTCGATTTGCTTGCAGTTCATGCGGAACCCATCTTTTCACTTTCTGCACCTCTCGCGTAGCGTCCGAGCGAAGAAAAATGACTTTCTGCGTCACATTCAATTCTTCCCCGAGTTCCTGTTGAGGCTGAGTATCGTCTTCATCCACTAAGGTCTGCAATTCGTTATCTTCGAACTTTTTCCGTGGTTTCCCGCGCTCGTCATTTCTCACGTCAAAATCGCCACTTCTGAGTTTTTTGAACCACTCGAACCACTATGTTATCCCAAGAGCATGATCGCGGAAAGCTTCGACAAGAAAATTCGATGCGATCCTGCAGCAGTTTACTTCAAATGATAACAGAAAACCTCTGCTGTCCGCAAATCGTAGTTCGTAGGCACAAAAGGCGACGTGTTTACGGGTTTGTAACAGATAATGATATATGGAACTTGGGTTGTGTGTGTTGACATTCGTCGTCACCGTTACAGGAAGCAGATGGCCCTGCAGACGCGGTTTCACGGACCCTACACTGACGGCCAGCACCATCTACAGGGAAATTCCGGTTTCATATTTCTACACCTGGTATACACGGTAACATCGGTGGAGTAACGAAACGAGGATACTTCTAATTTCTCATACGAAAATAGTTAAAAGCTGACACATAAAAATAAAAAAGACCTACGACGAAGGAAGTACAGAACGGCATCTGACTCTGACAAAAGAATGAAGTTAAAAACACAAGATAGTACCATGAACTTCTACAAAGTGAATCTTTTGTTTGGTAAAGATACTTCGAAACTTTGAAATTGGCACCTATAAGCCCAACAGATGTTCTGAAATAATTACAGTATTGCTTGGCCGAATGTTAAACTGAAAAAAAACCGCATGCATTTACCAAGGATAGTTGTGGAACACACAATAGTACTGCTCAGACTAAATTCTGGCGAGGAATCGTCCTAATATGCTGGTGCTGCTATAACTACTCACCATTAATTAGCAGCCCAACATGAGCAGAAAGTTGCCTCCGTCTCTGGCTGCCTCAAGTACGATGCTGGGATCGCACAGAGGAGAACTTTGGATCCCCGACTCGCTGCTCCAGTGGCGGCTGCATATTGCAAAGCTGTGTTCGGCACCACAACCTGCGTCGAAATCCCTCTTGTCTGTGTCATTCCAACACCTCGCTCTTTCCTTACCACCAAGAAAACATGACCACCAATCATTTTACAATTGTCCAGTGTCTGCCTGTGGCATAATTGCTTCTGTACCAAAGTATCCCATCAAGAATGTGCACCATGTTAAAATTAAGTCCATTGACCTCTTTAGCGTCCCCTCCTCTCTAAAAAAACTTCCTTCTGTGTGATGCGACCTCCGGACATCACATGGGTTTTACCAATCGGCATTTCGCATCCAGCAGCTAGCTTCACTTCTCAGGTCCTGGGACAGTTAATGAACTATGCCCGGGGCTAACTCCTTAATCTGCGACAGATTCATGTTTTTTGGAATACTGGAGACTTTTATCTGCTTGGGACACTATTCTTAGTATGTGTTGTGCACCGACCTTCTCCCATCCCACAGTGCTCTGCTCGCTAGGCGAAAGTGCAAACATACCATAAAACTGATCAACAGCTGTATTCCGCCAAGAAACTGCACGATGACACAATTTCCAGCTTGACAGCACTCCTCTACCTGCAGCACGGCCCGGCTCTGTTTCCATGAACACCTGTGTCCCAGCTGCATCCCAAAGCTCGTTTTTTTCTGCTGGACCTCCACCACATGTGGATGAGATTCCCAAGCTCTCTCAGAACAGCAAAGAACAAATACACCACCAGTTGAAATGTGAAAATGCTATTCAAGAAATAAGTCACCAAGAAGTCAGCACATACAGTAACTGCAGTCATGTTTAGTCTTTAAAGGCATTGTTGTTAGATCCTACTTCTGCATTGTTCTCTAGTTGAAGTAAGTATGATATTGAATGAAAAGAGACAAGCAAAATGGCTTGTCGTTTTTCATGACCAGATGTTCCTGATGATAGAATGTTGGTATGCCTACGAGGTATTCGGTTCCCTCACAACACTGAAGATAACTCTTATCTACGACTGAACTGTGTATCGGTTCCAATTCATATCCCAATAGCTTGTTAGATGCAGGTATTTGTCTGAGTTGACCGATTTCAACTGTGAGTCTCTACAGTTATCATCAAAGATTACTACGTTTTTCGTTTTGCGAAGTGAAAAGTTTTACATTTCTAGACATCTGAGACGAGTTGCCAGTCTTAGCACCATTTCTAAATCTTATTGATATCTGACTCTTTGCGCAGCTTTTTTCAGGCATTACCACATTACAGATAACTGCATCATCTGCGAAAATGTCTGAGCTTACTATTAACATTGTCTGCAAGGTCATTAATACACGGTATAAATACCATATTTGTTTGACAGGTATTCGACCGTGCTATGGAACTTTGTTCAATCCAAACGATTCCATTTGCGTTCAGAATACGTTCTAAAATTCTACGACGAACCGACGTCAAGGAAATGGGACGATAGTTTTGTGGGTCCCTTCTGCTGTCCTTGTTGTAGATGGATGTGACCTGCGCCTTCTTCCAACCACTAGGCACATTTTTTTGCTCGAGTAATGTACATTATGGTTAAAAGAGAGGATAATTGCTGAAAATTTGCTGTAGGGTCTGTCAGGTATTGTTTTTGTGAGATGTTTTCGATTATATTCTGCTACGACAGTAGTTGAAGGTTTCATGCATTTCTCTCTTGACAGCCGAATATGTTTCATTCAGCATCTCGCTACGTACAGCTCTATGCTTCGTTTTGAACTTGCTACGAAATGCCTCCTATTTCTTTATGAGTTTTATTACAGTGACCATATACCATGGAGCGTCACTCCCATCATAAACCGCTCTACTAGGTACATATCTATCAAGTACGTGATCATCTTGTAATGCTACTACTCGATTAACTTACGAGAAATCATAATTTTAACAAGAATTTCAACTTTATAAACAGTGGTTGATATGATTGCTACATTTCCAGTGTACATCTTGGGCGTTACAAAATATCGGATGGTAACGTACAACTGGGATAAATTTTTGAAACTCTAGTAAGTCTGAGATATGGCAAGCCATTTGGATTGTCTCTTCTTATTCAATATCATAATTCAGCTAGAGGATGATGAGGAGGCAGAACATAACAATAATAGCTTTGAAGAGTGAAAAGACTGCAGTGACTATAAATGCTAACGTCTTGGTGACTTCTTCTCTTATTTAGCTTTTTTTATATTTAACATGGTGCTGGTTCTGTTCTTAAACTTTTCTGAGAGAGCTTGCGAGACGGCACACTTGTTGGACACAGGACAGGTGATGCCGGATCTGGCAGAAAATGCTGGCCTTTGTTATGTAGCTGGGACGGGTATTTACAGACAAAGAGTTGGACCATGCCACAGGTAGACAGAGATGCGTTTTCAGGGTGGAAGTTGCGTCACCTGGAGGCTCCCTGATGGGTGGCATCTTTTGTTTGGCTTTATAGCGTGTTTCAATTGTGGCCAGGTGAACAGAACTGCGAGATGGAAGAGAGAACTTCTATCAGCAGGAGGCCAGTATTTTGCCATGTTCAACAGATAAAAACCTCGAGCTTTTAAAAACACATGAAGAGGCTGCAGAATAAGTGGCTAGCCGTAGGCACAGTTCTTTAACTTTCCCACACTCTGGTAGGCGAGCCCTGCTGCTGTGTGCAAAATTGTCAGTTGGTAAAATTCATGTGATGTCATGAGGTCAGACCACATAGCTGGAAGTCTTTTAGAGAAGAGGGGACGACAGAGAAGTCATCGGGGCTTTTTATCATTATGCACATTTTGGATGAGATATTTTGATGAAGAAGCAGTTATGCCTGACAGTGCATGTTAAATTATTGACAGTCGTGTTTTCTTGGTGGGAAGGGAAGAGCTGGCTGTTCTATTCTGATAGATAAGAACGGACTTTAGGGGGGACCTTGACGCTGAAGGCATCTCTACAGGCTGCAGTCTCTACTGGAGCTGCCCGTCGCAGGTCCAATGTTCGAGTCTGCAGAATCGCAATACTAGCGTCGCACTTCAGAGACCCAGAGACAGAGACCGCATTTTGCTTGTCTCTCACTGGTAATTTATGGGGAGCAATACTAGCAATACCAACACATTGGGACAATCGCTGATCAGAATTCAGTCTCAACATTGTAATTACTTGTTCCACGTCCATCAGTGTACTGGTAGATGCATTATTATCAGCAAAGCAGTTATTGTAATCGATCAGTAGGAAAATCATGAGTTCTTTCAGAACATCAGTTGCACTTACGGTTGTTAATTTCAAACTTTTGAAGCAACTTTGCCAAACGGAAGATTCACTTTATTTTGAGCTCATGGTACTTTTTTGTATCTTTAACTTTTTATGTCATAGAGTCAGCTGCATTTCCATATTCGTTCATTCTTTGAATAAATTAATATGTTTATTCCAATCTTTTTCTTGTTAAAACACTTTTTTTTATTTTTGAAAGTGGGCAATTTCCCCTCCCTTAGGATTCACAGCTAAGGCCTTAACATTCCTTTGGTTTATTAATCTGCTTTCATGTAGTAATGTGGCGTGAATCTTACGCGTGTGCGTCTGCTTCATAATTAATTTTTTTAATCGGGTTTCAATAGACATGGGGTTTTGCAAGTATGCATTTCTGCCTGGGTTTTTGCGTATCGACTAATAAAAAGATCAGTTTTTCAGTTAGATGTTATTTATTCGTTGCATTTGCACCAATTTTTGACAAAACCTTTTCCATTAAACAAGGCGTACTGACAAACGTGAACTTAGAAGGTTATTGGACTATGACTAAACAAATTCCGACAAGGCTCCACATTGGTGGGTCCTGAAACCTCCATATAAATGACGTTCTAATATTACGACATTTTTCAGAGCTGTTGTAGTCTGCATGTAATTAAATTTTTAATAAAAATTATGAAGTCTACTAACGGAATTTGGTTTTACATGGTAACATGTTTGTCAATTAGAAAATTGCTAAAAATGTTTTCATATTGAAATTTTATTAAAGAGCTTTTGCAAGCAGACAAGTGAAATAAATCTGAATTGTATTTTAATTGCATAGTAATTTAATAAATTTAACAATCTTTTACTCAGATATTTGACTAATAATTCGTACATATTGCCAAGCTGGTTGCGATGAATCGAGTTTTCTGGAATGAGCGATAAATGGTAATTTTAAGTAAAATAATAGCATTATGGTGTCAAACAGCATGTTCATTAATTATATTGGAAATCTGACAAAAAATTGAAATTACAAGTTGCAAAACCGGCACAGTAATTTCAAACATTCCCCTAATCACTGCTTATGCATCGTATAATTGGTTAGATATGATCAAAAAGTTAACTAGAATGACATGTTACAACCTGTTCCTTTATATTTGACAGAAAGTTCTTTTGTGTGCCACGGTCCAGAGTTGAATGTTTCATATGTCTGTCACTTTATCTACACTGCCGGCCATCCAAAACGCAACACCAAGAACCACCAGATATCATAGCCAAATTGGTATGGGATATAAGGCGTTGAACAAAGATCATATGATTGAAAATACACCCCTCTGTGAAGCGAGGAAGATGATGAAATCAGTATTGGGTGTTGCTGCTATTTCTGGCTGGAATTGGTGCTACACGCCTCGGCATTGAATGGAAGAGGCTCTGGATCTGTTGTTGTGGTACAGCAGTTCATGCTGCTTTTACATATCGTCAAAGTTCAACAACCATAGACCAGATGTTTACCGGGATACCGGGAGGACAGGGAGAAAAAAGCAGCAACCAAGTCTGAAGGGCGAAGAAGAGGTCTTGAACATTGTGTGCCATGAATGGTTGCGCATTAATCTCCTACAACGTGCCCGTCGCCAAGCTCCAAAGGTATGGGAGCACAACAGGCTCCAACACTTCAGAGATGCAGATCTGGCTGGTTAGTCGGCCGGCAGTGCGAATTGGGGAGGGGGGGGGGGAGGGGGGAGGAGTGGAAGTGGAATCCAGTAACACCCAAAACCGTAATATCGCGTACAGGAGCAGTTTCTCACCACGGTGATTCTAGACTCTAATCTACCATCTCGGCAGCGCGGGCGGAATTGGGACCCGTCGGTAAAACAATTTCTTACCTTTCCATTGGCCATATCCGTCGTTCATTGCGCCATTGCCGGCTCAAACGCCTATGGTGTTGACTCAAAGGTAAACGCAGCAATGGACGCCTTGCGGACAATCTACACAGTTGCAAACGACGACGAATCGTATACGCGGGCACTGCTTGTTGCGCAACAGACCGAATTCTTTGTTATGTGGTTCGTGATTTGGCTGAGCTATCCATCACTGCGTGGCGCTCAGTATAGCCGTTATTATTTGCAGTGCAGCAACGAGGTGGGTGCAGTAGGTCTCGTCGGTCCGTCATTCTCTTCTGCAGACAGCGATTGCAGATCCTCATTACAGCTGTTTGGTTCCGTCCTACACGATCACCAATTTTTCTGAAGGGTAACCGCAATCGTTATAGGCAACTATTCTTCCTCCGCCGAATTCCGAAAGGTGCAAGCTTTCTTCTACGCGGCGTTCTGAAACTGCTTATTCAAAACAATTGCACAAAAGTACAATTCCAGTACATCCACGCGGCCGTGTGTTCCCCCTTTATACAGCGCTTGAAATTGGCTCTACTGGCACCCATGGTGTGCGCCTGCACTGCAAAACTAGTTGTCTGCCTCTTTCTTCACCACAAACGCAAGCTGAAAATTTCACCTGATTTGGATGCTCCCTTCAGGGTGTTGAATTTTGGGTGGCGAGCAATGTAGTCTGCTGAACACACAAATCTTTCTGATCCCTTCAGTTGTCCACTGTATTTTGGTAATCATTGTTGTAAGGCGAGACGAGAAGTGTGCCTGGATAGCTCAGGTAGTAAAAGTACTACTGGCGAAAAATAAAGTTCCCGATCAGACACACAGTTCCAGAGTGGACGAGGTGTGACGCTGGTGGCTGTGGCACGCAGGTGGCGCATGGACGTGAAGACGGCGTCGCCGCTGGGGCTGCTGGTCTACAACGCGGGGCTGACGACGCAGTCGGACTTCGTGGCCCTGGAGCTGGTGGACGGCCGGCCGCGACTGCTGCTCAACAAGGGCAACGGACCCACAGAGCTGCAGAGCGACGTCGCCGTGGCGGACGGCGCCTGGCACACGCTAGCCGTCCACTTCAACCCCACCTTCATGGAGGTCTCCGTGGATGGCGCAGTCTCCAGTCTGCGCCTCCCACCGGGCGGTAGCCGCTTCTTCGACCTCGCTGACACCGTACGTAAGCTCTCCTGTCGCACAGCTCCCTCACTGTTTTATGCTCAAAACGCAGAGTAAATGTAACACTTGAGGCTGGGAGTGATTCGGACGACAGATTCTCTTTGGTGTGAGAACAAGAAAACTAGCTATATCTCTCAATTGATGTTAGTCCTATAAAGATCATTGTAGTCTGACAATGCAGAAACAACTACAATGGCAATCAAGACTAAAGGGTGAGTCTGGAAACATCCCCCAGGCTGTGGCTAAGACATGTCTCCGCAATATCCATTCTTGCAGGAGTGCTAGTTCTGCAAGCTTCGCAGGAGAGCTTCTATGAAGTTTGGAAAGTGGGAGACGAGGTACTGGCGGAAGTAAAGCTGTGAGGACGGGTCGTGAGTCGTGCTCGGGTAGCTCAGATGGTAGAGCACTTTCCCGCGAAAGCCAAAGATCCCGAGTTCGAGTCTCGGTCCGGCACACTGTTTTAATCTGCTAGGAAGTTTCAAGACTACAGGGTGTTCAAAAAGTTTGGACCGGAATAAATGTCGCGAAAGTTGTCAGAGGCAGGGACGAGCTGTCCGGCATCGTAGAATCCGCGATTCAGTTTCCATTTCTTCAATGGGTGGGTAGTCATGATATACATGTTTTAAGGGTATAATCTGAACAGAAACACAGTGGCGAAGTCCGTTCAAATGGTTCAAATGGCTCTGAGCTCTGTGGGATATACATCTGTGTCATCAGTCACCTAGAACTTATAACTACTTAAACCTAACTAAACTAAGGACATCACATACATCGATGCCCAAGGCAGGATTCGAATCTGCGATCGTAGCGCCTAGAACCACTCGGCCACAGTGGCCGGCGGTGAAGCCAGTTTCGCACTGTTTTTGATGGGTACAAAGTTATGCATCATTTATTATATCATTTGTAATTCGTCATCAGCCATGACACGAATGGCTCGCATCACCTTGAAAAGCAAATTGCACTTAACAGAATGTGTTCCATATGCTGTCCGTATAACTAAAAACATTTCCGTTTCCGTCAGAGAAAGCTTGCATGGTCACAGGTAGACATCTACGGATGTCAGATCAGGTGAATGTGACAGCCACTTCGTGGGATCACGATCTCCAATCCAACAGTTGGGTAACTAGGCATCTAACGATTCCAGTACACAGGCGTGTTAATGGGGTGGTTCCCCATCCCGCTGAAAGTACGAAGGAAATGCCCCATCTTTGTTGAGAACTATAAACAAGACCACCCCATCCAGCACCTGCAGCTAGGTCAAAGCACTGATGGTTTCCATCAGGAAGATAGAGCCAATGAGACGCATTCCAAATGCCACACCATATCATCACTTTGCCACGTCCTTTAGACCTACAGAGAGATGTCCAACTCGGATTTTCCTATGGCCACTATCGCTAGTTGACGTGCCCATTGACGTAAGAACTCGCGTCATCGCTAAAGAGTATGTTGCAAGCAATATTGTGTATGGTGGCGTGTTGTGCTAACACCTACTCACGAAATTTGCATCTTACGCTCACGGATGATTTCCACCAGATACTGTTCGAGCTGCATTTGAATGGATCCCATTTCTGTTGCGTAGGATTCGGTGAATAATGCTCCGAGGGATGCCGTGCCGTTGAGCGAGTTGCCCGATACCTTGGACGGGAGTCATTTCCACTGCTGCTAACAGTGTCGTGGTCGTAGCCCTATTAGTTGTTGTGTGGGGACGGCCAGTACGGAGTTTATCTGCCACTGACGTCGTTTCTTGAAACTTTCTGAACAATTTCCTGACGGCACTTTCCGTAATGATTTCCCTGCCAAGGTGTCGCTGGCTGAAGTCCCTGGTAATTGTCATGGAACTCCGGCCACCAGCTAGCAGGATGATTTCTATCCTCTCTTCTTTGGTCAGCGGCATGTTGTCCTTTACATTAACTGCCCATCTGTAACGACAGGAACAGAATGTGATTAGCTTTGAACACCCTGCATGACGAATTACACATGTTATAACAAATTATGCATAACTTTTTACTTATCAAATATCTTGGCGAACGGAATTCACCATTGTGTTTCTCGTCAAAGTCTACTCTTAAAATATGTATCACAAGACCCTCTCCTTTTGAAAGAAACTGAACTGAATCCAATGTGGCAGATACCAAGATGGCGGAAGGCTCTCGCAGGTCACTCAAAAACTTTTCACCCTCCAACTTTGCTTATATCCATATCCACTGCGTCCCTGCTTCTTACTAGGTTAGCGATGTTTAGCCTAGTCGCTACTTTCGCGACACTCTCTCCAATTTAGCAGGCTACCATATGATGGAACGTAATGCGTTATTTGCTTCAACAGTGACAGTTTTATATGGAAGCAAGAAAAAAGTTGTGGGACCACCCCCCACGCCCAAACAGTTAGTTTAAATCACCTGCCTCTGTGATGATTTTTAAGTGACGTGGGGTGAAAAACCATTTCTGTGCAAGAATGGGTTGCGTCATTGAGTCGTGGCAGGGATGCAGGCCATTGGCAGCTCGAGAAAAACAATATCAGTAAGTTAAATATCTTTTTGAGATTCGTACTATCACAATCGTGCTGCAGTCCATGGAACTCTAAGAACTCCAAAGATTTTGCTCCAGAACTCCTATTCGAAGCTGTTTATTATACGACTTTCACCCATTCTTATGGTCGAAATCTAACATCGGTACATCTCAATTGGAGACACTGTAATCACTGCTGTTCGGAATTTTGTTGTTAAAGTTATGTCTCTACCAAATCAGAAATCATGAGGTAGGACATTGCCTTTCTGCCAAGCAAAAGTGTCTCCTGATGTCGTCGGTGAAGTTTCCGTCAGGAGAAATATGGGATCCGAGATAGTTGAAAGCAGAAGCAGGTAGTGATAGGTGAAAATTCTGGCTTTAAATTTATGTTTATTCTTCTGATTCTGTTTTAAAATGGTGGTTCCGCATCTACGGATCATTCAACGTTATTCTTGTCTATGTATTCCCGCGGTGATTAGGTCTAGTCCCACTGAACTCATCCACAATGGCCAAGCAGAAAATTTTAATTCATGTTAATTACTTTTGAAAACAGTTTTGGAGAAAGTCAGCAATCACAATGTAATACTTAAAATTAATCACAAAACTCTCAAGATCGCCAGGAACATTTATTAACAGATGACCGGCTCCGATCATCACTTAATCATCTTCAGATCTTCACCTGTAATACACGGCGGACATTAAGAAAGCCGATAAACTGCAGGGACCTATTCCTGAATGGAAATGGGGGAAAAAACGGTTCTTTGAGCACGTGTCAGGAGAGACATCGTATCCACGGTAGATGGCGCTGACGAATGAAAGTTCTTTTGTCCACATGCCATGTTCTCCTTGTGTGTTGCAGGGTGTGTGTTTGACACAGCGTACTGTAAGCAGGAGAATGGTCCGGTATTTATGTCGGGAACAAGCCGAGACGGTGTTTGTGTACGGCCAAGAAGATGGAAACGGTCAAGAGGCAACATACCCTGTAGAAGTCGGCTCTACAGATGTGGTGTACGCACAGTCCGACGCCTCTCAGCACCGTCCTCTGTCTGGGAAGGCCCATGGGCACATAAATGCTCAAACAGGTCGTGAAATGTTGCGTGATGCGATTGGTGAGAGTACTTGTTCTGGTATAGACCATTTCGACCTGCTTGGCCGTACACAGATACCATCACGGCTTGTTCCCGACGTGAATACCGGTCCATTCCGCTGCTTACAGTGCGCTGTATCAGTCACCCAGCCACGTTACAGCAGGAACACACGGGACGTTTCAGAGCAACTTTTATTCGTCAGCGCCATGTAACGTTGTAACGGTGCATTTAGAAATATATATTCATAGGAGATTTTTTCCTCCATTTCCTATCAGCAGTCTGTCCCTTCTGTTTATTGTTTTTATTAATGTTCACCCGCTATAAGACAAGATATCAATTGGAGTGATACATAAGGAGAACCTAATATTGGGTATAAAATTACGGAAACATAGATGTAGCCGTATCGATCGACAATGGGCATGCACGGAGAAGGAACTGCTGAATGACGATAATCAACTACTAGAAAGAACTGTAGAGCTGTTTCTTTAACACTAGAGACTCCGGCTACAGATGACAGCATGATGTCCAGTATTAACCGAGAGGATTATGTGCAAAACGATGTGCTTGTCAGCAAATACAACGTCAAAAATACGTAGAATAATTTTATAATAAAGGGGTAAGAGGTTAGTAATACAGCTATTGTCAAATATATTAAGAGCTTTAAAAAGGAAACAAATGATCATCAAATTCGTTGGTGTAATTTGCTCGTTAGTGGGATGCTGGAAAAATAATAACTGTATTTTGATTTCTAAGGGGATGGAGTACGCCAAAGATGTAGCAGGAAGGCCACTCCAAAGAGTGTATCGACAAGTGACGTCCATCATCTCTTTGTGAATCACCCCGCTGTTCTATCTTTGGAACGCCGTCCACCGTCTCCATAGAAACCAACAACATAGCAATTATTTTTCGAGCGTGGGCCTAGAGGGCAAATTACACACAATTAATGTGATGCCATTTCCTATTCTTAAAGCTCTCGGCGTATTTATTTGACATTAGCTCTATTAACAAACTGTTCATCAAGCGAGGTGGCGCAGTGGTTAGCACACTAGACTCGCATTCCGGAGAACGACGGGTGAAACCTGCGTCCGGCCATCTCGATTTAGGTTTTCCGTGATTTCTCTTAAACGCTTCAGGCAAATACCGGGACGGTCCTTTGAAACGGCACGGCCGACTTCCATATCCTTCTCTAGTCTGATGAGACGGATGACCTCATTGTTTGGTACCTTGCCCCGAATCAACCAACAAGCTGTTTGTCTTTTATTATAAAATTATTCTACGTAATTTTTACGCTCTATTTATTAAAAGTACATCTTTTTGTACGTAGTTCTCTCGACTTATGTAGCCGCGCGGGGTAGCCATGCGGTTTCAAGTGCCTTGTCACGGTCGATGCGGCGGCTCCCCCCCCCCCCCCCTCCCCGTCGGAGGTTCGAGTCCTCCCTCGGGCATGGAGCGTAAGTTAGTTTAAGTTAGATTAAGAAGTGTTTAGGCTTAGGGACGGATGACCTCAGCAGTTTGGTCCCATAAGACCTTAACGCAAATTTCCAAATTTTCGAATCATGTCTGATCGGGTAACGCTGACATCACGCAGTAAGATGTATTCCTCTATATATCCTGTATTATATTTCACTTGAAGGTCTGAAGATGAACATGTAGTGATCGAAACCGGTCACCTTGTAATAAACATGACTTGCGACCTAGATTTTTTCGTAATTAATTTCAAATCAATTCGTATTGTCACTGTACGTGCATTTCGTGCTGTGCTACGGGGGCGAGCGAGTGATGGGTCCCGCCGTGCCGGCAGGTGTTCGTGGGCGGCACGGAGGTGAACAAGCGGGCGCGCGCGCGGACGCAGGGCGTGCGCTCCGCGACGTCGTCCTTCCGCGGCTGCGTGCGCAACATGTGGGCCGAGCAGCGGCGCGTCGGTTTCCCCGAGGCGCGCGTCACGCACGGCGTGCTGCCCGACTGCGTGTGGACGTTCGCGTGCGCCGCGCGCCAGCCGTGCGTGCCCTCGGCGCGCTGCCACCAGCACGGCGTCGACTCGTTCCGCTGCTCCGACTGCGGCCAGCCCATGTGCGTCAAGCCCGACTACGCGGAGAGCTACAAGGTGCGTGCCGCCACTGCCCTCTGCCTGCCACCCGCTGCACTAGGCCGACCAAGCCGACGAACGACAGAGACTGGATTCGGCTGATAGTTGGTAGCCAATGCACTGGCGTTCGGCTTCTCATCCACACCAAACGAAGGGCTTGCGGCATAGAGATTTGGCCTTGTAGGAAAGCAATTGATCCATAACTTGCCGGCGTTGCTGCCGTTTTGTTATTCTTATGAAGTAGCGTTTTAATTGCCATTTCACCTGACCCTATTACGAGGTGAGAAGCGGATTTAACAGTCGTCGCAAGTGTAAAATTTATTTTAATGCAAGAAGCTTAGCACTAGAAAAATAATAATAAGAAGAAGAACAATAAGAAGGAGAAGAAACGACAACAATGTCTGTAGACGACCTCTCTTTTAAAAAAAAACTGAGCAGCAGTGTGGTGGGACAAAATTAATGACTACCTTAAAGCTGAATTGGAATATGGGCCATTTAACAATGTTTTGCTAATGGAAGCTACAGATTTATTATGGAATGTTGAAGGCCCCAAAAGCCCCAAAATTTCCGAATATGACACGTCTTCAAGGAGAACTGTACCTGCCGCAGAAAGTTAATAGTCACTTCCAGTTTTGTCGTGTATTTCACTCTCTAATTGCTGATATCGCCCCCACCCAGGAGTCTAATATTTCCAGTTTGCTTTTAAAATCGTAGTTCGTAGATGCCCATAAATATTCCCATTTACGATAAAACTGCCAGCTTTAATGCTCTCTCCATTTTTCACTCTATACCCCACTATTTTTAGACACAATAAATACATGCAGTCAGCAAGAGCAATCATTATCTAAATGGAAAACAGCGACTATTAAAGTTAAGTTTTTCAGGACAACCACAAGTCGCACTCAATATATTTTATTGACTGATTTCTCTCTTAAATTGAACAGCCTGCTACTGTACTTTCAATTGTAAAGTCCAGTGTTTCTCATGCTAAATTAAAAAGCGAAACATTTCAATAAAACATACTAAGCATGCCTTGTCGCTGTCCTGAAAAGCGTACGCACCAGTTCTAGACACACAGCAAATCGGTACTGTACCAACGAATGTTCGACCCAGCGTCCACACTAGGAGGAGGATCACAAGGCCAACCAACCGCCAGCGCTTTCATGTTACCGCCGTCAGATGTAACCGCAAACGGTTCCAGCCTCCTCGTTGGCTCCAAATTGCCCTCCGTACGCCTTAAGCAAATCTCGGCTCATGAAGCGGTTGGCTGTCGTTCGTTGGCCTTCGTTGGCCTAGTGTGTACTCGACTTGGAAGAGTAGCAGTGTGCCATTCACCTTGCCTCTTTGAATACACCGCTCCTCATCAGTTCACCGTAGTTAAGAAACGTCGCATGTGGCCAGTACTCGGATGGGTAACCGCCTGGGTAGTCCTCTTGCTGTTTGCTACTTTTCCGTTGCTTTTACGGCAAAGAGGAGGAGCGTTGGTTGCGTAAAGCCCCGATCACCAATATTGGTGTCAATGCTCTGGGTTAAATTCTAATCTTCTCCGCAGTGTTTCATGAAGTCATGGAACATGACATGGTTGAAAGTGATCCGTCAGTTTGATGAGGACCTTAAGCTCGACGGCACCCTTGATGCTATTCGACAGGAGTAGGCTATTTCCTGGCACCAGCTTTTACCCTTTCTTCCACTTTTCTCATCATCCTCCAACATAAACACGATACCACACTACTCAAACCCACTACAGCCACCACACTTACCAGTAAGACTTAAACACACAAGTGTCTCACATTCCGACGGGAAGGTGCCGTTGTGGTCCAATGACACGAAACCTTCCCAATCAGGTAGCTGCACCTGCCCGTACGTGTCACGAGCCAACGATGCCATACGACTTTACTTAACTCGGAAAAGTGTAGCTGTGAATATGAAACCTATCGATGGCGTTAGCCCTGCATATTAAACACTCATTGCCACTCATTACTCCCAACGATAGATCACCTGGTAGCTATCTCCATTACGGAAATATGTATTTCGACTGTTATATATAATGTAACAGTCAGCCAAACGGATGTACACAACTTTTTCAAAAACCACATTAACCATGTTTTGACAGCTCTAAGACTATCTTCATCAGAATGGTAAAAGTTACCTAGGAAAATCTATAAGGTACAGGTAATATACACCAAATAGTTACATATGTGGAAATTTTCAAATAAAAACCAGAAAACTGTACTTACATGAACTCACATGGCAACTTTTAAATTATCAGCAACAGTGCTATCGTCAAATGACATGGTTTTGATGCATGAGTCAAGAATAAAGGTTATAATAAAAAAGACAGACAGTGATCACAGAATAATGCAATCTTAAGAGCGGCGGCACTGGTTAAGTTCTGTAACCGACTAAGATGTAACCGACTAAGACCGGCACATACACGGCGCAAGAGTCATCAGACTAAACGGCATATAAGCCAACACTGCCATGAGATGGACACAAGGATTAGTAGTGCCATCTAGTAACAAAGCGGCAAACATAAAAACATCTACGTTAAGAGCAAAATTACATAGCTGTAGGTATATATTAGTAACAGATAGTAGGAAATACGAAAGTTTGCAAAAATAGTAAATCAGCCTTTTTACAGGTAGTTATAAATAAAGTAGAAGACTGACAATGTCAGTTGAATAAGGGAAACCGACATTCCCAACACTACTCTGAGGAAAATTTCAAAACTTAGGCTGTTCTAAGTAACGCCCCTAAACCTTGAAAAACGTTTTTATTACGCATCTGCAATTGTTCGTTAAGAATGAAACCGTATTTAAGCGACAGATGCTTGAAAATTTCTAGCTCTTCAAGGATATCGAGTCGGAGACCTTTTTTCTTGGATTGTGGAATACTGACATCTGGAACGTCTTTGAGTTTATGGCCTGTGATTAACAAGTGACCGGCAAAGGATGAATTATGAACATTAGTACCCTATTTTCCTAGAAGATGTTCTCTAAATCTTGCAGATATAGCTCGCTCTGTTTGCCCTATGTAATGAATTTTGACTGTTAACGTAGCGTTCCACTTCGAAAATCACTTCCGGAAATTCGTGCCAAGCAGTGGATTCTTGGTCGGAGGAAAGAGGTGAAAGACATTCCGTTCCGTGTCGGGAGAGTACAGAGAGAAAAGCAAAATTTGAAAGCTCATAAACCCAGTACGTATCCTGTGCAGAGTGATGTCGTCTGAGTCACTCGAAACCCAGTCTGCGGCAATCTTTCTCATATTCCAAATTAAGTGTAAGATGCTCAAACTGGCCCACGGACGGTTTCTACTTTTTAGGCTATCGCCTAGGTTGTGATATCTCGGTCTTGGTGCTTTCTCTTTCTCTTCCCGGGTGATCAAAGAGAAATGGTCTGCTACTCCGTTCGTAGTCATTCAGATTCGTGTGAAGGCTCTGTAAGAGTCTGCGATTCCTAATCATTTTGTCATACATGGGTAGAATAAAAATATCGAAAGCCCGCGAGAATTGCATGCTTGAACATAAATGCAGACGCTAACCGAACATGCAGATTGTGGTGTTATATTCGACGACGAACGGTACCTGCAAATGTCAGTCGTGTTCAGAAGAGTGTTCTGTTTAGTTTTGAGTACACTATGTCGGCAGTAAGTCGACATGAACATGAAGAATTGTTTTCGCTCGTATGATAGGTGCTTCTGTAAGCAAGGTAACTGAAGTGTTTAGTGTTTTAAAAGGCACCACATCGAAGATCTATAAGACACACAGGAAAAGTGAAAAAGCATCAACCGCTGGAGGAAATACGCAGAGTGCAACAGTGACAGACAGTCACTGAACAGTACCGTGACGAAAAGTATGAGGACGGAATTTGTCAATGTCACTGTAGAACTGAATGTCACACTAGCGAACCCTGTCAGCAAAAAAAAAAAAGCAACACGAACGCGTGATACATAAGGAAGGAATTACAGGGAGGGCTAGAATTCCAAAACACTAAGCAGTGACGCAAATGCCTGTGACGGGAAAACGTTGTGCCGAAGCCGTAAAACCTAGACAATGGAGCTGAAGGAGGAAGTCTTTTAGACGGACGAGCCTTGTTTCACACCGTTTCCATCTTCAGGAAGAGTTTACGTCCCAAAAGTGAAACAAACTGGGAGTTCAGTTATGATTTGGGCAGCCATATCAGGTATTTCATGGACCCATGGTTACGTTGGACGGTTTATGCGACCCTTCTTGCTGACGCGGTGTATCCCGTGGTGCAGTGTCCGTTCCCCAGTGGTGATGCTGTGATGCAAGAGGACAGAGCCTTTCTTCTATTCCCTTGAAAACCATGCAGAACCTGTATTCACTAGACGCGGTGCGTGAAAGCTGTTTCCAATGCCTATCGTTTTCATACACCGTATTATTCATGGTAATGTGCTGTGTCTTTGATGTTTCCATATTTTTATCCACCCCTGTACGTTGGTACACTGCCAGCGCTTACTTACACCAACTCAGCATGGATTGTTGCACCGTTCTCTCTTCTTCAAGCGCCGAAAACAAATTACAGCATTCCACTCCGCTTCATCGGTGGACCGTGTTATTTAGTTGTGGCTCCTCTAGTGGCGCGCTAGTGGCTAGCAAAACAAACAAAACATGCATTACGTGTCTTCATTTCTTCGATTTTGTATGCCATTGGTACAGGAACATAGACAAATTAAAAACGAAAATGAGAAGTACTGATGTTCGCAATAAAATGATTACTGTTGTGAAACATTAATACTGTGTATTTCAGATATTTTTTCGAGGTGGTAATTAAAATTTTATGAGCATCTCTTTTATTCCTCTCCTTTTGCAAGAAGAGATTATCTGGACAATAAAAGCTATAGAGTCTGAAGCTAACACCTTCCACTTCCAAGACCTGAATTTTAACTTTGATTTTATTCGTTTGAATACTAAGACAGGATCGTGTTAAAATGTAAACTGTTCTCCTATTCACGATGTAAAAGTGGTAATTGTTTACTTGTGTCGGAAGTACATGGGAATTATCTAAACAGAGGCATCTGATTCGCATGAAAAGCGCTCACAAAACACTATTAAAAATGTTTCGGTTGTCGAACAAAGATGAAACACGGCCATATAAAAGTCAGTAAACCTTGATTTTTCGTCGTCAGTTGCCTTGTAACTATGTCTTCTTAAATCGTAGTCTAACTGTACAGACCAATTCTAGAGCGCGGCGTCCTCTGCACCAGGAAAAACGCATCTCGGCTGAGCACCTCGTGTGTTACTCGGCAAAGACTATCGTAGCATGAACTAATTTCGTCATATGAATAGGTACAGCCACGCTCCAGTTCAAAGTAGTAATCGTTTGAAATATTGGATTTTTAGAAAGAATGAGACGAAGCTCTCGGAGGAAGAGACCAATTGACCTAAGTAAAAGCATCCAGAGCAATTCACTGGAAAAACTGTGGGAGGTAATAAAGAATGAAATAATTGAGGCAGGACGGGATACGCTGAAACAAGAGGCCAAGAGATCCTAGATAACTCACAAAGTGCTCTCTTTTATTGATAAAACAATAAAATGAAGGTAAATGAGGTAGGGTAGGCTATTTAGAAATGAAATTAATTGGTAGTATAAACAGGTAAAATCAGAACGAATGAGAGGCACTTGAGAGACAAAGAGAAATAGAGGAATATTAAATGTAACATTGTTGTTGTTGTTGTTGTGGTCTTCAGTCCTGAGACTGGTTTGATGCAGCTCTCCATACTACTCTATCCTGTGCAAGCTTTTTTATCTCCCAGTACCTACTGCAACCTACATCCTTCTGAATCTGCTTAGTGTGTTGATCTCTTGGTCTCCCTCTACGATTTTTACCCTCCACGCTGCACTCCAATACTAAATTGGTGATCCCTTGATGCCTCAGAACATGTCCTACCAACCGATCCCTTCTTCTGGTCAAATTGTGCCACAAACTTCTCTTCTCCCCAATCCTATTCAATACTTCCTCATTAGTTATGTGATCTACCCATCTAATCTTCAGCATTCTTCTGTAGCACCACATTTCGAAAGCTTCTATTCTCTTCTTGTCCAAACTATTTATCGTCCATGTTTCACTTCCATACATGGCTACACTCCATACAAATACTTTCAGAAACGACTTCCTGACACTTAAATCTATACTCGATGTTAACAAATTTCTCTTCTTCAGAAACGCTTTCCTTGCCATTGCCTGTCTACATTTTATATCCTCTCTACTTCGACCATCATCAGTTATTTTGCTCCCCAAATAGCAAAACTCCTTTACTACCTTAAGTGTCTCATTTCCTAATCTAATTCCCTCAGCATCACCCGACTTAATTAGACTACATTCCATTATCCTTGTTTTGCTTTTGTTGATGTTCATCTTATATCCTCCTTTCAAGACACTGTCCATTCCATTCAACTGCTCTTCCAAGTCCTTTGCTGACAGAATTACAATGTCATCGGCGAACCTCAAAGTTTTTATTTCTTCTCCATGAATTTTAATACCTACTCCGAATTTTTCTTTTGTTTCCTTTACTGCTTGCTCAATATACAGATTGAACAACATCGGGGAGAGGCTACAACCCTGTCTTACTCCCTTCCCAACCACTGCTTCCCTTTCATGTCCCTCGACTCTTATAACTGCCATCTGGTTTCTGTACAAATTGTAAATAGCCTTTCGCTCCCTGTATTTTACCCCTGCCACCTTTAGAGTTTGAAAGAGAGTATTCCAGTCAACATTGTCAAAAGCTTTCTCTAAGTCTTCAAATGCTAGAAACGTAGGTTTGCCTTTCCTTAATCTTTCTTCTAAGATAAGTCGTAAGGTCAGTATTGCCTCACGTGTTCCAGTGTTTCTACGGAATCCAAACTGATCTTCCCCGAGGTTGGCTTTTACTAGTTTTTCCATTCGTCTGTAAAGAATTCGTGTTAGTATTTTGCAGCTGTGACTTATTAAACTGATAGTTCGGTAATTTTCACATCTGTCAACACCTGCTTTCTTTGGGATTGGAATTACTATATTTTTCTTGAAGTCTGAGGGTATTTCGCCTGTTTCATACATCTTGCTCACCAGATGGTAGAGTTTTGTCAGGACTGGCTCTCCCACGGCCGTCAGTAGATCCAATGGAATATTGTCTACTCCGGGGGCCTTGTTTCGACTCAGGTCTTTCAGTGCTCTGTCAAACTCTTCAACCAGTATCATATCTCCCATTTCATCTTCATCTACATCCTCTTCCATTTCCATAATATTGTCCTCAAGTACATCGCCCTTGTATAGACCCTCTATATACTCCTTCCACCTTTCTGCTTTCCCTTCTTTGCTTAGAACCGGGTTTCCATCTGAGCCCTTGATATTCATACAAGTCGTTCTCTTATCTCCAAAGGTCTGTTTAATTTTCCTGTAGGCGGCATCTATCTTACCTCTAGTGAGATAGGCCTCTACATCCTTACATTTGTCCTCTAGCCATCCCTGCTTAGCCATTTTGCACTTCCTGTCGATCTCATTTTTGAGACGTTTGTATTCCTTTTTGCCTGTTTCACTTACTGCATTTTTGTATTTTCTCCTTTCATCAATTAAATTCAATGTTTCTTCTGTTACCCAAGGATTTCTACTAGCCCTCGTCTTTTTACCTACTTGATCCTCTGCTGCCTTCACTACTTCATCCCTCAAAGCTACCCATTCTTCTTCTACTGTATTTATTTCCCCCATTCCTGTCAATTGCTCCCTTATGCTCTCCCTGAATCTCTGTACAACCTCTGGTTCTTTTAGTTTGTCCAGGTCCCATCTCCTTAAATTCCCACCTTTTTGCAGTTTCTTCAGTTTTAATCTACAGGTCATAACCAATAGATTGTGGTCAGAGTCCACATCTGCCCCTGGAAATGTCTTACAATTTAAAACCTGGTTCCTAAATCTCTGTCTTACCATTATATAATCTATCTGATACCTTTTAGTATCTCCAGGGTTCTTCCATGTATACAACCTTCTTTCATGATTCTTAAACCAAGTGTTAGTTATGATTATGTTGTGCTCTGTGCAAAATTCTACCAGGCGGCTTCCTCTTTCATTTCTGTCCCCCAATCCATATTCACCTACTACACTCCTGGAAATTGAAATAAGAACACCGTGAATTCATTGTCCCAGGAAGGGGAAACTTTATTGACACATTCCTGGGGTCAGATACATCACATGATCACATTGACAGAACCACAGGCACATAGACACAGGCAACAGAGCATGCACAATGTCGGCACTAGTACAGTGTATATCCACCTTTCGCAGCAATGCAGGCTGCTATTCTCCCGTGGAGACGATCGTAGAGATGCTGGATGTAGTCCTGTGGAACGGCTTGCCATGCCATTTCCACCTGGCGCCTCAGTTGGACCAGCGTTCGTGCTGGACGTGCAGACCGCGTGAGACGACGCTTCATCCAGTCCCAAACATGCTCAATGGGGGACAGATCCGGAGATCTTGCTGGCCAGGGTAGTTGACTTACACCTTCCAGAGCACGTTGGGTGGCACGGGATACATGCGGACGTGCATTGTCCTGTTGGAACAGCAAGTTCCCTTGCCGGTCTAGGAATGGTAGAACGATGGGTTCGATGACGGTTTGGATGTACCGTGCACTATTCAGTGTCCCCTCGACGATCACCAATGGTGTACGGCCAGTGTAGGAGATCGCTCCCCACACCATGATGCCGGGTGTTGGCCCTGTGTGCCTCGGTCGTATGCAGTCCTGATTGTGGCGCTCACCTGCACGGCGCCAAACACGTATACGACCATCATTGGCACCAAGGCAGAAGCGACTCTCATCGCTGAAGACGACACGTCTCCATTCGTCCCTCCATTCACGCCTGTCGCGACACCACTGGAGGCGGGCTGCACGATGTTGGGGCGTGAGCGGAAGACGGCCTAACGGTGTGCGGGACCGTAGCCCAGCTTCATGGAGACGGTTGCGAATGGTCCTCGCCGATACCCCAGGAGCAACAGTGTCCGTAATTTGCTGGGAAGTGGTGGTGCGGTCCCCTACGGCACTGTGTAGGATCCTACGGTCTTGGCGTGCATCCGTGCGTCGCTGCGGTCCTGTCCCAGGTCGACGGGCACGTGCACCTTCCACCGACCACTGGCGACAACATCGATGTACTGTGGAGACCTCACGCCCCACGTGTTGAGCAATTCGGCGGTACGTCCACCCGGCCTCCCGCATGCCCACTATACGCCCTCGCTCAAAGTCCGTCAACTGCACATACGGTTCACGTCCACGCTGTCGCGGCATGCTACCAGTGTTAAAGACTGCGATGGAGCTCCGTATGCCACGGCAAACTGGCTGACACTGACGACGACGGTGCACAAATGCTGCGCAGCTAGCGCCATTCGACGGCCAACACCGCGGTTCCTGGTGTGTCCGCTGTGCCGTGCGTGTGATCATTGCTTGTACAGCCCTCTCGCAGTGTCCGGAGCAAGTATGGTGGGTCTGACACACCGGTGTCAATGTGTTCTTTTTTCCATTTCCAGGAGTGTATGTTTCCTTCTCTCCCTTTTCCTACACTCGAATTCTAGTCACCCATGACTATTAAATTTTCGTCTCCCTTCACAATCTGAATAATTTCTTTTATTTCATCATACATTTCTTCAATTTCTTCGTCATCTGCAGAGCTAGTTGGCATAAATAAATGTAATGTTGGCATAATAAATGTAACATTATTTAACTAATATGTGCAAGTTAGTATTAACCTACGAAATTTAGATCGAAAACCTCCATTAATAGTAGAAGAAAGAGCAGACAGATGGCAAGAATACACTGAGGATCCGTAGGAATGGGAGAAACGATCTAGAAATGTGATACAGAACGAGGACGAAGATATAGGTGGTACAATAATGCGGTCGTACTATGAGGAACGCTGAGTCGTCTGAATTCAAATCAGCTGGAATCGGTTAGCACAGAATTCTATGGGAAGTGTGAATGTTTTTGAGAGTATCAGAGATATGTAGAATGGATGACTGAAGCAACTGATTACCACAAAATTATCATCATCACGTTACGAAAGAAGGTACGTGCAAATGAATATAAAAATTATCGAACGACTGATTCGACAGGCCATGCTTGTAAAGTACGACAGTCACGTTTGCCCCATGAGAATGACGATGGAGGCAATCGATGATAGTGAACCGAGAACTTTACATGTAAGGACTCCGTCCCTAAAACCTTCGTAACCATGTGAACACAATAGATAGTAATTGACTAAGAGTAAGTATATCACGCGCTCTGAAGGTTATATACAAACTTAATTATGTATTAGATCATTCATCACGAGAACCGAGGATCTCGATGATTTTTGCCTGTTATTGATATCGGTACAGGAAAATATCGGTCCCAGGAATTCCTAGACTTCTCTGTGTTATAATTACAGATTAAGAATTTTCGGATTTTTTTTCCTTTACTTGTACCGTGAAACGTTGCTTCTAGCCAAAATTCATGATTCTATGTTTTTTATGAGTGAGTTTCCCAGTATCAAAATATTTGACATAAATAAATGGCTGCATCTTTTGATTACATTGACTTAGAAGCTTAAACTTTTTACACCGCCAAGGTATGTGGCACAAATTTGAACTTGTTACGTCAACCTGCTCAAGAGAAAAATATTCTTAACAGTTGGACAGACAGAAGGAAAGATGGACAACAGAGTGATCCGTTAAGGGTTCCGCTTGTACCATCCGATGAACGAAAGCCTGAAAACAGAATGATACACAGTTTGTTTTTAAAAAGGAAAGAGGTAAGACAAAAGCCATTTTGACATTGCGCTTAGTATTGGAAAGCAGATGAAAAATACCAGAATATCTTGAGACGTTCCCTTCCTCCATCACTCGGAGCTACCATGGCGTGCCACGAAATCAAACTGGCAGCCGCCGCCAGTCCACATGCTGTTGGCGATGTGCAGTGCGCGAATCTCGCTGCTCTCACAGTACTGCTCGCAGGATTTAATCGGAAACGTATATTCGCGAGTTCGGATTATTTTTCTGCTCTGCTTCCCTATAAAATCACTCTGAAATACCGAACGCCAGCCCCACTTTGATCCGTGAGACAGAGTTATGTAAACTTCTCACTAATACAATGTCAATATCGAAGCCCTGTAGTAATCCTACTACTTCCAGGAAAGATCCCGAGATCAGACAGCTGATTTGTGATGGTTGACGACTAATACACGGCTCCATGTGGCCTCTAACAACTCTTGTCGATATTTCCTCACAACAAAATCAGCAGTGCAGTTCAAAGGCAATAGGGAAAGAATTGTACCTAAACATCACTCTCAAACTTACAATGCAACAAATATCCGCCACTTTCCCGACACCACCTGCAGCTAGCTAGTTGTTTCAGGTTCTGCTCTGAGGCCTTTATTTATCCATAAAGTCCGCACTCACTAATAAGCAACACTCGCCAACAAAACGGAAAATTATCTAACTTAGTAACTTAGAAGTAGATGCTTCGATGTATGAAAGTCACTTAACCACTTGATGAAGCCAAGTCATCCGATCCAGACGGTAGACCAATTAGGGTCGTCTTTTCGGATCAAAATGGTTCAAATGGCTCTAAGCACTATGGGACTTAACATCTGAGGTCATCAGTCCCCTAGACTTTGAACTACTTAAACCTAACTGACCTAAGGACTTTACATACCTCCATGCCCGAGGCAGGATGCGAACCTGCGACCGTAGCAGCAGCGCTGTTCCGGACTGAAGCGCCTAGAACCGCTCGGCTACAGCTGCCGGCCTTTTCGGATCATGCTGAATTAACAATCATAGATAACTCATCGCTTGACGAAAGATCACCACATAAAGCGCAAGATAGGAAACTGAAGTAATCCTACTAATTATAGACCTGTATCGCTGACGTCGTTTTTTGGCTTCTCGAATATATACTGTGTTTGAGAATTATGAGTTACTTAGAAAACTACTAATGACACACACACCGAGCTGTTGAAAGTCATCCGATAGCGGTAATGACTTACATAGGTGGCGGTGTTACCGCGTACACGAAGTATAGAAGGACAATGATTGACAGGCCTGTCATTTGTACTCAGGTAACTCATCTGAAAAGGTTTCTGACGACGGGAATTAACAGACTTTGAACGTGGAAAAATAGTTGAAGCTAGAAGATTAGGACATCCAATTTAGGAAAATGTAACTAAATCCAATATTGCGAGATCCACCGTGTCAAGAGTGTTCTGAGAATACAACATTTCAGGCATTACATGTCGCCACGGACAACGCAATACCCATAGGCCTTCATTTAACGACCGGGAGCAGCGGTGTTTGCTTAGTGTTGTTAGTGCTAACAGACGAGCAACACTGCGTGAAATAACCGCAGAAATCAATGTGGGACGCTCGACGAACGTATCCGTTAGAACAGTATGTCGAAATTTGGAGTTATAGGCTATGAGAGGAGACGATTGACGTGAGTGCCTTTGCTATCAACACAACATCGCTGCAGCTTCTCTCCTGGGGTTGTGATCATATCGATTTGACCCTAGACGACTGGAAGACCGTTGCCTGCTCGCATGAATCCAGATCTCAGACGGTAAGAGCTGATGACAGTGTTCGAGTGTGGAGCAGATCCCACGAATCCAGGAGTCCAAGTTGTCAACAACGCACCGTGCAAGCTGATGGTGGCTACCTAATGACGTGGCTGTGTATACACGGATGGACTGGGTTCTCTGGATGTTCAGCTACAGGGAGGCCATTTGCAACTGTTCATGGACTCCATCTTCCGAAGCAACAATGGAATGCTTATAGATGATAATGCGCCATGTAGCCGGGACACAGTTGTTAGCGATTTGTAAAAGAACGTTCCTGAACAACTGAGCGAATGTTTTCGTCACCCGAATAGCCCGACGTATATCCCATCTGACATTTACAGGACACAGTCGAGAGGTCAGTTCGTGCACAAAATCCAACACAAACAATACTTTCGCAACTACGGACGGCTATAGTGACTACATGACTCAGTATTTCTGCATGGGACTGCCACCGTGTTGTTGAGTCCATGCTACGTCGAGTTACCGCACTAAGCCGGAAAGAAAGTGGTATGAAACGGTATCAGAAGATATCTCATTACTTTTGTTATCGCTTTGTAGTTATCACGGTTCAGAAAATCGTTCTTCTACAACACAACTAGCTGTTTATTCTCAAGAAATAATGATTGATATCGGAAGGAAGATCTCAGACTGATATCATATTTCAAGATTTCTAGAAGGTTTTTAACACCGTTCCTCGCAAGAAGCTTCCAACTAAATCAGGTGCTTATGGACTATCACCTCAGTTGCGCAATGGATTCGTGATTCTCTGTCAGTTCGCAGTTCGCAGTAATTGACGGAAAGTCATAAAGAAAGTACACATGATGTTCGACGTTCCCGAAGAAAGTATTAGACGCCCTCTGTTGTTGCTAATCTGTATAAACGTTTTAGGAAACAATCTGAGCCGCCTTCTTACCTTGTTTGTAGATCATACTGTCCTTTACTGTCTAGAGCAGTCATCAGAAATGATTTAGACAAAAACTGCTGTATGGTGCGAAAAGTGGCAATTGAGCCTAAGTAGTGAAAGTATGAGGTCATCCACATAAGTGGTTAAAGCAATTCGCTACATTACAGTGCATCGATATATCACACAAATCTGTACTGAAGAGCCAAAGGAACTGGTACCCCTGCCTAACATCGTGTAGGGAACTCGCGAGCTCGCAGAAGTGCCGCAGCACGACGTGGCATGGACCTGACTAATGTCTGAAGTAGTGCTGGAGGGAATCCTGCAGGGCTGGCCATAAACCCGTAAGAGTGTGAGGGGGTGGAGATCTCCTCTGAACGGCGCGTTGCAAGGCTTCCCAGATATGCTCAATAATGTTCATGTATGGGGAGTTTGGTAGCCAGCGGAAGTGTTTAAACTCAGAAGAGTTTTCCTGGAGCCCCTCTATAGAAATTCTGGACGTGTGGGGTGTCCCATTGACCTGCAGGAATTGTCCAAGTCCGTTGAGATGCACAATGGACATGAATGGATGCTGGTGATGAGACAGGATGCGTAAGTACCCATCACCTGTCAGAGTCCTTTCTAGACATATCAGAGATCCAACATCACTCCAACTGCACACGCCTCACACAATTACAGAACCCCCATCAGCTTGAACAGTCCCCTGCCGATATGCAGGGTCTATGGATTCCTAAGGTTGTCTCCATACCCGTACACGTCCTTCCGCTTGATACAATTTGAAACGAGACTCGTCCGACCAGGCAATATGTTTCCAGTCATCAATAGTCCACTGTCGGTGTTGACGGGCCGTGGTGAGGCGTAAAGCTTTGTGTCGTGCAGTCAGCAAGGGTACACAAATGGGCCTTCGGCTCCGAACCGCCTTATCTTTGATGTTTCGTTGAATGGTTCGCACGCTGACATTTGTTGATGGCCCAGCATTGAAATCTGGAGCAGTTTGCGCAAGTGTTGCACTTCTGTCATGTTGATCGATTCTCTTCAGTAGTTGTTGGTCCCGTTCTTGCAGGATCCTCTCCCCGCCACAAAGATGTTGAAGATTAGATGTTTTACCGGATCCCTGATACTCACGGTACACTCATGAAGTAGTTATGCGGGAAAATCCCCACTTCATCGCTAACTCTGACATGCTGTGTCCCAGCACATGTGCGCCGACTATAACACCACGTTCAAACTCACTTAAATCTTGCTAACCTTTTATTTTAGCAGCAGTAACCGATCTAACAACTGGACCCAACACTTTGTAACTAACCTGCTACTACGGGTTATTACGTTATTATTGGGAATGGAAATACTTATTGCTTATGAAATTAACGTGAGAAGATTGGGGTCGCCACCGACTCTAACTATACAACTAATCAAAGGTTTGGTCGAGTCGGAAAATAAATTAAAATGATCACAGACCAAAAACTCACAAAAATGCATACGTTGTGATGTCGCTCATAGGGGATACGATGTAATTAATAGTATTCCCCGTGCACTGTTCACGACAATCAAACATTTAAAATAAAATATCACATGCAAGAATGCTGTGCAGAAGATCAGCTCCCAGCAACACACCTGAAAATAAGACTTAATCTAAAGCATTTGTTGTAAAATACAAGGGGAGACTAATCACTGGACCTGTGCATAAGGAAACGCATTGGATGTGCTAACGGGAAAGCTACGAGGTGACTGGCTTAGGTGCAAAAACGTAATCTCGGAACACAAGAGAAAATTGTAGGTAAAATCATTTATTCCTAAGATAAGGATGTGAGGCATGTACGCGATTCCTGCTAACACGTGGTTTGTGGAGACACAATTTCTAGGTATAGTGCCCAAATTGCAACAATATCACATCACACAATCATGTTAACATTATCTAAAACAAACATGCGATCGGACAGTTAGTGATGCCGGTAGCCCAACAACTATAATGTTCTACCACGTGGTTGGCTCCCCACGGACGAAAGACACATAAAGCAAGGAAAATTCACGAGAAGGCAAAGCTCTAAATATTTAGAAAGGTAAAAGCTTATGCAGGCACAGCTGAAGGCAAACAGACATTCATACAGAAGCGAGTGCTCACTTCTTATCGACACCTTTGTGTGACGCTCTTCCGGTGGATCCAAGTCTGCTACAGAAATTTGCTAAAAGAAAAATCTGCCAAAGTTTTGCATTCCTTGCTGCGACAAGGCAAAGCAATCTTCCAGATGTGAAAAGCGAGACCAAAAACTAACAGGTCTCCTCTCGCCAAGTAACAGCGCGCCACGCGGTCAGTCTAACTCACCCTTCTTCGACTGGAGCACAGCTGTGGACGCTTCCCGTACCGGCGGCAGACTGCCACCCTTTTTCCTCTCCAGCCTCCTCCACGCTCCGCGTGGACCGGAAAACCCAAAGATGCCATTTCCGCCACCACTCTAACGCAGGTGGATTTCTCACAAGTAGCGAAAACCTCTTTGCCGACTTGACCACTACGAGAGTTGGCTATTCTGTACCACTGCTGCTGAATCTGTACGACTATCGCAGACTTTCTGCAGCAGACTACGCCACCGTCTAGCAACGTGACACACAACGACATTCATTCAATCACACCACTATGAGAGTTATGAGGAAAGAGAAACAAGGGAAAGAGTTATTTTATTTGAGCGCCGGTTTCGGCGCTACATGATTGAAGGGGTCGCCGTGTTAAAAATGTATGCCTAGTAGTCATTGAATGCTAACTCGTATTTTGATTGGACCAGAAATGGAAATCTTCCCTTACGTCAGTCAGGGGACCTGAAGATAGCATAATGTAGCGACGAAACTGGTTGCTCAAATAAAATAACAGTTGGAACCTTAGACGGCTGAAAGGTGTTTTGACTCAACATTCCATTTTCTTCAGGCTCAACGAAAACCGCCTTCACCCTGTAGCTGGAACCTGGTTGAGTCGACTAGAACAGCTAACATGCAAGCATAAATGGGCTGTAAAGCAATGATGTGTTACAACTTACCTAGCATTTGTGTACCTAGATGACGTGTTCGGCAATGTGAGATTGAAGCAAGTAGTCCCCACTTCTTGCAAGGGAAGCATCCAGTTTCTAAATCGTAAAACTGAATAAAAATGATTTAAAATACGGAGATATGTCTATTCTACTTCCCAACCAGATTATTTAGCTATAACACTCAGTATTTGTGTGGACTTGATTTTTGAAGGCTGGCGAAACAAAAGACTACACAAGCCACTGAAGGAACAGTATCTTATAACAAATAATTGTGAGTGGTACATTTACTACAATCATAAATGTGGTATTATGCGGGAAAAAGCAAAAAGTGTGCTTGAAACAATGTGCAGTGTGTCCGGTAAAAATACAATAATATAAAATTTAATAACTTGAGGTAATTGGGAATTTTATTGCTGGCTTGCTTCTACAAGTATAAAACTAGTAAATAAACTCCACCCGTACAGGCCACGAAGGCCCAACGGTACCGACCGGCTACCGAGTCATCCTGGGGCCATAGGCGTCGGTGGGTGCGGAATGGAGGGTCATGTGGTCAGCACACCGCTGTCCCGACCGTTATGTCAGTTTACGAGACCGAAGCCGCTGCTTCTCAATCAATCAGCTCCTCAGTTTGCCTCACTGTCAGTGCACCCTGCTTGCCAACAGCGCTCGGCATATCAGATGGTCACCCATCTAAGTGATAGCCCAGCCCGACAGCGCTTAACTTCGGTGGCCTGACGGGAACCGGTGTTACTACTACGCCAAGGCCGTTGGCAGTCTGCAAGCATAGTAATTCAAAATGTTTTCTGTGTTTGCTTCCGGCAGTTGGTACCGCGTGCGCATGCGCCTAACTGCTTTGTTCACATAAACGCTCGTTAGGAGTCATGTCGCCTCCAAAGCAGAATGTTTTCTGTGTACCTTCTCTCGGGGAGCTAAAGTCTGTCACAACGACGTTTTCGGCCTGAGTATGGACTGTGGCCAACTGACGATATTTCCAGTTATGTAAGAAGAGAAGCGGAACTACCAGCTTCGGCAAACAGAGAGTTTGCTTTCGGTATCGGGCCGCCACGCTAAGCACTCACTGACAGAGGCTACTGTTGAATTAATACGTACGTCCTTCCGGCGGAGCCATCGTAGATCAATCAGCAAGTAGGCAGCTACAGTTATATCGTTCGACAGTACACTATGTCCTCCAAAAAAGGCTCCATCTAATGCTGTACTCTAACTGCAGCTTCGTCACAAAATCAAGGATGATGGCAGGCCGCGATTGAAGGCATTCGCGGAGACAGTTCTGGTCAAAACGGATGAAAACGAGGCGTTCCTCAATTTGATCTGTTTCTCAGACGACGCTATATTCCACACTTCTATCCCGGTAAACACGGCACAATTGCCGCAACTGAGGAATTGTATTTCCTTCTCCCCACCCCCATGTAGTGATGCACTGTGAACTTGACTCTCCGAAAGTGAATGAGTGGTGCAGTTTGTTGAAGGACAGCGTTATAGATCCATTCTCTTTCGCGGAGCCTGCAGTTCACGCATCAACGCACGTAGACATGTGGAGCTGTAAGTTATGCCACACCTTCCTCATGACCCTGCCATTTTGCGGACATCGCGTGGGATTTATTGCATCATGAGTTCCCAGATTGCCGGACTCGGTGAGGTGGTCCATTGACTTCTTTGTCCCTTAGAAGCATAGACATTACATCACTTTACGACACTGAAGAGCCAAAGAAACCGATACACCTGCCTAATATCGTGAAGTGCCTCAATACGGTGTGGCATGGACTCAACTAATGTCTGAGGTAGTGCCCGTGGGAACTGACACAATGAATCCTGCAGTGCTGTCCGTAAATCCGTAAGAATACGAGGGGGTGGAGATCTCTTCTGAGCAGCACGTTGCAAGGCGTCCCAGATATCCTCACTAATGTTCATGTCTGGGGACTTTGGTGGCCAGCGGAAGTGTTTAAACTCAGAAGAGTGTTCCTGGAGCCACTCTGTAGCAACTCTGGGCGTTTGAGGTGTCGCATTGTCCAGCTGGAATTGCACAAATCTGAATGTACAATGGACATGAATGGATGCAGGTGATCACAGAGGATGCTTACGTACTTGTCACCTGTCAGAGTCGTATCCCATATCACACCGGCAGCACATGCTCCACGCCATTACAGAGCCTCCACGAGCTGGAATAATCCCCTGCTGACATGCTGGGTCCGTGGATTCACGAGGTTGTCTCCATACCCGTACACGTCCAACCACTCGATACAATTTGAAACGAGACTCGTCCTACCAAGCATCATGTTTTCAGTCATACACAGTCCAATGTCGGTGTTGACGGGCCCAGGCGAGGCGTAGAGCTTTGTGTTGAGCATTCATCAAGGGTACACGAGTGGGCCTTCGGCACCGAAAAGCCCATATCGATGATGTTTCGTTGAATGGTTCGCACACTGACGTTAGTTGATGGCCCAACACTGAGATCTGCAGTAGTTTGCGTAAGGGTTGCACTTCTGTCTCGTTGAATGAGTCTCTTCAGTCGTCGCTGATCCAGCTCTTGCAGGATATTTTTCCGATCGCAACGATGTCGGAGATTTGTTGTATTACCGGATTCCTTATATTCACGAAACACTCATGAAATGGTCATACGGGAAAATCCCAACCTCATCGCTATCTCGGAGATGCTGTGTCCCATCGCTCGTGCGCCGACTATATCACTACGTTCAAACTCACTTAAATCTCGGTAACCTGCCACTGTAGCAGCAGTAACCTATCTAACAATTACGCCAGACGTTTATCTTATAAAGGCGTTGCCGACCGCAGCACCGTATTCTCGTGTGTGTGTATATGTATGTATGTACGCATGCCTGTACCAGTTTCTTTGGCGCTTCAGTGTATTTTCTGTAGAAGTTTATAAAGAATCAAGTGTCCCAGACATCAAATCGTGATTTATCCGATCTGCGACATCGCATTCGTGCAGCTATCGCAGTTGTTACACCTGCAATCCTGCAAAGCACTTGGAGAAAAATGAAGCAGAGCTTAAATGTCTGTCGCGCCACTAATGGTACTCAGTCGAAGTGTATCAGGTATGAATCGGTTACCATGCTTGTGGAAACATTCCCTCAATAAATATGTGAATTACTTCTCAAGTCACTATATTCTATATCATTATATTTTTAAGGCAGACATGTTGTTGTTGTTGTGGTCTTCAGTCCTGAGACTGGTTTGATGCAGCTCTCCATGCTACTCTATCCTGTGCAAGCTTTTTCATCTCCCAGTACCTACTGCAACCTACATCCTTCTGAATCTGCTTAGTGTATTCGTCTCTTGGTCTCCCTCTACGATTTTTACCCTCCACGCTGCCCTCCAATACTAAATTGGTGATCCCTTGATGCCTCAGAACATGTCCTACCAACCGATCCCTTCTTCTGGTCAGGTTGTGCCACAAACTTCTCTTCTCCCCAATCCTATTCAATACTTCCTCATTAGTTACGTGATCTACCCACCTAATCTTCAGCATTCTTCTGTAGCACCACATTTCGAAAGCTTCTATTCTCTTCTTGTCCTAACTATTTATCGTCCATGTTTCACTTCCATACATGGCTACACTCCATACGAATACTTTCAGAAATGACTTCCTGACACTTAAACCAATACTGGATGTTAACAAATTTCTCTTCTTCAGAAACGCTTTCCTTGCCATTGCCAGCCTACATTTTATATCCTCTCTACTTCGACCATCATCAGTTATTTTGCTCCCCAAATAGCAAAACTCCTTTACTACTTTAAGTGCCTCATTTCCTAATCTAATTCCCTCAGCATCACCCGACTTAATTAGACTACATTCCATTATCCTTGTTTTGCTTTTGTTGATGTTCATCTTATATCCTTCTTTCAAGACACTGTCCATTCCATTCAACTGCTCTTGCAAGTCCTTTGCTGTCTCTGACAGAATTACAATGTCATCGGCGAACCTCAAAGTTTTTATTTCTTCTCCATGAATTTTAATACCTACTCCGAATCTTTCTTTTGTTTCCGTTACTGCTTGCTCAATATACAGATTGAACAACATCGGAGAGAGGCTACAACCCTGTCTTACTCCCTTCCCAACCACTGCTTCCCTTTCATGTCCCTCGACTCTTATAACTGCCATCTGGTTTCTGTACAAATTGTAAATAGCCTTTCGCTCCCTGTATTTTACCCCTGCCACCTTTAGAATTTGAAAGAGAGTATTCCAGTCAACATTGTCAAAAGCTTTCTCTAAGTCTACAAATGCTAGAAACGTAGGTTTGCCTTTCCTTAATCTTTCTTCTAAGATAAGTCGTAAGGTCAGTATTGCCTCACGTGTTCCAGTGTTTCTACGGAATCCAAACTGATCTTCCCCGAGGTTGGCTTCTACTAGGTTTTCCATTCGTCTGTAAAGAATTCGTGTTAGTATTTTGCAGCTGTGACTTATTAAGCTGATAGTTCGGTAATTTTCACATCTGTCAACACCTGCTTTCTTTGGGATTGGAATTATTATATTCTTCTTGAAGTCTGAGGGTATTTCGCCTGATTCATACATCTTGCTCACCAGACATCCTGTACGTTAATACGTACAGTATTTACAGCCCCATATTTCCCGAAATGGAAGTGTTGTGCTATCCTAAACCTTTCCCTTTCTCGTTATCGAATTTCAATAACGTGATCAAAACACATCGAAAGTGAACTTTATGCACACGTTACAAGGATAACTTGTTGACATACTATGTACTACTCCAGTGCTAAGACACCGAAAATGATGTGGCGATCATTGTATGAGATTGAAATAAGTTCTGTTGATGTTAGTGATAGCGAAATGTAATATCAGCTAAAATCATAGGAAAGGCTACTGGATCCATTGAGAAAACTATAAGTGTCTGCATGAATTACACAAAAAGCTTGTTTCTCACCTTACAACAGGTTACCGTGACGCAATGCTGCAACAAAGCGTTCGGTCAGACTGGAAACAGTAACAGGTCATTCCCGTTTACAAGAAGGATTCTCCGAAGATCCGCTGACGTCAATATATTGTAGAATGTTATTTTTTGTGAATTTTTTGAAGATAATAAATATCAGTATGGATTGATAGCACTGTTCGTCCGTGGTTCGATGAACCCTCAGCTAGGTACTTAAGTGAAGTTTGCAGCGTATCCATGTAGATGCAGATGCAGACCATCATGGCAGAAAACAAGGGCTTCCATATCGGGAAAATGGGAATGGGGGGCTTGGCCAAATATTTCACTGTTGAGAGAAACGTAAACGTTCAGATGGTGCGTCATCGAAGACATTGCAAAACTCATTTTAAAATACATATCAGTCTCATTATATGTCATATTTACAAGATAGTTGCACCTTCAATTTGTATGAGTTGTATCTTCGTCAATATCTGAGACTTTATAATTCTCGTATTCCATTTTTTGCGAAATTTATTTTACTTACACATACGAGATATCAAAAAATTCCGGAACTTTGTACAGAAAATTTTTCTACCTTACCTTTTACTTATTGTGCATGGTCTCCTTTGAAATACTCTCGTCCACAATTGATACACATCTCCCAACGTCGTTTCCACTTCCGGAAGCAGTCTTTTGTACGCCTCTTTCTGGATTGCGCAAAGATTCATCTACGAATTTTCTCTTATCTCGTTAACGTTGATAATTTTCGTCCTTTCAAAGGGGTTTTCAACGTTGGAAATGAAAATGATTCACAGAGGCCAGGTCTGGGAGTACAGAGGATGAGGCAGAACAGCGATTTCGTTTTTTGTGCAATAGTCACGCACCAACTGGGATGAATGTGGGGGTGCGCTGTTGTGTGTCATGAATTCTCCCGACACATTTCAAGCTATTACCTTCTCACATTTTCTCGCAGGCATGGCACCACTCCCGATAACCATCAGTTAACAGTTTGTCCTCGTGGCACGAATTCGTGTTGAACTAATCCTTCAAGGTCAAAGGAAACTATCAGCATGGCTTTGACATTTGATCTGACCTGACGAGTTTTTTATGTCTTGGAGAATCTTCCCCGACCCATTGTGAAGACTGAACCTTGCTCTCAACATCATAGCCATAGACCCACATCTTATCACCAGTTATTATTCTCTTCAGGAACATCTCGTTCTCATTTGCGCTATCCAAAAGCTCTTCACAGGCTGCGAGGCGAAATCCTGTGTGTTCTTACTAATGAGCCGTGGGAAGAACTTAGCAGAAAGACGATGAATTGCAAGATGCTGTGTCAGGATTTCATAGCATGATCCAACTGAAATGTCACATTCTTCTGCAGTCTCTCTCGCAGATTGGCACGTACCATTTCGTTGACGTCCCTGTCATGAGCATCATCGGTAGACGTCGAAAGGCTTTCTGAACGCGGATCATCTTTAACTTCCGTCCGGACGTTTTTAAACCGTGTAAACCATTCATAACACAGAATACGGCGTAATCAGTCATCACTGTGGGTTTCCTGCAACATGTAACGCACTGTATCTCTGTAAAGGTTTTCTTGAGTTTAATGCAAAATTTACTGCAGACGTGTTGCTCCTCTAAGTCTGCCATCTCGACTTTCGCGAACTGTTTGACACAATAGTCTACCCAGTACACAACTGAACTGTAACTAATAGATATACAAGAATGAAACTTCCGGTCGTTACATTTTTAACACAGGCATGTGCAGGGATGCCAACCGCATTTCACTCCAAAACATAATTGGCGTGAAATTACGAATGTTTCGGATTCTTTTGAACAGACCTAGTATTATTAGCCCCAACAAACATGCAATATAAAAGATGAATTTGAAAGACATGTGTGAAAGTGCGCGTTCTACCAAAATAGTTATTTTGAGCCAAACAGAGAGCCTGTAGCAAGGATTTTAAACTAAAATTCCTTCACGGCAAGACCCCAGGGTAACGGCGGATCCCACACATCTCCCATTCTGGCGTCTGCACCTGACTACACAAGTTATCTTTTCAAAAGGACTTTTTTAGATGTCAGACAATGGAGTTTTACAACGGTTAGTCTGGTCCTTGGGCCACCCGGTGAGCAGAGACGGGCGCAAGGAAATTCTGCGCTGAAGGACAGCTCTCAGCCCTGAATGCATTTGTAGCTCAATCTCGTCCTTTTTAAGAAAACTGCTGTGTTTCCCGAACCAGCTGTGAAGCCTTCAAGACTACAGAAAGTAGCACTACCCTCGCCGTAATAAGAGTAAGGGAAGAGATGAAGTAATTAACTGGGCAGTAACTGGTAGTACTGAAAATTTTCTGTAGTCATGATGCAACGTCAAAGGATCGGCTACATTGACCATTAAAATGAGCATGTATCGTTGTAAAATACGTTGCATGGCTGTTTAGCGATAAGCTGCCATGTAACACAACCTTCTCAACACAGGGTAGCAGTGGCACGCTACATCTGAATTACTTGTCGGATATATTCCAAACTCTATCTCACTACAGTTTCTACTTTCTACATCTCAGTCTAGTACCACGGAAGTTACTCCTTGAAGTCTTCAAAAATGTTCTATCATCCTGTCCGTTCTTCTTGTCACTGTTTTACATATATTTCTTTCCTCGCCCATTCTCTGCAGGACCTTCGCATTGCTTGTCTTGTGAGTTCACCCAAATTTTAGCATCCTTCCGTTCCATCACGTCACAAACGCCTCGATTCTTTTCCTCTCCAGTGCCCCCGTAATTCATGATTCACTTCCATACAACATTGTGCTCCAGATGCACATTCTCAGAAATTTCTTCCTCAAATTAAGATCCACGTTTATTACTAGTACACCTCTTCATGCCAGGAATGCCCTCTCTGCCTGTGTTAGACTGCATTTCTCGTTCTCCATCCTTCGCCCATCATACATTAGTTTGCTTCCAAGATATCACATTTTCTTAATTTCATCTACTTTGTGGTCACCAGTTGTGATGTTAACTTTATCACTAATCTGGTTTCTCCTACTTCTCATTACTTTTGTTTCTGTTCAGTTTAATTTCAATATCATCACCGAACCTTACAGTTGATAATCTTTCACTCTGAATTTTAATCCCACTCATGAATTTATTTTTTATTTCCTTCATTGCTTCTTCATTGTACAATTGTAACAACAGGGGCAAAAAAATTATTAATCAGTAGGAACTCTATTTAACCTGAACACTCTTTTCTTTATCTTCCGTTCTTATAGTTCCGTCTTGCTTATTATGCATATTGTATATTATGCATTTTTCCAATTTCAAATATCTTGTACCATTTTACATTATCGAACTTTTTTCTACGTCGATAGATCCTATGATTTTGTCTTGATTTGTCCTTAGTTTTGTTTCTGTTATGAAGCGCCACGTCATAACTGCTTATGGTGCCTTTACCTTCCCGAAACCCAAATTTATCGTCGTCTAATGTCCTCAGGATCTTTTCCATCAGTATTGTCAGCAAAGTGGATGCATGATCTGTTAAACTGAGTATACGATCGTTTTCGCAGTTACTGCTCTTGTATTCTCTGGAACATGCTAATGATAAACTTCCTAAAGTTCGGTAATACATCTGCAGTCTCATAGACTCTTCAAATCAACCGGATTAATCGCTTGTTTGTCGTTTTCCAGTGATTTTAGAAATGCCGAAGGTATATTTTCTATCCCCTTTGCCTTATTTGATCTCTAAGCTTCCAAAGCTCCATTTGATTCCAACACTGGATCCCTTATGTCTTCCATATCGACACCCGTTTCTTCTTCCAGCACTTTCTCACCGATAAAACCTCCCTCAATTTTCTAACTTACCCCTTGATGTCTCAGGATGTGTCCTATATCTATCTGTCCTTTCAGTCAAATTGTACCATAAATTACTTTTCCCCCAATTCGACTCAGTCAGAAACGTTCTTCGGTAACATTACATTACATAAGCTCCTCTTCTCTTCCTATATCTGTTGCTTATCCTCCCAGATTCGTAATCGTATAAGGCTTTAATATAGACATACACTTTTAGAAAAGAGTTACTAACATTTAAATTTTTCTTCCGTTTACCCGTTATGATCTTAGATCCTCTGTAACTCAACGATCGTCGATTATCTTGTTGACCAAATAACATAATTCATCTACTTCTTTCAGTGTCTCATTTCCTAACATGGTTATCCCTGAATCGACTTATGTAATTCAGTTACGTATCATTACACGTGTTTTATTTTGTTTTTCATTTGATAACCTCTTTTCAAGACACAAGTGTATGTCATCTTTATAATTCTGTCAATATCATCTGCAAACACTGAATTTTTCATCCCTGAATTTTAATTCCTATTCCACAGTGCTCTTTCGTCTCCCTTAGTGCTTTCTTAACGTACAGACTCAATAATACTGGGTTGTCTACGACCTTGCCATACTTCTTTCCCAACTACAGCATCTCTTTCATGTCTACCAAGTGCTATATCTGCGGTCTGTACAAGTTGTAGCTAACGTATCATTCATTATGTAATCCCCGCCACCTTAAGAATTCCAGAGAGTGTGTTGTAGTCCACATTGTCAAAGCTTTTTTTCCTAAATCTACAAATACCATAGATGCAGGTTTCCAATCTGTCTTATAAAATAAGTCGAAGGCACAGTTTTACTTCGCGTGTTCGTATATTTCTCTGCAACCCAAGCCGATCTTCACAAATGTCGGCTTCTACCACTCTCTCTATTCTTCTGCAAATAATTTGTGTCAATATTATGCAATCACGATTCATGAGACATGATTCTGTAATATTCACGCCAATAATACTCACCAGCCTCTTTGTTATTGGGATTATTACTTTTTTTACACGTCCGGTGCTTTAGTTTTGACTTGTTTAGTTCTCTCAAAGATCTTAAACATTTTGAGGAAATGTCGTCTAATCCAGACTTCTGGTTTCGAGTTAGATCTTGCAAAATTCTTCTCGCGGTATCACAGATCCCAGCTCATATTAATTTACTTCTTCTTTGTTTTCTTCATATTCATTTCCTCCAGAGGTGTTTCTAATTTTTCCTAAAAGCGGCGTCTGTGTTCCATCTATTCTTGCACGCTTCTGCAGCTTTGCATTTCTTGTCTAACCGTTCGTGCTTAACCTGTTTACATCTTCTGTGAATCAAATTTTCCTGATGTCTGTATTCCGTTTTACCTGTTAGCTGGCTGCATTTTTACCTTTCTGCCTCTCGTCCGGTACATTTAATATCTCGTGTGTTATCGAAGGTCCCTGCTAGATCTCTTCTTTTGTTGTTGTTGCCATACTATCTTCGTTTTTCCATCTGTCGAAGCTACCGATTCGCCTTCTGTGTGTTCCAGCTGCGTTTCAATCTATAGTTATCTAATGTTCCCTTTACAACTGTGAACAACCTTTGTTTGTTTCAACTTATCTATGTCCCATCTTCTTAATTTCCTAACTTTCTCTAATTTCTTCACTTTTAATACACAATCCATAACCAATAACCTATGTTCTGAGTCGTCATCTGGCCATGGAAAATTTTTGCAGTTTGAAAGATGGTTTATGCAATCTGTCTGAAACCTCCCGTCGTCTCCAAGTTTGTTGCAGGTATGCAGACGTCTTTCGCGATTATTAAACTATATCTTAAGCTAGGTTCTGCACAAACCAGCAGGTTTCACTTTTCATTTCTTACTCCTAGCCCATGTTCCCCATTTACTTTTCCGTCTCTTCCTTTAGCTAATATCGAAATACAGTTCATCGTCACATTAAATTTTCATCTCCTGTTAAGAAGTGAGTAAGCTGCATTTGTCACACCATACATTCTTTCAATCCCTTCTCTATCTAAGGAGCTAGTAGGTATGTACACTTTTACCGTTTGTGGGTCTTGGGTTTATGTTGTCAAGGCTAAGATAATGCGTTTACATAACCATTCACAGTTATTCAACCACATTTCTATTTTGTCAATCACTGTTAGATCTATTCCTGCACTGATTTTCTTTTAATGCATTTTTGTCACCTTTCTGTGGATCATTATTAAACCCACTTCCACACCACAGCCTTTGATTTTGTTTTGATACGCTTCCCTCGCGTGATTCTAAATTCTGCCCTTCCAGCAACCTCGCTTCAGTTCATTTCATTTCACTTCACTGAACCCAACTACGACTAACCACAACCTATCCATTTCTGACTAATGGCGACGTGCTCATCGCGAGAGATTCAGCATCTGTTTTGATATTTAAAATGTACTGTTCATTTTGCGATCTCAGTAGCACTGTTTTTCTATGACTAGTTTCGTTCAAACTTGATCATCTTCAGATCTATCCATCTCTGTTTTTAACTAGTGTATCTTACATACACCATTCAATGATCTAATATTCCACACTCTGACCCGTAGAACGCCAGGTTTATTTTCTCTTGTGACAACATCCTCCTTACGAGTTCCATCCCAGAGATACGAATGGGGATATATTTTACTTTCGGAATATTTTACCCAAAATGATGTAATCATTAAATCGTACAGTAGAGCTTCATGAAGTCGAAAAACGTAACTAGTGTACAAGACTAGCTCAGTCAATCATCCAGCTGCTGCCCTGCAGTTAGTGGAAAGTCAGCTACCGCACTTGAGGAACCATACTTTAGACTAGTTTTTCCAAATATAACATTTGGATTTGGAGGTATCTGTGGTATAGCTATTTGTATTGTTGACACGCAGCCCATTCCACCGCGTCAAGTTTCACGATTCTAGGAGGTTGTAAGCGATTAAATAGAGTTAACACTGAGCCCAGCTTCATATTCCTCCTGCTGCTGTCTATACGGCACCGTGCACACGTTAGTCTTACCGAAAACCATATTGATGAGTTTGACGTTGACGCTGTGAAGTCTGTGTAGTCTGCAGTCCGAACGGCACACTGCAGCCATGAAACTGGCGGGCATCCCCACAGCAGTGGACGGCTGTCGTGCCGTTAGCACGGCGACATGTGGGCTACTAGCGCCTCGGTAAGCATTGGAGCCTCAACATCTTTCAGACACGGCATGACACGGCTGTCTTAAAGTCAAACAACAGCATGTACAGTATAAGGGTCTATCTAAAAGTTTCCATTCGAAGGCAGTACAATTCACAGTCTGTAAGCAATCAGGCAAAATCACCGTGAGCGTCGAGGCAACCATCATGCCGACGCACTAGGTTGAACATCCCCGTTTCGTAAGACACCGTATCCTGCTGCTTGAAGAAGTCCCTAACTGTCTGCTGCATATCCTCGCCCGACAGAAATCGTCATCCCTTCAAGGCCTTTTTTAACGGACCGAAAGCATAATAATCGCATGGGGAGTGTTCGGGACTATCGGGCGGGTGCTCTAGTGTATGCCACTCGAGTTGGCGTAACTTCTACGTTTAGACATTTGTGATATGGGGACGAGCGTTATCATGAAGCAGCAGCACGTCTTGTCGCGGTTTTCCGCCAACTTAACTGCACATCGTAATTTCTTCAGCACAGCGCCGTACCGTTCCCCAGTGACGGGGATTCTAGTTTCCTTGAAATCAGTAAGCAATGAGCTTCAACATTCCAGCAGACGGCTAACTCTGGAACTTCTTGGGATGAGCGAACGATGTATGACAGAACTCCATCGTCGACGCTTTCGACTCCGGTTCCCAGTGGTGGCGCCAGCTATCGTCGCCTGCAACAATGGAGCTGACCTCCCGGATCGACTCGTGTGTGTCGAAGCCTTGTCGCGCTATTGCACAACGGTGGTTTTCGACATTCATGCTGCCGCACACACGTTCACCATTCTCTGATGGATGTCTACTGGTGTTTGCCCTTCGGCAGCCAGGAGAAGAGAAACCGCACTTTGCCCCTGTCTAGGCATTTGGTAGTAACGTCGCCATGTGTACGGATTTAACGCACGTACATGTGAAAGACACAAATGACACACTAAACCTTGCCTACATGTTGGTGCTTACACACCCGCATTGGAGTCACGCTACGTTGCGTATACGTTGCAGGAACTCCCTCAAACATACTTTTTGATCACCCCTCATTCGTTCTACAGTAATTTTTTTTAAATTTTGTTTTCATTATGTCTTCTCATAGTCCTATATATGGCTTGGGAACTCGCTGAGCGATTAATTTCCTCAGTGTAAGAATGGTCCGTTTTCTGGGACGAAATTCTAGAAAATAACATGGACAGGGTTCACAAAGAGAAGTGCAGTGATCTATGTATTCTAGAAACTGAATGGATAATTTCAAGAAATGAACGACAAAGGAGAAATACGATAACTAAATTGTTCAATCACTTAAAGATGTTATATTATGCCATTTTGAAAAAAAAAATATGTACATTGAATGGAGCAAGAACAATCTTTACAAAAATTACAATTTAGATTATTGGCAGTTTACAGACACAGTTGAAGTCAAAATGTAATCCTCAACTGTGTTCCTCACATCATTTGCCGAAAATTCTCCTCGCACGAATCTAGCAGCCTCCATTCTTTTAAGTCCAGTTAACGGTAACTTATCTTCATGTAAGTCTGGATGTTTCCGTGGCCGCTGTCGTTGATGATAAGACGTTCTGAATCGTTAGAGCACGTCATATACCTCTTCAGACATCTTTCTGTTTTTCGACAGTGTTCACCCACCCAGGGACATCTGTGCAATCCCGAATAGGATCCCAACACAAGGATCTAAATGTCGAACAGTGAACGAGTTTCATAGGAATTTAACGGAACCCAACGATACAAAATATTTTAGCGTCAAAGTATTTCCAGATTTATAAAAATGGTTCAAATGGCTCTAAGCGCTATGGGACTTAACATCTGAGGTCATCACTCCCCTACACCTAGAACTACTTAAACCTAACTAACCTAAGGACGTCACAGACACCCATGCCCGAGTCAGGATTCGAACCTGCGACCGTAGTAGCAGCGCGGTTCCGGACTGAAGAGTCTAGAACCGCTCGGCCACAGCGGCCAGCCTCAGATTTAAAGCCCCCTCTGTCACGCACTAAGTTACGTGAAACGTCATTGGTTCTCTCAGTACCTACACAATAAATAGGAAGTGTACATTATTTTTGCTATCATAGGCGAAGATATTCAAAATCTCAAAAGTAAGGGAGCTACAACTGGGTGCACAACAGCAGCCGGATAAAAACGAAACCGTTACCGCAGGATACGGTTGTCAGCCAAATGTGAAACGGTATAAGAGGACTTGGATCAGAGCATGGAGGACCTGAAGAATTGCCTAAATGGGGCATCTTGACTTGGAAGAAATTTTCGTTTTAAGAGGCAAGATGACGTTTTTCCGAGGTTCGTTATGCAGTTAATTGAACGCAAATCCATTCATAGCATAAAAATGCACACTATGTGATCAAATGTATCAGGACATAACCAGAAACACAAGTTTTTCATATTAGGTGCATTGTGATGCCACCTCGTCCCAGGTACTCCATATGAGCGACCTCAGTAGTCATCAGACATTGTGAGAGAGCAGAGTGGGGCGCTCCGCGGAACTCACGGACTTCGAACGTGGTCAGATGATTGGGTGTGACTTGTGACACACGTCTGTGCGCCAGATTTCCACTCTGCTAAACATCAGTGGGTCCAATGTTTCAGATGTGATAGTGAAGTGGAAACGTGAACGGACACGTACAGCACAAAAGCATACAGGCCGACCTCGTCTGTTGACTGAGAGATACCGCCGACAGTTGAAGAAGGTCATAATGTATATTAAGCTGACATCTATCCAGAACATCACACAGGAATTCTAAACTGCATTAGCGTTCACTGCAAGTGTAATGGCAGTTAAGCGGGAGGTGAGAAAACTTTGATTCCATGTTCGAACGGCAGCTCGTAAGCCACACATCACCCCGGTAAATGCCAAACGACGCCTCGCTTGGTATAAGAACCGTAAATATTGGACGATTGAACAGTGGAAAAACGTTGTGTGGAGTGACGAATCACGGTGCACCATGTGACGATTCGATGGCAGGGTGTGCGTAGGGCGAATGCCCAGTGAACGTCATCTGCCAGCGTGTGTAGTGCCAACAGTAAAATTCGGAGGCGGTAGTGTTATGGTGTGCTCGTGCTTTTCATGGAGGAGGGTTGCACCCCTTGTTTTGCGTGGCACTATCACAGCACAGGCCTACATTGATGCTTTAAGCACCTTCTTACTTCCCGCTGTTGAAGAGCAATTCCGGGATGGAGATTGCATCTTTCAACACGATCGAGCACCTGTTCATAATGGACGGCCTGTGACGGAGCGGTTAAACGACAATAATAACCCTGTAATGGACTGCCCGGCACAGGGTCTTGACCTAAATCCTTATGAAACACCTTTGGGATGTTTTGTAACGCCGCCTTCTGTCAGGCCTCTCAGTGCAGCACTCCGTGAAGAATGGGCTGCCATTCCCCAAGAAACCTTCAAGCACCTAATTGAACGCATAACTGAGAGAGTGAAAGCTGTCATCAAGGCTAAGGGTGGGCCAACACCTTATTGAATCCCAGCATTATCGATGGAGAGCACCACCAACTTGTAAATCATTTTCAGCCAGGTGTACGGATACTTTTGATCACACAGTGTAAGAGTACAAATTCGAGTGAAATACATTAAACATATGTGACACATGCGTATGCAGGTAGAGCTCCACGCAAAAATCTCCTTCTAAGCCCCAACATGGATTTCAGCCAGACTTGGTACCCATATTATTTACCATCTAGTAAGTAGTACTGTGAGCACAGGAAACAGCAAAGTCCTATTGGGATGGGTGTGATTACGTGAAGAGAAAGGGGTGAGGAAGGACAGATAAAGAGGAGTACATGGTCGCAGATATGTGGAGGACGAAATGGACAGAGAGAGGGGGAAGACAAATGCACAAAGAAAGGGGAGATGGACAGAGGGGGGAGGGGCGGAGGAGGAGATGGGCAGAGAGAGGGAAGAGGAGGCGATAGAAGGAGTGAGGAGGAGAAGGGGAAGGAGTTGAAGGACTCATATAACTGGAAGAGAACGTGGACAGATTGGGAAAGAAGCAGATGGACAGAGAGAGTGGACAGTAGCAAACGGATAGCGAGAGGGCGGAAGGACTTGGAAGGACAGTGGAGGAAGGAGGACGTGAATAGAGAAACGAGATGAAAGGAGATGGACAGAGAGGAGGGTGGAGGAGGTGATTAGTCAGGGGGGGGAAGGAGATGGAGTAACACAATTGGAGAAAATACAAACCTGGGCAACGTGGAGTACTCAACTAGCCCTTCATATGTCGTGGGCTTTTACATGTTTCCTACACTGAAGTATCAAGTTTCCAATTTAATATTTCGTTAACAAGTATATGTAATTAATTAGAAAAACTGTGGTAGGATGCTGTGTAATTTTCAGTAATTTTGTCATAGCAAAATGAATCAGGTATTGGCTATATTACTGTTAATCTTGATCCGCCTCTTTCGTAACGAATAGATTTTTTAAGCGTTGTTACTGTTTCGCTAGCTCATATTTCAAATAGGAAATTGCAGAAAATATCCATACATCAGTCGCCTAGAGAGCTTTTGCTGGTTAAATCTGCTGTTGCGTGTTACACGACTCTCTTGTTTCGGGAAAGCCGACATTACCGGCAGGGAAAGTGTTGTGTTAACCTCATGTCTCTCCATTCCATTTATTTCCCGTGTCGGATTACACACTGTAAAAATGAAGCGCAGTGGTGCCGGTGATGGAGTATGATGTAGCATACGTCTCGCCCACGAGGTCTGACAGGGGAGTTTATTACTGTTACTAAAGTGGCCGTCACGAATATAGTTATCTGAAGGTCATCTCAGAGAGTCCTAAAGCACTGCCAGGTAGTGAAAATTTCAAATGTTAGTAAAAATTGCGAAAAATTTGTATTTTAGTCTAGTCCAAAAGAAACTTTGCCAGCTGCTACGAAAAAAAAAATAAATAAAAAGTGACGTGGCAAGAAGTTTAAACACACACACTATATATATATATATATATATATATATATATATATATATATAGTGTGTGTGTTTAAACTTCTTGCCACGTCACTTTTTATTTATTTTTTTTTTCGTAGCAGCTGGCAAAGTTTCTTTTGGACTAGACTAAAATACAAATTTTTCGCAATTTTTACTAACATTTGCAGTCCAAGTATGTAAGTGGTTCTGTTTTTTTCCACATTTTAAAGAATATATATATATATATATATATATATATATATATATATTCTTTAAAATGTGGAAAAAAACAGAACCACTTACATACTTGGACTGCAAATAATATATGTACATTCACACAGTTTACAGATGCATGTAATACATATTTTATCGTGAAAATATAAAAGCATCCAGAGATAAAAAATAAAATACTGCAATATGCGTGAAACAGTTCAGACCGTATTTCGAAAATTGTTGTCGCTGATGAAATTCTTTTCTGTTGGGCGTTGTACAAACTTCGAGCCACAAATTTGTAAAAAGCCTATGAAGTTACTGGCATTTCGTCACTTCAGTCATCAACCAAATTGCCGATATACGATGTACAAAAGTAACTGTACGTACTTTCAGGATAATATTTCCTCTGAAGTTGAGCAAAAGATACTTTTGGGCGTGATTTTGTGAACCCAAGTTTTATCGAAGTATATTATAAGACAGTTGTCCTATGCATGCAGGAAGTGCGCTTTACACAAAACTACATTCTTACTGCTGAAGTATCTTTGCATAACATTAAAAATTGTAGTCCCTCATTTTACTTTCTGAATTAAAGGCCAAGTGAGTGGAGAAGACAAAGAACGGAGATCCTTGAGGCACAATAACTAATTTTGTCACGGTGATCGCTTCGTATTTTTCTAGCCGTCGGATAGTCAGCTCTGTCTTGCCATCTACGCACTAATATTGTGTCAAAACCGTCAAATTCCATAATTTCCGTTTTAATTTATATCCCTTTCTTAGAGAGTCAAAACAATTGTTCACATCTAGAGATTCTGCTAATGTTTCTGCACTGTTAATAAGGAGTGCTGTCGCTTCGAAAATACTATGGACTTTTGCAGAATTTGTGTTAATCTTGTCTTCTTCACTGTTGGGTAGATTAGTAAAAAAACCTTCAATACGTCCGGCATTACAAGCTTAGATTGTTTCCGAATGTCTCTTCGTCCTTTACACGCATCGACCGAAGTAGCATTACATATAGCCCATTGTTCCTACATTTCGCTCACTTCCAAACACACGGCAGTGCACAACTCCACACATGTCTGAAACCACACTTGAAACCACGAAATCGCACAGAGACATAGAACATCTAGCTGTTAATTGTACACGTCGCAACAAAGCTGTGAGGTGGGCGAATCGCAAAGCTTAGCGCAGGTGACCAGGTTCAAAAAATGGTTCAAATGGCTCTAAGCACTATCTGGGGTCATCAGTCCCCTAGACTTAGAACTACTTAAACCTAACTAACCTAAGGACATCACACACATCCATGCCCGGGGCAGGATTCGAACCTGCGACCGTAGCAGCCGCGTGGTTCCGGACTGAAGCGCCTAGAAACGCTCGGTCACAGCGGCCGGCAGGTGACCAGGGAGTGGGTGTCACCCTGAGACCCTGAGGTGTATACTTTCGGGATGGCCACTGTTGCTATTTTTGGCCACGCTTTGCTGCGGCTCTGTCTGGTTAAATGGAATAGAAAGAAAAGAGAAAGCACCCGTTTCTTACATACATGGGAATTGGGAATTGGATATACACCTTAAACTCCTTCTCTCCCCCCCCCCACCCCCACCTTTCACTGTTCATCTTCTCCTCCTCCTCTCTTTATCCATTTCCTCCTTCCTCCTCTCCCTATCTATCACGTTCTCCTCCTTTCTGTGTACATCTTCTTCTCCCTCCTCTCTCTCCAAATCTTCCTGCTCTCTCTTTCTCCACTCCTCTCTGTCCATCACCTCCTCCTTTTTATTGCTATCTTCGCTTCTCTCTCCATTTCCTCTCCCTCCCTTTCTTTATCCATCTCCACTTTCCGTATTCTGTCTCCATTTCCTTCCACCCCTCTGACCATCACCTTTTCCCCTTCTCTCTGACCTTGAGCCTTGTTCATCGTTATTCCATATACAGATTCAGTAGTAATATTCTAAACATAAGCCAATCAGTCGTACATATATCTTCTCTGTTTGGTTACTACGTTTCACTGTTTCTGTCCGAATGTACATTAGAATGTAAAAATTTAAAGTAAATCAGTCAGGAACTTTCCGAGATATTTGGTAATGACGTTTCCTCTTTATGTCTTTCATATTAATTTATGTACTCACCATATAGTGGACATGTTGATTCGCAGAAAGAGACAACCAAAACCGTGTCGAAAAGGTAGCTACTGGCCAACACACACACACACACACACACACACACACACACACACACACACAAACGCCACTCACACACACATGACCGCAGTCTCTGACAGTTGGTGCCAGCTGCTAGAGCGGTGTGTGTGAGTTGATGAGTTGCATTTGCGCGCGTGTGTTGTGCGTGTGTGTGTGTGTGTGTGTGTGTGTGTGTGTGTGTGTTGTCTGTTTTTGCCATAGGCCTTGCTGGCCGAAAGCGAACTTTCCGACAGTCTTCTTGTTTTGCCTTTCTGCATCTCAGCATCTCCACTACAAGATGAGTAGCAACTATCCTTTTCATCATATTCTTACATTCCATCCTGAATTTTCCACTGTTTGATATTGGTTTACATGTAATACATATTATATGTAGGTATATAAAACACGCTCATTATTAACGTTATGTCATAATTTCGAAGGAATCGTCAAGAACATTCAGACATTTACGATTTTTTACAAATGAACAATTACATTGACTTAACAATGTCAATGTGAACATTAAGTAAACCTGTACAAAATTTGCCATCTGGTGGAGAAGTAGCGGTGAATTTCTAACTGGTAATTAAACAAGAAAAAAGTGTGAAAAGAGTTTGTCCAGAAACTTAGCATGAAAGAAAATCGAAATGCAAATTTACATTAGAAAGAATGCAGGCTGATTCCTCGACTTAACAGCAGAGCGTTAGACAGTTTCAAAATCTGCGGCAAATAACGCAGATAATACTACGAATGTGTGAAATTATACCTCCTGTATTCATAGGAAATATTCTGTTTTAGGGAATATAATTTATTTAGACGCTACATATGCCAGTACCAGTCTTGTGCAAACAACCACTTGTCACATCCACTCAGATAATAGTGTGTACATGATATTCTCTTACAGTTTTGTATTTAATTATTCGCTACATCGTAATATTTTTACTATAACAGCAGTGTATGGGATAAGATGTAGTTCCATTATTGAGGTGTTATAGTAGCCAAGAACGAAGAATGCATTGTATGCATATTTAAAAATTACTGGAGGACCATTAGACATAGCTCACAGAAAATAATGTTGGAGAAAAACGTAGTATATTGTCATTGAAGTGCAAGTTCATAACAGTGCTTGGGCGTCACAGTGACACTGGATTGAAGGGTCGAGCAAGGTGTACAGAATAAAATGAAGTGAAGGTTATAATTTAGCAACTACTTACGGTATTATGGAATTACAGTATCTCCAAAATTACTAGGAAGCGACTATACACACGTTTTGTGGAAATTATTGTGAAGAGGTATAGATACTAAAAAGAAAAAGAAAGTCTCCACGCAACAGAAGTGAGGTATTAGAGGAGTTGAAAAATCACAATAAACGTCAGGGTAAAGAAGAGGCCGTCAAGTAAGTGAATGTAATAGATGTAATATTATTACATTACATAGAAAGGAAATAACGAGAATGGTATGGATGTTTATTGAACACCTCAAGAAGTATAGCCAAAAAGGTATGGAAGAAAATTTTAATGTAAGAATTATACAGGTTATGCTGCAAAGACAATTACCAAACGATACTTGCAAGTGTAAAACTGCATCGAGACTGGATTGGATGTTCTATCAAGGATGCTGTAAAATAATCGCTGGAGCTTATATACATATTGTAAACCTTCAGGAAATTTCAAATTAACTCCATTCTTATCAAATTCTTGTCACAAGCTACCTTTTGATCATACTAACATTAGTGCATATATAACGGATGTCCATCTGTCACTGTTGCAAAACGGAGTATCTCATCATACTAATACATGTATGTAAATACAATGAAGAGTGAAGATCAGCAGAATTTGCGAACACATTGACTTGTTTATTTATCAGGCTTTCAGTGATACAAATTTAAGTATACTTATTTGATAGTCTGCAAAAAATATATTTTATTGGTTTAAATTCCCAGTTGTAATACGTCCCAAAACAGAGGAAGTGGAATCTTCATTGATTACTATTGAACAAATGTACGATTACTGTTGACATTGTGTTCATTGGGGTACAGAAATTAGTAGACAATGTTTCCCAAAAGCATAAGAGACACGATATCTTATTACTACTTCAGAATGATTGCTCTACAATATATGCAATATATGCATGTCGATGAAAAGCAATTATCTGTTACGTGGCCCAATAAATAAAAACTCACTTCTTTTAGAGAACGTTCTGCAACACACACTGCCTTGTGAAATTCAGCTGCTTTGGTTTTATATTTAGTCTTTTAGTACCTGGTGATCAATTGTATGAGTGCTGGTTTTCAACCGAGTCATACTTGCACCATAAATTGCCGTTGTCAGCAAGTCATGTTGTTGTATATTGCATTTCCTCCACACACATTTAGAGATTAGTATCAGCAATGAACTAGTCCTATAATTACTGACAATTATCGCAATTACAATGTGATTTTCTTTACAACAGGTTTAACAATGGCAGTTACAATTCAAATATCAGTTAGCCACTGACAGGTGTCGCAAACTGTATAGTGTCACGGGTTATTTCTTCGAATACTGCACACATATGTAAATTGCCAAATGCTGATTTCCTTTGGTCTGAATTCAACGCTAGAATATTACGCATTCTGTGTTGATTACTGGCCTCGAGATGAATTCATAGGCACATCTCCATGTCGACTTCTCTTTTTTCTGATAAAGACCATACACTTGTCCATGTCACACCAGTTTGACGAAGTATGTAATGTTTTGAGTGCTTTTAACTGGCTTTAGTCTGAAAACAGAAAAATTTCTTTGGAACTACGACCTGACGGATGAAACATCTACTTCGCTAAATTTGGACACATCGTGCACTGGTATTTTGTAAAGCTAAGTGTAACACGAAACGATGGGATCTCGTCTGTTACACAGACTTCCGTATGAGGATCTTAAAGAGTTTACTGACGACTTGTCTAAGACTACAGCGGGGAGAAATTCGTGCGCTGATTACTATCTTCCAGACGCTTGCACCCTAAACGCATACTATATAGTGCACAGCAGAAACAAAAATGCTAATAACTATAGTCTACATCTATCATACATCAACATTATCATCTCTTACTTAAATATTTGGTAGAGGCTTCATAGGACTTGTTTGACTATTTTCGACCATTCCACTCTCGAATAGCACATGGAAAGAATAAATATTTAAATCGTTCAGTGAGAGCTTCAATTTACCTTATTTTATTACGATGTCCAGTTGTCCGTATGTAAGTGGGAGTCAACAAAAAAATATTGTCACTCAGAGGAGAAAGATAATGGCAGTTATTTAGTGAGAAGGTCAAGTAGCAACAGAAAACGCCTTTGTTTCAGTGATTGCCACCCCCATTCACCTATCACATTCATTATTCTCTCTCCCCTGTTCGCGTTAATACAAAACGAGCTGCCCTTCTTAGAACTTTTTCAATGTCCTCTATCAGTCCTTTCTGGTAAGGATCCCAGACAGTACAGCAATACTCCAGCAGAGGACGGACAAGCGTAGTACAGGCAATCTCTGTAATAGATCTATTGCATTTTCTAAGCGTTCTGCGAATAATACGCAGTCTTCGGTTTGCCTTCTGTAGAAAATTTTCTATATAATGGTTGAGATTTAACGTGTTCGCAATTGTAATCCCTAGGTATTTATCTATAACTTTTAAATCTGTATAACAAATTTTACGGAATTTTATCACTCATGTGCAGACATTGTTCGGGCTAAAGTGCCACTTTTCCCATCATCTTGTATAATGCATTTTGCAAATCGTTTTGCCGGCCGAAGTGGCCGTGCGGTTAAAGGCGCTGCAGTCTGGAACCGCAAGACCGCTACGGTCGCAGGTTCGAATCCTGCCTCGGGCATGGATGTTTGTGATGTCCTTAGGTTAGTTAGGTTTAACTAGTTCTAAGTTCTAGGGGACTAATGACCTCAGCAGTTGAGTCCCATAGTGCTCAGAGCCATTTGAATTTTGCAAATCGTTTTCATGTTTTAATAACTTTCCTAAAAGGCAAACGACAGCAGCAATTGGAAACAATCTAATAAGCCCACTCACACTGTTTACTAAATTATTTATATCGATTTGGAATAGCAGAGGACTTACAAGACTTCCATGGGCAGTCCAAGATATCACTTCTGTGTCAGTTTATGTGTACTCATTAAGAGCGTACTAAAATGATTGCAGTTGAAACGACGCATAACCTGAAATTAATAGTCCTTGAGCCTTCAGAGTCGTGTTCAGATGTTTCATGTAGCTGAACGACCATTTATTTCGCACGTTCTCTGATGTTACTTGCTATCAATGTTGCAGTCACAGAATTTTAATCAGTTGAACCACATTTCATAATCTGTAAAGAAAATAATTAAATCACTGATTTTCATGGCCAAGACCCGTTTTACAGAAATGGATATTTAAGCGAGAAATTTTATTTTCAGAATAATGATTCCCATTCATCATTTTCAAATAACTGACGTTACGCTGTCAGGGACTATGACAGTAGTAAACAGCTACTCATTTCTTCTTCTTCTTCTTCTTCTTCTTCTTCTTCTTCTTCTTCTTCTTCTTACTGTTATCCTATGCTAAGTCCTGTTTCCTTCAAAACTCATCAGTCTGCCCTGAGGTTGTCGCTCCATCTTTTCCCTGGACGCCCAATGGTTTTTCTTTAATCTGTTCGGCTGGTCCCGGCGGAGGTTCGAGTCCTCCTTCGGGCATGGGTGTGTGTGTTTGTCCCTAGGATAATTTAGGATAAGTAGTGTGCAAGCTTAGGGACTGATGACCGTAGCAGTTAAGTTCCATAAGATTCCACCCACATTTGAACTTTTTTTTATCTGTTGGTGATTTATTTCTTACCACTTTCACAATATTCCTTGCATCCATCTCGTCTAAGTGTACGTTCGATTCATGTCTTTTCTTATGTACTCATTCATTAATGGTGTTCAGTTGACATCCTTTTATAATTCTTTCACTTCTCTGTTTCTCAGTGTCTTTCCTGTAATACTTTTCAGAACTTTCATTTCTGTGTTTCCCAAATGCCTTTTTGTTTTTGCGTTTCTGGACTTGTCTCAGCTGTGTGTGTCATAATTGGTCTCACTGTTACGTACCTTCTTGCCTTTGCATGTTTTCCTGTAGGCTTACTTTTCCAAATAGCATCATTTAAACACCTTACCACTTTGTTCGCTTTTGCTACGTCTACCCATTTCGTCATGTTATTTATTTGTTATGGCACTCGTCGAAAACATTAACTTAATAACTGATGGTGAGCTTAAACGTCTGGCTGATAATAAAATACATACAAGGGTATGTCATCATTTAGACCTTTTCTGCACCTCCAGGATCGTCCTCTACATCTACATTTACATCCACATCGGTACTCTGAAAACCACTGTGACGAGGATGATAGACCGTACTTCCCATTGTCCAACGTATTATGATCTCTTCGCATTCCATTCGAGTATGGAGAACAGCAAGAACGTGTGTTTAGGTGCTTCTGTGCACGCTCTGATTAGACTAATCTTGTAGTGAAGACAGAATCTGGAAGCGGTACGTAGAAGGTTGCAGTGTATTCCTAGATACATCAGTTAACTCTGGGTTCTGAAATACCGTAAGTAGTTTCTCGCGGGACTGTTGGCGTTTCTCTTCAAGGATCTACCGTTTCAGTTCTCCGATACTGTCCCATCGTTAAAACAAATAGGTAAACATTGTGCTCCCATTAGTATACATTCAACATCATCTGTTAACATTATTTGACTAGCATCCCGCACACCTCACTAGTATTCTAGCACGGGTTGCACTTGGTGTTTCATAAGCAATGTAGACTAATTGTATTTTCCCAGATTCCTAAGAATGAACCAAATTCTGACACCTCTTTTACCTACGGCTTTATGTGATCCTTCCATTTCATATCGCCTACAAATTGGTTCCCCCAAATATTTGTTGAGCTGACTGATTCTATATGTGAATCATACGTATTTTATTAATTAGATACTAAGTTTTCGCCATTTATCAAGTGTTAAAATTTACGTTTCTGGTCGTTTAAAACAGTCTTTGGGCTACTTAGAAGCCTTATTTCTGCCACTTTTTGGAGGCATTACTTTGTTGTATTACGGAAGTTTCATATGCCTAGGTACATGGAACATAACTGCGAAAAAAAACCTTGCCTAACAGAATAAATATTTGAATTGTTCGAGGATAGAAGGAAGAAGTATAATTTGCGGGGAAAAACTGGAATACAAAAATTTAAGTCACTTAGGAATGAAGTAAATAGGAAATGTAGGAAACCAGGGTTAAGTGTCTGCAGGTATAATGCGAAGAAATCATCGGAAGCAAACGGTCTTCGGAAGAACTGATTCAGTGAATAGGAAAGTTAACCTCGGGTGAAATTAAAAACATGGTCGACAACATCAAGGGTACTACTGGAATTCCACTGTTAAAGGCGAAAGCGAAAGCAGATACGTGGCAAGAGTACAAGGAAGGCCTCTACGACAGGGAGAAACTGTATGATGACGTGATAGCAGGAGAAAAAAGGAATCGTTGTGGAAGATATTGGATATCCAACATCAGAGAGACAGACTTTACAGAGCTTTGAGATACTAACAATCAAATAAGGCAGAAGGGATAGGAAACATCCCTTTGCAACATCTAAAATCATTCGGAAGAAACTGTATATAAACGACTGTTCATGTTAGTGCGCAGAAACTATAAGACTGGAGACATACGATGAGACTTTCAGAAAAAATCATCCATACAATTCCGAAGGCAGCAAGGGTAGATAAGTGTGAGAGCCATGACGCAATCAGCTTAAAAGCTCAAGCATCATAAGAATGCAAGATTTCACCGACGATGAAGCTCATTCCGTTTTCGGAAGGGTAAAGGGACCATTGACGCCCTGATTGATAATGAAAGCAAGGTTCGAAGAAAAGTCAAAACACATTCATGGAAAGAGCTTTCAACAATGTAAACTGGTGCAAGATGTTCAAAATCCGGAAAATATAGCAGGAAAATATAGGGTTTAGACGGATAATATACGATATATACTAAAACCAAGATGAAACAAAAGGAATGAGAGGGAAAAAAGATTAAAATGGATGTAAGAAAATATACAGTATTTCGTTTCTACTCTCCGACCTATACATCGAATAAGAAATGACGAGCAAAAACAAAAAGTTGAAGAATGGGATGGAAGTCGCGCTGTAAGGATATCAATCATAAGATTATATGAAGGTATTGGTATCCTCTGTGGTAACGAAGAGGAATTACAGGACCTGTTGAACAGAATCAACGTTCTAATGAAGTCAGAATATGGATGAGAGTATACCGAACAAAGGCGAAGGTGATAAGGAGTAGCAGTAAAGAAATTAACGCAAAGCTTAATATCAGTACTCGTTACGACGAAGTAGTTAAAGTAAAGGAATTCTGTTTTATGGAAGCAAGATTATACACTGCCTGAAAAAATTAGTAGATCATTTTGAAGGTTTCCAGCTCAGTCAATGTTTATGCTTGCAACGGTGCATGCGGAGTACATAAATGATTATATTTACGGATTAATAGATCAATAGCACAAGCGATTCTGTGGTTCCAGGTATCGACCCATGTTGAAATATCTGTATTAGTACGTGATGGAGCCTCCACCGGCGGCAATTCAGGCACTGACTCTGGCAACCAGTCAGTCGTACAGATAGCGAATACTGACGTTGGATACGTTATACCAGACCTGATCAACCCGCTCACATGGTTCCGTAAGGGATGTTGGCTGACGATTCACGCGGGTCACTTCTCGCCCCATCATATCCCTCATACTCAGTAGGAGACAAGTCCGGACACCATGCTGGCCAGGGGAGTGGCTGCACGTCTTGCAGAGGAAGTGGAGTTTCACGGCCAGTGTGCGGGCGGGCATTATCCTGTTGGAACAAAGTATCTCCTTCCTGTTGCAAGAACACAAAAGAAAGGATCCAACTACATTCTGCACGTACTGAGCGCTGGTTAGTGCCACCTCCAGATATACCGAAAGTGAGCGAGAGGTGTTGCCTTTCGCACCCCAGAGCTCGAGGTCTATCTATTATGGGGCCAGTGTGTCTTGGACGAATGCACTCTACGAGTCAGCGACCACCACCTCTACGTCGTACGCACAAACGAACGAGCATCACTTGCTCGCAGGCAGAACCTGCTTTCATCGCTAAAGACTACGGCACTCCTTCAAGTCGAGCGGTGCACATTGATATTGTGGTGTGAGTGGAAGACGGGTTAGAGATGTCCGTGCCCGTGTTCCCATTACCAATAACCGGCTCGAAAATTTCGTGTTGACACGTCCGAGCTATAGGCTGCGGTAGCTCTACGATCTGCCACTGTTGCCCATGCAATACCATGATCCTGGAGAGATTCTGTGCTGTGTGGACTTCCACAACTTCGTCTAAGGGTGTGAAAATACGCATGTGACCACTGATACCAGCATTGTTGCACAACTGACGCAGAACATCCAACTTGGCAGTCCTCCTAAAGGACTGTTCCGCCACCCGGAGGTCTGAAATGTGACCCTTTCTAAAATCGCTCAGTTGGTTGTAGGCACTATTGCGTCTGCCTGGCACAGTCGCCTGCGTGCTTCACACGTTTGCACCACATTGAGTCTTCTGGCTGTGAGCATTCCCTATTAAACGGTAGACACAGATGGCGCTCTGGTAGCTATGCCATTACGCTATTTGTTGGCGGAAGACGTTGAAACCATTATCAGTACATATACTATACCCCAGTTGGCATACGCCGTTATCGGATCAAAATCGACGTCGACGTTCCAGGTGCACATTTTGTTTTTCCTGGCAGTGTATATGATGGAAGAGCAAAGATGACATAAAAAGTGAAACGTCCCCTTAGAAAAATTATACATGACTGTGCTTAAACTGACAATGTATTTACCTTAATAGTGTTCAAAAGTCATTATATAGCAGTTCATGACATCCAATATTACAAATGTACTGTTTCTGATTGACACACGTCCAGATCATCCGCTCTCAAAAATCCGCCATCTCACTTCTCCACATCCACCACTGCTGGCGACTCACCTCCAACTGCGTAATAATTTCCTTTATACTGTAGGGGAAGACAGAGATTCGAATACGTCCAACAAATAAGTTTGGAGTTGTTGAAGTTGGAACAAGACAGGAATTCATGGTGGGCCGCATCAAACCCGACAACAGAGTGATGACAAAAAAAGATTAATTACAGATAATAGCATCATCTCCCAAAGCGAACATTATTGTTGATACTGTCTGCCAGGTCATTATTATACATAAACAGCAGCGGTTCCAATACACTTCCCTGTGGGCACGCCTGAACCTACTTCCACATCTGTGACCAGACTTCGCAGTCACGACACCACACTGCATTTTCTCCACTAATGAAACCTCAGTACAGTCGCAATTTTTGTTTAATACGCCACATCTATAGTACTTTCATTAACAGTGTCGCAATGAGTCACATGCTTTTTGGAAGTCAACAGATGTTGCATCTGTCTCCGCCTTGATATAAAATGGTTCAAATGGCTCTGAGCACTATGGGACTTAACATCTATGGTCATCAGTCCCCTAGAACATAGAACTACTTAAATCTAACTAACCTAAGGACAGCACACAACACCCAGCCATCACGAGGCAGAGAAAATCCCTGACCCCGCCGGGAATCGAACCCGGGAACCCGGGCGTGGGAAGCGAGAACGCTACCGCACGACCACGAGATGCGGGCACCCTTGATATATTCAGGACGTTATGTGCGGAAAACTTGGGAATAATGTTTTTGCAGAAAATGTCCGCACCAATTGCTCTTTTCTGTTTGTTTAAAAACACGACCAGTTTCGGTTCCCGAGGACATTATCTAGCGGCATCTACACACTATCAAACATCAAAGTACAATAGAATTAGACAAGGAGAAGTAATAAGAATCATCAGCAACAATCCAAATACGTAAATGTTAGAAACAGTTGATACATATAGTTCTTAAAAGCAGTAAACTAACATAATGTAGTGTGAACTCGTCTGTTAATAAAATGGATAGAAATTATTTAATTAAAACTATGTTGAAAGACAACTTGACAACAAAGAAAATAAAAATATGATAATAACGAAGGTGGTTACACCGTAGTATCGACGTATGTCTACATCTACATCCATACTCCGCAAGCCACCTGACGGTGTGTGGCGGAGGGTACTTTGAGTACCTCTATCGGTTCTCCCTTCTATTCCAGTCTCGTATTGTTCGTGGAAAGAAAGATTGTCGGTATGCCTCTGTGTAAGCTCTAATCTTTCTGATTTTATCCTCATGGTCTCTTCGCAAGATATACGTAGGAGGGAGCAATATACTGCTTGACTCCTCGGAGAAGGTATGTTCTTGAAACTTCAACAAACGCCCGTAACGTGCTACTGAGCGTCTCTCTTGCAGAGTCTTCCACTGGAGTTTATCTATCATCTCCGTAACGCTTCCGCGATTACTAAATGATCCTGTGACGAAGCGCGCTACTCTCCGTTGGATCTTCTCTATCTCTTCTATCAACCCTATCTGGTACGGATCCCACACCGGTGAGCAGTATTCAACCAATGGGCGAACAAGTGTACTGTAACCTAATTCCTTTGTTTTCGTATTGCATTACCTTAGGATTCTTCCAATGAATCTCAGCCTGGCATCTGCTTTATCGACGATTAATTTTATATGATTATTCCATTTTAGCCGGCCGGTGTGGCCGAGCGGTTCTAGGCGCTTCAGTCTGAAACCGCGCCATCGCTACGCTCACAGGTTCGAATCCTGCCTCGGACATGGATGTGTATGATGTCTTTAGGTTAGTTAGGTTTAATTAGTTCTAAGTTCTAGCGGACTGATGACCTCAGATGTTAAGTCCCATAGTGCTCAGAGCCATTTGAACCATTTTATTCCATTTTAAATCACTCCTAATGCCTACTCCCAGATAATTTATGGAATTAACTGCTTCCGGTTGCTGACCTGCCATATTGAAGCTAAATGATAAAGGATTATGTATCTCTTAGATACATGATAAAAAGGTTGTTCAATAGTCTTACAACGAAACGAGAAAGCACAGTAGACGACACTCTGTGACCCTATGATGGACGAAAAGTCTATCTGGTGAACAACGACGGTAAACGAGCGGAAGCAGCAAACGATATATATCTCTGCATACGAACACTTTGTTACTATGATATATACCCATAAAGAACTGAGCATGGTCTGTTGTTAACAATAAATGAGCCTGCTGTACAATGTAAAGAGACATTATAATACATGAAACGTTTGTTCGTTATGAACATCGCTCTTATTATGGTGCGCATGACTGTAGATTTCAAATTCCTCAGAGATGTTCATACCGGTACCTTTCTCCCTTTTATGCAAAGCTGTGAGATTATTGGTAATACTAGTGGGACTGTGTCATTCTGGAATTAAGTGAGAAACAAAGTTTGATTCGTCTTCATCATTCTTCCTTCTACTTCTGTATCCCCTTTCGACGTAGTTTTAAGTTTCTGTCTGTTTGGCCAATATGGTACGTACTGCAATCAGTGTGGCAGATTTTATAAATACCTGCACTTGCAAATTTTAGACTAATGTTGTACACAAGTAGCTGACCAAGTGTGTCACGCTTCTGAAGGCAGTTCCAACATTAAATCTACGAAACAGTGAACTTCGTTTTCAAGAAAAATTTCTTCAAAAGAGAAACAAGATGGATTTTACCTTTTCGGCCAGATCGTCACTAGCTACACTGATCAGTCAGAACATAATGACCACTGCCCACCGCGACGCTGGATGCAGCCTGATGCAGTTTCGGGCACGTGTCACGACAACAGAGGTATTAAGTGGAGCAGACATGGACGGGGAATCACCCTGGTGAAGATATGGGCTGCAAAGATATTGAGATAAGCGACTTTGACAAAGGGCAGGCTATTATTACGCAGATACAGTGAACGAGTATCTTTAAAACGGCGAAGGTACTAAAATGTTCACATGATACCGTCGTGAGTATCTACGAGCCGGCCGTTGTGGCCGAGCCGTTCTAGGCGCTTCAGTCCGGAACCGCGCTGCTGCTACGGTCACAGATTCGAATCCTGCCTCGGGCATGGATGGTTCAAATGGTTCAAATGGCTCTGAGCACTATGGGACTTAACATCTTTGGTCATCAGTCCCCTAGAACTTAGAACTACTTAAACCCAACCAACCTAAGGACATCACACACATCCATGCCCGAGGCAGGATTCGAACCTGCGACCGTAGCGGTCGCGCGGCTCCGGACTGAGCGCCTAGAACCGCGAGACCACCGCGGCCGACGGGCATGGATGTTTGTAATGTCCTTAGGTTAGTTAGGTTTAAATAGTTTCTAAGTGTAAGGGATTGAAGACCTCAGATTTTAGGTTCCATTGTGCTTAGAGCCATTTGAACCACTTTTTGAGTACCTACGAAAGCAGGCAGAAGGTCAGTGAAACTATCACTAGGCTCTAAACAGTTGGACGTTCACATTTCTCGAAGGCTTGTCTGCTTTGTAAAGTATTGTAGATGGTGATCTGTGGCATCTCTGCCGAAAGAGCACAATGCTGGGGCACGCACAAGTGTTTTGGAGCCCAGCGTTCATCGTACATTATTGAACATGGAATCCGCAGCACACCACCCCCAAGATTTCACATGTTGTCCCAACGACATCGTTAATTACAACTGCAGTCGGAATTCGATCGTCAATCAATGGAAACGCTTCAGCCCTTCGGGTGAATCACATTTTTGCTACACTAGGTCGATGGTCGTCTTCACAAATGTTGTCATCGAGGTGAACGGTGCATCGAAGCGTGCTGCGCGCCATGGACGCAGGCTGATGGGAGAAGCATTTTGCTATGTAAGACCTTCTCCTGCACCTGCATTGGACCTGTGGTACAAATCGAACACCCGTTGACACCTGCGAGCCACCTGCATCCCTTCATGCTTGATGTCTTCCCCTCGGGTCTGTCATCTTTCAGCAGTATAACTGTTCGTGTCCCGGAGCCAGAACCGTGCTACAGTGGTCTGAGGAGCATAATAGTGAACTCACGTTGATGCCTTGGCGACGATATTCGCCTGTTGTAAATCCTACGGAACCCATCTGGGTCGCTATCGGGCGCCATCACCTCGTGCGTATATGTTCAAATGTGCGTGAATTCCTAAGGGAGCAAACTGTTGTGGTCATGAGTTCCTCGACTTACACACTATTTAAACTAACTTATGCTAGGAATAGCACAAACACACACCCATGCCCGAGAGAGGACTCGAACCTCGGCGGGACGGGCCGCCACACTCCGTGACATGGCGCCTTAAACCACACGGACACTCCGCGCGGCGTACGTGTATCAGCGGCCCATTATTTACAAGAATTCCGTGACCTGTCCATAGACGTCTACTGCCACATATGTCCACAAACCTCCCAACAAACTGTCGGATCCTTGATATGCAGAATCAATTATGTATTTAATTCCAAAGGCGGACAAGCAAGCTACTGTATCAAGCAGATAGTCATAATGTTTTGGCACGTAAGTGTATGATGCCTTTGTTTCCGAATACCTAAAGTTTTAGAATTATATATATTGTCAACAACAGAAAGATGATATCCGGTTTTGGAGGCAATTTAGCACAGTATACAGGGTGGTCCATTGATCGTGATCGGGCGAAATATCTCACGAAATAAGCATGAAATGAAAAAACTACAAAGAACGAAATTTGTCTAGCTTGAAGGGGGAAAACAGATGGCGCTATGGTTGGCGCGCTAGATGGCGCTGCCTTAGGTCAAACAGATATCAACTGCGTCTTTTTTTTGTAAATAGGAACCCCCATTTCTCATTACAGAGTCGTGTAGTACGTAAAGAAATATGAATGTTTTAGTTGGACCACTTTTTTCGCTTTGTGCTAGATGGTGCTGTAATAGTCACAAACATATGGCTCACAATTTTAGACGAACAGTTGGTAACAGGTAGGTTTTTTAAATTAAAATACAGAACGTAGGTACGTTTGAACATTTTATTTCGGTTGTTCCAATGTGATACATGTACCTTTGTCAACTTATCATTTCTGAGAACGCATGCTGTTACAGCGTGATTACCTGTAAATACCACATTAATGTAATAAATGCTCAAAATGATGTCCGTCAATCTCATTGCATTTGGCAATACATGTAACGACATTCCTCTCAACAGCGAGTAGTTCGCCTTCCGTAATGTTCGCACATGCATTGACAATGCGCTGACGCATATTATCAGGCGTTGTCGGTGGATCACAACAGCAAATATCCTTCAAGTTTCCCCACAGAAAGAAATCCGGGTATGTCAGATCCGGTGAACGTGCGGGCCATGGTATGGTGCTTCGACGACCAATGCACCTGTCATGAAATATGCTATTCACTACCGCTTCCACCACACCCGAGCTATGTGCGGGACATCCATCATGTTGGAAGTACATCGCCATTCTGTCATGCAGTGAATCGTCTTCCATCGGTAGAACATTTCGTAGAAAATCAGCATACATTGACCATCTAAATTGCCATCGATAAAATGGGGGCCAATTATCCTTCCTCCCATAATACCGCACCATACATTAACCCGCCAAAGTCGCTGATGTTCCACTTGTCGTAGCCATCGCGGATTTTCCGTTGCCAAATAGTGCATATTATGGTGGTTTACGTTACCGCTGTTGGTGAATGACGCTTCGTTGCGAAATAGAACGCGTGAAAAAAATCTGTCATCGTCCTGTAATTTCTCTTGTGCCCAGTGGCAGAACTGTACACGACGTTCAAAGTCGCCGCCATGCAATTCCTGGTGCATAGAAATATGGTACGGGTGTAATCGATGTTGATGTAGCGTTCTCAACACCGACGTTTCTGAGACTCCCGATTCTCGCGCAATTTTGTCTGCTACTGATGTGCGGATTAGCCGCGACAGCAACTAAAACACCTACTTGGGCATCATCATTTGTTGCAGGTCGTGGTTGACGTTTCACATGAGGCTGAACGCTTCCTATTTCCTTAAATAACGTAACTATCCGGCGAACGGTCCGGACACTTGGATGATGTCGTCCAGGATACCGAGCAGCATACGTAGCACACTCCCAGTGGGCATTTTGATCACAAAAGCCATGCATCAACACGATAGCGACCTTTTCCGCAATTGGTAAACGGTCGCTTTTAACACGGGTAATGTATCACGAAGCAAATACCGTCCGCACTGGCGGAATGGCACTTGATACCACGTATTTATACGTTTGTGACTAATACATCGCCATCCATCACAAAGCGAAAAAAGTGGTCCAACTAAAACATTCATATTTCTTTACGTACTGCACGACTATGTAATAAGAAATGGGTGTTCGTATTTTAAAAAACGCAGTTGATATCCGTTTGACCTATGGCAGCGCCATCTAGCGGGCCAACCATAGCGGAGTCTGGTTTCCGCCTTCAAGCTAGACGAGTTTTGTTCTTTGTAATTTTTTCGTTTGATGCTTATTTGGTGAGATATTTGGTCCGGTCACTATCAATGGACCACCCTGTATACATTTTTTTGTTAGTTTCTATGTTATTAAGGTGTAATCTAAGTAATCTGCTTATCACTGATTGGATAAAAGCTTTCTTTTGCTGCTCTGGGTGACAAGAGTTCATCTGCATCTACAGCTACATCGCACTCCGCAAGCATCCTAACGGCATGTGGCGGAGGGTACTCCTGATACCACTATCTGTTCCCCCCAACCCTGTTCCACTCACGAATTTCTCGAGGGAAGAATGATTGTCGGTAAGCTTCTGCATTAGCTCTAATTTCTCGAAGTTATTCGTCACGGTCTTTGGCGAGATGCAAATGGGAGTGATTAATATAATATCCTACACTTCCCGAAAAGTACACTCTGAAAATTTCGATATTAAGCCTCTCTTGTAACGTCTGTCACAGGAGTTTGTTACAGATCTGTGTATCGCTCTGGCGCCGAATAAACAACCCTATGACAAAATGCGTCGCTCTTAGTTCGATCTTCACTATCTCTTCTGTCTGTACTATCTGGTAGGGACTGATGAACAGCACATTTCCTTAAGATTCTTCATACATTTCCTACTATTTTTTTGTGTGTCTATTCCACTGGGTAGATGAGTTATGAGAAATAATGATATCAGTTGTGTGTATGTTTATGATATATAGCAAATGAACGACTTTAATTACATAAATCCGGAAAATTGTCGTACTTTTCTGATGTTCAGCAGAAAATTTAATATTGGGATGAAGTTCGTTCATCTTACGGGCTAACAGATCAACGTCATCTTTAGATAAAAAAAATGGCTCTGAGCATTATGCGACTTAACTTCTGAGGTCATCAGTCGCCTAGAACTTAGAACTAATTAAACCTAACTAACATAAGGACATGATAGTAGTAGAAATACATTTACTGGTACACAGAGATATTCTATTATGCTACGATTTATCAATTAACACGCGCACGTAAGCCGCTACGCATCTGGCCTCATTAATATTTCATCCTGTTTCAGGCGTATTATATGAAGGAAATAATAGCATCCCGGATGCCCTCCCGGAAGATGATACAATATTCTGGCAGCCGGGAAAACTTCAAGAAAATATCTCATTAATACTCGTTTCGTGTTGTTCGTGTACGGGGCAGCGCGCACACATTAAAATTTTAAGCAAAGGTCACACGGCCACGTTTTTCACCAGCCATATTACGGAGGTCAGTCACAACAGTAGCTGTTCGCGGATACCACTAACTTTAACTAACAGAAACTTTTCCTCTTGCTGTTAACCTATGAACGGGGCAATCCTTTCTGTTGGCCACGATCTGTAACAATACTCAATAGAATTTTATGACATAAAATGAATATGATATCCGAAAGGGAAAATAAGTTCAGAAATAATTCCATCTGCAAATGCTAGACGACAAATCAAGCGCCGGCCGGTGTGGCCGTGAGGTTCTAGGCGCTTCAGTTTGGAACTGCGGGACCGCTATGGTCGCAGGTCCGAATCCTACCTTGGGCATGGATGTGTGTGATGTCCTTAGGTTAGTTAGGTTTAAGTAGATCTAAGTTCTAGGGGACAGATGACCTCAGATGTTGAGTCCCATAGTGTTCAGAACGTTTTTGACAAATCAAGCAACGCCTCAAGCTAAATACGAAAGACTTCAATTCCTATGACATCACCTGAGCAAATGTCAACGGTTGTTGAAACTATATGCATAAGAGGACCTACGTACGATGTAATTTGTATTCATTCTACACGCAGCGGTGTTAGTATATTCCTGGGAAGCTAGGAATAGAAGTTAACAACAGTACAAACACAAGAATCCTTTAAGCACAGCATTATTAAACTGGCTTACATCGAACATTTACTTTGAGTATTTCCTTCTTTTGTTCAGTCTGTATTCGGCTGCACACTCTATATTATTGTTCCCCTCCGTCATTTCCTTTCCTTCACCTCTCACTTACTTGTTGGCCCATTCTCCTACATTTCCCGACCCTCATTATTTGAATTCCTCAGGTCTTCCTTCCTATTTTCCTCTCTTACTGTTATCTCCCTATTTCTCTCCATATTTTTCCCTCTCTTCGTCTTTCACACACTTCCTCATACTCTCTCTTCCTCTACGATTACCTTCTATATTCTTTCCATTAATCAGACTCTTCTTTTTCCCTTTCATCACGTTTCTTGCCCTTAGTTCCTCGATCTGTTCCCTTGCCAAAGGCTTTGTCATACTTACCCTTCCCAATGACTTCCTTTTTCCCCCATATTCATCATCTCATTCGTTCCTTCCTTCCTCTTTCCCTCTTCCTTGCTAACATCGCATCCTGTTTCCATTACTTCATTTTTCACACGCTCCCCCATTCCACTCTATCCATATTCTCTCTTTTCATCATCATCCCCGTCCCCTTCATGCCTACCTACCCTTACATTCTTCTGCTTCAGTTTATTAGATACCTATGTGTTATATAAATCATCTTCACGATAAACCTTGTGATGTGAAACGTGGCAACCGAAAAGAAACATAGACCAAATACTTTAAAAAGCTGAAAAAAATTAAGTGGCTACGTGCTGGCAATTTTCTACACGAATAATTAATTATATCTATTCAAGAATTTCTCTATGATGTGGAAGTTGTTCCGGCGAAACATCTTTAATCTACACTGCAGCTATGTGCCAAACATTTTATTTTCATGAGCAGATTTGCAAAGATATTTATAGCTGCACCTTTCACCATTTTCTGTGCCAAAGTTTGAATCTTTGAAAGGTTCTCAGATCAGTGTACTTCTAGTAAATACCTCTGTTATTCCAAACTCATATCGATTGTTGGTAGAAAATTTCGTAAGTGTGAGGCTGTAGTAACTATGCCCAGATGCTTAAAAGATGAATGAAATGAATGCAAGATGTACATGTGTGAATCCCACACACAATTCTAATTACTTTCTTTTGTGCATAGAGTGATTTTTGCCAGAATGTTATTCCAAAAGACTTCGGTGATTAAAGATAGGCAAAATATGTTCACATACTGCCTTTTATATTCCGAAAGTAGGCAGTAGTTATTATCGCAATAGCAGCCGATCGACACACTTTTTTTTCAATAAAGCTTAGAACTAGCCCAGTTGGGCAACATTTTGAAAAAACATAGTTTTTCTGTTCCTGTGTCTTTGGTCGGCACCACACGCTTGTATCAAGCTAATTGGTTCAAATGGCTCTGAGCACTATGGTAATTAACATCTGAGGTCATCAGTCCCCTAGAACTTATAACTACTTAAACCTAACTAACCTAAAGAAATCACACACATCCACGCCCAGGTAGGATTCGAACCTGCGACCGCAGCGGCCGCGCGGTTCCAGACTGTAGCGCCTAGAACCGCTTGGCCACCACGGCCGGCTCATCATAATTACCGATCACATCCACACAAACCGTCGTGTGATAAGCATGCTGGTCTTGCATGAGGATGTATAGCACACCCCGGCCGGCCCAAGCTAATTCTGCTTTCTGATTGAAATAAAATGGCAGAGCATTGACATAAGGCTGTATACCTCTTAATGAGTAATTAAGAAATTAAATTTGGTAAATAATTATGTGGAATACAGGAAATAAAATTTTTGTTGCCCCTGTAAGTCATTATACACGCTACCTTGGTTAGTGTTTTAGACTTTTAATGATACAAACTCCACAAAAGAACTAAAAGGTAGCCTTTTTCCGAGGTTTCCACCGTTATAACACAGAAGTATGAAATTTGTCTCCGAGGTGCCTACAGTCTTCCTCTGTAATGAAGATAAGGCATTGGGCCATGCAATGTCAGCCCCAGGGTAGGTGACGCTTCAATGAGCAAATGCTCGACACATGAGAAAAACAGGCCAGAGGACAAAAGTTCATGTCAGGTGGGTTAATGATGTCACAATGGCACCAAATTTCACCAAAATTCTGCCCGGTGCTACCGTAGTTGTGTCACACGATGGGGAGGTTGTCACAGACCGCCCCCTCTCCCCCTCCATTATATACGTGTCACCTCTTTACTTGACACCGTGGTGATCGAGTAAGAACCATAGCGCCCAGTGTCGAAATCACGCGGTTTTAGTATGGGTGCGTGAGGAAACATTTCAGACACACTACCGCTCAGAGCTGCCGCGAAAACTCCTTAGCAGATGGCAAAAAAGACCTGGGACCTGAATGTAATGACTCCTTTCGTTGCAGCATTCATTTACACAAACTTCGTAGTCAAAAACGACAGTTTGCACAGTGCGATTTACAACAGAACGACTTTCTTGACAACCTTTAACACTGCTAACACGCTCCAGATGATTGAACCCATTTGTAAGGACATCACAGAATTCAACTCCACTGAATATGATTGCACCTCATTGGAGTCTGCAGCACGACCGCAATTTTGGGTCTGGTACACAGACTGGAACCACTACGGATCGTTCAAAACCTCTTGACGAAATGTGAACGTGATTCTAAGCAGCAAAGTGTATTTCTGCTTTCCCAATCGTTCTGCTTTGTACGCCTTCTGTAGCGTGATGATCGGGTATGCGACATTGACATGTGCGTAAAGAAAACAGCAAAGGTTCTCCGTAAGTTCAGCAACACCATCTCTGCCACCCTTGCACCTCTGTTGACCACCTTAAAAATGTACCAGTACAGAGACCACCATTGATCGACTCCTAGGTTCCTGTGGGCACGCAACCCCCCGACATGTTTCAACTGAATGGCACTATGCTGTAGATGTAGATGCTGCTGTTTTAGCAACTGCTCTTCGTCATGAGGAATCTGAGTGATGATGAAGGGGTCGCCTACCTGCAGGCACCACGTAACCAGTCAAGGGTTATCCCGGTACACATACATGTTTAAAGTGCTCAACAAAGGTGCGCAGTGCCACCAATAGTGTTGCCAAACTGCGAGGGGGAGCCTTTGTAGCATCGCAATGGGGAAATCGCAGAGTTTCTATGAAGTTACTCTTTAATTTTGAGCAGTGTATTCTAGAGACAATGCCTTTATTGTTCCTATACGGTCATAATGATTCACAGCTAATCTATCGAATGTAGATAGAGAGAAAATAACCAATCTCCGTCGATTTAAACCCTGGCTCTTCATTGTGAAGCCACCTCATTCGCTTTCGGGCAGGATTTACGGGGAAGAGGGGGGTGGGGGGGGAGGGGGTGGAGCAGACATTTCTAGTGTGTTGCCACTGTACACAGTGTTTCTTTTTTTCCCGCTGCAGACAGCCCAGCGCGGCCCAGCCTGTCAGCTGTGCAGCTTGCGCAATCCGCACTGTTATGTATTTTAACGATCGTGTAAGGACGCCCAGAGCACAGCTGTTGGCATCGCTTGACACGAGTGAATGTCCCTTGTTTTTGGGCTCATTGGGACTCGAAATGTCCGAGTGTTCATTTCAAGAGGAACGATAAAAATTTCCACTCATGTTCCACCACCATCATTGCTCATAATTTGTTATCTTGCTTTTTCGAAACATCCGTTCGTTATGATCCAGAGATTAACAGAAGCAGTTCCCTTCAATAGCGTGTACCGCCACTGTCATCCAAAAAGAGTTACACTGAAATTTGTAAGTCATATGCTGATTAGCGGATATGAATGAAATTCAGTCTCTTTTGTACGTAACAGAAAAAATAATTTCCACTGAATACTGCCTGATTCAGTTAAGATGGACAGTTCGTTAGAACGGCGTGATATGGACAAACTCCTCAATATTATTAAATAAACGAAAACTATTCCAACTAAAAATACACATTTTCCTATGTTTCATAAAATTTTAATAATATTAACCTAAACTTGTAGAAAAATATGTTTCGTTTTGTAATTATTTACGATGTTTCATTAATAACCGACCGTGGGAAGGGTATGTAATGTAAATATAACTGAAAACGCAATCTGTGATCATGAAACTCAATACAGCAGGCCGCACATAAAGAGTCGTAGATACAAATCGTCTACGCCTTATTAACTGAAATAAATCCGTACTGAATTCTCTGAAGCGCGAAGTAAAATGAGTAGAAATTTTGACTGGATGAATTTCTGTTTTCAAATTTATATTCATAACAGTAACAGTCAAGCCTAAATAAAATGCTAGTATTTAAAGTTAAGACGTTGTGCTGGGTAGGATCTCACTGTTCTGTCGTACTCTTTTACCTTGTGCTAGGTACGAACTCAGCAATGCGGAGCTCCTTTGTGAGTGAAAAATGATCGACCCAAGTATAATTGCATACGCTTCCGCGGCCAGAGTCAATTGAGATGTAAGTTTTCTTGATCTCGTACCGCGTCATAACGTAAAAACCTACCGGAGGCCAGGAAGAAGACCACTGTTACCGTCGTCGAAACGTTCATTTCTCCTGTATGGTTTTTTACTTTAAGTGGTACATACTCAAAAAAATTTTGTATTAAAAAACATCAAGCAATCTGCATTTAATAATTGCTGAGATACTGGACCTAAATTGTACATTAACTAAATGGCAAGTAAATGGCTACTTTGAGCTGAAGACTCATTTACTAATTTGTTGCCAGTCTTACCCAACTATAGTTTCATGTGCACACCATGGACATAACTAAGGCAACTGTAAGCCCATCGGCAATACTTTAGTCATACACATAAGAAAATATGAACATGGATAAGCTACTGCGAACAGCATAGTGAACGCAGTATTGTAGCCAAGATAGACACTACACCTACACCCATCGCAGGAGTGCTAGTTTATATGCCACCTACCTCCGCAAATGCCCAAGAAATTGACGAAATATATAAAGCGATAAAAGGAATTATTCAGATAGTTAAGGTAGAGAGGTGGTAGAGAGTTTCAGGGAGAGCGTTAGGGAACGATTGAAAAGAATGGGGGAAAAATACAGTAGCAGGAGTATGGGTAGCTTTGAGAGATGAAATAGTGAAGGCAGCAGAGGATCAAGTAGGTAAAAAGACGAGGACTAGTAGAAATCCTTGGGTAACAGAAGATGTATTGAATTTAATTGACGAAAGGAGAAAATATAAAAATACAGTAAATGAAACAGGCAAAAAGGAATACAAATGTCTCAAAAATGAGATCGGCAGGAAGTGCAAAATGGCTAAGCAGGGATGGCTAGAGGACAAATGTAAGGATGTAGAGGCTTATCTCACTAGGGGTAAGATGGATACTGCCTACAGGAGAAAGGAGAACCATTTGTATGAATATCAAGAACTCAGATGGAAAACCAGATCTAAGCAAAGAAGGGAAAGCAGGAAAGTGGAAGGTGTGTATAGAGTGTCTATACAAGGGCGATGTACTTGACGGCAGTATTATGGAAATGTAAGAGGCCGTAGATGAGAATGACATGAGCGATATGATACTGCGTGAAGAATTTGACAGAGAACAGAAAAAGCTAAGTCGAAACAAAGCACCGGGAGTAGACAACATACCGTTTGGACTGCTGATTACCTTGGAAGAGCCAGCCTTGTCAAAACTCTTCCATCTGGTGAGCAAGATGTATGAGGCAGGTGAAATACCCTCAGACTTCAAGAACAATATAATAATACCAGTTCCAAACAAAACAGGTGCTGCCACGTGTGAAAATCACCGACTATCAGTTTACTAAGTCACGGATCCAAAATACTGACACGAATTCTGTACAGGCCAATGGAAAAACTGGTAGAAGCCGACCTCCAGGAAGATCAATTTGGATTCCAGAAAAATGTAGGAACACTCGAGGCAATGCTAACCCTACAACTTCTCATAGCAGATAGGTTTAGGAAAGGCAAACCTACGTTCATAGGATTTGTAGACACAGAGAAAGCTGTTGACAATGATGACTGGTATACCCCCTTTGAAATTGTGAAGGTGTCAGGGGTAATATACAGGGAGCGAAAGTCTATTTACAAATCAATACAGAAATCTGGACGTTATAAGAGTAAAATGGCAGGAAAGGGAAGTAATGGTTGAGAAGGAAGTGAGATAGTGTTTAACCTGTCTCCGGTGTTATTCAATTTGTACACTGAGCAAGCAGTAAAGAAAACAAAAGAAAAATTTGGAGTAGGAGTTGAAGTCCGTGGAGAAGAAATAAAAGCTCTGAGATTTGCCGATTGCATTGTATTTCTGTCAGAGACAGCAAAGGACTTGGAAGAGCAGCTGAACGGAATGGTCAGTGTCTTAAAAGGAGAATATAAGATGAACATTAACAAAAGCGAAACGAGGATAATGGAATGTAGTCGAATTATACCAGGTGATGCTGAGGGAATTAGATTAGTAAGTGAGACACTAAAAGTAGTAGATGAGTTTTGCTATTTGGGTAGCAAAATAACTGATGATGGCCGAAGTAGAGATGATACAAAATGTAGATTGTAACCATGTATGGAAGTGAAACATTGACGATAAACATTTTCGCAAGAAAAGAATAGAAACTTTTGAAACGAGATGCTACCGCAGAATGCTGAAGATTTGGTGGATAGATCATGTAACTAATGAGGTGGTAGTGAAAAGAATTGTGGAGAAGAGGAATTTATGGCACAAATTGACCAGGAGAAGGGTTCGCTTAATAGGGCACATTCTGAGGTATCAAGGGATCGCCAGGGAAGTGCGTAGGGTAAAAGTCGTAGCCGGAGATCAAGAGATGAATACAGCAAGCAGATTCAGAAGTATGTAGGTTCCAGTAGTTACTCGGAGATGAAGACGCTTGCACAGGACAGAGTTGCATGGAGAGTGGCATCAAACCATCCTTTGGATTGAAGAACACCACCACCACAATAACAATACGCCTAAAGAACAACCGAGTCGCTTTGAGATGCTTTGCAGGTGGTGTAGGTCTGTTACCAGCAGGTCACGTAACCGACGACCACTTAGTTAAATAATGGCAGTTACAACAACACATTTCCTTTCAAACAGCCACCCTGACTGACCCTGATAGCCGGCCGGTGTGGCCGTGTGGTTAAAGGCGCTTCAGTCTGGAACCGCGTGACCGCTACGGTCGCAGGTTCGAATCCTGCCTCGGGCATGGATGTGTGTGATGTCCTTAAGTTTAATTAGTTCTAAGTTCTAGGCGACTGATGACCTCAGAAGTTAAGTCGCATAGTGCTCAGAGTCATTTTTGACCCTGATATTTCGATGCTAGAGATGACATTACGTCTCTTTGTATATGAATTACCTGTGAAAGACATTTTCGACTCATTTTTGTTAAACTAAAAGAACTGATATTCCTTTCTTCTACCTCTTCTTCTTTTTCGAACTTTGGTGATATAAGGTTCTATCCTGCCAGTAACCTGCATTCCGTGTTAAAAAATAACACTGTTCGAATTGTTTCGTCTTTATTTTCGCAGCATAGTACGAAACTATGCCTTCCCGTTCTAATAAAGTTTGTTTCGTATAATTTTTGGCCTGCAAATTAGTTGGAAGTAGTTCGGTGGGGTGACGATCGCGCTCCTTAAGAGCATTATTGTATTCCAATTACAACATTTGTAAGTCGAACTAGCAGCCTACATTTCAAACAAAACCAGAATGTGATTATTATTATTTTTGTGAGGTGCCGGGGCTAGCAGTGTATTTAACACTAAATTCTCCTCGAATCTTCATATGGAAATGATGCTCTAAGCCCCCCCTTTTATAACTCCTACTTTTGCTGTTGCACATGGATTAAGAAGAAATTGCGAACTGACTGTAATCGACCTGGCAAGTGGAGTAGAAAAGAGTTTGGCACCTGCAATAATTTAATTTGATAGACATTAATTAAATAAGGGAAAGTTTCAGTAACATAGTGAGAAATGAAAAGGTTGCTCTACCGATTAACCGAATGAAAGTTCTGTCCAAAATAACAATTTGATTTATTATGACTAAACTCAAAATCATAAACAAAACACATGAAACATTTACAATACCTCAAACTGGATCAAATTGGATACTCAAATAAATGCTGTGAAGGTGAAGTTGTCCATAAACTAGATTGTGACATCTATGACAAAGTGGTATGTGGAGCCAATTCCTTGCAACTCAAATCATAAGAGAAACACCCAGCCAACTCAACATTAATTGCTGCTATGGTAGTGATAACTCAGAAAATGAACACCCAAGACAGAACAAAGTTAGAATATACGAACAGGCGCGCTCTGCTGAGCTCTGATTATCACAGTGCAAATTCCCTAATCTGCCGGTGCTGCGGACATACATTACCAAGCTGTCTTTTTAACTGCAAGGACATGATCTGGCGTACCGGAAGCGACGGCTGGCTGCTTCGACGTCCCGTCGTGGTGATGAGAATGTCGCGAGTATAGCCCGAAACAAATTGTCCTGGTCTGGTTGTTCCAGACTAAAGACTTTCCATCAATACAAATGCGCCTCTGAGGGAGACGAAGAAGGCTCGCCACACAATCACTGACGGTACAGTGATTGATTTTAACAAGCGAAGTCACACAGTAACTCCGATACAGTCAACTTTAGCCAAAACTGCCCAAGACAGACAACATAGCTCGCTTGTACGCAGAACGCTCAGTTGCCAACTATACTCGGAAAGTTACGTTGAAGTCGAAACTTCAGCAGCTTCGTTAAACAGTTACAATCAAATAAAAGTATATTAGACAGCCAACGGAAGGCAGGCTGTCCACAGCAGCGAGAGCTTGGTCTTGTAACCTACTCCGACCGAAAGGCGAGAACCGACTCTCACAAGAGCACCCGTACAAACCGAACACAAAACATTCCAGCCCCCATGACAGTGGCCGTGGTTAAACGTTCCATCAGCAACTCGAAAACCGGCGGAAAATTCCACTCTATTGCACTACAATTCCACCAATGGAGATTCTTGGCGTCAATTTCTGCGCCGATTTTGCTACGTCGCGGAGCTATGCCCTGAGCAAGCCAATCACAGTTACGACTTCGAAGAAAACGCTGGGATTTGCCCGCTAAGACTGCCTGGGGACACAAGTCATTCCCACGCCTCGATGGTAGCCCGCCAGAAAGAGTTTTCGCTAAGTTTCTGCGAAATAACGGAATCTCTAGCCCAGCCGCTCCTTCAGGCCCCTGCGGGCGTGTCTCCGCTGCTATTATGACAATGTCGGCGTCTGGAAAGCATTCACTCGACTCCCTCACACCCATCGGCTTAACCATTTCAAGATCAGCGGAGCCTGCCTGTCACCGGACCACCCGGGTGACGAGAGACGCTGCATGGGAAGTCCGCGTGTGAAGGAATAGCAACTTTTCACCACTTGCAGTTAGAGAGGAAAATCGAATTAGTCAGAGTGAGATAGAAATATGAGAGGCGGCTTCTGCCACCTCTCATTATGCAGAACTAACTCTTTGGATTAACGATTAAGGATAACACGGTTTTTCACCACCTAGCTCGCTGCATTCAAATGACGACTGCTTGGTATGAAGCTAATTCTTGCGTGAGAATGAAAGTAAACTAATACGAGTAATAATAATTTTCTGACGTGAGGAAGTACTAGTGAAGCTAATACCTTCTTGCCAATTTATGATTTCTTGATTGCAGTGTAATGTACCCTTCCTTCGAAAGTATTTTACTTTGATAAACAAATTTAGGCGGGGGCATTAGATAAGTAATGACAAGGAGGGCATGTATGCCAGTATGGTACCACTCCGATGGACGACGCGGAGCCAACGTCTTGCTGCATCAGTAAACTCCCCATCATCCATGTACTGCTTCGCGTACAGTGAATCTTTCATTGGGCCAAACAGGTGGAAGTCTGAAGGTGCGAGATCTGGGCTGTAGGCTGGATGAGGAAGAACAGACAAATAAAGTTTTGTGAGCTCCTCTTGACTGCTCACACTTTTGAGTGAGGTCTTGGATTATCTTGGAGAAGGAGAAATTCGTTTGCATTTTTCTGGTGACAAACACGCTGAAATCGTTCCCTCATTGTCCTGAGACTAGCACAGTACATTTCAGAACTGATGGTGGCGTCACGAGGGAGGACATGAAACAGAATAGCCCCTTCAGAACCACAGTCGACCGTCGCCTTGACTTTAACGCCTGATAGTGTGGCTTCGAACTTTATCTGCGGAGGAGAGGTGGTGTGGCGCCACTCCATTGACTACCGTTTTGTTTCTGGTTCGGGCGGGTGAACACATGTTTCATTGCCTGTTACGATGTTCGACATCCTCGTAACCTGTAAGCAATTCTGCAAAGATGTTCGTTTATTGTTCTTTATTATCTTGTGTCAGGCAGCGAGGAACTCAGCGGACACACTCCTTTAAGTACCAAATTGTTCAAATGGCTCTGAGCACTATGGACTTAACATCTGAGGTCATCAGTCCCCTAGACTTAGAACTACTTAAACGTAACTAACCTAAGGGCAACACATACATCCATGCCCAAGGCAGGATTCGAACCTGCGACCATAGCAGCGGTGCGGTTTCGGACTGAAGTGCCTAGAACCGCTCGGCCATAACGGCCAGCTCTTTAAGTAACCCAGCTGATGGATGTGAGCCGGCCGCGTTGGATTTGATGGTCGAGCGGCTGCTCATAAGCCACACATCACAGCAGTAAAAGCCAAACGACGCCTCGCTTGGTGTGAGGAGCGTAAGCATTGGACAATTGAACAATGGAAAAACGTTGTGTGGAGTGACGAATCACGGTATACAATGTAGTGATCCGATGGCAAGTTGTGGGTATGGCGAATGCCCGGTGAACGTCATCTGCCAGCGTGTGTGTAGTGTCAACAGTAATATTCGGAGGCGGTGGTGTTATGGTGTAGTCGTGTTTTTCATGGAGGGGGCTTGCACTCCTTGTTGTTTTGCGTGGCACTATCACAGAACAGGCCAACATTGATGTTTTAAGGATCTTCTTGCTCCCCACTGTTGAAAAGCAATTCGGGGATGGCGACTGCATGTTTCAACACGGTCAAGCACCTGTTCATAATGCATGGCCTTTGTCGGAGTGGTTACTCGACAATAACATCTCTGTAATGGACTGGCCGAGCGGTCTCAGGCGCTGCAGTCATGGAATGTGCGGCTAATCTCGGCGGAGGTTCGAGTCCTCCCTCAGGCATGGGTGGGTGTGTTTGTCTTTACGATAATTTAGGTTAAGTAGTGTGTAAGCTTAGGGACTGATGACCTTAGCAGTTAAGTCCCATAAGATTTCTCACACAGTTGAACATTTTTTTGGACTGGCCTGCACAGAGTCCTGATCTGAATCCTATAGAACACCTTCGGGATGTTCTGGAACGCCTACTTCGTACCAGGCGTCACCGACCAACATCGATACCTCTCCTCAGAGCAGCGTTCTCTTTAGAATGGACTGCCGTTCCCAAAGAAACCTTCCAGCACCTGATTGAACGTATGCCTGCGGGAGTGGAAGCTGTCATCAAGGCTAAGAGTGGGCCAACACCAACTTTCATCAAGGCTAAGGGTGGGCCAATATCATACTGAATTCCAGTATTACCGATGGAAGGCGACACGAACTTGTAAGTCATTTTCTGCCAGGTGTCCGGATACTTTTGATCACATATACCTAGCAACCAACCGTTGGATCCCTGATAGACAGAATCGGTTAATTTATTGCGTTGCAAACAGCGGCAAACAAGCTGTTAAGTAGGTGGTCATAATGTTTTGGCTCATCAGTGTAGTTGCGCCTTTAAATACGACCATCCCAGTGCCACACCGCTCCGCGACGAAAGTTCACAAAATAGGTCTACCTTTGACGCCAGACTCATCACGTACTGTGACTCGAGATTCCGCAATCCGTGCACTGTTGGCACACCTGCATCAAACTGGGTGACAGTAGCGCTCGTAGTTCGCCTCACACACCGCATGACGTCTTATGGTCTCATGCCAGCAACGACTTTCAAGTATTAGCCCAGCTGTTTTCTCCTGAACAGTACGAATTTAAACAGAATGGCACCAGCTCGAGTAGAGGTTGCTGTCTCCTATTGTTCGATACCGGTTGGATACCTCGACACCCAGCTACGTTATTTCACGCCTAAATATTGAATAACGATCTATTTTGCTGCACTACCGTCCCGAGCCGCAGGCTATCATCGTGACTGCCTTCCGTCCTCCGTTCCCTCGTCTCTTCCCGCAGTCAACAGTAACAGTACCTTCACGATGTACAGTACGTATCACGGGCGGGCTGGCACGTGCAGTGCATTCCAACAGAAGATCTGACTTAGCACATGCTTACGCAGACGTGTTCCTAAGATCTTAATCACATTTCAATTTTAAAACTGGATAGCCGCTTACTATGTGGACGAGCGCCTAATGGCTGAGATATGCGCTAACAACATCGTGTACACGGCACCAGACAGCAGCGATGTTACAAGCTGGAATAATATCCCCTGAAGGAATGCACGTAACTACTTTTAAGCACGAACTTCATGTATCTTACGAACAACACGCTGTGTAATATGAATGCTCCAACCCAATTACAAATCTATTCATATAGTGACAGTGCCGGTACCGACATTGACACCCGTACATAACGCCAACCACTTTCGTGAAAGAGCACATCGTGTATCCCCATAGCTAAGAATAACTTGCTATTAGTTATCAACTCTTCATCTACATCTACATGATTACTCTCCCAGTCATACCTGCCTGTCAAGGGCGCATGGAACCACTTTTCACTATTTCTCTACTATTCCACTCTCTAACAGTGCACGGGAAAAACAAACGCTTGAAACTTCTAGTACGAACTCTGATTTCGCTTATTATATTACGACGATCATTTCTCCACGTCTAAGTGAGGGTCAACAAAATGTTTTCGTTTTCAGGGCACGGAGCTAGAGATTGAAATTTCGTGAAAACATCTCACCGCAACGAAAAACGCGTTTGTTTCAGTGATCGCCACCCCAATTCGTATATAATTTCCTTGACACACGCTCACATATTTCCCGATTACACAAAAAGATTTGCCTTTCTTTGAAGTTTTTCGAGGTCTTTCGTCAGTCCTACTGGTAAGGATCCCATACTGCAAAGCAGTATTATAGCAGAGGCCGACAAGCATAGTGCAGGCTCTCTCTTTATTGGATTTATTGCATCTGTCAATATAACGCAGTCTTTGGTTCACCTTCCTCACAGCATTATCTACGTGCCTGTTTTAATTTAAGTTGCTTTTCAGTTCAATATGAAATCCGGTGAACTGTACTGAACGCTGTCCAGAAGTCAGGGAACATGACCTCTACCACTTTCTGTGTTTATGGAATGCATGGTGATTTTCTCTCTCCAGAAAGGGAAGGGCAAAATACGTGTTTCAAAAGTATACAGCCAACTAAAGCTACCAATATAGGTAGACACCGAACGAAATGCGTACCGTATTCGCATTCCAACGTCGTGACTGTTTTGTACAAAAGCAGAAGGGCAGATCGCTGCCGCAACACAGTAGGTCCGCAGTGCTAACATACTGATGTACAGATACTGGGCTACTGTTAGCTGCTAGCCACTGCAGTGCAGACAGGCCGTCAGACAGCTGTGCTAGGAAGAGCCGCACTACGGATCGGAAGCCTCGCCTTTCAATCCATACTCAGTCAGTTGCAGGATGTCTCTGCCACTTCGCATTTATTTGAACTCCGTAATGTTTGTGTAGTGGTAGTTATAAACTGTAGCTTAATACCACTTCTTCTTTAGTCAGAGAAGTATGTATAACACTAGTGGAGATCTGAATAACAACGTATTGGTACACCTTGTATATCGATTACAGCAGTGAAAATATTATTATTTGCTTACAAAACTCACGTAGACCGCAAGCATATAGTGGTATTCCAACAGAATGGACGGTAACCTCGAAGAGAGGGGGCAAGCTCGTCAGCAATTATCTGAATCTCCTTGTGCAAAACCTTTACTAATTTTTACACACTACATGACACTCATTTTGCAAACTATGTAATGTTTGTGCTAGTGATTTCTCTGCCTCCGACCTGCATACAGAACTAAAATCTTACACGTTTTGGCAAACGAATGATCGTTATGGTAATTCCACATTTCTTTAAACTTCTCAAATTACCTTCCAGCTTCTTGGTGCATACTGTTTGTTTCCAAAATGACTAACACTAACAAGGAGTTATAAATCGAACCTTAATACCGTCTTAGTTAGTCCAGGTAGTGTATATCCCGGCATTTTATAACTTCGGTAACATGTCCATGTTAGGTCGTTTTTATTTATAAATATTCAGCTACGGTATTCCGGTGCTGTGTATAGTAGCATGTGCATGTAGGCTAGTGTTTTTATCCTATTATTTCGGATATATTTTTGTTGAGTTGGATGCTTTGCTTCAGTTACACGAACTACACACCACTAAGACGTATGCAGGAGTTCGCATGATCACTACACAGTGCCACATCAGCGGGCACACTACGCTGAGCGGCGATGTTTAGCGTATCCCCCAATCAACAGCAGCCACCGTCTAAGTAGTCAACCTTCTCTGAACAAGCGGCTCTGTGCTGGGCGCCTAGACTGACGTTAGGAGCGACTGCACTACTGCAGCAAAAACCTCCGAGCGCTGGACATCGGGCGGAATGCATAGCTACAACTAAACATTAGAAAGCGGCGCTCTTTGTGGTGCTCTAAGTTTAAATCTAAGTCGCTGCTTCCCTTTATAAAACCGATACATTTCTGAAACGGCTTTACACTTACCCACGATCCAGTTACCAAACTTGATAGTAACCTAGTGTGCTTGAAGGAGCGCGATGTAACAATTTTGGAGGCTACTTTCAACAATACACACAGCAAAGCAGATGCCTCTAACCAACACTGTTCATAGTGCCCAAACATTCCACTGACTGACGTACTGTCACGATTAGAATGCTATCCACTATCAATAATAACAGCGATTGTCGTAGAATAAAATCTCGAGCGGGTGAACACTGCATATAACCATTACATTAGGTTGAAAAAATCATAAGGTGTGGTCTGAAACCAAAATGCAAATGGCTTTCCGTAAGCAGTGTACACAACGAGTATGAACCGTTTTAAGTAAATCGCATAGAGAACGTTGTGTTATCAGTTTTTAAGTATTTGTCCTGTATTGGAATCCATACCAAGAAAATATGATAAGAAACATCGAATTCAGAGACGTGCCGCAAAGATATTAACAGGTCGAAATAAATGAACCAGTTGAAGTTGCAAGAGAAATGTTCGTGGAACTTAAATTAGATTATCTTTGAGCACATTCTACAAATGCACCAAGAAGGAATTATTGGAATGGAACGAAAATAAGGAGATGTGATGTACACCACTACGAAAGCAGTAATTCGGCTTGGCTTGATCGACACAGTTGTTGGATCCCATCCTCAGTGATATCGTGAAACATATGTCCAATTAGCGATTTATATCGTCAGAATCCCGAGTTGGGTAGAGAGCCCTGCCCATAATGTTCCAAATGTTCTCAAACGTGGCGAGATCCGGCGACCTTGCTGGCCAAGGTATGGTTTGGCAAACACGGAGACAAGCAGTAGAAACTCTCGCCTTGCGCGGACGGGCATTATCTTGCTGAAATCAAAGCCCAGGGTGGCTTGCCATGAAGTACAATAAAACGGAGTGTAGAATACCGTTGAGGAACGGTTGTGCTGTAAGCGCAGAGCATGACAACCAAAGGGTCATGCTATCGAAAGGAGCGGCACCCCAAACTACTACTGCTGGTTCTCAGGCCGTATGGCAGCCGGCAATCAGCTTGATACCCTCCGCAGTCTGGGGTGTCTCCAGATATGTCTTTGCGGATCACTAGGGCTCAGTTCGAAGTGGAACTCATCACTGAAGACAGTTATACTCCAGACAATGAGCTTCCAGGCCGATGAAGTGTCTGGAGACACCCTGGACAGCGGTGTGATACCAACTTGACTGTCACCAGCCATGCAGCCCGACAGCCAGGAGCGGTAGTCTGGGATTCATATTTTCATATGTTAATATGTGTGTGAAATCTTATGGGACTTAACTGCTTAGGTCATCAGTCCCCAAGCTTACACACTACTTAATCCAAACTATCCTAACGACCAACACACACACCCATGCCCGAGGGAGGACCCGAACCTCCGCCGGGACCAGCCGCACAGTCCATGACTGCAGAGCCTAAGACGGGTCGGCTTATCCCGCGCGGCAGTATGGGATTCCATTACTTTTTATAGCAGGACTCTTTCATTGTCATTCGCGGAACCCTTATGGCACAGCGTTTGCGTACGTCGATAGTTTCTACTGCTTGTCTCTGTGCTTGCCAAACCCTAAAGCTACGCGGTCTGGGGAGCCTTGTCACGGTCCGCGCGGCTCCCCCGTCGGAGGTTCGAGTCTTCCCTCGGGAATGGGTGTGTGTGTTGTCCTTAGCATAAGTTAAAGTTAGATTAAGTAGTGTGTAGGCTTAGGGACCGATGACCTCAGGACCACACCAGCTTGGCCCCATAAGACCTTACCACGAATTTCCAAAAATTTTCCAAACCCTACCTTGGCCAGCTAGGTCGCCGGATCTCACCCCAGTTGAGAACGTTTGTAGCATTATGGGAAGGGCCTCTACCCAGCTCGGGATTCTAACTATCTAACGCGTCAATTGGACAGAATTTTCCATGCTGTTCTTCAGGATGACATCCAATAACTCTGTCAATCAATGCCAAACCAAACAACCGCTTGCATAAGGGCCAGAGGCGGACCCACCAGTTGCTCAATTTGTAAAGCTCTTTCTCTTGAATAAATCGTCCAATTTTACTGAAATTGTCATCATTTGTTCGTTTGTACGTCACATCGACGTAGTTCTCGCGAAACAATGTTCTGTCAAAGGACAGAAACATCAGGATGGAAGAAAGGCCCCACCAGTAAAAATAACTCGGTTCACCTGAAACGAAAGTGCTCGTATGTAGTATTGTGTATACATACAGCAAATTTTATGAAATTTTATAGTTTTTCTTCTGTAACTGCAACGATATCGTTTAGTGTTACATAGACAGCTCGTGAAACGGGCTATTATCAATATGTATATGCGTAGTCGTGAAACAAACATCCAAGAGATGAATTTTCTGATATAGCTTTCTAAAGTTTCATCCGTCAGACGCCATAGTAGACAGTTCCTCTCGAGCGTAATTTCCGATTACATGATAGGCCCCGGCATTGTTGTACAGCTGTTATTCTGTCTATTGTAACAGAGATATTTTTATTAATTTTTGCTGCAACAGAGACTATTTTCTGTAGCATTTTGATATACAGGATCGCTAAATGTCATGTAGTCGTCAAAGTTGCGACTGTTTCAGTTAGCACTTTCAACAGAATGTGACAAAGGTTTCGTGCTACAAGATAAACTTAATACCCCAGTGTGACATCGAAGAGTAGTTGAATGTAGATCTGGAAGCAGGACTACCATCAATTCCTAACTATGCAAATTTGTGTTCTTACCTTTCCACATGCTATTTCGTCCAAATGTTATTTATTTTCCACTGTATGACAGCTTAAGTCAGTCATCGAGACGTACATCGTCACGGTATACGTATGGTCGTGGAACCAAAGGTCTAAAAGAGAAATGCTAGAATTGAAAAAGTGCACGAGACGGTTGTAGTCCTACCACACTACAGTTGAAGCTGTACATAAGATGAACCATGAGCTACTGCTATAATCCAGACAGCTGTTCCATCCGAACACTATTTCAACTTCAGTCAGTTCCACATTAAATGGTACGATCACGGGAGTTCTAGATGCTTCCTTTCCAGTTTTTACCCAGAACCCCACATGGTATTACATTGTTGTTCCCACGCAGATGAAACTGAGTTTCCAAATGGCTCTGAGCACTATGCGACTTAACTTCTGAGGTCATCAGTCGCCTAGAACTTAGAACTAATTAAACTTAACTTAACCTAAGGACATCACACACATCCATGCCCGAGGCAGGATTCGAACCTGCGACCGGAGCGGTCGCTCGGCTCCAGACTGTAGCGCCTAGAATCGCACGGCCACTCCGGCCGGCCTGAGTTTCCATCTCGACGTTGTCTCCCACAGAGATGAACTTGGAGAATGTACTGCGTAGATACCTGTTAAATGCATCACACATTTTTCTTACGATGCACAATCCTTTCTTTACTATTTTCATGAAATTCCACTTGGTCAAAGATTTTAACCACGGCAAGTCCGCCAGAAAACGGTACTGTGACGCCATATGCACATTAAAATTTCTTGCTAGGGAGCATACCATTCCGGTGTGCTTCTTTTATCAGTGTCAATGACAAGTCGGACGCACTTCTGTAGCAGTACCCGTAAATCAAAGCGTTCGTCAGTTGGACTCATCTTTCCACCAAGACGTTTTGAGCTGTTAACAACTTCACAGCGGGTATGAACAAATGAACGATAGAATGTGTGTCTGGGTTGAAGTGAGGTGGTGCACTCTCAAAAACGACAATATCAGGCCTCCGCTGCGTAATAGGTGCAAAAGCATAAGACTGCACCTAGAGAGGAATCTTACAACCCATAATGTTGGCATGCTGATCGATTTAGCACAGTTTGCTTGAGATGAAACATGGCAGATCAACTAAGGCAATGTCAATGGCAGTTCAATAGTTCATACATTTTCCACTCCTCTCTCTATGTTAGAAACAAACTTAGCATTTCATGCATTTATAGCTTTTGTTTCACTTCACAGTTCATTAATAGAAAAAATTATTAGATATGTTTGGACTATAGTTGCTCAGAAATTAAAGTGCGTATACATCCAACATGCAAGACGTCTTTGACAAGAGGCTTCCCTCTTCACACGAACACCTGCGTATTTGTTGGCGGATTAACCTACATTCACATCATACTACACATATCAGCGATGACAACCGTTTTTTTTTTTTTTTTTTTTTTTTTTTTTTTTTTGCGACATCGCTTGTAGCGCCTCTGCGCGGCCCATGATTATATTGGTTGAACGATAGATGATTGGAGAAGCGAGACCTGGTCAGATCAGTCATGATTTCAGTTGGTAAAAGTTGATGGTAGGCTTCCTGTGTGGCACAGACCCCACGAATCAATGGACTCAGGTTGCAACAAGACACTGTGCAAACTGGTAGTGGCTCCGTAATGGTGTGGACTGAGCTCACATGGAAAATACTGGTACTTCCGTATTGATAACTGACTGTAAATGGTTATGTTCTGCTACTTTAAACCATTTGCAGACATTCATGGACTTCGTTTTCGCAAACAACGATGGAATTTTTATGGATGACAAGGCACCATATCACCGGACCACAGAATATTCTGCACAGTTCTAGCGAATGATTTAGCCACACAGATCGCCGATCGCGAATCCTACTGAACATTTGTGGGACATAATCAAGAGGTCAGTTGGTGCACAAAATTCTGCAGAGGCAACAAAAAAATGGTTCAAATGGCTCTGAGCACTATGGGACTTAACATCTTAGGTCATCAGTCCCTGGAACTTAGAACTACTTAAACCTAACTAACCTAAGGACATCACACACATTCATGGCCGAGGCAGGATTCGAACCTGCGACCGTAGCAGTCCCGCGGTTGCGGACTGCAGCGCCTAGAACCGCTCCGTCACCGCGGCCGGCCACAGAGGCAACACTTTCGCAGTTATGGACGGTTATAGAGGCTGTATGGCTCAATATTTCTGCAGGGAATTTTAGTGAGTAGTTGAGTTCCCGCCACGTCGAGTTGCTGTACTATGCCATGCAAAAGGAGGTCCGACGCACTATTTTTGGGCATTTCAAGACTTTTGTCACCTCAGTTTAAGAATGACGAGACGTAGACATCGTACAGACCTTATAAAATGTCGTGATATATATTATCACAACTAACGGATATGATATTAAGCTGCGATTTATAAGTACACTGTTTGACTCTACACAAATGTAAACAGATCTGAAACAAATGGAATGTGAAATTTCAATCCTGCGGCTGGCTAAGTAGAGATCAAAACAGAAACCTCCTGATTCATTGTACAGCTCCTTCTATCACAGATACTGTCTGATGATGCTTTCTACGCTGCTGTGGCTAGGAGATGACGTTCTCTGAATCTTCTGACTGGCTTGATGTGACCCGCCACGAATTCGTCTTCTGTGCCAAACTTTCCATCTCAGAGTAGCAATTGCAACCTACGTCGTCAGTTATCTTTTGGATGTCTACCTCTATGGTTGTTATCCTCTACAGCTCCCTCCACAAGAATTCAAGCTAATAAGAGCCCAGTACCTATGCGATCGCTATGCTACAGTCACTGACCTTTGACCATTCAACTTTTGCGAAATGACAATCATGGCATTGTACTGCAGATATGGTGCGTGAATCTGTTGGTGTCTAGATCGCCAGTGTCAGCCGGTGTGCAATTTTATACACGTCTTACGCCATTACTGGAGACAGAATATCAGCATGCATTCCATAAACATTGATTATGGACAATTGAGGTCGCTCTATTCGTCCACGAATCCCAGAAGGTAGTCGGTACTGTCTTCCCCGACTTCTGATTAGTGTTCAGTACAGCTCTGAGATGCCAACACATACAAAAATACAGAATATCACGTTACATTTGTGATTGACCTGAAGGATGCTGAAAATTTTGTGTGAGGGCAAACCAAAGACAGAACACTTCGAAGACGCAACAAAGACTGCCTACATTACACTTATCTGTCCTCTGCTAGAGTACTGCTGTGCGTTATGGGATGCTCACCAGATAAGATTGACGGATGTCATCGCAGTGCTCAGAGAGGGGCAGCTAGTTTAGTATTATCGCGAAACAGAGGAGACAGCGCCACGGTTATGATACGTGAGTTGGGGTGGCAATCATTAAAACGAAGGCGTTTATCGTTGCTGCGAGATCTTTGCATGAAATTCCAATCTCCAACATTTTCCTCTGACTGCGAAAATATTTTGTTGACGCCTACCACGCACGGATAAATGAACATCGTAATAAAATGCGAGAAATCGGAGCTTACACGAGAAGATTTAAGTGCTGATTTTTCCTGTGCGCCGTTCGCGAATGGAACGGTACAGAGACGGTGTGAAGTGGTTCGATGAACCCTCTGCGAAGTGCGTAAGTATGAATGGCACAGCAGTGATGTAGACGTAGCTGTAGATGAAGATTCGTAGTAAATAGCATGTTGTTCTTAACGGTGGGAAAACTCGCTGTGTTTGTTCACAATCCTGGATGGCGTTAGATACATGAGTGTGTGACGATAACATATTCGATACAGCTCGGCGATGTAGCCATATAAATAAAATACGGAAAATCAAGCTAGATTTCTGACTGGGATGGAGAGTTCCTAGAAAACACCGTGTTGTTCTTAATATAGAGGAACGTTCGTGCTTAGTTACACGCAGTCCTTCAGGGAATACGATTATAGCTTCATAGGTACTCTCTAGTGCGGTGTGCACGATGGGGTGCTATCAGGTGTCCTCTGGTTGAAGGCACTGAATCACACAGTACGTTCGAGATACACACTGGGAGGGTGATAAAAGTAGTGAGATACCTCCTATAGCGTGTCGGACCTCCTTATGCCCCTCCCCTACAGAAAAATTGAACCAGGCTGCATCCACAGTCGTCCATAATTTTGAAAGTGTCGCCGGTGCAGGATTTTGCGTACTAACTGACCTCTCGACTGTGCCCCATAAACGTTCAATGGGATTTATGTCGGGCGACCTCGAAGGCCAAGTCGTTCTTTCGAATTATTCAAAATGTTCTTCAAACAAGTTACGAACAATTGTAGCCCGGTGTCATAGCACATTGCTCTCCATAAAAATTCTGCTGTTGTTTTAGGTAGTGGAAATCCATGATCGGTTGCAAATTGTCTCCATGTAGCCGAACACAATAATTTTCAGTCAGTGATTTGTTCAGGTGGACTGGAGGACCTAGTCCATTCCATATAAACACACGCCACACCATCATAGAGCCGCCACCTTCTTGCACAGTGCCTTGCAGACAACTTGGCTCCGTAACTTCGTGGGGTCTCCACTACATTCGAATACTACCATCAACTCTTGGCAACAGCGAGAAGCACAGCAGGCGATATCGTGTTATCAGCAAAGGCACTCGTGTCCCTTGTCTGCTGCCATAGCCCATTAATGCAAAATTTCGCCTCACCGTCTCAACGGATACGTCCGTCGTACGTCCCACATTCATTTGTGCGGTTATTTCACGCAGTGGTGCTTGTCTGTTAGCACTGACAACTCTACGAAAACGCCGCTGATCTCGGTCGCTAAGGCCGTCGGCCACCGCGTTATCCTTTGTGAGAGGTAATGCCTAAAATTTGGTACTATTGATACTGTGGATCTCGGAATATTGAATTCTCTAACAACCTCCAAAATGGAATGTCCCATGCGTCCAGCTTCAACCACCATTCTGCCTTCAAGATCTCTTCCAGGGCTGAGTTGCGTTCATCTGGGGACAGTGTTTTTTTTTTTTTGCAGTTATGTCAGCTAGCCGTATCTCCGCCGCCTGTGCCATGAGTAATTAATATCTCAGAAGGAAACCAACAAAGGAGCACTACCACAACTTCGTGAAAGAAGCCATTGAGAACTTTTGAAAGCATAAAAAGGATGTTTAAGTTTAAAAACAAGCAAAGCCTCGCAGTATTTAATCGATAGGCTCACGATGACTCTAGCGCCGTGAATTAATTGTCTGTTACGTGCTCCTACGTTAGTACAGTCTTTTGCCCAATTCAGTACTGTGATTGATCCCTGATTCTTAGCAGTTACCTCCAGCTATGAACTGTCCCTGAGCATCATAGTCAGAAGCTAAAATCCATTATATGTATATGCAAAAGAAACTGGTTTAGACATACGTATTCCAATACATATATATGTAAACAGGCAGAATATGAAGCCACGGTCGGCAAAGCCTATGTAAATGAAATGGAAATGGCGTAATTTGTTGGGAGGCCCCTTGCGGGGCACGTCCGACCACCTTGGTGCAGGTCTTATTACATTCGACGCCACATTAGGCGACCTGGGCAACGCCTATACAGGGTGATTCACGAAGATATGCAAATATTTTAATGTGTTATTCTACAAGTAAAACTAAAGAAAAAAGCTCATATAAACATACGTCCACAAATGTTAGCAACTTCGCTAATATGAAGCCATCGCCATCTCAAAACTGTAATAGGTTAAAGTGCAGCAGGATTCCCATTTATTTTTTTGTTATTGGTCAGTTGAATTTAATAAAACTTGTCCCAGACGTCTACCTCCAGTAGTTTTTCAGAACATCCAGAGAAGCAAAGATTATTATACAAGTGAATTTGGTTACTTTACATTAAGAATGCAGAAACGTTTATGTCACTGTTAACAACCATCAGTGAGTTGTTTCAGTCGTTTCCTAATCTTGAAACGAGTTCGTTGTTCAGTGAAAGAACATAACAACAGTGTATTTAAGTGAAACCACATAGTAACTGTTGTAGTTTGTAGATTATTTATGAAATAGGGATGCCTTTCAAATTTACAGCAGAGGAATAGCCTAGATTGTGTTTATTTATGGCAAATATGATGGTAATGCTACGGCTGCAGTTAACGAACATCGCATACGTTATCCAACTCGGAGTATCCCGAATGCACGATCCATTAGTGGATTATTTCGAATGTTACGGGAGACAGGTTATCTACCTAGCGTTCATGATCAGTACGAGCGCTCGATACGTGAAGACGATGATGACTACATTATGGATGCTATTCAACGTAGCCCAGGTACCAGTACACGACGTATCTCTCAACGATTAGGCGTTTCACAATCTAAGTTATGGCATACGCTGAAGTACAATAAGCTGTATCCTTACCATAAAAAAGTGTATCATTTACATCCGGGAGATCCTGACCTTTGCGTGGAGTTATGCAGCTGGTTAAATACTAATCGGCAGTTACACAAATACGTTTTATTTACTGATGAGGCACACTTTACCCGAGATGGTATAAACAATTTACATAACGAGCGTGTCAACGTAATTTCCAGCAGCGAAAAATGGTTCAAATGGCTCTGAGCATTATGGGACTTAACTTCTGACATCATCAGTCCCCTAGAACTTAGAACTACTTATATCTAGCTAACCTAAGGACATCACACATATCCATGCCCGAGGCAGGATTCGAACCTGCGACCGTAGCTGTTGCGCGGTTCCAGACTGTAGCGCCTAGAACCGCTCGGTCACCCCGGCCGGCTCCAGCAGCGATTTAGCGTAAATGTGTGGTGTGGTGTAATCAACACACACTTTATTGGACCATTCATTTTCCCAGAACGTCTAACTGGCGAGACGTACTTACAATAGCTTCAAAAAGAAATACCCCTCTTGCTCGAAGATGTTGCATTTGTTACGCGATTGCAAATGTATTTTCAACATGAGGACTCGCCTCCACATTTCACCAACGCCGTTACTACACATTTAAATCAACATCTTTCCCATAAATGGATTGGTCCTGGCGCTACACGTCTGCAGCCACCCACATCGCCCGATTTAACACCAATGTATTTTTGTGTATGGCAATGTATGAAAGACATAGTTTATAAGAACGGACTCAATGAGGCATAACTTGCTTGAATTATGAACGCAATAGACGAAATTAAGATCAACCCTGTGAAACCGAAACGACCAACAAAATACGTTCATACACGTGCAGCTAAATGCATTGAACTTGGTGGAGACTTTTTTGAACATTTATTGTGAATGTATTGGGAAATTGTAGGTACACTGTACAACTTCCTTAACACTGAGCTTTGTTTTTTCCGGTTTAACGTAAATTCACGTGAGCTATGGTATTATTTATTTTTTTAAAGCGGATTATCTGAGACATTCATACAGTTTCAGTTACCGATATTACCATCATTTTCCCAAAATTAAATTCTGTACAATATCTGTTGAAAACTTTGTGCAATTTTCTGGAATTTAAAACAAAAATTGGACCAAGTATTGAATGAATTAAAAATTTTACGAAATTATATCTTTGGTTCTCTGGATGTTCTGGAAAACTACTGCAGATACACGTCTGGGAGATGTTTCACTATATTCATCAGACCAATAACAAAAAAATAAATGGAAATCGTGCTCTACTTTAACCTCGTACAGTTTTGCTATATGTTTATGTGTTTTTCTTTAGTTTCACTTGTAGAATAACATATTAAAATAGCAATTAATATTTGCATGTCTTCGTGAATCAGCCTGTATAAGACGACAAGTGTTTGCCGCAGTTGTCATATCGGTCTCTGCTGCTACAATGGCAGGTTATCAAGATTTAAGTGAGTTTTAACGTGGTGTTATAGTCAGCGCACGAGCGATGCGGCACAGCATCTCCGAGGTCGCGATAAAGTGGGGATTTTCCCGTACGACAATTTCAATAGTGTACGGTAAATATTAAGAATCTGGTAAAAATGCAAATTTCCGACATAGCTGCGGCTGGAAAAAAGATCCTACAATAGCGGGACCAACGATGACTGAAGAGAATCGTTCACTGTGACGGAAGTGCAATCCTTCCTCAAATTGCTGCAGATTTAAACGCTGGGCCATCCACAAGTGTCAGTGTGCGAATCATTAAACAAAACATCATCGATATGGGCTTTTGGAGCCGAAGGCCCACTCGTGTACGCTTGATAACGGCACGACACAAAGCTTTACGCGTCGCCTGGGCCCGTCTATATCGAAATTGGGCTGTTAATGACTGGAAACATGTTGCCTGATCGGACGGGTCTTGCTTATTGTATCGAGCGGATGGACGAGCACGGGTATAGAAACAACCTCATGAATCCATGAACCCTGCATGTCAGCAGGGGACCGTTCAAGTTGGTGGAGGCTCTATAATGGTGTGGGGCGTGTGCACTTGGAGTGAAACGGGACCTCTCATACGTCTAGATACGATTCTGACAAATGACACGTACGTAAGCATCCTGTCTGATCACCTGCATCCTTTCATGTCCATTGTGCATTCCGACGAACTAGGGCAATTCCAGTCGGACAATGCAACACTCCATACGCCCACATTTGCAACAGAATGGCTCCAGGAGCACTGCTCAGAGTTAAAACAATTCCGACGGCCACGAATCTCCCCAGCCATGAACATTATTGAGCATATCTGGGATGCCTTGCAACGTACTATTCAGAAGGATCTTCACCCTCTCGTACTCTTACGTATTTATTGACAGCCCTGCAGGATACAGGGTGTCCATTCCCTCCAGCACTACTTCAGACATTAGTCGAGTCCATGCCAGCTGGTGTCGCGACACTTCAGCGTGCTCGCGGGGGCCCTACAAGATAGTAGGCGGGTGTACCAGTTTCTTTGGCCCTTCAGTGTAAAAGTGGGAACCAGCTTCCAGACTTGCTATATATATCCTCTACTGTCAGGTAACAATCGCTGCGGTGGATAAGAAGCACCTACCTATCATAGTGTAGGATAGATGAGTCATAAATAAGATGCGTGAAAAAGTGCCTCTTCATGTAAGACGTTTAAATTTGTTACTTCTGCACTACTAACTCTATGCGCAATAAATTTCGCAGACTGTAGCATGCCGCGAAATACGTCTACAAAATTACATCGTGCTACAACACACAGTTCAGGAGTTATGGTGTCATAAACACTGAGATGCGTGAGAAAAATGCTGCATTATATATGAAATTTTAATATATTTTTTTCTTTACTACAAGGCTCTCCGACCGTCTGTTCATCTTAAGGAAATTCCTGACACCTCGCAGCACTTTTGACAGCTTTCAACTGCGAAGTAGAAACCGCTGTACGTGAAAACGACAGCCGTCTATAGAGCTGTGAAGAACCATTGCCATAGAGACGTTTACAAAATCTCACTGTAAACATTGCGAAGCAGATGTGCCCAGCGTACAGAAACTGTCCGGGATTCTGTTCCTACACACTTGTACGTTTTACATATTTATTAGTAAAATCGTTTCCTAATTTCAAACGAGTTTTCGCGAATATATGGAAATTAATCTTTTTCAGTATTACACCACAAACACAGTTCATTATTTGTTTTCGATTGTAATAGAAGGCCGACCGGTGTGGCCAAAAGGTTCTGGGCGCTTCAGTCTGGAACCGCGCTACCGCTACGGTCGCCTCGGGCATGGATGTGTGTGATGTCCTTATGTTAGTTAGGTTTAAGTAGTTCTAAGTTCTAGGGGGCTGGTGACCTCAGATGTTAAGTCCCGTAGTGCTCAGAGCCATTTGAACTACTTTTCTAATAGAAAACTAGCAAAATGAGTGCCCGGATATTTGCCAGTTCTTATTTAGATAAAGCACTTAGCTAGAAATTTAAAAGTGAAGCAGCATACAGGGCACATATATAAAACCTTTTCTTCCCGTTCCTTACAATAAACACCAGTAACTTACATTCCCCCTACTTTACGTCGCAAAATAGCGCATCTGCCGAGTGCAACACTTGAAACACGAGCTGCTGCTGCACAAGGGCGGCTGTATGCAATATTCCTTCACATTTATCTAACGCTTTTGGCACGCCGTATTTCCTCGTCATTATTCTGCAATTACCGCTCCTTTTTGTAACCTAGTATCTCTCCCGTAGTCGTACAATTCCAGGAGAGACCTTTGCAGGGGTCTTTGCTTGCTGGAAATACGAAGAGGCAATAAGCACCAAATTGAGATATCTGAAATTGCTTGCTCGGAGACATGAAGCTGTAGTTATGGGCATATTACCGATACTCGACGCAGTGTGCTGGAGCGGTACAAACATATTGCAACGCATTCCTCGCTATAAGAAGAGCGCTTTGATAAATCAGAGTCTTGTGTGACATTGAAAGATGCTACACTCCTTATATCTTCTGCAATATCTCTTTCGTCGCGTATTCTATTCGCGTAGCATGCTAAGAGATAATATAATGGTAGTAAGCACATCATCAGGGAAGAAGTTTCTAAAGACTGTAATGGAAAACACAACCACATGTTCTTAGGTGTTTCTCAAAGATCTTAGCTGCGACAGTGCTAAATTAACGTTGTCTTCCGACTTTCCATACGTTCAACCGACGTCTAGCATACTAACAGTGTATGGCCACAGTCCCTTTCATCATAGCGATCTTTAGGCTACTTTTCCATTACAGCCGAATCAAGTTATCTATAGGCCTATACGCTGCATTGGAAATGAATTCTGAGGTTTATTCATATCAAATTCTGTTATACTGTAGAGACTGTAGGTTACTAAAGTGAAGAAACTATCAAATATGATTTGGGAAAATAGCAACAGCCGAATGTTGGTATTTCCAGTTTGCAGTAGAAATTGTATCCGTTATATACAGTTTGCGTGAAGCGAGCGAGGAACAATATGAGGTACGCCTTGTCTTTGATAGAAGAAATACTGAGATGTCATTCTGGACACTGCAGGCAGCATACTACTGAAATGGTGGAACACATTCTCTTTTTTGAATTGTTACGATATTTTTTGGAGACAACGAAGTACGTATGAGTGAAACATTATTTCTTAAGCATTTTGGGATATTTAGCAAAAAGCCGTAGTCTCCATAATGTGCGTTGGTACCATTCGTATTGCGTGACAAATCGTGACTGAATTCACTCAAACTATATCTTTTTTCATTGGAGGAGGACGTCATTTTGAATATTCTTACCGCGACGGCAGTCAGATTTATCTGAATTGTATTATTCTTAGTCAGAGCTTAATTACAAAACAGCAAGTGCAGTGGAAAAATGTAGAAATTTTCAACCGAGTTTTTAATGGTTGTGAGTCGAGGACTGGGAATTTTACTAACTGACGATATTGAGCTGGATAGCATTTATTAAAAAGTTCAGTTGCGGTAGGCACCATTGTCTTGGAGGCTACAGTGGAGATTTCCTCGCGGCTGCTGCGGGACCACCAACTGGGAAGGCAATGTGAGATCCGAACGATCCCCTCCAGTAACGGCCACAGACCCCTTACTGCCATCGGTGTAAGAACCATGGCCCACTTGTAATGTTAAAACCCTATAAACACGACAGGCAACATAAGATTAGGTAATTATGTATGAAAGGAATTCTGAAGCAATTCGTTCAAAATCTCGCATATGCAACATTAAGAAACCATTTAAAATTTACAAAATCCATATATTCTCTTGCAGTACTAGAATTTTTAAAACTGGCTTTATATACTACCTTTACTCAAGAGGTTAAATCTTACTCAGTTGTGAACACAAAGTCAAATTTCACCATTAATATCAGTGCTTGAGTTTACTTTGTAACAGTCTTTCACATTGAAATAAGGCAAGGGGATTCATTATTTATCCAGTTTATCCTCGTCGACGAAAATTACCCTACAAAGCAATTTACACCGCATTAATAACATATCACCACAGGACAACACACAAAACGGGATTACGACTTTAAAGGTGTGCTGTTAAACGCTGTGCTCTCTACATGTCAAAACAGCAACCGTTCAAACTAAGATAGCTCAGGGCCAGCATAACAGCGCTAGATATGTCTGGATACTACTTACGCTAGATAGCTAATCAGTACACCATCGTAAGAGAGTGAGGTGCACCACATCTAACTTCGAATTTACGGGCAGCGCTACTGCGCGCAGGAACATTTCTTACACTAGTATTCGTTATTTACGAGGCGTATTCGGAAAGTAAAGTCCGATTTGGCGCGAAATGGAAACCACTGAGAAAATCCGATAGAACTTTGCACAGATGTGATGGACATCATTAGTGTCTTTAGTGTGCCCGTCGATCGCTTCACGTCGCTCTTTTCAGTTCAGAGCGCAAAGTGATAACGTAGAAATGCCTAAAACAAAAGTGTCTCCCACCAAGTATATGGATCCGGTGAGGGATTTCGCCTGAAGCTATGCAGCCTACACAACATAAGTGTCTTGCTTTTCTTTCTTCAAGACAATTCTCAGACGCATTCTTCAGGGCTGCTGAGGACGCTCCTGCAGCGTTTACGATGGGAAGTGTTTGATTACCTACAATACAGCCGTTAATTGACTCCCTCGGTTGTTTATCTCTGCTCACATGAACCGCTGGCTACGAAAACAACATTTTTGCAGAAAGAACGAAAGGCAGACCAGCGTGGAGAAATGGCGGAAATTAGAGGCGGCTACTTTTTGTGATGAAGGTACGGGAAACTTTGTACAACGCCACGACAGATGTCTAAGTCGGAGCGGCGACTATTTAGAGAGGTTGCTGGAAGGTGTGGCTAACTGTTGCGAATAAAAACTTTTTGATATTCACACTGGTATCCATTTCGCGATCGATCGGGCCTTACTTTTCGAACAGCCTTCGTAACTAAGTACAGCACAGGAAACCAGCATCAGAAGGCCACACCGGTTGCGCTGTACACAAACTACAAAATCATCACCTGTTTGCTCACACTGTATTTGGCTTTGCAAATACCCTGTCTGGTATATTTGACCAGGACACACAAGGCGTGTAATACTTTCAGAGACACAGCCGCTAACGGCACAGACCTACCCTTTCATCGCGCATATGGCGCCGGAAAAGAGGTCTGAACCAGAATCGCAAATACAATCTTGCAGTACCAGCACACATGCGTGAAATCTGCAATCACGTTAAGCCACAAGTTGTAAAACGTCACCGTAGGAAACCCATAGCAATGAGCTCAGATAGAGAGAGAATGAACCACTCACGTCTTGCTGTGAGCCTCATGCCAGACCAACAATAATAGCAATACCATGTGACAGCGCCGGAACAACTTACGTGCGCCGCAGGCCGTCCTAGCTCGTGGCATCAGAAGCAGACAACACTGACCTTGTGCCGCTCCAGTAGATGGCGCACATGACCCACCACACAAAGACCGTGGTTAATTTGCAGCGTCTCCTGACCAGGTGCTTCCACAGAATTCCAGTCGTGGTCACTACAAATGGAATAACACCTTTTCGCTATTACAGATTGTCACTAAAAAAATCGTGAACTCTCGTCAAAACAGCGAAGTTAAGGAGCTCGCAGTATCAACAACGATAGAACAAAAGCCAACTGCACCTCAATCACAATTTCGCCGACCAGAACGTGCCTACACAAGACGACCACCAACAATGGCGACGACGTTAACTCAAATACTAAATAGCAAACCTAAGGTACGACACAAACCAATCAAACTCAACGTAAATGGTCTCCATTAAATAACCTGCTATCTGGTTTTTGCATCGACGACCCTGTCCACTATTGTAATACCATCTTTTATAGAGCCATCATCCCATAATTCAGACAAGTCATGTGGAATTCGCAGTAGAAAAAACTACAGGTCAACTATGTGCCCACAGACGCCAACCATTAACACTTCTCGCTATTATGCCCGAGCCACATAACACGAGTTCCGTGATGAACACTGAAACGTCTAACTCGCAGCATATCACAGGCCCGCCAGACAGCTCCACGCCTCGCCGTGCGCCGCTGTCTGCCACAGAGGGCGCTCACTCGACAGCCAAGAAGATAGCTGCCCATCAGTGCCCCTAAGTGCGGCGCCTGCCAAGCAGACGAGCGGATTCAAATCGCCGGAGCGGTGGACAACCTGCACAACTTTATGAAACATAATGAACTTACCATGACGCAATCATTACTGACTACGATCCCTGCAAGTCCTAATATGGTGCTGCACTTGAACAATTACAGCTTACTGGCATCCTCTATATGGTTAAAGCAAGCACATCCAGTTTCTGTAATAAGAGGCAAAGAATTAATTTTAGGTTTCATGCTCTAACAATAAGCGAAATAGAGCCTCTGTAAAACGAAAACACAGTATTTTATTCTTCTTTAACAAAAGTTAAAGAAGATGAAATCAAGACTGACAACACAGAGGTCATGGTGGTGTGACGAATTGTGGGTTATTAACGTCCTCTCATATGGCTTAAATTTTTCTGCGCATCAATGTCCATGCGAGCATAGGCAATGTGCCCGAAGCCGGCTACGGAAGTCTCTGCGCTTGGCTTCCTCCAGGCCACCATATATTGCTCTTTGCAAATAAATGCGGACATGCATGAGTTGGAGGTCACATCCCTCTCATTGGACTATCTCACAGAGATTCAAACGGAAGGCAGCTGCTCTTAACGCAAATTGTGAAATGAATTTTCTCGTAGGATTCAAAATATTTATTACGTATTTAATAAAAGAAACTTACAAGGACTCCCAAAATCTTACATTCCTTTCCTCAGTCAGTGAGTTTTATATTCCCTTCCTGCGACCCGTTAATGACGAGTCTAACTTTCATTGGTGTCACGTGAGTGAATGACGGGTACTTCTGCAGTTAAGTGCACTAAGATTGAATATCCCGCAGACAAATTACCAAACACTTGATGATGTTACGAGACACTACGGCGACGGGGATTTAACCCACGATATTGACAACTAGTCTAACGACGGCGGTACGCCATTAATTTTCCATCCCTAGGAAACCAAAATCGGGAAACAAACATTACGTCTACCTCAACGTTACTTTTAGAACGAGTCACACGTCCTGAGATTGAATGTGTTATCGCAGCAACTGTGGCAGACTGACACAAGTGTTGTAACTTATGCTACCTTCTTTTGTATATCATTTGTGCTTATGTTTTACCGTGAACGTCGCACGACACGTTACGTTTCCCCCTCACAATCTACCTCTCGTAGGTGATTTCTCTTCCAAAAGTAAAGACAAATCTGTTTTATATATTTTCTGAGTGGTTAGATAGTGATTTTTTCCTTTCTGTCTCGTGTCATTGTCTTCATCCACTGATACGTATTGCTACATCTCTGCATTAAGGCTCTAGAAAATTTTTCGTTGTAGCTTTATGCGCCTGTGAATACTGCGAAATCGACAAAAACATTGACTCCCTTACATCTATGTGGTTTCTGACTGCTGGGTAAACTCGTAATTTGTGACTGTCACTGCGCAGCGATACGGTCATATATAACTCAGTGTTAAGGTGTAGAACTGGGCTTACATAGTGCGAAGACATATAATGAAGACCCAAAGAAATCGGACACCTGTCTAACATCGTCTAGGGCCCCCACGAGTGCACAGAAGTGCCGCAGCACGACGTGGCATGGGCTAAACTAACGTCTGAAGTATAGCTTGAGGGAACTGACACCATGAATCCCGCAGGGCTGCTCACAAATCCGTAAGAGAACGAGGGGGTGGAGATCTCTTCCGAACAGCACGTTGCAAGACACCCAACATATCCTCAATAATGTTTATTCTGGGGACTTTCATGGCCATCGAAAGTCTATAAACTGAGAAGAGCATTCCTGGAGCCACTCTGTAGCAAATCTGGACATGTGGGGTGCCGCATTGTCCTGCTGTAATTGCCCGGATCCGTCGGAATGCACAATGGACATGAATGTAAGCAGGTGATTACGTACGCGTCGCTGTCAGACTCGTATTTAGACGTATCAAGGGTCCCACATCACTCCAACCGCGCACGCCCCACACCATTACAGAGCCTCCATCAACTTGAACAGTCTCCTGCTGACACGCAGGGTCCACGGATTCATGAGGTTGTCTCCATCCGCTCGATACAATTTGAAACGAGACTCGTCCGACCAGGCAACATGTTTCCAGTCATCAACAGCCCAATTTCGATATAGACGGGCCCAGGCGAGACGTAAAGCTTTGTGTCGTTCAGTCATCAAGGGTACACAACTGGTCCTCGGCTCCGAAAGCCCATATCGATGAAGTTTGATTGAATGGTTCGCACGCTGACAGTTGTTGATGACCCAGCACTGAAATCTGCAGCAATTTGCGGAAGCGTTGCACTTCTGTCACTTTGAACGATTCTCTTCAGTCGTCGTTGGCACCGTTCTTGCAGGATCATTTTCCGGCCGCAGCGATATCGGAGATTGATATTTTACAGGATTCCTGACATTCACGGTACACTCGTGAAACGATCTTACGGGATAATTCCCACTTCGTCGCTACTTCGGAGATGCTGTGTCTCATTGCTCGTGTGCCGGCTATAACAACATGTTCAAACTCACTTAAATCGAGATAACCTGTCATTGTGGCAGCAGTAACCAATCTGACAATTGCGTCAGACACTTGTCTTATATAGGCGTTGCCGACCGCAGCGGCATATTCTGCGTGTTCACATATCTCTGTATTTGAATACATAAAGCCTATACCAGTTTCCTTACTGCTCCAGTTTACATTGACCCGTTGGTTTAAAAGGCTCTGAGCACTATGGTACTTAACATCTTAGGTCATCAGTCCCCTAGAACTTAGAAGTACTTATACGTAACTAACGGAAGGACATCACACACATCCATGCCCGAGGCAGGATTCGAACCTGTGACCGTAGTAGTCGCGCGGTTCCGGACTGAAGCGCCTAGAGCCGCTCGGCCACCGAGGCCGGCTGACCTGTTGGTAACTTCTCACTTTCCACAAATAGCATGCCGCAATGTCACCATGTTCCTGCATGAATTACACGATTTCATATCAGCAAGGTGTAAGAATGAGCATGACGACGCTAGAACACATACAGAATTCTAGTATTTTCAGTGCTCAACAGTCGTTTGTATAAAAACGGAGAATTTTTGTTTTAGTAAAATCTTAGATTGTGGCTAACGAAGTGAAAAATAATTTTGTCGCCTGATTACGAGATAATGCCATTGAAATAGGTTTTAATAAAGAATATAATACATAAACCGCACAAACAGTCGATTTGTTGATGCGTCCGGCTGCGACTGTCTTTACTAGTGTTGCCGTCGTGAGGTATGAACTTTTGCAGCAGACGACATCACAATGCGGAGTTTCAATGACGACTTTCCTTACGCTTCTGTACTACGTGAGGTTTTCTTAAGACGACGCTGCTGCTGGATATGGAAATCCTGGTGCTGGCAAATGAAGGTGGCAAAAGGTGTCTTATACTCAATAAGACACTGCGAGCTACTATGCAATGGTCTAAGGAATTTCTTGGCCAGATCCAAATTCTTGTTTCCATCTGCGGAGTATACCTTCTACAACTACATCTACACTTGCGTAGTCACTATGCTACCCACAATAAAGATACTGGCAGAGAGTTCAATGAACCACCTTCAAGGTGTCTGTACCGTTCCACTCTCGAACGGTTCAAATGGTTCAAATGGCTCTGAGCACTATGGGACTCAACTGCTGAGGTCATTAGTCCCCTAGAACTTAGAACTAGTTAAACCTAAGTAACGTAAGGACATCACAAACATCCATGCCCGAGGCAGGATTCGAACCTGCGACCGTAGCGGTCTTGCGGTTCCAGACTGCAGCGCCTTTAACCGCACGGCCACTTCGGCCGGCTCACGAACGGTGAGCGGGACTTAAATTTATCTGTGCGAGCCCTAATTTCTCTTGTTTTATCGTAATGATAATTTCTCCCTTTGTAGATGGGTGCCAACAGAATGTTTTCGCAATCGGAGGAGAACATTGGTTATTGAAATTTCATGAGAAGATCCCGTCGCTACGAGAAACGCTTTGTTTTAATGATTGCCACTCCATTTAATCTATCATGTGTAGCCCTGTCTCCCCTAATTCGCGATAAGAAGTTGTCCATTACACACTCTGAGTTGTTACAGTTCTGCTTCTCCAACTAATTCATTCGACGATGACATAATTGCCAAGAATATTTTAAGAAGTGTGACAGTTCCAGAAGGCTTAAGAAGCTATCGATGGCCTGGCTCCATCGATGGGCCGGCTCTGTTTTGTCTGTGGGTACTGAAAGTAGTCACTTGCTAGTAGTCACTAAGTGTTTCCAGCATTGTCAAAGAATTGCCATGTTTGTGGTGACCTGTTCTAGAAATTCACAAAGCGCAAGGGAAACTAGGTAAGATTTGCAATATGTTCTTGTAATTGACTAGTGTTAATGGCTGAAACGTCGTAGTGATATGGTAATAGTGCAGCCATGTCCTTGGAAAACACGAGCAATTTACTTCATTTTGTCATACTAACAACATAAAGACTTGGGGTTGTTCAGCGATACCTTGAATGAGCCACATCGAATTCGTCTAACACACACATCAAAAAAAGTTTTGCATCACCCGGGTTCCCAGAACTCCTGAAGATAGAAATTGAATGTGGTTATTTAATTATAGACAAGCCCCTTTGACTGCTCACTAAACCCGCCCACTGATGTTAACAACCATGATGGAGCAGCGAACAGTTCCAGTCATTTCAACAAGGAAGGATGTACACGGCTCGTGTTGTCTGTAGTTCAATTATGCCTAGACGGTCAATACTGCGGTTCGATCGTGTCCGCATTGTTACTTTGTGCCAGAAAGGGGTCTCAACAAGGGAAGGGTCCAGGCGTCTCGGAGTGAACCAAAGCGATATTGTTCGGAAATGGAGGAGATACAGAGAGACGGGAACTGTCGATGACATGCCTCACTCAGGGCGCCCAAGGCCTACTACTGCAGTGTATGATCGTTACCTACGGATTATGGTTCTGAGGAACCCTGACAGCAACACCACCACGTTGAATAATGCGTTTCGTGCAGCCACAGGACGTCATGTTAGGACTCAAACAGTGCGCAGTAGGCTGCATGATATGCGACGTCACTCCAGACGTCGATGGCGAGGTCGATCTTTGAGCGCCGTACAGATGGGCCGAACAACATGCCGAAAGGACCGCTCAGGATTGGCATCACTTTATCTTCACCGATGAGTGTCGCATATGCCTTCAACCAGACAATCGTCGGAGATGTGTTTGGAGGCAACCCGGTCAGGCTGAGCGCATTAGACATACTGTCCAGCGAGTGCAGCAAGGTGGAGGTTCCCTGCTGTTTGAGGTAGCATTATGTGGGGCCGACGTACGCCGCAGGTGGTCATGGAACGATTGTACGATACGTGAATGTCATCCTCCGACCGATTGTGCAACCACATCGGCAGCACATTGGCGAGGCATTCGTCTTCATGGACGACAATTCGAGCCCCCATCGCGCACATCTTGTGAATGACTTCCTTTAGGATAACGACATCGCTCGTCTAGAGCGGCCAGCATGTTCTCCACACATGAACCCTATTGAACATGGCTGGGATGGATTGAAAAGGGCTGTTTATGGACGACGTGACCCAGCAACCACTCTGAGGGATCTACACAGAATCGCCGTTGAGGAGTGGGACAATTTGGACCAACAGTGCCTTGATGAACTTGTGGATAGTATGCCACGACTAATACAGGCATGCATCAGTGCAAGAGGACATGCTACTGGGCATTAGAGGTACCGGTGTGTACAGCAATCTGGACCACCACCTCTGAAAGTATCTCTATATGGTTGTACATTATGCAATGTGTGGTTTTCATGAGCAATAAAAAGGGCGGAAATGGTGTTTATGTTGATCTCTATTCCAAGTTTCTGTACAGGTTCCGGAGCTCTCGGAACCGTTGTGATGCAGAACTTTTTTTGATGTGTGTATAAGGTCTAAGCAGCCCATTACGAACAAAATTTAAGTTCTCAATAGTTTGTAAGAGGTTTCACAATTAGTTAGATAGTTTTTATTGAAAGTCCTAAGGAGTCGACATTTCTTCTTTTATGCGTTTTGGTTTCGAATACATGTTATTCAGTTTCAGATTCCAACAATGAACTATTAAAAATAATAAAAAAATGAAATTTATTGACACTTTATTAGATGTGTATAGTATTTAACAGCCCGTTCACGGAAATTTTGTGGCCGAATGAAGGAAGCCAATCCCCTTGATTGCGCCAAAGACATATGTTTTAATTTTTTAAACATTTCATTAACAGTGAATATTTATGTCTTCTGTGCCTACCAAATGGAAATTCAAAAGAAAATGTTCAAGTACAGAGACAATGAAATATTTAATACAATAGCCAAGGATTGTATTATGTACTAGCTTAGCGTCCACCGTTTCACTCGTGTAGAATACATCACTGCAGAGAGTTCTTAGTTTTTATCTAATCGAATTGTTATGTTGTTCACGAATTGCAACACCTTCAGAGCTTTTCACGCTACTTAAGGCTATATAAGCATGGTCTTTTCCGAAAGCACTTATAATCTAAAGGCGATTCTGTTACCTGGAGCCCATGCCTTTTGTTGTCTTATGGAGATATTTCTATAACAACTTTCATCCCCTAACAAATATTCCTTTACATCTGACCGAGAAGTGAAATGCCTATCTTGATAACTCAGCTTCAAAATTTTTTTAATGTGATGAAATATTTTGTTAAAAATTTTCATCGCCTATTGCACTACTTTAGGGGTTGAAATTCCAGAAATACTGAGACACGTATTTTTGTTATTTCTAACTCTGAAGTCAAACACCAGTTGCCACAGATAAAGCCTTAAAAATCCTTTAGTAGTTCTTTAGTAATTACTTATTTTCAAAAAAAACTTTCACTCACTATCTCACCCCCTCCCCCTAGTGGTTCAATTTCAAAACGTTGTAAAACACATATTGTTTATTTTGCGACTCAGAAACCAAATACCAGTTTTCGTAGTTCTAGCTTCAAAATTCCCTTGGAAGTGGAATTTCTAAAAGTCGCTTCTGAAACGACGCCTACAGTATAAGATTCACACATCCTCCAAATTTCAAGTTTCTGCCCGTAGTGGTTTGGGCTGGGCCATGGTGAGTCAGTCAGTCAGTCAGGACATGGCCTGTTATTTCTTTAGGTGGCCCATCGACAACAATCTTCCCATAAAATGAGGCACTACTCTGACTTCGCACTCGACCTCCACAAGGTGCTGACGGCAGCTGGTTTGGCGACTGCTGCAGGTGTTCTCCAAGCCGACGCTGCCGGTCGACCTGGAGATCCTGGTGCTGACGCCGCTGCAGGTGGCCGAGGGCGGCTCGGCGCCGGTGACGACGCGCAACGTGGACGTGGTGCTGGACTTTCCCAAGTACGGCGTGCGCGACACGGGCGTGCTCTTCTTCGTGGTGGAGCCGCCCAGGCACGGCCGCCTGGAAGTGGACCGCCAGCCGCACGGCCAGGGCCAGCAGTCGCAGTCGCCGGCGCAGGCGCCGCTCGCCTTCACGCTGCTCGACATGACCAAGGACAAGGTGCGTGCCGCCTCCGTAGCACGCTGCAGCGAACGTGGCGAGTACACCGCTCAAAACATTAGCCAGCCCTAAGACACTAGTACGGCAACGACCTGGCCGCAGTGGCTACACCGGTTCCCGTGAGATCACCGAAGTTAAGTGCTGTCGGGCGTGGTCGGCATTTGGATGGGTGACCATCGAAGCCGCCATGCACTGTTGCCATTTTTCGGGATGCACTCAGCCTCGTGATGCCAATTGAGGAGCTACTCGATCGAATGGTAGAGGCTTCCGTCAAGAATATCATCATAACGACTGGGAGAGCGGTGGGCTGACCCCACGCCTCTCCTATCCGCATCCTTCCCCTAAGGATGACAAGGCGGTCGGATGGTCCCGGTAGGCCACTCGTGGCCTGAAGACGGACTGCTAAGACACTAGTACCGTCCCTAGAGGCTGTAATTATTTCAATTCGACTAGTACAGACAGTCCATGAATCCCTTCGGGTATTTTTAATTATTCATTGCTGTTACATCTGAATTTGACCACTTCTGATTCTGAGGTAGATTGTTACATTCTGCATCTCGCATATTTCTTTCAATACTATATTTTATCTTTATAAATAAAAATTTTAAATTCGTTTATTAAAATCTTAAATCACCCAAAGTTCTTCACCGATTGCTTTGAAATTTTGACAACAACGTTGCATTTGCATAACGCGAGTTTTTATATACCTCCTTTTAATATACAAGGTATATAAATAAAAAGTAATACGTAAAGGGGAAACGTTATTACATATGAACAGATACTGACTGTATATTTTTATTACATGTTGTTGTTGTTGTGGTGGTCTTCAGTTTAGTGACAGGTTTGATGTAGCTCTCTATCTCCATGCTACTCTACCCTGTGCAAGCTTCTTCATCTCCCAGTACCTGCAGCAACCTACATCCTTCTGAATCTGTTTAGTGTATTCATCTCTTGGTCTCCCTCTACGATTTTTACCCTCCACGCCGCCCTCCAATACTAAATTGGTGATCCCTTGATGCCTCAGAACATGTCCTACCAACCGATCCCTTCTTCTGGTCAAGTTGTGCCACAAACTCCTCTTCTCCCCAATTATATTCAGTACCTCTTCATTAGTTATGTGATCTACCCATCTAATCTTCAGCATTCTTCTGTAGCACCACATTTCAAAAGCTTCTATTCTCTTCTTCTCCAAACTTTTTATCGTCCATTTTTCACTTCCATACGTGCCTACACTCCATACAAATACTTTCAGAAATGACTTCCTGACACTTAAATCTATACTCAATGTTAACAAATTTCTCTTCTTCAGAAACGCTTTCCTTGCCGTTGCCAGTCTACATTTTATATCCTCTCTACTTCGACCATCATCAGTTATATTGCTCCCCAAATAGCAAAACTCCTTTACTACTTTAAGTGTCTCATTTCCTAATGTAATTCCCTCAGCATCACCCGAGTTAACTTGACTACATTCCATTATCCTCGTTTTGATTTTGCTGTTGTTCATCTTATATCCTCCTTTGAAGACACTGTCCATTCCGTTCAACTGCCCTTCCAAGTCCTTTGCTGTCTCTGACAGAATTACAATGTCATCGGCGAACCTTAAAGTTTTTATTTCTTCTCCATGGATTTTAATACCTACTCCGAATTTTTCTTTTGTTTTCTTTACTGCATGCTCAATACATAGATTGAATAACATCGGGGATAGGCTACAACCCTGTCTCACTCCCTTCGCAACCACTACTTCCCTTTCATGTCCCTCGACATGTGGGCTATATCTTCTTAATATAAGAAACGTTGTCAGCTAACAGGAAAGTTGTATTGTGCCTTATCGGCTTATGATTACAATATTACTACAGAGACCGAACTTGCAATAACAATAAACAAAGCGCAATGTCAGTGGGTGAGGGGGTGGTGGGACATAAAAGGTGGAAAAGGAGGAAACGCACAGTGGCAGGGGGAAGAAGGCAAGAGGGAGTGAGAACGAGAAGATGGACTTACTCTGACGGAAAAAGAGTCCAATACCAAGACGTAACTAATGTAGAATATTGAACTCTCGCGAATACATTTCCCTAGGTAACATATTTAAGTGATTAAAGTTTTAGCACCACATGTTAATGTAAGCACGAGAAAAGCCAATGCAAATGTGAAGTGCCAGTACATTAATATCTGGCGCAACCACCAGAATCTTGAATACAAGCATGCAAACATTGTACAGGGCCGCATTTGAGTTTGTGCAATGGAGTTCCATACCTGTTGCACTTGCAGGGACCGTTCATCTTGGTTTTGGATGACGCTGAAGTTGTCGTCCGATATGGGCTCGATTGGAGACAGATCAGGTGATCGAGCAGGCCGTCAACATGTCGACACACTGTAGAGCATGTTGGTTTACAACAGCGGTATGTGGACTGGCGTTATCCTGTTGGAAAGCATCCCATAGAATGCTGTTCATGAATGGTAGCACATCAAGTCGAATCGCCAGACTGACGTATAATTTTGCGTTCAAGGTGTGTGGGATAGTCAACAGAGTGCTCCTGCGGTCATACGAAATCGACACCAGACCATAACTCCAGGTGTAGGTCCACTGTGTCCAGCACGCAGACAGGTTGGTCGCAGGCCCTCAGCTGGCCTCCTCTTAAGCAACACACGGCCTTCACTGGTACCGAAACACAACCAGATTTTATCAGAAAACACAACTGACCTTCACCCTGTGTACCAAGTATTTTTCGCTTTTCAGCACTAAGTCGCAAATGGCTGTGTTCTCGGGTTAGTGTAATGCACGGCATTGGGCTACTGGTTCGGAGCTCTCCTCGAAGTAATCGATTTGTAACTGTTCGATGTGTCACTGTGGTTCCAACGGCGGCTCAGTTTGCTGCTGCACGTGCATTACGACGCGCAGAGTCATCCGCCGAACACGATGGTCTTCCCTCTCGGTAGTGTCACTTGGCCGTCAGGAGCCCGCTCTTCTTGCAACCGTACATTCCTGTGACCACCTCCTCCAGTAGTCATTACAAGGGCTACGTTTCTGTCAAGTCTTCCTTCAATATCGCAGAAGGTATATCCAGCTCTTCGTACCCCTATTACACAGCTTCCTTCAACCTCTGGTGCCTTCGCCGTATTAAAGGCACTCTTGTCTATCATCAACTTACCACGACCTATCTCATAGGTAGCTGATGCTCACGACATTTCAGTGCGTATTTAAAGTAAACCTTATACGCATCCTCATTGTGGAGCTATTAGCGCCACTCTTTGCAACTGGTGCGAAATTTTAATAGGCATCATCTTTCACGCCTGCCAACTACCGTTCATGTCGCACAACTCCTTCGTGCTGTTGCGAATTTGTCTACCGTCACTGTATTTATGCATAGAGTAAAACACAGCATGTCATGCAACTTTACTTCATTCATAAATAAGTTTTGCAGCAACGCAGCAGATGACTCAGCTGTCAGTTTTCTGCTTTCCATAAGTCAAACATACATGCGAACACAGTTCTCTGCGCGGTAGGGCGAAAAATTCGTTTCAATTATTTCAAATTATACAGAAGACCGATAAACAAATCCTCCACTAGATAGAAAGGTATTTAGAACTAAATAAAGAGCATAAAGTCATGGTCACACCTTTTTTTAATGAGATTCAGAAATTGCTTGCTGATGAATACACAAAAATTCGGATTACCTCTAAAGATATTTGAGGGGCGCTTTTCGAAATGCAAAAACATTTTCAGACTTCCAGTTTCTGCTTCACTGAGATTACCAGTCACGATTCACACTTTTAATTCATTATAAATTCTTCGAATAATGGAGAGTGAGTGAGTAACTCAGTTTTATTTCATTAAAAATTGTTCGAACAATGGAGAGGGAGTTACTCATCTTCGAAGTATCCCATAAATGTAAGCAATAACGAAAAGACAGCCATCTACATCTACATGATTACTCTGCTATTCACAATAAAGTGCCTGCCAGAGGGTTCAATGAACCACCTTCAAGCAGGTCTCTCTACCGTTCCACTCTCGATCGGCACGCGGGAAAAACGACCACTTAAATTTTTCTGTGCGAGCCCTGATTTCTCTTATTTTATCGTGATGATCACTTCTCCCTATGTAGGTGGGTGCCAACAGAATATTTTCGCAATCGGAGGAGAAAACTGGTGATTGAAATTTCATGAGAAGATCTCTTAGCAACGAAAAACGCTTTTGTTTTAATAATTGCCACTCTAATTCACGTATCATGTCTGTGAAACTATCTCCCCTATTTCATAATAATACAAAACGAGCTGCCCTTCTTTGTACTTTTTCGATGTCACCCGTCAGCCCCACCTGATGCGGATCCCACACTGCACAGCAATACTCCAGAACAGGGCGGACAAGCGTCGTGCAAGCAGTCTCTTTAGTAGACCTGTTGCTCCTTCTAAGTGTTCTGCCAATGAATCGCAGTCTTTGGTTTGCTCTACCCACAATGTTATCTATGTGATCGTTCCAATTTAGGTTATTCGTAATTGTAATCCCTAAGTATTTAGTTGAATTGACAGCCTTCAAATTTGTGTGACTTTTCGCGTAATCGAAATTTAGCTGATTTCTTTTAGTACTCATGTGAATAACTTCACACTTTTCTTTATTGCGAATGAGGCTGTGATGCGAGACAATGTTTTTAACCTACAGTTTTGCTGCAGTCGTTTCACAGCAACTTCATAGTGAATCCAAAATATGTGTTTCATTTTTTATGCTTCAAGTAAAACGTTTTCCGAAAAAGTACTTCGGCAACTTTGCTTCTTTTACATATGGTACGTTCTTTCAGCATCGCAGCAAACGACTCAGTTTCCAGCTTTGTGCATTCCTTGAATTAAATTTAAATCTGGACACGATTATTTGCGTGGTATGGCAAAGAAGTCTGCCATAAAAGAATTCTGTTAGTGAGTCTCAACAACGCATTGCACTGCGTATGCTTCACAAGAGGAATGTTGTAAGACGAGCTAAACGGGTATGTCATCCATGTCTCTTCTTTTTTTTCTTTTATTTGTACCACATCAGCCAGCTTCCGATACATGCACTATGTGATCAAAAGTATTCTGACACCAACCAGAAAACTTTTTCATATTAGGGTCGTTGTGCTACCGCTTACTGCCAAGTACTCCATATTAGCGACCTCAGTAGTCATTAGACATCGTGAGAGAGCTGAATGGGGCACTCCGTGGAACTCACTGACTTCGAACGGGGTCAGGTGATTGGGCGTCCTTGTGTCATACGTCTATATGTGAGATTTCCACACTCCCAAACATCCATAGGTTCACTGTTCCCGATGTGATAGAGAAGTGGAAACGTGGAGGGACACACAGGCACAAAAGCATACAGGCCGACCTCGTCTGTTGAGTGACAGATCGCCGACAGTTGAAGAGGGCCTAAATGTGTAATAGGCAGACATCTATGCAAACCATCACCCAGGTATTCCGAACTGCGTCAGGATCCTCTGCAAATGCTATGGCAGTTAGGCGGGAGGTAGTAAAACTTGGAATTCATCTTCGAGCGGCTGCTCATAAGCCACACATCACGTTGGTAATAGTCAAACGACGCCTCGCTTGGTGTGAGAAGCGTAAGCATTGAACGATTGAACAGTGGAAAACCTTGTACACAATGATGCGATCCGATGGCAGAGTGTGGGTATGGCTAATGACCGATGAACTTCATCTGTCAGCGTGTGTAGTGCCAACAGTAAAATTCGGAGGCGGTGGTGGTGTGGTCGTGTTTTTCATAGAGGGGGCTTGCACCTCTTTTTTTTGCGTGGCACTATCACAGCACAGGGATGCACTGATGTTTTAAGCACCTTCTTGCTTCCCACTGTTGAAGAGTAATTCGAGGATGGCGATTGCATTTTTCAACACGATCCAGCACCTGTTCATAATGCATGGCCTGTGGTGGAGTGGTTACACGACAATAAAATCCCTTAAATGGACTGGCCTGCACAGAGTCCTGACCTGAATCCTACAGAACTCCTTCGGGATGTTTTGGAACGCCGACTTCATTCAAATGGTTCAAATGGCTCTAAGCACTGTGGGACTTAACATTGGAGGTCATCAGCCCCCTAGACTTAGAACTACTTAAACCTAACTAACCTAAGGACATCACACACATCCATTGCCGAGGCAGGATTCGAACCCGCGACCGCAGCTGCAACGCGGTTCCGGACTGAAGCGCCTAGAACCGCTAGGCCACGGCGGCCGGCGCCGACTTCCTACCAGGCCTCACCGACAGACATCAATGCCTCTCCTCAGTGCAGCACTCCGTGAAGAATGGGCTGCCATTTCCCTAAGAAACCTTCCAGTACCTGATTGAACGTATGACCGCGACAGTGGAAGCTGTCATCAAGGCTAAAGATGGACCAACACCATACTGAATTCCAGAATTACCGATGGAGGGCGCCACGAACTTGTAAGTCATTTTCAGCCAGGTGTCTGGATATTTTTGATCACATAGTGTATTGAATAACTCACACGTACATACACCCATGATTCGCATACAACATTTACCTTGGTTGTACACGTATTACTTACGGTGTGTTCCTACCACTGTCATGAGATGTCACGACGTATGTCATTTCAGTATCGAACAGTAACCATTCATGCCTCCAGACAACCTTCCTGCTGTGAGCTGCTTTCAGGGTGTAACTAATATGAAAGTGATGACATTCACTTACTTAGCACTGTTCTCTGAATTTTATTCTCGGCTCCCAAACTAAATTCGTTACACCAGTCAAGTTGTCTTATCGTAGATAATGCTACCAGTGTGGAACCGGAAAGTGCCGCTAGTAATATATGATATTAAACATCAACAGCATAATCCTACAATCCTATCAACAGGAAACTGTAGAAATGAAAGAAAGTGACAAGAGTCAAGTAAAAGTTAAATCAAAACCCACTACTACGGGACACCCTGTCCATATTCCATTGCAACACTCATCAGCAATCTTTGAACTTCTGAAGATTGCCTATCATGCATTCCTCTGCGTCTATGTTTAACCCTAATCACACTACTGCCACGTCAGCCTACCTATCCCGGCAGCGCTGGAGCCTCCGCATTGACATTTGGTTCCCTATGACTAATTTTTTGTACCAGTTTAAACAATAGTGCTCTCTACATATCTTTATGTTTAAATTAACCATTTCAATCGATAGTGAATGTTACTGACGTACATAATTCAGCATTATAACTAACATCTACATCCATTAGTGTGGTCCCAACATGACCATTAGACCAATCGCCTAAAAGAACCTTCCTGCTGCTGATAGTGTCCAATACTTATCTTAATTTCTCATCATGCTCATCGTTGGCATTGACTTTATTATAATGTGATGGAGCGTACACTCGAATTACAACTACCTTCTAAACTTTCACTTCAAGCTTTACTTTTATAGCACGCTCATCTTCTGCATTCCAATTCTTATAATTTTTTGCTAAGTTTCTCTTGATAATCATAGAAACTCCACCCTTTGCTCATTTGTCTTTATGGACACCTGTCTAATAATTGAACATCAACCGTCAGCTTTTCGCTTCCTTTCCCCTTCCGTTTCTACTTAGTGGTTTGGAAATGCGATGTGTATTTCAGGTATTACCCGATTATTCTTACAGACAAGCCGTCTTCAGATCCCTCTAAAAACTAAATAAAATGTCACTTAAGCACACTAAACTATTGACTTCATATGACATGTACAAAGTCAAATATACTTATTCTCGATGCGACATTGGAGTCATACTCAGGGCCTCCTATGTAGTGTGACTGTTGACTCATGTTCATCAATTACTTTATGAATTGTTGACGCATGTGCTACCTACGTTTTCACATTTCGAGGCTTCTTGATGCTAAAATTGATGCGTTACTTCGTACCCAGGATGAAAATGTGTTACTCTGTAAGTGCTATATGCTACTAATGTACTTAAACGACATTTTTCCTTTGGAAATGGGTTGTTTGTCATCTGAAAACAGTAATATTTATAAAGACTTAGCGATCCAAGGCTGTTAAATAAAAACCTGTACTTCTGCCTTACTTATTCCTCACTGGACAAACAGTGCGTAATTTCTGAGAAATGGATAAATTTGGACAGCATTTACTACACTGAACCTGTGGATGCAAATCCTTGGCCAAGCGTATAGATTGACGTCATCTGTAATTTTTCTAATCCGATTTTAACGAATGCATGTAAGTAAAATGTAGACTTTTTACTGCCAGAAATGTCAAACACATGAAAATGTTCCAAGTTATTATGCCGAATGAATTTCATGTTGAAATCGAAATTTCATCTCCGTCTACCAAGATAACATCTTCAAATGCAGTTGGTCTAAGGCACTGTAGTCATGGACTGTGCGGCTGGTCCCGGCGGAGGTTCGAGTCCTCCCTCGGGGTTGGGTGTGTGTGTTTGTCCTTAGAATAGGTTAAGTAGTGTGTAAGCATAGGGACTGATGACTTTAGCAGTTAAGTCCCATAAGATTTCACACAAATTTGAACATTTATTTTTTCAAATGCAGTTGTAGCTTTTTTTTAAGGTTCTATCCACACCTTGGCTCGCTACTGAGTCAGCGCTGAGCGAGTATGTACATAAAAAAAGCTATAACCCTCCTTGAATCGATCCTCTGCAGGACCAAGGTATGCTTTAATACGTCTGAATGCACGGGCGGTCCCTTCTAAAACGGAGGTACGATTTCCTTTCCCTTCTCTTTCCTATCTGACATCTGGAAACAAATGAAATTATCATTAGACCTTCAGACCGTGAACTTCCTTCCGTGTGCATTTGCTGTGGATTTTTCGTGTGGTTTAAACGAGTTCATCGTCCAGTGCTTCGTCTCTTGTACAAATGTGAGGTCGTCAGATACAGATCAGAGGTTGGAAAGCCTTAGCTTCCTTTCCACAAACTTCGGGCTGGCGAAGCCTGTTGTTCACTTCCTTTACGCAAAAGATGAACACTCTTTCTCTGGACACTTTAAAGATTTTTACTTCTGTTGTCACTCGGACGACACTGCGGCTAGCAAGGTGGCCTGCTAGGGCAAGAACCATAACTTTTTCCACTCAGCGCTACGTAGTTTTTAGATCGCAGATCAAAGAAGTCGACGATTTATATGCATTTCACCTGTGCTTGGCTACTGGTGTATGAGACATAACAATTGATACTTCTTAACTGTAATGAACCGTTCTTTCCAAATTTGTGCTGTAATGAGCTATTATGAACTGGCGGAACGTAAATCTTAGTAGCAATACAGTTGTATTTTTTGTCGGGTCGTAGATGTTTTTTTAAACGACTTCTTAACGCCATCGGATGTACTGCACCTTGTGGCCCTGCGGACGTGTGACGCGGTAAAAAAAGTAGGTAAGCAGAACAGACACGGATGGGGGATCACCCTAGCGAAGATATGCGCTGCAGATGGAGAAATCCACTGAGGCAAGTGATTTCGAAAAAAGGGCAGATTATTGTTATTACACAGAACCTGTGAACGAGTGTCTCGAAATTGCGAAGCTGTTCACGTGCTACTGTAGTGAGCATCTACTGAATGAGGCAGGACAGTGAAACTACCACTAGGCGCTAAATGGCTGGACGTCCACGACCCTTAAAAAAAGGGGGGAGGGGGTTTCGGAGGCTTGTCTGCTCTGTAATTAGGACAGATGGTAATGTGTGGCATCTCTGCACAAAGAGCGCAATGCTGGTGCATGCAACAAATATTTCGGAGCACACCGTTGATCGCACAATGTTGAACATGGAGCTCCGCAGCAGACTACCCCTACGAGTCATGCGTTGGACCAATGACGTCTTCAATTACGGTTGCAGTGAGCATGGGACCGTCCGAATTCGACCATCGATCAATGGAAACGTGTCGGCTCTTCGGGTGGATAACATTTTTGCTACGATAGTCGATGGTCGTCTCCACAAAAGCTGTCACCGAGGTGAACAGCGGCTCGAAACATGCAGCCCGCCAGGGACGCAGCCTGGTGGGAACAGTATTATGCTATGGGAGACATTATCCTGCGCTTACATGGGACCTGTGGTACTAACTGACAGCTGCGTGCCACTTGCATTCATTCATGCTTGATGTCTTCCCCGATGGCGATTTATTGTTTCAGCAGCAAAATTTTCATTGTCTCGGAGCCAGAATTGTGCTACAGTGTTTTGAGCAGCACTACAGTGAACTCACACTGAGGATTGGCGACCAAATTCGCCTGACGTTACTCGTTGGAAGCCATCTGGGTCGGCACCGGACGTCATCACCGCGTACGCATATCTGCGGCCCATTATTTACGCGAATTACATGATCTGTGCGTAGACATGTAATGCCACATACCCCCCAAAAACCTACCAACAAACAGTCGCATCCCTGATACGTAGAATCAGTAATGTATTTCGTTCCAGGGATGGACAAACAAGCTATTAAGCAGGTGGTCATTATGTTTTGGCTCATCTGTGTGTAATAAAAATAATAATGCCAGTCAGTGAAAGCAGTGCCTACGTGGCAGGCTCGTATCGTCTTGGAAGAGAAACCGCTATCTCAACTCTGTATTTTCGCTGTCATTCTGCACTACACGGCTCCGTCTTTGTTTTCTTTTCTGTCTGAGCCTGACGCCAGCTCCTTTAGCCACGTCAAAACATCCGCTGATTGACAGCCCGCTGCTGTAATCGTCCGAGTCTACAAACCATCAGACTCCTTAAGAACGTCCAAACAACGAATAACAGTTAGCTTAAGGAAGTGGGAAGATTTATTCACCGAAGGCGGCTTCTAACGATATGACAAAATAAGCAGAGATGTGTTGAAGTGTGATGGTGCACTGTACTCGGAAAATATTTTGCTTCGCATAATATTACGAGTTCACGTGTGGCAGATTTCGTCACAGCTAAGAAGATTAATGTTTGCGTAAAGGTTTTCATCTTAGTTCATTAGGATGATTCGCTTTGCTCCTTAACAGAGTGTATAGATAACAATTCGCTAAATGAATTCAAAAGTAAACTGACGATTTTAATATTTTTTGTAAGTAAACCTTATACAAATGTACACTATGACATATGTAACTTTTATCCTTTAATTTTGTTGACAATAAAGTTTTCATATGAACAATAGGTTTCGAATATGAAATGTTGATTGTCACATACCCCCTCATCGCAAAACAACATCGTGTTATGAAGACAGGCAGAGTAAATTCATTTGTCACAGAGATGGGCTGATCATGGAAAATCCTAAATTGCATGAAGTAGTAAAAGTAAACAGAACTTTGTACACTTATTTACGGATTTGTCCATGGAAATCGTGTCATATAAAACAGCTCAAAACGCCCTTAACACAATATCATGTAAGCAAGGAAGTTAGTTCAAACTCTTGACATTTACATACGATTTCAACGGTATGAGAGAAAACAAAGCCTTGACACGTTTTATACGACATTCTGAGCTACTGTACGTTGTATTTCGAAACAAAGTTATACTGCTCAATAAAATTTCGTCTTGTTTGCAAAATCATTAACAAATTTCCTTTATTTCATTAATGAGACTTATTTTCTATAACTTCAGTGGTTTTGGCAAGTATTGCTGCTGCCACACAGTTACACCTGTAATCCGTAGACTTGACTGCTTTCGCTTTATAATGGCTGAACACATTTTTTGTAAAATTTAACTCTTATACAGAACGGTCTCCATATGTACTGAAGCAGCAAAGAACCGGTATAGGCATTCGTATTCAAATACAGAGATATGTAAGCAGGCAGAATACGGTGCTGCGGTCGGCAACGACTACATAAGACGACAAGTGTCTGGCGCAATTAATAAACCGGTTACTGCTGCCACAATGACAGGTTATCAAGATTTAAGTGAGTTTGAACATGTTGTTATGGTCGGCACACGAGCGATGGGATACAGTATCTCCGAGGTAGCGATGAAGTGGGGATTTTCCAGCGTGTACCATGAATATCAGCACCCGGTAAAACATCGAATCTCCGACATCGCTGCGGCTGGAAAAAGATCCTGCAAGAACATTACCAACGACAACTGAAGAGAATCGTTCATCGTGACAGAAGTGGAATCCTTCCGCAAATTGCTGTAGATTTCAATGCTGGGCCATCAGCAAGTGTCAGAGTGTGAACCATTCAACGAAACTTCATCGATACGGGCTTTCGGAGCCGAAGGCCCAGTTGTGTACCCTTGTTACTGAACGATACAAAGCTTTACGTCTCGCCTGGGCCCGTCTGTATCGAAATTGGGCTGTTGATGACTGGAAACATGTTGCCTGGTCGGACGAGTCTTGTTTCAAATTGTATCGAGCGGATGGACGAGTACGGGTATGGAGACAGCCTCATGAATCTATGGATTCTGCATGTCAGCAGGGGACTGTTCGGGCTGGTGGAGGCTCTGTAATGGTGCGGGGCGTGTGCAGCTTCAGTCATATAGGCCGCCTGATACGTCTAGATGAAGCTCTAAGAGGTGATACGTACGTAAGCATCCTGTGTGACCACTTGCATCCATTATGTCCATTGTGCATTCCGACGGACTAGAAATACTTCCGCTGGCCACCAGACTCCCCGGACATGAACACTATTGATCATATCTGGGATGCTTTGCAACATTCTGTTCAGAAGAGATCGCCACCCCCACTTACTCTTACGGATTTACTGACAGCTCTTCAGGATTCTGGTGTCAGTTTCCTCCAGAACTTCTTCAGACATTAGTCGAATCCATGCCACGTCGTGTTGAGGCACTTCGGCGTGCTCGCGGGGGTCCTACGCGATATTGGGCAGGTGTACCAGTTTCTTTGGCTCCTTAATGTATCTCTTACTTACATCAATTTACTTTCAATTAGCTAATTCTTCAAATTTATCAGCAATAGCAGATGGTTATCGATACGTCTAGAATCGCGTATTTTGCTCCTACAAACAAAATAGGTATGTGACCAGCTCAAATGCTATGCACTAATTGTGATTTCCATCACTAACGGCAGCAGTGCGCAAGAACACACTGTAGCAGAACTGTGTGTTGAATGTTGACCCGAGTTCCAGTATTTAGTAATAAAATGTTAGAACGCATCGTTTTCACAAGTTCCAGAGTTCAGCAGTTTTGTGGTACATCAGTAAACAAAAGAAAATTATCTACAAACCGCTCATGGACCATACTAGCACCAGAAATGGAGTGAGTCTCAGAAAAGGCAGAAATTGTTAATTCCGTCTTTTGAAATCGTTTCACTGGGGAAGATCGTAATATTGTCTCCCACTGCGATTAACGCTATTATTGAAAATCGCATTAATTAAGAGTCATATGTGAAGACTCTGAACACACTCAGGAACACGTTTCTGATATGTTAAATCTAATAACAATCTAAACGAAATCTTGTTCCGACGCAACAGTGCGCACTCGTACACAGATCAGATTGGGTTTGACATCACTGCTTCATCCACCCGGTAGGCCAGACCTGGCGATCTCGGAGCTCCTTCTGTTGGGGCTAGTTTGGATTCTTTAGGTGGAACACATTTTGAAGTTGATGAGAGCGTGATAGACGAAAGGTAAACATAGCTACGAGAGTAGGCAAGAGCTTTTGCCAGAAGGAAAACGTGCTCTTACACTACATGGTGCTAAGGCCACAGAACGTGAGGGAGAATTTGTAGAAAGACAGCAGACGTAAAAGAAAATATATTGATTGATATCGTCATCAAATTCTAGCTGTTAAGAATATTCTGAGAAAAAAATTTTTGGGCATTATTTACTGATTGGTCCTGGTAAATAAACGACACCTCATCCCTTATTTTCTTCTAAAGTTGCTTTTCAGTTTCTTTCTGCCATCTGCTGGTCGACTGGAATGAAAAGTCAGATGACTCTCATGAACAAACACTTTTCCAGCTTACAGTTTTTGAGCCACTTTTTGATTAGCAAATAGCAATCTATGTCAGTTCTGCAGCGAATAATGCCTTCGCCATTAATACTGCCAGTGACAGTATAAGAGCACAGAAGTAACTAATAGATTAGAGATTATACTCTCAATATCAGCGGAGATGCTATCAGGTGATACCGCTGACGATGCTATCAGGTGATATATATTTGACTCTCGTAATCTCGCTAACAATTTCTGCCATTTCCTTTCTACAAATTACATGGAATTTTAATAAAATGGTTTCACGTTCACTGTTTCTGAAGATTTTGAAAACCAGGATTCTATTATTTTGTAACAAACGCCTTATCTTGCTGTAAATTCTCATGTAAATTTTCATATTCACCTCATTAATTAAATAATCAGTTTAGAGCGATATTCTTCGGCCACTAACAGGTGACCAGTTTGGGATGCTTTCAGGGGCACTGATGTTAATTTTGGTATACAGAATGCAATATCATAAACTGACTAGAGGGAAATGTTGCAGCTGCATAGTTTCGCTCGCTTGCGCTGATAGCACGCATTCCTTTCTACGGCTCACTGACCACTGGTTTAGAAACAAATACCGTGCTAGGAGATCAAACGTGCACAGCAAATACCATTGCGTCCAACACAGCATTGCAGTAGTAGGTTGGATTCGTTATCGGACAAAAATTTTAATGTGTAAGCTTTTGCTTTCTGCCCAATTGCCATTCCGAGCGGTGTTGCGTCAACAGTAATCATAACAAGAATGTACTTCACGTTCCAGAGTCGTATTGGCGTAAATAACTGAAGCCACTTACATTCGTAAGTCTGTGAAGGATTAGAAAATCAAGATGTCGCCAAGTTTAGCACTAAAGTGATGTGGTTCCTGTAGACATGAACAGAAAGGATACTGATATTCGTTTAACCATGAAGTAATTGCTGGGGTAGGTACGTACAGTTCACAGGGAAAGACGTCAAATACCTGAGAAAAAAGTCTGTAAAATACTTTATCATTGTAGGCACATAAGCTTTGATAATGGCAGTTAACGCAAACGGTCTTCCCTTGGTGGTAACACCGGTTCCCGTTAGATCACCGAAGTTAAGCACTTTCGGGCTGGGCTTGCAGTTGGATGGGTGCCCATCCTGTCTGCCGAGCTCTGTTGCCAAGCGGGGTGCACTCAGCCCTGTGAGACAGGCTGAGGAGCTACTTGACTGAGAAGTAGCGGCTCCGGTCTCGTAAACTGACATACGGCCGGGAGAGCAATGTGTCGACCACATGCCCCTACATCCACATCCAGTGACGCCTGTGGTCTGAGGATGACACGGCGGCTGGTCGGTACCGTCGAGCCTTCATAGCCTATTCGAGCGGAGTTTACTTAGCTTAGTTTAACTACAGTTAACACTTACCAAAGCAGGCATCTGATGGAGCTTGACACTGAAGAGGAATTTAACTGTTATACCTGACGCATTGAAACGTTCCTTTAGTTCACGCCTTGGAGCATGCATGGAGTCACGAGTCCGCGGGCTGTATCCACTTACTCATGGCTATTTGCAACACGCGAAACAAATTACGCTACGGAAATGTTTATTGGCGGACCCGTATTGATTCTCAAAACTCCTACACATTTAAAATCAATGTAAATAAGTGTCGCACGTCTAATCAATAATTAAGAGCCCGGTTGTCATACGAACTGCTCTCATTGAGATTCCGATATCCAATCACTGGGCTGGAATACGTACGCCGCTAGAAATTCATACACCGCTTCAAAGTGATTACTGGTAATTTTTCCCAATATTCTCCACAACATAAAATACTATTCAAAGTCAATAGCAGAATTACATAAAAACAGCATACTCATATTTTAATCCGAAGTAATGCAATTTATTGGCTTCAACGGAAACCTCGCCCAGTCTGCCCCGTTCGCTAGACACCTCCGTCCAGATAGCTCTTTCCGTCCACAGCCTGACTTCCGGCATCTACCTACTGAGATCTGCTCACTCGTTTAACGGCAACGCTCTCCTAAAGAACTGAAATGATTTAACCCGAAACCTACACCTGCGGATTGTATTACTTTCTTAATTTTACGTACTGCTGATCACGTACGATTACTTTCTACCGACGTCTGGAACATGATATGAGAACATTACCTCCGTCCCAGAAGGCACACGAGTTCTACACACCACGAGGGCTCCAGGGCTAACACCTCATCTCGCGCGATTCAAACCGCTCCGTTACATTATTAAAGAAATAGGCCTTCCACAGAATCAGAAGCAGCTAGTCATTGACTATTTCCTGTCACGGCGTATTGCGCTTCTGCAAGGTGTTGCATCCTGTCTGGACTTTTCACAGTTTCTCTGCAGCTGGTGTTGGCAGACAGTGGGCGTTACGGGAAATTACTGAATAAAACGCTCTCGGTTTTCAAGCCGCGTCAGTTCGAATAAAATCCTCGATCTTTCGATGACCATCTGCGCCATCGTCGTCAGAAATTCACTAACTGCCGGGGCTGCTACGGTTTCTCGCTTATATGGGCATGATGACATCATCAGCAGCCAGTCAGATAGACCCAATGTAGAACGCCCGTAAGTCGACCCAGGCAGCTAGAGCAGTTACTGCCCGTGCCAGCACCGGTGACGTCAGGTGGCTCCAGGGGCAGGCGCCACGTTCGAAACTGCCGCTCCCGCATCGCGCATCTTTCTGTGCTTTCTTTCATGTCCAATGCCCGCCCCCATGCCCTGCTGAGTGTGTACCACTGGTCTCTGTTGAAATTGTTGTTTAAACAAATCTCGGCAGCTTCCGTCATAACGGAGTCCCAATATGTAGATGCATGAGCCAACAGTTTTGTATCTTCGAATTGTATTTTATATCCGTTTTCTAGGCAATGCTCCGCTTTTGACTTCCCAGTGCAGAGGAAATATACCGCAGAAAATTTCACAACATTAATTTCAGTAATTACAGCAGAAAACTGTGTTGTTGTTGTTGTGGTCTTCAGTCCTGAGACTGGTTTGATGCAGCTCTCCATGCTACTCTATCCTGTGCAAGCTTCTTCATCTCCCACTACCTACTGCAACCTACATCCTTCTGAACCTGCTTAGTGTATTCATCTCTTGGTCTCCCTCTACGATTTTTACCCTCCACGCTGCACTCCAATACTAAATTGGTGATCCCTTGATGCCTCAGAACATGTCCTACCAACCGATCCCTTCTTCTGGTCAAATTGTGCCACAAACTTCTCTTCTCCCCAATCCTATTCAATACTTCCTCATTAGTTATGTGATCTACCCATCTAATCTTCAGCATTCTTCTGTAGCACCACATTTCGAAAGCTTCTATTCTCTTCTTGTCCAAACTATTTATCGTCCATGTTTCACTTCCATACATGGCTACACTCCATACAAATACTTTCAGAAAGGACTTCCTGACACTTAAATCTATACTCGATGTTAACAAATTTCTCTTCTTCAGAAACGCTTTCCTTGCCATTGCCAGTCTACATTTTATATCCTCTCTACTTCGACCATCATCAGTTATTTTGCTCCCCAAATAGCAAAACTCCTTTGCTACTTTAAGTGTCTCATTTCTTAATCTAATTCCCTCAGCATCACCCGACTTAATTAGACTACATTCCATTATCCTTGTTTTGCTTTTGTTGATGTTCATCTTATATCGTCCTTTCAAGACACTGTCCATTCCATTCAACTGCTCTTCCAAGTCCTTTGCTGTCTCTGACAGAATTACAATGTCATCGGCGAACCTCAAAGTTTTTATTTCTTCTCCATGAATTTTAATACCTACTCCGAATTTTTCTTTTGTTTCCTTTACTGCTTGCTCAATATACAGATTGAACAACATCGGGGAGAGGCTACAACCCTGTCTTACTCCCTTCCCAACCACTGCTTCTCTTTCATGTCCCTCGACTCTTATAACTGCCATCTGGTTTCTGTACAAATTGTAAATAGCCTTTCGCTCCCTGTATTTTACCCCTGCCACCTTTAGAGTTTGAAAGAGAGTATTCCAGTCAACATTGTCAAAAGCTTTCTCTAAGTCTACAAATGCTAGAAACGTAGGTTTGCCTTTCCTTAATCTTTCTTCTAAGATAAGTCGTAAGGTCAGTATTGCCTCACGTGTTCCAGTGTTTCTACGGAATCCAAACTGATCTTCCCCGAGGTTGGCTTCTACTAGTTTTTCCATTCGTCTGTAAAGAATTCGTGTTAGTATTTTGCAGCTGTGACTTATTAAACTGATAGTTCGGTAATTTTCACATCTGTCAACACCTGCTTTCTTTGGGATTGGAATTATTATATTCTTCTTGAAGTCTGAGGGTATTTCGCCTGTTTCATACATCTTGCTCACCAGATGGTAGAGTTTTGTCAGGACTGGCTCTCCCACGGCCGTCAGTAGTTCCAATGGAATATTGTCTACTCCGGGGGCCTTGTTTCGACTCAGGTCTTTCAGTGCTCTGTCAAACTCTTCACGCAGTATCATATCTCCCATTTCATCTTCATCTACATCCTCTTCCATTTCCATAATATTGTCCTCAAGTACATCGCCCTTGTATAGACCCTCTATATACTCCTTCCACCTTTCTGCTTTCCCTTCTTTGCTTAGAACCGGGTTTCCATCTGAGCTCTTGATATTCATACAAGTGGTTCTCTTCTCTCCAAAGGTCTCTTTAATTTTCCTGCAGGCGGTATCTATCTTACCTCTAGTGAGATAGGCCTCTACATCCTTACATTTGTCCTCTAGCCATCCCTGCTTAGCCATTTTGCACTTCCTGTCGATCTCATTTTTGAGACGTTTGTATTCCTTTTTGCCTGTTTCACTTACTGCATTTTTATATTTTCTCCTTTCATCAATTAAATTCAATATTTCTTCTGTTACCCAAGGATTTCTACTATCCCTCGTCTTTTTACCTACTTGATCCTCTGCTGCCTTCACTACTTCATCCCTCAAAGCTACCCATTCTTCTTCTACTGTATTTATTTCCCCCATTCCTGTCAATTGCTCCCTTATGCTCTCCCTGAATCTCTGTACAACCTCTGGTTCCTTTAGTTTGTCCAGGTCCCATCTCCTTAAATTCCCACCTTTTTGCAGTTTCTTCAGTTTTAATCTACAGGTCATAACCAATAGATTGTGGTCAGAGTCCACATCTGCCCCTGGAAATGTCTTACAATTTAAAACCTGGTTCCTAAATCTCTGTCTTACCATTATATAATCTATCTGATACCTTTTAGTATCTCCAGGGTTCTTCCATGTATACAACCTTCTTTCATGATTCTTAAACCAAGTGTTAGTTATGATTATGTTGTGCTCTGTGCAAAATTCTACCAGGCGGCTTCCTCTTTCATTTCTGTCCCCCAATCCATATTCACCTACTATGTTTCCTTCTCTCCCTTTTCCTACACTCGAATTCCAGTCACCCATGACTATTAAATTTTCGTCTCCCTTCACAATCTGAATAATTTCTTTTATTTCATCATACATTTCTTCAATTTCTTCGTCATCTGCAGAGCTAGTTGGCATATAAACTTGTACTACTGTAGTAGGTGTGGGCTTCGTATCCATCTTGGCCACAATAATGCGTTCACTATGCTGTTTGTAGTAGCTTACCCGCATTCCTATTTTCCTATTCATTATTAAACCTACTCCTGCATTACCCCTATTTGATTTTGTGTTTATAACCCTGTATTCACCTGACCAGAAGTCTTGTTCCTCCTGCCACCGAACTTCACTAATTCCCACTATATCTAACTTCAACCTATCCATTTCCCTTTTTAAATTTTCTAACCTACCTGCCCGATTAAGGGATCTGACATTCCACGCTTGTGAAAAGTACCAGCAATATGACAGGCTATGTGGTATCAAAATTTTCTCTTGATTGGTGTCTGCGTATGTAGTCTTGCTATGTAAATTACGGGCAAAATTTAGTCCAACTTTGATCCTAAGTACCGGCCGGATGAAATTGCTTTAGAAATATTGATATTCGCGGAGATGGATAAAACGTCTGCAGATAAGTAGGGTATTTGTCTTATCCGCGCATACCTCTACCTGTGTTCTAGGAATGCTAGCTTTCGACTGCAGCATCCTAATCCAAGTAAAGTTGTTTGTTTGAGGCAGTTCATGGTCCATGCTGCATAATGTGGCCAGAGTCTGTTGCGCTCGCTTAATCGTTTATAGGACTGCCAGTGATCTGTGATATACTTCCACTATGTAAAAATAACATTAAGTGGGAAATAATAATGTCAAAATTCCTGCCAGAAGGTATCTCTTGCGAGAGAAACCCTGTTAGCGGGGGGAAGGGAATGATGACGGAGGATGCTCGTGTTTGGGTCAAAAGCAAATCCATTCTACATATCTGGGCTAGTTTCCTGCAGAACTCAATGTGTAACCAATTTCGCAAGCCGCTAGGAGCTCGCCAAAAAGAAGACCTCAACTGTAAACGATGGTACGGACCAAGTTAGTTGTTTTGAAAGATTGCACAGTGAAGTTTCAGTAACATCTCAAAATGCGTTCTGTCAAGTACATGCAGTGTGATTTTCTTATAAAAATAAGTTATTATTGCAAACATACTCACAATTTACGACACATTTTTAAAAGGACCAATTATAGCTAAAATTTTATTCTTAAAAATTTGTGAATGGTTATGTAACATTGTTGACTTGCAAGGATCTGAATTAATGATTTTTGCCATAATAAGTTCTAAGAGCCTCTATTCAGCACAATACAAAAATTAATTTTAGCAATCACTTTACTAAACCATGTAAACAATGTCAAGAATGGCCCTTATCATTTCTACCATCATTTTGTCACGTAAATTCACATAAACTATGGCAAGGAACACAGCTAAATATTGTTCATTTGCTTAAATAAAAATTCATATTTACATGATAAGTAACAACTTTTGAAGAGCCTTTGCGTTTTTTAACGTGTTCAGAATCTTTATCGAAATCATAGTTACCCATATCATCCTCAAATTCGTAAAAATCCTCTCAGAAAAGCATTTTCCTGGCACGAAAACCACCCGTGTTACTACCAGTGACAGCTATATTTCCGGCAGTTACCACTGTTTATGTGTACACATCCTGACAAAGTTACCATGCAGTGACAATCTGAAATTAGAGATTATGTTGCCATTTCTCGATTTATCGTAGTAGTGTCAACTATATGAATAAATAACATCATTTAGCATGTTCAGCATGCTGTAACTCTGCTTCTCATCGATCGTTCCTTTACATAGTATACAGTCGAAGACTTCAAATCTGAGAGTAGGATGAGCAGACCGCGTCGGAGAAAGAGGCGAGTTATGGACCTCAGAGTCGGAGGTAGTGTGTTGCTAAAGTTTAAAGTTTGTGAACCGCGCTGATCGAAAAAGAAATTTTCCCTGTGAAGGAAGCTTACAAGAAATCACTGGTGTGTTGTGATGAGCTCGCTATGAGTTCTGATTGACAACGGTGTCCCTTCCGTCGAAACATAAGTGTCGTTCGGTTCTGAAGTGATTTTTAGCTTAAGTAGGTTTTAAATTTGATCGTGTTTTATATATGTGGAACTTTATTCCAAAGTTGCAAGAATAAAGTTAGAGTTAGCTATTAGCGGTGTGGTTCTATAGAGGTCCTGAGATCTTTCTGAGTACTATTAAATTCCTATAGACCTTAACCAGTGCTCAATGTATCATGACCGTAACTTTTCACGTGGTTCAGAACAAATATTAGTAAACTTGTAATTTGTGTGGATATTACAATTAAATATGAAAACTTTCAAACACAGAGGGACGAAAATGTCAGTTAACATTCCATTGGTTGTCCGAGCTTTTAGTATAACTTTTGCTCTTAGGTCATTCAGTTCATAAAGAGACATTATGTTACTCCTATTTCCATTCCATGAGAAATATAAATTGGCATACAATTCGATCGTTATTCTATATTTAATTAATTTCAAGTTTCATACCGACCACTAATATTCAACCTGGACTCTTCATTTCTACAAGAGTGTAATCAGACTTTTAAAATCTCACTGTATCAGATTGTCTGTAAAGGGACCCCAAGGTAAACCAATTGGACCATTGTGAATGACAATTTTTAAATAGTACATCACTTACGTTTCACAGTTTACTCGAATCAGAAATCAGCACTTAATATTTTTGGCTAAAAACTGGTTTAAGCAGTACAGTTGCTTGGTACCAAGGTAGTGTTTTAGGAATGGGAACTACTTTTTGGCGTCTGAAAGACACCGGCGTACGTTATAGAAATCCTTCGCGCTAGCTGTAAGTTTAGAGGCAGAATATTCAATCAGTAAAAGCTGCACGTCCTCATGATTTAACATCAGTTCCCTGACGCCAGGCACAGAGCTTCAGTAAGAGCAGCCGTGAAATATTGCGCTTCATTTTACACTCACGCATAATGCGGAGAGCTTATATTCGTGAAGAAGAATGGTCGGGTATTTCAGCGGGCGCGTTCAGCTCCCAGATTCTGGCGATAAAGTGAAGGCATCCATAAGGTTGATGGCGGAGGGCGCCGCTCGAAGCTTCGCCCCGCCCGAGGCCCTAGGTCGCCGGCGGCCGGCGTTAGCGCCATGTTGTTCGGACTTGTACAGCTTTCGCAGCGCGGTATGAGCCCCAAGTTTTTGGAAGAACATCTGCATACTTTCAGGCACTCTCCCAAAGCGAATCTACTGTGAAACATGAGAAGTGTGTTGCAGATTTGTGCATGTTCTTCAAGCAGTATCCCAATAATGTAACTTTCGTTGTTGCCGATTACATGATGTATAAGCATGGAGGCACCGCTTACTAGGCTAACACTCAACTCACTTAACCACAGCAGTGAGGCTGATCTTCAATTTTCTCGTTGAGACTCAAGACTAAGAGTATTAAAATAGTATACCAGAAATCACGAATTATTTTCCCCTAGCTTTCATAAATTTCAAACTGAAGCAAATGTGTTTTGCCACCGTCACCTTCACGTTCTGTTACATTCATTTTCAGTCTGCAATCTTCGGACAGATGATTCTCTGTTGGTACAAATGGTTCAAATGGCTCTGAGCAGTATGGGACTTCTGGGCTGTTCAGTCCCATAGAACTTAGAACTACTTAAACCTAACCCACCTAAGGACATCACACACATCCATGCCGAGGCAGAATTCGAACCTGCGACAGTAGCGGTCGCGCGGTTCCAGACTGTAGCGCCTAGAACCACTCGCCCCCCCCCCCCCCTCGGCCGACTTCTGTGTTGGCACTCGTATCTTGTACAATAACATACCGATTTCTAACCTAATTTTGTAATTCCGAAAACAAAAACACGGCACAGAATTGGATTAAAAGATTAGTTGCGGACGTAATGTGTATATGGATCATAAAAGTATTTAGAGGTAGCTCTTAGATGCCCTGTGAAATGGGATTATCACGTACGATGAGTATTAGGGAAGACGAATGGAAGTCTTAATTTTGTTGGAAAAGTCCTGGGAAAGTCCTGGGTAACCTCTTTATCTCAGAGTAGCGTTCGCATCAGACGTCCTCAGTTACTTATGCGCGTAAAAAATTGTAAATTTGTGGTAAGATCTTATGGGACCAAACTGCTTAGGTCATCGGTCCCTCAGCTTACACCCTACTTAATCTAACTTAAAAACTTACGCTATGGACAACACACACACACCCGTGCCCGAGGGAGGACTCGAACCTCCGACGGGGAGGGGGGGGGGGGGGGGACAAGGCGCCCTAGACCACGCGGCTACCCCACGCGGCCACTTATACGTGCATTTATTGTCTTCACATACAGATTTTACCGTTTATGCTTCCTCTAGTACCATGAAAAATATTCCCTAGTGTGGTAACACGCATCCTTTTATTCCGTTCTTCTTGTCATTGTTCTCCGTATGTTCCTTTCTCCAACGACTCTGCGGAGAACCTTCTTATTCCTTAGCAGCCCCCATTTTCAACATCCTTCTGTTGCACCACGTCTCAAACTCTTCAGTTCTTTTCTTTTCCGGTTTTCCCACAGTTCAAACTTCACTGCCATACAATGCTGTGGCCAGAATGTTCAATCTCAGAAATTTCTTACTTAGATTAAGACAGATATTTGATACTACACCTATATCTACATGGATACTCCGCAAATCACATTTAAGTGCCTGGCAGAGGATTCATCGAATCATCTTCACAATTCTGTATTATTCCAATCTCGTACAGCGCGCGGAGAGAAAGAACACCTATATCTTTCCGTATGAGCTCTGATTTCCCTTATTTTACTGTGGTGATCGTTTTTCCCTATGTAGGTCTGGGGTCAACAGAATATTTTCGCATTCGGAGGAGAAAGTTGGTGATTGGAATTTCGTGAGAAGATTCTGTCGCAATAAAAAACGCCTTTCTTTTAATGATATCCAGCCTAAATTCTGTATCACTTCTGTGACAGTCCCTCCCATATTTCGCGATAACACAACACGTGCTACCCTTTTTTGAACTTTTTCGATGTACTCCGTCAGTCCTGTCTGGTAAGGATCCCACACCTCTCAGCAGTTTTCTAAAATAGGACGGACAAGTGTAGCGCAGGCAGTCTCCTTAGTAGATCTGTTACATTCTCCAAATGTCCTGCCAATAAAACGCAGTCTTTGGTTAGCCTTCCCCACAACATTTTCTATGTGTTCCTTCCAATTTAAGTTGTTCGTAATTGCAATACCTACGTATTTAGTTGAATTTACGGCTTTTAGGTTAGACTTATCATTCGTGTAACCGAAGTTTAACGAATTCTTTTGGCACTCATGTGGACGACTTCACACTTTTCGTTATTTAGAGTCAACTGCCAATTTTCGCACCATTCTACAAGTAGGCCTCTCTTGACCAGACCCGTTATGCCAGTTTTGATTTCTTTTAATGCCCTCCTTGATTGGTCTGTCATGTGTTACTTTGCTTCCAAGTGAGCAAAACTCCTTAGTATGGTCTACCTCGTGGTCCCCAGTTTTCATTTTCAGTTTATCACTATCTCATTTCTACTACTTTTCAATACGTTCGTCTTTTTCTGGTATACGCTGTTCATAGTATGTAGTCATTAGACAGTACATTTCATTCAACATGTCCTCTAATTCTTCTTCACTTTCAACGAGGATAGTAATTTCATCAACGACTCTTATAAGCGATATCCTCTCGCCCTGAATTGTGATCTCAGCCTCTAACGGTTCCCTTATTGAAGCCAGTGCTTGTTCGATATACAAATTGAATTGTGGGGTATAAAGACTACATCCTTGTCTCACACCTTTTTTAATCCTAGTACATCGTTCCCTTCTTTCCATTCTTATTGTACACTAGGTGAGTACCTGGCGTTATCCGGGCATGTTTTTATTCTTGTCTTTCATTAGTCTATCTTCTCCTTCCCCCTCTTCCTGTAACACTACTCCTCTTTCTATCCTGTGGCCATCTCTTCCACTTTCCCTCTCAGGCCATTACCTCCTCTTTTCTTTCTCTGTCTCTTTTCTCCTCCCCTCTCTCTATCCATCCACTCCTCCCCCGCCCCTCCATTGTCTGCTTATCTCTTCCTCGCCCTGTCTCTCTCCATCTCCTCCTCTTTCCTTTCCCTGTTCCAGAAGGTCGCTGGTGATTCTTATCCCCACACTACCTCGAGACTAGTATGCATACCCAGTTTGGTTGAAATCGTTCGAGGGTTGCAGGATGAGCTTTTTACCCGTGTCTTTGAACGCATATCCACATGTCATATCCATTTCACATACATTTGTACATATATTTCACCTTTATTTCTACCTAATTTCGCCCTACAGCTTCATTTTCACGTAGCTCAATGTCGTATCTCCCGAACTATGTCTCATGCAATGACAAAATTTTGTAGAAATTCACTGGCATACCTCAATACCGCCTAAAAATTTGTCGTGAATACAGTCAGTAGTAAAGAAGTAATAAGCTGAAACGTCATGCTTGTTGCGGTGATTTTACTACATGAACAGCGAAAATGTGGTAATCGATAAACATTTTCCTTTCATCATTTTGTGGAGGTTATCAGCCAGATTAAGATTCGTAAAAATTTGAAATTATGTTTAAACTTTGTTGCAAATCACTAGGTGTTCTCATTCTTAAATACTGAATAACTGAAGTACGGTTATTTGTGTATCGTGGGCTACGTTCCTTTTTCACCCCCACCACCACTCCTGTGATATGTAAGTCGCCCTAACCCTAAAAGCGATTCTTTTTAGACAGTAAGTGAATTGTGCACAAAGTATGGTTGAAATCGGTCCAGTGGTTCGGTAGGGGATGTGGAACATAAATATATACATATACAGGGTGTTAAAGGTATAGGTACAGATATTGGGATAAGTGGTACCTTAATGTGTACCCACTTCAGTGTGTTAGTTGCTTTTTCTTTGCATCTAACAGTCTTTCCACAAGCACACCGCATAATTCACTGTCTGATGTTTTCTGCAATGTCGTAACTGCGCCACGAAGTGGAATGCCCCTGTCAGTATAGGCTATCCGTTCAGCGTTCACACGTGAACACTCAGTATCTAACCTGCTGCCCAAGGGAAAATAAACTGCAATGGCTTACTTGTGTCACGCGTGCTCGGAAGTACCATACTACGCGTAATAGCTACAATTATTAGTCTGCAGACGATGTAACGGTGTTTAGTACACTGTCCTCAGTCATAACAAAAAGTTAACACTCTGTATATACACATCCATTTTTATAATGTGTATATATTCTTTGTATTGTTCATATTGTTTATTGTCCGTCTTTCCATATACCTTACTCCTGTTTCTCTCGGAATTTTGAATATCATTCATCATTTCATATTGTCGAACACTTTTTCCAGATCAATAAATCCTATGAAGGTGTCATGTTTTACTTAAGTCTTGCGTCCATTAGCTATCACAACCTGAGAATTACCTGTCTGCTGCTCTTACCTTAAGCCATACTGATCATGTACTGTCTTTTCATTCTTAGTGTATTATTCTTGTTAGCAACTACAGGAGTCCTTCCGACGACTATTTCTCTTTCGATTTCTTCATATTTTTTCTGCAACCATTTGGCCTTGGTTCCGTTGCATTTCCTATTTATTTAATATCAGAGTCACTAATGTTTGTGTATTCCTCAGTTTCGCTGTACTCTTTTTCATTGATCCATTGAAGGACTTCTCCTGTTACCCAAGCTTTCTTCGCAGTTACGTTCCTAGCACCAGTCTTTGTCTACCCAACTTCTGTGGTCGCCCTTTTTGGAGACGTATATTCCTCTTGAACTAAACTGTTAGCTGGGTTATTTCCAACATACACACAGCCACAGAACGTCGAACGCATCTCCACATTGCTCAGTACATCAGTCTTCGGTTTCTTTGCATTCTGACTCTTCCAGAAGATTCTCTTAAACTTCAGTCTACTCTTCCTCATTGCTGGATTGTGAACCGATTTTGTATCTGCTCCTCGGTATTTCTGACAATCCAATACCTGATTTCTGAATCTCTGACTGACCATGATATAATCCAGCTGGAATTTTCCCGCATCATGTGATATTTGACCAGTTTATTCGCAATTATTTGCGGAAACTATCTGGCGAACTCAGTTAGTCTTTCTCCTTTTTCATTCAAACTATCATAGCAAACTTTTGGAACTCTACCTTCTGCCCCCTTCTCACTACCATCTTCTAATCCCCCAGGTAGCGTTTCGGTGACCGACTATAAGATGTTCCATCTTACTGAAGTTTTAGCGACCGAGCAAGGAGTCAGTGACGACATGCGCAGTACAGCTCATCTCTAGTGACGCCGTAGCTAAGCAAACATTTCTTGATCACACTATCAGGGATGTCTGAGTTTCCTCTACAATTACTGGTTGCACTTACTTTCATGACTCATCTATAGCGCTTTAGTCACGTTCGCCAAGGCTTTAGCTTGCGTAAAAAGTGGTCCGTTGATACTCTAATGATGTACCACCATATCGGAGGATATATTCAATTCTTTCTGTAGAACCATTAGGAATAGAGTATCTTTCCCTATTCGCTACCTAATCTCTCTATTCATTTGATTGCCTATTTAGTTTTTTATTACCCCTTCCATTCAGAGTTGCTCATTTATTGGTCTGGGCTATGTTCAGAGTAGTTAAGAACCCAGTCGCCTGTTATTACGAACGAGGTTACAGTCCTTAATAATAATTTAGCGCCATTATTACTCATAAATACAAATATATATTCTCATAAGCAAGTTTACAAGCTGTAAGGGTTCCACAGTTTTTTTGTGAAATTACCCACTCGTTAGGGGGCGTTACGCTTAAAATTTAACTACGAGGGCTCTTTGAGGCTTATCTCTGGGCGGACAGTTTCAAATATGTCGCAGTAGGCTATTACGGGAATATATCTGCATTCACTTTAAAATAAAAGGTTCGGTGCAGTCGTTAGAACTAACAGATACACTCTGAACAAAAGCCTCTAGAATATAATGGGTGAGCTTGCCAGATTAGAAATCATAGAATGTAAGTGAAAACAACAGATCAAGGTGGCCAAGTGATTAATGAAGTGGACTCACATCGGAAAAAGTGGCATACAAATCACCATACAGCCTTTCACATTTAGGTTTACCATGGTTTCCCTCAAGCTGTTTCACCTTATTGCGGATATCTACGGCCGGCGCCGCTTCTCCACCTCCAGTCGCCATTTCCCTTTGTCTCGAATTTCCTCAATGTTCATATTCCTTGCTTCCATTTCCTCCTCCACATCATTTTGCTTGTTGCGTCGTGAGCGAACCCTTTTCTTTCGGTGGGATGGCATCTTGGTATCCTCAAGTTTTTTGTTTTATTTTATTTTATTTTATTTTCGGCATCAGCCTCCCATGAAGCCCTCTGCTGTGCCAATCCCCTCATCTGGAGTATCACTTGCAACTAACGTCCTCATTTGTTGTATACTTTCTACTCTACATCTACATCTATACTCCGCGAGCCACCTTACGGTGTGTGGCGGAGGGTACTTATTGTACCACTATCTGATCCCCCCTTCCCTGTTCCATTCACGAATTGTGCGTGGGGAGAACGACTGCTTGTAAGTCTCCGTATTTGCTCTAATTTCTCGGATCTTTTCGTTGTGATCATTACGCGAGATATATGTGGGCGGTAGTAATATGTTGCCCATCTCTTCCCGGAATGTGCTCTCTCGTAATTTCGATAATAAACCTCTCCGTATTGCGTAACGCCTTTCTTGAAGTGTCCGCCACTGGAGCTTGTTCAGCATCTCCGTAACGCTCTCGCGCTGACTAAATGTCCCCATGACGAATCGCGCTGCTTTTCGCTGGATCATGTCTATCTCTTCTATTAATCCAACCTGGTAAGGGTCCCATACTGATGAGCAATACTCAAGAATCGGACGAACAAGCGTTTTGTAAGCTACTTCTTTCGTCGATGAGTCACATTTTCTTAGAATTCTTCCTATGAATCTCAACCTGGCGCCTGCTTTTCCCACTATTTGTTTTATGTGATCATTCCACTTCAGATCGCTCCGGATAGTAACTCCTAAGTATTTTACGGTCGTTACCGCTTCCAATGATTTACCACCTATGGCATAATCGTACTGGAATGGATTTCTGCCCCTATGTATGCGCATTATATTACATTTATCTACGTTTAGGGAAAGCTGCCAGCTGTCGCACCATGCATTAATCCTCTGCAGGTCCTCCTGGAGTACGTACGAGTCTTCTGATGTTGCTACTTTCTTGTAGACAACCGTGTCATCTGCAAATAGCCTCACGGAGCTACCGATGTTGTCAACTAAGTCATTTATGTATATTGTAAACAATAAAGGTCCTATCACGCTTCCCTGCGGTACTCCCGAAATTACCTCTACATCTGCAGATTTTGAACCGTTAAGAATGACATGTTGTGTTCTTTCTTCTAGGAAATCCTGAATCCAATCACAAACCTGGTCCGATATTCCGTAAGCTCGTATTTTTTTCACTAAACGTAAGTGCGGAAGCGTATCAAATGCCTTCCTGAAGTCCAGGAATACGGTATCAATCTGCTCGCCAGTGTCTACGGCACTGTGAATTTCTTGGGCAAATAGGGCGATCTGAGTTTCACATGATCTCTGTTTGCGGAATCCATGTTGGTTATGATGAAGGAGATTTGTATTATCTAAGAACGTCATAATACGAGAACACAAAACATGTTCCATTATTCTACAACAGATTGACGTAAGCGAAATAGGCCTATAATTATTCGCATCTGATTTATGACCTTTCTTGTCTGTGTCTGCCCCTACTACTTTTACACTCTCCAGCACCCTCGCGTACCATAGAAGTCATATCCTGATATCTTAACACGTGTTCTGTCATCCTGCCCCCTGTTCTTGCCAGTGTTTTCCACACTTTTTTCTCCTTGACGATTCTGCAGAGGAAGTTCTCATTTCTTCATAATTTTCGGTACCATTTTACAGCACCACACCTCAAAAGCCCCAGTTCTTCTTCCCAAGTTTTCTTCAGTCCACGATTCTTTTCATACAATCCTATGTTCCCAATCTATTTTCCTCGAATAAAGCCCAGTGTATGATAGTAATAGATTCTTTTTGGCCAATGATGTCTTCTTCGACTGTGTTAATATGAATCTGGACCTGAACAATTCCTTTGAAAAAATGCAGTTAATTTCCTTCCGAATTCTCATTCTATCGGAGCTAGCCTTCTAATGATGTAACCGTCGACTAGATGTTAAACCCTATTGTCCCTACATCACAGGTTTCAAGTTGCCACCATGCAGACCTACGCAGACGTACATCTACTTGGGGTAAATAGACTGATAATCTAACCTCCACAGAAACCAAATTTATAGCTTGTAAAACACAGTTACTCTTCCATTCAGATCACTACGAATCAAGATTTCTGTGCATCTTCATTATAAGGTGAGTCTGACAGAGTCCACTAGTGATCATTTGAGATAAATAACGTTTGGAATATTCCGCCAATATGGCCATTGATTCCATTTTAGTAAAAACCAGTAAACACTCGATTCCTTGAAGAGTCGCACTACCACGTATAAAACCGCTTCAAATGTATAGTTACCTTACAAATGAGTTAATGTACTAAGTATTTGAGGTTAAGCAAATGAGCATGAAAAACTACAAAAAATGTCTGAAGTTTTGCTTGAAGTCTGCTGGAAGCCCGTAAGTGCTCTCATAATGAAAAACTACACTGAAGAACCACAGAAACTGGTATACCTGCCTAATATCGTGTAGGACCCCAACGAGCACGCGAAAGTGCAGCAATACAACGTGGCATGGACTCGACTAATGTCTGAAGTAGTGCTGGAGGGAACTGACACCATGAATCCTGCAGGGCTGTTCATAAATCCGTAAGAGTACGAGGGGGTGGACCTCTCTTCTGAACATCAAGTTGAAAGGCACCTCAGATATACCCAATGATTTTCATGTCTGGGAAGTTTGGCGGCCAGCAGAAGAGTTGAAACTCAGAAGAGCGTTCCTGGAGCCACTCTGTAGCAATTCTGGACATGTGGGGTGTGCTATTGTCCTGCTCCAATTGCCCGTATATGTCGGAATGTACAACAGACATGAATGGATGCAGGTGATCAGAAAGGATGCTTAATTACGTGTCACGTATGAGATTCGTATCTAGACGTATCAGGGGTCCCATATCACTTCAAATGCACACACCCCACATCATTGGAGAACCTCCACCAGCTTGAACAGTCCCCTGCTGACATGCAGGGTCCATGAATTCATGAGGTTGTCTCCATACCCGTACACGTCCATCCGCTAGATGCAATTTGAAACGAGACTCGTCCGACCAGGCAATATGTTTCCAGTCATCAACAGTCTAATTTCGATGTGTACGGGTCCCAGGCGAGGCGTAATGGTTTTGTCGTGCTGTCATCAAGGGTTCACGAATGTGCCTTTGGTTCCGAAAGGCAATATCGATGATGTTTCGTTGAATAGTTCGCACGCTGACGCTTGTTTATGGCCCAGCATCGAAATCTGCGGCAATCTCTGGACGGGTTGCACTTGTGTCACGTTGCACAATTTTCTTCAGACATCACTGGTCCCGTTCTTGCATGAACTTTTTCCGGCTGCAGCGATGTCGGAGATTTGATGTTTTATCGGATTCCCGATATTCATGGTACACTCGTGAAACGGCCGTACGGGAAAATTACCACTTCATCGCTACCTTGGAGATGCTGTGTCGCATACCTCGTGCCCCGACCATAACACCACTCACTTTAATCTTGAGAACCTGTCATTGTAGCAGCAGTAACTGATCTAAAAGCTGCGCCAGACACTTGTTGTCTTATATAGGCGTTGCCCACTGCAGTGCCGTAATCTCCCTGTTTACATATCTCTGTATTTGAATACGCATGCCTATACCAGTTTGTTTGCCGCTTACCAATTTAGATGAATGCAAGTAATAAAATGAAAGACCTGCTGCCATCGTTTTGCTGTTATTTTACTATACTGCAACCAGGAACTTCATATTTGATGGCTGCAGACACCATCTCTCTTTCACAATATTCTACGAAAGTCAATTCATAGATTTTCACCACTGATGGTATCGTGTATACGACTAGAGTTCAGCCCCTCAGCGTCAGTTAAGCCATGAAGATGGTGCACTGTATCACACCACACAGGTGATTAATATCAATATCCCGGTTACAGATGTTTCATTTTATTAAGTAAGTGAATGGTTCAAGTCTCTCAGACTGTCAATCACAGGGATGGACATTCAAAATCTACATGAAAGTAATCTGGGTAATTGGCGCTCCATAATGAGCAAAAACAAGTTTTTCGCGCAACTAAATGCTTATGACGTCATATTTCCTAAACTATGGGTCATATAATATTTGTACAGGTATATTCAGTTATAAGAGTGTATATAGATATTGTCTGTTAACAGTGGCCGGTCGGTGCGGCCGAGCGGTTCTAGGCGCTTCAGTCTGGAACCGCGCGACCACTACGGTCGCAGGTTCGAATCCTGCCTCGGGCATGGATGTGTGTGATGTTAGGTTTAAATAGTTCTAAGTTCTAGCTGAATGATGGCCTCAGATGTTGAGTCAAATAGTGCTCAGAGCCAATTGTTAACGGTGTTGCGAACATAATCGGTAGCAAATCATTTTGTAGGAGGTGTCGGCGAGGAAAGATTCGTAAAAGTTTTTAATTATGTGGAAAGGTGGTCGGAACGACCTTTGGAATGCAATGCGGCAGTGAATCTGCGTGGCATGGATTCGATAAGTCCTTGGTAGGTTTCCAGTGATAGGAGGTACTAGATGTCTATGCACACGTTACGGCGTTCCAATACATTATTGTTGGCCCGTGATTTACTATCATAGCTCCTATGAATGTCCATGTGAATGCCACACATAGCATAATACTGTCGCGACCATCCTGTGCCTGTCTTGCAGCTCGTGTCTCGAGAATCTGCTCACATAGATAACGACGCGTTCGCACCAGACCATCAACCTGTTGTAACAATAAATGTGGTTCATCCGACTAGACGACATGGTTCCATCGATTCACAGTCCAGTCTCGATGATCCCGAGCCCATTGTAATCGTTGCTGACGATATAGTCAACGTGAGGGGGCTGTCTGCTGCATTTTCAGCAATGTGCACTGAACACTTTGGTCCGAAACACTTACGCCGGCATCCTCATTGTACTCTATCGCCAGGTATCCCTCATCATGTCTTTTTTGCATTTAATATTACTTTATATTCTCTAATAGTCATGCATTATAAGCAGCAGAGGTGCAAAGACAGTGACAGGATTTAATTAAGAGTCAAGCACATTGAGAAACTGCAGCTACTGCAGGTAACACAACGAGGAGGAAGAAGGAACATTGCAGCTTAGCATTCGGTCGACGACGACATCATTAGAAACTTAACCAAAGCTCTTATTGGGGAAGGGTCGAGAAAGAACCCGCCAATGCCCTTTCAAAGAATCCGTTGTGGCAGTTGCCTTAACAATCTTTGGGGACTCAGGGAAGACCTCAGAGTGGAGGGTAGGATGAACTCATTGTCTTACGAGAGTTGGAACCTTAACACTGTCAGCAACTTGTTTACAACTTATACAAAATAGATACACGTTTCAAAGTTGTACTTTGCAGCATCAGTTGTGTTGATGGTTTGAAAGGAGCGACCTAGAGCCCAATGAATCCCTGTAACAGTTCTGAAGCGAATGCCGCGAAGTACTTCATCTTAGGACTCAAGATAGAGTCACAAGGGCTTAAATCTGCGGGTGGTACAACACTTCCCAGTCCCATTGTTCGAACATCTTAGTCTCAAATTGCGCCATATGCTACCGAGCATTGTCCCACATAGTCGTGGGCGGATCCTGCAGAAACTGTCGCCGCTTCTCTCTCTAATACAGTCGCAGGATGAGTGCCAGAAATGAAGAGCAGGGAATTTATGTGCCCCCGCCAATCTCCTTGGACTTAAGCCACTGTGACTTCAAATAGATTCCTAATAGAAGGAAGCACTTCACGGCATGCGCTTCAGAACACGTACAGCGATTCGTCGGGCAATAGACCGCTCCATTCGAACTATCAACACAAATTCTACAACGCTAGTCACTCTTTTCGAGGGTGGTAAAACTTCGAAACATTTGAGATTTGTATACGTTTTAGCCGGCCGTTGTGGCCAAGTGGTTCTAGCCGCTTCAGTCCGGAACCGCGCTGCTGCTACGGTCGCAGGTTCGAAACTTACCACAGGCATGGATGTGTGTAATGTCCTTAGATTAGTTAGGTTTAAGTAGTTCTAAGTCTAGGGGACTGATGACCTGAGATGTTAAATCCCATAGTACTCAGAGCCATTTGAACCATTTATATGTTGTAAATAAATTGTTGGCAGTATTAAAGTTCCAACCCTCGCACATCTGTGCCATTTCAGACCGTATGAACGAGGAGTTTTGACAACCATGATTCCGTTAGTCTCCTGTGTAGAGGTAATTCGTTCCCTAGCCCGCACATCCTTCTTGGTGTGCTGAGAGATTCAGGCTGGTGTGTCGCGCGTCGGCTGCCCTCAAACTTGTGGCAATATCAGCAGTTCTGGTAGCTTGCCTCTCTAGGGACCTGGCTCACGGTTCTCTGCGGAAGGAATCGCAAACTGCGGTTAAGCCTGCCGCAGGGGATAATAAGTAAGCCTACAGTTTCTGACAGACTTAGGGCCAAGCTACTAGCTTCTGTTTTAACAGTGCGCTCCTTCTCAAGCGCTCGACCTACTTTTGAACAATATCTGCAGCTAGTGTCCACAACTCGTAAGTGAAAAGCATATTTCAGAACCGACAAGATAATTGCAACCTTTCTAAATGGAACTTCATCAAGTACCGGTTTTGATCAGCTGCTGATTTTGAGGCGTAATATACGTCTGTATTGCAATGTCCTTACTGTAGCGTCGAATAAAATAAAAAAAATCCTTTGTGATTGCCACCCATATTATGTATTGACTATAAAAGTCATTTTACCATTGACAACAGTGACGCAAAATAGTCTTTCTTTTATTTGATACCACAGTGTGGATCTTACCATAAAGGCTGTTGCAAATAATTTTTTGATCCCTGTAATTCATGAGAAGATCTAAAAGAGCAGTTCTTCTTCTCTGCACTTTTCGTATTAGGCCATTTGTGGTCTTTTATGGTTCACATCTTTTTCTCGGTCTTCTAGAGAGTTCTTTATCTGGCGTGATGTTCTCTCTAGATCCAGGATTATGCATGGTCCATTCCATTTCTTCATGTTTTAATCCAGTTCTTCTTTCACACTCCTAATTTTCAAGTCCTTTCGAATATCTTCACCTCGCATTCCATCTAGTCTTATACATCCACTCACTTTCCAACGAAATAATATTTCTGTTCCCTGTACTTGCTTTCCTGGTCTTTTATTCAGTACCCACGGTTCACTTCCATATAACAGAACTGACAATGTGACTATTTTACATAAGTTCAGTCCTATTTCTTTCTGTGTTTTATGCTTTAAAGTTCTATTAACTGTAGCGCAGATACTTAAGGATCTATTCAACTTAATCGACATACTCTTCGTCTTCATACTACATTTTATATCCATGATAGTTAAAATATTGTACTTGTTCGATTGTTTTTAAACTAATCGCTATCTTAATTCTCAGTGAATATTTTCCACAGATCACTTTTGGCTCATATTTACTAGATGGTAGCTTCATATTATAGTCTGTTCATGTTTTATTTAGTTCATAAATTCGTCTCTGTAAATCATCTTCTCTTTAAAATATCGCTGTAAGGTCATGAAGGAATAGGAGTGATTTTAGGCTGGTCTGGCCCTCTTTATTTGTTTGTATCGGTTCTGTACATACGGCTTGCATATTACCGCTACTATATTTAAGATCACACATTTTTGTTTTTGCAGACTTTTGATAGTTGATACAAACTGTAAAGGGTAGCCTCTGTGCTCCTTTATTCTCCATAACTTGCATTTGCGAAGTAAAATCGCGAATAAGGGTTGAGTCCATGTCGATACTAGATGGGAGTAGCTTGCCATACTTCTATCTATTCTGCGTAACTTTTTCTAAAAATACTACGGAAAGCCTTCTCAAAATATATAAAAACAGTTTCAGTCTTTTTGTTAAACTCTCTCTGCTTGTCAGTAATCTGTCGTAAAACCTTAAACATGGCTACAACTTCAGCAAATGTATGAAAGTAAACTTGGAGAGGTTGAAAAAATCAGCAACCAGTTCAGTCAAAGGTTTTCTGTAAAATAAAAAAAAAACTGCGTCAGTCGTTGATTGTCCCTTTCCAAATCCGACTTGTTATCCTACAGTTATTGTTTTAAGTATTTTGTTTAACATTCTTGCATAAAATATACGTGTTGTGTCAAAATGTTTATTCTTCTGGGGTTCTCGCCTATATTCTTTCCTCCTTTCTTACGCAACAATATTACTCTGGCGTTCTTTCATTTTCGCTGTATATCTTTTTGTTTCCAGCACAAGATAAGCATATGAGTTAACTTAAGGTTTAGTGACAATGTTCCATAATCGATCAAAATTTGTTGGTTTTCGATTTTTTCCAGAGCTGCTGTGAGTTCTTTTGTTGTTCTGTCATCTAGGCCCTTTACTTCTCTTTCGGGATTGTTGTCTTTCCTCTGTTCTTGTTTCTATAGTATTTTATCTTCTCTTCTTTCGTAGTATTATTGAAATTAATTGTATCTTTTTTGTTTTATCTAACGCTTTCAAATCTCTATATGCTCGCGCTGATGACCATGACCAGAATATTCTGTACTTCTGAAGTATCTAAATCATTATCAGATAAAATATGCTTAGAAAAGCTCATTTGTATGAGCTTTCCTAAGCACATTTTATTTGATGATGATTACTCGAAACGCGTGTTACATAAAGTTTTTAGAGGTCAAGACGTTTCCATGGAATTAGTACATGCCAAGTCTGGATGGTTGCATAAGTTACAAATGGAAGACTTCATCAGTCAAATGGAAGTATTGTATCTTGCTGGTGGGCTCTCCCTTCCTTCTGTGTAATTTCTCTTTTGTAAATAGATTTGCTTTCCAGGGTAAGCTTTCAAAGATATTTTTATATGACACTTTTTTGTATTGCTTCCGCAATATCTGCTGATCAAATTTGGCAGCTTTTTTTGTTGCTTATGTTTGTCAGTTCTTCTTTGGTGGTGCTCCTGGTAGGCAATCGCTCTAACTTAGTATGTTCTGATATAACTCGAAATACTTTCATCCTGACGTAAATATAGTTTATAGATCTCATCTTGCTTATTTTTAATGAAAGATTTCTTCTGCTTCCATTTAGCAAAAGTTTCAGTTTGACATACTACAAGATAGTCATCAGACCCGATATCTAGTGGAGGTCAGTGAACTTAAACTGAAAGAAGATAATCATTTCTTACTTATCAGCCAAATACAGAGTAATATTAGCAACAACAGAAAATATTAAAACGGGAGTAAGACTGATTGTGCACTGGCGAAGGAAGGGACAAATGGAAAACGTAGACATGAAGGGACAGGATGATAAGACATCAGATCACAGCTTCCGCTCCACTAGAGAGAGCTGTAGAGGGTAAAAACCGTAGTGGAAATATGGACTAGAATATATCCAACTAGTAACTGAGGACGAAGAGGTTGGTATAAGTGGAAATTTGTGGCGCGCCGCATTAAACCAGCCGTAAGACTGAAAGTTCCTCAGTAGCCGTATCTTGGTTTATCTTCGGAGCAATATGACGCGTAATCTCGCGCTAAGAACGCATCGTCCTTGACCTCGTTCATGAGCGGTACTTCGCCCGATGCCACAGCAGCTGTGAGATCGAGACAGAGGAATATTTCAGTGTTTGTGTGATTATTTGCAGAGCCTATAACATCCGAGGCCATACACACCACTTTCTCATACTGAGCTGTTGTAGCAAGCTAGTAGCTTTCAAATGGCTTTGTGAGATATCACGATTGTCTTTCTGGTCACCAGTTTGCCAAATTCTGTTACTTGTTTGGTATTCTTCTTAGGAGCAAATGGGGTTGAAATGAATGACTGTTCGGCGGGAAACAAGCCAAGTATTTTGCAACTACCGTGTTAAATAACAAATTTTGGAAGCTACTCTGAATGAAAGCTGGAGAAAGGATACGGTTACTCTGGCGGTACCTGGATGATAAGGGCTTTCGGCTACTGCAATTTCTGAATACACGCTGGCGCTGGAGAGGGTGATTTAATGGCAGCAGCTCCGTGATTGCTATAGTGGATTGCTAGCTGACGTTTCCAAAGCGGTGGAAACAGTTATTTAACCTACGATGGTATTGTTGTTCGACAGCAGTATCATTTAGGTAGTGGGAGGAGCTGCAGGTGGAGGTGGAAGAAACAAACTTGGAGGAAATTTTAGTTTGAATAATTCCTATCACTTCTGTGAATGCGCAGTTTTGGTGTTACTTTACGAGCTTCACAGTTTTAAGTTCCATCCACAGATGTTTATGTTTTCTCATACTGCCGAAGACATCGAAAATATCCACTTTGAGGTTAAGCATAAAATGTTAGCGTTTTTCCCAGAACTGAGTGCAATAGGACTGCTAAGGCGTAGTGCAAAAGGAAGAGTAGGATTTAATATTCGTCGACGTCGAGATCACTAGAGGGTGGAGCGCAGGCTCGAACTAGGGACAAATTTCCGTCGTGCCTTTTCAAAGGAACTATTCTAACAGTCGTCTTAAGCGATTAAGGACATAGGAAATCTAAATCTCGGTTGCAGACAGGGATCGCAACCTCGGTTCTTACGAAGACGATTCCCGCCTCTTAGGTCTGCGGCACCTGACTGGGTTACATGACTGAGAAGCAGGGGGTGGGGGCAGCTGTATTTTGTAACGAAATTTTAGCTTTTTAACGTTGTAGGTTTAAGTGATGCTTGGAAATTTCACCAAAAACTATTTCTATAATATACAGGATGGTCCATTGATCGTGACCGGGCCAAATATCTCACCAAATAAGCGTCAAACGAACGAAAAAACTACAAAGAACGAAACTTCGGTCTAGGTTGAAGGGGGAAACCAGATGGCGCTATGGTCGGCCCGCTAGATGGCGTTGCCATAGGTCAAACTGATATAAACTGCGTTTTTTTTAAAAATAGGAACCCCCATTTTTTATTACATATTCGTGTAGTACATAAAGAAATATGAATGTTTTAGTTGGACCACTTTTTTCGTTTTGTGATAGTCACAAACATATCGCTCACAATTTTAGACGAACAGTTGGTAACAGGTAGGTTTTTTAAATTAAAATACAGAACGTAGGTACGTTTGAACATTTTATTTCATATGTTCCAATGTGATACATGTACCTTTGTGAACTTATCATTTCTGAGAACGAATGCTGCTACAGCGTGATTACCTGTAAGTACCACATTAATGTAATAAATGCTCAAAATGATGTCCGTCAACCTCAATACATTTGGCAATACGTGTAACGAAATTCCTCTCAACAGCGAGTAGTTCGCCTTTCGTAATGTTCGCACATGCATTGACAATACGCTGACGCATGTTGTCAGGCGTTGTCGGTGGATCACGATAGCAAATATCCTTCAACTCTCCCCACAGAATGAAATCCGGGGACGTCAGATCCGGTAAACGTGCGGGCTATGGTATGGTGCTTCGACGACCAATCCACCTGTCATGAAATATGCTATTCAATACCGCTTCAACCGCACGCGAGCTATGTGCCGGACATCCATCATGTTGGAAGTACATCGCCATTCTGTCATGCAGTGAAACATCCTGTAGTAACATTGGTAGAACATTACTTAAGAAATCAGCATACATGACAACATTTAGATTGATATCGATAAAATGGGGGCCAATTATCCTTCCTCCCATAATGCCGCATCATACATTAACCCGCCAAGGTCGCTGATGTTCCACTTGTCGCAGCCATCGTGGATTTCCCGTTGCCCAATAGTGCATATTATGCCAGTTTACGTTACCGCTGTTGGTGAATGACGCTTCGTCGCTAAATAGAACGCGTGCAAAAAAACTGTCATCGTCCCGTAATTTCTCTTGTGCCCAGTGGCAGAACTGTACACGACGTTCAAAGTCGTCGCCATGCTATTCCTGGTGCATAGAAACATGGTACGGGTGCAATCGATGTTGATGTAGCATTCTCAACACCGACGTTTTTGAGATTCTCCATCCTCGCACAATTTGTCTGCTACGGATTAACCGCAACAGCAGCTAAAACACCTACTTGGGTGTCATCATTTGTTGCAGGTCGTGGTAGACGTTTCACATGTGGCTCAACACTTCCTGTTTCCTTAAATAACTTAACTATCCGGCGAACGATCCGGACACTTGGATGACGTCGTCCAGGATACCGAGTAGCATACATAGCAGACGCCCGTTGGGAATTTCGATCACAATAGCCATACATCAACACAATGTCGACCTTTTCCGCAATTGGTAAATGGTCCATTTTAACACGTGTAATGTATCACGAAGCAAGTACCGTCCGCACTGGCGGAATGTTACGTGATACCACGTAGTTACAGGTTTGTGACTATTGCAGTGCCATCTGTCACTAAGCGAAAATAGCAGTCCAACTAAAACATTCATGTTTCTTTACGTACTACACGGATATGTAATAAAAAGGGGGTTCCTATTTAAAGAAAGGCAATTGTTATCCGTTTGACGTATGGCAGCGCCATCTAGCGGACTAACCACAGCGAAGTCTGCTTTCCCCCTTCAAGCCAGACGAGTTTCGTTCTTTCTAGTTTTTTCGTTTGATGCTTATCTCGTGTGATATTTGGCCCGGTCACTATCAATGAACCACCCTGTACAGTTTAGAGAGTTAATCCGGCTCTACAGCTACATCTACCTACATACATACTCAGCAAATCACCGTAGTCTGCATGAGGTACTTTGAACCACAACTAGTCATTCTCCTTCGTCGCAAATAGAGCGTGGGAAAGACAGCTATCTATATGCCTCCGTAGGAGCCCTAATTTCTCTTATTTTCTCTTCGCCGTCCTCACGCGGGACGTATGTCTGCAGCAATAGAATTGTTCTGCAGTCTATAGCAAATGTCAGTTGTCTAAACTTTCTAATAGCGTTTCGCGAAAAGAATGTCCACCGATAGATAGTTTTTCGACGACTGCAGTGAAGTTATTAGCGTAATGGTACTATGCGTGTGGCCGCCAGTGCACATCTCAAACTCAAATTCTGTCTAAACAGGCCTTGAGACCCAACGGTACCGATGGACAGCCATCTCATCCTCAGCCCATAGGCGTCAATGGGTGCTAATATTGAGGAACAAGTGGTCAGCACACCGCTCTCGCGATCGTTGCAGTTTTTGTGACCGAAACGGCTACAATCAAGTAGCACCTCAATTGGCCTCACAAGCGCTGAGTGCACCTCGCGTGTCAACAACGATCGGCAGATCCTGTCGGACACCCATCGAAGTGCTACCCTAGACTGATAACGCTAAACATCGGTGATCTTACGGGAACCATGTTACCATAGCGGCAAGGTTGTTTCCGGAGCATATATACCGCTGTGTGTAGTCGTTTGAGAAACGTCGTGCTGTTAACAAGAGGAGAAGCAGACTGTAAAAATGCTGTATTTGTCGAATTGATGGCAGCAGCTCCGCGATTGCTGTGGTGGGTTGCTAGCTAATGTTTCTAAGGCTGTGGTTCGGTTTTGAAGACTCGTTTCTCGAAATTTTTATATTAGCCTAGAAGATATACACTGCTATGTTCGTCATTGGAGAGGGTTTCAAGATAACTCCACGACACAAACCATCAACTGAAAACAATTCTACGTTTCCAAATTAATATAAACAATTGTCCTCGACATATCTCTCCACTCGGACATTCTTTGTGACATATCTGCAAGATCAATAGCCGTACGCCATTTCATATAGAACGTATTGTCTTTAGCACAGAGCCAACGCATTTGTAAGACGTGTTTGTATTTTATTTAACCCAGTTTCTGAGAATGTTATCACTGCACAAAACTATCCTCTTACGTCGCTTCCCACGGAGAAGTTAGTTAAAAAAAAGTTGGTTAATACTTTGGTAATGGCTATATGTATGAACATAGTCGTATAGAACATAAAATATATTTTGATTATCGAGAAAAGCACAACAGTCACTGGCTGTAACAATACTGTCAATCTACAAGATACGAATTTTTCCCGTAAATAGAATTCTGACGTAGACTACTTTTATAGATTCGACTGAACGTTCAGGATCTCAGTTCTATTTACGATATTCTTCAAAAAGTGGGGTTAAATATTTTAATACCTATGTTAACGTTACTGGCCGGCCGCGGTGCCGGCTGATGTGGCCGAGCGGTTCTAGGTACTACAGTCTGGAACCGCGTGACGTTGCGGTCCCAGGTTCGAATCTTGCCTCGGGTATGGATGTGTGTGATGTCCTTAGGTTTGAGTAGTTCTATGTTCTAGGGGACTGATGAACTCAGATGTTAAGTCCCATAGTGCTCAGAGCCACTTTATTGGCGTTACTGTGATGTATCTGTCATAATGGTTCGGTCTTAAGGTATTTTCTCTGATAGTTGCAGATACGAGCGTCATAAGTCTGGCGACAGATCACTGCGGAAGGCTCATCAGTATCAAGAAAACAATACTTCTTCCTCTTTTCACCGCTTCATCCAGTTCACTCAATAAATATGTACATTTGTCTAGCAGTCGAGCAGAAAGAGTGCTCTCGAAGTTGTTCAAAGACTTATCAGAAACATTAATAACAGTGTAAGAGGTTTTTGAAATATTTCTCTAGATAGACCTTTTGTATCTCTTGGAAGGGGAACTCGCTTTTATTTCGGCGACTACTTCTATCGCATTTATTACGAGCTTATAAATTTCCACAGCTCTCCTGAAAGGGAATTCCTGTAAAAAGAAGAAGATATCAAGGGAGGACTAGTTAGTTAAGTGACATCGTCCTCAATTCTATGACGAATTCAAATGGACAATGCAAGTGTTCTGAAAAAGATAAAAGGCAGATGATCACAGTGTAGTTTCCTCTTAGCTGATATCTCTTCTTTTATATAATTAAGTATCGACATCCTGTCTTACAACCTCATTTCTCGAGCTGAGCGGAACTGGAAAAGAATCAGTGTTTGCAGAACCAAGCGTTACACAGTATTATCTGGACTTAATTTACTTCAGTTGTTTTCTCTGATGATTTCAATTGAAATTACGTTGGGTCGCTTTAGCAAGCTCGATCGGAAGGTACAAGGGTGATCAAACTTCAGTACGTATACTTTTCTGTCTTATTACGTAAACATCCCACATCGAAGGCTGCAGTCTCTAATTACCTCTCTTCCAATAGAAGATCAAATGCTATTGAATGATGAAGCTAAGGCAGTTTTGTCAGAGAAGTAGCACAAAGATAATACAGATCTGATTCTGCGTGTGTTCCCAGCGCTGGATGGAATTGGTGTAAGGAAACTGCTAAAAATTCTGTGACAATTACAGTTAGAGAATATCAAGTCCAATACACCTCTAAAAATTGGGTATGTGACAATAATATCTAATTCTCTGGTCACCAAAGTGAGTGAAATCGCACATTAATTACAACAACATTCGGAAGAATAGATGTTTTGCTCACCTTACGGCTATTCTGATTTGTAATTTTTTTGTTGTTTCACTGTCAACTAAATTTTTAAATTCTTTCTACATGGTGTTCTAATGTCGCTTCACAACCAATTTTCAGTACTCGTCGCTTAAACGACTGCATAATAGACATTGAGAATCCTTGTCCCTCCCTTCTGTTGCTCCCATTCACTTTATATACCTGTGACGATAGTTCACTTAACTGCCTCTTTCTGTGCAAATAGCCACTGGACATGTGAAAGCCCTTCATACCACAATCAAATAGCGAAGAGTAAACAGCGCTGACACCACGATTCTGCCAAACTCAAGTGAGTTGTGCCGACTGAAAAATGCGACACCGCAATAGTGACTCAAATGTTGTGCGGTACCTGGTACTTCCCAGCAGAGGTAGACCCGTACAACCAGCTCGCATGTGGTTAGGCACACCGTGGTCAGTCCTGTGTTAAACCGTAACCAAGTTCCGCCTAAATCACCGGAAGGCAGGTTCTCTTCTCCGTAGAGGTGTTCCGTATGTTCCTGAAGGACGCAACAGAAACTGATGCTACTACCATCCCCCAGAGCAAACCCAAAACTGCTCGTTGACACGGAGCTTGCAAACGTGTCCAGAACTGAAGAGTACAACCATTGCTCCTGTAGTCATATTGTGCAAGCTGCCCAAGACAAATCGAACACATCAGCCTCTTCGGTGCTCGACTGTATCTCATTTTGTTGTTTTAATCGAGATATAGGTTCGTGGACGCAATCCATTTCTGGAGCGCTCAATGTAGTTCGGAGCATCAGTTATAAAATAATGGAGATCATGGATAAAGTAATAAATTTACAATGTATAACTGTAAACGTAGATTCTAACGGTGTATCTTCCCTGATGGAGAGTATCTGGTCACCTATAAGTGAACATTAATAAGGAGTGCATGCAGCCTTCGCCTTTGTCATGAACTCCAATGGGGACACTTTCAGTGAGGTGTCAATGTCTGTCGAAGTATGGAAGCACATCCTTCCCCAAGAGCGGAAGCAGATACTGTAATAATGTTGGACCGTGGGATATAAAAGGAAGCCGACATAGTATCTCATTAGAGAGGTGTGCTACAGCTTTCAGGTCGGAAATTTGGACAGACCGCTCCTTTCCAAGAATGTTATTGTCCACAAATTATTGCCCACAGATGCTGATTTATGACAGAGTGCATTGTCATGAAGATAAAGTGATCGTCATGTAACTGCTTCTCTACTGTAAAATGTGTTCATATCCTCCCGCATTTAGTATTTTCTCAGGAACACCAAGAGAATGACAACCTAAGGGCAAATACGCCACCATAAAGCAACAACACATCCTCTGTATCCTCTACACATGGTGGCAAGTAACGGTCTCCAGGCTTTCGCCAAAACCAAACCCTTCCATCGGTCTGCCACAGGGCATAAGGTGATTTATCATTGCGCAACACTCGTTTACAGTCATCCACTGACTAGTGACGTCACCCCTTACAGTATCTCAAGCGTAGCTTACCAGTGACCGCAGTAATGTGTCGCTTATAGGGAGTTGATCGATCAATGTACCCCATTCATTTTTAACTACCTATGCATTGCCATGGGGCTAAATGGACTGGTGGTAGCAGTTAGAAACTCCGAGTAAATTCCTCCGCTGATTTCATGAGATATTTTAGCACAGTGCTCCTAAAAAGGTTTTGCTCAATAGCCAATACTGACATTGTGAGGCGACCCTTTGGACAGCATATGTATCAATCTTATTACTAATTGATAACTTATATACATATGTCCGTGTAACGTCAGTTCGTAATTGACTAGCTATAATAAAGCGCCATAAGTTGACGGGAAATGAGCGTTTGGCATCATTGGCAGGGAGGCCCCTTGCGGGACGGCTCCTGCCGCCTTGGTGCAGGTCTTGTTACATTCGACGCCACATTGGGCGACCTGCGCGCCGGATGGGGATAAAATGATGGTGAAGACAACACAAGACCCAGTCCCTGAGCGGAGAAAATCCCGAATCCAGCCTGGAATCGAATCTGGGCCTGTAGCACCACAATCTGTCACGCTAACCATTCAGTTATCGGGGCGGACATAAGTGGTGATCACATCATATCTACACCATTCGGAACACTCTGCCTCTAACTGAGGCCTTTTCCAGATTGCTGCCAGCCATACTGATCCATCGGTTCTAAGACTACTGTAGCGAGGAGAGATGTTGTTTGTTTTAGTATGTGTGCGGACGACTTTGATTAATAACACACCGAAGCGCCAAGGAAACTGATATAGATCTGCATATTCAAATACAGAGAGATGTGAAAAGGCAGAACACGGCGCTGTGGGTCGGCAACGCCTGTATAAGACAAGTGCCTGGCGCACTTGTTAGAACGGATACTGCTGCTACAATGACAGGTTACCAAGATTTAAGGGAGTCTGATCGTAGTGCTATAGTCAAAACACGAGCGATGGGACACAGCCTCTCCGAGGTAGCGTTAAAGTGGGGATTTTCCCGTACGACCATTTCACGAGTGTATAGTGAATGTCAGAAGTGCAGCTTCTTCCGCAAATTGCTGCACATTTCAGCGCTGAGCCACCAACAAGTGTCAGCATGCGAACCATTCAACGAAATATCGTCTGTATATGCTTTCGGGTCCGAAGGCCCACTCGTGTACCGTTGATGACTGCACGACAGAAAGCTTTACGCCTTGCATGCGACCCAACACCGACATTGGTCTGTTGATGACGTTGGTTTTGGCGAAAGCCTGGAGACCGTTACTTGCCACCATGTGTAGAGGATACAGAGGATGGGTTGTTGCTTTATGGTGGCGTATTTGCCGTTAGGTTGATGACATGTTGCCTGGTCGGACGAGTCTCGTTTCAAATTGTATCGAGCCGATTGACGTGTACGGTATGGAGACAACCTCATGAATCCATGGGCTCTGCATGTGAGCAGGGGACTGTTGAAGTTGGTGGAGGCTCTGTAATGGTGTGGGGCGTGTGTAGTTGGACTGGTATGGGACCCTGATACGTCTCGATATGACTCTTACAGGTGACGCGTACGTAAGCGTCCTCTGTGATCACCTGCATCCGTTCATGTCCATTGGGGATTTCGGTGGACTTGGGCAATTCCATTCCAGCACGACAGTGCGACGCCTCACACGTCTACAATTGCTACAGAATGGCTTCGGGAACACACTCCTGAGTTTAAAAACTTCCGCTGGCCACCAGACTCCCGAGACAAGAACATTACTGAGCATATGTGCGATGCTGTTCAGAAGAGATCTCCACCCCGTCGTACTCTTACGGATTTATGGACAGACCTGCAGCATTCGTGGTATCAATTCCCTCCAGCAGTACTTCAGTCATTAGTCGAGTCCATCTCACAAAGTGTTGCGGGACTTCTGCTTGATGGCGGGGGCATTAAACGATATTATTCAGGTGTGTTAGTTTCTTTGGCTCAGCAGAGTAGTATCTGTACTCATATTTAAATACAGAACTGAATATGAAACACGATCATAATGGTTTGATAAATTTTCTTGAACTGACTGCGTTGTATTACAGCAGCCTTAATTAATTTAATGTTCTTTGTTACAAGTAAGTACGGTACCACATTTGATAATGACCATCTCTGTAATGCGAATACACGAATCCATTTTACTTCCGTGTCGAAATTTATACCATATAAGCTAATCGGTACTGGTTGCGCAACTTCGTGAATTATCAGTCCTGAAAGACAAACAATAAAGCGTAGCCCCTCTCACATCCTGTAGGCTTTAACCTTGCAATGGTCAGGCGCCACCCTGCTTAACGCTCTGCCTCTGAGGTGAGCGCCCAACTGTACTCATTCCACAGCCGAATTTACCAATTTCAATTAAAATTAAGCACATTTTTACTGTCTCAGTAGTTTCATTTCTTACTCAGCAGAAAAACTACACTATTAAGGAGCTCTTCACGTTAGTTGACGTGTTTGACTTCGGTTGTTAGTTGCTAGATGCATATTATTTTAACATTCGGGTAAGAACTGCGGATCACACGAATTCTTGATTCGAGCTGCATGTCACCCGCTGGCCACAGTTTGATGAGCACTGTTTAGGAACGCCCCTGCTATGCTCGACGATCCCTGACCGTCAGTACATGAGGTGCACCTGCTCTTGATTTAGTTGTGGTTAAACTTCCTGGCAGATTAAAACTGTGTGCCGGACCGAGACTCGAACTCGGAACCTTTGTCTTTCGCGCGCAAGTGCTCTACCAAGTGAGCCACCCAAGCACGACTCACGCCCCGGCCTCACAGCTTTACTTCTGCCAGTACCTCGTCTCCTACCTTCCAAACTTTACAGAAGCTCTCCTGCGAACCTAGCAGAACTAGCACTCCTGAAAGAAAGGATATCCTTTCATGCTTGGGTAGCTCGGCTGGTAGAGCACTTGCCCGCGAAAGGCAAAGGTCCCGAGTTCGAGTCTCATTCAGGCACAGAGTTTTAATTTGCCAGGAAGTTTCAAACCAGCGCAAACTCTGCTGCAGACTAAAAATCTCATTCTGGAAACATCCCCCAGGCTGTGGCTAAGCCATGTCTCCGCAATATCCTTTCTTTCAGGACTGCTAGTTCTGCTAGGTTCGCAGGAGAGCTTCTGTAAAGTTTGGAAGGTAGAAGACGAGGTACTGGCAGAAGTAAGGCTGTGAGGACGGGGCGTGAGTCGAGCTAGGGTTGCTCACTTGGTAGAGCACTTGCCCGCAAATGGCAAAGGTCCCGAGTTCGAGTCTCGGTCCGGCACACAGTTTTAATTTGCCGGGAAGTTTCATACCAGCACACACTTCGCTGCAAAGTGAAAACCTCGTTCTCAAAAATAGCTCTGAGCACTATGGGACTTAACATCTGACGTCATCAGTCCCCTAGAACTTAGAACTACTTAAACCTAACTAACCTAAGGACATCACACACATCCATGCCCGAGGCAGGATTCGAACCTGCGACTGTAGCGGTCGCGCGGCTCCAGACTGAAGCGCCTAGAACCGCTCAGCCACATCGGCCGGCAAAATCTCGTTCTGTTAGCTGTGGTTGTTCCCTCGCGTTACCATTACAGTCACTTCGCCAATGGTCGACTCCTCGATGGATTTGTTACTCAGTTTATATTCAATGACTAGACCACTGCGGTCTCATTCTGCTGTAACTCCTTCCTACTGACAATATTGCTCGCCTTCCTTTATAGGGGAAAGTCGTGCAGTATTGGCCGGCTTAAGTCTTTAGACTTTACTATAAAACTGTCGTGGTTAATCGGAATATTAATACATTATTTTGTTGCCCCAATACATGTTCTATGAATAGCACAATGTAGTGATTATTTGATATCTAATTAAACCGAAAATAAGACTATTACCAATATAACGTTCGTAGAAAGTGCCTCGCAGTATCGGCCATTGTCTTTCTGTGATAATATTGATTGTTAGCGATGTGCACTGGCACTTACTGAATAATAATAGAACACATAACCATGGGTATGTATTGTTACGATTTCAGCTTAGTTCGCCGATGTTCAGATCACTGTTTTACAGAGACATCCAATAAAATATATTCTGCTCATCCACACATCCAAGAAACGGTCCGATTCTAAACTAGGTTCACAGAACCCAGTGTTCTTCAAATGACTCAGAAAACAGAGTGCGCTTTTCAGTTTCTTCTGCTGACCCATTATTGCCCGTTTACTCCGCCACTATGTAATTGACTGTCTATGGCCACCCTCTGTGTGTTTATTTTATTTTGGAACACGCGACTGCAGTACATCTTTCTTCTACTGTCTCCTTCAGTCTTTATTTTTTCTGCTTTTATATTCTCTCTTTAGTCGCGATCTTCTTTTCTAATCGTTGAAAACGCTTTAGCAGCCACCCTCGCTCACTCCCATTTTCATGCACTCCTTATTCCATTTTCCTCTTACTTTTCCTCATGTTCTTCCATTTCAGTCTTAAAAGAAGTAAAAAGTAGAAAATACAATTAAAAAATTTAAATTACTTCTGAACGATACTGAAAGACAAGGTGGTGGCTTGTACTCCACGACGAACTCCAGTATTGTACGTTCTTCTATAGAAATTATCATGAAACGTTGGTAGATGTCATTCCTTACACAACACAGGTAACCAAAATATAGCAGCGAGCGAGGTGGCGCAGTGATTAGCACACTGGCCTCGCATTCCGGGGGACGAAGATTCAAACCGGTTTCGGGCATCCCGATTTAGGTTTTTCGTGATTTCCCTAAAACCGCTTCAGTCAAATGTTCCTTTGAATGAGCACGGCCGAATTCCGTCCTCATCCTTCCCTAATCCGGTAAGACCGATGAAATCGCTGTTTTGCCCCCTCGCCCGAATCAATCAACCGAAATACAACAACTTACCTTAAAAATTGGTACCGCGCTCCTCAAAATATCTTCGCTTCACTAGGAACTACAACAACCACCATCATGTACTAAAGGCAGAGAAAGCACTGAAGAGAGGAAGAAGATATCCTACTCCAGTGCATATGGATACGTAAGCCAGCTCCTGTTTACTGTACACGTTTGCTGCTTGGAGACGCGGCCGGTAGTGTAAGCCAGCCGATGGTGCACGAATCTCCGCTACTGACGGGTCCTCCTCTTGTAACGTCTAGTGGTCAGTTCTGAATTACCTGGGGTTGTCCGGGTGCTTTTCATTAGATTGTGTAGTGGATGGATAGACAGCAAGTAACTTCTCTTTCCGTGTGCGGTTGGCAGGTGCGGTACACGCACGACGGCTCGGAGCAGCACCAGGACGCGGTCTCGCTGGAGGTGGAGCTGTCGCCCGACGCTGAGTTCACGCTGCCCGGCTACCTGCAGGGGCGCCACCGCTTCGCGCTGCACGTCAACGTTACGCCCGTCAACGACCCGCCGCTGCTCTTCCTGCCGCCCGGCAAGACGCTGCGCCTGGCCCAGGTAGGCAGCCCGCGGCTCACGCCTCGCCCACTATATTGCCCGCGCCTGCATGATGAATGGCGCGCCGCGCGCATTCGTTTCCGTCGTCGTCCGGGCACAACCTCCACCCCGTCCCACTCGTCTTGCTTCCTCTCTCACTCCTCGTTTCTCACACCTGGAAAAAAACGCGCGGGGATACGTGTCTGGAAGCTTCCGCCGGGAAAGGTGTCATTTTGCTGCTCTCTCGAGCCATCCAACAGACGATTTTTTTTTTTTTCATTGTGCTTTAGAACAGGTACACATTCGAGAGCTACTCTCGTACACAAGTCTGAGATATTTTTTGTTTTGTTTTTACAAACATATAAATAATTGCCATAAAATGCGACGCAACGTAACAGTTTTCAGTTTCAAAAAAATAGATAATATTAAAAGAAATATGAAAATCAAATTTATACGTGGTTACAGGTCTTGTGCCTATTTTTAAAATTATAATTACGTTTGGGACCTAACTCACGCTTCTATAACATAAAAAAATAAAAACTTTCTGCTTGCATTTAGCCCAGAGAAAAGAGCGAATAGAACCAGAAGGGTCGCTCTTACTACTTTTCCTGTTTATTTGTTTTAAGTAAGTAGGCGAATAGCGAACATGGTTTTATTCAATACAGCAATCAAATATATTGCACGAATTGTAGTTCTTTTATTCTGTTTTCCAAATAAAAATTATCATTTCAGTAATTATTTTACTTTAACTTTAAACTGATGAACTTGGTGTCTTTGTTAGTACGTTAAATACCAACACCTTTTTTTAAAAAATGATGTTCCTGAATCGAAAAGCCGTATCCCCAGAAGTAACGGAGTGCTTTCTAACAACATCTCCTTGACAAAAAAATGACTCCTCACCAGATATAAGAAAACATCTTTCATCGGCTTTTTTTCTAAAATAAAATGCATTTAGTCTGCTAAATGACTGCTTCCTTTTTCCATGCACTTTAGTCACATCATAATCTTTTGGGTGGAGAACAGTGCCAGGTAGATATTCATTTCCATCAATCTTTTGGTGTTCTTCTGGAAAAACACTGACGATTACTGTGTCTACAAACATCTCAAATTACCAAAACACAACCCTATATTCTCAGTAAGCCGAAACGATAGTCAGATTAAAGTATATTTTTTTAAAAACTGAACGTTTAGTTCATGAAACGGAACTGCAAAACTGATTGTTGTTACTGTGGTCTTCAGTCCAAAGATTGGTTTGATGCAGTTCTCTATGCTGCTCTATCCTGTGCGAGACTCTTCATCCCTGAATAACTGCTGCAACTTACATCCTTCGAAATGTGATTATTGTATTCATCACTTGGTCTTCTACGATTTTTACACCCCCACTTCCCTCCAACACTAATTTGGTGATGCCTTGATATCTCAGAATGTGTCTAACAAGTGATTCGTTCTTCTAGTCAGGTTCTGCGACAAATTTCTTTTATTTTCTTTCCTTTTCAGCACCTCCTCCTAAGTTACGTGCTCTACTCATCTAATCTTCTGCATTATTCTGTAGCACCAAGTTTCTAAAGCCTCTTCTTGTCAATACTGCTTATCGTCTGTGCTTCGCTTCCATACAAGGCTACATTTCGTACAAATGCTTTCAGAAAAGACTTCCTAAAATTTAAGTCTGTGCTCGATGTTAGCGAACACCTCTTTCTTCGAAACGCTTTTCTTACCATTGTCAGTCTACGCAGCATGTCACTCTCAATGGAGAGAAGTCTTCCGAAGTAAGAGTGATTTCAGGTGTGCCGCAGGAGAGTGTCGTGGGACCGTTGCTGTTCACAATATACGTAAATGACCTTGTGGATGACATCGGAAGTTCACTGAGGCTTTTTGCGGATGATGCTGCAGTATATCGAGAGATTATAACAATGGAAAATTGCACTGAAATGCAGGAGGTTCTGCAGCCAATTGACGCATGGCGCAGGGAATGGCAATTGAATCTCAATGTAGACAAGTGTATTGTTCTGCGAATACATAGAAAGAAAGATCCTTTATCATTTAGCTACAATATAGCAGGTCAGCAAGTGGAAGCAGTTAATTCCATAAATTATCTGGGAGTACGCATTAGGAGTGATTTAAAATGGAATGATTATAAAAAGTTGATCATCGGTAAAGCAGATGCCAGACTGAGATTCATTGGAAGAATCCTAAGGAAATGCAATCCGAAAACCAAGGAAGTAAGTTACACTACGCTTCTTCTCCCACTGCTTGAATACTGCTCAGTAGTGTGGTGTCCGTACCAGATGGGGTTGACAGAAGAGATAGAGAAGATCCAACGGAGAGCAGCGCGCTTCGTTACAGGATCATTTAGTAATCGCGGAAGCGTTACGGAGATGGTAAATAAACTACAGTGGAAGACTCTGCAGGAGAGACGCTCAATAGCTCGGTACGGGCTTTTGTTGAAGTTTCGAGAGCGTACCTTCACCGAGGAGTCAAGCAGTATATTGTTCCCTCCTACGTATATCTCGCGAAGAGACCATGAGGATAAAATCATAGAGATTAGAGCCCACGTAGAGGCACACCGACAATCCTTCTTTCCACGAACAATACGACACTGGAATAGGAGGGAGAACCGATAGAGATACACAAGGTTCCCTCCGCCACACACGGTCAGGTGGCTTGCGGAGTATGGATGTAGATGTAGATATCCTCTATACTTTGGCCATAATCAGTTATTTTTCTGCCCAAACAGCAATCTTAACGTTCAATATCTCGTTTTCTAATTTAATTTCCTCAGTGTCGTCTGATTTAATTCTAATACTATCTATTATCCCTGCATTGGTTTTTTTTTGTGTCCATCTTATATCCGTCTTCCAAGACATTGTTGTTGTGCCAAAATGGAAGCCGAAGAACTCTCATTTTCCTATTTTGCATTACTGTTATGATGTTACACTGCTGCTTGATCTCTTTGGAGATTCCACTATTTTTCTCAATAGCCATATTTCCATCGTTCATTAGTGGACTCTGTCTAGAGTGTCAGTCTTCTACAACTATACGGTAATGCATTCCAGATGAATTTGACAGTTACAATGAACAACAGATTTGAAGCGAGAATGTGTAAATTGCATGATTTTAAGTTAGTTACGTTTATCTCAGTATAAAATGATACAAAATCAACATCTCCATATATATTTAGCTCTAGTTTTTTTTAAAAGTAATATACATTTTTGGTATAAATAGCTCACTAACTAAATATGCGTTCATGCTCAAAGATTCGGAACAACATATTTTAAGTGAATAATTACTTGAATTATGTGTTATGCATTGATAAATCTCAGTGCCATTCTGGAATTACAAAAGTAAAATATTAAGAAAAAATGAAGATAATATTACATGAAAGAAAATACTTTGTAAGTCTACTTTGTACCCGAACTATATAAACCACAAAAGGAAATATATAAATCACCTGGTCACAAACACATTTAAAGGATTACAAATGTTAAATGTTCATATATAATGTATATACAATTACATATTTTGTTCAGAGATAAATTCAGAAGATGGCCGTTTTCGCTGGCTTGACGTTTATATGCATACTCGGGAACATCCCTTATGACAGTCCAGCAGTAATCTACTAAAACAGTAGGGCTCCACTTTCCGGCATATCTCTTCTCAAATGTGGCAATATCTTGATGAAATCGCTCCCCATGTTCATCACTTACTGCACCACAATATTTGGGGAAGAAGTCAAAGATGACTACGTAAGAAATGCATTTTCAGTGACACATTGTCTACAATCTCCTTGTAGTTTATTGCTCGTTTGTTCACTAAGAACTGTAAACAGACTGTCCTAAAACATCCCCATGCATGCTTTTCATCACCTTGTATGATTCCACCAAAAGTCTCGAATCTGTGTGCCTACAAAGATGCCCTCCTTTACTTTGGCATCACTTAAGTAAGGCAGTTTTCGCCTTAAGTACTTAACCACGTCACCATCTTTGTTCATTCTCTTAACAAAGTTTTTCATGAGACCGAACTTGATGTGCAAGGGCGGAAGCAGAATCTTTTTCGGGTCTACTGGAGTTTCATTCTTAGTGTTCTTTATAGCTGGTTGAAGAGATTTTCTGGTGGGCCACTCATGTTTGCTGTAATGAGATGCACGAGCTCGGCAATCCCTTTCACAGAGAAAGAATGAATATATAGTACACCCTAACTGCATACCTAATAGCAGTGCAACCCCTTTTAAGTCACCACAAATGTGCCATTGAGATTTTACTTGATGGCTTCTAGTAAAGTTTTCATGTTTTGGTATGACTCTTTCATATGCACACTATGCCCAAATGGAATAGAAGGAAGCTCATTACCAATATATAAAAGCACTGCTTTTAAGCTCAGACGAATCAACAGTCTCCACTCATCATGGTTGTAATTAATTCTCAGAGCCTTCATTAGACCATTTATGTCTACACATGCCACAAGACTGTCTTGCATGTTAAAAAAGGAGTGAATTGTTGCTCTCTTCTGTTCTAGAATAAAATATTTACAATTGCTTTCCAGAAAATGGCACTGCTGCAGTCTTGATGCTAAAATCTCAGCCTTTGCTTTAGAGACCTACAAATCTCTAATGAGATCACTTAACATATTTTGGGACAATTTTTGTGGATCATCAGTTGATGATATATTTGCAAGAAACTCTGGATCTTGTTATGTACATGTTTCAGGACATTCCGAATCCCTATCAGAAGTAATCCTGTACTCTGTCGGTGGTTCAAGTATCGGCAATCCTTCCCCATGTAGAATTGGACGTATGGTAGATGGAATGATAAGATAGATCACTGTCCGCTTCTTCTTCTCCTCCTCCTCCTCCTCCTCCTCCTCCTTCTTCTTCTTCTTCTTCTTAGATATTCCCTTCTTGATCGGAGGAACCGCACAAAAGCAGCAGTTACTGACACGGTTAGGTGGCTCACGCCAGATCATCGGCACTGCAAAGGACACTGAACGTCCTTTCCCATGCAGCCAATTCCTGAGGTTGCTGGCACATGCATTGCAGCTCACTTGTGGAGCCCAGAGTTTATCCTGATCACCTATTTTGCACCCAGAATAACAACTGTAAGCTTTTTTAATCAATGGAGGTATTCGCTGCTTTTGTGAAGCAAATATCACTTCTCCACACACATAGCAAAATGTGTCAGCACTGTTAACACAAACTCGTGGCATTTTTGTCCACTTCATTAGCAGACAACTTGAACAACTGGCAGTTAATCTGGAAACAAATGTACAAAAAGTATTACATGCATTAATAAAGTCACTGAAGTTGAAGAGGAGGGAAACAAAAAGATCAGTAATTATTGGTACCAAAATGTTTATATCCAAAATATTGCACACAAGTAAGACCATGGACAATAATATAATCCATTGTAACTAGTAATTATGACTCTGACAAACCATTATAATATTTAATTTTAAACTTAATATAAAAATCCGTATATAATCATCTCAACATAATAAAACAGTGTAAAACGTGAAGTAGAGCTAATTTAGAATTGTCGTTGTTCAAAAATCAAATGGCTCTGAGCACTATGCGACTTAAATTCTGAGGTCACCAGTCGCCTAGAACTTAGAACTAATTAAACCTAACTAACCGAAGGACATCACACACATCCATGCCCGAGGCAGGATTCGAACCTGCGACCGTTGCGGTCGCTAGGTTCCAGACTGCAGCGCCTAGAACAGCACGGCCACTCCGGCCGGCAATTGTCTTTGTGATGTTCGCGATCAGCACTTTAGAATTGACAGGAATTGGCTATTTTAATTCGGTTTACATTTTCATTGTTGCACAGTGTTATTTTTTCACTAAACGTAATTTACTTGCTTCAGTTCTGATCTCAGATATCCTTTTAGATTTCTATTTCTTTACTATCATAATTTTTTCTAGTTTATTTCCCTTGTTTCAAATTTAGAAAGCATATTTAGCATATGTTTTTTGCGATTCGCTATGAAGGCAATATCATTCACAAATCATAGGCAGTTCATGGAAACTGTAGTTTCCAGCCGCTATATACAAGCTTTCTTTACTCACACTAGCCGAAATATAAAATTAGCGTCTGTAGGGAAGAGACATAAAAAACGATTTTTATGTGGGAGATGAAAGCAATTTTCCCCTCATCCACAAGGAATCTTTAGAGAATCTAAGGAAACACAAAGCTCGTAGACATTTGGAAAAATATCTCTTTCTTCTGACAATTCGGATGCACACCACGCTTAACGCAACATCGGTGCTGGAATTTGGCGATATGTGAAGCGATTTCTCGTTCGCTATAATTCAAATTTGAAAAAGTTTGAACGCGCCTTATACAGTTCTTAACGTGCCTATAGAAACCAAAGTCGATTAATTTTTGTTGGAACAATAAAAGTTGGTTAACAGCCACCCTAACATTGGACATTCAATAAAATTTCATGGAATTGCTCATGTATTTTCATTATTTTACCTTTGAAACGTAATATGTATGAAATAATATGACAAGTGTTGAGAAAAATACAAATTTAAGGAAATATGAGTGGAACTCGATCCAGTGATCCACGGATTACGGATCTTAAAGCTAACAACATGACCGCCACCATCCCACGGTCGGGATCGCAACGCACCAGTATATCATCGACGTATAAAATGTCTCTCGGATTCGCCTAAGTAGAACGCTTCGTTACTTACACACTATGTTGTCGTAATGGACTGTTAAAAGTGTACAAAGCTTAAAGAAAAACTGTAATCCGAAAGTCGTGACCTCCCCTTGTATCAGAAACCGAGTTTATACCGATTGTCACATCGCAACCAGTTGATCTGTTGGGTCAAATATAGTATCCGGTCAGTAAATACTTTTTACTTTCTTGGGCGGTATCAGGTTATTTGTGATCTGATGACCAGTTTCTGTTAGGTCTAACATTCTACTCCGCAAGTAAATATTCTAGACGTGCCAGAACGATCACAGACCATGTAGCTGGATTAATTTCAGCGTGGCCCTACTGTCAGCATAGGTGAGGTTGGATGACACTTTCAAATAATTACCCAAAACTTGGGACTTCAGTTGAAGGGAACGTTTACTTGCCCAAACGGATGTGAGCTACAGATAAGTCTCAGGACTCCTGTTCAGACAAACAGTCGTTGCTGACCACACAGCGTGCCTATGACAGACTATCACATTGCAGTCTGCCAACTAAGATCGTAGGGAATCGATTTCTTGGTCCCAGACTGTGAGAAAAGGTCCAAATCGGCAAAGTTTCTCTCACAAATGCACAGTACCTCTTGTGCCATTGCGAGTCTTTTGTAAGACTTCATTTTCAGTCAAATTTCACAGAAGGCTGGGAGTGAGACACGGAATCTTTATGAGGGGATTTCCAGTTCCGACATTTGCTTGATGACCAAGGGAAACCTCCTAAACCTTGATCGAATTGGGGGATTGGAACTATTGTATTTCTACATAGTGTTGCCCATTGTCCCCAACAAAAATTAAATTTTCTTTTTATGTATGTATATATCAGAACAGATTCAACTATGGTGTCACTGATAACAGTTAGCTAGTAGACAATCGCTTGGGAGAGTGGCTGTTGTTCGAATACATCAGACACGCGTAACGAGAAAAACTAAGACTCCTTCCTACGGGCAGCTGTACTTTCCAGCCGCACACAATCTTGTAACGATAAAACAGTACGAAGTACATACAGATCTGCTCCTACGTGATACGTTATGCTTTAGCAGCAGAACAACTCATAAGCATTCGTTGTTGCCTAACGTGCTCATCACGATGGTAAACTTGCCTAGACAAACTCGACTGTCAGTCTCTCTACCACTGGCCTCTGGTGTTGTGGGGTCTAGGCTGGTTCACAATTTCCGGCAACGTCTTTTCGTCATTTACTACAGGTAGCGTTGACCTAACTCGATCTTCCAAAATGACATTCCACGTATCTATGTGATAACGGCGGGGCGGGGGAAAGGGGGCGGACAGAGGGAGTCTTTGGGAAGTGGTAAGATGCAGGGGATAATTTTCAAATAGGATACTAGAACAAAGTTTTTATTAATTTATTCTCCTACTGTACGGCGAATATAAAATCTACTTTCAAAACATCTCCACATTTCATCATAAAAGAGCTTTTACTCAATTTAAAAGTAAAAGAAATATCTCTGAAATTAATGAGAAGTACAATGTTGAGCTCGATGAACTGATTAACAACCTTCCCCTCAGTGAAGTTGTTAAATAACAAAAAAATAGGAACTTTAACTAACTATACTCTTTAATCACCCTTGTTTCAAAACATACATTTCTTATTTCCCAGTGTTGGTATAACCAATTGGCGCCTTGGAATGATAATAACTAATAGACAGGATACCGAATGACGGATTATTGTAACAGACACAAAGCAACAAAATTAAAAATTGCATTTAGACCGCTAAAACATCAATTTAAACACAAACCAAATATGGCTACTAAAAGCACCGAAAATGCTCAAACGTAGTTTGTTAGAGCTTTAAATCCTTTAAATTACTGCAGAATATGTAGAAAGATTTTACGGTTGAGTGCTCTTAACTATATCTCGCTCCAGAAATTCATATAGCTTAAGAGCAACAAACAATTGTTAAATTAAAAGGATTACACAGCTGAGGTGATGATAATAAAAAAGAAGAAACATAATATTGATTTAAATTGAAGGAGATCACTGCTGTCAACAACAGCGGGACACTGCGCAGAGCCGGCCGGTGTGGCCACGCGGTTCTAGGCGCTTCAGTCTGGAACCGCGTGGCCGCTACGGTCGCAGGTTCGAATCCTGCCTCGGGCATGGATGTGTGTGATGTCGTTAGGTGAGTCAGGTTTAAGTAGTTCTAAGTTCTAGGGGACTGATGACCACAGATGTTAAGTCCCATAGTGCTCGGAGCCATTTGAACCACTGCGCAGAATCAGCGGTGACGAGTGAAAATGTGTACTGGACCGGGATTGGAACCCGGGATCTCCTGCTTATTAGGCAGGTACGTTAACCACTGCACCATTCGCGACACAGCGTTATCGGACCTGCGCGGACCATCTCGGCTCGGTTCATCGCCGATCCTTGTGCCCACCGACAGCAAGGTATCCGCAGTTCCTGTCCACTGACTCCACGTTCGCTACTCTGAGATTTCCACGTGAGGTCGGACATCCGCAATGAAGAAGGTGGATCCATTGCCCAGCTAGGCGTATAAATTATATGAATGCATGGTGTTTGTTCTTTCAGAGATGTCCGAAAGAACAGACACCACGCATTCGTATAATACATAGTATTCAACCGTTATCATCCCACTCAATGGAATATCGAATGCGTTATCACTCAGAATAAACGACGCTGTTGAACACAACGACAAAATGTCTACCGAGGCTGACAGCAATAAGTTAAAAGTTCAGTGCCAATCTCCTGTAAAATCCGAAGAACAATGTTTAACAAAAGGTTCTCACCAAAACTATTTTCGTCTGTGACCGGCGTGGAATAACGATGTCATAGCCGTCGGTGTCGTGTAGCAACGGTCGTTAACCCTCTAGGGACCAGTTCCTTCGTAAGGCGCTTCTCAAAGTTAACAGAGAGGCCTGGCCTGCAGGAAATGCACCAGAAACAGGGGCCCCAAATAGAAGACTCCCGCTTGGCCACAACAGAGGGTAATATGACCTAATACCACACCTAACCCATGAGCAGAGATACTGTCCGCCCTTCCTCCGCTCAGCATGACCGCTCCGCTTGTCTGCATAACGCCAGATGCTCACTCTGGGCAAGGAAGACAAACACGTACGCACAAGTCTAGCGAAGATACAGTGGCCCACACATCGATTCCACGCACTCGCGGGTCCTATGGTCCTCTCCCTGTGCTACTGCCTAATTCGAGGAGACTGAAACTGTTATCCTTATGCTTCCATAGACGTATGACACTCTGACTGTGGCCATATAAAGTACAAAAAGTATGTAATATGCGAACAAAATTTCACGTTTGATCATTCCTTGAGGGTCTCTAATTTCCAGTTGCCCTTTCTTTTTTTTAAGCTGTCATTGAGTTAGATGGTGCGTTGGCTCAGCTACTGGACTCGCATTCGGCATGTGCTCAAATTTTCATTGAACATATACAGGAAAGCGCCAAAGAAACTGGTATAAGCATGATTATTCAGATACAGAGATATGTAAACAGGCATAATACGTCGCTGGGGTTGGCAACGCCTATATCAAGCAGCAAGTGTCTCGCGCAGTTATTAGATCAGTTACTGCTCCTACAATAGCAGGTTATCAAGATTTAAGTGAGTTTGAACGTGCTGTTTTAGTCGGATCACGAGCGATGGGACACAGCGTCTCCGAGGTAGCGATGAAGTGGAGATCTTCCCGTACGACCGTATCACAAATGTACCGTAAATATCACGAAGCCGGTAAAACATCAAATCTCTGGCATCTCTGCGACCGTAAAAAGATCCTCCAATAACGGGACCAACGAGGACTGAACTGAATCGTTCAACGTGACAGGAGTTCAAAAATGGTTCAAATGGTTCTGAACACTATGGGACTTAACTTCTGAGGTCATCGGTCCCATAGAACTTCGAACTACTTAAACCTAACTAACTTAAGGACACCACACACATACGTGCCCGAGGCAGGATTCGAACCTGCGTTTGTAGCGGTCGCGCGGTTCCAGACTGTAGCGCCGGCGTGTGAGAGGAGTGCAAACCCCATTCTCAAATTGCTGCAGATTTCAATGCTGGGCCATCAACAAGTGTCAGGGTGCGAACCATTCTACGAAACATCATAGATATGGACTTTCGATAGCCCACTCGTGTACCCTTGATGACTGCATGATACAAAGCTTTACACCTCTCCTGCACTCGTCAAAACCGACGTTGGACTGTTGATGCCTGGAAACATGTTGCCTGGACGGAAGAGTCTCGTTTCTAACTGTATCTCATGCGGATGGACGTGTACCGGTACGGAAACAACCTCTTGAATCCATGGACCCTGCGTGTCAGCAGAGGACCGTTCAAGCTGGTGGAGGGTTTGTAATGGTGTGAGTCGTGTGCAGTCTGAATGATATGGGACCCTTGATACGTCTAAATACGGCTGGGATTCGTAACACGTACGTCAGAATCCTGTCTGATCACCTGCATCCATTCATGTCCATTGGGCATTCCGACATACTTGGACATTTCCAGCAGGACAATGCGACATCCCAGACGTCCAGAATTGCTACGAAGTGGCTCCAGGAACACACTTCTGAGTTTAAGCACCTCCTATGCCCACCAAACTCCCCAGATATGAACATTATTGAGCATATCAGGGATGACTGGCAACGCGCTGTTCAGAAGAAATTTCCACCACCTCGTACTCATACAGATTTATGGTCAGCCCTGCAGGATTCATGGCGTCAATTCCCTCCAGCACCATTTCATACATTAGTCGAGTCCATACCACATCGTGTTGCGGCAGTTCTGCGTGCTCGCAGGGGCCCTACCCGATATTTGATAGGTGTACCAGTTTTTTTTTTTGCTCTTCAGTGTAGATATTTCATGATTTCCCTTAACTGATCAAGGAAAATGCTGGGCTGTTACTTTGGAAATGAGACGCTCGATTTCTTACCCCGTTCCTCTACCATCCAAGACAGTATTCCATTAGCAGTGACCTAGTACATGGCGGGGCATTAAAGGCCAATCTACCTTTTCTATACTTAAAATATGTATTATTACGTATATATATAGCTACCTTGTGAAGTTATGTACTGTTACAACGCAAAGATACAGGACTAGTTTTTGTCATGAGAGGAATTCAAATCCCGTCCGACTATTCTCCTTAAAGCTTTCCTTGATTTCTGAAACCACTTCGCGGATATACCCGGATGAATATTTAGACTAGAACAAGACTGTTTCCCTTGTCGGTTGTTATCCGCTGTAGCTCATCCTCCGTTTCTATCGAAATCAGAGCCGTCAGGACGTTAAGATACAACTTTCATAAAGGGACAACTTTTTAAACGGAATCATTCGGTATTCGATCATCAGAACTATATACAACCCTGACAAACACAGCCACGTTCCACCTCGAAAATAAATAACAAAACTTCCGTCATAGTTAACACTTATTATGAGTAAAGTACACCAACAAACTGACAGTTGTTATTGACTTAATTTGTTCAAGTGCAAATGGCTCTGAGCACTATGGGACTTAACATCTGTGGTCATCAGTCCCCCAGAACTTAGAACTACTTAAACCTAACTAACCTAAGAACATCACACACGTGCATGCTCGAGGCAGTATTCGAAGCTGCGACCGTAGCGGTCACGCGGTTCCAGACTGAAGCGCCTACAACCGCACGGGCACACCGGCTGGCATTTGTTCAAGTAAGTATGGTATTATGTTTTGAGCAGTTACGCATTCATCCATCATAGACCTTCTTCTACGACATAATATTTAGTGATTATTCAATGTCAATAAACTTCACCTACACCCGTTTGTTTGAAGATGTTTCATTTTATTCTGAAAGCAACCAGTTTCGGCAAATTGTTTACCCACCTTCAGCTCCATACGCTTTCATTCAAATAAACGACCTTGTCGTAAGCGCCCTCAAACACTGGATATCGCGAACTGCAATCGTTATACAAATGCTTCATACGAAAATGTGACAGAAAGCTGCTGTCACGTCTTCGTATGAAGCATTTGCATAACAAATGGAATTCACGAAATCCAATGTCTTATAGCGCTATTAGATAAGTTAGTTTATTTGGATAAAAGCGTATGGGGCCTGAAGATGGCAACATGTATTACGGTAGCTGGTTGGTTTCAGAATAAAATAAAATATCTTGAAGTATACGGCTGTTATTGAATTTCATTGACATTGAGTGAGTACTTACCAGCCGATGTCTCCTGGCCATGATGGACCAACAGAGATTTAATATTTAGTGCGTCGTCATGAGGTTTAGTGTGTCGACATTAGGTTTAGTGCATGAGATAGACGTGCACGCTGAGATATCCATCAAATCCACTCAACCGGTTTGTAGACCGTAGGACTCATATACTGGCAGCCGACGGGTGATTCCTTGGTGGTTTCCCACACTCGTTACGGCTGACCTTGATGTAGTATCTTAGCATCGCCTCAAAAACACAGCAAACTATTGATGCAATACAGAGAATAGATTTAAACAATTTACACATATGAAACATACTCGACACTCGTACTCTTGTGGCCTTAGACATTACATCTGATCTCAGAAAGAAGGAAATACGCAAAACTTGCCGAGTCAAAATCCCCCAACGATTTTGGTATAATGCCAGGAAATGAAATGTGTGGTCAGCCACCAAACAGTCCGTTGTGACTATCCGACCTCACAAGTTAATAATATTTACTGCAAATAATCCCCGAACATAACTCATTTCTTGACCCATATCTAGAACTTCATCCATCTCTGTTAGAGAACATACTGATGCGCTAAGAGTGAATTGTCTGCCAGTCTTACACTTTTTAGAAAAGCTTTAATTTCTTTTGAAGCATCCAAGACGTCACCTAATTCTCTCACGGTCCACCCTAAATCGCAAAAGCCGTAGAAGATTCGCGACTGTCTTCACGTTATCAGCCCACATACGTCCGCACATTTGGTCGGGACCATTACTGCAGATTGTGAAAAACTCGAGCATTGTAATCTGCATGTAAAAGATTTGGCAATATGCGTAACACTAAAGGCAGTTAATGAGAATTGTATACACATTTTTCTCAGCGATGTAAGAGGAACAAAGAACGGGAACAGACACAGGAAAGTATTTTGAACGGAACAGGTCTTAGACAGGTTGCTTTATTGAGCATGGAAATAAAACTACAGTAATTAAATTACAACCTGCGCCCCAGGCTGACAAGAAGAATCGGAGAATAAGCAAAGTAAAATGCGTTGTTTCTAAATATTCTTTGTAGAGTAATTTTTGATGGTTCCTTTCTTTCGTTTCCAAGCATTGTACTACCAAAACACAGACGTGTGCATAACAGGAACTGGTTTCTGACACGGCAATATGTCCTATAGGCACATAGACCATACTCCATGGTCACATCGCATTTCCAGCGCATCAGTAGAATCGAGCGCGCCACGGTTTAACTCCCGTGAGAAGTTGGAGGATAACCTGCATTACATATCTTAGGAAAGAAAAATTCTGCGTTGTTTCTAAATATTCTTTGTAGAGTAATTTTTGATGGTTCCTTTCTTTCGTTTCCAAGCATTGTACTACCAAAACACAGACGTGTGCATAACAGGAACTGGTTTCTGACACGGCAATATGTCCTATAGGCACATAGACCATACTCCATGGTAACATCGCATTTCCAGCGCATCAGTAGAATCGAGCGCGCCACGGTTTAACTCCCGTGAGAAGTTGGAGGATAACCTGCATTACATATCTTAGGAAAGAAAAATTCTAAGTCGCTAGTACCAGATACTATATTCCCAGTTGGGATCTTTCTCGTCGATCTGGAGCGCTATAGAACTCGCCTGTCGTACTCTCCGCCTGCTGAGAGCATCTCGTTATTCCCAAAGGAATTCCTAGGTGCCGACTGCGAGAGAATATTATTCACTCGGAGTAAATGTTGGTAGAAAACGATAAGAGTTAATTACTTAACGTTAGCCAGATATATAAACCTACAGTCAGCTGGCGGGAAATTTGTGGCTAGGTTTCATGTCGTGTACTTCCGATTATATAGATATACAACAATTTGGACCTTTATAGGTCCTTCTACGAAAACAGGGCAATTTTTTTCATCTCTAGAAGTGCAGACAAAAGGTATATGTTGGAGATCTACTTCTTGGTCATTATTGTATCCTGACAGTTTTCTTAAAGCAAGAAAAAAAGGAGAAAAATCACAGTCAGGACAGTGTCAAAAGACTTTATGTTTCTTTTGCTTCTTATCGTTCCTGTTCTCCTTTAGTTGTTGATACTATGTGAGGTGGTGCAGCGATAATATGTTAGGATCGCATTCGAAAGGCGGTCTAAATCTCTGTGCAGGCACTTACATTTAGGTTTTCCGAGGTTCCCCTATATCGCTTAAGGTAAATGTAGGGACTTTCCTCAGAAAAAGACACGGTCGATTTCCTTCCCCTGATTAAGCCTCCGTCGACAACAGGGGTGGCCAAGTATTCGGGTCGAATGCCATGCCCTGGCACAAGTGCCGTAGCGGTCACCCTCAATACAAATTTCCCACACTACCACTACAGATTGTCTGAGCATGAGGTGGAGCAAGAAGGAGAAATTGAGGTCATGCTGCCATTAAAGTCAGTGTAGTCGCACTGAATCAGACTTAGATTTATACCTCACATTTCTCAACAACATTGGTCAAAAGCAAAACCAATGTTCAGTATTATTTAGTTATTTTTGAAACACTAAAGACAATATAATTTTTATCTGGTACCATTTGTTGGCATACGGACAGACGCAGGCAATTTCACTCAGACACTCAGAGTGCCGCGTGATATTGACTTTATTTAGTTTCGTACTCGAAAAAAAGTATTTAACGTATGTATGTTAATCGAAATCTTGTGGCACTTCTGCAGCCTCATTATGGAGACATGGTACTGTACCTCAGGAAAGCAATGTAGACGTCTTGGACAGGCTTACCACAAAAGCCTTAGTCTTTAAAACTGAAATCGCTTTGCAAATCAATCAGTTACATCTGCACATGCACTGTGGCGCTTTCAGATGAAACATCAAACGGTCTCGAAAATAGCTCGATGATGTAAGATTGGGTGTGTCCTCAAAACGTTACGAGACTATCCTTGTAATTCTTTCAAAACCACAATGAATTCTTCAAACTTCGCGTGCTTTTCTTCTTGTTTTCGTACAGCAGTGGGCTTAGGGAAATGGGCAGTGTTTGCCACAATTCGTCTTTCCTACGACGCGATTTTCTCTTATTCTTGCATCCTCATTAAATCAGAAATAATTTGTTTCTCACCTTGCAGTGTCTTACTGTGGGCAGTGTACAATTAAGCACACTTAAAATGTGAGATCTGTAGTCTACTCCAGAAGTTCAAATTTTCGTTCCTGTTCTTTTTCCGTCATAAATTATACAATATTGGATGCTCCTTCATTTAACAAACGTACTTTGCAGTGATACAAAAAATATCCATACTCTTCATACAGTTCCATCGAAAACTGTTGCAACTGACAGGAATAATGTGTGTGAGTACAGAAGTTTTACTGTTCCTAGCACCAGTTCCTTCACGTGCTCCATGTCTGCAATTTAGCACAAATTGGTTCTTGATATACGGAACAATGAACCCCGTCTGTTGATCGTTGTAATCGTTTACTCTTTGACAGTCAACTAAATCTTTAAATGCTTTGTGCGCGTATTGGAATGTCGTTTCACAGCAAATCAGAAGTACCCGTCGATTATGCGAATGCTTCGTAGGTATAGAGAATTCCCATTCCTCTCTTCTGCCATTTCCATTCATTCTTAAAGGCTGATCGCTAGAGTGCCTCGTTTGCGCAAAAACAGTCAACGGAACTGTAAACGTCCTCCATACCACAAACAAATAGCGAAGGGTTAACAGCGCTGACAGCGCAATTCTGCCGAGCTGAAGAGAATTGTGCCGCGCGAAAAATGCCACACCGCGATATTAAGTGAAATGGCGACCTTTACCGAGTACCTTCGAGAAGAACCGAGGAAAGCAGAGACAGACTGGGCCTTGGCGCTCATGCGACTCGCACGCGACGGCCGGAGTGGCCGAGCGGCTCTAGGCGCTACAGTCTGGAACCGCGCGACCGCTACGGTCGTAGGTTCGAATCCTGCCTCGCGCAGGGATGTGCGTGATGTCCTTAAGTTAGTTAGGTTTAAGTAGTTCTAAGTTCTAGGGGACTGATGACCTCAGAAGTCCTATAGTGCTCAGAGCCATTTGAACCATTTCATTTGACTCGCACGCTTGCTGCACGTGCAGTTTGGCACGCCATGGCCGAACATTGTCTTGAGTGACTCGTCGGTGATGGAACGTTAAAACTCAAGTTTCCTTCCTTCCTCTGACCGTTTTCTGTTGTGCATCAATTTTTTTCCTTTTTTCGTTTCTCAAACATTTCTCTATCCCCAGGCGTTTGGTACCAGTTGTTGTTGTTGTTGTCTTCAGTCCTGAGACTGGTTTGATGCGGCTCTCCATGCTACTCTATCCTATACAAAAAGTAACTTGGACGTCTGTTTTCTTGTAGGTCCTACATGATGGTGTATTCTGGCGGCTCCTGTAGGGTGAATTTTGCTCTCAGATGGTCATAAGTTCCCATTATATGATTCGTCTCTGTTGCCTTGTACTGACACACTGTTTGTCGGTGAGTGTAGTCTTGATGCTAGTCGTGGGTCCGCCGCTTCTTTCTACTTGTGGTTCGATCATCATCCAAGTTGTTGATTCGAACTCGAGCACTGGGTGGACACAGTGAAATCTGGTTTCGCAGGACAGAGCGGTTCAGGTTATAGTTGTAGAAAGGGGCCAAAATCAATTATTGTCAGTTGCCCAAAACATACAAACTTTATTTACCTAAAACACGTAATCAAACATGCCCTTAAAAGCATTCAAAAACAAGACGGCGGAAGGCCTTATCTTAAAATATTTCACGTAAAGCTCGGATGAAGGCCACATACTGAACATATAACAACTCAAGGCTTAAGGCGTGGATAATAATAAGGATGTCCGCCCTCGGTAGCTGAGTGGTCAGCGTGACAGACTGTCAATCCTAAGGGCCCGGGTTCGATTCTCGGCTGGGTCGCAGATTTTCTCTGCTCAGGGACTGGGTGTTGTGTTGTCCTAATCATCATCATTTCATCCCCATCGACGCACAGGTCGCCGAAGTGGCGTCAAATCGAAAGACCTGCACCAGGCAAACGGTCTACGCGACGGGAGGCCCTAGCCACACGACATTTCATTTCATTTCATAATAAGGATTTCAATGGGCAAAATCTCCTTTTCTTTAACCCTTAATCACAGTCGTGAGTAATTCTCACGCAACTACCGTCGTGCGGCCCCGTGGACTGCTTTCAGAAGGCAAGAAAAATATGTAAAAATCACCAATCTAGCGCTACTTTTTGAATTTAGTACTAAGTATTTATTCCTCAATTATAAATAAATGGTAACATATGCACAAAATATTGTTTCGCTGCTGTGAAAATTACATATTCATATTGCACTCTAAATTCTCATTGAATTTTACAGTGATGGACAAATATCGAAATATCTAAGTGTAGTTAGTTACTTGAAACTTGGTTGTTGCAGGTTAATGTTGATCAAGTACCATCAGTGTTAAATTTAACGAATACTCTTGACAGCGAATTAAACAGAAAAAATCTGCACTACTGAAAGTGGCCACATTTCGCACCACCTTACACGCAATGCGGACACACCTTACAAGAACATTAGAAACAAAATGGGACCTTGCACTTGCGACACAAATAACGTCTTTCTCTTCTTTTTTGTTGGATAAATGCGACATGTCTTCCTTCCATCCCTAGGAAGTTTGTCCTCCTTGTCCAGCTCTTCATAGAGATGTACTTCAGTTCCTAGAACTCGACCGATAGAAAATTTCTATTCTCGTGGGAGGCGTTTATTCATTATCCTTTCGCGCAGTGAAGTGCATGGGGGCTTAATTAAATATATGATTGAAAATATTTTTTTTGTTTTAGTATGTCTGTCCGATTACGCAGTGTCTCGTAATCGGCTGGCCCTGACTAGAATTATTACGCTATCTGACTGCAAAGAACAATGTAAGAAAATTTTCGTAAACACAGTTAATTAATTAAGTCCCCAGCAACTAAAAAACCAACAAAACCAATAAGCACAAGAGTCACTGTTCTGTATGTGGGAGTGTGACTCAACGTCCACATCTGGCACGGTTCTTTTCCAACAAGACAAGAATTTTTAAATACCAACTATACTGACGTGACAAAAGAAATTTAGAAAAACTATAATTACGCAAGAAAACCAGAATTCACTCCAATACAAGAACACAAGCCAGATGCTTTGTTGACTGAACCTGTAGTGACGCATTATTTCAGACACACAATTAATAAAAGAACATTGTAGTTTTTACCTTCATATATATTGACGAAATGCACACAATAACATCTGCTATCTCTCCCATCAAATAACTGCATAAAACATGGAACAACACTCTTTACTACAACATCTTACTCCGACTTCACGACAAGCAGTGCCCACTAGCACATCTCGGTACGAACTCTTAACACATACTGTCGTCTACGAGCTCTCTACTAGCACTCTCCTCTCCGATCTCATAACAAGCACTGACCGCTACGAACTCCCGACAATCACTGACCTCTACAATCTCATAACAAGCACTGACTCCCATGAACTCTCGACAACCACTGACTGCTACGAGCTCTTAACACACACTGTCCTCTACGAGCTCTCCACTAGCACTGACAGCCATGAACTCTCGACAACCACTGTGGAGGCGGCTTAATAGTACTCTTTGGCGCAATCTCTGGCGCAGTGGCACAGTGTAGCCACCTTTCAGAAGGTTCGATCAGTTCTTTCGCCAGGGCTTTCATGAAGTTCATCCTGGTAAGCACAGTTTTTTCCTTGAACGACTGATGAGCAATATATGCATTGACAACACTCACGTCAAGAATACGGAAAAACACGGCCATGGTCCAGCGTTGTGTGCAGCGACTTGAACAATATTTGACAAACTTGTCATCTACAGTATCAACACCACCCTTTGTGTTATTCTAGTGGGCTATTATTACAGGTTTTTTACTTTCCACGTCATCTTGTACGGAGTGATGCATTGTTGATACACGAATTACTGCTCTTCCTTTCTTAGGCACATGCGAAATGAGGGTGATGTGTTTGGTAAATCCATCCTTCACGTCTACCCGAAGGCAACAAAGATGCCGGACGCATTTTTCCCACTGTGGTCAAACCATTTTTCCGTAGCACATCTGCAAGTTCGATTGTCACATACCAGTTATCAGCGGTATGTGCTATTGGCTTGCACAGTTTGAGGACAGCCTGAGTAGGAACGGCGTATTTCTTCTCGTCTGGGGAAAGTCCTGCTCCATCTGTACCTTTTCCACAGTAGAGATAGGTGTTGAAGATGTAGTTAGTCCTGGAGTCTGCGAGGCATTGAAGCTTCAGGCCGTACTTCGCCGGTTTACATGGAATATACATTTTGAATTTACGGCGTCCTCTGAAACTGATTAGCATTTCATCAACTGTAACATTAGTCCAAATAATATAGGATCGCTGCGAATTTTCGTTGAATTTATGTAGAATGTTTGTTATAGCAGCTGCTGGATCAGAAACCCTACGTAACTCCCTGTCATTAGGGTTGTCAAATCTCAGGCAGTTGAAAATTACAGCAAATCTTGTTGACGACATACTGATACGGAAAATACCACGGCCAGTCCCATCAGTACAAAAGAGAGAACGTATGTCTTCGTTATTCGATTTGAATACTGCAGTGTATATAAGAAGGCTGATGAAACTCTTCGTTTCAGACATAGTACAAGGTCTGACTTCTGTTCTCTCAGTATTCGTGTATTTTACACGAATTTTTTCAAGTTTCTCATTTGTCCATGTGAGTATTTCGTTCAGCATATCATCACTGAAAATATAGCTCGAAGCAGTCAGTGGATCGATCTGTGATTGTCCTCTGACTTCGTGTCGAAGTGCTGGTATCTTCAATATATTATGAGCTGGTATTCTGACATGCCTGTTTGGTTCTACTGCCGACCACATGAACCTGTTTCTGCCATAGAAGTACTTCCTAGCACGTCCCTCATCTTCATCGTTATATGATTCTCCTTCAGACCTTTCCTCGTCACTTTCACTCTCGCCAGACACACTGGATTCCGAATCATGATCTTTATGAATAAAATCGCTATCCTCCACATCAGAAAAGTCAAAATCGGGTATGTCGCTCCCTGCTTCATCAATAATTTTTGAAAGTTTTTCTTCAAAATTCGGATCGTCTGTTCTCACAAACGAAGGACCAGGTTCACCTGACGTATTTCCAATGTCATTGTCACCGACAGATGCAAAGAACAAAACAACCAAAACCAAAAAATAAAAATTTTCAGTCAGTCACTGACTTACACTAACACAGTTGTGCGGACCCGTGGACGTCGTTTCAACGAAACAAAAGCACACACAGCAATTTCAGCAGTCACTGGCGTGGCAACAAGCAGTAGACTGAGAATAAGGAAGCTACTGGGCCGCCTAGCTCTTCAAGATCAATAGCGTTCCTAGAAACAGTGGTGTGAAAAGTAGCGCAGTCCCAGGGACTGCACGACTGTAGTTCAGGGTTGAAAAAAAAATTAGTTTAAGCAAGAATCTTCGAAGTTTTAATTTAAGACGGCTGCAGGCCTTATCTTAACATTAAAACTAAATTAATAGACGGCTGAAGGCCTTGCTCAGTACTTGAGATTAAAAGAAAATCACAGTCTAAAACAACAGAACAGTGGTGCTCAGAAGTGCCCCAAGGGTCGGTCTGAGTTGGAAACTCTAAAATAAGTTTAGGTGAAACAGGCAGCCAAGCGTAATACTAAATAACCGGATGGCAACCAAACCCAGGGACGGCTGAAGGACCGACCAACAACCTAATCAATTCCCTTCCACCCGACCATCAGCACGACAATAGAAAAATCAGCGACGACGAAGATACCAGCAGCATTACGTCTTGAAAACTGGCGTCTAAATACAGTCAAGATACAATAACCACTCGAAAATCTGAAAAAGACCAAAGGTTGTCGAAATAAAGTCCGTGCTGGACAGCAGCAACATGGCGAGGAAAAACACACTGCTGGAAAACTTCACTAATGACCAGGGCAGGTAACTGGAATGTTAATGGCCACCAGGCAGAAGATACCGCTGGTGCACTTCACTAATAAGTATCAACCAATTCAATACTTAAACACCATACAGGAAGACGGCTGCAAAATTTCGCCGACTCCAACACACCATACATCGCTGCTTGCAGGAACAGCCCAGAAAACAACGAATATAGAGATGTCACAGCAGTTGAGGTTTGTTAACAGGTTAACTTATCAATTAACTTCAGTGTCCAGGATCGGTGGGCGACGAGCTTTGTAGCTCTCGCAGCTAGCTGCTCACAAATTGTACCGCGCGTGCATGCCGCCAGCGGCCCCGGCTTGACGTCACGCCGCGGAGGTTTCCTCGCTGCTCTGTCCCAACCAACCGACTGCCACACACAGCACACATGCAAATATAGCGGTCACACCAAAGATGGTACCGCAGTACTAGTATCGATAAGCGCTGCTGCTGCCACTAAGGAGGCAAGTCAGCGACTAGTTATGGCAGTAACTCAGGGAGAAATAAGACGCCACTCGATTGTGACAAATACCAAAGAACAAGGCATCATTGCGAGCTGGCCATGGCTCAGACAGTTTTCTAGTTTTATATTGCCGCCGGTTGGTCAACTCTTTGCTGACGCAATTTATGTAATTAGCTGATACTCGTCATTTTCGGGGACCTTAGATATTGTTTATGTGATATGAGGGTTTCATGACGTAGTTTGATCTAATGTGTTGCTTCATATGTGACTGGATGGGCTTTATTCTCCAGTTCTTGTTTTTAGGCCCCGAGTGCGTTTGTGTACACTCATGTTCAGAAAAAACAGAAACCTTAAACGATTAGGAATGGGACATTCATACTCATAGGACACGAACATTAGTATTTTCTGCAGAAATGATTAGCATTTCAACCATGTTCACCCGCGGGTTCAAGGTCAGCATCGATACCGCGCCGCAACACCACCTACCAGTGAAGTTTGCTTGTGGCTCTTGTTGCCTTGCAGGCGTATGCGCGAACTGTACCACAAAATCAGTGATTTTTAATGACTCATTATTTCCATGAGTGAATGGGATGCGGATACCAGGTCGCATCACCCATATCCCCCCTCCCCCCGAGAAGATCGACAGCTCTTCCGCATCGTATACTATCAGAAGTGACAGTACATCGTCGTTCTTTACGGCATGGGTTATGTATAGGTCGTCCACTTCTCCGTCTACCTTTGAAAAATATGCAGAAACTTGTTAAACGGCAATGGTGTATGGAATGTTGTCACTGGGAACAGGAATGGCGTCAGACAGTGTTTTCGGACGAATCTAGGTTCCGTTTGTTTGAAACTGGTGGCCGCGTTTTGGTTCGCCCAGACAGGGGGAGTGGCATCACAGTGACACACAGCACGCACTTAAGGCCTTATGGTGTGGGGTGCTACTGGCTACAATCACAGCTGGTGAGTGTCCAGGGCACTGTGGCCAGTGTGACCTACGTGAATGATACCCTGCGGCCCATAGCCATACCTTTCTGCACGACGCTCCAGAGGTCATTTTCCAGCAGGACAATGCGCGTCCACATGTTGCTGCACGAACACGTGTCATAGGATGTCAGGCTTTTGGCCTGGTCCTGGCCCGCCAGATCCCCACTCGTAATACTAACCGAAAATGGGTAGGATATGGTCAAACGACAGGTGCAGCGCTATGACCAAACGCCAACCACCATAGATGAACTTTGGAACCAGCTGATTGCAGCATGGGTAACTATACCACAGGACGCCATTCACGCCATACAGCGCCGATGCCATAGCGCATGGATCAAGCTATCAAGGCCCATGGCGGACCCTGTGCCTACTAGGCAACATGACGCATGCTGAACCAAGGTGACTGAAACGCTAATCATTTCTGCAGAACATATTAATGTACATGTCCTGTGAATGTGAACGTCCTATTTCTACTCGTTCACAGTGGCCTATTTTTTCTGAACATGAGTATATTTTCCTGTAGCTCGAAAAGTTTTATTGAAAAGCTGCAAAGTACAAAATATTTAGTACGCAGTATCGTTCACGGATTGAGCAATTTCTTAGTAGGCCGTTGTTTCTCGTGGAATGTCCAATACGTACAGGTTGTATAGAAAAACGGAAGTATCGTACCCAATGAGTTTGTGCTGTAAGGTTAATATTTCCACGTTTTTCATCTTTGGAACTGTGTACACTTTTAAAACCATTCCAAGGTGAGGTACTATGTTCTTAAGTGGCTCAGCAATTTAAATCCGCTGTGTCAGCAGTCTTGACTTCCATACATAACACATTTTCTATTTTATTTTGCAGTACTTTTCAGTAAAAACCATTAGAAATTTACAGCGGTACATTGCTCTTTTCCGATGATCTCACAGATGGGTATTGTTACTTCATCTGTTCAATACATGAAAGGTATTAATAGTGTGGCGTTCTTGTCATTATATTTATTTCGATGTACAGGGTGTCCCAAAATAGTGTAAACACTCTTTGAAAATGAACATCTCTTTAATGAAAGAGGTTAAAAATATAAATTTAGTGGTGTTAGGTGCCTCATGGATCGACTTAAGGTGGTAAATGCTCAAAGAGGTGTCAGTCCATCGCAATACACCGTCGACAACAGCTTACAACTGAGCGACATGCCAACTTTATTGTTTCCAACGGAATAGCATCACCAGCTTGCTCGATTTACTCTCTGAGATCATCCAGCGTGTATGGTCTCGCAGAGTAAACTGTGTTGTTGAGAGTACCCCACAGAAAGAAGTCTAGAGAACGTGGAGATCGAGCGGGTTACTCCACACTCCCACTTCGTCCAATCCATCTGGCAGGAATGTACGATTGAGGAATGCCCTCACATTCAGGTGAAATTGAGGTGGCGCCCCATCCTGTTGGAAGTAATAATCTTCATTTCCAAACAGAATGCTACGACCAGGAGTTATCATTTCCAACATTTCCAAGTACAAGTCGCCCGTATCAGTGTTGTCAAAGAATTACGGCCCGATTAACCCTTTAGAAGACAGACCACACCAGGCTGTTATACCTGATATTAAAATGCCTTTGCTCGGTTGCATGTATTCTCCCTGGTCCAGTATACGTAATTATGGCGGTTAGTTGTTCCATCTAGTTTAAACGTCGCTTCATCTGACCAAGAATTCGTTCTTGGAATCGCTGCTCTTCTTCTCGTCTGTTAATGAACCACTCACAAAATTCACTTCGCCTTCGCCTGCAGAATCATGCATGGAGAAGTCTCGAAATGTAAGGCTTGAAGTTGTGAGACCGGAAAATTCTGTGAACACTGCTTCTGATATCCCAATTTCAAGAGAGCATTGCCTCACAGATTTCTTCGGGGATCGTGTATATGGCTGGATTATTGCATCAACACTCTCATTGTCTGTTGAATTTATCTTTCGTTCGCTATGTCCCTTCTTCAAATCGTGCACCGTCCCTTCGACTTCAGACTTATCTCTGATTCTTGTAATTGTTACTCTTGGCCGTGGTGGTGTTCCAAATTCAACTCTCCAACATCGGCATACCGCACTCACATGCTCTGTTTTCCAGTAACATTTTATCACCAATTTCCGTTGTTCAAACGATAATGCCATGCTTGTTGACAATCCTGAAAAAAGAGAAAGTAGTGTTACGTTTTTCACCGGTTTCTAAATTATTAGCCATAAAATTGTATGTCTGTCTCCATTCATTAAAGAGATATTTTCTTTCAAATATACATTATTTTGGGGCACACTATGTTCATTCGTTTGAGAAACATTCCCTGTTGTTAGTCTCGATAATTTATTGTTCATATTCTGTTAGCATACAACTCTAGCTCTCCATCGTTTTTTCTTGTTAACTTCTTAAATCAGTTATTTTCTCCTTGTCCTTGTTACTCTATTTACGCATTTCAAGGTTAAATATTTCGATCCATCTTCCAAGTGGTCTTCTTGCGTTACTCTTGCCAACTGAATTATTTACGTTATATGTCACGAAGGCATAACGCAAGTGTACCATGGTATCAGTGCGGAGATTATGACGCACCAGTTACCCTAATGTGTGATTTATTTAATTTAAAAACATAATTTATTTCTGGAAAAGATGATCCTGTTATCAAGTGAATAAAAATATTATGCCATCAGGCGTACTTTTCGCTGTGCCTTATGGCGTAATACTTACAAGAACGTGATGATGGGATCATTTCTGCCTGAAACATTTTTACTTCGTACGTTAAATAAATCAGATATCTGGAAACATGATACATACATTATAATCTCCAAACTGAAATTTATAGCTAAATTTGTTTACTTCATTATTAATATATAACAAATTATTTTTCATACGCTGTCCATGCTATTGCTGTTTTATGTATTTGGAGCTGCTATTACAGATTTTCCTTCTTTTCCTCTAGAGTGGGTTGTAAGCTTACACTTTGTACAGAAATGGCATGCCAACAGCATACGTATTCACAACTCAGAAGCAGATATCCATAAATCTGGCTTCTTTGTTAGCCATTACTTGTTCCTTCTAAGAGCACCCCTCCCCCCAACCCCCCCCCCCCCCCCCTCCCGTAAGCTACTGCTTTCTGCTGTTACTCTTCAAAAATTCGTTTAAAAGCTGTGCAGGAAAATAGCGGCCTTTGTCGAAAGATCACTCACACTGAAGCCATCATTGTAGGCCCAGATCACAACCCATTTAGAAGGATAACAGGAAGACCGTTCCATCATCTCCAATATGAACCCTCCTTCTCCTTGATGCTGGAAACCTGCTCTGGTGCTCACAGTAGCCAGGAATGCAGTCAACAGATGTAGCCAGTAAATATTGTCTGAAGTGAAAGTTTCGCCTTCATCTGTAATTACTATTAATTTTACACTATTTGACGATTTCGCCTATTATGCCATTTTCTAACGATAGTTTCTGTACTTAAGCACAATCCAGTAACTTTACCTGCCACTATAAAATGGCAGGCAGAAATTTATAGCCGTGCTAGCAGTTGGTAAAAAGAATACGTTAAAGTAGTATCTGAACCGATAAACTGATTATTGTGAGTAGACAGTAATAAAACAGCTCCGGCATTCGCCGAACAGATAACACCGGCAACTGAGTACAAATTGAAGTGTTCCTGCCGTTCGTACCAACAGAGAGAAACTTTCTGGCAGGTGAAAACTGTGTGCCGGACTGGGACCTGAGTTCGATATTTTTGGCTTTCGCGGACAAGTGCGTTTCCGCATGATCTATTCAAGCATAGCTCACGACACGCTCTCACAGCTTCACCACTGCCTATCGTCGTTGGATATTTCAGTCGGTAGACTACTATCGACCGACTTCTAATGTTAGTCCGGATCCGACGCACAGTTCGAATATGCCAGAAAGATTCAAATCGGCGCAGAGCGAAAAGTCATACTGTAAATACAAAGACTGTATGCATGACTACTTGTCAGTTTTACTAGCGATCTGCATCGGCTTGCCACGGTCAGCACTTTCTACTGTTCAACGACTTATCTGGAGTAATGGTAATATGTATACTATATCCACAAAGTTTCCTGGTTAGTTAGACTATTACTGAAAACCGTATCAAAATCCCTACATTAGTTCACACAGAAACATAAAAACGCTGTCGCTACTAATTACTGAATATATTCCAATTCTCTGTCTTCTTTTACAGTTTTTGCCCTCTACAGCTCCCTCTAGTACCATGGAAGTCATTCCCTCATGTCTTAACATATGTCGTATCATCCTGTCCATTCTCCTTATCAGTGTTTTGCTAATATTTCTTTCCTCTCCGATTCTGCGCAGAACGCATTCCGTACCTTAACAGTCCACCTAATTTTCAACATTCTTCTGTAGCACCACATCTTAAATGTTTCGATTCTCTTCTGTTCCAGTTTTCCCAAAATCCACACAATGCTCTGCTCCAAACGTATATTCTCAGAAATTTCTTTCTCAAACCAATATCAGTGTTTGACACTAACAGACTTCTCTTGGCGCCGTCCACTGTGGTCAGTGGACGCTTCAGTCCGGAACCACGTGGCTGCTATGTCGCAGGTTCGAATCCTGCCTGTGGCATGGATGTCTGTGATATCCTTAGGTTAGTTAGGTTTAGGTAGTTCTAAGTATAGGGGACTGATGAACTCAGATGTTAAGTCCCATAGTGCTTAGGGTCATTTGAACAACTTGAACTTCTCTTGGTCAGGAATGCTCTTTTCGTCAGTGCTAGTCTGCCTTTGACGTCCTCCTTGCTCCTTCCGTCATTGCTTATTTTGCTGCCTTGTAGCAGATTTCCTTAACTTCATCTACTTCGTGACCATGAATCCTGATGTTAAGTTTCTCGCTGTTCTCATTTCAGCTGTTTCTCATTAGTTTCGATTTTCCTCGATTTACTCTCAATCCATATTCTGTACTCGTTAAACTGCCCATTCCATTCAGCAGATAATTTAATTCTTCTTCACTTACACTCAGGATAGCAAGGTCATCAGTGAGTCGTATCATTGATATCCTTTCAGCTTGTATTTTAATTCCACTTCCTATATTTACATCACTACTTCTTCGTTGTACAGATTGAACAGTAGGGGCGGAAGACTACCTCCTGGTCTTACACCCTTTTTAACCCGAGCACTTCACTCTTGGTCGTCCACTCTTTCTATTTCCTCGTGGCTCCTGTACATATTGTATATTACCCGTCTCCCTCTATAACTTACCCCTATATCTCTCAGAATTTCGAACATCTTGCACCATCTTACATAGTCGAACGCCAAATCGACAAATCCTATGAACGTGCTCTGATTTTTTTTACTCTCGCTTCCATTATTAACCACAATGTCAGAATTGCCTCTCTGGTGCCTTTACCTTTGCTTAAGCCAAACTGATCGTCATATATCACTTCTCAATTTTCTTTTCCATTCTTCTGTGTATTATTCTTGTCAACAACTTGGATGCATGAGCTGTTAAGCTGATAGTATGATAATTCTCGCAGTTGTTAGCTCTTGTAGTCTTCGGAATTATGTGGATGATACTTTTCCCAAAGTTAGATGATATATCAGTCGGAGGTATATCAACAGGCGCATACATTCTAAACACCAACGTGAATAGTCGTTTTGTTGCCACTTCCCCCAATGATTTCAATAATTTCTCCCTCATTTGATCTTAAGTTCCCCAAGCCTCTCATAAATTCTACTTCTAATACTGGATCCGCTGTCTCTTCTATACCAACTGCTGTTTCTTCTTCTATCAAGTCATCAGACAAGTCTCTCCCCTCTTAGAGATATTCAATGTACTCTTTCCACCTATCAGCTCTCTCCTCTGCATTTAACTGAGAATTTGCCGTTGCGCTCTTAATGTTACCACCCTTGATTTTAATTTCACCGAAGGATATTTTGACTTTCCTATATACCGAGTCAGTCCTTCCGACAGTCGTTTCTTTTTCGATTTCTTTGAGAGGTTCCATGCCCTCTTTTGCATGTCTCCTCTCATTTTCATCAATTTTATTAATGTTCTATGTCATTGCACGGTAGTAACAGACCGAATAAGGTTATTGTAATGAGGATATTTGCACTGAGAGCTCAAAAAACTCTTTTCACTTGATTCCTAAACATTTTGGGTTACTTGCCTGCGTGACCTGTGCGAGACAAACATCGGAGGACGCGGCACACGGCACTTCCGGTTGGGGGTTGCACTTCCCTGAATTCTGAGGGGTTCGCACAATAGGGTTAAGCGCCTGGTGGAACGACTGACGTCGGTCGAGTTTCGCCTATTGTATGCAGGGCGAAACGACCTGCGAGATGTCTGAGTGTCGCCGCATTTTATGTGATTACCGTTCCGGCGCGTCCGGAACAAAGATTCTGGCACCGACTGACTGCATTGTCCTCTTGATTCTGATAATACTTGTGGACAGTGCCCTGCTGGGTGCGACTGTCTGGCGCCGAATGGCCGGTGGTCTAGGCTGGTTGTTTTCGTAGCTGGTCAAACGGCAAGTTCAGTGCCCTCAGCTGAATAGCAGAGGCATGATTGGTCAAGTTAAACTGGGGCTTGTTGACGTCATAAGACCCTGCTCGAAATTGGAGGGAATAGTCGCTATTGGCGCGATTGATGCTTTGAGACAGTGTGTGGGACTTTTGGAATCAGAGCTGAATGCTGATTCGCGGTTTTCGAGGAGAGTAGGGAGTTGAGCAATGTTGGCTTCGCTCACGCGTTGCGAGGGCATGGGGATTCGGAATCTGACTTCCTCGGAGTCGGACGGTCTTGCAACTTGGTCGCTCCTTTTCGGAAGAACGTAGAATTCTCGGACAGCCTTCACGGCCAGGGATTGACACAGAGTTGCTGCACGGAAGAAGTGGGTGCCTACATCATCAGGACGCTGCCTACCGACGACGTGCTGCAGATTTCAGTACTGGTACAGTATTTTGCGGCTCCGGCTTTGTAGGTCCTTGTCAGTTTTATACTGAATCCCTCAGCACCACTTGCGCTCGCTTTGCTACAAGCCCACCTTACTTGTTTCTCCATGTGATCCCATTTGAGATCCCACTATTAATTGCGATACTGTTATACAGTCGGAAGATTAATACTTGATTCATCAGGACCTCCAGTCACTATCGTCATTCTATTGCATCACAGAGAAGAGGAGCCCATGTTCTCGAGCGAACTCTTGTTCTCATAATATTTCAGTATACCCTATCCTTTAACCTACTGTTTGTGTCGATATTCATGTGCATTTATGTTATGATTTATAGTGAATCTCATTGTAATATTTAATCCGCATGTCATTTCGTAGATATACGCAGAATCCCATTTCTTGTTGTTTATTACGATAAAGTTCTCTTTTTTCTGTCTAGATTACGATTTTTATTAAATTATTGTGAGTGTGCAGGGGCCACCATCATTTTCTTCCATTGCCGTTGTGCACATAATTAATTAGCTGGTAGATACGGAAGGGGTCGAGTGCATGTCTCGTTCTCATGCTAAATTCGTCTGAACTAAATAGGAACAAATTTTCTCCACCCCGGCATCTCGCATCTTCACATTTGTCATGCAGCCATTTCGCCTTAGCTTTCTGCACTTCGTATTCATTCCATCGAACGATTCTAGAAAATTATCCGCCAATTCGTAGACGGTAAAAGTAATCATATAACTGTCTATCACGCGAACTCTGGCGATGTACAGAATCAGAGAACAGAATGTGTAGTCACATGCGTAGACAAAGCTTAAATCACCTTGTAGGTGCACGGTCTCTAAACGATAACCAGAAAATGGCGATATGCCGACACCTAGACACAGTACCTCTTTCAGTCAGAGGCTTATATGCAGTTATCCGTGTTTCATTAGACACAATATAGTCGCTGCCGTAAGTTCAGGCTGCAACATGTACAGACTCCATACTATTACAGGCTCGCGATCGCTGAGTGTCTTCGGCCGGCCAATAAAAAAGCCGCAATGACGGCTTGCAGAATAGCTCTTCCCGACCGAGGAAAACAACCACTTTTCTTCTCGTGGCTCCGACTAGTGATCGACTAACTTTTCCGTGTTCTACTCACGCTAATCAAACACTACTGCCACCAGAGAGGAAAGAGCACCAATCAGTAGCAAGTGTGGCCAACTCATGTGTGCTAATACCAACCTAAACAGTAGTGCCGCACACGGCACAACTGTGATATGCGTTTTTCATTCGGTGTGAAACTGTTATCACTTACTCATACTACGATGAACTACCTATAAATAAAATGACCTTGCCCATGAGAGTATTTCACTTTTATTTTTCGGCATTGTATAAACAGGATTCATAAACATTCCTTGTGAATCAGTGTGTCTCCTATTGAACACTGTATAAAAATCCCTACTGTAATTCCTGAGATTAGCCTTCACATGCTGACGGAAAACGCGGTGGATAACTTTAAATTAGAACTACGTACGGATTTGTAGATTTTTATGTTTGGTTGGCATACACTATAGGCTGGACAGCTTGGTGACTTGTCCTCATGCGCGTCAACTACAGATGGAAAATGGTGTAACAGCTAAAATTGGTCACAAGTGTAAAATCCATATCTATTACAAAATGTATGTATGTAATGTATGTATGTATGTAACGACTGGACCGACTTCAACCAAACTTGTCTGGAAGCACTTTCTGTGGTGGTGAGAATCACTTACCTTTCAAAAAGTCGGAGATGGGTGTGAAAATATTTTGTAGCTCACGACGGGCAAACTCGCAAACTTTATTCATCCGGAACTTGAAAATGAGTGCACTTAGTCACTTGCAGCAAACTTTACATATTATTTAGAACAGTTGCGAAACTTTTTCTTGCTGCAAACCTTCTCAAAATGATGCGAGGAAAAAAGTTTATTGCTTACTACTGTTCATGCAGTGAAACTTCCGCATCAGGCGTGACATTTAATTTATTACTTCTGTACTATAACTGTGTTCACGACTCACTTTACAGCTAATACACACATATATTCTTGAGTGTAACTCCAAAATTACATCATTTTACGACTCATAGTTCAAGAGATATGACATCATATACACTGCGTCGCGCGAAAATAAACTACAAGGTGCAATTCGTTAGAGATTCAGCTGCAATATATGTGCAGATATGTGTGACGTATGTCATGCAAAGTAAATGTGAATGTAAGTACTCTGGAAAAGCTGCAGGTAAGCTCCTCCAAAACCCCCTGGATCGATTTCAACCAAATGTGATAAACATATTAGTATGCGGAAGAAGTATTGTAGAACTCATTTTGGGGCAGGAGTGACAACGTGGAGCGGGGAGGGGGAAGGAGTATGTGGAGAGACAGTGGGGGGGGGGGGGGAAGGAGAACGTGGACAGACATATGAGGGAGGAGAAGATGAACAAAGTGATGGGAGGTGGAATGGCCAGGAAAAGGGAAACTGAGGAGGTGGACAGAGAGAGGTAAGAGGAGGAAGGAAAGAGGAGGAAATAGGCAAAAAGAGGAGGAGGTGGAGATGGACTGAGAGAGGTTGGAAGACGAGATGGACATAGAGAGGAACAGGTGGAGATAGTGGAGGATGGACGAGGTGGCCAGAGAGAGAGGAGAGGGGGAGGACAGAGAGGAGGGTAGAGAAGATTGCCAAAGATACGGAGAAGGAGGAAATAGAGTAACAGAATTGGAAGAAACACATACCTGAGAAATGCTGCATATTCAGGTAGTGTGTAGTAAACACATTCGAATGTAGAAAAAAAAATTGTCATTTTAGAAATTTTGTACATCTGTGCTACATGACAAAAGAAAAGTAAGTAAAAGCTACGTCAAAAGGAAAGGAAATCCCAGATACCGCATGCTGTTACTTCAGATTTACAGCAGTGTGAATACTGACGAAAGTTTACTGTCGAGAATAAAGTCTTACAATGTTGGTCAGCTTGGGGATTTTAAAAGAAAGAACGGGAAAAATGAAACTGTTCCAGAAAGTACAGGGTCTCCCGAAAGTACGATAACTTTTGAAAAATCGTGAATTCGTGATAGAATAACGTAGGTAGAGAGATGAAAACTGGAACACATTCCTGAAATGTCGCGTGAGAATTGTGCTGATGACTGGGTGTTGTGTGATGTCCTTAGGTTAGTTAGGTTTAAGTAGTTCTAAGTTCTAGGGGACTGATGACCATAGATGTTAAGTCCCATAGTGCTCAGAGCCATTTGAAGGATTTTTGAGAATTGTGCGTAAAATGACCTGTAGTTAGGGAGAGATCATCCTGACAGGCACCTGCTGGAAGGTACGGCCCTATGCAGAATGGCGCTCCACCCCATAATTCTACACATATAAAAGACCTCTTGAGCATACAGTTTTGTGAGGATAAAGTACTGGGCTGCCACATCCCTCATGCTTGACCTCCCAGGTACCCAAACCTCGATCGGTATGATTTCATTATTGGTAGTGACACACTGTCAACCTGGAGATACGCGGTATGTTGTAATTTTTTTTTATTTTTGTTACGGACTGAAAAACCCATGAAGAGAAGAAAGCCCAAAAAATCGTCTTTGTTTGGATGGGATACTAGTTTCGGCTAGGGATCTAGCCATCTCAGATTATAAAACGTTCTTCATGTGTGTTGATATGCCGTAATGATTCAGATTGCTCTGAGCACTATGGGACTTAACATCTGTGGTCAACAGTCCCCTAGAACTTAGAACTACTTAAACCTAACTAACCTAAGGACATCACACACATCCATGCCCGAGGCAGGATTCGAACCTGCGACCGTAGCGGTCACGCAGTTCCAGACTGAAGCGCCTAGAACCACACGGCCACACCGGCCGGCTATGCCGTAATGGCACCAACAAAAATCAAGAATTTTTATAATCTGAAGATGGCTAGATTGATAGACGAAACTAGCAATCCACGCAAATAAAGGAGATTACTTTACGGGTCTTCAGCCTCTAACGTAAATAGACAAAATTGTCTCTGTTAGAAATCAGTTGTCGTGTTAATTACTGGTTCTGTGTCACACGAAGGGCGATTTGTTGGTCATTTTGCGCACTTTTGGATTCAATAAAACCCCAAATTATTTCAAGCACTTGTGTCAACTTTTTCAACCTCGACCAACATTGTTCCGTGAAGTCTTGGATTTTCAAAAGTAAACGGACATTTGAGTCACTTTAAAATAGGCAACCCAGTTTACGTCAACTGCTCCAAGTGCGGTTGATGTAAGTTGTGTCGCCTACCTTAAGGTTCTAACAACCCAACCACAACAAAGATCAAAATGTAATAATGATTGTGGTGTTGCTCACGCTGCTAAATATTGCATTATCGGGCAACAACAAAGTTATTATGTGGAAGGTGTCATTAGAGCACAGTTAATAAAGTCATTTCATGTAATAGTGAATAAACTAGGCACTCATCTTCTCGTGTTTCCCACACTAGTCTCGTAAAATCATGGCTCAATCGTCGAAAATCTAGGTGGTGATGATTCCTAGCTCGGATGCAAAGAGGCCTAGGTTTATTCTGCTATAATCATAAGTTTTATAGATGTGTTTCACAAACCATTCTTGAAGATTAATCCTTTGAAAGTTAGCACCACGGTGATGTTAATCAGCACTCCGAATTGAAGTTACACTTTTTTTTATTGCTTTTGTTGCAATATCACGTAACACACAAAACATCACTTCACAATACAAAACATACTTGAAAACATCTTCCTCACTGTTAAAGTTCACATTTTATAAGCTGACTACAATATGCGTCTTTCCAACATGAGGTCCAAGACTTGACTTTTTCAGGGTCCGACTCTCTAACTAACTAATAATCGCTTACGCGCCCAAAAATCAGAGTTGAAAATTGAAATGTGTGTGAAATCTTATGGGACTTAACTGCTAAGGTGATCAGTCCCTAAGCTTACACACTACTTAACCTACATTATCCTAACACATACACCCATGCCCGAGGGAGGACTCGAACCTCCGCCAGGACCAGCCGTACAGTCCATGACTGCAGCGCCTTAGACCTCTCGGCTAATCCCTCGCGGCAAAATCAGAGTTACAATTACGTCAAAGACCATAGTGACAAAAGAAAGAATACGCACAAGGATAATATCTTTGCAATATAAAAATATCGATGAATCAAAGTACTTCTACATTAATGAAATCAAATCTGAATGTTGTCTCAGAAATATGTCAACTACTTTACAGAAACACAGTTGAATATTACTGGTATCGAGAGGTTCGGGTGAGGTGCCGCAATGGTGACGTAATTCAAGTTCCATTACAAGGTGCACGAACATTTTGGCGGGTCAGTTTCATTTCGGCCAGCCTGTGTTACCAGCTCAGCTGGTCTCCGTCCTCGAGCTAGCCGGCAGGGCTGAGGAGGGCTTCGCGTGCCGCAGGGGACGCGCAAGGTGCTGACGCGGTCGCTGCTGCGCGCCGAGGACCCTGACAGCCCGCCCGAGGAGCTGGTGTTCACCGTGCTGAGCCGCGACGCGGCCGGCGGCCACGTGGAGCGCGCGCTGCAGCCGGGCCGGCCGCTCGACTCGTTCACGCAGCGCGACCTGGACGCCGGGCTCGTCGCCTACGCCCACCCGCCGGCGTCGGCGTCGCCCGGCGCCCCTGCCGGCGCGCAGTCGCGGCTCGCGCTGCAGGTGTCCGACGGCATCGAGACCAGCGCCGCCGCCGTGCTGCGCATCGCCGCCTACCCGCTGCAGCTCACGCTCATCAACAACACCGGGCTCGTCATCACGCACAGGTAGGCCGCCGCTGCTCCCCAGCTAAAGCGCCAGCAGGTGACTAAGTGCAAATTCATAGCCAAAACATGCCGTAGAAGAGAAGTGATGCAGCTGCCTCGAACCGAAGTCGCCATCTGTAGGCGCACACACACACACACACACACACACACACACACACACACACACATATACAGGGTGAGTCACCGACCGCTACCGCTGGATATATTTCGTAAACCACATCAAATACTGACAAACCGATTCCACAGACCGAACGTGAGGAGAGGGGCTAGTGTAATTGGTTAATACAAACCATAAAAAAAATGCACGAAAGTATGTTTTTTAACACAAACCTACGTTTTTTTAAATGTTAGTTTTGTTAGCACATCTGAACATACAAACAAATATGTAATCAGTGCCGTTTGTTGCATTGTAAAATGTTAATTACATCCGGAGATATTGTAACCTAAAGTTGACGCTTGAGTACCACTCCTCTGCTGTTCGATCGTGTGTATCGGAGAGCACCGAATTACGTAGGGATCCAAAGGGAACGGTGATGGACCTTAGGTACAGAAGAGACTGGAACAGCACATTACGTCCACATGCTAACACACGTGGTTACCGTTTTCAATTACGGAGTGGAATAGAGTGTGTCCCGACATGTGAGGCCAATAGATGTTCAATGTGGTGGCCATCATTTGCTGCACACAATTGCCATCTCTGGCGTAATGAATGTCGTACACGCCGCAGTACATCTGGCGTAATGTCGCCGCAGACTGCCACAATACGTTGTTTCATATCCCCTGGGGTTGTAGGCACATCACGCTGGCCAATTTATGCGTCCTCCTTGTCTTGTGAAACGCCCGTCGAACATCCTGTCAAGGGTCAGCCTAGTGTTAATTGCGGAATGTGCAGGTGCACCATCATGCTGATACCACATACGTCGACGCGTTTCCATTGGGACATTTTCGAGCAACGTTGGCAGATCATTCTGCAGAAACGAGATGTATGTTGCAGTGCTCTCCGATACACACGATCGAACAGCGGAGGAGTGGTACTCAAGCGTCAACTTGAGGTTACAATATCTCCGGCTTTAATTAACATTTTACAATGCAACGAACGGCACCGATTACATATTTGTTTATTTGTTCAGATGTGCTAACAAAATTAACGGGTTTCCATTTTAAAAAACGAAGGTTTGTGTTAAAAAACATACTTCGGTGCATTTTTTTATGGTTTGTATTAACCAATTACGCTAGCCCCTCTCCTCACATTCGGTCTGTGGAATCGGTTCGTCAATATTTGATGTGGTTTACAAAAACTATATATATATATATATATATATATATATACCACTGGCAAAATTGCTACGCCACGAAGATGACGTGCTACAGAAGCGAAATTTAACCGGCAGGATGAAGATACTGTGATATGCAAATGATTAGCTTTTCAGAGCATTAACGCAAGGTTGGCGCCGGGGGCGACACCTACAACGTGCTGACATGAGGAAAGTTTCCAACCGATTTCTCATACACAAACAGCAGTTGACAGGCGTTGCCTGGTGAAACATTGTTGTCATGATTGCTGTCATGCCTCCTGTAAGGAGGAGAAATGCCTACCACCAAGTTTCCGACTCGGATTGTAGCCTATCGAGATTGCGGTTTATCGTATCGCGACACTGCTGCTCGCGTTCGTCGATATCCAGTGACTGTTAGCAGAATATGGAATCGGTGGGTTCAGGAGGGTAATACGCAATGCCGTGCTGGATCCCAACGGCCTCGTATCACTAGCAGTCGAGATGACAGGCATCTTATCCGCATGACTGTAACGGATCGTGCAGCCACGTCTCGATCCCTGATTCAACAGATGGGTAAAAGACAACAACGATCTGCACGAACAGTCCGACGACGTTAGCACCAGCATGGACTATCAGCCCAGAGGCCACGGTTGCGGTTACCGTTGACGCTGCATTACAGTCAGGAGCGCCTGCGATGGTGTACTCAACGACGAACCTGGGTGCACGAATGGCAAAACGTCATTTTTTCGGATGAATCCAGGTTCTGTTTACAGCATCATGATGGTCGCATCCGTGTTTGGCGACATCGCGGTGAACGCACATTGGAAGCGTATATTCGTCATCGCCATACTGGCGTATCACCCGTCGTGATGGTATGGGGTGCCATTGGCTTCACGTCTCGGTCACCTCTTGCTCGCATTGAAGGCACTTTGAACAGTGGACGTTACATTTCAGATGTGTTACGACCCGTGACTCTACCCTTCATTTGATCCCTGCGGATCCCTACATTTCAGCAGGATAATGCACGACCGCCGCATGTTGCAGGTCCTGTACGACCTTTTCTGGATACAGAAAATGCTCTACTTCTGTCCTGGCCAGCACATTTTCAGATCTCTCACCAATTGAAAACGTCTAGTCAATGGTGGCTGAGCAACTGGCTAGTCACAATACGCCAGTCACTACTCTTGATGAACTGTGGTATCGTGTTGAAGCTGCATGGGCAGCTGTACCTGTACACGCCATCCAAGCTCTGTTTGACCCAATGCCCAGGCGTATCAAGGCCGTTATTACGGCCAGAGGTGGTTGTTCTGGGTACTGATTTCTCAGGATCTATGCACCCAAATTGCGTGAAAATGTAATCACATGTTAGTTGCAGTATAACGTATTTGTCCAATGAATATTCGTTTAGCATCTGCATTTCTTCTTGGTGTAGCAATTTTAATGGCCAGTAGCGTATATATAATAATTGATGTTCAAATTTAAAGCGACAAACGGTTTCCATGGTCGCCTTTATTTTGCTACAAATGAAATGTGTTGTGGCGAGGGCCTCCCGGCGAGTAGACCCGATCGCCTGGTGCAAGTCTTTTGAGGTGACGCCACATCGGCGACTTGCGCGCCGATGAGGATGACATGATTACGATGAAGACGACACCTTCTGCCAGTCCCTAGGCGGAGAAAATCTCCAACGTAGCCGGGAAGCGAACCCGGGCTCCCCTGTTTGATAAGCCGGCGCGCTGTCCACTCAGCCACGGCGGCGGACATTTTGCTACAAAACAGTACAAACAGATGATAGTAAAGTAGAAAAAAATGTAAATAATACAGAACGTAAATGACTGCAACATGCGTAGCGGTTGACAAAAATGTTCTTCGTTTTTTCCAACTTAACGGATTTATATAAGTATATACAGCCTACAGTTGCAGATTAACTTTATCGTTAACCTTGGTTTCAACGTTAGTAATAACGTCTTCTTCAAAACATAAAATATTATTTAAATGTTTGCCTAAAACAAGCCATGTTTTAGGCAAACATTTAAATAATATTTTATGTTCTCTAGAAGACGTTATTACTAACGTTGAAACCTAGGTAAACGACAAGGTTAACCTGCAACTGTAGGCTGTATATTCTTATATAAACAATATCCGTTGCTGTCGCTGCATAAAAATGTTAAAAATTATTAATGGATTTACACTCAAATTCTGACAATTGGTTGTTGTGCTCAGTATGGGGTGTGACCACCTCCGGCATCAATACAGGCCTGACAACGGCGGGGCATGCTGTGAATGACGTCATGCTGACGTGATAAGGCCTGTGTCCCTAGTGCGTCACAGACGTTCTGTATGGGATTCAAATCGGGAGGGTGAGCAGGCCACGCTATGTGTGCAAATTCTTCCTTTCCAAGGAAACATCAACCACTGGTGCTCTTGAGGTCGAACATTATCGTCCGTCAACACAAAGTCTGGGCCGATAGCACCTCGCAACAACCACTCGTGAGGTGCCAAGATCTCGTCACAATACCTGGCAGCAATTACACCTTGCCGATTCAACCGTGCAATTTCATGAAGAGCTTTTCAAAATGATCCCTGCTCAAACAGTTAGGGCCCTCCTCGATATCGATTTCCCTCCTCAGTGTTTGGGTCCAGAAATTGTGTTCCACATACCCTCCGCCGACAATCACTCTACAGTGCAGACTCGTCTCTGAACGAACATTGGCCCTGTTGTGACGTAACAAGACAGCTACGCCACACTAAAGTAGCCGAAAGGCACGCGTTAATCTCACGTAGGTTAGAGAGAGGTCTGAAACAGGATACGTAATGAATGGTAGCAAGAAAAGTACGTAGCTGCTATAATACTTAACTTTTAATCCATCATTCGTATACAGCATTCCTTGATGATACAAGTGAGACTCTATCTTAAAATGGTTAATGGCGCCTTGCTAGGTCGTAGCCATTGACTTAGCTGAAGGCTATTCTAACTGTCTCTCGGCAAATGAGAGAAAGGCTTCGTCAGTGTAGTCGCTAGCAAAGTCGTCGTACAACTGGGGCGAGTGCTATTCCGTATCTCGAGACCTGCCTTGTGGTGGCGCTCGGTCTGCGATCACACAGTGGCGACACGCGGGTCCGACATGTACTAAATGGACCGCGGCCGATTTAAGCTACCACCTAGCAAGTGTGGTGTCTGGCGGTGACACCACAGGCCCACTATTCCACCCGCCAAGTGGAATGTTGACAGCTCCACTCTAGACGTTCCCTTCTGTGAAGACGCATCAGCGGTACACATACAGCAGGTCTCCGACAATAAAAGTCACTCTGCTGAAATCTTCTACACACCGTTTGCCTGTATACAGTACCTCCAGTGGATGCTGCCACGTCAGATGTCAATTGCCGTGATGTACTAAGGCGTGCACTTCCAAATAACGGTCCTCTCTTTCTGATGTCACACGTCGTCCGCCCTGGCCTGGTCTTCTCGGATGCAGTTCTGGTCTCGAAACTGTCGCCCCATCCGAAAAATAACCGAACGATTCACGTGGGTCATCGGCCACATCAGTTTGCGACTGTCCTGCTTCCATTTTCCCTATGGCGCTCCACCATAGAGAGTCTGCTAGGAGTCTTCTCTATGCCAAACAGCACCGTCTATGACTGTGTACACAGCGATTGTGGATGTGGGACTATGCAGCAAACACCATCCCGTTCGCTAGATGCCCAGACGGTGCGGAACACGAATCATACTGGCATCTGTTGACAGTTTGTATGATTATATCGAGAATTAGAAACAGGTCGGGATAAAGCGGTTTGGCCACAGCGTACTTTGGTAATTTGCGATAGTCAGCGCTAGTCGCCAACATCACGAGATCAGGTACGGAGCGAGCTTTCTGTATGTTCGAGGTCAACAAAAACAAGTGTGCTACAGCTATTCAATGGATGTTTAGAACCAAGTACCGTAAGAAGCCACCAACAAGGAAAAACACGAAAAGAGAATACGAAAAGCGACTTCCACAGCCGACGATACCATGTTGGGACGGGTATGGCAAGAATTCGATTACCGTACTAATGTCTGCCGGGTCACTCACGGTTCGCATATGTTTGTAAAAAAAACATTCTGAGTTTCTCTTCAAAAAGCAAAATATATGACACCGGTACATGGAGAAAAATTGTATCACAAAATTTTAAGCATGGGTAGCTGATGCCAGTAGGAACCAGAATTACTGATGTTGTGTAGGCCGACAAAGCACAATTTTTTTGAATGCCTTGCCTCCCGTCAACAGCTGTTAGTTCGCGTACAGAAATTCTTTTACAAATTGTGTCGGCCCTGGAAAGGACCTTCTTTGTAGCTAGGACTTTGTTCACTTACAGGAGGTGCTCGAACTAGCTACCCTATGACGCTGCGCAAGCTTGGTAACGTCGAACGGGTTTTGCCGAACTCTTTCAAAGTTTCCTGGCATTGTCCTGATGTGATTGGCGGCATGTTGAATGCGATCCATCCGTTCCTCTCCATTTCTAGGTGATACGCGTCCCGATGAGTGAATTAGAACTTTGAAGAGTCCCCACAGGAAAAAGTTTGGTGGCGCGAGGTCTGGTAATCGAGGGGGCCATGTCCTACTACCACGTCTGCCAATTACCCTGTCGTCGAAGAGTTCATTTAAATATCCGCGCACAGAACGACTGTCACGTGCGGGCGCCCCATCATGCTGCAACCACATGCGTAGCCGTATATCCAGGGAAACACCTTCCAGCAGGCGGGGTGGAGTTTCTTGCAAAAAGTGAAGGTAATATGCCCTGGTAAGTCGAGGAGGTAGACGGATCGGCCCAATCAGATGGTCACCCAGGACGCCTGCCCAAATGTTGAGCGAAAATCGTTCCTGTTATCCGTTGACGTGTATGACATGAGGATTTCCCCTTCTCCAGTAATGAACGTTTCGAGTGTTGTAAAGGCCATCCCGAGGGAAGGTGCACTCGTCGGTAAAACACAGGGGCGGGGAAGTCGGGATCTCGTGCAACATGTAGCAGAAACCACCGGCAGAAACCTAGCCTGTGTTCATAGTCCGCCACAGGATTTGTATCTTGGACAGGGTGGAGACTAAATGGATGCTGGCCGTCATCCCTCAAAACCTCCCACCGTTCCTCATACAACCGCCGAGATTCATGCGAATTACCTTCGGCTAGTCCATAAACAAAAACCATACCTCGTTCTGCTTGAAACGAATACTGTATGACTAAATCGCTGGTGACGTGTGTGTGCTCTGAAGCGAAGCGTACGTGTGAATGCCTCTGACGTGAGGTGGTTACAAGACCTATTCGACACGTTTGCGTATCACGTTGGAGCAGTGACGGGAAGAGGGGCATTTGTATGTGCGAACCGACAACCTTAGCGCTGCCCGTCACCCGACGAACGGCAACAGGGCAATCCCACTGCAAATCGGAGCGAGTGACGCAAAGTTTCCGTAGTTTAAAAATGGTAGGCTGTCGGCCTACATAACATTAGTAATTTTGGTTCCTACTGGCACCAACTATCCAGGGATATATATATATATATATATATATATATATATATAGGGTGAGTCACCTAACATTACCGCTGGATATATTTCGTAAACCACATCAAATACTGACGAATCGATTCCACAGACCGAACGTGAGGAGAGGGGCTAGTGTAATAGGTTACTACAAACCATAAAAAATGCACGGAAGTATGTTTTTTAACACAAACCTACGTTTTTTTAAATGGAACCCCGTTAGTTTTGTTAGCACATCTGAACATATAAACAAATACGTAATCAGTGCCGTTTGCTGCAGTGTAAAATGTTAATTACATCGGCAGATATTGTAACCTAAAGTAGACGCTTGTGTACCACTCCTCCGGCTGTTCGATCGGGTGTATCGGAGAGCACCGAACAACGTAGGGATCAAAAGGGAACGGTGATGGACCTTAGGTACAGAAGAGACTGAAACAGGACATTACGTTCACATGCTAACACCGTTTTATTGGTCTTTTTCACTGACGCACATGTACGTTACCATGAGGGGTGAGATACACGTACACACGTGGTTTCCGTTTTCAATTACGGAGTGGAATAGAGTGTGTCCCGACATGTCAGGCCAACAGATGTTCAATGTGGTGGCCATCATTTGCTGCACACAATTGCAATCTCTGGCGCAATGAATGTAGTACACGCCGCAGTACATCTGGTGTAATGTCGCCGCAGGCTGCCACAATACGTTGTTTCATATCCTCTGGGGTTGTAGGCACATTCTCCTTTAACGTACCCCACAGAAAGAAGTCCAGAGGTGTAAAATCAGGAGAACGGGCTGGCCAATTTACGAACATCCTGTCAGGGGTCAGCCTAGTGTTAATTGCGGAATGTGCAGGTGCACCATCATGCTGATACCACATACGTCGACGCGTTTCCAGTGGGACATTTTCGAGCAACGTTGGCAGATCATTCTGTAGAAACGCGATGTATGTTGCAGCTGTTTCGGCCCCTGCAATGAAGTGAGGAGCAACGAGGTGGTCGCCAATGATTCCGCACCATACATTCACAGTCCACGGTCGCTGTCGCTCTACCTGTCTGAGCCAGCGAGGATTGTCCACGGACCAGTAATGTATGTTACATATATTCACTGCCCCGTGGTTTGTGAAACCCGCTTCATCGGTAAACAGGTAGAACTGCAACGCATTCTCTGTTAATGCCCATTGACAGAATTGCACTCGATGATTAAAGTCATCACCATGGAATTGCTGATGCAGCGACACATGATTCGGGTGAAAGCGGTGACGATGCAGTATGCCCATGACACTACTTTGGCTCAGTCCACCGGCTCTCGCAATGTCCCGTGTACTCATGTGTGGTTTCATGGTAACAGCAGCTAACACACCAACTGCACCCGCTTTTCCTGTGACGGGCCTGTTACGGACCCGTTTGCGTGCTACGACCATACTTGTTGCATACAGTTGGCGGTAGATGTTTTGCAATGTGCGGCACGTTGGATGCTCTCTGTCCGAGTACCGTTCTGCGTACACCCTGCAGGCTTCAGCTGCATTTCGTCGACACTCACCATAGATGAGTATCATCTCCGCCTTTTCAGAGTTCGAATACACTATGGCCACAGTTCCTACAACACTACACTATCACAGACGTCTGGTAACACGGTGTACTACAGTTGGTCTGCGTGCGGAGACGAATGCAGAATAACAATAGCAGCAAGCGCTACATGCGGACACTGCGACAGCTAGACCAAACCCCAACAGTGCACTACAGCCACACTCGTAAACACGGTCGTCATCGTAAACATGTCCCTGCAGATGCTGCTGGCCGACCGTGGCCCGTGTTTGTTACAACACGCAACTGAACGTCGGAGGTTTCAAGCGTCAACTTTAGGTTACAATATCTCCGGATTTAATTAACATTTTACAATGCAACAAACGGCACTGATTAGGTATTTGTTTATATGTTCACATGTGCTAACAAAACTAACGTGGTTTCATTTAGAAAAACGTATGTTTGTGTTAAAAAACATACTTCCGTGCATTTTTGTATGGTTTGTATTAAACAATTACACTAGCCCCTCTCCTCACGTTCGGTCTGTGGAATCGGTTCGTCAGTATTTGTTGTGGTTTACGAAATATATCCAGCGGTAACTTTACCGCTGGACATTAGAGGTTAGAGAACTACTGTCGGTATTTCGAATTGCTCACTATCTTCAGACGTCGTTCCTCTAAAAAGTTTCAAAAGTCCATCATATTCTCTGGACCGTCTCAACAAATAGAGCATCGCCGGCCTTTGTGGCCGAGCGGTTCTAGGCGCTTCAGTCTGGAACCGCGCGACCGCTACGGTCACAGGTTCGAATCCTGTCTCGGCCGTGGATGTGTGTGATATCCTTAGGTTAGTTAGGTTTAAGTAGTTCTAAGTTCTAAGGGACTGATGACCTCAGATGTTAAGTCCAATAGTGCTCAAAGCCATGTGAACCATTTTTTGAAATAGAGGATCGTCTGGCCCCGAAACCACGATAATGTGTTCGTTTTAGTAGGTGGTTACTACGTCCCTTCTGGGAAGAATGCAAGCCCTGCTCCAATGTTGTGTTGTCCCATTCGAAGAAAGAAAGCGACCATTTGCGTCGCCAAACGCCACACTTCTGCCGAGGGGCCGCATATGAGGCATCTACATCTACATCTACATTTATACTCCGCAAGCCGCCCAACGGTGTGGGGCGGAGTGCACTTTCCGTGCCACTGTCATTACCTCCCTTTCCGGTTCCAGTCGCGTATGGTTCGCGGGAAGAACGACTGCCGGAAAGCCTCCGTGCGCGCTCGAATCTCTCTAATTTTACATTCGTGATCTCCTCGGGAGGTATAAGTAGGGGGAGACAATATATTCGATACCTCATCCAGAAACGCACCCTCTCGAAACCTGGACAGCAAGCTACACCGCGAAGCAGAGCGCCTCTCTTGCAGAGTCTGCCGCTTGAGTTTGCTAAACATCTCCGTCACGCCATCACGCTTACCAAATAACCCTGTGACGAAACGCGCCGCTCTTCTTTGGATCTTCTCTATCTCCTCCGTCAACCCGCCCTGGTACGGATCCCACACAGATGAGCAATACTCAAGTATAGGTCGAACGAGTGTTTTGTAAGCCACCTCCTTTGTTGACGGACTACATTTTCTAAGGACTCTCCCAATGAATCTCAGTGTTCATCGAAGTGCAGAGATTGGCATTGAGGACATAATGGTGAATCCGTCATACGTATCGCACGTAGTCTGGATCGAGCGAATTTTTGCCATTAACTGTTAGGCGCCACACCGCACGTTTCTCTGTTCTAAGGAAACTTAGTGTATCGATCGCCGTATCACATGCCACGTGTTATTTGGCTGCCTCCCCTAATCAGGAGGTGAAGTGACCGGGAAATGTACTGGATCGCCATTGGCGCCATTCAAGGAACTGATACTAGTTCTTCTATTAATATTCCTGTCAAACATGTCTGAAGTCGTCTCCAGAATTTTAACATCGTGCTGATATATAGTGCTACCGCTCGTCAGTGAAAATCCACAAGACCCAGTCCAACCTCAGCAGGAGGGAGGGTAAGGGCGTCGTATCTTGTTGTAAATAGTACACCTGCACTCACGAAGGAACCGAGCACCGCCAGTATGTGTCATGCCATCGTCATCGGCATTCGGAGTACTTGGGCAAAGCGCGGAATTCGTGACGCTAGGTAGGTGTTAGCATATGTGACCCCTTGGAGCACGTCTAATGCCCGTGTGATGTTACTTTTGTCTCCCGTCCGGACTGACTGTATTAGTGTCATAGTTGTACGCTGCTGTGTATCGTATGTCAAAAAAATGGTTCAAATGGCTCTGAGCACTTTGGGACTCAACTTCTGAGGTCATTAGTCCCCTAGAACTTAGAACTAGTTAAACCTAACTAACCTAAGGAGATCAAAAACATCCATGCCCGAGGAAGGATTTGAACCTGCGACCGTAGCGGTCTTAAGATTCCAGACTGCAGCGCCTTTAACCGCACGGCCACTTCGGCCGGCTGTCGTATGTCGTTGGTGAAAACAATCCCTATACATTTCAGGGTATCCATGAGCCGTAAAGGTGCTACACATTCTTCCTTTAATCCAAGAGCAATATTTAACGTCACCGACTTGTCCATATTTATACGGCTCCCAGTGGCGATTCCATATTTGTGGATTCAATCTAAAGCTACGCGCATATCGTTTCCACTTCGACGTTTGATCGAGTGAGATATCTTGGGGCAAATTGCGGAGGCGTGCTGCCGTATTTAAAATATTTTACAGTCGCAGATAAGGAGCGTGAGTGGCCGTTAGTCCCGTATCCGTGAGGCAACCGAGGGTTTATGTGTCGAGATAATCAGCCCCTCCACGGAAGCAGGCGTTAAGGGCACGTCAGGAGACATTAATTCGCGGCAGATAGCAGTCACTCTGGATGCCATCATATAGCTAAATGTCCTACAGAATGCCAAAGGGAACCCATCAGGACCCGGTGATTCATTCACCGCTCCCCTACCAATCGTCTCCAACCCTTCTCTTCTGCAATCACCTCCATCAATTGTGCATCCACCTCTGGTGGAATCGCCGGCCACGGTGGTCTAGCGGTTCTAGGCGCGCAGTCCGGAACCGCGCGACTGCTACGGTCGCAGGTTCGAATCCTGCCTCGGGCATGGATGTGTGTGATGTCCTTAGGTTAGTTAGGTTTAAGTAGTTCTAGGTTCTAGGGGACTGATGACCACAGTAGTTAAGTCCCATAGTGCTCAGAGCCATTTGAACCTCTGGTGGAATCGTAGGTGTAGCTTCGCTTATGGCCATCATTTCGGTATCCAATACAGTGTGAAGTTGAGTGTAATGTATGCAAAGTCATTGTCTATTTCTTGTTGTGATGTTAGGTGTCTGCTGCACGTACCAGGACTCTTCGTTGGTTTTTGCTTTCGTTCACAATGTGATATAACGAAGGGCGTTTGCCTGTAACCTGTTCTAATGTCCATACCCTGACCACTGCACCTTCGAGGTGGCGTCGCATGATGGATATAATTTTGGCCTTTTCGCTCCGGAGAAGGCCCATTCCCGTAGCACCGTTAAATAGTTTTCCATCGTCTGACGTCACCGCACTACCTGTTCACGACCACATGTCGTCATTACACGGCGTAGAGCCCGTTTGGCATAATCCATCCGCCAACGCAGGGTCATGGAATACTCCCGAAGGCGATGTTCACAAGATGTGCAAACACCTTCAATGACGTCCCGACAAGCTGAGTCCCTCAGGTGGGCGACCTTCATTTTCCAAGGACCGCGGATACTACCACCGGAGGGAGATCGTACATGTAACGCTGTATGGTCGATACAGGTTGTAGGACATAATTCCACTTCGTTCGAGACTACTAGCGGAATGACAGTTTCCATGGACATGCTTTCAGGTGTCAACCAAACGCACGTCCTGCGCCAGCATTCGTAGTTGTGGGCACGAGTATATCGAGGAAATTGAGCTTTGGGTGGAAGTACACAATTAAAATCGCCGCCTAGGATCAAGTGGTCGTTTCAACCTTGGAAGAGCGAGGTAGTTTCCTCTGCGAAGAAGCGGGAACGCTCTCATCTCCTGTCTGTACCGCATGGTAAGTAGATGTTGATGAGTCGTATATCAATCACCGTAATTGCTAATCCACGCGCCGACGGTAGCTACAGCATATCCTCTGCCGTAGAGCCTTCTCTGAGAAGTACTGCAATGCCGCTGTCAATTTCGGAGGCACGTGAGAGAGAGGATTCGTCGCCGTACGTGACAGGAAATTCGTTGACGTATCCTTCCTGGAAGAGGACGATGTCGATGTCTGCCGCTTGTAACATATGTTTGAGCAAAGACATCGTAATAGCCGGCCGAAGTGGCCGAGCGGTTCTAGGCGCTGCAGTCTGGAACCGCGAGACCGCTACGGTTGCAGGTTCGAATCCTGCCTCGGGCATGGATGTGTGTGATGTCCTTAGGTTAGTTATGTTTTACTAGTTCTAAGTTCTAGGGGACTAATGACCTCAGAAGTTGAGTCCCATAGTGCTCAGAGCCATTTGAACCATTTTGAACATCGTAATATGAAACCGTGTGGATTGATATTGATAAAAGTTACCTGATATGCTTGTCTTCGTTCCGTCGCAGTTTTTTCGGATATGGGAGCTTACGCCATCTGTTATTTAAGTCGCTCCGTCCTGTCCGCGCCCTTGGGTTATTTTTTTTTATTTTAAAGTGACGGCGCCCCGGACTGTCGACTGTTGCGACCTTCAGTTGACACCCTTCACAATCATCAGGCCAGTCTCCTTGGGAAAAGTTTGCCGTCGGTAGAGTCCTTCCAACCCCGTCAGTCTCTGTCGTCTCTTCTACTGACCTGGATTGCAGCGGACTGCTGGTAGCTCTGTGTTGTCGAGCTTTTCAGTTCGCTCTTGGCAAATGCTGCTGTCGAGACGGTGGTGTTCCGGATCTGAGGCCTCGGTAGCCTCTGTAAAGTGGCCTCTTCCTCGTTGTTTTCTTGATCGTCGCCCTTCGTGAATATTAAGCAGTCGTTCGACGAGGTGAGAGCTCGTTTGTTGTGCCGTTTCGAGTATCGTGGCTTACGTGTGTGCGTTTCTGTATCCGAATGAGGGCGAGCGAATCTGTCACCACAGTAGGTAGCCATTGCCACCATCTGACAATGGATGTCCATTTTCTCTGTGTTATAGGCACCAGTAGTTAGTAGTTGCTGCTCGATGGGAGGAGGGGGAGGATCGTTGCTGCCCAGAACATGCTCGTGGGCCGTAGTCGGCTGTTCGAGGGAGTGTCCATCTGTTCACTGAGGTCATTGTTCAGAGGGGTGTTCTTCCGGAACAAATTTGTATACGTGAGAAGTAAGGCTGTCACGATAGGTGTTGCTACAGCTTCACCTGTCGGTACTTGTACAGTTCACCGTTGCAGACATGCTGAGCCAACGTGGCCCTGACCACAGCCTGAGCAAGGTTTTGGCTGACCATAATAAATGACTATCGCTCTGCAGCTTGCAATTGTGAGATAATACGGCACATTTTTTGTTATCTCCATCTGCATTTCTTTCACCCCATTAAGTTCTGGGTACGTCGTAAAGGTTTTAGATTTTTCTGCACCTTCTCATAGAGTTGTAGCGCGGCAATCACGATGCCAGTCGGAACCTCAAACGGTAACTCCAATACTCTGACAGTTCTTAATCCATGCCCCGCATGATCGATAGTTACAGCTCCGACATAACTGTCAGAATGTCTAAAACTAAGTCCATCTTGGTTGTCCCTTACAATCTTGTCACACACCGTGTCACTGATCAATTTGACTTGTGATAGAGGAGTTGATTTTAGTAATATCCTGTGATTCGATTTTAATCTCTTCTCGTATAAATCGTTCCACTTCAAATGCGTTCGGTGATGGAAATTCATTAGCTGATCTCGATGGTGGACTTTCGGTACGGATGAGCCATTCTACATACCAAGTGCAAGTACTAGCGAAGAGTAACAGGAAGTAAACAACCTTGCGAGTGTGAAGCTCCGCGGAAGGACCTAAATAGACGTTCGAGCCGTACGACTGCTGATAGCAGGCTACTGCTCGGAACCCCGAAGGCTATCATCTGCGCTGCAGCTTCGACGAGGAAGCTGGTCCTCCGTATATGAGATACATTGCCTAAAGACTGTACCTACAAACGTCGTTTGATTTTTAAAATGTAAACTGTACCAAAAAGAATCGCTTTTGGTATATCGCCAATGTGCCGCAGCACTGAAACGGTATACTTTCGTAGCACATACAATAACACTAAAAACGTCAACTGCAGGAAGCTTTTACCTACCGATATGTAGTTTCCTGTCATTTTAGCTGTCGTTGTAGCTAAACCGACGCGTTTTTGAGAGATCCTCAAGTTGCAAATTTTTTGGAACAGCTTGTATTCGCACCACGTACTCTATGATAGAGAAAATCTACTAAATAAAGCCAAACAATATGGCGGCTCCTATGCTCCTTGAGTGGACGGCTTCTTAAGTTAACGTGCGTACGTTAGAGCCTAGGTTACGCCGGAACCAGCGAAGTTACCTCGTCCACGACTAGTTTGCAGTGCCGGGGTATAGCTGTGGAACCAGGGCGACTCCAGAAACTCCGACACTGTTAGGAAGAAAGAAGTTATGGACGTTATCTGCGAAGTGTTGCTGTCCATTTGAAAAGAAATATTTTTCGTTTCCAGAAGACTTCTGATGCACTCATGTCCGGGACTGAATGGTTTCCTCCTTGGGCGTCGTACTGTTCCTCATGCGTCATGCCCTAGCGCCCTCTCCTGTCATAGTAACTGATAATTTGTCCGAGTCACTTCTCTTGCTGACTCAGCTTGTAGTGTATGTGACACAGCACTGTACACAGTTGTTCTGTATTCGTATTGAGAGCTTGCCAACATGCTGCTTACTGACGGAAAGGCAAATGGCAACGGGCGATGGGAAGCAACGTTGTATCATGAGACCTACCCACGGCAACAATAACCACAGCATTCAATGTTTGCAGCAGTGTTTCACCATTTGTCTGAGACAGGATCCTTTCAGAGAGCAGGAAGTCGTGAAGGACGTACCCGAAATGTTCGGACACCAGACGTGGAGGAAAATGTGATTAACACAGTGGAAGGCGACCGCCGTGTCAGTACCAGGCAGGTATCTTTACAGGGCAAGTCAAACGACCGCGTTGAACATTTTCCATGACAGTTGTTACTACCCCTATAACTTACAGCGTGTGCTGTAGCGACAGACTTTCCTCATCGGCAGCAGCTTTGTTACTGGTTTCTTTACCAGGCAACCACGATTCCGGGATTTGTGTCACCCATCCCATTCACAGGTGACGCCACCTTTACGCGGAGTGGTGTCTTCGACTTTTATAACAGTCATCTGTGGGATAGTATGCAGAACTCCCATGGAATGGCGACAGCATATCATCAGCGTCGGTGCAGCCGGAACGTGTGGGTCGGCATAATTGGCGACTGTTTCGGGAATAGTCTTCCTTCCACGTCACCTAACAGGCGGGGTGATTTTTCCTCCCCTGCTGGAAGAAGTGTCATTAATGATACCAAAGGGTTATGTGGCTGCTAGAAGATGGTGCTCCAGCCCACATCGCTGTTAGCGCCCGGACGCATCTCAAACGTGTCTTCCCTGGTTGATGGATCAGACTCGGGGATCAAGTTTTATGGCCTGCTCGTTCACCGGAACTTAACCCATGTGATTTCTGGTAATGGAGCCATCTTAGAAATATCGTGTATGCAGAGCCCATTCCACATGTGGAGACACTGAAGCAGTGAATTCATACTGACTTTGACACTGTTCGTATGCAGCCTGGACGATGTCAACGCTATGTTATTTGCTGAAGCTTAAGTGGCGTCACAAGCTAGGAGTAGGATGATGCTATATCTGTGTTATAGGGTTATTAGCCGAAGTTACTGGTGGTTTTTCATACTTTTTCTGCCGAAAGTTTAGTTATTTAGTGATGCTAAACGCATTTACAACTTTTCAGTAACAATGGAGAGGAATTTTGTGAAAGATGGTAACGGACACCTTAGGAAAGTTGATGCGTTTATGGTTTCTTCGTTCCTCAGATACAATCAAGGTCTCATTTTGCGAAAATTAGACACATGAAAACTGCGTTGCAGGGTGACGGACGGAAGAACAGTGAGTCGCAGAATTGCCCTAAAACTGAGGGTATCTGGAATTGTGTATTATTTGCTCGGACCATGCTGAAAATATTTTCCAGGGCAACCTGTGACAGCCTGAGGGGGTTGTTTGGGAAAGGAGACCAGACAGCGTGGTCATCGGTCTCATCGGTTTAGGGAAGGACGGGGAAGGAAGTCGGTCGGGCCCTTTGAAAGGAACCATCCCGGCATTTGCCTGGAGCGATTTAGGGAAATCACGGAAAACCTAAATCAGGATGGCCGGACGCCCTCCCGAATGCGAGTCCAGTGTCTTAACAACTGCGCCACCTCGCTCGGTGTGACAGCCTGAACAATAAAACACAGTGGAAAGCTTTTCATTCAGAAGATAATTATGACTGTCAATTGCTGTGGTTGTTGCCAGAACTACTACTATTTTCCTGGTATCTGTTGTGACTTGGCAAGACAGCCAAGCCACTAGGAGAGGAAGCCGAAAGGCACGCGTTTAAGCTCACGCAGGCTGGCGTGAGGTCTGGAACAGGTAAAGTAATTATACTAGCAAAAGAAGGTACGTAGCTTCTGAAATACTTAACTTTAATCCATAATTGGTGAACATCGGTCTGACGGTACATGCATCACAAGATAAATAGCAAATGATAATGGCGCCTTGCTAGGTCGTAGCAAATGACGTAGCTGAAGGCTATGCTAACTATCGTCTCGGCAAATGAGAGCGTAATTTGTCAGTGAACCATCGCTAGCAAAGTCGGCTGTACAACTGGGGCGAGTGCTAGGAAGTCTCTCTAGACCTGCCGTGTGGCGGCGCTCGGTCTGCAATCACTGATAGTGGCGACACGCGGGTCCGACGTATACTAGCGGACCGCGGCCGATTTAAAGGCTACCACCTAGCAAGTGTGGTGTCTGGCGGTGACACCACAGTATCTCTTTTTCTCAATTTAAAATTTTGAGACGGCGTAATAAACCTCATGGGAAATTGCTGGGCATCATCGTGTTTGCCGTCAACAATTTTACACATTGCAGTGTTTCTGTTCCGCCAAATCATTAATTTCAACCGACGGAAAATCATGTGGATATCCACTCGACGGAGCACAACCTGGAAATGTCTGTTGTTCTATTGCTTATTTAACAAACGCTCAAACATCATTGTTTAAAATGCTTAAGCTGGACCAATATTCTTTTCAACGTAACTCTCTGGTTTCAGACAATACTAACATTTTCTCTTTGTTTAAATCATACAACCCTACAACAGGCTCAGTGTAGACATTTGGAAGTGGCAAATTATGGTCTTCAGCGTCTTGTTTGAGAAGTATAATGTGGTCGGAAATTGTTAAATTGTTTCTCAGATTCTTCAGAATAAGAGCTACATCAGCCATGAACTACAGCTTTTTAACAACTTGCTTGTGATCCATCTCAAATCGCTATACTAGGTACACAAGGTGAGTCAGCTAAGATACACCTCCACAGACATAACCAGAAGGATTGAAATTTCTCATAATAAGAGTAGATGAGAACACCTGGAAATTCGCCAATTGTCCGCTATCACTTGGCGAAACGGCACCTCGATATTTTTGTTCACTCAGGATATGTTTGGGGTGACCTGTATTAGCTGTCTCCCCCTGTAAAAGATAGTACAGTTTGCGCTTCCTAGTATGTAATCCATCCATTAAGTGGAACAAATTAAGCAATGACACACCATTAGTCACTATTCGGTATGAGATGATGCATTGCCTAAGACACTGGATCTCATCTACTCAACCCTCATTGAATTATGGGTTTGTTTATAATACTGGAGATTACGCTAAAGGATAACTTTCCTTTCTTTCGTTTGTTAGATTGTAAATGTAAAAATCCTCCATTTACAATATACTCATAGAATGAAACCAAAAGTTTAAAACAATCCTGATTATCATTGCCACTATCGAGAAGTTACAAAGAGAAAGCTGCCAAGGTATTAAATATCAGATTTGCGAACAAATGAATGCTTAAAAATGTTTCAGTGTAGAACGAAACAACGGTTATTTCCATGGAAATGAGCAGAAGATATGATCAAAGAGGTAAGAACGATGTTAGCGACCCTGTTATGGTAGGCAGCAGACAACGCCTGTGCGACGTTAAAATAGTGGCAGAGTGAGAAGCTTACTCATTTCTTTGCTGGAACGTTATTCAGTATGTGAGGTCTACTTTAATCTTCGTAAATTCTGCAATAATCTAAAGAGACAGCACATACTCGGCATATTACTTATTCTGGCATTCATTTCAAGTGACGCTCCTGTATGGCATTAAAAGAAAGGGTTAATAACATCTGCTCTGCAGTGAAGAGTCAGCAGTTTCTGACTTTGGAATGGAGGTCACGGGTAATTGAAACGCTCCGCCACAAAGGAAGTCATTTCCTGACAAAAAATGTAGCCAGAACGTTTCTTTACGATCGCTTCGGAGAGACTTTTTAAAATGAAACAATTTACGGCTGCCTTTGGCCAACGCTTAAAGAGGCTTTTAAAGGGCACGAGCGGAATAAATTTCAGCCGCGTGGAATGAACAACAGTCTCTCGCTCGCCTGTCGCCTTCTTTTTTGCCGTCCGTTTTCCTCCGTCTTGCCGGAGGAACCGCTTGCAAACAATCTGTCCACTTCTATTTAAATCGTGTGCGAGAACAGGGTTCATTTGCTTAAAAGTGTCCTCGCAGACTCACAAAGACGACATCTTCAGAAACTGCTTGGAGAGTTAGAAATAATTTAGTACCTTAATATTTATATCGATGGTTTTGTTCGCTGGCGAACTAATTACTGTAGGATTAGTGGAGATGTTACTGTAATGAGAGAAGTTTTCTGTTTGCAACCAAACAGTTTTCTACGCTCTACCAAGTGGACGTCACGGAGGACGTAATTAATTAATGATGTTACACGGAACTTGCTGCGTAGTCTGTGTTTGCTCTTCTTCTGGAAATTCACAACCGAATGCTCTATCGGAATGTAGAAAATATCGATCGATAATCGCAATAAGAACTGATTCAGTCAGTGCTATAAAATGAATTTGATGGTCATGTTAAACATCCAGCATAGCATGCAATGTTACGGTTGTGCCCTTAGCGCTAAACGGGAGCAACCACCTGTGACAAGCAACGTGAAAAACTGATGGCTCATTATTTTACTGTTCGTGTGCGTCGCCGTTGGACTGACCAAAATCAAGAATACTTGTCGGTAGAGAATCTCCATTGAGAGAAAAAAATATCGTTACCCTTTCTTATATAATACGCTATTTTCCTTTGCTAAAAATATGGTTCGGATTGTTGATATTCGGAGTGATTATAACATTCAAATCGCATTTAAGGTCAATTTTCTCACAAAATATCTTATTTTTAAGTAATTAAAAGTTAAAAATCGTTAAATATCAAGGTTAAGTCACGTGATCGAAAACGTTCTATTATTGGCTGAAGCTCTACTGACGTCACAGACTATGACTAACACGAAGCTATATGTGTGTTACAGGAGTGTTAGCCGAAGATACTAGGTTTTTACGTGCTTTTTCTGCAAATAGTTCAGCTATTTGGTGATGTAAAACCCATTTACAACTATTAAGTGTCAACAGAAAGGAATTTCGTGCACGCTGATAGTGGAAACCTTTCGAAAATTAATGCGTTGATGCTCCACTCATATAGAGCGGCATTATGTGCAAGGACTTACATTCTTTTCTCTGCTCATGCAACATCGCTAAAACCATAGAAAACTAAGGAATTGTGGAACTTTTGCAAATGGATCCTTATATCTAGATTGTCGACTAACAGTCATGAAATACGACCCTAAGCACAATAAAATTATTCACTAATTCTTGGCAAGAAACTCAGCAGAGTTACCGCTTTCTTTTTAGTACACAGGGCAGCCATCCCTCTGACTGAACACGCTGAGCTACCGTGCCGACGCTAGAAGCAAATGCTCTGTGGCACAACAGATAGCGCATGTGACTGTAGAGAGAGAGAGCGCGGGTTAGAATAATGGAATAGTTGTATATTTTTAAAAGATTTACACGAAATATGAAAATAGCGTTAGCGAGAACTTATTCTATCAGTCGTTTCGATGGTGGGATGTACTGTATATAGCTTCATATTAATCTTAGTCTGAAAAATGGACGACTGAAGATAAATGCATCCTCTTTGCTTACAATCAGTTACCTTTTTTTGTAAAGCATTGCTAGTAGTCGAGATATCTCCGTGCTCGCACAGTACAACGAGGTGCAGGACGATAAGGTTTTATATGCGGAGAGATATAAAGCATATTCAACATGCATGTAATTGAAAGCTAAGTGCGGTGCCATTTGTGAGTGTAAACTAACATCAGTGTCTGAAGCAGACTAGCCGGCCGCTGTGGCCGAGCGATTATAGGTGCTTCAGTCCAGACCCGGGCGACTGCTAAGTTGGTAGGTTCGAATCCTGCCTCGGGCATGGATGCGTGTGATGTCCTTAGGTTAGTTAGTTTTAAGTAGATCTAAGTTGTAGGGAACTGATGATCTCAGATGTTAAGTCCTTTAGTGCTCAGAGCCATCTGAACTATTTTTGTGAAGCAGACTTAATTTCATTTTATTTAAGATGATGAAAGTTAAAAGCTTAAACAGTATTGTTCCTAGATGGACAATACGAAGATAAAAAACACTGTTTCTCATAAAGTAAAAAGTGTGTGGTCACATCAACTAGAAAACATATTTTAGAACGTTACGTGTGTGAACAGCTATTGCGAAGGTAAGTGAATGTAAACGCCAAGGGAAACACAATAATACTCTGTTTGTAATCGGTGCGGAGAAATTTTTGTCCTTGTGATATGGTTTTTACATGAAAGGAATATCGCTTTGTTTTATAAAGAAGTTAAAACATTGTCGCAGGCTAGATTAAACCCAACGATCTACGCATATCATCCTTTAATATTCGACAGTCCACCGCTCTACAAACCGAGCTACCAATGATGTGTATGGAAGCGGGCATAACGATAATTTTTACTAGGAGTTTGATTTCGTCGACTGACGCTATCCTTCTTTGTAACAGTGGGCAAGAGTATCACGGAGGTAAATTAATGATAACTTCAGAGCGCAAGACATTTTTAATTAAGAAAGGGAACTTGGACATCGACTTCATGGAATTTGCCTTTACAGTGCAACAAATTTTTACCCACGTCCTCATTTTCTGAAACACCCAAAAACAATTTCTTCAAGATTTTTTGTAGATGTTTTTGTGCGGTGTGGTACTAAACACTAATAGTAATCCATTTTCCGAAATGTTAATGCAAAAACAAGAAAGCTGCTGAAAATACTTTTTTTACCTGAGCGTCTCAATACGAGGTTTAATGAGATATGTGTCCATTTTGGTTCATTGTACGCCAGAAAATTGCGGACTTTATTTTTTTTTTTCCTGCACACTTCAGACTTTTTTCTTTATTTCGACATGAACGGTTTTCTCTGCTTCACCTTCTTTGGACTATTCTCAGTAAGAACCACATAAAGTCACCTCTGATATACGATTTCTGTATGAAGCAGAACCTTCTATGACAGTTGAGATCCTATGCACCTAAGAACTTTAAGATTTCTGTTATACTACAACGCCAACTGAAGTAAGACTTTAGAAGTCTAGTTTCTGCAACCTGATTGTGTTCACACCAGGTGTGATCCTAGTTGAAGCAGCCGGCCGAAGTGGCCGTGCGGTTAAAGGCGCTGCAGTCTGGAACCGCAAGACCGCTACGGTCGCAGGTTCGAATCCTGCCTCGGGCATGGATGTTTGTGATGTCCTTAGGTTTAACTAGTTCTAAGTTCTAGGGGACTAATGACCTCAGCAGTTGAGTCCCATAGTGCTCAGAGCCATTTGAACCAACCTAGTTGAAGCAGCTTTAACCACTTTGTCCAGGGTGTGTGTTGCTGGTTAGCTGAGTTCATTCTAAGTGGACAAAATACTTCATTCTAAATTCCCCAAATGCATTTTGGCGAACACGAAGTTCGTTTATCATGTTATGTTAATCTAGAAAGAACTTGTCTGAGAGAGTAGATTTTCCTTTTTACTAAAAATCTCACTACGTTGCATCCCATCAGAATGTGTTCTTTTAATATCCACTGAGCCATGTTTTTTTCGTATTTCACCAAAAGTTTGCCTAAATTCAGAAAGACTATATACCGCTAAATGGGCTCAAGTCCTTAGCACATATTTCCACACACTGGTCAGCCACTGAGTCTTTACCCTCTTATATGTATGGAGTGGGGAAATTGTTAGTGAACTTTACAAACAGATCGTAACATACTTGGGATTCCCGAATGAGTGTTTACTAACTTTTTACGCAATTTGCATTGCGAGTCACCTACCGATATATTTGAAGCTGCTCTTTTTTGTGACCGGTATATATTCCCCAATTCTTAATTTCTCCCAAGTTTCATTTAAGTTTTGTTTGTTCATTATGATAAATGAGCTGCAGTGAAACTATCTACGCATATACCTGCATAGTGACGTTGGATGGATAACGCTACCTGTTGTCAGGGGTAGCAGGCTGAACGGGTCCCGGGAAACTTGCCGGTATTGCTTCATCCTAAGCTGGCCTCCGTTGGCCACTGTTCCTCATTACACACGCACTGTTGTGTTTCCATTGCAGCAAGTTGAGCTGCTTTAATGGTTGCAGCGGAGATAGGTGCAGGCAGGAGAGACTGTAAGGAAAATCTGTAGACCTCTGGTTGTGTCCTGTATGGACTGGCGTTCGTATATGCCGGTGCTGGTTTCCACCAGGCTGAACAAAGTTCACAGTGTCTCGTTGTCTGCACTAGGCACATATTTCCTTGGAATAGTTCAAACTGTGGCTCACACTTTCCAGGAATGAGTTACTGTTGGTTTCCTATTGATCGCACCACTCCAGACGTAGTTTGTGGGTAAAATTACTGCTGCCATTGTATGGAACTCAGCTAGCTCAGGATGTGGCTCTAATTGTGGCGAATGTGTATGGGAATGGCATTACATCACTAGCAATGAAGGACACAGTGAGAGTTGTATTGGTAAGCACTGCCCTGTTCTAAATATACCTATTAAAGTAAAACTGGGTGAAGGAAAGGCCCTTCCTTGTTTTTTTTTCTTTTTTTAGTCTTCTGGCTGGTCTGATGCGCCCGCCACGAATTCCTCTCTTGTGTCAGTCTCTACATCTCAGAGCAGCACTTCCAACTTACGTCCTCGATTGTTTGCTGCTGGATGTATTCCATTCTATGTTTTCTTCTACAGTTTTTACCCTTTACAGTTCCCTCTAGTACCACGGAAGTTATTCCTTTGATGTCTTAACAGAAGTCCTACCGTTCTATCCCTTCTTCCTGTCAGTGTTTCCCATGTATTCCTTTCCTCGCCGCTTGTCTAGTGACATGCATGCATGTCCAAAGGAATATTACATCGTAATTCGGAATAACACAGGCACCGCAATCTCTTATTTATCCGCCGACATCGGACAAGCGACTTTCAAGTAAAATGTCTCAGCTGTACGGTAATATACATAATGGATGTACGAGGACGGATTGTAGGCAAATGGTTGACGACGAATAAAAGTTTGGGTCTGGCCGCGAGTCGTGATCGGATAGCCTAATGGTAAACCAACCACTCGCGATAACCGGGAAATCCGGGTTCGAGTCCCGGTTAAGCACAAGTTTTAATTTTCGTCATTCCACTATAATCGTGATGGTTGTCAATATCTGCAAACACATTTCTTGTACATCTCAAACAGTTAGATTCTCTTCTTTTCCGGTTTTCCTACAGTCCACGTTTCACAACCATACAAGACTGTGCTCCTAACGTACATTTTCAGAAATTTCTTCCTCAGATTAAGGCCTGTGCCTGACCAGTAGACTTCTCTTGGCAAGGTATGCCCTTTTTGGCCGAGCTTGTCTCCTTTTTATGTCTTCATTGCTCCGTCCGTCATGAGTTATTTTGCTGCCTAAGTGAAGAGGTAGAGAAAGTATATCAGAATACTGAACTGGCTGAACTGGTAGTTCAGTACGTAAAGGAAGACGAGAACCTAATAGTTCAAGGGGGACTGGAATGCGGTTGTAGGGGAAGCAGAAAAAGAAAGGCGGTACGGGTGAGTACTCACTTGGTAGTAAGAATGAGGGCGAAGAACGTCAAATTGTGTTCTGCAATACATTTCAGCTAGTAATAGCAAATACTCCGTCGAAGAAAAATATATTTCTTCTCCTTTCAGCAATTAAATTCAATATATCTTCTGTTACCCAAGGATTTCTATTAGCCTCGTCTTATTACCTACTTGAACCTCTGCTGCCTTCACTATTTCATACCTCAAAGCTACCCATTGTTCTACTACTGTATTTCTTCCCCCATCAGTCGCTCCCTAATGCTCTCCCTGAAACTCTGTACAACCTCTGGTTCTGTCAATTTATCCAGGTCTCACCTCCTGTAATTCCCACCTTTTTGCAGTTTCTTCAGTTTTAATCTACAGTTCATAACCAATAGATTGTGGTCAGAGTCCACATCTGCCCCTGGCAATGTCTTACAATTTAAAACCTGGTTCCTAAATCTATGTCTTACCATTATATAATCTGAGACCTTCCAGTATCTCCAGGCCTCTTCCATGTATATAGCTTTCTTGCATGATTCTTGAACCAAGTATTAGCTATGATTAAATTATACTCTGCGCAAAATTCTACCAGGCAGCTTCCTCTTTCATTTCTTACCCCCATTCCATATTCACCTACTACGTTTCCTTCTCTTCCTTTTCCGACTACCGAATTCCAGTCACCCATCACTATTAAATTTTCGTCTCCATTAACTATCTGAATAATTGCTTTTATCTCATCATACCTTTCGTCAATCTCTTCGTCATCTGTGGAGCTAATTGGCATATAAACTTGTGCTTCCGTGCTAGGCATGGGTTTCGTGCCTATATTGACCACAATAATACGTTCACTATGCCGTTTGTAGTAGCTTACCCGCACTCCTATTTCTTTATTCATTATTAAACTTATTCCTGCAATACCCCTATTTGATTTTGTATCTATAGCCCTGTATTCACCTGACCAGAAGTCTTGTTCCTCCTGCCACCGAATTTCATTAATTCCCACCATATCTAAATTTTTAACCTATCCATTTCCCTTTCAAAATTTTCTAACCTACCTGCCTGATTAAGAGGACGCCATCATCATTTAATCATACAGTATAGCTGCAAGCCCTAGGGAAAAATTACGGCTGTAGTTTCCCCTTGCTTTCAGCCGTTCGCAGTACCAGCACAGCAAGGCCGTTTTGATTAGTGATACAAGACCAGTTCAGTCAATCATCCAGCCTGTTCCGCTGGGGACCTGTCCTTGTCAGACAAATGTTATAAAACTAAGTTTACCGTTGAATGTACCACATTGCGTTATTTGCAAAGCTTTTTGGCCAGTCATGATAGTGTTTACAAGTATTACGGCTAGGTGAGTATGAATCTTGCGTGTATTATTCAGCGACTCACTAAAATAGACGAAATTTACGCGTGCCTCCGCCGTCTCGGTTACAATGATATTCTTGTATCGGGCATTGTGCTGGCTACACGGAGTGTAGTTAATAGAATTCGTGCCTATTTCCTAATTTGTTGGAACATAGCAGATAGGAGGAACGATGAGGGTTGTAAGGTCCATGATGTTTATAGCTTCTGTTTATAACAGCGCAAGGATACTTGTTGTTACGAGCGTCGTTGTACTTGTGAAGTATAAACAAAAATTGTAATATTTGGCAAAAAATAAATTCATAAAATATGCTTATTTATTTGTCTTGCTGCCGTATTTGACTCGTAAGATCGTCTACAAACAATCCTCAGTACAAATAAAAGCAGCGCATGAAAGGGTTAAATTAGCTAACAGGGCAAAAAAAGTCTCCCCAATTTGACGCACAGATGAATCGTTAAGCTTTTACACATGGCGCAGCGACCTAGCGACGTGCTCATCCGCTCACCCACTGTCTCTGCGTGAGCTTAAGGAAATAGTGATCACTGAAACATTTCATTTTTCAATCGGACATTGTGCGTAAACATGGGTAATGTAAGGACATGATGGACAGATAAAAAGGGCAATCCTGTTTGGCCTTGCCCATGGCCATACCGTGTGTAAAGTTTTCAGATTTGTTGGTGTTTCAAGGCAGATGGTTTACGTGTTTAGAAGCAATGGTGTAACACAACGTGGTCACAAATACGACATGAGAACTGCGATTGGGAAAATATCTTGGCTGAGAGACACCGAAAGAGAATTTCACGGCTTGTGAATCAAAATCGCATTAAAACCCCGACTGGAATCGCTGCGGACAGTGAATGAAGGTCCATCCCAGCCAGTTAGTGAGAATATTGCGACTGAATCGCCGTGCAAGGAATATGTGGAGAAGTCACCTAGGAAGAGACCATTGCCCCTAATGGTGCATAAAGCCGGGCTGGAATTCATCGAACCTGGACAGTAGCTGACTGGCGAAACGTAGTATGCTCTGACGAATCACTATAGCCAATGCCGCACGTCGTCGCGTTCACCGAAGGCTAAATAAAGTATTTCATCCCGGATGTGTGGAACGTCAGGTTCAAGTCGGAGATAGGTCTGAAGTTCTGGGGGTGGTGGTGTTATCATGAATTGGGCCTGCTCTTGAGCTCACCACTAACATGTAACAGCATGTTTATTTAAACTTTCTGAATGATCAAGTGTTGCCTTTTAGTCAACATCTCCATGATGCTTATGCTATTGGTATCTGTATTTTTCAAGACACCTGCTTCAAAGTTCAGCGGACTGGAAGAATATGTGACTGTATTCTCAACACCCACTGCCTCCCCAATTACGTCTCGATTGGCCTGTAAAATCACTTTGCTTAAACCATACAGAAAACCTGTGTAAAAAATCGGTGGCACGTGTTGTAATAGTGGGTAAAACGCAATTTGTTGGAATTACGAAATGAAATCCTCAGCGAGTGGATTAATCTGGATACGACATACCTGCACAAACTTGCGCATCGCTACCTAATCGAATACAGCGGATATCATGTCCAGCGTCGGAATTACACGTTATAAAATGATGCTCGTAATGGTTTCTCTAGGGATCACTACTTTCTTATCTGGTGAGCTTATGAAGAGGCACACGCGCTATACAGAATTGTATGCTTTGAGTGCCTTAAGGAAACAGAAACTTTAAAATTCCAAACAGATCGATGTTTAAGCTTGTTTGTGTAGTTACTTAATACACGCCTGTGGCTACATTCAAGTTGTTTGTATTTACTGTGTTTCGAAATAGCTACATATTCCATAAATTACTTACCAGTGGTATTTACTCTGACGGAGGAGGTGACGGGCTGAAAGACTGTGCAGAAAATCGCGGCGTGGCGGTAACAATACACTACAACAACGGAAACAACGCGGACGAGTGTTCTCGTAAGGTACAGATCTGGCATGCGTTTATCGTTGAAACAACCGGTTTGCGATTACACCGATTTTTCTTCTCCAGATTAACCTGTTTGTTAAAACCACTCAGAACAAGCTGTTTCTGAAATATCCCATTTTCGGTCGTTTACTTCCATTATTTGCGGCAATAAACGTAGACAGAGGGCAAAGACTGAAAAATTCTAAGACTCCCTCCGACTTTCGCATTACACGTTTCAAGACATGTACAATCAAAGTATCAAATAAAATAGTTAATTAAAAGAAAACAAGGTCTGTCCATCGTTCTCTGCTTTTCCCCAATCAACCTCTTCTTTCACCTTGTCGTCGGAGCTGAATCGCTTTCCGGCCATATGTTCTTTTAACCTAGGGAACAGGTGGTAGTCACATGGCGACAAGTCAGGACTATAGGGTGGTTGGGTGACTATGTACCATTGAAACTGTTGCAGGAGCGTAACGGTTTGCCGAGCAACGTGTGGGCGAGCATTGTCATGGAGAATGTGTACGCTCTTGCTCAACAGTCCTCTTCTCCTGTTCTGAATTGTCCGTTTGAGTTTTTTAAGAGTCTCACAGTACAAGTCAGCGTTAATTGTGGTCCCAGCGATTCAGCTCCGACGACGTGGTGAAAGAAGCGGTTCATAACTTTCTGAACATTACGGCGGCAAGCTGGTATGAAATGGGCACACAAAAACTGCCATAGCGTCTACAAAAAGCATCGACAGAAATGGTATTTATGTCGAAAAATAGCTAAATGTTCAAGCTGTAAACTGATGTAAACCGTTGTAGAAATAAACAGGTCTATGTACTTATAAAAAAATTGGAGACCTTACTTTTGGGATTACCCTCGTATTATAAGCATCTCGCACTGAATTCCGCGCTACATTTCGAGCTTCCGTAAACATCGACAATCTAGGGGTTTTTGTGTTCTAGACGGTCAATACCGCGGTTCGATTGCGTCCGCATTGTTACTTTGTGCCAGGAATGGCTCTCAACAATTGAAGTATCCAGACGTCTCGGAGTGAACCAAAGTGATGTTGTTCGGACATGGAGGAGATACAGAGAGACAGGAACTGTCGATGACATGCCTTGCTCAGATCGCCCAAGGCCAACTACTGCAGTGAATGACCGCTACCTATGGATTATAGCTGGGAGAAACCCTGACAGCAACGCCACCATGTTGAACAATGCTTCTCGTGCAGCCACAGGACGTCGTGTTACGACTCACACTGTGCGCAATAGGCTGCATGAAGCGCAACTTCATTCCCGACGTCCATGGCGAGGTACATCTTTGCGACCACGACACCGTGCAGCGCGGTGAAGATGGGCCAAACAACATGCCGAATGGACCGTTCAGGATTGGCATCACGTTCTCTTCACCGGTGAGTGTCGCATACGCCTTCACCCAGACAATCGCCGGAGACGTGTTTGGAGGCAAGCCGGTCAGGCTGAACGCCTTAGACATACTGTCCATCGAGTGCTGCAAGGTAGAGGTTCACTGCTGTTTTGTGGTGGTATTATGTGGACCCGACGTACGCCGCTGGTGGTCGTGAAAGGCGCCGTAATAGCTGTACGGTATGTGAATACCATCGTCCAACCTTTAGCGCAACCATATCGGCAGCATATTGGTGAGGCATTCGTCTTCCTGGACGACAATTCGTACCCCCATCGGGAGCACATCTTTTGAATGACTTTCTTCGTGACAACGACATCGCTCGACTAGAGTGGCTAGCATGTTCTCCAGACATGAAACCTATCGACATTCCTGGGATAGATTGAAAAGTGCTGTTTATGGACGACGTGACCCACCCAACCCCTCTGAGGGATCTACGCCGAATCGCCGTTCACGAGTGGGTCAATCTGGACCAACAGTGCCTTGATGAACTTGTGGGTAGTATGCCACGACGAAAACAGGTATGCATCACTGCAAGAGGACGTGCTAATGGGTATTAGAGGTAACGGTGTGTACAGCAATGTGGACCACCACCTCTGAAGATCTCGCTGTGTGGTGGCACAACATGCAATGTGTGGTTTTCATGAGCAATAAAAACGGCGGAAATGACGTACACATTGATCACTACTCCAGTTTTCTGTACAGGTTCCGGAACTCTCGGAACCGAGGTGATGCAAAAATTTGTTTGAAGTGTGTGTGTGTGTGTGTGTGTGTCACAAAATCGGTTTACCTTCCGAAACAAACGAAAGCGCCAGAACTGGGTCGATTAAATATTAAATTAATATGCAGAAATTCAAAAACTAAACTACCGAATCACGCAAGTAAAATTAAATAATTGACTGGTTGTTGCGTACTAGTAAGATGTCACAATATCGGGAACTTCCCTGCTGCTGCTGTTTATCGAATGACGGCTGCTGCCTGACTGACATAACAATTCCATCTATTTATATACTTACCTGTTTCCAGACGTTAAGGAAACTTTAGAATGAATGAGAAGGTTACATTTCTCAAACTGCCTTAGGTAGCGTATAGCACGTAACGTGGATGAAAACATATTCGCACGTCGCATTGTTTAAAACAATACCACGATATCTTCCGATCGTTTTCCTTGTTGCAAACGATGATCCTCTCACAGAGGGCAGGGCTGGATACATCAGATGCACGCTCCTGCGTCGTCGCTGAAGCGTTGCCAATTGACGCACGGTGGTGCAGGAGAGTCGAGCAGCAACTGACAGATGCAGCTTCCGACCTCGCCACCAACTGCCGCGTCCACCGCTCTCCTTGCTGCGTGTGTCAGTGTCCAGCGCTACCGCACTGCGGGGCTCCGTGCTCCCTTCTTGGTGACCACAGTTACCTGCTGACAGCCACGCCACGCTTGTGCTCATCGCTCTGCCCGCCACTTCCTCTGCTCCCCTCTACGACACTCATATATCGATTATGTAGACCAGCTGCTTAGTTCGTGCCTCTGAGAAGCAGCCGAAAAACTTCGGCTTAACCCCGATCTTGCCAGGCCAATACTTCGACACTGCACAATAATCGCAAGAGGTTTTCCTCTTCGAATCAGCGATTTCTTCATTGTGTTCCTCCGTCATGATGCATTTATACGAATTTACGAGCAGTAGAGACAGGTTTTCCCCCGTTTGGACGTAGTAAATAACGTGAAAAATTTTTATATGTATGTTTAGATTTTCAAAGAGAAATTTTTTAAAATAATCTCCTACCTATCCGAAGACACTCATTTGCATATGATATCAGTTCACATCTGCCTACTGATCCCATTGATTGTAGTCCAACAAGCATTTCCCTTTCAATTTTTCGAGATTGCTTTGGCGGTCTATTATTTCTGTCGATGCCATTTCAACTGCATCACATGCGGACGACATACGCACGTCTCTTCTGACGCGCCACTTCAATGCCATTAGCGCACTCGTCCAGCTAATTTCCAGTTCTCCTCGCTGCAAATTGCATTCTACTTTTGCAGTCTTTTTTGTCTATTCACACGAACCATACTCAGTACGTCTGTTCGTCTGTCATGCAAATACTGGGATACATTTGTACTTGTGAACCAGTTGTCAATGCACAATTGGGTCCTCTTCCAAAATAACCTTCCAGAAGTGTTGTTCCTAAATTGCCCCATTCTTTGAAAGCCTTCATTAGTTCCAACATCAGTCGTTCCATCCGTGTAACCGAGCGAGGTGGCGCAGTGGTTAGCACACTGGACTCGCATTCGGAAGGACGACGGTTCAATCCCGCGTCCGGCCATCCCGATTTAGGTTTTCCGTGATTTCCCTAAATCGCTCCAGGCAAATGCCGGGATGGTCCCTTTGAAAGGGCGCGGCCGACTTCCTTCCCCATCCTTCCCTAATCCTATGAGACCGATAACCTCGCTGTTTCGTCTCTTTCCCCCAAACAACCAACCAACCAACCGTGTAAACTAACAAAAACAGTACACCTCCTGTTTCACAAGCACATAGTTCTTCCTTCTCCTTTTCCAGTATCTTCATGGGGTCGGCAGTTTAATTTTAGTAACATTAGTCGTATAGGCTAACCGAATAGCCTTCCTGCTCTCCAACCGTCCCCCCCCCCCCCTCCCTCCTCCACCTGAGACGGAATTTCTGTACTCCAGCTGTCTCCATCTACTGTTATCATATGCGAAAATGTGCAAACGTTTTCTAAGCCACATATGGAACCATACTGCTTCCGTGTTTATCTACATCTACATCGGTAGTCTGCAAGTTACATTTAAGTGCCTGGCAGACGGTTCATCGAACCACCATCAACAATTCTCTATTCCTCGAATCTCGTATAGCGCGCGGAAAGAACGAACACCTATATCTTTCCGTAAGAGCTCTGATTTTCCTTATTTTATCATGGCGATCTTTTCTCCATACGTAGGTCGGCGTGAACAAAATATTTTCGCATTCCGAGGAGAAAGTTGGTGATTGAAATTGGCCTTTCTTCGAACAATTTAAAAAGCTTCTTCTTCCATGTATATGAGCTATATCAACAAAATTTTGTAAGTATGTTTATTAGTACGACTATCAACCGCATGAATTGCTGTAGTTCACGTAACGTGTTCCTCTCACGAAAAAAGTTTGAAATTGAAATGTCGAACATCTTCGTTCCTTTATTCCTGCCGCATAAATACGTTGATAGCACAAGGCGTACCCAAATTAACGATAGGTATATGCTTTGCAAGTAGTTACATGTAATTCTACAGCCATACACTGGAGACCATTGCGGAGTGCACAGCAGCGGTAATTCTCATGGAGAGCGAGATGAACGGTTCCTTAAATGCCTCTGAACGCGCTGTAATTAGTCTCATATTGTCCTCACGGGTCGCTACGGGAACAATACGTTAAGGGTCTGTGGGACACTAATAGACTCATCACTTAAAGCTACTCCATGACATTTTGTAAACAGACTTTCCCGTATCACTTCGTCTCTGTCTACAACAGTTGCCGGCCGGTGTGGCCGTGCGGCTCTAGGCGCTTTAGTCTGGAACCGCGTGACCGCTACGGTCGCAGGTTCGAATCCTGCCTCGGGCATGGATGTGTGTGATGTCCTTAGGTTAGTTAGGTTTAAGTAGTTCTAAGTTCTACGGGACTGATGACCACAGATGTTAAGTCCCATAGTGCTCAGAGCCATTTGAACCAATCTACAACAGTTCAGTTTATTCAGCATCTCCTTGACACTCTGGGTCAAACAAAGCTGTGACAATTCTCTCTATTAGTTCAGTATTCCCTTATGGCTGAACCCGCCGATTTCCCGTTTAGACCTGTCTGCTGAATCCTTAAGAAGCTGTTGGTGTGGAAGCGAAACTTTAAATTTATCATTTTTGGGTCTAAACTTTTTAATTACGAAAATAACAAGTATCAGTTGCCTTTAATTTACGTCTATGGTCACAAACCTTTTGTTAACAGATTACCGGTTTCGGTCTATAATGACCATCATCAAATCAGTTTTATAAAAACAAAGTCCTAATGTACTGCAGGACTTTGTTTTTATAAAACAGATCTGATGATGGTCATTATAGACCGAAGCTGGTAATCTGTTAACAAAAAGTTTGTGACAATAGGCGTAAATAAAAGGAGACTTATTGTATATACGGGTCACTGTTTTATTCGCGGCAATGTCGCAGCTTGTGAAAGTATCAGTTGATTTGAATTTACTTGCAGCAGTGTTTAAATATTGTACAGAATCAAACTGTTGAGAATACCGTGCTTGGAAAAATGCTGCTGTCCAAAACCGGCCAGGAGGGAACTGTGGTGCAGCACAGGCCATAGATGACAGGGTGAACGACGGCTGCGGAGACGTATACAGGGGAATAGACGTGCAACTGTTGAGCAACTGACCTCTCAGATGAAGCAAGGGGCTACCAATAGTGTCTCCTCAACGACTGTTCAGCTAAAGTTGCAGCGTATGGGCCTTCGCAGCAGGCGCCTGGTCCATGCTGACCGGCGTCGAAAGCTGGAATTTGACGCTAGTGCCGCAGCTGGGCTTCCACTGAGTGGCGAAACTGGCCTTTTCACATGAATCACATTCCATGCTATGTTGCATAAAACGTCTTAGAGTAAACACCCAGCCACAATCAAAAATGTTCAAATGTGTGTGAAATCTTATGGGACTTAACTGCTAAGGTCATCAGTCCCTAAACTTACACACTACTTAACCTAAATTATCCTAAGGACAAACACACACACCCATGCCCGAGGGAGGACTCGAACTTCCGCCGAGACCAACCTGACAGTCCATGACTGCAACAATCGTTGGAAGGCTCCGACCAGGAGAATGGAGCTTTATGGTCTGCGGAATATTTTCGTGATATCCTCTTGGTGACCTCGTCTTTCGAAGGAAGGCACAGTGCATCAACACAAGGATGTATCTATCCTTGGGGACCTCGTCTTTCGAAGGAAGGCACAGTGCATCAACACAAGGATGTATCTATCCTTGGGGACCTTGTCTAGCCCTACACGCAGTTTGCTTATTCCTCGGCACGATATCATCTACAAGCTGGACAATGCAACATGTACGTTCGTGGTTCGGAGAGCTCCAGGATGAGTTTACCGTACTCCTCTGGCCACCACACGCCCCGGATTAAAACCCAATCGAGAATCTGTGGGACCACATTGATCTGGCTCTTGGTTGCATGGACCCTGAACAGAGAAACCGTTCGCAGCTGGCCGAGGCACTGCAGTCAGCATGGCTCCAAATCCCTGTCAGCACCTGTCAGAGCCTCTTTGACTCTCGTCCAGCACAACAAGCACCGTTCCGCGCTGCAGAAGGTGGGTATTCAGATTTTGACAGGTGATCACATTAAGGTGACTGGACAGAAAGGTGTGTGTTGCACGAATGTTTTTGTAAGCAATCTGCTTTGCAGATTGTTTAGGTTCCTCTAGTCCATTATCAGTGAAACGCAGTGCAGGGGATGGACAAAAATATGGAATCGACAAACACACGACGCACTACCATGCCTAACACGGTGTAGGAAAACCGTCGGCACACAAAACAGCTTCCTTTCGTCTTGGATTATGCGCGTTTATAGGTGGCATAAACTCTGCATAGCTTCTCCTTCCACTCCTTGCCCTACATGCCCGCATCTTCTATGTGTGACTTAAAAAATTAAAAGAGAAGGCTTGAAAAATTATGGAAACATCCTTGCCCTACATGCACGCATCTTCTATGTGTGACTTAAAAAAATTAAAAGAGAAGGCTTGAAAAATTATGGAAACATCACAAACACAGCACATTACCATGTTTAATACGGCGTAGGAAAATAGTCGTCTCGGAAAGGGTAAATACATGTTGTGTATGATTTCCACGAGACCCATGTACCAAAACAGTGGCAAATTTAAGTACCGATGATAGAGGATAGCGATCAAGCACTCTTCGCTCCAGAGTAGACCAAAAAGGCTCTACAACATACGGTGTCTGGGCTGCATCTTCGTGTTCACAATACCAGTCCCAGACGATGCGAGCTACGAGAACAGTGGTCCTGTCGCCTTGGAACAAAGCATTACGTTTGGGGAAATACATATACCATGGGATGGACCTTATCAGCCAAAATGGTAAAAAAATGGCTCTCAGCAGTATGGGACCTAACATCTGAGGTCATCAGTCCCCTAGAACGTAGAACTACTTAAATCTAACTAACCTAAGGACATCACACACATCCATGCCCGAGGCAGGATTCGAACCTGCGACCGCGGTCGCGCGGTTCCAGACTGTAGCGCCTAGAAACGCTCGGCCTCTTCGGCCGGGAAAATGGTCACATAATCCTTGGCAGCGATGCGACCTTGCAGAGTAACCATGGGGTCCATGGAATACCACGATATGGCTGTCCAAATTGTCACCTAACCTCCGCCATGTTTCACTCTTGGGACTTAAATTCGGACAGAAGTTACTGACAGTTGGCAGCGAGACATATTATCGTCCGCATTGTGACTTAGCGGAAGATGCTTTCCCGCTTTCCCTGTATGCGGTATAAATCTTCGATGTTGTGTCTCTTCACACACCAGACTCCTCGGTTACGTTGATTGCTAAAGCACCCACCATACGAGCACCAGAAATTCGCCACGACTGGCGCCTCCAACACTTTGAGGATATTGCACAAGTTCCGTCCGTTGTCAAATACAACAGTGCAGACTTGGCTAGTAACTGCATTTATGTCTTATAGTGTTTGCATATTTTTGTGCAAACTCTGTATGCCACCTGCTTTACTTACGACTGAGTCTTTGCGATAGTTCCATTTCATATCCCTAAGATTGTTACACCCAAGTGTTTGCATGAGTTGACCAATTCCGACCTTGTGTCACTGATATTTTAGTCGTACGATATTAGATGCTTTCCCTTGGTAATGAGAAAAATTTTTACATTTCTAAATCCTGAAGGCAATTTTCCAATGTTTCCGTCACTCTGAAAGCTTTAAGACATATCAGATCAGTACCTGTGCAGTTATGAAGATCGTAATAGGAAACGTAACTAGTGCGTTAAGATGAACGGCATGAAAAGGGCTGAGACGTCTCTGACAGACTGAAATAAAATTTTGCAGAACTAGCAGGTAATATACACTACTGGCCATTAAAATTGCTACACCAAGAAGAATTGCAGATGATAAACGGGTGTTCATTGGACAAATATATTATACTAGAACTGACATGTGATTACATTTTCACGCAATTTGGGTGCATAGATCCTGAGAAATAAGTACCCAGAACAACCACCTCTGGCCGTAATAACGGCCTTGATACGCCTGGGCACTGAGTCAAACAGAGCTTGGATGGTGTGTACAGGTACAGCCGCCCATGCAGCTTCAACACGATACCACACTTCATCAATAGTAGTGACTGCCGTATTGTGACGAGCCAGTTGCTCGGCCACCATTGACCAGACGTTTCCAATCGGCGAGAGATCTGGAGAATGTGCTGGCCAGGGCAGCAGACGAACATTTTCTGTATACAGAAAGGCCCGTACAGGACCTGCAACATGTGGTCGTGCATTATCCTGCTGAAATGTAGGGTTTCGCAGGGATCAAATGAAGGGTAGAGTCACGGGTCGTAACACATCTGAAATGTAACGTCCACTGCTCAAAGTGCCGTTAATGCGAACAAGAGGTGACCGAGACCTGTAACCAATGGCACCTCATACCATCACGCCGGGTGATACGCCAGTATGGCGATGACGAATACACGCTTCCAATGTGCGTTCACTGCGATGTCACCAAACACGGATGAGACCATCATCATCATCATCATCATCATCATCAGCCAATTCAATCATTAGATGATGTGGCCTCTTCGAGTCGTGGATTCAGGTAGGCTTTCAGAAGTCTTCTCCAAGTGGGACGGTCTTGGGCAGTTCTCTGCCAGGTGTTACCAGCGATCTTCTTGATGTCTTTGTCCCATCTGTCTGGTGGTCTTCCTCTAGGCCTCCGGTGCTCTCTCGGACTCCACTCCAGTACCATGATGAGACCATCATGATGCTGTAAATAAAACCTGGATTCGTCCGAAAAAATGACGTTTTGCCATTCGTGCACCCAGGTTCCTCGTTGAGTACATCATCGCAGGCGCTCATGTCTGTGATGCAGCGTCAAGGGTAACAGCAGCCAGCGTCTCCGAGCTGATAATCCATGCTGCTGCAAACGTCGTCGAACTGTTCGTGCAGATGGTTGTTGTCTTGCAAACGTCCCCATCTGTTGACTCAGGGATCGAGACGTGGCTGCGCGATCCGTTACAGCCGTGCGGATAAGATGCCTGTCATCTCGACTGTTAGTGATACGAGGCCGTTGGGATCCAGCACGGCGTTCCGTATTACCCTCCTGAACCCACCGATTCCATATTCTGCTAACAGTCATTGGATCTCGACCAACGCGAGCAGCAATGTCTCGATACGAGAAACCGCAATCGCGATAAGCTACAATCCGACATTTATCAAAGTCGGAATCGTGATGGTACGCATTTCTCCTCCTTACAACGTTTCTTCAGGCAACGACGGTCAACTGCTGTTTGTGTATGAGAAATCGGTTGGAAACTTTCCTCGTGTCAGCACGTTGTAGGTGTCGCCACCGGCGCCAATCTTGTGTGAATGCTCTGAAAAGCTAATCATTTACATACCACAGAATGTTCTTCCTGCCGGTTAAATTTCGCGTCTGTAGCACGTCATCTTGGTGGTGTAACAATTTTAATGGCCAGTAGTGTACACACACACACACACACACAAACACACACACACACACACACACACACACACACATGGGATAAAGAAGGATGAATTCTTAAGCGACTGCTGATAATTCTCTACCTCTCTGTAAGTCAAACACAGACTCGCACCCATAGTGAAGTTTTCCAATGTGCGACAGATGTCGGTTTTTGATTGAGTGCCCTTCTGGGCGCGGCGTTGATTATTCCCTCGAAAGCATTCTCCTCCAGTGTGAGGGGGCAGTTTGAAGAATCGATCACTTCGTGTTGACAGTGGCTGTTTGCACGGAGGCGCTCTCAGCCTCGATAAACTGGTCTGCGAAAGTGGCAGCCGAAAGGGAGAGGAAAAGTGAAGAGAGTGAGCAGTCCTCCGGCTGTTCTCTCGGCGAGTAGCATACTTATCTGTCAGCAGACTTCGTTTTGCAAACAGCATTCACAATCCTATCAGCGCGCTCACGAACTGCCTTCACACAAATACTGAAATTTTCTTTTGAAAGTGTTAATACACTTAGCAACGTTCACACACCGTTATATTTGTGACTGTTCGAATAGAATTAATTGCTAGCGAGAAGTACGAGTTTAAAATAAATAAACGAATTCCCGTGATGCCTTAGTTAAAGAGATTGTGTATCATAAAGGTGATTTATTAATCGCTGCGGAACCAATATTACATTAACCCTCTAAATACCGCATGCGTCAGACTCTCATGAGATACCACGCACGGATCTGGGCCCCGCGTTACCAAATTGGTACCATCAGTATTATTACTTGTATAATGTCAGTACAATATAAGGACATTAAACATCACAGAAAAATAATATTTATTTTAACTTCGGTACCAATTTAGGGGTTCAGATAAATGAATACGTAACTATGCTTTATATTATAATAGCAATACATTTGCTTTTATTAATGTGTAATATTGAATAATTACAGAATAAGTCATACACATGTATTTCTCATATTAACTGAAACTAATGATATTACAAATTACACCATATACAAATATGAAAATACTAAATATCAATCGCTCTGCTCTTCCATTTTCACATTTCTGTTCGACGACAGCAACCGCATGTTTGTAGGAATGAATCTCATAAACACGCCCTGCCCTCAACTCGTGGTCTCGTGGCTAGCGTTGCTGCCTCTGGATCACGGAGTCCCGGGTTCTGTTCCCGGCCGGATTGGGTATTTTCTCCATCCGGGGACTGGGTGTTTGTATTGTCCTCGTCATTTCATCATCATTCGTGAAAGTGGCGAGATTGGACTGTGTAAAGATTGCGAAATTGCACGGGCGCTGACAACCGAGCAGTTGACCACCCCACAAACAAAACATCATAATCGCATCCAATTCCTAGGAAATATTCCTGCGCGCGAGTCAGGCCTGGAAGTACTTTTACAATGTTTTTTTTTTATTTCTTTTTATTCGACAAAGATAAGGAATTGTTTATCCAAAGTGTTTACCCATCTTTTCCGACGTAAAAACGGTAATCATTGCCTGGGATTTCGTTTAAGGGATCGGAATTTTCCTCCCCGAATTGTTCTGAATCGCTACTGTGGCAGTCCTTGTACACACTTCCCTCCTCTCCTTCACTTTCATCGATGAAAGCGCATGGAGGCTCTCACACACAGCCCATGAAATATTTGAGGTATAACTTCAACATGTTTATTGTCCCTATTCCTGGAAAATCAAAAGGGAACAAAAATGTAATTGTATGCATTGCGTTTATGGCATTATCAGCAGCCGGCCGCTGTAACCGAGCGGTTCTAGGCGCTTCAGTCCGGAATTGCGCGACTGCTACGGTCGCAGGTTCAAATTCTGCCTCGGGCATGGATGTGTGTGACGTCCTTAGGTTAGTTAGGTTTAAGTAGTTCTAAGTTGTAGGGGACTGATGACCTCAGAAGTTAAGTCCCATAGTGCTCTGAGCCAGAGCAATATGCAGCGGCGGTTAGTACAAACAAGGGAAAAAGCAAAGGAAGATCAGACAAAGCAATGACGCACATGATTGACCGCGCGATATAGAGTGTCGCCTTTATGATGTTTTCAGTTCAGCGGATAGTTTCTTAATGACTGTACAAGGAAACAGAAGACTAACACGTTCAATGCTCGAGGAAAGGGTGAACCTGTGTATTCCTATAAACTGAAACTGAGGGTACTTACGAGTAATACGTACTTACGCGTACTGTGATGTTGCGGCACTCCCTGCCACACCCCCCCCCCCCCCCTACCCCCGCGCTTTTTAGACCGTTAATAGTTAACGATAAATGAAAAGAGACATCATAGAAAAATAATGCTGGAATGCAAGCACATCGAGAAAGATAAAGTTTTAACTAGATTCATCCAATTTTATGTTTCAGATTAATAAAATAAGGAACTTGGGGTAAATTTTCACTTACACACCGGATTAAAAACTTGCTGTTTCAGACGAACGATCGAATTTTACGATGGTATGTTCTTTAACTTGCTTGTACAGACAACTTTGGTGTACTTTCTACAATTACGTTTAGCATCAAAGTTTTCATTTACTTGCCACATGTGTTCAGTGTGATAAATTCTTCTCGGGTTATCAGCCGAATGGTGGCGTCGTCTTATCGCAACGTTTCAATGAGTTTCGTACCCGTCATCTACGCCAGAAGATGATGGGTACGAAACTCATTGAAACGTTGCGACATGAAGACGCCACCACTCGGCTGATAACCCGATGAGAATTCATCAGTGGAATACGCCGAGAAAGACTGCAATCGCATATGTGTTCAGTGTGTCTTCCACTGGACGCACGACAAATATCCAGGCAACAGCCAAACTTGTTCCGCACTATAGCGAAGGTGAATGGAGTTATTGCATGCGGCTTGAAGGTCACTCAGCGTTGCTGGAAGTACAGGCACATGCATGGACATGGTGCTCCACAAAAAAATCGCATGTAGCGAGATCAGGCGACCTTCAAGGACAGTGGTGGAATGCGAGTTCCATACGCACCCTAAGCCATCTCCATACAGCCTATAACATTCAACGTGCATCGTGCTGACTTGATGTCCACCATGCTGCTGTACGCTCAGAATGCCTGTTTACACAGTAAGTGTCCCTCAGTGTGGTAAACGCGACCGCAGCGCGCTCAGGCGGCAGTCCTTGGCCATGCCTTGAATAAAAATCTCTCGGTGTACACGCCGCGTCAATTCAGGATAACACTCCAAGCTTTCGACCACTACCTCCATGGTCGTCGTCAGGGCTAAAACTGACTGTCGTGAACTATTTTCTTTCTTCATTGTGATTTTAATACCTGTATAAAAAAAACAGGTAGGCTGGCAGCAGCACATTACGCCGCTCTTCAGCCCATGATATTACAATGGTAAAACAAAGAAGACACATAAGTTGGATCAAAACGGCGGGGAAAAAAACAGTAGACACATGAACATAAAAAACATGAAGCCGTTCACACTCGATGACAAGCCACACTACAAACTGTTGACACGACGCACAGGCACTGATGACGTTGATAGTACACGTGAACGATGGAGCGCGACGGTGAACACTGAACACAAAACACGACGGCACACACGAGACATGGATGGCGATGATCTATGGCACGCGAATGTCCACTTAATGTGTGCGAGTCCGGAGACCTGCCAAGAGGGGAAGAAGGGTGAAGGTGGGGGGAGGGTAGAACAAAGATGCCAATGGCAGAGGAAATGGGAGGAGGAGTAGAGGGACGGGGGAGGGGAAGCCCGAGAGAGGAGTGGGGAGCAAGGGAGGAGGGAGGGAAGGGGAAGAGAAGGGAGGGAGGGTGCCCAAAGGAACAAACACAGGAAGTGGGAGGGAGGATCAAAGTTAGTAGGAGGAGTAGATGGAGGGGAGGAGGGCATCATCAGGGAGGGGGAGCCGGCGGAAGCCACCTTGGGAGAGTGTAAGGAGGGTGGAGAGATGGAGAGCAGGTGGGACGTGGGAATACATGTGCGGCAGCAGGCGGGGGTGGGAGAGGATGGGGGAGACAAGCGGGTAAGGACGATCGAGTTTACGGGATGTGTAGAGGATCCATATCCTTTCAAGGAAAACGAGGAGGTGGGGGAACGGAATGAGGTCATAAAGGATCTGCGTGGGGGAGGGGAGACGGATGCGATAGGCGAGGCGGAGAGCATGGCGTTCAAGGATCTGAAGGGATTTGTAAAAGATATGGAAGGCAGAGATCCAGGCAGGATGGGCGTAACAGAGGATAGGGCGGATGAGGGATTTATAGGTGTGGAGGATGGTGGAGGGGTCCAGACCCCACGTACAGCCGGAAAGGAGCTTGAGGAGACGGAGTCAGGAGAGTGCCTTGGCTTGGATTGTCTGAAGATGGGGGGTCCAGGAGAGGCGACGGTCGAGGGTGACGCCAAGGTACTTATGGGTGGGGGTGAGGGCGATAGGACGGCGATAGATGGTTAGATAGAAATCGAGGAGGCGGAAGAAAGGAGTGGTTTTGCCTACAATGATCGCCTGGGTTTTGGAGGGATTGACCTTAAGCAACCACTGGCTGCACCAAGCGGTGAACCGGTCAAGATGGGATTGGAGAAGGTGTTGGGAACGCTGCAGGGTGGGGGCAAGGGCAAGGAAGGCGGTGTCATCGGCAAACTGGAGAAGGTGGACGGGGGGTGACGGCGGCGGCATGTCCGCCGTATACAAAAGGTACAGAAGGGGGGAGAGGATGGCGCCTTGGGGCACACCGGCGGAGGGAAAAAAGGTGTAGCAATCCATGTTATGGATGGTGACGTAGGAAGGACGTTGGGAGGGAAAGGAACCGATCAGACGGACATAGTTAATAGGAAGGGAGAAGGTTTGGAGCTTGAAGAGGAGACCAGAATGCCATACGTGGTCATAGGCATGTTCGAGGTCCAAGGAGTGGAAGATTGCGGAGCGACGGGAATTAAGCTGTTCGGAAAGGAGATGAGTGAGGTGAAGGAGAAGGTCATCGGAAGAGAAGGACGGCCGAAAGCCACACTGGGTAACGGGAAGGAGGCAGTGCTGGCGGAGATGCTGGTGGATGCGTCGGGTGAGAATGGATTCCAGGACCTTGCTGAAGTCCGAGGTAAGGCTGATGGGACGGTAGGAGGAGACGGCGGACGGCGATTTACCGGGTTTAAGGAACATCAGGATATAGGAGGTTTTCCACAGGTCGGCGCAGTAGTCGGTGGACAGGACTACATTGTAGAGCCTGGCCGGGGTGGAGAGGAAAGAGACAGGAGCTTCACGAAGGTGGCGGTAGGTGACACGATCGTGACCAGGAGCGGTGTTTCTTCCGGCTGAGCGCCGATGTTCGTCGAACATTTAAATGGTGTACATCCAAACATAAAATTTACATTGGAGGTAGAAAAGGAAGGGAAGTTACCTTTTTTAGATGTGTTGGTGGAGCGAAAGCCAGATGGACGATTCGGCCATTCTGTGTACAGGAAGCCAACCCATACAGACTTATATCTGAATAGCCACAGCTTCCATCGTCCGTCTCAGAAGAGAACTATGCTGAATACTTTAGTACACAGAGCCAGGACTATTTCCGACTAGAACCACCTCGTTCCCGAGATTAACCATTTGACGATTGTTTTCAAGAGGAATGGTTATTCTGCCGGTGAAATTAAATCAGTATTGTCCAAGAAAGTAAGACACGATGCCGGCCATATACAAGAAGAGGACCAACACATAACGCGGCTTCCTTTTTGCGGTGTTACAACAAGCAAGATAGACAGAATCCTAAAGAGGCAAGGAATAAAACCAGTGTTCCGACCACCTAGGAAAATTAAGGGAATGTTGAGACCACTCAAAGATAGTCTCTGCTTAAGAGTGCCGGGAATTTATAATATTCCCTGCGAATGCGGCATGAATTACGTGGGCCAGTCTGTAAGAACCGTTGCCGACCGCTGCATCGAGCACCAACGCCACCTGAAATACAGGTATTTGGAAAAATCAGCGGTGGCTGAACATAGCCTGCTTAACAAGCATAAGATTTTATTTGAAGAAACCAGAGTAATAGCCCACGCATCGAATCACTGGGACTCTGTGATCCGGGAAGCAGTCGAAATTAGCGATAGTAACTTTAACAGACACAACGGCTATGCACTTAGCAACACGTGGAAGAGTGCACTGGATAAAGAAAAGTCGCAGAGAAAAACTTCCCGCACTTTACCTCCTGATTCAAGGGGTGGCGCTGCAAGCAAAGCGGGATAGAAACTACATCTTTGGAAGTAGAGGGCACCACTTCACTACGCGCCATATCGCTGTTGCTATGACCTATTCCAGCCAATCAGAAGCCGTCCTTTGCATATAAAAGTGGGAACCTCGCTAGTTCACGACAGTCAGTTTTAGCCCTGACGACGACCATGGAGATAGTGATCGAAAGCTAGGAGTTTTATCCTGAATTGACGCGTCATGTACACCGAGAGATTTTTATTCAAGAAATACGTCGCCAAAGACTTCGTAGCACTGGTCATATCTGACCCGCACATCACACAGTTTATTTATGAAATGTAAAGTTCCCACGTTAGCTCAAGTGCACGTTTCTTCCCTTGCCAATATGATAATCAAGTTGTCTGTAGTCAATCTAAGGGGAACCTTCAGTAACCATGAACACTGTATAAACCAAAAAGGAAAGGTCAATACCCAGTCATCAAGGACATCAGCTTATTAAAGTTCGATTAGATATAATGAGAGACAAATTTACAGTAGTCTTTAACATAAGATAAAAAATTATCTCATCACTCTCACTTTGTATTAAAAACTCTAATGTCATTCTTATTTGATCAGTGATTCTGTTCACAATCGGAATCTTTACAATATGTGAGCGACAACAGTTGAAACATGAAACTGCAAAATATCTTAGTGCAAATAGTGCAAGGTTTCTTGCAAATAAAGCCAATCGAATGAACCCACTACTGAGAGAGAGCACATTTATACTTACGTAACACTGAATATTACAGAACTTATTTCCGTTGAATTAATAAGAAAGTCTCAAGAGTCTTTTATAAAACGTGAAGGTGTGCAAAAAGTTTTAGGGATATAGCGGGAGGCGCACCTGAGACACCCTACAAACACGGTTCGTAACTGTATGTCTCTGTTTATTACATGATGCTGAACTTCGGTAACTTGTGAAAATGAGTTGTATGTTACCATCTCCTGGACGCTTTAGTCACCAAAATGTTATTGACTCACACTTAATTATAACAAATCGCAGTAACAACAGTGTGTTGTTGGTGGATCGTCAATGTGATGATACCTTGAAACATGGAACTTACAACATGAAAATTCTTTAACCACCGGGGATTACAACAAATCGCACCTATGACTACATGTTTTTGAGAGATCAGTGTCCTGGTGCTTTGAAACGGCATATATTCATTGGACGTAAGCTACAATATAAAACTCATCAACTATGGACTTCAAGTGAAATCCAATATGGCGCCTCGCTACTTTGTACTGAAAAGAGAGACGGCTTGCAAGTGACGTAGGTGGCACTCTTCCACCTCGTTGGTCTACGTTCCAAAACGCACATGTGACACTCTCGACACAGCTCTGCGCATTCGTAAGGCCTCCGTGGTGTGCTTTCTTCATGGTGTGACGTCAGAAACTCAGCACGCTCAGCATTGACGTTCATTTGCACAGTCCGTGTGACGACAGCTTTGCGATCAATCAATCGTTGAGGTAGCGCTTTGTTACAATACGCTCTTACACGCAGACGCCAGTGCGGTGGAGCACCGTCCCGTTAAAAATTAAAATTTTCGGAATGTTCTCGCAATTGTGGCAAAATGCAGACGTCCAACACATCCAGACACGTGATTTCTGCAGCTATCTTTTCTGCAAAAAAGAACGGTCCGTAAATATTTTCTCCGGAAACGACACAAAACACGTGAAAGATCGGAACGTGTGTTTTCGATCACGGTATGTAGATACTGTTTCCCCCACATGCGTACGTTGGGCCTGTTCAATTCTACTTGAATGGAAGGTAGCCTCATCACTGAGTAAACGTGATAGGAAACTTATTTTCCATCTCTATGCACAGAACAGACTGACTAAAATTTTCGCTTAGTTGTTTATCACCACCATGAAGGGCTGGTAGCAACCCTATATGGTTTGGAACACAAAAGGCTCCGCAAAATATTCCATACAGACACGTTACACCGAGGTGACAAAAGTCATAGCATACACTCCCATATCGTGTCGGGCCTTCTTAAGCAAGCTGTAGTGCAGCAACTCGACGAGACATGGACTTAAAAAGTTGTTGGAAGTCCCCTGCAGTAATATTAAGCCATGCTGCACGTGTAGCTAGCCATTATTGCGAAAGTGTTGCCGGTGCATGATTTTGTGCAAAACCTGGCCTCTCTATTATGTGCCATAAAAATTCAGTGTGCCGGCTACTGTGGCCGAGCGGTTTTAGGCGCTGCAGTCTGGAACGGCGCTGCTGCTACGGTCGCAGGTTCGAATCCTGCTTCGGGCATGGATGTGTGTGATGTCCTTGGGTTAGTTAGGTTTAAGTAGTTGTAAGTCTAGGGGACTGATGACCTCAGATGTTAAGTCCCATGGTGCTCAGAGCCACTTTTGAAATACTGAGTGCGATTCGTGTAAGGCGTCTGGGTGTCAAATCACTCGCACGAGTTGTCCAGAATGTTCTTCAAACAAATCGCGAACAATCGTCGTCCGGTGACATGGCACATTGACATCCATAATAATTTCAGCGTTGATTGGAAACATGAAGTCCCTGAATGGCAGCAAATTGTCTCCAAGCAGCTGAACCGAGCGAGGTGGCGCAGTGGTTCGTTCGCACACTGAACTCGCACTCGGGAGGACGACGGTTCAATCCCGCGTCCGGCCATCATGATTTAGGTTTTCCGTGATTTCCCTAAATCACTCCAGGCAAATGCCGGGATGGTTCCTTTGAAAGAGCACGGCCGACTTCCTTCCCCATCCTTTCCTAATCCGATGAGACCGATGAGCTCGCTGATTGGTCTCTTCCCCCAAACAACCCAACCCAACCCAAGCAGCTGAACATAATCATTAATAGTCAGTGATCGGTTCAGTTGGAACAGAGGACTCAATACATTCCATGTAAACACAGCCACTGCTCTTGGTCTTTAAATGAAGCCCGTCGGCCACTGCGTTATCTGCGGTGGGAGGTAACGTCAGAAATTGGATATTCTCGCCACATTCTTGACACTGTGGACCTTGGAATATTGAATTCCCTAACGATTTACGAAATAGAATGCCCCATGCGTCTAGCTCCAACTAGCATTCCCCGATCGAAGTCTGTTAATTTCCGTCATGCGACAGTAATTACGTCGGAACCTTTTCACATGAATTACCTGAGAGCAAATGACAGCTCCGATAATGCACTGACCTTGTATGCCTTATCTACGCGATACTACCGCCATCTGTACACGTGCATCTCGCTATGCTACGACATTGTCACATCGACTGAATTTTCTCATTTTGAGGAGACAGATGGAGCGCTCTGATGTACTTGCCAACAACTTCCTAAAGCCAGCATTGCATAAATATTTCTTTATTTAAAACAACGACTTCGACAGTCTTTGCTGTAATCTTCATGTCTCAAAGAATGTTTCTTATATGGATCGTGTACGCTTTAAACTGGACCTCATGCCAAGTTTTCATATGAATAAAAACAGCCCATTACAAAAGTATGGTTATGGCACACATCAAAGAAAGTTTTGCATCACCTCGGTTCCGAGAGTTCCGGAACCTGTACAGCAAATTGGAATAGAGACCATCATAAACATCATTTCCACCCCTTTTATTGCTCATGAAAACCACACATTGCATGTTGTACCACCATACAGAGAGACCTTCAGACGTGTTGGTCAAGATTGCTGTACACACCGGTACCTCTAATACCCAGTAGCACGTCGTATTGCATTGATGCATGACTGTTCTCGTCGTGGCATACTACAAGTTCATCAAGGCACTGTTGGTCCAGAGTGTCCCACTTCTCAACGACGATTCGGCGTAGATCCCTCAGAGTGGTTGGTGGGTCACGTCGTCCATAAACAACCATTTTCAATCCATCCCAGGCATGTTCGATAGGGTTCATGTCTAGAGAACATGCTAGCCACTCTAGTCGAGCGATGTAGTTATCCTGAAGGAAGTCATTCGTCCATGAAGACGAATGCCTCGCCAATATGCTGCCGATATGGTTGCACTATCAGTCGGAGGATGGCATTCACGTCCTGTGTCTGCACGAAAAACATTATTCAACACGGTGGCGTTGCAGTCAGGGTTCCTCCGAGCCATAATCCGTAAGTAGCGGTTTGTCCACTTCAGTAGTAACCCTTGGGCGGCCTGAGGGAGGCGTGTCATAGACAGTTCCTGTCTCCCTGTATCTCCTCCATAATCGAACAACATCGCTTTGGTTCACTCCGAGACGCCTGGACACTTCCCTTGTTGAGAGCCGTTCGTGGCGCAACGTAACAATGCAAACGCGATCGAACCGCGGTATTGACCGTATAGGCATGGTTGAACTACAGACTACACCAGCCCTGTAGCCTACCTCCTTCCTGGTGAAATGACTGGAACTGATCGACTGTCGGACTCTCTCGATCTAATAGGCGCTGCTGATGCGCGGTTGTTTACATCTTTGGACGGGTTTTGTGACATCTCTGAACAACCAAAGGGACTGTGTCTGTGATGAAATATCCACAGTCAACCTCTATCTTCAGGAGTTCTGGGAACCGAAGTGATTCAAAACTTTATTTTGATGCGTGTGTAACTGTTAAAAATTGAGAACGCAAAACTACTTTTGATGTTGTATAATGGACGAACCAGCGACCAAGCTACGGTTTCTACCGACTCCCGCATAAACCGGCCACTTACAAGTTGCATAAAGATTAATTTTTAATCTCTAAGTTAAAATCCACCAAATATTCTACCTTCATTCTTGTAGATGATATAGTCTTGTAAAACCAGATCTGTCTGAAACATGTTGTATTTAGACTGTTTATTTTAGTAGTCGTACTGTATGGGAATATCGAAAAATACACACGGGGCTGACAAAAATGTGGGGATGTCATAAACCTAGCACATTGCTATGCCCAGCAGGATGTAGGGAAGCCATATGAATTTAAAACAGCTTCCTGTCGTCCCAGAATAGACAGATATGGGTCATGTACGGTTTTCAAGGTAATCATACCATTATTCCTACGAAAATGTGGCAAGTTCAAGTACTGATGATGGAGGTCGATAGATATCACCCACCCTTCTCTCGAAAGCAGACCGCAAAGTCTCATTAACTCTCAGATATGGTGAACGTGGTGGCTAGGGTAGATGAGACAATTCGTCCTAGTGCTCACAAAACCAGTGCTGGATGAAGCGAGTTGTGTGAACAGGGCGCACTTCCTTGTAACACACCATATCACCACTGAGGATTGAACCTTGTAGAGTCCACGTTTGATGACGACGGCCGATGCACAGTGACCCATTTTCGTCCAAAGCGCTTGGCGAGTTCGTACGTTTGAAATTTAGCTAAAACATTAAATTTTTCTTTATACTTGGGTGGAGGGTTCTATCTGTCACCGATCTCGAGAAAACTGATCTGACGTAGCACACTCATTTGCGATCGCGCAGTGCCAGCGAGAACGCCAGCGTGAAACTTCCACAAAGTGAAACATCCACAACATTCCTTGCATTTCATAAACCGTTTGCGATGTCGAAACGTGATTTTGGTAAATGATAGCACACAAGCAGGACCGTATTTTGCCATATGGTTATTATGAATATCTACATTATCTGTCGTGTTATTTCAGTAACTACAGACTTTTCCGATGAAAACATGTAGTTTTAAAGGCCATCGATACTGGTGAAACAAGATATGCTATGGTTTTGGGAACAACATACGTGAAGGCATTATACATTTATTTCGTACCGAGGATTTATTTTTTCATAAGATACTGACTATACGTTTCATCAATTACTCAATTAATAAACTTCATAAACCACTGTTTCAGTATTCTGTCGCAATTGCGACTGCACAACATATTAGTGAGGTGAAACTGTGTAAACTCCGGTGTGCTTTGACAAAGGAAGCAAATTTTAACGTGATAACAATAGAAATGTGTAGGTTTTTCTCAAAATTCGCCACTCCTGATGCTTCTCTGAAAGTTACAAGGGGTTAACAAGTCAGGCGAAAATAAATCATTGCATTTTCGGCGGAATTCTTTTTAGATACTCACCAAAGCTGAGGTCACAGATCTTTATGAATGGTCACCATGCAAGTGTGGGCACGGAGGGGCCCCACATAATATTTTTTTAAAAAATGCGAGTTTAGGCTTCAGTTTAGAATAGCACTTTCCCTCCAGCACTCAGCATTTCCCCTACAGCATCTTCCCGCAACCCCCACCACTACCACTCTCCCCAAGCCTATACTGCCGTCTGTGCATCTATCGACCACAATATTCTGTGTGGACTCTACCTTGGGATGGACCTGCAAAGCCTCGACACTACTGCGACTACACAGAGTGCCCATGGGACCCAAGGAATACAACGAGATGACTGTCCAAATCACCACCGAACCCCCACTGCTTTTTAGTCTTGGGATGTTATTTCAGCCATACGTCGGAAACAATGTGCAACAACACTCATCCAACCAAACAACTTTCTTCCATTGCACCATTATCCAGATGTAGCGGCCTCGGCATCACGTTAGCCCAACACATTTAGTTTTGTAATTCCAGCTCGCCCTGGAATTTCCAGCTTATGGTGATCCATTTGTGGTGTTTCGCGAGTGCGTCATTCAGTTCTGCAGTGAGTGTATTGCTCGTTAAAATCCAATTGAATGGACGTATTTCACGATCACTGTGAACACATTTTCGTCCCCTTTGTGACTTAGCGGATGCTGTTTTACCGCTTTCTGAGTGTGAGGTAAAAATTTCCTATTGGTGCCTTTTGAGATACCAACCATTTTGGTTAACTTGGGTGTGGAAGCACGCAGCATACTAAGCACCAACTATTCACCAACGTTTGAAATCACATAGCTCCAACTCAATGCACTCATAATCAGTCGGAACGCTGTTCTGACCCCGACTGAAACTTGGAATGTATTGAGGAACTGCTTATTTTCTGTTCGTGGTCAACTAAAACAGCGCAACGTGAAGACTTGGCTAACATCTGTATTTATGTTCAAGCATGCGTTTCTCTCTGTGTTTACATATTTACGTCCAAGGCCTGTATACGGTATTAACCTGCGTGTGCTTATAAACGGTGGTCAGAAACAGTCTGAGAAGCCTGTGAGGGCGTTGCAGGGTAGTTTGTGCTGAGAAATGAATGTTAAAAGAAATTCGATACGTTGCGTTGTTTAATTAGCATTGAAGTTAACCAATCGGGCCGTTACGAGATCAAATTCAAGCAGCCTCTCCAGGTAATACAATTGGTGTCAGTTGTTATCATAGCGTAGATGACAGCGCATGAGACTGCTTAATCTTCGGCTGGGGTTGAATACTTACAACCGCCAAACGTCCACTTTTTGTATCGCTCTCTTGTTCGGTTTTACAAAGGAACACATTTGGCGGCACCGTCTCTGCCGGGCCGCTTGAATTTCGGTACTTATCGATATCGATTACTTTCATCTCGATATCGATACCTTTCTATTTATATGTTAACTCGTATATCATATGTGCACTTTATAGCGTGCCTCATATCGAATAATTTCAGTAAAAATTTATTATATTTTGCATCACCTCGGTTCCAAGAGTTGCGGAATCTGTACAGAAATTTGGTACAGAGATCGACGTAAATATCATTTCCGCTCTTTTTGTTGCTCATTAAAACCACACATTGCATGTTGTACCACCATACAGCGAGACCTGTGGTCGTGGTCAAGATTGCTGTACAAAATGGCTCTGAGTACTATGCGACTTAACTTCTGAGGTCATCAGTCGCCTAGAACTTAGAACTAATTAAACCTAACTAACCTAAGGACATCACACACATCCATGCCCGAGGCAGAATTCGAACCTGCGACCGAAGCTGTCGCACAGCTCCAGACTGCAACGCCTAGAACCACACGGCCACTCCAGCCGGCATTGCTGTACACACCGGTACCTCTAATACCCAGCAGCACCTCCTTTGGCATGGATGCATGCCTGTATTCGTCGTGGCATACTATCCACAAGTTCATCAAGGCGCTGTTGGCCCATGTTGTCCAACTCCTCAACGGCTATTCGGCGTAGACCTCTCAGAGTCGTCCTTAAAACAGCCCTTTTCGATCCATCACAAGAATGTTCGATAAGATTCAGGTCTGGAGAACATGCTAGCCACTCTAGTCGAGCGATGTCGTTATACTGAAGGAAGTTGTGGTGTCACCGCCAGACACCACACTTGCTAGGTGGTAGCTTAAATCGGCCGCGGTCCATTTAGTACATGTCGGACCCGCGTGTCGCCACTGTGTGATCGCAGACCTAGCGCCACCACAAGGCAGGTGTCGAGATACGGACGAGCACTCGCCCCAGTTGTACGGACGACATTGCTAGCGACAATACGGACGAAGCCTTCCTCTCATTTGCCGAGAGACAGTTAGAATAGCCTTCTGCTAAGTCCATGGCTACGACCTAGCAAGGCGCCATTAGCCTTACCTACTTTGAGAGTTATCGTATAAATGTCTCAAGAAGAACGTTGTAAACCAACAAAGAATAAAGTTAAGTATATTCCAAAGCTACGTATTTTCTGTATAGCAGTCCTGTCGCTGTACGAAAAGCGTTATTCAACGTGGTGGCGTTGCTGTCAGGCAAATCTGTAGGTAGCGGTCATCCACTGCAGTAGTAGCCCTTGGGCGGCCTGAGCGAGCCATGTCATCAACAATTCCTGTCTCTCTGTATCTCCTCCATGTCCGAACAACATCGCTTTGGTTCACTCTGAGACGCCTGGACACTTCCCTTTTTGAGAGTCCTTTCTGGTACAAAGTAACAATGTGGTCGCAATCGACCCGCGGTATTGACCATCTAGGCACGTTTGAGCTACAGACAACACGAACAGTATTCCTCCTTCCTGGTGGAATGACTGGAACTGTTCAGCTGTCGCAATGCCTCCGTCTAATAGGCGCTGCTCATGCATGGTTGTTTACATCTTTAGGCGGGTTTAGTGACATGTCTGAACAGTCAGAGGGACTGTGACTGTGATACAATATCCACAGTCAACGTCTACCTTCAGTAGTTCTGGGAACTAGGATGAATCAAAACTTTTTTTGACGTATGTATTTGCCAAAAGTTTTGCTGCGAGACTTACTTCCGACAGTTTTAAGAACTGAATGCTTGAGCGCCAACAGGCAAGAATTTCACAAGCCATGTGCGTTCTAGCAACTGAGTGAGTGTACGAAATTATTTGTAACGCTCCGACGTCGTTGGCAAGGTTTCGTTCGCTGTTCGTTCACTGGGAATTCCCTTGCGTACACGATATGGCTTATTTATTTCGTTTTGTATTGTTATTTAAAACAGGTTAAGTACTTGCATTACTGAATCAATAGGCAGAATGAAACTGAGATTTGCCAGTGTTTTGATAAACTGGACGGCGACGAAGTGCAGTGCAAAATCTGTTTTAAAAATTTGAATTCTTCCGAAGATATTTCACACCTGAAAAGTCATTTAAGGCAACACCTCGCAACCCAAGGTAAAAATATTTACTTCATAAGATAATGAAAAAATGAACTAAACACCGCATTATTGGCCTGGGCATCACCTCTGGAGTTCTTCCGCCACATGGCACAGTCTTTCTACTTAGCTCCACTTCGATGGCATGTGTGTCTTTGTAGAGAATATAAGATAACTACTCAAACATAAAAACCCAGAATATCTCCGACCTAGTCAGTAATCGATACCGGTATCTCGCAATGCTAACCGCTAGACCCCAAAGACGGTCGCACATTTGTAAATATATGACATGGTAGATGGAAGAATGGTAAGATTAGGGACGATTTAATTTTCTTATTTTCGGTACTGTTAGGCTGTTTTTCTAAAAATGTGTTCGATAATTTCATATATAAAGTTCTAAACTTTTAAAAATTGTAATCTGTGATGAGAATAAACACATTGCTTGATATAATGCTTGTATTATTCTGTTTAAAACATTATTTATCTCCCTGTATTACAGACAGATTTTAAAAACCATAGCTTGAGATTTTGATAAAGATCGATAAAGCACAGATAGCTTTTCGGATGTTTTCATGAATACGACACTTCCTTACGATACTACATATGAGTAAAATATCGATATCTTTAGTTCGACAGAGTGTAATTTCATGTAACTTTTAAACCGCAGTTCGAAACACACTGCTTTCCATGGAACACGCACCCTTCTAACAAGCGAATTTTCCATCCATCTCATGAAACCATCTGATCTCATTATGAAAACATTTATCAGTACTAGACATAATCCGCAACTCTAGTTATTCTGTGATGATGACCCAGCGAAAACGTTGTGTAGTTAGAGGTTCAAAGCGTTTTATCCATTTGTATCCAGTTTACATTAGGATAGGTAATACTGACTTTAACCACATATAATTTCTATAAGTCTTGATGGTGATTCGCAGTAACTTGTAGGCCATATAAGTACTAGTCTTTCGCTGCTACACTTTTTTTCAGTTGACTTATTCTGATAGTATAGCTATGACTCTGAAGCCCTTTTATGTGTTTGTGCGCGTTCTTCATGAGGTTCGTAGGATGTTCGCAACACAGCGTCCCTGTTCATGACACACCGCGGTTTTTTTTTCTTCCAGCTTCATGTTACTTTTAAACTGTGCAGTCGATTCACAACACCTTTCCTGGTAACAAAGTATAATTTCCATCTTTCTCATTATAATTACCTTATTTCATAAGGAGCATATTTATTACTAATACGACAATCCGTAGCTCGGTTGTTCTGTGAAGTTGTGTGTAAGATTCTGTGTGTAAGATTCCCGTTAAAATAGTTTTAACTGAGTTAAAGAATCTGGTGTGTATAGTATTTTATTCTTGTTCCACAATGTGTCATTTTCACAAATATATCGCTCTTGAAATTTAACTTGTTCTGACTAATGATAACTGTGCAGCAGGAAGCATATCGGCAGCACAGAACAGCATACCTCCCCTCAGGCTACTTTTTTTTTTTTTTTAAAAAAAAAAAAGGAGGACTCATTTGTAGTAGTGATCGCGTCAATAACTGGGAAAGATTTTAAAAAATAACGAATCCCGAATTCCGCTTGATACCAGAGGGATTCACTTTTTCCTCTGTGTGTATGTTAATTAATTAATTTAGTGTATATGAAAATCTGCGTACTTTTAATTATGACCATAATTGATAATTTTCAGGTCTCGTTCACTGAAATTTTGTACCGTTTCGTATTAACGCTTATCATTTTTGCCGAGTACGACTTTCCTGACAGTGGAATACCATGCTACCAGCGCTTCCGAACGTATTTATTTATTCATTCATTCCCCGTACTGTCCTTCCGTGCTTTTCCTTCACCCTCCGAACAAGATACCAATGTGTGTCAGTCTCCATTGCAGGTTGTTCGGTATTCACTTTTTCAAATTATTTACTGTGTTGTTTTGAGTCATCAGTCTTCTGATTGGTTTGATGTGGCTCGCTACGAATTCCTCCCTGTGCCATCCTCTTCATCTCAGAGTACCATATGCAGTCTACGTCCTCAGTTATTTTTTGGATATATTACAGTTTTTATCCTCTAAATATCCCTGTTGTACCACTGAAGTAACTCCTTGATGTCCCAGCAGGCGTCCTACCACCTTGCTCCTTCTTCTTATCAGTGTTCTACATATGTAACTTTATTCGCCGAGTCTGCGAAGAATCCCTCTCATTCCTTACTTTGTCAGTCCACGTACTTTTCAACATCCTTCTGTGGCACCACGTCTCAAACATTTCGATTCTCCTTTGTCCCGGTTCCCCACTGTCCATCTTTCATTACCATACAATACTGTGATCCAAACGCACATTCTCAGAAATTTCTTCCTCAAATTACGAACTACGTTTGACACCAGTTAGCTGGTCTTAGCCAGGTATGTCCTCTTTGTGTGTACTAGTCTGCTTTTTATGTCCTTGCTTCGTCCGTCATGGGTTACTTTGCTCCCAAGATAGCAGAATTCTTTAACTGTACCCATTAGACTGTTTAATGCATTCTACAAATCTTATAATTCTTCTTCACTTTCACTGAAGAGAGCTATGTCATCTGCGAGTCTTATTATTGATATCCCTTCATCTTGAATTTTAATCGCTGTTGAAACTTTCTTTTATTTCCATCATTGCTTCTTTGGTGTAGAGATTGAACAGCGTGGGATAAGGTTTGCGTTCCTGTCTTTTTTTTTTTTTGTCATCAGTCTACTGACTGGTTTGATGCGGCCCGCCACGAATTCCTTTCCTGTGCTAACCTCCTCATCTCAGAGTAGCACTTGCAACCTACGTCCTCAATTATTTGCTTGACGTATTCCAATCTCTGTCTTTCTCTACAGTTTTTGCCCTCTACAGCTCCCTCTAGTACCATGGAAGTCATTCCCTCATGTCTTAGCAGATGTCCTATCATCCTGTCCCTTCTCCTTCTCAGAGTTTTCCACATATTCCTTTCCTCTCCGATTCTGCATAGAACCTCCTCATTCCTTACTTTATCAGTCCACCTAATTTTCAACATTCGTCTATAGCACCACATCTCCAATGCAAATGTTTCGATTCTCTTCTGTTCCGGTTTTCCCACAGTCCATGTTTCACTACCATACAATGCTGTACTCCAGACGTACATCCTCAGAAATTTCTTCCTCAAATTAAGGCCGGTATTTGATATTAGTAGACTTCTCTTGGCCAGAAATGCCTATTTTGCCATAGCGAGTCTACTTTTGATCTCCTCCTTGCTCCGTCCGTCATTGGTTATTTTACTGCCTAGGTAGCAGAATTCCTTAACTTCATTGACTTCGTGACCATCAATTCTGATGTTAAGTTTCTCGCTGTTCTCATTTGTACTACTTCTCATTACCTTCGTCTTTCTCCGATTTACTCTCAAACCATACTGTGTACTCATTAGACTGTTCATTCCGTTCAGCAGATCATTTAATTCTTCTTCACTTTCACTCAGGATAGCAATGTCATCAGCGAAGCGTGTCATTGATATCCTTTCACCTTGTATTTTAATTCCACTCCTGAACCTTTCTTTTATTTCCATCATTGCTTCCTCGATGTATAGATTGAAGAGTAGGGGCGACAGGCTACAGCCTTGTCTTAGACCCTTCTTAATACGAGCACTTCGTTCTTGATCGTCCGCTCTTATTTTTCCCTCTTGGTTGTTGTACATATTGTATATGACCCGTCTCTCCCTATAACTTACCCCTACTTTTTTCAGAATCTCGAACAGCTTGCACCATTTTATATTGTCGACAAATCCTATGAAAGTGTCTTGATTTTTCTTTAGCCTTGCTTCCATTATTAGCCGAAACGTCAGAATTGCCTCTCTCGTCCCTTTACTTTTCCTAAAGCCAAACTGATCACCTAGCGCATTCTCAATTTTATTTTCCATTCTTCTGTATATTATTCTTGTAAGCAGCTTCGACGCATGAGCTGTTAAGCTGATTGTGCGATAATTCTCGCACTTGTCAGCTCATGCCGTCTTCGGAATTGTGTGGATGATGCTTTTCCGAAAGTCAGATGGTATGTCGCCAGACTCATATATTCTACACACCAACGTGAATAGTCCATTTGTTGCCACTTCCTCCAATGATTTTAGGAATTCTGATGGAATGTTATCTATCCCTTCTGCCTTATTTGACCGTAAGTCCTCCATAGCTCTTTTAACTTCCGATTCTAATACTGGATCCCCTATCTCTTCTAAATCGACTCCTGTTTCTTCTTCAATCACATCAGACAAAGCTTCACCCTCATAGAGCCTTTCAATGTATTCTTTCCACCTATCTGCTCTCTCCTCTGCATTTAACAGCGGAATTCCCGTTGCACTCTTAATGTTACCACCGTTGCTTTTTTTAATGTCACCAAAGGTTGTTTTGACTTTCCTGTATGCTGAGTCTGTCCTTCCGACAATCATATCTTTTTCAATGTCTTCACGTTTTCCCTGCAGCCATTTCGTCTTAGCTTCCCTGCACTTCCTATTTATTTCATTTCTCAGCGACTTGTATTTCTGTATTCCTGATTTTCCCGGAACATGTTTGTACTTCCTCCTTTCATCAATCAACTGAAGTATTTCTTCTGTTACCCATGGTTTCTTCGCAGCTACCTTCTTTGTACCTATGTTTTCCTTCCTAATTTCTGTGATGGCCCTTTTTAGAGATGTCCATTCCTCTTCAACTGTACTGCCTACTGCGCTATTCCTTATTGCTGTATCTATAGCGTTAGAGAAGTTCAAACGTATCTCGTCATTCCTCAGTACTTCCGTATCCCACTTCTTTGCGTATTGATTCTTCCTGACTAATGTCTTGAACTTCAGCCTACTCTTCGTCACTACTATATTGTGATCTGAGTCTATATCTGCTCCTGGGTACGCCTTACAGTCCAGTATCTGATTTCGGAATCTCTGTCTGACCATGATGTAATCTAATTGAAATCTTCCCGTATCTCCCGGCCTTTTCCAAGTATACCTCCTCCTCTTGTGATTCTTGAACAGGGTATTCGCTATTACTAGCTGAAACTTGTTACAGAACTCAATTACTCTTTCTCCTCTTTCATTCCTTGTCCCAAGCCCATATTGTCCTGTAACCTTTTCTTCTACTCCTTCCCCTACAACTGCATTCCAGTCGCCCATGACTATTAGATTTTCGTCACCCTTTACATACTGCATTACCCTTTCAATATCCTCATACACTTTCTCTATCTGTTCATCTTCAGCTTGCGACGTCGGCATGTATACCTGAACTATCGTTGTCGGTGTTGGTCTGCTGTCGATTCTGATTAGAACAACCCAGTCACTGAACTGTTCACAGTAACACACCCTCTTCCCCTACCTTCCTATTCATAACGAATCCTACACCTGTTATACCATTTTCTGCTGCTGTTGATATTACCCGATACTCATCTGGCCAGAAATCCTTGTCTTCCTTCCACTTCACTTCACTGACCCCTACTATATCTAGATTGAGCCTGCATTTCCCTTTTCAGATTTTCTAGTTTCCCTACGACGTTCAAGCTTCTGACATTCCACGCCCCGACTCGTAGAACGTTATCCTTTCGTTGATTATTCAATCTTTTCCTCATGGCAACCTCCCCCTTGGCAGTCCCCTCCCGGAGATCCGAATGGGGGACTATTCCGGAATCCTCTGCCAATGGAGAGATCATCATGACACTTCTTCAATTACAGGCCACATGTCCTGTGGATACACGTTACGTGTCTTTAATGCAGTGGTTTCCATTGCTTTCTGCATCCTCATGTCGTTGATCATTGCTGACTCTTCCGCCTTTAGGCTCTGGCTCTGAGCACTATGGGACTCAACTGCTGTCGTCATAAGTCCCCTAGAACTTAGAACTACTTAAACCTAACTAACCTAAGGACATCACACACATTCATGCTCGAGGCAGGATTCGAACCTGCGACCGTAGCGGTCGTGCGGTTCCAGACTGTAGCGCCTTTAACCGCTCGGCCAATCCGGCCGGCTCCGCCTTTAGGGGCAATTTCCCACCCCTAGGACAAGAGAGTGCCCTGAACCTCTATCCGCTCCTCCACCCTCTTTGACAAGGCCGTTGGCAAAATGAGGCTGACTCCTTATGCCGGAAGTCTTCGGCTGCCAATGCTGATTATTTATCAAAATTTAGGCAGTGGCGGGGATCGAACCCGGGACCGAAGACATTTTGATTATGAATCAAAGATGCTACCCCTTTTTTTTGTTTTTTTGATTTTTTTTATATCTCATTTTCTTAGCTTTTGTTCGTTGCATCTGCTCGGGGCGGACGTCGTAAGACATCCATTTTATGTTCGTTGTTGATCGATTGACTCAGTTTTTTTATTACAGAGGGCACGTAACCCTCTGACCGGACACGCTGAGCTACCGTGCCGGCCCCCTAGACCACGGGTGCTTCTGTTCCTGTCTTACACCCATTTTAATTCAAGCACATCATTTTTCGTCTTCTTAACTTATTCTTTCCTGTTGATTCTTGTAGTATTGTATATTACCCGTTTTTCCGTATACCCTACCAATATTTTTTTTGGAAATTTTTTCACATTGCATCATTTTACACCGTCCACTGCTTTTTCTGGTACGACATAACCAATGAACGTGGCTTAATATTTCGTCAGTCATGTTTCCCATTATCATGTGCAACGTTAGGACTGTCTCTCTGTGGCCTCTACCTTTCATAAAGCCAAACTTGTCTATATTATTTTTGCAAGGAACTTGGGTGCAAGATCTGTGCAAATTGTGTGGATGACATTTTTCCGAAAATCTGATGGCGTGTCACCAGTCTCATAGATTCTATACACCTGCATGGATAGTCGCCTGGTTGCCACTTCGCTCCAAATATGTTTGAAGTTCTTAAGGAATGTTGTCTCTCCTTATTGCCTTATTTTCTCTCAAGTATTCAAATGCCCTTTTAACTTCTAGTACTGTATCCACTATATCTTCTCTGTCGACTGCAATTTCTTCTTCTGTGACGCCCTTAGACAAGTCCGCCCCCTAACAGCGGCCTTGAATGTGTTCTTTCCACCTATCTGCTCTCTCCCCTGCGTTTAATACGGGCATTGACACTGCACTCTTGCTTTTAATTTCACCGAAGGTTGTTTTAATTTTTCCAATCGTTGAGTTAGTCCTTCCCACGATCATTTCTTTTTTCGGCTTCTTCACATGTTTACCGCAGCCATTTTGCCTTGGGTACCCTCCACTTCCAACTTATTTCATTCCTAAGTGATTTGTATTACAGTAGTCCTGTCTTTCCCTGAACAGATTTCTATTACCTTCTTTCGTGAATGAACTGGAGTATTTCTTCTGTTACCCAGAGTTTCTTCGCAGATACCTTTCTTGTATCTGTGTTTGACTGTCCAACATGTGTGATTGTCATTTTTTAGAGAATTGCATTACTCTTTAACTGATCTGCCTACTCGATATTCCTTATGGAGGTAGCCACATCCTTAAGAACTTCATTACATCTCATCATTCCTCAGTACGTTGGTATCCCAGTTAGTTCCAAACTGTTTGTACGAACGATTCACTTAAACTTCGAGTAACTCTTCATCACTTTTGAATTGCGATGGGGGTCTAGATCTCTACATCTACATTTACATGGATACTCTGCAAATCACACTTAAGTGCCTGGAAGGGGTTTCATCGAACCACCTTCAAAATAATTCTATATTATTCCAGTCGCACGCGGTAAAAACGAGCACCTATATCTTTCCGTGCGAGCTCTGATTTCCCTTATTTTATTGTGATGATAGTTTCTCCTTATTTAGATCGGCGCCAACAAAATATTTTCGCATTCGGAGGAGTACGTAGTTGATTGATATTTCGTGAGAAGATTCCGCCGCAGCGAACAACGTCTTTGTTTTAATGGTGTCCATCGAAAAACTTGTATCGCGTCAGTGACACTCTCTCCCCTATTTCGCAATTATACAAAACGTACTGCTCTCTTTGAACTATCTCGATGTACTCCGTTAATCCTATCGGGTAAGAATCCCAGACCGCGCAGCAATACTCCAAAAGAGGACGGACTGTCTGTTGAGTAGATCTGTTACATTTTCTTTGTGTTCTGCAAGTGAAACGCAGTCTTACGTTTGCATTCCCCACAACATATTCTATGAGTTCTGTCCAGTTTAAGTTGTATGTAATTGTAATTCCTAGGCATGTAGTTGAATTTACAACGTTCGGATGTGATTGATTTATCGTGTAATCGAATTTTACCGGATTCCTTTTAGCAGTCATGTAGATGACCACACACTTCTAATTTTTTAGGGTCAACTGCCAATTTCGTCTTCTGATGGCTTTACTAGATGATAAACGACAGCATCATCTGCAAACAATCTGATTTTCTCCTAAAACTTTTTTATAAATAAGAAACAATAGAGGGCCTATAACACTACGTTGAGAAAAGCCAGAAATCACATCCGTTTTACTTGATGATTTCCCGTCAATTACTACGAACTGTGACCTCTCTGATGGGCAATCACGAATCTAGCCGAACAACTGAGACAATATTCCGTAAGCACGGAATTTCACTGTAAGACATTTGTGTGGTACAGTGTCAAAAGCCTTCTGTAAGTCTAGAAATACGGAATCAACTTGAAATCCATTGTTAATAGTACTTAACACTTCGTGTGGGTAAAGGCTAGTTGCGTTTCACTAGAACTATGTTTTTTTTTAAATCCTTGTTGGCTATTTGTCAATAGTCCGATCTCTTCGAGGCAATTCATAATGTTCCTCCTGGGCGTGCCTTAAAATAAAATATCTGCTTTCGGAATCTCTTTCTGACCATGGGTTAATAAAGCTGAAATCTTGTCGTGTCTCCAGGCCTATTCCAAGCATACCTCCTCGTCTTGTGAGTCTTGAATATGGTATTCGCTAATACCACCTGAAATTTGATGCAGAGTCTGCCTCCATAACTGTGGGGTGATTGCTATGCGGGGGTGGGCGGCTCGGGTTCGATTCTCAGCCGGGTCGGGGATTTTATGTGCTCGGTTGTTCTGTTGTCCACGTCATCGTTTCACCATCATCGACGTGCAAGTAGCTGAAGTGGCGTCAAAGAAAAAATCTTACTCTAGACGGCTTAACGATCCCAAACCGGAGTCCCTGTCAGTAATCCCATACAGTCATATTATTTCACTTAAGACCGAACTCAGTCTTTCCCCTCTCTCATTCCTATACTAACAACAATAATGTAACAACACTATTCTCCACCTGAAGTTCATGGTGTGAAACATCGAAACGCGTGGTGGGAAAAAAGACAAGTGACTGACACAGTAAACTGTTTAATTTAAGTAAAGCTATAATTCCATTCATTAAACTTTTCTCCTTTTTTGTTTTCTGTTCTACACGTAATAGGCGTATGCTATTAATACTTGAAAGTTCTACATTCTTATCCATACTGTGTTTATCTTAACGTTATTATTCAGTGTATATTTGTCAGATTAATGAAGATGATGATAATATAAATAATAATGGCATATGGCTCGATGGCCGAGTGTAGTCTGTCTATTAGACGCCACTTCCGCGAGTTTCCTGCCATTATCCTGCTCCAGTTTTCATACTGGGAAAATGAGAAAAATAGTTTAACGTGAAATCGGAACTAAGTGTCGCTCCTATCGCCTTGTGACACTGTCGAGAGGTGAAGGTTAGACTAAAGGCAGACTGGAAATTTTCATATCCCGACCTGGCTTCGGTCCCATGATCTTTCGCTTTCCGGGCACGTATTGTACTGCTGGGCCACCAGACTCGGCAGAGCACTGAGGACGTTTTCAGTTAAATTTAAAGTTACAAAAATTGTAAAACCTATCTATAACACTCTGTGTATTGTCTCAATCGTATTTAACATTAATATTTCGGTTTATTAACTACCATCGTCAGATATTAGACTGGACAAACCAGAAGAAAAATTTATTAATTAACAAATGGTTCAAATGGCTCTGAGCACTATGGGATTTAACATCGGAAGTCATCAGTCCCCTTGAATTTAGAACTACTTTAACTAACCTAAGGACATCACACACATCCATGCCCGAGGCAGGATTCGAACCTGCGACCGTAGCAGTCGCGCGGTTCCGGACTGAAGTGTCTAGAACAGCTCGACCACCGCGGCCGGCTTATTAATTATCAAAGTGATGTAAAAATTGCTATTCACCTTATTTATAAAAATTAACATATCACATGTAGTATTATAAACCCACTCGCTATGTACAACACGCTTGCATCGTATGTAATATTCTTATTTTAAATCTTCAGGTAAAATGTGCTATGCACAGCTTACAACGAACTAAAGTCATATATATTATGTAATAGCAAACCAATAAGAAAAATAAATAATTATTTAGTGGAAATACTATTTCGTTGAACAAATCGTGCTATATGTGACAGCAATTGAAACAAATAGCCCGTACACCATCGTAAAAAAGTTCGTATATAATATTCTGGTAACAGTCAGTAAATGTAAGCAGAAATTTGTCTCTGGAAAGGTAGAAGTAAGTCTCAAATGTTTGCTTGTTATTAACCGAGCATAAAACTAATATGATTCTCCAAAATTGTAAAACATTCGCAGTGAAACATCCCATGTAAGGTGTACTTTAAGTCAAAAGTAAATCATAAAATGTATATACTACTATATTACATTGCCACTCGCCACACTGGTTAACTTGTCAAAACAGTAAAGATATACGTACACTGGGTGATGTACGATCCCCCCCACCATAGTTTCAGCAATACTGACCGTTGTGTTTACATGAAAAATGTGAGTTAAAAGCCACAGGAAGTGCAGGTAGTTGTCGTTTTGGTATATAAGCGATAAGCGAGAAAAAAGATTTTTCTTTTCCTCCTTTTTTTAAAGAGAGAAAAAGAATTAAAACTGTGTGAATGCATATTGCAAAGGATAAAGAATATGAAACGACTTAAAAAAGTTTTCCATTTCAAAAGATTAAAAATATCGTGTGACTAAAATAGATGAAGCAAACAAATGTTGTAATTTATCACATGACATAAATCATCGTCATTCATAAGCAAAACTATTTAAATTAACAAATTTATTCGTCAGTGCATAACATGGAACAATTAGTAAAGTATATTTAATATCAAATGCAATTAATGAGGACGACACGCCATATAGTATGACGTGACCGCAGGCAGAGCCGTTGTTGAGTTTAAGGCGCCATTCGATGGAGGTTGATGGGATTGTATCCAATGGCTTTCGGGCTGCCACTCTCGCCCTGCCTATCTTGCTATGATTGCCGCCGTTAGAGTATCTCATGATCGACACTAAAATAATAGTTCTGATTAAATTCAGTTTGTTCGTTTAATATACGATCTGGCGCGCCCTTCCTGCTGTTATAAATTTCCAATTTCTTTTACTAAACTAACCTGCTTCCCTTAGGCACATTGTGTAATACTTATGTTCCGCGAGTAGTGTCTCGTATTGCATGCTTCTGCATACCGAAAGCTGTTTTTATGTTGAGTGTACAAGTGTTTCCTAAACCGAATGTCAAATGAACGACCAGTTCAGCCGAAATAATAGCGGTCACAGCCGTTACAACTTATTGTGTACGCCACAAATTTCTAAATTTATCCAGTTTTGGATCTATTCGGTGGGGTAAGCATACTGTCTACGTTATCAGTTATCTGTACACCGACCTTGACGTCCGTTGTCTGGAAGCATTGTTCAATCTTATTAGAAATTGGTCCACTATGGATCGTGGTCGTATATCTATTTTTAGCATTATGATCTCATTCTTGTTTGCTGTGCTGTCGCTGATTTCAGAAGCTAGTTCTTTTTTTCTAAATTTATGGTGCGTTTTTTTGCATCCGTTGGCAAAAGCAATCTGTTTCAGTGAACTAGATTCTTTATTAGGTTCGTTTTCGTGTGAAGACAAACGTAATATTCGATTTATCATTAGAAAGAAAGCGTTCTTTTACTCTTTTCTTTGATGAAATGTTTTAAATTTACGAGTCACAATGACCATGTCCTCCACAGCATTCTATCCTCATGCTAATTATTTGTTTTTAGATTAACATATCATATTTAAAATCTCTGCTTCTCATTTTACTTTTTCAGAAACTTAGATATTTAAATAGTTATCCCTAATCAAAGTTGTTGTATTCCAGAATGTTGGAATATTAATACGTAATCGTTTCAAAATGTCAGTTGTTTCTAAAAATGTATACTTTTTGCAAACCTAACGCATTAGTTAACAAAATATTGCAATTACAAAATTTAACTCCCCAGGGAATGGGCTTTGGAATTCGTAGTGCACGTTAAAACTTTCCTATCAACAAGTAGTGTCTACCATTTTAAACATTTTTTCATTATACAGTTTAAAATTAAACCAAATACCGTGTATGTGTATTACCTTTTTTCTCGTCTTTTGTATTTTCATTGCGTATGTAATTACTGAGTGTTTTAGCATTTTGTAATTCCTCCATATGGTGCGTCTTTGAACAGGTAGTCGTTACGTAAATTCATACACCAGTTTCAGGTCAGTGAGTGTTTATTATTCAGTAGTAGTCTAGCACTGAAAGAACAAAATTACTGTGTTAATTATCTGTGTTGCCACTCAGTGGGTCATAAGCGGATTATGTGAGTTGCTGATGTGTGTTATTATATCCACCAAAGTTACGTTTAGTATCAATAAATATGATAAACTGAAAAATAAGGTTTGGAAGTGTTCTGCAAATTTACTTAATAACTGTTTAAAACACTAAGTTACCAACGGGAAATTAGCGACGGAAGGAGATCATCCAAAGAAGGCAACCAAAACGGATGGTAACGTTACAAGTTCTTCCAGAGTTTTCAGTTGGTGTGCATAAATTCACAGGTCCTCCAGTATCAGTACACTGTCTAAACTTTAGTAAACAGTTTTCTTTCCTGCCTATGTAATTCTGTAACTGGAGAGGAAGGGAAGGGCGCTCTCTGCCATCCCTTTGTTCTTACAGTTCATCCCTTCTACTTGCAAGACTGTATTGATCGGCCTCTCTCGTAAAGACTGAACTTCGTAGCATGAAACACATAGCTGTTGGGTCTTTCGTCGTGATGTCGATGACACACGAAGTTATTCGTCTCTGTCTCGCTACCAAAATATTCACGACAAAGTATTGAGAGATTCTCCCCTAAAATTATAAACAAAATATGAAATACGCTGTAGTAATAATTAGTTTTAACAATACGACTGGAAGACCAAGAATGAGGTGCTCAGATAAAAAGAGTGTAAGACAAGGATGTAGTCTTCTGCCCCTAATGTTCAGTCTACGCTTTTAAGGCGCAATGACGGAAATAAAATAAAAGCTGAACAGGGGAATTAAAATTCAGGGTGAGGTGTGTCAATGGTAAGATTTACTGATGACATCGTTACACTCAATGGAAGCAAATAAGGATGTGTTGAAAAGAATGAACAGTGTAACGGGTACAGCAATTGGATTGAGAGTAAACCGAAAAAGAGACAAAATTAATGAGGAGCACTAAATATGAGAGTTGCGATAAACTAAATCTCAATATTGGCGACCACTAAGAGGGTGAAGTGGAAGAAATCTCCTACTTGGGAAGCAAAGTAACTCGTGATAGATGAAGCAAGGAGGACATAAGAAAGGCGAAGTAAGGAGACGTAGCAGAAATGAGAACAGTAACAAGCCTGACTGACATCACAATTGGGGTTCACGATGTAGACGAACGTAAGTTATCCTGCTCCCTAGGCAGCAAAATAATCCAAAACGCACGAGGCAAGGACATAAAAAGCAGCCTAGCACTGCCAAATAGAGCATTCCTGGCAAAGGGAAGTTTACTAATATCAAACGTATGTCTTAATTTGAGGAAGAAATTTCTGAGAATGTACGTTTGGAGCACAGCATTGTATGGTAGAGAAAAACATGGACTGTGGGAAAAATAGAACCATTTGCGATGTTGTGCTAAAGAAGGATGTTGAGAATTCGATGGACAGTTAAGGTAAGGAATGAGGAGGTTCTGCGCTGAGTAGGAGAGGTACAAATGGTTCAAATGGCTCTGAGCACTATGGGACTTAACTTCTGAGGTCATCAGTCCCATACAACTTAGACTACTTAAACCTAACTAACCTAATGACATCACACACATCCATGCCCGAGGCAGGATCGAACCTGCGACCGTAGCGCCGTGCGGTTCCAGACTGCAGCGCCTAGAACCGCTCGGCCACGCCGGTCGGCTGAATAGGAGAGGAAAACACTGACAAGGTGAAGGGACAAAATGATAGGACATCTGTTAGGACATCACAGAAAGACTTCTATGGTACTAGAGGGGACTCCAGAGGGTAACAACTGAGATTCATTGGAAGAATCCTAAGGAAATGCAATCCGAAAACAAAGGAAGTAGGTTACAGTACACTTGTTCGCCCACTGCTTGAATGCTGCTCACCAGTGTGGGATCCGTACCAGACAGGGTTGATAGAATAGATAGAGAAGATCCAACGGATAGCAGCACGCTTCGTTACATGATCATTTAGTAATCGCGAAAGCGTTACGGAGATGATAGATAAACTCCAGTGGAAGACTCTGCAGGAGAGACGCTCAGTAGCTCGGTACGGGCTTTTGTTGAAGTTTCGAGAACATACCTTCACTGAGGACTGAAGCAGTATATTGCTCCCTCCTACATATATCTCGCGAAGAGACCATGAGGATAAAATCAGAGAGATTAGAGCCCACACAGAGGCATACCGACAATCCTTCTTTCCATTAACAATACGAGACTGGAATAGAAGGGAGAACAGATAGAGGTGCTCAAGGTATCCTCCGCCACACGCCGTCAGGTGGCTTGCCGAGTATGGATGTAGATTTAGATGTAGATGTACAGGACGTCAGAGACTGGAATATATCCAGTAAATAATTATTAAGGATGTAGTTTACAATTGCTACTCTGCGATGACAAGTTTGGCACAGGAGACGACTTCGTGGCAGCAAACTAGTCAGCAAATGAAATGTGGTTCACGATGTAGACGCGGGCTTGAGGGTAATCCCTACATCTTAGATTACAGCAACCAATGAGGTTACAAGACTATTCTGTTGGCGCAATCTCTCACGACAAGTGTAGTTGTAGTACTATATGTTGTTCGTTCCTCACTTCGCTGACGTTATCCGTCAGTTACTGTATCTTTGCTCAAATGAAAAGTGAGAAATTGGAAAAAAGTTGATGGCTGCCAGAGCCAGAATTGCCAAACACACTTGATTGTCGAATGTAATTTTTTTGCTCGCTGTATGAAACTCTAGTTCCCGCTGTCGGGCTGCGCAGGACGTGGGCGCGGCTGCAGCCGGGGAACCTGTCCTTCGCGGTGAACGCGGACGACCCCAGCCTGGACGTGCGCTACGAAGTGGTGCGGCCGCCGCAGTTCGGCCACGTGCAGCGGCAGCGCGGCGCGGGCGCCGACGGGCCCTCCTCCACCCCGACGCAGTGGGTCAACGTGGACCACTTCACCAACCACCAGCTGGCGCGCGGCATCGTCCGCTACGTGCACACCGAGGGCGCGCCCGCCCACGACGACTTCAAGGTGAGCCCCGCCACTGCCGCCTGCACCGGGACCGGGTCCACAGGCCTGTCCGATACGGCCAGACATCATTACTTGTTGCATAAAAAGTTCTCGGTTTACTTGCCGCGTCAGATTTGGATCCAATCCCAAGCTTACGATGACTACCTCCATCATCTTCCTTTATTATGATTTCATTCCCCTGCCCCATATGGGCAGGGGAGGGCTGTCAGCGGCACAGTCCGCCGCTCTTCAGGCCAATGACAGGACAACTTAAAATAAGAATACAATGTTACATACATAAGGTGATAAAGGGGAACTTAAAACAGAATAATGCGAGAAAATGGAGGTAAAAAATAGAGACTAACAGGGAGACGTTCATGGAGGACAGTTAAAAAAAGTCACCAGAAAGTTAAAAAAACACAGTTATTCTTCAAAACTCAGAGAAGACACTGAATGGACACGCACACGTTAAAAGTCGGCCACAGTAGTAAAAACGCTATGGAACAACACACTTAAAACCCACTTGGAGCACACATGACGAAGAATAAAACTGCCAGGCGGGATCTGCCGAGGGAAGGGCAGAGAGGATGGAAAAGGAGAGGAGAGCAAGGGGCAGCAGGGGAAGCAGCGGGATGAAGAGAGGAGGGGCATCAATGGGTACACGAAGAGGCAGGAGACACAAGGGGCAGGGGATGAAGAGGGAAGACAGGGCAGGAGGGAGTGCAGAGACACTGAAGGAGGCAAAAGAGATGGAGGGGGAGTAGGAGGGGGAAGTCGCTCAGGAGGAGGGAGGGGGAGGAGAGGGAGCCCTGAGGAGGAGGCAGGAAGATGGGGTTAGCGTTGGTAGGAAGGGTAGATGTGAGAGCAAAGCTCATCATCCGGGAGTGGTAGACGGTGGAAGTTGCGTTGGGAAAGGAGATGAAGGGTGTGGAGATGGAGAGAGAGTGGGACACAACGATAAAGGAGCGTCAACTGGTTGGAGGTGGAGAGGAAGGGAGACACCAGGGGGTGAGGGGGATCAAGGCACCGGACAGTGTATAGTGTGCAGATGTGTTCAAGGAAAAGGAGAAGGTGGGGGAAGGGGATGAGGTCGTAGAGGATACGCGTGGTGGTCGGAAGGCGGATGCGGAAGGCGAGGTGGAGCGCATGGCGTTCGAGGATTTGGAGGGCAACAGCTGTGTGGAACATCAGCGTCACCTGAAATACCGGTATCTAGAAAAATAAGCGATGGCTGAGCACAGTTTGTTAAATAAACATAAGATTTTATTTGATGAAACAAGACTACTTGCTCACGCTTCTATTGGGACTCTGTCATCTGGCAAGCAGTAGAAATCAGACTCTGTGAAAATAATTTCAACAGAGACTCCGGTTATGCACTCAGCAATGCATGGAAGCGCGCAATTGATACCGTCTGTTACGATGGATGGCGCTGCAAGTAACGCTGGATAAAGCGCGCAAATAAAATCTATGGATATAGAGGCCGCCACCTCGCCGTTTCCACCGTGACGTCATCCAGCCAATGAGAAGCCGTCCACTGCTTATAAAAGCGGAAGCCTCGCCGGTCCACGACAGTCAGTTTTACCCCTGACGAAGATGGCGGAGGTAGTCACCGAAAGCTTGGTATTTGATCCAAATTTGACGCGGCAAGTAAACCGAGAAATTTTTATGCAAGGACTCCGTCGCGAAAGACTTCGTAATCATGTCATATTGTATCATTATTTATTGAAAACACTCTCAGACAAAAAAAGACGCACCCCGAAGGAATTAATGGAATGGGACGGAAATCGATAGCTGTGATGTACATTTACAAACAAACAAATGATTACAATAAAAAAATGAATGATCTATTCAAAAGAAAGAGCTATACAAATTGGACAGCGTAATAACACATTGGCCCACCTCTGGTCCTTAACGCAAGCAGTCGGCTTGGCATTGATTGCTATACACTTGTTAGATGTCCTCCTGAGGGCTATTCTGTGCAACTGGCCCTTAGGTCGTCAAAATCTCGAGCTAGCTGGAGGCCTCTGCCCATAATCCTTCAAACGTTCTCAATTGAGGAGAGATCCTGTAACCTTGCTGGCCAAGGTAGGTTTAGCAAGCTCGAAGACAACCAGTAGAATCTCTCGCCATGTACGGACGGGCATAACTTTGCTTAAATGTAAGCCCAAGAGGGCTTCCCACGAAAGGCAACAAAACAGGGCGTAGAATATCGTCGACATACTACATGTCATCGGGGCTCAATTCAAAGTGTAACTCATCACCGAAAGCAATTCCACTTCAGTTAATGAGATTCCAGACCGAAGATGTGACTGGACACCCCTTGGACAGCGCTGGGACACCAACCTGAATGTCGCCCGCCATACAGCCCGACAACCATGACTAATAGTCTGGGGTGCCACTTCTTTGCGTAGCTGGACCCCCTTGGTTGTCGTCCCCGGCACCCTTGGAACAAACGGTACGTCTATAATATACTACTCCCCATTTTGTTGGGCTTCATGGGAAGATATCCTGGGCTTACATGTCAGTAAGACATGTACACTACGGAAGTTTCTAATGCTTGTCATTATGCTTGCGAAATCCTACCGTTGTAGGAGCTCTCGCCAATTTAGAACATTTGGAACTTTATGAGCAGGGCAAGCTTTTGACAATGTTGACTGGAATATCTCTTTCACATTCTAAAGGTTACAGGGGTCAAATACAGGGAGCGAAAGGCTATTTACAATTTGTACAGAAACGAGATTGCAGTTATAAGAGTCGAGGGGCATGAAAGGGAAGCAGTGGTTGGTAAGGGAGTGAGACAGGGCTCTAGCCTCTCCCCGATGTTATTCAATCTGTATATTGACCAAGCAGTAAAGAAAACAAAAGAAAAATTCGAAGTAGGTATTAAAATCCATGGAGAAGAGAGGTTCGCTGATGACATTGTAATTCTGTCAGAGGCAGCAAAGCACTTGGAAGTGCAGTTGAACGGAATGGACAGTGTCTTGAAACGAGGATGTAAGATGAACAACAACAAAAGAAGAACTAGGATACTGGAATGTAGTCGAATTAACTCAGGTGATATGAAACTTCCTGGTGGATTAAAACTGTGTGCCCGACCGAGACTCGAACTCGGGACCTTTGCCTTACGCGGGCAAGTGCTCTACCATCTGAGCTACCGAAACTCGACTCACGCCCGGTTCTCACAGCTTTACGTCTGCCAGTAACTCGTCTCCTACTTTCCAAACTTTACAGAAGCTCTTCTGCGAACCTAGCACAACTAGCACTCCTGAAAGAAAGGATACTGCGGAGACATGGCTTAGCCACAGACTGGGGGATGTTTCCAGAATGAAATTTTCACTCTGCAGCGGAGTGTGCGCTGATATGAAACTTCCTGGCAGATTAAAACAGGTTCGCAGAAGAGCTTCTGTAAAGTTTGGAAGGTAGAAGACGAGATACTGCCAAAAGTAAAGCTGTGAGTACTGGGCGTGAGTCGTGCTTCGGTAGCTCAGATGGTAGAGCACTTGCCCGTATAAGGCAAAGGTCCCGAGTTCGAGTCTCAGTCAGGCACACAGTTTTAATCTGCCAGGAAGTTTCATATCAGCGCACACTCCGCTGCAGAGTGAAAATTTCATTGTGGAACTCAGGTGATGCTGAGGGAATTAGTTTAGGAAATGAGACACTTAAACTAATAAAAGAATTTTGCTATTTGGGGTGCAAAATAACTGATGATGGTCGAAGTAGAGAGGATATAAGAGGTAGACTGGCAACGGCAAGGAAAGTGTTTCTGAAGGAGAGAAATTTGTTAATATCGAGTATAGATTTAAGTGTCAGGAAGTTGTTTCTGAAAGTATTTTTATGGAGTGTAGCCATGTATGGAAGTGTAACATGGACGATAAATATTTTGGACAAGAAGGGAATAAAAGCTTTCGAAATGTGGTGCTATAGAAGAATGCTGAAGATTAGATAGGTAGATCGCATAACTAATGAGGAGGTGTTGAACAGAATTGGGGAGGAGTTTGTGGCACAACTTGACAAGAAGAAGGGACCGGTTGGTAGGACATGCTCTGAGGCATCAAGGGATCACAAATTTAGCATTGGAGGGCAGCGTGGAGGGTAAAAATCGTAGACGGAGACCAAGGGATGAATACACTAAGCAGATTGAGAGGGATGTAGGTTGCAGTAAGTACTGGGAGTTGAAGAAGCTTGCACACAATAGAGTAGCATGGAGAGCTGCATCAAACCAGTCTCAGGACTGAAGACCACAACAACAACAACAACAACACCAACATGAGCAGGACTCTCCACAACCGAAACCGCCAATGGGACAGAATTTGGCAGCTTGCCCCACAGAAAGACATCCAACGACTCTTTCAATCAGTGCCAAGATGTATCACTGCTTGCATAAGGGCCATAAGCGGAGCAATACGTTATTAACTTGCTCAATTTGTGAAGGTCTTTCTCGTGAATAAATCATCCAATTTTTCTGAAATTGTAATGATTTGTTTGTGTGCACATTTGCGTCATATTTACCGATTTCCGCCCCATTCGGATAATTGATTCTTGGTGTGTCGGTTTCTTTTTTTTATAGTCTTGGAGTGTATGATCCAAACTCTTCCCCCACAGATTTTACTCTCTACAGTCCCGTATAATAACATGGAAATTATTCCATACTTCAAGTGCTCTCCACATGTTCCTTTCTTCACCGATGCTACGGACATCCAACTCATTTCTTATCTTCTAAGCTTACCTAGTTTTCCTCAACATTCTACAGCACTACATCGCAAACACTTCGCTTTCCTTCTCTTCCAGTTTAGCCCACAGTCCTCGAATCACTTGGCGACAATGGTGTGCGCCAAACGTCTATTATCAGACATTTATTCTTGAAATTAAGGCCGACATTCGATATTAGACGACTTCTTTTGGCCAGTAATCGCCTCTTTTCCTGTGCCAGCCTGCCTTTTATGTCCTCCTGGATTCATCTATCATGTGTTAATTTGCTTCCAAGACAACAGATTTCTTCCACTTCATCTGCTTCGTGGTCGTCAATATCGATATTAAGTGTATCTTTAATCTCATTTATCCTACTGCTCATTACTTTTATCTTTGTGCAGTTTATTCTCAAATCATGTACTATGCTCAATAGGCTGTTCATTCCATTCAACAGTTCCTTAATCCCCCCCATATTCTCTGAGGGCAGCAATGTCTTCAGCGATTGTTCTCATTGACATGTTTACATCCTGGATTTTAATCGTTTACAAGTTTTTTTTCTAATTTTCCTATATCTCTGTCAAACTGACCTAGGGCAGCAAATTTCCACAGCCTGACTGAAACCCAATACACTATCTGATAAAAAGTATCCTGACAGGTTAGCCGAGCGGTCTAAGGCGCTGCAGTCATGGACTGTGCGGCTGATCCCGACGGAGGTTCGAGTCCTCTCTCGGGCATGGGTGTATGTGTTTGTCCTTAGAATAATTTTGGTTACGTAGTGTGAAAGCTTAGGGACTGATGACCTTAGCAGTTAAGTCCCATAACATTTCACATACATTTGAACATTTTTTTAGCGTCCTGACACCTATTAACAGACATTAATATGGAGTGTGCCCATTCTTCTACTTTATAAATGCTTGAACTTTGCCGGGGACGTTTTCAGTGATGTTTTTCAATGTCTGTGGAAGAAAGGCTGACCATTTATCCTCGATCAAAATCCGAAACCAAACAAGTTGGTGATGTAGGATGCTGTGGTCTGGAAGGAAGGCGGCGTTCTATTCATCATAAAAGTTTTCCGTTGCGCTCGGCCTGGACTCTGGGCGGGCCAGTCCATTTCGGGCATGTTACTGGCCACAACCATTGTCTCATACTCGTAAATGCTATTTCATGAGAGCGAGTGTTGTCATGCTGATATCAACAATGATCGTCTCCAAACTGCATTCAGTGCATATTGTACTCATATCCCTCCACACTTCGCGTTTTCTTACGTTCAGTAGTTAGCCACCTCCTCCGCACATCACTGCTGGCATTTCATATGACGGCTGATACCGTCGTCCAGGCATTTGCCAAACCCAAACCCTTCCACCGGATTGACACACTATATAGCGTGATTCATGGCTGCAAACCACTCGCTTTCAGTCACCCGGTGTCCAGTCATGTCGCTCTTTACAGCATCTTAACCTTTGCTTAGCACTCATTACAGAAACGTGTTGCTTACGAACAACTGCTCACGCTATTCTTTTTAATTCCCTGCGTACAGTCATTATGCCAGCTAGATTTCTGGCAGCACTTTCTCATAAGTGGTTTGTCCCGCTGACTTCATGCAATTTTTTACAACGGCCCTCAGCAGTTTCTGAGGATCCCTGTCAGTCAGTCCATGAGATCTATCTGGTGTTGGTTTAACTGTGATTGTTTCTTCACATTTACATTTGACGGTCACTGGCATTACATGTGACGGCAGGTACCGTTGTCCAGGCATTTGCGAAACCCACTTGTGCAGCTTTAGAGGAGTTGAAGCGTACACCATGTTCGAATTCACTGAGCTCTCCAAACCTACCTATTCCTCTGTTACTGCTTCTCTACTATCCACCCAACACTCCTACCCTCCTTTTGTACCGGCGGGTCAGCTTCTCGTGACAGCTACTGATTAATTCCGCGTTACACAGGGGTATCCGGAAGCTTTTGATCAAAGAGTGTATGTCTTTCCTAAATATTTCCTTACAAATTTCTCTCTGAGGCAAAGTTAAGGTATCATTCGATCTGTCAAGCACTACTTGGTTTGATTCTTTACATTCTACCGGCATATTTGTGGACAGTTCAGTCTTTTTCCAGTGTCGTGCTAAACTTTTCATCTCTTTTGTCTTAGAACATCCATAATCTGTTTTCCTTATATTGATTTTCTCCTCCTGTTACTCCTTCAGCGCCAGATTCACTATTCTGCAGCTGATGTCCCACAAACTTGTCCCTTCTTCTGGTAATAATGTCCCTAAAAGTCGTCCCTCATCTATCCTTTCTAGCACATTTTCATTTCATAGTTAATTTTGAACGTTCTTGGACAGATCCGTTTATCGAATGCCACAGTTTTATTTGGATGTCGAGTGATCCATATCAGTTCAAAATAGTGCTGTCTTCCGAACTGTTAGAAACTCCTTTCTCATTTCCTAATCAATATCTGATACTAACAGACATCATTTATTCAAGAAAACTTGTTTCGCCAATGCCAGTCTGTTATTGATATCGTCCTGGCTTCAGCATTCCAGTAAAGTAGTCTTTCCTAAGGGCTTCTGCTCATGACCTTCACCTTTTCTTGCCTCGCCCTTACACCGGTTCCTGTGGTAGGTATGCTGAATACTGCTTTCAACAGAGCTGAGTCTTCCTTCCTTTCTGCCAGATGTGCTACGTCTTCTAACAACAATATCGTCAGCATTTGTACCCGTAACAGTTTCATACCTTCTCCAGTTTTTCCCTGTTTCTTGATTCTTGAAATAAAACTTCAGCAAAACTAGTGCACAGCTGCAACCTTGGCTTATATACTTCTGAACGCTAAGTCGTCTTTCCACAACTCTAAGTGCAATGTCAGAATTGCTTCTGCTCTCTCCCTGAAACGATGGAGTGTAGCCTTTCCGTCTCACACTCAATTTCTTCCGAGGTGTTGTTCCGCCCCCTCTGAACAGGGAGAAATATTACGGTTTAATTTCCCATCGTCGAGTAGATCATTACAGACAAAAAAACAGTCTCACTTGGAAATGATGGGGGATAGCAGCTACCATTCGGGATCAGTAGACTGTCGTTTCTCTTTTTTTAAATTTTATTGTGATTACTTTTCATTCAAACCCAAAAGGAGTTCAAAAATGGTTTCACATTTTCAACGTCTACCGTGCATTGATGGTACAGTGATTAGACCGAGATGACTACTTGTTAGGCTCTTCTTTCATTGGAAGAGGTTCAGAGATGAAACTCTGCAACGAAGGAATACATACTGACATTATTACCAAGGTACAACGTGCAGGACAGTAGCGTCCACCAACTGCAATTAGAGAGACAACGTTAACATCTCTTAGGCTGTGGAATTGCGAAGCGCTCATTAACATTGGATTCAGTATTTTCATGTGCAATTCAGCGCACAAAGCTCAGTGCACAAATAAACTGTCACGAACGCACACAGCTTTTAACTCGGTACTAGAGCTATATCACGCAATACAATGTATACATTCATTCTCTCCATGTATGTACATTAATGCCATGGCCGCGATTGGTGCTTCAGTGTTAATTGCTAGATGCGAAGAACGTTAGTTTCCTTTCTGTTGAGAATCCTGAATCCATTAAAACTTTCGTAGAGCCAATCACGTATCTCAGTAGGTGCGCCGTACGATCGCGTCGTGATAGTTATTCGACCATTATCACCATTATGACAAGGTTGTAGTATACCCACCCAAAAGCAATGATCCCCCTTTCGGCATTTGAGAGGCGACCCATCCCCAAAAAAGTTATTTGTTTTCGACTTTGGAATTTTTTAGTTTTCATGCGTTTTTGTGGCTCTACAAAATTAATATCCCATATTACAAAGAGTGTATTAACACTTCAATTACGTAAAATAAACATATCAAGTATCCAGCACTTAAAAGTTCTCTATGTGCTGCGAAAAGGGAAAGTACAGTGGTGCCAAGGAAAGGCCAACCACTACTTATGTGGTATCGCATTTTGGACGCAAAGGGGATATGTAGGAAGGAAACCTTCACCTTAGGTTAACAACGAAACAAATCAGACAAGTGTAGTTTATTCACCGAAAGAAAAGAAGTGAAATGTCGTATGGCTAGGGCCTCCCATCGGATAGACCGGTCGCCTGGTGCAGGGCTTTTGAGTTGACGGCCCTTCGGCGACTTGCGCGTCGAAGTAAAGAAGTAGATGTATTTCGATGAGATAACATGAATATATGCATTAACATAGAAAATTTGCATTACGACGTGATGTCTTTTCATCGAGATTTACTTTCCTCTAAGTCATTAGTTATATAATCACTATTAATCTTGTTTACAAGCTGCTGCATTGCAGTCCCTATTTCTAATTACATGCCGTTCTGCTTTATTTTTGTGATGTCCATCGCTGTCTAATTTCCTCTCGGCGCCCTAGCCACTAGACTACGTGACCTAGACGGAATCCGCCCCTGAGCGAAGACCTGAATCAGTTCCACGAAAAAAATCACGGACAATTAGTAATTTTCCAGGTGATTATTATGTCAATGCTAAACGTCGTTCAACGAAAACATTTTGCTGTATGTCTTGTTAGTGAGAGAGTAAGATCACTTCTTAAGACCTGTAGCTAACCAGATCCTTGGAAACGGAACAGTGGCTTGGACTGAACAAGAAGTGCGGGGGGGGTGGGGGTGGGAAGGGGGGGGGGGGGTAGGAACATGAAGGGTTAACGTCCTGAAGACGACAAGATTATCAGAGACAGAGCAGAAAATAGGAATCGGGAAGGATGGGGAAGAGAATCAAACGTCGCTTTACCAAAGATTCCATCCCATCTCTTACCTTAAGTGATTTCAGGCTACACGGGAAACCTTAAATCTCAGACTAGCTCGCAGTTTAAAACTAAGCTATGTAAAGGACAGGGAACCTCCGCAAGCTCTACGGACCGGGATATCCGGGTACGACTCACGGCCCACTCCCGCCACCCCCTCCCCTCGAGGATCAGCTTCACATCCGCCATTACCCCTCTCGTATCTCCCAAACATCACAGAGGTTGTCCTGTATACCTTGCGGGACTAGAGCTCGTCAAAGAAAGAATATAGGGAGAAACAAATTACCACAAGCTAGGTAATTCTTCCATTTTGATGACGTCACGGGTCAAAGCAGTATTTCCCAGGATGTTAGTGCGACACCGAACTGCAGGTTCCAGTTCATTGTCTGCACCGACGCGATGTACATCGTCTGATCAGAAGTGTTCGGACACCTCTATGTAATACTAACTCGACCACTAGATGTCACTAGAGGCAGGCCCGCCAGTGTAAAAGGAGGCGAGAAGTATTGTTCTATCAGTAGAGAAGGAGAAACAGCAGGTCAGTCGGGCACAGTGACTTCGAATGTGGGCTACTCATTGGATGTCACCTGAATGACAAATACGTCACGGACATTTCATCCCGTCTAAAGCTGCCCAACTAGACGCCCTCTCGTGGGCGACCGAGCGGGGTAGTGCCATGGTTAGCACACTGGACCCGCATTTTGGAGGACGATGGTTGAAACCTGTCTTCGGTCGTTCGAGTCTCGGTCCGGCACACCGTTTTAATCTGCCAGTAAGTTTCATATCCACACTCTGCTGTAGAGTGATAATCTCATTCTCGGACATCCCCCAGGCTGTGGCTAAGTCATGTCTCCGCAATATCCTCTCTTTCAGGAGTGCTAGTTCTGCAAGGTTCGCAGGAGAGCTTATGTTAAGTTTGGAAGGTAGGAGACGAGGTACTGGCAGAAGTAAAGCTGTGAGGACGGGGCGCGAGTCGTGCTTGGGTAGCTCAGAATGTAGAGCACTTGTCCGCGAAAGGCGAAGGTCCCGAGTTCGAGTCTCAGTCCGGCACACCGTTTTAATCTGCCAGGAAGTTTCACTTAAGGCAAATTCCGAGATGGTTCCTTCAAAAGGGCACAGCTGTTTTCTTGCAGCTTCCTTCCTTAATCCGAGCTTCAGCTCCGACTCTAATGACCTCGTTGTCGACGGGATGTTAAACACTTATCTCCTCCTCCTCCTTCTGTAGTGGTCGGTAGAGACCAAGTTGACTATCATTGTTCTAACTCGCCACAAAGGTGTTCAATCGGGTGCAGGTCAGGACTCCGGGCAGGGCAGTCCATTTGTGAAATGTTGTTGTCCACAAACCATTGGCTCACAGACGTTGCTGATAAGATGGATTGGCATGCTGATACAGTCACCGTTTCCGAAACGTTCCTCTACTGTACGCTGCACAAACGTTGTAAAACGTGTCCATGTCCTTCCATATTTAGCGTTTTTTTAAGCGCAATACGGTGAACACACAGTAACAACGACTACATCCCGGTACCTTAACAACACCTTCTCAGCGCTTCACTTTTGGATCGGTATCCCACAAGATGCGGCGTAAACCATCACCCCAAATGACTTGTTTACAGTCATTCATTGATCATTGGCGTCGCTCTTTAGACTACCAGACTTACCTTTTACAAAGGAAATTTGTTACTTATGAGAAGCTGCAGGATGATTGTGCCCCATTCTTTCTAACTCCCAATGCAGGGTCGTTGCACTAGCTGGACAGCTGTTAGCACTTTGGAATTCTGTAGTGATTCGTTTCGCTAATTTAATGCCAAAATTTTACAATCACTCTCCACTGTGTTCGACAGTCCCTGTCCGTCAGTGCGTGAGGTCTACCTGGTCCTCGCTTAGCTGTGATTCTTACGTCGCACTGCCTCTCCACAATCACATCACCAACAGAGACACAAAGGTGGGCCGTAGGTGAGAAAGGTTGGCTACCTCTGAGTTAGAACGTCATCTTCGCTCCAGATCCCAGAGTCCAACATCGCTATCTTCTCTGGTTTCGACTTATCAGGAAGAATTGACTGCCATTTCTTCACAGTCAGACACCTTATTGAAAGTGTCTCCAGCGAAGGTATCAAAAAGAAGGGTGGGAAAACCTCACATTAATCTCCACTAATAAGTGCCTAGGTAACGCTTATTAGATAGCGTATATTCTATCAAAGAACGGTATCAATGTTTGCGAATTAATACATGTCAACACACCACTGAAGGTTGCCCTTATAATCGCATAATTCCAAAAGTTTCACAACTAGCGTACGAGACTTTTCAGCCATCATAGAATGTTAGCGCAAGGAACATATATTTGTAGTTGCCTTTGCCTTACTTTTTAAAATGATGCTCCAGACCAGCAGTTCCCAACCTGCAGGTAATTACTCCATGAAGGGTAAAATCACATTTTCTCAAGGGTAAAAACGAAAAACGTTTCATTACGTTTCAGTCGTGGAACTATATTTTATAAAAAAATAATATTGAATATAAAGTTATCAATAATTACTTTTTCTCATTCACTAGCATTAATGCATGACAATATGCCTCGGAGGTTTCAGACCCTTCACATATTCCCCCAAGTGCACACGTACTTTGTGTTTTCTACCATACATCAGTGACCGCAAAAACGATACATACGAAACTATACATAACAAAAGTTAGATATACGATGAAAATATCTTCTCCATGTTGTAGGTATTTCATCCAACAGACCAGAAAGTGCTTCATTACTCAGTTCGAAACTGATAAATGAATTAATTGACACCATGACACAACAGTAACTACACAAAGAATACTATGCTGTACACAGGATTTTAAATTATTTATTATCATTATTATAGTGGCTAGAAACAAAGCATTAACACCCTGAAGCCTGATAGTTTCTACCACAGAAGAGTCCAACAATCAAGAGATTTACAAATAGTAAGTACAGTGCACACATTTTGACATGGTTGATTTCAAATGGGGTTGTACTTGAAGCAGTTGCCGATAGGAAGAGGAGTAGTGAAGAGGAAGCATGTTTTGTAACAAGTGACTACCCTCACTGGGGACAGTAGGTTTTCTTATGTTAGAAGGATTTGCAGTAGCAGTCACGATGCTTCACCATTCGTTGTAAACACACACACACACACACTCACACACGGAAATGTGGGTGTCAATATTTATAAATGTGAAATTTTATTTTTGACTATGATAACAGTTATAAAACAAGGGACTGAATGGATTTGGAACTTGATGTACGATGTGTATTAACTGATAAACTCTCACATATATATTGTTACACACAAGCAGCACCAATCGTCTCATTGACTCATAGTCCGAGGTTTATTAAAACACAAAAGCGAACTATAATTTATCTTTCATCAGTTTAGAAAGAAAAGTGCTCAAAGAAAATTATTTTTTATTCTTACGTTTAAGTAGGAGCTAATGTTGGTAATGGAGTGGAGGAGGGGAGGGAGGTGAGTGGTGGGAGGTGAGTGGGGCAGGGGGGGGGGGGCTACCAAATATCTAATTGGGGGAGGGCTACCAAATATCTAATTGCACTCAGCGCAATCGTCTATGAAAGGCTGGGAACCACTGCTCTAGGCAAAGCCGTTAGCGTGAATTTGTTCCTCATCTTGTCTGAATCCACCAGACGCGTAAGCAGCGCTGGAGACGGCGAGCCGGTATGTATTTTTCAGAGGAATTTGATGGCGGCGCCCGCTATGAGCCCAGCGTGGCTCTGAAGTCGCAATTTGCCGCGCGACGTATCGGTTTGCTCGCCGCTTGTGAACTGCGACTGCTCTTCCGCTGCCGTCTCTGATCGGCTACGTGATATGAATCTGGCAGACCGACACAAGCGCTGAATGCTCCCGTATCCCTTTTCCGAGTCGTTGTGAGGAATCACAGCGGCAGTTGCCGGCACGGACGTGATCTGTGTGGACCAGCGATACCTGACAGTTTCCTAAACGAGTTGGAGACAGCAGGTTTCACGTCACTGAAACTGTAAAGGTCCACAGAACCACAAGAGAAGCGCTTGTTTCGCATTACGTTTCAGTTGCTACGCAAACGAAAATAAATTCAAAATATCTCCGGGATAACTGTCGAAAACGTTTAATAAAGACTGTCGTTTTATCCGCCCCATGGCAGAGAATTGTTTGACGTGTTCCTTCGCCGAAATGATTTATTTCTAACGCAGAAGAATTTTCAGAAGCAACCCGCTCGCAGGAGGCTGGACGTGCGTAACAGGACTGTACCTTCACTACAACCAAATACAGCGACCGACTCTGTCAAGGAGATAGTATTCCGGCTCATTTGCTGGTGATTCCCAAAGTGACTTTACCAGTTTATCCGTACGGTACATACATACTTTGACGAACGAATACCAACCTTGGAACAGTGTTGCAGCAACATAACTGTATGTTTCTTATCCTGCGTCCGTTGTCGATCATAAATAATCATAACATCTAGCCATTATCATTATCGACATCATGGACTATACCTATTGGCCTGTTCCTCCTCAGGCCTCTTCGCACCATCTTTCTAAAGGATGACCAATATTTAGTTTCCTCTGGGACTTTATTGCAAAACAGTGTGCGTGTCTATATTGTCTGTTGTACACTGAACATGATCCCTCCATTTTATTCCGTAAATTTTTGCAACACCTGTAACTGACTCCACTTTTAATTCCTGTTTTCCAATATTCTTATAATCTAGAAGGGACTGTCCCGCTACATAGCGGAGAAACCTCATTTCAGACGGTTCAATTTGTCTTAATAGGTCAGAAGTTTAAATTCAACCGTCGCATCGATACAATAACGGAAGAGCTATAATTTTTTATTACTGGACTAGGGTTTCGTTTTGAACGTTACGTCTCATTGTGCTACAGACTGCCCCAATCTTTGAAACTTAGTAACAACATTGTCTGATATGTACATACAGTAAGGAGACAAAAGTCATGGGCTAAGGATATGCACATGTACAGACGGTGACAGTATTGCGTACATAGGGTGCAAAACAACAGTGCATAGGCCCAACTGCCACTGGTACTCAGGTAGTTCATGTGAAAAAGTTTTTGACGTATGGCCGCACTACTGGAGTTAACAAACTTTGTATGCGGAATTAACACATTTTGAATGGAACTACACGCATGGGACAATCCATTATGGAAATCGTTAGAGAATTCTGTATTCCACGATCCACAGGTTCAAGAATGCTTGGAATTCCAAATTTCTGGGATTACCTCTCACTACGGACAACGTAGTGACAAATGGCCTTCATTTAACGAACAAGAGCAGGGAGTTTGGGTAGAGTTGTCAGTACTAACAGACAAGCAACACTGTATGAAATAACCGCAGAAATCAATGTAGGACACACGACGAATGTATTCGTTTGGACAGTGGACGAAATCTGGCGTTAATCGGCTATGGAAGTAGACGACGGACCCCGAGTACCTTCGCTAGCAGGAAGGACTTGATCGTCCGCAGCGCCTCTCTTAGGCTCGTTACCATATCGGTTGGGCCATAGACTACCCGAAAACCATGGCCTCGTCATTTGGTAAGTTCGAGTGTGGCGCAGATCCTACGAAGCCATGGATCCAAGCTGTCAACAAGGCATTGTGCAGGTTTGGGGTGGCTCCATAATGGTGTGTTCTGTGTTTACACGGAATGGACTGCATGCTGTGAATGTTCGGACACTTGGAGACCATTTGCAGCCATTCTTGGACGTCATGTTCCCAAGCAACGATGGAATTTTTATGGATGACAATGCGCCATGTCACCGGACCGCAGTTGTTCGCGATTGGTTTGAAGAACTTTCTGGACAAATCGAGCGAATGGTTTGGCCACCCACATTGCCCGATATGAATCCCATCGAAGATTTATCGGCCATAATTGAGCACAGAATCCTGCACAGGCAACAGCTCAGCAATTATGGGCGTCTATAGAGCCAGGTAGTATTAATATTTCTGCAGGGGACTTCCAACGACTTGTTGAGTACGTGCCACGTCGAATTAATGCACTATACCGGGCAAAAGCAGGCCCGAAACGATATTAGGAGGTAGCCCATGACTTTCATCACTGTCAGTGTAAAATACGATTATTTATTCATTTAGTACAAACCGTGCCTCTGTTGGTTCAGATCCTCAATATGCCATCACTTTAGTTTCACTTGTGGAAATTTTTACACCATGTGTAACAGGAAGCCGGTTTAATTTATGTATTACTGTCTGTATCTAATTTTTAGCGAAAACATCGCGAAGAACTAAATTACATTCTAGAAGATAGGTTAACTCCCAACAAAAAACTTTCTCATCAACATCGTTTGGTTGCAGATGACAAGCTACCTGTTAGTAATGAACACAATAGTGATCCAGAAAATTCATGCACACCAAATGTAAAGGTATTTACGAAAAGTTACGATCTGTTGTTTGAATTAAAAATACACATAATTTTATAATCATTTAACAAAAATGTCCACATTGCAGAATAAATAAATTCGAAAACCCGCTGATGATTGCACAGTGGTGCCGAAACATGTTTGGGTACTGAGAAAAACGGTGTTTTTCATAACTGGCGGACCTCACATCCAAAAAAATTACCTGGTCGTCATCAAACCGTAATGTTCTACAATTTATACTGTCAATAATAAAAGTATTGTTTATATTATAAAAAAAATTCTCGCGACCCCTTCAGCATAAACGTCAAAAAGCGTGTGTAAATTAAGACCCTTTCTTTTGATACGTCGTTAAGAGCTTTATGAGACTGATTCACTTTTATGACGGTCAATCTTTATCTTCTTGTTTACGTAAAGGCATTGTACAGCTGATATTGAGTGCTCTGGGGTTCCCATTATGCATTTCGTTTCGCCCTGTCATATGCCTTCTCATTGTCTATGAACACACAGTAACTCGGTAAATAAAACTCTTTTTTGTGGATATTTGTGTAAACGAAAAAACGCATTCTGTACATGACATTTCATTTCGGCATTAAAATCGGACACCAGATAATAGAGCATCGTTAAATGGGACAAATTTTTTATTAATACTTTGACGAATATTTTATAACGGGAATTACAACAGAGTTGTTGTTGTTGTGGTCTTCACTCCAGAGACTGGTTTGATGCAGCTCTCCATGCTACTATATCCCGTGCAAGCTTCTTCATCTCCCAGTACCTACTGCAACCTACATCCATCTGATTCTGCTTAGTGTATTCATCTCTGGGTCTCCCTCTACGATTTTTACCCTCCACGTTGACTTCAAATACTAAATTGGAGATACCTTAATGCCTCAGAACATATCCTACCAACCGATCCCTTCTTCCAGTTAGGTTGTGTCACAAATTACTCTTCTCCCCAATTCTATTCAGCCCCAATTCTGTTCAGTACCTCCTCATTAGTTATGTGATCTACGCATCTAATCTTCAGCATTCTCCTGTAGCACCACATTTCAAAAGCTTCTATTCTATTCTTATGGTTCAAATGGCTCTGAGCACTATGGGACTTAACATCTGTGGTCATCAGTCCCCTAGAACTTAGAACTACTTAAACCTAACCAACCTAAGGACATCACACACATCCATGCCCGAGGCAGGATTCGAACCTGCGACCGTAGCAGTCGCGCGGTTCCGGACTGAGCGCCTAGAACCGCGAGACCACCGCGGCCGGCTCTGTTCTTATCTAAGCTGTTTATCGTCCACGTTTCAGTTCCATACATGGCTACACTCCATACAAATACTTTCAGAAACGACTTCCTGACGCATAAATCCATCCTCAATGGTAACAAATTTCTCTTCTTTAGAAATGCTTTCCTGGCCATTGCCAGTCTACATTTTATATCCTCTCTACTTCGACCATCATCAGTTATTTTGCTTCCCAAATATCAAAACTCATTTATTACTTTAGGCATCTCATTTCCTAATTATTTTTCTTCCCAAATACCCAAACTCATTTACTACTTTAAGCGTGTCGCGGCTCGTGGTCTTGCGGTAGCGTTCTCGCTTCCCGCGCACGGGGTCCCGGGTTATTATCCTCGTTTCGCTTTTTTTGATGTTCATCTTATATCCTCCTTTAAATGCACTGTCCATTCCATTCAGCCGCGCGGAATTAGCCGAGCGGTCTGGGGCGCTGCAGTCATGGACTGTGCGGCTTGTCCCGGCGGAGGTTCGAGTCCTCCCTCAGGCATGGGTGTGTGTGTTTGTCCTTAGAATAATTTAGGTTAAGTAGTGTGTAAGCTTAGGGACTGATGACCTTAGCAGTTAAGTCCCTTAAGATTTGACACACATTTGAACATTTTTGAACATTCCATTCAGATGCTCTTCCAGCTCCTTTGCTGTCTCTGACAGAATTACAATGTCATCGGCGAACCTCAAAGTTTTTATTTCTTCTCCATGGATTTTAATTACAACTCCGAATTATTCTTTTGTTTCCTTTAATGATTGCTCAATATACAGATTCAATTAAGCTTTACACCTAAGATATTTGCTGAATTGTTTAAAATATCCTTATCCTGTTTTCAATCAAATTAAGTGTATAAAATGACGCATAGTTTCTATCCATAGCTATAAGGGCCAGTCAAATGAAAACGAGGGAGACGAAAAAAGTAACTAACTTTCTAACTAATCCTCTTAGCTGTTAACACGTTTATCCCATTGTGGGACAAGACGGTCGCTACCTTCTACAGAATCATAGTTGCATCCAGGCGTGCACATCTCCGTCCGAAGCGTATGTACTGCCACGAATGTCTTTCCTCAGGGCTCCAAAAATAGGGAAACAGCATCGAGATAGACCAGTACAGTACGGAGGATGTGTAACGGCTTCTCAGCGAAACTTACGCACCGTTAATAGAAGCACCCGCCAGCAAAATGCCCGTCTGCATGTTATCAAGGTTGTTTCAACTACGCTGCGTAAGTTTCGCTAAGCCGATACACATCCTCCTTACTGTCCTGGTCTTGCTCGATGGTGTTTCCGTATTTTTGGAGCCCTGAAGAAAGACATTCGTGGCCATGCCTTTGCTTCGGACGGAGATGTGCACGCCTGGAAACAACTATGTTTCTGTAGGCAACTGTAAACATTTTTTTCTATGAAGGTATGAACCATCTTGTCCCACAGTGGGATAAACGTATTGACAGCTATAAGAATTAGTTCTGAAATAACAAAAAATTACTTACTTTTTCCGTCTCCCTCATTTTCATTCGTCTACTCCTTTTAACGGGTGTCCAGGCCCATTTGTTTATAGTTCAGCACCTATAAAGATAGATAAGTTTATTTGCCCAACATCGTACACAGGAGCTCAAATTTTTTTATGCATCTTGGTACAGTTAAGTGTGGCCACCTTTTATAACTCGACAGATATCGAAACAGTTTTCCACTTCTCGCCACATGTTCATAAGCGTAATAGGTGCTATGGCCTCTACTGCGGTAGATCCATTGTCAAATCGAACTGATCTCGAACCTTCGTTGTGTAAATAATGTTCTTGATAAAAACCCATACACTGAAATTCAGCGGGAGACCCACACCCATCCCTCCTTACTATCAAACGCTGAGGAAAAGTTTCAGGTAGGGATATCGTAATATCCCCATGATAGTGGGGTGTGGCACTACCCTGGGCCGGCCGCGGTGGTCTAGCGTTTCTAGGCGCTCAGTCCGGAACCGCGCGACTGCTACGGTCGCAGGTTCGAATCCTGCCTCGGGCATGGATGTGTGTGATATCCTTAGGTTAGTTAGGTTTAAGTAGTTCTAAGTTCTAGGGGACTGATGACCACAGATGTTAAGTCCCATAGTGCTCAGAGCCATTTGAACCGTTTGAACCACTATCCTGTTGGAAAATGACGTCGTCAGACATCTGTGGAACTGCATGGTTCACCGACATTCGATATAGTTGTGCCCTGTCACTGTACACTCCGTTTAATCGACCAACCACACCATGTTTATGTAATCACAACCACACATTAACTTTTGGTGTGTCCTTTTCGTAATCAGTCACATCTCCTGGATTCTCATTTCGCGATATTCTACAGTTATATCGGTTAACTCTGCCACACACGCGGAAGATAGCCATCACTGAACAACAATGCACTAAGGTAGTCTTTGTTTTCGTCCGTACAATGCAACATTTCAACATGAAAATCACATCGCGTGCGGTGATTCTCAGGTTTAATGTGATGCAAAAGTTTGAGTTAGTAAGCACGCAACCGGAGACGTTTGTGCACAATGTCGTGCACCGTAGAATGGGGGACAGCTGTTTCCCTACTAGCTTCTCTAATGTATTTACCTGGGATTCAAGGGAATGCTTTACATTTCCACGGTCTCTTCATTCATCTGCATTTTAGGATGTTTTCCAGCAATTGAAATCAGACTTCCCGTTTCTCGAATACTCCTGTCCCACTGATAAATGGTTTTTCCTGTGGCAGGATCTCCCTTCCATTCTCTTCTTTAGACACCGCTGAACACGTGTAGCTCACACTGAACCTTTCAGTGCGGCCCCGCAATGTTAGCTGTCAGGAGTAGGACTGCCTGCTGCACAGTAAACAATTGTGAGCATGCGCAGTACGACTCAAAACTGTTCGTAAAATGGTGAGGACCACACGTTCACGAGTGTCTCAGTGTATTGCTTATTTACTCAACAATATAAAACGACGAGTTCTTTCATTACAATCATTTGTTTATGTACACGCCTAGCACGAACACCATGTACATTAATAACGGAGATATCAGCATCAACTTCGCTTTTTCTGCTGCTACTATCGGAGTGCTAAAAGAAATGCATTAAACGGCCTTCCACCCTTTTAAATTATGTTGGCAGTTTCGGAGAAATTACAGTATTTAGAAGTTAAGATTTATCCGACCCGCTCATATGGCGTAGTGCGCAGCATACTAGATTGCGAGACAGGGAACTGAGCCAGCTCCGGGTCGAATCCGCGTAGCGGATTAAGGACCATGGTCGAGTAGACCGACCAGTTCGAGTACGGTCTACAGGAAGTTTCATACGCTTGTTTAAATAAATGCTGGACTGATAAATTAGGATAACACAGAGAAAAATATTTTCATGAATCATTGAAGACAGATAGTGCACAGGCCTTCTCTCGCTTAGATTGTATGGCCTCTAGGAAGGGTATCCTGCCCCAGAACAAAATACAGTAAAATAAAATTTGCCAGATCTTGAAAAAGCGAACCTCGTACTATAAGAGTTAAACGCTAGGAAAAAAAGGAACAAAGAAGTAAAACTAAGGGCGTAGGATGATCTGTTTTGGACAGGAAACCGATGACTTGCCTCTGTGTGAGTACTTACTGTTACACGAAACTCTCGTGACGGGCTGAAGGGGGGACGCAACTTGAGGCAGTATGATGATTCTAATCACACTGGGCTTCATGTGATTTGACTGACACACGATGCAGAAACTGAGAAGCCAAAGACTTAGAATCTGATGATAATTCACCAGTTATCGGCGGCAAGATTTCTGCTCTTGTTTCTACCAGAACCTAGAAAGAAAGGGGCAAGCAAAATGTTGGTTGATTTGTAATACAGGGGCCGGCCGCGGTGGTCGAGCGGTTCTAGGCGCTTCAGTCCGGAACCGCGCGACGACTACGGTTGCACGTTCGAATCCTGCCTCGGGCATGGGTACGTGTGATATCCTTAGGTTAGTTAGGTTGAAGTAGTGACTCAAATGGTTCAAATGGCTCTGAGCACTATGGGACTTAACTGCTGAGGTCGTCAGTCCCCTAGAACTTAGTACTACTTAAACCTAACCTAAGGACAACACACACATCCATGCCCGAGGCAGGATTCTAACCTGCGACCGTAGCGGTCGCGCGGTTCCAGACTGTAGCACCTAGAGCCGCTCGGCCACTACGGCCGGCCGTTTAAGTAGTTCCAAGTTCTAAAGGACTGATGACCTCAGATGTTAAGTCCCATAGTGCTCAGAACCATTTGAACCATTTTGTAACACAGAGAATCGAACCATAAAGATTGTTCAGTAATATCACCAAACAGCAATAAGAAGAACGCATGCAGAAGTTTTTAAGTTTTTGAGGGGAGTTATTCAAGAAACAGTAAAACTATTTGTACGAAAAAAGTTTTTGTAATAGCTTGAAAGGTGGCTCTCATTGTGATTTCGCTTTTTATTTATTTATTGAACTGCATCTTATTCAAAACATTAATTATTAGTGACTTTTTCGTGCGGCTTAAGTGCTTCAGATTCGCTTGTGTCGCTCTGGATATCAGAACTACACGGAGCTACGTTTTCTCGTCACAGTCCACCGCGCATTCGGGAGGACGACGGTTCAATCCCGCGTCCGGCTATCCTGATTTAAGTTTTCCGGGATGGTTCCTTTGAAAGGGCACGGCCGACTTCCTTCTTCGCCCTTCCCCAATCCGATGAGACCGATGACCTCGCTGTCTGGTCTCCTCCCCCAACCAACCCAACCAAACCCCTCAACCGCGCTAGGCAGGAAGCGCTATACAAACCACTGTCGCAATAGGTTCTTCGTGGGACAAAAAAGAGTGACTTCAACAGTTCTCAAAAAATACTTCCAGTGCGTGCTAGCAGCTAAAATTTACCTGGTGTATTTCTTTGGTTGTATTCTTCCTGCATAAAAAAAAATTCAGTGTGGGTTTCGATATGTAGGATTCGACCATTCTCTTTTAAATGTCCACTGCCATAGAGTAATTATCAGTAATAAATTATACACATAAACTTTCCTCGTGAATCAGTGTCTTAGTGAAAACCTCGTCAAAATCCCTACGGTAGCACCCTCACATACAGACAGAAAAGCATGGCGGGGAAATTAAATTTATAATATGTACAGATTGCTGCAAAACGAACTAACGTACTAAAGCTGGACTGTCCGTTAGCTTGAAATTGTATTTCACTATAGCTGAACTGGATCGACAGATGAATGGATGATTAAGTTCTATTCATTTCCGTCTTCATACAGGGGAAAGCCCAATGAAGCTTACTGTACTATATGTTGCACGAAACGCCAGATCGGAATTAGCGTAACAGAATTAATCCCGGCTCTAGCGTATAAACACGTAATGTTCGCAGTTTTCCTGAGCACGTAGCATAGTGTAATATTGAATGTAAACTCTGGTTATTCAAACTCGCTGCCTGCAGGGTTCTTGCACAACGTACCGTGCCGCTAATGACAGTACGTTTTCGCAACACAAAACAATATAGAACAGCACGGCCGCGCATGCGGTAAAACGTACTGGTGATTGTCACTGGTTCATTTTCGTTATTAAAATGGTATCGATACACCCATCCACACCGTTTCACAAAGAAACTCCCAATACTATCTAAACGCTCCCAACTCAACACACGAGTTTTTGCGGAGGAGAGCAAGTACTAACTCGAAAGAATTAACGAAGCTGATCCCTATTATTAATGGATTTTCATAATCAATCCGAAAAGTATGACAAAATGATTGGAAAAATTTGTAAAATAGCGACACGGAATGTTAGAAGAATGAGCACGAAACAACAAGAAGTAGCAATAGAATTGAACACTGCAGAAACTGATACGGCGGTAATATCAGGAACAAAGAAGAAACTACAAGGCTCCAAAAAACTTGATGGTTATATTATGATATAGAGTGCAGTAAGTATAAATGAACGGGTAAGAGTTGGAGCAGCAGTTATGATCAAAAGTACCCACAGAAAATGGTTGCGATCATATATCTCCATAAATGAAAGACTGATAAACTTAAGGTTAAAGATATTGGGGAAGCTGGTGAGTGTAATTGGCGGGTATGCACGAGAGGAGGCAAAGAGGAAAGAAACGCTTGCAACCTGCGAATGCATGTAGATGACGATTAATAGAGTACCTATTGTAGAACATTTAATAATGCGAGGGAACGTAAACCTATCATTAAAGGAACAGTGGGACCACACGGAGAACATACTGAACACTGTAATGGAGACAGTTAAGAGATTTTTCTGCCTTCAACCAATTAAGGATAACAAATAGTTTTTCCCCATAAAGGTATTTGTAAATTTAAATGGTCTGCTAGGGGTACTAGATCTATAATAGACTATGTTATTGCAAATGAGAGCGCAATCACACACCAGTTTGCAGAGTATATGATGTTAGTACTGACCATTTTCTGGTAATATCAAAACTAAGAATCCCACTGTATAACAATTAAAGCACATCAAAACGCGAGCACTAAAAGTAGTCTATAGAAAACATTTGCTTCAACATCCAAGTATTTAAACATTATACTGAAAACGTCTAGATGAAGAACTAAAACATGTGCAAGAATGAAGAACATTAATTGAGTGTGGAAAGAAATAATGGGAATAATACACTAGCTGCTGGTGAAGCCTTATGGAAAAGGATGACACACAAAAACATAAGGAGACCTCCAATCCGAAACCGAGAACCAGCAGACATCATAAAATGTAAGAAACAGACCAACGTGAAGTATCTACATTCAAAGAAACAAGAAGACTTTATATACCAGCAGTTGAATCGTACTGTTAATAGCTCGCGCCTCAAAAAAGAGTTACAAAAAAGACGGTACAAACATTTTATAATGTGATGGAAGAACCAGTTCTTATGTATGAGTCACAGAGTTGGATTCTAACAGCCAGACAAAGGAGTAGGACAGAGGTAGCATGGATGGGACTCCCAAGACAACATACTACAAACTATAATGGAGATTGGTTAAGAGATTACTTCACGTTGGCCTGTTTCTTACATTTTATGATGTCTGGTTACAGACTCATCGATCAGATCAAAAATAGTGAAATAAAGAATGAACTGGGTGTCAAAAGTATACATCAGAAAACAGAAGAGTAGAGAAAGAAATGGCTTGAACACATTCAAAGGATGTCAGAAGAAGGAATACTTAAAGTGATGTATAAACATACACCTCAAGGGAAAAGGAATGTTGGGCGTCGTTAAGCAGAGATGGAAAGATGACCTGCAATCACCTTGAAACTGGAACAGGCAAGGATGCATAAATCAAAGCTGGGTATGATGATAATGAGAATAACAACTCTGATCGTTATCGTCTGCTTGCCACAATAAATTCTTTTAACTGGAAATAAAACGCAGACGAACCGGTAACTGTTCTCGAAAAAATCACATTAGTAATTTCAGTTTCTTATTGTCTTCCGATTACGCTCATCAATGAACAGAGACTGGAATCTTGTTGATTTCATGAAGCAATTTGGTAATGTGTTGTCAATGTTTCCTTGATATTATCTGACAGTATGTGAATGACATAAAATGCTCGTTATATTTTTAAATTTATGTGCCGGTGAATTGGAACGTAATTGAATTTTTCAAATATACGAGTCTGTATGACGTCTTTCCACGTAGCTTTGTCCATCAAAAAACAGGAACCAACAAAGCTGAAACCACAGGCAGACAAGCGACTCATGCCACGAGGCATATTTTAATCGACATCCCCGTAAAATATTTGGGTATTGCACTGCAGGGTCTGCCGCAGTATCAAACTTCGAAAACTTTACCGGTACAGATTGGGAAATTATGAAGTTGTCAGTACCTGAGGTCTTATTAGGCTCCATGGTAAATGTAATGGGTTTACAGAGGTGTAAGTTCATAGTTGTTCAAAGCTTATGAGATCCTCGGAAGTACATACCCTAAAGAGATTGAACTACAGAAATTTTAAAATGTCAGTGACTACACGTGGCTTATATCTATTTATTTCTACATTGGAAAGCAATGAAGTTTTCTTTATAGTCCTTGATACTCGCAAAAGATACAGAGAAGAAGGTAAGGCTGTAATTACATGTAAGTGTAAAATTTTTCCGTTCTGGGAAATATTTTATAACCTATCGTTCCAAAAAAAATTCCCAAAGACAAATTATATTTTTGCTATACGCCAGCGTACATTTTGAACATGTTAATCGTCTGCGCTTCAGTTTGCGATATTAGAGGTTAATAAAAGCCGTCGCATTACGGATGCTGAGAGAGTTTGTCATTTAATATTTGCTATTACATCCACATTCAAATATCTGAGACCCCCTCCACGACTAACCACAGTACAACATCCTCCACGCCAAATGTGTTAGAATTATATTAACATCTCTGAAGTAAAAGAAAAATGCATGCACACACATGCGCAAACAAACACAAAAACCGCACACATACGCACAGTTACAGAGAGAGAGAGAGATAGAGAGAGAGAGAGAGAGAGAGCAGAAGTGAACAATCATTAGATCTGCATCATTTACTTCGTTAGGTTGGCGACACTGCCTTAATCAAATAAGAAAAGAGACACCGAGTGAAGACACAGTAACGAGAGATATCACATTGTCCTAAGAAAAATCTGCAGTTAATGTTAGACGAGTAGCGGCGTTCCGCAGCAGCTAGCTTAAAAAATATGAGAACTACAAAAAACAGATCGCGATGTGAAAATGTGTCGATGTTTTATAGCGAAGTGACAGCGCGAAATCTAACCTATGGCAGGATGAGTGTAAATACAGGTTGCGGCTGAAAAAAAGAACGAATAACTCCCGGTAGTAATTAATTAATGACATTTTATGGCGAGAACAATTTGATCTCTGAGTATTGCAAGTAAAACCAAACCTGTTTTATTCCCGATTAAATTCACTGAAAATGTCTAAATATAAAAGCTGAAAAGCATCTGGAACGAAAATAGATTGCAGCAAGTAAAAGGCGTCTCCGTCTATGAAATGGAGAGTAGGTAATTTACCAATTAACTTTATTTTCTCCGGACAACAGTCAGAAAAAATATTTTTAAATGCAGAATCCATTTTCGACATCCAGGGTCATTATCAGACTGTTTAAAGCAGTAGTCGTCGAACTGTGCGCCCGAATGAAGACGAATTCTTGCGGCCTGCGGTTCTAAGCCGCATTTCGTAATAGTGTTCATCTGGCAATTAACAGCCGAATCCAAAAACATAGCCTAAAGTTAAAGAGCTTCTTAAGATTATAGTTTTCCTGTTCAGTAAAAAACAGAAATACTTAAGAGAGACTAATATTTTGAGACTTTCTCAATTTCACTTGACGTTGGTGAATTCGGCCGTGAGCTACCTCAGGGATAGAGGTGTAAGTAGCGCTTTTCACAACATTTAGCAAATATTTCTGAGCGTGTAAAATCACTTTCGTTAATCAGTTAATAAACGGCTGACAAAGACAACACGAGAACACTTCGTCAGGATATTACAGTGTCACAATTTTTGGGGTTCCTGAGAGTGGCAGAAATCTGAAGCACAGAACAGACTGCGCGAAATGGTCGGAATGATCCTGACGTTCAGCGGTCCGACCTGGCTAGATTGCCGCGTCCTTTACTATAGCTACGCCTCTAGTGACCTCGATGAGGACGGGACGTTAAACCCAATCTTCCGTCTAGTCTACTGTGGGCTCGCAACATACCGATTTACGTATGCCATCAGTTAATAGTAAGTTCGGTACATATGCGAGTTGCCGCCACACAGTGTCAGTACTGGCTCTTTGACGACCACTCGGCTGAAGACACTTGATGAAAATCTGTGTCAGCAACGCAACAGAATCTTTACTCATCGCCTGCAGCTCGTATATTTAGAGTTGGACCAAGCAGAGATCGCATATCACACCACCTGCCCATATCTAACAGTCGCAAAGCCATCAACGCAACCATATCTGTTTCTGAACTTGTCGCACAGTAGTAGGTACTCTTTCTAGGTTTATTTTAGTAGGTGTTCTTTCTAGGTTTATTGTAGTAGATGTTCTTTCTAGATTGTCCACTCTTCCTTCGATCCTAGTCCAAACAAATGAACGCTCAGCAATCTGACATGGTCCACACTGCACTGGGTGTTGTAACGCCTTTGGTTATAGGCTCTCCTTACGTATCAATCATTACGAAATTATTGCAGCGAAAATGATACAGTGACGCATGCTAAATCATGTAAAATCTTCAGTGTTTTTGCTAATTATCGTGATATATTTTTGTTCTACGTAGTTCTGTTTTCAAATCTCATTGGACAGTCGCTCTCCCTCTTCTTTCAATCGTAACCATGTGATCTTGCCCTCGTATTCCGGAGTGAAACAGACGTGAGGAAAATAGTTGAAAAGAGGCTATAAGAATGTCGAACTTAGCTTTTTCGAGAAATATTTCTAAAAGAATAGTCGATGGCTACCGATCCGGCAGACAGCAGAAATAATATGGAATTTTGGTGGATTTTCTGCGTCGAATGTTTTGTGTGAACAGGAATGTGTTGTTCCAAGATACATACGTGCCAATTTGGTGCCTTCAGAAAAACTGATCATTGAGACAGTTTGAACTATAGTCCTCGAACTCGAATACTGAAAGAGATGAGAGACTGCAAGACGACTTTGTGGCTTCAGTATTTGCTTATACGGTGGAATCTGTACAATACGCCTTTAAAATTTACACATACTTCACGCTCGAAAAACAGCCTATTTTAGAGCAACGTTTTTGCCACCCGTATCGTCGTTTACCTTATGCTTTCGGCCTGCGCCCTTTCGAAACTTTATTCCGGAGTTTTATTGTTTATTAATTAATAATTTTTTAAGAAGCGAAATTTAAATATTTATTGTTTGTGCGCTGTTTATGGTTCGGTACGATTCACATATAGGCAATTCTTTTTTTTCTATATTTGTTAATTTTTTCTAATATGGATCAGATTTGGACCTTCAGGTTTTTATATTCTATATATTCTCAATTTTTAATTGTACTTGCGGTTCATTTAAGTATATCTGAGATACTATTAGGAGGATAATTATTACGGTCAACATAAATAATAATACTGAATAATAATAAAAACAATAGCAGCATTAAGTCATCAAAACCAAAGACAACACAGCAAATGGTAAAATTCTGCAGAAATTTTTACGAAGTCTCAGAAAGTCTCAGACGGTGTTCAGGAAAGATAGATTAGGCAGAAGTGGTGATGGAGTGTTTGTGTCTGTCAGTAGTGGTTTATCTTGTAGTGAAGTCGAAGTAGATACTCCGAGCGAATTGGTATGGGTGGAGGTTATACTTAACAGCCGAACTAAGTTAATAATTGGCTAGTTCTACCGACCCCCAGACTCCGGTGATAGGGTTGCTGAACAGTTCAGAGAAAATTTGAGTCTCGTAACAAATAAATACCCCACTCATACGGTTATAATTGGTGGGGACTTCAACCTTCCCTCGATATGTTGGCAAAAATACTTGTTCAAAACCGGTGGTAGGCAGAAAATATCTTCCGAGATTGTCCTAAATGCTTTCTCCGAAAATTATTTCGAGCAGTTAGTCCACGAACCCACGCGAATTGTAAATGGTTGCGAAAACACACTTGACCTCTTAGCCACAAACAATCCAGAGCTGATAGAGAGCATCATGACTGATACAGGGATTAGTGATCACAAGCTCGTTGTAGCTAGGCTCAATACCGTTTCTTCCAAATCCACCAGAAACAAACGCAAAATAATTTTATTTAAAAAAGCGGATAGAGTGTCACTAGAAGCCTTCCTAAGAGACAATCTCCATTCCTTCCGAACTGACTATGCAAATGTAGACGAGATGTGGCTCAAATTCAAAGATATAGTAGCAACAGCAATTGAGAGATTCATACCTCATAAATTGGTAAGAGATGGAACTGATCCCCCGTGGTACACAAAACAAGTCCGAACGCTGTTGCAGAGGCAACGGAAAAAGCATGCGAAGTTCAGAAGTACGCGAAATCCCGAAGATTGGCTAAAATTTACAGACGCGCGAAATTTGGCACGGACGTCAATGCGAGATGCCTTTAATAGGTTCCACAAGGAAACATTGTCTCGAAATTTGGTAGAAAATCCGAAGAAATTCTGGTCGTATGTAACACAAGCGGCAAGACGCAGTCAATACCTTCGCTGCGCAGTGCCGATGGTACTGTTACCGACGACTGTGCCGCTAAAGCGGACTTACTGAACGCAGTTTACCGAAATTCCTTCACCAGGGAAGACGAATGGAATATTCCAGAATTTGAAACACGAAGAGCTGCTAGCATGAGTTTCTTAGAAGTAGATACCTTAGGGGTTGCGAAGCAACTCAAATCGCTTGGTACGGGCAAGTCTTCAGGTCCAGATTGTATACCGATTAGGTTCCTTTCAGATTACGCTGATACAATAGCTCCCTACTTAGCAATCATATACAACCGCTCGTTCACCGATAGATCTGTACCTACAGATTGGAAAATTGCGCAGGTCGCACCAGTGTTTAACAAGGGTAGTAGGAGTAATCCATCGAACTACAGACGTATATCACTGACGTCGGTATGCAGTAGGGTTTTGGAACATATACTGTATTCAAACATTATGAATCACCTCGAAGGGAACGATCTATTGATACGTAATGAGCATGGTTTCAGAAAACATCGTTCTTGTGCAACGCAGCTAGCTCTTTATTCGCACGAAGTAATGGCCGCTATCGACAGGGGATCTCAGGTTGATTCCGTATTTCTAGATTTCCGGAAAGCTTTTGGCACTGTTCCTTCTAATCAAGCTGCGGGCCTTTGGGGTATCGTCTCAGTTGTGTGACTGGATTCGTGATTTCCTGTCAGGAAGGTCGCAGTTCGTAGTAATAGACGGCAAACCATCGAGTACAACTAAGTGATATCAGGTGTTCCCCAGGGAAGCGTCTTGGGACCTCTGCTGTTCCTGATATATATAAATGACCTGGGTGAGAATCTGAGCAGTTCTCTTAGTTTGTTCGCAGATGATGCTGTAATTTACCGTCTAGTAAGGTCATCCGAAGACCAGTATTAGTTGCAAAGCGATTTAGAAAAGATTGCTGTATGGTGTGGCAGGTGGCAGTTGACGCTAAATAACGAAAAGCGTGAGGTGATCCACATGAGTTCCAAAAGAAATCCGTTGGAATTCGATTACTCGATAAATAGTACAATTCTCAAGGCTGTCAATTCAACTAAGTACCTGGGTGTTAAAATTACGAACAACTTCAGTTGGAAAGACCACATAGATAATATTGTGGGGAAGGCGAGCCAAAGGTTGCGTTTCTTTGGCAGGACACTTAGAAGATGCAACAAGTCCACTAAAGAGACAGCTTACACTACACTCGTTCGTCCTCTGTTAGAATATTGCTGCGCGGTGTGGGATCCTTACCAGGTGGGATTGACGGAGGACATCGAAAGGGTTCAAAAAAGGGCAGCTCGTTTTGTATTATCACGTAATAGGGGAGAGAGTGTGGCAGATACGATACGCGAGTTGGGATGGAAGTCATTAAAGCAAAGACGTTTTTCGTCGCGGCGAGATCTAATTACGAAATTTCACTCACCAACTTTATCTTCCGAATGCGAAAATATTTTGTTGAGCCCAACCTACATAGGTAGGAATGATCATCAAAATAAAATAAGAGAAATCAGAGCTCCCGCGCGCTGTTCCGGAATGGAATGGTAGAGAGATAGTATGATTCTGGTTCGATGAACCCTCTGCCAAGCACTTAAATGTGAATTGCATAGTAGTCATGTAGATGTAGATGTAGATGTTTAACAACATTTGGAAAACAGGAAAGATTCCAGATGTGTGGCAAATTGCATTGATCCACCCGCCACACAAAAAGGGAGAAAAAAAGTCCACAAGAAATCGTTACTTCTGCCAGTGGCATACAAAATATTCTGAAAAATTCACCTCACGGGAGCTGAAGAAACTTTCGACAAATAACTGGTAAAATGTCAGCATGGTTTTCGATAGGGTGTACCCTGCTCGGACATTTTTTTAACATAATTGATAACTCAACACAGAACGTTAACCAGCAAACGTATATTTAATAGTACCATTTACTGATTTCAACAAAGCATTTTTCAGTATATTGAGAAACAATAGACAAAATCAGTAGAGAATTTTAGGTTCAAACAAAATTAGCGAACATAATTCATGAAAGTTTATCACGTACTATATCTAAAGCGAAATTTTTGGGAGACGTATCCAGCAATTTGAAATAAAAATTAATGTTAGACGAGAAGAATAACGTTTAACTGCATTTTACAAAAAGTTGTAAGGATCTGCAATTTGGAAAAATCAAAATATCACAAAATTGAGCCAGTAATTCAGGGAAAGAAATCAAAGGCAATTAAGACAAACTGCGTGGCATTTTCCAATGATTTTGCAGTACTTTGTAAAAAATCTGACCGAAGGGGTCACTCAGATACATCTTCTGGAAGAAAACATGAGTTGGACAGCCTCGTAATTTCAAAAAAAACATGAAAGACAAATATAAAAAATGCTGCAGAATATATGGAAACACAGTTAGCCAAAATACAGTGAGTTAGTACGTTCAAATAATTTGGAGAAACTATATGAAACTAAAGAGCAGAATGATCCAGAAAAATTAAGTATATTTAGGAGATACTAAATAGAAAGGGCATATGGTTTGACAGAAAGTATCTACAAAACGAAATGTATAACTAAAAGAACTAACTAAAATACTGTGCTACAGCAGTAAGGCCAGACTCTTTATATACAAGTGAACGTTTAAAGACGAACTATAAACTGAACGGAATACAGATATTTGAATGACGTATTATTAGAAAAATAATGGGTTCACACAAATTACAGACGGTTGGATAACGATAAGTATCGATGAGGTATACGAAAATTTAGAGTAAACATCAGAATTAATGGCAAAGCCAAAATTAATCTTTCTTGGGCACCGCTACCTAATAAATGAGAACACGATAAAGAAACAAATGTTCCTGTTTTCGGGAAAAAGAAATCAACAATGGCAACTATTGCACAAATAGGGAAAGAAGCAGATAGATACAACATCAGCGAATCGAAAACAAGAGAAAGAAGACTTTTTAAGAGCAACATTCTAAATTTAGAAGGCTCTCAAGTAAGAAGAAACAAGAAATCGATAACAACAAAGACAGAAGAAAGAAAAGACAACATGGGAGAATAACTCGAAGGACCATTGAAAAAATGCGAAACGACAAAGACATAACAGTAATTAATTGAAGTTGTTACGTGATTCTAGTGTGTTAATAGGAAGATAAAAAATAGCAGATGTCAAAAATAAGATACTATTAATTAGTTTAGCACTATTGAAGCCGTATTTAATAATTTAATGCTACCAGAAACGGAAAGAAAAATGGCGGAGGAGAAGTTTGAACTGACAGTGACATAAAGCGTTAAGAAAGATCGGCCTGAATAGAGAAATATGAATATGACGGAACATTAGAGGAGGAGGACTTAGGATGCTGCAGTAAGCTGCAGGTAAGTACGTAGAAGACACAGCTATTATGATATCGTAAGACTTCTTTTTCATTTCGGGTGCCACAACACAATTTTCCACCCTAGCTGTATTACGATCGCAGTCATTTTAGTTACTTCAAAGGGGCAGCTGATTCCAGTGCCATTTTCAAATGCTTACTCCTAACATATACATCTGTTACAAATTAAAGGACGGAAATACATGTTACGAGTAATCATTTGAAAATGGAACGTCGCTAAAATCACGTGAGTCTGTGATCGTAATATAGCTAAAGTGCAAAATGGAGCTGTTGTTTACCTGTCGTAGAAGGTGGGCCATTAACTGTCTTTCGAAGTTATCTCCCTGACATTCAGAGGAAGTTTGTTCCGAAGGCAAGTTCCTGATACGGAAAATGATTTTAAGAACTGGCAGCATAACGTAATGTTGTAGGGAGGAGTTTGCTTTGTTGAGAAAGAGTGGTTCTGATACGCTGTTGAGATAATGTAGCTAGAGATGAAAATAAATAGAAGAGTGTGCAATGATTTTAGAACCTTTGCCGTTTTACGGATCGGCGGTTGGGACTGATTCATGCTGCAGCTGCAGCCCAAACCTCGGAGTGTACCTCTGCTACCCTTGGGAAGGATAGCGCAGAGTGGACATCTATGCTGACACTTACTATCGCTTATTAATCCTTCCCTGCACCACGGGGCTTAACATTCCCACCCAGTTTTTATAGTCGTAGGAAAGCATGGAGTAGAATTAATACACTGGCATCCTATCGGGACCTCTGTATAGCTAACGAAGGCTAGTATGTAGAGAGGCGCCCTTACGCCGAAAAAGTGAAGCCTTCCTACGCCATATTGGCGAGTCTTGGCGAAGTGTTCGTGCTACAGTTCTGCTCTTCGATCACTTAGAACAGGAATAAAACGTTTGGCTGTTTTGCTGCGATGTACACCCTGCTTGACGAGGGAGAATTGGCGTTAAAAACTAAGTTTTCAACTGCCCGATGATGAGTATTAATCCAAGAAAGTATATTGTCTCAGAGTTCAAAGTATTAATGCTAAGAGTGTAGATTTAACAAAGGGCCTTACCGGAGAAACAGACTTCCAAGACACACGAAGATGACGGATAAGCAACAGCTGATGCTTGTGCTTTGCGTAGATAACGCCATCCCCCTTTCGGTTCACCTCTGCTCTAGCACGGGGAACATTTCGGCAGCGACAGTACAATACAGTGATCAACCAGAACATTATGACCACCTACCTAATAGCCGGTATGTCCACCTCTGGCACAGATAACAACTGCGACGCGTCTTGGCGTGGAAGCAATGAGGCCTTAGTAGGTCGCTGGAGGGAGTTGGCGCCACATTTGCACAAACAAGTCACCTAATTTCCATACATTCCTGGTAGGGGGTCGATGAACTCTGACTCCACGTTCAGTCACATCCCCGGTGTGTTCGATCGGGTTCAGATCTGGCAAGTTGGGCACCAGCAAATCAATTGGAATTCTCCATTGTGTTGTTCGAACTACTCTACCACACTCTTGGGGCTTTATCTTGTTGAAAAATGCCACTGACGTCGGGGAACATGATCATCATGGAGGGGTGTACGTCGTCTGCAACCAGTGTACGATACTCCTTGGCCGTCATAGTGCCTTGCATGAGCCCCACTGGACTTATGGATGCCCAAGTGAATGTTCCCCAGAATATAATGGAGGCAGCACCAGCTCGTCTCCATTCCGCAGTGCAGGCATCAAGGAGCTGCTTCCCTGGTAGACGACGGATTCGCACCCTCCCATCGGCATGATGAAGAAGATATCGGGATTCACCAGACCTTGCAACGCTCTACCACTGCGCCGACGTCACGTGCCCGTTTCAGTCGTACTTACCGATGTCGTGGTGTTAACGTTGGGACATGTTTGGGTCGTCGGCTACAGAGGTCCATCGTTAGGTGGGTTGGGTGCACAGTGTGTTCAACCACGTTTGTGCTCTGCCCAGTATTAAAGTCTGATGTCAGTTCCGCCTCCGTTCGCCGCCTGCCCTGTTTGACCAACCTGCCCAGCCTACGACGTCTGACATCTATAATGAAGAGTGGCTGCCCAACCCCACGACGCCTGGACGTGGTTTCACATTGGTTTCATCTTGGTTTCGCTCTTGCCAAGCCTCCGGGCCATCAGAATCAGCCCGCGATGAGATAGATCTCGCGCCTTCCCAGTCTACATAGAGCCAGCACGGTCACTCATACTACACGCACCGTGCGTTTGTCTAGCAGATGTCGCTGTTATCGCCTAGATCAGTTTCTATCGATTGTAGGTCCGTCGTCAAATGTTTTAGCTGATCAGTGTATCTCTGTTCACAGGGGACAGAAGAAAACGACAGACTGTGTTACTGCTGTGTTGTTCGTTTCGTCTTGAGAGTTTACGGGACCTGCTGACGTGAAATGACGTTACTGTGTTTTGATGTTTATAATCTCGTTTGATATTCTTTTTTGTAAATGTAAACTGACATTACTAACGCAACAAGTAAATAACTGGATCACATACGATGGACATGTGCGACAGGAACTTAAAGCAGCAAACGTATATTTAATAGTACCATTTACTGATTACAACAAAGCATTTTTTAGTATATTGAGAAACAATAGACAAAAATCAGTAGACAATCTGACGTTCAAACAAAATTAGCAAACATATATCATGAAAGTTTTACAAATACTATATCTACAGTGAAATTTATATGAGAGGTATCCAGCCATTTGAAATAAAAATTAATGTTAAACGAGAAGAATTATAACGTGTAACTGCAATTTACAAAAAGTTGTTAGGATCTGCAATTTGGAAAAAGTGAAAAAAATCACAAAATTGAACCAGTAATTCAGGGAACGTCCAGAAAGAAATCTGGGGGCGTCAGATCCGGTGAACGTGCTGGCGATGGTATGGTGCTTCGACGACCAATCCACCTGTCATGAAATATGCTGTTCAATACCGCTTCAACCGCAAGCGAGCTATGAGCAGAGCATCCATCATGTTGGAAGTACGTCGCCATTCTGTCATGCAGTGAAACATCTTGTAATGACATCGGTAGAATATTACGTAGGAAATCAGCATACATTGCGCCATTTAGGTTGCCATCGATAAAATGGGGGCCAATTATCCTTCCTCCCGTAATGCCGCACCATACATTAACCCGTCAAGGTCGCTGATGTTCCACTTGTCGCAGCCATCATGGATTTTCCGTTGCCCAATAGTGCGTATTATGCCGGTTTACGTTACCGCTGTTGGTGAATGACGCTTCGTCGCTAAATAGAACGCGTGCAAAAAATCTGTCATCGTCTCGTAATTTCTCTTGTGCCCAGTGGAGGAACTGTACACGACGTTCAAAGTCGTCGCCATGCAATTCCTAGTGCATAGAAATATGGTACGGGTGCAGTCGATGTTGATGTTGCATTCTCAACACCGACGTTTTTGAGATTGCCGATTCTCGCGCAATTTGCCTGCTACTGATGTGCGGATTAGACGCGACAGCATCTAAAACACCTACTTGGGCATCATCATTTCTTGCAGTCCGTGGTTGACGTTTCACATGCGGCTGAACACTTTCTGTTTCCTTAAATAACGTAACTATCCGGCGAACGGTCCGGACGCTTGGGTGATGCCGTCCAGGATACCGAGCGTCCTTTTGGCATTTTGATCACAATAACCATACATCAACACGATATCGGCCTTTTCCGCAATTTGTAAACGGTCCATTTTAACACGGGTAATGTATGACGAAGCAATTACCGTCCGCACTGGCGGAATGTTACGTGATACCGCGTACTTACACGTTTATGACTATTACAGTGCCATCTATCACAAAGCGAAAAACGTGATCCAACTAAAACATTCGTATTCCTTTACATTCTACACGAATATGTATCAAGAAAAAACGCAGTGGATATCCGTTTGACCTTTGGCAGCGCCATCCAGTTGGCCATCCATGACACCATCTGGTTTCGCCCTTCAAGCTAGACGAGTTTCGTTCTTTGTAGTTTTTTCGTTTGACGCTTATTTCGTGAGATATTTGGCCTGGTCACTACCAATGGACCACCCTGTATAAGAGTATATAACGTAGAAATTACCACAGACTGCCACAATTTTCTTCATAATAGAGCGCATATTAACTTCCTCATAACGATAGAAACCAGTTTCAAAATCTGAAAATATACTACAGTAAAATGATGTCTGTAAGCCCACTTTCAGCGAGACACAGCGCAACTACTAAATGAGTCTGCTGTGACCTCTGACCTGTTGAGAATGTACTGCAGTCCTGGGTCTACATCTACATCTACATCTACATTGATACTCCGCAAGCCACCCAAAGGTGTGTGGCGGAGGGCACTTTACGTGCCACTGTCATTACCTCCCTTTCCTGTTCCAGTCGCGTATGGTTCGCGGGAAGAACGACTGTCTGAAAGCCTCCGTGCGCGCTCTAATCTCTCTAATTTTACATTCGTGATCTCCTCGGGAAGTATAAGTAGGGGGAAGCAATATATTCGATACCTCATCCAGAAACGCACCCTCTCGAAACCTGGCGAGCAAGCTACACCACGATGCAGAGCGCCTCTCTTGCAGAGTCTGCCACTTGAGTTTATTAAACATCTCCGTAACGCTATCACGGTTACCAAATAACCCAGTGACGAAACGCGCCGCTCTTCTTTGGATCTTCTCTATCTCCTCCGTCAACCCGACCTGGTACGGATCCCACACTGATGAGCAATACTCAAGTATAGGTCGAACGAGTGTTTTGTAAGCCACCTCCTTTGTTGATGGACTACATTTTCTAAGCACTCTCCCAATGAATCTCAACCTGGTACCCGCCTTACCAACAATTAGTTTTATATGATCATTCCACTTCAAATCGTTCCGCACGCATACTCCCAGATATTTTACAGAAGTAACTGCTACCAGTGTTTGTTCCGCTATCATATAATCATACAATAAAGGATCCTTCTTTCTATGTATTCGCAATACATTACATTTGTCTATGTTAAGGGTCAGTTGCCACTCCCTGCACCAAGTGCCTATCCGCTGCAGATCTTCCTGTATTTCGCTACAATTTTCTAATGCAGCAACTTCTCTGTATACTACAGCATCATCCGCGAAAAGCCGCATGGAACTTCCGACACTATCTACTAAGTCATTTATATATATTGTGAAAAGCAATGGTCCCATAACACTCCCCTGTGGCACGCCAGAGGTTACTTTAACGTCTGTAGACGTCTCTCCATTGATAACAACATGCTGTGTTCTGTTTGCTAAAAACTCTTCAATCCAGCCACACAGCTGGTCTGATATTCCGTAGGCTCTTACTTTGTTTATCAGGCGACAGTGCGGAACTGTATCGAACGCCTTCCGGAAGTCAAGAAAAATAGCATCTACCTGGGAGCCTGTATCTAATATTTTCTGGGTCTCATGAACAAATAAGGCGAGTTGGGTCTCACACGATCGCTGTTTCCGGAATCCATGTTGATTCCTACATAGTAGATTCTGGGTTTCCAGAAATGACATGATACGCGAGCAAAAAACATGTTCTAAAATTCTACAAGAGATCGACGTAAGAGATATAGGTCTATAGTTTTGCGCATCTGCTCGACGACCCTTCTTGAAGACTGGGACTATCTGTGCTCTTTTCCAATCATTTGGAACCCTCCGTTCCTCTAGAGACTTGCGGTACACGGCTGTTAGAAGGGGGGCAAGTTCTTTCGCGTACTCTGTGTAGAATCGAATTGGTATCCCGTCAGGTCCAGTGGACTTTCCTCTATTGAGTGATTCCAGTTGCTTTTCTATTCCTTGGACACTTATTTCGATGTCAGCCATTTTTTCGTTTGTGCGAGGATTTAGAGAAGGAACTGCAGTGCGGTCTTCCTCTGTGAAACAGCTTTGGAAAAAGGTGTTTAGTATTTCAGCTTTACGCGTGTCATCCTCTGTTTCAATGCCATCATCATCCCGTAGTGTCTGGATATGCTGTTTCGAGCCACTTACTGATTTAACGTAAGACCAGAACTTCCTAGGATTTTCTGTCAAGTCGGTACATAGAATTTTACTTTCGAATTCAATGAACGCTTCACGCATAGCCCTCTTTACGCTAACTTTGACATCGTTTAGCTTCTGTTTGTCTGAGAGGTTTTGGCTGCGTTTAAACTTGGAGTGGAGCTCTCTTTGCTTTCGCAGTAGTTTCCTAACATTGTTGTTGTACCACGGTGGGTTTTTCCCGTCCCTCACAGTTTTACTCGGCACGTACCTGTCTAAAACGCATTTTACGATTGCCTTGAACTTTTTCCATAAACACTCAACATTGTCAGTGTCGGAACAGAAATTTTCGTTTTGATCTGTTAGGTAGTCTGAAATCTGCCTTCTATTACTCTTGCTAAACAGATAAACCTTCCTCCCTTTTTTTATATTCCTATTAACTTCCATATTCAGGAAAAAACCATGAAAACCATGAAAATCCGCCAATTTACCCCACGAATGAGGAGACGAGGTGTTCATGCTGACTTGAGAGACTTGATCCGACGGCCGAGGCCGTCACGTTAGTGAAAAATAAAGGCCTGAGATCGGCAGCCGAATGAGTCAAAAATATCCTCGGCACTCGACCGCCATTGTGATACTTCGCCGAAATCCGATGGTGTGTGGTGTGTGGCCAGCTATTCGCACATAACTGTAATCGACAGGCCGCAGCCTAAATTCCGTGTCGAGGAGAATCAAATGATGTAACAACTTGTGCGAAGGAATACATAGGGCAATGTAATGATGTAACAACCTTTTTTTTTCCTTTATTGACTTTCGATTCCCCCAGAAGGGGGCGGGCTGGCAGCAGCTTAGTACGCCGCTCTTCAGCCTACAGAATTTGTTTTAAATAGGTGAAGATAATAAATAATAAAACCAGGTGATAAAATCGGTGACTTAAATGGTAAAATGGCGGAAAATTGTGGAACTTAAAACATAGAACAAAGAGTTGATGATGCTAATAAAATACATATGAAGCAGACAGGTAAAAGAATAGACAGACAATTAAGAAATCATGGTGACAGTCTGGTTTCTGGTCGCAAGAGATATAAAATTTACACCCAGCGACAGCATGGTTTCTGTTCGCAACACTTTGGAAAGACGAACAACACTGAACATTCACTTGAACACTGCACTACAAAATTGGCACAAATATGATATACCACAGCCGAGGGCAGATGGGGGGAGCCTGGACAGAGGACGGGGAAAGGAAAGGGGGGGAAGGAGAGGACGAAGTGGCCGTGCGGTTCTAGGCGCTGCAGTCTGGAACCGCAAGGCCACCACGGTCGCAGGTTCGAGTCCTGCCTCGGGCATGGATGTGTGTGATGTCCTTAGGTTAGTTAGGTTTAACTAGTTCTAAGTTCTAGGGGACTAATGACCTCAGAAGTTGAGTCCCATAGTGCTCAGAGCCATTTTTGAAGGAAAAAATGAAGAGGGGGGAGAGGGGAAAGGAGCCGATGGAGGACGAGGACACATAAGAGTGTGGCGGGTGCTGGGCAGACGCGACAGGGAGTGGGGAAAGGCAGAGGAGTGGTATACAAAAGGACTCGGGGGGGGGGGGGAGAGTGGAGGCAGAGAGAGGTTAGATGGGCAGAAAACAAGATGAAAGGGGTGGGAGAGGGAGCCCATGGAAATGGCAGAGGAAAGGGGGGGGTGAGGTTCAGAATTGATGGGAGGGATAAGTCGAAGGACAGAGGCCCTCATCCAGGAGGGGGAGTTGACGGAAGCCACCTTGGGAAAGGAGATGAAGGGTGTAGAGATGGGGAGAGTAGGGGGACACAACAGTAAAGGCATGGCAGAGGGCGGGGATTGGAGAGGAGAGGAGCAACCCTGGGGTGAGGGGGATCGAGGCGGTGGGAGATGTAGAGTATGCGGACATGTTCGAGGAATAGGAGCAGATGAGGGAAAGGAATCAGGTCATAGAGGATCCACATGGGGGAGGGAGGCGTATACGGAAGGCGAGGCGGAGTGCATGGCGCTCAAGGATCTGGAGGGACTTATAGAATTTGGGGGGGGGGGGGCGGATATCCAGGCGGGACTGGCATAACAGAGGATGGGACGGATTAAGGATGTGTAGGTGTGGAGGATGGCCGAGGGGGCAACCCCCATGTCTGGCCAGAGAGGAGTTTGAGGAGTTGGAGGAGGTTGTGGGCCTTGGATTGGATGGGGCGGAGATGAAGGATCCAGGTGAGATGAAGGTCAATGGTGAGGCCAAGGTAGGTGAGGGTGGGGGATAGGCGGACAGGACGGGCGCAGATGGTAAGGGAGAAATCCAGGAGACGGAACGAGCGAGTGGCACGACCTACGATGATTGCCTGGGTCTTGGAAGGATTGGTTTTCGGGAGCCACTAGTTACAGCGTGCGGCGAAAGGTCAAGATAATTCTGGATAAGGCGTTGGGATGCGGTGTCATCGGCGATGTAACAACTCTTGCGAAGGAATACATAGGGCAATGTTAAACATGTGACGACGAGAATACGGCTTGTGCCTCGACCTCACGTGGTGCTGTGGGCAGTTCAAGGTGTCGGTGCTGGACGTGGAGAGCCCCAAGACGTACGACTTCCGCGTGACGTTCACGGAGCTGCAGTTGGTGGCGGAGCGCGCGCACGAGCTGCTGCTCAACGGCAGCCGCGACGCGCTGCTGACGGACGCGCAGCTCAGCTTCCGCACGGCGCCGCTGCCCACCGACGCGGCGCTGGTGCAGTACCGGCTGACGGCAGCGCCGCGCTACGGCGCGCTGCACCTGCAGGGCTCGCCGCCGCACCAGCACCTGCAGCTCGCCGACACCTTCACCCAGCTGGACCTGCGCGCCGGCCGCCTGCGCTACCGCCTGCACCGCAAGGCCTACTCGCACGTGCGCGACGAGATCAGGTAACGGCTCCCTGCCCATCTGTAATCGCTCTCTGATTCTGTTGTTATCGAGTGTATACATGAAGGTCGCAGCAATTTATTCAAGACGGCAAAATTGCAAAATTTCTCTTTTTGATAAAACTGATCATTTTTATTTATGTCAGGGACTGAGAACTCATGAAGTCAATATCGTCTTTGAATTGATTACTAGTTTCGGCTGAAAATCTAGTAATTTGCAGACATTAAAACATTCTTGATGAGTGTGGATGCCATTACGGCTTCACGTATCGTTAAAATCCTTTTCAAAATGACCACATACGAGGGTGGCTCAAATGAAAACCTTAAATTTGTAATAAAAAAATCGAAATTCCGCGCCGTTATCCTGTAAGTTGGTAAGCGTGCTACAAACAGCGTGCAGAATGGCCTCTAGTTGGCAGCATAGTGAAGATGCACACATACCGTCGCAGTATCATTATAAAGATGGCCGCCCCACTTGCGACTTGCACCAGGGAAGAACAGCGTTCTGTTGTTGGTTTTTTGCGTAGTGAAGGTGTAAAACCTATTGAAATTCATCAACAAATGAAGGTTCAGTACGGTGATGCATGTTTGTCACAGCAGCAAGTCTACGAATGGAGTAGGAAGTTCACAAATGGTGTGACTTCAGTGGAAGATGCTCCTCGTCCAGGTCAGGCACAACGAGTTGTGGCTCCACAGAACATTGCAGCAGTTGAAGCCACAGTGAACGAAAACCGCCGAGTGAGACTGAATGACACTGCAACATTTTTACAGATTAGTCTTGGGTCAGCACACCACATTGTGCATGATGTGCTCCAGTTTCATACAGTGTCTGCAAGATGGGTGCCACGGCAGCTGACTCCTGAAATGTGAGAACGACGTGTTGATGCTTGTGAAGAACTACTTCAGCGCTTTGAACGAGAAGGTGATGGCTTCCGTGCAAGAGTCGTTGCTGGTGACGAGACCTGGGTTCACTTCGACCAACCGGAAACGAAGAGAGCGTCTTTCCTCATCACCAAAACCAAAGAAGTTTCGAACCGATCCATCAGCAGGAAAGGTTATGCTGACTCTCTTTTGGGACGAAAAAGGCGTCATTTTGGAGCATTACATGCCTACAGGGACCACTGACGCCATTGCGTCATACACAGATCTCCTAAAAAATCATCTGCGGCCTGCAGTCAAATCAAAGAGACATGGATTGCTGTCAGCAGGTGTCCTTTTGCAACATGACAAAGCAAGGCCCCACACTGCCCGTACAACAGTTGCAACAATCACAGACCTTCATTTTGAGTGTCTTCCTCGTCCACCTTACTCGCCATACCTTGCCTCAAGTTATTTCCGTGTGTTTGGACCACTCAAAGACGCAATGGGAGGAAAGAAGTTCCGTTCTGATGAAGAGGTACGCCACGCGGTGCATGAGTGCTTGCGCGGACTACCAAATCAATTTTGTTCTAAAGGACTTTATGCACTTTGTAAGCACTGGAGGACTTGCATTGAGCGTGGGGTAGATAATGTTGAAAAGTGATACATCTTTGTACCACTTCTGCACAATAAATAATATTTAATAAAATATTTAAGGTTTTCATTTGACTTACCCTCGTACATGCAAGACATGATGAAAAACAGCTTTTCATCATTCATGGTCACAGTGATTGACCGATGGTCACTAAACAAAGGAGTTATGCCCTTATAAATTCAATATTTGCATCATTTCATTCTTAAGGTCTACGTTACAAAGTGATGTAATACTGGTTGTGTCAATTAGTAAGTTTTAATGGCACAACGGCTTTGTTTTATGACTACAGTTCAGTTACACTGGGCGCGAACGCTGAAAAGCTGTGTTTTGTTATGTCAGGTATAGATTTTGTCAGTTTATGAAAATTTTTAATGATCTGTGTAGCCGTAATTGTACCAACATTCGCAGGTTCGTATCCTGCCTCGGGCATGGAAGTGTGTGATGTCCTTAGGTTAGTTAGGTTCAAGTAGTTCTGAGTTCTAGGGGACTGACGACCTCAGAAGTTAAGTCCCGTAGTGCTCAGAGCTATTTGAACTATTTGTACCAACACTACTCAAGAATATTTAATGATGTGAGGGTGGCTACATTAACAGCTGAAACACGTAATCAATCCAAAAAAAAGATTTCATGTTCGATCTTAACTTCATGGGTTCTCAGTCTGTGATATAAATGTAAAAATATTGCAACAGGTCTCGTATCTGCTGAGTTGTACTGTCAATAAACTCGATAAAAATGGTTCGTCAAGCCTGAGAATGTTTTGTGCCCCACGAAATAGATTTGAAATGATGTTTATAAATCTCATGATATTTTAAGCATTTCATAGAATTACGTTAAAATTTTTGAAGCTACATTCACTTTTTTACGACTTTTTTTATAAGGCATCTTTCTTGTCTTTCAGTTCGGCACAAATCTCGCAAATAATTTTATACTAATTTCTCGATGACTTAACGGACCTGAAATTTTATACATAGATCAGAACTGGATGAAATTGCCATATTAATTTGCTTTCTCGTCGATCTGTTTAGTTGGGAGGGGTGGGGGGGGGGGTGAAATAGTTTGATAACACGACATCTTGGCTGCCCTGTAGGACTGGCGTGTTATGTTGGTAGTATCGAAATGCGTTACAGTTCAATGCGAAAAGAGTAGAGACACTGGAAGGGGGGTGGGGATATGGATATCACTTTCTTGTCTGTCTGTTCGGTACAAATTTTGAAATTTATTCTAAACTAATCTCCTGATGAGCTAGAAGTCTGAAAGTTTCAGCATAGCACAGAACAGGATGATATGGCAATATTAGTACGCTTTCTTGTCCAATGTGTGGTGGAAGATAGTTTGTGTACCACAACCATTTCTCCCCGTACCTGTTCCAATTATGAATGGTTCGTTCTTTTCGTGAGATATACGTAGGAGTAAGCAACATGCTGGTTGAATCAGGTGAAGACAAACTGAAATAAACCGGAAATATACGACAGGTCTCTCTTATAATCTCGTCAAAATGTTCGATACCGATTCAACGATTTCACACAAATAAGACTAAGAAATGGAAAACAATAATTTAAATAAAAATGCATTTTCATGTATGTCATGTTTCTAAATCACAATGAAAGATGTAAATAATTTCTCCTACCCCCATATAGTTTCCTAACCCCATACAGAAAGTTCTGAAAATAAAAGACGTGGGGCACATGCAACATACAATTTATGCCTGGATGGAAACACTTTCCTTCTGTTACACCACTACTGTTATCACTTACACGCATCCCACGCTTTTCGATTTGAATCTTACAAGAATTTTCATAGTTACTAAAAATTCACAATCACAGATATTCAGGGCTATCTGTACGAGGTTGATTGTGTATGGGTATTAGGATTGTGTATGGGTATTATTCTATACTTTTTAGTCAGATTTACTTACGTTCTGTATTAGACATGTACTTTCATTTAAATAATTATTATGATATTAATTTGAATATGGAAGTAGGAAACATTCGAACGTAATCGTCAAACTAATTAGTGAAACGAACACCCGTCTTTTCGTGAAGCCACCATGGTAGCTCACTGTGTTTAGTCTTAGGATTTCCCACTGTAATAAAAAAGCTAATGAACTACCAAACTACCAGCTTGAACAGCTGTCATGTGACTTCCAAGCAGGAGAAATTCCAAGAACAATAACGAAGAAAATGAAGCAGAATAAAAAGACAACTTTTCTGGATACTAATCAAAACGTCATCGATCTTGCATCGAATCTTACCACTACTTAAATTTTTTAATAAAAGTCATAAGCAATGACGGCCGAAGAATTACAGCATAAGAAGTCACCCTCATTCTGCCAACGACCTTGTCAAAGAGGACGGAGGAGCGATAAGAATTCAGGGCCCTTTCTTACCCTTGGAGGTGGGAAATTGCCCCTAAAATGAGGAACATCAGTAACGAATCACAGCATGAAGATGCAGAAGGCAAAGGAAACCACTGCAGTAAAGACACATACTACACTCCTGGAAATGGAAAAAAGAACACATTGACACCGGGGTGTCAGACCCACCATACTTGCTCCGGACACTGCGAGAGGGCTGTACAAGCAATGATCACACGCACGGCACAGCGGACACACCAGGAACCGCGGTGTTGGCCGTCAAATGGCGCTAGCTGCGCAGCATTTGTGCACCGCCGCCGTCAGTGTCAGCCAGTTTGCCGTGGCATACGGAGCTCCATCGCAGTCTTTAACACTGGTAGCATGCCGCGACAGCGTGGACGTGAACCGTATGTGCAGTTGACGGACTTTGAGCGAGGGCGTATAGTGGGCATGCGGGAGGCCGGGTGGACGTACCGCCGAATTGCTCAACACGTGGGGCGTGAGGTCTCCACAGTACATCGATGTTGTCGCCAGTGGTCGGCGGAAGGTGCACGTGCCCGTCGACCTGGGACCGGACCGCAGCGACGCACGGATGCACGCCAAGACCGTAGGATCCTACGCAGTGCCGTAGGGGACCGCACCGCCACTTCCCAGCAAATTAGGGACACTGTTGCTCCTGGGGTATCGGCGAGGACCATTCGCAACCGTCTCCATGAAGCTGGGCTACGGTCCCGCACACCGTTAGGCCGTCTTCCGCTCACGCCCCAACATCGTGCAGCCCGCCTCCAGTGGTGTCGCGACAGGCGTGAATGGAGGGACGAATGGAGACGTGTCGTCTTCAGCGATGAGAGTCGCTTCTGCCTTGGTGCCAATTATGGTCGTATGCGTGTTTGGCGCCGTGCAGGTGAGCGCCACAATCAGGACTGCATACGACCGAGGCACACAGGGCCAACACCCGGCATCATGGTGTGGGGAGCGATCTCCTACACTGGCCGTACACCACTGGTAATCGTCGAGGGGACACTGAATAGTGCTTGGTACATCCAAACCGTCATCGAATCCATCGTTCTACCATTCCTAGACCGGCAAGGGAACTTGCTGTTCCAACAGGACAATGCACGTCCGCATGTATCCCGTGCCACCCAACGTGCTCAAGAAGGTGTAAGTCAACTACCCTGGCCAGCAAGATCTCCGGATCTGTCCCCTATTGAGCATGTTTGGGACTGGATGAAGCGTCGTCTCACGCGGTCTGCACGTCCAGCACGAATGCTGGTCCAACTGAGGCGCCAGGTGGAAATGGCATGGCAAGCCGTTCCACAGGACTACATCCAGCATCTCTACGATCGTCTCCATGGGAGAATAGCAGCCTGCATTGCTGCGAAAGGTGGATATACACTGTACTAGTGCCGACGTTGTGCATGCTCTGTTGCCTGTGTCTATGTGCCTGTGGTTCTGTCAGTGTGATCATGTGATGTATCTGACCCCAGGAATGTGTCAATAAAGTTTCCCCTTCCAGGGACAATGAATTCACGGTGTTCTTATTTCAATTTCCAGGAGTGTATGTATTCACAAGACATGTGGTCTGTAATTGAAAAGGTGCCAAGATTATTTCTCCGTAGGCAAAATAATCTCGACTAACCCTCATTCGGGTGTCCGTGAGAGGACTGCCAAGTTGGAGGTCACCAAGTGAAAGATATTGAACACCCAACGAAAAGATAGCGTTCCACGATTCGGGGCGTGAAATGACCGAAGTTTCAATTGGTAGGGAAGCTAGAAAATCTGAAAAGGGAAATGCTAAGGCTGAGTTTAGACATAGTACGATCAGTGAAGTGACATAGAAGAAGGGTAAAGATTTCTGGTCAGGCGAGTATAGGGTAATATCAACAGCAGCAGAGGATGGTATTACAGGAGTACGACACGTTATGAATAGGAAGGTAGGGTCGAGAGTGAGTTAATGTGAACAGTTCAGTGATGGGGTAGTTCTCATCATAATCCACAGCAGGCCAATACCGACAACAATAATTTGGGTACACATGACGATGTCACAAGCAGAAGATGAAGAGATACAGAAAGTACATAAGGATACCGAATGGGTAATTCAGCACCATGGGAGATGAAAATCTATTAGTCATGGGGGACTGGAATGCGGTTGTAGGGGAACGAGTAGAAGAAAGGGTTACGGGAGAATATTATCTTGGTAGTAGGAACCTGGTAGTCAAGGAAGGCAGGACTCGTTTACGATTGTGGACGGGGCCGAAATCAGTTACTGTTGGTTACCTTTTGCTATTACACACATTTATTCTAAAACGGTAATGCCAGACTCAGCAATAAATAAAGACATCACACGTTATTAATGAAGGAATAAACAACTGTGTAAATAATAGTGCTTTCAGTACGTTACAATTTACCAAATGAGCATAAAATACAGACACAGCAAATAACGTTTTAAAAACAAGCCTATGTGATCCCATTTAGAATTTTAAGGTAAGTAACTACAGTCACGGCTGAAGGCCTCTAACGCCAAGAACGGCAATTATAAAGAAAATTAACAAATATACTGTAAAACAGCAATGCAGTAGCAAGGTTCATTTAAAAAGACAGGCAACTGATCACCAAACGGGTGAGACGAAATGATGGTAAACTTGGTAACACAACCATTTAAACCTGTTGTGACGCCAAGAATGGCAATTGTATAAAAAATTTTAAAAAAACATACAGTAAAACAGCAAATAGAACAGCATCTGATCACCAAACAGGTGAGACAAAATGATGGTACACTTGATAGCACAATCATTTAAATCTGCTGTAACACCAAGAATGGCAATTATGTAAGAAATTTAGAAACATACAATCAAACAGCAAATACAGTAATAAAACACAAGGGCCAGTTACAGACGGTGCACCAGCGATCGACCTCTGAGTAGGGGAAAAAAAAAAAAAAAAAAAAAAAAAAACCACTTCACAAGATGGTAACTCAGACTAGTGGCAGTCGGACGAGTGACTAATGATAATCTTGCTGAGGCTATCTGACATCCACTAAACCAAATGCTAAGATGTAAAAATACGCCAAAGCCGGAACCGGCAGTCTGGACTCCGCCCGCGGAATACTGTGCTTAGAGTGCACAGGCGGCCGCTGTGTCCGAGCGGTTCTAGGCGCTTCAGTCCGGAACGCGCTGCTACTGCGGTCGCAGGTTCGAATCCTGCCTCGGGCATGGATGTGTGTGCTGGCCTTAGGTTAGTTAGGTTTAAGTAGTTCTAAGTCTAGGAAACTAATGACCTTAGAAGTGAAGTCCCATAGTGCTTAGAGCCATTTGAACCATTTGATTTAGAGCCCCCGGAACGAGAAAGAAATCATTACCACTAGAGTAGAAGAATCGCCAACCAATCTACAATCAAGAAAGCTGTCAAAACTACACGCCTCACCGGGCAGCAGTGGCAAGGCGAGGAAACGTTCACTGCCGTTACATACACTAACCTCCAGGGCAGATCACTGGGGCATTAGCGCCCACGAGGCAGGAAAAATACCACTGGTTGAACTTAACGAATAGTAAAAAAAACTGAACGCAACAAACAGTAACTAGATGTCCAGGAAAGGTAATCAGATCCGCCTTCCCCAATCACTCCACTCACTGCTCTTCGTCTCAGCAACACTATGAGCAGCAACACGAACCCAAGTCACTGGAGAATCGTAAGATCTCACAATGGTGGAGGTTTCTCTACTTGAATCCAAAGGCACTCATTTTAATACTTGCAGGATCCGGTTTACAACGAGATCGTGCACCCTCGTGACCACAAGCCTTCGATCGGGCAGTCCATGCGTGCTGCCAGAGGTCCCGGAGTGTTCTGGCACTGCGCGGACCTGAGTCTCCAACCCAACTGACCACTGACACGACACGGAAGAACCACCACGTCGACCCAAAGATAGAGCCACAGTTACTACACTACTGCAGTACTGCTGCCACCAGCGGACAGGCAACACTTGCGAAACCAAGTGCCGCCAGTCAACACGAGAAGAAGACAAACAGCTGCAACCATGTCAACTAAACTATACGATCTGGCCTCCAACAGAGGAGAGAAACCTGCAAACACCATCAATACGAGCCGCAGTACGGCTCAGAGAGAGGAGAATGATAACTGCGTTCTGCAATAAATTTCAGTTGGTAAAGCAAATACTCTATTCAAGTATCACAAGAGGGGGCGGTATATTAGGAAAAGGCGGAGAGATGCGGTAAGATTTCAGTTACCTTATTTCATGGTTGGGCAGAGATTTCGAAATAAGATACAAAATTTTAAGACGTACTAAGGAGCTGATATAGACCCAGACTACAATTTAGTAATGATGAAGAGTAGGCTGAATCTTAAGTGATTATTCAGGAAAAATCAATAGGCAAAGAAGCGAGATGCGGATGTACCTAGGAATGAAGAGGTACGGTTGAAATTCTCTGAGGCTATTATTGATACTGTGTACACAGTAGCCATTTCAGTTGAGGAGGAATGGGTGTCTCTAAAAAAAGCAATCACAGAAGTTGGAAAGAAAACCATAGATACAAAGAAGGTAACCAAGAATTAATCATGGGTAAAAGAAGCTGACCGGTGAAAGAAAGAATTACACAAACGTTAAAAGACATTCAGGAATACAGAAATACAAGTCGCTTACAATTGAAGTAAATAGGAAGTGCAGGGAAGATAAGGAGAAGTGGCTGCATGAAAAATGTGAAGAACCTGAAAAAGAAATGATTGACAAAGAACTGACCCAACATAAATTAAAAGCAAGGGTGCTAAAATTAAGAGCGCAATGGGAATTCTGCTGTTAAATGTAGAGGAGAGGGCGCATGGGTGGGAAGAGTACATAGACGACTTCTATGAGAGGCAGGACTTGTTTGATGTCGTGATAGAAAAAGAAACAGGCGTCGATATAGAAGAGACTGAGGATCAACAATAGAACCAGAATTTAAAAGAGCTTTGGGCGATTTATGATCAGATACGACAGACGGGATGGATAACATTCAACCGTAATTTCTAAAATCATTGGGGGGGGGGGGCGGGGGATGTGGCAACAAAACGAATATTCATTTTGGTGTGGACAATGTATGATACTGACGATATACCATCAGACTTTCGGTAAAATATCATCCTCACTATTCCGAAGATAGCAAGAGCCGACAAGTTGCTACAATTGTCGCAAGATTTTACTTTAAAGCCGATGCGTCCAAGATGCTGACAAAAATAACATACTGAAGAATGGAAAAGAAAATTGGTGATGTGGTAGATGACAATCAATTTGCATTTAAAAAAGGTAAAGACACCAGGGAGGCAGAGTTGACGTTTCGGTTGATAAATGTAAGCATGACTGCAAGATGGTAAAAACTGTAAAGGATGCCAGAGATTGTAATAGATCCAGCACATAACTGTGGGCGTAGGTTGCATTGCAACTCTGAGATGAAAAAAAAAAAAAACAAAAAAAAACATTGAATCCTGTCTTAAGATAATGTAAATATTCGTGTCGTAGTATGAGTGAGTTTGTAGGCGCTGAAAACCTATTCAATTTGCATTTTGTCTGATGACCAAGCCATTTTTGCAGACGATTGAGATGACATTAACAGCATGGTAAGAAAGTTGCACTGAGAATACCAGAAATGGGACTTAATCAATAATTTACAGAAAACAGAATGATTGGTCACTGGAGGAATGAGTAAAGATCTTCCGTTGGATTTTGGGACAGCAAGGTCTGCGGACTCATACAAATATTTGGGAATCATTATTAACAAATATTGATCCAGTAAAAGCGAAATTAAGAACTGTATTTCTTGAAAGGAGACTAGTAACCAAGCAATTAAATGAAGTTTTATGGAGTGTACGTATTACATCAGAAACGGAGATCAGGAGAAGTAAAGCTATTATAGAAAATATGGCAACGTACGAAGCAGAAACATGGGAGATAACACAACGGATTAAGAGGAACTAGCGCTCAAGGGAGATGGGATTTTGAAGGTGTTTCGGTCGGTTGACACAACACGACTGAAAGAGAAGCTCTGGAAACAACAGTAATGCATGCAGTCAGAGCAAAACGACTGAGAAGCAGATCTATGTCACAGAAGTAATGTCGGGCGGAAAATTGGATGGTAAGCTAGGATGCAAGAAAGAACAATAATAGTATACTAAATCTCAATAAAATAAAATGACTGCAGGATTAAGAAACTACACCTATGGCCATTAAAATTGCTACAACACGAAGATGACGTGCTACAGACGCGAAATTTAACCGACAGGAAGAAGATGCTGTGATATGGAAGTGATTAGCTTTTCAGAGCATTCACACAAGGTTGGCGCCGGTGGCGACATTTACAATGTGCTGACATGAGGAAAGTTTCCAACCGATTTCTCATACACAAACAGCAGTTGACCGGCGTTGCCTGGTGAAACGTTGTTGTGATACCTCGTGTAAGGAGGAGAAATGAGTACCATCACGTTTCCGACTTGGATATAGGTCGCATTGTAGCCTATCGCGATTGCGGTATATCGTACCGCGACATTGCTGCTCGCGTTGATCGAGATCCAATGACTGTTAGCAGAATATGGAATCGGTGGGTTCAGGAGGGTAATACGGAACGCCGTACTGGATCCCAACGGCTTCGTATCACTAGCAGTCGAGATGACAGACATCTTATCCGCTTGGCTGTAACGTTTCGATTTCTGAGTCAACAGACGGGGACGTTTGCAAGACAAAAACCATCTGCACGAACAGATCGACGACGTTTGCAGCAGCATGGACTATCAGCTCGGCGACCATGGCTGCGGTTACCGTTGACGCTGCATCGCAGACAGGAGCGCCTGCGGTGGTGTACTCAACGACGAACCTGGGTGCACGAATGGCAAAACGTCATTTTTTCGGATGAATCCAGGTTCTGTTTACAGCATCATGATGGTCGCATCCTTGTTTGGCGACATCGCGGTGAACGCACATTAGAAACGTGTATTCGTCATCGCCATACTGGCGTATCACCCGGCGTGATGGTATGGGTTGCCATTGGTTACACGTCTCGGTCACCTCTTGTTCGCATTGACGGCACTTTGAACAGTGGACGTTATATTTCAGATGTGTTACGGCCCGTGGCTCTACCATTCATTCGATCGCTGCGAAACCCTACATTTCAGCAGGATAATGCACGACCGCATGTTGCAGGACCTGTACGGTCCTTTCTGGATACAGAAAATGTTCTACGGTTGCCCTGGCCAGCAAATTCTCCAGATCTCTCACCAATTGAAAACGTCTGGTCAAGGGTGGCCGAGCAACTGGCTAATCACAATACGCCAGTCACTACTCTTGATGAACTGTGGTATCGTGTCGAAGCTGCATGGGCAGCTGTACCTGTACACGCCATCGGAGCTCTGTTTGACTCAATTCCCAAAGTATCAAGGCCGTTATTGCCCCCAGAGGTAGTTGTTGTGCGTACTGATTTCTCAGGATCTATGCACCCAAATTGTGTGAAAAAATAATCACATGTCAGTTCTAATATAATATATTTGTCCAATGAATACCGGTTTATGATCTGTATTTCTTCTTGGTGTAACAATTTTAATGGCCAGTAGTGTATGTATATTATGGCGGCAGTCGAATCTAATAATAAGAGGACTCAGAAACATAACGTTGGTTGATTTAAAAACAGTAAGGAAATATGCTATATGCCAAGACTGCAGGCGGACCCCTTTTCTGCCTCTAAAGTGACGTAAACACGGAACTGCAAATGTGCCGCGTGACATACAGTATATCCTTTCTATATGTAAGTAATGTTTCTTGTGCAATTAACGAGTGTTTTATGTCACTACCCCTCTTAGCCTTCTAATTATTGATTACTCTTGCTGTGAACAAAGTTCAGTTTTTAAACTATTTGGTTCAATGGATTAAGAGATAAAAGAGTTGCGAGTATTGATCGCGAGGTGAGCTTCATCAATTAGCGTTTAGCCACTTCTCGTTTTGTTCCTATCTTGAAGCGTTTCGAAATATCAGTGACAGTACGGCTCACTTGGGCATTTTCAATATGTGCATCCCGCAGCAGCAATGGTACAGCTCGTACCTGTTACCTGTAGTCCTAAAAACGAGAATAGCTAGTTGTAAAAAACTGAATATCATTCATAATACTGTTCCATAATTCCGTAAGTGCGATGAAAGGGTCAACAGTTTCTGTCGAAAACACCCTGTAAGCATTGCCAAAATGGTTTTGTGTCATGTGCCACCATGTATTACTAACCAAATACACAAATGTACCCTCACTGAATTAACACTAATGAGAGCTTTGTAGAAACGTGAAATACGGTTGTGAGAGTTGCGAATTGAATGCATTATACACTAGTGGTGCGGCGGACGAAGCGGGCTGTGGGTAGTCGTTTCCACGTGCATCGCTTTGAAAAGGCCGAATGCTGTAATCTCTAAACGATGATTGAATGTTGTCCGCGCACAGAGCAGAGTAAGCGGCGGTGCGGCATTCTCTATTGTCAAAGCAGCCCGCTTGTTTGTCTCTCCCTGTGTGTGTGTGTGTGTGTGTGTGTGTGTGTGTGTGTGTGAGTCTGTGTGTGTGCCTGTTGAGCTCACGGTGCAGGTAAATCCACTCCAGCTCCCTGGAATTACTCTGGTTCTTTTTGTGCTTTGTTTTTTCTGCAGAAAACGGCAGTTTTCGTGATTGCCGTTGTTAACCTCAATTACCTAAGTTGTTACTCTGAGCTCTCTCTTCTTTAACCAAGTCATCATTTGCTCTACAACTGCTGCACCAGAGTACATTCCTGCGGAGCGAACTCTGTGCTTAGTGATGAGGACAGCTGTATCGTGCCGTGGATGAAAACAAACGGAGCTTTACGTGTATTCCAGACAAGTGAAAAGCGAAACAGATGGTACAGGCTGTTGATGCTTCCAACATGAAAAAAAAATTATTTGCATAGGAAATAAAATTGCTTGGATCGTTTTATCACTCAAGTAGATACTGGATGTTATTTTCTTCCAGGCTGACATCTTCAAAACATTGCACTGATGTCATATTAATTTCGTAAGAGATGAAGTCAGTATTACAGTTCCGGTACGATGCAAAAAAAAAAAAAAATAAAAATAAAAAAGAACCCAAGGAACACTGATAACAGTAGCATTTACATTTATATATACTCTTACACATGGTAGTCCCGTTGATATTCGTCAAATTTTTTGATACGAACTCACTCATGCCATACGAAACGGCGGTTCTCCGTTATTGCTGCATAAAGTATTTTTACAGTTGGTAGAATCTGGCCGAGGGTTCTAGGCGCTCCAGTCTGGAACCGCGCGACCGCTACGGTCGCAGGTTCGAATCCTGCCTCAGGCATGGATGTGTGTGATGGCCTTAGGTTAGTTAGGTTTAAGTAGTTCTAAGTTCTAGGGGACTGATGACCTCAGATGTTAAGTCTCATAGTGCTCAGAGCCATTTGAACCATTTTTTTGGTAGAATCACATTTACGATTGTCTGCTTCAGTCTTCTTCGAATGCATTAGCAGGACTTCGATTTAATATTCATTTCCACCTACAAGATACGGATTCACATATGTCAGTAAATGCCACATAGTGTCCTATGTTTCAAAACAAAAAAAGAAAAACAAGAAAAAATACACGATTTACTGCCAGTTATTTTTCCTTTAAGCTCTTCATTTCCCTACAGATAGTGTCATTCCACTTTAGAAATTCTTTGCAGGTTGCAGGTGGGACAACGAAAGGGTTTATTGGGTAGGTATGGATTTCCGGTGCTGACATTTGAGTTATAAAACAAAAACAAAAGTAATTGTTGGTTAGTGAAGTGAAGATGGGCGTTTTTGTGGCAGCATCTTATGTGGAGCACGTATTGGTCTCACCGCGGACTTCTAGTACTCAGCCATACACAATTGATATCACAAAGTGTACGGGCTTGAAGATGGCGTTGACCCAACGTCGAAACTAGTAGCCAAATAAATATGAAATCTTACGTACAGCTTGAGGAGTTTCATTTTTAATGAAAATGATACAAGCAGATGTCCCACTATTATCCAATTTAAATATGGATGTACGAAGATTATATTTTAGTCAGTGGAGCATACATACTGCCTTGAGACCGTGTAATATAGCTGGACTTGGGGAAAAGTTTGTGACTTGTTGAAGAGTGGACTGGTCCGTGATTTACGCTCGAGTGGTGCAAATCATAGCATTTTGCTCGAAAAAAAGGAAGAAAACATTTTACTATTCCGTGTAGCGGTCTGGGACATTTGACTTTTCATGTATAATGGAACTAATCTTCTTCCCGACGGGTCATGTCGCGTAGTTTTGAAAAGCAAGAGTTGCTTTTACTGCAGGTCTGGAAACAATGACTGAAACGTCATAAATGAGCAAAATTAAGTTTAAACCTCGGATCCAGTACATGTTGTGACGGGTCTTGTCACAAGAGATAATTTATATTGTTTTATCTCGTGTCACTTTCATTATTTGTTTGGCCGAACATTATTCGTTCGCGTAATATAGCAGCTGCGGGTGACACATTTCCGAATGTAGACCTACATCTGTTATCTCACACTTGATCCAAGTCGCACTTGTGTTATTTTCTTGTTAAAAAAGAGAGAAACAGTTTAATTTAAATGCTACCTTGTTATCTTTGAACAGAAAATAATTTTTCGACCCCATCGTTTTCGAAAACATTGGTACTGTCCACTGATACCGCTAGCTATGCCAACTCGTATACCTTGAGCACTCTAATAAGTAGTGGTCGGACGTGTTGCTTATCCACTCGGGAAAAAAAACGTAGAAAAGCAGGAGTCAAATAGGTAACCAATTGTCGGAAAACAACTATATAATGCCATAAGACATTGTCGGATGCGATGTTTTTCCAGAGATTCAAGCTTTTTTTTTGCGTCCCATCCTGAACCTAATCTTTACGAGCTATTATTATCGTTAGGTGCGCACTTTATGACAATGTTTGTCGTTTATCGTAGTTCTGAAAATCGGCGAATGAAGGACATATGTCCTGTTCTCCTCGACTTTCTCTCTGGTCGTTATTTCAATTATTTTTTCTTTCGTTTTGCATAGCGTAGTATTCCGTACTCAGTGCAAGTATTGTTGTGTTGTGAATTGATTTATTGATGCTGGAGTGGCTGTATCTGTTTTGATGACAGCAATGCGAACTACATCAAACTATTTAGCAGCTACTATAACTTACGGCCTGATAAAAGGAGTATTAACTTTCTCCTTGTCACTTCTGGCTAATGACTTGCCTCTATTTCCAAAGATATAAAACTGAGTGTATGTCCAGAGAATAATTACATATTAATTGCGTTAACTGGCACAGGCAAACAGTTTAGTACCTTTGCCGAAACAAAGAGAAAGTCGAGCGTTGCTGCAATTTGGTGGTTTTCGCCCGAACGACAAATGCTGTTGCGTGTCACAATTAACACTGTTGCTGTAATGTCGCCAACATTTTGTACAATACCTGCGTACAATTTGATACCTAGCTGCTTCCCGCAAAAGCTTTATTGTTTCTGCAAATTGGAATACCATTAAGGAAACGTGTACGAGTATAATGTTTAAAGGAAATTCAAAGCGAAGTGTGACGTGAAAATGTTTACAATTACGGAGCGACAGCAAGCGTTTATGTTGGGCGGAGCAGTTTGAACGACTGTTGGGCATACATTGTCGGTAATGAACGGGCTATACAGGAGTGTCGCATTTTGTGTTTTGCTGTCGTGCACCGGGCAGCTTGAATAAAAGACCACTATGCTTGGTCGAATCTAACGAGTCCAAAGGACAGCTTATGAGCAAGCTACAGAATTCGAACGAGAATGAATTGCTGGCCTTTCCGAGTGTCATTTTGTCGTAGGATGAATGGCTGTCGACAACAGTAAACCATTTATGGACGGTATAGGCCAAAGAGAACCGCACGCATTGTAAATTGGCAATGAAAATCGAAACAAAATACCTGAACTACGCGAAAGACAGCTAACCCGAGCACTGGTGACGGACCGCAAAATTTTATGTCGCGTTCGGGCACATCGTTGGCTATCGCTAAGAGTGTTCTGCCTTCTGTTCACACAGTTTTCTGAAATCTCTTGTGCATCTGTATGAAATGCGCACTGTTAGACATGGGTGTCCTCAGAAAATTACCAATAGGTGGCGGATGTGGGGGGAGACTGGTGTGGGGAACGTAGTACACTCGAAAATTACCATTTTATTCATTTCTGATGTGGTGAGATTGCATACGTGTTATGCCACAAGATAAGAGGCACAGAAAAGTTATTATGTACCTGAGAATAGATGCCTACGCACTAAATTCTGCGGGTAGGTTACTACTATAATTAAAAGGTAAGTACTCCAAGTAAACATTTTCGTATTATTAGAATGATTGTGAAAGTGAAAGTTGATTATTCGAAATCATATGGGGCATGTATCCAATAACGACAGAAAATAAAGCAGTGGAATATAAGAAAGACCTATTTCTTCGTAAAACAAATAATATTAGATACATAAAAAAAATTGAAATGTGAAACAGAAAAAGTCATAATAACTGCGAAAATTCTGTTGAATATCAACAAAAATAACCAGTCAAAATATAATAGGTATAATATAATAATTTCATTCCTTCTCCAGCTAAGCTTACAAAAATTCACCGTTTTCAGTCTGCACATTGCTTTGTATGCATGTTTTCTGATTCTCTTACACCAGCTAGCATAAATAAAATTAACAACATGCCTTGAACGTAGTGTTGCCAGCTGTACGGATTTTGTAGGAGTCATTCCTACTTTTCTATAACTACCCGTGTCCCTACGTGAGTATGACGAGACACACTGAAGTCCCTAGTTTTGCTTTACATTCACAGTTTTACTTTTTTATATGGTACTGCATAATTTTTAATTTCATATTCTCAAGTTTACTATCTTATTGTTGTTAGTCCAAGTCAATACGTTCCTAGAGGTCTAAATGATGAAGTAGTTTACTTCCCTATAAGATACATCAACAATTTGGTTCTTAAAAACAAAATTTTAAAAACACCTTTTCGAGAGCGTGTGGCTAGTGCAGCTTTTGAAGCTTGACGTAGTTTATAACATGCATCTGACGGATCAAAATGTTTCATACATGGACTTACAGTCTAAAAATATTATGGCGGGGATGTTTCATCTCTGTCTACTATTGTTAAAGATTCGATCGCAGGTAAATACTTGTGACAAGCAAGGGTACAAAGACGATTGCTGCTAGTTTCATTAGCAATAATTTAAGTTATGCTCTTAGATTCCTGTCTGGCCACATACACGGAAATCGCTACGTATTCAGAAAAAAGGTGAATTATTTGTGACAAGAAAGAATATAAATCTTGTTTCACCCACAGCAATTTCATCTTTCATTTCTTAAACATATAGAAGTCATGAAATCGAAGATACTCATTACTGAGAAAGCGCGCCCTTATATTTAAATAACAACTAATATTTCAGAAAATACTTAACTTTGACGATTAGAGATGTCTCAGAATGTGTTACAAACACGAACAGGATAAATATATTTTCGTACCAAGCGCTATGCGAACCTACGACCTTTGGAACTGCAGTCTGTTGCCTCACCCACTTTATTCCTTTTTTTTCTCATTTTGTTCGTTTTAGTTCGTTGCATATGCTCGGGGCGGACGTCAGAAGACACCAGTTTCAGGTCGCCGTTGGTCCATGAACTCAGTCTTTTTTTTATTACAGAAGGCAGCTAACCGTCTGACCGAATACGCTAAGCTACCGTGCCGGCTCCGCTTGGCTACTACAACTCGCATGCATTCAGTACTTAATTCCGCATAATTCCAGACGAGAGAGACGCAGGCTGACTCAGTTGCCGAATGATGCGGGTGTAAGCCGTAAATGCATGAAACTTTGGATGGTTTCCTCTATCAGGCTTCACAAAATTCCGTTCAATTGTTATTTGAAAGTTTTAAAGGTGTTTCGATAGTTATTAAGTAGACCATTTGCGGAAATAAGTACGCGAAGTCACTACTAATTTCAGCTAACTCTCATGTGATATATGTAAGTAGAGTCAACCTTTTGAAATTTAATGATTTTTAAACTCTTAATTACATAATAATAACAATTATTTTGTGAGAATATAGACCAAAACTGTTTTTTGATGTTATAATCATTCACAGTAACAACAATACAAAACCATATTTCTAACAATGGAAGACATTCCACCCAGATGAGTCCTGGTGATTTTTCAGTAACACAATCACTAAATCCGAAGCTGAAACCACTCAATATGTCTAAAATAACGAATTCTAGATGTAAATAAATCACATCGAATCGAACAAGTGAGCCATACCGAAACCTAAACACCACTCGTTACTGTTGGAAAACCGGCGGGACAACCGTTCGGTAACAAGTTCTCAGAAGCTTACAGAATAGCAGCTTCGGATAGACAACCGAAAATGGCGTCGCTACCGAGGCTAACCTACTGCACCCATCGGTATGAACCATGATACAATCTCAACATAATGGCGATTTACCTAGTGCATTGGCGTACAAAGTAGTTTTCGAAAACTGTGTATCAATTAATGGCCAAATTACGTTGATTAATGATTATGCTTCTTTGATTTCAACTGACAGTGTACACTCAACGTAAATAGGCTTATTATTTCGTCCATAATGGCTGGTTTTCGAGTCCTGCGACTGATTAATATTTACTAATAAATAAAAAAATACCAAAACCAATAAATCCACTTGAAGATACTGTGGGATCTTGGAAGCACGCAGTGGGCAAAGTCAAGTTGACTGAGACGGAGCAGTGTTACTTCCAAACAAGATTATGCTATTCAGTGTTAAACATTGATTTTTAGTCATGCTCTTGAAATCTGGAACGTCACATTACATTACAGGTGCCTTATTTTTATTTATACCGTACATTAAATCACTTTTCGATTGACTGCAGACAGTTTTGGAAGACGGTTTTGCTGGCTGACACGCAGTCTGCCGACTGCTCAGACATCCGCTCCTGTACGTGCGCAGCGAACGAAAGTGAATTACACAGTGGCGACTGGTGATCATTAGCTAACGTTCACTGAAAGTCAGAAAAAAAACAGAACACCTTGAATGACTAGAGATAGGACGTTCACATTTACAGAACATGTATATTAGTATGACCTGCAGAAATGATTAGCATTTCAGTCACCTCGGTTCAGCGTGCCCTGTTGCCTAGTGGGCATGAACCCTGATAACTTGTTCCATGCTTCATGGTATCGACGCATGTAAGGCCCAAATTGCGTCCTATGGTATAACCATCCAGGCTGCTTTCACCTGGTTTCAAAGTACACTCCTGGAAATTGAAATAAGAACACCGTGAATTCATTGTCCCAGGAAGGGGAAACTTTATTGACATCACATGATCACACTGACAGAACCACAGGCACATAGACACAGGCAACAGAGCATGCACAATGTCGGCACTAGTACAGTGTATATCCACCTTTCGCAGCAATGCAGGCTGCTATTCTCCCATGGAGACGATCGTAGAGATGCTGGATGTAGTCCTGTGGAACGGCTTGCCATGCCATTTCCACCTGGCGTCTCAGTTGGACCAGCGTTCGTGCTGGACGTGCAGACCGCGTGAGACGACGCTTCATCCAGTCCCAAACATGCTCGATGGGGGACAGATCCGGAGATCTTGCTGGCCAGGGTAGTTGACTAACACCTTCTAGAGCACGTTGGGTGGCACGGGATACATGCGGACGTGCATTGTCCTGTTGGAACAGCAAGTTCCCTTGCCGGTCTAGGAATGGTAGAACGATGGATTCGATGACGGTTTGGATGTACCGTGCACCATTCAGTGTCCCCTCGACGATCACCAGTGGTGTACGGCCAGTGTAGGAGATCGCTCCCCACACCATGATGCCGGGTGTTGGCCCTGTGTGCCTCGGTCGTATGCAGTCCTGATTGTGGCGCTCACCTGCACGGCGCCAAACACGCATACGACCATAATTGGCACCAAGGCAGAAGCGACTCTCATCGCTGAAGACGACACGTCTCCATTCGTCCCTCCATTCACGCCTGTCGCGACACCACTGGAGGCGGGCTGCACGATGTTGGGGCGTGAGCGGAAGACGGCCTAACGGTGTGCGGGACCGTAGCCCAGCTTCATGGAGACGGTTGCGAATGGTCCTCGCCGATACCCCAGGAGCAACAGTGTCCCTAATTTGCTGGGAAGTGGCGGTGCGGTCCCCTACGGCACTGCGTAGGATCCTACGGTCTTGGCGTGCATCCGTGCGTCGCTGCGGTCCGGTCCCAGGTCGACGGGCACGTGCACCTTCCGCCGACCACTGGCGACAACATCGATGTACTGTGGAGACCTCACGCCCCACGTGTTGAGCAATTCGGCGGTACGTCCACCCGGCCTCCCGCATGCCCACTACACGCCCTCGCTCAAAGTCCGTCAACTGCACATACGGTTCACGTCCACGCTGTCGCGGCATGCTACCAGTGTTAAAGACTGCGATAGAGCTCCGTATGCCACGGCAAACTGGCTGACACTGACGGCGGCGGTGCACAAATGCTGCGCAGCTAGCGCCATTCGACGGCCAACACCGCGGTTCCTGGTGTGTCCGCTGTGCCGTGCGTGTGATCATTGCTTGTACAGCCCTCTCGCAGTGTCCGGATCAAGTATGGTGGGTCTGACACACCGGTGTCAATGTGTTCTTTTTTCCATTTCCAGGAGTGTATATCTGTGGTGGTTGACATTGGCTCACGGCGCTGCACTCGTCTTTTCAACGTACCCCGCACATTTTCGATTGGCGACGAGTTTGGTGATCTGGAGGCCAGGGCAAACCGCTGACATTCTGCAACATCAAGAAGGCACATGTTCGTGCAGCAACTTGCGGTCTTGCTGATAAATGGCCGTCTGGGGTCTTAAGGAAAAAGGGTATGGCTACGGATTGCAGGAGTCATTCACGTGGATCACACTGGTCACAGTGCTCTGGATACGCACCAATTGTGATTCGTGGTTGTAAACCGATGGCACCCTTGACCATAAGCGCTTGAACTGCCGCTGCATGTCTTGTTCGAAGACAGCCACTGTGATACCGCTTCCCCTGCCTTCGCCGAACTAAAATGCCGCCATCATTTTCAGACAAACGGAACCTGAATTAGTCCGAAAACACTATCTGATGCCAATCGTGTTCCCAGCATCATCTTTCCAAACACCATTGCCTCCAGCATGCTTCTGCACATTCGTCGAAGGTGGGCGGAGAAGTAAACGACGCACACATAACCCATTCCGTAATGAACGGCGACAGATTGTCACCCCTGATAGCGTACGATGTGTTACATTGTTCCACTGTTGTGCCAGAGACGAGCAGGATGCAGATCTGTCCTGCAATGCCATTCGAATGAAGTGTCGATCTACTCGGTGGGTGGTCTGGATGGTGCAACCTGACCCGTCTCGTTGTGTTCTACGGCCTTCCGTGAACCATTCTGCACATACCCGTTGCTCTGCCAAAACACTTCGTCACATTCCAGCAGCAATTTTCCGGATGGACGCCTCACTTTCTTTCATGCCATTAGCGCCCTCAAACTCACTGATTTGACGATACGGTTAGAGCACACGTCTGCGAGCCACCCTGCACATCTGCTCAAGTCACACTGATCCTTTACCTTCGACTTAAAGCAACAACGAGAGCTACAAGCACATTTTACCGGTAGGTGGTGTTGAGACGCGATCTCGATGCTGACCTTGAGCCCGCGAGCCGAAGTGGTTCAAAGGCTAAAAATGCCCTTTTTTGCTTTCCATGTTTATTATTTGGGAACAATGATTCTTGGGGTACAGGTGTAGTGAAATATCTAAAACATATTGATGCACCAACAAAAAATTGCGGAAATCATAAACATATTAATATCATACTAGATCTCTAAAGACAAAGTGGGTATTTATGGGGCTGTTACTGTATACGGACACCTCCCATGAAATGTGAAACACTAGATGTCATGAGAGACGGGCCCGCTGGTATAAGAGGGAATGTTCTGTTTTCAGTAGAAAGGCAGTAGCAGTGCAATGGGTCGAGCAGCAGAGCTCAATGACTTCGAACGGGTACTAGTCATTGGATATCACCTAAGTAACAGATTGTAAAACGCCTGGGGATACAAATGGGTGGGGTGGTACCTTTTAAACTTGTTGTCGTTTCGTGTCCGTTTCGTGACCGTGTGCCCTGTCCACACCACGAACCTGATAATCTCGCGGCGGTCGTACTATTCTGCTCCACACTGCTGCTGGCTTGCCTGAAATTATCTATCTAAATATGCAAGCAACTCAGGGGAGCCACTCAACGTCAGAGCACAACACTGTTCTACGTCTGGTATGAGCAACTATATTCTGAGGCGATAAGAAATCACAGGTTGCACTGTTTACATTCTAATTCATAAGTGTTCATCCCAATTAATGGATGATCACCAGTCCACAATATCACTCAGACGAGCGTACGCGTAACTGACACGACGCGGGTGATCGTTGATAATGCGGAGGCCGAATGATCGCACGAAAGTTCTTACGTTCGTCACGCATACACAGATATCTGGTACCAGTCCTCCTTGACACTAGTAATGATATTTTAACACTGTTCACAAAGTTAAATTTACAGTTCACAGTTCTCAGTTGTACGAGCGTGCGCGTAAAAGTCGCGCCGCGGTTGGCTGTTGATAATGCGGAAACGCGATGATCGAACGCACGTCCTCACGCTCGCCACAAGACACTGGCACTTAAATGCTCTCTTTTATGGTAAATAGTATTACTGGTTCACATTAGTTCATTCTGAGAGACCGAACACGGCGCGGATGATTGATACTGTACGGTACGACACGCAACGAGAGGATACACAAATACGTTATCGGTGACACTGCTCATTTTTTTATTACTTCTTGACGCACTTTCCTCTGAATCACTTCCATATTCCATCACTTTACTGTAACAGCACTTGTAGCAACACTTCAACCTGAATACTAACAAAGCTTCTTACATGCGGAGCTACCCACAACAAAACACACCAGTTCCGTGTCCCGCACTCGACTCTTCCGACGCGGCTGCCCGCAGAGATACTCCACAACTCAGCCAGCGATATGACAATACGCTTACGAGATCCGTGAGGGGCGTTTCAACCCATCCAAAGCTGCCCAGGTCGACTGTCTGTGATGTGATTGTGAAGGAACAACAATAGCTACACCAAGATCAAGCAGACGTCATCTACTAATGGACAGGGACCATCGAGTACCGCATGGAGAGGTTATAAAAAGTTGCATGAAATCAGCGGACCGAATAATTAGTGTGTTCCAGAGATCTACCTCCAGTCAGTTAGCACAAGGACGGTGCGTAGAGTGTTAATGGGGAATAGGGATCAGCGAGCCTCCCATAAGCTACACATTTTTGTAGTCAGTGCTAAGCGACGCTGCAGTTGGGATAAAGTACGATATTAGTGGGTAGTTAATGACTGGAAACGAGGTTTTTAGAGTGAAGAGTCTCACTATACCTCATGGCAATCGGCTGGAAGGCTATTCGTTTGGTGAATTCCTGCCGTGAAATACGGAGGAGGTGTTGTTACGTTATGGGTGTGTTTTTCGTGATTAGGATGTGATACTCTCCTCGCGCTTACAATAATGCAACATGTGGATACAAGGAATGATGAAGCATTGTGTACTGCGTACAGTAGAGGAGCAATTTGGAAAAGTGGTTTTATTAACTTGACGGTGCTCACTGTCGCGAAGCAGCACCCGTGAGTCTATCGACAGAGTGCCCCGAGTTGCAACTGCACGGAACGGAACGCCTTTGGAACGAGTTAGAACGTCGACTTCGCACGAAACCCCAGAATCCAACATATCTACCTTCTCAGCTTTCAGCTCTTGAGAACGTACGGGTTGCCATTCCTCCAAAGGCATGTAGACATCTCATTGATACCCGACATAAAAGCGAAGTGTCAACCATACCCCATATTAACGTCCACTAATAGGTGTCCAAACGCTTTTCATCATATTGTATACATAGTGATATGCAGGATGGACGATATATATAGCGAAATGCAGGAAGAATTATAGGATCGGTCCTTGATGTGGGCCGGCCGGTGTGGCCGAGCGGTTCTAGGCGCTATAGTCTGGAACCGCGCGACCGCTACGGTCGCAGGTTCGAATCCTGCCTCTGGCATGGATGTGTGTGATGTCCTTAGGTTAGTTAGGTTTAATTAGTTCTAAGTTCTAGTCGGCTGATGACCTCAGAAGTTAAGTCGCATAGTGCTCAAAGCCATTTGAACCATTTTTGAACCTTGATGTGGGGTGAGATACTTGAGCTTGAACGTGCATAATGCACTGCACATAAATAAGTCTAACGACCCAATTGTGTGCATATACACTAATGGCGGCATGTCACACCAAACTCTAAGGATACCTGTATGGAGTTGTCTGAAGTGGAGCGACCATATAAAACCTGTTGTAGGAAGAGCAGACGCCATGCTGAAAATCATTGGCTGAATACTAAGCAAACACAATGCACCCACAAAAGAAGAGACACAAAAAAAGACTCGCTCATCCGATTATTGAGTATTTGTCATCGATCTGAGTTGAGCAGAGAGACATATAAAATACAAAGAAGAGCAGCGCGGTTCGTAAATGGGTCCTTTCGTAAACTCCAGAGCGTTACAGAGATGTACAAACATCAAAGGCAGACACTACAGGACACAGGTCGTGCAATACAAACAGGTGTAAAGTTAAAATTTCTGGGGCTTCCTTTCCAAGAAGAACTAGGCAACTTATTTATTCCTCTCGCACGGACCTCGCGGAATGGTCAAAATGAGAAAACTTTTTCTCACAGATGTATTCAGAGAACAACCATAGTGAGGAAATTAGAGAAATAAGAGGCCAAACTGAGGTTAACCGACAGTTGTTCTCCGCACGCACCACTCGTGAATTAAAAATTGGAGCAAATTTTAGTGGTAGCAGGACTACCTTCCACTACATACCGTACGGTGGCTTGCGGAACACAGATAATGACGTTCATTCGCATTTAAAGTGCTTCGGTAGTCCCACGGTAGTCTTTTGACTCACTCCCAAAAAAATTCTGTTAATGTAACGGAAGCGTTGATTCCAACCGAATACAGAAGAAGAAGACGACGTAACAGACTTAGGCAGTCGCGTGGTTCCAGCCTTCTATGTGACGTAGGGTAAACATATACCTCCCTTTCTTCAAGAGTGTTGAAACACCTCTGCGCAGTGACACTTCCGCGAAGTCTGGAGCTCCTGCTGAAGTATACTAAGCGGTAACTGTGATGACACACTGATCAACAGTGTAGCCGGAGATCTAAGGTAGGTTGGTATGTGACTGTTTGAATTTAATTGGCATAGCTTTGGGCGCCGCAGAAATGTCAACAGACACCATCTTCCCGCAGGTATCACTCTGCACTACTCTCACAAACTCTTTCGCAGTGTGTTCCAGAACTATTCGTCGTCCACCTTCCCAACACTACAACCTAGACAAAATACAGAGTGGTTACAGTTAAATTTCAATAGGTTTCCCGCGGGAAACGAGTGACCGTAAGACAATGAAACATTGTGGAAACGTTTGTAAGGGCATGCGAAAGAGAAACACTGAGTAAACCGTTGAAGAAAACACTTTGTAATTTCCACGGGGGATGGTAATGTTTGTTAATTGCGTCCCATGTTTACGTTCCAGATTGCGTACGTTGGTAAGTGTGACGGTCATCTGCATCCATGATAGCCTGGGAACGCACTAGAGTTTGTTCTATTGCTTCCCGAACGAACGGTACACTGCGGATGTTCAACTCGTCCGCTGCTTGAAGATTGCACATTCCGTCGAGCATTCTCAGTCATGACAACAGTGGTATCTTCAACAATATGTGGTGCAGTTTTCCATCGACCTAACCCAAGAGCAATTCGTAAATCTGCAGTTAATTCGAACTCCCAAATTATGTTCTTCAAACCGGTTGCAGAAAGAAGACGTCTCCGTATTTCTTTAATGCGTCGATACTCGCGAAGAGTAACATCACTGTTATTGTCCTTGCGATAAAACAGCTTTAGGAGTAAATGCCTGCTCACCTTGTCCACACCCATGTCGCCTGTCTACCACTCTAATGCAGGTGTTTCAACCCTAACGGCAAATACTGCAGCACACAGTCTGAACATCAGTCCTCTGAAGATGGGTACCCAGACGGTAAATGTTTTTCCGTCTGCACTGGCTCAGCTAGCGGAAGTGTAATTATAACCACCCTCTACACTGGCTGAAAGCGTCATTGAAGGATGTGTTCAATATTTATCAAAGTTCACTGAGATGTTCACCATATAAGGGGTGTTAAATCATTTAACATTCATTCCAATCAGAACTGATAACTATCATCGACATCAGTGTAAGGTACTGACCTCGAGAGTCACTGACTTGCATGACCCTTCACAAAACGTTACACAAGCGAAACTGAACACTGAACTCTACAGAATGCCACTCAATATCCCAGCTGATTTCCGCTCTACATCAGGCAAATCTATGTTACATGTGGTATGGCATCAGCGGAAAACGACGTGAAGCACCTCTATATCTTCAAGCGAATTGTAGTAATCTGTTCTCTATTGTTCGTGGGACTGTAACATCTACCGAGATGCCAACTGTTGCCATCCGTCAGAGACAGTTGACCTGCCCTACGATCTCTTGGTGTAGTGTTTCTGGAAGGAGCCGCTCCTGTTTTTGTCTAACTGTAGTCCAGCTTGTTATCGCTCGTTCTGCAGTCAATAGTTTAGCCGGAGATCTAAGGTAGGTTGGTATGTGACGGTTTGATTTTAATTGGCATAGCTTTGGGCTCAGCAGAATGGCAACAAAACCATCTTCGCGCAGGTATCTCTCTGCACTACTCTCACAAACTCCTTCGCAGTGCCACCGTATCCCTCAAGCGAAAGATCCTACCTCTCGCGAAGTGCGAAAGAAGGAAGTAAGCTGCTCGTGTACGTCATTTGGACGTGCTCTGTGGCGATCTCCACCTGAAAAGTTCCAGCAACGATCAGCATACCCAACAGCCATCACCTACACTCACCATTCTTCATTTGTGCGAATGGTTCTTCTGTCTGAAAATAAGTTCGCATAAATATGAAATTTTAATCAGCATGTCTCACAGGTATGAAAACACTGAACTATCAGTTCTGCATTGTTCGGTCAACTTGTTCGAAAATTACACTGCTAGTGTTCTGAAGAAGACATCTTTCAGATGTAAGTTTCTGATTTAGTGCCTGCAAAAATTAAATGTGAGAAATGCAGAATGTTCCTACACGGGACATATGACACAAGTAACACAAATAGTGACATAATTAACAGACCAGAAATATTTCGAAGTAAGGCTGAATAGCTTATCCGTCAAGTTCTCCTACAGTAAAACATATGAATTTTTAACATTCGATACACCACTGTATATCTTTTATCTTTAAAAATAGTGCCTTCTTACTGCCAACAATAGAAACTCGACACAATAAAGGAAATGTCATAGAAATGCGGATCCTTATATCTATTATTTAAGTGTCACCTAATCATAGGATTGTTGTAAGAATTTTAGGATCTCCTTATGTAAGTAGGATCGAGAATGCAGAACTTTTATTTAATCTAATGAAGAGGACAATTTACAGCGAATAATGCAGAGCAATGTTCCGAAAATTGTAGGAAACTAAAATAAAATGACTGTGAACTCAGTAGGACCACGTTTATTTAATCAAAAATGAGTAAGACTTTCACATTAGAGCAGCTGGCAAAAATGAGAATATATACATGTATGGGATTTCAAGATGCTTTAAATGAGAGCTTCTTAAAAGAAGGCTTGTACTGCCTGAGTGAAACTTACATTCTCTAAGTACAGCAACAGGGCGCCAGAACCAGACGACAGCCGAGAAGGGAAGCCTCTCGAATCCAAGTTCCCTCATGAACTGCACGAAAATCCCGAGCTTCACTCGGAGGGGAGACTGCATGCTGCTGCCAGTTTGACGAACGAGTATGTTCATTTTTCGACTTAAAAACAGGGGAAAGGGGCATAAACTTTCCAATGAAACTTAGCAAAAAGCATTATTACGATTCACGTGGTTTGCACTGGTTTTGAACAGTCTCTCTCCATTATTCAACACCATCTGCGCCGCTCATTGTGGTGGAGACGTGACTTTGGATTGGACAGTCCGTAATTTTAGAAGTACGAGCTTTCTGATGCCAAGGAGGCACCAGAAGGCGGCTCCTTTCCGACGTGAGAGTTCAAAGGCCAATTTCACCCCTCCAACACTTGGTGGTAGTGTGCCTGTGACAAGCGAATCAGTGCGAGGAACTGTCCACAATAACCATTTTGGGAAACAGTACCATTTTCACGAAAATTGGCTGTAATCCAAGAGTTCTTTCCTGCTTTTGAGACACCATGAGAACGCATTCTGCCAAGCCACAGACCCACTCGCTTCTGGGGAGAGCTCGAATAATTTCGTCTCCCAGTAAAATGTACCAAGCTCACGTAATTAACTATCGCGCAATTGTAACAGAGATGAAACGAAATCGCAAATCGACAAGTGACTCTCATGTTACATGCTCATTGCATAACGTTTGGCATTTCCGTCAGTTCAGATACGTGAAGCTCGTGAAACTGCCAGATTGGCAGCTGCACCCAGGCCTACTCCCACACACCTCGCTGAAACGTCAAAATTAATTTAATGCAAGCGTGGGAAGGTCAGTGTTTGACGTTTCGCTGACAAAGTAGTCACTGGAAACAGAATGGAACTGAACAACGGTAATACTATAAATATGCCACATCCTTTACTAGAGAAAAGACACAGGGATCACGAATCACTACGGCTGGGCCAGGATTTCATCCTCTCTTCTTACAAGGGAAACTTCCTGTCGCACCCCACCCCCACCCCCGCCCCCGCCCCTTCTCCCGTCAGTTTTAGTGGTAAAATGTCCCAGTGGAGCCGGCCGGAGTGGCCGAGAGGTTCTAGGCGCTACAGTCTGGAACCGCGCGACCGCTACGGTGCAGATTCGAAACCTGCCTCGGGCATGGATGTGTGTGATGTCCTTAGGTTACTTAGGTTTACGTAGTTCTAGGTTCTAGGGGACTGATGACCTCAGAAGTTAAGTCCCATAGTGCTGAGAGCCATTTGAACCTTTTTTTTTGTCCCAGTGGATAGCCCGTCAACAAAAAACACAGATCAAGCATGAAAACAGGAAGATGGCCTACTGAAATATGAAAAAATATTAAAAAACGACCAAAACAGAAACAGTGAGCGATCCAAGCTGAAAACGTGCAGCATCGAGCGAAGAGCATGAGCCACTGCATCGTGGTTATGTGGCCACGGTGTTGGACGGCAAAGCGGGACAACAATGTTCAAATCTTCCTTGTACCCCATTTTTTCTACACCAAATTATGTACTTTCCATCCAGTCATTGACGTATCTGTTCTCCTTCTCTAGTCTTGGCAATTTCCATACCATACGTTGGTTACAGAATATGTGAAATTGTGTGAGAATATATTACCGTCGCAAGTAAATGTAATTAATAGTGACGCAGTCGAAATGCCGCATATAGACCTCTCACAGAAATGAAAACATCAAATAAACAGGTGTGATCTGTGTTACGAAAAAGGAATTCAAGAGTCAGAACTTCCAGAACGGAACGCAAGAGTCCTAACACGTGGTACTTGTGTCAAACGAATTGGAGCAACGCACGACTGAATTCCCCTTCCTTAAACATCAATATTCCAAACGGACATTACACCACGGGCTTCTAGAACGGGACGCAAGATTCTCAACACGTGGTACTTGTGTAAAACGAATTGGAGCTACGTACGTCTGGATTCCCCTTAGTTAAACCTCGCAGTTCCAAACGGACATTGCACCACGATACAGACACAAATTTGAATACAGCGAACGAACACATCAGTAAAAGGACGGGCATGAAACTTCCTGGCAGATTAAAACTGTGTGCCGGACCGAGACTCGAACCTTTGCCTTTCGCGTGCAAGTGCTCTACCTGCTCTGAGGACGGGGCGTGATTCGTGTTTGGGTAGTTCAGATGGTTAGCCGGCACTACCTCAGGGTGTTCCGTCAGAGGGGTAGCTGCCCTCTGTATCAAAAGAACTGAGTGAACGGTTCAACTGTAAACTGGGACGTCCGCGACGAACAACAACGAATAAAATCAGGTAAAAAAAAAAAAAAAACAACTTAGAGCACTTTCCCGCAAGGCAAAGGTCCCGAGTTTGAGTCTCGGTCCCGCGCAGAGCTTTAATCTGCCAGGAAATTTCATATCGGCGCACACACCGTTGTAGAGTGAAAATCTCATTCATAACGGGCGGCTGATTCATAATTTTCTGAAAAAATAAAACCTTCCGCAGCGCAGTTCAACACCATGGCCACAAAACCACGATACCGTGGCTATTGAAGTGTGCTTGATGGTGCACATCTTTAGCTTGGACCGTTCACCGATTATATTTAGATTCTTTTCCACACTGCAGTACACCTTCTTCCTGTTTTCACGCTTGATCTTTCAGTTTTTGACGGGCTGTTCACTGGACCATCTTATCAGTAAATCTGGGGGGCGACGGGGGGGGGGGGGGGTCAGTTGTAAAGGAATGCTTGTGATTCTGCAATACATCCGCTCAAGCGTCTCAGAGCTGTGCTGTCTCTGTGTGTCCAGGTTCCGCGTGACTGCGCCGGGCTGCGAGCCGCTGATGGGCTCCCTCTCACTGGTGCACGTGCCGTCCGTCAAGACGCGAGCGGAGGTTCGCGCCACGCTGGAGCGCCTCCAGGTCAGTGCTCTGCGTACGACGCGCGCTCACTCTGTTGTTGTTGCCGTCTTCAGTCCAAAGACTGGTGTATCTCTTCACACTACTCTACCCTGCGCAACGCTCTCCATCTTTGAATAACTAATGCAGCCTACATCCATTTGTACCTACTCATCGTGTTCAGCCTTGGTTTCCTCTCATACTTCCCTCAATTACCGAACTGGCGATTTCTTCGTGCCCAAGTATATTTCCTACAAAACAATTCCTTCTTTTAGTCAAGCTGTGCCACAGAACTCTTTTCTCGCCGATTACATTCAGTACGTCATGATTACTTACTCGGTCTCCAATCTTCTGTTGCCCCACAATTTAAAAGCTTCTACTCCTTTCTTGTCTAAACTACTTACCGTTCACATTTCATTTCCATACAGTGCTACACTCCAGCCAGGCACCTTGAGAAAAGACTTCCTAAAACCTCAGTTTATCTTCGGTAAGATTAGAAGCTGAAGAATGAATTAAAATTTGTACCACAGCTGGCGCTTGAATAACAGGTCTCCTACCTGCTAGGCAAAAGTGCTAACCACTATAACACCATAGCACTGGTGCCACCACAGCTGCACAGACTACTACACTCTAGCGCCCTCCCTAACACAAACTTCAGGAGGGCATTGTACTAGGATTGTCTGTGCAGCTGTGGTAGCCACGATGCTACGGAGGTGTAGTGGTTAGCACATCCGCCTAGTAAGAAGGCGACCTGGGTGCAAGTCCCACCTGTAGCACAAATTGTAATTCATTATTCAGCTTCTATCCTTATCGAAGGTAAATTTAAGGTCATATGTCTCCACGAGAATGTAATTCCGTCCTGGGACGTCTGCAGTTCCTGATCTATATAAATGACCTGGGTGACAATCTGAGCAGTTCTCTTAGGTTGTTCGCAGATGATGCTGTAATTTACCGTCTAGTAAGGTCATCCGAAGACCAGTATCAGTTGCAAAACCATTTAGAAAAGATTTCTGTATGGTGTGGCAGGTGACAGTTGACGCTAAATAACGAAAAGTGTGAGGTGATCCACATGAGTTCCAAAAGAAATACGCTGGAATTCGATTACTCGATAAATAGTACAATTCTCAAGGCTGTCAATACAACTAAGTACCTCGGTGTTAAAATTACAAACAACTTCAGTTGGAAAGACCACATAGATAATATTGTGGGGAAGGCGAGCCAAAGGTTGCGTTTCATTGGCAGGACACTTAGAAGATGCAACAAGTCCACTAAAGAGACAGCTTACACTACACTCGTTCGTCCTCTGTTAGAAAATTGCTGCGCGGTGTGGGAGCCTTACCAGGTGGGATTGACGGAGGACATCGAAAGGGTTCAAAAAAGGGCAGCTCGTTTTGTATTATCACGTAATGGGGGAGAGAGTGTGGCAGATATGATATGCGAGTTGGGATGGAAGTCATTAAAGCAAAGACGTTTTTCGTCGCGGCGAGATCTACTTACGAAATTTCAGTCACCAACTTTTTCTTCCGAATGCGAAAATATTTTGTTGAGCCCAACCTACACAGGTAGGAATGTTCATCAAAATAAAATATGAGAAATCAGAGCTCGAACAGAAAGGTTTAGGTGTTCGTTTTTCCCCCGCGCTGTTGGGGAGTGGAATGGTGGAGGGATAGTATGATTGTGGTTCGATGAACCCTCTGCCAAGCACTTAAATGTGAACTGCAGAGTAATCATGTAGATGTAGATGTACTAGTCATTTCCTTTCCTGTTCCATTCGTAAATGCAGATAGGAGAAAACGACTGTCTGTATTCCTCCGTACGAACCGTGATTAATCTGATCTTCGTTGCCCTTGAGTGAAATGTAGGTTGGCGGTAGAACAATCCGTCTGCAGTCAGCTTCAGATGTGTGTTCTCTAAATTTACGCAGTAACGTTCCTCGAAAAGAACGCCACCTTCGCTCCACGGATTTCCGTCTGACTTTCCAAAGTATCTCCGTAATACTTGTGTGTTTTAAGTACTTACCGGTAACAAATCTAGCAGCTCTGCAGATGGACTCTCACTAAATTTTGAGAAAACGAAGTTTATACAATTCTGTATAGTAAACGGCATAACACCATTGATAAATATAAACTATGAACGGAAGTCTGTTGCTAATGTAGAATACTCAAAATTTCTGGGTGTGTGCATTGATGAGAACTTGAATTGGAAGAAACACATCGATGATCTGCTGAAACGGTTAGGTTCAGCTACTTATGCTATTAGGGTTATTGCAAATTTTGGTGTTAAACATATCTGTAAATTAGCCTACTTTGCCTATTTTCATTCACTGCTTTCATATGACGTTATATTTTGGGGCAAGTCGTCATTAAGAGAGAAAGTATTCATTGCACAAAAGCGTGTAATCAGAATAAAAGCTGGAGCCAACCCAAAATCACCTTGCAGACATTTATGTAAGGAACTCGGGATATTCACAGTACCTTCGCAATACATATATTCACTTATGAAATTTGTCATTAATTACCCATCCCACTTCAAAAATAACAGCGAAGTGCATAGCTACAACACTGGAAGAAAGGATGATATTCACTATTCTGGATTAAATCTCACTTTGGCACAGAAAGGGGTGAACTATGCTGCCACAATAATCTTTGGTCATTTGGCAAATAGTACTGAAAGTCTGACACATAGCCAACCAACATTTAAAAGAAAATTAAAAGAATTTCTGAATGAAAACTCCTTCTACTCAATAGACGAATTCTTAGATATGAAGTAGTAACTGTAAAAAAAATTAATTAATTAATTATTTTGTGTAAAGAAAACTTACGTTAAAGTGACTCGTTCCTCATCATTACGAAATGTCGTATTCATGATCTATGGAACAAGGATTAATGTACTGTATGTATGTATGCCCACTTCTGAATTGCTTCGATGTCTTCCTTCGATCCTACCGGGCGCAGGTCCCAAATTAGCGATACAGAGGAGTGGGTCGCAGTAGCGGCCCGTATGCGGTCTCCTTTACAGATGAACCACACTTTCCTAAATTCTTCCAATAAACCGAAATCGGCCAGTCGCCTTAACCACCACTGCCCCTATGTGCTCGTTGTTTTTCAAATCGTTTTGCAACGTTATGCCTAGATATTTCATCAACGTGACTGTGTCAAAAAGCCCACTACTAATGCTGTATTCGAACACAACTGGTTTGTTTTCCCTACTCATCTGCATTAACTTACATTCTTCTACATTCAGAGTCAGCTGCCACTTATCACATCAACTAGAAATTTTTTTCTAAGGCTTCTTGTGTCCTCATACAGTCACTTACCGACGGCCCCTTGCCGTACACCACAGTATCACCAGCAAACAACCGAAGATTGCTGCTTACCCTCGCCGACAGATCATTTACTTGAACGGAAAGGTAACACCGGTGCTGTAACACTTATCTGTGGCATTCCTGACGATTCCCTTGTCTCCGATGACACTCGCCGTCGAGGACAACGTATCGGCTTGTATGACGTACGAAGTCTTTGAGCCAGTCACATGTCTCGGAACCTGTTCTATATGACCGTACCTTAAATAACAGTCTGCAGTAGACCTTGCGTCAAATGCTTTTTGGAAATCTGGATATGGAAGCTGTCTGTTGCCCTTCTTCCACGATTCGCATATTTAACTCTTTCAACTGTAGTGCAAACTTGAATATTCATATGACAATCAAATTTAGTAAGTAAATATGGATTGTACAGTATAGCGTAACCATTGTCAAGGGTTTGTGCTCAGACATTAACGCTAACACCATTATCATGCTATCTGTACAATGGATATCCATTAACTGATTGTTGTCTGATTTCAAACAAATCTTTAGGAACTTTACATGCATTTGCCATCTCTCCTACACAAAGATTTTTGATTAAGTGCACCATACAATCCATGCATCATATGTCTCGCAACGTATTCGTATACTTTACAGTGCATTTGAATATCTGGGATTTCTGAAGATACGACTTTACAGATATCACAAATGTTTACTACTTTATCGATTCCACAAAGTGATTAAAATAAGGACTGTTTTTTTAATTCAGTTGTATAACTTATTACCTGAATTTTACCAAAGATGCGTTTCGTTACTGCTGCATTCTTTCAATTTCACCTTCAATACTGGCACAATAATTTCTGGGCGGAAATTGCCGTATTCATGTGGATCAATGTAGTTAATAATAATAATTTTTATACATATTTTTAAAGAACCATTAAATGAAGAAGGCAAAATAAATATTCTTCCAATATTTGCAGTCTGATTCGAGTTTCGTTGTAAATGATCTCTTTCGTTACTGTAAATTTCTGACCTTGGAACAGACTGTTTTTACCGTATAAAATGGAGTCTCGTACCTTCAATACATTCATATATACTAGTAATGCATTGCAAAAATAGTTTATCTGAATGATATACTGTAGCACTCCGTCTTCAGGCCACGAGTGGCTTACCGGGACCATCCGACCGCCGTGTCATCCTTAAATAGGATGCAGATAGGAGGGGCGTGGGGTCAGCACACCGCTCTCCCGGTCGTTATGATGGTATTCTTGAGCGAAGCCGCCACTATTCGGTCGAGTAGCTCCTCAATTCGCATCACGAGGCTGAGTGCACCTCGAAAAATGGCATCATTGCATGGCGGTTGGATGGTCACCTATCCAAGTGCCGGCCGCGCCCAACAGCGCGTAACTTCGCTGATCTCACGGGAACCGGTGTATCCACTGCTGCAAGGCTGTTATCCTTCGGAATGACGTAAAAAGCTTAAATCATATCTAATTTAAAGGCAATAGCACGCATATTGCATCATAGTAACTTCATTTGTACACTGTTTTGCAGTGGGCGTGTTTGGTGTATTATGCAAGAAGTTGGCATGCAAAACAGTGACTCCATTTGGAAATAAAAATGGTTTCGTAATGGGTCCAGTAAGAACGATTGGGAAGAGCGAGAAGGTGGTGGAGTGATGGGCAGGAAAAAGATCTGCTGGCCTAACCCGTGAAGTTGATGGCGATGAAGATCATAAAAACAAGTCATAACTATATTCTTTCCCATGAGATGTTCAATCCCGAGAATATAGAGTATGAAATCTCCAAAACAATGCATAGTCATTTTTTATTTGTCTGTGAACATGGGAGCTAATGGGATAATCCTTAATCTCCGTGTAGGACACGTATTGTGAAGGCGAGTTTCCATTTGTTTGCATTGCTCTCTCTCTGTCTCTCTGTCTCTCTCTCTCTCTCTCTCTCTCTCTCTCTGTGTGTGTGTGTGTGTGTGTGTGTGTGTGTGTGTGTGTGTGTGTGGTTTTTTTTATGGGAACATGAGTAGTAGTTTTTATCAATGTTGTGAATGAGAGTGGGAGGACAGAAACTTCGTACCAGAACACTACACATTACTCTACATTAGTATTTAGGGACCAGTTAAGAAACCAAATCTCCAACAGCTTCACATCCTCCCACCCCTCGAGGCTTGTAACGGATTTGAAACTTAACCGCAACATTATCGCATGTTCTAATGAAGACATCCGCATTCACGTCTTTTCTTCCTGCCGGCGAAACTCCTGATGACGATGATTTCCTCCATCGTTAGTGTTTGAAAACAATATCTCTTAGTATAACACCGCCAGAAGTAAGGGCACTGTACAGTAGTACGGTTATCACGTAAGGGCGACATTAATTTCAAAATCTGTCCTTTCGTTACAAAGATATTTTTCAGCTACAGCGATAATTGATAATCATTGTCGGAACCTTGGCATTATATATTAGCATCCAAACTGAAGCCTCCACCACGAGGGTGCCCCTTAGAAAGCTGTTTGTCTACACCGTTGTGACCCTTCGCGTTCTTTGTTGGGGCAGCTCGCTCGGCGTAAACACGAAGCGAATAAAGAGCGGCCTTTGGTTCTTTTCCGCCGCGCTGCGGACACCTGTAGGGAGAGAACAGGGAGCCTTGTCAGACTGTCCTGTCCTGTCCCCTCCCCCCTCCCCCCCCCCCCTCTGGCCCCATCCTACCCGTGGCCCCCTGGGTAACTAATTACCGACGCGTTCGGAGTGGCCAGCAGGGCGGTGCGTTGGCCCACCTTATGCAGGACGCACTTAACCTAATGGATCGGGCGCGCGTACTCACGGCTTCGCCGCGCGCTTTTGCGGTAATCAAGTTACCGCCGCTGGTGCGTAAGCATCCCGGTAATAGCCATACTATAAACACGGCACACACGCTGAAGACACCTTGTGTCGAGAAGATCGTGTACGGCGCCATGAAAACCGCCTCTAGTCGTCCATTTTGGTCACGGAACTGAGTGTGTAGTCGAGAAATGCGACACTCTAGACCAGGGGTGCTGAAACTTTTTTAGGCTTCATATCTACTACAAACGTTTAAGCGCAAAACAATACCGTAGCTAAATTTAAACATTTTAATTACAATATATATATATATATATATATATATATATATATATATATATATATAAAAGACAATTTTCTCTCCATGAACAGTTGTAAGCCTACTACTCAATTTTCAAGATATTATATATATTATTATTATGTGCGATTGGACCCATACGGATCACGCAAAGCTTTTCCGATTCGATTTTTTAATTCTCCAAACTTCTCTCATTCTTTCCCCATGAATTCTCTTTCTTTCCTCTGTCCATTTTGTCCCCTGTCTCTTGCAAACTTCATTCTCGGGTTGTACTTTCCAACTATTGATTTTTTGCCTGTATACATTTCTGTTTATAACTTCTGAAGAATTTATTTGTGCATTTGCTAGATCTGTTTTGGTTTCTTGTATCCAGGGTATGGTTTTCAATTTTTCAATGTATATTAAAATTTTGTGGGAGAGTCTGGGTGTTGGGAGTCTGTGGATATGACCGTAAAATTTTAGTCTTCTTTTCCGGATGTCTGCGGCGAGGTTAGATAATTTTTCTGTAGTTTTCCGAGACTGTAACCTGTATCCATCTTCCGTTCTTTTTGGGCCAAGAATCTATCTGATAATTTTGCTTTCCTCTTTCAGGATGCCTTCCAGGTCGCCTTTTCTATGGAGTGTGAGTGTTTCGCTGGCATATAGTGCTTCGGGCTTGATTACTGTATTGTAGTGTCGTATTTTTGAGTGAATGGAGAGACACTTTTTATTGTAGATGTTGTGGGTTTTCCAGTATGCTTTTTTCAGTTTTTGCAGTCGAACTTTTTGTGCAGTTTTCTCTCCCCCTGTGGGTTCTAGGACCTCGCCTAAGTATTCAAAGAATGGAACTCTCTCAATTTGTCCATATTTTGTAGTCAGTTTTTGAGTTTCAAATTTTGAGCAGATGAATTTGGTTTTTTGGAAGGAAATTTGTAGCCCAACTTTTTCAGCGCATTCTTTGAGAATGTCTATCTGTTTAATTGCTGTGGTCTCGTTTTCTGCTAGAATGGCCACGTCATCTGCAAATGCCAAGCATGAAATTTTAATACCATCTTTAGATCTTCCTAGTTGTATAGGCTTCCAGTAATTTTGATTCTTCAGTTCTTTTTCCCATTCTCGGATGACTTTGTCTAAGACAAGGTTGAAGAGGAGTGGAGACAAGCCGTCACCTTGTCTGACGCCGGCTTTGATCAGGAAGGGCTCTGATATTTCACCCAGGAATTTTATTTTAGAAGTTGTGTTTGTGAGCGTTTCTTTGATAAGGTTTAGGGTTTTCGGATCGAGTCCTAGCTCCTCAAGGATAATAAAGAGAAATGGCCTATCGATTGAATCATAAGCCTTTGCGAAATCAACAAAGGAACAAATGCTCGGACTGTTTCTGACTGCTTTGTATTTTAGTGTTGTCTTCAAATTGAAAATTTGTTCTGCACAGGATCGGTGAGGGCGAAAGCCAGCTTGGTATTCACCAATACTGTGTTCGAGTTGTTCTTGTGTTCGTTGAAGAAGACAAGCTGAGAGGATTTTATAAGTGACGTGGAGAAGGGAGATTCCTCGATAGTTGTTTATATCTGCCATGTCTCCCTTTTTATGCAGTGGATGAATTAGGGCGCATTTCCAATCTTCTGGTAGTTTTTCTGTCTGCCAAATGTCTGTGATGATTTGAGTGAGTTCTTTGAGGGAATTTGGTCCAAGATTTTTAAGTAGTTCTGCAGTGATATTATCTTCTCCGGCTGCCTTGTTGTTTTTCAGTCTATGAATATGTCTTTGGATCTCCTCTAGTGTAGGTGGTGGGGATTCTGGGTTTGTGTAGATAGCAGTTTCTTGAGGGAATCTTGAAGAAGGTTCAGGGCAATTGAGGAGTCCGGAAAAGTATCTTGCCAGCTCCTTACAATTTTCCCGAGTTGTGCGCGCTAGTTTTCCATCTGGTTTTCTGAAACATAGATTTCGTGAGCCGTATCCATTGATTCTCCCGGCAAAGGTCTTATAGAAGTCTCGTACATTATAGTTACGGAAATTTTCTTCAATAGACTCACACTGTTCCTTGAGGTACTTCCTCTTCACTTGTCTGATTGTTTTTGCCACTTGTCTTCTGGTGTTGTGGAAGTGATCTAGATTTTCTGGGGATTTTTTTACTGTTATACTTCAGAAAGGCTTTCTTTCTTTCTTCCAGCGCTTTTTCACATCCAGAGTCCCACCAGGGGTGTTTTGTGTTCTTTTTCAATGGGATCAGTTCTTTTGCCTTCTTTGTAATTTTTGTTCGAAATTTTTCCCAAGAGTCAGCTGGTTCCTTTTCCCACTCCTCCTTCAGATTGGTTTCTTTGATTGTTCGTGTGTCAAATTTCATCATGTGTGTTTTCTTCGGATAGAATTTTTTTGGGGTGAATTTCACTTTAATGCGTGTTAAGTAGTGGTCTGAGTCAATGTTCGCCCCTCTGCGGACTTGGACATCATGGATCTCTTTCTGTACGAAATAGGAGATGGCAATGTGGTCAATCTGATATTCGCCGATCTCTTGTATGGGGGACCTCCAGGTCTTTTGTTTTCTAGGTTTTTTTCTCAAAGATGTAGACATTATTTTTAGATTATTTTGTTGGTATAGTTCAATAAATCTCAGTCCGTTTCTGTTGGTGAATCTGTGTGCTGGATATTTTCCTACAGTTTTTTGGTGTTCTTTCTCTCTGCCAATTTGTGCATTGAAATCTCCCATTAAGATTTTGATATCATCCCGAGGAATTTTGGCCATGACATCTTCAAGTTTAGTCCAGAATTTTTCAGTTTGTAGTTGGCGTTTTTTGTTGTCTATGTTTGTGGGTGCATGAACATTTATCAATGTGTATTTCTTGTTGGCGCACTGGATACGCATGGTCATGAGGCGATTATTTATGGAAGAGACCTCTCTAATTGAGCCTAATATATTTCTGTGCACCGCAAATGCCATGCCCAGGAGTGGCGTACCATTGGCAATTCGTTTGTCAGTCTTGCTCTTGAAGATGCGATAGTTTCCATAGTCTATTGTATTTTCATCCGTGAATCTAGTTTCTTGTAACGCTAAGATTTTAATTTTTTGTTGGTCTAGCTCTGTTACTAAGTTGTGTAATCTTCCAGGTTGAATTAGGGTCTGAATGTTGGGTAGTGTCTCTAGTATAACCCCAGTTAGCATCACGTCGCTCTTCTCATTTCTGAGCTCGCAGTGAGTGCGTAAAGATGTCTAGAAAATAGTGTCTGCCGCCAAGTACGAGGGCCTGGTGAGAAATTTCGCCTGAAGCTATGCAGCCAACATTACATAACTGTCGTGCTGTTTCGTCTTCACGACAATTCTCAGCCGCATTCTGCAGGGGCAGTGAAGATGCTCCTGCATCGTTTTCAAATGGAAATGTTAGATTACCCACAATACAGTCCGCAATTGTCTCCCCCTGAGTTTCATCTCTGGTCACATGAACCGCTGTCTTTGAAGACAACATTTTGACACAGACAACGAGGTGTAGGCCAGCGCGGAGAATTGGCGGAAAGCACTGGCGGCTGCCTTCTATGATGAGGCTATTGAAAAGTTGGTACAACGCTATGACAAAAGTCTAAGTCAGAACGGCGACTACGTAGAGAAGTAGCTGAAAGGTGTAGCTAATTGTTACAAGTAAAACATTTCTGATGTTCACTGTGGTTTCAATTTGGCAATCAATCGGACCTTACTTTTGGAATAACCCTCGTATATATATATATATCATCATAAACAGTGAAAAATTTGATGAGATACTTGGCTTTGCATATCATTGCCAAATTTATTATAATCCAGTTTTACTGTGTACATGCCGGCCGGTGTGGTCGAACGGTTCTAGGCGATACAGTCTGAGATAGCTACGATCGCAGGTTCGAATCCTGCCTCGGGCATGGATGTGTGATGTCCTTAGGTTAGTTAGGTTTAAGTAGTTCTAAATTCTAGGGGACTGATGACCTCAGATGTTAAGTCCCATAGCGCTTTGAACCATTTGAACTGTGTTCATCATTGAAAACGCTGTTGTCTCTCATAGGTAAGTTGATCCAAAAACTGATAAAACTTACGATGCCCCTTTCATAATGGTAGGGTAGGTTTTTACACTTGCTAATTTGGAAAAGCTATCTTCATAGTATTCTGAGTTTAAAGAAACGTCATTATTTCGTTTCAAAGTTCAGTTTCACTACAAGAGAAAAGAGCATTCATTTTCCTTGAAATGTGTTCCACATCGAGTTTTTGAAAAATTTGAGCTATGAAAGCTAGAACAGATTCTGTTGCCTTGATATCTGAAAATCTGCTTTCAAACTCTGTATTCGCTGTTTTCAAGTTGGCCGTACACTTCTTTGCATCTTCTTCATGAAACGTCGTTTGTTGATCTGAGAGTTCTGACTGTATTTAACTTAAATATTTCATATTTAATTTCTGTAAATGTTGTGTCCAAAGGTCAAGTCCCGCAGCAAACCATGAGCCCTCTCCCCGGTCACCTCAACTCCCAATCGCAACGCGCCAAGTTACCGTTCGCCAATAGAAACCTCACCATGTCGGAGGAAACACTGTTGCTGGGAGCGAGCGTTAAAGGCGGTGAAAAACAGATATTTTTAAAAATATCGGGAGTACGATATATCGACATTTAAAATAATATTATCATCTGACGTAGATTTATCTAAGCAAGGTATCCTTTAGTCGATATGTAAACGACAAAAATATCCATGTATTGGCCTATAAAAATATCAGCTGGGCATTACAAATATACTTTAGAGATACATATTGAAGTATTGATTTATTATTACATAACTAGCCATTAAAATTGCTACACGACGAAGATGACGTGCTACGGACGCGGAATTTAACCGACAGGAAGAAGATGCTGTGATATGCAAATGATTAGCTTTTCAGAGCTTTCACACAAGGTTGGCGCCGGTGGCGACACCTACAATGTGCGGACACGAGGAAAGTTTCCAACCGATTTCTCATACACAAACAGCAGTTGACCGGCGTTGCCTGCTGAAACGTTGTTGTCATGCCTCGTGTAAGAAGGAGAAATGAGTACCATCACGTTTCCGACTTTGATAAAGGTCGGATTGTGGTCTATCGCGATTGCGGTTTATCGTATAGCGACATTGTTGCTCGCGTTGGTCGAGATCCAATGACTGTTAGCAGAATATGGAATCGGTGGGTTCAGGGTGGTAATACGGAACGCCGTGCTGGATCCCAACGGCCTCGAATCACTAGCAGTCGAGATGACAGGCATCTTATCCGCATGGCTGTAACGGATCGTCCAGCCACGTCTCGATCCCTGAGTCAACAGATGGAGACGTTTGCTTGACAACAACCATCTGCACGAACAGTTCGACGACGTTTGCAACAGCTTGGACTATCAGCTCGGAGAATACCCTTGACGCTGCATCACAGACAGGAGCGCCTGCGATGGTATACTCGACGACGAACCTGGGTGCACGAATGGAAAAACGTCATTTTTTCGGATGAATCCAGGTTCTGTTTACAGCATCCTGATGATGGGGTGCCATTGGTTACACGTCTCGGTCACCTCTTGTTCGCACTGACGGCACTTTGAACAGTGGGTGGTCATTTCAGATGTGTTACGACCCGTGGCTCTATCCTTCATTCGATCCCTGCGAAATCCTACATTTCAGCAGCATAATGCACGACTGCATGTTGCAGGTCCTGTACGGGCCTTTCTGGATACAGAAAATGTTTGGCTGCTGCCCTGGCCAGCACAATCTCCAGATCTCTCACCAATTGAAAACTTTTGGTCAGTGGTGGCCGAGCAACTGGCTCGTCACAATACACCAGTCACTACTCTTGATGAACTGTGGTATCGTGTTGAAGCTGCATGGGCAGCTGTACCTGTACACGCCATCCAAGCTCTGTTTGACTCAATGCCCAGGCGTATCAAGTCCGTTATTACTGCCAGTGGTGGTTGTTCTGGGTACTGATTTGTCAGGATCTGTGCACCCAATTTGCGTGAAAATGTAATACATGTCAGTTCTAGTATAATATATTTGTCCAATGAGTACCCGTTTATCATCTGCATTTCTTCTTGGTGTAGCAATTTTAATGGCCAGTAGTGTAGATATTCTGTACATCAACAAGTTAACAGCTTGCCTATCCTTCTTGGAGCAAGAACAGAAACGAAAACGGTGGAAATTCACGCTTGGCGAAACCTACTGTGCTAACAGTGGTAGCTGCATGGAAGTGGGACAATAAGAGGTTTCGAATGGGCCCATCATTCGGTTTCGTCACTTATCAGATTTGTCCGGAATAATTCTTGCCGACTTCCCTGTTTTTTTCATTTCTGCAAAAGCTGGCGACCTAGCAACTGTAATGTCAAAATTGCGTGCAGTTTCTGTTACTAGCGCCGAGCGCCGATTGCGTCAACATTTCCCCCTCACACGTCTCTGCCCACCACAAAGACCTGTCTTGTCACTTAGACTTTTGTTCATTATTTTCAGTAACTGTTTTAGAAGAATGCTGAAGAGGAAGAAATAGCATACTAGTTCTGTTAAAAATTGTTTTTTAACACAGCTGGTGTACTATTTTTCCACGTCGGAATTCTTGTTATTCCATACACACCGCCACGCCCCAGTGAAGTCGGACTTCTTCTTTGTGCCAATTATACTTGCTTCATATAGTCAAAGAGAAAGACTGGACGTGATGAAAGCTCAAAAGGTAGTAATATTCTTTCACACAGTGAAAGTAAAATTATGGTCTTCTACAGTTTCAAAAGTACAATTTCGAATATTTACCGTAAACTGCGAAAGAAATATTATAAAATGAAATTATCGGCGCACGATATTGCCATTTCAATACCTGCATACCGATATACCTTGCAAGGGGAAATCGCTTCTCTATATCGATATCATTTGGAATATATTGATATTTTCCGACAGCCCTTGTGGGAAGAGACGGACACACTATTGTTAGACTTACAGCCTACAAATGCTGTGAGGAACACTCATTTTCCACAAATAGGTATTTTACAAAACAGCTCATCTAAACATATCTCGGTCAAAGGATTTGATAGATGGGCTCATAAAGCCATGGTGATCGACTGGTCGATCGCTATCTACGGGATGAGCACCCCTGCTCCAAACGCTGCTTAACATTATTACGCAGGTTTGCTGATGATGTGTAGGTTATGCTGCAATAAAGAATTTCTGTACTGGTGCCACTGCACCGCTTTTGTTGCTGTCATTGATTGATTGATTAATTTTAACAGGGAAGCTAAAACAGCTTAGGTCTGACCCGCCACTGCCCGCACCGAAACTAGGTTTATTGTGCGGTATCGCTCCCTGTATATCTAGTAAAGCCAAGCAGTGCCCTTAAATAGTGCAAGGAGTCCCTCTACCAGTTTTTTGTTAGACACAATTTCTTCAGGTCTAGTTGTCCCGAAGATTCTGTATCTTTTACTCTCCAGTGCTATGCATTCGAAGATTATGTGTGATGCAGTTTCTTCACCCTCATCATAGACCGTACATTTAGGGTCCTCTTCCGTTATACCCATTGTCTGTAGGTGTTTTTTTGAAATTCCCATGGCCGGTCATCAGTCCAGTCATGAGTTGATCTCTTTCCTTTTAAATCCTAGGATTACAGAGCTTCTTTTAAAAAATGGCTTGGGCATTATTACCTTACCATGTTTTTGTTTATAGACCTTGGTCCAATATACTACGTGCTGTTTCCTAAGCCAGTTGCGTAGTTCCAATTTGATCGTAGCCTTGATGATTGTCAGGACCGGTTCCGGTCCAATAAATGGAGTTGTTGCCCCCATCCTAGCCAATCTATTGGCTTTTTGTCGCCATAAAACAAGCTGCTTCTAAATTTTCTGTTAGCGAAGATGCAGTTGAGGCATAAACGAATATCTTTAGTTCGAACGCCATTAGGGTTAATACATCTGTAACATTAATTATTTTATTTTATTTGGTTTATTTACTTGGATGAATTATGCCGTTAGGTCTCTGTTACCAGCAACCAAAACTGCTGGCGCATTAAAAAAAATATATCCAATGTGGCAGGGTGAATTTAAGGAACTCTCGTATCCCTATAGGCACAATACTTGATAGTTTATGCAGGTTTTGTCCACCCTTAGGACGTGGTCATTACTTTCTTGTTGGTAATAGCACATTTTAGGAGGGTAATGATTTCAGAACCAAAGATCTCTGGAAGCAGAAATAAAGTGACAGATTAACAATGTTACTGTATAATACGTATATTCCATGATCTTTCGCTTCTATTTCAGGGTGTTGAAATTGAGGGCATGACATTTTCACGGTGTGCCGGAACTTAAATTTCCTTTTGAAAGCGTGAATATTTGTGAGAGTGGTTGACAAAAGAGGAGTTTTAATGGCTTTTAGTGGTGTGTTAGGTCGTGTGTATACTTTGGATAAGCCGGCTTTGACGAAATAGAGAAGTCTGTAACACAGTGTCGAAACAGAAAGGGGTGGATACAAGATTTTGAGGAAATGAAAGTTAAGCATAGAGAACCCAACGTTATATTCGTACCCTTCTGTCTCTAGTCTCACGGGGCTCTTTGTGACGTATCATCCTTCTAGTGGGCTATCTAAATAAAGATAGTCGCTCTCCGCTGCCGTTAATACGGGTCCTCCCAACAACGATAACTGTAAATAATCACCAGTCACACAGACACACCACACACACAGAGTCACCAGTCACACTATAAAATGGTGGGTGATCCCGTGAAACAAGGATAGTCCACTAACTGGGACGCAAGACATCCCTCTTATGCTCATTTCCCGAAATCCAGCATCTGTTCAAACGATGCGCAAATTATAGCGAGATCAACGCTAGATAATAAGTTAAAATAAATCGAATTAAATGAACAATTCTTCCATTCACTTACGTCATCAACAAATTAATAAGAGTTAACACACTGATCTGCAACGTCAGCACAAAATACTTGGAAATAATTCTAAAGATAGGAACTACCAAATACTAATAATATCATCTCAGTATTGATTGACAGTGAAACTCTGTTATTAAACTTAAGTCTCGAGTTACACTATTAGAGTAACCGTCAGCAGTTTCGAGCTTCGTATCCTGCCTCAAGTAGTTGCTAGAACTTTGCTAAGTCTCAGTAACACCCTTAGTAACGCACAGGTACTCCCTGGAAACTAGTCACTTTAACAGAAAACTGTGTATCTTCCAGTCCTTATTCGAAAAACTTCCTTCATCCCACCCATAAACTAACTACAAGTTCTCATCAGAACTGTAGTTTGAGTCACACTGACGGCGTCTCTCCGCTTTCAGCCACTCTACGTAGAACTCCTAGCCTCTTCCTTCTAGCAGCGTACACCCCGCTGCCTTTATGTACCTCGTCGCACTTATCACCCACAGATCCTCCGGTCTACCCTACCAGCTTAGCACCGCACATTTCAACTCCTGTATCACTTTGAAGAGCTTAGCGCTGGAGAGCAAATCGTGGCAGGCCGTATCAAAACAATCAGAAAACGAATTTTAAAAAAAGCAAAGAACGTCGACGCACATTTTGGCCTCTCCCATATTTTGACTGGTTGCCTCATAAACAACCATAGATGTGTGCTCACATTGATCTCTCGGCTCCCTGCTACTCCGACGTTTTTCTTGCTCCTCCCTGGTGAATTTCCCGGGACAGCTGACGTGTGGATACCACAACTATTACCCTTAATACGAAAGCAACACTTTCAGCTACTGACTCACATCCGTTCGGTGTTTACAAATAGACTCAAAATTACCATAGCCGCTATGGTTCCATAAGAACTGATATCTCATAGGCTTCGTAGCAAAAATTGTTGAGAATGGGTTAATCTGGCTGCGTCTGGCGGTCCTAGGGCGCATATGCACCAGCATTACCTAAGCCGGCCTTCAGGCTTTCCAGGGACGTACCATAATAAACACCATTCCCAGTCTTTCACTGGAGACCGTTACCCAGGTTGATATTTTCCTTCCGATCAAGGTAACAAATTTCAATCAAAGGGTGGCCGCATGGAATTTACTTATTGTGTATAACATGAATCACTGCAAATGTATTTATATGTGGTTCCTTAATACACACACATATCAATGTGTTTGTTGTTTTTTCTCAGTGTCGAACTGTCTTCCGACAAATTTTACGACCTGATGTTTTCTGCACGGTCATATTGCATCACTAAGTTCACTACACATGTCAGTATAGACTAACTGATTGTTTTGCGTCCACCTGTCTACACTTCCTCATATGTTGCCAAGGAGAAAAGAAACATTAATGGCTTGCTCTCGCCATATATACTTTTAGGAACTAACCTACCTAAAAGCACGCGACCGGTAATACCTAGAAGTATCAGCCTGAAGTAGGCGTAAATACTGATGTAATATTGTTCAGTACATCGTCATCAGCCAACAAGGGAAATATTTCCACTTATACCCTTTACACACTGTATATCTTGACACTGGCTCTGAGCACTATGGGACTAAACTGCTGTGGTCATTAGTTCCCTAGAACTTAGAACTACTTAAACCTAACTAACCTAAGGACATCACACACACCCATGCCCGAGGCAGGATTCGAACCTGCGACCGTCGCAGCAGCGCGGCTCCGGACTGGAGCGCCTAGAACCGCACGGCCACCGCGGCCGGCTATCTTGACACTAATGCCCCACTAACTGAGCTCTCGCAACTTCAATTCTCAGATGAATCGACCGGTAACTCTGCCGGTAATGAAGTACTGTGGAAGACTGAAAAAAACTTTTCTACGCTTCACTACAGAATTTCAGTGAGAGTATTAATATCGGATTAATCATCACCACGTAGAATAAATATATATGTTGAGGAGTTAAGCTTGTACTTCGTGCGTTCTTCGACCGAGAAGATAGTGACGTATGTGTGCTCCTGCAGGTGTAGGGGTTTTATTATGCTACTGATATGTGTAATTATCGATTTCTCTGTTTCGATAACTAGTATTGATACCAGCCCTTTACGATTTATTAGTACCATCAGAAAATCAGTGTCAGTACTGGACGTATCAAATGATTTTTTCAAAGTAAAAACTTCTGAAGTCAATGCGAATTTAAGTGTATGCATAATTTATATAGTGTACAGTGCAACTGTAAATAGTGCATACCATGTGCAGTCTATAATGAACACATTACAGCAACATACACAAGTAATATGAAATGTGTATCCACTATTTTAAAAAGTGGTTTGAGTGTTTTTATATGCCGGCGGATAGTGCAAATTAAGTAAAGTACTTTGATTTTGTCTTACATTCTAAATGAGTGCTTTTGTCTTAAACAAACGTTTTTTTGTGATTGACCACGATGTTTTCCATCTACAAAGCTGATCAACATGCTCCATTCTTCCCGGTTTTCTACCATACTTTCCTTAGCTGTGTATGGAGTATTTTTCTTGATATTCTCTATTAGCTGATATCTTCTTCTTCCTTTGAGTGCATCCTTTATGATACAGCCTTTTGCCCATCAATCGTTTGAGGCAATTTGTTGGACTGTTGTTTCCAGTGTTGATCTTTCTCCAGTCACTGTGTGTAACACACCTAATTCCTCATTCTATCTCTCCATTTCAAGACAATCAGTTCTTTTCCAAATCCACATCTAGAAAGCCTCTAAAAATTTCTGCTCTCTCCATACTAGCGACGTGTTTCGGTAAGGTACAGGCCAGCACTCCATGTAAAACGGTTCACTAATATTTTCCTTAATTGAATGTTGAATGGGCCACAGAAAGTACTCTTCCTTGTGTAAAACATTTATTTTGTTACAGCTATAATTATTATTAATTCTGTATTACAAGTCGTTCTACTGATTATTTTCCGTCCTAGGTGCCGTAAATTATTGACTTGGAAGACGCCAACTGAGCTTGTCAAACGTTTTGGCTGTCAAGATTATCCGCATCAGAAGGGACAACTGGGATCAGATCACTCCCCATGAACTCAGATACTGAGACGAATCTGTTTCATGATGGTAACTCTCCTCCCGAAGAGGCCATGAAGGCCCAAAGGTACCGACTGACCGCCGTGTCATCCTCAGCCCACAGGCGTCAATGGACGCGTATATGGAGGGGCATGTGGTCAGCACACCACTTTCCGGGCCGTATTTCAGTTTCCGGGACCGGAGCCCCTACTTCTCAATCAAGTAGCTCCTCAGTTTGCCTCACAAGGGCTGAGTGCACCCCGCGTGTCAGCGCTCGGCAGACCGGATTCCGCATAAAGTCCTGATGCGGCTGCAAACAATAATTAAATAATTTCTGCCCTTTCTTTTTTTCTTCCCCCTCCACCTTCAGATTACATAACAACTCGCCCTTTCGTTAGTGTAGTGTTGTTAAACATTCGCAAATAGAAATTTCCCTTTCTCTGTGTTTCATCAATCACGAAAACAGCTTTATTGCATATGTTCATGTATGAGCTTACATAGAATATTGTTAAAAATTGGGGTCAGTTTCAGAAGTTAGACAAACGTCTTTCCACTTATTGAATTTTTAATACTGTTTGAAGGAACCGACACCCAGTCTAGGGTCACTTTATTGATGTCGTTATACCAATGTGGAACGCCAACGGCCTTGACGCAGCTGTATCACGGGTTCCCGTCAGATCACCGAAGTTAAGCGCTGGCGGCTGGGCTAGCACTTGAATGGGTGACCACTGTGTTCCTAAAGTATGCGGAGCAATCTACTTACTACTTGGTTGTGCTCTAACCAAGAATTCTTTGCTATTAATTTATTGTTAATGTACTGCATCATCCGCTTCCATAACGACTCATCAAAGCACACTACTAAACTGCGAATCAATGCTGAAGAAGAAATGTTGGGCCAAAAGGTGAGTCACTTCAGTTGACAGCACAGGCCAAAAACAAGGAGGGTAGTATACTGTCTGAATGAAGGGTCCGACTCTAGCTCCCAGTAGCTCATCTGTAGATCAGCTGTACGCCATGGAATTTTTGTAACGATTCTTCCACGTTTTCAGGTGTATCGGTTTCTTAATAACAGGCTGTCGTAGGTTGAAATTGCGGGTTCGATTACTCCTTGGCCAAGCACTGCCTGCACCTCCTCAATGCCTTCTGTTTGTATCCCGGAGTAATCGCGCATGGGTGCACAAAAACTTCAATTATTCTTTCACCTTAAATCAGACCGACATTTCTTTATCGTGCCCATTTTCACTGAAAAGACTGTCGAATGGTTTTCGTATAACTTCTCCTTTTCCAGCGATCTGATATTTTAGTTGCCTATATCTTTTTATCTAATTTTGAATTTAAGTACTGTACACCTTCCATTTGAGACTAATCTCTTGCAATATATGCCTGTTGACTCTCCTCAAAACTCTGAGGTCTTGCATTATAACTTTCAGATTCCAAACATACACTCCTGGAAATGGAAAAAAGAACACATTGACACCGGTGTGTCAGACCCACCATACTTGCTCCGGACACTGCGAGAGGGCTGTACAAGCAATGATCACACGCACGGCACAGCGGACACACCAGGAACCGCGGTGTTGGCCGTCGAATGGCGCTAGCTGCGCAGCATTTGTGCACCGCCGCCGTCAGTGTCAGCCAGTTTGCCGTGGCATACGGAGCTCCATCGCGGTCTTTAACACTGGTAGCATGCCGCGACGGCGTGGACGTGAACCGTATGTGCAGTTGACGGACTTTGAGCGAGGGCGTATAGTGGGCATGCGGGAGGCCGAGTGGACGTACCGCCGAATTGCTCAACACGTGGGGCGTGAGGTCTCCACAGTACATCGATGTTGTCGCCAGTGGTCGGCGGAAGGTGCACGTGCCCGTCGACCTGGGACCGGACCGCAGCGACGCACGGATACACGCCAAGACCGTAGGATCCTACGCAGTGCCGTAGGGGACCGCACCGCCACTTCCCAGCAAATTAGGGACACTGTTGCTCCTGGGGTATCGGCGAGGACCATTCGCAACCGTCTCCATGAAGCTGGGCTACGGTCCCGCACACCGTTAGGCCGTCTTCCGCTCACGCCCCAACATCGTGCAGCCCCCTCCAGTGGTGTCGCGACAGGCGTGAATGGAGGGACGAATGGAGACGTGTCGTCTTCAGCGATGAGAGTCCCTTCTGCCTTGGTGCCAATGATGGTCGTATGCGTGTTTGGCGCCGTGCAGGTGAGCGCCACAATCAGGACTACATACGACCGAGGCACACAGGGCCAACACCCGGCATCATGGTGTGGGGAGCGATCTCTTACACTGGCCGTACACCACTGGTGATCGTCGAGGGGACACTGAATAGTGCACGGTGCATCCAAACCGTCATCGAACCCATCGTTCTACCATTCCTAGACCGGCAAGGGAACTTGCTGTTCCAACAGGACAATGCACGTCCGCATGTATCCCGTGCCACCCAACGTGCTCTAGAAGGTGTAAGTCAACTACCCTGGCCAGCAAGATCTCCGGATCTGTCCCCCATTGAGCATGTTTGGGACTGGATGAAGCGTCGTCTCACGCGGTCTGCACGTCCAGCACGAACGCTGGTCCAACTGAGGCGCCAGGTGGAAATGGCATGGCAAGCCGTTCCACAGGACTACATCCAGCATCTCTACGATCGTCTCCATGGGAGAATAGCAGCCTGCATTGATGCGAAAGGTGGATATACACTGTACTAGTGCCGACATTGTGCATGCTCTGTTGCCTGTGTCTATGTGCCTGTGGTTCTGTCAGTGTGATCATGTGATGTATCTGACCCCAGGAATGTGTCAATAAAGTTTCCCCTTCCTGGGACAATGAATTCACGGTGTTCTTATTTCAATTTCCAGGAGTGTATAAACACAGACTCCTTAAAAAGAATGTGTATAGACTATCTTTGCGGTACTATGTCACCATGTTCAAAAAGCAGGGTCAGCTGACATTCCCTCAGTAAATCCGAACAATAAATAAGGTTAACTAAGAGCTTCGGTATCACCAAAAAGTTCGATTCTAATTTGTGAATGGCACATGAACTCCAGCCGCACTTTTGGTTCAGACAGGCAATTTTTCTTACTATTGCACCTTTAGTCTTCGTTTTCTTTAGTCCTGTCATTAGTCAACTATTATTCTCAGTGTATCTCTGAGTTGCAACATGCAGTGTGCTGGAAATCAGAGTACCATTGCCCTGAGTGACCTCCAACATAACCCTTTCTAAAAAATGGTAATTAGTGATAACAAGTCTCACATTCTGGTAGTCTTGTTCTCTTCTAACAATAGTTCCCTCGTATCATCGTGCCCCAGCATGTTCATTTAATTGGCGCCACGGTCGTTGAGAGGTTCTTCCGTGTGTCTACCTGTGTAAGCCATCCATTATTACACCTAAGAACTCCTTCCATTATTGTGATTTCGACGATTCGGAGATCGAATTTAAATGATTTTACCCAAAAGTCTTGGTCTCGCTTGCTCATGTGAACAGACTGCCATTATTACATTGATAGTTGTTCTAGGTACATCTGTTCCGTTGATATTGCCAAAAATGTCCCGCACCTCGTGAACGGAATCGGTTACTATGGCACCCATTTGAGATGACGTCGAGGCCCAGTAAAGTTCTGTTCGGCTCCCGTTGCCTATCTATATCTTTGTCTTGATTCTGAGAAAACTATAACATTTCAAAAATACTTCTAAAGGTTTCAATGTCCTGTCCACAGCGTCCGGCAAGCACATGCTTCTTGTTGGTCTGTAGCTTTCGAGAGTAAAATCTTGGGACCGAATTAGCACCAACCGCATCTCCTGCTTAACAAACATGCCTTTCGCTGCTTTACTCTGCGCCAGTAGCTATATATTGTACTTTCTTGCATCTTGACTCATTTTCGCAATACCACAGAGCAATTTATCTTGTCTCCAACTGGTTTTTCCGATGACAAACTGGGCTCACTCACTTGAGTATCATTAAGTGTGGTAAGACCTCACCTAGTGTCGTCTTCCTGATTGAAGAATCCAGCTTTCACTTGTGTGTCCATATTTAGTGGCATCACCAGTCTTCGAACCTCTCTTCTGCAACTTCTGCTATTTTCCCCGTACCAAAACACCTTCTCGCTCGCTCACAACTGCCTTAACCAACTTGGATTCCGTAAGGAACTGTTGTGCACAGCGACCGTAGACTATAAGGAAAGAGAAGCACACAGCAACCCCCTTAAATTTTATTACTCTTGCATATTTGATATCGACTATAAATAGCTATCCTCAGTGCATTTCAGTTAGAATCCAACGAACTTGCGGCAGTTCATCTCACCATACGATCTTGCAAGTGTTTAGGCAGAAGGAAACACTATTCACAACTAAGATCATATGGTGACATGTACTGCCGGCTGATCCTGGCGGAGGTTCGAGTCCTCCCTCGGGCATGGGTATGTGTGTTTGTCCTTGGGATCATTTAGGTTAAGTAGTGTGTAAGCTTAGGGACTGATGACCTTGGCAGTTAAGTCCCATAACATTTCAGACACATTTGAACATGTACTGCCGCGAGTTTGTTGGATGGCAAATCAAATGCACTGAAGATGGCAATTTATAGCAGAAATCTAGATATTCAAGAGTAATAAAAACTAATGAGATGGTAACCGATTACTTTGTGCCTCTCCTTCCGCACACATACATATTCTAGCGGAAGTGTTGCCCACTCTTCACTGCTTGACTCCTCCATGATCTTTATTGATGCTCTCTTTCTACTTCTCTTTTTATCCTACTCTGATTTCTCATCTACATTTACTTACAGTTTAGCACAATGGAAAGTACCATCACCGTTAACCCTCCATGAACATTCTCCTCGAGAACACTGTGTCTCACACAGTTCACACACTAAAAACCCACCAGAAATTGCGACTCTGTTACAACGCCGGTAATAAAACGCAGTAAACCAAAACCAACCAACAAAATATAAGAAAAATGCTAAAACAGAAATGCATGGGTTGTTAAATGCACTAGCAGCTTAAAGGTTTTCGTTTATGACATTTACTGAAAACATTATTAAACATCAATACAAAATTTAAACAAATAATTCATAATCAGTGTCGTTACTTGTTAAATAATATGCAATTACTTAATGAAGTTTTATTTAGAAACCAAATCTGTATAGGGTTCTGCACTTCACAGCTAGAGAATTTCTGATCGCACATAAAAATATGCGAAATGATCAAATTCTGTACAGTGTCGCCAGTTAATGAAAGATGGCAACTGAACTTGATTGAGGTATTGGCTATCGATCTGCACTGGATCAACCAAAAGACGCACATCTTCCCCGACTGTTGACTGGAAATGGCTATGTTAGGCTACTTGGTGGACATCTGCAGTTATTCATGGACTTCATGTTCCCAAAAATGTTGTTTGGTTGGTTGATTTGGAGGAGGGCACCAAACAACGGGGTCATCAGTCCCACCGTATGAGGGAAGGATGAGAAATGAAACGGCCACGAGGTATCAGAGGAACCATCCCGGCGTTTGCCTGAAGAGATCTTGGGAAATCACGGAAAACCTAAAACGGGATGGCCGGACGCCAGTTTCAACTGTTGTCATCTCGAATGAGAGTCCATTGTGCTATCTCGAATGCGAGTCCATTGTGCTATTGCGCCACCTCGATCGACTCCCAAACATGTCAGTGGGCCACAGATGTTGGCAACTTGTTTGAAGTACAATCGGGGTACTCTGAGCGAATGATTTGGCCACCCAGATCACCCGACATGAATCCCATCGAACATTTATAGGACATAATCGAGAGGTCACTTCGTGAACAAAATCCCGCAACATCACTTTTCGCAGTTATGGATGGTTGTAGAGGCACCATGCCCCAATATCTCTGCAGTGGACTTCAGACGCCTGGTTAAGTCCATGTCACGTCGAATTGCTGCACTAGGCCGGGAAAAAGGAGGTCAGAGAAGCAATTCAGAGGCGGGCTGCTAGATTTGTTACTGGTAGGTTTGATCAACACGCGAGTGTTACGGAAATGCTTCAGGAACTCGGGTGGGAGTCTCTGGAGGAAAGGAGGCGTTCTTTCCGTGAATCGCTACTGAGGAAATTTAGAGAACCAGTATTTGAGGCTGACTGCAGTACAATTTTACTGCCGCCAATTTATATTTCGCGGAAAGACCACAAAGATAAGGTAAGAGAGATTAGAGCTCGTACAAAGGCATTTAGGCAGTCATTTTTCCCTCGTTCTGCTTGGGAGTGGAACGGGGAGAGAAGATGCTAGTTGTGGTACGAGGTACCCTCCACCACGCACCATACGGCGGATTGCGGAGTATGTATGTAGGTGTAGATGGTCGTCTGGCTTGTAGCATACGCCACCCGCTCCTGCCCACAAGTTCGATGAGGGGCGGGCGTTGGTGCATTTGACCAACTATCAAGTTAGAACAGCGTACACTAGATCAGTTGGACGTATTGCAAACAGTAATTGCCCTCTTAAACTTGCCTGGATTAGGCGATGCAATACGAGGCAGCGGTATCAATAAGGAGCGTTGTTTGGGATGTGGTAGTGGAACAGCGGTACCACGTGCGCAGGTGACGGAGGGCGGGCGCGAGCCTGTGCTGCGCACACACCTGGACCTGGAGACGGCGGGCATCACGCAGCTGCTGTACAACGTGACGCACGGCCCGCGGCACGGCCGTCTGGACGTGATGGATGTCGGCATGGTGCAGACGCTGCGCGAGGCCACCAACTGGTTCTCGTCGCGCGAGCTGCTCACAGAGCGCGTCTTCTACGTGCACGACGACTCGGAGACGCGCCGCGACTCCTTCCACTTCGTCGCGCTCTCCAGCGAGGAGGAGGACTTCCAGTACGTCGGCGTCTTCCACGTGGACGTCCTGCTGCGAAACGACAACACGCCAGTCAGGGCGGTGGATAAGGTAAGCGGCCCAACCCTTTAGCGCTGTTACCCTGCTATAAGACAACGCACGAACATGTGTTCAGTGAATGCCGCTTTTAGAATCTGAAGATGGTCATTGTATGGCCGAAACCAGTTATGACTGTGTCATAAACATATGATTGCTTCCATAAATAAACAAAAAATTTTACATTCAAGGTTACTGAGACTCCCCTCTGTGACTGACGTGCTTCCAGGTGGCCTAGTGTTCTAGGTTGCAAAACAGGGTCAAAATGGCGTCTTTGTGGCATTACGTTGTCAACTTCATCAAGACGCAACACTCTGCTCCTTGTTAAAAAAAATGGTTCAAATTGCTCTGAGCAGTATGGGACTTAACATCTGAGGTCATCAGTCCCCTAGAACTTAGAACTACTTAAACCTAACTAACCTAAGGACATCACACACATCCATGCACGAGGCAGGATTCGAACCTGCTTCCTGTAACGGACAAACAAAAGACTGAGTTAAGAGTAGTATCATTCACTATTTATTTATTTATTTATTTATTTATTGTTCCGTGGGACCAAATTAAGGAGAAGTCTCCATGGTCATGGAACGATTCAATACATGAAATTATAACACGATAGTAGAAATACATAAAATGAAATATAAAAAACATATCCAGGCGACAAGTCGTAAGTTTAAATAAAGAAAATCAACAATGTAACACTGGAATTTGCTTAATTTTTTAGCTCTTCCAGGAGCTCCTCGACAGAATAGAAGGAGAGAGCCATGAGGAAGCTCTTCAGTTTAGACTTAAAAGAGTTTGGGCTACTGCTAAGATTTTTGAGTTCTTGTGGTAGCTTATTGAAAATGGATGCAGCAGAATACTGCACTCCTTTCTGCACAGGAGTTAAGGAAGTGCATTCCACAAGCAGATTTGATTTCTGCCTAGTATTAACTGAGTGAAAGCTGCTAACTCTTGGGAATAGGCTAATATTGCTAACAACAAACGACATTAAAGTAAATGTATACTGTGAGGGCAATGTCAGAATTCCCAGACTATTGAATAGGGGTCGACAAGAGGTTCTCGAACTTACACCACATATAGCTCGAACCGCCCGTTTTTGAGCCAAAAATACCCTTTTTGAATCATAAGAATTACCCCAAAAAATAATACCATACGACATAAGCGAATGAAAATATGCTAAGCAGACTACTTTTCGTGTTGAACTGTCACTTATTTCAGATGCTGTTCTAATGGTAAATAAAGCAGCATTTAGTTTCTGAACAAGATCCTGGACATGGACTTTCCACAACAGCTTACTATCTGTCCGAACGCCTAGGAACTTGAACTGTTCCGTCTCGCTTATAATATGCCCATTCTGTCTGATCAAAATATCGGTTCTTGTTGAATTGTGAGTTAGAAACTGTAAAAACTGAGTCTTACTGTGATTTAGCATCAAATTATTTTCCACAAGCCATGAACTTATTTCATGAACTACATTATTTGATACTGTTTCAATATTACACACAAGATCCTTCACTACCAAGCTGGTGTCATCAGCAAACAGAAATATTTTTTAATCACCTGTAATACTAGAAGGCATATCATTTATGTAAATAAGAAACAGCAGTGGCCCCTGCACCGATCCTTGGGGAACGCCCCACTTAACAGTGCCCCATTGCGACTGAGCATCACTACCACTCTCAATATTGCGGAGAATTACCTTCTGCTTTCTGTTCTTAAAGTAAGAGGCGAACCAATTGTAAGCTACTCCCCTTACTCCATAATGGTCCAACTTCTGCAGTAATATTTTGCGGTCAACACAGTCAAAAGCCTTCGTTAAATCAAACAAAACACCTAGCGTTCGCAACCTTTTATTTAATCCGTCCAAAACCTCACAGAGAAAAGAGAATATAGCATTTTCAGTTGTTAAACCATCTCTAAAACCAAACTGTACATTTGACAGCAAATTATCTGAATTTAAATGCTCCAGTAACCTTGCATATACGACCTTCTCGATAACTTTAGCAAACACCGATGGCATAGAAATAGGTCTAAAATTGTCAACATTATCCGTGTCTCCCTTTTTATAAAGTGGCTTCACTACCGAGTACTTTAATCGGCCAGGAAACCGACCACTCCCAAAGGAAAAGTTACAGATATGGCTAAGTACTGGGCTAACATACATAGAACAATACGTCAGTATTCTGCTAGATACCCCGTCATATCCATGAGAGTTCTTGGTCTTTAGTGATTTAATTATTAACTCAATCTCCCTCTTGTCAGTATCATGGAGGAGCATTTCAGGTAACAGTCTCGGAACACTTTTTTCTAAGAGCGCTATATGATTCCCTGTTGGAACTAGGTTTCTATTTAGTTCACCTGCTATATTCAGAAAGTGATTATTAAATGCTGTACATATATGCGACTTATCAGTAACGCGGACATTCCCACTACGCACTGATTCTATATCCTCGACCTGTCTCTGCAGACCAGCCACTTCCTTTACGACTGACCATATGGTTTTAATTTTATCCTGAGACGTAGCTCTTCTATCTGCATACCACATACTTTTTGCCTTCCTAATACCATTTTTAAGCACCTTACAATACTGTTTGTAATGGGCTGCTGCATTTAGATTTAGCCTGTCTCTAACGTTTTGATATAACTGCCACTTTGTTCTACAAGATATTCTTATCCCTCTAGTCAGCCAGCCAGGCTGCCTGTTTGTGCTAGTACCCTGTTTTGAACGTTCTAACGGAAAGCAACTTTCACTTTCAAAGAGCACGAGAAAAGTCTTGAGAAAAGAATTATATTTATCATCTACTGTATCAGCGCTATAAGCATCTTGCCACTCTTGTTCCTTGATAAGGTTTACAAAGGTCTCTACAGCAACTGGATCACCTTTCCTAAACAGTTGATAACTATATTTAACACGTGTTGCAGCACAAAAATCTTTTAGAGTTAAAATTTGTGCATCATGATCTGAAAGGCCATTCACCTTTTTGCTAACAGAATGCCCTTCTAGTAATGAGGAATGAGCAAAAATGTTGTCTATGGTTGTTCTACTGTTCCCTTGCACTCTCGTTGGAAAGAATACGGTTTGCATAAGATTATATGAATTAAGGAGGTCTACCAGCATCCTTTTCCTTGCACAATCACTTATACAATTGATGTTGAAGTCACCACATATAACTAACTTTTTGTATTTCCTATAAAGTGAACCAAGAACCTCCTCTAGCTTTAGCAAAAATGTTGTGAAATCGGAGGCTGGGGATCTTGAAATCGGAGTCTGGGTTTACCTTTGGATGTGCCGCTATTCACACCACAGAGTACTCATTTCATGTACAGAACGAACAGATGGGGTCTCGGGGACTGCATATTTTGTAGTCCTTACCCTCGTATCATCGTAACCGACAAGAAAATCGTCTCCAGTATACTGTCATAGCCGGCCGAAGTGACCGAGCGGTTCTAGGCGCTACAGTCTGGAACCGCGCGACCGCTACGGTCGCAGGTTCGCATTCAGCCTCGGGCATGGATGTGTGTGATGACCTTTGGTTAGTTATGTTTAAGTACTTCTAAGTTCTAGGGTTACTGATGACCTCAGAAGTTAAGTCCCATAGAGCCATTTGAACCATTTATACTGTCATAACGTCTTTCCAGTATTGACATGGATGAATGAGCACGAACCGAAAGCCAATAAATTGAAATGAAAACAAGAAGGATTCGCACGTAAATATTTACGATGATTTTTGCTGACTGTTCACCATTTCACTTTTCGTTTTCGTGATTATGCTTAACCTTCAGACACTAGCGTATATCACACATGAGTTCTTCGGGAACATTATTTGCCTAACAATAACGCGATTTTCTTCTCCAGTCCGCAGATATCGTTAGGAGTCCTGACTGGAGGTCTTCGTGTTTATTGAAGCTTCCGTGAGATGCCTAGCCGCTTTTAATTACCTCCTCGCTTATATGAGTTGAGTGTGCAGGAAGTCGCAGCCGGTGGGTTTTGCTTGCAGGTGTTCCGCGTGGTGACGGGCGGGGAGCGGCTGCTGACAGGTGACGATCTGCGCTACTCGGATGCCGACATCGACACCAAGCCGTCCGACATCCTGTACACGCGCCGCGGCATCCCCAACGGCGGCATCTTCCAGGCGGCCAGTCCTAACGAGGCGCTGTTCGAGTTCACGCAGGAGGACCTCGACAAGCGGCGCGTCCTCTTCCGGCACGAGGGCGACGAGTACGGCAAGGTGGGCCTCTGGATCACCGACGGCCAGTTCTACGCCAACGGCATCCTCGAGGTGCGCGCCTCGCCGCCCTTCGTCGAGATCGTCAACAACACCGGCGTCATCGTCAAGCAGGGCGGCGGCGTCGTCATCAGCACGTGGAACCTCAGCGCCGAGACCAACCTCAACGTCTGGGGCGAGCAGATCTCCTACGAGGTAATAATAATTTACGTATTAGTGAACTACTAGCGGGAGTCATAAAATCACTTCGAAAAATTAAGCTGCGACCATCAAAGAGGAACCATTTGTATACTCAACAGAAGGATCGTCTCAGTGTAACTATCCTCCAGTAAAGGGTCGAAGCTTGAATATTACACATGTCTTCTACCTTAGGCAAATGGAGGAAATCGGTCGGTTCACTTTGGAGTATGTGTGGTCTACGGAGCGCCTTAAAGGAATTACGGAGGCACCTATTACTTCATGGGCGGTTTCCTAGACAACCCGCAAACCATGTTTTTGGGTGACAAAATCGTGCCGCATTTTCCAAGACGACTACGAGCAGCAAATGACTGAAATTTTTACTATATATTGCTAAGATACCGACCTCAAAGAACCTTGAAAAGTTTCTTGATATATTTATTCCTCTCAGAGATACAGAGGTTCAAAGTTTCTCTCCTCTTACATATGTAATACGTACGTAAAAAATGGTGCGACATAATTTTTGTGCACATAACGTCCAGTGTGAGTTGTAAAATTGTACAGGGTGACTCACCTAACGTTACCGCTGGATATATTTCGTAAACCACATCAAATACTGACGAACCGATTCCACAGACCGAACGTGAGGAGAGGGGCTAGTGTAATTGTTTAATACAAACCATACAAAAAAATGCACGGAAGTACGTTTTTTTAACACAAACCTATGTTTTTTTAAATGGAATCACGCTAGTTTTGTTAGCACATCTGAACATATAAACAAATACCTAATCAGTGCCGTTTGTTGCTTTGTAAAATGTTAATTACATCCGGAGATATTGTAACCTAAAGTTGACGCTTGAAACCTCCGACTTTCAGTTGCGTGTTGTAACAAACGCGGGCCACGGTCGGCGAGCAGCATCTGCAGGGACATGTTTACGATGACGACCGTGTTTACGAGTATGGCTGTAGTGCACTGTTGTGGTTTGGTCTAGTTGTCGCAGTGTCCGCATGTAGCGCTTGCTGCTATTGTTATTCTGCATTCGTCTCCGCACGCCGACCAACTGTAGTACACCGTGTTACCAGACGTCTGTGATAGTGTAGTGTTGTAGGAACTGTGACCATGGTGTATTCGAACTCTGAAAAGGCGGAGATGATACTCATCTATGGCGAGTGTCGACGAAATGCAGCTGAAGCCTGCAGGGTGTATGCAGAACGGTACCCGGACAGAGAGCATCCAACGTGCCGCACATTGCGAAACATCTACCGCCAACTGTATGCAACAGGTATCGTCGTAGCACGCAAACGGGTCCGTAACAGGCCCGTCACAGGAGAAGCGGGTGCAGTTGGTGTGTTAGCTACTGTTGCCATGAACCCACACATGAGTACACGGGACATTGCGAGAGCCGGTGGACTGAGTCGAAGTAGTGTCACGCGCATACTGCATCGTCACCGCTTTCACCCGTTTCATGTGTCGCTACATCAGCAATTACATGGTGATGACTTTAATCATCGAGTGCAATTCTGTCAATGGGGATTAACAGAGAATGTGTTGCAGTTCTACCTGTTTACCGATGAAGCGGGTTTCACAAACCACGGGGCAGTGAATCTACGGGACATGCATTACTGGTCCGTGGACAATCCTCGCTGGCTCAGACAGGTAGAGCGACAACGACCGTGTACTGTAAATGTATGGTGCGGAATCATTGGCGACCACCTCATTGGACCTCACTTCATTGCAGGGGCCCAAACAGCTGCAACATACATCGCGTTTCTACAGAGTGATCTGCCAACGTTGCTCGAAAATGTCCCACTGGAAACGCGTCGACGTATGTGGTACCAGCATGATGGTGCACCTGCACATTCCGCAAGGATGTTCGACGGGCGTTTCATAGGACGTGGAGGATACATAAATTGGCCAGCCCGTTCTCCTGATCTTACACCTCTGGACTTCTTTCTGTGGGGTACGTTAAAGGAGAATGTGTACCGAGATGTGCCTACAGCCCCAGGGGATATGAAACAACGTATTGTGGCAGCCTGCGGCGACATTACACCAGATGTACTGCGGCGTGTACGACATTCATTACGCCAGAGATTGCAATTGTGTGCAGCAAATGATGGCCACCACATTGAACATCTATTGGCCTGACATGTCGGGACACACTCTATTCCACTCCATAATTGAAAACGGAAACCACGTGTGTACGTGTACCTCACCCCTCATGGAAATGTACATGTGCGTCAGCGAAAAAGACCAATAAAAAGGTGTTAGCATGTGGACGTAATGTGCTGTTCCAGTCTCTTCTGTACCTAAGGTCCATCACCGTTCCCTTTGGATCCCTACGTAATTCGGTGCTCTCCGATACACACGATCGAACAGCGGAGGAGTGTTACTCAAGCGTCAACTTTAGTTTACAATATCTCCGGATGTAATTAACATTTTACAATGCAACAAACGGCACTGATTACTTATTTGTTTATATTTTCAGATGTGCTAACAAAACTAACGGGGTTCCATTTAGAAAAACGTAGGTTTGTGTTATAAAACATACTTCCGTGCATTTTTTTATGGTTTGTATTAACCAATTACACTAGCCCCTCTCCTCACGTTCGGTCTGTGGAATCGATTCGTCAGTATTTGATGTGGTTTACGAAATACATCCAGCGGTAATGTTAGGTGACTCACCCTGTATAGTTATTTCAATTTCAAGTAAGTAAACTACCAAAATTTTTTAGCCCATAAATATATTTTGATATGAGTGACGCAACCAGCTGTGGAAGGGTAAAGAAGGGATGGGTATGAGCAACTTGCTACCATCGACTAATGGATGTGAGCGAGTTACAGTTTATGGGTAACGTGAATATGTTTGCATGCCAAAAGTTTTGGGTAAATTATGAAAGGTGCTGACGAGAGTAGAATGTGTCCGTTCGTACATTACTTTTTGTCACAGACTTTTAGTAATCTGGAATACATTCACCTTTTTTGTGCTCCAATAGAAGCATTTTTCCACTAGTAGTCCTCCTTTACATATTCATCCTTCAATGCGACATATTCTAAAGGTGGATGACCTGGCTGAGACAGTCCTCGTACAGGTACAAAATCATGTCGTCCTCATTTTCCAAAACAATGCGAACAGAGAGGAAGAAGTCTTTCGATATCATGTCGGATGAATAAGTCAGGATGAGCAGAGATAAGATAGGCCAAAGAAGCAGAATGTGTGACTGTGTCTTCTTGGGAATGAGATGAGGTATTGTCATGGAGCAAAAACACCCCACTAGACAGCTCTTTTGTGAGGTGACAATTGTGCTGAGAAGAGATTTGCTGACGTTTCTGCGGAGCCAAGACACTTTAGGTAGTTTTTTGCTTTTACATCTGTTCCTTGGTCAGCTCACAACCAAACCATCACATTTCAATCTGAGCTAGACCTCGGGCTAAGCCACAGATTGTCAATACGCCCAGGTTTCTTGTTTTCAAATTCGTTGGATTCACCAGCTTACAAATAGACTATTACCTCCCGACCAAACTTGACCTCAGTCACCACAAACTGGTTTGTTGCATTCATATTCGTTAGCTTTGCAACGCACAATCGAATTGTTAGATTAAAACCTTAACCAGGCCTTGTTCGAAAATGGACTAAGCAGCATGACTAAATAATCATAAAAATGTGACTGGTCATACTTTTATTCAACTTTTCAACATATATTATAGCTTGTTCCTGTATTGTATCGTATGGAACTGGGGACCAAGGAACGACGGAGAGGTTTCGTCCCCGCCGTAGCTCTCAGTGGTTCACAACCTCACAACAGGCTACAGCAGTCTTTCGCCGAGGCTGATAGAAAACCGCCTTAAAAACCATCCACAGACTGGCCGGCACACTGGACCTCGTCACTAATCCGCCGGGCGGTTTCGTGCCGGGAACAGGCACGCCTTCCCGCCCGGAACGCAGTGCGTTAGACCACACGGCTAACCGGTTGCGTTAGCTTGCTCCTACTAGTACGGGTTATAAACTACGGCACTCTGTGCTACAGCGCGAGACAGACAACAAATTCTTATAGAAGTTGCGACACGGTCGCGGTTTAAACAGTGACCCGAATATAGAATAAGTTTTCTTTAGTTCACGTGTATGGCCACAAATATTTTGTCATCAGACTGTTTTTATAAAACAGATCTGAAGATGGTCATTATAGTCCGAAACCGATAGTCGGATGACAGAATACCGGTTACCATAGACGTGAACTAAAGGAAATGTAACAAATTCTTACTAGGAGACCATACAGGAATCTGTTCCCCGTAATTTTTTTTTATATTGGTGGTATGTAAAGTTCAGAACTCAAATAACAGTCACACAATGCATACGATGGAGCTCTCAAAAATTCTCGAGAAAATCAACTTTGAAGTTTTTCCATTCAACTTCAATACGCTAAACTGAGATCGGATATCCAACAGACAGTATGGGGCTGTGCTAGAGTACTTGCAGCCACGTGGACCGGTGGGGTTTCATTCTCGCCTAGAAAGAGATGCATCTTTTATGTGCATTTTTATTAAGAGTGAAATACATAAAGAAGAAAAAAGGGATGTTTTTCTTTAATTGAAACAAACTTTAGTAACCATCTTGAAGAAGAGATTGGCAATTTAAAATTTATATTTGCAATGAAAACTGGAGTTTTGTGTGATTTGTAATTAGAAATAAGAAACTTGCATTTTTATAAAAATGCCAGTTAGCTTTTTGTATAAAAACTAGACATATTCGTCATCAAAGATTGTCCGGGATCGTTATTTATAACAAAAACTGTCCAAATTCAGTCTTCAGATTGAATTCTTTATTTTCACAACACTGGTTTCGGGCCAGCTACCCATCTTAAGATCACTTGTTACAGTTTCAGAGTATGCTGTTGAATATGGAACTGAAATTTCACTTTCACGAATTATGACAGTAAACTTTCAGTTCCAGACAGTTTATTTTATAACTATAAGAGATGAACTCAAAAATGTCCAGCTGGTCCGAAACTAGCCATTTGAAGACAAAGAAAACGGATCTGCACACTGAATTTCGACAGTTTTGAATTACCTTTGTGTTAATCAGCATATATTTATTGAAATTTATATTTAAACTGAACAGTACAAAGAAATACGGAAAAATGCCCGAAACGAGACTCCAACTAGCGATACCAGTCTAGTGCGCTACCGATGGTTTTCCATTTTTGTTCTTTTTGCGCTTCACAGAAGTGTTTGTAGAATATGCACCTTTTTTTAAAAAAAGTCTGCATTGGTGAGGAATCGAATACAGACTACCCACTCGGCAGAAAAGCATTACCACAGAGCCACATGACCTGTCAAAAGACGTACTCTATTTTCGGGTACCAAAACTTCTAAACCTCAAAGTCTGTTTGCTCGCGAATTTTTGACAGCTGCATCGATCTGCCTTTCGGATTGATATCTAAGTTATGAACTTGGTGTTCCATAAAAATAACAAATTACAAGAACCCGATTGGCATGTCGTCTCTCTGTTATTGTGATTGTTTGCTACCTTCGATAAGCCGCTTATACCAGCAAGAGGCCAGGCCCCGCTGAAATTAATTCCGACAGATGTACTACTCTGGAAAAGTCTTGACAGCGCCCTGTAACCCAATCAGGAGATTTAGACTGTAAGCTGCTGTGCCGGTTTGCCCCTTGCGAGTATAGTCTGTTAGCATCACACCATGGCAGTCCCAGAAGAGAGCGTGGTCTTGCCCGATAATGGACGGTATTTCGTCTGTTTCGGCTTTCGTGAATCCACGTTCCTGCTGCTTGCTTCCTCCCTTTGACTCAGGGTCACGGTGATACCGCAGCAGTTGCAGATGGTGATGAGGTGCCTGAAGATGTCATCTGGGTAAGCTTGACGCCACTGCAACATTTCCACTGCTGCTTTCGGCGAGATTTTTTAATGGGTGTGAGTAGTCGCGGTAAGTGGTCGTGGTATCCACAAGAGGCGATCTTTGTCGTGTTACAAATGTAGTGCAAAATGTTAAAAACTGACCTCTGACTGACTTCCAAATTCTACAGTATATAGCGGCCTTCGAACGCCAGAGCATACTCTTCTAGCTCCTGTTTCAATATTTTGGTTAGCCACTTCGTTTTGCAACAGTGGAAGAGTCTACGTCACCTGACTACTGAGCTATGGGATGCCGCGTTGTTCCCGTAACCTCCCACCAACTCAACACAGCAGGTTGTAGTGTTGTTCTCCTTGAAATGCAGAAAGCGAGTAACAGCGCGATACTCCACATTATAGCTGGACTCCATCATTTTGCTTCGACTAATCTAGCGTCGTGCTACGGTGCTGTGTTGCAGAGATTTCATTGTGCACCAGTCCTGCTGAGACGTAGATGGAAACAAACAAAAAAAATTATATCACAACAGAACAGTGAGCCAGAAAGTGCAAAATAAATTTCTTTTATTTCCGTCTATGATCACAAAATTTTTAGGTCCTTGCACAACCGCCTTCGGTCAGCGACGATCACCTTCAGATCCGTTAAAACAGATCTGTTAAAACAGCTCTGAAGGTAGTCAGCGCTGACCGAAGTCGGTAGCCTAAGGACCTAATAATTTTGTGATCACAGACGGAAATAAAAGAAATTTATTCTCTCCATTGTTATTTAACTGTGCCCTAGAAAAAATAGTAAGAGAATGGAACAAGAAAATCAATAGTGGAATCCGACTAGGAACATAAAACAAAGGCATCAAGGTTAATTGCCTAGCATTTGCAGATGATATGGCCCTACTAGCTGAAACATGGGAAGAAGCCAAAGAACAGATCCTCGAATTACAGAAACAAGCAGAGAAAATAGGCCTTAAAATTTCTTTTGAAAAAACCAAAATAATCACAAATATAAAAAAGCCAATGAAATATCTTAAAGTAAGAGACCAAAAGATCGAAATTGTTAAAGAATTCAAATATGTTGGTGAATGGATTAGCTGGAACGCCCTTGAGAAAAAAGCAATAGAATTAAGAAGAAACAAAGTTGAATTAGCCTTTCAGCTTACTAAAAATACTTATAATAAAAAGTCCCTCTCATGGAATTCAAAAATAAAACATTACAACACTGTCATTAAACCAGAAGCACTATATGCAGCTGAGACATTATCTATCACTAACCATGGCCCAATTGAAAGGCTAAGAGATCAAAGAAAGAAAAATATTGAGAAAAATTTTAGGCCCCAAATTTCATAACGACAAACTAATTCATACCAAAAATGAAACACTCTACAAAACCACAGAAAAACTTTCGGATACATTAAGGAAAAGAAGAATTGAGTTTTATGGGCACATTCTCAGAATGAACCCAAATAGACTTACAAAAAGAATGTTTGACTACTTCAGGAATAAAAAATCCAAACCAAATTGGTTTATCCAAACAGAGAAAGACTTAAGAGAACTACACATCACAGAAAAAAATGCTCACAGACAGGACCGCAAAAATGATAAGCAAAGACAGAAAAGAGGGATTCCAGCTCCAAAATAGAAAGAAAAGAACGATTGTCATCTCTGATGAGGAAAGAAAAGCAAGATCAGAAAGAATGAAACAGTACTGGGCGAAAAGAAAGGCACAGAACACACAGAAGTGATTGATTCAACGTACCCCAAAGTTGGGTGAAACGAAGAAGAAGAAGAAGAAGAAAATCTATAACAGACGGAAATAAAAGAAATTTATTCTAATAAAATCTATAACTTTATTTTCGAGGTCATACTTGAAACATTACACCTATTGTAATTTTGTCATATGATGACATGGTTGGAGATCGTGGTTGTTATTTGAAGACAAATGTTGATGGTGTTGAAACAGCAACCAGCCACAAATTTATTTTTAGTTCCTTTATTCAAAGGGTTCCGTTACCGGTTTCGAATCGTTACGATTCACCTTCAGACGATTTTCATGCTTCCATTACAACATGTGGTGCGTTTTTTACAGATTAATTGTCCTAAAATATAAATAATACATAATTAAAAGCACGCCACACAGATGGTTGCGTTACAGATTTTCATTGGATGTAAGTAACATGAAATGTCGGTTTAGAGTGTTTGTTTTCATAACATTCGTCCAACAGATGTGAATACATTCCCACTGCATTCTCATCGTTGCACACGTAAATTTTTCTCACTGAACACTCTGGATTTGTCACAGAAAAGATTTCTAACACGCACCACATGTTTTGATACGTACAAAGTTCTTACAAACATATGAGTGTCAAAGATGCTATGATATATCGCAACATTATGAAGATGTTCCATGTTTGGGAAAAGATTATTTATTCACTAATGCAACTGAAACCCCCTTTACACTAGTACAGAGAGACATTGGTTTTGTGAGTTTTAGAGCGAATACTATTACATTAATAATAAAGTTGTTCCATTTTTTTGTACTGTATAGGTAAGACAGTACATTATTTATTTACATTTAGCATCATGAGAATTGTAATAACATGCAAATTTGCTACCTGATATGCAGACAGGCTTAGGAATATTATTTGCTTTGGAGCATGGAAAATAATTGTTGAAAATGTTTCAGGAGAGGGGCGTTAGCTAACCCGGTTTGTTCATTAAGGATGTAGTCTGAGGTGCTTTGTGTGTGTGTGTGTGTGTGTGTGTGTATTGATAGTGGCTCCTTTTTCTGCTAGATGTAAAATTTTTAAGTTGTTCTCAATGTTTCACACTGAGTGGTTTTCTTCAGCAATATGGGCTGCAAATGCAGATTTGCTCAAGTTGTCAAGCATGAATGTATTCTTTGTATCTAACTTCAAAAATTCTGCCTGTCTGTCCAATGTAGAATTTTGGGCATGCGCATTCCATTTTGTATATTTCTGATTTACCGTAGGGACTCTTAGAGGTATTTACATCATGGATAACTTTTTGTTGTAATGTTTTATTTGTGGAAAAGCTGACTGTGATATTTTTCTTTTTAAATAAGTTTGCTATTTTCAATTGCGAAAATGAATATATGATCTTTTTCCAAACATGGGACATCTTCATAATGTTACGATATATCAGAGCATCTTCGACACTCATATGTTTGTAAGAACTTTGTATGTATCAAAACATGTGGTGCGTGTTAGAAATCTTTTCTGTAACAAATCCAGAGTGTTCAGTGAGAAAAATTTGCGTCTGCAACGATAAGAATTCAGTGGTAATGTGTTCACATCTGTTTGACGAATGTATGAAAACAGACACTCCAAACCAACATTTCACGGAAGTCACGTCCAATGAAAATCTGTAACGCAACCATCTCTGTGGCGTGCTTATAATTATGTATTATGTGTATTTTAGGACAATTAATCTGTAAAAATATACACCATATGTTGTAATGAAAGCATAAAAGCCGACTGAAGATGAATCGTAACGATTCGTAACCGGTAACGGTACCCATTGCATAAAGGAACTGAAAATAAATTTGTGGCTGGTTGCTGTCTCAACACCATCAACATTTGTCTTTATACCTATTCTTCGCATGTTTTTTTCTGTTCCAATATACGCTCTAAGACAAAAAATAAAAAAATATCCGAATGCCACGAACATGTACAGACAAACGAAAGCTTACAATATCAGAAAAATTTAATGTTTTATTCAAGAGAAAGAGCTTCGCAAATCGAGCAAGTCAATAACATGCTGGTCCACCTCTGGCTCTTATGTAAGGAGCTATTCGGCTTGGTATTGAATGAAAGAGTTGCTGGATGTCCTTCTGAGGAATATAGTGGCAAATTACGTCCAGTTTGGGTGTCAGATCGTCAACATCCCGAGCTACGTGGAAGGCTCTGCCCATAGTGCTCCAAATGTTCTCAATTGGGTGGAGTCCCGGCGACATTGCTGGCCAAGGCAGGGTTTGCCGGACATGAAGACAAGCAGTAGTCGACTCTCCAACCGTGTGCAAGCGGGCATCGTCTTTCTGAAATATAAGCCCAGGACGGCTTGTCACGAAGGGCAACAAAACGGGGCGTACACTATCTTCGATGTAACGGTGTGCTGTAACGGTGACGCGGCGAGGGCTGCTACTGTGAAAGACATCGCAGCCCAGACCATATCTCCAGGTTGTTGGGCAGTATGGCTGGCGAGGGTTAGGTTGAAACTCACTGGCTCTGGGAGTCTCCAGACACGTCTTCGTTGGTCTTTTGCACTCAGTTCGATGCGGCACTCATTACTGAAGACAGTTCCACGACAGTCAACTAGATACCAGGCTGAAGTCGTGTCTGGAGAGTTCCCGGTGGTGGGATATCAACCTGAATATCGCCCACCATACAACCTGACAACCATGAGTGGTAGTCTGCAGTGCCGTTTCTGGCTCCTTCAGTTGTCATCTGCGGCACTCTTACAGTACAGCGGTACGTCGACAGTCTTCCACGTCCTGTCTTGTACCCTTCGTGGTAAGCAATTTAAATCCAGTACACAAGTAAACAAACAAGGAACAATTGTGAATCTGTTGGCTGATTGGACTGGTGTCACAGGGTTCTGCTCTGGCTCCACTGCCTTCCTTCATAGCAATTTTATATGAGTAATATTTGTGTGTGTGTGTGTGTGTGTGTGTGTGTGAGAGAGAGAGAGAGAGAGAGAGAGAGAGAGAGAGAGAGAGGGAGAGAGATAGGAAATAATCGTGGTGGACCGTAGCAAACTAGTCAAATGACTGACCACACAAAAAGCTTCCATCAGAGATGAAAAATGCGATTGATAAACCCCACATTTTCCCTTCTAAACTGAAAGCCTTCATTGCGGTGAAACTTTTTCATTCAGTACAGGTGTTCCTCGCAGTAGGTTAGCACTTTGCATTGTACGGCAAGTATTACGTACAATAAACTTTATTTGTTTCTTAAAATTTTATTGCCTTCATTGTTTGTTTTTAAATTTTCTTATCTGTTTCGTAGTAATTACGTAATGATTCGTTCTACAAATAGGTGCCGTGGCTCATATGGTCCCACAGCACCGGATACATTTCACAGAATTAAACAGATACGTTCATCGTGAGTGGACTGTATGGTCTGGGTAGATAAAAACTAAATACGTTATTGATTGCAGTGTTTGGGAGACCCGGAGTCGAAGGCTGTCGGTTTAAGCGACTTTGGAAGTATTGCTCCTGTTGCGCTGACGGGTGCGATAAAAACATTTATCCCGGTAACGGACGGTGACATTGTACCATTAATAATATCCATCGACAGTGAAGGAACGGCGACGTGATAGATTTGGACGGTGATGACAAGAGAGTGTGCACGTCCAAGGCTTCTTCGTTTTCTGAAGCGGCTTTGGCGGAAATCTGAAGAGAAAAATACAGCAGAGGCATAGTACAGCGTTGATTTACAGGAGACATCCCGTACATCGTCGCTTGGTCACACAGCGACGTCGGTATTTACGGTAGTTCCAATCCCCAGGTTCTGACCAAGGCTTTCGGGAGATTTCCCTTGGTCGTAAGGGAAATGTTTGGAAGAAAGTCCCCTTTCAGACATTCCCAATTGGGTATCCCGCTATGCACTCAAAGTCTGCTAGATATTTTGCTGAGTCCAAGAAAATTTTTCAACAGCACACCTTGCTTTAATGAGTACTGAATGGAAGACGTAAAAGATTTAACGAAGACGATTGGTGGCCGTATTTGGCTCTAGTAGATATTCGCATAGGTCTATATTTTGAGACCTGTAATTGTTAAAGGGGATGCCATAAAAAATGTGGACTAGATGAGTACCAGCACTACCCATCGGATGAGGTATTCTTCAGCAGATATTTAAGTTACAATATCAGAATCGTGGTAAAGTTTTTTTTTTCAATATTATACTTGAAGTCCTGGTCCCCAGATTCGCCAAACACCATACTTATTAAAAACGTAAGATATGCCTATGAGAGCGAGGTAATAACTCGCAAAGCGTCTGTTGTAATCTGTGAAATCCTTACAAGCACTTTTAGAACAGAACTGCAGTAGATTCGCCAGCTACAGATGTGCCAGTTCGTTGTTAGACGATTCATCATTATGGTATTGATGATGATTATGCAGTGTATTGTCAAGCTGTAAGTGATTTGCAGTTGCTGCTTTGATATATAAATGCGACGCTTCGCTTTCATCCCTTAAAGAATTTAATTGAATAATAGTTTGGCTCTGAAAGCCATAAAGTCGATATGAAATTCACCTGCGGTTTTACTACGTGATTAATAACAGCACGGAGCCATAGTTCCGACCATAGACTCGGTTAAACGAATTGCGTCACCACCTTCTGGAACCATGGAGGGAAACTATTTTAGTAAAAACGTATGTCTGCTGCCAAAATTTCTAATTCTAGACAATGAAAGTATGAAATGATCGCGTGGAATTGATGGCCGGGAGGCCCCATCCGGGATAGTTCGACCACCTGGTGAAGGCCTTATTTGAGGTGACGCCACATTGGGCGACTTGCATGTCGGTAAGAACATGATGAGGACACAACAACATTCAGGGCCCGAGCGGAGGAAAATCTCCAACCCGGCCGGGAATCGAACCATAGACCGCTGCATGGTAGGGAAACACGTCACCACTTTTCTTATCTCATTTTGTTTGTAATTGTTCGTTGTATTTGTTCGGGCCGGACGTCCAATGACACCAGTTGAAGTTGATACTTGATCCATTCCCTCAGGTTTCTTTTTTATTTTAGAGGGCAGTTAACCGTCTCACGAACACGCCGAACTACCGTGCCGCCAATAAATACACACATCAAAAAAGTCTTGCATCTCCCCGGTTCCCATAACTCCTGAAGACAGACGTTGACTGTGGATATTGTATCACAGACACAATCCCTTTGACAGTTCAGAGATGTCACTAAACCCGCACAAAGATGTAAGAAACCATGCATGAGCAGCGCCTAGACGGAGAGGGTCCAACAGCCGATCAGTTCCAGTCATTACACCAGGAAGGAAGTGTACGGCTCGTGTTGTCTGTAGTTCAACCATGCCTGGACGGTCAATATCGCGGTGCGATCGAGTCCGCAATTGTCACTTTGTACCAGGAAGAACTCTCAACAAGGGAAGTGTCCAGGCGTCTCGGAGTGAACCAAAGCGATGTTGTTCGGACATGGAGGAGATACAGAGAGACAGGAACTGTCGATGACATGCCTCGCTCAGGCTGCCGTAGGGCAACTACTGCAGTGAATGACCTCTACCTCCGGATTATGGCTAGGAAGATCCTGACTGCAACGTCACCATGTTGAATAATGCTTTTCGTGCAGCCAAAGGACATCGAGTTATGACTCAAACTGTGCGCAATAGGCTGAATGATGCGCAACTTCACTCTCGAGGTCCACGGCGAGGTCCATATTTCCAACCACGACACCATGCAGCGCGGTACAGGTGGGCCCAATAACGTGCCGAATGGACCGCTCGGGATCGGCATCACGTTCTCTTCATCGATGAGTGTCGCATATGCCTTCAACCAATGAATCGTCGGAGAGTGCAGCTAGGTGGGGGTTCCCTGCTGTTTTGGGGTAGCTTTCTGTAGGGCCGACGTACGCTGCTGGTGGTCATGGAAGGCGCCGTACGGGTGAACGATACGTGAATGCCGTCCTCCGATCGATAATGCAACCATATCGGCAGCATATAGGCCAGGCATTCGTCTTCATGGACGACAATTCGTGCTCACGTCGTGCACATCTTGTGAATGACTTCCTTCAGGATAACGACATCGCTCGACTTGAGTGGCCAGCATGTTCTCCAGACATAAACCCTATCGTTCATGCCTGGGATAGATTGAAAAGGGCTGTTTATGGACGACGTGACCCACCAACTACTCTGAGGGATCTACGCCGAACCGCCCTTGAGGAGTTGGACAATCTCGACCAAAAATGCCTTGATGAACTTGTAGATAGTATGCTACGACGAATACAGGCTTGCATCAATCGAAGAGGACGTGCTACTGGCTATTAGAAGTACCGGTGTGTACAGCAATCTGGACCACCACCTCTGAAGGTCTCGCCGTATGGTAGCACAACATACAATGTGTGGCTTTCATGAGCAATAAAAAGGGCGGAAATGAGATTTATGTAGACCTCTGTTCCAGTTTTGTATACAGCTTCCGCAACTATCAGAAACGAAGTGATGCAAAACTTCTTTTGATGTGTGTGTTTGGTGCCTCAGTACATAAGAAGTGGCTCCCAGCTAAGCAGGCAGACATTCTAAATTATATTTTAGATACTGCGGCAGTATGTTATAACGATTGCAGACGAGGTATTTTTTTATTCCTCTTACATGACGGTTTATAGTCAGTTAAATTTTGATATTCGTCGCCTTTTCCAGGTAGACTGTATATTCTCTGGTAAAACATTCGTTACAGATCGGCTGTCCATTTTTATGATCGTGTTTTAATGTCCCGTTATCGATATGCTCACGTGCATTTACACAAATCATACACGCCTGGAAATTGAAATAAGAACACCGTGAATTCATTGTCCCAGGAAGGGGAAACTTTATTGACACATTCCTGGTCAGATACATCACATGATCACACTGACAGAACCACAGGCACATAGACACAGGCAACAGAGCATGCACAATGTCGGCACTAGTACAGTGTATATCCACCTTTCGCAGCAATGCAGGCTGCTATTCTCCCATGGAGACGATCGTAGAGATGCTGGATGTAGTCCTGTGGAACGGCTTGCCATGCCATTTCCACCTGGCGCCTCAGTTGGACCAGCGTTCGTGCTGGACGTGCAGACCGCGTGAGACGACGCTTCATCCAGTCCCAAACATGCTCAATGGGGGACAGATCCGGAGATCTTGCTGGCCAGGGTAGTTGACTTACACCTTCTAGAGCACGTTGGGTGGCACGGGATACATGCGGACGTGCATTGTCCTGTTGGAACAGCAAGTTCCCTTGCCGGTCTAGGAATGGTAGAACGATGGGTTCGATGACGGTTTGGATGTACCGTGCACTATTCAGTGTCCCCTCGACGATCACCAGTGGTGTACGGCCAGTGTAGGAGATCGCTCCCCACACCATGATGCCGGGTGTTGGCCCTGTGTGCCTCGGTCGTATGCAGTCCTGATTGTGGCGCTCACCTGCACGGCGCCAAACACGCATACGACCATTATTGGCACCAAGGCAGAAGCGACTCTCATCGCTGAAGACGACACGTCGCCATTCGTCCCTCCATTCACGCCTGTCGCGACACCACTGGAGGCGGGCTGCACGATGTTGGGGCGTGAGCGGAAGACGGCCTAACGGTGTGCGGGACCGTAGCCCAGCTTCATGGAGACGGTTGCGAATGGTCCTCGCCGATACCCCAGGAGCAACAGTGTCCCTAATTTGCTGGGAAGTGGCTGTGCGGTCCCCTACGGCACTGCGTAGGATCCTACGGTCTTGGCGTGCATCCGTGCGTCGCTGCGGTCCGGTCCCAGGTCGACGGGCACGTGCACCTTCCGCCGACCACTGGCGACAACATCGATGTACTGTGGAGACCTCACGCCCCACGTGTTGAGCAATTCGGCGGTACGTTCACCCGGCCTCCCGCATGCCCACTATACGCCCTCGCTCAAAGTCCGTCAACTGCACATACGGTTCATGTCCACGCTGTCGCGGCATGCTACCAGTGTTAAAGACTGCGATGGAGCTCCGTATGCCATGGCAAACTGGCTGACACTGACGGCGGCGGTGCACAAATGCTGCGCAGCTAGCGCCATTCGACGGCCAACACCGCGGTTTCTGGTGTGTCCGCTGTGCCGTGCGTGTGATCATTGCTTGTACAGCCCTCTCGCAGTGTCCGGAGCAAGTATGGTGGGTCTGACACACCGGTGTCAATGTGTTCTTTTTTCCATTTCCAGGAGTGTATTTAGTTATGAAACGGTTTCAGCTGTTTATTCATTTATGTTAACTTCAGTTTTTTAGTATGTAGTTGTGATTCACGTGTCCCATTACACGTACGTCATATCGGCCACAAAACCGAAATTTAGAAATATAACAAAAAACAAGAAAATAAAACCAGAAGTCATCACAAAGTAAATCCTTATGCCGTGTATGCCCCTGCTGAAGCATGGAAGAAGTGAAATCTAAAACTTAGTCAATCTGCACAGAAGCATCCCTATGTAATGTAGTATGAGAATTATTGCGATATAAACGTTGTCAGTCGTTAAGAGCTGTAATAGCACAGAATAAAATAATTTATGAAGGATACTAGTACGTTAAAATAATGAGAGCAGATCCTCAAGAAAATATGAGTCTACGAAGAAAGGACCAACAAAGAATGAATAATATAAATATGACAGGATGGGAACCAGTAGCTGTAAAATTGCAGAAACGCTACACAAATATGATAGATGAGACAAGAACGAGCACACAGCAAACGTGTGCAGAGAGAAGAATGCATGCTGTACCAAAGCAGTCAATATCTACGGGAGACAAAGCATAGATACAATAAAAAGTCTTTGACCAGTTGCAGCTCCAATCCATTTACACACAATGGAACTACAGATTAAGAGTCGTGCTCGGCGCAGGATTCGGATCGGCAAGCCCGAGTACTGCTCAATGGCTCCTACCACTGCCAGCGCGCGCCCAGACCACATGAACTTCACTCGGCCACTGTGCGCGAGAGACAGGCCGAACACATTTCGCATAGCTTGGCGGAAGTTTTGGGTGTCGACCGACGCTGCCACACCTAGTGACATAGCCTTGCATTGCCACGATGGTCGTATGCCCTGTGGAAGTTCGGCCGCCGAGTTGCAAGTCTTTTCGATTGGCGCTGCATTGGCCGACTTGCGTGTCAATGATGATGAAATGACGAGAAGACAACACAGTATGCAGTCCCCGAGCGGGGAAAATCCCGGTCGGGAATCGAACTCGGAGCGCTATATGACGGTCAGAAGCGCTTTTTTTCCTCTCCTGGAAAAGAGAGGGGGGAAAAAAAACAAGATCCACTTTCCACTGTCCCTTGTGTCCTAAGAAAAAAACAAGTCCATGTCTTCAAGCGTTGGCGTCCATCTATGCCTGTCCCAAAACAACTAACCTGTTACTAAAGAGGGAGGGCGGGTGTAGGAAAGTAAGAAAGTAGTGGGAAACAACAAAACAACAGACAGGGAAGCGCAGAAAGTAAGAGGAGTTTAGTAGAGTTTTTTTTTATTTTATTTTTATTATTATTTTTTTAATGTACTAGAATTTCGGGAATCGCTCTCGCCTTTGGATAGCGGAACATGAAAACATCTCGAAATTAGAGATTCTGTTTGTCGTTCGTTCAGAGCATCATGTCGGCAAGATAAGCATCAGCATCTCGTGGCTTGAACGTCCCAGCTCGAAGGTGGGTAATGAAAGACGCTCCATAGAAATTTGGAAAAAAGCGCTCGTATTAGGGATTGCGAATAACTGCACAGGTACTTCCAATAAACCAGTTCCGATTTCTCATCGGCGCCCAAAAGGTAGCGGATCGTATGGCCACGCATCCCATTCACAACGTTAGTTTTCCCTGCAAGGTAACGAATCACGTCCGGCAATAAAAATGTCTGGAAAGTGATCTGAGGAGGTGTCTGTCGGGTAAGAAAGCCAACATACGCTACGCGAGCCTCCAGATGTCAGAACACGGACCAGGCCACCGTGAAGACAAAGGGGTGTGTCAGCGAGGTGGATGCGATGCAAATGAAACTGTTCGACCTGTTTGCCATTGACGTTGATATACAAGGCGGACTGGTGTCGAGAAAGCCAGCATGCAGCGTTTTCCATACACGACCTCATGTGATCTGGGGAAACTTGTGTTCGACTGGACTGGGAGGCAGATGCATTTGCAATGCGTCATGTACACTCTTTGTCCGGCGCGGTTAGTGGAAGTAGTAAGAAGTGGAGGGTCTAACTTAATTCCAGAATGAAACGCCGAAAGTGGTAAAAGGTGGTGTAATGTCTAATAACATGACTGGGGTTGACATGGAAACTGGCGCATATTCCCGTAGAAGCGGTCCAGTGAGGCTTGTCGGGCTATGGCGCCGAAATTTCAGTTCCGAGCTAACAAAAAGTGCCTTAACTCTGTCCGGCACGTGGAATAAGCCAACCCTACCATTCACGTACTGAGAAAGCTGTACAACATCAAGGGGTCTGAGTCCAACGAGGCCAGCCCTGATTATTTGGAGGAAGCGTCTGCTGTGTTGCTGCCGAACGACGGAGATCACTCGTAAAATCAGTGCCCATGAAGTGGACAGTGGTGACCACATTTAGAGGAGCGATACATCTCTCAGGTAGGCCCTCACCAGTGAGCGATTTGGAAATGTTAAGAGAACTGCCCGATGCCTCCCCATATGTCGCCCATATGTCAGAGCCACGACGATTTTATCTTCACTGAATAGGTAGAGGACAAGATCGTCAGCCTAGGCCTACAGCAGAAGCTATGTCCATGCAATGATAGGCCCACCAAGTGCTGGCGAAGTCCCTGGTGTACGAGTTCTAACGCCAGAGCATACACTATCGTGGAAAGTGGGCAGCCCTGTCGGACAGAGCGTTCAGTCCCCAGAGACGCAGTGAGGCGTCCGTTATCGAGAATTCTTGATGTCGCACCGCTCAAGAGGCCCATTACCATTGTTGCTATATGAGACAGAAAACCCACGCGCCGGAGGACCGTCTTCAAGAAGGTGAGATCGACTTGGTCGAATGTCTGAAGTCAAGTGATGGCAGTGCACCAGGCAGAAGTGGCGATGCAGGGAGTGTGATCATGTCCCTGTAATGGAAAAGGGTCAAAAGGGTCATATGAGTATTGCTGTCACTACCCAGGGTTATCTGATCAAGGGATGTCGCGTTTCATGCTGTCTTCTTTAGTCGTAATGCCAAAAAATGGTGAACATTTTCACGTCGTTGTTGGGTAGAATGATGGAACGGCCGTTAGGTCAGGGGACTTATTGGCAACTCCCACCTTCATAGCGTCAAGGACTTCATCCGTGGTCATGTCTTCCTGAAGTTCTTGTGCCACGTCCTCTGGCATGACGTCGACGGTTAGTGCCGCTTCCTTCTCAGATAAGATCGGTCGATGTGAGACGGCAGGGTCCAGCTGCATAAAATAGATATGGAAAGCTTTAGCGATAGCGCATTGCATAGTACATCGTCGTCCTTCCGCATCAGTTAGGTTGTATATGACAGCTCGACGACGACGCCGGCGTTCTGTGAGGAGGTGTTAGATCGATGGAGTTTCGTGAGACACATCGTCGTGGGTCGAGCGTCATTCCATGAGTGAAGTGATCTGTGCTTTAGCACAATGCACTAACTCCTGACGGGTGAGAGAGAATGCCATCAAACTACAGTCACGTAATATCGTTTAACAAAAGCCCATGGTGCTGCACATGCCAATTCTTGACGTCTTTGCCTTATCTCGACAATGCTCTGAGTAGATCAGGCGATACGCAGGAGGGGCAGTTTAGACGCGATACGCAGGAGGGGCAACATCGACGGCAGGAAGCCTATGCATTCTGAATTATCATCCAGCAGTCAGGGATAGTCAGGTGGGCTACGTTTAATTTTCATAGGCCATGACTGTGCTACACCTGTTGGCGGGCGAGAGCGATGTCACAGATGTAGGCCTAATGGTCGGAGAAAGCCAGAGGTCATAACTTCAGCATGTCAAGTATCACCAGCAAGGGAACTTGTGAGGTATACACATTCGAGACGACTTGACGAAAGTGCCGTATAGTATGTGAACCTGTGCAGGTGCTATGAACCATCCTCCACGTGTCTATGAGCTGAAATTCGTCGATGGTGACAGAGAGGGATGTCCATGGGGAAAGGGGCGTTTATAAGCAGGCCTAGTTGGTCCCCACCGAGGACCAGAGCATCCAGGGGACCCTCAAAAATCGGCGTTACCTCGTCAGCAAAAAGATGTATCGTTTGCGACTTCGACTGGAGCCGGATGGTGCATATATAGTTAGTGTTCAGATGCCAAAAGGCATACGAGCCTTACTCCTAGTATTAGGAAGGTACACTACATGTGGGGGAGCCCTGCGTGGAGGTCGATGGCCAGTCCGATACCATTGTCAGAGGCATGGGAGATGCGTGCTGTGTAGCCAGTGAGAGTGTAGAAATCAGTGACGATCAGTTCTTGGAAGAGGGCGGGGTCAAGGGTGTCATGTGTAACAGCCGTGGATGGTCTCCACGACCGCTGGAAATCGTGCTCAGCCAAACCGCCTTCTAATGACCTCATCCTCCGTGCCCAGCGACTAACTGTACTTCTGCCGACAGCAGATGCTCCATGACTTTGCACATGGGTTTGTCAATATTCCCCACAGATTCTTTCTCTGCTGTGAGAAATTCAATGATGGCACGTTGCTTGTAACGTACATCACCTGCAGACGCCATTTTGAAACTATCCTGCAGCTACGCGATCTCTCGGAAGTGGCGGAAACTTGGCGTGCTCCCTCAGAAGACCTCAGATAATACATACGTAACGTTTCGCATTCGTAGCATTATTTTCGGCTGAGAAAAAAATGCCGTGCATTACTTTCTGGGCAACCCACGTATACACAGAAAATAATAGCTGTCCTTCACTGGGGCACTCCTGACGATACCCTTGTATGAACACTCGCCGTCGAGGACAACATGCTGGGTTCTGTTACTGAAGAAGTCTTCAAGCCAGTCACATATCTATGAACTCATTCCGTTTGCTTGTACCTTCGTTATCATTCGACAGTGTGGCACCATGTCAAAAGCTTTACGGAAATCTAGGAATGTGGACTCCGCTTGTTGCCCTGAAAGATGATTACTGTTAATGAAGTAAAAGATCCACACAGTGGACACCAAATGAAAAAGCTACTCCTTATGTTTCTGATCCTGACTGCCATAAAAATGCCAAGGAACTGTTAATCAGAACTCAGGGAGAAGTTGTAGTCTAATTCACAATCGATTTATTGATCTTAAACAAGACAAGACAACAAAATTATTAAAGAAACATTCATACAAAAAATATTTATTTAACAAAAGCCTTACTAAAATGGGATCTACGGTGGACAAAGTGATCTGCTGGGGATCGACACACGACACTAACCAGACCCCTACTCGCTCTATCTCACTTCATACACGTGAATCCTGGTTATGGCATCAAACTACGCGCCCACCAAGCATCTATATTCTACCATACAAAAAAGAAAGGAAAAATATGGTTCGTAAGAACAGGATGCTGAGAAATAGATATTATAGCCCTACGTCGCAGGAGCGAATACTTCACCATCCGACTGGTCAAGGCGGCACACTACGATGCGCTCGGCGACTGAAGTCATGGACGGCGGAAATCTGTTATTAAATGCACGTTCCCGAAAAATGCAAGTACGCGGTCTCGCATTCGGTTAATTCAGAACGCAGGTACTTCCCTAAGAGCCTCTGAATCCCCGACAGTTTCCAGTGTGCAGGTGGACCCGTTTGCTGTTCTACGAAACCAATTCGACTCCGTGCCACGACTGTGCGTGTCGGAATACGTCAAATGTTTGGATGGCTTCCTCATCAGCTCAGTTCCAAATGCACATTCCTCTTTTTTGTCTTCCCCCAATTTCACACAAGCCAATCACGAGCTGGAGTCCGGTGTTCTAAGCTCGGTGAATGGTCTTTGCACTGCAAACCGATTTGACCAATCAGAGACTTAAAGTTAATTGGCAGAAAACGGAAAAAATTCAGCTTTGCGGCCTCTTTCCCACACATTTGCCATGTCTTTTGCTAACACAATACAGGGTGGAAGCACAGTCCTCCATAAATAGCTTGTTATCTCCCCTGTTGCGTCCATTTCAAAGTTTGCAAAGAACAGCCATAAACTCGTATTGACAAAGCATGTTTTGAAACAGTGTCTGGACGTCAGAGCCCCAGTTTCCCTGTCCCACAGACATTTGCAGAACGTTTACATTTCTTTTGGCGGCTTGCTTGCTAACAAGGCCTAAAATGCACTGTCGGCGACATTTCGGCGCTAGGCCGTATACCTGGACGTCTGGCGCCAAAGCTAATGTGTTTTGCACAATGCGACCACTGCACACGGCCGTCTGGAAATGTCTCTTCATCGTTCCCCAGAAAAAACGCGCTTTGTCACCCCACCAACGCCGTGCTTTTACTGCAGTCGTTTAAGTTGGTACCCTGTTCCTTTGAATGCAGGTAAAGCTTACCGTATTTCTTTCCCTAGAACACGCAAACAAGACCATAAACTGCTGTCCACCATTTCATCACAATGTATGAAGTCAAATCGCCGTAGATCGTATTGCCTACACTGAATCAGAAGTGAGAGCGCTCTGCAATCTCTCAGCCCTTCATCCATGGTTCGCAGGATGATCTCATGTGGGGAAAGGGCAAGCAGCGATTTATTTTAGCCTGACTTGTTAACCATTTGTAACTTTCAGAGAAGAACCACGAGTGGCAAATTTAAGTAAAACCTATACATTCCCCCAGCTGCCATGTCATAATTTTCTTCCTTTGCCAAACAACGGAGTTTACACTGTATGACCCCACTAACATGTTGTGCAGGCACAATTGCAAGAGAGTTCTGGAACAGTGGTTTATTAAGTTTACTAAGTGAGGAACTGAGGAAAAGTGAAGTCAGTAGCTTATGAAAAAGTACATCCTCGGTACAAAAAAAGTGTAATTGTTTCACGTATGTTGTTCCAAAACTCAGCATTTCTCGTTTCACCAGCTATCGATGGCCTTTTAAAATTCTTTCACCGAAAAAGTCTGTAGTTATTGGCATAACGTGGTAGATAATGAAGTTTTACATAATAACCATATGGTAAAATACTCTCCTCTTTGTGAGCTATCATTTGATAAAATCTCATTTCGATGTCTGAAACTGTTTATGAGATGTGAGGTTTCTTGTGGATGAGATTTTCATTCTGCAGCGGAGTGTGCGCTGATACAAAACTTCCTGGCAGATTAAAACTGTGTGCCGGACCGGGACTCGAAGTCGGGACCTTTGCCTTTCGCGGGCAAGTGCTCTACCATCTGACCTACCCAAGCACGACTCACGCCCCGCCCTCACAGTTTTACTTCATCTCCTCCCTTACAAACTTTACAGAAGCTCTCCTGCGAACCTTGCAGAACTAGCACTCCTGAAAGGAAGGATATTGCGGAGACATGGCTTAGCGGCAGCCTGGGGGATATTTCCAGAATGAGATTTTTACTCTGCAGCGGAGTGTGCGCAGATATGGCTAAGCCATGTCTCCGCAATATCCTTTCTTTGAGCAGTGCTAGCTCAGCAAGGTTCGCAGGAGAGCTTCTGTAAAGTTTGGAAGGAAGGAGACGAGGTACTGGCAGAAGTAAAACTATGAGGACGGGGCGTGAATCGTGCTTGGGTAGCTCAGTTGGTAGAGCACTTGCTCGCGAAAGGCAAAAGGTCCCGAGTTCGTCTCGGGCCGGCACACAGTTTTAATCTGCCAGGAAGTTTCGACTCTTGTGGATATTTCACTCTGGCTTGATCGCTGGCGCGGCGCGGTCGCAAATCGGTGTTCTACATCAGATTAATTTTCTGAGATTGGTGGCAAATACCTCCACCCAAGTCTAAAGAAAAATTCAATATTTTAGTTAAATTTCACACACAACAACATATTATGTAATGTTTTGTGTCAGCTGAAGAGGCAACACCGTGTTACGAGTGGAGGCCGAAATGCACGCGTTTTAGCTCACGCAGGTTGGCGTGAGGAGGAAAGAACTATACTGGCGTGAGGTCTGGAACATGACAATGAATGAGAATTCAGAAAGCGGACGTAATTAGTTTGATACTTAATTTTAATCCATTAATGATGAACGTCGCTCTTGACGGTACGTGATTCACAATATTATCTGTTCGGAATACATTATTGAAGTCATTATAGTAACTGAATATGGCGCCTTGCTAGGTCGTAGCAAATGACATAGCTGAAGGCTATGCTATACTGTCGTCTCTGCAAATGAGAGCGTATGAAGACAGTGAACCTTCGCTAGCAGAGTCTGCTGTACAACTGGGGCGAGTGCTAGGGAGTCTCCCTAGACTAGACCTGCCGTGTGGCGGCGCTCGGTCTGCAATCACTGATATTGGCGACACGCGGGTCCGACGTATACTGACGCACCGCGGCCGATTTAAAGGCTACGACCTAGCAAGTGTGGTATCTGGCGGTGACACCACATAATGTGCACCAAATACAAAAGCAAAGCGACCTCTAATTTTCATTGCACACGTTTCCGAATTTCGCGCTCTCTTACTTTCACGTAGATATCACAATAACTATGATCTTTAACGAAGTGATGGGCACATCATCATGAAACTGACATATAAAGCTGTAATTAAAGCAAAAATGAAATTTTTCTACCAAATAGTTTCTGTAAAATCGTTTGAGAAAGACTGAAGGGCTCGCACGCTCCTCGATTTTGTCGTCGGTGACCTTCCGAACAAACGAATGAACTGGACCAGCGGTTTGGACGAAAACTGGTTACTGCGCAACGGCCACTGTATCCTGCACAAGCTGTGAGGTTCCACCTCTTTGAGACAGTTTCAGCGGTCTATTCTAGGGGGCGATATTTCATGGGCCGCTCAAAAAATGTTCAGATGTGTGTGAACACTTATGGGACGTAACTGCTAAGGTCATCAGTCCCTAAGCTTACATACTACTTAACATAAATTATCCTAAGAACAAACACACACACCCATGCCCGAGGGAGGACTCGAACCTCCCCCTTGACCAGCCGCACGGTCCATGACTGCAGCGCCTTAGACCGCTCGGCCAATCCAGCGCAGCTTGGGTTGCTCAGTGTGGGGTAGTTTGGACGAGGGTGTAATGGGTCCGTGTGTGCTGGGTTCGCAGGTGACGGAGGGCCCCAGCCACGGGCAGCTGGTGGTGGGCCGTGAGGGCGCGGCGTCGCGCTTCTCGCAGCTGGACGTGGAGCGCGGCGCGCTGCTGTACAAGCACGACGCCTCCGACTACTACAGCGACCGCGTCGCCTTCCGCGTCGACGCCGGCGGCCGCGCCTCGGCCGACGGCCAGCTGCTGGTGCGCGTCTTCCCCGCCGCCTACTGGGAGCCGCTCGTCGTCGCCGCCAACCGCACGCTGCTCGTCGAGGAGTCCACCAGCGTCGTCGTCTCGTCAGACGTCCTCAAGGTCGGCCTCTCGCCTGCTCCAGTAGCACTTGTTTTCTTTCTGAGAATGATTCTTTACATCTCCTCATTACACGCTTCGCTAACGACGGTGTTGGCTGAATAGGTGAAGATGCTCAATGAAATTGTGGCAGACCTAAATAAGAGTACCTTGTATCGTATTGTATTAACATACGGGGGACCTAGAAATGACAGAGAGGCTCCGTCCCCGCCGCAGCCGCAGTGGTCCACAACCCCACGACTACCACAGTCCACTCCACCCCTCCGACGCCCCTCACAGAACCCATGATTATTGTGCAGTTCGGCCCCCGGTGGACCCCCCCCCCCCCCTTAGGGAGCGTCTCACACCAGACGAGTGTAACCCACGTGTTTGCGTGGTAGAGTAAGGGTGGTGTACACGTACGTGGAGAACTTGTTTGTGCAGCAATCGCCATCATAGTGTAGCTGAGGCGGAATAAGGGGAACCAGCCCGCATTCTCCGAGGCAGATGGAAAACCGCCTTAAAACCATCCACAGACTGGCCGGCACCGGACCTCGACACTAGTCCACAGAGCGGATTCGTGCCGGCGACCAGACGCTCCTTCCCACTCCGGAAAGTCGTACGTTAGACCGTTCAGCTAACCGCGCGGACAAGAGTACCTTACTCAAAGAAAGAAGGAGTCCATGAACTGGAAGTAGCACGAGAATTGCTTTTCCTTTATTGTATGTTATATGTTAACCGGGGACCTAGAAATGACAGAGAGGCTCCGTTCCCACCGCAGCCACAGTGGTCCACAACCCCACGACGACAACCACGGTCCAGGTCACCCCTCTCCCCCCCCCACACCGAACCCAGGGTTATTGTGCGGTTCAGCCCCCAGTAGACCCCCCAGGGAATGTCTCACACCAGACGAGTGTAACCCCTGTGTTTGCGTGGTAGAGTAATGGTGGTGTACGCATAGATGGAGGACTTGTTTGCGCAGCAATCGCCGACATAGTGTAACTGAGGCGGAAGAAGGGAACTAGCCCACATTCACCAAGGCAGGTGGAAAACCGCCTAAAAACCATCCGCAGACTGGCCGGCTCACAGGACCTCGACCCAAGTCCACCGGGCGGATTCGTGCCGGGGACCAGGCGCTCCTTCGCACTCTGGAAAGCAGTGCGTTAGACTGCTCGGCTAACCGGGCGGGCCTTTCCTTTATTACTTGAACTACAAGGGCTATTCGGAAATTAAGGTCCGATCCCTCTTGAAATTGAATAGTACTGTGAAAATCGAAAACGTTTTATTTGCAACAGGTAGTCACACGCTCCAGCTACTTCTCTACATTGTCGCCGCTTCAACTTGGACATTTGTCGTAGCATTGTGCCAACTTTTGAATACTCTCGTCGCAGAAGGCAGTCGCCTGCGCTATCCACGAATACTCTACGTTGGTTTTCAGCTCGCTGACTGTGCCAAAATACGAGGGGTGTTTGAAAAGTCCGTGCAAAGTCCGAGGGATGGCACCACCGGCGCGTATCGAGGTGATGTTTAGTTAGTAGCATCTTTGGAAAGAACGCACACCAGGTTTCAGCCATATTGGTCTATTTCTTTATGTTTGGCATTCGTGGTGAATCAAGGAAGTCGAGTGATTGTCAAAAAATGAAAGAAAAGGAATTTCGTGTGGTGATTAAACATTACTTTATGAAAGACAAAACGCCTAAGGAGACTAAAGACTAGCTTAATAAACATTATGATGACTCAGCACCTTCTATTACAACAGTTAATAAGTGGTTTCAAAATTTTTGGAGTGGCCATATGGGCACAAGTGGTGCTGAATGCTCTGGACGCCCTGTGGAGATTACGACTCCAGAAATCATTGATAATATCCGCGATATGGTGATGGATGGCAGAAAAGTTAGGGTGCGTGAGATTGCTAGTGCTGAGGGCATCTAGCATGAACGGGTACATAATATATCGCATAAACATTTGGACATGAGAAAGCTACCCGCAAGATGGGTAGCGCGATTGCTCAAGTCTTACCAAAAACGGAATCGTGTGAAGTGTTGCAAGGATGGTTTGCAGCTGTTCAGGAAGAATCCGCAAGACTTTAAGCGTCGTTTCGTCACTGTCGATAAAACAGGGATACATTACTATATTACTGAGACCAAACAACAGTCTAAACAATGGGTTACCAAGGGAGAATCTGCACCAAAAAAGGCGAAACCGTTCCTTCAGCCGGAAACGTTATGGCGACAAGGGATAATCCTCATCGTCTATCTGGAAAAGGGTAAAACTATTACCGCTGCATATTATTCATTCTTATTGGACCGTTTGAAAACCGAGCTGCAAGAAATAAGTCGGCGATTTGACCGCAAAAAAGTCCTTTACCATCACAACAAAACACCAGCACACACCTCGGCAGTTGTGGTCGTAAAATTAATGGAAATAGGATTCCAGCTCGTTTCACATCCCTCCTATTCTCCAGACTTGGCTCCCTCGAACTACTATTTGTTCCCCAATTTGAAGAAATAGCTGCCGGGACAAAGATTTATTCAAACGAGGAAGTGATTGCAGCAACTAATAGCTATTTAGCAGCCTTGGACAATTCCTATTTTTCGGAAGGGATCAAAAACTGAGAACAGTGTTGGATGGAGCGTATAAGTCTAAAAGGAGTCTGTGTCGAAAAATAAAAAAGGTTTACCCCAAACATGTAAGTAAGTTTTAGTTTAGCATGGATTATTCAATCACCCCTCGTATTGTCTTCAAAACTAGCAGTCCATATGAGCAGAGGTGCAGAGGTGAAACTCAGGGACAACCAGATATGGGCTGTATTCGGGAGGTGACCAAACACTTCCTATCGAAGACACTGAAGGAGCATCTTCATTGCACCTGCAGAGTGCGGCCGAGAATTGTCATAAAGCAGGAACCACATGACAATTGTGTTATGTGGGCTGCATGACATCAGGCGAAATCTCTCACCAGTCCCTCATGTCTGGTGGGAGACGCGATTTCCTAGGCACCTTTAAGTGCTCCCTGTGCACTCAGTATTGAAAAGAGCGACGTGACGCGATCGACTGACATACTAGAGACACTGCCCAACGCATCTGTGCAAAGCTTCTTCAGATCTTCACAGTGGTTTCCATTTCGCGACCGATCGGAACTTAATTTCAAAAGAGTCCGCGCAAGAATCAAGCTTCATTTAAAAAGCAGTACAAAATTGCCTATTCTGAGAACTACAACCAGTAAGAAAATCGCAATAATATTCTTCTGCTTCTGGCCACAGATAATTTTCAGAACAAGCATATCCTGGTATTTCTCACGGCAGATGATTCGTAGTTCTGAAAGTGTAAAGTAGAACATTTTAGAATTTGAAATTATATAGTAATAATAATAGATAACTTTTGGAGATTATCATGCAACCTTACCGGTGTAAGACAACTCAGCCGAACTCAAACTCTAATCCATTGGAGTCTTCAGCTGGAGGAGAAGATTTCAAAGTAGTAGTCTCTCAAAGTCCATTATAAGTCGTCCTCAATTTGACAAGACTCAGGTTATTTCTGTTTATCGTACAACCTTACCGGTGTAAGAAAACTCAGGCAAACTCAAACTCTAATCAATTGGAGTTCTCTAAGTGGACACGTAGGAAAGGGACACTTTTGCTTGTTTAAGGGATTCGTAAATTCTGTCCATTAACAAAAAGTTTCAGATGTAGCTTCATCAATATTCAGTGGTGAAGGTTTTCAAAATGTTCAAATGGCTCTGAGCATACTATGGTACTGAACATCTGAGGGCATCAGTCCCGTAGAAGTTAGAACCACTTAAACCTAATTAACCTAAGGACACCACACACATCCATGCCCGAGGCAGGATTCGAACCTGCGACCGTAGCGGTCGTGCAGTTCCAGACTGAAGCGCCTAGAACCGCTCGGCCACACCGGCCGACGGTGAAGCTTTTGACCACGCAGATGTTTACACCTCTGTCATGCCTTTGAGGATTACTGTGTGAGCTTCCTGGTTTGTAAGTCCCAGGTTTTTATAACATACACATGAGAATATCCTCGTTTTGGAAACGTTACTTCTACAGTGTCAAATCTTCACTCTACTGTAATCAAGTTGCGCAAAAATCGAATATTTGTGTAGCTCTTATTGTGGCCACAACACGAAACACAGAATATATCAAGATTTTTCACGGCTACGTCAAGCTAATTCTAAGAAAATGCACGAATCATAAACTTTAGGTGTTCAAAGCATACATAGTAACTGTCGTGTATAGTATACCGCATTAAATGTAATTTTAGGCAGAGGCAGATCCGTGCTAAAATCCATGCATAAGGTTTCCTTTCCCAAGCCCTTTCAGCTTTCCTCCTCTACTTTTTTCTTCCTCTAGTAAAAAGCGTTTCTTTATAATCTGTGAAACTCAATTAAAGTTTTCAAATTCTTCATTTGAATCTCAATACGCCTCAGTTATGCTAGTGCAGTGCACTTATCTTTTCCCATTTCGAGGCATTTTAATTTGATTCTGTATTTGTTACAGGTATTACACATATCTGTGTCGGGAACAGAAGGCAACATTAAATATGTCTCTATATATTTCATAAGATTCCTTAATTCTTGGGTGAGCTCTTTGAATAAACTGAACATTTTACTTATAGCACTTTCCTCAGAGGGGTGTACTTTACTTGTATCTGTTAACCCACAATGACTATTTCTACTCGTATGTTGCTCAAAGTTATTAACTGTTGAATATAATAATGTCCGGTGCCTGTTGTCATGTTTCCCCTCTTATCAATAGGGGCACTCCCGGCAGTTCGAAGACTAGACACTAAATATTGAAACTTATTTTTTATTTTCTGTATATTGACATGAATGCCTTACAACAAAACTGTATCTTTTTTCTCCGTGTCTTATTTGCCCTTGAACTCTGAACCTGTTAAATCTTGCTTCACATTCATCTTTCCTAGGCTTCTTAAGCCGTACTGGAAGTGCAGAAATGGGACCACACAAATCACCATTCTGCAAAACTAAGATTCCATTAAGTTTAATTCATTTAACATACTTTAGTTTTATCTTCAGGCACGTTGTCAAAACATTGTAACCTACAATGACAGTTGTTTCCATTTCGTGAGCTCGTAAATTAATATTTTTGTTTGGCTTTTTTCTGTTCTTCGTTAGTTAATGACCTCCTTTCAAACTTCACGACAGGCTTCATACAGTGGCTCACTTTCCGTAACAGTATTTTCAAAAAACTGCAGAAACTTTAGCGCTCTATATAAAGACCTGCACACGTAAGCTTAATGTGCCAATGATGCACATAATTACGACAATGTTTGAGAACGACTGTGTGTTAGTGCTGCAATCTGTATCATTATTTATTTTAAAGACGCGCACTTAATAGAGTAAGCCTTATTTCTCCTGTTTCATATGGACTGAGCTCTTTCCTTCCTTGTACAGGTTCCTTTGAAGGCCCATTTACAGTACATTTGAGCTTGTTTTTCCTACTTACTTTAATAGGAAATGCTGGGTCTGCTGCATACTTTCACGTACTGGTGAAAACTAAGAAACCGAAAAAAATGGACTTAGCTCTTGCTTTTTCTGGACTATTCATATGTGAAACTAATTAAGTTTTTCAGTTTTACAAAATAAGTGCAAATGTTACTGATCATTAAGATCAAGAAGAGTATCTAAACTGAAATATTAATGTTCTGTAACATTTATAAAAGTGGACTTGACTCACTATTATCCTGGGCTCTTCAAATGGTAAGAATTAAGAATGAAAGTAAATAAGAAAACGAGGAGAAGCGTGAGATTACAAGGAAAGAAGAGTGGAGTAAAATCACGACTCATAGATCACAACTAGAGCATGTTACAAAGTTCAAGTGCTTGGTAAATATTACTAAGGAAGACCCCAAATATGTCCTGCAAATAACATCAAGAATAGCGGTAAGCAAAACAGATTTCAACAAAAAGAGGCAATTGCTATGGCACTCAGTGAATAAAAAATCTGAGAAAAACACTGACCGAATACTATGTGTAAAATGGAGAGCTGGAAAAAAGTAAAGAAAGATCAAGACACTGGAAACTGTAGGGTGCGAATTGAGAAGACAGTGAGAATAGAGGAGGTGTTGAGAAGTTGATCTGATGGAATTACATTTTTCTTGAAACATGTGAGACCGGTAATGAACTAGCACCTCGGCAATGCTAACGATTTAAGAAGGGGTTAGGTTAGGTTAGTGTTGTTTTAACGTCCCGTCGACAACTAGGTCATTAGAGACGGAGCGCAAGCTCGGGTTAGGGAAGGATGGGGAAGGAAATCGGCTGTGCCCTTTCAAAGGAACCATCCCGGCATTTGCCTGAAACGTTTTAGGGAAATCATGGAAAACCTAAATCAGGATGGCTGGAGACGGGATTGAACCGTCGTCCTCCCGAATGCGAGTCCATTTAAGAAGGGGAAAATGGACAGAACGTTTGCACTGAAGTTCGTGTTAGGGAGGGCACTTGACGAGGACAGTTCGCGCAGGGCTGTTAGCCATAGTGCCGGCCGGTGTGGCCGAGCGACTCTAGGCGCTACAGCCTGGAACCGCACGACCACTACGGTCGCAGGTTCGAATCCTGCCTCGGGCATGGATGTGTGTGATGTCCTTAGGTTAGTTAGGTTTAAGTAGTTCTAAGTTCTAGGGGACTGATGACCTCAGATGTTGAGTCCCATAGTGCTCAGAGCCATTTTGTTAGCCATAGTGTTGTCGTGGTGTAATGGTTACCATATCTGCTTAGTCAGCAGAAGACCTCGTTGAAGTCTCGGCCGTGGCACAGGAGATCAAAACCAATTGCAAAATGACTTAGACATGATATCTGTATGCTGAGAAATGTGGCAATGTCTCTGAATAAGGAATAATGTGGCGTCACCCACACTAATGGGAAAAGAAATCTACGAGGTTTGGAACTGTAAAAGCTTCGACTATTTATTTACAGTTCGTACAAATAGATACGTGTCTCAAAGTTTTGCTGATATCCAGAGTAGTCGCCAGTATTGTGTATAGCCCCCGTTGCCAGCGATGTGGAAGTCATAGGATACTCTACGCAGTGCCAGTTGTGTTAACAGTTCGAGAGGCGCGGTCTTTTGCCCAACGAATTTGTAGCAGTTCTGAAGCGAATGCCGTGCAGCGTTTCCCTCAGTCTAGAAATCGAGTTGAACTCACGAGGGCGTAAGTCAGGAGAGTGCAGTAGGTGGTATAGCACTTAGCAGCCCAGTCAGTCATACAAATCAGAAACAGCTTGCACTGTACATGCTTGAGCATTGTCCTGAAAAATGGTGATCAGGTCCAGCAAAAAGTGTCATCACTTCTGTACCTAACTTGGTCGTAGGTTGTGTTCCAAAAATGAACAGCATAGGCAGCGATTCATGTCAGGGTCCAAGTCCGGGATAAGTTCAAAGGGCTCTGAGCACTATGGGACTTAACATCTGTGGTCATCAGTCCCCTAGAACTTAGAACTCCTTAAACCTAACTAACCTAAGGACATCACAAACAGCCATGCCCGAGGCAGGATTCGAACCTGCGACCGTAGCTGTCGCGCGGTTCCGGACTGCGCGCCTAGAACCGCTAGACCACTGCGGCCGGCTCCGGCATAAGTGGTGCGCGATCAAGCACCTGCCGTCGGAATCGCAGTAGGGGCATCCTCATTGGCTCTGCACTTTGCGGCCGAGAATCGTCGTGAAGAAGAGTGCATAACACATACGTTATGTCGGGTTGCATGAAAATAGGCGAAATCTCTCAGCTGGCACCCGTACTTGGCAATAGAAATTGTTCTAGCCATCCTTACGTTCTGAAAGCTCAATACAGGAAAGAGCAAAGTGACGCGATCGACAGGCGTACTAGAGACACAGCCCAACACGTCTGTGCGAAGCATCATTGGATTTTTCACTGTCGTTTCCGTTTCGCGACCTATTGGATTTCGTAAAGGTTATATATATATATATATATATATATATATATATATATATATATATATATATATATATATATATATATATATATATATATATCGGCTACCAACCACTCACTTTGTTGTTCTGGCGTGGCAGTCTCATTGTGTTGCGTTGTGCTGTTTCCATTTCCGTGGCTCTCAGTTTGTGAACAGTGACCAAGAGAGCCACGAAAATGGAAACATCACAACGAGACTGCCACGCCAGAAGAACAAAGTGAGTGGCCGTTACAAAACATTTCCTTGCAAACATCAGTCCAGCTTCCAAAGTGACATCGCCCCTTACTAAGTTTTCTCTTCTTCCACAGGATGACCACTGCATTTACGAAATGACCATGTAACATCAGCATGACCTTATTGTAAAGTTGTTTTTGTAATGGCATTTAGCCTGAAGATGAGGTATAACCCTCGTAACATGTCGCTAAATAAACAAGTAATACAATAGTTGTCAAAGTTTGTGACTGGTAGCGATGATTAAAAAAACCTTCACGTACTTCTTGAGACAGTCACGATGAAAAAATAGTCAAAATGGCTTCAAATTCTATTGGATATTACTTTCCGAATAGCCTTCGTCCCAGTGGCTGCTGCTCCCATTTTGACAACACATACATACCTTCCTAAAATGAAAGTCTGTGCGTGGCGAAATTTCTCACCATCCTAAATAACACGAATTGTTTGAGTGTTCCTTTCAGTATGTATTATTATTTTAGATGTGTATGCCCTACTTATAGGATTGATTGCTCTGGTCATATCTATAATGAAGGTGATTCAGCTGGCAAACAGCTCGCTAGTGTGTCATTGTTAGGCACCCCTTTATTGTCGTCCGTTAACGCCGTGTGTGCCACAGTAGGGTAGGTTGTGTATTAATGCCTTGTCGCTCGGCCACAGGTGATGCACCCGCAGATCCCGGCCACGGACATCGTGTTCACGGTGGTGGAGCCGCCGGCCTACGGCTACCTGGAGCTAGAGCCCCCGTCGCTGTCGGCGCAGCCGAGCTGGAACGCCAGCGAGGAGGCGGGCGCGCTGCCCGGCTCGCTGTCGGAGTTCGACCAGGCGACGGTGGACGAGGGCCGGCTGCTGTACGTGCAGGCGGCGGCCAACCGCAGCCGCGACCACGTCACGCTGGACGTGGGCAACGGCGTGCGCTGGCTGCGCGGGCTGCGCCTGCAGCTGGTGGTGGTGCCGGAGCGCCTCTACCTGGCGCCCGCCGCCGCCGCCCAGGCCGTGCACGTGCGCGAGGGCGGCGCCGCCACGCTGCCCGCCGGCGCGCTCCTGCCCGCCGCCACAGAGTACTACCGCGGCAAGGTCACCGAGTTCCGCGTGGCGCGGCCGCCGCGCGCCGGCAGGCTGCGGCTCGCGCCGGCCTCCCCCAAGGGCGGCCCCACGGCGCCCACGCTGCTGCGCTTCACCACGGCCCAGCTGCAGGCCGGGCTCGTCCAGGTGACTCACCTGCCGCGTCTCGTATCAAACGCTCCGCGGCAGCACTAGCGGCCATGCTTCGTTACTCACCCTTTCCAAATTCCTTTCTCGATTATCGTTCGCCAGTCTGCTATATATTATTTAGTTATTTAATCTGATCTGGTTAGGGCCGTCAGAACCTCTCTTACATCCGACCATGTTTTCACACATATACTACCTTTTTTTTCCATCACAGTTACTTAATCTGTATATTGAGCAAGCAATAAAAGAAACAAAAGAAAAGTTCTGAGTGGGTGTTGAAATCCACGGAGAGGAAATAAAAACTTTGAGGTTCGACGATGACATTGTAATTATGTCAGAGACAGCAAAGGACCTGGAAGAGCAACTGAACGGAGGCTTTCAGACAGTCGTTCTTCCCGCGAACCGTACGCGACTGGAACAGAAAAGGGGGGTAATGACAGTGGCACGTAAAGTGCCCTCCGCCACACACCGTTGGGTGGCTTGCGGAGTATAAATGTAGATGTAGATGTACATGTAGACAGTGTCGGGTGATGCTAAGGGTATTAGATTAGGAAATGAGACGCTTAAAGTAGTAAAACAGTTTTGCTATTTGGGGAGCAAAATAACTGATGGTGGTCGAAGTAGAGAGGATATAAAATGTAGACTGGCAATGGATAGGAAAGCGTTTCTGAAGAAGAGAAATTTGTTAGCACCGAGTATAGATCTAGGGGTCAGGAAGTCTTTTCTGAAAGTATTTGCATGGAGTGTAGCCATGTATGGAAGTGAAACGTGGACGATAAATGGTTTAGACACAAAGAGAATAGAAGCTTTCGAAATGTGGTTCTACAGAAGAATGCTGAAGATTAGACCGGTAGATCACATAACTAACGAGATGGTATTGAATAGAATTAGGGAGAAGAGAAATTGGTGGCACAACTTGACTAGAGGAAGGGATCGGTTGGTAGGACATATTCTGAGGCATCAAGGGATCACCAATTTAGTATTGGAGGGCAGCGCGGAGGGTAAAAATTCTGGAGGTAGACCAAGAGATGGCAGATTCAGAACGATGTAGGTTGCAGTAGGTACTGGAAGATGAAGAAGCTTGCACAGGATAGAGTACCATGGAGAGTTGCATCAAACCAGTATCTGGACTGAAGACCACAACAACAACAGTTACCTAAGAAACAATAAAGAAAGTATATCGTTCCAGAGACCTTCTCAACTGTCAAACACCTATGTTGCGTATATGCAGGAGTTGACACTTGAAAATTTGTACCAACACTAGGATTCGAACCAGGGCCTCCAGCTCACTACGTAGATTCGCTAACCACTACGCCACCCTAGCTCAGTGACCTTGCACTCCTGCCTGGAGTACGTAGCATGCCTCCCTCTTCAGTCCTAATTCCCATTCGTGCTCCACCCAAGTTGGTATTCGCACTAGAGGTCTTTGAGTAGGCGGAATATCAAAGAGGTTGAGATGTGAAAGTGAATTAGGATTGAGGAGGGAGGCCGAGCGGTTCTGCAAAGCCACTGCGCCAAGTTGGTTAATGCATCTGCCTAGTGAACAAGAAATCTAGGTTTCTAATCCAGGCCTTGGTACAAATTTTCATTCGTTGCTTTTAGTCTGCATACTTACATCGTAGATGTCTGAGACTTCAAAAGGTCTCTGGAACCATGTACTTTAATTTGATTAAAGCACCCATGCCTAGGTTGCAGGCAGGATTCCCCGTTTCGATCGATTCTGAGGTGCTATTCCAAAACTGTTGGACAGCCTTTGCAGTGCTGTCCGAGTTTAGGGGGAATACCAAGTGGGCTGTGGCGTGAATGGGAATTCTGACTTAGGAGCGAGGCCTGCTAGGGAAGTTCAAGCAGTTGTGCAAAGCCACTGCGCCTGGGTGCCGTAGTGGTTAGTGCAACTATCTAGTGAGCAGCAGATCTCCGTTTCGAACCCAGCCTTGGTACAAAAATACTATTAAAATGATTTGAGTGTTGAAGCGGCAATTTGAGTAAATAAGACTGACTCTGACTTCATAAAAATTATTCTGGCAGTACTTGTATTACTGCAGCTGCTGCCACTATTAGTGATAATAGTAATATTAATAACAATGACAATAACAACGATAATCATTGTGTAGGATATAAAAAGAATTTATAAGTGTATAAAATAGATGTTTATGATATAGTGAGTTCAGGAGAAGGGAACTTTTAGACACTGTATCAATTAAGAATAGGTACAGGGAAATGAGGCAGATGTGGTTCGAAAGGAGGCTGTTCAAGAGTAACGAGTGCGTGCAGTAAAAGTAGTAATCCTTATTGCTGCTTTAATACAGGGCTGTCCAGCATACGGCCAACGGGCCATAACGTGGCCAGCGGCGACGAAGTATCAGCCCCGCCATAGTCCAACGAAACTGTTCATGACCGACAAAAGGAACAGATGGCAGATTTTTTGGAGAATTAAAAGTGGTTGAATGATTTGCCTTCTTTATTTTACGAACTAAATACATCGCCGACCTAAATTTAAAACTCGAAGGTAAAAATCAACTATGTGTACAAATGTATGGATACATTCAAGCATCTATTAAAATCCGCATCTTGTTCGAGAAACAGATAGAAGCAAGGCTTTCAACCATTGAGAGATCTTATCTACGTGCTATCAAGAGACACTGGACTCCAACAAGTACCTGCCTTTGCTTTAAAAATTAAGGAATCATGCTGAAGAAAGATTCACAGATTTTAAAAATGAAAAGCTCTATATGAAAGTGTTCTAAAATCCTTTTCTACTTCAAACTGCAGAAGTTATGTTACACGTACAGATGAAGTTGACTGGACTTAAAAATACTGAAATCCTGAAAACAACCTGCCATAGTTGCCTGCAGACTCAACTCATAGAATTTTATAAAAAAAATATATCGAGCCTGATCAGTATACCTACCTACCCAAGTTAGCAGTTGAATAACTGTGCTCATCCGGAAGCACATATATATGCGAACACTTTTTTCCGCAAGTGAAAAACGTAAAATCTAGAACGAGATATTCACTAACAGATGGCCATCTGAGCGGAATTCACAGAATTTCAACATCGAATATATACCCTAATATCAAGGAACTACGCAAAATAAATAAATAAATGTTTTTGGCTCCTTGAGTTTGTGTTGTATTTGTTTCATTTTTTCATTAATTTAAAGTTTTATATTCTAATATAAATACATGTTGCCTATCTACCTAGGTAACTTGAGTTTTATTTTCATTGGTTTAGTTCCTTTACAAAATCGTTTTCGGTCTTTCCCGCCACAATAATAAAAGTTAATAATGTGGCCCACTCAGAATTTCGGTTGGACACGCCTCCTTTAGTAGATAGGTCATTAACTGTCTTCTGAAGCTGGAGCTGTAACAGATTTATTGAAGACCTGTTGACGATGATGCTAGGTTGTTTTAAAATAAACTTTGCGACATCTGATCCCCGTAAAGGAGGTGTGTAAGGAACAGAACTCAATACTCAGAGATTTTTTTCCTTGCTTTGAACGTTGTTATTGTATGGAAAATACTGAAAAGAATGAGAAGTGCTTCTTGTTGGCTACATTTCTACTAGTTTAAACAATACCGCTCTATTTCTGTACTTGTTTTATCATAAATAAAACGACTGCTTCAATATTAATGGCTCTTGAAACAAAATCTTCTTCATTGGCACCTATAACCATTCAGATCTCAGGCAGGGTACCTAGAACGTTCTTAATAAATTATGTATTATGTAATTTGTCTCACTATATTTTGCTGTGTTGAGGTGGTCAGCATATTCCACAGTATTTGAATACCTTTCTCAATTTTTTGGATACAAATTAGTTATGTACAAACAGAGATACATTTTTTTTATTCACTTGAGAAATTTAAGTTTTTGGACGTTGGACATCGGACATTTCCACTCATCGGTTAAACAACAATCACAGAAATGTATCTTTCGTCCTTGCAACTGTTCTTTCTCCAAAATATTTCAAGCTTCCCTTTGCTTAAAAAAAAAAGTCTTGTGTTCCGACATATAACGAATGTCTTCTCATTGAAAAGTCAGGTACAGTTTGGATTCCGTAGAAATGTTGGAACACGTGAGGCAATACTGACCCTACGACTTATCTTAGAAGAAACATTATGGAAAGGCAAACCTACGTTTCTAGCATTTGTAGACTTAGAGAAAGCTTTTGACAATGTTGACTGGAATACTCTCTTTCAAATTATGAAGGTGGCAGGGGTAAAATACAGGGAGCGAAAGGCTATTTACAATTTGTACAGAAACCAGATGGCAGTTATAAGAGTCGAGGGGTATGAAAGGGAAGCAGTGGTTGGGAAGGGAGTGAGACAGGGTTGTAGCCTATCCCCGATGTTATTCAACCTGTATATTGAGCAAGCAATAAAGGAAACAAAAGAAAAGTTCAGAGTAGGTATTAAAATCCACGGAGAAGAAATAAAAACTTTGAGGTTCGCCGATGACATTGTAATTCTGTCAGAGACAGTAAACGACTTGGAAGAGCAGTTGAACGGAATGGACAGTGTCTTGAAAGGAGGATATAAGATGAACACCAACAAAAGCAAAACGAGGATAATGGAATGTAGTCGAATTAAGTCGGGTGATGCTGCGGGTATTAGATTAGGAAATGAGACACTTAAAGTAGTAAAGGAGTTTCGCTATTTGGGGAGCAAAAAACTGATGATGGTCGAAGTAGAGAGGATATAAAATGTATACTGGCAATGGCAAGGAAAGCGTTTCTGAAGAAGAGAAATTTGTTAACATCGAGTATAGATTTTAGTGTCGGGAACACGTTTCTGAAAGTATTTGTATGGAGTGTAGCCGTGTATGGAAGTGAAACGAGGACGATAAATAGTTTAGACAAGAAGAGAATAGAAGCTTTCGAAATGTGGTGCTACAGAAGAATGCTGAAGATTAGATGGGTAGGTATTGAATAGAAATGGGGAGAAGAGGAGTTTGTGGCACAACTTGACTATAAGAAGGGATCGGTTGGTAGGACATGTTCTGAGGCATTAAGGGATCACCAATTTAGTACTGGAGGACACCGTGGAGGGTAAAAATTGTAGAGAGAGACCAAGAGATGAATACATTAAGCAGATTCAGAAGGATGTCGGCTGGAGTAGGTACTGGGAGATGAAGAAGCACAGGATAGAGTAGCCTGGAGAGCTGCATCAAACCAGTCTCAGGACTGAAGACCACAACAACAACAGTTGCCGTAAAAGCAGTGCCAATGAATAAACTTAGCAAAGTCACGAGATTTGCGCAGTTACAACCACGTTATTTCGAAAAAACTCGGCATGTCTGTATCTCGTGGGCATTACTGAACAACTGGATCTCATTCAAATTTTGCAATCAGTACATCTACATTATGAACAAGAAGTGTCCTGTAAAACATTGTCAGCAGAAGATTATCTTTACTGCGGGATACACTTTAACCAGCTGTTGTTACATATCTATCGATACCTCAAGGCTCAGTATGCAGGCACACTAAAAAACAGGCTTAAACTGCCAGAAGATAGTAAATAATATAGTGTGTGTGGATATAGGAGTCTCACAGCCTGCCTAGAGCACAGCAGGCCCCTTCTCAGGCGCTGGTTAATGAGCCCACTGAGATTCTGCGTGACGTTGAAAAAGACCCTCCTAAACTCACCGACTCCATGATGCCCGAGTTGACGCAATGAGTAAATCCATGTAGGCTACTAACCTATGAAGTCATCTGCGTTACACTCACTGATCTATTCTGGAATTCTGATCATTTCTGGCTCCTGCAATCTACATCATTGAGTGTCCTTGGCACTGCAGCGAGTGGGGTCTTTCTACCCTTCCGTAATCTCCGCTCTAATGGGGGGTGGGCGGATGGCGGGGGGGGGGGGGGGAGGGGATTCGTGACGAAGCGCCCTAGACCGCGCGGCTACCCCGCGAATTTGTGTTTTGCCTTTTATACATATGTGAAATTTTTTAATTTCCCATCTGCGGTATCTGTCTGCGTGTTCGGGCTAATCTCAGAAACTACTGTACAGATTTTGATACGATTTTCACTGACAGATAGACTGATTCACGAGGAAGATTTTTGCCCATAACTCATAAATATTTCGTGCAAATTCGGTGAACTATGATGGATTTAACTCCAGACCACTGTGGAAACGATGTGGCTACCATCTATCGGTGAACGGCAGAGTTGGAGTCACGTAAGGTCTGCTGACTGCTGTGCTAGGCCGGTGAGAGCTGACACTGCTGGGAGGCCGGAGCGTTCTGCTGCCGACTTCCTAAACCACCTGCGACGTTTCAGATATTGAGCTGATAAGGACAGCTTTTTTTGGTGTAGAATTATTTTTTAAGAGGTGTGAAGGGAAGTGGGGGAAAGATCAGAGAAAAAATGTAGCTCGCACTGGTCTGGCACTGCAGTAATGATAGTTCCTAACGTTGTTCTCCGAATTTTAATCTCTGCACAATAGCCCGTAAAGCAAGACAAGTAGATATTTGATGACACTCTTACGAAGCTGGGGCACGTCACTAGAGTAATATAAAAATTACGTTACTGAATCACAGAAACAGGCTATGTAGTAGCTAATAGCCGGGCTTACTACACTGACTGTGGCGCTCTCGCGTTGTCGGCTCCATAGTGCACACGTCCGTTCATTGTGGTGCCTCCAAACTACATGACTGCGCTGAACAGTGCTCCAGATAGGAAGGAGCACATAAACATATTTACAAACTCCCCAACAGGGCGGGTGCTACACTGGGCAGTTATAAAGACGAAGTTTGACGTCACTATGAGTGATGAACATATTTAGTAACAAATTTAAATACTGTGTCTAACATAAAAGAGTTGAGACTGCTTACTTTACTAAGAAATTATTTGTCGAGGTATCTTTCTGGACAGCTTTCTCCGCCTGAATCTATCTCCTGAAGTGATGGAATTTAGTTAAAAGTACAATTAATGTTAGGAGTATAATGAAGGCTAATTAAATTTATTAGTTACGAACTAATAGCACTTGAGGATACGAAATTAATCTCCATATACAAAAGGCAATGTCCAGACTGACTGATCATCGCCCAGCCCAAACCACCAAGGATAGAAACTTAAAATTTGGGAAGGCGTGGATCTTACGTAGTGGGCATCTTTTAAAAAGGGAGTCTTCGAAATTCCAGCCCTAATGGATGAAATAGGGGACGAAGGGTGGTTTTGAAAAATTTTGATATTTAGGCAGTTTTCAAGCTAAACCAACGAAAACTGGTATTTCTTTTCTCGCTCAGAAGTAATGGTATTTCGTCTCTCGCTCAGAAATAAGGAAATACGTGTTTCAGCGTGTTTAGAAATTTACCCTATGGGGATGAAATAGTGGGCGAAATCTTTCTTTAAAAGTACATCATTATTAAAGAACTGTAACACAATTTTTAAATCTACATCTGTGAGCGTTGGTATTCCACTTCTCGGAAATAAATAAAGAACTACGAATTTCAATATTTCTGGAAATTCAACTTCTAAGAGACTGCAATAGAAGATAAAAATTTTAAGAAAATATTTCGTGACGTTAAAAAAATTTTAAAGCTAAATTTATAAACAATGGTGTTTCACTTCACGGTTGGATATAAAGAAATACACAAGCTGCGATATGGTCGCGAATTGAACAGTGATCCGAATATAGAAAAAATTTCTTTTACTTTTCGTCCCTGGTCACAAATATTCTTTTCATATGACTACCTGTTTCGGTCTATAATGACCATCTTCAGATTTGTTTTATAAGAACATGTCAGAATATATTGGAGCCATAGTGGCATCGTCAAATGTCGAACACAAAATCAGCGCCAGCATCGTCAAATGCATATAAATAACAGCATATGCAAAGCTGACAAGAGGAATTTTTCATAGGTTGTTATTTATATATATTTGACGATGATGGCGGCGATTTTCTGTTTAATATTTGACAATGACACTACGGCTCCATTATATCAGGACATGTTTTTAGAAAACAGATCTGAAGATGTCATTATAGACCGTAACCGGTAGTCTGATGACAAAAAAATTGTGGGCATAGACGTGAAGTAAATGAAATTTATAAAGAAATATTTGTTAGGGAATGAGAGATGCTATGGAAATATCCCTACGAAAACGCAAGAAGCATGATTATAAAAAACTGTGGACTCCAGCTAACGGAATTGCTTTTTGGTCTGAAGTACATTCCGAAAAGACCATGTTTATATAGCCTGAATTAGCGTAAGAAGCTTAGGTGTTACAGTTTGTGAACAACATGAAAATTCGGTTAAATAAAAACAACAACAAAATCTATGCAGGCCATACAGTGTATGCAAGCGAAGCACGGGCTCTAGTCTAGTTTAATAAATAAAATTATTATATACATCATTTATAGCAGGAAAACTGAAAAGAGAGAGACTTAAAGTGTTCGAGATATGGTGCTATGGAAAGAAGCTGTAAATTACATGAGCTGGTAAGAAATGAATAAGCGCTCCACACAGCTCACATTCTAAGTACTATTACTTGTTGTTTATACATCGGCGGGTTGAGGAAGTTACGGAAAAACTGACAGGACGTACGGACGTGATGATAGAATATGCGTTAAGATATCAAGGATTAACTTTCATTGTACCAGAGTGAGCCACAGAGGGTAAACACTGTAGGAGAAAACAGAGATGGAAATGCACCCAACAAATAATTGAGGTTGTATTGTATTGTATTGCATGTTAACCGGGGACCTAGAAACGACGGAGAGGCTCCGTCCCCGCCGCAGCCGCAGTCGTTCACAACCCCACGACGACTGTCGCAGTCCACTTCACCCCTCCACCGCCCCACACCGAACCCAGGGTTATTGTGTGGTTCGGCCCCCGGTGGACCCCCCAGGGAACGTCTCACACCAGACGAGTGTAACTCCTATGTTTGCGTCGTAAACTAATGGTGGCGTACGCGTACGTGGTGAACTTGTTTGCGCAGCAATCGCCGACATAGTGTAACTGAGGCGGAATAAAGGGAACCAGCCTGGCGGATTCGTGCCGGGGACCAGGCGCTCCTTCCCGCCCGGAAAGCCGTGCGTTAGGCCGCAAGGCCAACTGGGCGGGCTAATAATTGAGGTTACGGAGTGCAATTGTTACTTCGAGGTGAAGGTAACCACAGGAGAGGAATCTGTGACGGGCTGCATAAAGCAGTCAGAGGAGTCACGACAAATAAAAAATTAAAAGAATCAGTCAGTCAGTGAGAATGTACGTGAAATTCATGGGCAGTGCACACCCACTGAGAGCTTCTCAAGTGGTCTCTCTGTGTGTTTTGTGGCTTCAGAGAAAACTTGACGTGTGCAGGCAGCTACTAGCTACAACTCCTATTAGCAGTCATCACTTAGGCACACAAACAAAATCTTCCATAACCCGCCAGAAAATCGTGGAATGCCTTATTTCACACCTAGAAGTGAGCTGTTTTTTCACCAAGGATAATATCGAAGTGTCCCGCAGTGGGAGGATCTCTCCGTCATCGTTTCTGCATTCTGTGGGTGTGTCCATACAACTGACTGGCCAACTCGAATGCTTCTCGCCGATTGTATTATATAACAGTACCTTCCGTACCAGTTGAGTAGCGCACCTTCTCCCATACCAAAAAACATTCTCTCTCTCTCTCTCTCTCTCTCTCACACACACACACACACACACACACACACACACACATACACAAACACACACACACACACACCGCAGTTATTATTCCGAGTTACATTTTCTTCGATACCTGCCAACATCCAGTTGATTTTGTATGTCCATTCTTTTGATGGAAGCTTTGAGGGAATTTGACCGTTCACTTATGTTTAAAAATTTAACACCTATATCCGTTCGTTCGATGATTTTGTAATATAGCTACCAGTTTCCGTGATTCAATACACCATATCGTATACGACATTCTGTTAGTGGCCAACATCTGTGAACTGGTTTCCGCAGACTGTAAAAACGATGTTGTTCCTCCAACCATCAACTTGGTCGTTAATGGTTAGAGACATAAACGAAAGTTGGTGGGCGTGTTTCTGCACCTGATATATGATGTCCGTTCAAATTTAGCGCCAGTTGCATAAGGGCTAGTGCACCAGTATGAGCATACAAACTAGGTATGCTTTAAATGAACGCTGTAACAGTCGTGATCGTTAGTTACCTGTGAGATTGCACGTCTTGAGTTGATTTTAGTGACGAACGCTTTTAAGGCGACAGAGACGCCATTGCCAACACCTCACTGAGTTTGACTGGGCTACAAGGAGTTGTATGTTCCTCGTAAGATACTCCAGAAAGATTTGGCAAGACTGTGGCCACTGTACAACACTGCTGACAGCGCTGGTCACAAGAATGTAGGGTCCTAAGAAGACCGGGCTCCCGACGGCCACGTGTCAATACTGAGAGTGAAGACCATCGTGTTCAGCGTACTACGTCTGCAGCAGCAATTTAAGCAGCAGTTAGCACTACAGTGACACAACGAACCGTTACAAATCGGTTTCTCCAGGGATAGAACCGAGCTAGGCGCCCTTTAGCGGGCATTCAGCTGAACCCAGACTACAGCTTATTGCAAGTTTAGTGGTAACAAGCTAGAGCTTACTGGAGGGCAGGATGGAGGTGTATGTGTTTTCAGATGAAAGCTGTTTCTGCCTCCGGCCAGTGATGCCGATGTTTTAGTTAGGAGGAAGCCTGTTGAGGGCCAGCAACAAACCTGACTTCGTGCTAGACCTACACCTGGATTTTGTGGTGCGTTTTCGTATGACGGCAGTAGCACTCTCGCGGCTAACCGACCCACCCTGACAGGAAATTAACGTCAGTCTGGTGATACGACCTGTTGTGCTGCCATTCATGAACAGCATTCTACGGGATGTTTTCCAACAGGGTAATGCTGGCCGAAATGCCGTTGTTGTAACACAACATGTTGCAACCCAACATCTGTCCACATGTTGCCTTGGTCTATCAGAGCGCCGCATATGTCTGCGGTCGAACACCACTCCAGCGTCATCAAGAACCAGGATTAACCGTTCCTTTACTAACCGATGACTTGCTACCGGCACGGAACTGCAGCCCACAAACTGACGTCTTGCAACTGTACAGCCCAATCAATGGATGTTTGCATGTCTCGTTAGCGAGATGAAAGCAGAGCTCACCATCTGCAGCGTCGTTGACAGGACTGACTGCGGACCTCTGGTATAGAGTCGAGTGGAGTGTCTGAATCAGAGGCTGAGACGGTTCTGCGACCGTTTAGGCTGCTGCAGATTCCTCGACTTGCGCCATAGGGTGGTGGGGTTTCGGGTTCCGCTGGATAGGTCAGGAGTCCACTGCACACAGCAGGCGGCTATATGGGTAGCAGGGGTTGTGTGGCGTGAACTGGGCGGTTTTTTAGGTTAGATGGCCTCGGGCAAGTACAGAAAGGGCAACAGCCTCAAAGGGTGCGGGGCAAAGTCAGGACATGCGGGGACCAAGCAGCAAAAAATGGCTGTGAGCACTATGGGACTCAACATCTGAGGTCATCAGTACCTTAGAACTTAGAACTACTTAAACCTGACTAACCTAAGGACACACATCCATGCCCGAGGCAGGATTCGAACCTGCGACCGTAGCGGTCGCGCGGTTCCAGACTGAAGCGCCTATAACCTCTCGGCCACAACGGCCGGCACCAAGCAGCAATCGGAATTGTAGTTGTAATCTGTTGAAGCTGCGTTGGTAAAGTACCGGAAATTCAAGCGGTGATAGAAAGCACCGAAGCTGAAATCATTATAGGTAAATTCCGCCGAAATTTTTACAGAGGCACAGACGGTGTTTAGAAAGGATAGATTGCATGCAACCGGTGGTGGCGTGTTTGTCGCTGTTAGTAGTAGTTTATCCTGTAGTGAAACAGAAGTGGATAGTTAGATGTAGATTACTTTCAGCATTGTAGCGGTGACACCGGTTATTAATGTACCAGCATTTCATATTTCCAAAGGCTTATCTCGCGCTTACATTAAGCTGTGAACATGCAATCTTAATCACTTACACATGTCACCTACACAAACGTAGTCCCGAAATCTTATTACTCTACATTAATTAGAGTTTGGTGTTGCGACTGTATGAACTTGGATGGTCTTACACGAACCACTCGCTGTGAGTAATAATAGCCGGCCGAAGTGGCCGTGCGGTTAAAGGCGCTGCAGTCTGGAACCGCAAGACCGCTACGGTCGCAGGTTCGAATCCTGCCTCGGGCATGGATGTTTGTGATGTCCTTAGGTTAGTTAGGTTTAACTAGTTCAAAGTTCTAGGGGACTAATGACCTCAGCAGTTGAGTCCCATAGTGCTCAGAGCCATTTGAACCATTTTGAGTAATAATAAAGCTTTTATCAATTCCGAGTGGAGTGTCGTAGTCAAGAACCTCCTAGAACAGAAAATTAATTAGAAAGTTGTCCGCATTTGTAAGTTTTGGCGGTAGCTACATAGGACTGTTGACATCCCGTTCTACGGGTGTGTGTTGCAGTACGAGCACGACGGCAGCGAGACGCTGAGCGACGACCTGATGGTGGTGGGCGTGGCCGGCGAGAAGCGCAGCGAGCCCGCCACGGTGCGCGTCCACGTGGCGCCCGTCAACGACGAGCCGCCCACGCTCGTCAACAACACCGGGCTCGTCGTCTGGGACGGCGCCTCCGCCGTCATCACGCCCGCTCACCTCGGTGAGTTTACCCTGACCGTGGCCCGGGAATACCTAGCTGTGGAGCGAGCACTCTGGTGCGCCGAACAGGTACATTGTATCCTAGGTCACGTGAGCCCCGTGCGGCACAACGTTTGGCCTTAACCTGTCTGCTGATGCTGAACGCCATTACCTCGCTATTGGGCAAACAAGACACTCACCCCTGCCCCCGAAGTACAGCCGACTCTGTACACATCTTTCACAGCTATTACTAACAGACCGCATTCGACATCTGGAACGAACTGAAGGCCGCATTTACACCCAGACTGCTGGATAATGGTCCACATTAAAGGCCCGTACCGCAAACATTTAAAACAAGCCAATGTCTTACTGTGAGTGCTGGCTTTCACAGTGAATTTCCTTGATGAAATCTTCTTTTGTTAACAGCCGAGTCATGACTCCCTTTTGTGGCTACGTTTCGACGAGTTTTCTACTCGCTATCTTCAGTCGAAGTGTCATGTTCACGTTCAGTTCTCCCGTCTGTTGGGGCCCCAATGGGTGGACCAGTCGCCTACCTCCAGAAATATCGCTGCCAGTAGTGGCAAGGCCTCCAGGCGAGGCATCATCTCAAAAGGTGATGTGCTCCCTGCCGCCGTTGGATAAGCAGCTGAGCAGCAAGTCGTATACTCCTAGCTCACTCATTTGTTACATAGTTTAATTCTTAATTTCTTTGCGTGTTTTTGGTTCTTGCATTGTTTAATTCATAAATTTCGGGCGTATTATAGTATTTGAGAGTGTAGCATCGTGTTTTAGTACCTGAATAGTGTAATTTCGCTTAGTCTCCTTCCGCCGCCGAGCAGTGTCAGCAGTGCGCAAGTAGCAGCATTACTGCATTTACTAGGCAATCTTGTATTTTAATAACCGTTTAAATTTTGTCGATTTGTTTGCGCTCTCTGTAGATTAGTTCAGACGTTCTTAGCAAAACAGTTTTTAGCATGGATAGGGACTGCAACTGCTGTGTTCGGATGCAGGCTGAGTTGGCATCCCTTCGCTCCCAGCTTCAGGCAGTGTTGGCTTCGGTCACACAGCTTGAGGCTGTTGCCAATGGGCATCACTGTGGGGGTCGGGATGGGGGCTTGTCGGGGACGGCCAGCTCGTCCCACGCATCCCCTGATCGGACTACGACTGTGGTTGCCCGGGATACTGCCCGCATTGAGGCTGATCCCTCACCTGTGGTAGAGTGGGAGGTCGTTTCAAGGTGTGGCAGGGGGCGAAAGACATTCCGGAGGGCTGAACGGAAAGCCTCTCCAGTTTGTCTGACGAACCGGTTTCAGGCTCTGTCTCAGGCTGATACTGATCTTCGGCCTGACATGGCTGCTTGTCCTGTTCCAGAGGTTGCCCCTCAGTCTGCAAGATCCGGGCAGTCGCAGAGGGTGGGCTTACTGGTAGTTGGGAGCTCCAACGTCAGGCGCGTAATGGGGCCCCTTAGGGAAATGGCAGCAAGAGAGGGGAAGAAAACCAATGTGCACTCCGTGTGCATACCGGGGGGAGTCATTCCAGATGTGGAAAGGGTCCTTCCGGATGCCATGAAGGGTACAGGGTGCACCCATCTGCAGGTGGTCGCTCATGTCGGCACCAATGATGTGTGTCGCTATGGATCGGAGGAAATCCTCTCTGGCTTCCGGCGGCTATCTGATTTGGTGAAGACTGCCAGTCTCGCTAGCGGGATGAAAGCAGAGCTCACCATCTGCAGCATCGTCGACAGGACTGACTGCGGACCTTTGGTACAGAGCCGAGTGGAGGGTCTGAATCAGAGGCTGAGACGGTTCTGCGACCGTGTGGGCTGCAGATTCCTCGACTTGCGCCATAGAGTGGTGGGGTTTCGGGTTCCGCTGGATAGGTCAGGAGTCCACTACACGCAACAAGCGGCTACACGGGTAGCAGGGGTTGTGTGGCGTGGGCTGGGCGGTTTTTTAGGTTAGATGGCCTTGGGCAAGTACAGAAAGGGCAACAGCCTCAACGGGTGCGGGGCAAAGTCAGGACATGCGGGGACCAAGCAGCAATCGGTATTGTAATTGTCAACTGTCGAAGCTGCGTTGGTAAAGTACCGGAACTTCAAGCGCTGATAGAAAGCACCGAAGCTGAAATCGTTATAGGTACAGAAAGCTGGCTTAAACCAGAGATAAATTCTGCCGAAATTTTTACAAAGGTACACACGGTGTTTAGAAAGGATAGATTGCATGCAACCGGTGGTGGAGTGTTCATCGCTGTTAGTAGTAGTTTATCCTGTAGTGAAGTAGAAGTGGATAGTTCCTGTGAATTATTATGGGTAGAGGTTACACTAAACAACCGAACTGGGTTAATAATTGGCTCCTTTTACCGACCTCCCGACTCAGCAGCATTAGTGGCAGAACAACTGAGAGAAAATTTGGAATACATTTCACATAAATTTTCTCAGCATGTTATAGTCTTAGGTGGAGATTTCAATTTACCAGATATAGACTGGCACACTCAGATGTTTAGGACGGGTGGTAGGGACAGAGCATCGAGTGACATTATACTGAGTGCACTATCCGAAAATTACCTCGAGCAATTAAACAGAGAACCGACTCGTGGAGATAACATCTTGGACCTACTGATAACAAACAGACCCGAACTTTTCGAATCTGTATGTACAGAACAGGGAATCAGTGATCATAAGGCCGTTGCAGCATCCCTGAATATGGAAGTTAATAGGAATATAAAAAAAGGGAGGAAGGTTTATCTGTTTAGCAAGAGTAATAGAAGGCAGATTTCAGACTACCTAACAGATCAAAACGAAAATTTCTGTTCCGACACTGACAATGTTGAGTGTTTATGGAAAAAGTTCAAGGCAATCGTAAAATGCGTTTTAGACAGGTACGTGCCGAGTAAAACTGTGAGGGACGGGAAAAACCCACCGTGGTACAACAACAAAGTTAGGAAACTACTGCGAAAGCAAAGAGAGCTCCACTCCAAGTTTAAACGCAGCCAAAACCTCTCAGACAAACTGAAGCTAAACGATGTCAAAGTTTGCGTAAGGAGGGCTATGCGTGAAGCGTTCATTGAATTCGAAAGTAAAATTCTATGTACCGACTTGACAGAAAATCCTAGGAAGTTCTGCTCTTACGTTAAATCAGTAAGTGGCTCGAAACAGCATATCCAGACACTACGGGATGATGATGGCATTGAAACAGAGGATGACACGCGTAAAGCTGAAATACTAAACACCTTTTTCCAAAGCTGTTTCACAGAGGAAGACCGCACTGCAGTTCCTTCTCTAAATCCTCGCACAAACGAAAAAATGGCTGACATCGAAATAAGTGTCCAAGGAATAGAAAAGCAACTGGAATCAGTCAATAGAGGAAAGTCCACTGGACCTGACGGGATACCAATTCGATTCTACACAGAGTACGCGAAAGAACTTGCCCCCCTTCTAACAGCCGTGTACCGCAAGTCTCTAGAGGAACGGAGGGTTCCAAATGATTGGAAAAGAGCACAGATAGTCCCAGTCTTCAAGAAGGGTCGTCGAGCAGATGCGCAAAACTATAGACCTATATCTCTTACGTCGATCTCTTGTAGAATTTTAGAACATGTTTTTTGCTCGCGTATCATGTCATTTCTGGAAACCCAGAATCTACTATGTAGGAATCAACATGGATTCCGGAAACAGCGATCGTGTGAGACCCAACTCGCCTTATTTGTTCATGAGACCCAGAAAATATTAGATACAGGCTCCCAGGTAGATGCTATTTTTCTTGACTTCCGGAAGGCGTTCGATACAGTTCCGCACTGTCGCCTGATAAACAAAGTAAGAGCCTACGGAATATCAGACCAGCTGTGTGGCTGGATTGAAGAGTTTTTAGCAAACAGAACACAGCATGTTGTTATCAATGGAGAGACGTCTACAGACGTTAAAGTAACCTCTGGCGTGCCACAGGGGAGTGTTATGGGACCATTGCTTTTCACAATATATATAAATGACTTAGTAGATAGTGTCGGAAGTTCCATGCGGCTTTTCGCGGATGATGCTGTAGTATACAGAGAAGTTGCTGCATTAGAAAATTGTAGCGAAATACAGGAAGATCTGCAGCGGATAGGCACTTGGTGCAGGGAGTGGCAACTGACCCTTAACATAGACAAATGTAATGTATTGCGAATACATAGAAAGAAGGATCCTTTATTGTATGATTATATGATAGCGGAACAAACACTGGTAGCAGTTACTTCTGTAAAATATCTGGGAGTATGCGTACGGAACGATTTGAAGTGGAATGATCATATAAAACTAATTGTTGGTAAGGCGGGTACCAGGTTGAGATTCATTGGGAGAGTGCTTAGAAAATGTAGTCCATCAACAAAGGAGGTGGCTTACAAAACACTCGTTCGACCTATACTTGAGTATTGCTCATCAGTGTGGGATCCGTACCAGGTCGGGTTGACGGAGGAGATAGAGAAGATCCAAAGAAGAGCGGCGCGTTTCGTCACTGGGTTATTTGGTAACCGTGATAGCGTTACGGAGATGTTTAATAAACTCAAGTGGCAGACTCTGCAAGAGAGGCGCTCTGCATCGCGGTGTAGCTTGCTCGCCAGGTTTCGAGAGGGTGCGTTTCTGGATGAGGTATCGAATATATTGCTTCCCCCTACTTATACTTCCCGAGGAGATCACGAATGTAAAATTAGAGAGATTAGAGCGCGCACGGAGGCTTTCAGACAGTCGTTCTTCCCGCGAACCATACGCGACTGGAACAGGAAAGGGAGGTAATGACAGTGGCACGTAAAGTGCCCTCCGCCACACACCGTTGGGTGGCTTGCGGAGTATCAATGTAGAATGTAGATGTAGAAGACGCGGACGTCCTTATTTTGTACGGTCCTCTTAGTTTCAATTTTTCAGAAGACAACTGATATGAATTAATGGACCCCTCACCTCTCAAACTCTTCGTTTCTGGTGTCAGATTATCTGTTGCTCCCAGTCCAACTCATGTGCTCCAGTTTGTAAAATCGCTAAGAATTTTAGAAAAATCATAGCGGAATTTTAATAGCCATAAGTGAACTCGATATCATGGAAACCTGATTTATTTTGGTACCAACTTTCTCCAAATCAAGCCACATAAAATTCTTTCGGGAGCAGATTCTTGAGCACTTCAGGATGGGCAAAATCGTTTTCATACGACTTTGTGCTTCAAAAAAATGTTCAAATGTGTGTCAAATCTTATGGGACTTAACTGCTAAGGTCATCAGTCCCTTAGCCTACACACTACAAAATCTAAATTGTCCTAAGGACAAACACACACACCCATTTCCGAGGGAGGATTCGAACCTCCGCCGGAACCAGCCGCACAGCCCATGACTGTAGCTCCTCAGACCGATCGGCTAACCCCGCGCGGCTTTTTTCGTCAACGAGATACTGAGGGAAATGTACAAAGAGCCGTAAGACCCTTAGTGTCGGACCGATAGCTTAGTAATCAGAGACATCATAATAGGTCCACGCGACCACCGAGAGCTTTTTAGCGCGCATTTCAGAACTCCAATTAACAAACGCATCTTTTGTACAAAATATTTTCTGTCGTAGTAATTGCACTAAACGGTAGCCAGGAAGTTCTTTTACACTTGCAACTACTTCATTGCTATTTTAATGGCACAGTAATTGTCCCAAAACATCTGTATGTAAGGCACCTTTAACCCTGCACAGCTTCATATGCCTATATGTCTGCCTACTCATCTACTTCATCAGCTACAGTGCCCATTTTCAAGTGGAACTGCATTGTGCTCCTTTTAACTCCACTTTCTGCAGCACGCTTTCTGGTCGACTTACAGGGCAAATGCATCACTGATGCACCAACTTCGGTCACGTTTCCCTTTAGGTTGATGGATGACCGGAGCGAGAGACAGCCGATACAATTTCCAGGCGAGAAGTTTTCATCTCCCGCGTGATCGACGTCAGTGAACTTGGTGGCTCCTAACCGAACTGTTCGTGAGACATCTCCATTCCCTGCGAGATATTTTCTTTCTTATGCTTTGGACATGGACTCAAACAATTGTCACTAAGCGCTCTTCCAAAGTGAGGTCATCGCAATCTGTTATTGTTCTTCTCCAAAGACAAACAGGAAAACAATAAACTGCTCTACATACGAAATTTATTCTCTTCCCCAGGATTCACGTGGTAGTTAAGCGGCAACCACGTTGCAATTCACCTGAGGAGCAATGTTGCCATATCAGTGACTGAGATACAGAGTTCAAATATTAAATACCTCACTTGTTACTCTGTTACATGCATTTAGCCCAAGTGTAAAGGCAGTTTCTAGCCACATTGTACTAGCCACTGGAAACTGCAAAAATTTCCAATTACCTGCTGAAGCATTATGACGGTCGTACCGGTCACTGTAACTGCAACATACAAAACTACCATAGTGACTGTATTCTTCAATGCAGGCGAATAACGACATCGTAGCAGCAGAGAAAGCTGTCATTGCAATCATAAATTATAAAGTGAAATTTCATACAATGAAATAGCAGCCTTAAATTGTAGAGACTGTTGACATGAAAACTACCTAAAAACCTTTTTTGTCGGTTTTCTATCAGAAAACATAGGTTCAGCCTAGTGTCTATGGATACCAAATACGGTTCGCAATGAAATTGACGTAAGGCTGTGAAGAAATGAATGCGGGGACATTTCACTAGACTGCAACAAGTGTCACAGCTCGCATATCGCTCTTTTTGTAGATACGAAGAGAGAAGTACCACAATTTCTTACGTTTTTACTTTCCTTGATAATATTTTTGAATCTGTTTTAACAGCATGCAATGGCGTTTTGAAACGGTTTCAAAATGGGCCAAATAGAACGTGTCTAGAAAATCGTCACATTAGCAGCTACGATACGCAGTTTTATGTTTCTGTATTACTTTTAATGGATTTTCTTTCTATTTTTATAAAAGGCAAACCCGCAGTAACGTTCTACAGTTTCCTCTATATGTTTGGCGCATCTTATGTAAAAGTGTCCAGCACATCGCAGAATAAATGTCACGTGGTAAATTCATAGAATTAAATAAGGGTAAATCAAAGCCAACTAACTCTTGTACACACACACACACACACACACACACACAGACTGAAATTTTTTAGGAACTAATGGTTTTTTTTCTGGTACGTGGATTTTAATCCTCGTTGATCCTTAGGAAACATAAATTACTTCTTCTTCCCTTTTCCGTGCATTCGTCCCGTATCACCGCAGGGTTGGCATTGTTATCTACGGGTTTGGCATGGTTATATTAAAGAATTTCCTTCTTGTTGCCATCCCTTGCCCACTTGGACAGAATACGTGTACCCCAACTGTCCGCGTGTAGTGTTACTTACGTGGAAGTGAGCTTAAGTGTTCTGAATGTTTTCGAATCGTGTTACAGTACCGGGAGTTGGGTACAAGCCCAGAATTCACCTAGGGGATGTGAAAAACCGCCTGAAAAGCTCACCCGTTCCGGCCTGTACACTGGCCCTTTTTGTTACTACGCTATGGTATACCCACCCGCACACCGCTCTGCCCCCTGCCCCCCCCCCCCCCCTCCCGGTGTGACTCGTTTCAAAATTATTTGGGACTGTTCAGGAAATAACTCATATAAGTCATTCCCTCACGCGCTCACGTGAGTGTACCTTCAATGTCGCTCACTCTTCATGTGGTCTCATCGGGGAAACTACTGCCACATCAGTATATGTCCTTTAGTCAGGCGACTGAAGACAGGAAAAATATCCTCTCATAAGCAGCGTTTTAACTCCGACCGCCGATGAGAAATTGCGTCAGCAAAATGGTAATAACAAAAGTATAACAGAGGTGTTCTCGGTTCAGGATGACAGCGACGGTCTTACGATGTGTTGCGCGTTTAAATGGTATGAGCTCAGGCGGCTGGCACCTTTATACTTAATACTAATTTACTATACCATGGCCTCCTTTCAAATTGGATGCTTGTGACATAAACATTGTACACATGACTTACCTCTCTAAAAAAAGAATTTAATGGTGATAGCACTAGCACCACAGGAACAACGCCAATAGCAAGAAAAGAACATGCAATTGTCGTCAGATATACACATAATAAAAAAAAGTTTTGCGTCACCACTGTTCCAAGAGTTCCGGAACCTGCACAGAAAAATTGCAGTAGACATTAGCATAAACATCATTTCCGCCCTTCTTATTGCTCATGAAAACCACACATTGCATGTCGTACCACCATACAGCGAGACCTTCAAAGGTGGTGGTCCAGATTGCTGTACACACCGGTAGCTCTAATACCCAGCAGCACGTCCTCTTGCATGGATGCATGCCTGTATTCGTCGTGGCATACTATCCACAAATTCATCAAGGTACTGCTGGTCCAAATTGTCCCACTTCTCAACGGCGATTCGGCGTAGATCTCTCCGAGTGGTTGGTGGGTCACGTCGTCCATAAACAGCCCTTCTCGATCTATCCCAGCCCATGTTCGATAGGGTTCATGTCTGGAGAACATGCTGGCCACTCTAGTCGAGCGATGTCGTTATCCCTAAGGAAGTCATTCACAAGATGTGCACGATGGGGGCGCGAATTGTCGTCCATGAAGACGAATGCCTCTCCAAATACTGCCGATATGGTTCCACTATCGGTCGGAGGATGGCATTCACGTATCGTACAGGCGTTACGGCGCTGTCCAAGACCATCAGCGGCGTACGTTGGCCCTACATAAAGCCACCCCAAAACAGCAGGGAACCTTCACCTTGCTGCACTCGCTGGGCAGCGTGTATAAGGCGTTCAGCCTGACCAGGTTGCCTCCAAACACGTCTCCGACGATTTTCTGGTTGAAGGCATATGCGACACCCATCGGTGAAGAGAACGTGATGCCAATCCAGGGAGGTCCATTCGGCATGTTGTTGGGCCCATCTGTACAAGGCTGCATGGTGTCATGGCTGCGAAGATGGACATCGCCATGGACGTCGGCAGTGAAGTTGCGCATCATGCAGCCTATTGCGAACAGTTTGAGTCGTAACACGACGTCCTGTGGCTGCACGAAAAGCATTATTCAACACGGTGGCTTTGCTGTCAGGATTCCTCCGAGCCATAATCCGTAGGTAGCGGTCATCCACAGCAGTAGTACCCCTTGCCTGAGCGAGGCATGTCATCGACAGTTTCTGTCTCTCTATCTCCTCCATGTCCGAACAACATCGCTTTGGTTCACTCCGAGACGCCTGGACACTTCCCTTGTTGAGAACCCTTCCTGGCATAAAGTAACAATGCGTTCGCGATCGAACCGCTGTAGTGACCGTCTAGGCATGGTTGAACTACTGACAACACGAGTTGTGTACTTCCTTCCTGGTGGAATGACTGGAACTGATCGACTGTCGGACCCCCTTCGTCTAATATGCGCTGCTCATGCACTGTTGTTTACATCTTTGGGTGGCTTTAGTGACATCTCTGAACAGTCAAAGGGACTGTGTCTGTGATATAATATCGACAGTCAACGCCTATCTTCAGGAGTTCTGGGAACTGGGGTGATGCAAAACTTTTTTTGATGTATGTATAATTAAATATAAAAGCTATTCGAAAGGAAACTGGTAGCGTCATTTATACGCCTGAAATCATCAGAACCTCTTCATAAATGTCATATTACAAACAAGCTCCTCGCCAGGCTGTGAAGGCCCAAGGGTGTGCCGGCCGAAGTGGCCGTGCGGTTAAAGGCGCTGCAGTCTGGAACCGCAAGACTGCTACGGTCGCAGGTTCGAATCCTGCCTCGGGCATGGATGTTTGTGATGTCCTTAGGTTAGTTAAGTTCAACTAGTTCTAGGTTCTAGGGGACTAATGACCTCAGCAGTTGAGTCCCGTAGTGCTCAGAGCCATTTGAACCATTTTAACCCAAGGGTGTCTACCGTCCGCCGTGTCATTCTCTACTTCGCAGGGTCATGCGGATGCGGTATCGTGTTGTCAGCACACAGTTCTCCAGGCCGTTTCGCCGACTTTCCAGGCCTTGGAGCCTCTACTGATCGGTCAGGTAGCTCAGGTGGCATCACGAAGCCAAGAGCACCCCGTACCAGTCCTCTGACGAACGAAAAATCTCTGGCAGTACCGGGAATCGAAACCGGGTCCTCCGCATGGCAGTCGCCTACGCTGACCATTCATTTCGGAGACGGACAAATGTAAAATTATGCGCTCCACAAAACGTAGAAAAGTATTACTGTATGACTAAATCATCAGTGAGTCACTATTTTATAAATATATTGGTGCAACAGTTTGTAGGGAAATGAAAGCGAATGGCCACATTGCCTCAGCTGTAAGTAATACAGACTGCAGACATCGTCTCGGTGGCAGGATATCTGAAAAATGCAGTCAGTCTACAAAAGAGACTGTTTACAAAGCACCTTTGCCTCACGTCTTAGAATAATGCCCAAGTATGTGGCACACATTCCAGGTAAGACTAACAGGAGGTACAGAACGTTTACGAGGAAGGGCGACAGGAATGGGCACAGGTTTGTTTGCTTACGGAAGAACTTACGGGATGTGTTGAATAACGTCAACTGATACACGCTTCAAAATAGTCGTCAATTATCCCGCGAAAGCACTCACGAAGTTTCAATTTAGAAATATTAAGTGAAGAACCTGGAGTTATTCTTCGTACACCTGCGTATCGCTCAGGTAAGAACCGTGAAGAGAAGGTAGACTAATTAACGCACCCAAAGAAGAACATAATCAGTTATTTTTGCGAGTTCATTACGCTACTGGAACGGGAAGGTATTGGAGCGTGCCTTCTGCCATGAACTTCACAACGATTGGCCGTGTATGTCTGTGGATGTAGAAGTAGATCGTCTTCGGGTTATTGGATCCCTTCCCTCTACTACCTTGAACACTAAATTTTATTTATTTCGTACGTGTAATGCCTTCCTTGTTTCCTGCAGAGAACTGGACCACACAAAACTATTTAGGTAGTGTAAAAAGCAGCCAAGCATTGAATGTTTCCCTCATTTCCGTAAATGTTTTGTTCTACGTTGCGGCATATCTGATCACTTCAGGCAAATGTTTACATAAATCTAGTATTTGCCTTAAGTGTAATGCGTCAGCTGCACAGTACCTATTCTCGTTTTTGCTCGTAAGCTTTCCCACAGCTGTAGGTCCATCGATTCACTATATGTAAAATACGGTTTATAGTTGATGGGCGGGAACTCATGAAGTAAAAGAAACAAAGTTAAGATACTCCAGTTCTATTTTACAACCAGATGACACATGTCACTCACGCTTACACGGCAGTTATTCAATATGGTTGACATGTTCTCAACCTAAACTTGCTAATTAAATTTTATAGCAGCTAACGATAGCTGACTCAAGTATGTCTCATACGAGAGACCCAGCTGGTCTTGGGTGTAGCTGTTGCATGTTGGTGCCTGAATACGTGTATGGCATTCTGCCGTGTCTGTATTGAGATCTACACTCAAGTCTCAAACGTATGTACTTACTTCATAACTAACAGGTCACAAAGCATTATAACATTACTGTTGGCTGGTCAGTTTCGAATACAATACTGATTATAATTTAAAATGATATACTTCGAGAAATGTGTAATCACCATTTGTAAGTAATAAAGTAATTAATGTTTCAATGGGCTTACAGTAATTAATTTAGTACTAATTAAAATATAACTTTTTAATTGGATTAATTTAGCTATACTAAGGTACTTTGATATTCTGCTTTCAGTTTCTCTTATACCGGATGTAATCAAATTGCATTAAGACCTGCCATCGTGATCTATACGGATTTCTGTATTTCAATAAATCTCAGTCCAATGGAACATTAAGCAAAATGGGTAACTGGATGTATATATTCGATTAACTCACAGACATCCCCACGAGTAAACATATTGTTGTTGTGGTATCAAAAAAATCAGAAACTTAAAAGCATGGTAGAGTCAGGACCCAGTAAGACATAAAAATATAACTGAAATAGCGCGTGAAGATAGCTGGGGAGCCAGACACATTCCACTGTGTAGGACTGCGGCGATCGATCCTTTATACATAACTTTAAGCAGGTATCTGTAACTGTAATTGAAGATTTTGAATGAAATGATAGGCTGTGGCTGTAAAATAGTTTTATTCAAAGTTACGACCGTTCTCATGTCAACTGAAGACGCATCCTCGGGTGATCTGTACAGAATTAGTAAAGAAAAAAATATCACAAAGAATTCTTAACAATGGACTGAGGAATAAAGGGAAACTGAAGTACAGTATCGTATTAACCTTACCGGAAAAGTACTAAATAGGGCTGAGTAACTCATAGCAAAAGGATAATTGGCTTAGAGCCGTTCCCCGTCATTCACGTCCAATTTATGAAACACACAGCGTGCTAAGGGTGATAGTCCATAGTTAAAATGAAGGGGATTGCGCAGAACCTATAGAAATAAATACTGGATAAAGACAACGTGCGCAGACAAAGTTATAGACTAGTGACAGACCGAGACAATATCCAAGCACGAACACAATTAACGGAAAGAGACTTATGCAATGTTACTAAAGCCTGAGTGGTAAAACAAAATTCCTCTTCCTAACAATATATAATACAGTTTCATTGAAAAATACAAAGGGCAAATCTAATATTGACGCCTCTAAAAGTGGTAACATAATATGTGGTACCCGTGGAAAATTAGATACTGCTTGCGATAAAGCATCGAAAAGTACCATAGGCAAGAGTTCAATATTCAACTTACCACACACCGTCGCATTATTAGGACTTTATCCGGTCTTCCATTAAACAGGAGTTCTCACCCAGAAATCACTTAAAACTTCGTGACAATGGACTTTCGAAGTATTTTCTTTTCGACCAGGCACGCAGCATAGATTACTTCATAATATGAGGTTTATAATGAATAGCTCAAGGTTCAAAATGGTTCAAATGGTTCTGAGCACTATGGAACTTAACTGCTGAGGTCATCAGTCCCCTAGAACGTAGAACTACTTAAACCCAACTAACCTATGGACATCACACACATCCATGCCCGAGGCAGGATTCGAGCGTGCGACCGTAGCGGTCGCGAGGTTCCAGACTGTAGCGTCTAGAACCACTCGGCAATAGCTCAAGGTAAATTGGAAATATTTTAATTTGTGAGGTTTCTTCTGCACTAGACGCTTGATTCGGCTATAATGCCATTATCAAAGCTACACATAGAGGTCAGTTTACATCTAGTTGGAACAGATGCCCATATTGCCTTAGTGAGTAAACTGTCGACTATTCGTTGCTAAATTGCTATAATCACGTAAGTTCTATTTGTGTAGAATATTTTCGTGAAATACCGTTGACAGCTAATCTGACAGTTTATTCTCGGTGATGCTTTACATTTACTAGCAAAGTATTCTAAATAAATCACAAAGTAATTTTACGAACATGTCATGTGTTAGAATAAACTTTTTGTAAAAATAATAGTGTGTATTCATAAACCAATTATTTCAGACAACGAAAAATTCATGTAAACATCAGAAGATGAAACACCCACGTGCACTTAAGGATATACAAATAAATAACATTCCGGCTGTATTTGTAGGAATTGAAATTTCCAAAAGCTGCAAGCTAGTTCGTTCGTTGAAAATTTTGTTAGCTAACAGTAAACATTCAGTGGTTCAAACAAGGACACTATCGGAAATGGAACTTACAGATGTAATCTAACGTACTGTTCATTTAAAATTACCAGCTGTTTTATTTCGATAGATGAAAAACTTGATCTGATTTACTGCTATAGACCAGAATGCCGCTTTAATTTCGGAACACTTCGGATATCGAAGAGGTAATAACCAATATAATATTTTATGATTAAATATTTTCTACAAAGAGCTGAAGTTGTGGAATGTAACTTGCAGAAAATTATACAGTCAAATGATTCCACAGTTTTGTCGTCTTTTAGAGTGGTAGTATAACGCTTCAGATTCATTTTACTTTTTTTTTTTTGGCCGCCGGCTAAGGAATCCATTTAATGAAGTGAGTCGAGACGGGATATTTAAGACGCGCCATCTCGCGTTTCGTCCCCCTCTTGCCATTTATAGCGGATAATAAAGTTTGATGAAGAAGATGCGATGGAGACAAAGACGTGGAGCGGTGCAGTGAAGGAGCGCCGCGCTTTGGGGGTGTAAAGACGCAAGTAACGGCCGGTGGTGAGGTTGCGGACGGGTCGCCGTACGCCGGTCACGAACTCTTCGCGAGTATAACAGTTTTTATTATCTCTGTAGCTTAATTGTTCCTTGTTAAGTCGCTCGGCGCGGATGGGAGCAGCTCGCAGATACTGTCTCGCCAGTAGGAGTGGGTGGGGCCGGGCATGGCGGTGGGGGGGGGGGGGGGGAGGTCAGAGGAGCAGGCGGGGGGGGGGGGGCAAGAGTCGGCGCCTCCTTGAGACCCCCTCTCCCCTCCAGGCGTGCGAGCAGGCTTCCGGAATAAATCCGGAGGGCGGATTTATGGCGGCGGCCTGCGCGCCGCTTCCGCCCCGCGGCTGCTTTATTGTTTTGTTATAGAGTCAACATATTCGGCCGTTTATTGCTTCCCGGGAGAGATTTTCATGCGGCGCGGCAACCGACATGTCAGGCGGTCGACCCGGTTTCCTTATTCCGAGCCGGCAGGTATCGGCTGGCTGGCGAGATTGGGTCGGCGGCGATATTGCGCGGATATTTTCGGGCCAGCCGCGCGTTGCATCGCCAATGTGGCGGCGCTGGCTCGCGAGTCCAGTGGAGTCCGTGGCTGCACCCGAGTCCCTCCTTTCGAATTTCATCGCTTAATCCCAGCACGTAAGTACGGGTGCACGTATATTCTGCCGGCAGTTTTGAAGCTAACAGAAGAATAAAGACAAGACAGACTATACAATGTACACAGAACTTGCGTTTAAGAAGTGCTCCAGGTTTGTTCCATTTTCATAAATTAAATGTCGTGTGACTAGGGCCTCCCTTCGCGTAGACCGTTCGCTTGGTGCAAGTCTTTCGATTTGACGCCACTTCGGCGACTTGCGCGCCAGATGGGGATGAAATGATGATGATTAGGACAACACGACACCCAGTCCCTGAGCGGAGAAAATCTGCGATCCTGCCGGTAATCGAATCCGGGCCCTTAGGATTGACATTCTGCCACGCTGACCACTCTGCTACCGGGGGCGGACTCCATTTCCATGAAAATATGCATAATTTCTTATACATATTAAATTTTTTGTGGCTTTCATAATAAAAACTTATAGAGGTCAGCAATCCCTTCTTACAGCTCATAGTCACTGTCCAGTTTGGATCGCTATTCCTTGCATCATCTTATATGATCAAAGCGTTTTGACCAACGCCATCATCACAAAGTTCCGTCATTTGACTGTATACATCGTTTATCCTACTGTACACTCATGATTTCGGGATTTGCTATTTACAAATACCATAATGTTTATCATGATAAGACTTTCTATAAACGAAGTCCTTATCAAACTATATTAAAAAAGGATATATAATGCAATTGCCACAACATAAAAACGGGAACATACTGACAAAAACGTCTGGCACAAATAAAACAAACGTATGTGACATACACTGGATAATTGTGCCATAAAATGGTCACCAAAAACGGTCGTTACATGTACGGGCACCATTATCTCAAGCCATATTGTCGAATTTACTAAGCCCGCCGGAGTGGCCGAGAGGTTCAAGGTGCTACAGTCTGGAACGGCGCGACCGCTACGGTCCCAGGTTCGAATCCTGCCTCCGGCATGGATGTGTGTGATGTCCTTAGGTTAGTTAGGTTTAAGTAATTGTACGTCCTAGGGTACTTATAACCTCAGAAGTTAAGTCCCATAGTGCTCCGAGCCATTTGAACCTTTTTTTTTTATTTACTAATGTGATGGAAGCCAAAGATGAACATCAGAGGCTATCAAGTTTATGTGGTGTGCTCTATGGCTGACGTCAGAGCCTGTTTGTTTACAGACAGTTTCATACAAAATTAAATACACGTATCTCATTCTATCCCGAGAGGTTGTAGCGTTGCAATTTTGCAGTTAAAAATTCAAAAATCTGGTGTTGTGCTTACATTGAGTTGCGCTATGTCGCTGGTTATGAATGACAGTCTTGTGTGGCCAAAGTACCTATCATCACTTTTAATATTTGCGCCATTATTACCAATATTTTGACCTCTTTCTCAATTTTATCCTTTATAGCGTGCGTCATGTAATGAATAACTTCCGAAATTACCAAGTGTTGAACACTCTCCCTGTCGTTTTTTCTGAAAGACATTTATTGTAATTACTCTCTTTCTATGTCAATAATACTGCATTCGCTATTTAACCATTCCTTTAATTATTTTATGCATTATTGCAGTTTAGGATGTGTCGTCGTTTACGAATGATTCATTATTATTATATGCTGGTCAGCTGCATTACATACTGCAGACACGTCGCGCACGTCATATTGAACATCTGATCGTACAGTGATCAATCACGTGGCGTTTATATGATGATCACTGTATAGTCAAATTTGCAAAAGCAGTATAATTGAGGCAGTTATACATGAGTGTGATGCCCAAAAATAAGAAAATCATGAAATCGAAAACCTTTACTTCCGACCGAACTAAAATAAATTGAAATATGTATTGTTGCTTACTGTTTTTATATCGGTCGGTACTTAGGTTCGTGCCATTTCTACGATGCTAGCAACACAGGTTTACCAGATTTTTTTAAATGCCGACAGCAAGTCGTCTTAGCTGCTTAGTATATGCAGTAGGTGTTTTTGTTTCATTCCTTGGTAGTAATTCATGATGACCAATGGCTGTGTACCTCCACCAAATGCACAACATGTTTTTCTGACGCTGTGAGCTATCGTTCGAATGGGGTGTTCCCTTTTTGCGATGGAGTGAACCACTCTTTCCTCTTCTTTAAGTTCGCATTTGAGCACCACTTCTGTCACCTGCTGCAATCTTCCCAAACAATGATTTTCGCCAACGACAAATTAAATGATAACAGGCTGGCAAAGATGAACATATGGTTCCTCGCTGATTTTCTGTTGGTGTCGCTTGACACATATTTATTAGCAAATATGTGTGAAGCTCTTGAGTTGTGTGACAACTTTAGTTCTTTTAATGGAACTGTACTGTATATTTTGAAACAAACTGCCTTGTTTCTTTTTGAGAAAGCAATTACACGCAGTTTTGGATTCCACAAGCACGAGTACAAATAATGGATTTCATTATTCAGCTGTGGAAGGCACTTAATGTTCTGTAAATATAGGTGGAAGACATTTATAGAATGGATATTGTACTACGAACGAATCAGCAGACACAGTGTAATTAACTCCAGACAACAGATGGCCTTACGATTTATCCACATATTAAGTGCACGATTTTCTTCCTTGAACTTTTAAAAGCAAAGGCGTGTAATTGCTTTGGCAGAAAAAGATCATAACAATTAGTAGCAAATTATACTCTTCAGCCTCATCAAAAAATTAAAGTTGTCACTCATCTCTAGTACATTGCAGTATATATTTTCTAGTGAATACACATGAATCTACGTACATCAGCATATTGTTTACAATATTCATCATCCCGTTATCTTCGAACCGCCCTGATAGCCGTGATTGTTAAAGCGCCGCTTCCAGCACGGGGAGGGGAGCCGGCCCCGGATGGAATCCGCCGGTGTGTTGACGATGAAAGTCGGCGTGCCGGCCAGCCTGAATGTGGTTTTAAGTGGTTTTCCACTTCCCTCCAGGTGAATACAGGGGTGATACCCAAGTCCTGTCTGAGATACAAGTTTCACAAACACTTACAAAAAAAACTTTCCCTATCTCTCACATGAATAACGCTACACGCAGACAGTTAAGGCACATAGCGTCATGGGCGTAACGAGGTGGCGACAGGAAGGGCATCCGGTCAGTCCTTGAATTAACGACGCCAATTTCATTACCAACTATGACGACCCTGCACTGATATGGAAGAAAGGTACAAGAAAAAGATTATCGAATAATCTTCGCAAATTTAGCAGATAGTGTAATATGGCTCTAACCACCATTCTTGAAATTTGCAAGTCGCTATTCCCTGGCATGTTTACAAAGCTTAACAAATTCACTCATGAGAGAGAGTGCTCTTATATGAACATAACATCGAATATTACGGAACTTCTATTAAATTAGTAAGGAAGTCCCAGACTTTTTTACAAACGCTTAGGTGTATAAGAAATATTTGAATACATCTGGACGCAAACATACTCCTTTCTACTTTGTAGCTCCACATCTCTCTCCACTACACTACAGTGAACTCATACACTTTTTGACAGTGTCTCTCGCCGTAGGATCTCCTGAAGGCCTTTACCACCAACATGTCATTAACAGACGTTTAATTATAACAAATCGTACCAAGACTGATGTGTTTCTGATAAATCTTCAATGCACCGATGTCCTGAAAATGTATTCTAACATAACACACAAATTAAAACAAGAAAACAACAAAAAAATGAAATTCTATTAATCACTCATAAGACATTTCGCATCATTTCATCACAACAAATTGTACCAATATGTACGTTACCGAAAGATTCTCAATGTGCTGGTAGTTTGGATCAGAATATATTCTCGGGAGAAATTAGTACCATTTGAAATTTCTCGACTACTATAGAATTTCGTGTTCGTATAGAATTTTATCCACAAGAGTAGTCTGCAATTGACAAGTAAGTGAAGCTATTTCTCTACCTTTCCACTCGCGAACAGTGCAGTGGAAAAACGAATACTTAAACCTTTCCGTGCGAACTCTGATTTCAATTGTTTTATTAAAATGATCATTCCGTCCTATTTTGGTGGGTGCCATCAAAATATTTTCGTATTCAGAGGAGAAAGTTCGTGATCGAAATTTCGTAGAAAGATACCTTTATTTTCATGATTGCCACCACAACTCGCATATCATATCCGTGACATTCTCTCCCCTGTTTTGCCATAACACTAAACAACCTGCATTTCTTTGAACGTTTTCGGTGTCCCCCGTTAATCGCATCTGACGTGGATCGCACACCGCGCAACAATACTCTAGGAGACGACAGGCAAGCCTAGTGTACACAGTCTCTTCAGCAGACCTGTTGAATCTTCTAAGTATTCTGCCAATAAATCTCAGTCTTTGGTTCGCTTTCTTCACAACATTATCTATGTGATCCTTCTAATTTAAGCTATTCGTAATTGCAACCCTTAAGTATTTGGTTGAGTTCACAGCTTTTAGATTTGTGTGATTTTTATAGATTTACGAAATCAATTGCTACTTCTAGGTCGATACTGATATCTTCTGCAAATCGTTTTGCAATTGGGTTTGATCATCTGATGACATCACGAGACGGAAAATGACAGCATCGTCTGCTAACAAACTAAGAGGGCTGCTCAGATTGTCTCCTCAATCGTTTATGTAGATTAGGAACAGCAGAGGCTCTGTAAGATTCCTTGAGGGACGCTAGATTTCACTTCTGTTTTACTTGATGACTTCCCGTCATTTATTACGAATTGTGACGTTTCCGACAGAAAATCACGAATCCAGTCATACAACTGAGGCGATACTCCGTAGGTACGCAATTTTATTAGGAGTCGCTTGTGAAGAGCGGTGTCAAAAGCCGTCTCGAAATCTAACAATATGAATTCAATTTGACATCTGCTGTCGACGGCACTCACTAATTTGTGTGGATACAGAGCTAGTTGTATTTTACAAGACCGATATTTTTTGAATCCGTGCTGGCTATTAATAACGTGTTGTCCTCGAGTTTCTAAACTCCTACTGCAAATATATGTTAGGGATGAGGATGTGTAATTCAGCGGATAACCCCCATTTCCTGTCTTGAGTATTGATGTAACCTGTGCAACTGTTCAGTCCTTAGTTTCTGATCTTTCGCCTAGCGAAGACTCGTCGTTTTGACGTCACTCCCGTGTAAGCTACGAGTGACAGTAGGTTCTCCCACCAGTAGTTCAAGCCTCGGTTGTATGAAACGACGATCCAGCGAACGTTGGCAACACGGCGCATGCGCGGGGATGCAAGTAGTGGCTGCAGCGCAAAGCCGGCGCTAGCAGTTAGGCCGCCCTAATATCGGACCGAGGGCGCCGCTTGACGGTGGGGCACGGCACGGCACGGCCATCGGGTAACGACTCTGTCTTTATGTGCGCCGCCAGGAAATGAACCCATCCCGGCTGCCCGTTCCACCAGCAGCCCCAGCTAGGCGGTCGCGCCACGTGCGGCGAGTGCAGGGCCTGGATAGTGCCTTACTCCCACTATAAACTGATGCGTGTAGGCAGAGACACCATTATGAACGCCAGATACCACTCTACCCACCCTGTGCAATAGTTGCAATGACTCGCTTTCTGTACTACAGGAGCCAACTTCGGCTAGCGTTGTGAAAAACACACCCCCGGCAGATACAACGCTGTTACCGTGCAAAACTGTCTGTAGCCTGGATCGTGGCCTGAGTTCTGAGAGGAAGTGGATGCATAACTTACTTCACGTACGCCATAAACCGTTGAAGCCACTCAGAGGTTCGCAGAACTCGCAGAGATGCCAAACTGCGCGGGTTTGACGTTTCAATTATTGTTCCACATAAACCCTGAGATTTCTGTGGAATTAAGTCCGAGATGGATATAAACCTTTGTAATAAGACATACGATATTTTAAGGGGCTGTAATATCGTGGAACAATGTAGAACAGAAGGTGGCTGCCAGGGAGGTTGGCATGGAGCATAGCCTGTCCTGATTAGCCACATTGGTCGTGGTCTTCTGTCTGCAAACTCGTTTGGTGCAGCTGTCCATGGTACTCTATCCTGTGCGAGCCTCTTCGTCTCCGAATAACTACTGCACCTACATCTTTCTGAATCTGCTTACTTTTTTCATCTCTTGGTCTCCCTCTACGATTTTTATCGCCCACACTTCCCTCCAATACTAAATTGGTGATCCCTTGATATCCCACAATGTTTCCTATCAACGGATCCCTTTTTCTAGTCAGGCTGTGCCACAAATTTCTTTCGTCCCCAGTTCTTTTCTGTACTGTCTCATTAGTTATGTGACCGACCCATCTAATCTTCAGCATTCTTCTGTAGTACTACATTTCGAAAGCTTCTATAGCCGTTTTATCTGAACTGTTTATCGTCCATGTTTCATTTCCATTCATAGCTACTTCCTAACATTTAAATCTATATTCGATCTTAAAAAACTTCTTTTCCACATAAATTATTTTCTTGCCACTGCCAGTCCATATTTAATATCCTGTCGGCCATAATCATTTATTTTGCTGCCCATAGAGCAAAAGACGTCTGCTATTTTAAATATCTCGTTTCTTAATATGACTCCCTGATTTAATTCGACTACATTCCATTATCTTTGTTTTGCTTTTGCTAATGTTTATCTTATATTTTCCTTTCAAGACCATGTCCATTCCGTTCAACTGCTCTTCCAAGTTCTTTACAGTCTCTGCAGAATTACAATGTCATCGGCAAACCTTAGTTTTTGTTTCTTCTCCCTGGACTTTAATTGCTACTCCTAATTTTTCTTCTGTTTCCTTTACCTCTCGCTCAGTGTGCAGGTTGAATAACATCAGAGATAGGCTACAACCCTGTCTTACCTATCTTCGAAGATAAGTCGTAGGGCCAATATTGGCTCGCGTGGAATCCAAACTGAGCTTCCCCGACGTCAACTTCTGCCAGTTTTACCATTCTTCTGTGAAGAATTCATGTTAATATTTTGCAAACATGGCCTATTAAACTGAAAGTTTGATAGTATTCACAGCTGTCAGAAACTGCTCTCTTTGAAATTGAAATTACTCCGTTCTTCTTGCAGTCTGTCTCGTACACCTTGCACACCGTATGGCATAGTATTGTCATGGTTGCCTCTCCAAAGGCTTCAGTAGCTCTGCCGGAATATACTCTCGGGGGTCTTATTTCGACTTAGATCTTTCACACATTTGTATAGTGTAGGGCCCCCGCGAGCACGCAGAAGTGCCGGCACACGTGGTATGAATTCAACTAATGTCTGAAGTAGTTCTGGATGGGACGGACACCATGAATCCTGAGGGCTATCCATAAATCCGTAAGATTACGAAGGGGTGGAGATCTCTTGTGAATAGCACGTTGCAAGGCGTCCCAGATATGCTCAATAATGTCCATGCCTGGGGAATGTAGTGGCCAGTGGAAGTGCTTAAACTCAGGAGAGTGTTCCTGGAGCCACTCTGTAGCAATTCTGGATGTGTGGGGTGTCGCATTGTCCTGCTGGAATTGTCCAAGTCCGTCGGAATGCACAATGGACATGAATGGTTGTAGGTGATCAGACTGGATTCTTACGTACGTGTCACCTGCCAGAATTGTATCTAGACGTATCAGGGGTCCCGTATCACTCCAACTACTCACGCCCCACCAGCTTGAACACCCCCTGCTAAGATGCAGGGTCCATTGATTCATGAGGTTGTCTCCATGCCCGTACACGTCCAACCGTTCTACACAATTTGAAATGAGACTCGTCCGACCAGACAATATGTTTCCAGTCACCAACAGTCCAGGCGAGACGTGATGCTTTGTGTCGTGCAGTCATCAAGGGTACATGAGCGGGCCTTCGGCTCCCAGAGTCAATATCAATTATATTTCGGTGAATGGTTGGCACGCTGACACTTTTTGATGGTCCAGAATTGAAATCAGTAGCAATTTGTGGAAGCATTGCATTTCTTTCATATTGAACGATTCTCTTCAGTTGTCGTTGGTCTTGTTCTTGCAGGATATTTCTCCGACTGTAGCGATGTCGCTGATTTGATGTTTTAGCGGATTCCTGATATCCACTGTACACTCGTGAAATGGTCATACGGGAAAATCGCCACTTTACCGCTACTTCGGAGATAGTGTATCCCATCGCTCGTGCTCCGACTATAATACCACGTTCCAACTCACTTAAATCTTAATAACCTGCCATTGTAGCAGCAGTAAGCGATCTAACAACTGCACCAGACACTTGTTGCTTTATGTAGGCGTTGCCGACCGCAGGACCAAATTCTTCCAGTATACATACCCCCTTTTTGAATACCCATGCCTATACCAGTTTCTATGGCGCTACAGTTCCCTTTTCTGGTATTGGGTTCTGGATATCCCAACTGTATCCAGTTATTTCCAGTTTTCGCCTGTATGGCGCTGCCGCCGCCTCCATTTTGACCCACAGTTGTAATGAGGGCATGTCCAGCATGGCCTCCATCCCAGCAGCTGGCATGCTCGTAATTCCACCTGGAGCGGCTAAGTAGGAAAAGGAAAAGAACACCCGTTATGGTTAAGAGGAAAAGGAAGAGAAGGAAAAATAGTAGGTAAATGTGGACTGGGGGAAAGGAATGAAAGAGGAAGCTGTCTGCGTAGTATTTTGCAAAGACCATAATTTAATCATTGGTCTAAGAATCGGAAAAGAGGGCTGCATACGTGGAAGAGATCTGTAGATACCGGAAGGTTTCGCATTGATTACATAATGGTCAGACAGAAATTTAGGAACCAGAATTTAAATTGTAAGACGCTTCCGGGGGCAGATGTTGACTCTGACCACTATTTATTGATTACGAGCTATAGATTAAAACTGAAGAAATTCGAAAAAGGTATGAAATTATGGAGATGGGACACGCATAAGTTGAAACAACCAGAGGTTGTTGAGAGCTGCAGAGGGACCATTAGGCAATGGTTAACTAGAAAAAGGAAGGAAATTATGGAGATGGGATGTGCACAAGTTGAAACAACCAGAGGTTGTTGAGAGCTGCAGAGGGACCATTAGGCAATGGTTGACTAGAACAGGGGAAGGAATGCAGTAAAAGAGGAATGGGTGGCTTTGAGAGATGAAATAGTGAAGGCAGCAGAAGATCAGATAGGTAAAAAGGCAAGACCTAGTAAAAATCCTTGGAAAACAAAAGAGATTTAGTTGACGAAAAGAGAAAATTTAAAAATCCATCAAATGAAAGAGGCGAAAGAGAATACAAACCTTTAAAAATGAGATTTACAGGAAGTGCAAAGTTGTTAAGCAGGGCTTGCTAGAGAACAAACGTAAGGGCTTAGAAGCAAATTTCACTAGTGGAAGGATAGATACCACCTACAGAATATCAAGAGATCACATGGTAAACCCGTCCTAAGCAAAGAAGGGAAAGCTGAAAGGTGGAAAGAGTATATAGGGGCTCTATACAAAGGAAAATTGAAAGCCAATATTATATAAAAGGAAGTGAACGTAGATGAAGATGAGATGGGAGACATGATACTAAGAGAAGACCTCAGGATTCATGACTGACACAGAAACACACAAAGAGTAACGTTATATTCATTATCTTCGGCCGCTGTTTGAGTGGTTCGGAAGAATATCAAACACTGAATAGTGAAATGATCATTTAACCTGCGAGTGTAATCTACATTCTCGATAGGTTTCACTAGGTTAGCGTAGCCTGATTGAGAAACGTCTGGTGAAACACCAGTGTGGTTTCGACCACACGTGCTGCTGATCTGTATAGCGGGATTTTCTTCATATGATCATTCGCGTGTTCCAGCTGCCACCGACGCGGACACGTCGGCCGCCAACCTCACATTCATCGTATCGTCTCCACGAGCCGGACACGTGGCGCTGTACGCTGCGCCGTCTTTGCACGTCCGCAAGTTCACGCAGGCCCAGCTGGACTCGCACCAGATCATCTTTGTGCACAGCGGTAAGTAGCACGGAGGAACAATCGACAGACGGTGCAAAAATTATTTCACAGACGTGGCATTTTCGCAGGCACGTGCTGTACATACAACGGCAAAAACAAGTAAGCCATCCAGGAAACTAATTAAAACATGACGTGTTGATAGGGTATGTGATGTTACTTCAATTATTACAAAATCAGATTAAATTTTCAAAGAACATTGCAATATGAACCCAATTATCAGTAAGACGGAGCACTTCCTCTGGCCTGAATTCGGCTGGGAAGATTGGGAAGGGTGCCATAAAGATGTTATGTCCTCCCCTGAGGCAAGCTGGCACACACTGATAGGAGATGGGCAAACTCGTTCATCCTTGGGAACTAGTTCACTGCTGATCGTTCATTTTTACTCGTTCACCGTTCATTTGTGATTGGTATGTGGTTCTTATGAAAAACTGAAAACTAGTAGTGTAGGTCACTGTAGGATGGAGGGCATCAAAAGGGGGCACTTGCCTTCTTCTTGGAGTATAGAGTTTTTATTCATTACAGAATTCTTACACACTTTTATAAGTAATTTCTGTGATTCTGCAGAAGCTCTCATTTAGTCAACCGTAGCCTTGTGTGGCTGATCGCAGGGAAACAATATAGGGTTGCGCACGGAAAACCGGCCCCGAGTACAGACTGCTCGCCTATTACGGACGATGTGTTGCCCGTTACGAGCAGATACAACAAACAGACAAACATGTAACAATTAGGCAGTGAAGAAATAACAAGCTAATGCAAGCAACAATTGCGAAACAATCGATGACGATGTGTAGAGAGCTAGAGAAGAGAACACGAAAATCTCACGCGACGCGCATGGGCTATAGCTCATGTAGTCTTGTAAAGCTGTTTGTGGCTGTTTCCCAACAAGTCTCTTGTATAAAATTCTTCGTTTCGACTTCCACTACCTAGCTATACTACGTTGTAAACAATAATCGTTTACACCCTATATATACTTCACGTTGTCTCTCAGTTCGTAGGCGAAGTAGAGGCTTTATGGGAGCATAAAATAAAATGTGGTTTTCTCATCATACTTGCGTTACACGCTTAGTAAAAATTAGGTTTTTATGTTGCATTATTAAAGTTAATGCAGCAATAATAATAATAATTAAATTCGCAGTAATAAAGTTTATGGTTTGAAAGCTCCTTCTACACAAATGTTTTTGAGATAATAAGTATATAGGATTTTATGGCAATCTATGTCTTTTCAAATGGAGAGGCACCGCTTTTCCTACTGAGCCAAAATGACCCACAACACACCGTTTTTTATGTAATTTACGTAACTATAAAATACTTTTTGATTACCGGTCGTGGACGCTGAATAGCCAGACCCAAGTGCAAGAACAGTTTGGAACACATGTAAAATGGGCGAGCGCTGTGAACGAAACGAATAACTGGATACTGAAATAATTAGGATCAGTCGGCAGTGGAACTAAGACAAGTGGTCATGCGAAGAACGACGAGTGCGGCCGAGGGAGAACGAGACTGAGACGAGCACGCGACCGAGGCTGGAACGAGAACTGCCGAAGTGACCGCCGCGACTGAAGTGAACTAGTGAACTATGAACCGATCGTTCCTCGTTCCCGAGAACTATAAGTAGACCGCCGCGACCGAAGCGAACTATGAGTCGATCGTTCCTCGTTCACGAGAACTATAAGCAGACCGCCGTGACCGAAGTGAACTATGAACCGATCGTTCCTTCGAATTCGTTCCTCGGTCCTTTCGTTCATCTTGGTGAACCGTTCCTTTGCACCCGTTCGTTCGCGAACTACCCATCTCTAACACTGATGTAACTGGTCTTTTATATCCAGGATACTGGCGTTGAGATGAAGTTGCCGTCGAAAATGGCCCCACACATGTACTGTGTGGGGCAGAGCTGACTACCTCAACATCACACAGATAGTTCAGAAACACAAGTGCCATATGTGTACGACCGCAGTGCTGTTGAACAATGGCTCCATATTACTGTCACATGAGAGATAAGACACCAGAACACTGTATGTTCAGGACATACAGTTGTGCAATCTTAGCTCCCTCAACCACAACCACTATGACCTAAAGTCAAACGCGGTATCTCCCCGCATCATGTTGCCGCAAATAACATCACTTTGTCTCTCCAAAGTATTATGAGAATGGGTTCCCTCTTAAGGTCGCCACTATATTTGCTGAGGATGATCAGCTGGAGTAGTGGAGAAGCGCGACTCGTTGCTGTAGGTAGTGCGCCACCATCCATAAGCAGTCTACGCTGCTCGGTCTCAGTAGCACTCGAGACGAATCGGTTTGTATTGCAGTGTTAATGGCACTCTACGCATAGTCTAATGTAGCTGCTACTAGTCTCCGACACATAAGCGTGATGACACAGAATGTGACGGGGAGTCCATTCTTGGACGGCAGACACAGATGTGGAAAGGTTACGATGAGCTTGGTGTACAGTTTGGCGACCCTCCCTTTTGGTGGTCAGACGTGTCCGATGGGAATCTTGGCGGCGAGTATAGTTGCCATCAAGTTCCCATGCAGTCGAACATCGCGCCACTGTCACATCCGAATGCCCCACAAATCAGGATATTGGACAGTTCGATCAGCCAGCCAACTGGAGACCCACAAAGAGGCCTCTCTTCAAACTCTGTCAGGTGCTGATAACGTTGTCTCACAGGAGTACGCGGCATCTCCGTGTCCTTCCGATTGATCAATCGTTTTTTCAAGCCTTTTATGTACCCTACCAGGCCTGGAAAAAACACGAACCATACGTTTTCTGGTGGTCGCTCTGCATTTCACAGAGAATTGCAATTCTAAGCATTTACATATCCGCTGATGATGTGTACGTGTACGAAGTTACGTTGAGGTTCGACATGTTTTCTGGGTGCTTCACGCTTTTTTGTCAGATGTATAATTATCGTGGGCCAAAAAGCTTTAAAAATACGTAGTGTGACGCGTTAAATGATAAAGACAGTTACATGAAATTTTTTTAGTTGTGAATAACAGTTCTGCAGATTAATAAATGTGAGGAAAGCGTACATGAGGTGCCAAAAAAAACACCGACAAGCTTTAGGGACAGATTCCAAAAGAAGAAAAAATACAAGGGGACTAAAGCGCATGCCTTAAGAGATATGAACACTCGTTCATCTTCGATTTTATGAAACACACCTCTTCTACTGCAAGATAATTGCTTTTCATGTTTTGGAAAGTGGTAATATGGACCACATCAAGACAAAAATGCATTATAACCATGACCCGAAAGTCCATACCTTACGAGCTATGAGCTCTTGTTCAGTAGAAGCCGGCCGCTTCAGTCGTCGGCCGCTTGTGGCCGTGCGGTTCTAGGCTCTACAGTCTGGAACGGCGCCACCGCTACGGTCGCAGGTTCGAATCCTGCCTCGGGCATGGATGTGTGTGATGTCCTTAGGTTAGTTAGGTTTAACTAGTTCTAAGTTATATGGGACTGATGACCTCAGATGTTAAGTCCCATAGTGCTCAGAGCCATTTGAACCATTTGAACCGCTTCAGTCAGGAACCGCGCGACTGCTACGGTCGCAGGTTCGATTCCTGCCTCGAGCATTGATGTGTGTGATGACTTTAGGTTAGTTAAGTTTAAGTTGTTCTAAGTTATAGGGGACTGATGACCTCAGATGTTAAGTCCCATAGTGCTCGGAGCTATTTGAACCATTTTTTTTTTTTTTTGTGCAGTAGAAGAGATGTGTTTCACACTAACGAAGATGTACCGGATGATCAAAACGTCAGTATAAATTTGGAAACTTAAAAAACCACGGAATAATGTAGATAGAGTGGTAAAAATTGACTTGACACACATGCTTGGAATGACATGGGTTTTATTAGAACCAAAATGCAGGATGTCGCTCCACCCGATATTGTTAGACGCGTGAAAGATCTCTTGCGCGCGTCTGTTGGTCATGATCGTGTGCCGCCACTTTCGTCATGCTTGGCCTCCCAGGTCCCCAACCTCAGTCCGTGCGATTATTGGCTTTGGGGTTACGTGAAGTTGCAAGTGTATCGTGATCGACCGACATCTGTAGGGATGCTGAAAGACAACATCCGACGCCAATGCCTCACCATAACTCCGGACATGCTTTACAGTGCCGTTCACAACATTATTCCACGACTACAGCTATTGTTGAGCATTCCCTGTAAAGAACATTATCTTTGCTTTGTCTTAATTTGGTATGCTAATTATTGCTATTCTGATAAGATGAACTGCCATCTGTGGGACATTTTTTGAACTTTTGTATTTTTTTTACTCTAATAAAACCCCATGTCATTCCACGCATGTGTGTCAATTTGCACCTCTCTATCTACATTATTCCGTGATTTATTCAGTTTTCAAATTTGTACTGACTTTTTGATCGTCCGGTACAAGTGCTCATACCTCTTAAGGTATGCATTCTGGAGCCCATGTTTACTGGACTTTTTCACTTATTTCTTTTTAAGGAACCTACCCATTAAGCGTGTCGGAGTTTTTTGAGGACACGCTGAATATTTCCTGTAAGAGTAGTTGTACCAAATTTGTCCGTAACATTTTATAAAGAAATACGTATCTAATGGTTGAAAATTTTCTTCTCTTCTCTTCTCTCTCTCTCTCTCTCCTCTCTCTCTCTCTCTCTATCTATCTATGTATCTATCTATCTATCTACACTAATGGCCATTAAAACTGCTACACCACGAACATGACGTGCTACAGACGCGGAATTTAACAGACAGGAAGAAGAAGCTGTGATATGCAAACGATTAGCTTGTCAGAGCATTCACACAAGATTGCCGCCGGTGGCAACACCTACAACGTGCTGACATGAGGAAAGTTTCCAACAGATTTCTCATACACAAACAGCAGTTGACCGGCGTTGCCTGGTGAAACGTTGTTGTGATGCCTCGTGTAAGGAGGATAAATGCGTACCATCACGTTTCCGACTTTGATAAAGATTGAATTGTAGCCTATCGGGATTACGGTTTATCGTATAGCGACATTGCTCCTCTCTTTGGTCGAGATGCACTGACTGTTAGCACAATATGGAATCGGTGGTTCAGGAGCGTAATACAGAACGCCGTGCTGGATCCCAACGGCCTCGTATCATTAGCAGTCGAGATGACAGGCATCTTATCCACATGGCTGTAACTGATCGTGGAGCCACGTCTCGATCTCTGAGTCAACAGATGGGGACGTTTGCAAGACAATAACCATCTGCACGAACAGTTCGACGACGTTTGCAGCAGCATGGACTATCAGCTCGGAGACCATGGCTGCGGTTACCCTTGACGCTGCATGACAGTCAGGAGCGCCTGCGTTGGTGTACTCAACGACGAACCTGGGTGCACGAATGACAAAACGTCATTTTCTTGGATGAATCCAGGTTCTGTTTACAGTATCATGATGGTCGCATCCCTGTTTGGCGACAACGCACATTGGATGCGTGTATTCGTTATCGCCATACTGGCGTACGACACGGCGTGATGGTATGGGGTGCCATTGGTTACACGTCTCGGTCACCTCTTGTTCTCATTGACGGCACTTTGAACAGTGGACTTTACATTTCAGTTGTCTTACGAGCCTTGGGTCTACCCTTTATTCGGTCCCTGCGAAACCCTACGTTTCAGCAGGATAATGCACGACCGCCTGTTGCTGGTCTTTGTGGACACAGAAAATATTCGACTGCTGCCCTGGCCAGCACATTCTTCAGATCTCTCACCAATTGAACACGTCTGGTCAATGGTTGCCGTGCAACTGGCTCGTCACAATACGCCCGTCACTACTCTTGATGAACTGTGGTATCGTGTTGAAGCTGCATGGGCAGCTGTACCTGTACACGCCATCCAAGCTCTGTTTGACTCAATGCCCAGGCGCATCAAGGCCGCTATTACGGCCAGAGGTGGTTGTTCTGGGTACTGATTTCTCAGGATCTATGCACCCAAATTGCGTGAAAATGTAATCACATGTCAGTTCTAGTACAATAAATTTGTCCAATGAATACCCGTCTATTTATTTATCTACCATTCAGGTCAATGTCCCGCCGATTATCTAACCACGTGGTTAAATCCAGATTTTATTCAAATAGGATCTGACAGGACATTAGCAGACTGGCACGTCCGCTCGCAGGGAAGCAAAACTGGAAGTCGTTTTCATGACGGCTGCGTTCGACGTACCGGCGACCTGTTTACGTTGCTCTTTGCCCCGCGACCAGCTTTGCCTAACTGTTAAACGGAACTGTGTTGCTAACCTTGTTTGATTGCACTTTACATGCGGTAGCGATTTGGGGTGGCAGCGCAGACGCGGGCGCACGCGGTGGGAGTTGAACTGAGGTGAGACGTGAGGTGTGACGTGCGCCAACAGGTGGCAGCGTCCCCGCGGGCTTCGAGGTGTCGGTGAGCGACGGCGCGCGCACGGCGGGCCCCTTCAACGTGACGGCGCGCGTGCGGGCCGTGTCGCTGCGCGTGGCCGCCTCTGGCGCGCTGCACGTGTTCCCGCAGCGGCGCGCCGCGCTCTCGCCGCAGCAGCTGCTGGCCACGGCGTCAGACTGGCAGGCGCCGCGGCCCAGGCACGTCGTGTACGCCGTCTCGCGCCAGCCGCAGCTCGGCCGCCTGCTCTTCGTCAGGTGGGCCCACACACGCTACCGTTTCTATGTCCTTTGTAGTAAGCAAGCAAACAGTGGATGATTTGAAACCTGTTTTGTCGAGGGAAGGCGGGATTCGGTTACGATTGTGGACGGGGCCGTAATCAGTTACTATTGGTTCCCTTTCTCAGTTACACACATTTATTTTTAAAACAGTAATTCCAGAAAGCAGGTGTTGACAAATGTGAAACTTACCGAACTATCAGTTTCATAAGTCACAGCTGCAAAATACTAACGCGAATTCTCTACAGACGAATGGAAAAACTGATAGAAGACGACCTCGGGGAAGATCAGTTTGGATTCCGTAGGAATGTTGGAACACGTGAGGCAATACTGACCCTACGACTTATCTTAGAAGAAAGATTAAGGAAAGGCAAACCTACGTTTCTAGCATTTGTAGACTTAGAGAAAGCTTTTGACAATGTAGATTGGAATACTCTCTTTCAAATTCTGAAGGTGGCAGGGGTAAAGTACAGAGAGCGAAAGGCTATTTACAATTTGTACAGAAAGCAGATGGCAGTTATAAGAGTCGAGGGGTATGAAAGGGAAGCAGTGTTTGGGAAGGGAGTGAGACAGGGTTGTTGCCTATCCCCGATGTTATTCAATCTGTATATTGAGCAAGCAATAAAGGAAACAAAAGAAAAGTTCAGAGTAGGTATTAAAATCCATGGAGAAGAAATACAAACTTTGAGATTCGCCGATGACATTGTAATTCTGTCAGAGACAGCAAAGGACTTGGAAGAGCAGTTGAAAGGAATGGACAGTGTCTTGAAAGGAGGGTATAAGATGAACATCAACAAAAGCAAAACGAGGATAATGGACTGTAGCCGAATTAAGTCGGGTGATGCTGAGGGAATTAGGTTAGGAAACGAGACGCTTAAAGTAGTAAAGGAGTTTTGCTATTCGGGGAGAAAAATAACTGATGATGGTCGAAGTAGAGAGGAAATAAAATGTAGAGTGGCAATGGCAAGGAAAGCGTTTCTGAAGAAGAAAAAATTTTGAACATCGAGTATAGATTTAAGTGTCAGGAAGTCGTTTCTGAAAGTATTTGTATGGAGTATAGCCATGTATGGAAGTGAAATATAGACGATAAATAGTTTAGACAAGAAGAGAATAGAAGCTTTCGAAATGTGGTGCTAGAGAAGAATGCTAAAGATTAGATGAGTAGATCACATAACTAATGAGGAGGTATTGAACAGAATTTGGGAGAAGGGGAGCTTGTGGCACAACTTGACTAGAAGAAGGAATCGGTTGGTAGGACATGTTCTGAAACATCGAGGGATCACCAATTTAGTATTGGAGGGCAGCGTGGTGGGTAAAAATCGTAAAGGGAGACCAAGAGATGAATACACTAAGCAGATTCAGAGGGATGTAGGCTGCAGTAGGTACTGGGAGATGAAGAAGCTTGCACAGGATAGAGTAGCATGAAGAGCTGCATCAAACCAATCTCAGGACTTAAGACCACAACAACAATTCCAGACTCAAAATAAATAAAAAACGTCTCACGTTATTAATGAAGGAATAAAGAGCTGTATAAATAATATTGCTTTCAGTTCATTACAATTTAGCGAATCACCATAAAATACAGATGGAGACAATGTTTAAAAATAAAACAAGCCACTGTGATCACGGCTGAAGGCCTTAAACGCCAAGAATGGCAATAAATAAAGAATGTTTAAGAACTCGCCGCAACTTACAAATTACAGGTATTGAAATATTAAAGGCAAGTCGCCGAAAACACCGCAGAAGGCGTCAGACACCAGGAATGGCAATACATTAGGTTTGAAGTCTTACTGCTGAAATACAAATACCAAATAGGATTTTTAAAAAAAATGGTTCAAATGGCTCTGAGCACTATGCGACTTAAATTCTGAGGTCATCAGTCGCCTAGAACGTAGAACTAATTAAACCTAACTAACCTAAGGACATCACACACATCAATGCCCGAGGCAGGATTCGAACCTACGACCGTAGCGGTCGCTCGGCTCCAGACTGTAGCGCCTGGAACCGCACGGCCACTCCGGCCGGCTAAGATTTTAAAGCAAATGAAAATCACGACTGAAGGACTTACACGTCAGGAACGGCAATGATATAAAAAAATAGAAACCTGTTGTAAAACAGCAAATACAATACCAAAAGTTACTTAAAAAAAAAAAAAAAGCAACTGATCCAGACGGTGCTCCAGGAATCGATCTCTGAGAAGTTCCGGCAGTAAACATTTTCTCCAGCGATGAGATAGGCAGCCAAGAGTTGCACTCACTTCACAAGATGGTAACTCAGACTAGTGGCAGTCTAACGAAAGACTAATGATAATCTTGTTGAAGCTACCTGACGTCCGATAAACCAAATGCAACGATGGAACAATACGCCAAAGCCGGAACCGGCGGTCTGCACTAGGTCCCCAGAATACTGTGTTTAGAGCGCCCGGAACGTGGAAGCAACCACTACCAGATTTCCGTCAGATTCCACAAACCCGAACATCTGAACAAACAAATCCCAGTACGGAACACCAGACAAACTAACAGTAACTAAAGCCCCATTCGATTTGCGTGCGAGGCAAAACCGAAATGTAACCAACCAGAATCAGCAACCACTCGTCATTGCGGAAACAATCACAAAGCGAGCCAGAACCAAGTACCAAATGAGTGACGTCAAATTCAGCAGGCACGCAAACGTACACTGCACTCACTGTGACAACTATGACGACGGTTGGCACAATGAAACAAATCTCTTCAGTGCTTTATTAATTCACAGTTGAGTAACCACACCGTCTAATCATTGAGCCAAGTGCTTCTAGCACAATAGGGTCTTCAAGTACTAATTGGTACACAGATCCACCAAACTGCACATGAGGGGCCTATGATAATCTGTCACAACATCAGATACGTACTACGGGCACACACGGGTGACCGACTCCGCTCTACTAGGATTGAAATGTACTCATCTTAAAGCTTGCTGGATTCGGTTTACGACGAGGTCGTGCACCCTCTTGACCACAGCCCCAGTCCAAGCGCGCCACCAGCAGTCCCAGCGTGTTCTCGCACTTCCTGGACCTGCCTCCTCCTGAGTCCCCAACCGAACTGCCACACTCACATGACACGGAAAAACTACCAAGTCGCCCCAAAGATAGGGCAACAGTTACTACATATCGATAACCGCCGCTGCTGCCACTAGCGGACAGGCAACGCTTGCGAAACGAGTGGCGCCAGTCAAGACGAGAAGAACATAAACAACCGCAACCATCCCAACTAAATGGATACGGTCTGGTCTCCAACAGAAGGTGGAAACTGACTAACAGCACCAACACGAGCCGCAGCGCGGCTCATGGTTCATGATTAATGAATGATTCCTAGGTAGCATTATTTGTACATCACACAAGAGCAAAGTTCATCATAAGCGAAAGTCTGAATAACAAAACTAAGGCTGTTTGGTTTATTTGGGGGAGGGGATCAAACAGTCAGGTCATCGGTCCCATCGCATTAGGGAAGGATGAGGAGGGAAGTCGGCTGTGCTCTTTCAAAGGAACGATCCTGGCATTTACCTGAAGCGATTTAGGGAAATCACAGAAAGCCTAAATAAGTGGGGTTAAACCGTCGTCCACGCGAATGGAAGTCCAGTGTACTAACCACTGCGCCACCTCGCTCGGTATTAAAACTAAAATACAGGTGCGATCTGGTAGTAGTATTACGCAATCAAAATTCTCAGTGATGGCGGTAGCGGTCGTCACTACTAAGCACAAGTACACACTGCAAGTTCCATAGAAGCAATAGCAGTCCAGTAGCACCGAGTCTTGGAATGCCAGCAATGGAGGAGGTGAAGGCTCCGACATAGGTGGCTGCCGGCTAGGTATGGCTGCAGTGGAGCATCATCCTTCGTGGCTGCAGGAGTGACGTCACGATGCGGTGCTGATGCAGACCCCTGGGCTGGGCTCGGTTAGGGCTTCGTTTAATATGCCACAGGGTATCCAGTGTAAAGCCCGGAGCATGAGTGTATCCAAATGTCTGCTACTTCGTGCCACACTGCACGCGAGGAGATGCGCGGGCCGTGTGCACGCCGACGCTCGGCCTGTCTCGGCTTCTCTCGGTACTTCTCGGAATAATCGTTGCAAAGAAACATTTCATTTCCCACTGCGGTGCGGCATTTTTCGGTCGGCTCGGCTTTCTTCATCTCGGCCGAACCATGGTGTCACCGCTGTTTATACCATTCGCTGTTTGTTTGTTGTATGAAAGAAGTTTACAGATCCAGTGGAAGTCGGTACAAACAGAGGCAGTCTAGCGATCTATCGCCACAAGCCTTATAAATGAGTGGGAATCACAGAATAGAAGGACAAGAATCCTCAGTATCTGTAATGGGATATACGTCCGCCTACATAGCTAAGTTGTCAGTGTAAATGTCTGCAATTCAGAGGACCCATGTTCGATTTCATGTACTGTGGAGAATATTTTCTTGGTGAGAGGACTGATATGGGCTGAACTCAGCCTCTTGATGCCAAATGAGCAGCTACTTGACCGAATGCTGGCGGTTCCATGGTCTGTAAAACCTGCAGAAGGCCCAGGAGAGCAGTGTGATGACCACATGCCCGTCCATACTGCAGCCACATGACGCCCCAAGAGGATGACACAGCGCCCAGTAGACATCCCTTGGGCCTTTGTGGACTGGCAAGGGGTCCGGTTTTTGGTGTGAGATATACAGTAGCATATTCGATAGGTACCGGAAATTTTCTATGAAATGGCATTACAACACCACGCAGAAAAAATTTAAAGATTTAGTTGACGATAGAAGAGCAGAAAATCGATCGAAAACTTGATTCATTGATGTGTACATCAAGAAGCTTTCTGTGCGAAATTTGCAGATATGAAGCACGCGATGAAATTAATGGTACAAATAGTAAATTTTCAGCGGTCTAAGGCTCTGCTGTCATGGACTGTGAGGGTGGTCCCGGCGGAGGTTCGAGTCCTCCCTCGCTCATGAGTGTGTGTGTGTTTGTCTTTAGGATAATTTAGGTTAAGTAGTGTCTTAGCCTAGGGACTGATGACCTTATCAGTTAAGTTTCATAAGATTTAACACACATTTGAACATTTGAGTAAATTTTCAGAGGTCGCACACATTATTTCACTCAGAGTTGTGTAACAGTTTCTATGGAATTAAACGAAGACTGTGGGGACTTTCTATGTTACTGCATAGTAAGTAGCTTGAGTCAAGGGAGAATCCTGGAACGATTTTCCTACAAGGGTTGGAACTTAAATAGTGGCAACTATTTATTCACAATCGATACAACAGTGTTACATGTTTTCACCTGTTACTGTCTTTCAAAGTAGTCACGAGCGTTGTGTAGAACCCGTTGTCAGCGATGTATACCGTTAGCATAGCCTGTCCGTTGATGATGCGAATGGAGCGGTCTAAGGTTATGGTGATTCTCGTGTACGACAGTGATGGTGTTAGCCTAACGCATTACGTTCATCCACGGAACACCGTCAATGCACAGTGTTACTGTTCGTTTTTGGAGCATCACCTGCGACCAGCTTTGCGAAAGAAGCGGCGTTACTTTCTGTGCAATCCACCGATCATTTTGCACAACAATGCGCGGGCGCATACAGAGCAGGCTGTCGTTGCTTTGTTTGGTCGATGGGACTGGGAAGTACCGTACCATCCACAATACTCCCCGGACTGAAGTCCTTGTGACTTTGATTTGATTCGGAAGATGAAGGAACCACTTCGTGGCATTCAGAACTGTTCCAGAGATTCGACAGGCAGTAGACCGCTCCATTCGCACCATCGACAGAACAAGCTCTGCTAACGGTATACTAAGCCTTCCACATCGCTGGCAGCGGATTCTACACAACGCTGGTGACTGCTTTTAAGGACAGTAACAGGTGCCAACATGTAACTCTGTTGTTTCGGTTGTGAATAAATAGTTGTCACTATTTAAGTGCCAACCTTCATATCTAACACCCGTTATTATTGAATTTACCAGGGGAAGAGGAAAAGAGGAACGGAAATCAGAACATCCGGAACCGATAGAAAAAAAAGAACGCCCATTTCCTTAACTCAATGGCGTTAAAAAAAGGCAGGGTTCAAAGAATTCAATGTAGTCCTGACAAAATTTGAAGGATAGTATTATAAAGGTATTGAGGCCATTGCCAATCTTACATCAGTTTTCGAGGTGTTTTCGAGATGGTTTGCCATCTCAGTTGAAACCGCCCCTGCGCAGGTAACTGATTGATCTGCTATATAATTCCGATTTAAAAGACTAATTCTTTTAGTTTAAAACTGTCCAGGAGGTCTAAGTCATTTTCCTCGTGAAGAGTATACAAGTCTCCATAATGCAAGGAAACACGGTAAAATATTCGATCAACATATGTGTCTGAAAGGAGTATTCGATTATGAAACTAAATAAATCACGATTACGTGACAACCTGGATGCGAAAATACGTGAAATTTTCTGCATCTGTCCATAATGCAAGGAAACAAGGTAAAATATTCGGTCAACATATGTGTCTGAAAGGAGTATTCGATTATGAAACTAAATAAATCACGATTACGTGACAACCTGGATGCGAAAATACGTGAAATTTTCTGCATCTGTTCATGTGCCGACAATTAGTATCAGATTAAAATTATGTCTTCAGCGTACCTAAAATAATAAACTAATACTCAATATTTGTTTTGCTTGTGATCTATGTTGTTGAGAAACATGAAACGTGAAAACAAAACGTATGCAGTGCGTCTGCAACTCCATTCAGATGTGGCACTTTCGCTGTTTCCCCTCTTCTCTCTCCTCACATCCAAACAACATGGGATAGCGGTGGGTATTTGCGCAGCCAGGTGGGAGAACTACGTCATGTGAACAAGAGCACTGCTCGCGTGAATAATTCTTGGGTCAACCTGGCGTATGCTGTTGCTAGCGATCGTGCCGCGTCTTAAGTAGATCGCAGACACGAGGATATCACACATCGCTCGGTAAAGGTGTGACTTGTGGATGCAACATAGTCCCTGAGATTGCAGCGTCGCTTTCGCCGATGCCCACGTTGGTGGCACCTGGTAGAGTTTAGTGTGTTAGCTGGTGAGGTACTGTCCATCACCAGTAATGTTTCCTAAACACAAGTCGTGCTTGTCTTCCTCGGCGCAAGACTGTCTCGAGAGGAGCGCCCGCAGCACTGGAGACGACAACCCGCACATCGTGAGTGTTATGCCACAAGCAGAAGTGGCAGGCGAACAGCGGGGCACAATAGTAGCTAGAATAAAATACAGGGTGTTTCAAAAATGACCGGTATATTTGAAACGGCAATAAAAACTAAACGAGCAGCGATAGAAATACACCGTTTGTTGCAATATGCTTGGTACAACAGTACATTTTCAGGCGGATAAACTTTCGAAATTACAGTAGTTACAATTTTCAACAACAGATGGCGCTGCAAGTGATGTGAAAGATATAGAAGACAACGCAGTCTGTGGGTGCGCCATTCTGTACGTCGTCTTTCTGCTGTAAGCGTGTGCTGTTCACAACGTGCAAGTGTGCTGTAGACAACATGGTTTATTCCTTAGAACAGAGGATTCTTCTGGTGTTGGAATTCCACCGCCTAGAACACAGTGTTGTTGCAACAAGACGAAGTTTTCAACGGAGGTTTAATGTAACCAAAGGACCGAAAAGCGATACAATAAAGGATCTGTTTGAAAAATTTCAACGGACTGGGAACGTGATGGATGAACGTGCTGGAAAAGTAGGGCGACCGCGTACGGCAACCACAGAGGGCAACGCGCAGCTAGTGCAGCAGGTGATCCAACAGCGGCCTCGGGTTTCCGTTCGCCGTGTTGCAGCTGCGGTCCAAATGACGCCAACGTCCACGTATCGTCTCATGCGCCAGAGTTTACACCTCTATCCATACAAAATTCAAACGCGGCAACCCCTCAGCGCCGCTACCATTGCTGCGCGAGAGACATTCGCTAACGATATAGTGCACAGGATTGATGACGGCGATATGCATGTGGGCAGCATTTGGTTTACTGACGAAGCTTATTTTTACCTGGACGGCTTCGTCAATAAACAGAACTGGCCCATATGGGGAACCGAAAAGCCCCATGTTGCAGTCCCATCGTCCCTGCATCCTCAAAAAGTACTGGTCTGGGCCGCCATTTCTTCCAAAGGAATCATTGGCCCATTTTTCAGATCCGAAACGATTACTGCATCACGCTATCTGGACATTCTTCGTGAATTTGTGGCGGTACAAACTGCCTTAGACGACACTGCGAACACCTCGTGGTTTATGCAAGATGGTGCCCGGCCACATAGCACGGCCGACGTCTTTAATTTCCTGAATGAATATTTCGATGATCGTGTGATTGCTTTGGGCTATCCGAAACATACAGGAGGCGGCGTGGATTGGCCTCCCTATTCGCCAGACATGAACCCCTGTGACTTCTTTCTGTGGGGACACTTGAAAGACCAGGTGTACCGCCAGAATCCAGAAACAATTGAACAGCTGAAGCAGTACATCTCATCTGCATGTGAAGCCATTCCGCCAGACACGTTGTCAAAGGTTTCGGGTAATTTCATTCAGAGACTACGCCATATTATTGCTACGCATGGTGGATATGTGGAAAATATCGTACTATAGAGTTTCCCAGACCGCAGCGCCATCTGTTGTTGAAAATTGTAAATACTGTAATTTCGAAAGTTTGTCTGCCTGAAAATGTACTGTTGTCCCAAGCATATTGCAACAAACGGTGTATTTCTATCGCTGCTCGTTTAGTTTTTATTGCCGTTTCGAATATACCGGTCACTTTTGAAGCACCCTGTAGCTTTGTAATTGACAGATATCAGTGGAAAGGGGTGGTCTTGCTAGCTATCGCAATACGGCGAAAAAAGAGGCGTGAATGTTAAAGTGGACTTTGCACAGCTGCTTGCGCGTCTACCACTACCAACGACATTTTGTGTACATGACACTTTGGCAATGCCTCAATGTTGACGCAGTTTTGTAGACCGCTCTTGTTTTCAGTTCTTCAGCTACGGTACCGGCAGCAACATTTGGAACATCACAGTCCAAAACTACCAACGCTGCTGGCAACTGCCATGTCTCTCCTTTCACCTTAGGAAACATAGTACGAGCACGCCATGTGCTCATGTGATCGATGCAGATCGCTCCGTTTCTGGCCGTCAGCGCTTCATTGCTTTAACTCTGCTGTTATCCTTCAATCAGTACGATCCGGAAATGAGTTTGTTCGTCCATAACATTTTTATCTTTAAAAATTAGATCCAGAAATTAATTATTTTGTTTTTCTACGGATTCTACTTAGCTTAAGGCTTAAATGTATTAGTTGGTTTTCTCCTCCTAGTTATAGCTTAATATGTTACCGTTGTGTCCTTGGTGGTTATACGACACAGCTCTTTAAAAATTCGTAGTATACAGTATACACATATTGACAGCAAAATTTTATTTCTACATGAATGAGACACTTTCGTGTTCATTGCTTTTTTACACTGAAGCGCCAAAGAAATGTATAGGCACGATAACACCTATGTACGACAACAAATGTCTGGCGCAGTTGTTAGATCGTTTACTGCTCCTACAATGGCAGGTTATCAATTTATTAAGTGAGTTTGAACGTGGTGTTCTAGTCGGCGTACGAGCAATGGGACATAGCATCTCCGAGGCAGCGATGAAATGGGGATTTTCGCGTACGACAATTTCACGAATGTACTGTGAATATCTGGAATCTGGTAAAACATCAAATCTTCGACATCACTGCAGCCGGTAAAAGATTCTGCAACAACGGAACAAAGACGACTGGAGAGAATCGTCAAACGTGACAGAAGTGCAACCCTTCCGTAAATTGCTGCGGATTTCAGTGCTGATCCATCAACAAGTGTCAGCGGGCGAACCATTCAACGAAAAATCATCGATATGGAATTTGGAGCCGAAGGACCACTCGTTTACCCTTGATGACTGCACGACACAAAACTTTACGCCTCGCCTGGGCCCGTCAACACCGACATTGGACTGTTCACTGGAAACATGGTGCCTGTTCGGACGAGTCTTGTTTCAAATTGTATCGAGCGGATGTACTGTTACGGGTATGGAGACAATCTCGAATCCATGGACGCTGAGTCCCAGTAGGAGACTGTTCAAGCTGGTGGAGGCTCTGTAATGGTGTGGGGCGCGTGCAGTTGAAGTGATGTGGGACCCCTGATACGTCTAGATACGACTCCGACGGATGACACGTACGTAAGCATCCTGTCTGATCTCCTGCATCCATTCATGTCCATTGTGCCTTCCGACGGACTTGGGAAATTCCAGCATGACAATGCGACACATCACACGTCCATAATTGCTCCAGGAACACTGTTCTGAGTTTAAACACTTCCGCTGGCCACCAAACTCACCAGACGTGAACACTATTGAACATAGCTGGAATGCCATGCAACATGCTGTTCAGAAGAGATCTCCACCCCCCTCGAACTCTTACAGATTTACAGAAAGCCCTGCAGGATTCATGGTGTCAGTTCCATCCAACACTACTTGAGACATTCATTAGTCCAGTCCATGCCACGGCGTGCTGCGGCACTTCTGCGTGATCACTGGGATCCTACACGATATTAGGCAGGTGTACCAGATTTTTTGGCTCTTCAGTGTATATCAATGCTGCTCTTTGCTTGCTTATTATCGAAATGTGTGAAGTTACGCAGCAAAGTAGGACACTTAAAACATTCATTGATTGTAATTATTATCGCTAACGGTAATGTTTCTTCAACTGTTTGATGAGGACGTATTTCATGTACTTAACTCAGTAATTTCTGTGTGACTACCATGACGAAACGATTTCTTTGTGACGAGCAACTGAAAGCAATAGTCCGTGTACGTGTCAGTGAAGAGGGCGAAAACCAAACCAGTAGCTATTGAATTCATACTACATCTCAGTCAGAAGACATTTCAAATTTTGAAACCTCACGTTGCAATGTGCAAACAGAGGAAGTACATCAGTCAAAAGACAAAAATATCACGTCGAACTTACATTTTCCAGAGGCAGGTAGAGCATCCAGTGAAGACATTTTAAAATTGATTCCTGGTTCATTGGTTGTTTTGGTGAACAGCACACTATCATTGAGTACAGTTGTAGCAGCGTACTAAATTTGTTCATAATATAAGGAGATAGTTACCTAATGATTAAAAATTTATAGTTCCTTTTGTCCCACATTTTAGGTCCTGTCCCACCAATTTTTTAAACCATCAGTCTTTAAGTCTCGATAATCTCGAAATTAGATCTGATGGCACTAGTTAATGTCTATCAACGGCAAAGCCTCCAATTAACGGACAAGCGCCCTCTGCTTAGAGCAAGCATGCCGTCGCGAAAAACTTGTGTGCCGTGTTACAGATGTCGGCGACGAAATCTGAGAGAATAAGGAGCAAACTAGGTTTCATGAACTTGTGTTCAGTAGTATATGGTAGAAGCCATTTTATTCAAACTATTCAATTACCTTGCAAAATCGGCCTTTCGTTGGGACATGGCTGTGGATTTCCGCGGACCTCGAAGTTTCTGCACACACACACACCTCTACATGAACCGCCGCTTTCGTTTCAGTACACCTGCCTGAATGTCCAAGACAGGCTCTGCATATACAGCATCTCTGACGTGCTCTCATAGATAGAAGTCCGAAGTGCTAACGTTCTGAAACAAGGTGGACCATGCATCCAGGAAACTTCTTTCGTTCCCTCGACCAGGAAAAGCATTTGTTAGGTGATTCTACACCTTAAATCGAAACTGGGATTTCCCAGTCTCATCTAGCAGCCACGTGATTTTTACTACAGTAGAAGCACTTCTCCCGCGGAGGCGGCAGAGTAACCGGAAGAAGTGCACACGCGCCATGCTTCTGAAACATCGTGGACAGGTACCACATAGCAACTGCCAATAATCCCGCCCAAACTTAAGAGTAAACCGGTATCTACATTTCGTATCCGGCGTGACAAGCTGATTCTCTGTAGAACACAGGAGAGTTCTGTGTAAGTGGAAATTGATGTCGATCACTGCCATACACTGCACAGGATGCTGCATAGTATGACAATGTCGACTGTATCACAAAAGCATGTGGTTTTGGACATATCTTCATCACCTTCTAAGCTATTATTCTCTCAATTTGATCCGATTCTTGAAAAACAGACTGTGTATTCAGATAGATGGCACTGCTTCGTTCGGTTCAGAAAAATGGTTCCATTTTGTTAACCTTTATGAAGATAAATCATCAAAATCGACTATAAATACTTTCGTGCAGACGCTGCCACGCAGCTTTACATATTTAATGAACATCATATCATCCTGATGGCTATCAAGTTATTTTTAATATGTGACATCCTGTGCGTAATGAATTATGTCCAAAAGTCGTAACTGCAAAGTAGAGGAAATAGAGAACTGACGGCCATTTACTGCCTAAAAGTGTTATCAGAGTACGCCAAAGACAGCGGCGCCTTATACGAGAAACTGTTGAGCAGGCGTATTGCACGTAGTTGTTTACATCAACTACTCCATCTTCCAAGATAAGTGCAATCATAGCATCTATATACATGGAGATATAATTGCCATAGTTCGAAATCATGGCATCGTGTTATTGTCATTTACTGTTGATCTCTTGGTTAGGCACAAAGCGAACCCATCAGACACTGACATAAGGGCTGAAACAAATAATTCCAAATCATCTTTGGAATACTTTAACTTTAATTTACATACGATCTGCGATACTCCACACGACTGTCATTCCGCTTCACTTTTCCCCCGACGCACTATCTCCTGTCATGTTCTTGTTGTTGTGGTCTTCAGTCCTGAGACTGGTTTGATGCAGCTCTCCATGCTACTCTATCCTGTGCAAGCTTTTTCATCTCCCAGTACCTACTGCAACCTACATCCTTCTGAATCTGCTTAGTGTATTCATCTCTTGGTCTCCCTCTACGATTTTTACCCTCCACGCTGCCCTCCAATACTAAATTGGTGATCCCTTGATGCCTCAGAACATGTCCTACCAACCGATCCCTTCTTCTGGTCAAGTTGTGCCACAAACTTCTCTTCTCCCCAATCCTATTCAATACTTCCTCATTAGTTATTAGTTATTAATTATTAGTTATCTCCTGTCATAGGTTATTACAAAAAGACCTTGTAGCCGAGGCTGCTACCTTGGTGCTCGAGTTGGAGGTAAGCCGGTCCGAATCATGGTGGTAGCATTCCAAACCTCTACGCAGTGTCTCGTGAGCGAGAGTGACACTGCTGATGGTGATCCGTCCGTCCGATGGGGATTTTGAAGATCGGCGGCACCGTTGGTGCTGTTCTTCAGGAGTAAGCTGTATGCCAGTACCGGGTTTCATCCTCTCCTTTTCCTGGTCATAATTACACAGAAACGAAACAGAACACTACACTACATACGTATCCAGTTCACTCTCCAACACTCTATAAATACACATACGACGAACTGTCACATATCCGCAAGCAGAGGAGCCAATGTGCGTGCAGGGAGAACACTCTTTCCAGTGGGGCATCCCAGCCACTGTTGTCACGCCAGATTTACATTATATTTCTGTAACTGTTATTTTCATAAATAATGTGGAATTACACATATCTCAGGGTTTACTTTAGTCTCATATACCTGAACGAAATAGATGTTAATTTCTACTACCTTATTACTCTAATTTGATGATGATCGTATGGCTCATTTATCTGCTCTCTAGTAGAAGTAACATACCAGGCAACAATAATGAAGTGACTAGGAGTTAGCATTATAACAAAACGAGTAGTCTATGCTACTGCAGTTAGTATTTACTTCAGGACGGATTAGAGTTTTCTGATGCAAAATAATGTTGTCTTTAGAACTATGAGTGGTGATACCAAGGGAAGGAGCTTCAAGAAATGATTATTTGTTTTATAGAAAGATGTGCCATGGCCTCTGCTACTCGCAGAGTACACATTTCACCCGTATAGGACGAACCGTGCACTCTTGCCTCGTCAAGTGTGAAACCGGTATTACCTCGGCGTATCATAAAACGCCCAAAGCACTAAGTGGAAGGACTGGACCTTGAGGCAGGGAAGCTTCCACTTTATATTGTTCACACAATTTATTGAAGTCAATGAACACAAATAACAATTTCATAAACTTCAAGTGAGAACCTATGTACATGAAGCCCATTAGTTGGCTTTCAGTACCCAAGCAAATGTAACAACTCTTCAGATCAGAAAGGCAATGCATTAAAAGAAAGGGTAACTTTACACATGAACTGTAAATAACTGTATTTAGTATTAACAAATAGTGAAGAAATACATTTAAAATAATAAACTCCCAGTCAGAGAACACGTATAAATAAAGCCCATCAGTTTCCTTTAGTTACTAACAAATGTGTAACAACTTTTCAAACGAGACAGATAATACCTTTTATAGAAAATAGAAAACACTGCACACCCAAAGGGCTACAGTAAGTTCATTTACAGTTTTAAAAACTTGTCCAAATATATTCTTTTAAAAGAAAGAGTAACCTTACACACGGATTCCCAACTACTCTGGCAATAATCTACATCAGACAGTTCTCTTACAAATAGTTCCCAGCTCACGGCATCTGCCAAGTGCGGACACGAACGTCCTACGGAGCGGCCAATACGGGCCACACATGGTTCTGCCTTTCGGACCCAATTTATCTGCCCGACCGAGGGCGCGGAGTACAGCAGGTGCGTCCGACTTCCCTCCCCGGATGCTCTTCCCCCTCAAACGGTTAATTCAGAGAGCTGTTATTGGGTGCACCTAGGTCTCAACGGAACATTCAGTTTCGTCAGATTCAAGAACAAGCGAGGACCCGAAGGTGTAGCCCAGACCCACCACGATAATCGACCCCTTGGTGTCTAAAACATTATACACAATAAGCCCCTCGGCTGGGATGGTAATGCAGAATGCCGAAGCTACTAGACACAAAGCAACAAGAGTTCCATCAAAATGGTGCAACAAATTGCGTACGGTTCGACCACACATGGATTACTAACAGATTCTCATAACTCAGAACTCGCTAAATGGTTCAAATGGCTCTAAGCAGTATGGGACTTAACGTCTGAGGTCATCAGTCCCATAGACTTATAACTAATTAAACATAACTAACCTAAGGACATCACACACATCCATGCCCAAGGCAGGATTCGAACGTGCGACCGTAGCAACTGCGCGGTTACAGACTGAAGCGCCTAGAACTGCTCGGTCACAGAGGCCGGCAGAACTCGATAATAGTTTGTCTCAAATGGCTCTGAGCACTATGGGACTTAACTTCTAAGGTCATCAGTCCCCTAGAACTTAGAACTACTTAAACCTAACTAACCTGAGGACATCACACACATCGATGCCCGAGGCAGGATTCGAACCTGCGACCGTAGCGGTCACGTGGTTCCAGCAGCATCAGAGAAGCAGGTCGCCACTACAATTTGCTAATAAAATGTCGTCGCTTAACGGCCACCGACTGCTTGGCTGCGCAGACCATCTCAAGACACGGCCGTTGCAATTGTAGTCTGTACAATGCCTTTTCAAAACACCTTTTCACCGACACGGTTACCTCCCCTCCTTGGGCAATTACACCGTCTTCTCTCCACCTCCCAGCTAAAACTCACTCGCGCTCACCCGTCGATCCGCTCACCGCCTCGTCACCTGGCGACCGACTCACCAGCGCCGAAAGGTTAGCATCTCTGAACAAATACCGCCGCAAAGCCGGCATGGCTCAATGTGGTCCCACGTATTTCTTGTTACGTCGCACGTCACAAACACGAAAGGAGTGAAGTTGCCGTTGGCAGAAAGCCAAAATCAACTATACAATTAAACTTTCTTAATAATACGACACGTTATTTCTAAATATAAAATAAATAAAATTTCTTTTTAAGAAGTGGATTCCTGTTCTTCTGGTGCCTCCTGCGTGCAATGTCGTTTACTCTCCATTACTGCTCGCAACTGGCCGAAGTATCTTCGTCCTCAGCGCCGTCCCCAGATCCGACAGTGAAGACGTCCCATTTCGATTGCGAACGAAAGGTTCACTTCAAAATATTACATCACTTGATAAAGCGCTGGGGCAGTCTAAGTAACGTCTTTCTATTACTCGGTACTGATGCTCTTGCAGTCTGCGACCGAACTGGGGCGACCAGTGACGGGCGGCTGGTTAAGTCAGCTTTGGCAGGGGGCAATGAACTGCGTCTTCCTGGATATGCGGCACTGCCATTGCCTTCTTGATGCCGTTTCTTAGCAGTGTGCCGGTCTGTGGGCAGTCGACGCTTTAGATCTGCTCATTTACGACAAGTACCAGCTCTTGGGATCGCTCAGACATCTGTGACGTTTAAGTATAAACGTTTCGAAACCAGTCGAGATGCCTCAGCGCTTTATCAAGTGGTGTAATATTTTGAAGTGACGCTTTCGTTCACAATCGACATGGGACGTCTCCACTGTCGTATGTGACTGCCATTAAGAGCCATATAAAATTTATATGTCGTCCGAACAAGACACAGCCAAGGCAGAAACACCACAGGGGCAAAGATGCGATCTGGTGCCAGTGCCGTAGAGACTGGCCACTTGCTCGAGTTCCACCGGCGCCACAGGCGGCGCTGAGGATGAAGTTACCGACTACACCTCGGTCAGTTGCCGGCCGAGTACAAGCTGCCATTGATCAGACGACAACGGACAAGACGATATTCGGAAGACAGAAGAGCAGCAACCGCCCACTTGGTTGTAGATGATCGTTCAGGGCGGACTTAGACAGGGAACGTGGTTTAGTGAAATCTTAGAAGTGAACAGACAGTTGTTGTAAATTCTATTTGCTATGTACTGTGAAGTTTACCTACGATTCTTTGCTCTTAGTTATTACGGGCCATTTCTTTGTTGTATTGCAAGCAGTGTTGCAGACTTCATATTTCAAGAACCTTCGTTCTCCTATCCTGTTTCCTGACCCTGGGACATAGCTGTGTAATAGTGGCAGAAGCCGTTTTATGAACTCAAAAACTTGACCTACCGTGACAAAAGTGGCAACGGGGCCTCCTTAGAAGTAATGACGAGGCCTTTACAAATTGGCGACGACGGTTTACAAAACTGGCGACGAGGGTTTACAAAGTTTGGTGCCAATGAACACTGCACACTCGAAGGATTCGCGTTTCACAACAGAATCGGTTAATCGATTGTTTCACGGGATTATGGAGAATAAAGATAACAGATAATAAGAAATTACAATGCGCACAGCATATAGAAAAGTCAAACCAACATTCGGTGAAATTAACAGCGCGCATTGTAACACTAAGAGCGCAACGGGAATTCCAGTGCCAAATGCAGAGGAGAAAACTGATACGTGAAATGAATACATAGAAAGGCCTCTATGAGGGGGACGGCTTGTCTGATGACGTGACAGAAAAAGAAAAAGGAGTCGGTAGGGAAGAGAGAGGGGATCCAGTATCAGCGTCAGATTTTAAAAGAGCTTTGGAGGACAACGATCATATTAGGTAGTTGTTGTTGTTGTGGTCTTCAGTCCAGAGACTGGTTTGATGCAGATCTCCATGCTACTCTATCCTGTGCAAGCTTCTTCATCTCCCAGTACCTACCGCAACCCACATCCTTCTGAATCTGTTTAGAGTATTCCTCTCTTGGTCTTCCTCCACGATTTTTCCCCTCCACGCTGCCCTCCAATACCAAATTGGTGATCCCTTGAGGCCTCAGAATATGCCCTACCAACCGATCCCTTCTTCTAGTCAAATTATGCCACAAACTTCTCTTCTCCCCAATTCTATTCAATACCTCCTCATTAGTTATGTGATCTACCCATCTAATCTTCAGCATTCCTCTGTAGCACCACATTTCGATTTCGAAATCTTCTATTGTCTTCTTGTCCAAACTATTTACCGTCCATGTTTCACTTCCACACATGGCTGCACTCCACACAAATACTTTCAGAAAAGACTTTCTGACACTTAAATCTACACTCGATGTTTAAAATTTCTCTTCTTCAGAAACGCTTTCCTTGCCATTTCCAGTCTACATGTTATATCCTCTCTACTTCGACCATCATCAGTTATTTTGCTCCCCAAATAACAAAACACATTTACTACTTTAAGCGTCTCATTTCCTAATCCAATTCCCACAGCATCACCCGATTTAATTCGACTACATTCCAATATTCTCGTTTTGCTTTTGTTAATGTTCATCTTATATCCTCCTTCCAACACACGGTCCATTCCGTTCAGCTGCTCTTCCAGGTCCTTTGCTGTCTCTGTCAGAATTACAATGTCATCGGTGAACCTCAACGTTTTTATTTCTTCTCCATGGGTTTTAATTCCAACTCCGAATTTTTCTTCGGTTTCCTTTACTGCTTGCACAATATACAGACTGAATAACATCGGGGATAGGAACCCCTCGACTCTTATAACTGCCATCTGGTTTATGTACAAATTGTAAATAGCCTTTCGCTCCCTCTATTTTACCCCTACCACCTTCCGAATTTGAAAGAGAGTATTCCAGTCAACAATGTCAAAAGCTTTCTCTAAGTCTACAAATGCTAGAAACGTAGGTTGGCCTTTCCTTAATCTATTTTCTAAGACATGTCGTAAGGTCAGTATTGCCTCAAGTGTTCCGACATTTCTACGGAATCCAAACTGATCATCCCCGAGGTCGGCTTCTACCAGTTTTTCCATTCGTCTGTAAAGAATTCGTGTTGGTATTTTGCAGCCATTGCTTATTAAACTGATAGTTCGGTAATTTTCACACCTGTCAACACCTGCTTTCTTTGGGATTGGAATTATTATATTCTTCTTGAAGTCTGAGGGTATTTCGCCTGTCTCATACATCTTGCTCATTAGATGGTAGAGTTTTGTTAGGCTTGGCTCTCCCAAGGCTGTCAGTAGTTCTAATGGAATGATGTCTTCTCCTGGGGCCATGTTTCGACTTAGTCTTTCAGTGCTCTGTCAAACTCTTCACCTAGTATCATAGCTCCTATTTCATCTTCATCTACCTCCTCTTCCATTTCCGTAATATTGTCCTCAAGAACATCACCCTTGTGCAGACCGTGTATATACGTCTTCCACCTTTCTGCTTTCCCTTCTTTGCTTAGAACTGGGTTTCCATGTGAGCTCTTGATATTCATACAAGTGGTTCTCTTTTCTCCAAAGGTCTCTATAATTTTCCTGTAGGCAGTATCTATCTTACCCCTAGTGATATGTTCCTCTAAATCTTTACAATTATTCTCTGGCCATCCCTCCTTAGACATTTTGCACTTCCTGTCGATCTCATTTTTGAGACGTTTTTATTCCTTATTGCCTGCTTCATTTACTGCATTTTTATATTTTCTGCTTTCATCAACTAGATTCAATATCTCTTCTGTTACCCAAGGATTTCTATCAGCCCTCGTCTTTTTATCTACTTGATCCTCTGCTACCTTCACTATTTCGTCTCTCAAAGCTACCCATTCTTCTTCTACTGTATTTCTTTCCCCCATTCTTGTCAGTCGTTCCCTAATGCTCTCCCTGAAGATCTCTACAACTTTTGGTTGTTTCAGTTTATCTGGGTCCCATCTCCTCAAATTCCCACTTTTTTACAGTTTCTTCAGTTTTAATCTACAGTTCATAACCAATAGATTGTGGTCAGAGTCCACATCTGCCCCTGGAAATTTAAAACCTGGTTCCTGATTCTCTGTCTTATCATTATATAATCTATCTGATACCTTCTAGTATCTCCAGGGTTCTTCCATGTATACAACCTTCTTTCATGATTCTTGAACCAAGTGTTAGCTATGATTAAGTTATGCTCTGTGCAAAATTCTATCAGGCGGCTTCCTCTTTCATTTCTTCCACCCAATCCATATTCACCTACTATGTTTCCTTGTCTCCCTTTTCCTACTATCGAATTCCAGTCACCGATGACTATTAAATTTTAGCCTCCCTTCACTATCTGAATAATTTCTTTTGTCTCATCATACATTTCATCAATATCTTCGTCATCTGCGGAGCTAGTTGGCATATAAACGTATACTAGTGTGGTAGGCGTGGGCTTCGTATCTATCTTGGCCACAATAATGCGTTCACTATGCAGTTTGTAGTAGCTTACCGGCATTCCTATTTTCCTATTCATTATTAGGCAGAAGTGATAGATAACATTCCATCAGAACTTCAAAAATCTTTGGGGGGGGGGGGTGAGTGGCACCAAAATGAATATTCACGTTAGTGTGTAGAAATTATAAGACTGACGATATACCATCAAACTTCGAAGAAAATCGACCACACAATTCACAAGATTGCAAGAGCAGAAAGTGTGGTAACCATCTCACAATCAGCTTAACAGCTGAAGCATACAAGTTCCTGACAAGAATAACATACAGAAGAATGGAAAAGAAAATTGAGGATCTGTTAGATGACGATCAGTTCAGCTTTAGAAAAGGTGAAGGCGCCAAGAAGCAGTTCTGACGTTTCGCTTGATAATGGAAGCAAGACTAAATAAAATCAAGACAAGTTCGTAGGATTTGTCGACTTGGAGAAAGCGTTCGAAGTTCCAACAGAAATAGGGATAAGCTGTAGTGAAACATGGACAGTGGGAAAACCGGAAGAGAAGAGAATTAAAGCATTTGAGATGTTGGGCTACAGAAAAATGTTGAAATTTAGATGGACTGGTAAGGTAAAGAATAAGGAGGTTCTCCGGAGAATCGGCAAGGAAAGGAATATATGGAAAACTATGACAAGAACAGGCTGGTAGGATATCTGTTAAGACATCACGAAATAACTTCCATGGTACTAGAGGGAGCTGTAGAGGGTAAAAACTGTAGAGGAACACAGAGATTGGAATAGAACCAGGAAATAAATTAGGATGCAGGTTGCAAGTGCTTCTCTGAGATGAAGAGGTTAGCACAGGAGAGGAATTTGTGGCGGGCCGCAACAAACCAGTCAGAAGACTGATGTCTCAAAAATAAAATGTCTAAAAGTGGTATTTTCCACACAGACTCTCTTACCTATGAGGCGACATGGTTCTGCATAGTGGTCAGGAAGAGCTGGAGTCTGTGTGCTGTTTGTTTCACAATTCTAGGAGTTGCAGAGGGGACTTAGTAGATAAAGTTTTTGTGATGATTCCATGTCCGGAAATGTACCGCTTAGATGTAAAATTTCAACAATGGACCACTTTCAAGTATCTTGCTTCACGCTACTTAGGCAGGCAGTGGAGACACACACCTACAGTAGCTGCTTCAAGTGGCGGTCCTGCTGATCGTTGCATAAAATATGTCTGAGACGCATGCTTTCGTACCCACGGTTCAAACACCCTGGTGCACCACAGTCAACTCTCCTAGCTGCGAACGTACAGGTTTGTCGCAGATATTTCCGTAGACGGGCGAAAATCGTTTGTGATGAACTGAGGTGGCGCGAAAGACGTTCTCGACACACGTGTTGTGTCACTTCTACATGTCCTAGAAGAGTGTAAAAGGAATTGTCAAACACCTATGTGTGATGAATAACGACAGGATCATGTCCCCTAAAACTACGCAGACCCTAATTACTCTCAAAGCCGTGTGGTAGGAATTGCTCGCAATAAAAATGACATTTTACTAAGGGATTGACTTAATTTTGTTATTTTTCTGCTAATGTTTGCTACTATTATTAAGGTATGTATGTATTGTTGTACTACGGTCGGAGGTTCGAATCCTGCCTCGGGCATGGATGTGTGTGATGTCCTTAGATTAGTTAGGTTTAAGTAGTTCTAAGTTCTGGGGGACTGATGACCTCAGAAGTTAAGTCCCATAGTGCTCAGAGCCATTTGAACCATTTTGTCCTGTTGTAAATGAGTTTCAATTACAGTCGTATTATCGAATACAAGGCGACTTCAATCTGCTGCTTTGTCGTTCTGAAATATCGGATACTCCAAAGATATTTCATTTTCACTGACATCTGTAAAGTCAGCAATCTTTCCAGAGCCAAAAGGAGGTGCGTCACCATCTTCTTCGTGGCCATAGTTGTCCTGCGGGCATCTTTGGCAAGTTCTGCCATCCGCCGCTCTGTTCGCTCTACACACTTTTCGTCCGGGTTGGGTTGTTTGGGGGAAGAGAACAAACTGCGAGGTCATCGATCTCATCGGATTAGGGAAGGACGGGGAAGGAAGTCGGCCGTGCCCTTTCAAAGGAACCATCCCGGCATTTGCCTGGAGCGATTTAGGGAAATCACGGAAAACCTAAATCAGGATGGCCGGACGCAGGTTTGACCTGGTCGTCCTCCCGAATGCGAGTCCAGTGTGCTAACCACTATGCCACATCGCTCGGTACTTTTCGTCCACTTTTGTACAGAAGTTCTACCAGTCTGGTGAGATCTCAAGTTCGAGCACGTTCGTAATTTCGGTAATGCTTGTTGGGCTTTCGTTGAAATTACATATCGACTATATGTTCCCTCTGTGAATAGTTTCCAGAGATACTTTTTCACAATTCACCTTGTAACTCGATAACGGAGTTTCTGGCGAACTTAAAAGGAACACTATAATAGACGTCTCAGAGAACATTTTAAGCAAAAAAATCGATTTTTTTTTTTAATTTTCAAAAATGACTATCCGCTTAATATGTGTTCCTTCTTCGTTTTTGCACGTCAAGGATCCGTGAAATTCTTCTACATCTGTAGAGAATAGTTTTGGTGATGTTGAATCCCGGACTCGTCTTTCAAAACTGAAAGTAGTAGTTTTCGCTACCCTCATGAACAACAGAACTTGAAGTATTGAGGAATTTATTGTTACGTATACTATCATAGGTTGAATCATTGTCCTCTTTCTCAATGACTTTTGGTACAGGCTTTGTTGCCCCTGAATCAAAATCTTTCTCAAAAACTATTAATGTCCAAAAAGCGTTAATTCATACTCATTCTTTATTTTGTTCAACCGCAAAACATCACTTGTGCTATATTCACAGGATATAATGTTACTGAAGGTCTTGTACATTACGGACAGAATGCAGATAGACCATACGTCATTTATGCCTCGATCTTGTGATGTTGTCATGCGGGAAATAATTTAGCAAATCCCATATGGATTTGTATGTCTTACCTGGTATTACTTCCAAAATGTCATTGTTTTTATTATTAAGTAGACAAGTTTCTAATTCATCTCTTTTTAAACATTTAAAGAAGTTTTGAAACCGTTATGCATGTCAGTTACAATGCCATCTGCCATCTTACGTTTCTCTTTTGTTGTGTTTGTACTCTTATTGTCTTCAATAGTTCATATTACAAGATTTTTCTAGTATCTTGTCACATCTTCTCAAAACATTTCTGAGTCATTATATTGTCGACTGCTTAAAAATCTCGTCTCCTTTTCATCAGCTGCCTTGATCGGTTATTTATTTTCTTTTCCTTTTCTTCTTTTAGTGCTTGTAAGACCCCCGTATAACTTTGATTAACATAATCTATACAGTTATATAGTAATCATAGGTAGTAACTGCAGTATGCCATGCAGAGCCCTTCTAGTTCGCATTTCATCCACCGGCGTGATTTATCTGCTAGACGAGTTACACTGGAGGTCGAGCATACCGTCAGTAGTCTCAGGGGTTTGAACAGAGTCGTGGTCTCGTTTATCAACAGCGGGATGCTCATCTCGTCGTATTGTGTTGATGCATACCGGACGGTGCAGCCACTTCTGTATCACTGTGTTTGCAAGACTGATACATGGTCGCAGTACATCACGCTGAGCACATAATTCCGCAGATTCTCTCCCATCTCATCTCCTTTACCGACAAAAAACGTCGTGACAATTCACTGTGTTCGTCAACATAACGAGTCGCTGTGTTTCATGGAGAACTGTCACCATTCCAACTTATAAACAAGTAAATGGACAACGCAAGAGAAAGCAATGACATCTTATAAATTGCAGCAAAAGAAAACTATCCCGTAAAATATAAGACTAACATGACGCCAGTTAATGATTAGGAGGATTGCCCATCACAGAAAAGGCGGGAAACGCTACTTTGACTGCACCACCCGGTTACTGTCTCATGTCTGCGCATTTGCATCTCCCCCAAGGTGTATTCCGAGTATTTTCCTGTGTCATTACGTCTAAGTTACTAAGAATGACAGACGTGTTTAGTGACCTGCTGAATGCAACACAAAACAGTATTGACGATGATACAAGACGTGTTCATTCCCTAGTGTTGTGAACAGTACCAATCTGTGGGAAACGTGTGCGAAACTCTTTGCGCAAATGTTTATAAGACTAGGAGTATTTTGGCAAAACCTCCAACAAAGTCTGCAGTGCCAAATGTAGTGGTAGAGTGGCACAGACAGGATCTTTAGCGAATAAAAAGTGTAACTAACCGAAAAGATTTCGCATACTAGAAAATGTTGCGTTTGTAACATTGTAAACATCTTACTGGTTAGTCTTATTTTGACCGCGCTATTCAACTAGCGTTCTTGATTGAGAACTAGCGGCTCCGGTCTCATAAACTGACATACGGCTGGAAGAGTGGTGTGCTGACCACATCCGCTCCATATCCGCATCCAGTGACGCCTGTGCTCTGAGGATGACACGGCGGCCAATCGGTAACGTTGGGCCTTCCTGGCCTGTTCGGGCGGAATTTAGTTTACTTTTATATAAGTAGCATGCCTATGTAGGACATATTTGTAACTACAGGACGATTCCGTAATGATGTTAAAAACTTTCAGAGATGTTGGAGAAGAGTAAATGTATCAGTTTGAGTTAAAGAATCCTGGTCAGGGAAGGATCGGGTCGACAGTTATAGGCGAAAATTGCTGAAAGTGGACCTCTGTTACTGCAGGGTATTTGCTTTCCATATTTGGGGAGCAGGTACTGGGAACCTAATCAACAAAAAATCGTCTAGTGAATACGGGCTAATCGTCTAGTGAATACGGCCTCCAAAGTGCACAACTTAATGAGCTACCAGCACCTGGTCAGTAGAAGAAACGTGTTTCGTGGTAGCAAAAATGAACAAGTGCTCATAGCTTTTAAGGTATGTACTTGGGAACCCATGTTTACTGGACTTTTGTTCTTGATTAGGTCCGTACCACCCCATCTCAAAAAATGGAGAGCAAAGGGCTTGCAGTAGAAGAGGTCCACTGTCAGCGGTATCAGAAGGGTTTTCGCTTATAACTTTCGAGTCCCTACCAGTTCGCATACTTGACATTAATACAGTTACCCCTCCCCATCATCACGGAATTATTCTCTACATATCTACTCCAAGCCACAGAACAGAGGAAGGCGCAGGGCACTTCGTACCAATATCGGTAATCGTCTGTCCTTTTCCATTTGCGTAATGAGCGAGGGAAACAAATTACTGCCAGTATGCCTCGGTACTCACCCTAATCTCGCTTAAGTTATTCGTGGCCCATACACGAGATGTACGGTAGTGTCAGCTGAATGGTATCACGGGCTTCCTCGAATACTGTGCTTCTCAAAACCTGCGTCACATTTTTCGTATGTGTCATACCGTCCGGAATTCGTTCAAAATCTTTGCGATGCCTCTTTGAAAAGACGTTCAGGTACTGGAACAATACTTTAGGGCCGGCTGCTTTGGCCGAGTGATTCGAGGAGGTTCTGTCCTGAACCGCGGTGCTGCTACAGTCGCAGGTTCGAATCCTGCCTAGGGCATATATGTGTGTGATGTCCTTAGGTTAGTTAGGTTTAAGTAGTTCCAAGTCTAGAGCACTGATGACTTCAGAGCCATTTGAACCATTTGAATACTTTAGGGTTGGCTAGTCTAGCGTCTTAGATGCAGTTTTTTCTACAAAAATGGTTCAAATGGCTCTGAGCACTATGGACTTAACTTCTGAGGTCATGAGTCCCTTAGAACTACTTAATCCTAACTAACCTAAGGACAGCACACACATCCATGCCCGAGGCAGGATTCGAACCTGCGACCGTAGCGGCCGCGCGGTTCCAGACTGTAGCGCCTAGAACCGCTCGGCCATCCCGGCCGGCTTTTTTCTACAGACTCACTCCACTTTCATAGACCCTTCGCAACAGATCTGTCTTCCGTTCGCTTTCCCTAATACCGGTTTCGTGTGATAGTCCCGTTTCAAGTCGCATCGTGGCATTGTCGCTAATTACATAAACTATGTGACGTGCTCAAGATGTTCACCATTAACGTAGTAAATACCGGGTTCTTTTTCTTTGATAGACATTATCCTTACTTTACCCACGTATACACAGACCTACCATTCATGACACCAAGTGAAAATGTTTTCAGTGAGTTCATGCGTCAGCTTACGATCGTCCAACGACAGTACATTCAGCGAACAGTCCCACAATGCTACTGATCCTTTCTGATATGGTGTTACTCCCTTCCATCAGGATTCTCTCTCTCCTTCCATATCTCATTACCCTTAATGGCACTGAAAAAGCCTAGGGAAATGAATACCGTAACACGCTTTCCTATCTTTTTCATATGGTGGTACTCCCTTCCATCAGGATTCTCTCTCTCCTTGCAGATCTCATTACCCTTAATGACACTGAAAAAGCCGAGGGAAATGAATACCATAACACGCTTTCCTATCTTTTGCATATATCTATCATAGTGCTTAATAATGTCAGAACAATACATTTTCGTAGGAGCTAGTTCATATTCTGATCTTGGGAGTGAAGTGTACCTGACGCGCGTGACAAAAGAGTTCGCAGTCTTACTGTACTGAAGCGTTCGGCCATGGTGTGTGTGCAGCGGCGCGCAGGGTGCCCAGAGGCAGCTGCAGCTGGCGGACAACTTCACTCAGCGTGACGTCAACGAGAGCCGCGTCTGGTACGAGAACACGCACAAGTTCTTCGGACTCTCCACCAACGACTCTTTCGCTGTCGACATACGCGCCGACTTCGCCGAGTCAATCTTGGGTCATGTAAGTATCTACCACTAAACTTCAGGATCTCGTATTTGTACTACTATATTTTGCCTGTGAAATCGTCAGTGGTTTTAATTAATTCTATACTATTCTGAGTTCTTAGAAAAGCGTATTTGTGAGTAACTTAGCACGAACCAAATTCCTGCAACGAGACCGAAACGTTTATGTTCCAGTGTTCACCTGTTGTTGTTCCGTATCACAGCCTGAGCAGCAATAAATTTAAATTCGAGAGAGGGAACGAAACTGTCAATTTAATTTCTGTGTTTATCACAATGGTTGATGATCGGAAATTTGCTCTCTACTCTCTTTCCTGTGCAGATATGACTCCTATAACATTACAGAGAAGTAATATGTTTATGAAGTGTATGAAATTTAGAGCTGTCTCCCATCTTAATTTTGTTTAATAAGTAATGTCATATTTAATTATTCTGGGATGTTTGCCAAAACAATTTTCTTGTTTAAGAAGTTTTTCTCTAAGTCATTGCTTGGAAAAAGTAGATGGTCCTTTAATCCGCACCTACATTGTCCATACGTACGCCGGTAAACTATAAGGGAAATCAAGAAGTTTCCGTTTGAGGGCATTCCTGTAACCTACGAGGATGAGTCAAAAGAAACCTTAAATATCTTTTTAAATATTATTTATTGTGTACAACTGGTACAAAGCTGTATCACTTTTCAACATAATCTCCCCCACGCCCAATGCAAGTCCTCCGGCGCTTACAAAGTGCATAAATTCCTTTACAAAAAAATTCTTTTGGCAGTCCGCGTAACCACTCATTCACCGCGTGGCGTACCTCTTCATCAGACCGGAACTTCTTTCCTCCCATTGCGTCTCTGAGTGGTCCAAACATATGGAAATCACTTGGGGCAAGGTCTGGTGAGTATGGTAGATGAGGAAGACACTCAAAATGCAAGACTGTGATTGTTGCAACTGTTGTACGGGCAGTGTGAGGCCTTTGTTTGTCATGTTGCAAAAGGACACCTGCTGACAGCAATCCACGTCGCTTTGATTTGATTGCAGGTAGCAAATGATTTTTGAGCAGATCTGTGTATGATGCACTAGTGACAGTGGTCCCTCTAGGTATGTAATGCTCCAAAATGACGGCTTTTTCGTCCCAAAAGAGAGTCAGCATGAACTTCCTTGCTGATGGTTCTCTTCGAAACTTCTTTGGTTTTGGTGATGAGGAATGGCGCCATTCCTTGCTCGCTCTCCCCAGGTTTCGTCCCCAGTTACGATTCTTGCAAGGAAGCCATCACCTTCTCGTTCAAAGCGCCGAAGAAGTTCTTCACAAGCATCAACACGTCGTTCTCTCATTTCAGGAGTCAGCTGCCGTGGCACCCATCTTGCAGACACTTTGTGAAACTGGAGCACATCATGCACAATGTGGTGTGGTGACCAATGACTAATCTGTAAACATGCCGCAGTGTCATTCAGTGTCACTCGGTGGTTTTCCTTCAATATGGCTTCATCTGGTGCAATGTTCTGTGGAGTCACAACTCGTTGTGCCTCACCTGGACGAGGAGCATATTCCGCTGAAGTCACACCATTTGCGAACTTCCTACTCCATTCGCAGACTTGCTGCTGTGACAGACATGCATCACCGTAATGAACCTTCATTCGTCGATGAATTTCAATGGGATTCACACCTTCACTACGGAAAAACCGAATAACAGAACGCTGTTCTTCCTTGGTGCAGGTCGCAAGTGGGGCGGCCATCTTTACGCTGATACTACGACGGTATGTGTGCATCTGCACTATGGTGCCACCTACAGGCCATTCTGCACGCTGTTTGTAGCACGCTTACCAACTTATAAGATAGCGGCATGAAATTTCGATTTGTTATTAGAAATTTAAGGTTTTCATTTGACTCACCATCGTATATGCAACGTAGAGCAACTCCGATTCGGTTATATAAGCAGCGAGATGTAGCAAGGGATTAATATGGCATTCGTATCTTTCTAACGTGGTGCGAAAACGTGAACTATGGCGACGTTATTACTAGGACCAACTTGTTGTTGTTCTTTTCTTGACTGCCGAAGGACAAGTACCGGTATACATACATCGGAGAATAAAGAATGTGTATGGGGCAACATGTCCGTCGAAACTATCGTTTTGGAATGATGCTCCATGTTCCATGCTGGTCGAGATTCGACACAAGACGCCGGTCGATCCGGGAAGTAGCACCATCTCAAGAGTGGGACACTCGAGCACCCACACTATAGTCCTGATCTCTTCCCATTCGATTATGACGACTCGGTTCCTTATAAAAGGCTTTGAAGGGTCGACGAGAGTGTGCATCAGGCAGTTACGGACTTCTTCACATAGCAGGACACGGTGTTTTACATCAGATTCAACCTCGTTCGCCGGTGGGATGAGTGCATCAATCCTCACGGCCATTTTTCCTGATTGGCATACCGATTCCGGACTGTACAGCCTTCGAGTGGAAACTTTTTGATCGTCCCTTATACAGTAGTTTCAAGTCTCCCCTGACATTCAGATGACAGCACCACTATTCCAACTTAGACAAAAGGGCTGTTGCAGCGTAAAACGTTTCTCACACAATGCGCTGAAACACATATTTTGAGTCACAGCTTCCACTTCGGGTGCTACGCTAGTGCAGTACGATTTCCGCTCTTACTACATACTCTAAATGAGATGTAATCTTTAACGAGTAGTAGTAATTTCTTGGGGATAGTTGCCAGAGTAACATAATCCTTTCAGTTGAGTTCTTGTTGTAATATTCTGCTCAACGTGACTATATTAAGAATTTTCACGTAACTTACAGTTTCATATAGTCTGTTCGTTTCTGCTGAAGACCTTACGTGAATTCTCCCATATGGGACTTCCTGACACGATTAGTACATATCGTGGCTACAGACCATGCTCGCAAACGACGAACTTCCCACCAGCTCCGGTGCCTTCACCCGTTTTCTTGTAAGCTATCAAACGCGCGAGTGGATTAGAGGTGTCCATTATATGGATCTTTGTGTGCAGTTTTAGTGATAAATGGAAATGGTTTTGTCATCTAAATGTGTCAGAAATAAAACGAGTTAATAACGAGAGGTCATGGCACGGGTACCATACTGTCTCTTAGCCGTAATGTCTCCCTGAGAGTAATGATTCAAACCAGTCTTCACGGTCGGACTCTTCTCGAACGACAGGCTTCTTTCATGGTACACTAAGCACAAACACATATGAAGAGTAGTCTTTTTAAATATCAGCATAAAAAATGAAGGTACTAAATTAATTTTTTAGGCATAGTTTCCTGTCGTTATGTAGACAGGAGTGACACCACAAGCAGTCGACCAATGGTGTAAACGCCCAGAAGATGACCCCTACGTCGGCTTCAAACCGGTTGGCGGTAATAATAAATGCAATTAAGACTGTTTTTGAATAATTGATTAATCACACTAATCGCTGCTTCATCTCGACAACCATGTTGTCCAAAAAATTTTTATCTGAAACTTCCTGGCAGATTAAAACTGTGTGCCCGACCGAGACTCGAAAGGCAAAGTTCCCGAGTTCGAGTCTCGGTCGGGCACACAGTTTTAATCTGCCAGGAAGTTTCATATCAGCGCACACTCCGCTGCAGAGTGAAAATCTCATTCTGGAAATTTTTATCTGTTTGTAGATACATGTCCATAGTCTTGTTGTATAATAAAGCTACTACGCCACAGTAAGGCAGACAGTGTCTAAAGAGCTGAAACAACATGAGAAGCCAACTGGTAATTTGTAGCTGGGCTCGCCACTTTGTTTTGGCACATCTAGAAGCATGCTGTGTTACTGGGGGATTCAGTTTATATCACGGCTACAGGAATGAACCTATTTCGAGATGATAATGAGAACTTCATGACTTCGTAATATCCATTTATTTGAAACTGGCACCAGTGCTTCGTCCCAGAAAACCCCAATGACGATTGACTGTACAGTTAAGACCGTCCATTATTGCCAGTGGGTGTAACCGAGAGAGTGCCGCCCTCCGCAGGTGGTGGACGTGGACATCTCCGTGTCGTCCGGCGGGCTGGAGCAGTTCCTGCCGCTGCCGACGCTGCAGGTGGAGGAGGGCGGGTCGGCGCAGGTGCGCATCAACACGAGCGGCGTGGCCGCCTTCCTGGACAGCCGCGCCGAGGTGGAGGTGGCCTGCCTGCTTCTCGACCTGGCGGCGCCGCTGCATCACGGCCAGCTCATCATCAGCGGCAGCGACAACGAGACCATCTTCACACAGTCCGAGATGGACGCCGGAGAGGTAACGCTCTCTCTCTTTACTTCCAAATGTCCACGTAAAGTGGCTTTCAGGCCATTCGATTTCACCACCAGGAGTCTGATGGGGTATAGTATCACTTTGCTGCAGTATATATGTCGCCTGGCAGCAAGTTTGCCACTATGGGAAAACAATGTTCTAATCGAAATTATAATCTTCTGTGTTGGTAGGCCACATCGTATTTCCTCTAAGCTATCGATGTTTTGACCCCTCTCTTTTAAAAGGGAATTATCCCGTGCTTGCCCTGTGGATGTCGGATTATTGGGTAAAATTCTTGTGGTTACCATTGGTGGGCGAACTTCATTGGTTAGAAAGGTATTTTTCCCACACTTGTCCTGGAGAAAAGTTATTGGTTAAAATTTCTCCTGCTGCTTTTGGTGGGCGATCATCGTTGGCTAGAAACGAAATGGGCAGAGCAAGAGAGGAGTAGTGTATATCCAAGATACTATTGTCCGCAAAGGTGACTTCCAGGGCCCTTTTCCCCCTCTCTTGCTCTCCCCCTTTCACTTCTCGCCAATGATGATGGCCCACCAAAAGTAGCAGAAGGAATTTTAACCAATAACTACTCACCAGCTTAACTTTGGGAAAGATCCCTTTCTAACCAATGATGTTCGCCTACTATTGGTACCCACAAGAATTTGAACGTATAATCACACCTCCAGCACATGCACGGGAAAAGTCTCCTTTATAAGAGAACATCGCACTGGTCTCTGCCAGTGCTCAAACAACAGTGGCCGCCACAATGTTCTGAAGAACTTCCCAGCTGAGGGATCTAAACGTCTATCGTTTAGAATAAATATGATATGTCATAACAATCCAGAAGAGTTTAACTCCAATAGTGGCCACGAAAGCCTGCAGATTTACATAACGTTCTTATCATTCACTACCCATGCCAATGAGTATAGATCTAATCGAAAGCATCCATACACTCCTACATAATTCAGATTTCGCCATTAGGAGTCACGAGAGGTAGACAACCTAGTTATAAAAGAGGCGACGAGTTCTGGTTTATTAGTAGAGAAGCACTAACAGTAGAACGGATCCATCAAGAGAGAACAGTGCCTTCGAGTGAGGACCAGTTATAGGATGTTACTTGAATAACAAATCCATCAGGGGCATTTCTTCCCTTCTAAAGCTGCCCAAGACTGTAGGTGATGTAACTGTAAAGTGGAGACGCGAAAGAATTACTATCACTAAACCAAAACCTGCAAGACACCATGTACTCGCGGAGAGGTAACGTCGAACATTACGGCGAGTGGTTGAAAAAAATCACATGGAATCAGCGGAAGCAATCACCCGTGAGTTCCAAAGTCCTACCAGCAGTCCAACTAGCACAAAGACTGAGAGCCGGGAGTTAAGAATAGCGGACTAAGGTGGTCGAGCGGCTCCTCAGAAGTCACACAATTCTGTAGTCAATCGACGCATGACGTAGTGCAAAGACCGACGGTACTCGACAGTGGATGACTGGGAACCAGTGATTCAGAAACCACGCCATGCCTTACCGCAGTACGATGGAAGAGTTTCGATTTGTAGAATACATATAGAACGTTACTTGCCATCCTCTTTAGTGCCAGTGACGAAGTACAGGGGAAGTGGTATGTGAAGGGAGGAGGGGGTGTGGTCAGGGTGTAGCTCCATTATTACCCCAATGGTTAAAGATATGAACACATTTTAACGCATACAGTAGAGAAACATGTCGGCGATTACGATTATATCTATATGACAAGACATCCTTTCATAAAACACGATTTGTGACGCACTGGTTTGTGAACATCAACACTCCTGAAGCGAACTGCCTACCGAGAGTACCCATCTGAAACCAAAGAACACCTTTGGGATGATTTAGAACATCGATTTCGGTCCTAACTCCAGTGTCTAACAACACTACCTCCTCTGGATGCGGCTATTGAGGAAGAATAGGCTGCCATTCCTCCACAGACGTTCCAATACCCCACTCAAAGTGTCCGCAGCAGATTTTAAATTGTCATAAAGGTATAAGATGGACACACCTCGTATTAAGGTCCAATAATAGGTGTCTGGACACTTTTGGTCAGGTAGTGTAGATGTAGATAACAAGGGCTATTTAATAAGCTCGTTTAGCTCTCCATGAGTGTATAGCAAGTATACGTATGTCTAGTTCCATTACTGAGCTGCAGAAAAAGCTTTGTTCAATCATACAGCATCCATCCGCCTTAAAGAAGCAGTGTATAAGTCATAACGAAAATCAGGATGGCAAAATTTTCTCACTTCTGTAAACTTGTTGGGAGCTTCACTGCTCGCGACATAACATTTTTTCGGCGTCATGATTCTTAGGTGATGTTAGGAGTATCAATTTACGTGGATCATTATCGTATTCAGGTTCAGATGTGCAGGGACCTCTCAGCAATACAAAATTAAATGGTTATTCAGAGGCGCTTATATGAGAGGACTAATTACCTTACAGTAGGTAAGGGTGACGCAAAAAAAAATGGAACTTGTCTATCCAGCCTAGCATCATGGTTCCTACTCATTTCATTTCAGGAAATGACTAGAAACAACAGTAGTCCTGATACACAGAAAGAAAAAAATCGCAACACCAAGAAGGGGTTGTGTGACATAAACTAAAGTTGGTAGGTGTGTATTTGCATCTGAAAGATGATTATCTATTCAAATTTCGCGCCAGTCGCATCAATTGGCGCTGGTACGGCTACGAGAAGCTGGATGTTCCTTCTACGATACTGCATAAAGACTTGGGAGGAATGTAGCCACTGTACATGACTGCTAGCAGCGGTGGTCACGAGAATGTACGGTCCAAGATGGCTCTGGATGGCCACTTGGCACTACGAGAGGACAAAACCATCTTTTCGAGATATGGCTGTGGTGCAACCCAAAGCATCTACAGTAACAATGTGAGTAGCAGTTGACACCGCAGTGACACAACAAAGTGTTACAAATAGTTTACTTCAAAGACAGCACCGCGCCAGATGCCCTGTGCTGTACTTTCCACCGACCCCAAACCACCGCCGATTGCGAGTTCATTAGTGCAAGTGAGAACTCGTTGGAAGGCACGGTGGAGGTCTGTTGTGTTTTCTGATGAAAGCTGGTTCTGCCTCCGTGCTAGGGATGGCCGTGTGTTTGAAAGCGGCTAGCTTAGGGCCTGCGACCAGTCCGTCTGTGTGATCGACACACTGGGGCTACAGCTGTGGTTGTAGTCTGGGGTGCGCTCTCATCGTCATCCCACGCACCCTGACTGCAAATTTGTAAATTAATCTGGTGATTTGAAATCTTGTGCTGCCATTCATGAACAGCATTCCAGGTGGTGTTTTCCAACAGGATAACGCTCGTCGACATATCTCTGTTGCTACCAAGCATGCTCTACAGGGTATTGGCATGACGCCTTGGCCAGTTCGATCACCAGACCCGTCTCCAGTCGAGCACATAAGGGACATCATCGGACGACAACTCCAGCGTCACACACAGACAGCATTAACCGTCCCATTACTGACCGACCAAGTGAAATAGACATGGAATTCCATCCCACAAACTGACATCCGCCATCTGTGCAACACAGTGCATCTACGTTTGCGTGCTTGCTTTCAACATTCTACCGGTTACACCGATTATCAATGTACAAACATTTCACATTTTCAATGGCCTATCTCGCGCTTATATTAACCTGTGAACCTGGAATGTTCATCACTTAAATATGTTACCTAGACAAATGTGTTCCTGTAATTTCATTACTCTACATTAATTACTCTTTGGTGTTGCAGTTTTTTTCTTCGGGGTATAACGCCTCACAGAGTGTAATTGAATCGATGGGGAATGTGTTTTTCTGGATTATCATCAGCCAAGAGAGATAGACACAGCTCAAACTACTGCTTCTGGTAACACCAAAGAATCATCACGACACTGACAGAATCATTTGGTGTGGTTCACCTTAACGTGGTCTAGTATTGTAGAGGCACATAGTTTCCAAAACATGTGCATATTGTGTTGCTCGAGGCTTTCCCGACGGACTAGTAGCAAATACGGCTCTTGGGTTAGACATCGGATGTCGTGAAAATTCCAAAATATTTCGTCGGCACAACTAATGACATATTCGTGCAGCGAACACAATTCTCAGGCTGTGACCGAAGCCTGCTAATTACGACAGTCAGAGAACAAACTGCGCATGCGTGAACGCGCCAAATTTCGATAAGCACGGACATGCAGATCGGTAGCGAGAGAGACAGCTACGCTACCTGTCGGACGATGAACGCACGCACAGAGGCTGTCAATTACATTGTACGCTGCCGTCGGCCACCCCAGTGCCCTTTGTCGGGAGCTGCTTTCCGGAATACGTGTCCGCGCTGACGTGTGCCCGTTCCCGTCGTTGTCAAACAAATATCTAAGTCAACGACCGCAGCGTTATCCATCGTAAGACCAGCATTTATGTTTTGTGTTCGCAGTAAATTTTAAAATGGCCAGCGCTGGATCTCATGCCGTGTTGAATGGAATCCTGTGTCCCTGTCAAGCAAAGCAGTCAAGCTGCGAATTTCTGCTGCTTCTTTAAATACGCTGTCCCAGTACGAAGACGAGGACTACAGAATTTCGGTGTACTTATATTCCATGCAATGTCCTGTACTGAGGCAATGCTAGGCCACTGTAGATTCGTCTTTTTGGTCCACAGTGGTACTTCGTCGATGTCCGACACATCTGTCCTCCACGGTACGACAAGTTCGTCCAATGTATGAGATCCCGCATCTACAGAGAATCTCATAGACACCAGGCCGTCTTAAACCAAGATCTAAAAGAACTCTGAGATTCGTTGTCGGACGAAAGAATTATTTCACTTTGTTTCTCCTATAACCTTCCTGTTTTCGAAGAAAGCGGTCTAGGGCGTCTCGCCACGGTCCGCGCGGCTACCCCTGTCGGAGGTTCGACTCCTCCCTCGGGCATGGCAGTGTGTGTTGTCCTTGGCGCAAGTTAGTTTAAGTTAGATTGCGTAGTGTGTAAGACTAGGGACCTATGACCTCAGCAGTTTGGTCCCCTAGGAACTAAACACAAACTTCCAAATTTTTCGAAGAAACGCCGCCTACGTATGGCAAAGCGACCATTCCTCTTTCTTCAACAGTTTCTTCCAACTCCTCATTTTCTCTAGCACGCGCCGCATATAAGGCACGGCGAACGACTCTAATAATACGGTACGGAGGTGGCGTAGCTCATCAGACAAGCGAAATTAGAATTATATTAATACCTTCAGCTGCTAACGGGCGTTGATGTATACCAACGGGGACAGGTGAAAATGTGTGCCACTTTCAGACATGTCCGAAAGAACCAACACTATATCCATATAAATATACAGGGTGTTACAAAAAGGTACTGCCAAACTTTCAGGAAACATTCCTCACACACAAATAAAGAAAAGATGTTATGTGGACATGTGTGCGGAAACGCTTAAATTCCATGTTAGAGCTAATTTTAGTTTCGTCAGTATGTACTGTACTGTACTTCCTCGATTTACCGCCAGTTGAACCAATTGAAGGAAGGTAATGTTGATTTCGGTGCTTGTGTTGACATGCGACTCATTGCTCTACAGTACTAGCATCAAGCACATCAGTACGTAGCGTCAACAGGTTAGTGTTCATCACGAACGTGGTTTTACAGTCAGTGCAATGTTTACAAATGCGGAGTTGGCAGATGCCCATTTGATGTATGGATTAGCACGGGGCAATAGCATTGGCGCGGTACGTTTGTATCGAGACAGATTTCCAGAACGAAGGTGACCCGACGGGAAGACGTTCGAACCAATTGATAGGCGTCCTAGGGAGCACGGAACGCTCCAGCCTATGACTCGCGACTGGGGAAGACCTAGAACGACGAGGACACCTGCAATGGACGAGGCAATTCTTCGTGCAGTTGACGATAACCCTAATGTCAGCGTCAGAGAAGTTGCTTCTGTACAAGGTAACGTTGACCACGTCACTGTATGGGGAGTGCTACGGGAGAACCAGTTGTTTCCGTACCATGTACGGCGTGTGCAGGCACTATCAACAGCTGATTGGCCTCCACGGGTACACTTCTGCGAATGATTCATCCAACAATGTGTCAATCCTCATTTCAGTGCAAATGTTCTCTTTACGGATGAGGCGTCATTCCAACGTGGTCAAATTGTAAATTTTCACAATCAACATGTGTGGGCTGACGAGAATCCGCACGCAATTGTGCAATCACGTCATCAACACAGATTGTGAACGTTTGGGCAGGCATTGTTGGTGATGTCTTGATTGGGCCCCGTGTTCTTCAAATGGTTCAAATGGCTCTGAGCACTATGGGACTTAACATCTATGGTCATCAGTCCCCTAGAACTTAGAACTACTTAAACCTAACTAACCTAAGGACATCACACAACACCCAGTCATCACGAGGCAGAGAAAATCCCTGACCCCGCCGGGAATCGAACCCGGGAACCCGGGCGTGGGAAGCGAGAACGGTACCGCACGACCACGAGCTGCGGACATCAATTTATTAGCAACCTGTTTCCAAAGTCTTGTAAATATACAGTGGGTGAATTTTCCGAAAGGTATGAATCAGAAAGTTCCACTTGAAAATAACTGATGTCTGCATCAGCTCTTGTAGTGTGGGTGTAGTTGTTTACCACAAGAGCTTATGCGGATACCGGTTATTTTCACGTGGGAGTTTCTGGTTGATATTTTTCGGGAAAATTCAAGCACTATGTACAAGAGTCGTTCAATAAGTAACGCCCCAGATTTTTTTCTCAGAACATATTTATTGTTAAGTGTCGGAATTTGGTGACAATATACATCAACATGTGGTGTCCATGTCCCATTTGTCTACATAGTGTCCATCATGTTCTATGGCCGTACGCCAACGTTGTGGAAGAGCATGTATTCCCTGCTGGTAAAAGCTCTCGACCTGTAGGCGTAACCATGTTTTCACTGCATGACTGACGCTCTCGTCGTCTTCAAAGTGACAGAAAAGCCTCTCCGTCGTCTCAAAACGCTCCAGCAATTGAGATGAAATAGCCTTTCTTTCAATCTTGTGGCCTACTCTGAGGATTCGTGGAACCCATCGTGAGCACCTCTTTGAATATCTGAGAGTCTCGATCGTTTCAGACGCACTTTCAATGCTAACCGACGACTGTAGAACCAACTTTCACGTTGTGATGCGCCAGACGGCACGAATAACGTCATCCGCCCGATTCAACATGTCTGGAGCAGTGGCTGTGACAGAACGTCCCGAGCGTGGCTGATCATGGAGCTCTGTTTCTGCATTTCTTGAGTCCGTAACTTTCTTTACCCACCGCCCAGCTGTACTATCAACTGCTGCATCGCCATGCACTGCACGCAAACTTTATGGGTGTTCATCACGGTTTGTTTTTCTGCACAGAAGAGCTCAATAACAGCACGCTGCTTGTAACGTGAATCGTATGTAGACGCCATTTTGACACTGTACTACGGTTCTGCCACCTGCCATAACGCTTCGAAACTTCACCGGCGCACAGAACAAACATCAAATGTTAAGCACCACCAATTTTTAAAAAAAAAGTGGGGCATTACGTACTGAACGACCCTCGTATTTACAGGGCCTGATGATGATGAATTTTATCGTCGAAACCGGTGGCCAATAAACTGATAATGAAGTTACAGCTGACCATTGTGTTGCAAACTGTAATATTCCCATTGGCTGTGGTCCTCTCCTCCTGCTTAACAAGGACGCACGAGCCGAAATGTATTAACAGTTTGGCCTATAGCAATTACTTTTGAAATAATAAACAGTTTCCAGGTAGGAGACGAGGTACTGGCAGAAGTAAAGCTGTCAGGACGTAGCGTGAGTCGTGCTTGGGTAGCTCAGTTGGTAGAGCACTTGCCCTCGAAAGGCAAAGGTCCCGACTTCGAGTCTCGGTCCGGCACACAGTTTAAATCTACCGGGATGTTTCAATAAACAGTTTATCAATATTTTTTCCATCTGTCTCGTTTTCATGTGATTGCCCCTTATATTTTCTTTGTGGAATGTATATACGATAAAGCTGCACTGACTTCCAATAGCTCTCTTTTGTGCATGTACTGGCCATATTACGGCCCGAGAAACATTTCTGACCCGGAACGTATTGCTGGAGACATTGTCAGGGAACAATGTTACCAATGTTACCGAATGTATGGTTGAAATTCCTGTTCAAAAATCTGTTCTAAGTACCACGGGACTTAAGATCTGAGGTCATCAGTTCCCTAGACTTAGAACTACTTAAGCCTAAGTAGCCTAAGAACATCGCACACATCCATGACCGAGGCAAGATTCGAACCTACGAACGTAGCAGGCGCGCGGTTCCGTACTGAAGTGCCTAGAACTCCTCGGCCACAGCGGCCCCCGAAATTCCTGCTGCTGGGCACATTGTTGGATTGTATTGTCGGCAATCTGGAGTTTTTACTGCTGGTGTAAACGTATCCTCTGGTTGTTGTGGACGCTGAGTGTGCATCTCCATGGCGGCGGCAGGTGGTGTACCAGCACGACGGGTCGGACACGCTGAGCGACGAGGTGCGCTTCTCGCTGCGGCTGGAGCCGGGCAGCGTGCTGCTGCTGAACGCGACGCTGCCGGTGGCTGTCGCGCCCGTCAACGACGAGCCCTTCCGGCTGGTGACGCCGGCGCCGCACGCCACCGTAGTGCAGGGCCAGGCGCGCGCCCTCTCCAGGGAGCTGCTGCTCACCGAGGACGACGACACGCCGCCCGCCCAGCTCGTCTACGAGGTCATCAGCGGGCCCAGCGCAGGCCGCCTCGTCAACGCCGCCAACGCCTCGCTCGGCGCCGCCAACGAGACGGTAACTACCTGCCTTACTTCCTCTCTAACATGCTCTCAACAGTGCGCGACCCAAGTACCGAGTGATCCCAACTAACAACAAAGGCCAAATATCGATGATTTGTGAAGTACGGAATTCGAACAACGATCATCTCAAAGGCATTTAACATATAAAAGCCTCGTTCGATGGAGTCTTGAGTAATGTTCGTTATCAGTCGAGTTGCGATGTTATGCTGTCGCAACGTTTCGACAAGTTTCGTGGTCGTCATCTTCAGGCGAACTGTCAGGGTCAGTCGAGTTCGTTCCTTTATAGCGGCTGATCCACAGATTCCTCTGCCGAGAGCCCAACAGGTGAGCCAAACACGTATCCACCGGAAGGTTGGCCTACTAGCCAGAAAAGTTTGCACCCCGGCGGCTATAAAGCTATGGATTGGACACGAACCCTATTACTACGAAACTAGGCAGAACGTTGCCGCAACACGTTGCCACGACTTCTATCTCGTTTCGAGAGGGTGCGTTTCTGGATGAGGTATCGAATATATTGCTTCTCCCGACTTATACCTCCAGAGGAGATCACGAATGTAAAATTAGAGAGGTTTAAGTGGTTGAAATGGCTCTGAGCACTATGGGACTTAACATCTGTGGTCATCAGTCCCCTAGAACTTAGAACTACTTAAACCTAACTAACCTAAGGACATCACACACATCCATGCCCGCGGCAGGATTCGAACCTGCGACCGTAGCGATCACGCGGTTCCAGACTGAAGCGCCTTTAACCGCACGGCCACACCGGCCGGCAGACAGATTCGAGCGAGCACGGATGCTTTCCGGCAGTCGTTCGTCCCGTGAACCATACGCGACTGGAACAGGAAAGGGAGGTAATGACAGTGGCACGTAAAGTGCCCTCCGCCACACATTGTTGGGTGTCTAGCGGAGTATAAATGTAGATGTAGATGTATCATAACCGAAGAAGACTTCATAAGTGAAGTTCTCTGAAAAAAAACCAGCATTTCCTCTCAACATGAACCGAAGAAGATTTCATAAGTGAAGTTCTCTGAAAAAAAAACCAGCATTTCATCTCAACATGGGACTTTTTTTAAAGTGTCGTTAGTTTTTAACCGGTTTGACACTGACCTTCACTTTTCCCACCCTGTGCTAACATTTTTATCCCTACATACCTACCCTAAGCAACCTGTTCTACAATATGTTTGGCATATTCTACTCTTCGTCTGCCCCCCAGTATTTTTTCCCGTCTACTCTTCCCTCCGACGCCAAATTGGCCATTTCCGGAGTCTACAACAGAACCCCTTCTAGCCTGTTGCTTATTCGTTTTATCATCATCTTAAGCGCACTTCTTTACTCACCTACTCTTTTTACTACTTTTCCATGTCGTACTTACTGCTCTCACTTAATTTCCAACATTATTCGACTGCACCACATCTGAAACTGTCCCACCTTCTTCTTATCCATATTTCCATATTTCACAACCAAACAATGAGTACAGACCCTTTTCCTCCGTTCCATATCAATATCTGATAGCACTGGCGATTTTTCTTGAACAAATCTTTCTTCACCTATACCAGTCTACAAGTCGCCTTTCAAAATATATGTTCCACATCATTAGGACAGGCCAAGTAAGTTTTCTTCAGTGTTGCACAACGCTTCATAACTGGACAGAGATAATGGCACTGTTTTCTACATAATCAGCTTCGTTTAGCCTTAAGTTTTATTCTGTTCTAAATAGACCTATGGCGTTAATTCCTCTCAAAAAGTCTAAATCTTCCTTAAGTATATCCTCAAGGACTACGTTGTGTGCGAGTCCTGGCATTAATATTCCCCTTGCCCTTTAAAAAAAATGATCCAACGACCGTTAGCAGGCAGGAGAACTAGAGGAAGTTAGTTCCAAAGAAGAGAGCGAATTCATGACGAGTTTGTTTAGTAATCACAAAAACGTCAATCTGATGCTCATCATACTACTGTGACAGATGTTACAACAGAACCGAACTGCATCACTGAATGCTTCACTGTCAAAATTCCGTGAGCGCATGTCCCACGAAGTCAAGCAACACATTGCTCCTCCAACACACATCTTGCGGAATAAGCATCATAGCTGCCCTTATGGCGAAGCACACGCGTAGAACAGAACAAGTGGGAGATAATAGTGGCGCGGAATGTACCGTCTTCCACATACCGCATAAATGTAGATACACACAGGGAAACGATTATTCGGGTCCTATGTGTATTTTATATGAGCCACGTATGTAATATCGCAAGCACAATTTAGTTTCCTTTTCTTTCCTCAAACATGAGATCTATTCATCGACCTGAGAACGTTATATGTTATTGTAGTAGTGTTCCATGTTGGTTGATAATCGAACATCCTCTCCATTTGATGCCGTATTAACCGGTCCGAAAATTTCGAGGTGCACGTGACGTGTGATGCATCTGTCGGCGAAGAAAGGTAGAATAACGATGTCGTATGTGCGCAGACTTCTGCTGTCAGAGATGTGCGTCACGGACATGTTCACTGTTGCCGTAACATCCTCTGGATGAACTGGTGTACCGCATCGTCGATGGTCCCCTTATATATCGTCACGACCCCTCTACTGGATATTAAATTACGTCACAATTTAAAAAAATTGTTGATAGTCTCCTAAGGATAATTGCTGCTGTTTATTACCCCATTCATTCAGAGCTCCTGAAATCATTGGGAGGAAGTGGTAACCAAGCGATATTAAAGTAGCTGTGTGGAATCTATGATATATCGTAAGGCATAGAGAAAAAATATCATCCAGATAGTCCCGATGTTTGGCAGGGCCGATAAGTGCGAGGTCTGCCACATAATCTGGTAAGCGACTCTTGCACCCAAGTTGCTGACAAGAGAAACATATAGAGAATGGAAAAGAAAAAGAGGATGTGTTAGATGACGATCAGTTTGCCTTTCGGAAGGGTAAGGGCTCCAGAGAGGCGACGTTGGAATTGATAATGAAAAAAAAGACTAAAGTAAAAGGAAACGTTCATAGGATTTGTCGACCTGGAGAACGCTTTCGTTAATGGGAACTGGTGCCAGATGTTTGAAATTCTGAGATAAAAAAAGAAGTAAGCTAGAGAGAAAGACGTCTAACAAACATTCTTGTTACTGTACATACGTTGTGCACGAGTTAAAGATAGTGTAAGACAGGGATGTCATCTTTGCCCATATTGTTCGATCTATACGTCAACAAACAATGATGGAAATAAAACAAAGATTCAAGAGTGGGATTAAAATTCAAGATCGAAGAGTGTCAACGCTAAAATTCGCTAATGACATTGCCATCATCAGTGAAAGTGGACAAGAATGCAGGACGTGTTGAATGGAACGAAGAATTTGAAGAGGGCATAAGATGGATTGAGAGCAAGCTGAAGAAAGACGGAAGTAATGAGGAGTAGTAGAAATGAGAGTAGTGATAAACTTAACATCAAAATTCGAGACCACGAAGTAACGGAATTCTGATAACTTGGAAGTAAAATAACACAGTACCGATTAGGCAAGCAGGTCATAAAAAGCTGATTTACACATGCAAAGAGGACATTTCTGGCCATGAAAATAGTGTTAGTATCAAACATCGACATTACTCTCAAGAAGACGTTTCTGACAAAGTACATTTTGACCACAGCAATGTATTGTATAGTAGTGTAGGGAATCCAGAAAAGAAGAGGAACGAAAGGTGTGAGACTTGGTGCTATAGAAAGGTGCTGAAAATTGAGCTGGATTCTTAAGATCGGGAATTATGAGGTTCTCCACAGAATCGGTGAGGAAAGGAACATATGCATAACACCGACTAGAAGAAGGCACAGGATGACAGGACATGTGTAAAGACATTAGGGAATAACTTCCGTGATACTAGAGAGAGCTGTAGAGGGTAAGAACTCTAGGGGAAGACAGAGATTGGAACACATCCTGCAAATCTTTGAGGACGCTGGAAGTATACTCTTAGATGAAGAAGTTACTAGAAGAAAGGAATACGTGGCTAGCCATATCGAACTAGGCAGAAGACTGACGACTCCAAGACAGAACAAAAATTCCCATTCAATATGAGACATGAATGGCAGTCAGACAGGAATGGGGTGTCGATAATTGTCTTACTCATGTGAGACGTGGCTCACGTAGCGGCGGTTTATGGCTGGTAGCGCTCGCAGATTGTTTGGGCAACGGTTGCTAACGAAAATGCAAACCTCTTGCCCCCCTCTCTATTCATATTGTATCATTGTTTCCATATTTAAGCGGCCTCACTGATCTTGTGCTTCAGCATCCCTATCTGCTTTGCAAGTATGGAAGTGTCCCTGAATTTTATTTTCTTACCGCAATGTGTCCTACGCCCTGTGTCCTGTGTTTACACTACCTCCAGACTGAACGCTGAAAGGCATAATCAGTCTTAAACGATGATGATGATGATGATGATGATGATGATGACCGCAATGTTTGTGGTGTTTTGCCACCGCCGATTTGTTGTGATGTCTGTGTCGCATTAGGGCTTGTGCTCCCGGATGGGTGTTCCTTCTAGCTTTACGGTTAGGCCTGTGTTGACTTCACCGCACACCTTGTTCACTGATGCAGTGCACACAACTGTTTTGTAGGGTCTAATACTTCCTGTCTCATACGGTTGCTTCGCAAAACGGACTGCACACCACCTTACGACACGACGCTGTCCATTAAGGTTTATGTTTAATAACTATGTCGTTTAAGGACTACGTATTATCTACCTTCACATACACTTCTGCTCCTGGCATCGCTGCCTCCTTGATGGCGGTACCTCTCGGTGTCCTACGCCCTGTGTCCTGTGTTTACACTACCTCCAGACTGACGTCACAAGATGAGCACGATATCGAAGTTACCGCCTGAACACCTGTTGAACGCAAAGCCTTGTTTCCACACACTGTTAAGCACAGTCACCTACGCTCATCATGGAACGTTAAATGTGTAACACTAAAGATGTCGTACATGATTCCTACTAGCTGGCAAATGCAATTAAAAACTTGCGAATTTTCTCTGTCTCTGTGAGATAGTGGCAATACAAAATCGTTGATACGCAGTAATTGTAAAATATTCACGTTGCTAATTTTCTTGTTTACTGTACCAACTAGCCTACTATTATTTTCGACCTTCGACCGTATCCTTCGTGATGCTGTAAATCCGCGTACTGGTCTCATACGGTGAAGAAGTGGTGGTGACCTTCAAAGGGTGAAACATTTTGAGTCCATCAAAGTCTACATTCCCTCCTTCGACTACCGCTCGACACTTTACAGGAACGGAGAAGATGCGCCATTTTTTCCTGTCATCGTTCTGCAAGAAAACGCTTGCAGTAAATTGTTTGTGGATTGCCACTGCGTTGACCGATATGACCGTGGCTCAGAATAAAGGCAGAATTCAAGTTCTATAAACAATTGTGCATTTCAAGGAAAACCGGTCCCTAATGATAGAAGCAAGTATCGTATCTTACGAATTATACTCGTTCTAAATTAACAGAAATACTCTGAAAGGTGGTGGTGGTGGTTAGTGTTTAACGTCCCGTCGACAACGAGGTCATTAGACACGGAGCGCAAGCTCGGGTTAGGGAAGGATTGGGAAGGAAATCGGCTGTGCCCTTTCAAAGGAACCACCCCGGCATTTTCCTGAAACGATTTAGGGAAATCACGGAAAACCTAAATCAGGATGGCCGGAGACTGGATTGAACCGTCGTCCTCCCGAATGACTCTGAAAGGCACGGGATTTATAGAATATTTGAAACACTTCAATCTACACTTCGTTACGAGTCATTCATCTAGCTAAAATTATTGCCACAATTTTCACATGCGGGTTTCACTGACAAGTAGTTCTTTTGTTGGTTCAGTAGTGGCGTAGCACTTCATCTGCCGACAGTACGTTCCAAAGGCATGAAATATATCTATGCACATCAGGCTGTAGCTGTGGGAATACTATTGCTCCACTATTCACGGACAAAATTATCAATTTCTGCAAACATATATGTTCATCAGTTTTTAAGACCCCCATATCCGAAACCTAATCAGGTCACTGAAAATAATTACGAATTAATTATTTTATAACTGTAACTTTTTATCTCCTTGTACTTAGTCATCATGGTTCTCGTAGCCACACTTTATATTTGTAGATGTTACTGATCCAAAATCTAAGTATGCCTGGGGCATTTCGAGGGATTTTACGCATCTTCGCTACCCGTTATATTAGTAACATTTTGTATCTTCCCTATTCGTACTCTTTTACATTTATTTGCGCCTCACAGGGAGATATAGTAAGGTCCTATGAAAATTGTGCCGTTTCCTCCATCACAATGAACGTATTATGCTTCAGTTTTTTGATCTGGTGAATGGCGATTTCAACAAGAGTTCAAACTCTACACTTGCGGCAGACATTGGCGAATATTGACTACTTAAATTTTGGTGGACACACGTATTGACAGATCGGAAATAATTGATGAATACCAAGCTCAGTGCGGTCGAATTAGTCTTGTATCGTGTTGGTAGAGAGTGAATTTCGGAAAACGATGCAAATTAGAGAGGCAGGAGAAGAGGTAAACGAAAACATTTTGAATACTGTTGGGAACTGAGTCATACAAATATTGAATGGTAGTAAACACGACTTAACTCACTTCTACCAACGAAATATTCCATTTCATCTGGAGGTGCTGTAAGGGGTAACGGAGCGATATTTGTTTCGCAGCATAGATCAAAAAAGGTGAGCAATGTTCATTTCACCACTTCCGCATTTCCAGTCGTGCGACTGGAGGCGTTAACATCTTTCACTACCCGACCCAGTTCTGGGATCAACGTTCACGTTGTTAGATAAGGTGATACTTATAATTATGTTTCCTTTCAGTATAAAACTAGGGGTCTCTGCAACCCATTATAAAATAGTTCCGTCACACGTTAACACTGATTGTCAGTCCTATTTTTTCTTTCGTTTTTTGCTGCTTCCACTCCTTAAGCAAATGATGTAATGCCAACTACTCATTTATGAATAACCATCTTTCATATATTCCTGTCTCTTACGTCTCTTATAGCAAGTTTAGTTACTCTTTATTTGCTAGGATATTTTACCTTGACCTGCTGTCTATAAATTCCTTCACGAAACATTGCAAAGCTGAAGATTCCAGTCAAGTTGTTATTTTGAAATGCATTATTTATTTGTGTGGAATGAATATCTTATTTCAGAATGAAATCCTCAGAGGAAAATTGTTTGTACTATACACAATATTTTAGGATACCCTAAAGTATATGAGACTCTTTTCTTAGATTTTTTCATCCTGAGCAGTTACCAACGCCTCTGTTTCCTCCACGTCTTGTAATCTAGCAGATTTTTGCCGCTTAATTTTGTTTTCTAACAGATTAACTATTGACTTTTTATTACTTTTCTTTACACATTTCAATCGAAGTTTGAAATCTTGGAAATTGTTATATTATCATTAATAATAGTGGTCACTAATACTATAATTATTATACTTATTATACAACACTTTGTTAACTCATATCCTTCCGATATTGAAACTGTGAACTGGAATACTGTGCTGTTAATAACTATCGATATGATACGTAAATGTAAAAATTCCACAAATATGTAAAATAGAAAAACAAGATTCGCTTCTCACATAAGCATATATTTGTGATACCTGCACTTCAGAAAGTTAAAACCGCATGATAAGTAGTTATTCTTACTGCAAACAAGGAAAGGGCAGCATTGGTCGTAAGTGTTTTGAAATTATTTATTGCAGCAAAGTGATTTCAGTCAGTGCATGACTATCTTCAGTGCAAATAGTAAAGTCTTGAAGATTTTTGTGATAAAAGCACGTATTACAACTTCATTTTGGCGTCAATGGAGAAGAACATAGCAGTTAACGAACAAGTTTTGATATGTTGCAGTTGTAAAATGTAATTTTATTAGACAAGTCTTAAAATTTCAGTACTTGCAGTGAAAATTGTCACATAGCGATTGAAATCTAATTGCTGTAATAAATGGTTTCAAACTTCTTACGGCCGATGCTCCCATTGTTCTTGTTTGCAATACCAATATTGTTGTCGTTGAGCGGATAGTTCCCAATGGAATCCAACCTCATGTATTTACTCACTGTTTCTCAAAAGAAAAAGTACTTGAAAAATTGATGTTATTAGCCTCTATACCCCGTAAATTGCGTCAGAGTGCTTGGGACCCGTAACCTACAAAAGAAGCAAATCCATCGCAAACAGATGTGCTCTGTTACACATCCGAAGGTTTAGAGAGGTAAAGAATGTGTATGTATCTTTTTGATTTGCAGCACCTTCTATTGGCCGTGTTTGCAGTTAAAATTTTTGGATGTGAGATCCGCCAGTTATGCAAAACACCGTTTTTCTCAATACCCAAACATGTTTCGGCACCACTGTGCCATCACCAGTCGGTTTTCGTTTTTATTTATTCTGCAATGTGAACATTTTTGTTAAATGATTATAAAATTAGGTGCATTTTTAATTTAAACAACAGATTGTTTCTTTTTGTAAACACCTTTACATTTGGTGAGCATGAATTTTCTGGATCACTTTTATGTTAATTATTACAGGTAGCTTGTCATCTGCAACCAAACGATGTTGCTGGGAAAGTTTTTTGCTGAGAGTTAACCTATCTTCTAGAATGTAATTTAGTTTTTCGCGATGTTTTCGTGCCTATTTTCGTATTTACTTTTCGTGTGGCAAGCACTTCCATTCTCCGCATCATGCTGAGATATTGTAATGCATACGTAACTATAACAAGTATTTTCCACAAATAACGTAGTAGAACGCTTTTCACTACACTAGAACACAGTGTGATTGTGGTTTGTTACGTGTCCCAACCACGTCAGTGTTCATTTGTTCACCAGAGAGTTCGGCGCCAAATTTGAATTACGAAAATATGCGCGAATACATCGTGAAAAACTAAATTACATTCTAGAAGATAGGTTAACTCCCAGTAAAGAATTTCTCATCAACATAGTTTGGTTGCAGATGACAACTGCCTGTAATAATTAACACAAAAGTGATCCAGAAAATTCATGCTCACCAAATGTAAAGGTATTTACAAAAAGAAACTATCTGTTGTTTGAACTAAAAATGTACATAATTTTATATTTAAGAAAAATGTTCACATTGCAGAATAAATAAAAACGAAAATCCACGGATGATGCCACAGTGGTTCAAATGCTTCAAATGGCTCTGAGCACTATGCAACTTAACTTCTGGGGTCATCAGTCGCCTAGAACTTATAACTAATTAAACCTAACTAACCTAAGGACATCACACACATCCATGCCCGAGGCAGGATTCGAACCTGCGACCGTAGCGGTAGCTCGATTCCAGACTGTAGCGCCTAGAACCGCACGGCCACTCCGGCCGGCCATTAAAGGCACAGTGGTGCCGAAACATATTTGGGTACTGAGAAAAATGGTGTTTTGCATAATTGGCGGACCTCACATCCAAAAATGTGTAGCTAGTCAGTTCCAGAGTTGATTAATTTATCATGGTCGGGGTTCACAGTAATGTAGAATTCTTTTAAGGACATCACATTCGCCGTAATTCTATTCTTGGCCTTTGGGCCATTTTAAAATGGCACTGCAAAAGATTTTGCTTTAGCACATATGAAACTTTAAAATCCTCTGACATGTATAGAAGACATCGTCAAAAAAAAAGCCTATTTCTGACGGTGAATTTTAAAATATGACATGTACTGAAGCAAAATCTTTTACAGTACCATTTTCAAAAAATGGTTCAAATGGCTCTGAGCACTATGGGACTTAACATCTGAGGTGAACAGTCCCCTAGAACTTAGAACTACTTAAACCTAACCAACCTAAGGACATCACACACATCCACGCCCGAGGCAGGATTCGAACCTGCGACCGTAGCGGTCGTACGGTTTCAGACTGAAGCGCCTAGGACCGCTCGGCCATTTCGGCCACAGTACCATTTTAAAATGGTCCAAATGCCGAAATTGGAATTGTGAAATAAATAATTTCTGTAGTCAATGGCGAATATGATCTCCTTAAAAAATTGCAAAGTTGCTACAAAGAGTTCATGATCCTCTTCTCGTACGGCAGGTGGTGAGATTCACGCAAGCGGACATCGACGCTGGGAACTTGATCTACGAGCATTCGGGCCCGCTGCAGCCGGCCACGTTCTACTTCCGCGTGTGGGACGGCCGCTTCAACCCCAACTACACGGTGTTCACGTTCCACGTGCTGCCGCTCACGCTCAACGTTTCTCTGGGTCGGCCGGTGGCACTGCAGCAGGGCTCGAGCGTGGCGCTGCTAACGGCCGACCACCTGGTCGTGTCGACCAACGGCCGGCCCGAGGACGTACGCTACAACGTCACGCGGCCACCGCGCCACGGCGCCGTCTACGTCCACGACTCGCCGGCCCGCGAGTTCTCGCAGGCCGACCTGGACGCCAAGCGCGTCATGTTCATGCAGTCCGACATGACGGCCGAGAGCGACGCCTTCCAGCTGCGCGCCTGGCTGCCCGACGGAGCCTCCGGCGCTCCGGCCGTCGTCGTCGACGGAATCGACGTCGAGGTCAGCGTCGAGCCGCTCGTCAGGATCGGCAACTTCACTCCGACGGCCGGCGCCAAGAACCGACTGGGACTCCACGCGCTCGACGCTACGCCGCTGGCGAAGCTGACCAACAGCAATCCGACGTACCTGGTGGAACGCAGGCCCAGACTGGGCCGCATCAAGAAGATCATCCGCAGCTCCGGCGAGAAGAGAAAGGAGCGCGAGCGCGAGGTGAAGCAGTTCTCGCACGAGGAAGTCGAGAGCGGCGTCATCTTCTACGTGGCGAGGGCGCTGCCGCGGCTGGAGCCCGGAGGGGCAGAGGACGCCTTCCAGTTCGTTCTGAGAGCTTCCATCTTCCAACCCGCTCGCGGAGAGCTGAGGTTCTTCGTCAGGCCAGAGATGGCCGCGGGAGTGGTCAGCGACGCGGCGAGCGACGTGGGCGCCGCGGTGCAGTCGACGAGAGGTCCTCCGCAGCCGCTGCCGGGGCCCAAGAGCCCCGTCAGTCGGGAGAGCGAGCAGTCTTCCGGCACTGTCATGAGCAGTGACTACGTGCTCATCGTGAGCATGGTCCTGGGTGTGGTAGTGGTGTCTGTTCTCGTCGCGGTTGTGGTCAAGTGCCGTTCGTCGAGAGCTAGGGCGGCAGCCAGCGGCCGCGCTGTCCAGTCGAAGGTGGACCTGTCTGCGCCGCCTCCACTGCCTCGCCCGCCCCCAGACGACCTCCTGCCTCCGGCCCCCGCCTCCCCCAGCGGCCTCCAACGCGGCGGTATCAGCGCCAAACGGTTTGCGGCCAACGGCTCCCCAACTCCGCTCGGTTCGGGACTGCCGCCGCCGTCCGTTCTCCAGTGCAAAGTGATTCCTCTGGAACCCGTCGAGTCCGTGGCGGGTTCTGACGGCGAACTCAATGCCCGGTACCCCTACGGCGTTGCCGACGAACCGACGGAGGAGTGGAGCAGTTACGATGCGTCCGAAATCGCATATCCTCCACGGACAAACAACCCCATGCTGCGACGGAACCAGTACTGGGTATGAGAGTTCATGGCAACGTAGCACATTGAAATTGCAGTACAAACAGCGCACATCTCAGGGCCAGGGAAACTGTCGCTTACGGCAGCATGGACGCTCGTAAGACTTAAAGAATTTCGCACGGATTCCCAGATATATGAAACAAGGGAATTTTGTTGTCGTTAATCTGCTACAAAAGCGTCAGAAATTATTGCGTACACATAATCTTGAATATAAACTTACAAGTCTGCAACAGTAACTTGTGAGATACAGAACAACCTGTAATGAGTTCACACGAAAATAACTAGCTACTTATCTACACATCGTGAGCAATCCATGGGAAAGAACCGTGAGCATTCAGATTCTCACACACAAGTGAAATAAACAAAAGATGGCAATCAAAGTGATAGGAGGAAATCTCGGATACTACAGGTGACGTTCCCAGATAAGTTAATAAATTTGTTTTTAACAGAATTGCCCCGGCATTATAAACTGTTAAATGCTGTCCGTTCTAATGGACACAATAAACAGGATTGGGACGTTCTTAAACAAATATGCCTATCTGAGTGAAATAACAAAATAATTTGTGAGAAATCGAGTGTCAAGGAAATGGTCAATTACTGCTCATTAACACATAAACTGATATCACAGTCCGCAGTTTCAGAAAATACAGCACACTGGGCGATAAAATTGTGTATTCTGAAGGTGTATGTGAAGAAGTAACTAACACATACATTAGATATTAACACAGTTAATTGGAGAACGTTTATTCGGGAAGTATCTAAGATTTCAAAAAATATATTTCACGTTGAAAGTAACAAGAATAAACAAATCACTATATGAGCTCTCAATAATCATTCGTACTCTACAATGGAAATAAAGCGCAAAAAAATCTGAAAAAAGTTGCCAAAACACAAATCGTGAACTGCAGTGTCTCTACAGTTGTTTGGACAAGTGGCTATTTTGTTGTGTATCGTAAGAGTAATTATTTTTTAGAACTTTGTTATGCATATGCCTGACATACAGATAACGCAGTCACTTAATATTGTGACCTATTGATTACCTACGATCCTGTTTTCCAGAGACATTCAGGTCTTTCCTCGACTGCTACAGTGTTTATAAACTCTTTGTCTTTCTTCAGCAAGTGTGGCACTACATAATACAAAATCTTCCGACTCGTTACAGAAATACTGCTTTAAAATATACTGAATTTGTTTCTGTGACAACGCAACTGTCATTCGATACTGGTTTCACTTACATGAAACTGTGACTATCGGCTCAATTACAAGATAATACTGTAAAAATATATGATTGTATGTATGAAAAATGTGGAAATGACTTGATACAGGAATGTATTTTTTTAGGAATGACTATTAGAAATAAAAGAAGACTTTCTGAAACTCTGTTATTTAATAATGTCGGCGTTTTATTAACAACCTATCTACCAAATCGTTTAATCCTTTCAAAAGGTCGTAGTCTGAAATAGTGAACCCGTACAGAGAGGGATGGTCACTTGATTGAAAGAGTGAACTCATAATTAGGATCAACATCCTACAAATTGTGGCCACTAGCTATTGGTCTCGTGTAGTTTCTCAGAATCATTTCAGTTGGATACTGGGACTTCTTCGACTGAGCTTTCAGTCCTGCCCGAAGCCCTCGGCGTCCTTCAAGCAGACGCTTCGGCAGCCAAAGTATTCGAAAATAATATCCCTTTACTTCAGTGAATTGCGTATTTTTGTCGAATCTGATGAGTCATTACATCGACTTACCAAAGCATGTAAAATTATGTGCTTACGAATGTTGATATTCTATTACACCACAAGCCGTTTGTTTTCATTTCGTCTACGATACGCTCAATGCATTACGTTGGTCCGCTTAATACGGGATGAGTCAAAAAGGACTTTATGGCTTTCGAATCATATAGAAATTTGTTAAGATAACTAACAGAATAGATACAGGTGTCATCTTGTAGCAAACAACCTCACATTTCACATTAGAGTGTCAAGTGTCATTTTGGTTCGATGTAACTACCATTTGTGATGCGGCAAACATCCCACCGGTAGTCAATTTCTTTCCACACTCGTTGCAGTAAATCGGGCGTAGCTTTGCTGCTGCATCAAAAATTCAATTTTTCAGTTCGGTTAAATAGTATGGTGGGTGGGGGGGGGGGAGGGGGGAGGGGGCATACACAAGGTCTTTACTGAAACCCAGAGAAAGTAATCCAGTGGTGTCAAGTCCGGTGAGCGAAGGGGGCATGCGTTTGGCCCTTCACGGGCAGTCCACCGACCTGGGAAGCGATTATCGAGGAAATCTGGAACTTCCACGAGGAATTGAGGTGGTGCACCGTCTTGCTGGTAGTACATTATCACCATCGGTCACCTTAATCGGTATGTGGAATTAAAAAGTTTTCAAGCATATCCTTATAATCATCGACAAGCGAACGACCTGGTGATTTATCACGTCGCAGTGAATAACCCGCCTCAACAAAGTTCTTCGGCCAAGAGTAAATTAGTAAATTGTGAGCCTGCTTGTGGTTCTTTAGCGTGTTCGGTGGGAAATTTATGCCGAACAGTTATTCTAAAAGCTCGCTTCATGAAACTAAAACACGCAACAAGTATTCCCCACAGCAGTGAAAGTAGCCATTTTAGTTGAGCACTAGACTGGGACCCCTGGTAGTATAATGTGGTACTGGTGCACTACGTGATCAAACCTGAAGTTATTTGCTACAAAATTACACATCTACCGCTTCTGTAAGTTATCTGAAAAAATTTCTATATCATTCCAAAGGTCTAATACCTCTTCGTATTGCTAGGCTTCCATTCTTTGCGTCCCAGAGAGAATAGGAGCATCCCCCTCCCTCCCTCTCTCTCTCTCCCTCCCTCCTCTCTCCCTCCCTCCCTCCCTCAATCCCTCCCTCTCCCCATTTCACCGTTTCCACGGCGAATTAATTTTCGAAATATAATTTAATAAAATCTGGAATTTTCGTAGGTAATTCTTCTTTACTGTGTAACCTTGGAAACAGAGTGTGAGGCCAGTCTCGCATTCTTACGGTGTTATTCATATAAGGGTGGTCAAATGAAAGAGAAACAGCTGGTAAAATGTAAATAAACTGTTTATTTTTTCGTTAAGTAATTGCCATAACTGTTAATAGGTTTATCCCACTGTGAGACAAAACGGTCATTTCATTCACGGAAAAATGTTCGTGGTTTTTCTACAGGACTATAATTCTATCCATGCTTGCAGTTTTTCGTACGAAGCAGACAGACAGCCACGAATCTCATACATCATGGCTCCTAAGATATGGAAAACGCACAGGGGGGAGACCGGGACTGTGTGAGGGTAGATGTAAGGGCTTATCCGGCCGGAGTGGCCGAGCGGTTCTAGGCGCTACAGTCTGGAACCGCACGACCGCTATGGTCGCAGGTTCGAATCATGCCTCGGGCATGGGTGTGTGTGATGTTCTTAGGTTAGTTAGGTTTAAGTAGGTCTAAGTTCTAGGGGAGTTATGACCTCAGAAGTTGAGTCCCGTAGTGCTCAGAGCCATTTGAACCATTTTCTGTAAGGGCTTATCAGCGAAACTTCAGCAGCATAATCAAAACAGTCTTGTCAACATGTGGGCGGGCGTTTTGTCAGCAGGTTGTTGCGAACAGGCTGCAGGAATTTCTGATAATTAGTTGAAACCCTCAGCTGCCGACAGGTGTTGTTGATATACCTCGATGCGGATAGCTGAAAATGTGTGCCCCGATCGAGACTCGAACCTGGGATCTCCCGCTTACACGGCAGTCGCTCTATCCACCCGAGCCACCGAGGACACAGATGAATAGCGCGACTGCAGGGACTTATTCCTTGCACACTTCCCGTGAGACCCACATTCCAAACAGTCCACAAGTGAAGACAGTTGGGAATGCTTGTAACGAGTGTCTTGCGAAAACGCAATTTGATGATTCACTACGGCTGTGACATCTGTCGAAACTGATCGAAACTTCCTTCAGGTGCAGAAGAAATATGAAATCTGAAGGACCTAAAAGCTGTTTTCTTACATATGTATCAAAAGATGAGGTCAGTCCTTGAGTAGAAGGTCAGTCCTCGAGTAAATGATAGATGACTTTATTTGCATGATGAAATTTGAGTACCATATTTCCGTATTCGTCCACGTGCATGAAAAGAGGGGTGTTTGAGGGACGGTGTGTTTGCACGCCGTACTGAACATCATACGTTGCCAGCCATTATGTTTGTTTGGTTAGCTGCCCCTTGTCAACCGCTCTGTAACGAAGTACGGTGTTCAGTTATTGATATTGTGTTTCTTTTTTTTAGCGCTATTTGAGACGGCTGAAGCGAACAGCTGCAAAGATGAAGCCCGTGTAGCACTATTCGCAATGTTTACTAACGAGGAATACCGGAGCATGCTTTGTTTACGGATTCTGTGATGGTAATGGGGCCGCGGCTGAAAGAGAATATAGAGAAAGATTTCACAACGGTGCCTTTCAAGGAGAGTAGTATTTTCAAGCACTTCACCAACAGGAATGCTACAATCTACCCATCATGTTGGTCGACCAGGATCTGCTCCACGTTGTGAGAGGAAATTCTTGATATTGTAGAAACACTTCCATCTATCAGTACAAGGATTAATACCGCATCTGTGTGGCGGGTGCTTCATCAGAAAGGTCTTCATTCGTACCAACTGAAGCCTGTGCAAGAAAGACTAATAGAGTTCTGCAGTAAACCTCAACCGGCAGTAGCGAATATATTGTTCAAACATCACAAGAGAAGGAAGTACACTTGGAGAAGACCTACAGACACTGGAATGTACCAGTTGGACTTCGTCATGGCCAGACAGAGATTCCGAAATCACATATTGGTTATAAGACGTGTCCAGGAATAGATATAGACTCAGACCACAATTTAGCAGTGATGAATAGCAAGCTGAAGAGAATCATCAGGAAAAAGAAGAAAAGTACTGAAAAATGATAAAGTATGTTGGAAGTTCTCTAAGGCTGTAGGTACTGCGATAGTAAATAGGGCAACGGGTAGTTCAGTCGAAGAGTAATCACAGCCATTGGATAGATAATACGGTGCACGAAGATAACTGCAAGGAAATCTTGGGGAGCAGAAGAAATATTTCTGTTGATGGACGAAAGTAGGTAGTACCAAAAATGCTTAGGAAAAGACAGCAATACAAAAACGTTATCTACTTCGGAATAAATGAATAGGAAGTACAAGGAACCTAAGTCGAAACGGATGCATGAAAAATGTGAAGTAATTGAAAGGGAAACGGTGTCGGAAACAGAGATTCAGCATAAAGAAAAGTAAAGACGAAGATTAGCGAAACTAAAAGTAAAGGAGTCAACGTACAGAGTGCAAAGGAATTTCACAGTTAAATATAGTGGAGAGAGCGGATAGATGTAATGAGCACACTGAAAGCCTCTACAGCGGGAGGAACTGTTCTATGACGTAATAGAAAAAGACCATATGGATGACACAAGGGACCAAGTATTACAGACCGACTATAGCAGAGCTTTGGGAGATTTACAATCAAATAAGACAGAAGGGACAGATATCATTCCTCGGAATTTCTAAAACCATTTGGGGAAGCGGCAACCAAATAATTAATCAAGTTGGTGTGTAAAATATATGAGACTGGTAATATACCATTCCATTTTAGAAAAAATCTTACACGCGCATCCCGAACATAGCAACGGAACATAGGTGCAAAAACTTTCATCCGTTTAACTTAACAACTAACGAAACCAAGTTGCTGCCAAAAATGATACACAGAGTAATGGAAAAGGAGATACGGTTTGGCTGTAGGATAGGTAAAGGTATCAGATAGGCAGTTCTGACTTTGTGGTTCATAATGAAAGCACTAGTTAAGAAAAATCGAGACAGCTATTTAGGGTCTGTCAACGTGGAAAAAGCCTACGACAGTATAAAATGGTGCAAGCTGTGCGAAATTCCTGGAAATATAGGTAATATCCATAGGAAAAGGATACTATACAATATGAACCAAGAAGGAACAAAAATAATGAATGACCATTAACGAGGTGCTCGGATTAATAAGGGTGTACAACAGTAACGTAGCCTCTCCCCTGCTGTTCAACCTGTACATCGAAGAAGCAGTGACGGAAATAAAGGGTAGGTTCAGCATTGGGACTGAAATTCGGGACGAAGTAATTCAACCATAAGATTCACTGATGATGTTGCTGACCTCAGTGGAAGCAAGAAGGAATTAGAGGACGTACTGGACGAAAGAACAGTCTGCTGAGCAGAGAATGTGGACTGAGAGTAAACCGAAGAGGTATAAAAGTGATGAGGGGTAGCAGAAATGATATAAGTCGTACAGTTAACATCAAAAATGGGAAACACGACGCAGAAATTTGTAATACCTTGGATGCAAAATTACGTATGACGGACGTAGTACCAAGGAGTGCTTTCCTGCCCAAAAGAAAGCTACTAGTATCAAACACTGGCATCAAGTGAGGATGAAATTTCTGAGCATGTACTTCTGGGACACACAGTTCTATGGAAGTGAATCGTTTGCTATGGGTGAAGTTGAAAAGAAGAGAATCGAAAAATTTATGAAATGGTTTCATACATGGAAGCTGAAAATGAGGTGAACTGATAACATAAGAGATAACGGGTTTCCCGCAGAATCAGCGAGGATGGAACTATGTGGAAAACATTGAAAAGAACAACAGAATTGTAGGACCTATGCCAAAACATCAGGCAAAATTTCAGCGGTACGGTACTAGAGGGAATTGCAGAGGGCAGAGGGTAAGTACAATCGGGGTAAAGCGAGAATCGAACACATTGAACAAATAATTGACGATGTAGGATTTAAGTGTTACTCTGGGATGAAGAGGTTGGCACAGAAGAGAATGTCGTGGTGCGTGGCATCAAGCCTGTCTGATAACTCCCCATCCCCCCCCCCCCCTCCATCCCACCATAAAAAATATATTACCCACCTACATTCCTCCCAGCCATCAGTACCTAGCCATTGACGACTAGCTACCAATGACAGCCAAGGGAATTTTACCCGTTATTTCCACTTCTTTGAAAAAGGGGCGAGAAACATATGTGAAAGCTTTCGATCGTCGAAAGATACCAAGGCAAATGCCACTAGTGAGTTAACAACGTTGAGTTGTAGAAGTTGAAGAGGAGTATGACACGGTCTAATTACCCAGCTGGTTTTACCATTAATGTTTCGAAAATCTACGCTGCGGTCTGATCAACACTCAGGCCAAGCAAGATGCGTAAGATACACAGACATCTTGATCCATCGCATGGCTTTACTTCCAAGAAAATCATTTAGCCAGAGAAGAATGATTTAGAGAAAAATTGTCCTGGGTATACCATAGCATACGCACTGGTGATCAATAAAATTGCAACTTCAGGATGACGGCATTAAACAAACGTGAAACTTGCATGCTCTGATCTATTAGGTTGGTACATAAATAAGTAGCGCTTTTGTCTTGCGTGATGGTATTTCGATCGCTACGGGTTCATTTGGCGATTGTCATTTTTATAGTAGTTCGCCATTGTTCTCTGAATTTACATATTCTGGCTTCGTCATGTAGAGATAATGAGTGGAGCTGTGGACGGTAGAAGATGGTGTGCCAATTGGAGAAATCGGAGTATTTCTGGCATATTCTTCCCAGGAGTGACAGTAGCGGAGAAAGCCATTAACATTTGCAGCATGTATGGGGATAATGCCATCAGGGAATAATCTAGTTTTATTCCTTACACCCTTTTATCCAAGTAATCATTTCTGTGTCCATATCGGACGCTCCTTGTAACCGCTGCACTGGGTGGAAGAAAAACTTGCGGCCGTAACATTGTTAATTGGCGGGAATTCCCGAAGCCTGTAAGAAAATAATTTTGTACAATATATTCTCAATATATTTTCATCAGAACACATAGGATAAGTTAACTGAAAAATATTAAGATCTAACAAAATAGCAAAGTGCTGGAATAAATACCATTTTCTTCACCCACAAAATCGAGACAAAATCGTGAATTTTGAAACTCCTTCACCAAAGAAGACGAAGAAAATATTCCTGAGTTCCAGTCAAGAACAACTGCCAAGATGAGAAACACAGAAGTGGATATCCTCTGTGTAGAAAAGCAGCCGAAAACCCTTAATAAAGGCAAGGTCTCCGGTCCAGATTGTATACCAGTCAGGTTCCTTTGAGACTATGCTGATATAATAGTTCCATATTTAGCAGTTATATACAACTGCTAACACGCAGAACGTTCCGTACCTAAAGACTGGAAAATTGCTCAAGTCATACCAATATACAAAAAGGGAAATAGGTGTAATCCGCTGAATTACTAGTCGATATCACTAACGTCGATTTGCAGTAGGGTCTTGGAACACTGTGTTGGAACATTATGAATTACCTCGAAGAAAACGATTTATTGACACATATAGTCAGCACGGATTCAGAAAACATCGTTCTTGTGAAACACAACTGGCTCTTTTCACTCTTGAAGTAATGAGTGCTATCAACAGGGGGTGTCAAATTGATTCCAAATTTTTAGATTTGCAGGAGGCTTTCGACACCGTTCCTCACGAGCATCTTCTAACCAAACTGCGTGCCTGTGGAATACCGCCTCAATTGTGCTACTGAATTCGTGATTTCCTGTCATAAAGGTCATAGCTAGTAGCAGTAGACGGAAAGTCATGGAGTAAAACAGGAGTAATATCTGACGTTCAGCAAGGAAGTGTTATAGGTCATGGTTCCTGATCTATATCAACGACATAGGACAGCATCTGAATAGCCATATTAGATTGTTTGTTGATGATGCTGTCATTTATCGTCTTGTAAAGTCATCAGATGACCAAAATGAATTGCAAAATGGTTTGGATAAGATATCTGTATGGTGCGAAAAGTGGCAATTGACCATGAATAAAGAAAAGTGTGAAGTTATTCACATGAATACGAGGCCTGTCCAGAAAGTAAGTTACGATCGGTCGCGAAATGGAAACGAGTTTGAAAATCCGATAAAGCTTTGCAAAGAAGTGTTGGGCAGTGTCTCTAGTATGACTCTAGGTAGAATTATGTCGCTCTTTTCATTCCTGAGCACTTAGTGAGCTCGTAAAGATGTTATAGAAAATAGTGTCTCCCGCCAAGTACGAGGGCATGGTGAGAATTTTCCCCTGAAGTTATGCAACCAACATTACATAACTGTCGTGCGGTTTCTTCTTCAAGACAATTCTCAGCCTCATTCCGCAGGGGCAATAAAGATGTTCTTGCATCGTTTCAATTGGAAATATTTGGTTACCCACAATACAGTCTGTAATTGTCTCCCACTGAGTTTCATCTCTGCTCAAACGAACCGCTGGCTATGAAGACAACATTTTGGTACAGACAACGAGCTTTAGGCCAGCGTAGAGAATTGGCGGAAAGCACTGGCGGCTGCCTTCTATGATGAGGGTATTGGAAAGTTGGTACAACGCTACGACGAATGTCTGAGTCAGAACGGCGACTACGTAGAGAAGTAGCTGAAAGGTGTAGCTAACTGTTACAAATGAAACATTTCTGATTTTCACTGTGATTTTCATTTCGCGATCAATCGTAACTTACTTTCTGGACAGCCCTCGTATTAAAAGACATCAACTTACACTATAAGTCACACAAATCTTAAGGCTGTAAATTCAACTAACTACTTAGGGATTACAATTACAAAGAACATAAATTGAAACGATCACATAGATAATATTTCGGGTAGAGTAAACCAAAGACCGTGATTCACTGGCAGAGCAGTTAAAAGATGCGATTCTGGAGTATTGCTGTGCGGTGTGGGATCCGTTTCAGGTGGGAATGACGGATAAGATCGAAAAAGTTCAAAGAAGGGGGGCTCGTTTTGTATTACCGCGAAACAGAGGGGATAGTGCCACAGACATGATATGTGAAATGAATGGCAATCATTAAAACAAAGGCATTTCTCGTTGCGACGGGATCTTCTCATGAAATTTCGATCACCAATTTTCTCCAGCGATTGCGAAAACATTCTGTTGGCACCCACCTACAAAGGGAGAAATGATCACACGATAAAATAAGAGAAATCAGAGATCGTACAGAAAAATTTAACTGCTCGTTTCTCCCGTGCGCCGTTTGAGAGTGGAACAGTTTGAAGGTGGTTCACTGAAACCTCTGCCAGGCATAGCAGAGTAGGCTTATTCATGCAGAAGTAGATGTAGATGAGATGAAGATAGCGCAAAACGGTTACGCACGCTGATAGAGAATTGAATTAAGAATAAAAACTAAAACTAATGTCCGTCCGTACAGGCCTTGGAAGGCCCAACGGCACCGACCGGCCGGCAGCCGTGTCATCCTCAGCCCACAAGCGTCACTGGATGCGGATATGTAGGGGAATGAGGTCATCACACCGCTCTCCCGGCCGTAGGTCAGTTTACGAGACCGGAGCCGCTACTTCTCAATCTAGTAGCTCCTCAGCTTGCCTCACAAGGGCTGTGTGCACCCCACTTGCCAACAGTACTCGGCAGACCAGACGGTCACCCAACCAAGTGCTAGCCCAGCCCAACAGCGCTTAACTTCGGTGATCTGACGGGAACCGGTGTTACCACTGCGACAAGACCGTTGGCTTTGATTAAGAATTTCAGCATCAGTATCGTATGTACTATTCTCGAGCTACGTTTCCTGCCAATTTGAAAAAAAAAACTCTTTCGAGAAAAACGCATTTGAAGTTCTGGGTTACTCTTTTTCTACTTAAATATACGACAGGCGTTCAATAAGTAATGCAATATATATTCTAGGCTAGTTTCCGTTGAAAAATTCTGAAGTTGTTGTTGGACACGGTGGAATATTTCCACTTCAACCCCTATAGTTTCCTGAAGTTCCAATAGGTGGCGGCGCTTTACGTGGTTTTCAGAATGGCGTCTGCATCGGAAATTGGTTCCAAGCAGAGAGCTCTCATTGAGTTACATTTGGCAGAAGATCAGAGCTTCGCATATATTCACAGGCTCTTGCAGAATGTCAGCGGAGATCTGGCAGTGAACAAAAGCTCGACGAGTCTTTGGGCGAGGCGTCTATCATCATTGTAAGAATGTCGGACAAACCTTTCCGATCTCCCGCGTGAGGGCCGGCCGCACTAAGCTTTGACTTCAGTACTGCGCACAGTCTCATTCGAAGTGATCGACGGATCAAAATCAAACACCTCGCTGCACAGCTGGACATCTTAGTTGATCGTTCTGACACAATGGTCCATCAGTCGCGGTAGTCGGAACTGCGTGCCTGCTGCGTTCCTCGCCAACATAAAGAGCAACGAAGGACTGTCAGTGCGGAGCTGCTTGCACCTTGCGAAGCCCAATGAAGGATGCTCTCCGTGGGAAGCAGTACGTGGATAACGGGGAGGTTATCGAGGCACCAAGACGTTGGTTCCGACTTCGACCACTAGAGTGGTACCATGCCGGCATTCAGGCCCTTTCAGTAATGTGGCTTAAGGCTATCGCATTGAATGGAGATAAAGTTGAAAAATACGGTTTATTAGCCAAAAGAGTGGCGAATAACGTGGTATATTGGAATCCTGACAAAAATATATGTTGCATTACTTACTGAACGTCCCTCGTACCTATAGTCAGAGATCACTGGACCACACAGCAAACCTTCTAGATCCAAATGGAGGTACTCCATCTTCTTCGTGGCCAATGTTGTCCTGCGGGGCTCTTTAACAGACTCCGTCACCCGCTGCTCTTCTTGCTCGATACGCTTCTCGTCCGCTTTTGTGTAGTCATGGGTTGAACACAACTCAATTTCGAGCATGTTCATTATTTCCACAGTGTCTCTTAGGCCGTTATTGAAATTACACACTTCCACACTGGCAGCGATGTCCAATATTTTTACTACTGTGAATCGTCTTGTATGTTGATAACAAAGTTGATGAACTTAGGTTAAGCATTACAACAGAGCAGACATCACAGAGAACATTTGAAGCAAATTAACAAAAACACGATGTTTTGAAATTTTCAAATAGGTCTACTCTCCTCATCCTAATAGTGCTGCTACACTTAAAAACTGATTTTAAGACTCGCAACTTACGAATTATAAGTAACAATGCTGCCATTTAGTTTAACTGTCATGGTTTCTTGTACGCTGACTGGCTATCATGTCTCACATTTAACAATATGTCATGTACTTTTAATCTTATTATGTGCAGTATTATATTCTGCCTGGTTTTGTCAGGACGTATATTTTATTGGACATTTTAATGAGTTTTCTTAAAATATTACGATTTTTAGTATACAAGTAATGTCGGATTTCGCCTTATTCCGGTCGTAATATTAACTGCCTCTTCCTCTTACATGAGATTCGCATAAATAATCCTCAGTGTTTCGTATGCACCTGAGTCAGGGCTGTAAAGTGGTACATTGTTTGTTTCCATTAAAGATGTATCTTGATCAGATAATCTATTAACGAATGGTTACACATGAATTTATTCAGCCTGAGCACGTGTATAAAAATGTTATCAACACGAGTTGGAAAAATGACTATTGGAACTAGATTCAGGCACGCACATAATGATTCAAATTCATTTTTACTGTCCGTATCTTTTAAGAAATCTACATCGAAATCTCCATCAACTATTAATTGTTTTCTCCTTGTATGACAGCTGAACAATACATCTAGGTTCCTCGCAAATAGTTGGTTTCCTTGAGAAGATCTGTAGACTGTTACAATATTTACAGAGAAGTATTCTGCAGTAATACCACACAAGCAAAGCACTACCTTCTAGGTTCTGACCTACACAAAAACTGTTTGTATAATATTTCTGTTCTTGTGTCCTGTTAACTTTACACGAAAATGATGCTAGTCTCTAAAGTCTGATATTTAGCTTCTCCACCCTTGAGATTACACGTTCAGGGAGGCACAGGGCGTCTACCACTTCAGAATTTTCCACATCTTCTAGGCATACAAGGAAATCATTTATATTGTATTTCAAGTCTCTATTGTTCTGATGAAACAGGTTAATTTTTTAACTGACAATCTCCGACAAAGGTCATTAATATATCCAACGCCTTGCAGTCACTTGCCTTTAGATCATTCGTGTATCACGAACAGGATACCCTCTTGCAGCTTGTCACCTTTCAAATCTGTGGCAAAGTTTAAAACACTGATTTGAGATTTAAGAACGTCTACGGAATAAAACCCATCCAACGTCCTATTTAAAAGGACATATGCATTAGAATCAGCATATGAAGAATGGAAAAGCACCTCAGACTCATAGATGGGTGGAGAAGGTTATGCTTTCATAATTACCAAAAATATCCAAGCAGTGAAGAAAAAATCAAGACACTGAACTACTGATAATATTTCCGTAAAAATAGTGTATACGCTTGTGGCCTCCTGGAAGATTAGTTAATCACGTGTAGTATGATATCTCCTGAATCTACAGGAGGGACGATCAAGAAACGTCTGCTCTGTGTTACACCTCAGCAGTTAGTTAAGAAGTCGGTTTGACAACTGCAGGGACAGGTACAAATATTTCTTGGTTTAAAGAGAGATTTCTTTGGGTGAACAGAGGATTCTGTGGTACGTTTCGTTAAAATTAACTAATTCTTTGGCAGCAGGCTGGTAGTGCGCGCAAGGTGTGTGTGTGTGTGTGTGTGTGTGTGTGTGTGTGTGTGTGTGTGTATGGTATGGGACCATCGAATAACTGCACTATTTTCACATGTGAACCGTCATACTGACGAGATAACGAATAAACACGTCTTTATACCGATTTCAATGCTCGTGGAAGGAATTCATCAATCTGTTTTACATCTATTCTCGACACTCAATACGACGTTCGCAAATGGATTGCACAGTGAAGCAGTGATAGCGACGCTTCTCAGAAGAAGCACTGCGCATTCCTCGCAGCGTTTGTGCTGACGCTTCCGAGTTGAAATATCCCTTGTGGGGTTACCTGGAAAAGGAAGGCAGTACTCAGGACTACGAATCCTTGCTGATGTATGTAAGCGAGTAGTAGTCGAGACCGCATGACGTATCCAGTGGCAACCTAAACCCAAACATTTTGTGATTTATCGTATTTAAATGGCTTACAACAAACAAACATAGATATTGATGTTTCATCATATTGGCTGTCGTAAACGCAGATCAGGACACCTCAAGAAGTTCACACATCATGGCGACTGTTTCATTTACCGAACGTCCAATGAATACTATTCATTGTTTTAGTGTTGGTTTGCAATGTATACTGTGACCAAAAAAAAACTGCAATGCCCCGCAGATGGATTACACGTTCAGTTCTATAAACGGATTACATTGCTGCAGAGAATAATTATTTGAATTGGTTACATTATAGTCGTAATAACTGCTACGAGTTATACAGTAATCACTGTAGGCCAGAACAACATAATAGTAACCGGTTATTAGCGCTTTAATCTATTGCAGACAGGAACAGCACTGCAGACATTTTGCGCTATACTGTTCCTATAGTGGGATTTATCATTTTAAATAAATTCCTTAAGCTAATTTGACCAAATGCTGTTTCAGAATAACTATTGTACCGCCTGACTGCATGGGCGCGAGTAATTAATCATACTCCTATTATTCAGTATCACACACTCTCTGATAAAATCTAATTTCAAAAGGAAATGAGGCAGTTCGGCTGTTCCGGTCGTAATTTTGACATGCCGTTTATTATTGACGGCCTAACAGCAGACTTCCCTAACACCAAAATATGCTAAAGAGATTTTTTCAAAAGCCTACAAATAAACGCGTAATGAATGATTTTCCATTTCTTTTAGTATTTTTATTTAAGATAATATTACCAATATCCATCCAAAAAATGTGCTGTGTTTGTAACGTTCTTTCGAAAACGATCTCCTTCCCCTCAGAATCATTCTAAACTTCTGGTACTTGAAATCTACAAGTAATGAAATCTGAAATGTAACTTTATTTAATCTCAGTTACTTTATACACCAAACCGTTAACCCATCATGTCTCAAGATCTATCGAAACTAGCGCCTTTCACATTAAAAGTTCAAAGTAACTTCAGTGTCAACAGTTACAACGAAAATTCATACCTTGAAGCATAAGTCCTCTTCAGACTTTACAGCACGTTAATAACATGAAACATTATCATCTTTTACAGGCCTTACAAAACATTTTTCAGTGAGAAAGGGACTAAAATATACTGATGCTGTCGAATTATGAGTCGGAAGACTTCTTTTTTTTCTTTTGAGCCATCGGTGTACTGACTGGTTTGATTCGGCCTGCCACGAATTTCTCTCCCGTACCATGGAAGTTATTCCGTGATGTCTTACCAGATGTTCTATCATACTATCCCTCATTCTTGTCAGTGTTTTCCACATATTCTTTTCCTCTTCGGTTCTGACCAGAACCTCCTCATTCCTCACCTTATCAGTCCACCTAATTTTCAACATACGTCTGTAGACCAACATTTCAAATGCTTACTCTCCTCTGGTTTTCCAACAGTCCATGTGTCACATCCATTTCTTCCTCAAATCAAGGCCTATGTTTGATACTAGTAGAGTTCTCTTGGCCAGGAACGCCGTTTTTCCCATAGCTAATCAGCTTCTGATATCCTCCCTGCTCTATCTGTGATTTTGCTGCCTAGGTAGCAGAATTCCTTAACTTCATCTACCTCGCGACCATCAATCCTGATGTTAAGTTTCTTGCTGTTCTCATTTCTGCTACTTCTCATTAATTTCATCTTTCTTCGATTTACTCTCAGTCCATATTCTGTACTCATTAGACCGTTCATTACATTCAGTAGATCCTGTAATTCTTCTTCACTTTCACTCAGGATAGCAATGTCATCAGTGAATCGTATCATTCACATCCTGTCATCTTGAATTTTAATCCAACTCCTTAACCTTTCTTTTATTTCCATCATTGCTTCCTTGAACAGTAGAGGCGAAAGACTACCTCCCTGTCCTACTCTCTTTTTAATTCGAGCATTTCGTTCTTGATCATCCACTCTTATTATTCCCTCTTGGCTCTTGTACATAATCTACAGGGTGTTTCAAAAATGACCGGTATATTTGAAACGGCAATAAAAACTAAACGAGCAGCGATAGAAATACACCGTTTGTTGCAATATGCTTGGGACAACAGTACATTTTCAGGCAGACAAACTTTCGAAATTACAGTAGTTACAATTTTCAACAACAGATGGCGCTGCAAGTGATGTGAAAGATATAGAAGACAACGCAGTCTGTGGGTGCGCCATTCTTTATGTCGTCTTTCTGCTGTAAGCGTGTGCTGTTCACAACGTGCAAGTGTGCTGTAGACAACATGGTTTATTCCTTAGAACAGAGGATTTTTCTGGTGTTGCAATTCCACCGCCTAGAACACAGTGTTGTTGCAACAAGACGAAGTTTTCAACGGAGGTTTAATGTAACCAAAGGACCGAAAAGCGATACAATAAAGGATCTGTTTGAAAAATTTCAACGGACTGGGAACGTGACGGATGAACGTGCTGGAAAGGTAGGGTGACCGCGTACGGCAACCACAGAGGGCAACGCGCAGCTAGTGCAGCAGGTGATCCAACAACGGCCTCGGGTTTCCGTTCGCCGTGTTGCAGCTGCGGTCCAAATGACGCCAACGTCCACGTATCGTCTCATGCGCCAGAGTTTACACCTCTATCCATACAAAATTCAAACGCAGCAACCCCTCAGCGCCGCTACCATTGCTGCACGAGAGACATTCGCTAACGATATAGTGCACAGGATTGATGACGGCGATATGCTTGTTGGCAGCATTTGGTTTACTGACGAAGCTTGTTTTTACCTGGACGACTTCGTCAATAAACAGAACTGGCCCATATGGGGAACCGAAAAGCCCCATGTTGCAGTCCCATCGTCCCTGCATCCTCAAAAAGTACTGGTCTGGGACGCCATTTCTTCCAAAGGAATCATTGGCCCTATTTTCAGATCCGAAACGATTACTGCATCACGCTATCTGGACATTCTTCGTGAATTTGTGGTGGTACAAACTGCCTTAGACGACACTGCGAACACCTCGTGGTTTATGCAAGATGGTGCCCGGCCACATCGCACGGCCGACGTCTTTAATTTCCTGAATGAATATTTCGATGATCGTGTGATTGCTTTGGGCTATCCGAAACATACAGGAGACGGCGTGGATTGGCCTCCCTATTCGCCAGACATGAACCCCTGTGACTTCTTTCTGTGGGGACACTTGAAAGACCAGGTGTACCGCCAGAATCCAGAAACAATTGAACAGCTGAAGCAGTACATCTCATCTGCATGTGAAGCCATTCCGCCAGACACGTTGTCAAAGGTTTCGGGTAATTTCATTCAGAGACTACGCCATATTATTGCTACGCATGGGGGATATGTGGAAAATATCGTACTATAGAGTTTCCCATACCGCAGCGCCATCTGTTGTTGAAAATTGTAACAACTGTAATTTCGAAAGTTTGTCTGCCTGAAAATGTACTGTTGTCCCAAGCATATTGCAACAAACGGTGTATTTCTATCGCTGCTCGTGTAGTTTTTAGTGCCGTTTCAAATATACCGGTCATTTTTGAAACACCCTGTACATTACCGGTCTCTCCCTACAGCTTATCCCTGTTTTTCTCAGAATTTCGAACATCTTGCACCATTTTACATTGCCGAATGCTTTTTCCAGGTCGACAAATTCTTGCTTCCATTATCAGCCGCAAAGTCAGAATTATTTCTCTGGTGCTAAAGCTAAAACGTTCCCTAAAGCCAAAGTGATCGTCATCTAACCCATCCTTAAATTTCTTTTCCATTTTTCTGTACATTATTCTTGTCAGTCACTTGGATGCATGAGCTGTTGAGCTGATTGTGCGATAATTCTCGCACTTGCAGCTGTTGCAGTCTTCGGAATTGAGTGGATGATATTTTTTTTAAAGTCAGATGGTATATCGCCTGAGCCATGCATTCTACACACCAACGTCAATGGTCGTTTTGTTGCCACTGATCCCATGATATCAGAAATTCTGGTGGAATTTTATCAATACCTTCTGCCTTATTTGACCGTAAGTCCTCCAAAGCTCTTTTAAATTCTGATTTTAATACTGGATTGCCTATCTCTTCTAAAGCGACTCCTGTTTCTTCTTATGTCACATCAGACAAATCGTCTCCTCAAAGAGGCCTTCAATGTACTCTTTCCACCTGTCCCCTCCCTCCTCTGAATTTAAGAGTGGAATTCCCGTTGCACTCTTTATGTTACCACCGTTGCATTTAATTTCACCGAAGGTTGTTTTGACTTTCCAGTATGCTGAGTCAGTCCTTCCGACAATAATTTCTTTTTCGATTTCTTCAGATTTTACATGCATTGATTTCGTTTTAGCTTAAAAATGGATCAAATCGTTCTCAGTCCCCTAGAACTTAGAACTACTTAAACGTAACTAACCTAAGGACATCACACACATCCATGCCCGAGGCAGGATTCGAACGTGCGACCGTAGCAGTCGCGCGGTTTCGGACTGAAGCGCCTAGAACCGCTCGGCCACCGCGACCGGCCCTCTGGGTCACAGCATGCGTATCATGCAGGGAGTTTATCGTCCCTGCCATTCCTAGTTATTGCATTCCTTAGCGACTTGTATTTCTGTTTGCTGAATTTCCCTGAACATTTTTGTACTTCCTTCTTTCAACTATCAATTGAAGTATTTCTTGTGTTACCCACGGTTTCTTCGCGGTTACCTTTTTGTACTTATGTTTTCCTTTTCAACTTCTGTAATTCCCCTTTGTAGAGACGTCCATTCCTCTTCAACTGTAGTGCTTACAGAAATATTCCTCATTGCCGTGTCTATGGCCTTAGAGGTATCCAAACCTCTCGTCATTGGTTAGGATTTCCGTGTCGCACTTCTTTGCGTATTGATTCTTCCCCATTAATCTCTTAAACTCTTGCCTACTCTTCATCACTACTACATTGTGATCTGAGTCTATATTTGCTCCTGGGTAAGCCTTGCAATTCAGTATTTGTTTTCGGAATCACTTCCTGTCCATTATGTAATTTACGAGTAACTGAAATCTTCCCGTATCAGCCGGCCTTTTACAAGTATACCTCCTCCTATATGATTCTTGACAGAGTATTCGCTGTTACAGCTGACATTTATTACAGAATTCAATTAGTCTTTCTGCTCTCTCATTCCTTGTACAAAGCCCATATTCTCGTGTAACATTTTCTTCCTTCCTCTACAACTGGATTCCAGAGCCCCATGACTATTACATTTTGATCTCCGCTTGCGTACTATATTACCCATTCAATTTCGTCATATACTTTCTCTATCTCTTCATCTTCAGCTTGCGATGTCGGCATGTATACCTGAACTGCTGTTTTCGGCGTAGGTTTACTGTCGATACTGATAAGAACAACCCTGAACTGTTCACAGTAACATACTCTCTGCTCTACCTTCCCATTCATAACGAATCCTATTCCCGTTATACCATTTGCTGCTGCTGTTAATATTATCCTATACTTATCTGACCAGAAATCCTTGTCTTCTCTACATTTCACTTCACTGACCACTTTAGTATCTAGATTAAGCCTTTTCATTCCCCTTTTCAGATTTTGTAGCTTCTCTATCAGATTCAGACTTGTGACATTTCACGCTCCGCCTTGTAGAACGTTGTCCTTTCGTTTGTCATTCAATCTTTTTCCCCATGGGCAGGCCGCTCCCGGAGATCCGAATGGAGGCTACGCCGGAATCTTTTGCCAGGGGTGAGATCGTCATGACACTTTCCAATTACAGGCCACATATCCTGTAGCTACATGTTATGTGTATTTAATGCAGTGGTTTCCATTGGCTTCTGCAGACTCATGGTGTTGGTCATTGCTGATTCTTCAGCCTATAGAGGCAGTTTCCCAACCCAAGGGCAAGAGAGTGCCCTGAATCTGTAACCGCTCTTCCATCGGTTTTGGTAAGGCCGATGGCAGAATGAGGGTGACTTCTTATGCCGAAGGTTTCTAGCCGCCAATGCTGACTATTAACCGAAATTTAAGCGGTGGCAGTTTTCGAACTCCTGGACCATGCGTAAACTTCTGTTAACACTGCATAAACACAGCACTCTTCTGATTTTAGGCTAAATTTACAAACATGCTTCGTAAGCCACCGAACAGTGCGCGACGGAGTCAAGCCTACTTGTTCCTGTGGAATTTAATCCTTCTCTTCCTCCACCGCCCCGACACACTCGTCCTTCCATTACCAAATTCACTGTGCCTTGCTGCCTCAGGATAATCCTTATCAACCCATCACTTCTTTTACTCATGCTATGACGTAAAACCCTTTTTCCATAAATTCGATCTGAATTTTGGGAAAACAAAAACTGTGTCATATTTATCAGATCCAGAATTTATCCACTATCTTATCTCTCAGATTACAGTAGCTTCGCTTTTCAACATTTTTAATAGTTAAACAATTTTCCTTTAATTAGTGAATTATTTTTCTTCTGCTATTATTTGCTTCAAATATCAAATCTTTATTTTCAAGTAACGATTATCTTTAATGACATAAGGTATTCTAAGTGTCTGTTTTCAGCAACAGCTAAGCACATAAACAACTAAAAGCTGTAAACAAAATATTCATCATGTCTGTGTAAAATGTTTTGTGACAATTTCAATAATAATAAAATGGGACCAAAGTAGATGTGGGGATGTCTGCTGTAGAATTCCAACCGCCACACGCCCCCTAAATACTAAACATGTATCTGATTATATGCAGGTCATCATGCACATATAAATAACATCTTTCTTAATTACATTGATCCCATTTAACTATCATCAGAATTCCAAGAGAACGTTGTACATATGCTTGCTCAGCGATCGACTCCATTTGCCCAGACTCTCTTTGACCATATTGGCACTGAAACGAATGACGACACAGAAGGGGCCGAAATACTGAGCATGTTTTTCCAAAACTCTTTCGCAGAAGGAAATCGTACTGTAGTACTTCACCATGGGGAGAAAAGCAACTGAAATGGCTCAACGCAAGGAAGGTCATTGAACTTGAAGGCATACTAATCGCTTATAGACTGAGTATGTCAAAGCACCTGCTGTCTTCTAGCCGCAGTGTACCGCAGGGCTTTGTTGGAGACAGGTATTCCTGAGAATTGAAAAAAAAAGCATAGTTCATTTCCGCTTTCAAGAACGTTCGTCGAAAAGACGCACAAAACTAAAGTCGATCTGTTGCAGAATTTTGAAACATGTGTTATGCTCGTGTATTATGAGATTTCTAGGGGCCGAAAATCTCCTCTGTAGGTACCAACATGGGCTCCGAAAACAACGATCGTCCACGAGACCCACAGAGCAGGAAACAGCAGATACAGGCGCACAGTAGATGCCATCTTTCTTAACTTCCGGTTGGCGTTCAATACAATTCCGCGCCGCCGCCTCATGAACACAAGGTAAGCATGCGGAATATCAAACCAGCTATGGAGCTGCATTGGAGAGTTTCTGGCAAGCAGAAAAGAGCACGTCATTCTGAACAGAGAGAAGTGTACAGGCGTAAAAATAACTTTGGGCGTGCCCCACTGGACTGTTATAAGTTATTTACCTCTCACAACTTACAGGGTGGACCATTTTAATCCATAATGGGGAATAAATCTGGATAGAGACGAGATACAGCCAATCGTTTTAGATAAAAGTTGTAGGTAGGCAAAAAGAGTAATGCATTGCTGCGTTGCGGGCTAAACTGACTTTTTCAAAGTGGGAAACCTAATATTTGAATCAAGATTTGAAAAGAGCGGCAAAATTTACGTATAAAATGATACAGTATTCAAGGTCATGATAAGAATCAGTGAATGTCAAACAAGCAAATATGTTTTTAGCTCTGCATAGTAGGAATTAACTAGGAATAGACGAGGGATAAAGCAAAACACAGTGTTAGATACAGATTGGAAGAGACAGGTGGGGGGGGGGGTCACTATTATAACAATAGTCCTAATTTTAAAGGAAATTGTCGAAGCTCATTCCAAGATTGAGTTTTGTTTCATGGAAACCTCTACTTGTGGATTAGATTTGAGTAGATTAGATTAGATTAGATTGGTACTTGTTCCATAGATCATTAATACGACATTTAGTAATGATATGAAACGAGTCAGGTTAATAAAATGTGTCTATACAAGATATTACATTACACAAAATATTAAATGAGACTTAATTTTTTTGGGTGGGGGTGGGGAAATTACCCATTTACTATATCGAAAACTTCATCTAATGAGTAGGAGTTGCCATTCAGATATTCTTTTAATTTCCTTTTAAATGCTGTATGGCTGTCTGTCAGACTTTTGATGCTATTGGGTAAGTAACCAAAGACTTTTGTGGCAGCATAATTTACCCCCTTCTGAGCCAAAGTTAGATTTCCCCATGAGTAGTGAAGATCATCTTTTCTCCTAGTGTTGTAGCCATGTACACTGCTATTACTTTTGAATTCGTTCGGATTGTTAATAACAAATTTCATAAGTGAATATACAGGTTGTCCCAGCAATCTTGTCCACCCAAAATATCTCTGGAACAATAACAGCTATTGGAAAACGACTTTCACTGGTATCAATGTAGGGCTGAGGCCCATGAATGTACATATTTGGAAACATTCTAAAACGAAAGTATATGTGTTTTTTAACACAAACTTATGTTTTTTTAAATGGACCTCCTATATTTTTTCGTCAGCAATCCATAGCATGACAAACCACATACACAATGTCGTTGATTGCATCGCAATATTCCCATTACATTCCGAGATATTAAGACACGAAGTTGACGCTTGAAACACCCGACATGCGCTGCTAGCGCACGTCCTGGGGCTCAGGCGTGAACCCCATGCTGCCCGTAATCGCGATGTGATTGACAAGCGTAATCACACCTCCATACTTATCAAGAGGTCCGAAGCGAATAATACGGTCTGCTGCCATCCTGCATTAACGTCGTACATTCCAGCAGGTATTTATCCCATAGCCTAGGGGTGATGCGGTTCTGTAACATATCTGTGTACCGCAACGTTAGTCACAAAGTTAACTTCGCTTATCGTTAATCCGTTACTAAAAAGGTAATGCCATTCAACGTTAAAACTTTACTTTACTGTGGATCTAATGCAAGTGACAGTTAATCATTCACTCGTAATAGTAAAATTCATGTTGATGGTTTTAGTGAAACGAGCAAGTGGACTAAAAGTTTTACCGTTGTTTAGGTAAAAATGTTTTGATTTGGGAAGTTCAGGTAGGACATAGAAGATGAATGTAAACATGTTTAACCAATTAGTTTTATTATCACATAATTATCAATGTTATGTTTATCTAATGCGTTAAATGACAAATTGTTGGAAACAAATGTTTCTTAACATTACTGGGTAAAATGGCCCTTTGTAGAAACTTCCACTGTGATACCAGCACTACATACTAAACATAGTTCAAATGGTTCAAATGGCTCTGAGCACTATGGGACTCAACTGCTGAGGTCATTAGTCCCCTAGAACTTAGAGCTAGTTAAACCTAACTAACCTAAGGACATCACAAACATCCATGCCCGAGGCAGGATTCGAACCTGCGACCGTAGCGGTCTTGCGGTTCCAGACTGCAGCGCCTTTAACCGCACGGCCACGTCGGCCGGCTACTAAACATAGTGTTCACATCTCATGCTCAAAGTGATGCCCATTGGCTTGCATACAAAGGGTCACTCTGCGGACGAAGGATGCCCCACTTCGTGCTACTGTTTCCCCTTTGATGGCTGTTCAAGCTTCAATAATGCGCTGCTTCATGTCCTCTGGTGTTGTTGGTTCATGTTGGTAAACAGCATCCTTCACTGCTCCCCAAAGAAAATAATCCAGCGGTGTATGGTCCGGAGATCGGGCAGGCCACCTAACTGGGCCACCTCGTCCAATCCACCTACCAGGGAACTTACGGTTCAGAAGTCGTCGTGCTCGTAAGGCGTTATGTGCAGGGCATCCGTCATGCTGATACCACATGACCATTCTCCGGTTCAGAGGTACGGTGTCCAAGAGAACAGGAAGATTGTGTCGTATAAATCTGGAGTATTGTCTGCCATTTTGGATGCCATTTATAAAGAAAGGTCCGATAGTGGTATCTCCAATAATCCCACACCAAACATTAACTCTCCACGGACGTTGATGCTCTACCTGACGGAGCCATTTTGGATTGTCTGCGGACCAATAATGCATATTCCTCATATTGACAATTCCTTTGTTGGAGAATGATGCCTCGTCGGTAAAGAGAACATCCACAAAAAAATTTGGATTAGTCAGAAGTTTTTGGTGAGCCCACCGACAAAATGTTACCCTATTGCGGAAGTCATTTTCATGAAGATCCTGGTGTAAATGAACATGGTGAGGATGAAATTTATGACGTTTAAGAATACGCTGTGCACTTGATTTCGACACACCAACTTCACGTTCAATTTGACGTATGCTGATTTGAGGATTCACAGCTATGGTAGCGAGCACAGCAACTTCAGCACGTTCATCTGTGCGTGTTCTAGGACGATGTCGAGGTCTTGGATTTAAGCTTCCCGTTTCACGGAGACGAGATGTCAGACGACCAAACATCCGGCGCGAAGGCGATGGCTTGTCAGGGAATCGTCTTCTGTACAGTCGTTCTGCCTGAACAGCATTTCGTCCACCTACAACAGGGTACAGTACAGGTATGTAGAGTAGGGTAGAAAACAGACATATTAACTTAATAATCATAACGTTCGCTAACAGTACTATCAACAAACAAGCAATCTCATAACGTATTTCCCGCCAATGTACATTCTCCATAGATCAGCAGCATTTCTACCATATCTTCATGTGTGTACATTATACTGTACAGTATAAGTTCCACAACACAACGTTTATTCACAATGTGTACTACCTCCGTGCCGTCACTAGATTACTCTGATGCACGACTACACTGGCAAGCGGTGTACTGCACGCCAAAGCAACAACAAATGGGATGCTCGGAGGGTGGTGGAGTACAGGAGTTTGCATGGGTCACAAATCATAAACAAGGCGAAGTGGTAACTGTGGCAGTAGTGGGAACTACGTTGGACACTTGACTAGGTAGAGCCAGGCCCTGCGCGACAGGCACAATGGCTCATATAACGCAATAGATAAACCTTATTTTGGGTGTGCAGGATAGATAAGACAACCTGACGGGTGTACACCGATTGGTTCAAATGGTTCAAATGGTATATACCGTGTTTTGTCAAAGTTTAATGAGAGCCCATTTGCAGAGGATCACTTATTGATTTTCTGAAAAACATCGTTTACAATTTCATCAGTTAATTCTTGTCTGTTGGGTGTGGTAGCTATACTTGTATCATCGGAAAAAGTACCAGCTTTGCATCCTCGTGAATATAGAATGGCAAGTTATTAATATATATTAAGAACAGCAGAGGACCCAAGACTGACCCTTGCAGCACCCCATTCTTGAATGTGAAATCGAATTTGGAAAGAGCAAACAGAGATTTATCTCTAAGTTTAATTAAAACGTTTACTGGGAAAAACAAATACATTGCAGCGTATATATGGTATTGCGGCATTTGCAAGACACAACAGATAAATAAAACGTAGATAATTGATTCACAACTCATTGAATGAGTCCCCTCACCTCTCCTTCCTTGGCATGGCCCTTCCAGTTTGTATTTATCATTTTATTTTGCTGTGTCCCTCCTCTAATCTGAGTTAATCCCAGCCATAACTGAAACATGTTGGCTAATTTGACCTTCATTGAGCTACCTGTGACACTGAATAATGTATTATTTTATACGTGAAATTTACTGCTCTTTTCAAATCTCAAATCAAAATTAGGGTTCCCATTTTTAAAAAATCATATTAACCTCCAAATCGCCCTGAAAATCACGGTGAAAGTCACGCCCGTTAGTAGTAAATGTCACCCTCTTTGTCGCCTAAAACTTTTATCTAAAATATTTTGCTGTATCTCATGCAGAGTTATTCCTCATTATGGATTAAAATGACCTAGCAGATAAATTTTGATGGTGAAAAACAGTCTTGGTTGCAATTTTAGTTTTTTTATTTATCAACTACGCGTTTCACCTTATTTAGGCATCTTCAGGCTGATCTTAATTTGATATTTCTTAGGATCGTCCTAAGGATTGTTCTAAGAAATAACAAAAGAGATCAGCCTGAAGATGCCTAAATAAAACAAAACCCGTAGTTGAGAAACAGAACAAAAAAACTAAAATTGCAACCAAGAGTGTTTTCCACTAATACTATTAAACGCTGGTTTGCTGATTCATGCCACAGATGGATTGGAAGAACCTAGCAGATAACATCGAAAGTTCTATGAGGCTTCTCGCGGATGATGCTGTTGCACACAGAGCAGTCGTGAAGCTAGAAAACTGTAGCGAAATGCAGGAAGACCAATAGACGATCGACGCTTGGTGCATCGAGTGGCAATTGAACCTCAACATAAACATATGTAATTTATTGAAAATACTTAGAAGTACACTTTACTGTATGATACAATTGCAGGACAATCACTAAAAGCAGTTACTTCGATAACGTATTTAGGAGTATGCGTGTGGAGCTATTTAAAGAGGAACTATCACATGACGTTAATCTCGAGTAAGCAGATGCCTGACAGAGATACACAGGACGAATACTTTGGAAATGTAGTCCATCATCAACAGAAGTGGCTTACAAAATACTCATTCGACCAACACTTGTATATTGCCCTCCAGTACAAGATCCGTACCAGACAGAACTGATAGATAAAATAGAGAAGATCGAAAGAAGGCCAGCGCTTTTCGTTAAAGTTTCATTTAGTAAGCCCGCAAGTGTCACAGAGGTGATCAAAGATTTTTTTCTCAACATTTATTTCCGAGCACAACCTAACCTGCAACATAATCATGTACTCGTGGTCTAGGGGTAGCGTCTTTGATTCATAATCATAATGTCTTCGGTCCCGGGTTCGATCCCCGCCACTGCCTAAATTTTGACAAATAATCAGCATTGGCGGCCGTAGACTTCCGGCATAAGAAGTTAGCCTCATTCTGCCAACAGCCTTTTCAAAGAGGGCAGAGGAGCGGATAGAGGTTCAGGGCACTCTCTTGTCCTAGGGGTGGGAAATTGCCCCTAAGGGCGGAAGAATCAGCAATGATCAACGACATGAGGATGCAGAAGGCAATGGAAACCACTGCATGAAAGACACGTAAGTGTATCCACAGGACATGTGGCCTGTATTTGAAGAAGTGTCATGATGATCTCTCCATTGGCAAAAGATTCCAGAATAGTCCCCCATTCGGATCTCCGGGAGGGGACTACCAAGGGAGAGATTACCATGACAAAAAAATTGAATAATCAACGAAAGGATAACGTTCTACGAGTCGGGGCGTGGAATGTCAGAAGCTTGAACGTGGTAGGGAAACTAGAAAATCTGAAAAGGGAAATGCAAAGGCTCAATCTAGATATAGTAGGGGTCAGTGAAGTGAAGTGGAAGGAAGACAAGGATTTCTGGTCAGATGAGTATCGGGTTATATCAACAGCAGCAGAAAATGGTATAACAGGTGTAGGATTCGTTATGAACAGGAAGGTAGGGCAGAGGGTCTGTTACTGTGAACAGTTCAGTGACCGGGTTGTTCTAATCAGAATCGACAACAGACCAACACCGACAACGATAGTTCAGGTATACACGCCGACGTCGCAAGCTGAAGATGAACAGATAGAGAAAGTGTATGAGGATATTGAAAGGGTAATGCAGTATGTAAAGAGAGACGAAAATCAAATAGTTATAGGCGACTGGAAAGCAGTTGTAGGGGAAGGAGTAGAAGAAAAAGTTACAGGAGAATATGGGCTTGGGACAAGGAATGAAAGAGGAGAAAGACTAATTGAGTTCTGTATCAAGTTTCAGCTAGTAATAGCGAATACCCTGTTCAAGAATCACAAGAGGAGGAGGTATACTTGGAAAAAGCCGGGATATACTGGAAGATTTCAATTAGATTACATCATCGTCAGACAGAGATTCCGAAATCAGATACTGGATTGTAAGGCGTACCCAGGAGCAGATATAGACTCAGATCACAATATAGTAGTGATGAAGAGTAGGCTGAAGTTCAAGGCATTAGTCAGAAAGAATCAATACGCAAAGAAGTACGGAAGTACTAAGGAATGACGAGATACGTTTGAAGTTCTCTAACGCTATAGATACAGCAATAAGAAATAGCGCAGTAGGCAGTACAATTGAAGAAGAATGGACATCTCTAAAAAGGGCCATCACAGAAGTTGGGATGGAAAACATAGATACAAAGAAGGTAGCTGCGAAGAAACCATGGGTAACAGAAGAAATACTTCAGTTGATTGATGAAAGGAGGAAGTACAAACATCTTCCGGGAAAATCAGGAATACAGAAATACAAGTCGCTGAGGATTGAAATAAATAGGAAGTGCAGGGAAGCTAAGACGAAATGGCTGCAGGAAAAATGTGAAGACATCGAAAAAGATATGATTGTCGGAAGGACAGACTCAGCATACAGGAAAGTCAAAACAACCTTTGGTGACATTAAAAGCAACGGTGGTAAAATTAAGAGTGCAACGGGAATTAAACTGTTAAATGCAGAGGAGAGAGCAGATAGGTGGAAAGAATACATTGAAAGCCTCTATGAGGGTGAAGATTTGTCTGATGTGATAGAAGAAGAAACAGGAGTCGATTTAGAAAAGATGGGGGATCCAGTATTAGAATCGGAATTTAAAAGAGCTTTGGAGGACTTACGGTCAAATAAGGCAGAAGGGATAGGTAACATTCCATCAGAATTTCTAAAATCATTGGGGGAAGTGGCAACAAAACGACTATTCACGTTGGTGTGTAGAATATATGAGTCTGTCGACATACCATCTGACTTTCGGAAAAGCATCATCCACACAATTCCGAAGACGGCAGGAGCTGACAAGTGCGAGAATTATCGCACAATCAGCGTAACTGCTCATGCATCGAAGCTGCTTACAAGAATAATATACAGAAGAATGGAAAAGAAAATTGAGGATGCCCTAGGTGACGATCAGTTTGGCTTTAGGAAAAGTAAAGGGACGAGAGAGGCAATTCTGACGTTACGGCTGATAATGGAAGCAAGGCTAAAGAAAAATCAAGACACTTTCATAGGATTTGTCCACCTGGAAAAAGCGTTCGACAATATAAAGTGGTGCAAGCTGTTCGAGATTCTGAAAAAAGTAGGGGTAAGCTATAGGGAGATACGGGTCATATACAATATGTACAACAACCAAGAGGGAATAATAAGAGTGGACGATCAAGAACGAAGTGCTCGTATTAAGAAGGGTGTAAGACAAGGCTGTAGCCTTTCGCCCCTACTCTTCAATCTGTACATCGAGGAAGCAATGATGAAAATAAAAGAAAGGTTCAGGAGTGGAATTAAAATACAAGGTGAAAGGATATCAATGATACGATTCGCTGATGACATTGCTATCCTGAGTGAAAGTGAAGAAGAATTAAATGATCTGCTGAACGGAATGAACAGTCTAATGAGTACACAGTATGGTTTGAGAGTAAATCTGAGAAAGACGAAGGTAATGAGAAGTAATAGAAATGAGAACAGCGAGAAACTTAACATCAGGATTGATGGTCACGAAGTCAGTGAAGTTAAGGAATTCTGCTACCTAGGCAGTAAAATAACCAATGACGGACGGAGCAAAGAGGACATTAAAAGCAGACTCGCTATGGCAAAAAAGGCATTTCTGGTCAAGAGAAGTCTACTAATATCAAATACCGACCTTAATTTGAGGAAGAAATTTCTGAGGATGTACGTCTGGAGTACAGCATTGTATGGTAGTGAAACATGGACTGTGGGAAAACCGGAACAGAAGAGAATCGAAGCATTTGAGATGTGGTGCTATAACGAATGTTGAAAATTAAGTGGACTGATAAGGTAAGGAATGAGGAGGTTCTATGCAGAATCGGAGAGGAAAGGAATATGTGGAAAACACTGATAAGGAGAAGGGACAGGATGATAGGACATCTGCTAAGACATGAGGGAATGACTTCCATGGTACTAGAGGGAGCTGTAGAGGGCAAAAACTGTAGAGGAAGACAGAGATTGGAATACGTCAAGCAAATAATTGAGGACGTAGGTTGCAAGTGCTACTCTGAGATGAAGAGGTTAGCACAGGAACGGAATTCGTGGTGGGCTGCATCAAACCAGTCAGTAGACTGATGACCAAAAAAAAAAAAAAAATCATTTAGCGTTGCCTTTCCTCCACAACGTAAACTTCATGTACGCCATAGCAAGCTGGGTTCTATTTTAAGAGATCTATCGTAGCTGATATACAGTTACCTTTACTCATTACAACCATATGATCCTCTTGATCATTTAATGATTTTACCACAATCTTCGACTTATTATAACAAAAGGTTCTGTTAACATTTCGATGAGAATATCATGTGATATTCAGTTATTTCACTTCTTTTAAGCTATTAAGTGCAATATTTACTGCATATTTGCGAGTCAAATCTTTTTCGTTTGAAGTTTAATATCATTTCCCGTACAGAAAATATTAACTTCTTTCAGATAGAAAACCAATTAAACAAATATTTCGACTGGAAGCTATTAGATATTGCTTAAACTCACGCTGCCCTGTGAAAACAGGTTTGGATATACCAGGAAGTAGAAAGACTCTCTCGATGAAACTTTTGAATATAGATAGAAGGGCAATAGAATGAAACCCCATTACAGGAAATTGGAACGGAAAAGGAAAATTAAGAATGTTAGAAGTGAAGAAGGAAAGAAAGGCATCCCCGAAAGAAAGATACTCTTCCCATCCCCCATACCAGGATTTGTCACTCCCTCGATGGTAGGTCGATAAGTAGAAGAGTTCGTCAGTCTCTCAAAACGAACACCACAAGCGTCACCCCGGAAGCTTCAAGAATTGTTTCTAACATTATGTTATGAAAGTCCTGGGAAATTGATACAATGCGCATAGTATTTGATTCGAAATCTAAAGCAGACTTAAAAGTAGACTGATTAATTAGCAATACATGCAGTCCATTCATAAAATTCATTACGTATGTTAAAAATGAGAGTAGGCTTGGCTACTCGGTAGGCTTGGCTACTCGTATTATAGCTAACCACCTTTAGAAAAATGCACAAACCCATTTATGTTATCAGTTAGAGATTTCCGAAGAGTTTGGTTTCACTTTGTACGTAACTAATGGCATATTAGTGTTATAGCCCGCTGAAAAAAAAGTAAAATTTCATACCAAACGTCACCGTTTAATAAATAAATGTACAAACTCCCATTATAAAAATAAATAAAAGTGTATACCAGTAACCTTAATCTAGAAACTTGTCTGGGATTGGCGCAATCGTTAATTTAGAGTATGACTCTCACACAGAAGACTCCCACAGGATATTCTCCTTTCGCCACCTTCGCTAATGCTATCATCACCAATTCTGGTGGACTCTGTGGCACGAACACAGCTCCAGCCAGTAAATTGATACTTTGCTTCAACAAGAGGAAAAGTTATTTCCCTAAAGAGGACAAATTGTTCTAAGATCATGGTAGCAATTACCAGTTAATTGGTAGTTCCCTGTAGCCAAGCAAAAAGATACTTCCCTGCATAGAGGATAAGGTATAATATTTATTTATTCGTCCAGAAATATGATTTGTAATTTTAGTACAACGAAAACAAAAACAAATTATACATCAATGGAAAAAGATCGCAGCACCAAGGAGTTGTGCGACGTAAACGAAAGTGGGCAGGCGTGTTCTTACATCTGAATGTTGACGTCTATTCAAGTTTTGCGTCCGTCGCAGAAGAGTGGCGACAGTGTCACCATTATGAGGATGCAAAAAAAAAAAATACTCGATGTAAGCGTTAGTTACCTTTGCGATTGCACTTAAGGCTTCAAAGACGTTGTTATTAATATGCCACTGAGTCTAAAGAAGGTCGTGTAACAGGACTACGAGAAGTAGGATGTTCCTCCTCCGATACTGCATGAAGACTTAGTAGGAATGTAGCCACTATATGTGAATGCTGGCAGCGATGGTCACGACACTGTATGGTCGCAAGAAGACTGGGCTCTGGAGGGCTGCGTGGCACTACCGAAAGATAATCATGTTCAGCTTATCCCTACGGTTCATCGTACCGCATCTCCAGAAGGAATATGAGCAGCAGTTGGCACTACCGTGACAAATAGGTTACTTCGAGGACAGCTTGGAGCCAGAAGCCCTCTAACGTGCATTCCAATGACCCAAAACCACCGTTATTTCCGACTTCAATGCTGTCAAGTGAGAGCTCGTTGGAGGGCGGGATGCAGGTCTGTTGTGTCTTATGAAGAAAGCTGGTTCTTCCTTGGCGCCAGTGAATTCCGTGTGATGGTTACGAGGCGAGTTGAGGCCCTGCAACCAACAGACCAAGTGCAACAGGCGTGGAAACCTATCCCAGCAGTTATATTCACCTGTGATCTTACAGTGTCAATCACTTAAATATGTTTCCTAGATAAAAGTATTCCAGAAATTTTAGTGCTCCGCATTAATTATTTTTTGGTGTGATTTTCCATCAGTGTATACGCATAGAATATAGATTTAGCTTTTATGAGAATAGGGCAGTTGGTTGGCCATGGCCTTGAGGGAACCAATCTGGAATTTGCCTAAAATAATTTATGAAAATCCTGGAAAACCTAAATCAGGATACGTGGATAAAGCAAACTCTGGCCTCTCTAATAAGAGGTCAGTGTCTTAACAGCTGCACTGCTTCATTAAGTTGGTGCCTGTTGTAGAGTGTTGTTCGCTTTGGAAATAATTTGCTTCAGATAACTTATAATATGAAATATAGTTTTGGCCTTCATCGCTGTACACGCTAAAGACTCCCAAACCATGAACATTCTGCTATGCCCTTACACTAACTCCAGGCTGCTCAGAAAAGTAACGCCAGGCTTGTATTCCGTGTACTATATATGGTCCCTTCAGTCCACTTAAAAAACTGAGTCAGCCCGGCCCCATGATGAGTGAGATTAGTATGTGGTAGTTTATTCCCAAACTGTTCCATTCCATGTTTTGTAATTTAATATGCAGATCCCAATAGTCTGTTAAGTCAAATCAATAAGGCTGCATGAGGAACGCAATCAGTATTCGCTTCTGCCAATGACTGCATTTATAATTATTTCTGTATCTCCTTTCTTCTTGGTATAGTGAGGCAGTCTCGTTATTCGGCAGTATTGGGGATTTTAGAAGGTTCGTAAAAGGGAAGTTCACCAAGTGGAGTGGAAGAGCCAAAAGCTGTTTTCTGCCGAAGCCGTTCTCCATGCAGGTGGAGAGCAGTGGGTGACAGGTTGCCATCCCTGTTCAGCAGGAAAGTTGGGGAGACAGGACAGTGTGCCATAAAACTTCAATGTTTGAGAAGTGCAAGGAATCCTTTTTGGCTAAGATAAAAAACTTAAAGACAATAGAAAACGTGAGCCCACGAATCATGTGAGCAGCCGTTAAGCCCAGGTGTGGACTCCTGGAATGTTTGTTTAAAATTTAGTAACAGGTTCTCTGGCTGGTTCGTATTAATTATTTCAGCAGTGGGAGCGAGTTCCCACACATTCGTGTATGTACGTGCTTTGGTTGGACAGGACTGAAAATCTGTCATGTAGTGGAAGAGATTTTCTGGCTTCTTCCCCAATTCATGGGAGAATTAACACCTTAACGGTTAATCACGACCAAGTCCACAAGAGTAGTAAATTGTGAAACTTGTTTATTAAGACATCAGTGGTCGAAACTCACAAGGTCTCCTGCAGTTGTCCGTCGAGACAGCAGTGTTGGCAAAACTAGCTAAGTTTCATAGAGAAAAGTTAGAACACACTTACTTCAAGTGCGCCATCTAGAACACTAGCTTTGAGGCAGCCATAAAGACACTTGCCCCAGGTCGTTTCAGGGAGCTGCAGACAGAGAGAGAGAGAGAGAGAGAGAGAGGTTTCACCAACATAGAGCAGAGTACACAGGCCAAACTGAAATTAGAATTTTGAGGCACTACTGCAGACGACTTCAGCCCTCCCACTCAAGAGTGGTAAGCACGTGCCGTCGTTATAGTTTCCAGAAGAGGTGACTATGAAGTTAGCTAATTTCCATCAGGGTTTCATTTCGCAGGTCTGCTTTTTCACAGCTAGCTACAAGGACGTGCTATTAAGTAAGCCTCCAAAGTTTGTTTATGATAATTATTAAAGCTTTTCAAATACAACAAACTTAATAAACATTCTTCTCCTTTATTCCTCATGTCTGATGTCTGTTTCTTAATATAGTCACGCTGGCAACTAACACATTTCTCCCAGTGAGAGGACAGTTTGATGATACCATCACTACAAAACGTTTGACTTTCCTGATTGAACCACACTCTCACCTCTTCTTTGTGAGTTACCGAGCATTTCGCTCTCATTTAAGTATATGGCCGAAAGAGACAGCCGTCCAGGAACTGTGAAACGAGTCCCGTCGTCCCGGACCGTGTGTAAAGAAAGAGCGCAGGATCGCCACGAGATGGGGAAATTCACAGGCATCTATTGTGCTGAATGAGGCCAGGCTGATCAGGCCTAAGTGCTGTAGTGTGCGAGTGAGACACACGAGAACCCACGTGATAGGGAAATCCCGTAGGAGCTGTTTGTGCCCAGAGAGGCGTAGCGGTGTTAAATATGGCGGACCTAAGATCGACCATTAAGGGAAACATTTATGAAAACTATTAACTTCCGTAGTAAATCAGGGAATGAAACCACAGTAATTTAATCTACCAATTTTCTTCTCATGGTGATCCCAATAAAACTTGAATATTCATCATATCTATAATAGTTTAGGATTTACTATTAAAGTGAAATTAACAAGTTTTGTAACAAAGACCTGAATTCTAAAATCCAAACGCTTTGGTCGATCTTAACAAGCGACATCTCATAAAAAAAATGCATCATTAAAATACCAGAAGTTGTAAATATCTACTCTGTAGCTTTATTTGTTTAAAAAATAGCTCTAAGCACTACGGGACTTAACATCTGAGGTAATCAGTCCCCTAGACTTAGAACAACTTGAACCTAACTAACACAAATAGATTATACACATCCATGCCCGAGGCAGGATTCGAACCTGAGACCGTAGCAGCAGCGCGGTTCCGGACTGAAGCGCCCAGAACCGCTCGGCCACAGTGACCGGCTATATTTGTTTAAAAGGTGTAGTACATTTAAATTATCAGTATTTTCAGTTAAGCATCAGATCATCATTCCCTCCAAACAAAACACACTGAACGATGACAGCAGACACATTATTGAATCATTAGGTAATAGAATGTTTGTTGACAAGTTTAGTGTACAATATTTACTTTTGTTCTTTATTTATCTATCAGAAGGCACATTGGTGCAAGGCTACTGGCTATGACATTCTCAAAGTTAAGAAGGTAAGTGTATTGGTTTTATGTAAAAGAATTTAGCGTTTATTATGTAATGGATGTTATTGTTACTTTATTTAGAACGTGAAAGTGGTCAAGCTTTGACTATTTAAATATGATTAAATATAAAATAATGTAGAATAGGCAGCAGACAATCAGATGGACGGCTTCAGGAAAGGGAATGAGCGACGATGTTCGGCACGCGGGAGACGCGGCCGGAGACGGGCAGAGGGACAGTTCGACTGGAGACAACAAAGTGGACTGTGCTGGTGCAGAAGCGAAAGCGGAGAGTTTGGCTGGAGGCACCAAAGTGGACAGTGCTGGTCTAGACACCAAAGGGTACAGTTCGGGTTGAGACGCGGAAGCGGACAGTAGGTCTTTAGGTAGATAGGGAGTGAGACGACTTATAAAATTTCGCATTTTGTGGTATCGCGGAAGTTCGTGTCTGAGCGGTAAGCAGCCACGCGCCTGGTGTGAACTCTAAATTTTCGCGTAATTAGGGAGGTGAAGTACTGGACTCATAATTCACGATGAGATTGTGAGTTATCGAACTGTGTCAAATGAATATGGGCTCGAGTGTAACAGTAACTCAAAATACGACCACTTTCGCTATTAGTTTGCTTTCTGAATACACGTTATTCTAACCAAATTGCAACTGTGTGGGCTACATCATTTATGGGACGTTAATTTAATTCCCGATATTATAATTACTGTTGTTATGTATTACACTAACTTTGTATATTTCATATAATTTCGCAAACTTGCCATCAGCCAGACAATTTAACCAAGGGGACATAAGAGCCCGCCGGCCGAAGTGGCCGTGCGGTTCTAGGCGCTGCAGTCTGGAACCGCGAGACCGCTACGGTGGCAGGTTCGAATCCTGCCTCGGGCATGGATGTGTGTGATGTCCTTAGGCTAGTTAGGTTTTACTAGTTCTAAGTTCTAGGGGACTAATAACCTCAGAAGTTGAGTCCCGTAGTGCTCAGAGCCATTTTTTGAACATAAGAGCCTAATTTAGAGCATGTAATACAATACATAGTGTTCAACCTCTAGACGAGTTTGAGCCATTTCGACGAAGAGGAACGGCATGTGAGCCTGATCATCTTTGGGATGTTAGCTCGCAGTTGGGGGCTCGTCCGAGATAGGAATTTGGAAAGTGTTAGTTGAAGTTAAATGTGAGATCGGTTCAGGATTGAATATTAGGTTTCTTTAACAGTCATGAAATTACAAGTGTAATTCTCACAGTTAACGAAATTCTGTGAACTAGGTCCCAACTCTGTGGCAGTTTAGGCAGTTTGCATTGTGGCTCTGGGCTACGAATTTGGCAACAGTTATGTGCTCCGAGTTTTAGCAGTGGTTAGGAATGATAAAAAAAAAGTAGCGCGGAAGAAGTGGCGACATCGAAAGTACGTGATGAAAGCCAGCAGCGGCATCTTCAATGGCGATTAATCGCGCAGCGGTGGTTGCAGTACCACAGCAGAGGCTACGAGATCTTCAGCGTTGGCTTCAACTCCAACATCGGCAGCAATACCATGGCAGCAGGATCCAGCACGACAAAGCTAAGTACCTGCGGTGATATCGAGATTATGTATGATTCTGTAGTTCAGTCGCCAATAATAGACGTCGCCAATATTAAGCAGTCAGCCAGTTTGTGTGGGTCCGGAAATACTACCAAGTCGCTTAGCCCGATGTCGGAGGAGGAGAGCGTGATCGGCGGTGAATTTAGTAGGGAAAATAATCAGAAATAATGCAAGGGAGATGAATTTGGGGCAGACATGATGTCGCAATTAATGCAAATGATGAGAGAATTGGGATCCAAAATTTGTTCTGTTAAAACCGATATGGGTGACGTAAGTTTAAAAATTGTTTCGGTTGTGAAAGACGAAGTAGGTAAAATTGCTGGTGTAGTCGAGAAACTGATCGACAAAAACTTAAAAACCATTAGAGATGAAATGGGCAAAATTTCTGATATAGTTGGGATACTTGACTCTAAGATCAAGTGGAGAATAATTTCAGTGATAAGGTGGATAAGCTGCAGGCACATCTGGGAGGCAACGTAAGAAATTCTGTGATTAGGCAAGATGCTCTAATCGCTGAGACGACAGAGGGTATTAGCATCTTATCTGTTCGGATAGTTAAAGGGGAGAAAGAAGTAGATTAAATAAAGGAACAAGTAGAATCTGGCATTAAAATTGAAAATGCTAAAGTTAAAAAGCAAATCTATGAAATAAAAAGCGAACTGAGTTCTTTAGCTGCACATCATACTTCTACAGTGATCTGTGTTCTGTGGATGAACTCGGGAACGGTCAAATGTTTTGGAGACGACGGGATATATCACCCAGTAAATTTTCTAGCAGCATGCAGGGATAGTTTTGTAAGGGGAATGTTCGACGAGGCTAAGATGAAATTCGTGAAAAGACATTTGGAAGGTGAGCTGCAATCGTGGGCAAATATACACAGAGATACGTTCACTACCTACGAAATATTTGAAAGTAGTTTTCTGGAGAAGTTCTGGAGTGTAGCGAAGTCAACGCGACTTCGAAACGAGTTACTGAATGAGTCAACATTTAAATACAGGAACGGGTCGAGGCGAGAATTTTGTAAAAGTGAACTTGCGAGATGTGGGATCTAGTGCACAGTCGTAGCAACTCAATAGATGAATTTTTGAACTCTGTAGAAAAATTATAATGAGCGTTGAAATTTAAACCGCAAAGTAAGCAGACAAACAGTTTTCAAAGCGGAAATCATAATTTATGTCCGAGTAACTACTATGAAAGACACTCAGGAAGATATTAATGGAACGCAAACAGCAGTTTTGATAAGGAAAACGGTAACAGGAACATATCCAATGACAAAATTGAAAATAGCAATAGGAACGGATATTTGCGTGACAGGGACCGACACTAAGAATGTAGATTTGAGGGACCGGCACCTGGCGAGATGAACTAGGGTAATGGGAGATCGGGAAACAAAGTTTCGCCGCATCTCAGGTCCGGAGAGAGCAAAATAAACCTACGATGAATAGGACGCCAGTAAACAGAAATGTGATATGTGTCAATAAATAGGCAGAAAGGCGTCAGAATTTTGAAATGAAATTAGTAAGAGATGAGAATCAAATAGGCAAATTTTCAAATCAGATAGTACGTAAAAGGCTTAATCCTAAGATGACGAAGGATAACGATAAAGGCGATGACGACGATTTAGGGCTAAATGATTTAGGGCTAAATGATTTGTTTCATGAATGTGAGATGAAAGAGTGTGTGAATACTAATACAATGAAAGATTCTGTGTGCCAAAAGGAGGCTGAGGTGGAGCAGAATTTGGTGAAGTTAGATGGTATAGAAAATTCTAAAGAGGTACTAACCAGCGGTAACGATCATAGTGATGAAGGTGACGATGTTTCAGGTGATATTGTAGCGGCGAAAGTTGTTAAGGGGGCTAATAAGGCTGGCGTATAATTAGTCTCATCAGCTGTTGATGAATTTGTGTGTGTTCAAATGGCTCTGAGCACTATGGGACTCAGCATCTGAGGTCATCAGTCCCCTAGAACGTAGAACTACTTAAACCTAACCTATGACAGCACACACATCCATACCCGAGGCAGGATTCGAACCTGCGACAGTAGCAATCGCGCGGTTCCGGACTGAAGAGCCTAGAACCTTTGTGTGTGTATTGGCGGATATTGGTGAATTGTTTTTGAGGGAAGGTAGTAATGATGTTTTATGTGCTGAAGTTACGAAAGTTGAAGCTGCTGGTATTGATACTTCAGAGGAAGCAATCTATGTGTATCTTTCTACTAATGAAGGTGAACCTGAAATTCTGGATGGATCTGTGGACCTTGAATGTTTGTTTGAGAATGAATGTTGATCTGAATTTGTTGTACGATCTGAAATTAATGTGGGGCAGGGCGTGCAGGAGAAGAAAAGGTATTATGCTCAGGTTTAAATCAAAACGCAGCGGAATTTAATGGTAGGATTCTGAAATTGCACGACGCTGTAGCTACAATGTATGTGATGTAACGACAGAGGATGGTGAAACTATGAATGGTTCTTATATTGGTGATTTGTCAACGGAGGTAAATGAGCTTTTATGGAGCGAGTTGTATGATGTATCAGCTGCTGTTGAAAGTGGTGATTGTGAAGTTGTTCGTAATGATGTGGAAGTAAAAAGTAATGCTTTAGTTCATGATAATGATGGTGTAGCTACTAATGTAGATAATTTTAAGGGAGAATACAGTGAGTTTGATTCTAATATAGAAAGTGATATTTGGACAGAATGATATCTTAAGGAGGAATGTGATTTTACCGTAACTGATTGGCGATGGTACGGTAGAACATTACGATCGTTATTGCCTCATTTGTGGATTCGAGAGTAGTTTAAGACAGTAAGAGGTCTAGAAGGGAGAAAAAATTAAATTGGGGCGAAAGGAGCATTTAATGAATTATTTTGGGAAGAGTACGAAATTGAGGATTGGATCGGACAGGATATGTGTACTCTAGAGATGGAAGAGCAGGGATGAGACATAGGGAATGATTTATTGAGGGAACCGTTTTTAGAGCGAAATGAAATGATTAATGTTCAGCCTATCATTGAAATTAAAGTAAATGATGAGAAAGTAGACGCACTGCTCGGCTCTGGAATGTGTCGGTAGCGTCGGAAGGTTTTGTACATAGGGTAAAGATTAAGAAACTAGTATTACTACCTGTAAATAGCGTAAAAATTAAAATAGTAGTTGCGGTTTAAGGAAGCCGTTAAGGCAAGAAGTGCTCTTGGAAGTCAAGTGCGAGGAGAATCATTTTAGTATAGGGTGCTTTGTAGTGAACGGACGTGTAAAAGATGTGGTGCTGGGAACAGATTTCTTACGTAAATATGAAACTTCGCTTCACTGCCTGGGAAGGTGCTCGGATTTTGAAACTGAGGGTGAAAAAAAGAAAAGTAAAATTTAAGAATCTTTTGATGGGGGACAACCAGATTGCGCACATCATAATTAAACATGGTTGGGATGAAGAGAACAAATGGTAGAAGCAGTCGACCGTATATCTGAGATAGAGGAAAAGGAATTGTGTGCATTGTTGCGCCGTTATGAGGGCATATTTTCTCGTCGTACCGGTAAATACTCCATTAAAGTGCAAGCCTTACATAATTCCTGTTCGGATCGGGAAGCCGTCAGGGCCAGGTTAAGGCAAATTCTAGAATGGGATATTGTAGAGCAGTGTACGAGCGATTATTTTAATACCATTGTAATTGGAAGTAAAAAAGAGAAATCGGTTAGAATCGTGTTAGGAGTGTCTAAGATAAATAAGGTAATTGTGAGAGACGACCAGCCTGGTAATATGGAGGAACTGCTGCAAAATTTCAGGAATACAAAATTGATTTCTGACCTCAGGATTTTGGCAAATCCCATCGGCAGAAGAAAGCGCACGTTACACAGCTTTCTTATTCGAAGGATGAAGCTACCAGTTTAAGGTTGTACCATTAAGCCCCACGATTTCAGTGGCAGAATTTGTGAGAGAGCTAAGCTATGTGTTAGGAAAACGCTTGATGAGTAAGTTGGTGTGGACGACATTTTAGTAGAGACGGAATCCTGGTACGAACACTGTAAATAGCTGGAGGAAGTGCTTGTGGCCTTAAGACGAGATGAGATGACGTTAAAGATTGCCAGATGCGAATTTGTCCGAGTGGAAAGTCAGTTTATAGGACACAATCTTACATCTGAAGGATTTTAACCGAGTACCGAGAAACTAAAATCAATCGCAGCTTGTAAAAGGCCAACCAACAGAGAGCGATTAAAATCGTACCTCGGATTATGTGGGTTTTATCGAAAATTCTTGGGGATAGGGGAATGAATAACCCAAATTTATGTAAATTATTAAAGAGAAACGCATCCTGGAAATGGACCGAGGAACATGAAAAAGAATTTAAGAACATAAAGGATAAACTGTGTGTGAGGAAGATGCTCTATTATTCCGACATGACACTCCCGTTCTGTTTGTCGTCGGACAGTTCAGGTTTTCGGATAGGCTGCGAAATCTTCCAAGAAAAACAAATCGATGGGAAGATAGAACACCGGAGTGTGGCTTTCACCAGCTGCATACTCAACAAACAAGAACGTGGAGCTGCTTGCAATCGTGTATGGGTTCAAAAAGTTCCATATTTATTTACGGAATGTAGAGAGGTAAAAGTGCTATCCGACCATAAGGCCCTTAGCTTTCTGCAAAGACTGTATAATACTAAACGACTGTTTGATGCGCTGGGCAATGTTCCTGCAGCAATTTAGTTACCAGATGCGCTACATCAAAGGGATCGATAATTGTATTGCCGATGCTCTGTCGCAGCTACCCGTTGGAGAGGAAGACAATGAAGGGGAGTTGACAAAGAACGAATTTCAGCTGCTGTACATGAAAGGAGTACCGGGGGAAAAGGAAATTCGGGTAGTCTGCAAATATATGCGGAGAGCGCAAAATGATGACCCTAAACTGAAGAACATCAAAATCAACTTTGAGAGCAAGGGTTACGAAAAAATACTCCGCTATTTCGAGATCCACAAGGGCGTGCTGTTTCGCAGAAAAGACGAGAAGACGGATCACTGGAGACTGTGCTTCCCAGATAAATATGTGGAACAGCTGATAGATTACATCCATGTAAGTCACAGTCATTACGGGGCCCAGAAATGCCTGGAACTCATAGATCAATAAATCCACATTAATAACGTCGCCAGACGAGTAAACACACAGCTGGCTGCCTGTGATCAATGTCAGCGAGTAAAATATTGCACTGCAACTCAACAAGGGGTAATGCAAAGTATAATACCGACCAAGGTAGGAGAGTTACTGGCGGTTGACTATTTTGGCTCACTGCCCACAGGACGTGGCGGTATGAATTACGTATTTGTAGTTGTGGACCTCTTTTCAAAATTCATTAAACTTTATCCGATACGAAAAGCTAACACCAAGACGCTGAAAGCCAAATTAGAAAAGAATTTTCTTGAAAACGTAATCAAACCGCAAAGGCTGCTATCTGACAACGGATCTCAGTTTACATCAAACGTTTGGAACAAATTTTTGAACGACCAGGGTATGAAACACATTAAAATATCCGTGCACCACCTGGCGAGTAACCCTTGGGACGACTGCGTCGAACTTTCGCGAGTGAAGACGCTCAAAGTGAGTGGAAAAAAATGTTCAAATGTGTGTGAAATCTTATGGGACTTAACTGCTAAGGTCATCAGTCCCTAAGCTTACACACTACTTAACCTAAATTATCCTAAGGACAAACACACACACACCCATGCCCGGGGGAGGACTCGAACCTCCGCCGGGACCAGCCGCACAGTCCATGACTGCAGCGCCTAAGACCGCTCGGCTAATCCCGCACGGCAAAAGTGAGTGGAATACGTACATTTATTTGAGGACATTGTAAACAGCGGGAAAAGTAACGCATAATGCAGCAGGATATTCGTCCTTGGAGGTGTTGACGGGAGTCAAATCGAAATCTCTATTAACGGAAACTGTGGAGTTCCCGTAGCGCCGAGATGAGTCGGCCGCTGAGAGAGAGAGCAGGCGGTAAAATCCCGTATGAAGAAGTTGGCAGAGGAAAGGAAGAAACGGCAAACCAATTAGGAGACAAAGTTCTAGTACGTACAAAAGAAAAGTCCAGCTAAGTGGATGGAGAAATAAAATAGTTGTTTGAGCTGTACTATTGGCCATTTGTAATGGCAGGATGTCCACACCATAATGAGTACCAACGGCAAACCAATTAGGAGACAAAGTTCTAGTACGTACAAAAGAAAAGTCCAGCTAAGTGGATGGAGAAATAAAATAGTTGTTTGAGCTGTACTATTGGCCATTTGTAATGGCAGGATGTCCACACCATAATGAGTACCAACTCAAATACACTGTTTCAGAAAAACTTCTAGAATTAAGACATGTGACCGAATTGAGACTGTAAATTGAGAAGGGGAAGTAGGTTAAGAAATAAGTGTATCTGCGTTTAGAATATATGATTATTTGGAGGGGTAATTTGTAATGTTTTATTTCAGAATTTCTTGTAGCTTGTTTGTTGTTTCGTCGCATAAGGAATTTTTTGGCGCAAGATTCGCCACGAGATGGGGAAATTCACAGTCGTCTATTGTGCTGAATGAGGCCAGGCTGATCAGACCTAAGCGCTGTAGTGTGCGTGACAGACGAGAACCCACGTCATTGGGAAACCCCGTAGGAGCTGTTTGTGCCCAGCGAGGCGTAGCAGTGTTAAATTTCGCGGACCTAAGATCGGCCATTAAGGGTGACATTTATGAAAACTATTTAATTCCATAGTAATTCAGGGAATGAAGCCACAGTAACTTGAATCTATCATCTTGCTTAAATTCTCATAGTGATCCCGATAAAACTTGAATATTGATCATATCTATAATAGTTTAGGATTTACTGTCAAAGTGAAATTAACAACTTTTGAAACAAAGACTTGAATGCTAAAATCTGAACGCTTTGGTCGATCTTAACGAGCGACATTTCATATAAAAGCGCATTATTAAAATGACCGATGTTGTAAATATCAACTCAGTAACTTTATTTGTTTAAAAGATATAGTACATTTAAATTATCACTATTTTCAGTTAAGCATCAAAGTATCATTCCCTCCACACCAAACACACTTAACAATGACAACATGACACCTTATTGAATCATTAGGTAATAGAATATTTGTTGTAAAGTTTAGTGCATAATAGTTATTTTTGCTCTTTATTTATTTATCAGAAAACACATTAGTGCAAGGCTACTGGCCGCGACATTCAAATTTAAGAAGGAAAGTGTATTTGTTTTGTGTAAAAGAATTTAACGTTTATTATGTAATGGATGTTATTGTTACTTTATTTAGAACGTGAAAATGGTCAAGCTTTGACTATTTAAATATGTTAAAATATAAAGTAATGTAGAATAAGCTTTACCCAATCAGATGAACGGCTTCAGGGAAGGTAACTGCAACATTTAGTCAAGCGAAGATGTTCGGCATGTGGGAGACGTGGCCGGAGAAGGGCAGAGGGACAGTTCGACTGGAGACACCAAAGTGGACTGTGATGGTCTAGACACCAAAGGGTACTGTTCGGATTGAGATGCGAAAGCGGACAGTCGAGGTGTGTTATTGGACTTGTATTTCGCGATGAGATTGTGAATGATCGAACTGTGTCAGATAGATATGGGCTCGAGTGTAACAGTAATTCTTAATACGACCACTTTCACTATTAGTTTCTTTCTGAATAAAAATTATTCAAACTAAATTGCAACTGTATGGCCTACATCATTTATGGGTCGTTAATTTAAGTCCCAATATTATTATTGCTGTTATTATATGTTATATTAACTTTTTATGTTATTTACAATTTCGCAAACTTGCCATCATCCAGACAATTTAACCAAAGGGTCACATGTGCCTTATTTAGGGCGTGAATTGCAACATGTGCTGTTCAGCCCCTAGGCGAGTTTGAGCCGAGACATTTCGACGAAGAGGAACCGCATGTGAGTCCGAACCTCTTTGGGATGTTAGCTCGCATTTTGCACTGCTTCACCATCGTCGAGATGTTGTCCACAAAGACGTTTTTTAAGTTTAGGAAACACATGAAAATCGGATGAGGTCAAGTTGGAACTTTTTTCCAAAAAATTTCCGCACTGGCTGTATGAATGATTTTTATTAAATCTGCGACCAGTTTCGCGCCACTTATTGGTCATCCTCAGGCAATATACGCTATTTATAACATAAACATTGATAAAAATCATTCATACCGCCAGTGTGGAATTTTCTTTGAAAAAATGTCGAAGTTTGGCTGTGATTGCCCTCCCTAAAAAACAAGTTCGAACTGTATGAAGGATGATCGATGACAGCAAACAGGAGGCGTCAGATTGTTGCAGAAGTTTCAGCACTCATGTGTGGTCTGGCATGGTCGTTCTGATGGAACGTGGAGGAACGTTTTCTGTGATTAGAAACTCTGTTGTAGGACGCTATTTCTCACGTACCTATATAGCTACGTTACTCATTGCCATGTTATACACTACTATTCGAAGTCCTCTAGCAGCAGCAAAGCGTTAAGTCTACCGAGTAATATACATGTATTGTATTGTATTGTTATGTTAACCGGGGACCTAGAAACGACGGAGAGGCTCCGTCCCCGCCGCAGCCGCAGTGGTCCACAACCCCAAGACGACTACCGCAGTCGACCTCACCCCTCCGCCGCCCCACACCGAACCCAGGAATATGCATGACTTGTAATATCTCAACCAACATTGGGAACAGAATAAGAGGCTAGGAGGTATTACTTTTCGGCATTCCCTCATAGTTGCACCTGTCGTGTGCTCAGATGAGAGTATTGATGTTTATTCATGCTTTTCGAGATGCTTTTCTTTAAATCGCTAACCACTTTGTCAATCATTAGCTGTATTCACGATAAAATTTTAAATTGTTCTGTTATATTTCCATCCACCTATGCCAAGGCTACAGTTCATACTTGTAATACCTTGTCCACTTCTTAAATATTTGTATTCTTGATTCAGTGGGAAACCTGTTTTTGGTGTCTTTTCACAGTAAATCTCATTGCTATAGTGCCCATTAGTTTCCTTTTGTAGTTTCCTCTTCTTTCGTCAATATATTTGCTACCCATACATTCATTCTTGACTATGCCCCCCCCTAGTAATCTTCACTTAATAAGACGTTATCTGATGCGTCCCCTTGTTTGCTTTAAATTTATGTGATGTTATGAGGCGCTTCCTTTCCTTGTATGTCGCTGGGGATAGGATCTGTAGAATCTCAGGTTTATGCCAAACAGCTCGCCCGCCACCTCGCAAAATTCAGCTGAACTCAGCAGAATGATAAGACATTGCAACGTGCTTTGTATATCTTTGTACTTGACTTTTTTGTGAAAGCATTGCTTTATGAGCATATGTTATAATGTCATAGGTGTTGCAGTTATCACCTGTTATTATTAACCACTATTCTCCGTCCTCTGAATAATCTTTAGTTATTTAGTCGAGAGATGGCAGGGCACTCTTACTTTTGATACTTCGTCCTACTGCATCATGTTCATAGGGAAGGTGATCTTTATTTCTTGGTTTCTACTTTTGATACGATCTGACTTCATTCATATGGCAGTAGTTAACACTCTTGCTTGTGTGCTCTAGAGAAGGCATAGCGGTAAGCATTACCCCTGTTCTAAAGAAGAGGGTGCTGAATTAACTGACAGCAGTAAAGGCGTATGGCGGCTGAGAAGCGAAGATCTCTTTTCTGCTGATGGATGAAAACGTTAGCCGACAGCCACATCCCCGGTCTCACTGTGAAGATACAGGGGGTGGCGCCGGTTAGTCGGTGGGTGCGTCCAGGTAGGCTGACTATGGCCAAGGAATCACTGCAGCTTTGCCTTGCACATTGTATGACTTAATGGCCAGTAATAAAGCAGAGTATGCGCCCTTGTTAGGTAGGAAGCAGATGAGACGGCTGAGAGTTTTTGCTAATTCCTCGGGCAGGGCAGCATCCAGACTCTGCTACAAAACATATTTGTGAAAGCACAAGGCTTTTAGCGAGTTTATGGCCATTCTTTAAAAAGTTCGAAATGGATGCAACAGGGGAGATAGCGATCTTTGTATGGAGGGCTGTAGCTTCATCTAAGTCATGCTTTTAGCAAAGACACGGCGTAAAGGCGTGAGAAAGAGGGTGTGAAGCTGAATGTTTCTTCCTTTTCTCCCAATTAATTTTTAAAGTCGCTGGTTGGTCAAATCTGTGTCTGCAGAGCAGGGGACCGGTCTCCCAAGCTTCGAATGCCGAGTTCTAGCTCGTGATTGGCTTGTGCTAAAGTATGTGTGGTCCAAGCATGCCAATGTGCTTTACTACCAAGCGTGGAGGAAAGCTGTAGACAATAGAAAATACCACTCTTCTACTGGCGCTTCACTAGTAAAGAACGGCAGGTCTTTACCTAGACGATGTGACCTGTGTCCTTTGCGAGTCTGCCACTTAGGGCCTGTGCCAGTCACCATGTGAACCATCAGAGGTACTACTTCTTGCATCATGCACAAAACGAGTTGAGCATGGGTGTACTTATTTGTTTTGAGTCTGTCGTCTTCATGTTTGACTTATTGTGTCATGCATAGGCGTGTCACGGAGTCTAATTGGTTTGACAGACCAGCAAACAGGTCCACCTAAACACTGGAGTCCACCGAGGATTCAGTGGCTCTTAGGAAAGTATCAGCCTTCGGAATCAGTCGAACACAAGACCACGTACTTGCATACTTCCGGGCGCACGCCGTTAATCACAGATTGCCGCTGTTCGCGACTGCTGTCAGCGAGCGCATCGTGCTGTGCCGCCCTCACCTGCAGAAGGGTGAAGTATTCGCTGCTACAGCGTAGGGCTCCGATATATGCTTCTCAGCACCCTGTTCTTCGGAACTATATTTTTCTTTGCGCAGTAGTTGAATATAGATGAGAGTAGCGTAGATTTTGGGCCATACTACAGATTCACGTTTATGAAGTCAGATAAAGCGATTAGTTCTGGTTAGTGCGGGTGCGTTCATCCCCAGTTGATCACTTTGTTAACCATAGATCACATATTATTGAAAGCGATTGTCAGATAAAATGTTTGGGTGACAATTCTTTAGCCATCATTTATCAGTTGATATTAAGAACGGATAAATCAATTGTTATTTAGACCACAACTCCTCCCAGTGTTCTGATTTACATTACCTTTGCCATTTTACTGAAGTCATGGTCTTGTCAAAAATCATGGTTCAATCATAAAGAGATTGAATATACTTATTAACATTTTTTTGATATTTGGAGTGATATGTGAGAATATTACATTTATTCAAGGCTTTAATTTTCAGCGGCACCCTATCAGTCAGATCATTTTTTGTTTTGTTTTTTTTTTTACACAAAGAGCAACAGCTTGCAACTGTTGGCGAAAACAACCACCATCTTACAACTGAAAACCACTGCCAGAATCTTCCAATTGATAGAACCCGTGAGCTTACAAAGTATACACTACTTATAAGATTGTTGATGCTGCCTTTTCGACAGAAGTATTTTAGTAACCTTTTCCATCTTCTTGGACAGTTTATTATAATTTCATTCTCTGATGGAAAATGCCATTTTCAGTTTATTATTTCTTTTCCCTGGAAAATATAAGTTGAAAGTGGCTATTGTTCCATTGTTGTGTGGACCGATTACTACAATACTTAGCGATGTTTTTCACTCATGAAAGAAAGTCAAGAGCATGGCATGCTGTTGAGATCTTACTTTCCAGTACCTATATGTGCTCATTCAGTGTCAACTGACAATGAATATTCATCCATAAATAGTTTCTGTACGTTGTACTGTCTGTAGATTTGCCATATATGTTAAATGTGATGAAGTTGTTTTGGTATTCCTCTTATACCTAGTGCTGCTGTTTATTAGTATTTTTTAGTCAACAGTATCAGAGGCCTTGTGTGTCTATAATACATTCTTGTCAAGAGCGGTTCTAGGCGCTCCAGTCCGGAACCGCACTGCTGCTACAGTCGCAAGTTCGAATCCTGCCTCGGGCATGGATGTGGGTGACGTCCTTAGGTTTAAGTAGTTCTAAGTCTGATGACCTCAGATGTTGAGTCCCATAGTACTCAGGGCCATTTGAACCAATGTGTCAAGACCTTCAAGTACCATATTTGAGAACTCTACATCTGACATAACTCAAAGTCTCATGGACACACAATAATAACATTTTTAGCACTTCAATTACAGTGGCTATTTTCTTTGTACAACAACATCTTCAGAACATAACTGGACCCAGAACACTATCCCCAGGAACATCTATGTTTATACACTCCTGGAAATTGAAATAAGAACACCGTGAATTCATTGTCCCAGGAAGGGGAATCTTTATTGACACATTCCTGGGGTCAGATACATCACATGATCACACTGACAGAACCACAGGCTCATAGACACAGGCAACAGAGCATGCACAATGTCAGCACTAGTACAGTGTATATCCACCTTTCGCAGCAATGCAGGCTGCTATTCTCCCATGGAGACGATCGTAGAGATGCTGGATGTGGTCCTGTGGAACGGCTTGCCATGCCATTTCCACCTGGCACCTCAGTTGGACCAGCGTTCGTGCTGGACGTGCAGACCGCGTGAGACGACGCTTCATCCAGTCCCAAACATGCTCAATGGGGGACAGATCCGGAGATCTTGCTGGCCAGGGTAGTTGACTTACACCTTCTAGAGCACGTTGGGTGGCACGGGATACATGCGGACCTGCATTGTCCTGTTGGAACAGCAAGTTCCCTTGTCGGTCTAGGAATGGTAGAACGATGGGTTCGATGACGGTTTGGATGTACCGTGCACTATTCAGTGTCCCCTCGGCCAGTGTAGGAGATCGCTCCCCACACCATGATGCCGGGTGTTGGCCCTGTGTGCCTCGGTCGTATGCAGTCCTGATTGTGGCGCTCACCTGCACGGCGCCAAACACGCATACGACCATCATTGGCACCAAGGCAGAAGCGACTCTCATCGCTGAAGACGACACGTCTCCATTCGTCCCTCCATTCACGCCTGTCGCGACACCACTGGAGGCGGGCTGCACGATGTTGGGGCGTGAGCGGAAGACAGCCTAACGGTGTGCGGGACCGTAGCCCAACTTCATGGAGACGGTTGCGAATGGTCCTCGCCGATACCCCAGGAGCAACAGTGTCCCTAATTTGCTGGGAAGTGGCGGTGCGGTCCCCTACGGCACTGCGTAGGATCCTACGGTCTTGGCGTGCATCCGTGCGTCGCTGCGGTCCGGTCCCAGGTCGACGGGCACGTGCACCTTCCGCCGACCACTGGCGACAACATCGATGTACTGTGGAGACCTCACGCCCCACGTGTTGAGCAATTCGGCGGTACGTCCACCCGGCCTCCCGCATGCCCACTATACGCCCTCGCTCAAAGTCCGTCAACTGCACATACGGTTCACGTCCACGCTGTCGCGGCATGCTACCAGTGTTAAAGACTGCGATGGAGCTCCGTATGCGACGGCAAACTGGCTGAAACTGACGGCGGCGGTGCACAAATGCTGCGCAGCTAGCGCCATTCGACGGCCAACACCGCGGTTCCTGGTGTGTCCGCTGTGCCGTGCGTGTGATCATTGCTTGTACAGCCCTCTCGCAGTGTCCGGAGCAAGTATGGTGGGTCTGACACACCGGTGACAATGTGTTCTTTTTTCCATTTCCAGGAGTGTACGTTTCTTGTCTAATACTTGTTTCACTAAAATATATTCACCAGTAGATTTCTGAACTATGTCTACCATTTCCGTACTATTTTCCACATAACATTGAAGCCACTTGTTTGCTATTCCTCTTAAATATAGTGATTCTAGCTAGCACATTATTATTATTATTATTAGCTGCAACATACAGTAATAACAAGTTGGTAATTATTTGCCTACCCTCAAGGGACTCTACTAGTTTCCATCATCTCAACATATACCACTGTCGGTAGGCATTCCTTAAACGGTTAGGGGACCACAATATTAAATAATGCTACGACTCTTCATGAGGCTTCACACAACGTATTCTATCACAGTACACAAAAACAATTAGTGTCGCCCCTAGAAAGGATTATTTAGTTAAATAAATGTTCCATAGATCATTTTAAAGATTCTTTCACCGAAATGGTGAGGGATAAGTCAGTTTGCAGGATATTCATACATGATTAGTGTTAACATTAAGGCATACATTATTTTTCTGTCCAGTTCATGCAACTACTCTTAAAAACAATTCTTTTTACTGGTTACCAGTTTTTAAGTATTAATTCATTACTGGAATTGGGGGAGCTGTCCAGGGGTAACGACTTTAAGTTGGATTTAAAATTTCCATTGTTTGAAGTTCCTTGCGGCTGTTGTTTTCCACACCACACAGAGCATTATTCGCGTCCGTGATGGAGTGTGAACAGTTCGTAGTGTGCACTCAGGGTAACTATTTACACCTGCTTATGATTCCGTAAGCTATGACGGTCTCCACCGAATCGTGAGGCCAAAGGACCCTGATGGACCAACTGCGTCTGGATGAGGCAAAATTTAGGCAAGTGTTCACGTTTCCGTCAGCACTCATGTGCGACTGTTACGCTTATTCAGCTCTGCATTGTAGATTCGTTAAACTTTCTTCATTGTAGATGATGAATCAATTGGCGATTGCGAAATTGAATTGTCGCACAACACTATTTTTTAACCACTGGGTGGCAATTCTACATATCTGATATACATTGCACAAGTTACTTAGCACTCTTTCACAAGTACTTGCACTTCCTGACACGTCTGATGTCGCATAAGATTGGTTTACACAGGTTTACAAAATATGCATTGAAACGTCCCTTTAGAAAAATTAATTAGGAGACTGTGCTTAAACTGACACACAATATTTTGTTAGCGCAACGCAATCTGACTTTCAATAATCCCTACAAAAGAATGGGCCCTGACTAACATTAAACTATACCTTTCACAAATCACTTACCTCACAAAAATCTTCGCTACTCAAGCTACTGCAATGCAGCGAGCGCCACTACTGCCAGCTCAATAGTCATAATATATATAGCAGTTCATGACAAATTTCAAAACTCCGCCATCTCTCTCCCCACATCCACCACTGCTGGCGACTCACCTCCAACTGCGCAACGCTACGCGCTGTTCGCATCCAGCTGCCGCTGCCCAACACTACAATGGGAGACAACAATGCAAACTAGACACAGACTGCACACAGCACAGCCAGTGATTTTTATACAGAGGTGGCGTTACCAATAAAAAAACCTAAACAGCCTACTTACATAGCCCCCATGCTCCCCACAAAAAATTTTACAAATTGTTTTGGGCAGTGGCCAATAATGATTTGATAAAATTTTTCATAATTACAATAACAAAGATATCAAATGCACACACTTATTGATACAACGTTGGTCAAAAGCTAAAATTTTCTCACAGTCCATAAAGACAGTCCATATCGTTCATCACAGTAAAATAGCAGTGTTTTTCTCAAAGTCTGAGCAGTAGAAGAAAATGCACACGGAAGTAGTGGATTTCCATGCAGTCTTGAAGAAGTAGTGTTGTCTTCCAATGAAAAGACAGTGCTGACTCTTGACATGGAGACAGGTATTGGTCCACAACAGATCAAACCCACAGCAGAGTCAGTCGAAATTTTGAAGAGTATTGGTAGGTAGGTCATCACAGAGCAGACCCACTGTAGTCCTGGTAGGGATTACGGTATTGGTGGGCCACCAGAGGTGCAGACCCACTGCAGTCCTTGTAGAAATAATGGTATTGATGGATCATCAAAGATGTAGACCCACTGTAGTCCTTGTAGAGATAATGGTATTGATGGATCATCAAAGATATAGACCCACTGTAGTCCTTGTAGAGATAATGGTATTGATGGATCATCAAAGATGTAGACCCACTGTAGTCCTTGTAGAGATAATGGTACTGGTGGGTCATCAAAGATGCAGACCCACTGTAGTCCTTGTAGAGATGGCCAGCAGCCATCTGTTGTGACTGTGCAGGTGCACAATCACGATTGAAGAGTCATGCGGATAATATAGCAAGTCCATAACCACCACTTGTGCACTCACAAAGCTTTTGGAATTGTCCTTAGAACGAGCAATGCTGTTATCTAGTCCCTTGCTGAATTATTAACACACGTGCAACAGTCCCTACTTCTCACATATTGTCCATATACTATGACCAACAGAAACGTCTGCAGTGAAATGTAACTTACAAGTTAATAATATGATGAACTGTTGTCAATTACAATTTTATAACATAAGAATACAATTACAAAGGTACAAAATACATCATTAAAGAACATAACAATACAGATGACATTTGTAGTACAGGCTTTGCAACAGAATATAAATAAACATATACATCAATGTTACAGGAATTATGAGATAAGTAGATACATAAAAGATCAGAATAAATTTTGAAACATCAACTTCACACATGAGCATTAAAACAAAACAGAATAAATAATGTCTAAGCATATTTACAAGGTAAATAACATATTATTAATGTCAATTATATTTGAGGATAACAGTATTCCTCATCATAGTGAATGTAGCTTAGTATTAGAAAAATTCTACAACATAAGTCTTATCAGATAAACATATAAATATAGGAAAACATAAATACCCAAGGGAACACAAACATATAGCGGAATAATACAAGGAAAGGACAAGGTTTGTTTTACTGCAGTATTTTGCAAACAAAACTTTCTTTACTTCTCGGAGATCTCCCTTCGTTCTTCATTATTTCCAAAAGTCCTATCTATACCTGCTTTCTGTACTTTTATCGTATAGCATTTCTTCAAATTCATCGCAACTCATTCTCTTATAGGCTACCCCCTCTTAAGCTAACTTAAATCTACTGAGCTCAGATGCTAAACTAAGGGACGAGGCAATGCAGCAGCACAAAACAACTAACACAAACATCAATGACAAAAAATTTAAATAGGCAAAGCAATTGCAATATTACAAGTAATATAAGGCACTGTGCAGCAAATAAGAAAAATAAATCAGTAGTAAAACTAGCTTAACAGAGTAATACAAAGTGAAATTTAGTAGCACTATGCATGGCAAACAGCAGCAGCAACTGCTATAACTAATACCTAAGCATGGCAAAGATCAAGCAGAAAAAATATTACACTAAAGACAACAATGCAGATAAGGGAAATGTCTATTCACATCTTAATATCTATATCATTAAAGTGGTGCACCACAACTTATTCTACAAAATAAATTAGCAAGTACTTGAAAAGAAAATTATGTATGCAGTTCCTGTGAAGGTAAATGTCTTTTTATGCCCCCTCATTTGTTTGAAAAAAATTATTATTTACTCGATCTCTAGACAGAAAATATTTATATTAGTACATCTATAAAATTTAATTTTAACCATTGCTGCAGTACCGCTAGAAACTAGATATTAAACAAAATGAGCAATCTCTCAACTAGAAAGACAATGGATGTAAAATGTTTCTCATCATTTCATTAGGCATTTTAGTAAATATCATAAATTAAGAGCTCCACAGTGTAATCATACGTTTTCAAGTTCGAGCGTGTCGTATTTGCGATGCTTTCTACAAAGGAATGTCAATAGTGAGGATACTGGCCTCTTTTTTTTTTGCACCTAATGGCTTTGTTTTGTCAGACGTCTACCTCTCAGCTGGGTGCCCAAAACGCATTACGCCAAGGTCAGTTACCTTTCTTGCTGAAATATTTACGACGTCAGTTTCCGCTACAGTGACAGTCTCATATAAAATTATTTCACAGGTCAAGAATTTGGGTTACAAATCTGTAGAAACAAAATCCTATTGATATAACAGTGTCCAAAAAATTTTCGTCGGCATTGTAATACATTCACGCATTTACATACATTTCATAACTCTTAAAGTACGATTCTTGGTTTCCAACATCCTTTTCATAAATCAGAATCCCTAACCACTACTCATTATTCCTTACCTTATTACACATATTCATATTCGTCGACATTTCTTCAATATTTTGTCATAATAAATACATAGCATAATCAAATTCCTCATATAACATCAGCTTATTGATCGTAAACATACCTCAACAGCATAATACACATCGTCATCGTAATAATAACACCATAACACCTCAGCAAAATCTCAAAAACGTTGTAGCTTTCTGTAATAATTTCAAAACCTAAAAAGAATTCTCTGCTCATTTCAATAGTGTCATCAACCTCAAATGTACTTTAAAAATCATGATCCCATACCAAATATATCATTTAAAGCTCTCATAATATCACAATGGGTCCGAAAAAATATGAACAGTTCACAAAGTACAGACAAAATACAATTTCATAAGTGTGAAGTTATCCAACTGTGTAATTACGTAAACATCTGTCACTGATGTAGTAAAAAATGTTTCTTTCTCTGTTAAATGATCAGATAGCTGTGTAATTCTGTGTTAGAGAAATATGGTACCGATGTGTAAAGTTGTATAAGCAAATACCATATTAGCTAGGGATCCTTGTGCTTGCCAAACACATGGTACACAAAGTAAGCGTGTACCCCCCTGAGGATTAATGTAATTATACCCTCAGGTGTTACGGATTACAGCAATGGAATGAAATGTATAATGGAAAACCTTTGTATCATTGTACTCCAAATATCTTTAAAAATAAATATTTTAAGTACAAAATTAATCACTCAAATACGTGTCCTGTAGCGCTAAATGTCCATCTTGTTGCAACATAATCTCTGTGGAAGTGTCGTAGTTATCGTCCTCCGAAAGCTAAGTTCTGCAGAAGTCAATGTACTTACCTCATGATGCACACAAAAGTGAAATGCTTTGCGTATAGATAACTTAGTTATTACGCTTATTGCCGTGACGAGGAAAGTACTGTGGTGTAACGTATTGTTGTGCTACGGAAAAGGCTGCCTCATTGTAGCTATACCACAAAAGTTACTACTAAAACATGTTTTACTATCCAGAATAATTCAGAAAAACTGTGCAGATATAAAACAGATACACCGCAAAAGCAACATTGTAAATTGTCACTCATTAGTAACTTCGTGATAAAATCGTGTAGCTGTCACATAAACTAACCACTGTGTCATCTGGTATCTCACTGAAAGTACTTTAAATCCAGAATGTATTTTCAAGTAAACCAAAATGTTGCATTAAAATCTCATTAGTAGTATCAGTAAGTGTTCTAAGTATGTAAGTCTGATAGTCGTTACGTAATCGTGCAACTAACAAGCAAGAATATACAAATACAACACTGTGTCGTATGTTCACTATAACAATACATTCGTAATTTCTGTTTAAAAATGTTCCCTAGGTTCTAGACTGGATGTTTAACTTCAAACATTGTTACATGTTAACAGTTTCTTAAGTCTGACAAAGCATACTAGAAATGTGAAGTGAAAAGTTTTATGGCAAAGACAAAGTTAAAAAGCAGATTTTCTTTCAATAAACGGTTTTACATGTGAAATGTATTGCAATCATTTACCCTTTCCAGTGCGTAGAGTTTCAGCTTCAACGAAATCATCGTGTGGTATATGTCGGTAAAGAATACTGGAATTTTTCTCAAGGTTAGCATCTATGTTATTTTTCTCGGAGCCAGCTGGCGCACGCGGCTGCCTGTTGTGCGAGTCATTGTCTGTCTCTTTGTTGGCGCGCGCCGTTATTGGGATTAGGAGACCTAACTTCTACAAATTCACTTTGACGAGAAGGCCCTGCCCTGTTTAAATCCCGCCAGTTCTGATGCATTTCAGGTCTGTCGTTACGATCATATCGTCTGTCGTCATGTCGGTAGATTTCATAATTTCTTTCTTGTCGGTCATGTGGTGGATAATTTCTTCTTGAATCGTATCTGCGGGCTGAACTGTTGCGTCAGAAGTTATTCTGTCTCCCTTGATAATAATTGTTTTGGTTCCCATATTGTCTGTTTCTAAGGTAATCTCTGTCATATTCATTACTACGGAAATGCGATCTTTCTCTGAAACTATTATTGCTCTGCCAGTGGTTGTCATATGGGTGGTGTCTGTTTTGGTCACGATTTGCGTTGTAAGAATAGCCTTGTCGTGTCCTGTTATTGTTTCTGTCGTCACGGAATTGTGACGTATGTGACCTGTAGTGATTATTTCCCTTTTTTCGCATCCGGCGCCTGTCTGTGTCAATTTCTAATTCTTGTAAGAGTCCTTGAAAAGCTTCAATGTCGTCTTTGCAACGTCCTGCCAAAATAATATGTCGTAAATGTTCAGGCAATTTGATTAAGCAAATGCGGATGAGTTCTGAGGGGCTGTATGGGTCTGACAGGTACTGATTCTTGTGCAACATGTCTTCAAAATATTTCACAAGACTGGAAAATTCAGATTGTTCGAAATGATTCATCATTATGATGCTATGTTTTACTCGGTCTTTTGAGACCAATATGCTGAGAGGAAGGCATGATAAAATTCTCCTTCACTGTGACAATCGTGAATGACCGATCGCATTCTTACAGCTGGTTCATTCTCCAAGTAGCCACACATAAATTCTAATCTGTGCTCTAATGACCAGTTGGGAGGAAAACAATGAGAGAATTGATGGAGCCACGCTTGTGGATGAATGTCGTTGCCAGAATTCTTAAACGTTTTGAATTTACGTGTAGTAATGAACAACTTATAGTCAAAATCATCGTGTCGGCGAGTCGCATGTCGGTCATTGTTACGTCGTGTCGGCGGTTCAATCTCAAAATTCGGTACACATTGCTAATTTCTTTCATAATTTCCGAAATGCGCTGTGTTATTATTTTGTGGCTGTTCCGTATTTCTATGTCCCTCTTCCCGTATTGGGGCGCGAGTGTCCTCTGAAATACGTAATTCTTGTACTACTTGTGCCAACTGATCTTGCACTTCCCGGATTTCTCTTTTGTACTGTGTATTGATTTGATTTTGATTTTGTTTGAATTTTCTAATTTCTTCATACTCTTCAGTGTCAGTGAAGGCTACAGGTGTTGTGTCATTCAGATCATCATCTACATTTGTAGATAAGTTAGTGAACTGATCTGAAAGTTCGGCTACTTTATCCGATAGTGAAATTATTTCCTCTGTATGTTTTTCTGAACCAAGTTTCAGAGTGTCCATTTGTGTTGAAATCCTATCTACTGTGTCCTTTAAGTTTTCCTGAGGTTTTGCAAGTTGCGTAACTGTATCGGTAGATGCAACTGAGTCAATTTTAGCTTGCAAGGTCTCATGATTTTCATGAACAATAATTTGCAGTTCTTTTACGGCTGCTTCGTGATTCTGTAATGCATTTTCATGCTGCGAAAAAATAGGTTGAAAATGCTCACAAATTTGTGTTTTTACGTCATTACAGACTTTTTGACATTTCGATTCAATGTTATGTAACTCAGTAGTTAAATCTTCACGTGTTTGTTCAAGCGTGGTGTCTAACTTTTAAAGATTTTGTTCCATTGCGTCTAACTGTTGCTGTGTTTGTCTCTGGTGTTGTTCCATTGTGTCTAACTTTTTAAGATTTTGTTCCACTGTGTCTAACTTTTTAAGATTTTGTCCCATTTGTTGCATTAACTGTAATAACAGTGCACTGGTGTCTGAAACATGTTCCTCAGTGATTTTCGGCAGCGAATTTGCACCGGCAACATTTACATTTTGACAAGCGGAAAATGTGTCTTGACTCATTTGAGAGAACGGTGAGAACCCAAAACCTGAGTCTACAGTATTTGCAATATTGTTTTCTGTCATTCCCGATTCCTGAGGCGAGCTGTTGCCGACCGATCGATCGATAATGCTTCCCTATTCACTACCTGTTACACCGTCTACACCATTATTTGACGCCCGCTCCATTTCCCTATGCACAGTTACCAAATTACTACTTTGAATGTCTGTTAATTCACTACACAGTGGTGCTGATAAGCTACGCTCGTCGTCACTATTATTTCTCAGTTTACTTTGTAGCCTAGTGTTACGTTTTTCACACGCCATTATTGTCACAATATTTCACACGATAACACAGAAAAGCACAATTTGAAGAGCAAAAACAAGAGAGCACATTAATATAGTACTGAAAATAATATCTAGTTAATTGCAGCTGCGAAATACTTGGTGCAAATCTACATGCATGCCACAACTGTTTTACTGTACAACAATGAAAAACAGCAACTACAAAGGAAATTCTCTCTATGATTACGCGCTAGCAATAAACAATAGCTACACTAATTACACAAACTACAAGAAAAAAAATCAGAAGATTCCAGTGAGGTATCCTAGGCTAAGGGTCGACATATGAAACGTCTCCTTAGAAAAATTAATTAGGAGACTGTGCTTAAACTGACACACAATATTTTGTTAGCGCAACGCAATCTGACTTTCAATAATCCCTACAAAAGAATGGGCCCTGACTAACATTAAACTATACCTTTCACAAATCACTTACCTCACAAAAATTTTCGCTACTCAAGCTACTGCAATACAGCGAGCGCCACTACTGCCAGCTCAATAGTCATAATATATATAGCAGTTCATGACAAATTTCAAAACTCCGCCATCTCTCTCCGCAAATCCACCACTGCTGGCGGCTCACATCCAACTGCGCAACGCTACGCGCTGTTCACATCCAGCTGCCGCTGCCCAACACTACAATGGGAGACAACAATGCAAGCTAGACACAGACTGCACACAGCACAGCCAGTGATTTTTATACAGAGGTGGCGTTACCAATAAAAAAACCTAAACAGCCTACTTATAGCATGAACGTATTTACAAAGAAATGAAACAAGTAAATGCCATACAGGCCCATTTACAAGAAAATCTTTTATATATTATAATTCGAGGATCCCTGTAATTAGTGTTTGGTGACATTTTTATTTTTAGCTCTAAGAAAATTTTCTCCTTTCTATTTCTTTCCGTTATTGAAGAATTTACTTCTCAAAATCCTTATATCTCCCATAATAACACAGTCAAGAGCAATTACACCAATATACGAGGAAAGGGAAAGTATAGGAACTTCATCGAAAAACCTCTGCTTAAGATAAACATTATGCATATTCTCGTACCAGTAATTGTTTTCACAAACAATGTACGCTGCTTCGTATAAGGACAGGTGCTCGTACCAGTAATTGTTTTCACAAACAATGTACGCTGCTTCGTACAAGGACAGGTGATATATAGTTTGTAAATCCATGTTATGCTCGAAGCATAGTGTTTCTTATACCACTATTTACGTCTCAGTATCCTTTGTTTAAAATTTATATTCTTTAGTCAGCTTATCACTGTTGAAACCGTCTTTGTGCGCACGAAATCGATACACATGTATATATGTTTTCACTGAATTTTATGCTCAGATTCACAGGTAACTCTGTATTATTCTCTGTACAACGTGCAAATGAGTGTTAATCTACCCTCAGATTTGGCTTGCATAAACAGGTATGTTTACTCAAAGGTTTACATAATCGCTTAACGGGCAGGCTAACTTAATGTGAGATCTACTGTAATCGTTATTACTCTTCAGCTGGCAGAGCTATATTTGTGCTTAGCTGTTTCAACGTACTGAGTATAGATGTACCCATTTATCCTCCTTTCCATAAATTTACACACAGTCACAATTGTACATAACTTATAAACTGCTGTGAGTGAGGTGGGGGCGTTTATTTGGTACGTTACACCTCCACTTCAATCCTCCTGCCACGTAGGATGTGCTACTTTGCATCATTCCCTACAGTGTTCTTATTATTACACGCTTTCTTAATTATGCATAACCACCTGTAGGATAGTCGTCGCGTTTATTTACACATATGGACACATAAAGTACAGCGCGGAACATTTAATATTTTTGCTAATAACGTTTCATCTTCATATCTGTCAAAGTATATTTTTCTCAATATCTCATACTTCCTTATGCACACTTTGACAGTGATTTGCCTATTGCACTGTGCTCGTGTGTGTAAATAATGCTTATTTGCCGTAATAATCGTTACTTTGAGGCTTGTAGTTGCTAGCTATGCAAAGTTTTTGCCATTTTAAACATGTGTACATAATTTCATTTTCTTCTTCATTTTGTTTTATTTTATTTACTTATTTTTATTACTTCCTACACAGTACATTAGTTTTTCGTATTCATTTTAATATAGAGGTAGTTTTCAGTACAATAGTGTAAAGTACTGAATAATCGGTTGTAATTTTATGTAAATAGCCTAGTTCTTCCTTACTATAAGTAACCGTATATGGTGTAATACAATTCGCACTTAATTTTAGTTTCGTCACTATATTCATTAGTCTGTTCCTCTGCGTAGCTTACTCGTTAAGTTTGTTTTATTTACTACCTTAGTAGTGGCAAAATGAGCATGTCATTACATAAAATATTTCATACTAGCAAAATGTATGTGGAAAACACAGTGTCCAGTAATAAAACTCGTTATACGTTTTTATTCATCTGGTTAATACACCGGCTAGCGATATGAGTTACCAAGTGTACTCTTTGTTCCTATAATAAGATGTATACGTAACATGGAATAACAGCTTTTCCACTTGTTCGTATTTAGTGTAATTTTGTCTTACATATGTGCGAGTGTTTACTTAATGTTGTTTATGCATAGTATTTTGCTTTGCGCAATTAAGTCTTATGTCATCATTTTCACTATTTAATGTTTGAACGATGCGCTGTATCTCTTACATTCAATCATTGTTTGTTAAGCGGCGCACTAGTGCGTTGAGTATAAGCGCATGTGCAAATATGGCCACTGCAGACTACGTCCAAAGTGGGAGAGGAGAGGAGGGAATGTTTACCACCCGTAACTAAGCTAATTTCTCGTGCTGCGCCAAATGCAAGCAGCCAGATTGTGTTGTTGTTGTGCATATCCACTGTTTCCAAAAAAAATAATTAACGTACAATTTGTATTTTATTTCTCAGTTTATAGAATAACAAAATTTTCGTAATAGATATCAACGATTCTTCGAACTTTTCTTGGATTATACCTCTTCTAAAATTCATTCTGAGATTCTCCAATTTGTATATTTTGTCTGCAGTTAAGAAAAAAATGTATATTGTATCACATCCTAGAAGTGTTTTCATTTTTTTACTCTCAGATACATACTCTAAATTTCTTTAAGGATTATGCATTGTATTTTCCATATTGGCTGTAGGTGCTGAAGTGGCTGAGATGCATCGACCTCTTCAGGTTTACTTATAACGGAGTCTTGTATTTTCTTTTGGGTTGTAGGCATAGAAGTACGTGAGGTGCGTCGACCTCTTTTGTTCAGCGTATAAATTCTTTATATCTTTATGTTGATATAATCCACACATTTTCCCCGTTTTTGGGTTGTTGAACAAGTAGCACGCAAGTTGTGATATTCTGTATATAGTATATGGTTCTGTGTATGACAGCTGTCATTTTTTGTTAAAGTTTTTGTGTTTGGTAGATTGAGGATGTGTGCGCAATAGTACCTCCTGTGAAAAGTAGTTGTGCGACGTCTTCTTTTACCATATTGTTTTCTACTGGTTTGTGCCTTTGCTCCCAATATTATTACTTTTGTTCTACCGGTATCTCTTTCTCAGATTGTTTAAGTAAGGGCTTAACCGAATCGCCTATATTGTTCTTCTCATACACTAATTCGATTGATGTAAAACCTGTTGATGACTATGGCAATTTATTTATAATTTGGTGAAAGGGTGTCATATATCCAGTCCTCTTAGTGTACCTGTGTGGTGTACACGTTCTGATAAACGTGTTAAACTCGCGAAATACCCACCCTATTGGGCTGGCGTTGGGACGAAATTTGTATTCATAAGTGTGATTCATGTTGTGTGACTTGATAAATTGTTTCCACTAGGGACTTGTAAAGTTATTTGCATTATTAGACAAAATAGCTTTTGGTTCACATACTCTCACAAATTATTCACCTATGATTCGCTTGATCACGGGCCCCACCGTTAGATTTTAGTGGCAAACAACTGCAGATATTTAGAAAGCCCACCGTACAAGACTATTACATACTTCACTCCTATTTTGACATCACCACTCAGCCTGTACTTCATCGGTTATTCCTTTTATATAATTTGTCTTATCTGTATATAGGTCATCTCGTATATGTATGTCTTTGTCATACGTTAAGAAATAAGTGCCTATGAGCGTCATGCCCTCACTCCCGTATTCTGCAAGCGGCGTGTGCTCTAAGCCGACCAATCGTCGTTTACAGTCTGGGGAGGAGGGGTGCTGCTGCTCATGTCAGTCACTTCTACAGTGTTTATAACGTGACTGGTATTTTGCCACGTTCTATTCTCCGCATTATCGGCCGCGGCGTTTCGCTGGTTTTGGTTTATGCCTTTCCCACAGCTGTTGGTTTCTTCTTCTTCTTCTTCTTCGCGGATGGATCACTTAGGACCACGCGTAATCAACATTTGTTGGCCTTCCTTTTCGCCCAGTATTACTTCATAAACAACGAATGGGCTAGCTTTTGTTGCGTAGACCATGTATGTCGGTTAGTTTTTCTCTCTTCTTCCTCAAAACCCCGTGTGTTTGTGATTTTTCTGATTTCATTTCTATCATGTAGATTTGGAGACCCTAATTCTCTCAGGTCTTTTACCGTCTGTTTGTACCAGTTCGGTCTTGTAGTTTTGTTCTTTAAAAAGTATGGATTTTGTGCGTTAACCTGTTTGAGTCCATTCTTTCTAAGTGCCCCATGAATTGGATTCTTCTCATGCGCATTGTGTCTGTTATTTTGGAGATATTTTTATATATTTCTGCATTGCGTTTTGGATAATGTACCCCATCTTTAGTTCTTGGTCCTAGGATTTTCCTCATTATCTTACGTTCTTTCACTTCTAATTCCTCTTTTAGTGTTCTGTGTTGAAGGTTTAGTGTCTCAGATGCGTTGAGAGCTTCGAGTCTAATTACTGTTGGGTAGTGTCGTATTTTGCAGTTCCACGAGAGACTTTTTGTTGTAAATGTTTTTTGTTAACTGAAACGCCGTCTCCATTTTCTGGACTCTTGATCTGACAGATTTCTTTTCATTACAATTTTCTGCAATCCATTCACCTAAATATTTAAATTCTTTTACTCGTGAGATGTAGTTATTACCAATTTTGAGATCAGAAGGTGCATCTTTGACGTCAGTCATAAATTTTGTTTTTTCGAATGAAATTTGTGATCCTATTTTAGCTGCCTGTTCTTGTAATAATTCTAGCTGTTTCTGTGCATCAGTAATGTCTTGTGCGATCAGTGTCATGTCATCAGCAAATGCTAAACAGTGTAATTCTATGCCCTTATGTCTTGGTCCCAGTCTGTGTGCTGGTGCACCTGCTTTTTTCCATTCTCTAACAACTTTTTCAAGAGCACAATTGAAGAGCACTGGGGACAGTACATCCCCTTGTCGTACTCCTGTGTCTATTTCAATTTCTGTGCTCAATTCTCCCATAAATTTTACTTTGGATTTGGTCTCCGTGAGTGTTTCTTTTATGATGTTTGTTGTCTTTTGATCTAGTCCAAATGCTGCTAATACTTCAAAAAGGGATTCTCGGTCTATACTGTCATATGCTTTTTTAAAGTCGACAAACGTGATGACATAACTTTTGTTTGAAGTACTATGTAAATATTTCATTGAGATTTTCATGTTAAGGATCTGTTCTACGCAAGATCGAACTTTTCTGAACCCACCTTGGTATTCGCCTAGTTTTGAATCTAGCTGAGGTTCTGCGCGGTTTAGTAGGGCTTTAGACAGAATTTTGTATGTTATTGACAATAAAGCGATTCCACGGTAGTTGTTGGGGTCTGTTTTACTTCCTTTTTTGTACAGAGGATGTATGATTGCAGTCTTCCAATCGGTGGGGATTTTTCCAGTTTTCCAGATTTCATGTATAATTTCTTTGAGTTTTGCAATAAGATTTTCTCTTGCATTTTTCCATAATTCTGCGATGATTTGGTCTTCTCCTGATGCTTTGTTATTTTTCAGTGACTGAATTATCTCTTTAATCTCTTGTAAACTTGGTGGCTTTGAGTCTGGGTTTCGTTGTGTACGATGGAACTCAAATTTTTCTGCAGGCTTCTCACAATTCAGTAATTTAGAAAAGTATTTAGCAAGAATTTCACAGTTTTCGGTGTTGGTATGAGCAATTTCCCCATGGTCGTTTTTGAACTGGAGTGATGGAGGAGAGTACTTTGTTAATTTTTGTTTGAATACTCTGTAGAAATTTCGGGAATTGCTTTTCGTGAAATCATCTTCTATGTCTTGCAATTTTTTGTCTTCGAGTTGTTTACGGACTGTTCGTATTGCTTTTGTGACTGTTTTCCTGGTGTCTTTGAGATCTTCCAGGGTCTTTTGATTTTTGTTGCGCAACCAATTTTGCCACGCCTGTTGTCTGAGATTTATCAGTTGGTCACACTCATCTGTCCACCATGGGTGTTTACGTGTTCTTGTTTGCGGTGCTACAGTTTCAGCTGCATTTAAAAGTCCTGCTTGCAGTTGTTGCCAATTTTGTGGTTTTAAATTTTGCGTTTCTTTTGTAAATTGTTCATTGCCATTTATCTTTTGTACATCATATTTACGGTGTGGAGATTTCTTAGTGAATTTTTTTTTTTCTGGAATGACATCTAGGGAGAATTTTGTTGGGTAATGGTCGGAATCTAGGTCTAGTCCATTAAGGACTTTAAGTTTCATGATTTCTACTGTATTTACGCGGGAGATCATTAGATGATCCAACTGATATTCACCTAGTAATGGATTAGGTGAGATCCAAGTTTTCGTTTTCGAGGCTCTTTTCTTGAAAAATGTTGATTTGAAAAATAGGTCATGGTTTTTGCAGATTTCAATGAGTCGCATGCCATTCCGGTTGGTCTGTGTATGCCCTGACCATTTACCTACCCAGTATCGATATTTCTTTTCTTTACCGATTTGTGTATTGAAATCGCCCATAAGGATTTTGACATGGTTATTTGGGATTTTTTGGAGAATATTATCCAATTGGTTCCAGAATTCTTCTACTTCTTCTATTTTGTTTTTGTTAGTGATGTTAGTTGGTGCATGTCCGTTGATTAGGGTGTATATCTTATTAGCTGATTTTATTGTCATCGTGGAGAGCCGACCCGAGTAAGATTTGAAAGTTGCGACTGAATCAAGTATTGATGTATCTACTATAAATCCAGTTCCTAATTGTGGACAATTTGCCATGGCTCGTTTTCCAGGTTTTCCTTTGTATATCCTGTATCCTTCCGAATCAAAAGGATTTTCATCTGTATATCGTGATTCCTGAAATGCAATAATTTTGATTTTACGTTCTCTGGATTTGTTTAGGATGTTTTTTAGTTTTCCCATTTTTAAGAGAGAATTTACATTAAATGTCATTAGCCAAATTCTAGATTTTGGTTTGATTTTCTTATTACGGGGTTTTGAGGTACTCCGATTTACCTCCATGCACACTTCTGTGGTCTCCCCAGAATCCGAATAGACCACTTGCGGTTTTTCAACCGTGGGATTTGACCCACTGGGGTAATTTGTCTTTGAAGGTGCTGTATCCATGTTGATTTAATTGGACTGGGTTTGTGACTGAAATTGAGATTTCATAATTGTTATTTATGCGTGGGTATTCATTCCCATTCCTATACCCTTGTTTATTATCTTTCGGACTGAGTCAATTATTCCAACCATTACGGTTATTTCTTGATGGTGAGCCAGTGTACCATAAACTGTAATTTCTAAGGTTTCTCTCTTAGAAACCGTTACTTTGACAGTTCCCGAATTCTCCATTGCCGTTATATCCCTGCGGTGGCGCGTATGGATGCCAACCGCACTGTACGTTGCCTTACTGATTTCAGCTGTTATTGCCATTGTTGTTATTGTTGTTGCTCTCGTTACCATGATTGTTAAATCCTTCGTTTTTGGTGGACCCTACTGGTTTCTGTTACACTCATTTGAGTTTTGACTACTCTAATTAATGAGATCAATGGAATCCACGACCGTGAGAAAGTATTCCAGTCTTAAGTTGGCACAGTCATCAGTTTCTCACGAATGTCATGCCGATGATGACTCTTTAATATTCTCAAAACACCGACATGTGATATCGGATTGCTCCAGTATCTCGTCTTGTTCAAGTATCTTTCGAAATACCGGCGCAGTCCGCCTTGTTTTACGTTAAAAACTTCCATTCCTAGTCTTTTCTGAATCCCCTGCGACCAGTAATTCTCTAAGGTCTGTTCAGATCCTTCATACGTTCAACGATGATATACCTCTTCGGCTTCCCACAATCACGCATCATCTTGTATGAAACCGACAACGAACTGAATGTTTGGCATTTCGGTCCAATGCCGAAATAAAAAATTTCTGAAAGTTCTCACAGAAAGCAACGGAGTACGTTCTCTTGCATTCTTGTGAGAAGACTGGGAATTGTCTATGTTTTATTAGACTCTCGTTTATTACGATAGACGATTGGCCTGGCTTTACGTCATCAGATTGCGAGGCCATCCTGCGCCTTTTCGGAGGTGGCAATGTTGCGTAAGACGATACTGGCACATACGTTTGATTGTTTGCAAACTGCTCTCCTTCGCTTTTGTCAACATCTACTTTAGCAAAACAATGTTCGCTTGACTACTGTCTAGTACTACTTTTTTGTTTTGATTAGCTGCGGAAGGCGTTTTGATCGAACTGTCTCTTTCACTGATAAGTTGGGAACGAATCTATCTTCTGTTGCTTTCATACCGCTATCCACTTTAGCGAGAATTGTATGTCCTATTTCGTTTATGATCACGTCAATCGCGTCAACATAGATTTTTTGTTCTCAGTTAATCATTTTACGCTGTTATTGATACGTTCGTACTCACTTTTCAAAACTATTTGTCCTAAAGTCGGAAATCCTACGTCTTGCGTGCGTTTTTGTACATCACCCAGTAAATTTTCGCCCGAAATCTTCATTTCAAATACGAGTGTTTCAATTGTTGCCACTTGAGCTACGCTTTCATGAGCGCTTTGTAAACTACCGTGCTCCGTTAAAGTTCCTCAACTTGACGTGCACTTTGACCTTGTTCTTCACTCACACTAGAAAGTTTTTTTCTCTAGCCGAGTGTCCATATTAGTAAATTTTGTATATAATTTATTGGTTGCGTCTATCAACTGTGCGTTCAAGTTAGTACGCAAATTGTAGAAGTTGTCCGAAAGTGTCGTGACGTTTTGGTCTAAGGTACTGAGACTTTGATCTAAACTGCGTAGACTAGCGGACACTTTTGTGACTTCTGTACTAGTCTGTACGTAACTCGATATTCATTTGTATTAATTTCTGTAGTTATTGTTCTACGGTTCATACCAGCGAATGATGATTGTCTGAGTATAACCTGAGTATGTGTGTGTCTTATTGCGTTTTTGCTGGTAACATTCACCTTTTCTTATTGTATCCTCACTGTCGAATATGTGGAACAAATACTGAATACAATTAGTATTCCAATAATCACTGTCGCAATTGCATTACTTTTCATTTACGATCCGAAGATTGCGGAATCTGGTCCCGGTTCGGTCGCCAGTGCATTATATTCCATTTTTACTACTGGGTGGATATTAGAGTTTTCGAATTGGAAATGTTTTATGACTTTTAACTGTGAAGTCGTAAATGGAAGTTAATTAATTGCTTTTACGGCCGGATTCCGAACAGACACTGTCAAATATATATGAATTATAGTTCCTACGAAATTTAATAGTAAATGTTGTTAGATGTATTTTCTTGTTAGTGGGAAACTTTACTTCTTCTTTCTGCTACAATGGGCACCTTGAATACAGCCGCCATAAAAGTTGCTGATTGTTGGACCGTGTCGCTTAATGTAAGTAACTCATATTTCGATGCGCTGAGATGAACTGTTTGTCAAATAAATAGACACGCACTGTGTTGTACTTGACGTTACTTAAATTAACCCAAAAATACAATATTATTAACAAAACTGTTACAACAGAAGCCGCATAAAATTTTTGCTTCCTCTCTTCATCAAGACACACCCCAGGCACCTCTCGGTCTGCCGACTTAAAAACAACTGACTGTCACATCCCTCTCATCTAACAGCATCTCTGCTGTGGCGCATCGCTTCCTTCTTTATCTTACGCATACCTTATTGGAAGTGTCTAGCAAGTGCGATTCAACGCTAGTGAGCTTTCCTGTTCTTCACACTATAATTATACACCGATTTTTTTATTCTGTAACAATCTTCTATGGTTACCAGATAAAATCATTACACAGCCAGATATTTGTTTCTCGAAATGCGCAGCCAAGATTTGAAGCTCATGGAGATACTTCAATGCCCAAAATTTTCAGATTATTACTGTCTTATTTATACTTCTGTCTGCTCATCCACAAATAACTGCACGTCTTGTGAGCTGATCACACCTCTGATTCTTCTGGTCGTTTGATTGGCTAACACTTTTGCCTTGGAGTGTGGCATACTGGTAACCACAAAGGGTTCTCCTGGTATTGCTGACTTTAGAATGATCTATATACTTGAAGTAACTACATTAACTCTCTGACCTAAGCTGTAGATGTAACAATTAAAAGACGAACACTACTGCAAAAGGAAAGCACACCCAGATGGACGTGAATAAATTAGTGCGACAGACGAAAAGCGACATCAGCATACGACGTATTGAAATGAGATAATCACGCCCTTGCGACAGTTCTGACGGCAATAGTGTATACGTTCTCCTGTTGAGACTGTTAAAATCCCTTCGAAAATTTATAAAAAACACAAAAAGCAGCAGGAAATTCAAGTGTGGGTGTTTATCCTAGCGCTTCCAAAAGATACCACTCAGCAGAGTATAGGCAGCATCACACCCTACGGTCCCTTTACCAACAATTCACACAGAAATTTTCCAGGTTCCCCGCTGTTTCACAATCAGACCATTTGGAAGGCTCATCAGTTGATTTATTCAGTTTCTAAATTTAGTATTTAAACTTTCTTCTTAAAAGATCTGAATTTGAGAGTTTTGTATTTTAAAACACAGCCATTCGTTCCTAAATCTCTTTTTGGTATGTAATATTGTTAACGTCCTTTCAAAGTGAAATAAATATTGCAGAAAAAATTTAAAACGTTTCACTTTTTTCATTACCTGATGCTGACTGACAACATGTGTATGGTCTGCATACATTCTCTAAAGGATGTGTTTCAGCGTTGCATTGAAACTTTTATTTTTACATGTAGCCCTACTCCGTCAGAAGTTTTCATATACATAGCTGAAAAATGTGTCACCATCATTTCTCAAGTACAATATCGTAACACTGCATGTAGGAGTACTGGCATTCTACTACCGGTCAAAAATCAAAACCACGAAGTTACTAAGAACCCTTTCAAAGATGTTAATCTTCAAGGACGATAAATTCCCGTCTTTTGGCAGCCGGAACCTTCCTCTACACTTACGCCACGTGTTGCAAAGTCAGTCACAAACCAGACTAATGATAAATAAATGTGCTCGTCCGTGGGCTCCTGCGTGACATTTCTTTCTCTCGCATTTGTGGTTAAGTTTAGATAAAAACAGCTATTGAATATGGATATAAACGGTGTGTACCTTATCTTACATCATTCCTTTAATATTTCATTGTTGATATTGTACCTTTATACACAGAAATTTTAAAGTTTAAATGTTTTTAGTTACCTGTCTGGTCTTGTCGAGCTATGCTTCTTTTGCAGGCATGAAATTTAGACCGATGGCAGTTGTTTAACATAATAACGTTGTCCGACTTCATCCGCCATTTTGTTTTTTATGCCTTCAAAGAAAAATGTTAACTTTGTTAATCCTCTGCAAGATAGCAATTTTTCGTTTATTCTGTTATAGATTCGTTGGGATTAGCCAAGAAATTTATCAGAAGGGCCTCACACGATATTTTGAACCAATTGAAAGGGAGGAAAATGGTTGAGACGTCTTCGTTCATGGAAGGAAAACTTACAGAAATGTTGAAACGCCCAGCTGATCCAATAGCTGTTTGAAGTCGTGCTTTGAGATATTTCAAAAGTGACTTTAAGAAAAATTGGATAGGCGATAGTTATAAAAGCGAACGTCTGGTGTAAATAACTGAACACTGGATTAATTCTTTGACTGAAGTGCCGCATTGATTTGCAGCACGTATGCAAAACCCGGGACGACATAAAACACCCCAAGAATTAAATGACAGCAGCAAGCATCGAAAGACTGAGATTTCTGACAGCAGATCCAACTGAGAAGTTAACTCATTCAGAAGACTTTTTGCCGACCCAGAATGCTCTTCTCGAATCACTTGACTCAATGTGGAGAAAGAGCACTTGCCCGCGAAAGGCAAAGGTCCCGAGCTCGAGTTTCGGTCCGGCACACATTTTTAATCTGTCTGGAAGTTTTATATCAGCACACACCCCGCTGCATTCTGAAAGATCCCCCAGGCTGTGCCTAAGCCATGTCTCCGCAGTATTCTTTCTTCCAGGAGTGCTAGTTCCGCAGGAGAGCTTCTGTGAAGTTTGGAAGGTAGGAGATGAGGTACTGACGGAATTAGAGCTGAGAGGACAGGTCGTGAGTCGTACTTAGGTAGCTCAGAGAGATGGCTGGTCTCTGTAACAAAACACTGAGTGAAAGGATCAACAGTGAACTTCAATGATGTCATGTGACGTCCGCTACGACGAAATACAACGAACAATAACGAACAATACGCAAAAAAAATGTGGGTGGAGCTCTGGTTCGCGAAAGGCGACTGTTCCGAGTTCGGTCGCGAGGGGGAGCCGCGAGGTTATAGGCGTACTGTCATGGTTCGCGCGGCTCCCCCCCCCCCCTCCCCCGTCGGATTCGAGTGAGTGTGTGTTGTCCTTAGCATAAGCTACTTTAAGTTATATTAAGTACTGTGCAGGCCTAGGGACCGACGACCTCAGCAGTTTGTCTCATGAGATCTTACAACAAATATCCAAAATTTCCAATTTCCGAGTTCGAGTCTAGGTCCGGCGCACAGTTTCAATCTGCCAGTAAGTTTCATATCAGCACACACTCCACTGCAGAGTGAAGATTTCATTCTGAAGACAAGATATTAATTTAATAAGAACCATGTTTATTGTGTCATAAACAGACTCGTTCCAAAAATTTGGTTTGTCGAAACTAAATTCTTACTGGAAGTCTAACACTTATCATACTCGTTTTAAGAGCTATGGAAGAGGTGCATAAAATATGATTTGTAGACCACTGCCACGTAATGTACCATTAATATACATCAAAGAACTTAATATACACAAAAATTGTTTAACCCTCTCTTTGAACCTGTAATTTAACATCGTTTCCTCAGTCACCACTCACCTTTCATAAACACACGGTCGTTGGCGTAAGCAATTTGAAACAAGAATAGATCTGAGTACCAAGAGCAACGGAACTAGTTTTAAACAAGCAGTGAATAAGCGATGTTGTACTGTGTACGAAATTTTGAAGTACTGCAATTAAATCAGTTACAACCACATAACGAAAAGACTGTCGGATCTGTTTGTTGCACATGGCACACTAATCTGGAAGCGGCGGTCGGGTACATCTATCTGAAACAATGAACGCCAACTGCATCGTAAAGATGATTAGTGCATGTTCACGCTTGTGTATCAGATATCTGCCGCTGTTTCGAGACTGGTCGAAAAATGGTTCTGTATGGCGTCCCGTTGCTCTTGATAAAGCTGTCCCTGCAAATGTCACTTCCTTTACACACGTCCTATTAGAAACCAATATCGGCGAATCGTTTTCCGTTACAAATTAGCATTTATATTGTGTTCTTCAGTGACGAAAGCGTTATCGGAAACCAGTAAAAATTCTGAGGCTCTTTGAGCTAACGGAAAATATCCGATTGACTACTGTTTCTGAATACTCTCGGTCACTGCACTTCCAGATTATTGCTTCTTGGTCGACTATTAATTATAAAATCGCAGAGCAATTGTCTACCTGCTACTCAATCGGATACCACTACGGTACCGATAATTCGAGGCCACCTTCGTAAATAAAAAAATGCGGCGGTGCATTTACGGTAGTACCCAGATAAAAGAGTCAAAACTCAGTCAGATTTCAGGTTTACTCAAACATCTGGCAAATGGTCATTTTTTCTAGAATAGCCGAGCGAGGCATACGAGGAGCGGATTCAAATAACGACCACCCCCCCCCCCTCCTCCCCGCAACCTCCCCCCCCCCCCCCGCTCCCCCACGTTTTAATGGTATTTCCTGAAACAATCTCTTGCGGATATCGGGTCGCTCCATTACACAAAGCTGCGACTGATACCAGCTTCTGTTCTGATACAACTTACCTGTTTCTCCATCTCTGATGACCTCAGTGTTGACAGAACGCTAAACCTCAATTCATTTCCCTTCTTCCAGTGTTCGTCATTTTCCCAAATTCATCACAATTATGGAAAAATATGGTTTATCAGGCTTAAAGCAAGAAACTACTGTTGAAGGGATGTAACGGATTATTTAGCGCAAACATTAAATTATCGATAAATAAAGCAATGACGGTAGTAACGTTGAATATCCAAACGGGCAATAAGCATGTATCGCTGACGTCCGCCCGTTGCAAAATTCTGAAACATGTTTTACGCTCTCGTATTACGACCATTCGGGAGACCGAAAAGTTTCTCTGTAGGAATTAACATGGGTTTCGTAAACAACGACCGCATGAAACTCAACTCACTCTGTTCGCACACAAGACCCAGAAGCAATGGAATTTTACAAAAGCTGACTGGCCAAAATTCTCTGAATAACTTGATTATACCCTGAGTTTGAACCCTCCAACCAGCAAGAGCTATGAGAGGTTTGTGGGAGCGGTCCCAAGTGGGTACTGCAAAAAATACATTCCCGGTTGGACTGGAATATGCGATGACCTGTACGCGGAGTTCCTCAAGAATGGGGAGCGGGAAATAGCGGATGAACTATTACATAACATCGAATTTATTAGACGGCAAAAATGGGAGAATACTGTTGAAAATATACACTTTTCAAAGACAAGCCGACAAGCCTGCGTACTGCGTAAACTTGGAGGCGCAAATCTACCTGAACATAGAAAGGACGAAATATCTCCCAACAAGGTTGCATCCCTCATAGTTTCTGCGTCTAGAGCCCCACGAGACAGAAAGCACACAACAAAAGTGAGGAAGGACTTTAAAAACATTAAAAAGGACCCGTTTAATAGACTCGGAATATTCATCAGATATTCGTATCGAGGAGGTTACCAATGCCCTGAAGAAAGTTAAACCAGGCAAAGCTCTGGGTTTCGATGGTATCCACCCTGAGTTCCTCATACATGTCGGAGCCTACACAAAACAATGGCTGCCTAAGTTCTATACGGACATTCTCCAAGTGGGTAACATTCCTCCCTCACTTAAACGAGCAAAGATCGTCACAGTCCTGATACCTGGTAAACCAGGCGATAGACCAGAGAGTTACCGCCCCATTGCCCTTCTCAGTATGGTCTATAAATTACTAGAAAGACTGCTCCTCAACAGAATAGGCCAAACTATACTAAAAAAAATCCCTATCGAACAAGCAGGATTCCGTCCCTATCGCTGACAACATATATAGAGGCGGGGTTGCAGAAGAAACATAAAGTAGCTGCAGCATTCATAGACCTAGCAGCAGCCTGTGATATAGTTTGAAAACAGGGGCTCATGTACAAATTAATCTGTGCCGTCCCCTGCAAGAAGATAACCAACCTCATTGACGATATGTTGTCAAATAGAACCTTCAAAGTAATAATGGGGAATGAGAGAAGTGAACAGATGAAACTCAATAATGGACTCCCACAAGTCTTTGAACTTGCGCCCCTTCTTTTCAGCCTTTACAAAGCTGACGTGCCTGCAACCAGATCGCGTAAATTTGGTTACGTCTGACGACTGGGCTCTGGCAACAGCCCACAGAAATATAGAAACTGCCGGAGATATCCTTACGAGAGACCAAGGGATTCTCAGCGAGTGCTTTAGAAAATTGAGTCTACAACCTAGTGCTACAAAGACGGAAGTATCTGCCTTCCATTTGAACAACAAAATGTCCAACAGAGATCTACATGTATATCTAGACGGCAAAATACTAAATCACAACAAACACCCAAAGTACCTTGGGGTTACCCTAGATAGGACACTAACATTCAAAGAACACCTGACGAAAACTGCAGCGAAACTTAAAACACGCAACAACATATTGCAGAAGCTCTGTGGCACCACTTGGGGCTCCACAGCATCTACCTCAAGAACATCCGCACTTGGCTTGGTGTATCCAGTGGCAGAATACTGTGCCCCAGTGTGGCTCAACAGCAAACTCACACACATGGTAGATAGCCAACTTAATGCAACAATGAGTATTATATCAGGCACAATCAGGCCAACTCCTACAGTGTGGCTGCCCGTTCTCAGTAACATAGCCCCTCCTAATCTGCGCCGAGAACACGCTCTGGTTAGAGAATTTCAAAAAATCATGACCAACCCTCAATTACAAATCCATGAAGATACTCACGACATCCAAGGAAACCGACTCCCGTGTAAGCATCCTCCACTAGACCGCACAGGCGCTGCACCAAACCAATTTTAAAATAAATGACCGATGGAAAGAGGAATGGGAGAGCAGAACATCAGTAAACTGCCACAGTATGCCATGCATCTTTAGTAAACCAAAGGGATTTGATTGCCTTCGCAAAGTCTGGTCAACTCTTAATCGCATCAGAACCGACTGTGGGAGATGCGCCGACTCCTTAGACAGATGGGGTAAACTTCCTTCAGTCGCTTGCGATTGTGGCGCTGAGAGACAGACGGTCAAACACATGTAGGAATGCCCACTAAGGGCATATGTGGGTAACCCACAGGATTTCCTAATGACGACCCAAGAGGCAATCGACTGTATATCATCTAAGCCTGGACGTTTGTTTGTGATTGCTCTTCAGTGAGTGTAAATTTGCGTTTGGTGGTGTCCTTATATACAAACTGTGATGTTATGAGTCATACGCTAAATAAATACTAGCCTGCTGCCGCTTTAAAATTTTTTTTAAGAAACCTGACTGGTGCAATACCTACTGCGCTGAAAAGTGCCCTCTATTTGTGGAGAGTGGACTGATGCAGTTCTTAAGAAATGCTCCTGAGTATAGCATAAAACAATGATGTGGAGTGATGTAAAATACATAAGACATTCATAAATATAACAAATGAAACATCGATGAGGATATTAATGATATTAAAAAAAAACTTTATAAGATACCAAAATGGAAGGATGGGAAGATATTTTTGGAATATTTCATTTTATGTATTATATCAGTCCAATAGGATACTCCCGAGCACTACAAACTTTACACCAGCGAGGATCTTTATAAAAATATTTTAAAAATTATTTGATAATTGTTTTATAAAATTCTTTTAAAATATTTTAATGCTATTAAATTCCACATAAGTATTTTATGCTATACTTATGAGCATTTCTTAAGAATTACATCAGTCCACTCTCTACGAATAGCGGACTGTTTTCGGTGCTGTAGTCACTGCACCAATCAGGATTCTTTAAGAAAAATTATAAAGGCGCAGTCAACTTTGTGTTCCATATTCGACAGGTTACTCTGTAACAAATGGTATATTGCTCAAATTTGAGTTAGAATTAATTTTCTTCTACAGTTATATTTCAAACCATTCATAATTTCCACCATTTGTGATTACATAACATTTTTCGTAATAGGTATGAAGATGGACAGCTGGTCCTAAACCGGTCGTATGTAAATAAAGGAAAGCGATCTGGAAACTGAATTTGGACAATTTTTCAGTATCTCTCTTCCTCCTTCGTACATGTCACAAAAAGTATATGAAGGCAAAATTAGAGATATTCGAGCTAACTCGGAGGCTTACCAGGAATCGTTATTCCCTCGAACCATTCGCGACTGGAACAGCAAAGGGGTGAAATGACAGTGGAAAACGAAGTGCACACCGCTACACACCGAAAGATGTAGACTTAACGAACATAAAATCTAGATGAGACACAATAGAAAAACTAGAAGAACTCTGTTATCTAGGTAGCGAGGTAATAATGTTAGAGGAAGACTGGCGTAAACCAAGGATATTCCTTCAGCTTGGCAGTTGTATGACATGAGATACTTTGACCAAGACTTAAGTCAGAACGTTGAAAGGAAGTGTTGATAAAGGAGGGGAAACGTGGTAAATATGGTGTAGAAATGACGCCTTGAGGTGTCAGGTATTCTGCCAGGTATCAGTGTAGTTAATGCACGATATTCCGACAATGTGACTCTTTATTTCTATCCGGTGCTGCCAGAGATTGCTCGTCGAGTGGAATGGGTCTAATATTTATACCTACCGTCGGTTCCAGGTGTTCCGTTTGCACTTCCGTTACCACTAGTAGTGTGCTTAGGCATTCCTTTTTCAGTCCAGGTGTGCCTATCTGCATGCTGACGTTCCGTTTCCGGTTCCAGATATTTCCTCTGCGGTCCGCTCTCGATAGAAACATTCTTAGGCGTTCCTTCTTCGGTCCGGTGCTCCAGGCCTAGCGCTACTGTTTCGCCTTTGGTCCAGTGCACCCGTCTGTTCTGTTTTCGGTCTGGTGTGGTTCAAGATGTTCCCTTTGCGGTCCTCTCCATCTAGAAGTGTCCTGCGACGTTCCATCTTCCGCCTGCTGTGAATGGAGCTTTATCTAGGATTCGTTTCCCATCTCCCCATCTCTTTTTGAGGAGTTATATTGCTGCCAGCTCCACTACAGGATCCCATGCTTTACTGAGTTAGTACCCAGTGTTACGATTCATGAGCTGTTGCGTCACCTTTGTAGTTTCCCTTATCAGACTGTGCCCCACTCTGGAGGTCCGTGCCAGAATCCTCGTTCAATCAAAAGTTCATGGAATGAGTGTGTTCCAGACAGTGCTCGGCAATGACTGATTTAAATGCCTCTCATAGTCGGGTAATATCAACAGCAGCAGAAAATGGTATAACAGGTGTAGGATTCGTTATGAATAGGAAGGTAGGGCAGAGGGTGTGTTACTGTGAACAGTTCAGTGACCGGGTTGTTCTAATCAGAATCGACAGCAGACCAACACCGACAACGATAGTTCAGGTATACATGCCGACGTCGCAAGCTGATGATGAACAGATAGAGAAAGTGTATGAGGATATTGAAAGGGTGATGCAGTATGTAAAGGGAGACGAAAATCTAATAGTCATGGGCGATTGGAATGCAGTTGTAGGGGAAGGAGTAGAAGAAAAGCTTACAGGAGAATATGGGCTTGGGACAAGGAATGAAAGAGGAGAAAGACTAATTGAGTTCTGTAGCAAGTTTCAGCTAGTAATAGCGAATACCCTGTTCAAGAATCACAAGAGGAGGAGGTATACTTGGAAAAGGCCGGGAGATACGGGAAGATTTCAATTAGATTACATCATGGTCAGACAGAGATTCCGAAATCAGATACTGGATTGTAAGGCGTACCCAGGAGCAGATATAGACTCAGATCACTATATAGTAGTGATGAAGAGTAGGCTGAAGTTCAAGACATTAGTCAGGAAGAATCAATACGCAAAGAAGTGGGATACGGAAGTATTAAGGAATGACGAGATACGTTTGAAGTTCTCTAACGCTATAGATACAGCAATAAGGAATAGCGCAGTAGGCAGTACAGTAGAAGAGGAATGGACATCTCTAAAAAGGGCCATTACGGAAGTTGGGAAGGAAAACATAGGTACAAAGAAGGTAGCTGCGAGGAAACCATGGGTAACAGAAGAAATACTTCAGTTGATTGATGAAAGGAGGAAGTACAAACATGTTCCGGGAAAATCAGGAATACAGAAATACAAGTCGTTGAGGAATGAAATAAATAGGAAGTGCAGGGAAGCTAAAACGAAATGGCTGCAGGAAAAATGTGAAGACAACGACAAAGATATGATTGTCGGAAGGACAGACTCAGCATACAGGAAAGTCAAAACAGCCTTTGGTGACATTAAAAGCAACGGTGATAACATTAAGAGTGCAACGGGAATTTCACTGTTAAATGCAGAGGAGAGAGCAGATAGGTAGAAAGAATACATAGAAAGCCTCTATGAGGGTGAAGATTTGTCTGATGTGATAGAAGAAGAAACAGCAGTCGATTTAGAAGAGATAGGGGATCCAGTATTAGAATCGGAATTTAAAAGAGCTTTGTAGGACTTACGGTCAAATAAGGCAGAAGGGATAGATAACATTCCATCAGAATTTCTAAAATCATTGGGGGAAGTGGCAACAAAATGACTATTCACGTTGGTGTGTAGAATATATGAGTCTGGCGACATACCATCTGACTTTCGGAAAAGCATCATCCACACAATTCCGAAGACGGCAAGAGCTGACAAGTGCGAGAATTATCGCACAATCAGCTTAACAGCTCTTGCATCGAAGCTGCTTACAAGAATAATATACAGAAGAATGGAAAAGAAAATTGAGAAAGCGCTAGGTGACGATCACTTTGGCTTTAGGAAAAGTAAAGGGACGAGAGAGGCAATTCTGACGTTACGGCTAATAATGGAAGCAAGGCTAAAGATAAATCAAGACACTTTCATAGGATTTGTCGACCTGGAAAAAGCGTTCGACAATATAAAATGGTGCAAGCTGTTCGAGATTCTCAAAAAAGTGGGGGTAAGCTATAGGGAGAGACGGGTCATATACAATATGTACAACAACCAAGAGCGAATAATAAGAGTGGACGATCAAGAACGAAGTGCTCGTATTAAGAAGGGTGTAAGACAAGGCTGTAGCCTTTCGCCCCTACTCTTCAATCTGTACATCGAGGAAGCAATGATGGAAATAAAAGAAAGGTTCAGGAGTGGAATTAAAATACAAGGTGAAAGGATATCAATGATACGATTCGCTGATGACATTGCTATCCTGAGTGAAAGTGAAGAAGAATTAAATGATCTGCTGAACGGAATGAACAGTCTAATGAGTACACAGTATGGTTTGAGAGTAAATCGGAGAAAGACGAAGGTAATGAGAAGTAGTAGAAATGAGAACAGCGAGAAACTTAACATCAGGATTGATGGTCACGAAGTCAATGAAGTTAAGGAATTCTGCTACCTAGGCAGTAAAATAACCAATGACGGGCGAAGCAAGGAGGCATCAAAAACAGACTCGCTATGGCAAAAAAGGCATTTCTGGCCAAGAGAAGTCTACTAATATCAAATACCGGCCTTAATTTGAGGAAGAAATTTCTGAGGATGTACGTCTGGAGTACAGCATTGTATGGTAGTGAAACGTGGACTGTGGGAAAACCGGAACAGAAGAGAATCGAAGCATTTGAGATGTGGTGCTAAAGACGATGTTGAAAATTAGGTGGACTGATAAGATAAGGAATGAGGAGGTTCTACGCAGAATCGGAGAGGAAAGGAATATGTGGAAAACACTGATAAGGAGGAGGGATAGGATGATAGGACATCTGACAAGACATGAGGGAATGACTCCCATGGTACTAGAGGGAGCTGTAGAGGGCAAAAACTGTAGAGGAAGACTGAGATTGGAATACGTCAAGCAAATTATTGAGGACGTAGGTTGCTACTCTTAGATGAAGAGGTTAGCACAGGAAAGGAATTCGTGGCGGGCCGCATCAAACCAGTCAGTAGACTGATGACCAAAAAAAAAAACTCGGGTATGCCTCTGATGTTCCCTGCGTATGATGTCCGCTGTACTAATTGTCTGGCCGCGACATGGCACACTGGCAAGGTAAATTACAAATTTCTGGTTTCATATTCCCAGGTCTCTTTCACATTTCCCAGAGTCTCCTTATATTGGTATGTTGACAGAAGACAGAGTTCATCTGATTTTAGCAGAAATAGATCCTGCATAATTATATGCCAGAGTCATTGTCCCATCTTGCTCCTCTTCTGGGACGTGTTGTGGATTGGCTTGTTGAAGGCCTGCTGAATCTGTTTGGCAGTATATCTATTCTTGCATAATTCTGATCGTAGATGCTCTATTTCTGCTGCCAAACTCCTTGGGTCTGGCAATGTGTGTGACCTGTTGACCAATGTATTCAGAACGCCATTCTTCTGGGCAGTGGAATGACAACTATTGGCTGGCTGGTACAAATCAGTGTGCTTATGTTTGCGATGCGCACTGTGGCCAAATGATCTATCAGTTCGCCTTTACCAGTTACATTGTGAACTTTAATATTAGTGTGGCATTGGTTAAGATGTTCCAGAAACTCATTGAGCCTCTCCCTACTACGGGGCAAGATCACAAAGGTATCGTCCACATGCCTGAAGCAGCACTTGGGTTTGTATCAAGCCGTCTCTAATGCCTCCATTCTAATCTCTCCATGAGCGTATTGGTTACCACTGGTGACGGTGGGCTGACCATGGCTGCATTTTCTGTCTGCTCATATTATTAGCCCCATATATAAAGTAAGTTGAAGTCAGTAAATCGCTGCACGCCTCCAATAGAGCATTGTCAAATTTTCTCTGCAATAAATTCCAATGAGTCTTTCAGTGGCGCCCTGGTGAACAGGGATGTCACATCATAACTGATCATTATATCAGTTTCAGTGGTATGTAGTTGCTTGAGGCGTTGCAAGAAGTCCTCCATGACTTCCCAACATAAGAGAACAGCAGTTTCTTCCAGCACTTAGCTGTTAGGTTTGTTGATGTGTCAGTGTTGCTGGCAACTGGGAGCAGTGGCGCGGCCTCTTTGCGTACTTTCGGAACCCATATAGTCTAGATGGAAATGGCGACCGTATCTGTTAGTGTGACGCACTTTATTATCATAATCAGCCTGCTGCAAAATGACTGCAAGCGCGATCGGACGGCAGACGAAACGCTTGGAATCGACCACGCAGGGGGAAGACCGTAGATATAAATACTGCGCCCGTTCCACTCGACGAACAGTCTCAGCCGTGAAAGTCTGAACAATAATGGTGAATTTGTTTGTCCTCCACCAGTCATTTAACAGAAGAAATTTGTTCTGCTGTACTTAGGTCTTCATTACATCAGTCCAAAAATATTTATAATACTGTTGTAAGTTTCCCAGATTTTCGGGAAGCAATGACGATACTCCTACTTCCACAGTTTTCTGAATCCTCGGTCCAAAAGACCCTGTACTCTCTCGTAGGCATTGACAATAATTTGACAATAACTGACAATAATTTTCTAGAAACTGTTAAGAGTGGGTTACTATGTTCATATCATTTCGGTTCACGAGAACGATTTTTGCCCTTCGATAGGCCGGGGTTCATTTCAGAGTCGATTGGTACAGGCCACCTGGAAAAAGAACATACGAATGAAAATATTTTATCATACGTGACGTTAAAAAGAGGTTCAACTTCAAACAGTCTTCTAAATGACCTACACAAATTAGAAATGGGAGAGGGGCCGTAACACTTCCACGCGGAACACCAGATATCACTTCTATTTTACTCGATGACTTTCCGTCAGTTACTACGAAATGTGATGATTCAGACAGGAACTCACGAATCCAGTCACACAGCTGGATGATGCGACATATGCACGCAGTGTTATGACAACCGCTAGTGCACAAAGGGTTAGAAGTCGCTAGTGGAGAACCATCGCTTCGTGGTCTTCCGCTTTTTGCCGTCAAGGAGGTCGCCTTGAAAGTACTCCCTTTGGCCATCTGTCTTCTCCCAGTATTTTGACGTGCTCCAACCATCCTAGCTGTATTTCTTCTAATCTATCCGTAATACTATAACGGGTCTGCGTCCTTTCTCTGATTTCCTCTGTTCTTAAGCCCTCAAGTCGGAAAATTCTACTAGTTCTTCTCATCCGCTCTAAGTATCTTTCCATTTCTTCCTGTACGTTCCCAAGAGTCACTCCCACAACTTCTTACTGGTTCCACGATGAATCTGTATAAGCGCAATTTGGCATATAACTCATTTTTGACGATCAGAGAACAGTATTTAACTTTCGCTAGCCGCCCGTTCCTGCCTGATCCTTTGTTGGATATCTTTGTCAGACATTCCGTCGTGTGGTAGGATGCTACCCAGATATTTAAACTCTTCACAAACTTTAATTTGATGTCCACCATTGTTCAACTTACATCCATCATCTCTGCAACTAAGATATACCGTTCTCTCTCTGTCAGTTTTCTAACCCACTTGTTGTATTCTTCCTACAACCTCCTAAGCGCGTAATATGTATCCTCTTCATCGCTTGCTGCAACGACATTATAACAGGGAGACCAGGATACAAATTGGCTTTTTCCAGGAGGATAACGCATGGCGCCACAGTGACATTTCATGCCCCCACACGCCTAGAGACATGTGCTGAACCGTGATTGCCCAGTCCGGTCCACGATTTATCACCCGTGCAACATGTCTCTGACGCAATGGGTGTATATATACTTTCACACAAGTCAGCAATATTCATGAACCAACAAAGCATGTGTTTCAGACATGGCAGGAAATTCTTCGAGCTGTTCGGAGACTCTCTGCTGCCATGTTAAAAGGAACACTCACACCCACCGGTGTCGCACATTGTACTGAAATTGTTGACAAAGTCCGAAAGCAATTATTTAATATCTCTCACGCGATTAAAATCTCCACAATGTGTAACTATTTGCTCCCATGCTACGACGAATAGACGTAGCCGTCGGATTCGCATCTTATACTGAAATTATAACGAAGTTAGAAGTTAATACCCGTCATATGATCAACATGTCAATAACGTATAATGAATTTCGGACTGGTATCGATGTTTTAAGTGTTTCCATTTCCGTCAGTGTCTCATCATATGATGCAATTCGCCACGTTTACGTAACTTGTACTCAGAACAGTTTCAAACGTTTTGCCAGTCAGTGTTTAAAGCAAGGTCATTGTCATGCACAACGTATGTTTTTTTTGTTTTCTTTTTGGCATCCAACGTTGTTCCTTCGAACTCACTGTCAAATGCCTGTGTATAATTTATCACATTTTTTATAAATGCGACCCAATAGTCTCAAAAGTAAGTCATAAAAGAACCTGCGACCTATCGCTACCTGATATGTGTGGACACATGGTTCGAAAACAGGAGGTGAGTTATTTTAGAATTTTTTCGACAGATGCCTGATTTCACAAGTCCATCTGCAACCCCCGCGTCAGCTGTGAAGTGGTTACCCCACAACTACATTGTCGACTTACATCGTTCTAATCAGTAGTATGGTGGCATCCTCTAGTCGTTTCTACGCATTATGGTCTTCAGTGACACGCATCCAAGTCGATGTTGTTTTCTAATAGCGTCTCGCCGCCGCCCATTATCTTGGCTTGTTTCTCGTAAATCACAAAAGATCATCCATGTTCCATCGGTTATCTGTTCACCTACCTAGGTGAGAGAAAGTGATTTGAATACTTGATTATTCGTCGATTGTAATGATAGGAATCAACGTTTATTGATTTACCGATATAGGGAACGTTTCAAAGATTGCAACCAGAATATTGACTGGTTTGACTTTTAATTCTGACATTTTTGTAAGAAATGACTTCTTTCATTTCAAGTCATTTCTCCTACACAGATTATCGTGTAACTCAAAAGGCTCTCTCAGTAGAATCTCCATACTATTTTCCACTGCGATCCATCAGTTTTCACTTCTGCAATATGTTGCATCAGAATGCTCATGATCGCGTTATATTCATTTTGTGAACACAGTATGTCGATTTAGTCTGTTGGATACGAATAGAGACGAAAAGACTTGTCCTGCCTGATACCTAAAGTACTAAATTCTACTATCCGTAGTCACTGGGTTGCCTGTCATTATCTTTAAAAACGTTTGGGTCCAGCTTTAAACAAAACCTATTTCTCTCTCTCTCTCTCTCTCTCTCTCTCTCTCTGTCTCTCTCCCTCTCTCTGGCCCCGTCCCTGCACGCACAACCACACAACCACACAAAAACACACACACACAATCGATTGTTTATGATTAGCTACTGTGTCAGCCGCATCCTTTAATTTACGGTCTTTGAACTTGTTATTACACAGTACAAAAGCAACATATGACCACTAATAAGTGTTTACATTGCTATTTAACATTCAATGAAAGGATTCAGTTCACACATAATATTCGGATTCACGTACTGTAGTAATTTTCCCTTCATTTTGTTCTTCCGTAAACATATCGAAAATACCTTTTGTTATTCATTAACTTTAGTTTAATTAACCAGATGATGCAGTTATGATATACGAGTCGTCGGACTGTAAAATGGTGTTGTAACAATTTACAAACCGTACGCCGGATAATATATACAAAGCCTCCTTTCTCTTTTCACGTAAATTGAATACAAAAAATATTTGACTTCAATAAAATGTCCTGAAATATGACCCTTTTATACAAAATATTTACCAAATAATAATTACTAACGCTGTCTGATGCCTTCTATAGTCCATATGGTGTCGGACCTGTCAGCTACTATAGCCCGGGTACTCCTTATTTGCCTGTGTTGGCGGCTTTTTGTGTCCTCCTTGTTCATCTGTCATGGATTATTTTGCTTCCAAATTAGCAGAATTTCTTAAATTCGTCTGCTTCCTAATCATCAATTTTGATGTTAAACTTCTCGATATTCTCATTTCTGGTACGTACTACTTATATCTTTTTCTGTTCTATTCTCAGTCCATATTCTGTACTCATTAAACTGTTCATTCCGTTCTACAGAGTCTGTAATTCTTCACTTTCACTGGGTACAGCAATGTCATCAGTGAATATTATTGTTGATATAGTTTCATTTTGAATTTTAATCCCACTCTTGAACCTCTTTTTATTTCCGTCATCGCTTCTTATGTATACAGATTTAACAACGTAGGTGAAAGACTGCTTCCTTGTCTTAAATCCATTTTAACCCGAGCTCTCGATTCTACATCTTCCACTTTTATTGCTTGGTATCTAAAAAATAAAAACCTGCACAATTTACTTATTTTTTCAAAACGCGTTTCGATAGTTTAGTCTCATCCTCAAGTTCGTTTGTTCACATAAAATGTTTTTCTTCTGTTTGCACGTGTGATTGTCTGCCTTTCTTGCACCGTACTCTTCTTTTTGAGGTTACTCCAATCGGAAAAATCTTACAAATAAATCTTGAAATATTTTTATATGCTAATGTTAGAGATATTATATGACTTACATGATTTACTTTTATAATCAAAACATGATACGGAGATATTATGACAGTGTCGGTTCACAAAAAGTTTGTGTACTATCACGAGTGTTACAATTCCTGAGGATTAAATTATTCACTTAAAGTTGTTAATTATAAAATTTATTTTACTGTTTTGTCTATTGAAATATGAATTATGTTTCTATTGTGTTGAAGATGTTGAGTAGAACCTATGGGGTACTGTTTCTTCTATGTAGTTTTACATTTTATTTTGTATGTTTGTAAGCAGAAAAACAGAAATACTACCTCTAACATCAGCAAATGGAAAACATTCCAAGGTTCACTTGCCTGATTTTGCGATTGAAGTATAACCTCAAAAAGACAACTACAGTGCAAGAGAAGCAGAAAATTACATACGTAAACATCACAAAATATGTATGTAAGCAAATAAACATAAAAATGAAAAAATGGTTCAAATGGCTCTGAGCACTATGGGTCTTAACTTCTAAGGTCATAGAACTTAGAACTACTTAAACCTAACTAACCTAAGGACATCACACACATCCATGCCCGATGCAGGATTCGAACCTGCGACCGTAGCGGTCACGTGGTTCAGACTGTAGCGCCTAGAGCCGCACGGCCACACGGCCGGCATAAAAATGAGAATAAATTCTTGAAACGCGTTGTACTAACTGAGCATGAAAAAATAAGTAACTCGTGAAGTTTTTCAGTGCCTAAATCACAAGCCACACAGTTGCAGACGACCCAAAAACATCGGCTATAATGATTGCTGCCTCTTGGTTCTTCTATCTATTTTTTACAGCGTGGACGAGAAGTCTCTGTACCTCTGTAACCCCTGTTTAGTACCAAATGTTATTATGCAGGCTCGTAGCTACGTTAATCCTTATCGGTTATTGGACTTCATGTTTACCTTTTTTTTCAGTCACAGTCGCAATCGAGCTTTAATTTGTAGCTGTGGCAGATGTGAGCGGTCATTCATACACTATTGAGGAGCGATCAGCGTTAAGTGCGTGGGTCCACGAACGACAACACCGGCGCAAACAATGAGACAGATTATGGGAGCACTCCCGGTACGATAACGATTTAATAAGGCTCCACCGCGAAAGGCAATATCTCTGATTGAGAAAGACATGCCCTTGCTTTTGCCTTGTTAAAGACTAACCGCAGGGTGGAAGGCACGAGAAGAAACATGCATCTGAGGCTCTGGTTCTCCTATGAAGTCAACAGGCAAAGGTGCTTCGGAACTGGGTATACCGAGGACAACAGTGCAAGAAAAATGAAAAAATATTATAAGGTCATACCTTTTCCACCGATGTTCGTAAACGAGTTACCGGATACAGACCGGAATGAGCGCGTTTTAACATTCCGTACTATGATAACTCAGTTTCCAAATGCAGTGAACCGTGCCAAGGTTATCTTTTCAGATGAATATGCCATTTATCCCAGCTCACGTGTGGACTTGCATTCGGGAGGACGACGGTTCAATCCCACGTCCGACCATCCTGATCTAGGTTTTTCGTGATTTCCCTAAATTGCTCCCGGCAAATGCCGGGATGGTTCCTTTGAAAGGACGGATGACCTCGCTGTTTGGTCTCTTCCCCCAAACAATCCAATCCAAATCCAGCTCGCGTGACATTGTTTGGGAACATGAAGTCCATGAATGGCTGCAAATGGCCTCTAAGTATCCGAATGTAACCTCTTATAGTCAATGATCGGTTCATATGGACCAGAGAAGCCAGTCCATTCAATGCAAACCATTTTGGAGCCACAACTAGTCCCTTGTTGACAACTTGGGTCCACGCCCTCGTGGGGTCTGCGTCACACTCGAAACCTATCATAACCTCTTACCAACTGAAATCGAGACTCATATGACGGGGCACAGTTTTCCAGGTGTTTAGGGTCCAACCGATATGGTCACGAGCCGAGGAGAGGCGCTGCAGACGATGTAACATTAGCAAATTATCCAATTTAGCCCACTGTCCTACCGGATATGTTCGCCGTACGTCCCACATTGATTTCTACTGTTGTTTCATGCAGTGCTGCTTGTTTGTTACTACCCAGATGCCGCTGGTCTCGGTCGTCATGACGGCCGTCGGCCACTGCGTTGTGCGTGGTGAGAGGTAATGCCTGATATTTCGTATTCTCAGCACACTCTTGGCACTGTGGATCTCGGAACACTAAATGCTCCAACGATTCCCGAAACTGAATGTCCTATGCGTCTGTTTCCAATTACCATTCCGTCAAAGACTGTTAATTCCCAACGTGCTGCCGTAATCACGTCGGACACCCTTTCACATGAACCACCTGTGTACAGAAGACAGCTCTGCCAATGGAGTGTCACCGGGAGAGGTAGCGCAGTGGTTAGTCCTCTACTCGCGCTAGGGCATCCGGATTTAGGTTTACCGTGATTTCTCTAAATCGTTTAAGGGAAATGCTGGGATGGTTACTTTGAAAGGGCACGGCCAATAGCCTCCTCTATCCCTCCCTAGTCCGAGCTTGTGCTCCGTCTCTATTGACCTTACTGTCGACGGGACGTTAAATACTAATATCCTTCTCCTCCAATCCTCTGCCAGTTTATACCTTGTGTACTTGATACTATGGCCGTCTCTATATGTGCATACCGCTATCCCATGACTTGTGTTATCTCAGTGTATGTTACCCGTATTTCCCTATTGTTCACTGCTATTTTACTCAGAATTTCGAACATCTTGCGCCATTTTACGTAGTCGAACTCTTTTTCTTGGACGACAAATCCCTGAACGTGTCTTGCTGGTTCTTCAGCCGTACTTCCACCATCAAGCACATCGTCAGAAATGCCTCTCTCGTGCTTTTTACTTTCCAAAAGGCAAATTGATCGTCATCTCCGAACATATCCTCAATTTTCGTTTCTAGTATTCTGTGTATAATTCTCGTCAACAGCTTGGATGCATGAGCTGTTAAACTGGTTGTGTGATAGTTCTTGCACTTATCTGTGTCGATGATTTTTTTTAAGAAAACCCGATTATATTCCTATTGGATGTTATCTGTCCAATCTGCCTTACGTAATCACAAGTCTTACAGAGCTCTTTTAAATTGTGAGTCTAGTACTGAACCCCCAACGTTTTCCATACCGACTCCAGTTTCTTCTTCTATCACATCAATGGACAAGTCCTCTCCCTCATAGAGCTCCTAAATCTACTCTTCCAACTATGCGCTCCCTCCTGTGCATTTAACATCGGATTTCCCATTGTACTGATAATGATACCACCTTTGCTTTTAATTTCACCTGCCATTCTGACTGAGGTTTCCCGCAGTATGCACAAATCGAAATGGCTCTTCAAAAAAAAAAAAAAAACTACAATGCTGAGTCAGTCCTCACCACTATCATTTCTTTTTCTATTTCTTCACATCTTTCCTGCAGCCATGGCTGCCATGCACTTCATATTTGTTTCATTCCTAAGTGATTTATATAGTTGTATTCCTGTCTACTGGAAGGTATCAGATAGATTATATAATGGTACGACAAAGATTCAGGACCCAGATTTTAATTTGTAAGACATTTCCAGGGGCAGATGTGGACTCTGAACACAATCTATTGGTTATGAACTGTAGATTAAAACTGAAGAAGCTGCAAAAAGATGGGAAATTGAAGAGATGGAACCTGGATAAAGTGAAAGAACTAGAGGTTGTAGAGAGCTTCAGGGAGAGCATTAGGGAACGATGTCAAGAATGGGGGAAAGAAATACAGTAGAAGAAGAATGGGTAGCTTTGAGAGATGAAATAGTGAAGGTAGCAAAGGATCAAGTAGGTAAAAAGACGAAGGCTAATAGAAATCCTTGGGTAACAGAAGAGATATTGAATTTAATTGATGAAAGGAGAAAATACAAAAATGTAGGCAAAAAGGAATACAAACGTCTCAAAAATGAGATCGACAGGAACTGCAAAATGGCTAAGCCGGGATGGCTAGAGGACAAATGTAAGGATGTAGAGGCACATAACACTAAGGGTAAGATAGATACTGCCTACAGGAAAATTAAAGAGACCTTTGGAGAAAAGAGGACGACTTGCATGAATGTCAAGAGCACAGATGGAAACCCAGTACTAAGCAAAGAAGGGAAAGCAGAAAGGTGGAAGGAGTATATAGATGGTCTATACAAGGGCAATATCCTTGAGGACAATATTATAGTAACGGAAGAGAATGGAGATGGTTCAAAATGGTTCAAATGGCGCTGAGCACTATGGGACTTAACTTCTGTGGTCATCAGTCCCCTAGAACTTAGAACTACTTAAACCTAACTAACCTAAGGACATCACACACAACCATGCCCGAGGCAGGATTCGAACCAGCGACCGTAGCAGTCCCGCGGTTCCGGACCGCGCGCCTAGAACCACTAGAGAATGGAGATGAAGATGAAATAATACTGCGTGAAGAGTTTGACAGAGCACTGAAAGAACTAAGTTAAAACAAGGCCCCGGGAGTAGACAACATCCCATTAGAACTAATGACAGCCTTGGGAGAGCCAGGCCTAACAAAACTCTACCATTTAGTGAGCAAGATGTAGGGGACAGGCGAAATACCCTCAGACTTCAAGAAGAATATAATAATTCCAATCCCAAAGAAAGCAGATGTTGACAGATGTGAAAATTACCGAACTATCAGTTTAATAAGCCACGGCTGGAAAATACTAAGAAGGATTCTTTACAGACGAATGGAAAAACTGGTAGAAACCGACCTCGGGGAAGATCAGTTTGGATTCCGCAGAAATGTTGGAATACGTGAGGCAATACTGACCCTACGACTTCGCTTAGAAAATAGGTTAAGGAAAGGCAAATCTACGTTTCTAGCATTTGTAGACTTAGAGAAAGCTTTTGACAATGTTGAGTGGAATACTCTCTTTCAAATTCTGATGGTGGCAGGAGTAAAATACAGGGAGCGAAAGGCTATTTACAATTTGTATAGAAACCAGATGGCAGTTATAAGAGTCGAGGGGCATGAAAGGGAATCAGTGGTTGGAAAGGGAGTGAGACAGGGTTGTAGCCTCTCCCCAATGCTATTCAATCTGTATGTTGAGCAAGCAGTAAAGGAAACAAAAGAAAAATACAGAGTAGGTATTAAATCCCATGGAGAAGAAATAAAAACTTTGAGGTTCGCCGATGACATTCTAATTCTGTCAAAGACAGCAAAGGACCTGGAAGACCAGTTGAACGGAATGGACAATGTCTTGAAAGGAGGATATAAGATGAACATCAACAAAAGCAAAACGAGGATAAAGGAATGTCGTCGAATTAAGTCTGGTGATGCTGAGGGAATTATATTAGGAAATGAGACACTTAAAGTAGTAAAGGAGTTTTGCTATTTGGGGAGCAAAATAACTGATGATGGTCGAAGTAGAGAGGATATAAAATATAGACTAGCAATGGTAAGGAAAGCGTTTCTGAAGAAGAGAAATTTGTTAACATCGAGTTTAGATTTAAATGTCAGGAAGTCGTTTCTGAAAGTATTTGTGTGGAGTGTAGCCATGTACGGAAGTGAAACGTGGACGATAAATAGATTAGACAAGAAGAGAATAGAAGCTTTCGAAATGTGGTGCTACAGAAGAATGCTGGAGATTAGATGGGTAGATCCCATAACTAATGAGGAGGTATTGAATAGAATTGGAGAGAAGAGAAATTTGTGGCACAACTTGACTAGAAGAAGAGATCGTTTGGTAGGGCGTATTCTGAGGCATCAACGGATCACCAATTTAGTATTGGAGGGCAACGTGGAGGGTAAAAATCGTAGATGGAGACCAAGGGATGAGTACACTAAACAGCTTCAGAAAGATGTAGGTTGCAGTAGGTACTGGGAGATGAAGAAGCGTGCACAGGATAGAGTAGCATGGAGAGCTGCATCAAACCAGCTCTGGACTGAAGACCACAACAACAACAACATTCCTGTCTAACCCCGAATATTTTTGTAGTTCCTTCCATAGCTTATCAATTGAATTATTTCTTCAGTTACCCAAGGTTTCTTCGCAGTTACCTTCCTTGTAGCCATGTTTGAGTTTGACTGTTCACAGCTATGACTGCCTTTGCACTATGCCAGCTGTCATCACCTGCTCCTACGCAGTGGTGCATTGCGGACATTCGTTCATCAGATTTACACAAGTCGTTAGCAGAACTTTATCACCTCCAGTCTGTGTTAGTCCAGAACGGATGCTCCGTGAAATAGATTCACTACGCAGTTCTACCAGCACGTGCTGAAAATCAGCAAGGTGATGGTTTTCCAGTCTTATACATGGTGTATATAAATGAACATCGGGGTTTTAACGCTTTATAATATTTATTACATTAAACGTACAGTTATGAATGATATTTCAAATGAAAGAGCAATTCAAACAGTTTTACCAAGACCCTTATAAATGTCCAATGAGAGCACCATTTGTCACATGGCACGCATCAAGTCTATAGCAGAGTTCTTCCCAAACGTTGATACGTGTGTCTTCAGTGACTGTAATAACAGCTGCTTCAATCAGGTTGCTTAATTCAGGGAGGTCTGCTGGTAGCGGAGGCACGTACACACAATAATATAATAAAATAACGGAATAGATGATAATAAAATGTTGAAATACGTGGCTTTTTAAAATGTATTGAATTATGAGATTAATTTTTCGGCGTGAATGACAAGCACAATAAGCTGAGCCATGCCTGGAAATAAGTTCGTATTAGTTCATATTATTTTGCAGGACGAAGTAGTTTCTTTCTCCACTGTAGATTTGTGCTTACCACTCTTTATAATGCTACGTTTGGTCGCCGTGTTCACCTTTGAAGTCTTGACCGTGTTCCCATTAAGCTTATCGGATCTTCGTAATTTTCCGAAGTACACATGTAGGCTTCAGTTCTTGTAATTATTGTACTATTTGAAATAATAACTCACACGAACCTTTCTGTTAATAAAACAATACTGTATTTTTCTAAACGGTGCACATACACTCCTGGAAATGGAAAAAAGAACACATTGACACCGGTGTGTCAGACCCACCATACTTGCTCCGGACACTGCGAGAGGGCTGTACAAGCAATGATCACACGCACGGCACAGCGGACACACCAGGAACCGCGGTGTTGGCCGTCGAATGGCGCTAGCTGCGCAGCATTTGTGCACCGCCGCCGTCAGTTTCAGCCAGTTTGCCGTCGCATACGGAGCTCCATCGCAGTCTTTAACACTGGTAGCATGCCGCGACAGCGTGGACGTGAACCGTATGTGCCGTTGACGGACTTTGAGCGAGGGCGTATAGTGGGCATGCGGGAGGCCGGGTGGACGTACCGCCGAATTGCTCAACACGTGGGGCGTGAGGTCTCCACAGTACATCGATGTTGTCGCCAGTGGTCGGCGGAAGGTGCACGTGCCCTTCGACATGGGACCGGACCGCAGCGACGCACGGATGCACGCCAAGACCGTAGGATCCTACGCAGTGCCGTAGGGGACCGCACCGCCACTTCCCAGCAAATTAGGGACACTGTTGCTCCTGGGGTATCGGCGAGGACCATTCGCAACCGTCTCCATGAAGCTGGGCTACGGTCCCGCACACCGTTAGGCCGTCTTCCGCTCACGCCCCAACATCGTGCAGCCCGCCTCCAGTGGTGTCGCGACAGGCGTGAATGGAGGGACGAATGGAGACATGTCGTCTTCAGCGATGAGAGTCGCTTCTGCCTTGGTGCCAATGATGGTCCTATGCGTGTTTGGCGCCGTGCAGGTGAGCGCCACAATCAGGACTGCATACGACCGAGGCACACAGGGCCAACACCCGGCATTATGGTGTGGGGAGCGATCTCCTACACTGGCCGTACACCACTGGTGATCGTCAAGGGGACACTGAATAGTGCACGGTACATCCAAACCGTCATCGAACCCATCGTTCTACCATTCCTAGACCGGCAAGGGAACTTGCTGTTCCAACAGGACAATGCACGTCCGCATGTATCCCGTGTCACCCAACGTGCTCTAGAAGGTGTAAGTCAACTACCCTGGCCAGCAAGATCTCCGGATCTGTCCCCCATTGAGCATGTTTGGGACTGGATGAAGAGTCGTCTCACGCGGTCTGCACGTCCAGCACGAACGCTGGTCCAACTGAGGCGCCAGGTGGAAATGGCATGGCAAGCCGTTCCACAGGACTACATCCAGCATCTCTACGATCGTCTCCATGGGAGAATAGCAGCCTGCATTGCTGCGAAAGGTGGATATACACTGTACTAGTGCCGACATTGTGCATGCTCTGTTGCCTGTGTCTATGTGCCCGTGGTTCTGTCAGTGTGATCATGTGATGTATCTGACCCCAGGAATGTGTCAATAAAGATTCCCCTTCCTGGGACAATGAATTCACGGTGTTCTTATTTCAATTTCCAGGAGTGTATGAAATACATACTCCTCACTTATTCATAGCGACCCCAAAATGGCGGTCTACAATTACTCGCTAAGAATGGCGTGCTTCTCACTCGTTCACTAGCTGAGCGCGAATCCTTCCTTCCTCCTACTGGTACCAGAAAAAATCCTCTGTTTTTTAACAACTGAAAGTCAAAAATACATGACGGTAGGCATAGGCTCTATGATGGGCTACCGCTTCGTCTTCTCTCTTTGCCTTTAAAGAAGACGAAAACACAAAGGAAATGCAAAAGGTCTATCACATATGCCCCTCTACTGTATACTGTCGGAAATAAGTCTCTTTATTTAGGGAGACAGTATACAGTAGCCTTATTAACCTTGGGGCTCATAGTTCAGTCACTTGGTGCACGTCAATGGAGTTTTAATACCCTTATGCTACTACAAGTATATCTACAAAGCTCATTTTCTCGGCCATTACAAATTCATACAGATACATACATTCACATATACTTATATCACGTAATTACATTCACATATATTCATATTACATATCGCACGTCCATGGCGTGCTAACGTCGTAGTCTCTTATTTCTCCCTACATTTGTTAAGCAGTATTACCAGGGGGAAAATGTTACATTTCTTAAATTGTCCTTTCACTATGTTTTAAAATGTGTTTTTCTCCTTGGCTTTTGGTTCATTAGCTATTCTGAGAAACTGTCCTTTCGGCACACGTTATCTCATTGTTCGTTGCACTTATGGCCACCAGCAGCTCATTGTTTAAAGCGCCCGACGCAGTGACGCAAGCGCCACGTGAGCAGCTGCACTGCCCGCGCACACACTGTAATGTCGTTCCAGGCTCATGAAGTCGGTGTTGTATATGCCCTCCAGTCCGGAGACTGGATACGACGGATTCAGCTCCAACGCTCAACCCGAAGAACACCAATACCTCATCTCGCGCCTGGGCGACGCTTTCGGCCAGTGACATTGAAGGTAAGAGCCGCACTGCAGGATTCGGCATTATCTTCCGTCGTGCATTATAGTTCAGCGGTTCTCACACCTCAACTCGTGGTTATACGGATTTCCTATGATATCTCCGCCGCACACGCATCACACTCTCAGTATTCACTTTGCTAGACTGTAGCGTTTACTGTTATTACGGCTGAGCCGTTATTTTCAATATTATTAGGCCTTACTATTTTTGTATCACTTCACACATGCGAGTATTTACTCGTCCGTCTCGTTGCACTTCACATACATACATAAATTGTTCTTCTTCAAGAATAAAATCCCACATAAAATTGATAATAGTGCATACATAGACATAAACATTGACAATAATAAAGTTCGCATATAAATTTACAATTCACATTCACATTTCATATACGGACTCCAAGACATGCACCCTCTTACACACCAATATGTAAATCAGGAGGTATCTTTAATTTATTCTGAATATTGGCATTTTCTATTCTTGTCTTGCAGGACCGACCTCCTCCTGCGCGTTTTTACGTCCACAACTACACATAGAAAAGAGTAAATACGTACATTTTACATAGACATCGACATTAGCAATAATACAGTTGGCAAATAAATGTCCAATTCACATTCACATTTCGTATATGGACTCTTATGTTAAGCAGCATCTGACACAGCAATAAGTAAATTAGAAGGAATCTTGCACTTGTTCTGAATGTTTGCTCTTTCTTGTTATTGTCTTGCAGGACTGACCTCCTGCGCGATTTTACATCCACAACTATAATAGAAAATACTACATACATATTTTCATAGAAATCGACATTGGCAATAGTAAAGTTGACACATAAATGTACAAGTTACATTCACATTTCCTATATGGGTTCCATGTAAGGCATCATCCATCTTACACACTAATAAGTAAATTAAAAGGACTCTCCCATTTGTTCTGAATTTTTGCTTTTCTCTTGACTTGCAGGCCCAAACTCCTGCGCCTTTTTACCATCACAAATACACATAGAAAATACGTTCCAGCACTACTCACTACATGGAAAACAGGATTTGCTAAGGTCTGCTTCAGAGATCAAGCTGCTTCTAGGATTGCTATTTGTAGTGCGTCGTTAGTGTACTTATTCTATCCTTGCCATTTGATAAATCTTCATACTATGTATAATATTTACAAGTGCTCGTTTGTGAGCAAGTGTGGGGAATGTTTTATCCCTTGACAATCCTAACTTCATCACTGCTTGTTAATCGTCGTAATATTCCACATTCGTGAACACATATTTCAAGCCATATTTCTGCCTTATTGATTCGACGACATGTACATGTTTACCTTTGTGACGTGTGACCGATAATTTTACCGTATTTTTGTCATGTGTAGCTCCACTCATAATTCATTATCGCTAAATAACAACGCGCATGTGCTAAAATAATGCTTTCGCTCCTGCGTGCGTCAAGAACTCAGTGTAGAAAAAATTGTTTCACTCCATTTTGTGTTCATTCCTCATACGAATCGTGTATCATATTTTCATTTATATTAACCTTACAGTTTCTCGAGCTGTAACAGTTAGTCGCTAAGGACATATTTTTCATACTAGGTTGTTTTACATTCTGATGCCTGTGTAGCAAATCACTGTGCTATGGTGTGTTTTAAATGTTATCATGTACCATTGTTACTATCGACTTCACTGTTTCTTCTATACTCCTCACTGCTTCTTCGTGATGTTCGTTTTCATGGCCCTTTCCTAGGTACCCTTGTAATATTAATCTTCATATTATCACCGTATACCCATATAATTATTCATTAAAAATATTCCACATAAATCGCCATTTATACTCATGTACTACCTACAGGGTTCTCCCACTAGAACCACCGCACTATTTATTTCTTCCCACAAACATAAATAAACTCGTATTACTCTAATACAATTTCATTATCTTCCTAGATTCACTCCATGCACGGTACGTCACCACAAACGTAGATTAACTAATTAATACCTTCAATCGAATCTAATAAAACCTTTCACTCACTCTACTTCAAAATATTATCCAGCAGTGAAATTTCATTTATTTCTCCATATCGCTTTTGTAAACATACAGAACTTACCTCAGTTCATTTGTTTTAAGTTCATGTAATTACGCTGTGTGTGTATTGGTTGGTTTTTTTATTTACTTAGCTTTTCTCCCGCGTGTTGTTCAATTCATGTTTACAGCTTTATTTTTCTGATTGTACTATAAGGTATCGTGTAAATAATAGCAACTAACATAGGTGAGTTCTGTAATAACAAATTTGTGGATATATATTCTCCCTGTACATTAAGCTCACTACTTCTAATGTTGTCTGTAAAGAAGTGTAGTTCTACGATATGTTATTTTATAGTTTACGTCTCAGTCACACGCACGTCTCAGTCACGCGCATTTTTCTATGTTTATATCTCATTCTACCTTTCACATCGTCGCTCACTTATGTGTTGTATGTAAGTCGCTTAGTTCTTAAGTTATGTGCTAATCGCGTTCTTTCAAGTGTACATGTTGTTACTTCCCTTTTCAACTTGTCTTAATCCTGTTGTATATAGTCGGATAGGTCATTTCCTGTGTTTATTCTCTTCTACGTTGAATACTGAGAAATAAGTATAACTATGTACGTTCATGGATTGTGTTAAGTTCACAAATTTAGCGTACTCTACTCTCCTTATAGTTTACTTGCGTCACTGCGCTCATTTCCTTAAAGCTTCATATGCTTAGCTTAATGATATACTCTTAAAATTAGTGCTCTTTGCAGTATAGTCGCCGACTTAGGAATAAATGTCTCTATTCGTTTAGTTTGTGTTGCTCATCTACGTCAGAGTAACTAGCTGATAGGTACCCCACTTCGTGTCGCTTCCGTTTTGCCCAGCTGGTTGCGCGGTGTGGATGCCGATTCGCTTAAATTCTAGAATGGTTTCCGTCGCGGTGCGCAGTGTGTCTTTGCGCATCGTACAGGGGACACTGAACTCAACCTTGCTTTTTGCCTACTTGGCCCCTACGATCAGCTGTTGGCCGCTTCGTATATAATTGTGGAAGTACGCTCTGCTTTAAGCGCGGCAGCACGGCTCAGTATACCTCATCGCTCATGCCTCTCGCTTAAAGCTCACGCACTGTGAATTAAATCTTAAGAAAGTACAATATCAAAATACAAGGAAAATTTATTTTCACTAGGCTGCATCTCACTCTTTTGCATGTTAGATAGTAAAAGAAAATTGAACATTCCTTATTGATGAAGCAGGATAGTAGAAGAGGGAGAGAGCACCGAAAATATAAATATTGTACCCCCTAGCTGGAGAGGAACCTAGCGCCAGTCGGTTTATTCGTCAAAGAGCGACAAACCTCCTTCCTTCTTGCGTTTTACTGATGCAACAGATAAGGACAGAATGAGATTTGGATTTTCATTTAATAAATTTCCGCAAATCTTTATGTGGATACATGCCTTTTATTTTACCATTTTTTATATTCCCTATCAAGTAGCACCCCGGATGTGGCTTGTCAACAACTATATACGGACCAACATATAACAATTGCCATTTTTTATTTCAATGCCTTTAATTTCGATGATTTCCGATGCGTTCGTAGTAGTACCTCCTGTCCAATCTGGAATTCTGTTACATTTTTCAATTGCCTGTCGTAAATTCCTTTCCTTATTTGAGCTTGCTCTTCCAATGTTATTAGCGCTCGCCGTACTTTCTCATCTAAGACTACGTCTTTGTGCCGTAATTTAGGTATCGGTTTTGCCCATTCATCTAGCTCCACCTTTTCAAACATTAGTTCGGCCGGTGTGTGCCCTGTTGATGTGTGTGGTAGGTGATTTACTATGTGCTGAAACGGACCCAGGTATTCTGTCCATTTCCTTTGGTTCTGTGGTATATATGTGCGGATAAACCTATTAAATTCACGGAAACACCGTTCGACGGGACTTGCTTCCGGGTGGAACTTGGATACTAAAATATGACGTATGTTTTGTGATTTTAAAAATGATTTCCATTGGTCACATGTAAAATTTGAGGCGTTATCAGTTAGGACTGCTTGGGGTTTCCCAATGCGTGGTATGTAGTCTTCCAGAATTCGCCTTATAATTGGCCCTGACCTAACTGTTTTGACTGCGTACAGCTGGAGATACTTACTAAAAACATCATACAGGGCTACGATGTATTTAACTCCGCCGCGGGCTTGGGGATAAGGTCGTGCGGCGTCAATAGATACAATATCTCTTGGTTGCTTTATTATTATTGGGTTTAGTACGTTAAGACATGTCCTATTCTGATGTTTGACCTTTTGACACACCGCACAGCGTCTGATTACTTGCTCTATACGTCGCCTCATATTAGGGAAATAACAATACGTAGAAATTTTGGCGGCACACTTTAGCACTCCATAGTGCCCCCATGTGCGGTGAGTGTGTTGAATTAAGTTTTCCATATATTCTTGAGGTATGCACACACACCACTTATCCATTCGTCGATCTCTTCTGTGAAAGACGACGCCATTACGTATAATGTAATACTGCTCTAAACATTCGTGTGTTCTAGCCTGCAATTTATTCCTTACCTTGCTCCATCTCGGGTCTTCTTCCTGTAAACGTTGCATGTTTTTGCACATTTTAATATAACATGGTTTAAAAGTTCCATCATTTATTAAAAGCACCTTGAAGTCTGATGTTTGTTCCTCTAACTCGTGGAAATCGGTAAGACCTTGAGGTAACCGTGATAGTTGCCAAAACATTCTGTTCCCCTTTTATGTACACTATCTCAAAATCAAACTCTTGGACATACATGCACCACCTCGCTATTCTCTTATGTAACAACTTGCACGTCAGAAGAAAGGACAAGGCTTGATGATCACAGTAAACTTTGGTATGTTTTCCCCAAAGGTAATATTGAAATTTACGAAACGCCCAAACTACTGCTAACGCTTCTAGCTCAGTTACGGAATAAGATCTTTCACATTCTGTGAGGGTTCTACTGGCAAAACTGATTACATTGACTTCTTCCTTACCATCCTTTGTTATTATTTGAAACAGGCACGCACCGTGCCCCTGATAACTAGCATCGGTGCTTAAACAAAAATCCAATTCCATAGTTGGGTGTTTCAGGATAGGCGCGTTAATCAGCGCCTGCTTAATCTGCTGAAAATCATTTTCACATTCTTTAGTCCACAACCAACTGTGGTTTTTACGCAGTAAGTTTAATAGTGAACTGTTCAACAATTGTTGTGGCAGAAACTTCCTGAAAAACGAGGCCATTCCTAAAAAACCTCTTAATTGTTTCTTAGTATAGGGTGTAGGGGAAATTCCGTATCGCATCTAGTTTACTGGGGTCAGGTAGAATTCCTACTGGTGAAATAATACGCCCTAAGAATTTTATTTTTTCCTTTCAGAATTCAGACCTTTTAAAGTTATACGCCCTAAGAATTTTATTTTTTCCTTTCAGAATTCAGACCTTTTAAAGTTAACTGTGACATTGTATTCATCAAATTTTTGAAAAATCCTTTCCAAAATACTTACATGTTCATCCCATGTTAGAGTTGCAATTAATAGATCATCAACGTAGAGTGTAACCTGGCTAAGCAGTTCCGGTCCAAATACCCTGTCTAGTGCTTCAATAAATACACCAGCGCTCGCATTTAATCCGAAAGGCAGCACCCTAAATTGGTAGCTCCTCCCGTCATTTATGAAAGCTGTATACTTTCTACCCTCTTCATGTAATAAAATTTGCCAGTACGAAGCTTTCAAATCAAGGGATGTTAAATACTTAACGCCATGAAACTTTAATAGCTGCTCTTCTAGATTCTCTGGCATTGTTCTTATAGGAACGATGATTTTATTTCCCTCGCGTCTAACACCAACCGCACCGTTCCGTCAGTTTTACCAACTGCGAGAATCGGACTGCAGTAAGGTGAGTGCGATGTTTCAATAACCCTACACCTAATCATACGCTCTATTTCTTTTCTTACTGCCTCTTTCTTTGCCCAAGGGGTGCCATATGACGTTCTACAATATGTTTCATGCGGGTATACTTCCATTTTATACTCATATCCCTTAATAACACTAGGTTGTTTACGAATAATGTTATGATATTTGAAGAGTAATTTTGTCAGGTCACTTCGCTGTTCATTGTTAAGACAAGTGGATTTACTTATTTTACTGTCTACTATTTGCTCATCGAGGATCTCCCTACCAGTGTCATTAAGTTCCATCTCCTTTGCCATTAAGGATTGAGGGTAGACAAGTTTAACATTAATGTCTGGTATCGGCCTAATCTGATTTGTCATTGTAGTTCTTATTAAGTCCACAGTCAGTGTGCGCTCCCCTACATGAAATTGGCATTCCCCGCTGCCGATACCTATTTTTATCCCGTATCTTCTGAACACGTCCATACCAAGTATACAGTTCACTATAAGTTTGTCTACCAACAAGAAAGTACACTGCAAAACTACACCACATACGCTAATTGGTATGCTGGCCTGTAATTTTATAGCTTTAGATTTACTTCCCAACGCCGTTATGATCTTACAGTTCTCTACAGGTAGTGTGGGAACATTTACTTCCCTCGCTATCTCTTTGAACAAGCTAGTAGACATTAGGCTTGTCGACGCACCAGTATCCAAAACAACTAGTACATCTATGTTTCCCACCTTTACCTTTATTGTTGCTTGAATAATTTCACTTACCTTGCGTGATGTTTCTTTCTCTTCGATAAACAAGTCTTCTTTCATTTCTGCGTCCTTCTCATACCTTAAAAATAGATTCCGGATATGCTGTATGTGTAGGTTTGTTTCAGTGTCTGCTTCCTCCTTTCGGTTCCTGTTCGTTCTAGTGTTTAAGTCGCTCATATTCGTACTGTGGCACACTGACAGTTCATTACCTTCTTCCTCTAGTCACGCTCGATTATTATTTCCTGGGACCGGTAAAGGTATTGTTTCATTTTCTGCCGTCACTTCTACTATGTTTACCGTATGTTCGCGTGCTCGCCAGTTCGTGTCCCGGTTGTTTCGATTTGACTGTACGGGCTGCCTGTTATCTCTCGGATCCCTGTGTTGCATATTCCGTTCCTGGTAACTTTCATTTCCTTGTCGCCTATTGTCGAAGTTTTCCCTCGAATTTCTATTGTCTCGGCGATTACCGTACCTATGGGGCTGATATTTAGTTTCGTACCCTCGGTCACCCTGTGGCTGATGGGTAGACCGATTGTACGGATTTCCGTTGTGGCGCGTCGGTGCATATGGACGCCATTCATTCATACGCACACGACCGTTATAATTTCCAAAGCCATTGCCGTTACCGTAGTTCTTCCCGTTTGGGTTGTGCCCATTACCGTTACGATAACTAGGCGTGCCTTGCCCATCCTCATGAATCAGATCTATTGAGTCGAGCACTGAAAGAAAATACTCGAGATCATATTCGGGAACAGTTATTAATTTTTCCCTAACATTTGCAGGTAACTTGTTCTTTAAGATTTTCAGTACATCTACATGAGATATCGGATTATTCCAGTAACGGGTCTTGTTTAGGTATTTTTCAAAATATCTTCTTAGCCCCCCGAATTTTGAATGATATGGTACTGGGTTAAATACCTCTCGTCTTAACCTCTCCTGGATTGGTGTTGACCAGTATTAAAAATGCATTCTCAAACTGATCATATGTCTCTCAAAGTTCTGACATCTCCGTAGCCCACAAAAGGGCATCACCGTCGGTGTGTCCTACTACATATTTAATCTTTTGAGCTTCTGTCCAAGTCCTGGGCAGTACATTTCTAAAGGCTCGGACAAACACTACCGGGTGCGTTCGCTTTTTCTCATTTGAGAATACGGGAAACTGTCGATGTTTTATTAAGCTCTCATTCATTAACAACGCTGTCCAGCACGGCGGAACAGCATTTCCCTGCGGTGATGGTATATTTGTTTCAGCAAAGTTTTGCTCGCGTCGCGCGTCGACATGTGGTCGCGCGGCGTGGGTTGGGCATTGTTGCCCGCGCCACTGATTTCTCCCACTGGCTGATGGCTGTTTATCGCTCCGCTTACCGCCCCAGGCGATGATATTACATTACTTTGTTAACTATTTCGTCTCTTAACCGTAGTTCGAACTGTCTGATATCATGTCCTACGCGTTTTAAGATTTCTTCTTCCTTGTCCCCCATTACTTCCTTTACCGCTTCCACATAGGTACGCTGTTCACGCACGCATTTTTCTGCGAATGTTGTATTTTCGTCCTTTGCATTGCTCTTTACCGATTCATAAAGCTGCACAATGTCTGAGTTGATCCTCTTGTGTTCTAACTTGAGTAATCCTACCTCCAATGTGATTTTTTCTACATTTTCTGGCAGGTCGTCACAGAAAGAATGTAGTTTCGCTACTTCTGATTGTACATTGTCTAAGTTGACCTGCGTATTCTTTTGCATTGCCTGTAAATTCTCTTGGGTTTCTCTAATTCCGGATAGCTCCTGTCGATACGTGTGTGTTAGTGTTTCAAATTTTTCGCCCATTATGCCCTTTAATTTCTCACCCATATCGTGAACCGAAATTTGTACTTGTTCATTAATTTTCCTATCCACCTCCGTGGAGATTTGTGAAATCTGCTGTGTGAACTTCGTGTCCAGACTATTGAGTTCTGTGCGCAAATTTTTTACTTCGTCTGAAATGTGTGTCATGTTTGTATTAACCTTCCCGATCTCGGACTTTACTGTGGTCATGTCTGCTTTCATATTAGTCATATCTGCTTGTATCGTTTGTAAACTTGACATTTTAGTCTCTAAACCCGACATTTTTGAATTTATGTCTGCTTTCATTGCATTCATGCCTGTTTGTATGGTTTCTGTTGAGGCTCAAAATAAGGCTTGCATATCTTCCGTATTCACTTCCGGCCTACGCCTGTCAGCATCTGCGTCCGTACTACGCGTACTGCTCTCATTTAAAATATTCTCTTGCCTCGAGGTGCCGTTAGTTACGTCTACTGTAATTAACGTATTGCTTGTAATGAAATATTCTGTATTCACGGGCGTCGAATGCACCAATTGCATGTCGCGCCCAGCCTCCAAATAATCACCGCTAAACGGTTCCAAACCACTCATTGTTGCATTTTGCAAATGAACATCCACTACATTGGCATTCTGATTTTCGAATGACATTTCCTTATTGTTTTGACCCTCCATTATAGAAATCCTTATACCACTGCAGTTATCAAAATAAAAATGTTCTTTTTTAAGATTTTACTTCCGCGCTACTTCTCACGCGAAAAAATGCATATACAGTTGTATATAATTGTAGTCTCAACTGTTCTTCAATCAATATATTTTCCATACTAATAAAGAAATGTCATTATCTCTACTTGACTACAATAGCGTTAATCTCTGAAGCTTTAGGTCCTGGGTTTTAGGAAATAGGCGGATGGATTTTCTAATAGGTCTACTGGGAACGCATTCTCTATATGCATTGCGCGGTCCTACCTGATTGTTGTCTTGTAAATGGTACTTCCTCTATTGTGCTTTGTTGTGTGCTGTTGGTATTGTCGCCTTCTTCCTTCTAATTTATTTATTATTTCCTTTCGATAGTATTTCTTCAGTATCACATCACCGTCTCTGTCACATCATCAGCGTACATGGAACAGAAAGAAATTGTTAATATACATGTATATTCATTTTCCTAACAATACTAGTACTCACAGTTTTGCCCACTACGTATCGTGCCTGTCACGTGTCGCCACTTTATAATATAATAAAATAATGGAATAGATGATAATAAAATGTTGAAATACGTGGCTTTTTAAAATGTATTGAATTAAAGAGATTAATTTTTCGGCATGAATGACAAGCACAATAAGCTGAGCTATGCCTGGAAATAAGTTCGTATTAGTCCATATTATTTTGCAGGGCGAAGTAGTTTCTTTCTCCGCTGTAGGTTTGTGCTTACCATTCTTTATAATGCTACGTTTGGTCGCCGTGTTCACCTTTGAAGTCTTGACCGTGTCCCCATTAAGCTTATCGGATCTTCGTAACTTTCCGAAGTACACAGGTGGGCTTCAGTTCTTGTAATTATTGTACTATTTGAAATAACAACTCACACGAACCTTTCTGTTAATAAAACAATACTGTATTTTTATAAACGGTGCACATATGAAATACATACTCCTCACTTATTCATAGCGACCCCAAAATGGCGGTCTACAATTACTCGCTAAAAATGGCGTGCTTCTCACTCGTTCACTAGCTGAGCGCGAATCCTTCCTTCCTCCTACTGGTACCAGAAAAAATCCTCTGTTTTTTAACAACTGAAAGTCAAAAAATACGTGACGGTAGGCATAGGCTCTATGATGGGCTACCGCTTCATCTTCTCTCTTTGCCTTTAAAGAAGACGAAAACATAAAGGAAATGCAAATGTCTATCACAACACGATCCTTGATGAAGCCATAAAGGAAAAAAGCACATGGCGTTAGGTCGGGTGAACGTGGAGGCCATCCAAAGCAAGCCCTGTGACTGGGCCCATTGCGATTGGGAAGAACTCGGCTATAGACTTGATATGTGCCGTGTGACAAATGGTACTCACATTGAACATTTATAATGTTCTTGGTAAAACTGTCTGAGTCACTCTTTCATTCGTCATATCATTTATAACTGTAAGTTTAATGTAATAAATGTTAAAAAGCGTTAAAACCCCGATATTCATTTATAAACACCCTGTATTTGAGGCGCGTCCTTCACGGATCAGCAGCATTTTCAAGAAACACCGAATAAAATGTGTCTTTCGTCCTCCGATAGTGCGAACGATGTTGACTTAGGTAAAAGACAAGCTAGGTCTAAGGAGACCAATAATATACAAGATGTCTTTTCAGTGTGCGAAATAACTAATTTGGCAGAAATGTCCCACTGTTGAAGGCAGTTGCGATGAACACATACTTTACACCAATCTAGGTCAGCCAGGAAAATCTAATGACGACTTTCTTGATACGGGACACTGCACACACTCCGGAGAGACGGAGATCCGCTCTTCAGCCACATCGACTGTCGTTGAAGAAGTGGTCGAAGTACGTGCAGAGTTTTATCAACAGACACATGGCATTTCAGTTTAGCAGTGCGTGAGAACCAGTATTTAGGCCTGCCGACTGGAGAGAATCGATATATCCAAACAACGCAAGCGATCGCTTGGGGCTCCAGGTTGAGAAGGTAGAGGCATCCATAGTGCGAAGTTTGTAGATAGCGTAAATCATAAATAGTAGCGAAAAATTTTTAAATTGAATGATAAACGGTCTTGACCGCAGTAAAACACTTATTGGCAATGACAATCCATATCGGTCAAAAATGTGACCACCTTCACACCATATTACACCATGTTGGCAGGCGATGGTGGTGAACGGAACTAGCATCGTGGATCCACGGACGTCAAATGCTCAGTTAATCCATTGAACTCAATGGCTCAGATGTTCCACGAACGTCAACTGCGCAGGTGATATTCGTGTATCCACAACACCTGCTCCGTCCACCACCACCGCCTGCCATCGAGGATTAATATGGTCTGAAGGTGGCCACATTTTGACCGATATCGATTACGGTTGCCATTAACTATTTAATTACAGTCACCTGTTTTCAATTCAGTTCTAAAATATTGAATCAGATTGCTAATATTCTCCATTAAATTGTTCTCAAACGTTACTAGTAGTGAAAAATCCACCTCAGTCCTCACTTGATTTATATTCTCTTTTAAAAGTCTTACCAGGACCACAAGAAACGGTACATAATGTATGAGACAGGGAGTGGGAAAAAAGGGGACGATATTTCTCTTGTGTGGAAAAATGTGGTCGAACCAGCCCTGAAGCCAGGACAGCTAGGTCGGGCGCGGGTGCTCGTGCACTCCCTGCGTTCAAGGCTTCCAACCGGACCTACTCGCCCCGCGCATGGGAAGTCCGTGGCTCGTTTCTCCGGCAAGCGCCTCTCGGCATCAACGCACTCTGCTATGACGTAATAGTCCCGCCTCCTAGCGCCTTCGCTTTCAAAATGGTTCAAATGGCTCTGAGCACTATGGGACTCAACTGCTGAGGTCATTAGTCCCCTAGAACTTAGAACTAGTTAAACCTAACTAATCTAAGGACATCACAAACATCCATGCCCGAGGCAGGATTCGAACCTGCGACCGTAGCGGTCTTGCAGTTCCAGACTGCAGCGCCTTTAACCGCACGGCCACTTCGGCCGGCGCCTTCGCTTTCCCAGCGGACGAGTGTACAGGGTGGAGCAGAGGAAACGCATGTTTTTTTTGAACCGCTAGTAAGCTTTGACGACAGGGGGTATTGACCTTGAACGAATGTTGGCAGACTGCCCATACAAGACAGTTTCAGTCCCTATGTAGCGTTGGAGCGTAGAGCATCGTGTGTTTGTTGTCGAGCAGTACTTTAGAAACAATGATTCCGTCACAGTGCAGTGTCTTTTCCGTCAAAATTTTAGATTTGGACGTCGAGGTGCAGTGTCTGATCGAAATACTGTACTCCGATGTGTAGCAGCGTTTAGAAGTACTGGATCTGTGATGAAAAAGAAACCACCTCATCTTCTCCGTTCAGTTCGTGCTCCGTAAAATGTAGACCAAGTGGGAACGGCAGTTCTTGCTAGTCCGAAATGAACGGCTAGACGACAGGCTGTAGCGCTGGGTATGTCACATCGTTCGCCCCACTGCATCTTACATGATGATCTTAAGTTTCACCCGTACAAGATAATGGTCGTCCAGCAGCTTATTGAAGGGGACTTTGTGCAGCGCAAAGAGTTTTATAGCATAGTAGTCGAAATTTTTAAGGAAGATGCAGATGTTAGTCTTCATGAGTGATGAGGCACATTTTCACGTAGACAGTTATGTCAATATTCAAAATCGTCGGTATTGGGCGCCGGAGAACCCACATGAATTACACCAAAGACCTCTCCACAGTTTAAAAGTAACAGTGTGTTGCTGCATTTCAGAGATGGGGATTGTTGGACCCTATTTTTTTGAAGAGGAAGGAACTGCAGTTACAGTGACATCAACGCGCTACGGTAAAATGTTAAACAACTTTCTTCGTCCAGAACTTGAAAGGCGTCAAGTGAACACGAGAGAAATATGGTTTCAGCAGGACGGTGGCACAGCTCACACGGCGAGAGCATCCATGGAAGTGGTTCGACGAATGTTCCCAGGACATGTTATTTCGAGACATGATGTTCACTGGCCACCTCGCTCAACCGATTTGTCGATATGCGACTTCTTTTTGTGGGGAAATTTAAAATCAAAAGTCTACGTGAACAAGCCTGGCACAGTGTATGACCTCAAGAATTACATTCGTCAGGAAATTGAAGCCGTGCCGAATGAAATGTTGGAGAGAGCCATGCGTTACTTTCTGGAGACGACCCAAATTTGTATCCAGTAAGACGGACGTCGTCTCCAAGAAATTATTTATCGAACCTAATTATAGTATGTATATTTAAAAACTGCATTAAAAATTTATCACTTAATGCTTGTCTTTATTATTTTTATCAAACAGTGTCCCAGTCATTCAATAGTTAAAAACATGCGTTTCCTCTGCTCCAAGCTGTATAAACCGGCGACTATGAACAGGTCCTCACAGTCGCAACTGAAGATGATGAGCTGCTTGCTCGTTGAAATATTGAGCAGTTGCCATAACACTATCCAACACAATGCCCGAGAGCCTTTCAGGCAGTTGTTATGTCGTGGAAGCCTCACAGCACATCAAATCAACTTCATATTCTCCACACGAATTTATACAACTGTGTGGTTCTAGCCATTGTTTCAGAATTTCTTACGATGCAAAAGAAACAAAATACATCGTCTGTCCAAAAAGTTCCGAGATTTATTTCATTCCTGGCTTACAAGTGACGTCAGCAAAATGACAACAATGGCGGCTTGAACCAACAATCTGCAACAAAAGTAGTGGATTCGACTAACCAGTTACATGCTGGCAGTGTCAAGTAGCGGACATGGGGCAGCACCTAGTCAATCTCACCTAACCGGAACAACAGCTCCAGTTCGAACTTTTCTGAGGTTATTAGACCGGTCTCTAAACTTTTTCAGCTAATGGAGTACCTGTGCTGCATACTGCAAAAGACGCATGTTTCCTTAGTGATTCACAATCCATGGTTACAGAAAAATCGAAATCCGCAACGTGTTGTGTATTTCGTGGTTTTTTTCGTGATTTTCATATTTCATTTACGAGTAATGTTGGCCTAATGAAGGTTCTACATTGTGCCTTTCCTGGATATGCACGTCTACGTTGCCTCAGTGTGTTCTGTCTGCGCCTAAATCAGTCTCTAAATAAGAATACTCTCACATTCATTTCGTTCCACTGATATTTGTTTCTACGCTCCTACAGTTGTAGCCTGTTAGTCCAAGGCCTAAAACCGATTCGAAACAAATATTAGTGGAAGAAAAGATAATTTGATAGTTTTTTAACCATAAATACGAATTTATTGTATTAAAATGCGACAGAAGAACCGACTAACAGGATTCAGTAAATTTACGTCGCTTCCTTTTGGCGTATGTATTGTAGTATAAGTGGTGGTTTGTGGCTTGGGGCGAATGAGCCTGTTACTGAGAGTATCCGACTAAATATCTCAAACAGAACTGGGGAATACAAATAAATTTTGTTCGTTTATACTTTGTTGGTTAATTTATGTTTACGGCCTGCTCACATAGATAGTTAATTTTACTATCCTTGGGGTGTGAAATCGATTATATTTTTGATATAAACTGGTGCCATAACTTCAAAATCTTAAGTACAGGTAAGGGAACATACCGTAGAATCTCAGCTGAGATCTGGTGACACCAATTTTGGTGGTATATTCTGTCTGATCTTTCTTAGTTGACATAATCACATGTTACGTAAAAGTAACTTGTCACAATACTGCTCCACAATTTCGAGTATTTACAAAAAGTGATTAAATGATGGAACTGTTTCAACAGCAGTAGCTGTCAGTTTTATTCGTTCAGTGCATCATGTACATAAATTACGTTACTCACCTGTTTCGGCCTAAGGCCAATTTCATACATTTGAAACACCTAACACCTTGGATGAAGAACTGAACGGTCAACGGTGGCATGCTTTCAGATGTTCTGAAAGGGCCAGCACTGTCTGACAGTGGTCCTTCCGGCCGGCGGATACCTCGTGATCACTCCCGCCACTGTTTGCAGCGCATTGCGAGACAGGCAGGCATTACTTGGACGTATAGTTCTATCTGCAATTCCACCCCTGACATATATTCCCCTGTTGAAAATGACCGCCTTACCGAATCCAAAATGGGGATGTTGTTGTCCATAGACCTTGAAACTAAGTCATTAACATTTTTTTTTTATTATTAAGCACTGACCAACAGAATTTTCCCTGACAAAGACAACTCAAACTTAACGTATTCATTTATTACTCACAATATAGATGCCCCATGCAACCTGACTGCTATACATTGACAACATGACTTCCAATAATCAAAGCAAAAGAATGGCCCTGAACTGCAATCAATCCTAACAATAATACATATCGAAAAAATATTAAATTATAGAAATATGAAACTAGCTCCAATTCTGTTAATTGCCTAAACTAATTTCAGTCACAACTTGGAAACCCCATTCTTTTTCATAAGTCACTTACCTCACAGAAAATCTTCATAACACGAACTAAGAAATTACAGCAAGTAGCAACAACAGCCAACTAAATGAAAGAATTATAACTACTATAGACTCAAACTACTAGGAGGCATTAGTTAGCAAAAGAAAGACTTTCTTGTACAGCAAACAATGTATTTAGAAAATTTTATTTTATTCATGTGACATCCAATTCCAAAAATTATATAGTAGTCAATAATTCCACTACCCAAACATTATCAACCATACATCAATTATCATACCTTTCCTTGTATATTTTCTTATAAGAAATTTCATTTCGCTTTACATTGCGTGTCCTACCAACACAGAGTCTACACTAAGAAAAACATGTCCATACGCTTATCTATCGACTCGCTGACTGCTAGTCCATCCAGCCACAGAATCTCTTGCCGAGGGCACAGAGCGCTGTCAGCGATACTAACACGGTTCATAGCGCTACCAACACACAACAAGCTACTTACAACTTTGAATTGTAGATTCCTCCCATATACGCGGATTGTTTGCGAAGATAGAAGAAATCGGACCATACACACTAAAGTATCGTTACTTGTTCCGAAGATCCTGTACAACACGTTCATACGATTACTGCTCTAGAAATACAAAAGTGTAATGGTGTCGGAGTCTTCATTGATAGCTTAGAATTTCTTGCGAATCATATCACCTGTCCTCAAATGGAGTGTACTTCCATAGCACGAATCTAACAGTGTCATAGAACTTCCAATGGATACAATGAATCATTTACATCGCTGCAACAGCTTCACACTCCACGCATTATTCACAGCTACTACAAGAGTAGGGGAAGATTCGGAACTTAATCACAATACTGGTAACTGTTAGATAGTGGACCGACTTCATTACTTTATTTTATCTACAGCAGAGTATATCCACGTGGATAGTATGCATATGTGTAGTGCTAGTTATTTATTTAGAAGCAAACCCCATGTTTACACACTTATCAAACTATTGTACATTGAGAGCCAATTAACCAACAAGTACAACCACACCAAATCGATGTCAGTGTTTCCTCCAGCAACAGCAGTCATATTAGTACCTCTTACAGCTCGATCTGGACTACAGCTCATCAGTTTCTGAGTCATACCGACTGGACTTTGGTCACTCACCTCCTACTTTCTCACATCTTAGTGGATCCTCTTCCCTCCCCTCTCAAAGACCATGCAGATGAATTTGAGACTAACATATTCTTCTTCTTTAACTTACCAGCTTGTCAGTTCTTAGCTTTTGGGTTGCTTCCCTTAAGATTCCAAAGAATGAATCCCAACCCCACGCATGCATTCTACTTCACCTAGTTCCAGATGCTTTTTGCAAGACATTTTACAGCAATTAATGCATCAGATGCAGAATTTCTAGTCCTGTTAATGTGCAATAGATTTATTTACGTTCAGGTTAACTACAACTCTATCACAGGTCTTTCTGCTTGCTTGCTTGCTTGCAGACAAGGCCATCACCCATTAACACCCCCACCCCACCCCACTCTCCATTTAAAACAAATACACTTCAAGCGGATTTACAGTGCATGGTAGACAGTACAATTCACCAGTATTATCGATTATCTATCGACTCTAATCTAACACAGTGATCGAGTAAAAAATTGCCTATATACTTTCACACATGACCTAATCTACCCCTATGTATCTGGGAGAAGAACGTCATCTTTTCTAGACTTCTTTTCCGTCACATATTAAAATGGAGTACGCCCACCTATAAGATCCTAGCAGCCTCCATATGATGCTTTTGCTACACTGCTCAAGAACCTAAGACGAACAGATGTGGGCTGACAGAATTGGCAGACAGTGACTAGATAGTGTCAAGCTGTCAAACTGATGTTTCTGTTCACCAGTACATATTATTTAACCACAAATGGCCCTAAATGCGTTAATGTCGGGATAGCATCTGAGCTACAAGTTATAGTGGAAATTGGGAATGTGTACTGATATAAGTACTGTTGTGTAGTGTGCTCCATTCCATAATTAACAGGTTTTTCTTTAAAACTACAGCCTTCCACAACCTATACATCCCATACTGCTTTTTGAACTGTACCTATGCATTGTATGCATTTAGACAGGGTCAAAGTACAGTTCATTTCTATAGTGAGTCCATCAGAGACTATATTTAGTGGAGGGATCTTCCTATCAAACTCCTCTAGAATCGGGAAGGTAGTAAGACACACTCACTGCTAGGAAGGTAGAATTCCGATGGGGTGTTGACTAGAGGTTTGAAATTCTAAGAAGAAAAAAGAATTGTAAGAACTGATTGCTACTGTGATGTTCCAGACAGCTGCTCCATCAAAATAGAAATTTTAACATCAGCCATCTCCAATCTGCATGGTTTGATTGCAGGTCCTTAGATCAGTGGTTTCCAACCTGGGAGTTATTTCCACCTGAGGTGTAAAATGAAATTTTCTGAGTGGTAAAAAGTTTCAGCGATAAAATCAAATTATTTTCAAAAGATCATTACTATTATTACTGTTTCGTATGACTCTATTTATCATGAAAGTTATGAATAAGTTCTTTTTCTCAGCAACATTAATGCCATGGAGGTTACAAGTTCCTCACATTGTCCAACCATGATAACCATATGTTGTGACCTGTTGTTCACAATTGGGTTTTTTTACAACAATTTCGATGTTTAATTAGAACAGTGAAGCATTTTCCATCACTCGTATATCGATAGGATGCACCTCTTCCTACACCTCACTGATAGTTGCTGTCCTATCCCCTCTCGCCACTTATGTGTGTACAAGTCTTCAGCAGGTGTACACTTGTAGATCGTTAGGAGCCAATTCCTCCAGCAGCAGTTGTAGGACATTTCGCTGCCTATTTCGAGTGGTATTGTGGACTAGAGCACACAAAAAGCTGAACAATACGCACAAGCGATCGTAAAGGGGAGAAAAAGCGGTTTAACGTGTCCTCATATTAGCCCCACACACCAAGGCCAGCACCTCAGGTTAATTTAGTCTGGGTCAGTGAAACATGAAGTTGTCTGCTACATTGTGGACTGACCGGCCGTTTTATAAAACAAGAACAGCTCCAACACAGGTAGTAGTCTCTAAATGCATCCTCAGTCCTGCTTCATCACCATTATTCGCTCATCCATTACCAGCTCCTTCCATTCCCTGTGTAGGAGGCTATGGACACAGTCCTCAGCTTTACACTTACAGGTAATACACTTATGAGATTGATTTCTGTCCAACACCAAAATCTCATCCATGGAACACATTTTCTGCCAAAAATAAAGATGGCACTTTCCACTCCAGCCTTTCTCCAGCCAATTCAGAAATGGGGGCGGTGTGCAGAGGAAAGTGGGGGCGGAAGGAGGGGCGGCTCTAGAACAGTTCCAAGCTCCCTCTGATGGCGGTATTGTGGGCTAGAGCGGTCGGTCTTCAAACCTTGAGGTGAACATACACATGCACGATTGGGAAAAGTGGGGGTGAGGGACGGCAAAAGTGGAGGCGGAGCAGAAGAACGTGGAGGCAGCAGTAGGATGATCCAGATGCAGGTTAACACCCTCAGAAATAAATTAATTAATCTAATAAAGACACTACCTTACGTCTTTCCTTCCTAGCGCCGCCGCACAGAGTCTTTCTCCCACCAGTTTCCATGTGGGGAATGGAGTGGGGAACTGGGAACTGGTGGGAAGGTTTGGGGGTTTCCCAGGAGGAGGGAAAAGAGGCTCTGAACTGGGGACGGGCTGACAAAGAAAAATGTCCCCTTTCCCATAGAGTTGGGAGAGGCAGAATGGTACACTGAGGGGTTTCTCAGAGGGACAGATCAAGGGGTGATAAACGAACAAGCAGGGGCTCATAAATCAATTAGCGTAACAATAGGTTAAGGGAAGGACTAGTTTAATTCCTCAGTTTAATTAATTGGCATATCAGTTTGATATCAAAAGAGCTACAGAACCCGGTTCATCTCACTATTGCAGTTGGCAACACGGTGATACAATAAACTCCTATTCCAAACCACCGCCATTTGGAAATTCAATAGTGTCAAGCCACAGCTCATTGGAGGGCAGAGTTTGTGTTTTCTGGTGAAAGCTGGTTCTGTTTTGGTGCAAGTGATGGCCGTTTGTTTCTAGGAGGAGGTCATTTCAGGGTCTAGAACCACACTGTCTGCAGCCTAGACATGCTGGACCTACACCTGGAGTTGTCGTCTGAAGTGTGATTTCATATGATAGCAGGAGTACTCTTGTGGCTATTCCATGCATCCTGACTGGTGATTCGACCTGTTGTGCTGCCATTCAAGAACAGCATTCCAGAATAAGTGTTTTCCTATACGATGAAGATCGCCACGTATCGTTGTTGTAACGCAATATGCTCCACGTACTGTTGACTTGTTGCCTTGGTCTGGTTTATCACCACATCTGTCTCCAGTCGTTACGTGTGGGACATCATCGGACGACAACTCTGGCGTCATCCGGAAGCAACATTAACTGTCCCTGTACTGACTGGACAATTGCAACAGGCATGGAACTCCACTGCACAAACTGACATCTGGCACCTGCACAACACAATGCATGCATGTTTGCATCCAGCTTTCTGGCGGTTACACTGGTTGTTAATGTACCAGCGTTTCACATTTGCAATGACTTATCTCGCACTTATTAACCTGAGATATTGCAATGTTAATCACTCAAGTACGTTAGGTATACCCGAATTTTAGTTACTCTACCTTAATTATTTTTTGCTGATTTGATTTTTTCCGTCAGTGTAAATTCATTTACATGGAAAGACTAATAGGGATATGCGTTTATTAGTTCTGAATATTACCTTATTTGACCTAGCATTCATAACATATATTCGAATACAGGAACATGTACAGGGGTTGAAGAAAAATAAACATATATCGCAAGAAATGCATGCTTGATATTAATCCAGATGCTAGCCTAGCCTGCAGGTTGCGCTGTTGTATTTGGCTACGAACGTCTACTGCACAGTGCCCCCTCCCCCCCCCCCCCCCAATACAAGCGTCAGTCGTGGTCAGAACAATGATCTGTGTAACTGCCACTACATTATGTCGGAGCTAAGTGGAGTCGAACATGCGCAGATTGTTGATACTCGTGTGGTTGGTTCTTCTGCAACCAAGGTAGCCTAAATGTTTTGTGTTCAAACAGGCACCGTATCGAATGTGTTTACGGCATTCAGGGAAAGCCGAAAAACTTCATCCGCCAAGTCACAATGCGGAATATGTGTATTTGAAAGTTAGCTGCATGTTGTAAGCTGAAACTGTGGGTAGCTAAATTACTAGCTGTCTGTCTTCTGAGATTCCTTTTACAGATTCAATCTACGGGGTGTCCGCTAAGTCACTCCCTATTTTTAACAGTTACAATATCTTTTTTTATGAACCAATTTTCTGAGAACTGCTTTTATTAGAAACAGCACTCGTTGAGGTTGTGTTTAACATCATTTTTTTCTTTTGTTTCAGTTGGGAAATGCTGCCTGTGTTGCCCGACGAAGAAGAGGCCAAAACAGCAGTTCGGCATGAGGTCTGGGGATCTGTGGTGCGAGTACGGAGGTGGTGGAGGACTAGCCGAGAGATTCATACAACAATGGATGCAAAAACAACTAAAAATTGCCATTCTAAATTACTAACAACAGGGAGCGTAACAGATGTCAAAATTTCAAGAAGATAATCAACTTCGAGAACACCAGAGAATATTGACAAAGTTCGTCAAGTGTTCACAAGGAGCCCTAAGGAATCACTGCGCCAAGGATATTGTGAAAGTGGTCTTCAAAGCTATGCAGTGGCAACAATTCTTAAGAAATATCTCACTTTTACGCCGTGCAAGCCAAGTTATGTGCAGCAGTTGTTTCCTGATGACTCCGACGGAAGAGTGGTGTTTATAGAAAGTGTCTTGGGTTGGATCGATGATACGCCAGAACTTTTTACGAGCATTCTGTGGACTGCTGAGTCAGTTTTCAACATTGAGGGATTTGTAAAGAGGCATAACTGCCATTCCTGGTCCACCGAGATTCCACACAGATGTGATGAAAAAGCATAGGGGTGTCCGAAGGTGACAGTATGGTGTGTTATCAAGTCATCTAGAGTTTTCGTGCTTTCTTTCTGTTGAACACAACGAATGGCGGAAGATACCCGGAAATGATGCAAGATCGTGCATGGCCAGTGATTTCACAGGGGAACAACCCACAGCTTCGCTTCATGCGGGACGGAGCACCTGCACATGTGGCACACGATGTCTGCGAATGGCTGCACAACCACTTCCAATTTCGTTGGACTGGCAGACGTGGTGCATATGAATTGCCTGCCCGCTGCCCTGATTTAACGTCTTGTCATTTTTTCCTGTAGCGGAGGGCTGTGGAGAACAAGAGAAAGCCAAGGAACTTGGATGTTCAAATGGTTCAAATGGCTCTGGGCACTATGGGACTTAACTTCTGAGGTCATCAGTCCCCTAGAACTACTTAAACCTAACTAACCTAAGGACATCACACACATCCATGCCCGAGGCAGGATTCGAACCTGCGACCGCAGCGGTCACGCGGTTCCAGACTGTAGCGCCTAGAGCCGCTCGGCCACTCCGGCCGGCCGAACTTGGATGTATTGGAAGCAATAATATCTGATGTTTTAGCCAAATTTCCATGTACCAGTTCATTTTAAAAAATGCGTAGAGAATGCTGGAGCTTAGGTAGAGGTTTAAAATGATGTTAAACACAACCTCAAGGAGAGCTCTTTCTAGCCAAAGTAGTTCTAAGAAACTTAGTTCACAAATAAATACATTATAACTGTTTTAAAATAGAGAATGCCTTATGACATATCCTGTACAGTAGAATCGGCGTAGCTACCCTACTTTTGAACATGAACTTATTTATGCAAATTACTTTTTAGGGATGTGACGCTGATTAGTCTGAAATGCATATGACTGTCTATAAATTTGATTGCACGAAAGAATGATTCACAAGAACACTCACAATGACTGTTACGTAATTTAAATGTACCCTCTTACAAAAGGCATCTGTTGAATTTACGCGAAACTTGACCAACTGAAAACTGTTCCTAATATTCTATCAGAAACGCTCCTTTAGGCCCTACAACAAATTCTTGCCATGGAACGGATGACTTGACTCTGCTCTGGCTGCGCTGAAAATGATAATTTGAAGGAAATCAATGCCTGGCACTTTGCCTTCTTACTCTTTTTTATGTTGCTGTTTTAGCAAATTAGTTTTTGATTCTCTTTTCAAAATTATTAATTATTGTTAACACGAAAGTGCAAGGCACGACATTGCAAATTTTGCACAACTTGTTTCTCTGAACAGTGGGAATATGTTTCGTGAAGTGTCTATATATGACAAAAGGAAGTACTTTGAAATTGAATCTTTTAATAGCACAAAAGCGAACTCCAGCTAATATGAATAATCAGCGTTCTCATTTTTTGAACTGTCGCACTCTATAATGTCTGCTTCTACAAAATATTTCTATTGCAATAATTTGTTTTCTTGAATTACTAATAAAATATTGTTTAACTAATCTAAATGGGGGGATTTATTAGAAATACCGAACACATTATTGATCGCTCTTCCTGACTGCCAACATGTAGATGTTGCTGGACACAATGAAATCTTTGCACAGCAGTAATAACTGAAGTCACCCTTGCAGCTACGAATTCAAAATATGTTACCTTTTTCGGAACTGCTGTGTCTTTATACAAAAATCTTAAAAATCACCCTTCATCCTCAGGTTACACGTCGCGAAACGTCTCAGATAGAAATCTCTGCGCGGCACATCCGCAATCCAAGCTGCTCATTCCGCCATGGTTCAGCACCCTCTCGCCACGATTTCACTGCTACTACTGCGCAAGTAAACTGACATACGGCCAGGAGAGCGGTGTGCTGACCACATGCCCCTCCATATCCGCATACAATGATGCTCGTTGGCTGAGGATGACACTTCGACCAGTCGGTACCGTTAGGCCTTCCAAGGCCTGTTCGGACGCAGTTTAGTTTTAGTTTAGTAAGACATGGTAATGTTTTGTGTAGTTGTGGTACCATATTTTTGTCCATCCCCGTATACTGTAGGTCTTTCGGTGCTGATTGCGGTAGTAAAATCTTGAATGGGAGGATAAAATATAATCGGGCCCAACGATTTTTATCTGAACTCAAAAAAAGCAAAGCACGTAATGTGAAATGCCACATCATGGACGCAAAAATGCTAGACACACATCCGAAACCCATGAATTACAACCACCTTCAGAGGCGGCATAAAGCCTCACAGGAGGCCTGCGACAGTGCCGTAAACTTGAGAGGACTTTTGTCAATGTTGCATAGGTCGCCGAAAATAAATTGAGCACCTGTTGTTGAAAAATTTTTATATTGACGCGTTTCGGGTGCAGCTCACCTTAAAAACATCAAATAGAATAACTTTCTATGAAAGCATGCAGCATTCACGCGCGTGCTTACTTACCATCAACGCTCAGTTGAGCATGTGACTCCGTACTTTAAATGAAGGCTATACTATTATTTGACTATCTGAAGATGTTTACTATTAAAAACAGTCTTGATCACAATTTTTCACAGTTTATTATCTGAAGATGGTCTGCATCCGAAGAGCGTCAGTATAAACATTTTTTAACAAAAAGTGACCAATTCTTTTGTAGATATCTATTCAGCATTGTAATAAGTCCTCTCGCCATTACAACCAGCTGTGTGGTTGGAGTGTACCCCGCCTCTAGCAGTCAGGCGGTCTCCTAAGATTTATTGGTCTTCCGATATGTTCGGTTTTTTTTGGTTCTGGAGAAGAGATTTCTCGAATCCACGAAGGTCTAGGCTCCTCTCAGCGATATCGCATGGCGTTAATGCCTGAAAGTATCTTTGGACGATGGGCAGGCACGAACAGCTATACTTATTTCAGCTGTACCACTTTCTACGGAATCGCGGCTAAACTGAGAAACTTTTATATTGGCTTGGCACAGTGAGAGTGTTCTGCATACAGATGGAGATGTACTGAAGGTAACGTAAATGGAATCTGGGAGCTTAAACGCAGTCCTTGGCGACTTGCAGCAAAAGAAGAAGAAACGAATCTGGTAGTTTAAACGCAGTCCTTCGTGACTTACAACAAAAGAAGAAGAAAGATATTAACTATTCTTCACACACATGTTGTGTGTGAAATACTGAATGTTGGTCAAGAGCACGTGTCACCTAACGCTTTGCTATAATCCGATTAAAATTACTTGATAGATGACACTTCACACGTGGTAGCTGGTTCCCTCTAAACAGAGCCCTCAACGTCACACTCGAACCATTCGTCGTTGCAAAACCATCGCACCAGAGGACTCACTTCCAATTTTTTGCCCTGCAGTCTTTCTTGACGGTTTTGGATCCCAAATCCTGGATCTTTGGCCCTTTTGTTTCGTATTCCATCACACATGGTACAAAAACCACACACACGTACGAGGGTGTTCCATCTCACATGGTACAAAAACAACACACACACATACGAGGGAGAGTCAAATGAAAACCTTAAATTCGTAATAACAAATCGAAATTTTGCGCCGTTATCCTGTAAGTTGGTAAGCGTGCTACAAACAGTGTGCAGAATGGCCTGTAGGTGGCAGCATAGTGCAGATGCACACATACCGTCGCAGTATCAGTATAAATATGGCCGCTCCACTTGCGACTTGCACCAGGGAACAACAGCGATCTGTTATTCGGTTTTTGCGTAGTGAATGTGTGATACCTACTGAAATTCATCGACGAATGAAGGTTCAATACAGTCATGCATGTTTGTCACAGCAGCAAGTATACGAATGGAGTAGGAGGTTCGCAAATGGTGTAACTTCAGTGGAAGTTGCTCCTCGTCCAGGTCAGGCACAATTAGTTGTGACTAAACAGAACATTGCAACAGTTGAAGCCATAGTGCAGGAAAACAGCCGAGTGACACTGAATGACATTGCAGCATGTTTACAGATTAGTCATGGGTCAGCACACTACATTGTGCATGATGTGCTCCAGTTTCACAAAGTGTCTGCAAGATGGGTGCCACGGCAGGTGACGCCTGGAATGAGAGATCGACGTGTTGATGCTTGTGAAGAACTTTTTCGGCACTTTGAAAGGGAAGGTGGTGGCTTCCTTGCAAGAATCGTTACTGGGGACGCAACCTGGGTTCACGTCCACCAACAGGAAACGAAGAGAGCGAGCAAGGAATGGCGCCATTCCTCATCACCAAAACCAAAGATGTTTCGAAGAGAACCATCAGCAGGGAAGGTACTGCTGAGTCTCTTTTGGGACGAAAAACGCGTCATTTTGGGGCACTACATGCCCGAGGTACCACTATCACCAGTGCATCATACACAGTACTCCTAAAAAAATCATCTGCGGCCTGCAATCAAATCAAAGCACAGTGGACTGCTGTCAGCAGGTGTCCTTTTGCAACATGGCAATGCAAGGCACCGCATTGCCCGTACAACAGTTGAAACAATCACAGACCTGGATTTTGAGTGTCTTCCTCATCCACCATACCAGACCTTCCCCAAAGTGATGTCCATATATTTGGGCCACTCAAGGACGCAATGGGAGGAAAGAAGTTCCGTTCTGATGAAGAGGTACGCCACGTGGTGCACGAGTGGTTGCACGGACTACCAAAAGAATTTTTTTCTGAAGGAATTTGTGCACTTTATAAGAGCTGGAGGACTTGCATTGAGTGTGGGGCAGATTATGTTGAAAAGTGATACAGCTTTGTTCCACGTCTGCACAATGAATAATATTTAAAACATATTTAGGGTTTTCATTTGACTCACCCTTGTACAACGGTGCTAATGAAATACCCACGTTTCATACCAAACACTACTGATTCCTTCCGCACAAGAAGGTTCCTTCCGCACAAGAAGCAATTTAGCGTCACATACACAGTTCTTATAATCACGGGAACGATTTACATTAGATAAGCTTTGGACGACGTTGCGTGAAGCCATATTTTCTGAAGGCTGCAATTAATCGTTGCAACTGGGTCACCAGGATCATAAATACAACCACCTTCCACAATGTAACGGCGTAGCACAGTGGGTAGCATACAATCCTGCAATGAATATTTTTTATTTTTTAAAATCTAATCAAAAGACTTTGATTATTATTTATATTCGTTTAATTACTTAGAATGTGTTTCTTTTATTTCTAAAATTTTTCAGCGTCATTTTCATCATCATATTGACCTTTTATTTATCCTTATTTTTCTTCTTTCATTCGTTTTTCGTTTGGAATCTGTTTGAGTCACCTATAGTCTGCAACCAAGTACCAACCAGGACTGCTCATCGGGTGATAACGAGGCAGCCCGTATAGCCAGTAGAAGGTAGTTTTAGGTAATCAATGACAGAGAGAAATTACTGTTAGCCTTTACCACTGAAACTAAAATTATTCTGTAGTGAGTGATGTTGTGGGGGTTGCCTTAAATGCCGTGGAGAAAGTAATCGTGATTTTAGTTCTGCCGAGCCGGCCGGTGTGGCCGAGCGGTTCTAGGCTCTTCAGTCTGGTACCGCGCGACCGCTGCGGTCGCAGGTTCGAATCCTGCTTCGGGCATGGATGTGTGTGATGTCCTTAGGTTAGTTTTTCTCGAATACACTACAGATCGGGAGGTTGTGGTTAGCTTCGGACATCAGGGATAGAAAACGCGTCGTCTGCCGCCTTTCAGTCACTCGTCACTAAATGTCAGCTGTCGACAGCGCATCTCGTATTTCTGACGTACTGCGTGGAGGCCACTTCCAACATTGTTCCTTTCGTGAATTCACCGGTTGTGTTTATGTGTCGCCTGTAGCCAAGTGTTAGCCGGCACCGGATGTGGTAACACTGTCGGGGCAAAGTGACAGGACGTCAACTATCAAGTAATTTTAATCGGATAGTATCAATCAACAAACACGCTGCGAAGACAGATTGAAATCTCTACAAGTTCAGAGAGCAGAAGCTGCGATGAAGGATAAGCTGCGATGGCTGCAGGCGTGTCCGGAAGACAGGCCTGGACTGCGCGCGCCTAAGGCGGCATTCATTGACGTATCCCGTCCCGCGTCCCCCGGGACTTGCTCGAAGCTGTTGGAGGCAACAGGATGGCAGTACACAGCTGCGCGACGCCGTTCGACCTGGCGAAGTTGGCGGCAGCGGGTAAGTCGTCAAGGAGAGGCGGCGGGGTAAACTTGGACCCTTCTCGGCGGACGGGCAATATCGCGCCCAAGTTCCGGACAACTCGGCCCATCGAAATTGCCGTCGGCTGCCAAGCCGGGGACTGCAGTCGTTGATGCCTGCCTGCCTGAGCCCAGCGCTCTGCGCGCCGTACCTCATTTCCCAGTCGATATTTACACCATTCTATAAAACCGGTATGGCCACAGATTTACAACGCGTTTCGTCGAAACTGTCTGCGTGCCTACTTTCGCCTCTATAATATTTGAAGGAATTGTGGGCTGGGGGTATCCACTTTCAGAAAAATCTCGCTGCCGCTCAAAAAGACTAATAAAGGTGTCCTAGGAGGACGGATGCGTAGATTCTAGGGCAGTACACACACAATGAAAGTAACAACTTTGGTAACGCGGGTTACAGCAATTCTAGAATGCGGGTTTACCCTATTTGTCGTGCGCTGACTACAGTTCCACGAACAATATATAAATAATGTTCTACGAACTAAAGTCGGAAGAAACTTCTGTCTCGATCTACTATTCCTAGAAGCCTATACTCAGTTTGATCTCTAAGCAGGCGGTCTCCGTCCAAACACGATACTTCTATTCACAGTTCTGCTTTTACTGAAGACCAACCACTGTCTATTTGTCAGCGACTGTTTCTGTCTCACTCGACGACGTGAAAGACTTGAAGACACAACGAACGTTCTGCTGGAACTCCAAAGCAAGACTTGGACGGCAACTTATAACTGACAACTACTGCTCGTGCACGGTTACTTAAGGGGGAACGACAGGGCGACGGTCGAAAAAACTCGATTTTTTTATTACGGAATTCGAATGCATATACATTGAAGAATTATTCCCCAAAATATTATGCGCGAACTCCAAGAAGTAACGATTCCGCGACCGTTTGAAGCCGAGCGTTAGAGAACCGGTTCCCCGCGCAGACTCCGTGGTTATACCGATTTGAGTAAACTTGATACGCTGGAGCGGTGTTTGACCGGTTTTACTCAAAACGTAAAAGAAAGTTTCAGTAGTCTCATTTGGAGACACGCTCCAAAAATAACATTCAGCCATAGCGAAGCGGCCGCAGTGGACAAGCGGTTCTAGGCGCTACAATCTGGAACCGCGAGACCGCTACGGTCACAGGTTCGAATCCTGCCTCGGGCATGGATGTGTGTGATGTCCTTCTGTTAGTTAGGTTTAAGTAGTTCTAAGTTCTAGAGGACTGATGACCTCAGAAGTTAAGTCCCATAGTGCTCAGAGCCAGCCAGCCGTAGCGAAATTGTCAACATTGCTTCAAATTTCGCCGTATATCTATTCAGTGAAGGCCGTACTGCACTAATGCATGTGGCAAATGCCCATAAAATCAAAATCGCCGATGAAATGCGATGATTATGTGAAGCTGGAGACGCGAGCGTTGATGCGCTCAGCGACGAAAATGAGGGCTTATCAGGTCAAAGTAGCAGGAGGCGGCCATTCACTAGCCGGGACGATACTTAGTACGGATATCCCGTAAGTTTCAAGCTTTCTCCCTTTTTTTGTATGATAAATACTTTTCAAACAACGCGTTTTTCTCAAAACCATGTTTGTCTGCATGGTTGTTGTCCCATGCTACAATTTTCTTCCGATTTTAATGATTTTTGGTCTCGCTTGATGCAAATTGTACTCTCTTCATGTCTTCGTAGCCGATTTTTCTTATATCGATATTTAGTACTTTTTGGGGACAAAAAGGAATGGTCCAAAAAATGGCCATCCTTTTCGAATGTCTATTATTCGCAAAAAATTCTCTTTACAAATCCCTACGATGAATTAAAATTACATCTGTAAGGATAAGGGTAATATGTTAACTTCAGCACCACAACCGGTGTTACAGCGATAAACGTCGATCTACCTCCTTTCAGAGCCGTCCCGGAAATATCCCAGTTACACAGTGAAGATATTAATATTTTTCAACAAAAACCTCAATGCATGCTTTATTCATTGCAGCAAATCCCATTTGCCTACTACATTGCAGTACGGAGAAAAAAATCATGTATTTGTGCAATACTTTCGTCCGTCACCCTGTCGTTCCCCTTAATCGCGCATCTCCCTTCCAGGGGGCTGCCTTTCCTAGGGACGTGATTCTCGCGGGCAGCGTTCTTGGCTTGTGAGCAGCGATGTTCCTACTGAGGACGGACGTCCGCGGTACTTCTGGTATCAAGTGTCTCAAACTCTTCTTATGTGCTATCTCAGTGCACCACAGAAGGGTTAGAGGGAAAAACCAGGTAAGTCACTTTTTATTTCGAAATTGAGTTGTTGCTACAGCTCGGTTCAGATTGATTATATTCACGTGTTGAGGCTAAAACAGGAAAAAAGCCAGCGAGTCAAGAGATTTGAGCATTCGAAATTTTGCTGTAACCTAAAAGAGTCAGATAAGTCAATCCTTCAAGGGAAAGCTACACGTAAGTCAGTGGCGACTCATCTGGCCACGAGAGGCAGAGCAAATGAAAGTCTGATGCACTCTTTCCCACCAGTAAATTGCAGCGAAGGAAAATCAAAAAGAAGGTGGCTGTCTGAACAGACTATGGAAAAAAACGTATCCCCGCCAAATGATCTTTACTTTTGGAGCCACATTTCGAAATACTCGTTCTGTATCCGTGTTCTCGCAACAGGCGAATCCTTATCCATAAAGCATTGCGACAAAGGGTGGAGGTTAACACCCGTCCACTGTTTTCCACACCTACAAAATCTTGCTCAGAGCCAGCCTCTGCTACGCAAATGTTGCCTGGATCTCCATCCACCAAAGCTCTGGAAGTCCCTCGAGAACCTCAAACGCCAAGCACTTCCTTCTCGCCCTTCGGATCCCTTTACCTTCCCCCACATAGATCTATAACATCTTATCAAATTCACACAACCCCTCTCTCCCACATGAAACACATCCAGATCTCCCGTACTACCCGCAAACTAGATTCAGATAAGCTCATTTTTTCGCCTCTGATCACCAACCCTGGCATGCCACCCCGCCTTTATAAACACATCCCTAAGTGCCTACACTTACCGCCATTTCAAATCCCTACACCTACAGCCACTTCATATCCCATCTCAACGTAACTTCAACCAACTCTCTCTCCCAGACTATGAGATTTGCCCCGAAATTTAGCCATCCTGCAAACTTTAACTCATCCTCACTTATCCACTCCACATCAGGGCTCTTCTTCCCTGTTCTCTCTCTACTCATCCCTACTCTTTTCCTCTTGTACCACTACCCTCTCCACACGCTGTTCTCTTCCTCATCCTCTGTCTTTCCCAATGCCTGTGTTTCCACTTGCGGCGGCGCGGTTCCTTCCGTCCGTTTACGACGGACCTGCACCTATATGTGAACATTGTCTCAGCAGATCATCAGTAGGGAAGCCGAGCGAAACCTATTGTACTTCGACGTGAACCAGGCTGCAATTAAAGTCACTAATCTACGTTTCGGGAGAAAGTTTTCACACTAAATGAAAGGTTGGAAATTTTGTCCTTAATTAATATATTCTGAAACTTAGGTGAACAAGTATCACCACCAACCCCGTGCTAGTCTTAACACAGTCACTCACTATCCCTTTCACTCACGTTAGCAAGTTTATGGTGTTGCGTTTCCCGAAAACGTAATAGCTACAAAAATACGGATAGTTTTTGATTGAGAATGCTCGACAAATATTAAGTCTGTCGGTACCTAATGCAGTCACAGTTTTTAGCCACAGACCTGCTCAATACGCCATGCGAAATTTATGTCTTTTATCGTCACAAAATTCACATAAAAATTTCGAAATTTCTACACACCCATCGGACTAATTATGCCGTCACTTTACAACACTTTTGATGTATGAACCACTCCTAGATCTGGCAACTTATCATTTCTATCGTAACTACTACTACATACTAGAATGAAATTTTCACTCTACAGTGGAGTGTGCGCTGATACGAAACTTCCTAGCAGATTAAAACTGTGTGCCGGACCGAGACTCGAAGTCGGGACCTTTGCTTTTCGGGGGCAAGTGCTCTGCCAAATGCGTAAGTCAGATTGCGTTGTGCTAAAAAAATATTGAGTGTCAGTTTAAGCACAGTCATGTACAATTTTTCGAAGGGGACGTTTCATATGTCGATCCTTAGCCGAGGATACCTCACTGGAATCTTCTGATTTTTTCTTGTAGTTTGTATAATTAGTGTAGCTTTTGTTTATTGCTAGCGCGTAGTTGTAGAGAGAATCTCCTTTGTAGTTGCAGTCCTTCATTGTTGTACAGTAAAACAGTTGTGGCATGCATGTAGATTTGTAACAAGTATTTCGCAGCTGCTTGCAATTAACTAGATATTATTTTCAATGCTTTATTAATGTGTTTTCTTATTTTGCTCTTCAAATTGTGCTTTTCTGTGTTATCGTGTGAAATATTGTGACAATAATGGCGTGTGAAAAACGTAACACTAGGCTCCAAAGTAAACTGAGAAATAATAGTGACGACTCACGCCCCGTCCTCACAGCTTTACTTCTGCCAGTACCTCGTCTCCTACCTTCCAAACTTTACAGATGCTTTCCTGCGAAGCTCGTCAATGGCTAACTTAAGAGGACAGTGCTATGATGATGCCTAGAAAATGAGAGGTAAGTTCAAAGCACCCAAAAAGTTAGTTTTGGATACACAACCAAAAGCACGTTATGTGCACTGCACCGCTCACAGTTTAGACTTGGCAGCTTGTAAGTAGGCTATTTAGGTTTTCTTATTGGTAACGCCACGTAGCGCTCTGTATGAAAATCACTGGCTGTGCTGTGTGCAGTCTGTGGCTAGTTTGCATTGTTGTCTGCCATTGTAGTGTTGGGCAGCTGGATGTGAACAGCACATAGTGTTGCAGTTGGAGGTGAGCCGCCAGCAGTGGTGGATGTGGGGAGAGAAATGACGGAATTTTGAGAGTGGATGATCTGGACGTGTGTCTATCAGAAACAGTACATTTGTAAGAATGGATGTCATGAACTGCTATATATATTATGACTTTTTAGCACTTTTAAGGTAAATACATTGTTTGTTCTCTATCAAAATCTTTCATTTGCTAACTATGCCCATCAGTAGTTACTGCCTTCAGTAGTTTGAATCTTTTATTTAGCTGGCAGTAGTGGCGCTCGCTTTATTACAGTAGTTTGAGTAACGAAGATTTTTGTGAGGTAAGTGATTTATGAAAGGCATAGGTTAATGTTAGTCAGGGCCATTCTTTTGTAGGGATCATTGAAAGTCAGATTGCGTTGCGCTAAAAAAATATTGTGTGTCAGTTTAAGCACAGTCATGTACAATTTTTCTAAGGGGACGTTTCATATGTCGACCCTTAGCCGAGGATAGGTCACTGGAATCTTCTGATTTTTTCTTGTAATTTGTATAATTAGTGTAGCTTTTGTTTATTACTAGCGCGTAGTTGTAGAGAGAATCTCCTTTGTAGTTGCAGTCTTTCATTGTTTTACAGTAAAACAGTTGTGGCACGCATGTAGATTTGTAGCAAGTATTTCGCAGCTGCGCTTGCAATTCACTAGATATTATTTTCAATGCTTTATTAATGTGTTTTCTTATTTTGCTCTTCAAATTGTGCTTTTGTGTGTTATCGTGTGAAATATTGTGACAATAATGGCGTGTGAAAAACGTAACACTAGGCTCCAAAGTAAACTGAGAAATAATAGTGACGACGAGCGTAGCTTATCAGCACCACTGTGTAATGAATTAACAGACATTCAAAGTAGTAATTTGGTAATAGTGCATAGGGAAATGGAGCGGGCGGCAAATAATGGTGTAGACAGTGAAACAAGTAGTGAACAGGGAAGCATTATCGATCTATCGGTTGGCAACAGTTCGCCTCAGGAATCCGAAATGACAGAACACAATATTGCAAATACTGTAGACTCAGGTTTTGGGTCCTCACCGTTTTCTCAAATCAGTCAAGACCATTTTCTGCTTGTCAAAATGTGAATGTTGCCGGTGAAAATGTACTGCCAGAAAGCATAGAGAAATAGATTCCAGACACTAAAACATTATAATTGCAATTAATGCAACAAATGGAACAAAATCAGAGACAAACACACCAAAAGCTTCAAAAGTTAGACACAATGGAACAAAATCAGAGACAAACACAGCAAAAGCTTCAAAAGTTAAACACAATGGAACAAAATCTTCGGAAGTTAGACACCGCGCTTGAACAAACACGTGAAGATTTTACTGACTTACTTAACACTGAATCGAAATGTCAAAAAATCTGTAATCACGTAAAAACACAAATTTGTGAGCATGTTCAACTTATTTTTTCGCGGCATGAAAATGCATTATAGAATCACGAAGCAGCCATAAATGAACTGCAAACTATTGTTCATGAAAATCATGAGACCTTGCAAGCTAAACTTGACTCAGTTGCATCTACCGATTCGGTTATGCAACTTGCAAAAACTCAGGAAAACTTACAGGACACAGTAGATACTCTGAAAATTGGTTCAGAAAGACACATGGAAGAAATTAGTTCATTATCAGAGAAAGTAGTTGAACTTTCGGATCAGCTAAATAATTTATCTACAAAGGTAGATGATAATCTGAATGACACAAAACCGGTAGTCTTTAATAACACAGAAGAGTGCGAACAAATTAGGATATTCAAACAAAATCAGAATCAAATTAATACGCAACACCAAAGAGAAATCCGGAAGTACAAGATCAGCTGACACAGGTCATACAAGAATTACGTATTTCAGAGGACACTCGTGCTCCAATACGGGAAGAGGAACATAGAAATACGGAACAGCCACAAAATAATAACACGGGGTACTTCGGAAATTATGAAAGAAATTGGCAAGGTACACCGAATTTTGAGATGGAACCGCCGAAACGAAGTAACAATGACCGATATGCGACTCACCGACATGATGATTTTGACTATAAGCTGTTTATTACTACACGTAAATTCAAAACGTTTAAGAATTCCGGCAACGACATTCATCCACAAGCGTGGCTTCATCAATTCTATCATTGTTTTCCTCCCAACTGGTCATTAGAGCACAGATTAGAATTTATGTGTGGCTATTTAGAGAATGAACCAGCTGTAAGAATGCGATCGGTCATACACGATTGCCACAGTGAAGGAGAATTTTATCATGCCTTCCTCTCAGCATATTGATCTCAAGCTACACAAGACCGAGTAAAACATAGCATCATATTGACGAAACACTTCGAACAATCTGAATTTTCCAGTCTTGTGAAATATTTTGAATACATGTTGCACAAGAATCAGTATCTGTCAAACCCATACAGCCCCTCAGAACTCATCCACATTTGCTTAATCAAATTGCCTGAATATTTACGACATATTATTTTGGCAGGACGTTGCAAAGACGACATTGAAGCTTTTCAGGGACTCTTACAAGAATTGGAAATTGACATTGATAATTGCGGGACGCGAAAACAGGAACACAACAATTACAGGTCACATCCGTCACAATTCCATGACGAAAGAAATAATAACTGGACACGACTAGGCTATTCTTACAACGCAAATCGTGACCAAAACAGACACCACCCGTATGACAACCGTTGGCAGAGTAGTAATAATTACAGAGAAAGATGGCATTTCCATAGTAAAGAATGTGACAGAGACAACCATGGAAACAGACAATATGGGAACCAAAACAATTATTATCAAGGGAGACAGAATATCTTCAGACACAATGGTCCTCCGCGCAGTTACGACTCAGGGAGAAGTTCTCCACCACGTGACCGACAAGAAATTAATTACAGAAATTACCGACATGACGACAGACGATATAATCGTAACGACAGACCGGAATTGCATCAGAACTGGCGGGACTCGAACAGGGCAGGACCCTCTCGACAAGGTGAATTTGTAGAAGTTAGGTCTCCTAATCCCAATAACGACGCGCGCCAACAAAGAGAGAGACAATGACTCACACCGCAGGCAGCCACGTGCGGTGGCTGGCTCAGCGAAAAATAACGTAGACGCTAACCTTGAGAAAAATTTTAGCATTCTTTACCGAAGTATACCACATGATAATTGCGCTGAAGTTGAAACTCTGCGTACTAGGAAGAGTAAAGGTTTACACAACATTTCACATGTAAAACCGTTTATTGAAAGATAATCTGCTTTTTAACTTTTTTTTGCCATAAAACTTTTCACTTCACGTTTCTGGTATGCTTGTCAGACTTAGAAACTATTATCATGCAACAATGTTTGAAGTTAAATATCCAGTCAAGACCCAAGAGAACTTATTAAAACAGAAATTACGAATACATTGTTATAGTGAACAGACGACATAGTGTTGTTATTTGTACATTCTTGCTTGTTAGTTGCACGATCACGTAACGACTATAAGGCTCACATACTTAGAACATATACCGGCACTGCTAATGAGATTTTCATGCAACATTTTGGTTTACTTGAAAAGACATTCTTTATTTGAAGTACTTTCTGTGGGATTAAAGATGAATTAGCATTTGGTTTCTTTGATAGCCACACGATTATATCACGATGCTACTAATATGTGACACAGTTTACATTGTTGCTTTTGCGGTGTATCTGTTTTATATCTGCACAGTTTTTCTGTATTATTCTGGAAAGTAAAACATGTTTTAGTAGTAACCTTTGTGGTATAGCTACAATGAGACAGCCTTTTCCATAGCACAACAATAGGTTACATTGTAGTACTTTTTTGATCACGGTAAGGTACGTAATAACTACGATATCTATACGCATAGCATTTTGCTTTTGTTTATTACGAGGTAAGCACATTGACTTCAGCAGAACCTTGCTTACAGAGGACGATAACTACGACAAAAAAAATGGTTCAAATGGCTCTGAGCACTATGGGACTCAACTGCTGAGGTCATTAGTCCCCTAGAACTTAGAACTAGTTAAACCTAACTAACCTAAGGACATCACAAACATCCATGCCCAAGGCAGGATTCGAACCTGCGACCGTAGCGGTCTTGCGGTTCCAGACTGCAGCGCCTTTAACCGCACGGCCACTTCGGCCGGCTAACTACGACACTTCCACAGAATTATCTTACAGCAAGACGGACGTTTAGCGCTCCAGGACACGCATTTGAGTGATTAATTTTGTGCTTAAACGATTTATTTTTCAAGATTTTTGAATTAGAAAGAAAGTTTTCCGTGATACATTTCATTCCATTGCTGTAATCTGTAACACCTGAGGGTATAATTACATTAATCCTCAGGGGGGTACACGATTACTTTGTGTACCTTGTTGTAGTGCTACAACGATGAAAATTAATATTAGGACGATGTCAAACCTTATTTTCATGATTTAAAGAAGTATTCATGATATTAAAAATGTAATTATAATTTTATTATTTTCATTTTTGTGCTCAGTGTATCAAAGACTTTCTAGTGCACGGAATAAATTAGCATTGTTTGTACTACGAAACTATATATGATTGTTAAGGGTTAAGCATGTAATAATTCGATGTAAGACACTTTGTTGAGTCTGAATTTTGTTCTCGTACTGGTCAGTAGAGAAGGAAAAGCTCCTTAATCGATGTGAAGGAATAAAGGCTGTAAAAAGGAGAGAGAGAGAAGGTAAATACAAGTTATTCAAAACAAATATCTCTAGAGTGTAACGTCTTGTGATTTCCTATGACTAAAAATTGCAAGGTCTAATCTGAACCTGTCCTGAATAACAGCGAAAAACATTTATGTTGTCATATACTTTCTTCGTTTGATCACAATTGTGATTCGCATGTTTCTTTTTGTTACGCGATGTGTTATGAATATTTTCATTATACGCGCAAAAGTGCACACAGCTTTAATCGAACCTGCGTCTTTCGGAAACGATGACTTTTAATCAGTACAATTACGCGAATACTGTCTAAATCGCAACCGTGATCGCAAAAGTGTTTCCTGGACCAAATAATTCTTATAAAATGTGTATTCTCCAAAGCGAGCAGCATTGCACTATCGCTGACTCGCAACAATCGAAAAAGTAAAAACAGTGCTTAAATAAAATTGCCACCTTTTAATAATTATTATTATCCCATTCAATAAATAAATAGCAATTCAGTGGCTATCCAAACAATAAACAGAGAGGGCAATTCAGTGGCAACCTATTGACAGGACTAGCTTATATGTGTGTGCTAATGTGTGTTTTTTCTATTTGTTTCATGCTGTAATGAGCGGAAATCTACGACGACCCTAAGCACGATATTTTTGCTGTACCATTCCATCCCAGCGGCAGCAGAACGTAGCACTGCGAAAGGTAGGCACCACATCTTCTTCAACCTGGTGCTGTATCTTACAAAAAAAAAAAAAATTACAATTTGTGAGTGTGTCCTCTTAGGAAGTGATAAGAGTCAATTATATTTAAATAACTGCGAGAAGGATGAGTAAAATACAGCATCAAGTGTCTTCAGTAGAGGTTAACTGAACTAGATTGGAACTGAATTTTAATCAAACGAAAGTGAACATTTATAGTGCTGATTCCAATCTGGCGCAGTGTAGTAATTATTTTATGTTTTGTGTGACGGAATAATTGATGTGTTGCGTGTGACGTTTTCCCGATTAGACTTGCACCCAAACATTCGCAATCATGGTGAAAACAGTGCCACGTGTAAGAAAAGCTACACAGCAGGAAGTAACTGTAGAACATTCAGAGGAGGAAGGAATAACTAGTGATGTAGAAATTGATAATATTTTTTCAGATCAGACAGCGGAAATAGAACAGAACACTAATATTAAAGTCAGTGATCCATGTGCTGTAGAACACTCAGGCAGAATACAGACGGTAGTTCAAGTGCACACTGAAGCAGAACTACAAGAAACACCAGTTACAGTCGATTTACCACCGGTAGAGCCAACACAAACAGTAATGGATCCATTTCCTCTCTTAATGACGAAAATGGAACAAATGTTTAAAATACAGGAACAATCACAGATACAGTGTGAACAAGAAACTGCTAAACAGCTTGCAACTGAGATTAATAATACTTTAGATAAACGTATTAGCAGAGTATATGAACGGATTAGTACCTTGGATGAACACATCAGTCAATTAGACGAGCGTACGCAGTTAAGCTTTTCACGGTTCTCGAAAGAGATAGATCAAAAGCTTGAAAACCGGTTAAAAGAACACGATCGCCAGCTGCGACAGCAAATAGATGCCCAGTTGTCTGCTATACAGAACAACATTTCAAGTATGCAACAAACATACCATGACATACCACAGAATGTAAAGCAAGTAACCCAGGATGTGGACAAATTACAACAAACACACACTTCTTTGGAAGCAGAAATACGCAACATAAATACACGTATAGAAAACCTTACGGTTGATAATCAAAACGTAATAGAACAAAAATGCAAAGAAAAAGAAGAACGCGTTGTGACCACATTCAACACATGGCTACATGACAAAGACAAACAAATTAGTACTGTTATACAGAAGGAACTACCTGTGATGTTACACCGAGCAGGAACACAACTGATACATGAAAACAACACAAAGATTCATGAACTCCAGACTGAATTACAAAACGTGCAGAAAGTGCTTAATGAAACACGTATGCAGTGCTTAATGAAACACGTATGGAAACATCTCATAACAGTTCACCGGAATGTGTTAGTATCACAGAAACACACCCTGATCATTATGAAACGCCTTTAACTGAAAGTAGGGGGCAGACAGGCAATAATTTCAATCCAACACGTGGAGTAACATCCGTTTAGGAAGACCATACACAATCATTGGTGACTCAGGATGCTTTAGTGAAGAATTCACAGTTTCAGAAGTTTACCAATGATAAGAACGGACCCCATCCAATTGTGTTTATCAAAGGGATCAGCGGAATAATGCCAGAAAGTTGGAACGAAAGGGAGGAAATTGTCTTTACCATTACCCATATTCAAGGTGAGCCAGCGTTGTTCGAGACACAGAAAGCTGAACAATGCAGCTCCTTCGATGATTTTGAACAAGCTTTTCTAAACAAGTATTGGTCGCTTGGGGCACAAGAACGATTAAGAAAAGAAGTTTATAGTCCTGAGCCATTTAATAGAAAAGGCGGTACTTTGCGGAAATATTTCGAGAAGTATCTGGACAAAGTGAAATATCTATCAACACCAATTCCTGAGTGTGATGTTTTAAAGATATTAAAGGAGAAGTCACCCTGTGATATAAAGGAGAAATTGTTTCACATTCCTGAAGACAACGTGGAACATTTTCTATCTGTACTGGACTCTTTAGATTTGGTTATTGAAGAGGACAGACACCATTATGGGAATAATTCGTCGAATAATGGTAATGGCAACGGGCGAAACCACAAGAACAATAGTAATAGAAACACCTACTATGGGAATCAAAATCATTGGAATATTCCGAATTATTCAGGAGGGCAGAACCACAATATGAACACAAATGGACAGTACGGTAATGCACCGAATCACGATTATCATCCACAGAACAATAGTGGACAAAACGATAACGGAAACTTGTCAAAGAAACGGAAACGAGATTTTAGAGCTAACGCCAATTACAATAACGGTAATTTTTCAAATAATTAGCAAAACATGCAACCACCACATAACTGGTCAACACAGAATTATGCACAACAGCAATGGCAGCAGCCTAGACCACCGCAATATCACAACAACAATCATGTACAACCCCCGTACAATACAAATATGTCAAATAACATGCAGCAGCATATGAATGCGCAGCCATGGCAACCACCGAATCAAAATATCAAGATCATTGAGATAAGTGAACCGCAACCATCAACCAGTACCATCCAGTCAAACTAGATGCGACGACATACTGCTCCCGTGTGTCAGTCGCAGGGTGTCTAGGGGACACTTGCATGAGTGATGTTACGGACAACCAGCTGTAGTAACAATGAGGATGTGTCTCGCATAGAATCAGCAGCGATCGGGTCGAACGACGCAGAAGATGCAGTGTGTCGGAATATTTCTATTGATGTTGGTCAGCAACGTAGTTCAACTATGCAGATGTTAGGATATAATGACGGAGTCTATATTCGAGACGAATTATGTCAAGATTTTCGGAAGAAGTGTAATTTGTTTGAACGGGAAGTTGTACAAGCAGCTATAGTATGTGATATTTATGGTATTCAAACTACGGTGGTGTTAGATACTAGAGCATCTGTTTCTGTGCTGAATGAATCGTTCTTTCTTCATTTGAAGAAGATTAGAAAGATTTCGGTTTTTCCAGTCACTAATTGTCAAGGTACAGGAGCCATTAGTCAGAAAGGCCAACTAGTTCGGGAACAGACACGGATTTGTATTAATTTTGGAATGGGAGCCAAAGAGTGCACCTTCCTTATTGTAAATTATTTAGCCGTGAACTGTCTCCTCGGATTACATATTTTGCGCCAGACGGAAACTATAATAAATCTCGCAAAGGGTTAATGCAGCATGTGTTTCGGTGACACGAGAGTCAGGTTAGACTTGGTAAAGACAAAAGAATTGCATGGCAAACATTGACAAATTTTAAAGATAGAACCGATTCGCGCACATTTATGGCGGCTTCAAGATAGTTTCAATTGCAGTACATTCCCGGTCATGGAAGATGTGAAGGACGAGTAGAATATCCACCTCTCTGGAATAGTAGAAAAAGTACAACAATCCTCTGGTCTTGACAGACTGCAACCAAAGCAATTATTAGACACACTTACTAATTATCATAAAGTATTTTTGAAAAAACCTGGACTAATTAAAGGTTACGTGTACGACATGCAAGTGTTTCCCCATGAAATTTACTGTCATCAAACGTACTCAATAACCAGCGCGAAAAGGGAAGCAGTAACAAAAGAAATTAGACGAATGCTGGAATGGGGGATTATTGAGACCTCGTTATCACCATATAGTAACCCATTTTTACCGGTAATGAAATCCGATGGAAGCGTAAGGTTAGTTCTCGACGCTCGCTGGATTAATCAAATTATTATTCCTGTCAGGACGCGGCCTGAGAATCTAGAAGAACTATTACAGAAGTTCCATGGGATAAAGTATCTATCTAGCCTCGACCTCCGCGCGTCATACTGACAGGTGGTCTTAACGCCAAGATATAGGAAATATACAGCATTTATTTATAGAGGAAGAAGATATCAATTCAGAGTATTGCCATTCGGATTGAATGTCAGTGGCAGAGTCTTTATTAATGCGCTTGACACTGTCCTAGGCCCGGATTTGTTAGAGCAAGTTACTGTCGATGTGGACGATTTATTGATTGCTTCACCAACGTAGGACGAGCATATCAAACTAATGAACTTGGTAGTACACAAATTTGAACTTGCAGGTGTTACGGTTAACCTTAAGAAGTCCAAGTTTGGAAAGACGGAGATAAAGTCTCTAGGACATATAGTATCATCAGAAGGAATCTTCGCGGATAGTACGAAACTCGAGGCTATCAGAAATTGTCCATATCCGGCCAACAAAAGACAATTAAAGGCATATATGGATCTTGTATCCTTTTTCCGAAAGTTCATTCCTAATCAACGGTTTAACAGCGAACATCTATTTGGGCTTCTGAAAAAGAATGCGCCGTGGGTGTGGACTGAGCAGTGTGCACATGATTTCGACACGATCAAGCATTGCTTGTTAAATGCTGAAATCTTGCGCCATCCAGATCTCTGTAAGGATTTTTGCATAACCTCAGATGCTTCATGTACTGTGTTAGGTGCATGTTTATTTCAAACAGAAACAGTAGACAGACACGAGCAAATAAAAATAATATCTTTCGCAAGTCGTGTATTATCGGAATGCGAACGCGCATATTCCACTACAGAGATTGAAGCATTGGCAGTGGTATGAGCTTTTCGCAAATTTCATTATTATGTTTATGGTAGACACGTTCGGGTGTACTGTGATCATCAGGCTTTGAGTTTCCTGCTGACCTGTAAACTTCTCCATGCACGTTTGGCAAGATGGACATTAGCGTTGCAGGAGTATGGTTTCCAGATTATTTATATCAAAGGAAGTAATAATATTGTGGCAGATGCTTTGTCTAGGCTACCCCAAGGTTTACCTCAATTTAGCGAACTCACAGAGCAAACATCGGAATTTAAAGTGTTACTAATGATGGACAATGTTAATCGTAAATATTTTCTAGACATGTGTAAAAATATGGTACAAAAACAGGATGTAGATAATATTTGGCACGAGATCAAGGATCAACTGAGGACGGATCCTACTTCGAAATTGAATGAATATTACATGTTACATCAGGATGTGTTATTCTTTAGAAGCCATGAGGATTCACGAAACTGGCTAGTATGTATTCCGCAGCAATGTGAGCAAAAGTTAATAATATATACACATAATATTTGGAGTCATTTTGGTTCAAGGAAGTGCCTGGCGAAACTAAGAATGTATTGTCATTTTAATAACATGTATAGAAAGATCCTACGGATGACGCGAGCATGTGACATTTGCCAGCGCGTAAAGCTATGTGCTTTATCATCGCAGAAATTAATGCAGTCAATTGTTCCAACTGCTTCGCGCCACCTTTTAAGTATTGACATCGCTGGACCTCTGCCAACTGCCAGAGGAGGGGTCAAATACCTCGTAGCAGTGCTAGATAACTTTACTAAGTTTGTAAAGCTATTTGCTACAAAAACAACAGCCACGAGAACTATAATAAATCGGTTGGAAAATGATTACATACCTCATTTCGGAACGCCAGAAACATTACTCTCTGACAATGCCTCAAACTTTACGAGTGTTACCTGGAAGAAATTCTTAGAGAAACATAATATAAAACCAATTTTCATTTCGAAGTTCCACACCCAAGGTAATCCCACACAACGTGTGTTCCGCGAGTTTAATCGCTTTGTGAGAACATACTGCTCAGCTAAACAAACTAAGTGGGTAGAATACATAGAGCCGTTTGAAAGTGTTGCAAACTACATACCACATTTATCAACAGGTTTTACTCCAGCAGAACTCACATTAAAAATAAAAGAGAACAATAGTTGGGTCAACCCACCTCCAAAACTAAATACCGAACGGCAAGGATCACACAAACGAGGACTACAGAATACTCAACAATTTAACGTGAGAGATATGGTGTTAGTAAGGAATTATCCAAAGTCGCCATTATTAAAGAGAAAAATAGAGAAGTGGTTTCCGTTATATTCAGGACCATTTGTGATCTTAGGTACACCACATAAAAATAGTTATTTCTTGGTCTATTCCAACTCAAATATACAGAAAGGAATATATAATCACCAAGACTTGAAAAGATATGTATCTTAAGTACAGTAGATGACCTTTTACGTGTGTCATAATGAGGTGAAGTCAAACAACAAAGACTCAAGTACTGTGCGACTAGGCTAAGTGACAATTTTTAAGTAATGGAGTAGTGTATAAGAATTTCATGGACACACAGCGATGTGGCGTGTGGGAGAATAGGAACATACAACATTGGAAGCATCAGTGCTGCTTGGAGGAAGAGACTCTCAGAATGCCAATTAGTTGTAAGAAAATTTCAGCTCCAGTTCGACAGAGAAAAGGACGCCGAGCTGCAGAAAGGAGAAGAAGAATTCCTTCAAGATGATTCCACCCTAAGACACATAATCAAACATAATACAAACTCGTTGAGATTTAGTAAACTTTCAGGAACTTTTGCATGTGAAACTATGAACAGTGAACAGCACTGCATATTTCACACAATAGTAGCATATAGTGACTTTAGAAAATAAACGTTTCATTTTGTTGTTTGTTAACTATTTTGAACTCACTAGGGTGAGCAGGTTATCTTCTTTTTTTTTTCTTTCAGACTGTGTACAGGATACACTTACAACATGTAAAGTTTATGCGAGTTACGTATAGGTTTAATAAATTTTCCACTGTAAGTTAGTGCTCGGACTTGCATGAGCTATAAACCAGGTCGAACAAGATGTTGTCCATGACTGAACAGATCATTACACAGACAAACATATACAGACTTGTGTTTATCGCTGCACAATTCTTTGTACTTCAGGAGCACCTTTCCGAGAAAATATATGACTAAGGATTTGCTTTTATATTGTAAATGACTGCAATTATGTACTTCATTTGATAGGTACAATCATTCAGTTATTTATCATCATGTAACTAGACTGTGTAAAGACATTCTTATGGGTAGCACAAGGACTTTACCTTGTCAGACTTGATAACTGTGATCAAGTGACTACGTGGTGGAGTTAACATGTCACAGATGACGTATGAACAAAGACTTCCTGTGAACATAATACTCTGCACGTACGAACTTTATTTCACTGGCGAAAGAGTGGAATTTATCACAAAAGTGGACTCAATGAGTGCGTTGTGTTACCATGATTTCGTTTTGAAATTTTGTGCTACGAGTGTTTAGTAGTGCCAAGTATTCAGAGTGTTATTGGGACCACATGCGTGGACGTAACATTCCAGGCCAACTAAAACTCAATACCAAGTGTTTTTATCGATCAGTTAGCAACAGTGGCGAGTCGTAACAGTGTTGGTAACTGCTACTGACAATATCATTAAACCCGTTGCAGAACTGTATCAATGTTGGAACGAAATTACATGAACCTTTAATTGCAGATAGTCAGTTACGTCGGAAGGACGAATGGACTTGCATCATGATAAAGAAACTCACCAACAGTCGAACACCTCACAAAAAAAACACATTCTTCTTGTTGAGTGAAAGAGTAGCGTGAAATATGATGTAATTTAGATGTTAATTTAAGGAACTGATACTGCTGTTTGAATTTCATGTGACTGTATGCTGGGATGCTGAGCACACGTGTCAGTGAGGGCAGCATACTGCAGCGACATCATCCGTCATCCCTTGCCGTACCCTGCCATGTCATCGCAGTCCGTCGTAGACTTACCTGATGGGGCTTGATATCGGTGTTGCAGTACACCAAGTCGCCAGCCGTCGTCACCAGCAGCACTATCACGAAATTGTACCATTATTAAATGTCATACGAAGTTAATATTCAAGTGTTGAAAATTAAAAAAGAGGGTATGGAAGATGGGCTCGCTCCGACGTGGTCCTTTTCTGGGGTTTTTCCCATTGGCCTTTGCCCAAATGGGGGAGCATAACTCAAAATCCCTTAGACTTGAAAGTAAACAAAGCACATGCTTCCAAGTGAGAGAACACAGTGAACTTTAAACAGAACAGACAAGGAAAATAAGCCTGCTTGGATGTCCAATCAAACAAGTGTGAATGTACATCCAAAGGGGGCAATGTAGTGCTACAACGATGAAAATTAATGTTACGACCATGTCAAACCTTATTTTCATGATTTGAAGAAGTATTCACGATATTAAAAATGTAATTATAATTTTATTATTTTCATTTTTGTGCTCAGTGTATCAAAGACTTTCTAGTGCACGGAATAAATTAGCATTGTTTGTACTACGAAACTATATATGATTGTTAAGGGTTAAGCATGTAATAATTCGATGTAAGACACTTTGTTGAGTCTGAATTTTGTTCTCGTACTGGTCAGTAGAGAAGGAAAAGTTCCTTAATCGATGTGAAGGTATAAAGGCTGTAAAAAGGAAAGAGACAGAAGGTAAATACAAGTTATTCAAAACAAATATCTCTAAAGTGTAACGTCTTGTGATTTCCTATAACTAAAAATTGCAAGGTCTAATCTGAGCCTGTCCTGAATAACAGCAAAGAACATTTATGTTATCATATATTTACTTCGTTTGATCACGGTTGTGATTCATATATCTCTTTTTGTTACGTCGATGTGTTATGAATATTTTCATTACATGCGCAAAAGTGCACACAGCTTTAATCGAACCTGCGTCTTTCGGAAACGATAACTTTTAATCAGTACAATTACGTGAATACCGTCTAAATCGCAACCGTGATCGCAAAAGTGTTTCCTGGACCAAATAATTCTTATAAAATGTGTATTCTCCAAAGCGAGCAGCATTGCACTATCGCTGACTCGCAACAATCGAAAGAGTAAAAACAGTACTTAAATAAAATTGCCACCTTTTAATAATTATTATTATCCAATTAAATAAATAAATAGCAATTCAGTTGCTATCCGATCAATAAACAGAGAGGGCAATTCAATGTGTTTGGCAAGCACAAGGAGCCCCAGCTAATATGGTATTTGCTTATACAACTTTACACATCGGTACCATATTTCTCTAACACAGAATTACACAGCTATCTGATTCTTTAACAGAGAAACAATAAATTTTTTACAATGTCAGTGACACATGTTTAAGCAATTACACAGTTGGATAATGTCACACTTCTGAAATTGTATTTTGTCTGCACTGTGTGAACTGTTCATATTTTTTCGGAACCATTGTGATACTTTGAGAGCTTTGAATGATGTATTTGTTATGGGATGATGAATTTTAAAGTACTTTTGAGGTAGATGCAACTATTGAAATGAGCAAAGAATTTTCTTTAGGTTTTGAAATTATTGCAGAAAGGTATGACGTTTTTGAGATTTGACTGAGGTGTTATGATGTTATTATTACGACGACGATGTGTAGTATGCTTTTGAGGTATGTTCATGATCAATGAGATGATGCTACATGAGGAATCTGATTATACTATTATTTATTACGATGAAATATTGAAGAAGTGTTGACGAATATGTAAATGTGTAATAAGGTAAGGAGTAATGAGTAGTGGTTAGCGACTCTGATATGTGAAAAAGGATGTTCGAAACCAAGAATCGTACTTTAAGAGTTATGAAATGTGTGTAAATGCGTGAATGTATCACAAAGACGAATATTTTTTGGACACTGTTTATTTATAGGATTTTGTTTCTACACATTTCTACTGTAATTTCTCGACCTGTGAAATTTTATTTGTATCCAACTGTCATTGTAGCGGAAACTGTTGTCGTAAATATTTCAGTAAGGAAGATAGGTCACTGTAAGCACCCAGCTGCGCGACAGTCACCTGGAAAAATGCCATTAGTGTGTGCCTTTCAGAGGCACAGGTGGAGAGAAAAGGAGACCATTGCCCTTGCTATTGACATTTCTTTGTAGAAAGCATCACAAATACGACACACTCAAACTTGAAAATATATGATTACACTGTGGAACTCATAATTTATGATATTTACTGAAATGCCTAATGAAATGATGAGATACATTTTACATCTATTGTCTTTCTAGTTGAGAGATTTTTTACTGCCTTTGGAGACGCCATTTGCCTAGTGAATGACGTTTCACGCATTGATTTGTATATATTTGCTCATTTTGTTAAAATAAAATTTAATATATGTACTAATATAGATATTTTATGCCTACAGATCCAGTAAATAATAGTTTTATGATTTACTTCCAAAAAAACGAGGGAGCACAAAAAGACATTTCCCTTCACAGGAATGCATACATAATTTTGTCTATGACTGGGTAACTTGTTTCATAGAGTAATTTATCGTGATGCATCACTCTAGTGTTAAGATCAGACATAGGTATTAGACATTTCATATTTTTTTCTGCTTGAGCTCTGTCATGTTTAGATATTAGGTATTGCATTTGCTGCTGCTGTTTGCCAGGCATAGTGTTACTGAATTTCACTTTGTATTATTCTGTTAAGCCAATTTGCATTTTTTGTCATTGCTCATTGCGTTAATTTGTTATGTGCTGCTGCATTGCCTCGTCCCTTAGTATATATATACACTCCTGGAAATGGAAAAAAGAACACATTGACACCGGTGTGTCAGACCCACCATACTTGCTCCGGACACTGCGAGAGGGCTGTACAAGCAATGATCACACGCACGACACAGCAGACACACCAGGAACCGCGGTGTTGGCCGTTGAATGGCGCTAGCTGCGCAGCATTTGTGCACCGCCGCCGTCAGTATCAGCCAGTTTGCCGTGGCATACGGAGCTCCATCGCAGTCTTTAACACTGGTAGCATGCTGCGACAGCGTGGACGTGAACCGTATGTGCAGTTGACGGACTTTGAGCGAGGGCGTATAGCAGGCATGCGGGAGGCCGGGTGGACGTACCGCCGAATTGCTCAACACGTGGGGCGTGAGGTCTCCACAGTAGATCGATGTTGTCGCCAGTGGTCGGCGGAAGGTGCACGTGCCCGTCGACCTGGGACCGGACCGCAGCGACACACGGATGCACGCCAAGACCGTAGGATCCTACGCAGTGCCGTAGGGGACCGCACCGCCACTTCCCAGCAAATTAGGGACACTGTTGCTCCTGGGGTATCGGCGAGGACGATTCGCAACCGTCTCCATGAAGCTGGGCTACGGTCCCGCACACCGTTAGGCCGTCTTCCGCTCACGCCCCAACATCGTGCAGTCCGCCTCCAGTGGTGTCGCGACAGGCGTGAATGGAGGGACGAATGGAGACGTGTCGTCTTCAGCGATGAGAGTCGCTTCTGCCTTGGTGCCAATGATGGTCGTATGCGTGTTTGGCGACGTGCAGGTGAGCGCCACAATCAGGACTGCATACGACCGAGGCGCACAGGGCTAACACCCGGCATCATGGTGTGGGGAGTGATCTCCTACACTGGCCGTACACCACTGGTGATCGTCGAGGGGACACTGAATAGTGCACAGTACATCCAAACCGTCATTGAACCCATCGTTCTACCATTCCTAGACCGGCAAGGGAACTGGCTGTTCCAACAGGACAATGCACGTCCGCATGTATCCCGTGCCACCCAACGTGCTCTAGAAGGTGTAAGTCAACTACCCTGGCCAGCAAGATCTCCGGATCTGTCCCCCATTGAGCATGTTTGGGACTGGATGAAGCGTCGTCTCACGCGGTCTGCACGTCCAGCACGAACGCTGGTCCAACTGAGGCGCCAGGTGGAAATGGCATGGCAAGCCGTTCCACAGGACTACATCCAGCATCTCTACGATCGTCTCCATTGGAGAATAGCAGCCTGTGTTGCTGCGAAAGGTGGATATACACTGTACTAGTGCCGACATTGTGCATGCTCTGTTGCCTGTGTCTATGTGCCTGTGGTTCTGTCAGTGTGATCATGTGATGTATCTGACCCCAGGAATGTGTCAATAAAGTTTCCCCTTCCTGGGACAATGAATTCACGGTGTTCTTATTTCAATTTCCAGGAGTGTATATATATGAACTCCCCGTGTGAGGTTGATAGATCCTCCATCGGGCGCCTCCCCAGGTGGCGGATAGGGGAAAGCCTCCCAGATATGGGTGGCACCGAGGAAATCAAATACTCGGGGCGGACCAAAACTATCACATCCTCGAGGATAAGTACCCGGAGTAAAAACCGGCGAAACGAAGAAAACTAACACAAAAGCCCAGACACGTCTGTGTGGTAACCACTGGTACTCTGGCCAGCGTCTGTCACCAATGGTGCGGCTGATACGAACTCCAGGAACTGAAAATCTCTGGTTCTACCAAACTGGCGCAAGCCAGACGAATTACAAGCATAATGGCAAGTACACCTAAAAACAACATTACCCCAGGTGGACGATCCACCCGTCGCAAGACGGCAACCAGGCACTCGGATTCTGGGGAACCTGGAGATGTACTAAAGGGCGAGTCGGAGCGCTCTGGCAAACTACCCAAGAAAACACACACATACTTTGGCACCTTCAACATACAGACACTAATACAAACGGGAAAATTACACAATCTAACAACGGAACTCACCAGTCAAAAGATCTCGATCCTAGCGCTACAAGAAACAAGATACACTGATTCAGACACAATAGACTACGGAAACTACAGATTCTTCAAGAGTGGAACCAACAGGAAAATCGGCAAAGGAGGAGCACTCCTCGGCATGGCCTTCGCAGTAAACAAAAACATCCTAGACTCAGTAAAAGAAGTCAACGCGATCAACAACAGGCTCATGACCATGCGAATCAAACACGCCAACAAGAACTACACCCTCATCAACGTACATGCCCCCACGAACGCAGACAACAAGGACAAACCAGAAGAAATAGACAAATTCTGGGACAAACTCGAAACCACCCTGGCAAAAATACCCCAAGACAACGCAAAAATTCTACTAGGCGGTTTCAACGCACAAATCGGCAGAGAAAAACGCTACAGAAAAACAGTAGGAAATTTCCCTGCACACAAATTCACCAACAAAAACGGCACCAGACTGATCGAACTCTGCCAGCAAAATAACCCCAAAATCATGTCAACCTCCCTGATGAAAAAGCCCAAGAAACAAAAGACGTGGCGATCACCAGGCCACTCACTAGGCGAATTCCAGATAGATCACGTGGCAATCTCCTATGAATACCAGAAAGAAATCCACGACGTCCAAGTGAGAAAAGGCGCCAACATAGATTCGGACCACTACCTAACAAGAATCAAAATCAAACTCACACCAAGAAGACAACACAAAAAGAAATTGACCTCACCGAAATTTGATACAAGAAAGATCAGAGAATCGAACATCACAGAACACTGGGAAAAACAAGAGGCGAAAGACTGGACCAGCTTTAAACAAAAAATTGTGAACACAGCCAAAGAACTGATCCCGCTGACTTGAAAACCCAGGCACCCTTGGTGGAACACTACCTGCGAAATCGCCCTACAAAATCGAAGAACAGCTTTCACTAACTACAACAGCAACAAAACACAAGAAACACAGGACAACTTCTACGAAATTCGAAGACAAACATCGAAATCAATAAGACAAGAGAAACGCAAATACATAAACGATCAGCTAAACTCCATCGAAGAAGACTTCAGAAATTTCAACACACGGGATTTCTACAGGACGTTCGCCAACCAAGTCAAAGGATACTCACCACAGAACCTCTGCTTCAGAAAAGAAGACGGAAAACTGGCACTTAGCAACAAAGAAAAGTGTGAAGAGCTCGCGAAGTATTTTTCAAAATTACTAAATTGGCCGGAACCTAACTCAACCTTCGAACCCCGAGAACCGGCCAACGCACCGGAAGACTCACCATCACCAACAAAAGAAGAAGTCCTCCACTGCATAAAGAAACTGAAAAACAACAAGGCAGCCGGTAAAGACGGAATAACGGCAGAACTGCTGAAGAACCTAGGACCAAACTCGCTAAACGAAATCGCACAAATCATACAGAACACCTGGACAACCGAAATCATACCTGACGACTGGAAGACCGCACTCATTCACCCGCTACACAAGAAAGGTGACAGGACAGACACAAACAATTATAAAGGAATGTCCCTGCTACCGGTCATCTACAAAATTCTATCAACCTGCCTTCTCACCAGAACGCAAGGACAACTGGAACCCGCCATCTCGGAATACCATGCGGGTTTCAGACCCAACAGAGCCTGCCTCGAACAAATCTTCAACCTGAAATCAATCATAAAATCCCACATGACAAGCCCCAAAAAAATCATCTGCACTTTCGTCGACTTCAAAAAGGCTTACGACTCGATCGACAGAAAGTCCCTCATCCAAATCCTCAGAGAAAAAGGCCTAGACCAAAAGACCCGAAGACTAATCGAACAGACACTAACCAATACAAAATCCAAAGTCAAATTCATGGGCGAAATCTCGGACCCCTTTGAAATCCACACTGGCCTAAGACAAGGAGATGGACTATCCCCACTATTGTTCAACATCGTCCTGGACAAAGTAATGAGCGAATGGGAAGCTGAAGTCAGGAGACGAAACACCTGGGGACCAGTCACATTAGGAAGGAAAAGACTGGAAATCCCTTACCTAGCATTCGCAGACGACCTAGCGATACTTACCTATGACCCAACATCAGCAAAAACACAGATCGAAATCCTGAAAGAATGCGCCGAGAAAGTCGGCCTACAAATCTCTTTTGAAAAAACGCAAGTCCTAACAAGAGAAGGCGACGACATCACAACAAAGTACGGCAAAATTAAAGGGGTCACACACTTCAGATACCTAGGCGAAATCATCGAACTGACCGGAACAGAGAAACTGGCTTACGAAGACAGACAACAGAAGACACGGAAATCACTAGGCATGGTACGAAACGTCTACAACAAACAATGCATTTCCAGAAACACCAAGATCAGACACTATAACACAGTGATCAAACCCGCCGTACTGTATGCCAGCGAAACACTAGCACACAACAGGAAAATCAAAATTGAAGAAATCAAAAAAGAAGAACGCAAAATCATGAGGAAAATTTTAGGAGGAAGACCCACACCAGATGGCTGCAGACTACAGAAGAACTCAACAGTAGAAGCATATTCGAACTTCGAGAACGATACGAGAAAAAGGCGCCTTAAATTCTACGGACATTTAGATAGACTCCCTGAAACAAGACTCACCAAGAAAATTCTAGAACACATCAAGACACTTAAAGTCTCGACACCCTGGATGGAAGGAGTCCGAAAAGACCTACAAGCAATTGGCACCACGAACACCACAGACAGAAGCACCTTCCGAAAACACATAGAGAATTGGGAAGTAAAGTCAGAAGCGCTAAAACAGCGGACCAAACAAGAATGGTCTGAGGAGAGGGAAGAGGCCCTCTCCAAGAGAATGAAGGAGTACTGGAAGGACGAGAAGAACAAGCCTTCAAAGTCATAAGCTTAACGATTTCCTTTTAGGGAAAATTCGCCAACAATAATAATAATATATATGAGCTCAGTAGATTTAAGTTAGCTTAAGTGGGAGTAGACTATATAAGAAACTAACTATGGAGAATAGGGAGAGAATGCATTGAGAAGTTATATGAAAAAGATTTGGGCCAAAATGAGTATTGTACTCTGAGAAATAATTATTTTGAAAGAAATATGAATAAAATGCAGAAAACTGATATATATAAGACTCTTTGGGAATAATGATGAATGAAGGGAGATCTCCAAGATGTAAAGAAAGTTTTGTTTGCAAAATACTGCAGTAATACATACCCTTTCCCTTCCCTTCGTATTATTCCGCTATGTGTTTGTGTACCCTTGTGTATTTGTGGTCTTCCTGTCTTTATGTGTTTATATGATAAGAATTATGTTGCAGAATTTTTCTAATACTCAGCTACATTCACTATGATGAGGAATACTGTTATCCTCAAATACAATTTGCGTTTATAGTTTGTTATTTACTTTGTAAAGATGTTTAGACATTATTTATTCTCTTTTGTCTTAATGCTCATGTGTGAAATTAATGTTTTGAAACTATTCTCATTATTTTATATATTTACTTATGTCATAATTCCTGTAACATTGTTGTATATGTTTATTTCTATTCTTTTGTAAAGCCTATATTACTACAAATGTTATCTGTATTATTATGTTTTAATGATGTTTTCTGTATCTTTGTAATTGTATTCTCATGTTATAAAATTGTAATGGACACCAGTTCAGCAAATTAAGTAACTTGTAAGCATTCATTTCAGTGCACATGTTTCTGTTGGTCATAGTAATGCACAATACGTGAGAAGTTGGGACTGTTGGTGTTTGCATGTGTGTTAATAATTCAGCAAGGGACTAGATAACAGCATTGCTTGTTCTAAGGACAATTCCAAAAACTTTGTGAGTGCACAAGTGGTGGTTTATGGACTTGCTATATTGTCCACAAGACTCTTCGATGGTGATTGTGCACCTGCACAGTCGCAACAGATGGCTGCTGGCCGTCTCTACAAGGACTGAAGTGGGTCTGCACCTTCGATGGCCCACCAATACCGTAATCTCTACCAGGACTACAGTGAGTCTGCTCTGTGACGACCTACCTACCAATAGTCTTCAAAACTTCGACTGACTCTGCTGTGGGTTTGCTCTATTGTGGCCCATTACCTGTCTGCATGTCAAGAGTCAGCACTGTCTTTCCGTTGGAAGGACAACACTACTTCTTCAAGACTGCATGGAAATCCACTACTTCCGTGTGCATTTTCTTTTACGGCTCAGACATTGAGAAAAACACTGCAATTTTACTATGATGAACGATCAGGACTGTCTTAATCGACTGAGAGAGAATTTTAGCTTTTGACCAACATTGTATCAATAAGTGTGTGCATTTGATTTCTTTGTTATTGTAATTGTGAAAAAATTTTAACAAATATGTATTGGCCAGTGCCCAAAACAATTTGTAAATTTTTTCGTGGGGAGAATGGGGGTTATGTAAGAAGGCTATTTCGGTTTTCTTATTGGTAACGCCATGTAGCGCTCTGTATGAAAACCACTGGCTGTACTGTGTGCAGTCTGTGGCTAATTTGCATTGTTGTCTGCCATTGTAGTGTTGGGCAGCTGGATGTGAACAGCACGTAGTGTTGCGCAGTTGGAGGTGAGTCGCCAGCAGTGGTGGATGTGGGGAGAGAAATGGCGGAAATTTGAGAGCAGATGATCTGGACGTGTGTCTATCAGAAACAGTACATTTGTAAGAATGGATGTCATGAACTGCTATATATATTATGGCTTTTGAACACTTTTAAGGTAAATACATTGTTTGTTCTCTATCAAAATCTTTCATTTGGTAACTCTGCCCATCAGTAGTTAGTGCCTTCAGTAGTTTGAATCTTTTATTTAGCTGGCAGTAGTGGCGCTCGCTGTATTGCAGTAGTTCGAGTAACGAAGATTTTTGTGAGGTAAGTGATTTGTGAAAGGTATAGGTTAATGTTAGTCAGGGCCATTCTTTTGTAGGGATTATTGTAAGTCAGATTGCGTTGCGCTAAAAAAATATTGTGTGTCAGTTTAAGCACAGTCATGTACAATTTTTCTAAGGGGACGTTTCAAGCTGTAGACGGTTCCCGCCATCTTACGTCTATGAGGAATTAATAAACACTGTAAGGGAATCCAACAAAAGGATGGGACTTTTCGTAAGCATAAGCCGTGAGAGCGCCAACGACAGAGCTGGTATACGACCCCATTTGCCCAACTTGATGGACTATGTGAGCTACTAGTATCTTGAGAATATCGAAAAACTTTGAAGAACTTCTGGAGTTTTTTGAAACATTTTTTGCAAAGGACAAAACAGAGTCAGGTTACAAATGTGCAGTCTACCTTGATTCAATGTTACAATTCAAGACTTATTTCTTTTTACATCATCATTGCAATGCAGTGAGTCCAGTAGAGGATGTCACTGAAAAAATTCAATTTCCTCATATAAGTGACGCTGATCTGGAAAAAATATATGAGGGCTTGATTTGTATATTGAATGGAAGGCGTGATAGTTTTGAACACCTTTTGGAATTGTGTTTAAAAGAAAAACCTTCACAAGTTGATGATCCTTCGCTTCCTCGGAATCGAAGTATACCAAAGAAGTATAAAAACAACGAAGCCAGCTCACCGCACACTTTCAAAACCCCAAAGGAATACTACAAAGCTATTTACATTGAAGTTTGTGAAACGGTGCAGTCTTGCATTACTGAGCGGTTTGCTTCAACTGGACTCACACAGGTCATCGCAGCTGAACAAGAGTGCTTGCATTTAGTAATTAGAGGTGAAACAAATTTGGAAAAAGCAACTGAGTTTTTTAGAAATGACCTGGACATTGAGAGACTGCGCTTACACTTGAATATCTCAGCCGATATCGGTAATAAAAACACAACTGGTCTTAAAAAAACACGCGTAACGTAAGAAAGTACATTACACACGAGCCTGCAGTTAGAGAAATGTTATGTGAAATAGTAAACTGCATTCAGCTTCACCAAGTAGTTCCAATCACGAAAGCAACAGCAGGGCGGTCATTTAGCGCCCTTAGACGTCTCAAGTTGTAACTCCGTACAACAATGAGACAGAAGCGAGACTTGGCTGTTCTTCACGCCCACCGCAATGTGTTGGGTGAATTGGATATCCGACCAGTCATCAACGACATCATATTCAGTAATCATGTCACACTGTCGACATCTGCACCTTTCTAAAGACACTGTAGCCCTAAAAATGTCATTTAGAGCAAATATTAAAAATCTTTATAAAATAGAGAATTAAATACATACAATAATTTAAATTTTCATTTTCGAAATATGAGTACTAATTTAGTACTGTATTACTCTATTACTACAGTACTGTATTAGTTATTGTCAAATACTTCAATATTTTTAGGGTGTAAGACCCAGTTAAAACCCGCTGTTTACATACTTTTCGACCATGAGTATTAGGCATACTGTATTAACATTATTAACTGTATTAAAGCAACAACTTTAAGGTATTGTTTTTATTTAATGAACCCTTCGCCTTATTCAAAGAATGCTTAAATTAGCTATTTCACTTATTAATCAAAGTGCTATTACTGTGCGAAAGCAATATTTTACGTTTTATTCTTTTAATGATAGTTTAGGATATATTTAAATATAAGTTCAGTCTTTTCAGAGCTATATATATATATATATATATTCACTGCTCTGTAATAGTCTACAAGCATGATTATTACTGTAAATTAAATTAGCTTTTTACGAAAATACCGTGCGTGTTTATATTTTGTTTCTTTTTTCAAAGCCAAAAAATGTGTCGGGCTTGTCGAGTTTCCCGGAGAATCGAGTTATCGAGAGCCCTGTTTTCGGGGTTCTAATGTTGATTATATGACTCTAAAATGCTCAAAAAACTTTAAAACTCACTATTTCTCATGTAAAATTTAGAACATTTCCCGGGAGAAGACCCCAGTAACGGCCCCCCAATATTTTTATAAGTCGGCGCCCCTGGTCGTGGCCGTTTTGGAATTATTGCGTCTGCCTCACTTGACTTACCTGTTTCTTTCCCCTTACAAAGTGACGTTTGACTGCATTTTGGGAAACTATTTCATTCTGGCAACACTCAGGATGCCAATAATGCTATTTCCCATTCGATGCATCCAAGAGCTTTAATTTATGAAATAAAATTAATGAATGATCTTATATAGCAATGTAATTACAGGTCAACCATTAAAATCACTTTTTCTCGAGTTTCATAGAAACTGACTTACCCGGTTCTTTCCTCTGGTCCTTCATTTTCATTGGTAATACAACAGTCAAAAATCGCAATCCACATTATTGTGTTTTGAACGCCATCAAATAAACATCATCATTATTTGATAAATATTGCCCGAACGGTTGGACGAAATATTCATGAAAATTTCGCAAAGCGATGTTGAAACTTCTACTTCTGGTTCTGTTAAAGGGTGAGTCACCTAAGATGTCCAACTCATATACTTCCGCAACCGTTTTAAGTTATTGTATTTTGTTTTCAGCCACCTGAATTGTTAGAAACTTCTTCATTAAACGGCGTATACTTTTTCATAGCAATAATAGTTATAGAGACATCGGTATCAATTACTGTAGTATCTGCTATAAGTACTGCAGTTTTAAAACATATAAATTCAACGGCATTTCACTCTTCAAATTCCGATGACTTGTTTCGGAGTAAATGCAATATTCAGAACTTAGGAGCTATCCGTTTTGAACATGAAAGCTACTGCTGTCTTATGCGGAAGTTCACAAACAAACATGAAATTCTATGGTCTACATATTCGAGTCGTGAGAGTCAGCACTTGTGTTTATGTTTAAGCTAATTCTTATTTATTGTTCAGTCACAGTTGCACATTTTTAATTAGATTACATGTTTCGATCACTCAGGATCTAAGTTGTTGGGTCTGAAGCAACTACTTATATCTGAAGATGATCTAGGTAGTTTTATGACATTGCGTGAGTTAGATAAGACCTTTCAGACCAGGAACTGTAACTAAATATTCATATTATAAGGAAATAGCCTACTACTTATCTAATAATCGAAAATCTACGTTTTTGCCTCTAAGTGTAATTGTGCCAGAGTACGAACATTGTTGATAATACACTAATGAAAAACAAATGTACACCATTTTAGAGCTTTCCAATTCAGTCCTGATTTGTTGCTGCAACAGTGGATATGAAGTACATGAAATGATTACATTTACAGATTAATAGCACAAGCGGTTCTGAGGTACCAGGTATCAACCCATGCTGAAAAACTCATATTGGTACGTGGTGTAGCCTCCACAGGAGGCAATGCTGGCGCTGACACTGGCATCCAGTCGATTTTACAGATAGCGAGTACCGATCTGGAATACGTTATCCCGCGTCTCACGTAGTTCTCTAAGAGTTGTTGGTTGACAAGTCGCACGAGTCACTTCTCGTCCCATTCATATCCCACATGTTTTTGATTGGATTCGAGACCGGAGAGCGTGCTGGCCAGGGGAGTTGCACTTCTTGCAAAGCACGTTGAGTTTCACCGGCAGTGTGTGGGTGAATATGATTTTGTTGGAACATTCTGCATATGCTGAGCGTGGTTAGCGTCCCCTCGAGAAACACCAAAAGTGAACGAGAGTTATAGCTTATCACACCCTAGACCATAAGGCATCGGCTGGGGTCAGTATTGCTTAGAGAATGCCCTACACGAGAGAGCGTCATTCCAAATGATTTTCTGGTAGCACCTGTCGAGCAGTGTACGTCGGTGCTGTGGCGTGAGTGGAAGACGGGCTAGAGGTGTGAGTGACCGTAATCCCACTGCAAATAACCGTTTCGCAATGATACGTGTTTACCCCTCTGGGCTCATAAGCCCTCTTACCTGCGTTGTGGTAGCTGATCTGCGACGAGTCCAGTCGATCAATTGGCTGTAGCGCATCTCTGTGTAATGGCTGCCGGCTTGCTTCACATGTTTGCACCACACTGAGCCTACTGGCTGTGAAAAAATGGTTCAAATGGCTCTAAGCACTATGAAACTTAAACATCTGAGATAATCAGCCCCCTACACTTAGAACTACTTAAACCGAACTAACCTAAGGACATCACACACATCCATGCCCGAGGCAGGATTCGAACCTGCGACCATAGCAGCAGTGCGGTTCTGGACTGAAGCGTCTGGTTGTGAGCGTTCCCTGTTAAAGTGTAGACACAGATGGCACTGCGGTACCAATCTATTGGCGGACGACGTTGGACCCGTTAACAGTACATTTGCTATCCCCCAGGTGGCGTATGCCGTCACACCAGGTGGCATATACCGTCATCGCATCAAAATCGACTTCGCCATTTTCTTAATGTTTATGTTCCGACTTTTAATTCATTGTTCCTCAGACTTTTAAACCACCACTCCCTAATACCCGACTTCATGCAAATCAGATCTGACCATATATCCACACGTCATCATAGAATGTGAAAGTCAGAGATTTGCCCTCTCTGTAAAGCAGGATAGGCAGCGATATGCGACAGCTCTAACAAGAGTACACGTTGATGCAGGCACAATTGCTTCGGAGCTAATCTTTCAGCGCACATTGTGGAACATCTACATCTACATCTACATCCACACTCCGCAAGCCACCTGACGGTGTGTGGCGGAGGGTACCTTGAGTACCTCTATCGGTTCTCCCTTCTATTGCAGTCTCGTTTTGTTCGTGGAAAGAAGGATTGTCGGTATGCCTCTGTGTGGGCTCTAATCTCTCTGATTTTATCCTCATGGTCTCTTCGCGAGATATACGTAGGAGGGAGCAATATACTGCTTGACTCTTCGGTGAAGGTATGTTCTCGAAACTTTGACAAAAGCCCGCACCGAGCTACTGAGCGTCTCTCCTGCAGAGTCTTCCACTGGAGTTTATCTATCATCTCCGTAACGCTTTCGCGATTACTAAATGATCCTGTTAACGCTTTCGCGATTACTAAATGATCCTGTAACGAAGCGCGCTGCTCTCCGTTGGATCTTCTCTATATCTTCTATCAACCCTATCTGGTACGGATCCCACACTGCTGAGCAGTATTCAAGCAGTGGGCGAACAAGCGTACTGTAACCTACTTCCTTTGTTTTCGGATTGCATTTCCTTAGGATTCTTCCAATGAATCTCAGTCTGGCGTCTGCTTTACCGACGATCAACATTATATGATCATTCCATTTTAAATCACTCGTAATGCGTACTCCCAGATAATTTATGGTATTAACTGCTTCCAGTTGCTGACCTGCTATTTTGTAGCTAAATGATAAAGGATCTATCTTTCTGTGTATTCGCAGCACATTACACTTTGTAAGTAGGCTGTTTAGGTTCTTATATTGGTAACGCCACGTAGCGCTCTGAAAATCACTGGCTGTGCTGTGTGCAGTCTGTGGCTGCTTTGCATTGTTGTAATACTCGCCATTGTAGTGTTGGGCAGCGGCAGCTGGATGTGAACAGCGCGTAGCGTTTTGCAGTTGGAGGTGAGCCGCCAGCAGTGGTGGATGTGGGAAGAGAGATGGCGGAGTTTTGTAATTTGTCATGAACTGATATATATATATATATATATATATATATATATATATATATATATATATATATATATATATATATCAGTAGTTAGTGCCTTCCGTAGTTTGAATCTTTTATTTAGCTGGCAGTAGTGGCGCTCGCTGTACTGCAGTAGTTCGAGTAATGAAGATTTTTGTGAGGTAAGTGATTTCTGAAAGGTATAGTTTAATGTTACTCAGGGCCATTCTTTTGCAGGGATTTTTGAAAGTCAGACTGCGTTGCGCTAAAATTATTGTATGTCAGTTTAAGTACAGTCTTGTATAAATTGTTGAAAGGGGACGTTTCATATGGCGACCCTTAGCCGAGGATACCTCACTGGAATCTTCTGATTTTTTCCTTGTAGTTTGTGTAATTAGTGTAGCTTTTGTTTATTGCTAGCGCGTAATTGTAGAGAGAATCTCCTTTGTAGTTGAAGTCTTTCATTGTTGTACAGTAAAACAGTTGTGGCATGCATGTAGATTTGCACCAAGTATTTCGCAGCTGCGCTTGCAATTAACTACATATTATTTTCAGTGCTATGTTAATGTGTTCTCTTATTTTTGCTCTTCAAATTGTGCTTTTCTGTGTTATCGTGTGAAATATTGTGACAATAATGGCGTGTGAAAAACGTAACACTAGGCTCCAAAGTAAACTGAGAAATAATAGTGACGACGAGCGTAGCTTGCCAGCACCACTGTGTAATGAATTAACAGACGTGCAGAGTAGTATTTGGTAACTGTGCATAGGGAAATGGAGCGGGCTGCAAACAATGGCGTAGACAGTGAAACAGGTAGTGAACAGGGAAGCATTATCGATCGATCGCTCGGCAACAGCTCGCCTCAGGAATCCGAAATGACAGGACACAAATTTGCAAATACTGTAGATTCAGGTTTTGCGTTCTCAAATGAGTGAAGACACATTTTCCGCTTGTCAAAATGTAAATGTTGCCGGTGCAAATGCAGTGCCGAAAAGCATAGAGGAACCGATTCCAGACACTAACACATTATTATTGCAATTAATGCAGCAAATGAAACAAAATCAGAGACAAACACAGCAACAGTTAGACACAATGGAACAAAATCTTCAAAAGTTAGACACGATGGAACAAAATCAGAGACAAACACAGCAACAGCTTCAAAAGTTAGACTCATTGGAACAAACTCTTGAACAAACACGTGAAGATTTAACTACTGAGTTACATAACATTGAATCGAAATGTCAAAAAGTCTGTAATGACGTAAAAACTCAAATTTGTGAGCATTTTCAACCTATTTTTTCGCGGCATGAAAATGCATTACAGAATCACGAAGCAGCCATAAAAGAACAGCTAACTATTGTTCATGAAAATCATGAGACCTTGCAAGCTAAATCTGACTCAGTTACATCTACCGATTTGGTTACGCAACTTGCAAAAACTCAAGAAAACTTAAAGGACACAGTAGATACGATTTCAACACGAATTGGATACTCTGAAACTTGGTTCAGAAAAACACACTGAGGAAATAAGTACACTATCGGAGAAAGTAGCCGAACTTTCGGATCAATTCAGTAATTTATCTACGAAGGTAGATGATAATCTGAATGACACAAAACCGGTAGTCTTTAATGAGACAGAAGAGTGTGAACAAATTAGGAAACTGGAACAAAATCTGAATCAAATTAATACGCAACACCAAAGAGAAATCTGGGAAGTACAAGAACAGCTGACACAGGTAATACAAGAATTACGTATTTCAGAGGACACTCGCGCCACAATACGGGATGAGGGACACAGAAATATGGAACAGCCACAAAATAATAACACTGGACACTTCGGAAATTATGAAAGAAATTGGCAAGGCGCATTGGATTTTGAGATGGAACCGCCAAAGCGAAGTAACAATGAGCGATGTGCGACTCGCTGACATGATGATTTTGACTATAAGCTGTTCATTATTACACGTAAATTTAAAACATTTAAGAATTCTGGCAACGACATTCATCCACAAGCGTGGCTCCATCAATTCTCTCATTGTTTTCCTCCCAACTGGTCGTTAGAACACAGATTAGAATTTATGTGTGGCTACTTAGAGAATGAACCAGCTGTAAGAATGCGATCGGTCATTCGCGATTGCCACAGTGAAGGAGAATTTTACTATGCCTTCCTCTCAGCATATTGGCCTCAAGCTACACAAGACCGAGTAAAACATAGCATCATGATGATGAAACACTTTGAACAATCTGAATTTTCCAGTCTTGTCAAATATGTTGAAGACATGTTGCATAAGAATCAATATCTTTCAAACCCATACAGCCCTTCAGAACTCATCCGCACTTGCTTAATCAAATTACCTGAACATTTACGACATATTATTTTGGCAGGACGTTGCAAAGACGACATTGAAGCTTTTCAGGGACTCTTACAAGAATTAGAAATTGACACAGACAGTCGCGGGATGCGAAAACAGGAAAACAATCACTACAGGTCACATCCGTCACAATTCCGTGATGAAAGAAATAATAACTGGACACGACAAAGCTATTCTCACAACACAAATCGTGACCAAAACAGACACCACCCGTATGACAACCTTTGGCAGAGTAGTAATAATTACAGGGAAAGATCACGTCTCCGCAGTAATGAATATGACAGAGACAATCATAGAAACAGACAATATGGTAACCAGAACTATTATTATCAAGGGAGACAGAATACTTTCAGACGCAACATTCGGCGCGCAGTTACCATTCAGGGAGAAATTCTCCAGCACATGACCAACAAACAAGAAACTATGTTAACTACCGACAAAACGACAGACCAGAATTCCATCAAAACTGGCGAGCTTCAAACAGGGCAGGGTCGCCATATGAAACGTCCCCTTTGAACAATTTATACAAGACTGTGCTTAAACTGACATACAATATTTTTAGCGCAACGCAATCTGACTTTCAAAAATGCCTGCAAAAGAATGGCCCTGAGTAACATTAAACTATACCTTTCAGAAATCACTTACCTCACAAAAATCTTCATTACTCGAACTACTGCAGTACAGCGAGCGCCACTACTGCCAGCTAAAGAAAAGATTCGAACTACGGAAGGCACTAACTACTGATAGGGATAGTTAGCAAATGAAAGATATTAATAGAGAACGAACAATGTATTTACCTTGATAGTCATTATATATATATATATATATATATATATATATATATATATATATATATATATATATATCAGTTCATGACAAATTACAAAACTCTGACATCTCTCTCCCCACATCCACCACTGCTGGCGGCTCACCTCCAGCTGCACAACGCTACGCGCTGTTCACATCCAGCTGCTGCTGCCCAACACTACAATGGCGAGTATTACAACAATGCAAAGCAGCCACAGACTGCACACAGCACAGCCAGTGATTTTCAGAGCGCTACGTGGCGTTACCAATATAAGAACCTAAACAGCCTACTTACAACTTGTCTACATTGAGATTCAATTGCCATTCCCTGCACCATGCGTCAATTCGCTGCAGATCCTCCTGCATTTCAGTACAATTTTCCATTGTTACAACCTCTCGATACACCACAGCATCATCCGCAAAAAGCCTCAGTGAACTTCCGATGTCATCCACAAGGTCATTTATGTATATTGTGAATAGCAACGGTCCTATGACACTCCCCTGCGGCACACCTGAAATCACTCTTACTTCGGAAGACTTCTCTCCATTGAGAATGCAGAAGATGAACCCTACACGTTCGCATATTGGCCCAAGACATTCTCAGTTACGACTGCTGTGGGCACAGGATCATGGAGATTGAACGTGGATCAATGGAAACGTGTTACTTGGTCGAATAAATTACGTTTCCTGTTACACCAGACAGATGGTAGTGCCCTGATATGCTATTACCCGGGAGAACGGCTTCTCGAAACCCACCGCGCCCCGGACAAAAGCCGGTAAGGGCAGTATTTTATTGTGAGGGAACTTAACTTCCAAGATGCTTGTGGTAATAATTGAAGGTGCGGTGACAGCCTGCGGACTATGTGAACATCGTAGCTTTCATACATTCATGCTCGATGTCTTTCCCGTCGGTGATGGCACCTTCCAACCCGATGTCAGTCTGTTCCACAGAATCGTAGTACAATTTATTCAGGAGCATGATAGGAAACTCACACCGATACCTTGGGCACCAAATTCGCCTAATGTGAACCGGATGCAGCACATCTGAGAAGCTATCGGACGCCATACGCGTGCCTACAAGCCAATATCCCGTAATTTGCTACAACGACGTGAGTCGTGCGTGCCATTTATATCTGTAAAACTACCGAGAACTTTTTCGATCGATACCATATAGATTCCGGATTTTGTCAAACGGGAGGGGGGGGTCCGATTTGTTAAATACTCAAGTTTTTAATTTTATTCTAGAGCCATTTATTTATTGGTTCTACGTACATAATTTGCTTTTGTGAGGCCTTCGTACAAATAGTATTTGGTGTATGTTATACCAAAACGCGCAATTAAATTTCTCCTTATTTGGCAATATGATAACGTCACTCAACTGCAAAAAAAATTAAAAATCGAGTATAATGTATTGCCTACTTCCTAACAGAACACAGTGCAATCTTCTAATACTATATTACAGCAAAATAAACTCGACGTTGCGTTGATTAACCTACAAAGTTAATCATGTTCAAATCTGCAACTTCCTGGCAGATTAAAACTGTGTGCCGGACCGAGACTCGAACTCGGGACCTTTGCCTTTCGCGGGCAAGTGCTCCACTGGTATCAGCGCACACTCCGCTGCAGAGTGTAAATCTCATTCTGGAAACATCCCACAGGCTGTGGCTAAGCTATGTCTCCGCAGTATCCTTTCTTCCAGGAATGTTAGCTCTGCAAGGTTCGAAGGATAGCTTCTGTAAAGTTCGGAAGGTAGGAGGCATGGTACTGGCAGAAGTAAAGCTGCGAGGACGGGGTGAGAGTCGTGCTTGGGTAGCTCAGATGGTAGAGCACTTGCCCGCAAGAGGCAAAGGTCCCGAGTTGGGATCTCGGTCTGGCACATAGTTTTAATCAGCCAGGAAGTTTCATATCAGCGCACACTCCGCTGCAGAGTGAAACTCTCATTCATGTTCAAATATCTTTTAACAGCAGTAATCTGTCTCCAACTACGGTCTTGTATTTAAATTTACGACTTATCTGACACCAAATCAGAATTCCTGCAGAACATCAAAGCTTCCCAAGGTCCTCAATTTAAACCCAAATATTTACTTAAGTACCTTTCATTTCATTATAATTCTTCAATTTTCTTAAACGATTAATGGTTCCTTTTTAAATTCTTATTTCAACAAACTGTTTGAATCTGTAGCAACAAAATTTATTTCTAAAACAAGACGCAGTACACAAATACTATGAGCTACAGTTTTGAGATCATAAAACTGATTCGCGCCTTAATTTCAACCAGACTTCTAATGTATACGACCTCACAAATGAATTTCGTTTTCTCACTAGTAATGTGGTTATACAGTCTTTGATACCAATTCACTCCTCTACGATGGTCTAGAACGGGGGTCATGGGAAACCCGCCTCGAACAATTGCAGCGAACAATACAGAAGAAAATGAGATCAGATAAAGAAAACGGGGGTAGTACCTTTGATTAATAATCAAAAAGTCCTCGGTCCCGGGTTCGAATCCGCCGCTGCTTAAATTTTTATTAATAATCAGCATTGGCGGCCGTGAGCTTCCGGCATAACAAGTCACCCTAATTCTGCCAACGGCCTTGTCGAAAAGAGGACGGAGGAGCGGGCAGAGGTTCGAAGCACTCTATTGTTCTTGCGGTGAGAAACTGCCCCTAAAGGCGGAAGAACAATGTAAACCACTGCATTAAAGACACGTTAATTGTATCCACAGGACATGTAGCCTGTAATTGAGAAAGTGTCATGATGATCTCTCCATTGGCAAAAATTACGGAATAGCCTTCCTTCAGATCTCCGGCAGGGGACTGACAAGGGGTAGGTGACCATGAGAAAAAGATGGAACAATCAAAGAAAGGATAACGTTCTACGAGTCGGGGCGTGGTATGTCAGAAGCTTCAACGCGGTAGGGAAGCTAGAAAATCTGAAAAGGGAAATGCAAAGACTCAAGCTAGACATAGTAGGTGTCAGTGAAGTAAAATGGGAAAGAAGACAAGGATTTCTGGTCAGATGAGTATAGGGTAATATCAACAGCAGCAGAAAATGGTATAGCGGGAGTAGGATTCCTTATGAATTGGGAGGTAGGGCAGAAAGCGTGTTACTGTTAACAGTTCAGTGATATGGTTGTTCTTATCAGAAACAACAGCAAACCAACATAGGTATAAATGCTGACGTCGAAAGCTGAAGATGAAGAGGCAGAAAAAGTATATGAAGATATTGAAAGAGTAAGGAGAGATGAAAATCTAATTAGTCATGGGGGACTGGAATGCAGTTGTAGGGGAACGAGTAGAAGAAAATGTTACAGGAGTATGTGGGTTTGGGACGAGGAATCAGAGAGGGGAAAGACTCATTGAGTTCTGTAAAAAAAATTCAGCTAGTAATATAGAATCACAAGAGGAGGAGGTATACCTGAAAAGGGCCAGGTGTTACAGGAAGATTTCAGTTAGATTACATCCTGGTCAGACAGAGATTCCGACATCAGATACTGGATTGTAAGGCGTACCGAGGAGCAGATATAAACTCAGATCACAATATAGTTGTCACGAAAAGTAGTCTGAAGTTTAAGAGATTAGTCAGGAAGATTCAATATGCAAAGAAGTTGGATACGGGAGTACTAAGGAATGACGAGATAGTCTTGAAGTTTTCTCCGCTCGTTGACTGGATGTTGTGTTTTCCTCGTCATCATTTCATCCTCATCACCGGCACATAAATCGCCAATGTGGCGTCGACTGAAATAAGACTTGCACTCGGCGGCCGTACTTTCCAGCATAGGGCCCCCCGCCCATCAATGCCACACATTCATTTCATTTTCATGTATGAGGTTGGCGACATAGTATTGACTTTCGGAAAAATATTATCCACACAATTCCGAAGATTGCAAGAGCTGACAAGTGCGAGAATTGTGGCACAATCAGCTTAACAGATTATGTATCCAAGTTGCTGACACGAATAATCCACAGAAGAATGGAAGAGAAGAGGATGTGCTACATGACGATTCGTTTGGCCTTAAAAGGCACCACAAAGGCAATTCTGACGTTGCGATTGATAATGGAAGCAAGACTGAAGGAAAATCAAGACATTTTCATAGAATTTGTCGACCTGGAAAAAGCTTTCGACAATGTAAACTGGTATAAGATGTTCGAAATTCTGAGAAATATAGGGTTAAGCTACAGGGAGAGATGGATAGTGTATAAAATCCAAGAGGGAATAATAAGAGTGGACGATCATGAATGAAGCGCTCGGCTTAAAAAGGATGTAAGACAGGCACGTAGTCTTTCCCCTCTACTCTTCAATATGTACATCGAAGAAGCAGTGATGGAAATAAAAAAAGGGTTCGGGAGAGGAATTAAAATTCAATGTGAAATTATATCAATGATACGATTCGCTGATGACATTGCTATCCTGTGTAAAAGTGAAGAAGAATTACATGATCCGCTGAATGGAATGAAATATGTAATGATTGAGAGTAAAACGAAGAACCACGATGTAATGAGAAGTAGCAGAAATGAAAACAGCGAGAAACTTAACATTAGGATTGATGGTCACGAAATAGGTGAAGTTAAGGAATTCTGTTACCTAGACAGCAAAATAATCCGTGACTGACAGAGCAAGGCAGGCATCAAAAGCAGACTAGCACTGGGAGAAAGGGCATTCCTGGCCAAGAGAAGTCTGCTAGTATCAAAGATAGGCGTTAATTTGAGGAAGTAATTTCTGAGAATGTACATCTGGAGCATAGCATTGTATGGCAGTGAAACATGGACTATGGGAAAACCGGAACAGAAGAGAATCGAAGCATTTGAGATGTGGTGCTACAGGCGAATGTTGAAATTTAGGTGAACTGATAAGGTAAGGAATGAGGTCTTGCGCAGAATAGGAGAGGAAAGGAATATGTGGAACATATGATAATGAGAAGGGACAGGATGATAGGACATCTGTTAAGACATGAGGGAATGACTTCCACGGTATGAGGGTTTTGTAGAGGGTTAAATTTTTAGAAGAAGACCGAGATTGAGAGATTGGAATACACCCAAAAATAATTGAGGACATCGGTTGCAAGTGCTACTCTGAGATGGAGGTTGGCACAGGAAGGAGAGGAATACGTACCGGGGCGCATCAAGCCCGTCCGAAGACTGATGATCCGACCCCCCACGCAAAAAAAAAAAAAAAAATGTAAGACTTACAACGTCGTTTAAGTGACGTTTATTTACAAACACGTCAGAGTCGTGATGATTGAACTCACTGTTGCAGGGATATTTCGAATAAGACATTTCACCGAAGACTGTCGTTCTTGTGACAAAATTTGAAGACTTGATAACTCGCCGTCCCACAAGTGATCCATCTTTACGAACAGATAAACAGTGCAAAATGACGATCGCTTGGCAGCTTCCAATACAAATATGGCTTTTAGTGCTGGGAGTCTCCGAAGAGATGTTCGGCTCGCCTTCTATGCAGCTCTTTTTATTTCAGTAGAAAGGCTACGTCTTCAAGAGATCTGGAATCTTTCAGGAATAAAAGGAACTCGGAATGTATTCTCTGTGGCTTGTAGCGAGGGACCAACCCCCGCATTTTCCTAAATTGAAAATGAGAAACCACATAAAAAAGATTCTAAAGCTACCGGCGGATGGATTCGAGCAACCTTGCCTTTTTAGTCCAGGGACTGCTACCTTACCGCCTCATGGCGCAGAACCACCCCGCTCGGTGATAATTCGTAGAACCTGGTTGTTGTACATTGCTTTCAAATAACATAAAAATCATCACAATAAGAAATGAACTTCAGATTTTACGTGTTTAAATTTAACTGTGGATGCTTCGTCGTTTGATAGTGCATGAATGAAAGCATTATTTCAGAATTAATTGTGCACGTAATTCGTGGCTCCCGTTATATCACAAGAGTATAGCTGCATTTTGGATGAAAGGATGGGGCGGCGGAGATGCAGGGAGCAGTCGTATCGGTTAAATTCAGGCAACCCGTTGAAAATATGTTGTAGAAATGAGCTGTCTCACATACTTCTTCCGCTCTCCACAATTCCTCCCCATCGTTCTCTATCGGAAACGGTTTTTTAATTGAGAAGTGGCTTGGTGAAATGCAACCATGTCGCCATTCCGATGATATTTGTGTGTGTGTGTGTGTGTGTGTGTGTGTGTGTGTGTGTGTGTGTGTGAATGCCTAAGGGACCAAACTGCTTAGGTTGTCGGTGCCTAAACTTACACATTATTTAAAGTAACATACGTTAAGGATAACACACACACCCAAGCCCGAGGGAGGACTCGAACCTCCGGCGGGAGGAGCGCGCAATCCATGACGTGGCGCCAATGACCGCGAGGCAACTCTGCGCGGCTGGATGATATTTTTGTTGATCAACGCGACTTTTTGGCGACACAGGCTAATCCAAGTGAATTTTTATTCACTTATTTTAACTTAATGGTATCTGCAATGACATTTACCGCTAGGTTGTCTTGTGAAATACTGAAGTGTTGCAACCCCAAACTTCTATCAGTCTCTAAATAACGGTTCCAGTACTAACGTTAAACAGCTATAGGTATATGCTTAGTTTAATATAGTATTTAGAAAACATCTTAAACTTACCACAACGCTAATGGACGAATCCGCACACAGCACAAAAACAATAAATGGCAGCGACTGCATTAAATTTAACGACAAATAAGAACTCAGTTGATTAAAAAAACAACAACTGAACTCCAGAAGGTCTACAGTGTACAATAGTTTGCCGTGGATAAAGCACTTAGGATAGCCGAACGTGCTACCGATATATCGATGGCTCCGATATTTCGATAGCTTAAATTTATCAGTGGCTTTGTTGACTGTCGTTACTGCAATCCCTTTTTCGTCTTTGACTGAAAACCGGAATATAAGGAGTGATCAAAAAGTTTCCATTCGGAGGCCGTACAATCCAGATATACCACGCACGCAACCTTGCCGAGGGCATTGAGGCAATCATCCCACCGACGAACCAGCTTGAAGATACCCGCTTGGTAAAATACCGTGTCCTGCTGCGTGAAGAAGTCAATAACTGCCTGATGTATAATCGCGTTCGACAGGAATCGTCGACTCTTCAAGGTCCTTTTAAGAGACCATGAGAAGAAATCAGGACTATGAGACCATGACGAGAGATCCGGACAGGAGTGTCCCTCACATATAGATGACCTGATTCGGCAATTCACTATTGCCATCTTCCCACTTGATTTGGCGTAACTTCTGCTTTAAGACATTTGCGACATGGGGACGTTATTAATTAGCAGCACCCTTTGTCACACTATTGCACATCGGCAGTTATAGACAAACATTCTGTCCCACACATATTCTTCATTCTCCGGTGGATGTCTACCAGTATTTGCCCCTTCGCAGCAAAGAAAAGAATAGCAGCATGTCGGTCCTGTGGGAACGCACTAAATAATAACGTCGCCATAGTTCACGTTTACACATTTACCGCACGCGCGCCGGAAAGACACAAACGTCACACTAATCCCTGGCCCACGTATCGGTGCTTAGGTACAACCTTATCGGAGTCGCACTACTTTGCCTGTATGCAGCAACGCCCTCAAAATGGAACTTTCGATCGCCATTTACATCTTTCAGTTTCACTACTTGACAATTAAGTGTTGTGTAATTTAATTTAGGTTGTGTAGGGGCCTGGACTGCTCTCCCACCTTTGGCTACGTACTTGGCTGTTGTATTGCAATCCAAAGGTTGGCAACACATTAAGGGAAAGATTTTTGGCCTAAATGTAACGGAAGATGGCTACAGACTAAAATTCCCATTATACAACAGAAAAGGTATTAAATCCAGCGGCAGACATCCGAACAAGGAAATTAAAATTTCATGAACGAATCTATTGTCTCCTGGAAACAAGGCTTTACACACAAGACATTAACATACACGGAACGACTGGAAACTGTACCGTTGATTCTGCAAATACATTACTGGCCATTAGAATTGCTACACCACGATGATGAGGTGCTACAGACGCGAAATTTAACCGACAGGAAGAAGATGCTGTGATATCCAAATGATTAGCTTGTCAGAGCATTCACACAAGGCTGACGCCGGTGGCGACACCTACAACGTGCTGACAAAAGGAAAGTTGCCAACCGATTTCTCATACGCAAACAGAAGTTGACCGGCGCTGCCTGGTGAAACGTTGTTGTGATGCCTCCTGTAAGGAGGAGAAATGCGTACCATCACGATTCCGACTTAGATAAAGTTCGGACTGTAGCCTACCGCGATTGCGGTTTATCGTATCGCGACATTGCTGCACGCATTGGTCGAGATCCAATGACTGTTAGCAGAATATGGAGTCGCTGGGTTCAGGAGGGTAATACGGAACGCCGTGCTGGATCCCAACGGCTTCGTATCACTAGCAGTCGAGATGACAGGCATCTTATCCGCATGGCTGTAACGGATCGTGCAGCCACGTCTCAATCCCTGAGTCAACAGATGTGGACGTTTGCAAGACAACAACCACCTGCACGAACAGTTCGACGACGTTTGCAGGAGCATGGACTATCGGCTCGGAGACCATGGGTGCGGTTACCCTTGACGCTGCACCACAGACAGGAGGGCCTGCGATGGTGTACTCAACGACGAACCTGGATGCACGAATGGCAAAACGTCATTTTTTCGGATGAATCCAGGTTCTGTTTACAGCATCATGATGGTCGTATCCGTATTTGGCGACATCGCGGTGAACGCACATTGGAAGCGTGTATTCGTCATCGCCGTACTGGCTTATCACCCGGCGTGATGGTATGGGGTGCCACTGGTTACACGTCTCGGTCACCTCTTGTTCGCATTGACGGCACTTTGAACAGTGGACGTTACATTTCAGATATGTTACGACCCGTGGCTCTACCCTTCACTCCATCCCTGCGAAACTCTACATTTAAGCAGGATAATGCACGACCGCATGTTGCAGGTCCTGTACGGGCCTTTCTGGATACAGAAAATGCTCGACTAATGCCCTGGCCAGAACATTCTCCAGTTCTCTCACCAACTGAAAACGTCTGGTCAGTGGTGGCCGAGCAACTGGCTCGTCACAATACGCGTCACTACTCTTGATGAACTGTGGTATTGTGTTGAAGCTGAATGGGCAGCTGTACCTGTAATTCAATGCCCAAGCGTATGAAGGCCGGGGCCAGAGGTGGTTGTTCTGTGTACTGATTTCTCATAATCTATGCACCCAAACTGCGTGAAAATGTAATCACATGTCAGTTCTAGTATAATATATTTGTTCAATGAATACCCGTTTATCATCTGCATTTCTTCTTGGTGTAGCGATTTTAATGGCCAGCTGCGTACAAAAATTACCTAGAAAGACCCCAGTCAAAATTCCTCAGAGGCTTTAGCAGAAACCCGTACAGAAAAGAAATGACAGATGGGAAGTGCCGTCGAAGAAAGCAACTTTGCAGAAAATAGTAACAAAAATGGTCTATGGCAGCAAACAGGCCATCGCCAAGGCCGTAGGCTGACTAAACGCAGACATGAAAGAAATCCGGTTTATCAGTTAGCCGGGAAAGATGTATTGTTATCTTCTGCGTACGAGGAAAAGCTTGTGCGTCGGCCTACTAACTGTAGACTTATGCTGTTGTCACAGTGTCATTTCTAGAGCTATTTCATTCAAATAGCATACCGAACAGACGTCTGTGGCTAACGTCGTTCATGTGGCAACAGTGCGCTTCGTTCACACGGCTACCAGCTACCACCTACACAGCTCACTCACGATCAACAATGGTTTCTTTGCTGCTACTTCGCTAGGGTATTGTAGAACGTGGAAAGTCGGCCAACCGGGTGCAGAAGCAAATACAAATGTCTCCGACTTTTGTCAGTTTCTGACAACTGTGGTCTGGAATGAGACACGACCACAGACCATACATAACATAGACTGCGCACGCCCCTGTATCCCCCATGTTGAGCCAGTGCTTTCGCTGTTCCCGAGTTTCTGTTGGTAAAGTAAGATGTATGAATAAAAAGTAACTCAAGATGAAGCCTTTTGCGGCTGATTAATAATGTTGCGGCGGCCGTTTGTCAATAAGCCTGTAGACTGATGTACCGTGTTCAGCTAAACTGAACCCTCGTGTAATCAAACGAGCGATCTGTTACTGGCAATCGGCTGCGCTGGTCTGTTATCTAGTGTCACAATACTACTGGAAGTAGACTTCCCATATGCATTTTATATACTGTTGTTCTAGCACTAACTAAACTCTGACAGACGCTAAAGCATTGAAAGTCATATGTTTCTTTGCTACTCATAGCGCTCAATGTTTAAGCAAAAAGCCATTCTGTCGAATCTCACTGGACTAGGGTGACCAAATTATTCTCGGTGAAAACCGGGACACATTCACCCGGTTGCCAATGGACGCCTCGTTCCACATTTACCCAGGTTTCTTAATTTTAAATATTAATGGTTTGTTGATACATTTTGTTAACCCGATTATTATAACTAATAAGAGGATACAAAAGATTGATATACTCTAGATTATCTGTGTAATTAATGACTTTTAATAAACGTATATAGTAATAAAGAAATGTATTACGATTTTACAAAATTTTACAGCCATTCAACTTTTAATCAATTAATATTAACATGAGCTTTAATATTACTGAGTACTTGTAGATGGAATTGACTGTCCTTAGAGGAAAGGGTATTTTTCACTGCCTCCAGTCTTCTTGATCATGTCTTTTTTCTTTGAGACACAGTGATAAAACTCGGCACAATCCATTTTGTAGTTGCACAGGATCTGCAGGATTGCTTCAAGAGAGTCCACCTCCATTCTGTTTCTTTCATCAGTCCACTGGATATTCATGAACGACAATATTCTTTCCACGTTGGCATTATGGGCTGGGATTGCAAATAAATACCTTGCAATTATTACCAACTCAGAGTAATGCTGAAGACAGTCACAGCTTTTAAAAAAACTCACGCACTCCTCTGACATTCCAATGGTGTTTTTTTTTTTTTCATCATTCCACTTGTGAAGACTTTCTTCAACAAAATTTGTCAGTATGCCAAACTGATCAAAGAGAATGGAATCATCGATTTCAATCTCTTTACTCTTCAAATAAGAAACTGTCTCTTCAACACTTTCCCATTTTGGCACTCTCTTCAGTAACATCCAATCAAACACCGGCGATGAGGGTAAATATGAGGCGCTCCACTTTCTGGGATATTCTACACAAGTGTCATAAAACTTGCTAACTTCTTCTCTAAAACTCCTTTCAGCTGCTTCTGATACTTCTGCTCTTTTAAGGACAGATTTAACATTAAAAGAAATGAACAGCTGTTCTCTCCTCTTAGTAACAGTTTCCAGAGTATTTTTCAAAACATTATTTACCTCTATTACACTTTTCGTGCTTCCCTCAATTTCCTTTATCCCACGCTGCAAAGTGCTAAGCTGACTATGAATGAACCATAAGTAGGCTTCACTTAAAGGGTTACTGAAAAACTGAAACAATATTTTGGGGGCTTTGTCTTCATTTAGGAAAAAATCTCTTAACGTTTTAAACAGGCGGATTACTCTTTCAACTGCTGGAAACAGTGATAACCAGCGAGTTTTCGAGTGACACATTGCATTCATATATTCAGTTCCCACATAATCACAGAACTCCTTAAGCCTCTCTGTTCTAACAGTACATATGTAAAAGTGTGAGTATACCTTCATGACGATACTTTCAACATCACAGCTTAAACTGTCAGCAGATGTCTGCACGCTATTGTGTAAAACATGTGCAGGGCACCCTATGCCTTCAACGTTTTCATGCAATGTTGCCTTTAATTTGGTAAATACGTTGCATTTGCCTTGTCTTTTTAAACCACCAAAGTTTGTGTTGGTATTGTCTCCACAAAATGCCACAAATTTTTTTTTCTCAAGATCAAATATTTCGATAGTATTCATACAAAATCTTGAAATTTCGTCAAATGTTTCATTAGGTAGGGAACTCACCTTCAAAAGTTTGGTCTGAATTCTCCGATTAATATTGAAAAATTGAACAACAAACGGAAATATTTTAGTGGCCTTATGATTGCTGGCATCAGTGGATATCCCGTAGAAAGAAGACTTTTGATGTATTCAAGGCTTTCCTTTACACTCTGGGGAGCAATAACTCCTTTCACTAAGGCTGACACTTTAGTTCTTGCTAAACTAAACTATTTTGCAATGGAGGAATCATCAAACATAATGCTGTTAAGCTTATTAGTACAATCACTAGATCTATAAGTTGTAAGTAGGCTGTTTAGGCTTTTATATTGGCAACGCCACGTAGCGCTCTGTATGAAAATCACTGGCTGTATTGTGTGCAGTCTGTGGTTGGTTTGAATTTTTGTTGTCCATTGTAGTGTTGGGTAGCTGGATGTGAACAGCGCGTAGCGTTGTGCAGTTGGAGGTGAGCCGCCAGCAGTGGTGGATGTGGGGAGTGAGATGGCGGGTTTTTGAGAGCGGATGATCTGGACGTGTGTCCATCAGAAACAGTACATTTGTAAGAATGGATGTCCTGAACTGCTATATATATATTATGACTTTTGAACGCTGTTAAGGTAAACACATTGTTTGTTCTCTATCAAAAGCTTTCTTTTGGTAACTATGCCTATCAGTAATTAGTGCCTTCAGTAGTTTGAGTCTTTTATTTAGCTGGCAGTAGTGGCGCTCGCTGTATTGCAGTAGTTCGAGTAACGAAGATTTTTGTGAGGTAAGTGATTTGTGAAACGTATAGGTTAATTTAGTCAGGGCCATTCTCTTGTAGGGGTTATTGAAAGTGAGATTGCGTTGCGCTAAAAAATATTGTGTGTCAGTTTAAGCACAGTCATGTATAATTTTTCTAAGGGACGTTTCAAAGTTTGGTGACGTTTTACCGTGTGGTAGGCTAGTGTAAGCTCGGCTGCTCGAACTTTCGTCTTTTCCCTTGACTGATGTTTCACAAAATAATTTTGTAGAGTTTTACTGCAGCTCGGTGCACTGTATCTGTGAATGCGTTTCTTTGACCTGATGTGATCAACTACGTCGGAACGTTCACCATGACTTATACTAATAAAACAGTTACATACGGAACAGTCTGCTTCCTAATCGAAACTACCTTTCTTAATGAAATTCCATTCCTTGGAATAACAGTCACTGAACTTGCAGGCACGTTTCGGCATTGCGTTTCACAGTACTGCAGCAATAATACCACTAATATGAAAAAAGTATTGCAGTTTGTCTGACAAAACATCAACTACTACACTGTTCTGGCAATGAGTGTGTGAGTAAGTGGCGCTACAATCGGAGGGTTTCAAGCTCTGTAACTATAATACAACTTACTACTTGTTGGCCAAAGTACCGCTCAAAGTAAATTATTGCCTGAGTGTATCAATACTGATACTGCGATTACTAGTATGGGACAATGGAGGTTTTAGACAAATAAGCTAAAATATATTAATTTCTTGTGTTGTATTTCCTTTAATATAGCGAAATCCCAAAAATTTGAGAAAGTTTCGCGAAATGTGTTTAAAAACTGAATTCCGGGATTTTTGGGCGTCCCGAAACACTGGACGTGTTTCACTGTGGCTGATGGTCATGTTGATACATCTGGATTAAACCTACTTACAAAATTATAAAATTTACTAAGCGTGCGTAGAAAACATTACAGTATAATAAGTTTCGTAGGAGGCCGGGCTCAACTTTGACAGTTCTGTCAGGGACGCAGGATCAACTCGGCACAACAGCCCATGTATTTCATGTACTGAAATCTGGGTACCCTCTGCTTGGATGGAGAGCTGTCCAGCACCTTAGTTGACAATGACAACGCTGCGTGCATAGTGGAATTCGCCGCTTCACAGTCTCAGTTGCAGGGCGTCTATCTAACAGCTTCCAGGGGCAAAAATTTCGCAAAATTATTGACCGAATTTAAAATGCTGCCATAATCTGCTCATTAAGAAGTATTGTCTTATGTTAATAGTTTAACACAAAAAGACTAGTATTACAATTACAATATATATATATATATGTGTGTGTGTGTGTGTGTGTGTGTGTGTGTGAGTGTGTGTGTGTGTGTGTGTGTGTGTGTGTGAAGACCTGCAACGCATCTCGTGCGACCACCGAGATTATATTCTTCCAGTACTTGAGAATGAGAGCCCTTTGTGAGTTGCAAATTTTCCTAAACTTCCTCTCGCTTATACGCTTGACAAAGTTTAACACTTTAACTTATTAGTAACGTAATGAGGCTTCTGAAACTGTTTCATGCATGGGAGCACGATTCTTTAAAGATAATTGGGGGTTTAATGATGAATGCTGTGTATTTTGGAGTTAATTGTTGACATTACGTTCAATAAAATTAATTTAACAGCAGTTAAGCTTAGAAAGAGGCTGTGTAGTGTCATAGTAAATGCTTGCGTGCGGAACGATGTGTATCTATGATATTTAGCGATATTCCGATCGCGAAAATGCTAAACGGTGTAACAAAACAGACCATACGAAACCACCGAGCGAGGTGGCGCAGTGGTTAGCACATTGGACTCGCATTCGGTAGGACAACGGTTCAAACCCGTCTCCGGCCATCCTGATTTAGGTTTTCCGTGATTTCCTCAAATCGTTTCATGTAAATCCCGGGATGGTTCCTTTGAAAGGACACGGCCAGTTTCCTTCCCCATCCTTCCTTAATCCGAGCTTGTGCTCCGTCTCTAATGAACTCGTTGTCGACGGGACGTGTAACTCTAATCTCCTCCTCATACGAAACCAGCACATGAAGATTTCTGCCTTTTTCAACATAGACAGAATACCATTTAATAGATAGTGAAGAGACTTTCATATTTGATGACTTCATTGAAGCGAAAATAATTTTATCTTTTTATACATCGCGAATCAATGATAGATATTGCTTGTTATCAGTGGCATACCCAGCGATGAAGAAATCAGAGTAGCTGAAATGCCCCTTCCGTCCCCTTCCTGCCCCCAGCCACTTAAGGGGATACGGAATCACCTATCCCCGCAATGTTAATATATGCCTACTATAGGGAACATTTTCTCACAAACTACTGGAGACAGAGAGGTAAAAATTTTACTGTATGTGCATTCATATGTTACAACAATACTGAAACAACAGTTTATTGGCAAAGTATTTTCTTACAGAGATATTGTACATTTATTTTTAAGTAAATTTTTTCCATCGCTTTTTACTAGACTATCACCCCTAAGTCTTTTGTAAATCAAGTAATTAAAAAATCGTTGTTTCAGTATGTAATAGGGACCTATGTCACTACGTCATAAAAATTTCAGACTTCTAGGTTGACCAGTACCTGAGATAATGTTCCTAGATGAAGTAAAAAGTAAACTTACGGGAAACGGAGAAAGAAGATTAAAACATTCCTGATCCGTAGCTAATACCCCCTTCACAGTCTTCATAATCATCTTCAAGTCTTCTTTTGGCACCCCTCTGCACCTGTCTTGCTTTTTTCACTAATGTCTTGATTATATTATCAGCATGCCTTAGTCTGTGCTGATCTAAAAAGAACATAGCACGTACCGTACGGGAACCAACACACATACCCAACTTTTGAAGGACCTGGCATTTAGTTATATTTCCAAGATTGAAGGTTGTCACAGCATCATACACACCAAAATGTAGTGTATTAATTCCGACAAACACTGTTTTTGGGAGACGATGCCATATCACACTATTCAAGCACTCGTTGGGGTTCTGCGTTTTTCCGTGAAGACATTTCATCAGAAGACTTCTGTCAGCCAGATCTCTGAAAATGGGCTTTATTTCTGCCATGATGGCTGATGGTAGACTGTGGTGGTGAATGTATTTCTCTCCTGTTGTTAGTCCCCTATTGTATTTACACCAGCTGTTTTCACCTTTGGGGCACAAACCATGTTGTGGATGCTCATCCGTGGATGTGGTGTGGAAATATAAAGCCCATATAGCTCTCCTCATTTCTTCAAGATTGCCTGTATTTTGCCTGATTGCAAGGCCATAGCAGTTCTGAATGTGGTCTATTATGGAATCAGTCAATCTTCCTCTGCCATCCAAGGTTTTCCCATCATCTAGTTTTTTCCCTTTCATAACTGATTTTAACCTTCTCAGCCTGGCACCCATTCTCTTCTGCACATGTCCTATACATTCAAGTTTGCTTATATTTACACTGTTCCCATATGGTTTGATTTCCAAAACTTCTTTGAATGCTTTAGAGTCGCCATCTCCCAGATATTTGACATAGCGAACATTATACCACTGTGAAGAGCGATGAAAAATTTTCTTCACCCCAGCAACCTCCATGCCACCACTACTACCATAATAATTAGCAATACAGTCATCACTGTGTTCATTTTTCAGCCTGCCTGTGCACCTACAGTATTTAGACATTATTGCAACATCAATAACCTTGCCAGTATCAACACTAGTTGCTGTTACAACACCATTGTTGGAGGTGTGGCCCCTTTTCTGCCACGTGCCATCAAACGCCACTGTGAGGTCACGACTGCCGTCATTTTCTTCCACTGCTTCTTCCACAGCAACCTGCATTGACTTCTGTGCTACATCTTCAACTGCAGATCCTAGTACATAATTGTAAGCTTCAAACTTTGAAGGTGCACTTGGAAGATTTAGAACACCACATAGCATATCACCAGCTGCTTTGCCCTTACCAATTGCTCGCAATCCATAAACTAACCTAATATTTACACTATAAAGTTCAGTTTTCTTGTATCCATTATTTACAGTTACTGAAACCGAACTTGGAAACTTACAGCTGTATTTACAAACACTGCATATTAAATTAAACTGGGCAGCCAGGCCAACATGCGATTCTACTTTCAGAGAAACGTTTCCATGACATTTTTTGCAGCACAAACTGTTTTCAAGAGCTTCACACAATATATTCGTATCAATGAGTTCAAAAACTTCATTCCCTCTATCAAGTAAATTATATTTCTCTTCCAAATCTCTTAGTTTTTTATGAGAAGCACTGTTTTCATTTGGTGTAAGTTCGTTCGGCAAATCAGTAATAAGTGGATTCACATTTTCCAACAGTGATGATGATGAACTGCTTTGCTTTGCTAATGAATCATTATTTCTTTTCTTTTGCCAGTTCACACGCTTTTTAAATACTTTTGCTTTAGCTCTAGGCATTTTCACTGCGAAAAATGAAGCACTAAATACGAAATAACTCAACAACAACAACTTTCTTATATCACACTGTTTACAAAACAGTCCCGCCACAAAGTCAAAGAGTAACTTGAGGAAACCAGAGAGAAACATTTTCGGGCAACTAGTGTATAAATAGTCGCTGGAAACCGGGATATTTGAATTCATGTCACTTTAAAGGTACTGCCAAAAAGTTCATGGTCAGCCACGAGAGACGTGTATAACTAAAGCGCAATACCCGATCTCACAAATATATAAAAATAAAATAGTTATAATTGTAGTAGAGCTATGTATGATACGTCATTTTAAAGAGGAAACATGGCAGAATATAATTCGCCAATAAAAAAAAATTCGATTTTTTAACCCAAAATCCGATTCCGTATCCCCTTAAGGAAACAAAAATTCACGAACCAAACTGGCACCATACCCCACCAAAGAGACTGACTTATCAATTCTGTATCAGGTCCAAGAATAATGGATACTGAATAGTAGCAAGTTAAAACAAAGCTATTTGTTGTTGAGATCGGAACAATTACGTCATTCACCGCCAAACTAAAATGGGTGTCCGTCCCACCTCCCCACCCTTTGCCTAGGCACCTCGAAATGTCCTGGGTTCGCTGTGTTGTTGCTGGTTTTAAGGGCAAATTATATCACAGTTATTAATACCCGAACGCAGTGTTTTTATCTACGCTTTATAATTCGTTCCGTGTGATATTTTGGCGATGTACAATTCAGTTTGTGTCAGCGAAGGACACAGTGACCGATGCATGGTGACCAATTTTCGTCCAAAGTGATCTACATCTACATTTATACTCCGCAAGCCACCCAACGGTGTGTGGCGGAGGGCACTTTACGTGCCACTGTCATTACCTCCCTTTCCTGTTCCAGTCGCGTATGGTTCGCGGGAAGAACGACTGTCTGAAAGCCTCCGTGCGCGCTCTAATCTCTCTAATTTTACATTCGTGATCTCCTCGGGAGGTATAGGTAGGGGGAAGCAATATATTCGATACCTCATCCAGAAACGCACCCTCTCGAAACCTGATGGGTGAGTTATTCGTTTACTCAGAAGTGGAAGCCAACAGTGTTTGCCACATTTCGGCCGATGACAGAATCGATGTGCGCGCCCTGCTGAAAAACGATTTTATGGAAACAATTCGCCAAAAAAAAAAATTATTTTAGCTTTATATATCAGGTTCATAATGTGATCATTACGTTAATGCTCATAGTTGCAATGGTATTTATATGGAAAATACTGTGAGAAATTCGAAAAAGTTTGCAATGAAGAATAGGGGTCACTATGATTTTGCGTTTGGTGGATATTAGGTAATATGTTGCTGTGTATGAAATTCAACTAACGTATCGAATTTGTCTTTAGGCTTGGGTGGAGGTCTCAGTCTGTCACCAATCTCGTGAAGACTGATCTGATGTAGCATACTCATTTGCGATCGCGACGCGCCAGCGATAAAACCAGAGTGAAATATCCAACATTCGTCATGTTTAATAAACGATTTGAGATAGTGAAAAGAGTTTTTGTGAATGACAGCACCCAAAGAGGAAAGTATTCTGCCATGTGTTTAATATGCAGAACTTCATTACCTACCGTGTTATTCCACTAACTACAGACTTTTTTAATGGAAGTATTTAATTTTTAAGGGGCATAGATAGTTGAAGCGAGAAACCTTATGGGTTTGAGAACAACATAACTGAAGATATACACGTTTATTCTGTAACGAAGATGGCTTTTTCATAAGCTACTGATCTTACTTTTCCTCAGCTGCTCACGTAGTAAAACGCTGCTTCCGAATTCTCTCGCAGTTGTGTTTGCACACTTTGTTGGTGACCCGAGTTTTGGCAAAGGAAGCTAATTTTAACAAGGCAGCAAGAGAAATATGTAGGTTTTACTCCAAATTCGCCACTCATGACACTTGTCTGATTGTTACAAATGATTAACAAACAAAATGAAAATAATCACCGCTTTTTCACTGTAATTCTTTTTAGAAATTAACCAAGGCATATGTGACGGATCTTTTTGAATGATCACCATGCATGGAGAGGCTCCAATTAGTATTTACAAAAATGTGAGCTTCAGTTTAGAACGCCACTTCCCCTCTAGCGCTTGGCTTTTCCCCAACTGTGCCAATTCCTAACGCCCACCTCTACCACTGTCCCGACGCGTATCCTGCTGACTGCACATCTATCGGCCACACTGTTTTGCGTGCTCTGTACTGTACGGTTCTCTACCTCCACAATATGGCAACGCTTGGTTGCACTAACGTGACCAATTCTGGAGTGCTATACGCCAAATAACACAGTACAAGCCTAAAGTACTAACATCTTCTTACAGGTGAGCACTTCCCATAACCGGATGCACTTCTACGTTAGTGATCCTGACCTAATACGAAATATTATGCAGAACGACATTATGAAAGGTCACGCCTTTCAACAAATGATAAAAGCACGTTTCATCTTTCATCGTCAAATGTTGAACCATCAGCTACTCTAGCAATCTTAATCGCTCTGACAAGACCATTTTTAAGCGATTTCGGTTGTTCAGAAACTGCCCCAAACGAATAGTTGTTTATTACATGTGATTATAAGGAATCTCTGGAAATAAATGAAACCCATTGTCCGAGCAATTCGACAGTCCCTTCAAGAGAAAATCACGCCAAGCCCCTCTAACGGTGGGCTCCTTTAACTCGTAATATTGCAAATGAATACTTTTGGTTCTTCAGGTACCCAATACCTCAGCATACGCATCGCAATTTACATTTAGAGCCAGAGTACTTTGTTCATTACAATGCAGAAAGAAATACTAGAATATCGTTTTAGTATTTTCAAGTTTGGCTTCTGATGTCACGTCTTTAAACCAATTAACTACAAAGGCTGTGAGGGGAAGGGACAAACACGCATTAAGTGTTTCGTGAAAGCATGCACATACACGTTTCACGTACAATCTGTCGTAGCATCCTTGTACAAACAAGTTTGCGCTGTGAATATATGGATTCCGAAGACTATCTGCATTTTTGGCCAGCAGTGTGGCAGGGAAAAAACACGAGGAAACATGTTTTAGCAAAGGCCAGTTAATGAAACGAACGACATATTCTCACATTAAGTACTGAGGATATAATCACATGATTGGTGTAAAAATTCAAATGGCTCGAAGCACTATGGGACTTAACATCTGAGGTCTTCAGTCCCCTAGAACGTAGAACTACTTAAACCTAACTAACCTAAGGTCATCACACACACCCATGGCCGAGGCAGGATTCGAACCTGCGACCGTAGTGGTCGCGCTTTTCCAGACTAAAGCGCCTAGAACCGCTCGGCCACAGCGGCCGACGGATCAGTAAAGAAGCTCTATCACCACAAGAATGAGTATCAGAGAAATAGGTTCGATTAGCTTGTAAGAGGTACGGTTACGCTTCGGGAGCTCAAGTAGGAATCCCAGGAGGAAAAATTTATTTCGAAGAACATTGAGAAATTTTATTTGAAGCAGACTGCAGAAGGATCCTACTGCCGCCAACAGACATATCGCGCATGGACCACGAACATTAAGATACGAGACATTAGGACCCATACGGAGGCATATAGACAATTGCTTTTCCCTCGCTCTGTCTGCGAGTGGAAAGGAAAAGGAAACGGTTAGTTGGGGTAAAATGTACCCTCCGCCACGCACCGCACGGGGAGTTTCGGAGTACGTAGATGTAGTATTTCTCACGTGCTGAAGGGGCTATGAAGATTTCAGATATGTATCTATATAAACAAATCTGCAATATGCGAGTGCTTACTCTTGTACGTCATGTCTTCCTGATCTAGGTTAATAAGTAACGCCGAATTTTTTTCATTACGTACTTACGTTTGGGAGAATGATGCTCAATTTGTGTGTCACAGTGTCATCTGCTTTGTATTTTGTTTACAGTATGACAAATGCAACATCCTTCTAGGGCTTGCTGTGACAGTCCAACGTTGATAGGATAAGGCTAGTTTTCGCATATTCCGATAAGCTTACCTGGGATTTGATAATGATTTGCTTCATGTCGTACAGCATATCATCCTACGAATATGACCCCATCGTACAATCGGTTTGTTGGTAAACACATCAAAAACTTTGTACATTGCTACGCCCGCTGAAGCCTCCGTGATTGAAAATCTGTCAAGTGCCAATGACTTTGAACAGTCCTAATTTTTGCACAAAATTACCCCACAGAGTGAAGCACGCTTACACAGAGTGCTTGATCATGCATGTTTCTCAAGATTGCAGTCACTTGTATGGTCGCCTTGAGCACATAAAAAAAATTAACATAGTAAATAAAATTCCCTGTAATTATTTCAGACGGTGAGTTTAACGCTACAAGCTAAATTAAGAACTATCTTTTGTACAAAGAAAAAATCCGTACGACGGCGTAATTTTCAAATCCAGGGCGTTTGTTGGTTTCTTTCCCTATTATATATATATATATATATATATATATATATATATATATATATATATATATGCTGAGTGCACATATACGGGGTGTTCAAAAAGTCTCTCCGCAGTGCCGTTTGATTGTTAGCCGCGCGTGCCGTATAACTGTTCGCCAGACTGGGTTACTTCCCTTCAAGTGGACTCTCCCAACATTCCACTGTTTCGTTTATTTCAGCCAGCGTCTGTAGTATCGTTGGTGTGTGTCGTTACGTACTGACGTGAACTTTTACGTTTAGTTCCTTTGTTCGTTTCGTTTTTGTCACTGTTGAAATGCTAACCATTGAAGAACGTTTGTTTTTAGGCGAACAAGCGTTCAAAGCTGGCGGTAAATACATAGTTTTAGTTCGTCAGACATTTAATTCAGTTTTCCCAGAGACAACATTCCCACATCACGATACTATGCGGTATTTGACTAACAAATTCCAAAGTACGGGTTCAGTGACAGATGCACCGAGAAGTGGTCGTCCTAGCGTTTTGTCAGAGGATAAACTACTGGATATTTCCGATGAAATGTCCATGAGTCCGAATTCAGTAAGAAAACTCGCCCAGGAAATCGATGTTAGTGTCGGAGCGGCCCTCACAGCTGTAAGGAAAAAATTAGAACTTTTCCCATACAAAGTGACAGTTGTGAAATAACTGAAAAATACTGATCATGGCTCAAGGGACTGCATTATTGTCAATGGCTCAAAAATTTTGTTCAACAAAATGGAAGGGATATTCTTAATGAAACGTTTTTCACTGATGAGACGTGGTTTCATTTATCCGGGTACATGAACTTGCAAAATTCTCGTATGTGGAGTACTGCAAATACATTGTGTATTCATGAGGAACCACTTCATTCTGTGAAAATAGGAGTTTGGACTGCAATTTCTAGACATCGGATTGTGGGTCCCATATGTTTCAACGAAACAATACACGCAGAACGATACTGCAGTGATACACTGTACCCATTCGTAGGAAAACTTGTGTTAAGTGAAATGCAACCGCGCATACAGCTCGCGTTTCAACGTCACTGCTTGCTGATGTTTTTAGTGATCGCATAATTTCACAGGGGCTTTGGCCTCCACGATCGCCTGACCTAACACCACAAGACTACTTCTGGGGTGCAGCGAAATCAACTGTCAATAAAAACCATCCAAAATCCGTCGATGAATTAAAAACTGCAATATCGACTTTCACTGCTTCTGTTACATAAGAAATGTTACAGCTTGGTATGGTAACATGATTAGACGAATTGAAATGTGTATTCAAACAGCAGGGGGACACTTTCAACATTTAATGTGAAAATGAATATTCAATATTAATAACTTGTATTTCTCTGAGTTTCATTTCGGTATACAGGGTGTTACAAAAAGGTACGGCCAAACTTTCAGGAAACATTCCTCACATACAAAGAAAAAAAATATCTTATGTGAACATGTGTCCGGAAACGCTTACTTTCCATGTTAGAGCTCATTTTATTACTTTTCTTCAAATCACATTAATCATGGAAAGGAAACACACAGCAACAGAACGTACCAGCGTGATTTCAAACACTTTGTTACAGGAAATGTTCAAAATGTCCTCCGTTAGCGAGGATACGTGCTTCCACCCTCCGTCGCATGGAATAGACTGCGCTGATGCAGCCCTGGAGAATGCCGTATTGTATCACAGCCGTCCACAATACGAGCACGAAGAGTCTCTACATTTGCTACCGGGGTTGCGTAGACAAGAGCTTTCAAATGCCCCCATAAATGAAAGTGAAGAGGGTTGAGGTCAGGAGAGCGTGGAGGCCATGGAATTGGTCCGCCTCTACCAATCCATCGGTCACCGAATCTGTAGTTGAGAAGCGTACGAACGCTTCGACTGAAATGTGCAGGAGCTCCATCGTTCATGAACCACATGTTGTATCGTACTTGTAAAGGCACGTGTTCTAGCAGCACAGGTAGAGTACCCCGTATGAAATCATGATAACGTGCTCCATTGAGCGTAGGTGGAAGAACATGGGGCCCAATCAAGACATCACCAACAATGCCTGCCCAAACGTTCACAGAAAGTCTGTTAATGACGTGATTGCACAATTGCGTGCGGATTCTCGTCACCCCACACATGTTGATTGTGAAAATTTGCAATTTGATCACGTTGGAATGAAGCCTCATCCGTAAAGAGAACATTTGCACTGAAATGAGGATTGACACATTGTTGGATGATCAATTCGCAGAAGTGTGCCCATGGAGGCCAATCAGCTGCTGATAGTGCCTGCACACGCTGTACATGGTACGGAAACAACTGGTTCTCCCGTAGCACTCTCCAAACAGTGACGTGGTCAACGTTACCTTGTACAGCAGCAACTTCTCTGACGCTGACATTAGGGTTATCGTCAACTGCACGAAGAATTGCCTCGTCCATTGCAGGTGTCCTCGTCGTCCTAGGTTTTCCCCAGTCGCGAGTCATAGGCTGGAATGTTCCGTGCTCCCTAAGACGCCCATCAATTGATTCGAACGTCTTCCTGCCGGGACACCTTCGTTCTGGAAATCTGCCTCGATACAAACGTACCGCGCCACGAATATTGCCTCGTGCTAATCCATACATCAAATGGGCATCTGCCAACTCCGCATTTGTAAACATTGCACTGACTGCAAAACCACGTTCGTGATGAACACTATCCTGTTGATGCTACGTACTGATGTGCTTGATGCTAGTACTGTAGAGCACAAGCACCGAAGTAAACATTACCTTCCTTCAAATGGGCCAACTTGCGGTGAATCGAGGAAGTACAGTACATACTGACGAAACTAAAATTAGCTCTAACGTGGAAATTAAGCGTTTCCGGACACACGTCCACATAACATCTTTTCTTTATTTGTGTGTGAGGAATGTTTCCTGAAAGTTGAGCCGTACCTATTTGTAACACCCTGTATTCACATACGGCACGGGCGTTTAACAATCATACGGCACTGCGGAGAGACTTTTGTAACACCCCGTACAACATTAAATTTTAGGTCGTTAAGGTGGTTCAAGGGGAAATAAAGCTTTCTTGCAGCGGAGGCCTACCTTACAGCATACATCTACGCAGCCTAGTCCGAGACGCCTGCTTGGCAGTGTTTGCACTACAAATGCTCTGTCCGGCCACTGTGCTCACATTCTAGGACATTTCTCGAATTTTTTACTACACGTTTCTTTAATAAAGTTATAAAAATTATACGTTTCCATTTAAAAAAACTCGCTTCAATATCTCCGTTGATACCAGCGCTAAAAACAATCCAAACAAAAAACTACGTGTCTGTCGACGCTCTAACATCTGCCGAAAACCGGTTCGATTTTCTAAGTGTAAACGTTCATCAAATAAAATGGATGTTCGTCTTGAGTGACTGACCGTGTATAAATAAAATGCGAGTCGTTAAAAATGTTGTGAAACGCAGTCAGGCTAGCGATTTCACTCTTGTTGTATATTTTTCAAAAGAATTTCGTCGCAGTCACTGATGGCAAACTGTCCAACGACTGGTTTTCCATGAGCTCAATTTTTCTTTTCACAACCATATTTAACCTAACGAATACAATTGCAGTGTTTACGTTGGGAGTTACATACGGATATTAAGCGTGAAGTTATATGGGCACCGATTATTGATATCTGAATTTCCTTAAGTTTTATCCGTATTACGAATGGCGTCATGATTATAGTTAAGATGTAAGGCACTCGCACTCTACGCTGCTGTATTTTGCGAAACTTTTGCAATAAAAGTAAAAAGGTGAGAATGGTACAAAAAATATAGATTAACACGAAAACAAACATGTGTATAATGCGTAGTTTTTGAATCCTGTATGAGTATTCATTTCTTCTATCCTGATATCCGATATCGAATACATTTATAAGTTTACGAGCGATTATACGTGGTATAGAACTGGAAAAAAAACTGTTTTCGCCTGGACGTTGTCTTTTTTCCAGTCCTGATGAAAATTCAGATATCGTATAACTTCGTGGGACTGAACGTTTTGCAGAACATTCCTAACGTACATTTTAATTGTACAATTGGCTGTGAGTTTCTTAAGTTATCAGTGCTCATGGTACCCATAAATGTGTCGAATATGCAACATGGTAAATGTAATGGAAAATAGGCCTTTCTCAGTGCGATTAGAAAGCATGAAACCATATTATTGTAAGGTGCTCGCATAGCTACAGTCAGACAAAACGTCAAAATGTTTTCTGTGTCGTTATATATTGTACAGCTTTTCAGATCTGTTGCCACCGTTTACATTTTCTGCATATAGAATTCTGTTCTTTCTTCCAAGCAGTTAGATGACCTTGATGAACAGCATACAGGCATGTACGAACATGAAACTTTCTTCTTGGAAAATCTTAAACATTTTAAGTAAATATCTGAAGGTAGACCTTTTGCAGTTAAGCAAAAAGGCTGTAATGTTTCCGTGTAACATTTCACATTTTTTCGTACCAAATATGTGTTAGTGAGATGTGCGTAGCTGGATTTCAAATCTTGGATGTTTCTTCTGCTATCTTGACTGAAAAACGTAAAATCAATTTAAGTACATATGTGAAGGCGTATGTTTTGCAGTTCGGCAAAAAAGCGAAAATGTTTTCGTGTAACATTTCAATATTTGGAACCAAATCTGTGTTTTTGAATGTGCATAGCCTTATTTCAAATCTTGAACATGTATCAGTGTCTATCCTGATGAAAATTCAAATATTAAACACATACGTTTATAAAATTGAAACAAATGAGCCCTCGGTCACAAGACTAAAAAATTGTGACCAAGGGCTCATTTCGTTCAATTTTAATTTATAAACGGTCACTGAAACAAACAGCCATGTTTAAAACTGACATACGTTTACACTAACGTAAATTTTAAGTGTCAAATCCGATAGTTTTGAGTCATCAGTCAATGTTCCCGGCAGTTCGTCATCGGCGATGGATACACTGAAAAAGGTCATAAATGTGTTAAACTTGGACGTGATGCTGGTAAGTAGTTCTCTTACGAGCATTAAGAATATTTTTATTTAGAATAATTTGCGAAAAGATCTGACCGTGCATTGGAAAGAACAAAAACCATTAATAACGTTATTTTCTGTTAAGGCTCATGGCAACCTTAAATGTGTTAGACATACCGCAAATTGTTGGAAAATAGTGCAGTTCTTCGTACGATCATAGAGTATGAAAAAATATTTTTCCTTAAAACAGTTTGCAAAAGAACACTATATACCAAATCCTGATCTGGCATTCGTAAAACATTCATGCATAATATTTTCAGTCTCTTCATAAAATTTAGTGAGCTTTCTCAAATCTGTTTCGAGTGATCATATTTTCCGTATCGATAATGCTATTCAACGTCACAGTGATGAACTGTACCTTGTCAAGTATGAATATGTAACTACTTGTCTTATTTTCCAATCCTATGAATAAATTTAAGCACATACGCGAACAGTTTATAGTAAATAGAAATTTAAAGAGTTGTAATGAAATTAAAAACAAACTTTTGTCGGTTCTTTTTATTTGGATGACCCAAAAATGATTTACATTACAACAAAAATTTTGTTTGAGCAGCAACTTTCGTTTACACAGAATGTCGGAAATGTTTAGCCTGGGCTTGCCATCCCCAGCAGCTTCGATGTTCACCCGCACACAAAGATCTTGGAGGAAACAGCACCAGGATAGTATAGTGGTTGGTACTCCCATAGGCTGGTACTTCCATAGACTGGTATCACATTGTGGTCCCAGTTGGACGATGGTAGCGCCTCACCCGGGCACCTGCAACAGTGCCGTTCATCTTAATCACAGCTTCTAATCCCTCTGTTTTTACATGCTAACAAACAAGATCTTTCTTTATACTTTAAGGACTTTAATATCTGTGTCCGGGCATTGATATGCTGAGGTGTACGCAGCTCTCAAAAAACAATTTGCAAATTAACCGCTTTGCAGACTCGAAAAGATTCACGACAGTTGTGAAGCACAAAGCGTTTTTATCTTTTTAATGTAGTCACCGATAGTTGGGTAATTACATGTCGCTGGTTTGAATCTAGCTAGGAGATTATTTCAATTCCCTATGTATTTAATAAATGGAAATGTTTATTAACAAATAATGTATTATAATTTTTTAACAAAAAATTGTTATATTCTTAATTACTGATCTCATGAAATTGCGAGTATTCATATTAAATTGAAATTATTTACAAACAGGCAAAGCATCAAATAACAATGTATAGTTTTTTTTTCTAGAGGCAGAACTGTCATTGATGTAATTTTCTTTCTCACTTAACAATACGGCATTTCATGTGTTATCTACTAAATTTTTCTTTATTTTCATAAGGCCACCAACTTAAAATTAAAAATGTTATTTTTATTATAGAATTATGATTCGGTATTTGATAATTTGGCTTGGTAATAAATATAGAAGGTAAAATATCAAGAAGCTGTTACTAACGAGAGTCTAAACAATGACATACAAAGCTTCTGCACTGAACTGCAACGAATACGTCAATAAACGGTAACTGTGTGTACTTGACACCGACCAAAAAAGTTCTTTTGCGTCGAATTTCTTTAGGAAACCAATGTCCGAACACTGACCTTCGTACGTGCGAAAAAAAAGCATGTAAGAAGACAATGCTAGCGTAAAGTAAAATATGCACAGCTTCTTACTGTGAGCTTGACAGGGCTAATATTCGAACTGTTTTTAAGACTTTCGGCTAGATGTAGCGCCAAAATTAGGGGAGTATATTTCTTCCTGCCTGGTACGACGGACTTTATTCAGCGACATATTAAAGCAAATATTTACTAAAGGAACAATGTATTTTTTGTGGCGTCCGATGGCTCGTAATCCAGGGAACTGCGTCGAACTTTTCCCCAAAAAAAAAAAAAAAAAAGTGATTCAAATGGCTCTGAGCACTATTGGACTTAACACCTGGGGTCATCAGTCCGCTGTAACTTAGAACTACTTACACCTAGCTAACCTTAGGACATCAGACACAGCCATGTCCGAGGCAGAATTCGAACCTGCTTCCGTAGCGGTCGCACGGTTCCAGACTAAAGCGGCTAGAGCCGCTCGGCCACAACGCCCGGCAAACTTTTTCCAAGTCTAAGCGAAAAATACTATGTACGGTAAACTGTTTCTAAGAATGCGAGAGGGATGCGCTGATGGGAAAGAAGTGGCTCCGCTCGTTAAAACCGAAAAATGGGCTAAAAAGTGATAGATTAATACAAAAAAGCAGTAATGCGCATAAAACAAACGGAAATGCGAGACTGCGAAAGTGCGTGTTATGGGTATGCATATCAAATACAACATTTCCTGTTTTTCCGATGTCACAGCAAAGTCCTACAACCCAAAAATCTGTAGATAAATGTACGAGAGGCGTTTGAAAAGTCCGTGTAAAGTCCGAGAGATGGTTCCACAGGTGCATATCGAGATCATGTTTAGTTATTAGCATCTTTGTAAAGAACGCACGCCATGTTTCAGCCATATTGGTCTGTTTCTTTGTGTTTGGCATTCATGTGAATCAAGGAAGTCGAGTGATTGTCAAAAAATTGATGAAAAAGAATTTCGCATGGTGATTAAACATAGCGTTATGAAAGGCAAAACGCCTCAGGAGACTAAAGAGAAGCTTGATAAACATCACGGTGACTCTGCACCTTCGATTAGAACAGTTTTATAAGTGGTTTCAAAATTTTCTGAGTGGCCATAAGGGCACAAGTGACGCTGAACGTTCTGGACGCCCTGTGGACGTTACGACTCCGGAAATCATTGATAAAATCCATGATGTGGTACAATGGGTACATAATATTTTGCATTAACGTCTGGACATGAGAAAACTATCCGCAAGATGCGTTCCGCGATTGCTCACGCTTGACCAAAAACGGAATCTTATGAAGTATTGTATTGCAAGGATGGTTTGCAATTGTTCAGGAAAAATCCGCAGGACTTTACGCGTCGTTCCGTTACTGTGGATAAAACATGGGTACATTACTAAACTCCTGAGACCAAACAACAATATAATCAATAGGTTACTAAGAGAATCAGCTCTAAAAACGGCGAAGACCATTCCTTCGGCCGGAAAGGTTATGGTGACTGTCTTTTGGGATTCGCAAGGGATAATCCTCATCGACTATCTGGAAAAGGGTAGAAATATTACAGGCGCATAGTATTCATCGTTATTGGACCGTTTGAAAACCGAGCTGCATGAAAAACGCCGGCGATTCGACCGCAAAAAAGTCCTTTTCTATCACGACAATGCACCAGCACACTCCTCAGCAGTTGTGGTCGCAAAATTATTGGAAATAGGATTCCAACTCGTTTCACATCCCCCCCCCCCTGTTCTCCAGACTTGGCTCCCTTGGACTACTATTTATTTCCCAATTTGAAGAAATGGCTAGCGGGACAATGTTTTTATTCCAATGAGAAGGTGTTTGCAGCAACTAATAGCTGTTTTGTAGACTTGGACAATTCCTATTATTCGGAAGAGATCAATAAATTAGAACAACGTTGGACGAAGTGTATAAGTCTAAAAGGAGACTGTCGAAAAATAAAAAAGGCTTACCCAAAACACGTCAAGCAGTTTTTATTTTTGCACCGACTTTTCAAACGCCCCTCGTACATGGAAGTTGGTGACATACGATAAAAGAAAAGATGTTACACCTATATGCAAGGGAATGAAAATGAATTTCTAGTAACTGATTACTGAAAAATGCGCAATAAAACAATACCAATCGCCTTTTATTTGGGTTTTATTTTTAGGCTACCAGTTTCGACGATACATTACGTCATCTTCAGGCCTATACAGTGGAGGTTATAACTGAGCAATAAGTACATACTAAAATTAAAATACAGAGCGTATTGTCTATAACCTTCACTGTATATATTTTAATTACGTAAATTAGTATGCAACACTTACATCTTTTAGAGAATACGCTCTGTATTTAATATGTACTTATTGCTGTTATAGCCTTCACTGTATAGGCCTGAAGATGGTAGCCTAAAAATAAAACCTAAGTAATGGCCATTGGTATTGTTTTATTGGGTATTAACCAGCCGTAGTCCTACACTCCAGCCAGAAGATGGAGTTACATTCATTGAAAAATGCAGCTGTACCCTACTGTAAATACTGTAAAATCAACGTGCGAACTAGAACGCAGCAACTCTGCAAACATTTAAAATATGGAAAATTGATAAACAACCGACTGCAGAAGTTGATTCGAACCCAAGCACAATTACGGATGTCTTTGCAGGCATTATAAGAAATTCGTTAAGCAGCTGCAGCTAATGAGAAATTACAAGTTACAAAAACATGATCCGTTCGGCAACTGTATGCGGGATCGAGGCTCATACTTGACGGAATTGTAAACTGTAGTCAGTGAGTGACAAACGTATTTGCAAGGTAAACAGTGCCATCAACGAACGATGTGACCATCTTGGGGTAGTTTTCAAATAAATTTGTGTGAAAACTGGGTGGAAAAAGATGACATACATTTAAGTAAATTGGGGCCTGTTACAGTCAGCAGAGCGTTTACGGATGTCTGCAATCATCAGATATAAGGGAAACTAATATGCCGTACAAGGGGTGAAAAACTAAATGTTACAGCTGAAGCCGAATATAAACATCAACCAACACAGGAGGCACTACACAAAGCATACTGTCAGAACAGTCCAAACATATTAAGTCAGCAAAAAAAAAAGTACTCCTATATTAAGTCCAGCCTGACACAGGGCATCACTGAACATGGACTTTAAATGTAGGTAGGCAATCTTACAAAGGACAATACCTTACCTAGTTACTTCTCTTCATCTAAACATAAAAGTGGAAGTTCTGTGTAATTATGTATGTGAAAATAGTAAATCTAAAGTTTAAAATGTATAAACAGCAAGAGTGTGATTAATCGAGGCTTTCCTGATAAACTGGTTGTAGAAGCGTGTACGTCGTGCGTGAAGTGTCAGTTCCGACAATAATAAACAATCAGAAGTGTTTCAGACGTCCCTTCTGAAGTAATAAGGGTTCAAAAACCACGTCACGTCTATCTCAAAAACCTTTAAACCCAAAAGTAATAAATGTTTTACAAACAAGGTCCTTGGCAATGAGACCACAAAATGAGAGCTTTCTAATTCAACTACTTAAGAAGTTAAAGCTACTTCTACATCGGAGAAATTTTGTCATGAGGAAATTTGAGAACTTGGGGCCAGAGTGTAAACTAAACGACATAAAACTTTCAGAATGTGCGCAAATGAAATTACTCTACCTTGCCGAATTTTGTAGCTTTAACACACGTTTCCACTGAACTACAGCACTTCCAACATGGCTGACATGTCAGAAATGTCATTGCGACAGTTGTGCACCCATCACTTAACAGGGTCCTACCCACAAAATATTAAAATTTGTGTGCTATAAACATGTGAATCTTCTTTTAGTCGCTTAGTAAACGCGCACAGCAAATTTGAAAAAAACTTGAGATGGCTAAATAAGGGCCCCCTCTAAAACTAGACCGCTTCACGTGGAATCATCCTCACAGGGTATGAACATTTGTCACACTTTTTAAAATGAACATTGCTTCTTTCCACGCAAAAAATCTCAGTCGATGATAATTTGAGATATGTTTTTAATTTTCTTTTTCTTGTTTTGACTTAGGGAGACGGAACTCTGAACGCATTTGTTCCAGAGTATGCGGGTAAACTTTGGGGACGAATTGCTTACACCACTACAAGTAAAAATACTAAGCATGTATTTTCGAAACGCATACCTTAAGAACTATGAGCACTTGTCCATCCTCGTTAATGTGAAATACCTCTTCTACTGCAATATTTTGGGAGTAGCTGCAATATTTTGGGAGTAGAGAGAGTATGAAAAAAAAATTAACTTCACTATGCATGGTCTCTAAAACGGTTACTTTACGAGCTAGAGAAATAGTTCGATAGAATAAATGTGTTCCACTGTAGAGAAGATGTACAAGTGTGCATAGCTGTGAAGGTATTCGTTTAGAGCCCACGTTTAGGGACCTTTTGGTCAGTACAACCTCCTCCCAAAATACAGAAAGCAAAGAGCTTGTAGTAAAATAGATGTGCTTCACTGAATCGGTGGATTAGTGCTCATAGCTTTTAAGGTGTGCATTTTGGAGCCCATGTTTACTAGAAATTTTTTTCTTGTCTTCGTCTGAGAAACCTGTCTCCAAAGTTTGTGAAAGTAACATCCTGCATAGCTCTACTGTGAAACCTAGAGAGGGAAACAAAGTCTACATGAAATTTATTTTTATTCCTTGTTTTCTGATTATCTACCTTACAGATGACATTTTTATTATTAAAAACATCCTTCAACTGGCGTCTGCAAAAAATATGACAATCTAAACAATAACCTTACAGCTCACTTCTGCTTATTTAGTATACCAGAAGATAATTCTAAACAACAGAGTGAAAACCACGGATAGTATATTAGGATGTACTGCACTGATGGTATTATGGCTGATTGCATCCTCACTACTTGTCATATCCTAGGAAAAAGCGATAAACTCAGGGAGACAGATTTACACGTAAATGTGTAATATTAAAGAAGTTACATAATTCTGCCGGTGATCTGATCAGCTTTATGACTCAGAATGTCATCTGTCCTTAAATCCTTAGGGTAGCATGTAGCTCTGCATATTAATACGTAAGCCATGGCCAGTCACGACCCGAGTCGAATTCACAGTGAGGAACCAGTAATGGTAATACCACAAAAATGAAGTCTGTGGCCTCACATAACAATTACTTAGACAAGGAGAGAAATGTCTGAAAGCTAAAAATTAGCTATAATATTTAAATTTAAGAAAGGCGATGGGAAACAAAGAATTACAATGTCATATCTTGAGAACACAGAATAAAAAATATTTTCGGAGATAACGTAAAGATTCGCAATAATTTTAGAAAATATCCTGGTGGAAGACCAAACTGCTTTCAGCAAGGCTATGTTCTAGTCAGACAAGTCATTTCCAAAATGATTTTTCACTCTGCTGCGGAATGTACGATAATATGAAGCTTCCTGGACTATCAAAATTGTGTGAAGGATCAAAACACGAACACGGGACCCTCGCCTTTCCAGGGCAAGTGCTGTGCTAACTGAACCACCCAAGAACGACCCACGGCCACTCCATCACAGTTTTACTTCCGCCAGTACCACAGCCCCTAGCTTCCAGCTTCACAGAAGCACTAATGTGAGACTTGCAAGACTAGTATTCCTGGAAGAACGGCTATTGCGGAGACACGGCTTAGCCACAGCCTGGTGGATGTTTCCAGAACGAATTTTCATTCTGCAGCGGTGTGTGCGTTGATATGAAACTTTCTGGCAGATTAAAACTGTCTGCCCGGCCGAAACTCGAACTCGGGATCTTGCGGGCAAGTGCTCCAACTGAGCTACCCGAGCACGACTCACAACCCCTGTTCACAGATTTACTTCCGACAGTACTTCCTCTCCTATCTTCCAGTTGCGATTTACGGAAAGGAGAAAGTTAAAATAAGAAATCTACTAAGACAAGGATGCAGTTTGATTCTTTTTTAATATCTTATGTCGATGGCACATTGCGACAATAATTAAGTAGAAAAATAGTTTTACACCCTTTAAATTTAACCAACGGCATTAGCATTATCAACACTCTTTGCTGATGACTAGCTACAAATAGACAGCGAAAATACCCTTCAAAAATCATTTACATGTTACTCGTAAATATAACTGCAAGACTATTGTTATGGTTTTCAAAGGTTAAGGATACGGTACCAACAAACGATCAGAAAATCTAGGGTAAATAAATTCAACTTCTGAGGAAACAATTATATTATATTAATGGGACTATATACAAACACTGATTGAAAATGTGAGGAAAGCTACCCGAAAGATGTTCTACAAAACAATAGCAACATCTACACTTAGTAATAGTGGAACTTGAACAAAAACTCCCGGAAATTAACGAAGAATGCGAGGTTCGAGAAAAAAAGCGTGTTTAAGAACAACAGCTGACTACAGACTGTCTCACAAGGAATATAATTATCAGACAAGACCATAAGACAAAGACAATAGATCAAGGAGGAAAATGAAGGAATCATGCCAAGAGGACGAATGAAAATAGACTGCCCAAAATAGCAATAAATTATCGACAATTAAAGAAAACATCAATCCCCAGAACAAGGAAGAGGTTAACAGATCGAATAGAAACTAGCAGTAGAGGCACTGAACAAGAGGATGTAACAGGCAAGTGCCTAACAACTGAAGAACGAAAAATAGTCTATTTGGATACGAAACCGCATTGTGAGACCACAGTTGTGCACGTCACTTAAATCACTTACGTGGATATTCAGCTTTCAGTAGACATCTAAACCATTTCGTTTCTGGCGTTATTGCGAAAAGTGGAAGATACTGCGCTAGTACATGCTAGGGACAGAAGCACTGACTACTTAACGGGTGGACGATATTTTCAATTGCACTCCTTGCAGATACTATCGGAGCGCCACACCTGCTTCGTGCGCGCTGGACATTAACAGTCTTTACAGGCTATTACACAAGTATGGAAGTTATAGCAACTGGAGCCCACGAAGCATACGAATATGTGTTGAGAACGCACAACAGCGCGGTCATTAACACAGAAGCGTGAATTATATTTCGAAGCAATTTACACTTTAAGCAAATGAATATAAATTCATCAGTAATTAATGAAGGTGATTACTGATAACAGAGTTTCGAAATAGGGGATGTGTTAATAGTTGATTTGTCAGAACCTCCTAATGATCAGTTTATACCTAATTCGGTAGCAGTTTCGAAGTAAAAAAGAATGAGCGCTATACACCGCAAACATTCACGGTTAAGTTTGTGTCCGCCAACACACTCGCAGGAAGTTGCAGGAAAGGGGTAGTCGCACCTCCTCTCTCCCCTGTAATGCGCAATACAGAGTTTTTATTCAGTACAAATTCTGAGTGGATAATAACAATTTTCCAACTATAAAATTTAATTCTTACGGCACGACACGTCTCGAAACTGAGCAACTCATGTACACAAACCGCATCCCTCATCTCGGATACATTTCTAGAATATTCTGTGCGCGTGTGTCTTTCGCAATGCAACAATACTAGTAGAAAACGAAACAACTACATCCTTTTGTCCACTAGCCCTCACATTAAAAAATTCGATAAAATATGCAGAGCAACCGTGGTTCACTTTGTATTATCTCATTTAAAACACAGTGCCAACATATTATTCATACAACTTCCTGTCTATGTTGTGGAATATGATTTCACTAAACAATTATAGGTGATAGCTGTTTCATACATTATGACCCATATTTTGAAATCTAAAAATATCTTTGTGACCTCTATATCCAGAAATATCGGATGTTACAAATTCAACAATGTGAAGATAGTTCCGTCACTATATTTCATTTGTTATCCGCCATGACTGATTTTGCTTCATGCAGCAATGACATATGGAAAGTCTGAGACTACATCGAAATGCGAAATGTTTCATTGTTCAGATAAACTGGAAATTTTACCATATAATTAGGCTAGAATGGACGCAAGAGTAGACGCGTTTATATGACAACGTGTAAAGAGAGTAATAGCCGCGCGGAGTGGCCCCGGATTGCGCTTCACCTCCCGCCGGAAGTTCGGGTCCTACCTCGCGAATGGGTGTGTGTGTTGTTCTTAGCATAAGTTAGTTTAAGCAGTGTATAAATCTAGGGACCGATGACTTCAGGAGTTTGGTCCCTCAGGAATTCACACACATTTGAGGATTTTGTAGATTAATAAATCCTTTGGATGTATTTCGCTGCATCAACGTTGGTAACCGGTATTAATGACGGTGTTTGACAAACATTACTGGTGAAAAGAGCCTCTGTTTATATGTGCAACAGAGAAACTCGATACAGATCGTACTTTCAGTTGTATGTGAACAGACGCCCAAAACATGGGACTGACAGGATTTTAGGAATTTTGTGTTTCGTTGAAGCGTAATTAGCTTTTTAATCTCGGGTGCTTTGGTAAGATATGTGACGAATTACTTGTCAGTTTTTGACATAGCATCAGTATAAAGGGTGAAAGTTACGCAGGGCCTCCATTGCATTTTTCATAGGGTATGTACTATGCAGACACCAAATGCATGAACCAAAAAATTTGGGTATTCAGAATGAATATTTAGTTAAAAAGGAAAGTGCATTATTATGCAAAATCCATTAAATATGGCACAACAAAGGTATCAGTCCTACGCTGCAGATCAGTGTTACAACAATCTCAGGCTCACACTCGTTAGCTTCACTACTCATTACCAAATTACCTAGACTTCAGGGTACGTTACACATCAGTTTGGAAACGAAATGATGATCCAGATGAGGAACATAAATGTATGATTGAACGAAACGTAGGATTCCGATTCTACACAATGCAAACGTTATAAAACTGCTGCCATTATGGTACTCCAATGATTTGATTTCTCCACACGTAAGTGCTGGAAATCCTCACTACATCGAAAATTCGTCTGAAAATAAAAAAAAATTCAGCTAACGTACGATGCCCTTACTCGTATTTTGACATTAATGGCATCTGCTCTGTCATTGCTTGGGCACACGACCATCTTCAGTGGTATAAAAAGAAACGCTAGCACCGAACACTGATATTTTCATTTCGTGTATCTGTGACTGTGTCCAAGCCGACCCAGGAACAATATTCCGTTCAGAATGCCGTAAGTCACTGCTTTATAATGACTATGTATTGACGTCTGACGGTAAAGAAGTTTTCAGAATTTAAGTATATCCACCAATGCTGTCACGTCCTTAGGAAATCATTTCGCTTACAGATTTAAATTCCAGTTTGTAAACACCCTCGGTTACTGTTATTCAGCCATCAATTTTTGTACAGATTCATTTCGACAGACGTTACTTGCAAAATTATTGTTATTGTATTACCGTGGCTGTAACGTCTAATTACATCAAACTTAATTATTCCAGTTTCCGTAGCGATGTGCCCTAACTCAAGAGATACCAGATGCCTCCAAAACGATTAATAACGTACTGGTCAGAAATTTATTTTATCTTACAAACGCAAAACCCACTCATTGTAATTTTGTGTTATGTTGTTTGATAAGAAAATGAATTCTATTTTAAGGGGATAAATTCACTTTATTCATATGCAATCGATGGTTTAACGCTAGCACAGCCAAATCAATTATGTCGCTATGTAATTTGTAACTATATTCTTTCGAAATTTCGAACAAAAATGTACAGTTGGACACTACGTGTCATCCGAAGAGTTTAGTGGTTTCCTTTCGTACAAGTTCTCGTGTTACTGCCCGTGAACTTAAGTTCCCGCTATTCTGACAGCTAACTGCTTATCGTCAAGAATTAAGCATGTATTCTCCCGAAATTTGGTGAAATTGGCAAGTTAAAAAAGTAATTTTGTATTGTTCGTGCAAAAGCTAAAACGTATGCTCGTACATATATACTCTGCAAACTACTGCGTAGTTCACGGCAGAGGATACTTCGCATTATACTAGACCTGTGACCATTCGTGCTATCCTTCTCTGTATACGTTCAATATCCTGTTTTAGTCTCACATGGTAAGGGTCCACACACTTTAGCAGTATTCTAGGATGGGGCACATGGGTGGTTTGTAAGCAATCAAGCTATCTCCTGTCTAAACTAACTGCATTTTTCTAGTATCCTACCAATGAACATAGGTCTTACGCCAGTATAGGATATTCAGTTCCATTTAAACGCTCAATGTCTAACAGGTAGCACAGCCCAACATCGTTACATGCAGTAAGCTAGCGTTTGTGACTGTCATGATTATTTTATAAATGCCTCACGATATTGAAGCAAGGATCAGAGTTGTTCAAAGGTCAAAGGACGAATATTTGTATGCTCAGTTCAGCCCCCCGCATTCATGTCTACGGAGATATGTTAACTACGGGTTACAATTCAATTAGTTTGAAAAGGGAAAATAAAACGATACAACAATAGATATTTTCAAAGAAACCTTTCATAAAAAAGGACCTAGTAAAAAATAAAAGGACCTACTAAAAAATAAGGGGAAGGAAGTTGCCGCCCCAGTTTTATTCAACTTCAAGTACAACGTAAACATCGAGCAACAGGCCTCTAATATTTACATCTTTGCCCTAACATTTGGTCAGTTTCTCGGTTATGTCTGTAAAGACTTATTATGGTCACTCATTTTAAATCAGTGGAAGAGCTGTCGAATGTTTTGAAGATAATCATCACGTTAGTAGCTCAGTATTAGTTCTTTCCCGCAGGTGTCAGAAAACGTGTTACAGCATCGCGAAACATTAATTATTAGTTATTAGGAGAGTCATCTTCATACTTATATAAATCGCTAACGGGGGTTACACTTGTAACTGCATGTCTGACAAGCATACATAAACAAGGGTTTTGCGCAAACACGTTTGAGCTTATAGAATGTACAAGCTGCTTCATAGAATTTAAATTAGGCAATCGTTTGAAAGTATACGACAGCATCCTTACAATAGGATGACTTGTACAACAATTCGTCAGTAGCTAGATAGTTTTCGTAGTGACGAGTCAGTTGCTGAAAACATTTTCTTTGCGCATATGAAAGTCAGATTTTCCTGCGAAAAGGCGTATCCTGATATAAGCAAGAAGGGTTGCTATAATTGATAGCCTTTTTAAATTTAAAGTAATTTCTGCAGAAGATAAAGATATAATTAAAGTAATTTAATAATTCCACAGATATCATTCTGTTACCATAGGGAATAGAAACAAAATCGTTTTACAACACGAAAGCAAAAGCATTTCCTCTCATGAACACGTATGGTAGTTATTGTGAATAGTCATTTCAAAGTGTTCAATGACCTGCAAAAGTCTCCTAACAATTCTTTATTCAGAAGAAAACCGACCCACTTGTAGCTGAAGTAACTCTCTCCATGTTTTCCATCATTGTAGCCAGCACGATGTGGAAAATTCGACCTTTTCGCAAAATAATTCGCAATCTTGGACCATCATGCAAGCGCATCGCGGCCTGATTTCGACACGTTTCAGATACAACCTGATGGTTGTTCACACATTCTTGAGCCTTGTGAAGGCGGAGGGATTTGTGCATGCTTGCGCAAAACACTTCACTTCATCATGCGTACTTATCAAGCCATGTTACGCCTGTAGCCACCTCTAAACACGACATTTTCAGTCATTTTCCTGCACCTGCTACGCAACGTAAAACTCGCGATGAATAAATGGTGATGGTGCATAAACTATCATAGTACTGTCGTCAAATGCTGGCGCTCTATTTACAAACGAACCGAATAACGATCACTCATAGAGGAAAAGAATGATGATAATGTATGAAGAGTAATAACAGCCCAGTCAATGTGGACCAGAACATACCTGACTGGGGGAAAAATCAATGTAGTCGCAAATTTTTGTACACTGGTATGAAGGAGTGAAACAGTATACTAAAAATCCTGATCGAAGGAGTGTGAGCACTGGGGTGGGTTTAGAAGTTAACATTTTTATGTTTTTCTTTATCAACACGAAAACCACAACTCGTAGGGACAATGTCTCATCTTACGAAAAGGTTCCCATTCGTTTTATTTCCTGTAACGCATATAGTCTCCGCGTTGCAGGGGAATCGAAAATAAAAAACACATTTTACCAGTGTAAAATTAGTGTATCTTTACACGGAGAGTGAGTTAAAAACAAATATTAAATGTATATACCACGTCTAAGTGCAGGAGAGACATATTAAGGGATAAATTGTTTACGGGGGTGTAACAGGTGAGGGAATTAGATCACCGGATTATGTCCATGCACTTCCCTCCTTCATAGGTCTGCAAGCTTAAAATTGAGCAGGTGATTTCCCACTATCGACCCCTCTACTCCACAAGAAGCAACTACAGTGTGTTTCACTATTCTTCAGTTTCACTATTTTACAACTGTCCGTGCTATTCTTCATGCAAGAGTGCTATTAACATTCATTGCATTCCACTACTTATTGATATACAACATAAAACTAATATACAACTAATTTAATTGTAGTTATGATACGTATGGTCACATGTTAAAAACCCATTGAATAATTAGCACACTCTCATTACGATCGATCTGACTTTCGCTACACTTAGCCGCCGACGCATGTGAACAAAGCATCAGTTACAGCGACTCCACTACATTCTCAGTGATTTCGTTTTATCTATCCACGTAAGATTATTGGACAGAATGCTGAGAAAGGAAAAATCTGTCTGTAATCTGAAAATCGAGCAGCGCAAAAGGTGGAGGAAGTTGCCTTTCAACCGCTGCACACGACTATGAATCGACTTGTCCCGTAGCGGTGTAAATCGGTGTGCAGAGATTTACGTAGATTCTGTCCACATCTGTTATTTTAAACCGTATCTGCATTCAATGTAGTGTCAACGCATTTTACGGAAAATAAACACTCTCCTGGCATGTCAGTGAACTGCGTCGTCTGCGATTCACAAGTACTGTGATCTTCGTATCGTCACACCTACGAAAATTGCTTGAATGGCCTCACACGGCAAAGTCAGAAACTTCGCACCATGAAACGGTATGATCCTAATGAATGTTATGAATTGTCGTCAACTGTCGTACCGTCTTTCCGTGTTGATATGGCAGTTTGGGCACGTACCGAAAGCCAATTAAAAAAATAAATATTCGCAGTGGAGTGTCGGTATAGCTATGCAAACATCGTATAGTTGCGCCTTGTAACAGTGGAGTAGATAGGAAATCACTTCTCGATCTTCACTTTTCAAACCTATGAAGGAGGGAGCACACAAACAAAATCTGGCGATCTATCTTCCACCTTCCCTCGTTAGAGAATCCCCCCCGCCCCTCCGGCCCTGTTACACCCCCAGAACACAATTTATCCCTTTATATGGCTCTACTGCTCTTATACATGGTACATACCATACATCTAATATTTTAGGATTGTTTTGTGGAGGTGTAGAGCCTCGGTATGTTTTTAAGAAAGAGAATATGCTCCAGAGTGTAATACACTTGTTGTCAGCATTACTAGCTAATTTCGACTGTCGGTCATTTTCAAGCTCTTATCACAACCCTTAAGCTCCACATAAAAAAATCATATGGGAAGGCACATATTTTCATGCGCGTCTGTGACAAATACAGTCCAGTAGTGCACAAGATGACGTCCATTAGTAATACATCTACATCCATACTCCGCAAGCCACGGTAGGGTGCGTGGTGGGGGCACTTGTATCACTACTAATCAATTACTTTCTTGTCCCATTTGCAAAAAGGGCGAGAGAAAAACGACTGTGTGCCTCCGTGAAAGCCCTAATTTTGTCTTACCTTTGCGGTCCTTAAGTGATATGCACCTTGGCTGCTGTAGAATGGTTTTGCAGTCAGTTTCAAATTCCGGTTCTCTGTAGTTTGTCAATAGTGTTCATTGGGAAGAACGTCGCCCTCCCTCCACGACATTAATACGACCTGATGCGGATCCCAAACACTCGACCAGTACTCAAGAATAGGTCACACTACTCTCCTATACGCCGTCTCCTTTACAGCCGAATTTCCTACAAGTCTTTCAATAAATCAAAGTCGACTGTTCGCCTCCCCTACTACAGTCCTTACATGCTCGTTCCATTTCATACTGCTTTGCCGCATTAGGCCGAGATATTTCATCGTTTGACTGTCAAGTAGCACTAACGCTGTAATCGAAAATTACATACAAAAAGCTGCAACACCATAAATGGCAGCTTTATACATGTGTGTTACGTATGAAAGTTATCTTGTGTGCTACTGAACTATTTGTGCCACACACACATCTGGAAATGTGTAGCTTTACATATGTACTAGCTACTTTTGATGTGTCCCTTGAGGCTTGTGGTAAATTCTTGAAAATGACCAATAGTCGAAATGAGCTAATAGCACAGATAAAAAAACATACTACAACTTGTTTGGATCATTTTTTTAAACATTTGATATTTGTTTTTGACCCACTTCATTAAAGATAAACATTAATTTTTACCGTTAGAACTATTTTTAACCATGTGCCAGGTTTCTACCACGTCCAACGCGGAAACTAGAGAAAAAATCAACATATCTTTCTAGTCGTAAATTTAATGTTTAATTTCGTAATGGGAAACATTTTCTCTAGAGGCTAGAAGAGACAGTTTTCGAGCTGTTCACTAAAAATATGATAAAGTGACATTTAACACTCCCCCATAAACGGTCACTCCAGCGGTCAGGATTTTTAGTATCTTGTTCATGACTTCCTCCTAGCACTGTGCAAAAATTTTCAACGGAACGAATTATTTCATCTGATTTTCCTTCTTGGACTAGACTGCAAATGCAGAGTGAAGGTGGAAGTGGACTTACTTGTTTATCAGCAGCAAGGCTTGCAACAAGGGCCGCAGCAGGGTGCACAGCACGGGACACAGCACGGCACACAGCACGGGACACAGCAGGGCACACAGCACGGCGCGCAGGGCACGCAGCACGGCCCGCAGCAGGGGCCGCAGCAAGGGCCGCAGCAGGGGCCACAGCAGGGACCGCAACTGCAAACAAAGGGAGCAATTATCAGCAGTCAGCATTCAAACGGCGAAGTACACAACACCGGCCATACCAGGGGAGTCCACAGGGGCCAGAGCACGGACCGTAACTACAACAAAAAGTGAGCACACTTTCAACAGTCAGCACAGAGTACATCGAAACATGCAGCAAAGAAGACAGCAGAGGGACCAACAAGAGCCATAATATTGACCGCACGGGCAGCAACTGCTAATGGCACCGATTACACTGTCAACAGTCAGGACAGGGCACAGCAAGGCAGAAGGCGTGGGCTTCAGCAGGAAAGATGGCAACTACAAAGTGCACATGTACGCTGTCAGCTGTCAGCAAGGGACTCGGCAGCACATCATGTGGCACAGTGCGCAGCAGGGGCCACAGTACAGAGTGCAACTTCAAACAATGAACACATTATCAGCAGTCACCACAGACACAGCAGGGGCATCAACAGGAGCAACAATATGCATCACAACTGCAAACAATGTGAGTGCATATTCAGCAGCATTTTCATCAGTCAGCACAGGACACAGCAAGGCACGTGGCATGAGCCTCAGCAGGGATTACAGCAACATGACCCCTGCAAAGAACATGTCAGCATCGTCCTCTGTCAGCAAGGGACTCAGCAAGATGGCGCACAAGGCATGTGGCATGGCGCGCAGGGTGGGGCCACAACATGTACTGCAGCCAAACGAATGTGAAATTGTCAGCAAGGAGCATAATGAGGCATGCAGTCGCTGCAACAGGGAGCACAGCACTGAAACTGCAAAGACCATGAATACATCAACATTCAGCTCATGACACAAAAGAACATTCAGTGTGGTACTGAACAGGCCATAACAACTATGGCAGCTGCAAAAATGGAGTCTGCAACCACCATCAGACATAAGTCTTACTGTGCAGTATACTCGTATCATAAGTGTTATATTCTAGACACAGTACAAATGTAAATAATATAGGCAGTCTGCACTGAACAGATCACAGAAAGAACGGCAGATGCAAAGAAAGAGTCTGCAACCACTATCAGATATAAGTCTTACTGTGCAGTATACTCGTAGATGTTATATCCTAGACACGGTACAAATATAAATAATATAGGCAGTCAGCACAAAACACAAAACAGCATGTAGCATAGTGCACAACACGATCTACAATACGCAACTACAACAATTGTAAATATGAATATATCGTTAGCAGACAACATGGGGCCACATGATCTACATGGGACATGGGTTGAAGTAGCGAGCTTGTGAGAGGACAACTCAGCATCTGGTAGTACAAAATCATTTTGTCAGCACAAGTTACAAGAACAAGAACCAGTGGTAAAAGGACAATCACAGCATCCGCAGCTTTTGTTGTGCCTGTTGCTATGGTAACTGTTTATGTGACGAATGTTGCGCAAGTGAACATGAACTATGAATTACATGATGTTGTACCCAATCATATTGCTCGTTCATAATTTCATGTCCTTCATAAGTGACGTTATCTATCATTTTATTTCACTTGCAGCAATTTGAGCAATTATGTCCCATTCTATACAACAGTTCGAAATTCATAATACGGAAAACACTATTACTATCATTAATTTCATTTCATTGCTGGTTCTATTAATCACAGCAATTTAACGCATGCTATTAGGTCCCAACCTAACCATCACCTAATCGTGACATCTTCGGAAAAAAACATTCAGACCAACCGATTCTCATTAGCTACCGTGTACTATCAGCCCTTGGCTACGACGGACGATAACGAACTGCCAACAGCAACAAGAGAGCAGTGCACCGGAAAAGAGTTACTCCATACTAGATCGCGGGCTTCGACCAGTGACGTAGAAACATGCACCAAATGTCAAACAGCATGGCGACTATTTCAAACGGACTAAGCTTCATATCAGTCTGACACAACAACCAGGTTTTTTGCATTCACTTCTGTTGACTTCAACCTTCCAGATTAACTTACACCACCGGGTAATCTGCAGATCAGTCCGTGGCTACAATCAAATTTTTCGCTTTCACATTTGTTCGCTCCGCAAACTGAAAATATGTATCAAAATGTTACGTCAAAGATGCCATTCATATTTAACTGGCTAAAGCCGACCATTAGTGCTAAGTATTCCTCTTCATCCAGTTTACTCAGGAGTCTCAGTAGGAAACAGCACAGTGTAGCATGGACAAAACAGACGTCGCAGTATGGACTATAACTGTGAAATATATAGTTAATAAGCAACACAGCGTGCAAATAAAAGCTGCTTCAGTATTGCTCAATATTATAAAGAATATTAATTTGTCAGCATCTAACATAGTATACTGCAGGGCCTGCAGCACAATACGTAGCATAGGCACAGTAACAAGCATATAAATATACGGATTGGCTCCCTCTCCCAGCAAAACTACGCTTTATGTTTGCGTAGTATTGTTAAAATCAGCAAGGAACGCAGCATGGGAACCAATAAGGAATATATCAAAGAACACAGGAGTATACGGAATACTCAAGAGAGCCAACAACAGCACCAACAAAGAAAATTATTGTCTCCACTTACTGTTCAAACGCTTTATCACAGGAGATGATAAATGTAGAGTGGAATGCAGTTACCTCTGGATGAAGGCGTTACTTTGTTACTGTACACTCTAGAGTAATACGAACTGTATGATTCAACACTATGGGGCCCATGGACTTATCCAGAACTAAAATTTTAAGAATTTTATTTTATTTAATTGAATCTCTAAGTGATAGATCTCCACGTGCTCGGTCCTGCCTCTAACGACAATGAATTAGATACGTCGTTAACGTGAGCCCTGTTTCTTCCGTTAGCATCACAGACAAGCATATGTGACACTCAATATCTCTAACACGAAGCTGTGTTTAATTAATAGCCGTTGCCGTTTGTCTTCCTTTCACATACAAAGATATAATTAGGATATAACAAAAGGCTCAAGTCACGCTCTATTCACTCCGTTTACAGCTTATTTTTAGGATACAGGGGACGTTACGCGTAGTCTTCATACGTTCACACAAAATGGAGCTGCTGACAATAAATCTTGAATTTGTGCGCAGCTAAGAAGATTCTCTTTTCTAATGTCTAGTGTTGTCATTAACATACAAGAACTGAACACATTTAGTGAATGACAACTATTTTTATGTCTATGTACGCAAAGCCAGAGCCAAACTATTTTCTGCCCTGCCCTCAAACTTCAAAACTACGTATCTAAAAGCAGATGCCTTTACGAACTCGAATTACGAAACAACTGCTATGCGCATAATAAAATATGGGCAATGAAAACTATACAAAGACTAGTTTAAGTGTCCATGACAGGTTAAGCGACGTTCAAATCAAATGTCGATATTCTGTTAGAAATGTTACAGTTACTACGCTGAGTATTTATGGCTGGTTATGTGACCAAGTGTCAGTATTCGGCAAGAAACATTGCAGCTAATATATAATCTAGAGCTATCAAACAGATATATTTAAACAGTAATTTGCACAACTAAGGTTATTCCCGAAGATTTTACTGTAATACATGAATAAATGCCAGGAGGGCATTATAACAGTTAAGTTTTGTATTCACAACAGTATTCTCACTATCCCTGAAGTCTCGAAAACTAGCATATGTTGAGTGATCAACCAAAAGAAAATAGTTGCTTGTTAAAGTCCGTGTATTTGCATTCTTAATGAATTCATACGTGACCTTAAAACTTCCGATTACTGATTTACATTTAAGCTAATACTGGGAAATTCGGATACTGTAAAACTCACAAACGTTTTTATGGATGTTACTATTCGCAAACGAAGTTCCTCAAATTCCGATGCAACTACGTAAGTGTAGTCACGACAGTTTCTCTGACAGTGTGCGTTAAAAACGAAGTAAGCGTTAAAATTAATTAAGGTAACGTCGAATATCCAGAAAGAACAAAACGAAGTTACGGAACGACATTAAGGAGGAAATGCAGTATTGTGAACTGCGAAACATTACTTTAAGGGCAGATAGATAAATGGATATTATTTCTTCGTGGACAGCCATATGAATCATGTCTGCGGATAATCATATGAACATTCCAAAGAAATCGCGCTCGAACGTTTTATGTCGTATGAATAATATTCGTGGATAATCATAAGAATATTTCAAAGAAATCACGCTTGTTTGTATCATGTACTTTCTTAAGCCGAATGAAGTGACTATTCTACCCATAATAAAAATTTAAAAAACTGTCATGTGCATAAGAACGTAAACTGCATCACCATGTACGGCTACACTAAATCGCAAGTTTGAATGAAATCGTATCAAATTATCACGTCCACTGTTTGTACTTCAGAAGTAATCAATATTAAATCTCGCCAAAGATCATGGCACAAATATAGGAAGAGAACGATATTCAGTGTTAAAAGGGGAAGATACTGAACGGTACAATTATTTATCGGAGAAGCATTGATAGAAAGCGTCTCTTGATACGGTCAAAATTCAACTGTACGTTAACATTAATAGTACACACAAAAGATTCGAGAAAATTATCGTGTCATATGTAACAGTTTCTTGCGGTAATTTGCGCGCAGTAAAAATTACGCAAACAAAACGAAGGCACAGTTTAATTCTAAATGTGGAACAGTCCCATCTGCTTCTAAGCGTTTTTGTACATAAGTACAGGTCCAAACACCATTCTTGTAAAATTAAATCCAGTGATCTAAATTCGAGAAAAAAGCAACCGGATCAGGGTTATAAACCACAACCGGATGTATGCGATCATGAACTGTACATTCGTAAATTAAATCTTATTTCACTAAGGCTCAAACCACGATAATGTTCACCTGCCGGATGTATGCGATAATGAACTGTACATACGTAAATTAAATCTTATTTCACTGAGGCTCAAACCACGATAATGTTCACCTGCCGTAATTATATTCATTACAAAAACGATTTCCTCAAAAAACAAAATTATTGCGTTAATTTAGTTTCTTCGCTGATGGCAAGAAACATGGCGGAATCTAAACTGAATTCATACGAGAAATGTTAATTTGTAAAAATTCATCGCTGCATTTTCGACGAAAGCCGATTAACAAATCCTACAAATAGCATCAGCTTTGTTCAAACAACACATTTAATTAAGCCCAAATAAATGTGCATACCAAATCATTTCGTTGTAGTCAGCAAAACTAGAACGAAAAAACGGTAGACAAAACATACGATTATTGCTAATGCCAGAATTTAAAGCCAGAGACGCGTTGTGACAAAAGTCACAAACGCTTTTACCCGAACTACAAAACAAGCTTTGTCATTACGTAGAATAAATATGAAAACTATCACGAAGCCAAACACATAAATACACATACTAAAAACGACTGAAATTTGAAAAAGAATTTTCACTTACCCAGGCATTTTGTGGTGTGGTTATTAACTAACCAAAGTAACAGAGAATTTTGAAATTGCCAAAAAATTGGCAAATATGGAGTTGCTGCTCAATCTGATCTGTACAGACCAGGTTCCAGACTGACAATGGCGAATTTTCATCGAAAGACAAACTCGTAGCGATTATGTGACGTATTGTTCATTGTAGGCAGAAAAATGGCTGTCGTTTCGGCCAGAACTGTGACCGGATAAACGTTTGCGTTCTTTGCTCTCGCAGGAACATTTTCTCGAAACTACATTCAAATACGCGGAAATGAACTCTTTCGTGGAATCGTGAAATAATAAGTGGGAAGTGTAATCCTTTACGTTTTGCAGAAACCGCCAGTTCCGCGTTATATGTTTCACATACATATAGAATAATAAAGAAAACTAACAACTGACAATGTTGCTAACATTACGACAGAAATAAATCCCGATTATGGACACGACAGCAGGCATAATAGTTAATTCATAGAGAGTATCCCAGGTCTGGCCTGTCGTAGTATTGTCGTTGCGATCGAAATCATATCTACTGGTTTATCACTGAGATGCAGGTTGTGCCAATTCAACAGACGCACAAAACTTGACAATTCCGTGTAGCCCTATTGCAAGTAAGCGCACTGCGAGGCGATTCGACTGCTGATTTTACATGCATTCCGTATAAACTTACTACTTTGTCAACAACTTGTGGGTAGTTTGAACAAGTAATAATTAATGTGAAGCCTAAGCCTCGAGGCCGTCGTTCTTGTAACGTGATGGCTGCATCACATGTTTTTCAATTCACAGCAAGGAAGTTTATAATCTTATACCTCAGTACATAATTCAGTTCAAAATCCTATCACTGTGTGTGCACTACCTTTTTCCGAACTATTCTCAGTCTCATATCTATTCTTTGAAGGCTTTGATGACATACTGCTTCGACGTCCTGTTAGATGCGATGTTTCCAACCTTTTCTGCCAGTTCTTACCGCTCATTCTTACTTGAAACACAAAACTGTATACTATAAGATCATAAATAAACTATCAAAAGTCAATAATGCATACAAAATTAAGATTCGAAGCGAAATAATTGTCTTTTTCGTATACGTGCTGACGTTTGCTGACGCCAAGTAGATGTATAGTTGTGTTGCAGTGCTTCTAACTATACCCGGACACTACTATTGCGGGTATCGAGTTGGCGCAGGGTGGGCCGTTTCTGGTCATCTGAGGCGCTAGAGGAAGAGCTCGGAATTACACAGAACACCTTTTTTTCCAAGTATTAGACTTTTTGCCTCATATTTTAGAAGGTCCAAAGAAACTTTAATATAATTAAAAAATGATTGTTTCAAAATTTTACAGTGGTGTTATCCCGTAATAATCGCTCCCTTTGCAAACTTAAATGTTTTTGAGTCAAAAGTTAAACCTACACAAGAAGATAACACGTAAAAGTAATTTTTCAGAAGGATAATAAACAAACCCACTGAAGATAGTACACAAAGTAATGAAACATGCCTGGGTAAAGCTATAATACGGTGTCCTGCATAAGGGGGAATTTCTCTCTAGATATCTCAGAAACTACGGAAATAAGAAGAGCTACAACATCCAAAAGATGATGTTTATGGTGGGGTTTGTAACATAACGTTGGTGGAAATGTAGGGCAACAGTTCAACATTGTAAGACACAGTAGTTGCGTACCACAATTGTTCCCAGCGTGGTCAAACAACTCTGAATGACGAAGAACGAAGTGGAGACCACCTCTCAGTGAATAATTAGGAATATCAAGAGAAGCAGAGGCCCTAGTGCTCGAAGACCCCGCGTCTAAAACTCAAGATGATAGTGGAAGATGTGAAAATCAGTCCCCGATCTGTTTTTACCTGACACGGTATTTTGAACATGACGGAGACAGCCACCCGCTGTGCCTGTCGAATCGAGGAAATAGCGAAAATATTGCAATGTGTCGGGCCAGTCCAGACGATTTTTAAAGTCGCTTTATCAGCCGGGATGAGTGTTGGGTTTTCACTATGTCCCAAGACAAAGGAGCAAAGCAAGCAGAGCAGATACGGCACCAATAGATGCGAAGACTCAATCGTCATCGGGAAAATTGATATAGATTGTTTTTTGGTGCGCTAGTATCAGATTATGCCTGTATGAGTCAAAGCGCCACAGCAGCATCCATCGACATGTCCTGACGACGTTGCAGGTACTAACAAGAAGTGTCATATTCGCAGCTTGATTTTCCCAGGTGTTAATTAAAACATTTGATACTTTCGTACATGAGTCCATACTCATACACCAGAAAACTCTATGTAAACATAATTTCTCTAACTTAAGTGTCGTGGACGTTAAGTGAGAGGTACATTGGAAAATGCGCCTTCTGAGTTCTCAAAATTTTGCACTTGCTGAACAAATTTGTGAAGCTTTCAATTTGATTGGACAAAGTCCTGACGAATCGTATAAATCTGCTTCCTTTACTGAGAAAACAAAGGTGAAATGAAGAGATTACTTCAGCAGCTCAAACGACAATTAATTGTCATATCAGTGGTATACCGCTAGCTGACAAACCAGGCTTTGCCCGGCTATTCATTTTGCCAATTTTCCATTACAAACGCACAGTTTCTGTACGCTCGACGCACCTGCTCTGCTTATCTATATCGCAATTTCGTAAACGCCTCTGTGGCAATGCCTCTTCATAGTCCTATAGGCAGCCATTGTTTTCACCCACAGCCGTCTGCGCTTCGCGGTTGAAAGCTGTCAAAAGAGCTGCCTGGTGTTAGGAAAGTACAGATGTATTAAACCTTCATGCATAATACGGCATTCTTTCGCGCATCTCAGTGCTTATGAAATTAGATCTCCTCATCTATCATACAATGATATAATTTTGTAGTTGCATTCAGCGACATATATGGATATTGTTTGAAATATGTGTAAACGATTTGAATTACTAGCAAGGAATTAATTAATTCAAACATCATGCACAATGCAGCAGTTTTACACGCCTCTCAGTGTTTTTGACGTCATATTTCGTCAACTATGTGTGGTACCATGGTATAATTTTGTAGGTACATTTAGCGGCGTATGTGGGTACCGTGTGTGAAATTATTTGTTAACAGAGTTAGTAGCATAGAAGCAATAAATTTAAACCTCATGCATCAGGCGACTGTTTTTCACGTGTCTCATTGTCTATGACGTCATATCTCCTGAACTGTGATAGGTAGAAGGTTCTCACCTCCACAGAGATGGTTGCCTGACAGTGATGGGTGTGTGTATCAAGTTTGGTTGAAATCAGTCCAGATGTTTCGTAGGAGATATAGAACATACCTACATGCGTACATACATACATAAATCCTTTTTTATAATATGCATGGTTTACCGTGGTTATGCCATAGCCTATATGGATGCAGTCTAGGTTTTTATAACAAGTTACTAGTTAGCGCACATGAAATTAAGGTTACATTTCCAAAAAACCATGCCTTTCCCGCTGCATGTAAACCGAGTCTCTTTTTCGGGCTATGTTAATATTATGTGGTTCCATATCAAATACCGTATGAAAGGACGAATGAAGACGACAAAGATATTAGAGATACGAACGAAATAGACTGCTGGAGTGTGGGCAACATAGTCGACTGGTGGAGGGCGGGTGGCTCGCATGAACATAGAGTTGTCCTGTGAAACGCGAAGACGAAAACCGAAAAGAGCATGGAGACAAGAAGTTCAGGAAGCCACATAAAGTAGGCACTCGGGCGACATTACAAATATGTAATAGAGGCTTTCGACGTACTGCATGCAGGAAACAGCGATTGTTGTAAAACACACGTATAAGAAACTTAGTTTTTCCAATCAAATCATAGATTATGTGAGAGTGTCAAGTAGCAACAGTTCTACTATATCCTCGCATGGTAAGTGTGCCAAATAAACGATTGATTGCTAAAATAGGATATAGACTTGTATATCGTATCTTTATGAAGTTAAATTAGCCACAACCAGGAACATAAGCGAACCGTAGAATTTCCCTGAAGAAGACAAACGGTCTTGCGTTGGAACACGAGAGACATTATAGAACTCTCACTACTCTAAGAACCGATAGACGAGAGAAGTGTTTTACACATTTCAGCTAATAGCGAAGCCAAGCGTTTCGGTGATACCATTTAAAACACTAGGATTATCGATGATTAAGCTACTGTAGCGATAACGCTTGCCATAGGCGAAAATGTTTATCAAGAAACCTAAGTTATATATGTATTGGTAGAGATGTGGGACAATCGCTATTTTATTGATAAAAGAAAACGTACTGATACTTTGTTCACTCGTATTTTGACACCTCGACTGGAGTCTGCGAAGAAGCATTGACACGTTTCGCACGGAACGTATGTTTTAAACTTGCATGGCATTGTGATCGTCTTGTTTCGAACACTATTCAGTTCACAAAAATTAAATGGTCGCAATGTGTTGTTACCGTATAGCATCATAGACGCCAAATTTGCGTATACATTTAAAAAATTTCATTAAATAGAATTTTTTGCTGTTTAAATTATCCCATACAAAAATAAAATATAAGAGTTACTTTCTCACGACTTCGCACTATACAGGGTGAGTCACGTAAGATAAAACACCCAGTTTATTTCCCGACCGGCCCCACATATCGAAACGAGGTTTTCTGGAGTTGATAGTATGATGAGGGACACGTAATATTTTGTATGGAGAATGCTCTAAATTTTGGTATCAACCTACGTACTGAAACAAGTGTGTTTACTTTTTATGGAACTATACGCTTTTCATAACGGCATTCAATAGGCCTTGGAAAGACTATTATAGTGATATAGCGATTGTTAGTACTGACCCTGAAACCTTTCGCAAAATATTCCGAGAAGCGTACTAAAACGAGGAGCAATCAATGCCGCCACAGTCGAGTATTACGGTGGTGTAAACACCGCCAAGCAGAACTCCCTTGTGCCAGTGTCTGGCGTTATACGTAGTTAAACAGGCCTACGCTACTAACAAAAAATCTCATTTCCTGTCCGACACAGGTACAAGGGTGGCAATGACGTTTGTGTATGGGTCTAATGCTATCTTCTGGGGCATCAGATATGGCTCAGGAAAACTATTTCAAATGTGCGTACGTTTCCAGGTTTTTGTTGAAACGACTACAGATTCGTCAGCCATTTTTCCATTACTATTTTAACAATACTCGTTCGACCGTCACCATATAGAAGTACCAAATATAACTGCTCCTCAATGGTGTCTGTGTCCTCATGCAAGAAATGCTGAAGCAGAAACGACCTGCCATAGACAACATAATTTCTCCTAGTTCTAACGATCTGAATAATTTCCTTTATCTCATCATATATTCTTTTACTTATCTGCAGAACGATGGGGATGAAATGATCATGATTAGGACAACACAACACCTAGTCGCTGAGTGGAGAAAATCTCCGACCCAGCCACTTCGGCGACTTGCGCGTCGATGGGGATGAAATGATCACGATTAAAACAACACAACACCCAGTCCCTGAGCGGAGAAAATCTCCGACCCAGCCGGGAATCGAACCCTGGCCCTTAGGATTGACAGTCTGTTGCGCTGACCACTTTTTTTATTTTATTATTTTTTTTACATATTAGTTAAAAAAAATCCTGCTTCTGTCGGTACAAAACAAGAACGGTCTACATTCCTCTTTTGGGCGCGTACCTCGCTAATCCCGTTATGCCTCGCGTTGGTGCCGGGTACGTCTTCACGTGTGGTGGTAGATCCCCTCCACTGCCCTGGTCCTTTCTTGTTCTGATACTTGTAGTCAATAATTAAATTCTCCTACCCGGGACACCCCAACTGGGTGGGGGATCAAGCAAGGCACTCCCTAAAAAATTTGCGTAATATTTTCGATATCTCGGATGTCTCATAAGCTGTGAGTGATGTTCTTGTAGTAAGGCCCAAAAGTCGAGCACATTCTTACTGCCGTCTCGGAAAAGATAACGCACAGTCAAACCTCGAATCCAAGTCAGTGCGTTTGTCTTTGTTCGGGGATAATATGTCCTATCTGGGAGAAGTAGTATCCGTGGTTCTATTACTTGCGGCCCCACCCGAAGGAGGAAGGCGATCATTTTTTTGACCAAACACCATACGTCTGCCGAAGGTCCGCATATCAGGCGAAGCTCCTCTGTGTCTATAACATTGCACTGCGGACCCAGTGGCTCGTCCGCCATATGAATTGTATGCAACCTGGAACGAGTCACGTATTTCCCATTTACCACCTGATACCACAGTGCGCGCGTTCCCGTATCAAGGTGTGGGTGGTGCACTGTACGCCATACCACTGAGCACGTAACTGTTGGTTATGGGCAAGCGATGATGAGATGTGAGACACCGCTACCGGAGCCGAACGAGAAGGTGGAGCGAGTTCGCCTATCAAGGTGCCCGTCAGACTTGTCTGGTGTCGTGTCCACATCTTTATCATCGTGCTTACGTAAATAGCCGCTGCTCGGTCGCGTACGTAGACTAGTCCAAGACCTCCACGACTACCAGGAAGGGTGAGGGTTTCGTATCCGACCTTAAAAAGCAGACCTGTGCTCACAAAATATCCTAGTGCCGCCAGTATTCGGCGGGCCAACACCACCGGCATAGGAAGAACTTGTGCCAGGTGGGGGATGCGAGAAGCTAGATAAGTGTTGGCAAAGGTGATCCGTTGTATCATAACCAGTGCCCTTAACCTGTGACTTCGGACACTCGCACGAATTGTTTGCAGAAGATGTCTGTAACTCAGTGCCGCCGTGCGTCGAACGTCTGTAGTGAAGATAATTCCTAGGCATTTCATCTTGTTGATCGGCTGTAATGGTGCTACACTTCCTGTCGGGAGTCCTCTCCCGATGTTCATCGCTCCCGACTTTGCAATGTTCAGGCGACTTCCCGTAGCCATACAATACAAATTAATCCAATCCAAGGCCACTCTTGCCTCGTCACCTGACCGTGCTAAAAACACTAGGTCATCCGCGTATGTTCTGCATATAAACTTGTTTTGCCTTATGGTCATTCCTTGGAGTCGATTCCGGAGCCCGCAGAGCAGCGGCTCGACAGCGATGGCATATAATATCGATGACAGCGGGCACCCTTGTCTGACCGATCGTGAGATGGTGGTGGGCCCCACCAAGCGTCCATTGATGAGCACTTTGGATGCGGCTCCGTGGAGTAGTCTCATGACGACGGTGACAAAACTTTCCGGAAACTTCATTTGCGTCATCACGTCCGTGAGATAAGCATGGCTCAGCCTGTCAAATGCGCGATCGAAGGCTATCGATACCAATGCACCCCGGAGACGACTTGTTGATGCCAGTGAGATAACATCGCGGTAGTCGCTGAGTGCCGTTTGTATGTTGCTATCTCCTCCTAGCAGGGTTTGGTCGAGTGATATCACTTGGCATATTACGCGTTAAAAGCGTGCTGCAAGTATCCTGGTGTAGATCTTGTAGTCGCAATTAAGAAGGGTCAGTGGCCGGTAGGCCTGTATCCCTGTGTCGCCGGATGGTTTGTGGATGGGGATGATCATTCCTTCCACGAAGGAGTGTGGAAGAGGCACGTTGGGAGACATCAATTCGCAGTACATGGCAGTCCATCGTGGAGTCATGAGATCTTTAAATGTACGACAAAACTCTAACGGAAATCCGTAGGGCCCTGGCGATTTGTGCGACGCTCCCTTATCAATCGCTTCACCTGTTAACTCCAGGTTGGCCGTCTCGTCAAGACACGCGGAGAGCGTTCGTCGGACCTCATGAAAGGCTGCCTGATCGTGTTCCGCTTCGTCATACGGCGACCATCTGGCAGTACGACCGTCTGTATTAAGGTTCTGCGGCTACGTTGTTTCTCTCTGATAACGTGATACATCGACGGTGATTCTCCACGGACTCGTTCAAAGGCCCTTTGCACGGATTGCGACATCCTCCAGACGGCGGCTCGTTATGGAAATTATTTGGGCCTGTGCTCGTTTTATACCGGCACGACGCTCCTGTGAAGGTGCTTGTACAGAAAGTTCGCGGAGCATCGTGAAATAAAATGCCGTCGCGTGTCGCCTCCACATCATCTGCTCTCTTCCGTATGCATTTAACGCTCGGCGCAATGCAGGCTTAACGCATTCCAGCCACCACTGCAACGTCGTCGGATATGTCGGGAGGCGTCGTTCACACACGTGCCAAGTGTCTTCGATTATGCGTCTGCACTCAGGTTCCCTGAGGTGTGCTGTATTCAGTTTCCAAGCACTACGACTCCTCCACCCTTGTTGACGACTCAGGGAGACCGTGCATATACATGCTATGTGATCTGAAAAGGCGACAGGCCACAATTCCGCATAAGGATCGCAGGTTCGAGACGACGTGTTACGTAAATGCGATCGAGACGACTTGCAGAGTGACTCGTGACGTAGGTGTATCCACGTCTGCCTCCATGTATCGTCTCCCATGTATCAATGAGATTCATGTCCTGTATGAGTTGCCGCAGCTCCAGGCATGAAGTGTAACGTGGGTGTTGATCTCTTGATGCGAGCGCGCAGTTGAAGTCGGGTTCATACCGACCTAAGAATAGTGTTGCAATCTCCTCTGTGTAAAATCGGGATCGATCGCGCTGTCTGTCGGACCCCGACGGTGCGTAAATGTTAACGACCCGTACTCCCAGCACTGTGGGCGCCAGTCCTCGCGCTGACGGCAGGTACACCACGTCCTCGGCTACTATGCCGCTATGTAGAAGTATCGCTGTTCCGCTTCCGCTGTCGGTAGTAGGTGTAATGTATGTATCGTACTCATATAGGTCGGGGAAGCTCTCAACACATACTTCCCGCAGAAGAACGATGTCGACGTCTGACGCATGCAAAATTTCTCGTAATAATTGCAATTTGACAGGTGTTCTAATCGTATTAATATTCGATAGAGGCTGTTCGATGTGCCTGCCGCCGTACCACTCAGCTACCGGGGGCGGACATCTGCTGAACTAATAGGCATATACGCTTGTAGTATTCTGCGGTACCGTATGGCTTTGGAATTTCTGCCAGCACTGACTGCACGCGTTCCATTGCGTGTCTCATCATCAACGCAATTACATCAGTAAGAAAGCGGTTTATGACCTGAATGAAAGCTTTCAAGCCCCTTGCAGTCTGATTTTTGATACGGGCAAGTGATGAGACAGTGTATTTTGTTACTGCAGCCTTCAGCATCGTAACAGACAAGAAGTTATTTATCAGTACAGCGTCTCACATTGATTAACACACAGAAATGTTAGTAGAACTCTAGCGCGTCGCATATTACAGAGCGTAAAAGTGTGGTAATTATAAATCAAATCCAGCCGTTAGTTTCTCTCAATAAAACCAAACGTCCGTACACACGTAAACACAATGATGTTCTTCTTATTTAACCCAAATTATCTCGTGTTAAAGACTTAAGATTCCTGTTTAGTCATCTGAAAATCTGGTTACTTTTTTAAATCTTGCCCACATAGTACATTCCTTAAAGTCAGTACTGGAAACTTTTTCAACATGTTGAAAAACCATAACGATAATCTTAAAGACATTCATATACGTATTTCTCACACAATTTTATGAGATAATTACAGGTATGATTGGCTGGATACGTTTTTGGGCGCTAGGGAAGTGATACATTCGTTCCTACGTCCCCATTAAGTCCATCACTCTTGTCCGTCCTACAAGAAAATAAACTAGATTTTTATCTGGATTCTACAACGGTTATAATGCACTATAAATTGACTTCATAAGTGACAAGCTCTGTGATTTAATCACTGTAAACATCATTTGCTATATTACAGAAAATTATCAAAGCGTCAGCATTTTGGAAAGTAATGAATCAATAATAATAGTAAGTTGTTATTGTGATCTTCAATTGGAAGACCGGTTCGATTCAGCTATCCATGCCACTCTGTCCTCTACAAACCTCCTCACCTGTTGCAACCCACAACCTCCTGAATCTGCTTCCTGTATTCATCTCTTGGTCTCCCGCTACAAATTTTACCCTCCACAGTTTCCTCCAACAGTAAACTATTGATCCCTTGACGTCTCAGAATATGTTCTATCCTGATGTCGACATTTGGATTTTGAAGTGCATACACTAGACACATCCCAAGTTTATTTTACAGACTCTATGCTTATATTACGAATACAGGCCCCTTCAGAATTAAAACTGCTGCATACTTCTCCTCAATTCTGACGGGAAATCTGTTTGTAAGTTCATCAAAGTTTCCTGTTCTTTGTAAAGTCGCAAGTAACCACACGAAGGAATTTAAAGTGTGTGATAAATTTCTGCACTTGAAACATTCTCAAAAAAACAGTTTACAAATTTCAATTTTTGATTTATTATGTACATTGTGATCTAACATCAAAGGCAACGTCAAAATTTTAAATCTCAAATTCACTGTTTCGGCGCTTTTGCATTGTGGTCGAGCGTCCTAATACATTCAAAAACGGTTCCTTCTACATCCACAGATATATGCAATAGCACGTATATACTCAATGGCGAGTGTTAGCGGTCGATAGTGCTCCATGGAAGTATAGCACAGAGATCCGGAAGTGTTATTAAGGTAATGCACATTAACAGATTGTTGAAAACAGTCAATAGCATTTTAAAAATGATATGTGATAATAACGTATATTTTACTAATAAATGACTTATATCATCTCAAATCGAAAATCATACATCCATATGCACAAACAGAATTGCTTAATAGGCAGGTTTGTCAAGAACAAAGCATGTCACCGCAGGTATAACACGTTTCACAGTCACAATCAGATGATCGGTTCATTTTTTCTGTTAAATGTTACATTCATAGCAGTACAAGCAGGAACGCAAGTTTCTCATAACGCGGCCGGCTACACCGGAACTGTTAACCGTCTCATGTCATTGTCGAGAATACAGTTTCAATTTTGATTTAAAATACATCCACAACCAATTCTGCATCTTATTTACCATCATTATTTATGTTAGCAACAAATTTAAACAAAATGGTATATACAGATTTGTAATTTTTACTTTTTTTTCCTTTTCCATTTTATTTTATTTTTTCTCTAGTTTTATTTTTCCGCAAAATTTTCAAAAAGATACTAATAATAAAACTGAATTTGTATGATATAACATGTAAAATAACTAAATGTACGATCTGCTGTATAATAACAGGTAGCAGGACTTTACTTGAGAAATAAATAAATAAATGCCGAAAATGGGCGCAAGTGACTATACAGGGCGAGTCATGTAACACGTATCACATCTTTTAAATCGGGAACGGTTCCAAATATCGAAACGAGGGTTTCAGCAAATGATAAAATGCTAAGGGGCACGTACTTCCGTATGTAACATAAAATCTTAACTGTTCTATTGATCTAGTATGGTTTAAAAGGTAGAATGATATGTTTTTTAACGGCAACCGATAGCGCTTGAAAAGCCGAGTAAAACGATATAATGGTTGTTAATTTTGAGGTTGAAACACTTCACAGAAAATTTCGATAAGTATTCTGAAGCTGAAAAGCAAGTCGGCCGAAATCGGCTACTGTGTTGTAAACACGCTCATGGTATGCTATATCGTTGTTACTTGTCGGCAATCGAATTTAATTATTATAGCGCAGACTGGAACTCGATAGTGGGGAAAGGACAAGGTAAAATAGTAGAAGAGCATGTACAACATTGAAGGAATTTGTACAAAGCACAATTTAAACAAATTTCTAACATTTTGATTCAAGAACCGTGAAAGACAGACATTTCGAACATTACGAGCGAAATATGTGAACTGCGATTTCCGTTTCTTAATTTATTGGTTATGAAAGGCAAATTACAAAAACGAAGTTGCACCAACGTAAGTGAAGGAAATGGGACTCGAATAAGTTAAAATAACTAGAGGTTGTAGGCAGTTTCATAGAGATTATTATGCAATTATTCACCGAAACACGGGAAATTAATAAAATAGAAGACGAATGGCTAACTTAAGAGACGAAATAATGAAATCAGAGGAGCGAACAGGCATATCGACAGGGTCCTGTAGAAACTTCAGATAACACAAGACATACTTAATTTGATTGACGACACGAGGAAACATACAAGTGTAACAAATGAAGCAGGCAAAAGAGAATAAAGACTTCTAAAATATGAGATTGATAGGCAGTACGAAATAGTACAGTAGGAATATCTAGAGGATTAAGGCAAGGCTGTAGAACGATGTATGACTACGGGCAAGATAGATACAGAAAAATTCTAGAGACCTTTGTCAAAAAGAAAATCAGCTCTATGAATATTAAGGGCTAAGATGGCAAGCCAGTATGAAGCAAAGAAGGCAAGGCTGAAAGTTAGAGGGAATATTTAGGACTATACAACAGGGGGAAACGACGCACCGCGAAGAAATCATCAGAATTCGGCAAAAATCGGCAGATGTGATGTGCTTGTACAGGCAAACAAATAATTACACTTTCAGGAAAATTGGATAATTTATTCAAGAGAATGAGCTTCACATTGGGGCACAGGATATCGTCGACGTACCGACCCCTGGCCTATAATCTCACTGACTGAAGTAGCATCGTCTTCCGTGATGAGTCCCGCTTTGAACTGAGCCCCGATGACCAGCGACCCCAAGAAGTACCATTTCTTGTCGTAAAAGGATCCCTTTGATTTCCATTCGTGGCACCCATCATGGTGCAGCGGTACATCGCCGATATTTTACACATCGTTTTGTTGCTCTTTATGGCAAGTCATCCTGGGCTCACATTTTAGCAAGATAATGCCCCGCCCGCACACAGTAGAGTTTCTACTGTTTGTCTGCGTGTTTACCAAAACCTACCCTGAGCAGCAAGGCCACCGGATCTCTGCTCAATTGAGAACGTTTGGAACATTATGGGCAAAGTCCTTCAACAATTTTGGGATTTTGGAAATCTAATGCACCAATTTGACAGAATTTGGCACAATATCGTTCAGAAAGACATCCAACAACCTTGTCAATCATTGCCAAGCCGAAAAACTGCTTGCATAAGTGTCAATAGTGGACCGACGCCTTATTGACTTGCTCAGTTTGTGAAGATCTTTCTCTTCAATGAATCATTAAACTTCACTGAAAATGTAATCATTTGTCTTCCAGTAATTCCTTCGTGTTTGTGGTGCGTCTTTTTCTTTTCTTTGAGTTTATTATATAAGGAAAGATGAAGGAAATGAAGAGGAGATAAGAACTATGCTACTGCGAGAAGAATTTTACGGAATACTGAACGAAATACTGAAAGAGCTCAGTCAAACTTGGCACCTGGAGTATACGACATTCCCTTAAAACTATTGAGATCCTTGAAAATACTGTTCCACCTGGTATGCGAGTTATGTAAGACTTGAGAACTGCCGCGAGCAGTGGCCGAGCGGTTAGAAGCGTAATGTCACTGACTCCGCGGGCCCTCTCGCCGAGGTTCGAGTCCTCCCTCGGGGTGTGCGTGTAGTTCAGAGCGTAAGTTAGTTTAAGTAGTGAGTAAGTCTAGGCACCGATGACCTCAGCCGTGAATAAAGACTGCTGTTCATTAAGTCACGGTTGCAATATACTGACACGAATTAAGCGTCAGCAGTTCAACGTACGGCAAATAATGGTACCCTTTAGGGAAATGGAAGCAAGGAATAGGAAAGGACACCAAGTGCACTCAGTGTGTATGCCTGGGGGCCTCGTTGAACTTGTTGAAGAGGCTATTCCAGCAGCCATTAAGGGAACAGGTTGGAACCAGCTACAGATTGTGGTGCACGTTGGAACACATCTGGGCTCCGAGGTCATTCTTGGTTCGTTCGACAGCGACTGGCAGAGAAGGTTCAGAAGACAGTCTTGCGCATGGGGTTCAACGAATCTCACAATTTGTAGCATTGACCCCAGAACTAACCTTGTCCCTTTGATTCTTAGTCGAGTAAAAGGACTGAACCAGACACTTCGAAGGTTCTGTGACACACTAGACTGCAACTTCCTGGAGATGCGTCATAGGGTTGAGAACTGTAGGATCCCCCTAAATGGGCCAGGTGTGCACTACACATCAGAGGCTGCTATTCAGGCAGCTGACTGTGTGTGGGATCCACACAATCCAGATATCGATAGCTGTAGGAAATCCTGAAGTATCAGCGTAAGATCGAAAGAAGTGTCTCCACAGGCAGGAATATTAAAATACTAGTGGTAAACAGACGAATTCGCAACGAATTGCCAGAGTTTGAAGCACTTAAGAGTAGAGAAGATGAAATTACATCAAAAAGCAAAGAGCCTTTTCTATCATTCGCCCCTTCCACTCTCCCACAACCTTCCCCCGTACTCACAATTTCATTTCGCTTCCTACTCCTCACATTTTCCTCTAATTCACACTCCATCACACTGTTATATACTGATGTGCACTCATGATGGTTTCTCCCTTCCCTTTACTAAAAAACAAATTCCCTCCATCACTATTCCTTTCCTAATCTTCCACAGTATACAAATACACAGAAACATAGTTAAATAGAATTACACACATACAAAAATCTAATATAACAAAGGTTGTAGGTCAAAAACGAAGTAGTGGAAAGGTTACGTTTGCAACACTACAAAACATAAATCACAACACAGAAGTACGAAAGAAACAAAATACATGGGTGTGCATAAAAATGTGTTGTGAAAAACATAAGAAATGCATAGTGCTGTAGAATACCTAAAATTTCCACCTAAATTATCAGCGTCTAACGCAGAAAAACAACTAGCAGACAGCATTTCCCAACGTAAGCGATAAATCAAGCAAAACCACCGAAAGTACAAATCAACGTATTCTTAACGAAATGTTTTTCGATCTAAAAGCAAATCAAAATGTAAATAACTTAATTACAGACCACAGATGATGCTATATCTCAATAAAGCGAAACGCTTCTAGTGAAAAAAAATCATGCGTTTTTGTAGCTGCAATGACAGAACAAAAATACTCTCAAGAATTGTAAAGCAACTACGGACACTATGGCCACACAAATGAAGAAATTACTTGATTTTGTCTCACGAGGAACCGCTTGTAAAAGTGTTAAGTGCACACGGCCGTTCCTGCCTAGCGCGCGAATCGGCCGTGAGAAGAGAGGGTCACACCTTGGAGTGCAAATGTCCAGGATGACATGAGCGAATTTTTAGCACCCAAACCATCCAAAAGTGGCACGTACCATTAATGTTTTGAATAACAGGCAGTTAATATACAAAGGTAGCTAGCAGAGGAAAATAAAAGCAGTGTTTGATGTTACATTACAGACGACTTCCATCAATAGGGACTTTAATTTGTTGAAATGAAAAATTTCTTACACGTACATGATTTTATAACAACTCCTGTAGTAAAGTTCTTAGCCTAATTCTTGTATATTCTTGTATATTTGGTGACCATACACCAATTTTTCTGTCAGCTGGGGCCAGATTGACACTACCATACCGAGTATGAGATTTTTCTACCGAAATATTTTCTTCTGCCTTAGATGGAATAGTATTACCTTCTCGTAACGAAATAAAAGTATCAAAGCCTAAACTCAATGAATGAGTACAGTCAATGCTTGATGAAGTAGAGAGTTTAATTCTGTTTCAGCGATGACTCACATCTTGATCAAAATTATAGAAGCAAACATGACAGTGACTCAGTGTTAGGCGAGGAAGAGGAAAATGAAAATGAAGTGAAGAACGAAGAGGTCAAAAGAAAGTAAGACAGAAGTTTGCTCTTTCAGTTGTAGCAGAGCAATAAGCAGTGATAGTTGAAAAAAGATTGTAGGAACTGCGTATAAAACGCTTATTTGGTTTTGTTTACTTCCTGGTTGGAGACGTTTACAGTTTCTATTATTTCATTGTTACGGATCGTATTGTTATAACTCATTAATAATTTCTGACTCAACGATTTGTGATAGTAAAAACATTCTTAGTACAGAGAATTTTTGTTATTTTTAAGTCACTTTTTAAGTTGTTTACAACAAAATATTAAGAACTATTAAGATTTTATTGATTACAGGGGACTGTTTTCTTTCCATTACCCTAGTTACGGGCAGAGATTCAAAATGGCTCTGAGCACTATGCGACTTAACTTCTGAGGTCATCAGTCGCCTAGAACTTAGAACTAATTAAACCTAACTAACCTAAGGACATTACACACATCCATAACCGAGGCAGGATTCGAACCTGCGACCGTAGCGGTCGCTCGGCTCCAGGCTGTAGAGCCTAGAACCGCACGGCCTCTGCGGCCGGCTACGGGCAGGTTTATTTATGTGTATTTAAAGACAAACTTCCGAAATTTCAACCTATATCTTCCCAATTTTTTAAACTCCATCTTCCAAAAAAATTCACATCTGGCAACACTGGAAAGCCCAATATTTCCAGGCAGCGTAATATATTTCCAAACCTATTCATTTCTCAATATTATTGCGCAACCTCTCAATGAAACTAATAGTCGGTCAATATCATTGCGCATCAGGAAATGTTGCCCATTATTATTGACTGTCTAGGGGGCTGTTTACAGGACATGTCATCACTGTCAGTGTGAAGTGCGATCGATTTACAGCATAAAATCGGGCGAGGCGGCATAGTAGTTATAACACACTGGGTTCGGACTCGGAAGGACGATGGTTCAGACATGCGTTGTGTTTCCAGTTTCTTGAGGCAGACTGACAAACTGCAGCTTTCACCATTCAACGTCAATTTTAAATACTTAAGTGCATTTAAATGTAAAACTGTGATCAACCAGTAAAACGGTGATAAACCTGTATGTTTTTTTGAACAGCACAGTGCTTTACCAGACATTGTCCTATTAGAGATGGAACGGCGTTGTCTTCTCCCGAATATTGAACTGACTTACGCAGGAATTATAGGAGGCTTCAGTTTAACATGAATTAAGAGCCAACCATGTTCTTAGCAACTGCATGATACTGCTGTTTTTGGCGTGGAGGGAGAAAGTGATGGCAACACAGTATCATCAGCGACGTGTCCTTTCTTTAATTCTGAACACCAAATTTGCTTAACCTGTCTGCAAGGAAAATGAAAGTGCTTAAGTGTCATAAATGAAAAACATTAGTCTCTTTTATGTACATAAAATGTAGATAATTTGGATTCAGTATGTAAGACATAAATCCATCACACACCAATAGGTCTCTATAGGATGCCGTCACTTTCTTTTTAAATTCGATACTCAGAAATAGTGATTAGCAACAGATGGCCTTGATACGCAGCTTACATTTTCTTTACACAACTTTGATGATTAGTGGTTCCTTATTAAAAGCTGTGATAATAGGTATTATTTCTATTAAATGCAAATGAAACAGTTTTACCAAGTAACGTTATAAAAACTGTGGATTTCTTCAATACGTAACAAACTTTTCCCTAGATGCTTCATGTGGTGTCACCGCCAGACACCATACTTGCTAGGCGGTAGCCTTTAAATCGGCCGCGGTCCGGTAGTATACGTCGGACCCGCGTGTCGCCACTGTCAGTGATTGCAGACCGAGCGCCGCCACACGGCAGGTCTAGAGAGACGTCCTAGCACTCGCCCCAGTTATACAGCCGACTTCGCTACCGATGGTTCACTGACAAATTGCGCTCTCATTTGCCGAGACTATAGTTAGCGTAGCCTTCACCTATGTCATTTGCTACGACCTAGCAAGGCGCCATTATCAATTGCTATTTATCTTGTGATACATGTACCGTCAGACCGATGTTCACCAATTATGGATTAAAGTTAAGTATTCCAACAGCTACGTACTTTATTTGCTAGACTCAAATCCTTTAACTGTTCCAGACCTCACGCCAGCCTGCGTGAGCTTAAACGCGTGCCTTTCGCCTTCACCTCCTAGTGGCTTGGCTGTCTTGCCAAGTCACAACACTTCAGATTAAACTACATACCATCGTACTGTTCCATAATTGCAATGACAAGTTCGTGAAAGGATACTGCACGAAGAAGGAAGGAAGGAAAATCAGTGTTTAACATTATTACTCGAGATCTTCATACTGTTGTGAGAAAAATTTGACTGCTTCGCTACCGGAGAGATGCCGTTTACGCACATACGTGTCTTCACCACATAGCTGGACAAATTTCACCGAAACTGGTCACAAAGTAGTTTTGAGGATATCGTATAATTCCATTACATCTGTCAGCTTCATGAGCGGTTCTAGGCGCTACAGTCTGGAACCGCGCGACCGCTACGGTCGCAGGTTCGAATCCTGCCTCGGGCATGGATGTGTGTGATGTCTTTAGGTTAGTTAGGTTTAAGTATTTCTAAGTTCTAGGGGACTGATGAGCTCAGAAGTTAAGTCCCATGGTGCTCAGAGCCATTTGAACCGTTTTTTGTCAGCTTCAAATCCAATACTATTTCAAGGGAAATTTTGCATTGTTCAGTGAGTGATACAACGACACAGATCTTCATCCGTAGCACCTTCCTTGACTTGGTCATTCTGTCCAGTTGCAAAAATATTGGTCATATTTCAAAAGTTGCTCATTACTCTATTAGAGGTTTTGTTATCAACGTACATTTCTACGACGTAGCAACGTGTTACGGCACTTGCATTGGATTGCGACTTTTTGCAATGGTATGTATAATTTACGCTCTGTGCGCTTCTTAAAATTCGTCACAGTAGTAACTTCGCGGGAAAATGTCTGTAAATATCATTGACTAGCAGCTTCTGTCATACGCCTTTCGCTTTCCTCGCGGATTCTTACGTGTCAGTTTTGAAATAAACGTCACCGGTATTTCGAAAACTTAGCACTTTGCTCTCTCCTAATCGCCTAGATCTGGATTCTATCGTTCCTTACAGCCTGCAGATGTTTCCCAGAAAAATTTTGGGCCGTTTATTCCTGATAATGTTTACTGTATCTTTCAGTTTCTGCAGAGTTGAAACACCTGATAACAGTACCAGAATTGCTATTGAAATGGCGAACTACGTTACAAACTCAAGAATCACAGAAAACGTAATAGAATACAATGCAGTACGACACACTACGCCTCCGTCGAGAAAACTGACCACTTCCAGTCAGTGTTGTTAGGATGTCACTGCAAATGGATCATACAGCCCACTCGCAAATATCATACTACCACCGAAAAATCATGTATCTTTATTTTTCAGTCTCTGCCTCCTTCCACCATCTTGTCCTATACTGATAGTATTAATTGACTTATTTTCCGTTGTTACAAAGAAACATTAAACTATTTAACAAAATAAGAACATTTTTATCAGAAGATGCAGCAGTGTTTTCTGCAGCAGCTCTGCTTTGTTTCTTTTCATAACTATATTTTGTGGGAACCGCACTTTTTGACGTCACTGTCAAATGCTCAGTTGTATTAAAATGATTTGAGCTGCAAGGAACGCGGCAATTTTAAGCTCGGCTTTCATGGTTTGTCGAGCGTTGTCGTACCTTTCGACAAAAACTACGCAAAAGTTGACATGATTTTTCATTGATACCACTCACTGTAATTAAAAAGGTTTTTTTGATCGTACGTGTTTCTTTACTGTAGTTACAGTAGCTACTACAGAACAATTAAGGAATTTGGTTTTTGCCTTATAGCAATTACTGCTATCCATGAGTGCAATGCTTGGTTCCCCTCCCCTCCCATGCAGTGCGAAATTGCCCAAGCCTGTGCTGATGTTTATCACTTTTTGGCACATTAACTCGTCGCATCTTCTTTTTCTCTTCGTAATAACATCACATCACCATTTAACCTTACACCCTATTAATAAATTACACAAATTAACACAAAATTTTAATGTTATGGCGGACTACGTACCGAACTAGAGCACGAAGAACCGAGAATGATTGTTAAACAACTCACAGCTCAGCTGACAATATAAACACGTTAATGAGAAATCATACACTACAGGAAATCCATTGTTAGTTAAGTATCACTACATACCCTTATCGTGAGGGTAGTTCATTGTAGTGCAAGTGCTTCGTAATCGCTTGATAGTAACCTAGTAATGTATGCAAGAGTTGATTTATTTCCGAACAGTTTATCGCTTAGAAATTAAAAATTCCAGGGTTATCTAATTTTCGAGTATAATCCTTAACTTATAACCATACATCATACAGAATTTGAAATTATGGTTTGGCCGGGTTCGATTCCCGGCAGGGGACTTGGTGTTGTGTGTCCATCATCATTGACTCGCAAGTCACCGATGTGGCGTCACCTAAAAGGGACTTGCAATACGGTGGACCAACTCCCCCGCATGGGGCCTCCCGGCCAACAATGCCATTCCATCATTTAATTTTTTTGCCATTGTTGTTGTACCCAAGAAGCACCTCTGTCGTCCAGCTCAGGTCGATGGCGTAAGCTTGTGAAATTCGATATTTGCTATCCACGGATTTATCAATTGAGCGCTTAGACGTACCAACAATTTTTTTAAAAATCTAACCTCAATATTGAAGTAGCTGTCACGCTATACGTATCGTGTCGTGAAATATTCTGACCCTAGTGGACTATGTACGAGACGCAGTGCAGGATACCAACCATAAATCTTTGAAATCAGCGCTTGCTTATACTTATCTCATAGTTATAGATACTAGCAGTCCGGTAGGCAAATGGTTATCAGTTAACAGAAGCTTACGCAAACGATCACTTGTTCGCCAAATAGAAGTCAATCAAAACATCTCGCAAACAAGTCACACACTGTCTATGTTAAACAAATATATCAAACAAAGGCAACACAGTCGAATAATTTTGAAAGATGTTAAGTTAGACGAACTGTTTGATAGTTTATGCTGCCCTAAAAATCGTGGTTTAGTGGGATGTGACTTTGCGAAACTCGATTAGTTCTAAATCCGTTTTATACAGGATGGATCACCAATTATTGCCACCAAGAATAACTCCGAAACTATGATAGGAGCAGAAACGTTTGTGGGACAAAAGTTGCGTGCAACAACGAGGGCCATAATATGAGGTTGGTTTTTTGTTGCTAGGTGGAGTCGCTTCAGAGACATGAAGGTCAACTTTGCTTTTTCAAATGAGATGCTACAGTTTGGTACTTTTCTGACTGCGGCTATAGAGACCAATCCAATGATGCGTAACAGCAAGGTCTTTGAAAATCAACGACTGTCACAAAGGTGGCATGAACGTCCATGTACAAAAGGTGTTCGAAGTGATGACCATTGGTATCAACAGAAGCTCTCCTACGAACCTTGAAGAACTAGCACTCCTGAAAGAAAGGATATTGTGGAGACATGGCTTAGCCACAGCCTGGGGGATGTTTCCAGAATGAGATTTTCACTCTGCAGAGGAGTGTGCGCTGAAATGAAACTTCCTGGCAGATTAAAACTGTGTGCCGGACCGAGACTCGAACTCGGGACCTTTGCAGCATCCCATTTAAAAAGAAACAAAATTGACCCTCGTTTCTCTGACGAGACCCTACATAGCAATAAAAAGCCAACGTCATATTATGGCCCCAGTTGTTCCATGCAACATTTGTCCCACAAACCAGCAATTCGTTTCTGTATAGGTTTGTTGGGCGACCGACAGAATAATTTTGTTTGTTGGGCTATCGGTTGAATCGGGCCATCGGACTGTCTTTCCCTCCATCACGTCACCCAGCAAACTGAGCCGTATGTAGCACTGTCGTGACAACTGCCCGACTGAGTTCGTCTGTTGTCAATGTGCTCGAGGAAAAGAAAAGGACGCTACGCGTAGTGGCTAAACAGCAGGATTTGAAGTAGACAAAATTTTGTTGTTGCATTGGTTGGAGAGTTTTAAAGACAGTAAAACTTTGTGAGGCGTGGTGTATGAAGAATTTAGTAACAAGGATGCAAAAGCAAAAAACAAAGCAAATCCTTCGTTTTTGGAAGTATTTAAACATGCACCCAAATGCTACGCTATCTACTACGTGGATGAAACTATAGGATGTGTGTATCATGTATAAAGGGCATTCAGTAACATATGTACTTTCATACAGGAGAATATTGTAGAGTAATCTGTGAATTATTATGGGTGGAGGTTACACTCAACAACCGAGCTAGGTTAATAATTGGCTCCTTTTACCGACCTCCCGACTCAGCAGCATTAGTGGTAGAACAACCGAGAGAAAATTTGGAATACATTTCACATAAATTTTCTCAGCATGTTATAGTCTTGGGTGGAGATTTCAATTTACCAGATATAGACTGGGACACTCAGATGTTTAGGACGGGTGGTAGGGACAGAGCATCGAGTGACATTATACTGAGTGCACTATCCGAAAATTACCTCGAGCAATTAAACAGAGAACCGACTCGTGGAGATAACATCTTGGACCTACTGATAACAAACAGACCTGAACTTTTCGACTCTGTATGTGCAGAACAGGGAATCAGTGATCATAAGGCCGTTGCAGCATCGCTGAATATGGAAGTTAATAGGAATTTAAAAAAAGGGAGGAAGGTTTATCTGTTTAGCAAGAGTAATAGAAGGCAGATTTCAGACTACCTAACAGATCAAAACGAAAATTTCTGTTCCGACACTGACAATGTTGAGTGTTTACGGAAAAAGTTCAAGTCAATCGTAAAATGCGTTTTAGACAGGTACGTGCCGAGTAAAACTGTGAGGGACGGGAAAAACCCACCGTGGTACAACAACAAAGTTAGGAAACTACTGCGAAAGCAAAGAGAGCTTCACTCCAAGTTTAAACGCAGCCAAAACCTCTCAGACAAACAGAAGCTAAACGACGTCAAAGTTAGCATAAGGAGGGCTATGCGTGAAGCGTTCAGTGAATTCGAAAGTAAAATTCTATGTACCGACTTGACAGAAAATCCTCGGAAGTTCTGGTCTTACGTTAAATCAGTAAGTGGCTCGAAACAGCGTATCCAGACACTCCGGGATGATGATGGCATTGAAACAGAGGATAACACGCGTAAAGCTGAAATGCTAAACACCTTTTTCCAAAGCTGTTTCACAGAGGAAGACCGCACTGCAATTCCTTCTCTAAACCCTCGCACAAACGAAAAAATGGCTGACATCGAAATAAGTGTCAAAGGAATAGAAAAGCAACTGGAATCACTCAACAGAGGAAAGTCCACTGGACCTGACGGGATACCAATTCGATTCTACACAGAGTACGCGAAAGAACTTGCCCCCCTTCTAACAGCCGTGTACCGCAAATCTCTAGAGCAACGGAAGGTTCCAAATGATTGGAAAAGAGCACAGGTAGTCCCAGTCTTCAAGAAGGGTCGTCGAGCAGATGCGCAAAACTATAGACCTATATCTCTGACGTCGATATGTTGTAGAATTTTAGAACATGTTTTTTGCTCGAGTATCATGTCGTTTTTGGAAACCCAGAATCTACTATGTAGGAATCAACATGGATTCCGGAAACAGCGATCGTGTGAGACCCAACTCGCTTTATTTGTTCATGAGACCCAGAAAATATTAGATACAGGCTCCCAGGTAGATGCTATTTTTCTTGACTTCAGGAAGGCGTTCGATACCGTTCCACACTGTCGCCTGATAAACAAAGTAAGAGCCTACGGAATATCAGACCAGCTGTGTGGCTGGATTGAAGAGTTTTTAGCAAACAGAACACAGCATGTTGTTATCAATGGAGAGACGTCTACAGACATTAAAGTAACCTCTGGCGTGCCACAGGGGAGTGTTATGGGACCATTGCTTTTCACAATACAGGGCGATTAAAAAAGAATACCACAACTTTAAAAATGTGTATTTAATGAAAGAAACATAATATAACCTTCTGTTATACATCATTACAAAGAGTATTTAAAAAGTTTTTTTTCACTCAAAAACAAGTTCAGAGATGTTCAATATGGCCCCCTCCAGACACTCGAGCAATATCAACCCGATACTCCAACTCGTTCCACACTCTCTGTAGCATATCAGGCGTAACAGTTTGGATAGCTGCTGTTATTTGTCATTTCAAATCATCAATGGTGGCTGGGAGAGGTGGCCGAAACACCATATCCTTAACATACCCCCATAAGAAAAAATCGCAGGGAGTAAGATCAGGGCTTCTTGGAGGCCAGTGATGAAGTGCTCTGTCACGGGCTGCCTGGCCGCCGATCCATCGCCTTGGGTAGTTGACGTTCAGGTAGTTACGGACAGATAAGTGCCAATGTGGCGGCGCTCCATCCTGCTGAAATATGAATTGTTGTGCTTCTTGTTCGAGCTGAGGGAACAGCCAATTCTCTAACATCTCCAGATACTGTAGTCCAGTTACAGTAGTACCTTCGAAGAAAAAGGGACCAAAAACTTTATTGGCTGAAATGGCACAGAAAACGTTCACCTTAGGCGAGTCACGTTCATGCTGAGTTGTTTCCCGCGGATTCTCAGTGCCCCATATACAGACATTGTGACGGTTGACTTTCCCGTTAGTGTGGAAAGTTGCTTCATCACTAAACACAATCTTTGAAACGGAAGATTCACCTGTTTCCATTTGAGCAAGGATAAAATCACAGAAATCGATTCTTTTAATCTTATCAGCTGCAGACAGTGCTTGAACCAATTTCAGATGATAAGGTTTCATAAATAACCTTTTTCGTAGGACTCTCCATACAGTTGATTGTGAAATTTGCAACTCTCTGCTAGCTCTGCGAATCGATTTTCCTGGGCTGCGAACAAATGCTTGCTGGATGCGTGCTACATTTTCATCTCTCGTTCTCGGCCATCCAGAACTTTTCCCTTTGCACAAACACCCATTCTCTGTAAACTGTTTATACCAAAGTTTAATACACCACCTATCAGGAGGTTTAACACCATACTTCGTTCGAAATGCACGCTGAACAACTGTCGTCGATTCACTTCTGCCGTACTCAATAACACAAAAAGCTTTCTGTTCAGCGGTCGCCATCTTAGCATCAACTGACGCTGACGCCTAGTCAACAGCGCCTCAAGCGAACAAATGTACAACTAAATGAAACTTTATAGTTCCCTTAACTCGCCGACAGATAGTGCTTAGCTCTGCCTTTTGTCGTTGCAGAGTTTAAAATTCCTAAAGTTGTGGTATTCTTTTTGAATCACCCTGTATATATAAATGACCTAGTAGGTAGTGTCGGAAGTTCCATGCGGCTTTTCGCAGATGATGCTGTAGTATACAGAGAAGTTGCAGCATTAGAAAATTGTAGCGAAATGCAGGAAGATCTGCAGCGGATAGGCACTTGGTGCAGGGAGTGGCAACTGACCCTTAACATAGACAAATGTAATGTATTGCGAATACATAGAAAGAAGGATCCTTTATTGTATGATTATATGATAGTGGAACAAACACTGGTAGCAGTTACTTCTGTAAAATATCTGGGAGTATGCGTGCGGAATGATTTGAAGTGGAATGATCATATAAAATTAACTGTTGGTAAGGCGGGTACCAGGTTGAGATTCATTGGGAGGGTCCTTAGAAAATGTAGTCCATCAACAAAGGAGGTGGCTTGCAAAACACTCGTTCGACCTATACTTGAGTATTGCTCATCAGTGTGGGATCCGTACCAGATCGGGTTGACGGAGGAGATAGAGAAGATCCAAAGAAGAGCGGCGCGTTTCGTCACAGGGTTATTTGGTAACCGTGATAGCGTTACGGAAATGTTTAACAAACTCAAGTGGCAGACTCTGCAAGAGAGGCGCTCTGCATCGCGGTGTAGCTTGCTCGCCAGGTTTCGAGAGGGTGCGTTTCTGGATGAGGTGTCGAATATATTGCTTCCCCCTACTTATACCTCCCGAGCAGATCACGAATGTAAAATTAGGCTTTCAGACAGTCGTTCTTCCCGCGAACCATACGCGACTGGAACAGGAAAGGGAGGTAATGACAGTGGTACGTAAAGTGCCCTCCGCCACTCACCGTTGGGTGGCTTGCGAAGTATAAATGTAGATGTAGATGTAGATTACAATAGACAGCACACAAGTATCCCAAACTGATACTTTTTGTAACATTGTCTCGACCTTGTGCGCTTATTTCGCTGTCGCGTGGGATTTGAAGTACAGGATCCAACCATTTCAGATGCAGGAACGGAGAGAATCTTATTTGCCTCGCTCTATAGTTCGACTTCCACTCTTTCATAGACAAAAATATTCGTATGCATAATACAGCAATTTGCCAGAGAAGGAAGAGATTGCCGAGAACGTTTGTAATCGCAAATATATTTTCATTTTGATGTTTTATTTGAGCCATTCTTTTATTTCAAGATTTATTTAGTTTTCGTTAGTTGACATCTCTAATCATCGTCACTGTTGACATTCATAAATATTGGCCGGATTTCGTTTCTTTCTTCATTTAGTTCCCTCATCATGGTTTGCGCCAAAGAAGATGGTTCAAATGGCTCTGAGCACTATGGGACTCAACTTCTCAGGTCATTAGTCCTCTAGAACTTAGAACCACTTAAACCTAACTAACCTAAGGACAGCACACACATCCATGCCCGAGGCAGGATTCGAACCGGCGACCGCAGCGGTCTCGCGGTTCCGGACTGCAGCGCCTAGAACCGCACGGCCACTTCGGCCGGCTGCACCAAAGAAGTGCGGGACTGTAACAGTCTCTAGACATAGACATAAGGCAGAAATGTAAAATTCCCCATGTACTCTATTTTAAAATAAACAGCCTGTTGTACAAGGGGCGTTCAAAAAGAAACTAACCGGTGGCATAATTACAGAAATCCGTATCTGTGTGTTAGTAGTATTGACCCTGGCTGTTGAGACACTTGTCCCACAGTGACACAAGGCGGTGAATCGCTGTCTCACAAAATCACTGGGGCGGCGATGGTAACCACTTCCGCACCTACAGCTGGACGTCGTCATCCGAGGTGAATCGTTTGCCCCTCTGAGCCTTTTTAAGTGGACCAAAATTGGCGTAATCGCAGGGAGACGTCTGTACCGTATGGAGGATGACCGAGAACCTCCCATTTCAATTTCTGCAAGAGTGCCGCGACTGTGTTGGCCGTATAAGGCTTTGCATTGTCGTGGAGCAGGATGACCCCATGGGTGAGATAACCTGGTTGTTTTGATTTGATCGCTGGGCGTTCACTGTTGTCCCGTGCTGCAGGAAGTGGATCAGAAGGGGGCCATATTGGTGAAAGAAGAACGTCAGCATAACCTTTCCTGCACTAGTGTGGATGGCCTTGGCTTTTTTTTGTGGTGGTGAAGCTGGGTGCCCCCACTGGAGACTTTGACGTTTTGATTATGGTTCGATGTGCGGACACCATGACTCATCTCCAGCCACCACTCGTGGTACGACCGCATTCCGTCCCCGAGCAGAGCGTTGCAGTTGAGCAAGACAGTAGGCCATTCGACATGCTTCCTGGTGTGGTTGAAGACTGTGAGGCACCCATTGAGCATACACTATAAGCTTGTGCAGTCGTTAATTCATGATGGTGTGAACACTTCCGACGTTCAATCCGACCACGGCGGTTATGGCTTCCCCTGTCATTCGGCGGTCCTGGGTCGTGAGTGCATCCGTCATCGGTAATGCCGTGTGGTGCTCCAGACCGTGCATCACGAGCTAACGACACCCGTCCTTCCCTGAAGCGCTTGTGCCTTGCCTTGACCCTTGTAAGGGACATGTAGAGTTCGCCGTACACTTGTGACATTAGTCGATGAATGTCGGTTCCTCATACTCCTTCCACTATCAGAAAACTAGCAACACCTCTTTGCTCTTCTGTTGACGTCTCCATGTTGCATGGGGGCTTAATTAAATATATGATGCAAATAATTTTAGTTTTTGTAGCTGTAATGTCCGATTACGCTGTGTCTCGTAATCGGTTGGCCCTGACTAGTATTATTACGCTATCTGACTGCAAAAAAACAACAACAAGAATGAAATGAAATTTTTCGTTAACACAGTAAATTAATTAAGTCCCCAGCAACTATAAAACCTACTAAACCAAAGCACAAGTATAACTGTTCTGTATGTGGGAGTATGACTCAACGTACACATCTGGCACGGTTCTTCTTCAACAAGACAAGAATTTTTAAATACCAAATATACTGACGTGATAAAAGAAAATTAGAAATACGATAATTGCGTAAGGAAAGTAGAATTACACTCTAATACAAGAACACACGCCAGATGCTTTGTTGACTGAACCTGTAATGACGCATTATTTAGGACACTAAAATAAAAACAAACTGAGTTAATTACCTCATTTATATTGATGAAAATCATTCTAATCCTTACATTATATCTCAACCAGAACTCTCCAATATCACATCTCAGCAAGCACTGCCTAATAGCACATCTCAACAAACACTCTCTGCTACAACATCTCAGCACAGACTACCACGAGACCTCGACAGGCACTGACTTCTACGAGTTCTTAACAGGCACTGTGGAGGCGGCTTAATAATACTCTTTGGCGCAAACTCTGGCGCAGTGGCTCAGTGTAGCCACCTTTCATATGCCCCTCCTCCACAGGCCAGAATTTGATGGTATTTTTGCCAGCATTGGTGGTGAAAATACCACCAAATTCGTCCAGAAAAATACAGACAAAAATAAAAGATAATATTAATACCTAAATATAACATAATTAGTTAAAATTTTGGCTTTGCACTGACCTTTCAATAACCTAATATATGAAATACAGCAAGCAATACAAATTCTTTTCATACATGTGGCTTTACATAATAGTTTACACAATACATAAAAAATCAGTTTATACAAATGTTCACATAAAATACTTTAAATTATTTAAAAAAAACAAATAGTTGATAATTCCAGCCCAGCAATGGTCAACAGGTGCAAACACCAACAAGTGACATCATTTCAGCAGAAGCAGTCCATCAGTTGCACCCAGCAATGTTGAGTAGGTGCAGACACCAAGAAGTGACATCATTTCAGTAGAAGCAGTCCATCAGTTGCACCCAGCAATGTTGAGCAGGTGCAGACACCAACAAGTGACATCATTTCAGTAGAAGCAGTCCATCAGTTGCACCCAGCAATGTTGAGAGCAGGTGCAGACACCAACAAGGTGACATCATTTCAGTAGAAGCAGTCCATCAGTTGCACCCAGCAATGTTGAGCAGGTGCAGGCACCAACAAATGACATCATTTCAGTAGAAGCAGTCCATCAGTTGCACCCAGCAATGTTGAGCAGGTGCAGACACCAACAAGTGACATCATTTCAGTAGAAGCAGTTCCATCTGTGGCACCCAGTAAAGTTGAAGAGGTACACACAGCAACAAGTCACATTAGTTCAGTAGAAGCAGTCCATCAGTGGCACCCAGCAATGTTGAGTAGGTGCAGACAGCAAGAAGTGACTTCATTTCAGTATAAACAGTTCTAACAGTGGCACCCAGCAATGTTGAGTAGGTGCAGACACCGGCAAGTGACATCATTTCCATAGAAGTAGCCTCATCTGTGCACCCTGTAATGTTGAGCAGGTGCAGGCACCGACAAGTGACTTCATTTCCATACAAGTAGTCCATCAGTTGCACCTAGCAATGATGAGCAGGTCCAGAGAGCGGTCCATGATATTCACTATCACTAATCACACTGTTCATCAGCAGAAATTAATCATTCCTAAGTGTCACCAATCATGTAGAAAAACTACAAGTAACAGTCCATAATGTTCACTATCACTGATCACACAGTTCATCAGCAGAAATTAAACATTTCTAAGTGTCACACATCATGTTGAAAAGTGCAGGTAACAGTTCATAATATTTACCATCACTAATCAGACAGTTCAGGCATGAACAATAGTTTGAATGCACATACAATGCTTTTACACTAAACATACAAATCATAACAAACACACAAATGATGTCAGATAATTTTCATATTAACTATTACAAATACTCAAATATCAGTAAACCTATAATATTTATGGGTGTCAGTGCAAGCCACAACAAACAAATGAAATAATATTTAGGAGATAGGTGGGTAGGATTAGGAAAGGAAAACACACAAAACACACTCACTCATCTTTCATCCACATTAAGTACTACTGTGTAATTGAATAGTGTTAACTGTGTAAATGCAATTCTGTCAAAATCTGATGTGCATCATGTGTATCAAGTAGTAATGGCAGCAATGTATAACAGTCAATAATAGTTAGGTGAACGTCATAGTCATCATGTCAAGACCAATGTTTGCCAAGCCAGATCAAATGTACTGTTGTTGAACAACTGTCAGTGAGCCAAGATATGCAAATACTTCCTCTCTTCAAAAAAAAAAAAATACTGCTTAGTGATTTAACAAAGTGTGTGTAGAGACTATCTTCCTTCTACTTTAGTGTTCTAGTCTGCTATCTTCATCATCCTTGTTCCATAAGACCAACAAAAAAAATATGCATCTCACTTACTTTACCTCTTATCCACCAAAACTCCAATAATCATCAGCTTCACACAATCTCAATAACACCTCAATAATACCTCTTCAATACGTCGATACATATAAACCTTATTGCCAATATATGCTCCTCACTTACTTTACCTCTTATCCACCAAAATTCCAATAATCATCAACTTCACACAATCTCAATAATACCTCAATAATACCTCTTCAATGCGTCGATACATATAAACCCTATTACCAATATCATTTCACTACCATAACAACTCTTTCCTCCAGTCAGTCTCCTCGAACAAGTACAGATAAAATCCTAGTGCAAACTTCAGTTCATCACCCCATACAATCTGAAGACACATTGCTAACACACAACCTCTGTGTAATCCATCTGACCCAAATCTTCTGCTCATTATGAATTATAAACAAAGAAATGCATACATGACCTCTAACAGAATTAGTTCGAATAACTCTCAGTAATTAAGTACGATTACGGAGTGTGAATAATCATAATATTTCACAGTGTGTACACCACTTCAAGAATTATGGCAAACAGAAGCAAACATGTGGGGTATTTCTTTTATCAAGTGTCACTTCCTATTTCAATTGCTCACGAAAAATGCAGTGTAATAACTGTTAATGGTCTAAACCTAGTAATGGTATGTCATGTCGTTAGCTTCCTTCCTATTAGCATAAAGTTATACAGCTTCCATAAAACCTCCAGCTCATGTGACTTCTATGAAGTTTCTTGTACTAATGTCGTTCGTCGAATTATAGCAGTTCATTTTCTTATCTTAAAAATATAAGGCACTTAGCGTAAGCAAAACAAGCAATAACGAGTAAATATACCAGTAGTGAACAGAATGTCAAAAAGTGGATGCAGCACAAATCCTACAACGAGGCTCTGCCAAGCGAACAATCTATAATTAATCCAATAGTGTGACCTAAACTCTCTGTTTGTACACAGTATATCAGCATTTCTATACACCAAATTAAAGAGTAGTTATGACAACAACAGATATGTATAAATATGCAATCCATACGCATAGCAGCAAACATATGTTATCTAACATAATAAACAGGTCATTAGCATCATATCAGCATAAGCAAATAAATGTTCATATGTCATCTTAATAAGTAAACATGAAGGCGCAAGCAGATAAATCACAAAGTGTAACCTACATACATAACCACAGTCAGCACAATTAATCAGGTGACAATTATAATTTAAATAAATAAGCACAGCAGGCACATAATTAAAAAGTATGACATCAGTGAAAAAGCAGTGCAGCCAAGCGATGCATAATATACACAAGTTACAACCCAGTTCATTAATAATCATTGTCAAAATCAGTTAACGTACGGAAGCACGTCGCTTCACAAGTAATTTCATAGAACATAAAATTAGCACAAAGTATGAATCACGTAATCGCGAGCAGCAAATTACGTCTAAAGTACGTACCTAAGTGAAAATATGTTACCTGAAAAACAAACTCAATTAATAGTTACCTTTTTTAGTTTATTAGTTTCTTCTTCAAAATTACATTCTTCCTGAAAATTTCTCGATAGCAAGTCGTCTTAACGTCGAAGACACACAGAATTTACCTGAAGTTCTTAAATATTTTATAGAACCGTATCCTGAAAAATACTGAATGTTAATAACAGAATTCATCAAGTCACTATAGCTTTATACTGAATTTAATCGGAGAAATTAAACTGTGTATTTGTTTACGGCTGTCAGTGCATTCGCACTGAGCGCTAGATCAGCTGTAGGCGCGTGACGTAGGAAGCAATTGTTTTCGGCCAACGACTGCCTTGTGCGGCGCGCAGACTTGACTGTTGCTTTGAGTATGTGCCGCCGCCAAAACACAGCGCGGTATCCTTGTACTCTCCGCATGTTTACATCTAGCTGTTAGTTTCTCTAAAGTATGTCATTTCACAAAAATTTTTCAAAAGTATATCATTCCACAAAAATTTTTACGTTAGATATATGATGTATTCCTTTAGAGCGTCGAGATTTAAGAGTTTCTACTTCGACAGTGTTATCATGAATAATTTTACGAATTCTATATGGACCGTTATAAAGCAGAAAAAATTTGCGACACAAGCCTTTTCCTTTGTGAGACAAACGATGAGACTTAATTAACACCTTCTGACCAACTGACAAGATTTTTAAACGACCAGGATGCTTAGCTGATTTCTCTCTTCTCGCAGCCGCAGATGCAATATTTCGTAGAGCCAGGTTGACAACTTCAGAATGCCGCAGTTTCCGTGAAGGCGGAAAAGGAACGATTTCAGATATGCGATTTGTCGGTGCTTTATTTTTTAATACCAGTATAGGCGGTAAAGAAGTTGAATCATTAGAGAGTTCATTCAGAATGTTTTGAAAAATATGAAGATACTGATCCCACGTTCTGTGATTCTGATGACAATAAAGTCGACACAATTTATTGATTTCCTTCATCCATCTCTCTGAAGCGTTAGATTGAGGGTGAAAAAGTGAAATGAAGATTGGTTTAATTTTACGACGCTGTAGAGTACGAAGCCATATTTTAGAACGAAACTGTGATCCATTATCTGATATAACCTTATCAACATGACCAACTTCTTTAAGAAAATGTTTGATAAAAGCGTTAGATACTGAACGAGCTGTTGCTTTGCGTAAAGGTGTAAAACACACATATTTTGACGTCAACTCCACTGCTACGAAAATGTACGCAAAACCATTAGTAGAACGAACCACTGGACCGAACAAATCGACTGCAGCCATCTCCTTTAATTTCGCTGGAATGATAGGAAACAACGGTGCTCTGTGAGAAACTGTTGGCGGCTTAGCCTTTTGACATAATTTGCATTTGGCCAGAACAGATCGAATACGTTTTTCCATATTACTGAAGTAGCAATTTTCTCGTAATTTATGAAAGCATTTTCTGGGACCAAAGTGTGCATAACTGAAATGCGTATACCAAATCAGCTTATTAACCCACTCATCAGGAATACAAACTAACCAAATAGAGTTGTCGAGCGATTTTCGTTTAAAAAGAATGTCATTGCGAACTAAATAATGCTGTCTAATCGCTACGCTTTCCTTTCTCCTCCACTTCTCCTTAATGTCCTTCCAGATTGGATCCTTATTTTGCTCCTTAGCGATGTCCTGGAGCGAAGACGAAATAAAGTTCTCAAACGCAACACCTTGAATATACATCAAACAATAATTGTTTTCTATGCAGTCCTCTTCAGCACTTTGTTTCAAACCCACAGGTGCACCTGATAAAGCATCAGCAACAATATTTGAAGAACCCTGTATGTAAACAATACTAAAGTCAAATTCCTGTAGGTACAACGCCCATCGTGACAATCTGCCATGAGTTAATTTTGTCGACATGAGAAATTCCAGAGCTCGATGATCGGTGTAAACCTTCGTATGTCTACCAAACAAAAATGTCCGAAATTTTGTAAAAGCCCAAACAACAGCCAAAGCTTCAAGTTCCGTAATCGAATAATTCTTTTCTGATTTAGAAAGAACACGACTTCCAAATGCAATAGTTTTCTGTACTACAACGCCATTTTCTTCTATCTCTTGAAATAAATGTGCACCTAGGCCCTTGTATGATGAGTCCGTCGCCAAACAAAATTCTTTAGATAGATCCGGATGTGAAAGAAGTGGAGCCGCAACTAAAGCATCACGAAGCTGTTCAAATTCTGACTGAGCTTCCTCATCCCAACACCAATTAGATTTCTTTCCGGATAGTTCACATAAACGAGGTGTGGCCAAATCGTCCAATTTAACAAAGCGTCAAAGAAAATTACAGACACCAAGGAAACTACGAACATCACGTTTTGTGGTAGGAACAGCATAGTTACGAATAGCGTCTAATTTCTCTGGATCAGGAGAATACCTTCTGTAGAGATAATGTGACCGAGAAATTTCACCTGAGAACGACCAAATTCAAATATTTCCAAGTTTACTGTAATGCCAACTCTTGCAAAGATACGTAACAATGAATCCAAAATCTTGTTGTGCTCACTCCAAGAATGTTTAGCAATAAGAATATCGTCAACATATGAAGTAATGTTGTCACGAAGATAAACAGGTAAAATTTCATTTAAGCTACGAATGAATGCTGCTGAAGATACATTAAGTCCAAACGGTAATTTCCGAAACTGGTAACAGTTACCAAAGGCTAAAAAGGCAGTATATTTTCTACAATCAGGGTGGAGTTCTATTTGCCAAAAACTTGCGCGCATATCAATCGTGGATAAAACTTTGATTCCATGGAAATGTTGAAGAAGTTCATCTAAATTTTGTGGGCGGTCAGTTTCAGGAATGATGATATTCTTTATCTGTCTGGAGTCCAAAACCAAACGAATTGACCCATCCCTTTTAAGAACAACGTGTAATGGACTGGTATAAGGACTGACTGCAGGCTCAATAATGCCCTGATCTAACATGTACCGAAGTTCATTCTTAACCTTGTCTCTGTAAGCCAAAGGAATAGCGTACGTTTTCCCCCGAAATGGTGTGTGTTCTTTTACTATAAATAAATATTGTAGGCCTTGTATAATTCCTGTGTGATGACTAAATACTGTACCATGTTAAGTCAAAATGTGGTGCAGCTCTTCTCTTGCAACATCATATGGCACTTCAGCTTTCTTAACCTTTTCATTAATTAATTCTTCGCTATTAATTATATCATCCATCGCGTCCCTGTATCTACTGTCATTGTCATGAATGAACACATTGTCGTCATAATACTCAACGAAAACATCAGAAGTAAGAAACCTTAAACATTTTGTATCTGACTCAGATCTTGTTAAACACTCGAAAAATTTCAAACATTTCGGCATTCCAGCAACAGTCAAATTCACACTTCCTTCTTTAAAGTTCAAAATTGCCTTATGTGCGTTAAGAAACTCCATACCTAATATAATTTGTGTGTTGAGTAATGGAACAATAATAAAATTAGCAGAAAATTCGTATCCTTGACAAATGAAATTTAAGTTGGTCTGTTGTTTGACTTCCACACTTTTTCCAGAAATCGCTCCTCGAATTGTAGTTTTAGAAATAGGTAACACAGGACAGGCAATAGTTCTTTCACATATACGAAAAACTGATTCACTAATGACATTCAATGGGCTCCCAGAATCTAAAACTGCAGTGAACTTATTCTTACCCACACATACTTCAATAACAGGGTGTAAAAATGCGTCTACATTATTTTCCTTTTCGTCTAGCAAAATGTCTCTCATGTCTTCCAGGCGTACGTAGTGTAAAGTCGTAGTGTCATTACTTTCTGAACCGTCTATATTGCTCCCAGAAGCCGAAGCTGCAAGTCATTGTCGATTGTATGCGTCACGTCTTTGAGTATTCGCGTCATTTCGCGGATCGATTTCTACGATTTGCACTTGTCTCTCTGAAGTTCTGGCACGTGGAGGATGCCAATTAGGTCCCTCCTGTCTGTTAGATGCAAATTCTTGGCTGTGTCTGTTATTAAAATTTCTGTTTTCCTGTCTGTCTGCATAACTTCTTCTTGTGTAATTTCGACTGTCACTTCTGAAATTATTATTGTATCTACTACCCTGGTTATTTCTGTAGTAAGAATTTCTATTACTGTATGAATAATTTCTGTCCTGATGATACCAATTACTGTTTCCGTATGATTGATCATTCCGGTACGAATTACCGTTATTATAATTGTCTGTGTAATTTCTGTTACAACGTCTGTTATTGTCATAGGGCTGGTATCTATTGTCCTGTCTGTTACGTCTGTCATTCTCAACATTACCCATATAACGCCCGTTCCGATCACTATCCCTTTTCTCTGAAAATCTATTGTAATTACTGTTACTGAAAAAGTTACAAGAAGTCCCGTCGTCATTGTCATACTCGAGTTCTTGTAGCAAAGTCTTAAAAGTCTCAATGTCGTCTTTACATCTTCCGGCTAAAGCTATTTGTCTTATGGATTGTGGCAGCTTAGTTAAACAAATGCGAGTTAATTCAGTCGGGCTGTAAGGGTTGGAAAGGAACTGATTCTTTCGAATCATGTCTTCAAAATATTCTGCTGGCGTGTGGAACTCAGACTGTTTAAAATTCCGATGCATAATCAGACTATGTTTGACTCTGTCTTGTGTGTTTTAGGACCAATATGCCGATAGAAATGCATGATAAAAATCATATAGATTATTACAATCTCTGATGAGTGCGCGCATCCGCGTCGCCGGTTCGTTTTCTAAATATCCACACATAAATTCCAGTTTGTGACTTAGTGGCCAATTTGGTGGAAGTGCGTACATAAATTGATCTAACCATGCACATGGATGTATGTCATTCTTAGAATTGCGGAAGATCTTAAATTTCCGGACAGTCAAAAAGTGTTTATAGTCAAAGTTTTCGCCTCATGGCGACAAAGACCTACCGCGTCTGTCCCAGTCCGAACGTCGATTATTGTAAAGTTCGCGCGCCTGGCTCTCTCTTGTTGCATCCCATAAATGAAACAAATTATTTTCTTCAAACCCCTCTGCTATCTGTGATTCTAAACTTCTTCTACTGTCTTTTCCTACAATTTCGCCTTCAATTTGTTTGACTTGCTTTTTTAATGCCTCAAATTCCCTTTTCACGCGTTCATTAAATTTTCCCTGATTCTCAACATGCTTATTTATGTTCTGATACTCTTCGGTTTCTGCAAATGGTAATGGAGCTGTATCATCCGAATCTCTGTCCGCATGTAAACTAAGATTTGTCAATTTGTCTGAAATCTCCTCAACTCTTTCCGATAAATCACCTATTTGTTCTTTCTGTTTATTTACGACTTCCGTAAGTGTCGCGACTCGGGTTTCAGTATTAACACATTTAGTAGTTAATTGTTCATACTGTTGTGTTAGGTTATTTAATCTGTCATTCGGTACGGATTCCTCGATTCTCTCAAATATTTCTTCCTTATCTTTTGCATGTTGTAAATTTAACTCTGAAAATTTCTGTACTATCACGCGATCTCTTTCTTCCTGTTCTCTATCCTGTTCCCTTTGTCTAATCTCTATTGCAATTAATCTATTATTGTGAGAATTTAGAATCGGTTGTACTTCTTCTCTGATTTCTTTCTTTAATTCATCTTTCATATTTTTGAAACATATCCCAATTCGTGAATCTAACCATGTTTCCAAAGTTCCCATCTCTGTTTTAATTGTTCCTATCTCTGTTTTAATTCAGATCCTAACCGTGTTTCCATTGTTCCCATCTCAGTTTTAATTGTTCCTATCTCAGTTTTAATTGTTCCTATTTGTGATCCCAAATTTAATATTGCACTCATCAACTGCTCCATATCTTCTGTCGTTAATCTCGGATTCTGTGAATTTTCTGATTGAGAAAATTTTTGAAATGGTTCCGGACTGTTTTCCCGACTTATTACATTGTTTTCCACTTCATAATCCATCATACTGGTTTCCTCTGTTGGCGAGTTCGCCATGTTAACAATTTCGTCATTCTCACTATCCATCATTTTTGCCTTTTTCATCGATCGCGTAATCATTTGCAACACATACAAAACTCGTCACTGTGCGAAAATTACACACAATGCCTCCTTATCTCCAACAATACCATTTACATGCAATGTCTCCCTCAAACACGATCAATCGAACAATTGAAATAATTGCACTAAATTGTCAAACCCGTAGACAAGACAACAAAAAAAAATAACTTTTGAAAAATACCATTAGAAGAATGCCAATTACCAAATCTACACATGCAAAATAGGCTACAATTACTAAACTAGAAATTACTACAACAATACTACTGTCTACTATTTTTACAATCAGAAGAATTCCAAGGGACGATCCGAAGCAGCGGTCGCCACGTGCATGGGGGCTTAATTAAATATATGATGCAAATAATTTTAGTTTTTGGTAGCTGTAATGTCCGATTACGCTGTGTGTCGTAATCGGTTGGCCCTGACTAGTATTATTACGCTACCTGACTGCAAAAAAACAATAACAAGAATGAAATGAAATTTTTCGTTAACACAGTAAATTAATTAAGTCCCCAGCAACTATAAAACCTACTAAACCAAAGCACAAGTATAACTGTTCTGTATGTGGGAGTATGACTCAACGTACACATCTGGCACGGTTCTTCTTCAACAAGACAAGAATTTTTAAATACCAAATATATTGACGTGATAAAAGAAAATTAGAAATACGATAATTGCGTAAGGAAAGTAGAATTACACTCTAATACAAGGACACACGCCAGATGCTTTGTTGACTGAACCTGTAATGACGCATTATTTAGGACACTAAAATAAAAACAAACTGAGTTAATTACCTCATTTATATTGATGAAAGTCATTCTAATCCTTACATTATATCTCAACCAGAACTCTCCAATATCACATCTCAGCAAGCACTGCCTAATAGCACATCTCAACAAACACTCTCTGCTACAACATCTCAGCACAGACTACCACGAGACCTCGACAGGCACTGACTTCTACGAGTTCTTAACAGGCACTGTGGAGGCGGCTTAGTAATACTCTTTGGCGCAAACTCTGGCGCAGTGGCTCAGTGTAGCCACCTTTCAATGTCCCTGTTTGCAATGCGACTGACACGTTGGACGATTGATGCATGCTGCTGCTAGTTCTGTATAGTCACGTGACGTGCACACGTGCCCTCCAGCGATGGGCTGTGACCTTCCACGCTTTGATCGGAACCACACCTCCTCACAAACGCCACGATATTATCCTCCTGTCACCGGTTTGCGCATTCCAGACTCCGGCTCGTTTCTTTTCGAATGGCCCTTCTTTTTCTTAATCCATACTCAGTGTTTTGCGAGAATATGTCAAGAAGTATTTCCCAGTACTCTCCGGGATCTAGACAGTATGTTATAAAACAATCGTTTCTCATTCGTAATACTGTTCAGGAGGTATGGTTTATCCCAAGATGTAACTCGAAGAAATTCTTTACCCGCCATCTAGGTCCGTATCAAGCAGTTGAAACGACCTCACCGGTGAAAGTTAAGCAGGCACAGCTACACATGTGCCACGGAAGTGATAATGGCTTATGATCCACCAAAGGCAAAAATATTATGCTGACGCCGAGGAAATGATCACCATGATACACTAAGGGAAATCAGAGGTCGTACGGAAAGATAGGCGTTCTTTTTTTCTGTGTGCTATGCGAGATTGGACTAATAGAGAATTGTGCAGGTTGTTCGATGAACCCTAACCAGACACTTAAATGTGATTTGCAGAGTATCCATGTAGATGTAGAATTACAAAGTTATTAAATATATTTTTGTTTACCTCACGTCGTATACCACGGTAATAAGGGATTTACGAATTATTTAAGTTCATTTATGATTTAGCTTGTGTATGACCATAAACTAAATTTTGGCGCATATTAATGATTGATATTAACGCACTGCTTATTTGTTGTTGGTGGAGTTACTGTAGTAAGAGGCAGAGCATCAGACGAATAAGCGCAGTGCAAATAGCTCTGCAATACGCTGTTTAGTTGTTAATACAGAGAAAACAGGTTTTATACTACACATAATATAGTATAGCGTTCAGATTTTAAAGCAGAAGAGTAACTGTGGAATTACCAAATTTCCTTATTAGATATTAAAGTAAGCATTCTCAATAGAGTTATTTGTGTTCATTGGTGTATAAAATTGGAGAGCTAACTAGTGGCCATTGTAGATTTGGGTGGATAGCACTGATTTATTAAAAGAAAATGAGTTTTGGATCACCACTTCATGAAAGTGAGCTTCCAGCTAAACGGTGTAGGTACGAATATTACCACAAGGAAATAATATACAAACACCACAATTCTACATGGCAGAAGGTTGTTGATGGTATTGACTTTAAGAACGGTTACTGACAGAGTAACTGATACAGAGATTAATGCCATCCTTCTGAAATCATAATCTAAGGAGTGCACTCTATAGTCCGTGAGACGAGTGATTAGTACTGACAGTTCCGGCGGGCAGACGGCGCTGTTGCCGAACGTGGCTCACAGCACGCGGCGCCCTGTCTGCTACACGCATTCTCTAGCAGCTGAAATAAAAGCGAGACAAAATACAAGTCGTATTGGTACGCGTGAATTTATTTAAAGTTGATGCTTGAAATATATTAACTCGAAAACTGATAAGAGCTATTTAGTACAAGTATCTAAGATGCTGAAACATAATAAAGTTATTTGTTAAACTTTACAACTGAAATGAAAACTATTTTCGCAAGTTTTTGAACATTAGCAGTTTCGGTTTCCATTGTTAAGTATTAGCATTATTAATTTGTTCTACTACAAGCTACAGAATAATTGGTCAGTGTATTAAGAGTTATAATCTGAAGAAAGTAATCGCAATATGATGATCTGGCTGTAGATCGATAGCAAACTCCCTCTTTACATTCCTGAATACGTTGTAGTTACTGTAATGGAAAAACACCACTCACATCACTGTCAGAATCTGATTTGACCTTGTCTTCCTCAGCTCTACTCGAACTACCACTGCTCTCTCCCACATATATAATTAAATTTTCGATGCATTCTTCCACAACCCCTTCGGTTTTGGCCGCCTCTCTGATGGCACTTGCAGTGCTGTTTACAATTTTAGCCCACGTCTCGCTTGTCACTTTATTGATAGCTGCTGGAAGGAGAGTTTCCACTTCAGAGATCGTGAATTTTTTATTGTTTGCAGCAATGTAATTTTTTATCTGCGCCCACACTCCTTCAATTGCATTGAAGTGACAGTGGTATGGAGGAAGCCGAACGATTTCATACCCGTGCCTTTTAGCAATCTCGTCAATTACATATGTTGGAAATTGGGGTTTCTTTTGTGCCACAATTTCGAGCAGTTCCGCTTCCTTAAATCTTCTCTGAAATCTACTTTTCGCCGTTTCAACCACTGAATGATATCGTCTTTTTTTGTTGCCAAGGTTGGTGCCTTACCGTGAACAACGGAATGATAAGGCGCATTGTCCATAACAATCACTGATGGACTTGTCAGATTCGTCATAAGCGATGTCTCGAACCATTCTTGAAATACTACACTGTTCATTTCTTCATGGTAATCTCCCGTCTTTTTTGACCGAAACATTTTCAAGCAGTTTGGCACAAAACCTTTCGATGTTCCTGCATGTAAGACAATAATGCGCCCTCCTTTGCCAACAGGCACTGCCATTGTCCCCTCGGGCGTTCCATCATTCCAGCCTCTACGTAAAGAATGGCTGGCATTGACCCAAGTTTCATCTAACCACACTATACTTTCGAATTCCACACCCATGATCCTGCGCAGAAATCTGCACCGCCATGCAACTACATCTGTCCTTTCCATTAATATTTTGCGTCCGTTAAACAGTGAATAGCTGAAGCCTATGTCTTTCAACACTGTACGCAATGAAAATTTGCTCCCTTTAAAAAGATCGTCTTTCTGAAGCGACACCTGTAATTTAGATAGAGTGGGATTTTCCCTTCTCTTATAATAGCTGTATATATGACGACGAATAGCGTCTTTCTGAAAATCGTCCAAAGCTGTCACCTGCTTATTTCTCGGTCGCTTCTTTCCTGGTGTGTGCAGCTTTGTTGTGCCACTCTCGTCACAATCTACACTTTACTGTTCTTTCCCTATCTTTACAACAGTGTTCTTACTTATTTTCAATGCTGCTGCAGTTCTCTTCACAACCTGAACAACAGGAATTAAGGGCCCACCTTTGTCCTTTTCTTTCTCAAAGTAATCCCTCACAGAGCGCACGAATTCACGGGCCTGGGTGTGTAGCACACTTTTCTTCCTCCGTTTCACTTCTTGTGTTGGGCTGGTACTACCCGCCGCACTAGACATTGTTTACAACGAAACATAAACAAAGAAGCACTAAAAACAACAAAAACGAAATAAACTGCGAATTCAACTTCAGACAAACGACGAACGACCACACCGCCTGCACGCGAGACACTGGTTAAGTTTCATAAGCGCGCGCGACCGGGTTTCGGAGCGGCAACGTGGCCCTTGCTACCCGCTCAAAGTCAGGCGGTCATTGGCTGCCTGCCTGCGGTCGCTAGGCAACGGAAAGACGCTACCGAGCTGTCAATACCAAAGACTCGTCTCCCAGACTATAATAACTGAATGGTCCTGAAACCTTGTAAAAATTAAATGAAGTAATACCAAGCTATCAGAAAGATTGCTGTTACGTACGGTTCACTGTCAATGTATTTGGAAGGAGTGACGCTTATTTGAATTAGTTAGAGGGCCTAAGCTCGTAACGTTTAACCATCCTTACCTGGAGTATTTCAAGAAGTGGAGACTGCTGACAGGAGGATATTATGACTGACAGCATGATTCTTGGACTGCCTGTCTTTGCCGTCCGTTGCGTAACCGTTACATTTTAGGTCCATTACAAATTCCATTGGCCTCACAATCGCCAAAAGATTCAGCAGTCTAGAACTCACTAACACCAGTATCTAAATTTTTAAGTGGGAGACTAAACAGGGTGGGTATCTCTAAAATCTGACTTGGTCCAACAAAATGTGGCACGAGTTTGGTAGAAATATTTGTCTCATCCCTTGCTGTGAGTCCAAAAATTCTTTGCAAACACAAAATTCTCAATCCTTAATGAGGTAGGGCGCCTGTGGTACTTAAATCTGCCAGCCTCCTGGTTGTGTGCAAAACGAATGTTATTTATCACCTTACTCTAGTTTCTCTTAACAGTGTCCGCATAAGCTTCCTTGGGTAAGAAGTCGTTGCAGAAGTTGGATGTCAGAGGAAATGCAAGCATTAGTTTTGCTTGGGTTGTGTTGTACTGCATGTTTCATGCTTCAGTTAACCCCAGTCTTGCTGACAGGCATTTACCGGTAGTGTTCTGTCTGCTGTATTGTTAATTCATGAATATTATGAGTGATGCCTGCAATGTGTATCAAAAATGGCTTTGAGCACTATGGCACTTAACATCTGAGGTCATCAGTCCCCTAGAACTCAGAACTACTTAAACCTAACTAACGTAAGGACATCACACACATCCATGCCCGAGGCAGGATTCGAACCTGCGACCATAGCGGTCGCACGGTTCCAGACTGTAGCGCCTAGAACAGTTCGGCCACTACGGCCGGCTTGCAATGTGTACTCAGCATAAATGTATGTTCAATTTTCTTGTCGTGACTGAAGCTGTGTGGACATAAAGGTATTCTGGTTATGGTATGCTCTCATTATGTAAAAATACTACACTGGAGAAGCCAGTGTTTCAGCTATAGTTTCAGTGCCCTTCTTGGTCTACTGCATGGCGGAACGCTGTTGGTGGTACTGACGTCAAGAACAGTGACCGATAGAGTAACTACGCAAAAATTTTTGCCATCCTTGTGAAACACTTATCTGTTTACTCGAATAACATTTTTCAGCAGTCTGATATAAAGATCCTGGAATCTTCTGATAGATCCAAAAGAACCGAGGCCGGAACGTTGGTTTCTCTAGTCTAATTTTTTTTCTTTATGGTACGGTACCTGGCTCTGGCTGCAGAAACCTGTTAGTTGAAGCCAGGTGGCAGTTGTTTCTTAAATTTATGTCTATATCATTTAACGTGGCCTATGTGTTTTGTTCTGTTTTTCCTTTATAGAGGCTCGTTGGTTGCTCTGAGCTAGTAACTATATGACCATTCATCCTAGTCTATTATTGTGCACATCCGCTAATGACAATGTTTTTATCTTTGATTTAGTTAACACAATATTTGTTAATCTTTGATGGAAAGAACTACCAGAGTGAGGTGAAGTTTAATAATTTTCCAGCTTCAGTAAATTGTTCAGTTCTTAATTTTAAAAGTTATTTTTCTTTGTTGTTATTTAGCGAATAATAATGGTTTGGTGTCTCCGCTAGATTGTTCAAGTGTGATGTTCATTTTATTACATTGCTTGAAGTTTATTAGAATTAATAATGATACTCAAAAGAAATATATAAATATTTGCAGTACAGTTTTTAAATGAATAAATTGTATTTTCTGGTTCAAATGTTACTTTTGCTCACTACCTTCCATGGTAGCAGTGTGTGTTTCTTTCGTTATTAGCGATTATTTAATAATTTTTGTTATGGTGTAGCTTGATAACGCACAAGGGAGCGAAATTACATAATTAGTAGTAATAATAAATGAAAGCGGTTATTTAAAAATAAAAAGACAGTTTATGCAGGAAAATGATATCTGTTAAGAAATTTATAATAGTTGTGAAGCTATGCATAGAATGAACGTTACTTTGTCGCATGCACAAGTCGCTGACTAATGTGAAGCAGTCTAATATTTTGCCACCAAGACACAGAGTATCTTTAAAGATTTTTGGCTATAATTGAAGAAGAAATGAGTTACAGATTTGTTGTGAAACAAACATCATTGATGAGGGGTGAGGTGGTGTAGAAGTTCTGACAATGGACTAACATTCTGGAGGACACAGGTTAAAAACCTCCATTTGGATATCCATATTTAGATCTTCCATTGTTTCCATAGCTTTTCTGGAACAAATGTGGGCGATTTTCGTTAATATCCTTCTCTAACGCCAGCTAGTTCTTTACTTCTAATAAGTAACTGCTTACGTAGTGAGTTTCCTTAATAGCGAAGTGGTTTGCAAGCTTTTCTCCATCATCTGACGGCAGTTCTAGTATTTATACTCCATACAGCGAGACAAGAGCTCTGAAATTTGACGCGGCCTTGGCGCACGTGCTTCGCGCATCTGTGACGATGAATCAGATCGTGAGCGTTTGTGTACGTTACCGTGGCAACGCCCCAGTGTTGCCGTAGTGCTTTCAGTCAGTTGCGCTACGTGCTACGCACAGGTTTGTGCGTATGCGTGTGCATTTTGCTACTTCTGTGAGTTTCTCGCCATATGTGTAAGTAGAAAAGTGTGTATAAGTGGAAAATGGCTGCCTGTAGTGCAAAGTAGAGTGCTTTTTGGAAAGGAGCTACCCTGCAAGCCCAAGCACGCGAATTTATATACAGATTGCGTGTTTACTTTGAACGGGAAAGGAACAATGGTGGACCTTTGATGTCAGTGAGTAAAGTGGCTGACAGAGTGGCAGAAGCATTGAACATCTCTGCAGCGACAGTGAAGAGAGTCACAAACGATAAAGAGGCTGCCAATTCAGCTGCGAGCACTGTTATTGGACGCCTGTAAAGTCGAGGAAGAAGTCGTATCGCGTTTTCTGAAACAGGCAGCTTTGACGAAAGTGCTCTGAGGCAACACATATACACGTACTACAGCAGGAAGGTATATCCAACACTTAAAAATTTGATGGCATCACTGTCGGACAGTGACTTGTTCACAGGCACAACAAGTCTCTCCCTGTTTTGAAAAAAAAAAAAAAAAAAAATTGGCTTCCGTTGGAAAAAGTTCTCAGGACGAAAGGTATTAATGGAATGCGGAGACACTGTAGCATGGAATGTCGTTTCCTGTAATATGTAATATGGATTGAAGAAACATGGGTCAACGTACGTCATGCACGTTCCTTCGCATGGACAGAAGGCACGTGCCACGGAACTATTGAGTGTGCCAGCTGGTAAGGGAGGGCGACTAATTATTGTTCATGCTGTCTCTATGAACGGTTTTGTGCCCGATGCTATGACGATGCTTCAGTTAAAAAAAACTGTCGACTACTACGAGGAGATGAATGCATATACATTCAAAGACTGGTTTGTTACTCGTTTGCTACCAAACGACCGGCGTTGCCTGGTGAAACGTCGTTGCGATGCCTCGTGTAAGTAGGGCGAATGCGTACCATCACGTTTCCGACTTTTATAAAGGTCGGATTGTAGCCTATCGCTATTGCAGTTTAACGTATGGCAACATTGCTGCTCGCAGTGGTCGAGATCCAATGACTGTTAGCAGAATATAGAATCGGTGGGTTGGCAAAAGATTCCGTAATAGTCCCCCATTCGGATCTCCGGGAGGGGACTGCCAAGGGGGAGGTTACCATGAGAAAAAGATTGAATAATCAACGAAAGGATAACGTTCTACGAGTCGGGGCGTGGAATGTCAGAAGCTTGAACGTGGTAGGGAAACTAGATAATCTGAAAAGGGAAATGCAAACGCTCAATCTAGATATAGTAGGGGTCAGTGAAGTGGAAGAAGACAGGGATTTCTGGTCAGATGAGTATCGGGTAATATCAACAGCAGCAGAAAATGGTATAATAGGTGTAGGATTCGTTATCAATAGAAAGGTAGGGCAGAGGGTGTGTTACTGTGAACAGTTCAGTGACCGGGTTGTTCTAATCAGAATCGACAGCAGACCAACACCGACAACGATAGTTCAGGTATACATGCCGACGTCGCAAGCTGAAGATGAACAGATAGAGAAAGTGTATGAGGATATTGAAAGGGTAATGCAGTATGTAAAGGGGGACGAAAATCTAATAGTCATGGGCGACTGGAATGCAGTTGAAGGGGAAGGAGTAGAAGAAAAGGTTACAGGAGAATATGTGCATGGGACAAGGAATGAAAGAGGAGAAAGACTAATTGAGTTCTGCAACAAGTTTCAGCTAGTAATAGCGAATACCCTGTTCAAGAATCACAAGAGGAGGAGGTATATTTCGAAAAGGCGGGGAGATACGGGAAGATTTCAATTAGATTACGTCATAGTCAGACAGAGATTCCGAAATCAGATACTGGATTGTAAGGCGTACCCAGGAGCAGATATAGACTCAGATCACAATACCGTAGTGATGAAGAGTAGGCTTAAGTTCAAGACATTAGTCAGGAAGAATCAATACTCAAAGAAGTGGGATACGGAAGTACTAAGGAATGACGAGATACATTTGAAGTTCTCTAACGCTATAGATACAGCAATAAGGAATAGCGCAGTAGGCAGTACAGTTGAAGAGGAATGGACATCTCTAAAAAGGGCCATCACAGAAGTTGGGAAGGAAAACATAGGTACAAAGAAGGTAGCTGCGAAGAAACCATGGGTAACAGAAGAAATACTTCAGTTGATTGATGAAAGGAGGAAGTACAAACAAGTTCCGGGAAAATGAGGAATACAGAAATACAAGTCGCCGAGGAATGATATAAATAGGAAGTGCAGGGAAGCTAAGACGAAATGGCTGCAGGAAAAATGTGAAGACATCGAAAAAGATATGATTGTCGGAAGGACAGACTCAGCATAGAGGAAAGTCAAAACAACCTTTGGTGACATTAAAAGCAACGGTGGTAACATTGAGAGTGCAACAGAAATTCCACTGTTAAATGCAGAGGAGAGAGCAGATAGGTGGAAAGAATACATTGACAGCCTCTATGAGGGTGAATATTTGTCATGTGATAGAAGAAGAAACAGGAGTCGATTTAGAAGAGATAGGGGATCCAGTATTAGAATCGGAATTTAAAAGAGCTTTGGAGGACTTGCGGTCAAATAAGGCAGAAGGGATAGATAACATTCCATCAGAATTTCTAAAATCATTGGGGGAAGTGGCAACAAAACGACTATTCACGTTGGGGTGTAGAATATATGAGTCTGGCGACATACCATCTGACTTTCGGAAAAGCATCATCCACACAATTCCGAAGACGGCAAGAGCTGACAAGTGCGAGAATTATCGCACAATCAGCTTAACAGCTCATGCATCGAAGCTGCTTACAAGAATAATATACAGAAGAATGGAAAAGAAAATTGAGATTGCGCTAGGGGACGATCAGTTTGGCTTTAGGAAAAGTAAAGGGACGAGAGAGGCAATTCTGACGTTACTGCTAATAATGGAAGCAAGGCTAAAGAAAAATCAAGACACTTTCATAGGATTTGTCGACCTGGAAAAAGCGTTCGACAATATAAAATGGTGCAAGCTGTTCGAGATTCTGAAAAAAGTAGGGGTAAGCTATGGGGAGAGACGGGTCATATACAATATGTACAACAACCAAGAGGGAATAATAAGAGTGGACGATCAAGAACGAAGTGCTCGTATTAAGAAGGGTGTAAGACAAGGCTGTAGTCTTTCGCCCCTACTCTTCAATCTGTACATCGAGGAAGCAATGATGGAAATAAAAGAAAGGTTCAGGAGTGGAATTAAAATACAAGGTGAAAGGATATCAATGATACGATTCGCTGATGACATTGCTATCCTGAGTGAAAGTGAAGAAGAATTAAATGATCTGGTGAACGGAATGAACAGTCTAATGAGTACACAGTATGGTTTGAGAGTAAATCGGAGAAAGACGAAGGTAATGATAAGTAGTAGAAATGAGAACAGCGAGAAACTTAACTTTAGGATGATGGTGACGAAGTCAATGAAGTTAAGGAATTCTGCTACCTAGGCAGTAAAATAACCAATGACGGACGGAGCAAGGAGGACATCAAAAGCAGACTCGCTATGGCAAAAAAGGCATTTCTGGCCAAGAGAAGTCTGCTAGTATCAAAGATAGGCGTTAATTTGAGGAAGTAATTTCTGAGAATGTACGTCTGGAGCATAACATTGTATGGCAGTGAAACATGGGCTATGGGAAAACCGGAACAGAAGAGAATCGAAGCATTTGAGACGTGGTGCTACAGGCGAATGTTGAAATTTAGGTGGACTCATAAGGTAAGGAATGAGGAGGTTCTACACAGAATCGGAGAGGAAAGGAATATGTGGAAAACACTGATAAGGAGAAGTGACAGGATGATAGGACATCTGCTAAGACATGAGGGAATGACTTCCATGGTACTAGAGGGAGCTGTAGAGGGCAAAAACTGTAGAGGAAGACAGAGATTGGAATACGTCAAGCAAATAATTGACGACGTAGGTTGCAAGTGCCTGAGATGAGGAGATTAGCACAGGAAAGGAATTCTTGGCGGGTTCAGGAGGGTAATACTGAACGCCGTGCTGGATCCCAATGGCCTCGTATCACTAGCAGTCGAGATCACTTATCTTATCCGCATGGCTGTAACAGATCGTGCACCCACGTCTCGATCCCTGAGTCAACAGATGGGGACGTTTGCAAGACAACAACCATCTGCACGAAAATTTCGACGACATTTGCAGCAGCATGGACTATCAGCTCTGAGACCATGGCTGCGGTTACCCTTGACGCTGCATCACAGACAGGAGCGGCTGCGATGGTGTAGTCAACGATGAATCTGGGTGCACGAATGGCAAAACGTCATTTTTTCGGATGAATCCAGGTTCTGTTTACAGCATCATCATGGTGGCATCCGTGTTTGGCGACATCACGGTGAACGCACGTTGGAAGCGTGTATTTGTCACCGCCATGGTATGGGGTGCCATTGGTTATACGTCTCGGTCACCTCTTGTTCGCATTGACGGGACTTTGAACAGTGGACGTTACATTTCAGATGTGTTACGACCCGTGGCTCTACCCTTCATTCGATCCCTGCGAAACCCTGCATTTCAGCAGGATAATACACGACCGCATGTTGCAGGTACTGTATAGGTCTTTCTGGATACAGAAAATGTTCGACTGCTAGTCACAATACGCCAGTCACTACTCTTGATGAATTGTGATATCGTGTTGAAGCTGCATGGACAACTGTACCTGTACACGCCATCCAAGCCCTGTTTGACTCAATGCTCAGGCGTATCAACGCCGTTATTACGACCGGAGGTGGTTGTTCTGGGTACTGATTTCTCAGGATCTAAGCACCCAAATTGCGTGAAAATGTAATCACATGTCAGTTCTAGTATAATATATTTGTTCAATGAATACCCGTTTATCATCTGCATTTCTTCTTGGTGTAGCAATTTTAATGGCCAGTAGTGTATGTCAAAAGATATCAAACTGGTATGAAATACAGCGAATTAGAACCGCTTAACACTAAAATAAAAACTGTTGCAGTCAAATAGCTGTAACATCATTAAAGAAAATATTTATGTGTGTGTTTGCGCTTATGAAAATATGTTCCATCAAGGAACACGTCGGTCAGCAGAATGCCGCCGCTATAGGAATGCTGCATTGAATGGCGCGACATTGTTAGGTTCTGAAGCAGCCGAGTGTTGACTCAGCCGAAGAGTGGGAAGGGAAGATCGGGCAGCCCGCTTCCCCCACGCACGTCCGTCCGTGTGCTGTTAGAGCTCTTCTCTCGACGTACGGAGTATAGTTAAGGTGCATTACTGCTGGGTAACCAACGACGCTGAAATATATAATGTCCTGTGCGTTTTAGTCGTGTACTTTTCTGCAGAGCCCTTCATTTGAACTTGAGACGTTCACTGTTCAGAAACTACCAGCTGTTGATAAGCTCCTACAATTCTACTACAGCTGTGAAACTGGGTATTCGTGAGACTGATTTTCGGATTATTTTACGAAGGGATTGTCCAAATTGTCCGGGTTGTAAACATTGTAGTTTGTCCCATATAATCGTTTTGACAGTTATACTGAGGAGTAATTATCCTTTTGATTTTTAATTAGGACAGAGCGTTTGCATTTTTTGGAGTCAGGCCAGACAGACGGTAGCTCCTTTGACATATGATTTGTGCTGCTAAATGTGATTTGTGCTGCTAAACAGCTAAAACGGTCAGGCAATCTCAGCTGTACGTTGTCTGCTTATGGCTTCCAGACACAACAAAATTTTATTTGCAATATTTCATGTAATTATTGACCTCTTTTTAAAATTTCAGATGTTTTCGTAATGTACTCGTTATGAGGTTTGATCTTACGTTGAAGGTTTAACATAAAAAAACAAGTTATAAAGTTAGAAACTCTGTATATCCTGAGGCAGTGTAACTCACTGGATGCCAATTATCCAGATTATCTTCAACCTCAGGTGTGGTGAGACGGTGCCAAAGTAGTAATTTCCATCACACCATAATATACAGATCATATTCAACCAGTGCATGATAGTATGAGCACTTACTGACTTCCAAAAAACTTTACACATATTTTCAAACCCTTTAGTAATTTTTTCTCGCCGACATCCCACCATAGAATCACGAAAGGACAAAAGTTAATAGTTTCTACGTTTTCGATGTTCATGACGGAAACTTAAGCAGCAGACATGACGTTTTAATTTAAAACTTCTGTACTACCAAATCTATCCGCAGCAGATTTAGCAGACAGTATTGACATATTTGTCCTTTCAACATTGCAGCATAGTCAGCAATCGTGATAATCTAATATATAAGAAACTATCAGCCTCGATTGCGGTAATGAAACCCACCTTTACCTAGGTTTCAGCCCAAATAATTGAGCCTTCTTCAGAAGATATACCTGAATCTATAATTTGTCTAAGAGGGCATGGTCTACAAATAAAACTAAAACAGCCTGACTACGCCTATTCAGGATGTTTTAGTTTTACTTACAGACCATGCTCTCTTAAATAAAATATAGATTCAGGTATATTTTCTGAAGAAGGCTCAATTATTTGGGCTGAAACCTAGGTAAAGGTGGGTTTCATTACCGCAATTGAGGCTGATGGTTTCTTATATATTGTACTGACATTGACAATTGCCACTGAAGCTACCTGCAAAACTATATCATTGTACGATGCAAAGTCCAGGAGACATGGCGTTTTATACATGGTAATTCGACTCGGTGATGAGGGGGGCTTTTGTTTCTACGAAGCGACCTAGCAGCCGCCATCTGTGGACAAGATGTTCTAACTTTAAACCTGGAACCTCTTGGGTTTTCTTTCCCTATACCATTTAAAATAGCCAGTAGATGAGATTAACATTGACTGGAGCAATGGGAGTAGTATCTGCAAAACTAGATTTAAAAGTGAGAGACTTTTCGATGTAAAGTATTCTCTCCGTACCTATAATTTGCAGACAAATTTTGATAGTAGGCAGCACTTACCAGCTTTCTGTATAAATACCGTCAGTGGAAGAAGGTCCCACAATGTCTGTATTTGAGTCATTTTACGAGTGACATCTGACTGCCTGAGTGCGGGGACCAATCGTGGGCCCTTCGCAACAGAGGTACTACTTCGTAGTGCTATTCATTTCCAGTAGCGGATTAAAAGATTTGCCCCCCCCCCTCTAAGCACACCATATTATATGTGCCCCTCCCAAAAAAAAGAAACATGTTTTAAATATACCCGATCATTTCACAATTGCCGTTTTGGGTGGGAGCGCTGTGAGCTGTTTCCGTACTCTGCTATTCGTTGTTCTGAAGGACGCGTGAGCGGTCTAGTCGCGCTCAATCAAAATGTAATACGGTTCCTGAACTTAACTTATTGGATGGCAGTGGATAAAACAAACTTGAAACTGCATTGTGTTGAGACATTCTTCTATCGAAAGACAACAGAAACGAACACACGGAAAATAACTTTTGTTGGAGGAGCCTAAAAATTCGGCAGAGCTCGTAAGAGACAACGGATTTTTGTTTTACATTAGCTTTTAATATGTTCTTTTACACGAAATAAAAAAAGTTGTGTTACGATCTACAACTTGAAGCAAACGTGTCATACAATAGAAATTAATGGGTACTTTTATAGAGATGCGCTCAAAATTAAAATTAAACTGTCGTTTTGCGATGTAATAACTGTGTAGCTGATAAATGAAAAACACGTTCGGTATTAATACGTGAATCTATAGGAAACCGTAAGAAATGAAAATGAAATAGAGTTTCGGTGCACTAATAACTATATACAGACGCAAAAACACGGGTCTCCATTTGATATTTCATAATTTTACATACTAGTGCGGAAAAGTCAAATTTGTTTTATAATCTAATAGCTAACGTGCAAAGCCATTACGGTCTGTGTAGCTATATGCTGCATAAAAAGTGTACACAATACCTTTAATCTGTGTAAATGCTGAACAGTTTTGTATTGCAGCTACTGCTCTCACCATAGCTCTTTCTAACGGTATTAGCAACGTTTTTACATATTTACCTACAGAACTGAACTACGTTATTTAAACACTTCTTCATCTGAGCGTACTCTGCAGTAACGTGTATTTCCGCGATAACTATACATTACAGCGGATGCGAAGAATACGCATCAGTTGTTGTATACTACAGTATCAGTATGATTTGACTGTACAGCGCCGAGCGGCCTGGTGATTCGGGTATTGTTTAGTTGTTTAGTATTGCCGGGCGCCTTCGGTCAGGTCTGCACGTAAATGAGGTTTAGTTCCGCGTTCTGGCATCAGCAATTGTAAAATAAACAGTTAGTTTGTAAATCCAGTGAATGTGCTCTAAATTATAATTAAAATCACATTATAAGCTTAATTTTTTTAAAACTAATATGAATAAATAAACTCACCAGCTGCAAAGTTTGCATCTGGCTTTGACGGCAGAAAACTCATTGATCGTATCTTCGCAGTTGAGACGGTTATCAGTTAGGAGGTCGGCTTCGATGTGAAGAATGGACAAGGCGTTCAGTCTCTCCTCAGACAACGTAGAACGTAGGTACGATTTCAGTCTTTTAAGAGCTGAAAACGAGCGTTCTGCTGAACAATTTGTAGGTGCCGTACACAGAAATATTCTAAGATCAATGTCAACATTCTGAAACACGGACTGTAACCTCTCTTTTCGTAAAAACTTACTCATTTCGACTGGTATATTACTAATATCAGAAGATTTCCAAAGTTCCACAAAATGTACACATTCACTAGGGAAGGAAGGCTCTAAATCTGTGTCATATGGCAGTTGGAGTTTTGCTGCACGTTCAGCAATACCGTCAGGTGCACTGTTCTTAAGGTTACTGAAAACTTGGAAGGAGTCGAACAGTGCTCTATAGCTTTCCTTCCTCCTCACTAATTCGGCGTACAAGTTGTCAAGTACTGGGAGAAATGTTTCGAATCTAAATTTTTCCTTTCCAGTCAGAAAAACTTCTTCAGAGTCCGCTTCTTCGTCGTCATGAAGTTTGCGTTTTCGTGATCTTTTGTAAGTGCATTCATAGTCTATATCGGTCACAGTCGCCATGGATTTATTTCCGTAATAGTCGAACATGCCACAAATTGATGCAATAAATCCTTCAAGTAATTCAAATAATTCATGCACTATTTTAGTGTCAATATTTACAACTTCAGATTTACACTATTAAATCTCTAGAGTACGTCCTTCCAAACTGTCAACATGAATACTGTTTCTAGTCTTCTGAGTTGATTCAATAAAGCTGAAGCCTCATTTCGCACAAGTGATTTTTCACACGTATTATTGGCAATATGTGTGAGGGCATTGATAACGAACTCCCTGTTCTTATATAGACTTACACACTTCCTCTTTTGGTGACCAACGTGTTTTTGATAAACTTTTTACCGTTTTGCTTCCTGTTTCATGAAAGAAAGAAGTTCATCCCAGAGCCGTGTCGATTCAGAGAAAAAATTATAAAGTTTTTGCACAACAATGAAAAATGAACATGCATCCCAACAACAGCTTGCAGCACTAGTGCGTACTAAATTCAGTGAATGTGCTGCACAAGGCACCTAATGCACTTTCGGATTCCGTTCTTTAATGCGTGCCTGCAAATCAGTGTAGGTTTCTGACATAGTGCTTCTGTTGTCATATGACTGGCCCCTACAGTCAGTAATATCAGTGGGATTTGTAGAAAACACTTTTAGTACGGCCTGAGCTACGTTTTGGGACTTGTGTCCCGGGTTTGGTAAAAACAAAATGAAACGTTCAACAGGTTCACCATTCTCGTTCACATATCTTAATATGCAAGACAATTTAACAATATGTGTCATGTCCGCAGGTAGAGTCTACTATTATAGAGAAACATGTGTCTTATTGTATTTCACTTATGATACGAACCGTGTTTTTTAAGTAAGAACCGTTTTGAAATTAAAAAAAAAGACGTGCTAAGATTTCTCAATAATATTATTTTTACATGAAAGGTAGTACCTTAATCTACTTTTCTACATAATTTCCGTCAATATTGAGGCACTTGTCATAACGTTGTACCAGTTTCTGAATACCCTCCTCATAGAAGTCTGCCGCCTGACTTGTTAACCACTCCATCACCACTGTTTTGACTTCGTCATCGTCTCGAAGACGCTGACCCCCCAGGTGTTTCCTCAAGTGCATAAACAGATAGTAGTCACTGGGCGCAAGGTCGGGGTTGTACGGAGGATGATCTTAAAGTTACACATCGAAAATATGTGATGAGATTTTTGGTCAGATTCGCCACATGCGGACGGGCATTGTCTTGCAGCAAAACGATGTCCTTGCTCAACTTGCCAAATCTTTTGTTCTGAATTGAACGGCGCTGATTGTGCAATGTCTTACAGTAAGCTGCTGGATTGATTGTCTCATTACGACGTAGAAATTCCACAAGTAATGCCCCTTTTCTGTCCCAAAAAACTGTACACATGATTTCCCGGGCAGAAATTGTTTGCTTAAACTTCACTTTTCTGGGTGAATCTGAATGCCGCCATTCCATGGACTGTTACTTTGATTCTGGAGTGACGTAGGCCACCCATGTTTCATCGCCCGTAACAATTTGGCGAAAGAAATCATCACCGTCATTGTGGTACCGCTCAAGGAAAGTCAATGCACTGTCTAAACGTTTGGTTTTGTGCATATCCGTCAACATTTTCGGTACGCAACGTGCGCACAATTTTCGGTAATTCAAGTGCTCGGTCACAATGCCATCCAAAACACTATGAGAAACATTAGGAAAGTCATCCCCCAAGGAGGACATCATAAAGCGTCTGTCTTGTCTCACCTTATTGTCCACTTTCTGCGCCAAACTTTCATTAACGACCGAAGGACGCCCACTCCGTTGTTCATCATGCACATTTGTACGGCAATCTTTAAATGCTCTCACCCAATTTCTTACCATTCCATCATTCATAATGTTTTCTCCGTAAAATGCACAGATCTCGCGATGAATATCGATCGCTTTTAGGCCTTTAGCACTAAAAAATCTTATAACAGCCCGTACTTCACAGTACACAACGTAAACACTCAGTACACAACGTAAACAAGGAAGAATCAGACTATAATGGCGTCAGTGCGTGGATTAAGGTACAGGCTTTGATGTAAAAATAAAATTATTGAGATATCTTAGCAGGTTTTTTTTAAATTTCAAAACGGTACTTACTTTAAAAAAAAACACGCCTCATAATTCTCTTTATTCGTTCAGAAAGAAGCTCTATTATTTCGTCAAGGTTGCTGAAGAGAGGTAACTTGTATGTCTCTGCCCTGGATTTCCATATTGTTCATTGTGCTCTGCGAGAAAAGGATCAAACTCGGCTATAAGTTCAAGAGACATCGTAAATTGACCATTATGTAATGAATGGAATCTTTCAGCGTGTCCACTTAGGGGAAGCCCACGACTTGTTAGCTTTCTCACTATTGCAAACACCCTTTTCAGCACACTGCGCCAGTACACCTTTTGTGTCTCAACATTTGACTCGAAATCGTTATCTATTGCTCCAAGTGTCTTTTTTCTTGTTAAGAGTGGTAACTCAGAAATTTTGTTCTCAAGTGATTTTTCCTTTAAACACGGAGCGATGAACTGACCAACTCGGATTACTCGACGTAACTGTCCTATGAAAGAACGACAATGCAGAGTAGTTTAATTTCATTTTCGCCTGTTTCCCTGTTGTCAGTGAACAGTAGAAGCACACCTGCCGGCTGAAATTCATCTCGTAAGAAAACGGGACAGTAAATTTTTTGGCTTCTGTTTCCCTCTTCGCCAGTATTTTAGCTGGGACGTAAATATGTTCTGAATATTCTTGACCTGTCGTTCTAATTTAAAAAGCAAATAATTTTTGCAGTTTCTTTCAGTGAGGTGTGCTGGATCGATTCTTACCTCATTTATTGTTATAATATTTTAGCGATTTCTGTGGGCAGAGAAGACCCCACAAAGTTTAAGTAGTCTTGTTGCCTGTTGATGTGGTGTGCTGTCATTTGTGTGAACACTGCTGTTATGTCTACACGCAAATGCACCTTTTATTCCAACATAAAATAAAAGTAACCTTTCCTCGAAGAAAAATGCTTAGTTAAGAAGTTTTATATAAAATTTGCAATGGCACGCACGAAAATTGGTTTCTTCTTCTTTTTCGCCAAAATAGTAACCAAGTAAATAAATAAATAAAATTCTTTGACTGTCGTGAAGTGTACTTCACATATTATTAAATATTCTGCTAAATGTTCTTTTCGTATATACATGTGTTTAAAACATTCCCAGTATCAACATATTTTGTCAAACAGGTGTCATTAAATCAAAGCTCAGATATTGAGGACCACAGAGCTTTCACATTAATCACAGTAATGGAGGGTTGACTTGATACTTCCCCGTAATATCTACAAGAAATTTAAGTAGAGTCAGGTTTTACATACTAGACACACACATGATGCAGTATTTAAGAAACTGCTGATTAGTTTATCACAGCTTCTCAGGGATCCCGGTATTTTCTGGGGGAAAATATGGTAGGGTTAAGTAGAAGCCGACATTAAATAATAACGTTTCAAACATTGTATTGTAGACTGCCGTCCTGACAGCCTACTTCAAAATATTTTGAACAATCGTGAAGATGATATCAGACAGAAACCCTATGTTGAAGTTCCATTCAGTCACCAAGTAAACTATGTATATTTCCAAGCTTGTATTGTCTATTTTCGTTCCTAAGACTTATTGAAACTAGCAAGTTGTTTAACAATATTAAAAATCTTTGTCGTTTGTAAGCGCAGTTATTTTAAAACGTAAAAGGTTTAAATGAATACAGAGCAAAAAATGCCGCTCCCCATAACGTGCCACCCGTAGGCCCGTGTCTAGTGGGCCTATATGTAAATCCGCCACTATTCATTTCTAATAATTTTCTCGTGGAGAAACGGAAGTCATGGCTAAAAGTACGTAAAATGGATTAAAAAAACAATCTCGACGGCAAAAACATTTATTTCGGTGGTAGCTGGTTTCGGTCAGCGTTTGACCAACCCCAGACCCTCATACTAAAATTGAAGGACTTACAGGGATGCCTGGTAACAAAAATGTTGTGTGACTAGGGCCTTTTTAAGTAGTTCGTTGCGTTTGGTCTGGGCGGACATCACAAGACATCCGTTTAAGTTGATCGTTGATTCCTTGACTCAGCTTTTTTTTTTTTTTTTTATTACAGAGAGCACGCAGCCCTCTGACCGAACACGCTGAGCTACCGTGCCGGCTCCAGTTAGCTATCGAGGGGTGACAGTTCTGTTAATAGTAGTAACATATACAGCACATAATATATAATAAATATTAAATTATGGTGTTATAACTACGATTTTAGGCGGCCGTGGTGAATGGGGCGGGTGTTTAAACTCCACAAACGTCAGGTGCTAAAGAGAGCAACGCATGGTTCCCATGGAGACGTCGTTATCTTATCGATATGTGCCATACACCAGAAGACGACTTCACAGCTGCGACAGCGACTGGATATTGAATATATGTATTGGCATCCAGGCTGACATGTAGAAGTGCTTGCCAGGTACCTTAATGGGCCAAGTTTTTTTTTATAGTGATTACTGTGTAGTGCCTCCATTAAAGTAATATGATAATTTTGCTCTAGGCTAACTAGAGAAGACTATTTCACTTCTGTTCGTTTTTCCTGTTTTGTTTTCCAAATAATAACTACAAGTTCATGCTTATTGCTGTTTTATGGTCTTTTTTTGAGTATAAACAAATGTATTCACAGTATCTTTCAACTTTTGACTTCTGATGCATTTTTTTTTACATTTGTGACAACCTAGATGGGTCCACGATGCACTATATCGTAGTGATGTAACCTGTATTTCCGTACGTCTGACATTATGTATGCCTATTTTATGGAATGTCGGGGAATATTCATGCCTGTAAACAACTCTGTTCATTGTTCTTTTAAATTTCAATTTCTTATGCTCAATGTTTTATGTTGTTGACCACCTCGACTTACGGCGTCACTGAAGCAGTATTTTCACTGGCGCAGCGATCTTGGTGTAATCTGCAATGCCTGGCATGCATTTCTACATGTCGGCATGCATGCCAGTACGTATTTAACATCCAGTTGCTGTCGCAGCTATGAAATTGTCTTCTGCTGGATAGCGCTTATCGATACGACAGCGCCGTCTCCTTGGGAACGATTGGCGTCGCTTAACCATTATCATTGCTGGCATACAATCAACGAGTTTGCAACGAACCGCCACAGATGGCTTCCGGTGTTCTCACAACCGATTATGATTAATTATCTTTTTTAGATATATTTTATCACACATTGCCGAAACTGTTTATAGCAGTAACTTTACACAATGTAATGCACCTACTTCTTCATTTCTTATCAGCTTTCAAGTTTCACGTAAATATTCTGTATATAGTATATAATAATATTGTTACAACAGTTTTACGTCGTGTGAGCCAGACTGACTATCACTGACGTAATTCGGTATGTAGTGGGCGGAGAATCGCTTATTAAAGCAACAATTGTGTTGCTTTTCTCTGTAGTTAACGTTCCATTCACCGCCATCGCTACCATCATTTGTATAATTTCTTCTTTTAAGATTTGTTATATATGGTGTATGTACATGTTAACCCATATCTGCCTAGCGTAACGTATATGTCACGGAACAGCTTGTCATTGTTTTCTCTCGTTGGCAACAATGTCTACATTTGGAGTGGCTATTGTTGTATGGCTTTCAGATAAGGAGACTTTGTTGTTCATGTTTAGGTAGGTTTCAGTCAGTTGCTAGCATTAAGTGGTCAGTGACTGATACTTCAAGTACGGAAGACTTTTCTGAATGAGATTATGTCTTGGAATAAGAAGTAAGTATCATTTCTTATCGCAAATTATAATACAATTTGTTTCAATTATGGTTGATTATAATGTTAACAGTACTTAAATTTATGTTAATGGTTATCTTCCAAATGCTATTCTTATTTTTGTGGCTCCAAATACAGTTTTAATTTTGTGTTGCATATATGTCAAGCTAGGCAAAACAGTGAAAATAACGAATCGTCCTCTTTAGAGGTCTATCTCTCCATATGATTCTTGAAGGGGAAGAAGAAGATGCAACAGATATATTTATTGAACATCCAGAAGCTAATGTGAATTCGGATGAAGATGATGGCGAAGAAGATGGGGGAAGAAACGTCGATAATCTGGGACCAAGGCAACTCCACCGTGGTGCAGAAGTGGTTTTAGCAAGTAAAAACAGGTTAACTAGTGAACCTGAGATTAATTTCTCTCCTGATGCTGAACCAGATGAACAGGAAAAGACACAGATCTTAAAAACTGCAATCAGAGATTGGAAAAAAGACGGTCTGCGTAGTGTTACTTCTGTATTTCCTGAGAGTGATTATAGTAAATACAGAAACTTGTCTCCAGTTCAGTGCTTCGAATTATTTTGGAATGACGAAATAATTGAATTTCTTCTCAGTCAATCGACGTTGTATGCTATGTTCAAGAACTGCTCAGATCCAAAAATAACATATGAAGAGATAAAAGGTTTTCTAGGGATTTTAATTCTTTCTGGCTATAATCGTTTACATAGCAGAAGATATTACTGGGATTCTCTATTGGACATGAGAAATGAAATGGTCCACAGCACGATGAGAAGGGACAGGTTCGAAACAATTATGAGATTCCTTCACTCGTGTGACAACACAAAAATAGATGCTAATGATAGAACGTGGAAACTTCGTCCATTAATAAATATGCTAAGAAAAAAGTTTGCTCTCCACTTTCAGCCTGAGCAAGATTTCTCTTATGATGATAGCATGATAAAGTATTTTGGCAGACAAGGATGTAAACAGTTTCTGAAAGGTAAGCCCATTAGATTTGGGTACAAAGCATGGTGTCTAAACGCAACCATGGGTTATGTACTGGACTTTCAAATATACCAAGGAGCTGATCCTCAGAGGAATGAAAAATATGAGAAAGCGTTTGGAAAATGTGCTGCTCCTTTGATTCAAATGATCGATTCTCTTCCTGAAAACAACAAACATCTTCCCTACAGGTTTTATTTTGACAACCTGTTTACATCACAGACATTGTTGATTTACCTGAAGGTTTTGGTGCATCTGGGACTATTCATGAAAATCGCCTGCCTAAAGAGTGTCATCTCATATCTTCTAACACCATTTCCAAAAGGAATAAGAGAGGAGATTTTGGTTACAAGAATAGCAAATAAAGTGGAATAATCGTTGCCAGATGGCTAGATAATTCTACAGTAACAATTGCTTCCACAAGCCATGGTATCAGTCCAGTCAGCACCGTTGCCCGATACTCTAGAGAAGAGAAGAAAAGAGTACTTGTACCTCGACCTAATGAAATTGGAGAATACAACAAAAATATGGGAGGTACTGACCGAATGGATGAAAGTGTAGCGTTATGTAGAGTGAGAGTCAGAGGAAAGAAATGGTGGTGGCCAATTTTTACATGACTTCTAGATATCTCTTTACATAATGGGTAGCTTCTTCATAGAAAGACTGGTATAAATATGCTTCAGCTGCACTTCTGGCGCTACAATGTGAAATGTTACCTGACTTCCAATGCTGCAATACCAAGAGGTCCCGGACGCCCTGCAGGTAATTCAAACCAAGGCAGAGTGCTGCATGATATTAGATACGATGAAACAAATCATCTGGTAGTCATGGTGCCACAGAAAAAAAGAAGACGCTGTGCGGCGGAAAACTGCAAAGGAGCCCCAAGAACAATGTGCTGCAAACGTGATGTTGGTTTTGTGCATAGAATGTTTTGTGCCATATTACAGAATGTGACTACTGTCGCCTGAACTTGATGTAAATCACATACAGTGTATTATTTTACCTCCTGTCACATACTCTGCCTAAAATGTATGTTCTGCCTAGTGTGACATATATGTTACGCCCTTTTTTGTTTCAATTATTGATTATTTTTTTGTTTTGATTATTTTATTGTTTTTCTTTGATGATAATAAACACATAAATATCTAATTTGTAGAAAACAGAAGAAAAAAATAATTCACGCGTAAATGGGTTAATATTGTTACCATACGTCTCTGTAACTCCATTCTATGTTCATATTTCAGGAGGAGTGTCTGAGTGTGCCCAAACACTGACGGAAACTGGTTTCCAACAAAATAAATGTTTTTTGCGGTCGAGATCGCTTTTAATCCATTTTTAAATTATTCATTTCTGTTGATCCACAGTGTCTGGCAACATTTACCTTCCAGAACAGAAGTATTTCTGAACTTATAACTGCATTTTCGTGTGGAGACTTGCAAACATCCTCAGAATTTTTTCCGATTTTGTGGGAGAATTTTTCAGCTTATTGCGTCCGTAATTACTTGGTCGTTGCAGTATTCGTATTTGATGTTGACGAAAGAAATGATCATGGCAAGATATAATGAAAGTAATAAAAACACTGTATTTTTGTGTGTGTTCTAGGGAATCTGGATCTACAGAACACTGAGCTCTTTGCTTGATTTGTATTGGTGGAGATTTCTCCGGAAATTTCTAGAAACCAGTTGGAAGTGGTCCACTGACTGCTCATTTTCCAGTCCGGTGGTCGGACATTGGAATTATTTCGCTGCAGCTGGATTCTTACAAGACATTCATTATATCTGTTATGATAATGGCTAGTTTAATCCTGTATTGCGCTTCAAAGCGAACTTATAAAAACCATCTTAAAATTGTAGGATTATCGAGAATTTAACAGAGTTCGCCGCTAAACATTTCCATAGTGATCAATGTTGTTAAAAATGGTTCAAATGGCTCTGAGCACTATGGGACTCAACTGCTGAAGTCATTAGTCCCCTAGAATTAGAACTACTTAAACCTAACTAACCTAAGGACATCACACACACCCATGCCCGTGGCAGGATTCGAACCTGCGACCGTAGCAGCAGCGCGGCTCCGGACTGGAGCGCCTAGAACCGCACGGCCACCGCGGCCGGCGGAAACAGAAGAGAATCCAAGCATTTGAGATGTGATGATGCAGCCGAATGTTGAAAATTGAGCACACTGATGCGGTAAGGAATGAGGAGGTTCTGTGCAGAGTTGGAAAGGAAAGTAATACATGGAAAACCTCAGCCAAGGAAAAGGGACAGGACGATAGGACATCTGTAAAGACATCATGGTTCTAGAGGGAGCTGTAGAGGGCAAAAACTGTAGAAGACAGAGACTGGAATACATCCAGCAAATAACTGAGGACGTAGGTTGCAATTACTACTCTGAGATGAAGAGGTTAATACAGGAGAGGAAGTTGTGGCGGGCCGCATTAATCCAGTCAGAAGACTGATGGAAAAAAAAGTGGAAGGAAAAGAGGGAGTGGATGAAGATGAGATCGGAGGTGATATGCTGCGAGTAGAGAGATAGAAATCAGTAAAACGCCTTGGGCACCTCCGGAGAGCCAATCATGAGCAACTGTGACAGGTGTTATGCGGAATATAAGAGACAGACGACATACTCCCAGCCTTAAAAAAATATAAAATATTCAGTACCAAAAAAGAAGGCAGCTGCTGACAAGTGTATTGCTGAACTTTCATGCAATATGTCATGGCTGTAGAAATAAAATAAACTGTATTACGCACGGCGAGATGGAACAATTGATAGAAAGTTCAGTTTCGAAGAAATGTAGGACTCAGAAGAAACGTTTTACTTGTAGAGACACCGGACTGCAGTTGTGGGACATGAAACGCAGGCTGTAGTTGAAAAGTGAGTGAAACAGGGTTGTAACCTCTCCACCACCTTATTAAATCTGTAAATCATACAACCAAAATGTGGATCACGAAGAAAACGGGAGAATGTGTTAAAGTTAAGGGAGAAGAAATTTAAACACTTAAGGCTTTCCGATGTCGTAATCATGTAGCAGACTGAAAAGGACTTCAAAGATCATTTTTGCGGAATGGATAATACGTTGGAAAGATGCTTTAAGATGAACACCAACAAAAATAAAACGAGAGTAATCAAATGCAGCTGAATGAAGTCGGATAATGTTGAGATACATACTGAAAAAAGTAGACTGGGTTGCTAATTGGTGACCAAAATAACTGATGGTGGAAGCCATTACGGGGGCAAAAGTGTAGACTGGTAACAGAGGAAAAAAGCTCTTCTGAAAGAGAGAAATAAGTTAACATAAATACAAGTGTACTTGCGTCTTTTCTGAAAGTATTTTCCTTTTTGCATATTGTATGGAAGTAAAACAGTACATATCAGAAGAAAATAGAAGCTTATCAAATGTGACGAAAGCTAAAGATAAAATGGGAAAATAGAGTTACTAAGGACGACGAACTGCGTAAAACTGGCGAAAAAACAGTTCTGTGACAAAAAGAAGGGATTGGTTGATAGATAACATAAGTGAAAAGTAATTTTCTATTGGACTTATGTGCAGTGAGGTCGGGGAGGGGGGCAATTTCTAGAGGTAGACCAAGAACGAATACAGTAAGCAGGTTCAAATGGGTGTGGAGAAATTAGGCGGACATGAAAAGACTTGCTCCAGTCAGAATAGCGTGTAGAGCCACATCACACCAGTCTTCGTACAGACGGCTCCGTCACAACAGCATGCAGCTGTGAGTGCCCATCATAAGATGAAAAGAACAAACATATATTTTCCGGATTGATGACGAATTAAACGGCTGATTTTGTTGAAAATTGTGTCTCGTACTTTCTCACTTTTCAGATTCAAGAGCTTCATAGTAACTACATCCGTGTCTAGAAGTTGGTGTACTTTAATTCATGAGTGAATCAACGTGATTTAGCGATAACTGAATGATGCAAGATGCAAACTTTCTACGGTTAAATATTGACTGAATTTTTATAAGTTTTTGCGTTGTAAGGTCCATTAGATTAAGGAAAATTTTACAAACTGGTTTGCTAGTATTGCATTTTTGCTTGCGTAAGTCAACCTCATCACCACGTCTCCCATCTCATTGAGACAATTTTCCTTATTACATATCTATATACATCTGATTATACACATCGTAGCCATTATTTCTTTAAAACAAACGTGCTTTAGATTTAGATTTTTCCGTTTGGATTACAGTGACTTCATTCTTTATCTATTACACCACACGGCGGGCCATTCTATTGATGAACTCACATCATAGGCACCCTACGAACTTACGAACTCACATTATAGGCACCAGTAGGGGGAGGGGAGGGGGTAGCGAGTACAGAGTTTGTATTCATTACATAATTCTCATTGGGGTCAAAAAGTAATTTCCGTGATTTAGCAAAACCTCTCGTTTAGCCAGTTGTAGCACATGCTAGCTGATCACAGTGCAGCAATACTGTGACAGTTGCCATCGTCCCTTTAGAAAAGTTAATACCTGACATTCTGTTGTGGGGCAGTGGCTTCATTCGTTTATAAGGGCCCCTTCACACGAGCCACCTAGAAGCGCTTCTCTGCAGCGCCACACTACCTTCCACAGCAATGAGCACGCTGCTGTACCGCAGATCAAAGGAAGGCGCAATGGAGCCGCTCTTGTGTACCATGCTGCCTTCCTTTATTGTCTCTTCGAGATGTTGTTGTCAAGTTGGATACTTGACATTTCCCAGCTGTTGTGGAATCACTTCCCCGTCGCAATTTTCTCAACGTAATCAACAAAACTAAACGCAGAGCTCCCCCGAGCACTGTTTCGTAATGACAATAGCGGTACCACGTGCACAGGGCTGTAACTTAAAATTTGCTCTCTGAACTAACACTTTCGAGGAAGATGAGTCAAGGGTTCATTATGACTTCTCATTTTTGTTTATAAGCAACAGTATTCTCATTTTTAACTATTTCCTATTTCAGACTTGACTTTTCACATTCAGCACCAACTAAACAAAATATTCTACTGCTTTAATTCCTAAATTATTGATCATTTTGGTTAGTACATATCAAATTTATTCATAAAAGGATATAATTTTAAATCATCAACTCAAAAATCTGTCGCGTTGCACGTCGTTTTAATAATACAACAACCTTTACCTTGAAGATAATCATGAATTGTGCTTACCTTTTAAGTATCAAAGTAGTCTACCTGTAAAAAGTATAAGAGGTCGATAAAGAAAATTCCAGAATTATGTCCACAAAATTTTTCTGCTCTTACCTTTTATCTATTGGGCACGGTCTTCTTCGAAGTACTTTGTTCCACAACTGATACACCGCTCCCAATACCGTTTCCACTTCCGGAAGCAGTCTTGTTACGCTGAATCGTGTGAACTGCCGGATATCTCGTCTATCGTTGCAAATCTTCGTCTTTCCAAAGGGGTTTTCAACTTTGGAGGTAATGAAAAGTCCACAACGCCCAAGTCTGGAGAGTACGGAAAATGAGGGAGCACGTAATTTCCCTTTTTTGTACAATAGTCACACATCAAGAGGGATGAATGCGCGGGGGCGTTTTCGTGGTGCAAGAGCCAAGAATTGTCTCGCCACATGTCAGACCGTTTTCCGTCTCACATTCTCTCGCAGGCGTGGTAACACCGATAGTACCATCGATTAACAGTTTGTGGCAAGAATTCATGACGAACTAATCCTTCAGAGTGAAAGAAAACTGTCAGCATGGTGTTGACATTTAGCCTGACCTGACAAGCTTTTTTTGGTCATGGAGAACCTTTCCGACTCATTGTGAAGATTGAACCTCGGTCTCAAAGTAATAGTCGTAGATCCACGTCTCATCACCAGTTATGATTCTCTTGAGGAGTATCTCATTTGCGCCATGCAAAAGCTCTTCACAGACTGCAAGGCGAAGATCTTTCTAGTGTTGACTCATGAGCAATGGGATTAACCTGGCTGCAGCATGATGCATTCCTATGTGCCATGTCAGTATTTCAAGAATAATCCTGCTGAAATGTGACATTCTCCTGCAATCTCTTGGGCAGTCAGTCTTCGATTGGCACGCAAAATTTCTTTGACATTCCTGACATGAGCGTCGTTGGTAGACATCGAAGGGCGTCCTGAATGAGGGTCAGCTTCCGTTCAGCCATTTTTAAACCATATGAGCCATTCGTAACACCGGTTACGGCTTAAGCACTCATCACCGCAGGCCTCATGCAACATTTGGTGTGTTTTAGTAAAGGTTTCTTGGGTTTGACGCAAAATTTAGAGCAGACTCTTTGCTCCTCGGACTCTGCCATTTCGATTTTCGCGAACTGTGGGACACAACGTTCTACTCAATACATCGCTGAGTAATAACTAACAGATACACAACACTGACACTTCAGCTAATTACACATTAAACACAGGTGTGTGCAGGGATGCCAACAGCATTTCACTCCAACACATTATTGGCGCGGATTACGAACGTTCCCGAATTTTTTGAACGGATCTTGTAAATACTGAGATAACCATTCATTCTCTGGACTGTCATATGTTTCTGTGTAACCTATAAAATTTTGTTCTAGTGACATGACACGTCTCAAAACTGAATAAGTAATTTATAGAAAAAATTACAGTTTTAGAGTGCTGCTCCCCTCTCCTTTCGGAAAAGTTTCTATGGACGCCCATGACTCACCTTTCACTTAAATAATTACATTGCAATCTTCTGATGTCGTACCCACTTTTAATGTTACTATACTCCACCCTGCTCATTAAATACAAGGTATGGTCAAAAAATTCGGCTACGTACGTAATTTCGTGCCAATGGTGTGCTGCAGCGGAACTCTGCATTAAATTGTGCTTAAAATTCTAGAAAACCTTTACAGAGACGCACCAAATAATGCAGGGAGTCTACGGTGATGAGTGCTTAAGCCGTACTCGGTGATACGAAAGGTTCATACAGTTTAAAAATGGCCGGAGGGAAGTTAAAGATGACCATCGTTCAGGATGCCCGTCGATGTCTACCGATGACGCTCATGTCAGGAGCGCGAAAGAAACTGTGTATGCCAATAAGACTTACTGTGCAAGAGATTGCAGACGAATGTACATTTCAGTTGGATCATGTCATGAAATCCTGACACGGCACCTTGGAAATGCATCATGTTGCCACTGAGTTCATCCCACTGCTCATGAGTGAACACCAGAAACAACGTCGCTTTGCAATCTGTGAAAAGCTTCTGGATTGCTCAAATGAGAACGAAATGGTCCTTAAGAGAATCATAACAGGTGATGAGACGTCGGTCTACGGTTATGATGTTGAAACCAAGCCTCAATTTTCACAATGGGTCGCTAAGGATTCTTCAAGACCAAAAAAAACCTCGTCAGGTCAAATGCAAAAAGCCATGCTGGTAGTTTCCTTTGATTCTGAAGGATTAGATCATTATGATTTCGTGCCACAGGAGCAAACTTTTAATCGATAGTACTATGGGAAAGGTTGGCGAGACCTCCGAGAAAATATGGGAAGTAAGCAGCTTGACATGTGGCGAGACAATTCATGGCTCTTGCATCCAAAGTTGAAAACAATGTTTAAAGTACGAATATTTGTAACGATAGACGAGATAAAAGAAAATTCGCAGGTGGTGGTTCGCGCAATCTAGCAAGAGCCGTAGCAAGACAGCTTCCGGAAGTGGAAATGTCGTTGGAAACGGTGGATCAGTTGTTTAGGAGAGTAGGTCGAAGGAGACATTGCACAATAAGTAAAAGTTCAGCGTAGAAAAGTTTTGTGGACAAAGTCCGGGAATTTTTTAAATAGATCTCGTAGATGTAGGGGGAGATGGTCAGAATGATGCATGCCCGCATGCGGAACGTGTAATACACAATAATATTTCACAGTCGATTAAGCGTAGATCAGTTGGTGATGACTCTAAAAAAACGTGGTGAGGCATAATATAACAAGTACAAAGGCGCCAGCCGACAGTTACAAGATGACGTTTGACGGAAATGAACGTTTTTCAAGCGATGCCAGATAAGAAAATACATTGAAGTTAAAAATGTTTCAGTGATCTTCTGTGTCATTTCATGAAGAACTATGTGTACTAAAGGTAATTTAGGTCACGGAGCATTAACGATCTCATGCATTTTTTAAACTCAGTGAGATTGTTTCATTTGTAGCCTTCATTGTTGGTAAATTTCCGATGGGCACATTTGTATAATAAAGCACGTGGCACATAGATACGTATCAATGGACCCCACTTGTGTATGAAAGTGCCAGCTAAAGTACATTGTGCCGCAACATAATTATTTTTTTTACCATGAAATGGTACGTAAATATGAACAAAAGACAGAAAGAAGAAAGCCGGCCGAAGCGGCCGAGCGGTTCTAGGCGCTACAGTCTGGAACCGCGCGACCACTACGGTCGCAGGTTCGAATCCTGCCTCGGGCATGGATGTGTGTGAGGTCCTTAGGTTAGTTAGGTTTAAGTAGTTCTAAGTTCTAGGGGCCTAATGACCTCAGCAGTTAAGTCCAATAGGGCTCAGAGCCATTTGAAACATTTTTGAACAGAAAGAAGAAATATAGATGAGAAGAAGATAAAAGCTGCCGTAACCGATGTTACACTGAAAATATTACCCATACTAAAAGCAGCTGAAAAGCATGTGATCAAACCTGGAACTTTGCGACACCGTATTGAAAAGTTTCGAAAAGCTCATGAAGAAAATCATCAGTCGTCGGTTCTGCTTCATATAGGCCTAAATATTATGTTGCTCGGGTATTTCCAACACAAAAAGAAAAGATGTTCACAGAATATTTATTGACATGCAGCAAAATGTACTATGGATTGCCCATGCAGAAACTTTTGACACTGGGTTATGAATACGTGGATTATTTGCGATATAAATTGCCAGTCATGGAAAAAATTGGAGAAGATTGGGTAACAGGATTTAGAAAAAGTAACTAGGGACTTCACCTGAAAAAAACCGTAAACATAAGTACAACAAAAAGTTTTGCATTCAGTGCAGCAGCAGTTACTGAGAGTTTTGACTTTACAAGCGTGTAATGTTGCGCCATAAACTTACGCCTGATTGCGAAACAGGAATTAACACAGTCTTACCAACGCCTAAAATTTTGGCGGGAAAGAAACACACACCAGTAGGACTAATGGTATCATCTGAATCAGTAGAGCTAGTTCTATTTTGCGGAATAGTAACACAACGGCATTGCACTTCCTCCTGTTTATGTCTTTCTTCGTGTGCATTTCAAAGATTGATTTCCAGTTCTTATTATTTGTAGAAATCACGAAACACATATTTCGTTCGAAACTGTCAATTTCTGTAGACACAATAGAATCATGTGCCTGTGTCTACCCTCACGCACTTCCCACAAGCTACAACCATTTGATGTCAGCGTTTTTGGTTCGTTTAAATGCAAACTGAAAATAGCTTTCAATGACTGGCATACTCTAAACACCGGAAGGACTTCATCCACATACGTAACATAGCTGAACATTCAAAATTGGTGTTTCTGCAATCTTTTACCGCAAAGAATATCACAAGTGGCTTCCCAAAGTCGGAAATTTGGCCATTTAACAAATTTGTGTTTGGGGACGACTATTTGAGTCCTACAGAAGATGGTAATGTAAGTTCTCTAGAAGAAAATGATGACAATAGGCAGGACATTGAAAGTTAGATTACGTGGGGGTGGGAAGAAATCGAAATGATGAAGTTAGTGATAGTTGCGAAGGAGACGAAACGGTAACTCATCGAGTGATGAAGGTTTGACATCCCTGGAGCTTGTTCCTTCAAGCTCTAAGACTATATTAATGTCACCAAAAGCAGTAACACCATACCCAACAAACGTTTTTAATGAAAAAGCGTCTAAAAAAGGCATACAGAACGGAAAATCCAGGATTTATACCAAAACAACAGAAAAGGATAGACTACAAGTGTTTCACGAAAGCAGAGAGGAAAGGCTTATAGAAACCAGAAAGCCTAAAAAGAAAAGAGTCTGTTCCAGTTTACAGTCACTGCCAGATTCCGTTTCAAGTCAAAATTAGTTGTTGGAATTAAGAGACAACGAAGGTGAAAACTCAGAACAGAAGTCTGAGACAAAAGGTGGAGAAAAGCTGAGAAGAAGTAATCGATTGTTCCTTATGTGGCCAAAGTAATTTCCAAATACAATTTGAGCAACTAACAAGCCTCATATCACAGAAAAAAACAGAATCTTGTTCTTTTATGTTTCCAAATACAGAATACATAAGAAGCGTTGATTTGAGAGAGTTTTACACTTGCTTAAGCCAAATTTCTCAAAAGGTACAACTGGAACAGCATTTCTCCATGCTTTCTCAATTGATTTTGTGCATATACTGAGCAACTGAAGTTGCTTCTATTGTTATTAAGAATGTTATGTTTAAAGAAAAAATGGGTCAATTGGCTCTGAGCACTATGGGACATAACGTCTGAGGTCATCAGTCCCCTAGAACTTAGAACTACTTAAACCTAACTAACCTAAGGACATCACACACATCCATGCCCGAGGCAGGATTCGAACCTGCGACCGTAGTGGTTACGCAGCTCCAGACTGTAGCGCCTAGAACCGCTCGGCCACTTCAGCCGGCGTTTAAAGACAAGCATCGTATACTTGGAGAGAATGTTTGTTAGCCTAATAAGAGGCTTTTATTTCAAGGGACAAGTTGTTTCGTAATTTTATTAAAAAGTAATTCTTTTTAAGCAACTTTGAAATTTAATTTTCATACGCAACTTCAATTTTTGTGATAAATGTGTGGCTGATTACGGTTTCGTCACAATAAAAGTATAATTTTTATAGAAGTCTTCCAAATTGCAAACAATTTCACACAATTTCCTCTTCGCCCCAAGTGAAGTATCTCAGTGACCCTTAGGTGGAGCAGAATCATCCAAAACCAATTCTTATTCAAAAGGTGAAATATGTTTTTTCTTGTAACTAAGCAGTTCAATTGACTTATAATATTGATACATAGCGCAATATACTAAGCTTAGAGAAACAGTCATTTGTTACATTTTATCATATGAAATTTCAGTTAGAATTTTTCGGCATCAGTCTGCCCCACTTCCTCCTATATGATGTTGGAAAAGAAAAATAGCTCCCTAGGAACCTATTAAGATCTCATGAGTAAGACATGAACTTACAAACGCTTTGAGACATAGACTCATATGGAAGCGATCGTTCATGATATCAGTCTATAATGCTGGAGTATGTATGGATTTCGCTACCTAAATGGTGATATTTCGCTGCCTTGGAAGAAAACCAACGTAACTCTAAAAGTTCCAGTTCTTCGTGCATGTCATCATCAAAATGAAAAATAATGATTTTTATATGGAAGACTGGCACAAATGTAATTGGCCACCAGATATAATTTAGTTCAGGACTGAGTTAACAAAACCTGCTCAACCATCAGAGAAACAGCAACGCAATGACAGTAGTTCAATCAAGTTTGGACCGTGTCATGTAGATCTAGCCTGCGACTGTCGCGTTTCAAAAATTTTCACACAATTGTTAAATCTGTTGGAAGAAGAACGTCACATTCTGATTTGTGCAAGCGTTCTCCATAAGAAGGTAAGCATACTCATTAAATTTATAGGTATATTACCCCTTGTGAACAATGGAGCTTGCCGTTGGTGAGGAGGCTTCGCTTGCCGTTGGCTAGGAGGCCTCAGCGATACAGATAACCATACTGTAGGCGCAACTACATTGGAGGGGTATCTGTTGAGGAGCAGAGAAACGTGCAGTTCCTGAAGAGTGACAGCAGCCTTTTCAGTAGTCGCAAGCCCAAGAGTCTGGATGATAGACTGATATGGCATGATCAAACAAATAGGCTTTGCTGTGCTGTTACTGTGAACAGCTGAAAGCAAGAGGAAATTACAGCCTTAAGTCTTCCCAAGAGAATGCAGCTCCACTGTATGGTTGAATGATGAGGGTGTCATTTTGGGTAAAATGTTCCGGAGATAAAATAGCCCCCATACGAATCTCCGGGCGGGGACTACTCAGGAGGACGTCGTTATTACGAGAAACAAAACTGGCGTTCCACGGATGGGAGAGTGGAATGTGAGATTTCTTAATCGGGCAGGTAGGTTAGAAAATTTAAAAAGGCAAATGGATAGGTTAAAGTTAGATGTATGGGATTAGTGAAGTTCCGTGGCAGCAGGAACAGGACTTCTGGTCAGGTGAATGCAGAGTTATAAATACAAAATCAAATAGGGGTAATGCAGGAGTACGTTAAATAGTGAGTAAAAAATAGCAATGAGGATAATCTACTATGAACAGCGCAGTGAACATATTACTGTAGCCAAGATAGACATGAAGCCCACACCAACCACAGCAGTGCAAGTTTATATGCAAAATAGTTCCGCAGATGAGAAGGAAATTTAGGAAATGCATGATGAGATAAAAGCAGTTATTCATATAGTTAAGGAAGCCGAAAATTTAAGTCATGGGAGACAGGAATTCAATTGGGGGAAAAGGAATAGAAAGAAAAGTGGTAGGTGAATATCGACTGGCGGAAAGGAATGAAAGAGGAAGCCGCCTGTTAGAATTTTGCACAGACCTTGCACGTAATTTAATCATAGCTAACACTTGGTGTAAGAATCAAGAGAGAAGGTTGTATACGCCGAAGAGACCTGGAGACACCAGAAGGTTTGAGATTAATTATGTAATGATTAAACAGAGATTTCGGAACCAGATTTTAAATTGTAAGGCATTTCCAGTGGCAGATGTGGACTCTGGCCTCAGTTTTTTGGTTATGAACTACAGATTAAAACTGAACTGCAAAGGAGCGGAAATTTAAGGAGATGGGAACTGGATAAACTGAAAGAACCAGAGGTTGTAGAGGGTTTCAAAGGGAGTATTAGGGAACGACTGACAAGAACATGGGAAAGGAATACAGTAGAAGAAGAATGGGTAGCTTTGAGAGATGGAAACAGTGAAGGCAGTAGGATTTTAAGTAGGTAAAAAGACGAGGGCTAGTAGAATTCCTTGGGTAACACAAGAGAGATGTTGAATTTAATCAGCGGAAGGAGAAAATATAAAAATCCAATAAATTAAGCAGCGGAATGGAATACAAACGTATAAAAAAATGAGACAAACAGAGAGTGCAAAATGGCTAAGCAGGAATAGCTGGAGGACAAATGTAAGGATGTAGAAGCATGTATCGCTATGGGTACGATAGATACTGCCTGCAGGAAAATTAAAGAGAGCTTTGGAGAAAAGAGAACCACCTGTATGAATATCAAGAGCTCAGATGGAAAACCAGTCCTAAGCAAAGAAAAGAAAGCGGAAAAATGGAGAGAGTACATAGAGGGTCTGAACAATGGAGACGTACTTGAGGGAAGTCTTATGGAAAGGTAAGATGAAAAGGGAGATATGATGCTGGGCGAAGAATTTGACAACCCTGAAAGACTTAATTCAAAGCAAGGTTCCAGGAGTATACATTCCATTAGAGCTACTGATAGCCTTGGGAGAGCGAGGAGAGATACCCTCAGACTTCAGGAAGAATATAATAATCCAAATTCCAAAGAAAGTAGGTGCGGACAGGTGTGAAAATAACCGAACTACCAGTTTAATAAGTCACGGCTGCAAAATACTAACACGAATCCTTTACAGAATAATGGAGAAACTCGTAGAGACCTATCTCAGGGAGGATCAGTGCTGACTCAGGAGAAATGTAAGAATACGCAAGGCAATACTAAACCTACGACTTCTCATACGAGATAGGTTAAGGAAAGACAGACCTACGTTTCTAGCATTTGTAGACTTAGAGAAAGGTTTTGACAATGTTGACTGGAATGCTCTCTTTCAAATTCTAAAGGTGGTAGGAGTAAAAATAGGGAGCGAAAGGCTACCTTCAATTTGTACATAAACCAGATGGCCGTTATAAGAATCGAGGGGCATGAAAGGGAAGCAGTGGTTGAAACGGGAGTGAGACAGGGCTGTAGCTTCTCCCTGATATTATTCAATCAGTATATTGCGCAAGCAGTAAAGGAAACAAAAGAAGAATTTGGGGTGGGAATTAAAATCCAGGGAGAAGAAGTAAAAACTTTTAGGTTTGCCGACGACATTGTAATTCTTTCACAGACGGCAAAGGAACTGGAAGAGAAGTAGAATGGGATGGACAGTGTCTCGAAAGGCGGATACAGGATGTATATCAACAAAAGCAAAACGAAGATAGTGGAACATAGTCAAATTAAATCAGGTGACGCTGTGGGAATTAGATTAGGAAATGAGACACATAAAGTAGTAAATGAATTTAGCAATTTGGGGAGCAAAATGACAGATGATGGTCGAAGTAGAGAGGATATAAAATTTAGGCCGGCTATGACAAGGAAAGCGTTTCTGCAGAGGAGAAATTTGTTAACATCGAGTAAAGATTTAAGTGTCAGGAAGTCTTTCCTGAAAGTATTTGTATGGAGTGTAGCCATGTATGGAGGTGAAATGTAGACGATAAATTGGTTAGACAAGAAGAGCATAGAAGCTTCCGAAATGTGCTGCTACAGAAGAATGCTGAAGATTAGGTGGGTAGATGAGGAGGTATTGAACAGAGTAGGAAGAAGAGGAATTTGTGGCACAACTTGATTAGAAGAAGGGAACGGTTGGCAGGACACGTTCTGAGTCATCAAGCGCTCCCCAATATAGTACTGTAGGCAAGCGTGGAGGGTAGAAATCGTTGTGGGAGACCAAGAGATGAATACACTAAGCAGATTCAGGATGACGTAGGTTGCAGTAGTTCCTCGGAGATGAAGTGGTTTCCGCAGGGTAGAGTAGCGTAGAGAGCTGCATCTAACCAGTGTCTGGACTGAAGACCACTACAACAACACAAGGTGACTTTCCTGTAACATGCACTACGAGATGTTGTCTCTGAATTTCCATATTTAAACCTAGATTTAGGAAAAAAGTCACTTGAATATTTCCATTTAAGTTAAGTGGCAATTGTTTCTACAATTATGTGTCTTTTTTTAAATACTCCACCAAATACAGCCTGCAGTATTTTACTTTTTCTCACACAAAATCGCATATTGAATATTACAGTCTGAAAAGTTTGTGGAAGGTACTGCGCGGAGTGGCGCAGTGATTTGCACACTGAACTCGCTTTCGGGAGGACCCACCTCTGGTCATCCTGATTATACCCTAAATCGTTTAAGGCAAATTCCAGGTTGGTTCCTTCGAAAGGTCACGGCCGCTTTCCTTCTACATCCTTCCCTAATCCGAACTTGTGCTCCATCACTAATGACCTCGGGTTGTCGAAGGGTCGTTAAGCACAAATCTCCTCCTACTCTGCAGAAAGTAAATTTTCACAAAAAATTAAATTCCAGTATTTAAACTTCCTCTTAAAAATAGCACTCAGTAGTTACATAAAGAATGTAAGCAAACTTGAGATCAAGTGATGGTATCCTCATTTTACCACCACGCAGAACACATTTGGTTTTAAATAACACTTTAAGTACACTGAAGCTGCAAAGAAACTGGCATAGGCATACGAATTCAGCAGATATATGTAAACAGGCAGAATACGACGCTGCGGTCGCCAACGACTAATAAGACAACAAGTGATTGGCGCAGTTGTTAGATCGGTTACTGCTACTACAATGGCAGGTTATTAAGATTTAAATGTGTTTGAACGTGGTGTTACAGTCGGCGCAAGAGCGATGCCACAGAGCATCTCCGAGGTAGCGATGAAGTGGGGATTTTCCCCTACCAACATTCCACGAGTACACCGTGAATATCAGGAATCTGGTAAAACATCAAATCTCCGACGTCATTGCGGCCGGAAAAAGATCCTGCAAAAACGGGACCAACAACGACCGAAGAGAATCGTTCAACATGACAGAAGTGCAACCTTTCCACAAATTGCTGCACATTTCAGTTCTGGGCCATCAAGTGTCAGCCTGCGAGCCATTAAACGAAAAATCATCGATACGAGATTTCGGAGCCGAAGGCACACTTGTATACCGTCAATGACTTCACGACACAAAGCTTTGCGTGTCGCAGTCACAGTCGTTGATGACTGAAAACATGTTGCCCGGTGGAACGAGTCCAGTTTCTAATTGTATCGAGCGGATGGACGTGTATGGGTATGGATCCATGGACTCTGCATGTCAGCAGGTGATTGTTCGAGCTGGTGGAAGTTCTGTAATGGTGTGGGGCGTTTTCAGTTGGAGTTATATGGGACCTGTGATACGTCTAGATATGACTGACAGGTGAGTGGCTCCATGAACACACATCTGAGTTTAAATACTTCCGCTTGACAGGCCTGAAGGATTCATGGTGTCAATTCCCTCCAGAGCTACGTCAGACATAAGACGAGTCCATGTGACGTCGTGTTGCGGCACTTCTGCGTGCTCGCGGGGGCCCTACACGATATTAGGCAGGTGTACCAGTTACTTTGGCACTTCAGTGTATTTTATCTGGAGAAAGAGGAAGGTATCCATCACTTTTGACCTGAAGTTCTTCCTCTGAGTGATCTGCTTGTTCGCTAGCAGTATTGTGATCACTGGCTGTTGCAAAATCGTACTTGCACGAACACGTTTTGTATTTTATTGAACCAAACAGTTGCGTAGATTACGAGGCGAGCCGAGGTCTACGAAGCTCCAACACAACAACGAACGTGGAAGGTGATAATGCAACTGACAATAAAACATTCGGCGATATAAGGAGGGTAGTGGGGATATAGAAGCTTTCCCGCCAGAATTTACCTTGGAAAGGAAGTTCGAAAATTCTCGGGCGTTACGACGGACCACACCTCGTTATGTTAAGGGTTCACCGTGCGGAAGCGACAACTGTAAACGTTTAGCTGTGTGTAGCTTGGACAATGCTATATGATACTTCCAACTGTTGCAGCGCTGCATATTGTTAGGCAACTTTACGTGACAACAAATGTCTGGTGTCTGCAAGTCTACGTGCCCGCATGTTTCTGGACACCACCTCGACGACGGAAACCGGTAACTAACAGTGAATTGGTTAGAAAGGGGGGCTGGGGGGAAGGGAAGGGGACAGGCCGTCTATAAGTCTAACTAATTTCGAACTCGGAGATTCGCCCAACTTGGTGGCGTTACTGGAAAGTTTTGTGCTTTTTTCCTGATCATATGAGGTATAAGTCGATCAACGAACAAATACTCATATCAAATTATTGACATACTTCTACGAAAATGTATGGAATGGGACAGATTTATTGGCACGTTCTGTGTCAGAGTATTGGAAACAAAAGCTCCCGATTATGTAAGTTGGTTAAGAGGACAGCTGCATTAATCAGAAGCTGGTATTCTGCAGAAGGATGAGCGTACGGCTCCATGCCCCGCGTGCAACAAAACCCAGTTTCCTTCTCAACAGAGAGTACACAAAATAAACAATGGCGAAGGTGATTTAAAATTCCGAGAGTGCACTGTTCTGTATCTTAACTTGGAATTCAGAATTAGGTGTTGCATAATGCAATCTCGTGCCCTGCTTTCTGTGGCAACACAACACGGGTGGATTCCGAGGCAGCGAAAATGGCTCAACCCAAACAGGGGCCGGTCGGGTTGTTTGTACGCGCGTCCATTGTTTTCAAGCAACTGGCAAAACAATTCGGACAGGGCAATATTGACGCAGCGCCGGGGAGACTGTCGTGTGCCGCCTAAGTCAATCAGTGATTAAACAGGCTGTTTTCGCTGCCGCTGCCACTGCCGCCGACAATGGTTTGGAGTGCGCCGATGCAAACAGGCGCACAGCCGCGCCGGTTCAAACTGGACAAAGAGCATCGCGCGGCGCGGAAGCGCCACAATGGCCCGGTCGCCAGCGACGCCCATTATGCTGATTTGCACGTCGGATTCATTCCGAACGAGTGACGGCTGACTGAAGAGTTTCACTAGGATACGAGCGAGAATAAGGTCATACGTCCGTTAGCGTGAAATATAATCAGACATCGCGAAACAACAGATGGTACATCCTGGAACTGCTATATAGGGTGGGCGAGAAGCGCCCGAACCCCCTGCTATCGAATACTAGTTGATTCGAATTACGTATTAAATGTCAAACGTATTGGTATTTTCCCTGCCAAGCTTTAACTACATATCCATACGCTTCCATGTTCTTGACACATTTTTGAGCATTCGTAGCTTAACGACCTTAATAACTCCCCGTAACCAGAAGTCTGGTGTGGTGACGTCAGGACTTCCTCGTGGCCATTTCAAGGGAGCTGAAGGACCACGACGTATCCAACATCGTGGAAAGTGTTCATATAGGTATTCGTTCACTGTAAGAGTGTAGTGACCAGGCGCTCCGTCTTTCTGCAACCACGTGCGTTCTATGAAGCCCCTTTCATCAAGCTGAAGTGTAAATAATTTTTTAACATGTATAAATAGTTTGCGCCATTCACAGTTCTTCCAAGCAGATACAATGTCATCGCTGCACATATCATTACGTGAGGCGGGTTCCCACCTAACTCAACTGTAATGTCATATGGCTCAACCGACAATATTTCAAGCACGTGAGTTGTGATAAACGGCACATTTATCTGAAAACATACCCCTGGGACGATTCACTGTATCTGTAAATTGAATTAACAAAGCACGGCATGCTAAAGTGCTCTCATTACGGTCTGTATCTGATAACTCGTTTACGAATTTCGGCTTTATGTGATATCCCACGTTTACGTGTCGATTTCATGGCAGATCGTTCAATCGAAGCAGAGACTCCTGCACATGTTTCTTCTAATGTCTTCATCCTTTCACCCCGTGGTCTGTCTTCAATAGCCATGAGGAGTGGTCACACGGTTTGAGACGCCATATCACGGATTGTGCGGCCCCTCCTGCCGGAGGTTCGAGTCCTCCCTTGGGCATGGGTGTGTGTTGTTCTTAGCACAAGTTACTTGAAGTTAGTTTAAGTAGTGTGTAAGTTTACGGACCGGTGACCTCAGCAGTTTGGTCCCTTAGGAATTCACTCACATTCCTAAATGTGAGTGTGTTTGTGCCTGTCTACAATATTGCCCAAAGCAGGAGCACGTCTTTACAAATCCTGAACCGTTTCCTTTCGCGATGCAGCCTTATTGTATCTTCCTGGAATGTTCCAATAATCTGCCTCATTGTCTGTCTTGTGTATCGTCAAAAAAAATGGCTCTGAGCACTATGGGACTTAACATCTGGTGTCATTAGTCCCCGAGAACTTAGAACTACTTAACCCTAACTAACCTAAGGACATCACACATATCCATGCCCGAGGCAGGATTCGAACCTGAGACCGTAGCAGTCGCGCGGTTCCGGACTGAAGCGCCTAGAACCGCTCGGCCACCGCGGCCGGCTGTGTGTTGTCTTTCGTACACTCACACACTTGTGAGTAAGTGCTCCTCAATAGCGAAACTATGACCGGCATATCTGCCATGGCTACAAATTAAAACTCGAGTGCGGCTGAGACTGCGAAGGCATGTAAACATGAACTACGAGATTTCATTCCAACAACTGAAAAGAACTAAGGTAGCTACCAATCTGCTTAATGACATTTGATACTAAACAGGAGCTATAAGGTTATGGGGACTTCTCACCCACTACGTCAGATCCATTGTTGCTCGCACTTAGAACAGTTACCCGCGATTCAGATTGCTGCAAGCTGGTGCTTCCTGGTAGAATAAAACTATGTCGGGCCGAGACTCGAACCCGATACTTTTGCCTTCGTGGGCAATTCTCAAGAGACTGAGCGATCCAGGCCCAACCAAGAACCTGCTCTCACAGATCATCCACTGCATATATCTCACCAGTACATTCCACACTTCTGTCGGAAGTAGGGCTGTAAAAGCAGGTCGTGGGTCATGCATGAATAAATCAATCAGCAGAGGATTTATCGCGGAAGGCAGAGATTTTGATTTCGAGTCACGGTCCGGTTTACAGTTTTAATCTGCCAGCAAGTCATAAACTGCACAATTTTGGTAAACATTTTTGGAATACAGTGATCAATTAATTGTTATATTTAGATTAAAGTTCAGTCTTGATCACGTTATGTCTGTTTTAATGAGTAACCGGTTTCGTTTTTTTTTTCTATAAAACCATCATCAGACCCATTGGCTCCCTTGGGTCTGATGATGGTTTTATAGAAAAAAAAAACCCGAAACCGGTTACTCATTAAAACAGACATAACGTGATCAAGACTGAACTTTAATCTAAATACAAGTCATAAACTACTCCACACTGAGCCACAGTGTGAGTGTTTATTCTGATATGTGACAGATTAGTTAATAGTCAGTGTGCCACAAATCAAAATTAGTTACTTGTGAATTCGCAGATGTTTCACCAGCAAACCCCAGTGAAGAAATATACGGTTTGTGTAAAACGGCGAAACGTGTATATTGTCGTTGTATATGAAGGAATATGGATGGTGACCTATCCGTGCTAGTGCGAGCGGAATTTCGCCACTTTCGGAAGCCAGCAGACCGAATCTGCTTTCTAATGTACTAACACAACTATTCCCAATCAATCTTTCATCTCTTTAACCAGTTCCACGACGGGCACTCTCTTCATATTAGGTGCACAACATCAACAGGAATTATAAAATGCAAGCTCCCCACCAGATAACAACGCGGAAACGGACATCACGATTAAGATAAGTAGATCTTTTGCTATAAGCACATTTATAGTGCCAGAGGGAGTCAGTACTAAAACATCTCTTACTAGACATTTCAGAGGTACAAGTTAACTGCTATGCTATTCGTTTAACACAGAAAAGCCACTGAATGGCTATCAAAACGCACACGTTCCATTCCATGCTGGTCCCTAATTTGAAAATTGACTATGCGACCAACTGATGGTACAGTAATGTATGTGCACCAACTCACCAATGTTGCACATAACTCATACCTGATGTCATATAGCACATCTGCACAGCAACAAATATCCTTTCGAATTCTTCGTCTCCTGACAGGATCGTACAATCAGTGGATAAGTAATCCAATCAGCAGCAGGCTCTTCAGTCCGCCTTGCTGTAGCCTTTAGCATTATTTTTCTATAACTGTGTGTTGAATAAGTCAACGGCCTTGCCGCAATGGTAACACCTGTTCGAATCATATCACCAAAGTCAAGCGCTGTTGGGCTTGGCTAGCACCTGGATGGGTCACCGTCCGCGTCTGCCAAATTCTGTTGGCAAGTGGGCTGCACTCAGCCCTTCTGAGATCAATTGAGGAGCTACTTGATTGAGAAGCAGCGGCACCAGTCACAAAAACTGACATGGGCAGGGAGAGCGGTGTGCTGGCCAAATACCCATGTGTTATCCGCATCAAATGGTTCAAATGGCTCTGAGCACTATGGGACTTAACATCTATGGTCATCAGTCCCCTAGAACTTAGAACTACTTAAACCTAACTAACCTAAGGACATCACACAACACCCGGTCATCACGAGGCAGAGAAAATCCCTGATCCCGCCGGGAATCGAACCCGGGCGCGGGATTATCCGCATCCGGTTACGCCCAAGGGCTGAGGATGACATGGCGGCCAATCGGTACGTAGGGTCTTCAACGCCTGTTCCTACGGTATTTGTTCTTTTTTGTTTGTGGGATAAAATAATATCCACAGATTGTAGTGAATCTAACAAAACTTTTTATAGTAAAGAGGATATTCTCAATCCATGTGCCGCCTTGTGATTTGCCTTTTTTTTTAGCCAGGTTGATAACAGTTTTTTGGTGGCATTGGAGAACGCTCCGTGGCCAGGCATTACGGCCTGCTTCAGCGGTGCCCGGCGTTGTGTCGTCGCAGGCATTTCGTTTCGTCGTGGACACTGCATCATCTTTCACCTGGACACTCAAATTGCTGTCGCGATCCTCTTCCACCGACATGAACTGACCGTTTCTCTTAACCAAAAGGGCTTGTTAGCTTGCATGTATAAAACAGCTTGATACGTCTAATCACTTCACAACTGAGTTAATACAGGGTGTTTCAAAAAGAATTACCTGATTTCAGATTTCCATACTTACTGATAAAAGTATACTAATGACATAGATGAATTACAAAATGGTCACAAAAACTTAAAGATTTAGCTATGCTGTTACAGATGCTTTATGGGTCCGCCATCAGCAGCACAAAAAAATCTAGATTCTAGACAACAGCAAAATGCGTCATAAACTCTGCGCAATTTATCTGCTTTTAAAAAAGTTATGGCGGCTGTCATTCTGTTCTACAATTCTTCTATGTCTCGAGGTAAAGGGGAGATGTACACACTTTCCTTTACAAAACCCCAAAGAAAATCCGCATAAGGTCATGTCTGGCGATCATGGAGGTCAAAAATGCAAGGCAGTGTCTCGCGTTCCCGTGGGTCCTATCCGGCGTAGAGGCAGAATGTCAATGAGAAATTGATGTACCTTGTTTTGCCAGTGTGTTGGGGCTCCATCATGTTGGAAAATGAAGTTATCGTAGTCCTCCTGAAGTTGTAGATGACGATAATTCTGCAGTGTTTGAAGATAGTTCAACGCTGGATGGGGCACACAGGGCTCCGAGAAAATTCCTTGTATTCCTGGCCCCCAAGATCGCCAGACATGATTATTCATCTCAACTCTACCTTGTGACATACAAGAAGTGAATAACAGAATAACAGACACCATAGCTTCTATAGAAGCGGATACATTGTGTAAAGTTTATGACTTATTTAGCTGTCATCTAGAAGCTGTTCATCCTCCTAGTGGTGGAGGCGTAGAGTAGTTTTAATAGCATAGCTAAAACTTTGAGATTTTGTATTATACTATTCAACCCATGTTTGTAGTATATTTTTATCAATAGAAATGGAATTTATAAATTAAGTCAGTCATGTTAGAGAGAAAAAATTTAGAAAATCTTTAAAATGATTTTTAAAGTGTGTTGGAAGTTACTAATTTATGTCATTATCAAACGCTGCATGAGTACAGACGGGGTGATTTGCGCTCCATTTCAACCAAATGCTAACTTTTCATGCATCTCAAAGTTTATGACGTCATATCTTCTGAATTATGTGTCGTACAATGTATAATTTTGCATTTATATTCAGTAGTAAATGTGGTGTCTGTTACCTGCACATTTTTTGTATCTGCCACGCAACCGATCGTACGAGGAGGTCTGAATGGACTGCACGCGGAGCGTGGTTGTACCTTGTGAAGAGGGGTTCTCGAAAGCTATGACTCGATGCTATTGAACGGTGGGGCTTCGAGCCATCTGTCCCTGACCATATTTTGGGCGGGAGAGCTGATGAACGGACAGCACGATTGATGGAGGTCGTCTAAGCAGTCTGGAGAACATTGTGTGTTCAGCAGCAGTGTATCATAAAGTACTGTATTGTGACTGCATTCTGTTCTTCATTTGTACTGTGACAGAATTGCACTTGGACTTGGGCATGTCATCTGAAGTTATATTTTGAATATGGTTGCCCGTGCCAGTTTGACTTACGACCTGTAACTTGGACTTACTTCATTACCCCTTTGGAAAATACTCTGGGCCGTTACATTAATGTAGACAGCATGCTTACACTGTGTTTACCTACGAAGCGAACTGTTAGTTTGTCGTTTCAATTTAGCTTGCCACCCTTGATCGTACTCTAACATGATCGTGTTACTGGCTCGTACTGAATGGCTGTGGGCGAGCCAATTATATGGCAAAGAAGAGAAGCCCCTAGAGTAGTATTAGTTGAGCTACTCCATGTTTCATTTAATAAATTATTAATCGATTCCATTTACTTTCACATCAGTTATGTGTATCGCAAGCTCTTCTTGTGATGGTTAAATTTATGGTTATGTGATATTAACACCTGTTCAGTTACAGAATACAGCTAAGGTTAATTTGGATCCTTTTACGTTAAGACATACACTAATTGGGCCATGCTGTGGACGAGGTTGGAATTTGTTTAAATGTATTACTGTTTAGCACATGTCTGACATGCAGAACCATCTGTCGATCCAATCTTGTTTTAAAAGATCTAAACTTTCTCTCAGCAAAGTTTTCAGTGTTTTCTTAAGAAATAGTTATTTGATAAAATTGTTTTTGTGTCAAAATAATGTGTTTGTTTGAATATTATATTGGCTTTATAAAGAGTTTTTATGCATAGTAAATAAATTAGGACGTGGTTGTCTTCTTAAACAAATGTCTAATATAAGTACAACCTGTGTGCGAATTGGTTTAGCCCACCACTTTATCCTTATTAGCTGCTTTGTATTCTATTTTCATGTCAAGTTAATTCATGCTAGGGAAACGATGTGTATACGGGCTGCAAAATATGTTACGAATAAAGCTAGTGGTAAAGAAATACTTAATAGTCTCTTTTCCTATGGTAAAAATATGGTTCGGATTATTGTTATTCTGAGTGATTATAATATTCAAGAAACATTTACGGCTAATATTATCACAGAGTATCTGTTATTTTTATGCAATTAAAGCTTACAAATCATTTAATATCAAGATTTGGTGACGTGATCGAAAATGCTCTGTCATTCGTTGCAGTTCTGGTGATGTCACAGACTAGGAGTAAGACGAAGATATACTTTTGTCGCAGAAATGCTACCCGAAATTACTGGTTTTTATGCACTTTATAATAGTGATGGAGAACGCCATTACGAGTTTTAAGTAACAGTGGAAAGAACTTTTCCGAACTCTGATAGTGGAAACACGAAAGTTGATATGTTTATGCTGCATCCTTCTAGAGCGGTGATACGTGCAACGACGGACATCTTTTTTCCTGCTCTCTGCTAGATCATTAAACTCGTTCAAAACAAAGGAACTGCAGAACTTCTGCAAATGGATCCGTGTCGAATAAGTACAGGGTGTCTGAAAAGTCTTTCCCTGATTACATAAATTGATAACTCAGGCTAGAAGTAAGATACAAATATGAAACTGGTGTGTAATTGTTTACAAACTATCAAAGTTTTTTTCACACATCAGTAAACTTCCACATGAGCACCCTTGGTAGCACGTAGCACATCCAGGCGATATTCAATTTCCGTCCACACATTAGCCAACATCACTAGAGGGATCGATTCAACGACTGTGGTTATCCGTTGCCGCAGGGTTACAAGATCTGGTACACGTGTTCGGTAGACCTCGTCCTTGACATAACCCCATAAAAAGAAGTCCAATGGGGTTATGTCAGGAGAGCGTGGAGGTCAAACCGTTGGCCCATCACGACCAATCCATCGCCCAGGGAAGGTCATATCGAGATAGGCGCGGACGTCCAAACCCCAAGGAGGCGGTGCACCGTCATGGTGAAACAAGACATCGGGGTGACACTGAAGCAGCTGAGGAACAGAATACAGTTGCAACATGTCCAGATACACTGCAGATGTGATGGTAGCCTCAGCGAAGAAGAATGGCCCGATAATTCGATCGTGTAATAGCGCGCACCAAACATTCACCTTTGGACTTCCTCTGGTGCACTCCATGACATCGCCTGGGGGTTGTGAACCCCAAATGCGCACATTATGGCGATTTACTACTCCACTGACAAAAAACGTCGCTTCGTCGGAAAGGCAATTCGTCTGAGATAACCATCATCGTTCTCAGTACGTGATAGCATTTCGACCGCAAAGTCATATTGACGTGTACTGTCATTGGGCAACAAGGCCTGAACGATTTGCACTTTGTACGCACGAAACAATATACGTTTGTGTAAAATGTCATGGAGAGAGCTTTTTGGCATCTGTAATTCACGTGAGGCCCTGCGCACCGATTTCTTCGGATTTCGCAGAAAAGACTGCCCTACAGCTTCCACCCTGTCTGCTGAGGTTCTTGGTCGACCAGACCTCGGAAGGTCAGCAACCGATCCTGTATTCTTGAACTTCTCATACCAGGCTTTAATGCTCCTGACATCAGGTGGATTCCTTCCAAATGCTGTCTGGAAGTGTCTCTGCACTGTGGTTGGTGATCGTGTCTCATGGTACCACAGGACACACTGTGCCTTCTCCTGATTGGTTAACATGGCTTCTTGGGCACTGCACCTCATCCACTACTTACGTGCTGCGAACCTAAAACAGAAAAAAAACTTTGATAGTTGTAAACAATTCGACACAAGTTTCATTTTTGTATCTTACTTCTAGCCTGTAATCAGGGAAAGATTCTTCGGACACCCTGTAGATTGTCGACTATCAGTCATGGATTACTTTTCGCAGATCTTAGCTCTGACTTCCTTTATACGAGATGCTCACCAGAGGCACTCCCCTGAGTAGACGTTCTGTTGCGCAACGGATAGCGTATTTGACTTCGAATAAAGTTCGAATCCTGGAAGAATCTTATTTTTAAAAGTTTTACACGAAATACGAGAATAGCGCTATCAAGAACTCATTGTAGCAGTTGTTTCGATGATGGGATACGTTACATATAGCTTCGCATTGATCTTAGTTTGTGCAATGGGCAACTGAGGGTAAATGAATTTACTTTGCGTACAAACATTTCACTTTCTTGGAAAGCATTGCTGGTTGTGAACGTATCACCACACGCCCCCAGTACAACGAGATGTAGAACGATGAGGTTTTGTGTATGGAGAGAGACGAAATATGTACAATATGCAGGTAACAGAAACGCAACGGCTGTGATGTTTGTGAGTGTAAACTAACGGAGCCGGCCGCTGTGTCCGAGCGGTTCTAGGCGCTTCAGTCTGGAACCGCGCTGCTGCTACGGTCTCAGGTTCGAATCCTGCCTCGGGCATGGATGTGTGTGATGTCCTTAGGTTAGTTAGGTTTAAGTAGTTCTAAGTATAGGGGACTGGTGACCTCAGATATTAAGTCCCATAGTGCTTAGAGCCATTTGAACCATTTTGTAAACTAACGCCAGTGTCTGAAGCAGACATAATTCATCTTTACGTAAGATGATGAAACTTCAGAAGTTTAAACAATAAGGATCCTAACTGGGCTGGACGAATATAAAAAATAAAGTAAGGAGTATGTTGTCACATAACTAGAAAACATATTTTTGAACGTGACGTGTCTGAACAGCGATTGCAGATGAGGGTGCATGTATACGGCAAGGAAAACACAATAATACTCTGTTTATGATCGTTGTGGTGACTTTTCGGAGTTGTGATTTTGTTTTCATATGTGAGGACTGTCGGGTCCCCAATTCTAGACAGCATTGTACCTATATCAGAGCCATTTGAACCATTTTGTAAACTAACGCCAGTGTCTGAAGCAGACATAATTCATCTTTACGTAAGATGATGAAACTTCAGAAGTTTAAACAATAAGGATCCTAACTGGGCTGGACGAATATAAAAAATAAAGTAAGGAGTATGTTGTCACATAACTAGAAAACATATTTTTGAACGTGACGTGTCTGAACAGCGATTGCAGATGAGGGTGCATGTATACGGCAAGGAAAACACAATAATACTCTGTTTATGATCGTTGTGGTGACTTTTCGGAGTTGTGATTTTGTTTTCATATGTGAGGACTGTCGGGTCCCCAATTCTAGACAGCATTGTACCTATATCAATGTACATAATTCGACGGTCTGCCGCTCCAGCAACTGAACTACCGAATGTACGTGAAATTAGGCGAAACGACAATTTTCACTAAGAGTTTAATTTCGTTGTGTGACTCTATCCTTCCTCGGAGGTAAATTAATGTTAACTTAGGAGTGTAACACTTTTTTAGTTACGTTAGTGAAATTGTTCGTCGCATGGTGGCATGTTGTCGGTACAGTCCAAGCTCATTTTACGCATTTTCTCATTCTTTGGAATACTCAAAAACAAATTTTCGGGAGTTTTTTTAGTTGTATTTGTACAGAGTGGGACTATGCACCATCTGTAACCCATTTTACGAAACGTAAAATCCAAAACAAGACGTCACTGTGAATGAGCTTTATCACAGTAGGAACAGCGAACTATCCAATGACGTCACAGTTTCACATGACTCGAATGAGGCATTTTAGCAGGCTTTCAAATTATTTAAATTACATTTCCAAAATCTTAAAGATGACAGCGAATCATCAGCTATTTGAAGAGGTGGGAAAAAACAGCCAATCAGCTGCAAACTAAAGGTTTATTTAGTCCTTGACCTAGGTTTCGATATTTCTTCAGCTAATATAATTTACCACCATGTGATGTAACAAGGCCTCTCTTTCTGAAAAAGACACTTTTAGAAATATCGAAACTTAGGTCAAGGGCTAAATAAGCCTTTGGCCTGCAACTTGTTGGCCCATTTTTTCAACTTCTTCAATTTCATTTCCGTTTTTATAAAGTAAGACTGAAATTCAAGCATGTTATGAGCATAAAATGACGTAATTTACCATTTATGACCATTTCCAAAAAACAATCAAATACCTTGTTAGAACGTCATGCCTGACGACTGATGAAAGAAGAGAGAAAATGTAGTGAGGATATATTTTTTTGTTTCATTGTTCTTTAGGGGTCTTTCAAGAAGAAGATTCACAATGGTTTGAAATTATAGATAATTTTGGTCGAATATGGTCTGGGTAATTTGTGGTTTGTGAGTTACAGTGTTTCAAGAATATACACAGTTTCTAACTGTAATCTTGTCTTACACTGTAAGCCTTTAACAAAAGATAACTCCTCTTAATGAGTACCTAGTGACAGCATTCTGAATTTTAAATTCAGTCAATAATTGTGTGATGTATTGAAATTCAAATCATTGTTGCCCCTGGAAGCCGTTAGGTACCTTACGTCCAGCTCGGACTGGGCACCATGAACCGTGCTAGCCATTTAGATATACAGACTGCTGCAGCTGGTCAACAGATAAGCTACGCTTGAAGCTAAATGCGTAGCGCAGTTGCTTGCGTGACAAGGAGCTGCACCAGGCCCGCATCTAATCCGCGCGGCGTATCAACGACCTATAGCCTCGTACGCCGGCCAGCCTGAATATGGTCTTACAACCTTGTTTAGGCAAAACTAGGATGATCCCCAATGTCGGAATCAGAACATAAAATAAACAAACAGTTAAAAATACGATAACACGCAAAAAATATAAAATTCCCCTGGGTTGAATGGTAGTCAGCTGAAATATCGTGGAAAGTCGTCGATGACATCCGGCTGCGAGGCCGAAACCTCACGAAACACAGAGCAAAGTGCACATGATTCGAAGATAGGAGCACACCACTTCTATTTCTTAGGTTAATTGACTACTGTGGCAACAGGAAGAGCTTCCAACCACAAAGTTATAACTAAATTTGTTGATAGCGGAAACTGAGCGAAGGGATCAACGCTAATTTACTTAGTTTTCCATTCAACTAAACGCCAAGGTGTTGGAAAAATATCGAAGTGGCTCTGAGCAGTATGGGACTTAACATCTATGGTCATCAGTCCCCTAGAACTTAGAACTACTTAAACCTAACTAACCTAAGGACATCACACAACACCCAGTCATCACGAGACAGAGAAAATCCCTGACCCCGCCGGGAATTGAACCCGGGAACCCGGGCGTGGGAAGCGAAAAATATCGAAGTGTGAGGTACTCACAGAATTAGATTGCCATATAGAAAAGTGGAAAATGGATCAACCATGTGGCTTCAGTGAATCAACAGAACACAGGAGCAGAAGAAACAAAAAAACAGTTTAGAACTGAACTGGCTAAGACTTATACATTGTCTCCCACATAAAACCGGTACGCCTCAAGCCCTAGATTCGAGTAATAATGGACAAACAAAGGAGAACAGATTATTGTAACGCTAAAAAATATTTACTTACCTGTTTATAAGAGATGCTGGAAGTAGTGGCCATAGGCATCCAGGCATCGCTGACTTCATGTGATGAGGTTAACCAGAAACACGCTTTATGGCAGCAGGCGAGATGTTGTTCATTTCTCTAGTAATGTTCCGTTTAAGATCGTCTATTGTGCGAGGATTCGGCATACACTTTGCTTTCTAGTGAGCCCCATGTATAAAAACCACACGATGTTAAGTCCGAGGATCTTGATGGCCAGAGGCCTCTGCTGATAAGTCTGTCTTCAGAGAACACGTTGCTGACGTGGGCTACACTTCGGTTGGATGTGTGAGCGGTTGTTGGAGTATTGCATACAGCTTCTCTGCATCTGTTAATGCTCCATAGAAGCAGTCAAAGATCTCTAGATACTTAGTACTGTTGTTGTTGTTGTTGTTGTTGTGGTCTTCAGTCGAGACTGGTTTGATGCAGCTCTCCATGCTACTCTATCCTGTGCAAGCTTCTTCATCTCCAAGTACGTACTGCAGCCTACATCCTTCTGAATCTGCTTAGTGTATTCATCTCTTGGTCTCGTCTACGATTTTTACCCTCCACTCTGCCCTCCAATACTAAATTGGTGATCCCTTGATGCCTCAGAACATGTCCTACCAACCGATCCCTTCTTCTAGTCAAGTTGTGCCACAAACTCCTCTTCTCCCCATTTCTATTCAGTACCTCCTCATTAGTTATGTGATCTATCCATCTAATCTTAAGCAATCTTCTGTAGCACCACATTTCGAAAGCTTCTATTCTCTTCTTGTCCAAACTATTTATCGTTCATGTTCCACTTCCATACATGGCTACACTCCATACAAATACCTTCAGAAACGACTTCCTGGCACTTAAATTTATCAATGATGTTAACAAATTTCTCTTCTTCGGAAACGCTTTCCTTGCCATTGCCAGTCTACATTTTATATCCTCTCTATTTCGACCATCATCAGTTATTTTACTCCCCAAATAGCAAAACTCCTTTACTACTTTAAGTGTCTCATTTCCCAATCTAATTCCCTCAGCATCACCCGACTTAATGCGACTACATTTCATTATGCTCATTTTGATTTTGTTGATGTTTATCTTATATCCTCCTTTCAAGACACTGTCCATTCCGTTCAACCGTTCTTCCAAGTCCTTTGCTAATGTCATCGGCGAACCTTAAAGTTTTTATTTCTTCTCCATGGATTGTAATACCTACTCTGAATTTTTCTTTTGTTTCTTTTACTGCTTGCTCAATATACAGATTGAACAACATCGGGGAGAGGCTACAACCCTGTCTCACTCCCTTCCCAACCACTGCTTCCGTTTCATGCCCCTCGACTCTTATAACTGCCATCTGGTTTCTGTACAAACTGTAAATAGCCTTTCGCTCCCTGTATTTTACACCTGCCACCTTCAGAATTTGAAAGAGAGTATTCCAGTCAACATTGTCAAAAGCTTTCTCTAAGTCTTCAAATGCTAGAAACGTAGGTTTGCCGTTTCTTAATCTAGCTTCTAAAATAAGTCGTAGGGTCAGTATTGCATCACGTGCTCCCATATTTCTACGGAATCCAAACTGATCTTCCCCGAGGTCGGCTTCTATCAGTTTTTCCATTAGTCTGTAAAGAATTTGCGTTAGTATTTTGCAGCCGTGACTTGTTATACTGATAGTTCGGTAATTTTCACATCTCTCAAGGCCTGCTTTCTTTGGGATTGGAATTATTATATTCTTCTTGAAGTCTGAGGGTATTTCGCCTGTCTCATACAGTTTGCTCACCAGATGGTAGAGTTTTGTCAGGACTGGCTCTCCTGTTAGTAGTTCTAATGGAATGTTGTCTACTCCCGGGGCCTTGTTTCGACTTAGGTCTTTCAGTGCTCTATCAAACTCTTCACGCAGTATCATATCTCCCATTTCATCTTCATCTATATCCTCATCCATTTCTATAACTTTACTCTCAAGTACATCGCCCTTGTATAGACCCTCTATACACTCCTTCCACCTTTCTGCTTTCCCTTCTTTGCATAGAACTGGGTTTCCATCTGAGCTCTTGATATTCATCTTAGTAATGTATAAGGCGTAATTAAAATATGTGTGATCAATAATGCGCACGCCGGACAACGCACACCAAAATCCTATTTTTACCGAATGAAGAGGTTCTTCATTCAGACTAAGTGGGTTGTCCTGCTACCAGTATCTGCAATTCTGGTAACATACGTAACATGACAAATGAAACCAGAGCTCATCTGAAATGGAGTCCAAGTAACCCTTAGCGATTGATGTTAACAACCAGTTACAATAATGAACTCTTTTTTCCGCACCCTCAGATTTCAAACCTTGCACCGCACTGACGCGATAGGCTTTTAATTTCATACTTTTTAGTACACGATGACACGACGTACGAGATACACCAGCCTTCTGCGATAAGCTCCTTATCGCCTTGCAGAGACTTCTAGTAATGCCAGTGCGATCTCTGTCTATAGTTTCAGCACAATGTCAGTCGCCTACTCATCTGCACATTCTGAAAGGGTCCTACTGCCCTCCATTTCTCGTACAGATCTTGAAAAGTGCTGGACATGCGCAGTTTCCTACCAGGATACTTCGCTTGAAGCATTTCTTTAGGTTCCTTGATGGAACCTGCCTTAATGTAACACTCCGCAATATCAGTTCGCTGTTCTAATGCAAACTGCCCCACTACGGTAACAACTCGACAACAGGAATTTATCACGACAGTTGACACACGAACACGAAACTGCACTCAACTTTCCGATAAAATGCAGTGTACCAACTTTCGAGACACGGATGCCACTTCACAAGCAGTCCGACTGGAGGAATACTGGTTATGTGACACGCGCTGTAAAAAGATGCAGTTCCCCACCTGATATCACTATATTCCTTTTCTTTTATATCGCACTTTAAATTGAAAAGAAAACGCATTTTGGTACTACTAAAACAACTTACTTCAGCCACATTTGCACTTATAATCATTGGAAATCGTGGGGAGAGACACATCAGTAAGTTGACATGTTTAGCCTGTTTTCATTTAATAATGTCACATGGAATAATATTCTGAGGTAAGTTATCTTTAAGAAAGAAAGTCTTCATTGCGCAAAACGTGCTGTAAGAATAAATATGTGGTGCTGAATCACGATAATCTTATAGACATCTGTTTCAGACGTTGAGCTTTCTGATTACAGCTTCGCAATATATTTATTCCCTCATGAAGTTTGTCATATACAATCCACTACATTTCGTAAAGTACAATGATGCATGTAATTACAATATCAGAAGGAAATATGGCATTCATCACTCCACTTTAAGGTTTTCTTTAGCACAAAAAGGGTTACTGCAACAAAAACAAAAATTTATAACTTACTGAGGGATATAATATGTGTCTGACAGACAGCAAGGTAAAATTTGAAAAGAAATTGAGAAAGTTTCTCCTTGACTACAGCTTCTATTCCTTAGAGGAGTATCTATTACTATGATGGGTAATTTCCTCAGAATAATATGTTACTATAATGTGTAAAAGGCAGTGGCTAGAAATTACTAACTCACATGGGTAAGACATTTCTCTTTTGCAATAAAAGTTAGTTAAACAGATCTCAGAAAAATTCGGACTGTAATGATATGTGCAAATTAATTTGCGATGTGAATGTAAAATAACTCGTTCCACGTCATCACGATCTATCTTGCAATATGATCCATGAACGCGCAACAATAACTAACTTATTAATCGACTTACATTGAACTGTAATCGCGAGTTCGAGTCCTTCTGCTTTCTTCCTACATGTAAGAGACGAAACAGTGCGCATCTGGATCATAAACTACACAGCTGAGAGGCATTTTTCAACAATCGACTAGAATGAGCATGACTATCTGCGCTCCCCTGTTACAGACACAATAAACCTCTTTCTGCAATAGATTTCTCCAGTACCACCACAGTACTATCGAACGTAAAATCACCACCCCTTCTCCCCTTTCTTGTCATCTACCAGTGGAGTACACAGTACGTTAACGTAAGAGCTTGCAAAAATTTAATAGGACATAGAGGATGCTCCACTGTGAGGTAGGGAACCTGTGGTCGGAGAAGCCAGCTTAAGGCGGTAATAGTAATAAAATCACATAAATGTGAACTTTTTTATTTACATTAATTACAGTTAAATATTCATGGTGTGTTTCGAATCACATCACAGGCAGCTACGGTTCTGGAAACTAATTTCGTCTCCGTATGGGCTCTCCGTCGGGGTCATACACAAGTGACTAGATATCCCCAAAGGAAATAATCAAGGGGATTCACGCCTTGTGAATTCGCAGGCAACGGAATAGGGCCTCCCCTTCCAATTCAGGGACCAGGAAATACAGCACTGAGATGGTTGCGGTCATCCATACTGAAATGAGGCGGTAAACCGTCATGTTGTCTCCATATCTTCTCACGAATAGGCATGGGTATGTTCTCCGACAACTCAGGTAAAGTTCCTTGCACGAACCTCAAGCGCAGGTGGTCATTGAAACGGCCAGGTAGAAGATATACCTTGACGCCTACAATGCTGGCCCGTATATTCACAACAAAACATACTAAATGGTGTGACTCGACTGCAGCGTGTGCGTTTTCCTCATCCCACAAATGGCTATTCCTGGTGTTCAAATAAAATGAGGCCTCGTCAGTAAACAGTACGATTTGGAACAAATCTGGTTGATCAATCCATTGTTGAGCAACCACTGACACAATGCATGGACACGTTGTGGGTGATACGGGTTAATGGTTGTTCGTGGAGTACTCGCTACACACTGGTATGTGGAGCGCCCATTCCACGTGCAATACGACGAGTGCTTGTAGTGGGTTCCGCTGCAACACGTTCCAGCACCCCCCCCCCTTTCAAAATCGGGTGTGGAGCGCTCATGTTCCCAGGTCCCTGGTTTTTTCTTTCCAGCGAACGTGTCTCCCGCATTCGTCGATGGAGAGAAATAAACAATCGTCGTGACGGATGATACCTGTTTGGAAATCGCTCCATATACAGTCTTTCAGCAGCGAGAGCACTGCAACGTACTATCTCATACACAAGGTGCATTTCAGTAAGTTCTGTACCAGTACTGCTCCATCGAATTGTAATGTATGTCTCTGAGTAGCACTGAGCAACTAATGGGTCTGTCGTTGATTCATAGCACGTTCTGTCATGGAGCAATGAAAATATGATACAACAGAACCACCTTACATTAGATTAGATTAGATTTACCTATGGGCAAGTACAGTAAACAAAACCCACATAAGGACTTCCCAGTAATCAGGCTCAAATTGTTCAGTGGAGCATTCTCTATGTCCTATTACATTTTTGTACGCTCGTACGGAGACACCCTGTATGTCTTCCAAGAATACAAACTACTGCACTTGAACGCCACTGCAGAATAGTGCGTTAGCCTCCTCGGCTAAGGAGGAGGGTTCCAAGAACAAGCAATTCATCCTATAGTAGTGTTGTCGTATGTAGCTGGGACCTTGTCGGCTCGCTCAGAGATGGGGGTGTAGAAATGAAGTCAAAAATTTATGTAATACGATTAATATTTACTTAGAACACAATTACATGGACTTTGTTGTGGCAGAAGTAGTTTGTACACAATAATTTTCGGAAGAATTCACCTTCTTCAGCAAGTATTTTCCATTGTATGTATTTATAAAATTCCATGTAAGTCAGCTTGTAGTTAAACCAGCGTTGTATGATTGATTCCACAGTCCCTGGCAGCAGTCGATTTCTTTCATCAGTCCACTGAGCTGACTTTAGCGAAAATATTCTTTCCACAGTGGCGTTGTGTGCGGGAATAAGAAACAAATATTCAACTAGTTTTAGTAATGGGCACATGCGTTCAAGATTTTCGGTTTCCTTCAGAAGGAAGATCCACATTTCTTCTGCGGAGTGTTGAGACTTCCGTTCTTCCGAGTCAAGCTCAGTTTCTAAAAAGCTCCTCAGATACATAAATTCCTGAAAACAATTGTCGCCTGAAATCTTCACTCCATTTTTAAGCAGGTATGTAGTAGTGTTTACAGTCATCACCCAATCTGGAGTTTCAGATAGCTCATCCAATCATGCAGTCAAATGCTTGATGCTTATTAGAAGAAATAGCCCATTTCTCTAAGTAATGAAATGCTGTGGTATAGAAACGCATTGTCTCTTCCTCAAATTTCGAAATCAATTAACTATTTTGTAGTTAGAGTTCTCATCATTTAATTTGAAATTGATCTTGGTTTGCATGCCAGTAAAACTGGCAGTCTTTCTTTCATTCACGCACCTTTGAGTGTCGATCAGTATACAATATTTCTTATTTCAATCATCCAGACTTCGTTCTTCTCCACGCCTTTAACATATTTTTTAAAGAGAGCTAAGTTTAACTGCAGAAACGCGAAAAAAATTCAGTGATCGGACTTCCAAATTTTTTTTATTTCTGGGCTAAGAAAATTCTTTTAATGGAATCCAAAGCTTAAGAATTCCCTCAACTGCGGACATTAAAGACGGCCATCTTGCTTTTAAGTGAGATAGAAGAGTCTGATAATTTACATCAGCGTATAAGTAAAACTCTTTCAGCTTCTCTGTCCCTAAGCTTTACATTGAGAAATAATCGAATATTTTCATGACGATTACTTCAATGTCGACAGTTACGACCTAGCAGCGCTCGATATAGTACTGTGGAGAATATGACCAGGGCATCCAATTCCTTCTGCATTCTTTCCTAGTGTTTTTTCAATTTGGTGAAACACATTCTGCTGGCTGGGTCGATGAAGCCCTCCGAAGTTAGTATTGTCTCCACAAAAAGCGATTATTTTACCTAACTTAATTAAAGTGTCTATACAAAACTTTTGCAATTGTGGTCGATGTTTTGTTATTCATCAAATTTCAGCAGTCTGTTAGATTCCCTGAGTTCCAGTAAAGGACTGAACAACTAATGGAAACATCTTCCCAGCCTTTTGGGCTGATGCGTCGGTGTCTTGCAATGGTTTGCTGCATTAGGATACGGAGTGTGGTGCGAGAACATTTCTAACAATCGCTGGAGCTGTGGTCCTGTCTGTAGACTGCTTTCGGCGACTTTGTAGCAAGTACGTTGCGGCATTCGGTCAAAAGAACTGAAACATTGATGACGTTTGACATCTTTATAAGCTGTTGTTAGTTCTGCTGCCATGACAGTTTCTTCCCGGATACCTTCTTTAACCATGAATGTAGATGCTTCGGCGAATCTGTTTGTATGTTTCATCGTAGAAATGTGATGCCTCACATCTACCTTACGTCCGTGAGTTACTGTGATGAAACAGGTACAAATCTCACACAACGCTCTCCGATCCCTACGTCCTTTCTTGGCATAAGACCACGCTTTTGCTACTTTTTCTCATATCATAGATAGGGATTTTCGTAAGCTATGATAAGTTCGCCGATGACATTGTGATTCTGTCAGAGACAGCAAAGGACTCGGAAGAGCAGTTGAATGGAATGGACAGTGTCTTGAAAGGAGGATATAAGATGTACATCAACAAAAGCAAAACGAGGATAATGGAATGTAGTCGAATTAAGTCGGGTGATGCTGAGGGAATTAGATTAGGAAATGAGACACTTAAAGTAGTAAAGGAGTTTTGCTATTTGGGGAGCAAAATAACTGATGATGGTCGAAGTAGAGAGGATATAAAATGTAGACTGGCAATGGCAAGGAAAGCGTTTCTGAAGAAGAGAAATTTGTTAACATCGAGTATAGATTTAAGTGTCAGGAAGTCATTTCTGAAAGTATTTGTATGGAGTGTAGCCATGTATGGAAGTGAAACATGGACGATAACTAGTTTGGACAAGAAGAGAATAGAAGCTTTCGAAATGTGGTGCTACAGAAGAATGCTGAAGATTAGATGGGTAGACCACATAACTAATGAGGAAGTACTGAATAGGACTGGGGAGAAGAGAAGTTTGTGGCACAACTTGACCAGAAGAAGGGATCGGTTGGTAGGACATATTCTGAGGCATCAAGGGATCACCAATTTAGTATTGGAGGGCAGCGTGGAGGGTAAAAATCGTAGAGGGAGACCAAGAGATGAATACACTAAGCAGATTCAGAAGGATGTAAGTTGCAGTAGGTACTGGGAGATGAAGAGGCTTGCACGGGATAGAGTAGCATGGAGAGCTGCATCTAACCAGTCTCAGGACTGAAGACCACAACAACAACAACAACATGATAAGTTTATTAGATGGTGAACAGTCGACGATAACACTTATAGTTATCGAAATGCATGTTACTATATACACTTCACACCCTTCAGACATTACTAATTTGCATTCGTTGTTCGTATTACGCTTACAAAGAATCGTCTTATCAGATCGCTACTCAAATGGGAACCTCCCGATTCTTCAGCTGGCTCTGCTTGAGTAGTGGCAGCCTCATGCTACTGGAGAAGTCAGGCATTTTCTCGAATGAGGCACTAGATCTATAAGGTGCTTGAATCGTCGATCCAGGGTACCTAACATGCAACGCCATCCGTGCGACGACCTTGTCAACATAAACTTCTTGACATAAATAAAATTAACTACAGCTGCATTTACATGTTGCACTAACAGATGGCATTATTTCAGTACTTGAGCCAAGCTCGCAACAGTATTTAGCAAAGTCGGGACAAAACTCAGTGTTGTCGGAATGTCGGGAGAAGAAGGTCAATAATGGTGATGGCCCCGATACATCGGACAGGTAGAAACCCTTTTCGGTAGGCAACATGGCAATAACCCGGAAAAGAGATGGGCCAAAATATTTTCACTTCTCTTCTGTCGTCGCTAAGCGCAGTGATGTCTAAAATGGCAAGGTTGACACTTTTGTGTCGAAGCCAATGGCATCCTTATCGATACCGAGTATTCGACAGTTGGAAAATATCGTGAAAAATATCACAGTATCGGAAGCATAAATGATGGTGGGGGTAATCAGGACCTTGCACACGGGTTTAATGAGAATTAAAAATTGTTGAGAATCTGTGTAATATGCAGTAAACAATCGAGTTGATCCATGGAAAAATAGCATCATTCAGTTACATACCCCTGTATTCAAAATGAGTTACTTTGTCTATTTTACTCCTTACGTTTGTATCTGGTTTCAGTATTTCACTGTATAATCTAAGCAAGTCTTTTTGTGTTCAAGAATAGCTGAAAAAGGATAATCCAATACTACACTGCGGGACTTTAGCATCGATGTATATGCTTCGATTCTATCGTGGTATCAAGACAATAAAACATATTGTTATCGATCTGAAATGTGGTATCGAATCTTCGATTGAAACGTCCCTAGTCGTTAGCCCTAAGGCCCTGCTCGCGGGAATTACAGCAGGCTACAACTTGTAATCAGATGCGGCAGATGGAAAAAGTAGCAAGATCCCGATATCCACATGCACCTTCAGCAGTCGTCGTCCTAGAGATGCCCCCTACGAATACAGTGCCATGGAATGAAACACATTTACATCTCGAAGCCGTAATGACCGAACACATTAGCGAGAAACCTCGTGTGAGGGAGCACATTAACTGTAGCTGTACTTCGCTCTCTGTGGATGTGAGAGCTAATGCCGAAACTCACATCAGACGCATGTACCTTTAAGTCCACTTCTGATGCTTGATACAAATCTATAAACGCTATCCAGGTAAAATCTGTGAGCAGTTTATGAGACTACGCGGTTGATCCATAGGATTTTTGACTTAATTATTACCGCATGGCACTTGACGGAACCGCTGACGTGGGCTGGCGCCTCTCTGTGTTCGAAGCACACAATTCGACTAATATTCGAAGGGACATCATCCAAAAGTTCATCTAACACACCTTTAAACGACCTATGATATCTTATAAAATGTAAAATAACGTCATAGAAATTCCACTTCGCAGATGTGAATGATTTGTAGAAGTTTGAAGCAGTCGCAGACATGTATCTCAGCTATTTCTGTGGCACAAGAGCTGTTCGCTGAAGACGGGAGGAGTCATATAGCCAATAGTTATACAGAAATTGCATAAGCAAGTTTGGTTAACTTATAATATATCAGCGTCCGGTAAAAGAAACTTGTTACTCATAAACAGGCATATAAAAATCTCACGAAACACTGGACATTTATTTGCGACACACCAATTTATTGCAACGCGACGCTCAGGAAATTCTTACCTTTTTTTTTTTTTTTTTTTTTTGTAAAAAAAAAGACACGTACGAGTAGGATTCGCGCGCTGAGGGTCACGTGCAATTCTTTAGTTCATCCATCCTGGGAATCGAGAGTCTCAACGATTTTTTGCTGTTTTTGATATGGATACTGGCAAGCTATCGGTCCCGGGAATTCACCGACCGTATCAAAATATCTACAGTAATTCCCCAGACTAACCCGAACGTATAAAGAAAAATGAACAGGTAACTTAAGTTTAGATATATAGATATTGTAGATATAATAAAATATTTTTATTTGCTAAATACGACAGTACTACAACTTACATTTTATGTTTGCATGCAGTAATGTTCGTCTCTAAAACTTTTGACGGATGATGAATGCAATCTACACTGAAGAGCCAAAGAAACTGGTACACCTGCCTAATATCATAAAGAGCCCCCGCGAGCACGCACAAATGCCGCAACACGACGTCGCATGGACACGACTAATGTCTGAAGTAGTGCTCGAGGGAACTGACACCACTAAACCTGCAGGGCTGTCCATAAATCCGTAAGAGTACGAGGGCTGGAAATCTCTTCCGAAATGCACGTTGCAAAGCATCCCAGATATGCTCAATAATGTTCATGTCTGGGGAGTTTGGTGCCCAGCGGATGTGTTTAAACTTAGAAGAGTGTTACTGGAGCCCCTCTGCAGCAATTCTGAACGTGTGGGATGTCGCATTGTCCTACTGGAATTGCACAAGGTCGTCGGAATGCACAATGGACATGAATGTATGTAGGTGATCAGACAGGAGTCAGAGTTTCACAAGCTGCTACATCGTCGCGAGAAAACACAGTGACCCGTATATGTAAGTTTCCTTTAATTTACGTCTATGGTCACAATCTTTTTGTTTAACAGATTACCGGTTTCGGTCTTTAATGACCATCATCAGATCTGTTTCATGTTTCTATGAAACAGATCTGATGATGGTCGTTAAAGACCGAAAGTGGTAATCTGTTAAACAAAAAGATTGTGACCATAGACGTAAATTAAAGGAAACTTAGGAGTCAGAGTTGTATCTAGACGTATCAGGGGTCCCATATCACTCCCACTGCACACGTCCCAACCATTACAGCGCCTCCACCAGCTTGAACAGTCTCCTGCTGACACGCATGGGCCTTGGATTCATGAGGTTGTCTCGATACCTGTACCCCTCCATCCGCTCGATAGAATTTGATACGTGACTCGTCCGGCCAGGCGACATGTTTCCAGTCATCAACAGTCCAATGCCGGTGTTGACGGGCCCTGGCGAGGCGTAAAGCATTGTGTCATGCAGTCAACAATGGTACGCGAGTGGGCCTTCGGCCCCGAAAGCCCATGCCGATGATGTTTCGTTGAATTGTTCGCGCGCTGACACGTATGGTTGGCCCACAATTGATATCTGCAGCAATTTGCTGAAGGGTTGCACTTCTGTCACGTTGAACGTTGTGTCGATGGCCACGTTCTTGCAGGATCTTCTTCCGGCCGCAGCGATATCGAAGATTTGATGTTTTACCGGGTTCTTCATATTCACGGTACACTCGTGAAATCATCGTACAGGAATATTTCCACTTCATCGTTACCTCATGGATGCTGTGTCCCATCGCTCGCGCGCCGACTATAACACCACATTCGAACTATTAAATCTTGATAACCTGCCGTTGTAGCAGCAGTAACCGATCTAACATCTGCGCCAGAAACTTGTTGTCATATATAGGCGTTACCGTCCGTAGCGCCGTATTGTCGCTGTTTACATATGTGTGTTGGCGCTTCAGTGTATGTTCTAATGGCAAAAACTATTTTTATGTGACATAATTAGAATTTAACAATTTGTAATTTTTTTTGCTTTATTTGTACTGTAAGACCTTGCTTCCTGCCAAGTATCTTGGTTTTTCGTCAACTGGATGTATCACAGACTTAGCTATGTGACACAGATTTGAACTTCGTACATCAAACTGTTCAAGAGAAAAATGGGTCTTAATAGACGGACACATAGGCAGATGGATTAATAACTGATAAAAATAGTCTATTCGTGAGATATACTTACAAATTAAGAATTACAGGATTTTTTGCTGTACTTGCAGTTTTCAAATTTTGTTGTTCTAAGTGAACGGAAAGTACGCTAAGGGTGTTAATGAGTGAGGTTTCGAGAATCAGAGTATGTGACACAAATGGCCGTATCTTTTGATGTCACTGACTTAGAAGCTAAACATTCTTGCACCGCTAAAGGGCCGTGGATCTTAGGACGTGACATGAATTTGAACTTGGTACGACTATTCATTCAAGAGGAAAAGGGGTTGTAAGAGACGGACAGATGAGACAGATGGATGAGAAATAACAAAAACACATTTTTCGTGTTATATGAGTACAGATTGACAGTTTCCGGATTTTTTTCTGCACTTGTACTATGGAACTTGCTTCCTGACAAATTTCATGATTCTAGGTTATCGGGAAGTACCCCATAGGTTTTGATGAGTGAGTTTTGGAGTATTAAAATATGTGACGTAAATGGCTGTAGCTTTCGACGGAATTGACTTAGAAGCTTAACATTTTTAAAGTGCACAGGGACCATGGAACCTAATATATGAAATAAATTTGTACTAGATACGTCTGGCCGTTCCCAAGAGAAAGGTTTCTTAACAGTCCGACAGGCAGGCAGAGAGACGAACAACAAAGCCATCGTATAATGGTTTCGCTTTTAAAGGTTAAGACACGGAACCTTAGAAATGTCGGGAGGGGGGAAGGGGGGGAGGAGGGGTTGGTGAGGTTGAAACTCGCCATCAGTCCTCTCAGCCCTAACCTTCTCTGTCTCCATGTTATGTTTATTACCAGACACCCAGACAGTCACACCACAATTATCACTCGTGGACAACAGGATGAAGGAAATTAAAATACCGTCCACGGGCACTAATTAAATAAAACAGTTTGGCTCATCATCTCCCAAGAGGTTTAGCGTAGTCTAGGAAGAGTTAAGTTTAGCGTGGGAGATTCAACAAAGGCACAACAAACACGGCGTGTAAATGGCACAGTATGTCAAGTTACATGAAATGAAGCAATGGGCACGTTTCAATTTGCTATCTGACAAGATATTTCTTAATTACAAAAAACTGTTAGTTCTTTAGGTGTTCTGGTGGGGCTGTACTAAAAAGTTGTGACGTTAATAAAACACGAAGTTATACATATAGTACAAAAGATTAATTTCTGAACTTTGATAATGGCTATTAACCGTGACAGAAAAGACATGTAGACAGGTGCGTGCCATTCGTTTGAAAACGTATTTAATAACTGTTGGCAATCGTCTTCTAAAAATGATTTGTAGGGAGTATCCTTTAATATGACACTAAAAAGTAGGTCCGAACAGGCTGCGTAAGACCAAGTGGTAGCGATCGACAGTAGTGTCATCCTCAGCGGCCAAACGGCACTGGACGGATGCGGATATGGAAGGGCATTTGGCCAGTACACTGCACTTCCGGCCGTTGTCGGCTTTCGTGACCGGATCAGCTACCTCTCAATCAAGTAGTTCTTCAGCTGGCTTCACAGAGGCTGAGTGCAGCCCACTTGCGAACAGCGCCTGGCAGACCCAAACGGTCAGCCGTCCTAGTACTAGCTAAGCCCGGTAGCACTTAACTTCGGTGATACGATGGGAACCGATGTCACCACTGCGGTAAGGCCGTTGGCAAGAGAGATAGTGTGGAAAATTGCGATGTACTGAGAACAGCGAGAGAACAGAGTTAACGAATGAAATAAAACGAAGGAAAATAAATTTTTTACGGAACATACCGAGAAAGAGTGTGTGGTTTATAAAAATGGTATTCTAAGAGAATGTGGAAAGTGAGAGGAAATAAGGGAAGAAGAGATTTCAGATCCTGGTGACGCACTGGACGACAGCACATTCACCAGGATTGTTGAGGAAACAACGGAGAGCTATAAATGGAGATGCAAAGGATCTGGTATCACAGCAGAAAATTGATAATAATGATGGTTTATACGTGGGGCGTCAAATACGTAATGCTACACATTTTTTCTCCGAATTGGATTGAAAAAGATGCAGAATTTGTTCTGGGACATCGTGAAACATCCCCGTTACAGTCCCTATAGTTTCGCGAAATTCCAGTGGGTGTCGGTGCTACACGTAGCATTCAGTATGAGGTCTATAACGGAGGTACATTCCAAGCAGAGAGATGCCACTGGGATTCTTTTGGTGGAAGACGAGAGTATCGCAGATATTCATAGGCGCTTGCAGGATGTCTACGGAGAGTTGTCAGTAAACAGATGTACGGTGAATCGTTGGGCGAGGTGTCTGGTGGAGAGAACCTGTTCCATCTCTCACGTTACGGCCGGTCTCACAAAGCTGTGATTCCCGCAGTTTTGGAACGTGCGGACACTCTCATTCGAGGTGGCGACGGATCACAAACACCTCGCTGCTCAACTCGACATCGGTGTTGCTACGTTGAACGGTGATTTATTTTCAAAGAATATTCTTAAGATATTATTTTGTTTACTAGCGATTCATCAAGAACATAAACACATTTAATCACACTATGTAAACATGGAAGTAGTTGCCAGGGAGTAACTGATGAAATCATAACCAAATTCCTTTTAACAAATCGGAATTTTATTCACTTTAATAGTGCCTAAAAGCATTTTTTTAAAAAAGAAACAGATTTAAAATTATAATCAGAAAGCACCCTCTAAATATCAAAGTTACAATTTATTCAGATGCAGAAAGAAACAAGTTTTGACTGTATGAGCTTTCGGGCAGAAAACCTTGCCACTCCCTTTTGACACGGCCGTAGTTACGACCGCTCACAACAGCCTCTGAAAGACTACACTGGTGCAAATCTGCAACACACCAGATAACTTTAAACTAAGAGTTTTAACAATTTACACAAGCACACAAACTCTGCACCCCTCCCCCCCCCCCCCCCCCCCGTAGGAGAGAAGGAAAATGGTACAAAACGCTAACAATTAAAATATTAACCTTGCCACCGAAGGTGCAACTTGATTGTAACTTCTAAGAAAAGTCTTACGGTGAAAGGGTGGCAACTTTATATACTAAAATGATCATTTAAATAAAAGCCCATGAAATGCAATCTTATATAAAGTTCTACAAGGTTGGCCAAACAATAGTTAAGATGCTTAACAGTACACAGATACCACCTCTCAAGATCATAGGCAATAATATCAAAGTTTCCAAAGATCAAAACATATTTCAGGTATTTAATAGTGCCTAAAAGCATTTTTTTAAAAAAGAAACAGATTTAAAATTATAATCAGAAAGCACCTTCTAAATATCAAAGTTACAATTTATTCAGATGCAAAAAGAAACAAGTTTTGACTGTATGAGCTTTCGGGCAGAAAACCTTGCCACTCCCTTTTGACACGGCCGTAGTTACGACCGCTCACAACAGCCTCTGAAAGACTACACTGGTGCAAATCTGCAACACACCAGATAACTTTAAACTAAGAGTTTTAACAATTTACACAAGCACACAAACTCTGCACCCCTCCCCCCCCCCCCCGTAGGAGAGAAGGAAAATGGTACAAAACGCTAACAATTAAAATATTAACCTTGCCACCGAAGGTGCAACTTGATTGTAACTTCTAAGAAAAGTCTTACGGTGAAAGGGTGGCAACTTTATATACTAAAATGATCATTTAAATAAAAGCCCATGAAATGCAATCTTATATAAAGTTCTACAAGGTTGGCCAAACAATAGTTAAGATGCTTAACAGTACACAGATACCACCTCTCAAGATCATAGGCAATAATATCAAAGTTTCCAAAGATCAAAACATATTTCAGGTATTAGGCCGTTACACTCCATGCAATAAATTCGTTAACACACTAAATCCGACAATCGTGACAGAGGCAGCTACTAACGTACGGTAGATTGATAGGGAGATTACCCTACACCCCGAACCGCAGGTTGCTCTAACCCGTCCCTACTGCACAAGGGAAAAACGGACCACCCAATTTATAAACAACCACCTTCCCGCGGGTGGGCAAAGGGAGAAGAATGGTGGGACGACCCCAAAGCAAAACGACTGGTGACCCCACCAAGAAAACAAGTAGAATTTAACAAGAGTAAATCAATCAAGATATCACCAGTCACTTAACTTCTATAAACTGCGATTTCTAGAGAAGACCTGGCGCAGCACCCCCAAATCGCTCTCCCGAACCGTCCGCTGCCAGCCGCTTCAACGGACGCGGGAAGGCGCGCCGATCTCCAATCTCACTGTGTCGCAGCTCGCACCGGCCATACCGATGTCGTGGGTTGACTCCTGTTGCTCTCGTGTCGATCGCGAAGTCACTACCCCTCGCTATACGCCGCGGCCCACTGGACTCACGTGGCGACCTCACATGCGCCGACGCTCAAGACGGACAAGTCATCTTGTGTCTCAGTGCGCGACCGACCAACCGATCGATCCAACCGCCAAAGACCATTGCCGAAGCAAACTCGAGCGGACTGGCTGCCTAACGCGCATACTCAGATGCAGGAACTAAGCCCCGACCGGGCGACCACTCACTGAGTTCTCTTACTGGAGGAGTGGAAAGACTCTCATTTTGTCGGCTTTAAAGGTTGATCCGAACGACAGACATACTAGCACTCCGAACGACAGACAGACACCAACTGCCTAACAAATGCGGACGAGAGACAGACTAGCAAGCTGGTGACGAGAGACTGACCCAGACTGACCGACTGGCGAGCTCATAGCGCCCCTTAAATGCTCGTGAACAGGCAAGCTTTCCCCTTTCCCACCAGAGGGAGACACCAAAGCTGCGATTTCCACAGTGGTGCCACCGCCAGGAACGGAGGGCGACTGCTTGACACTACGCACTGCGGCGCGCTCTTCAAAACAGCAATTTTACCACGGCTCGTAAGCCTAACACACTCGTCCAACAGTCGGGGTACTCAAAGAGCGACGAAGGACCATCTGCGCGAAATTTCGCGTTGCGAGGGTAATAATGAGAATTTTATGTCGAACATCGTCACAGGTAATGGAACAATTTGGATTCATCACCTCGAACCGGAAACAAAACGGGAACCAGGGAATGGAGCCACACCCCCTCTCCTCCGATAAAAAAGTTCAAAGCCGCGCCCTCAGCTGTTGAAGTTAAGACGACGGTCTTCTGCGACTCTGACTGGGTTATTGTAGTCGATGTCAACCTTCATGCTTCAACGATAAACTCTGAAGTGTATTGCGTTTCCTTCAGGATATTGAAGAAACTACCTGAGCTTGTTAATTACCACAAAAAAGCAAGGCCTCAGGAAAGTCCACTCACCCGATATGAAACACCAGAACTTCATAGGACTGCTCTTCCTGATCCTCCCTAAAGCCGGATCTCTCACTTTCCGACTTCAGTCTGTTTGGTCCGAAGAAGGATGCACTACGCAGGAGGCATTACGTCCACGATGGGATGGTCGTTGATGCAACAAGACATAGGCTCCGACGTCAACCAATAGAATGGTAACATACAGGCATACAAGCCCTCCCAGTAAAGTGTCGTAAGACCGTAGTATTGAACGAGATTACGTTGAAAATAGGATTCTGTAGCCAGAAGAGTGGAGAATAATATGGCTTAATGGAGTCCTGAAGAAAACTAACCTGCTTTCAGAAAAAAAATGCGTTGCATTACTTACTGAACGCCCCTCGCACTTAAAATTCGCCTACTCAAAATTTGAAGAGATGGAAGTAAAGAAAGTGGAAGTGGTCGGTACACGATAACTGTGCCGTTATAATGATTGGGTGCCCTGCGGTATAAAACGGGAGAAGAATTCCTACAGCGAGAATTCTTGGTCACTGGTGGGGAAGGGACTGTCAATCAATCAACGCGATCGCCGCAGCTGCGCCGAGTTCGTCGTCCGGGCCGTAATGGATGTGGCGCTCAGTTGTGTGTAATCAGAGGAGAGGCCGGGCCGCATTGTTTCAGTAATTACCATTACCTGCGCGCGCCAGCCGGCCCAAATTCCTGGTGTCGAATTGTCACACTTTGTCACGCGTATCCCGTTTCGGCAAGCAAAGACTAATTGCGGCGGACGGCGCGCCGCAGGGCTGACGGGGGTTTGAAAGGCCCGCCGGCAGAGCCGGCGCCGCCCCCGGCACAACAGCCACCGGCGACGATGGACGAAGCGGCGGCCGTGCCGGCGATTTTCCCAAACGTGGCGCGGCTATCTGGAGCGGATAAAATTACGGCTCTTGTTATCCGGTGTCAGTAAACCAGAGGGCTCGTGAAAGCGCGTTAGGCCGGGGGGCGAATCGGTGCGCGCTTTCGATAAGCCCGGCGGTTGACATTCGTTTTGACCACACGTGCCGCGGGTACTTATCCCCGGTACACACGCGCATCAGCTCTTGCGGCGACGCCCAGCGGTGACTGGACTGAAGTGATTTCGCATCGACAAAGCGAGAAATGAATTTCAATGCTCTTCCATTCTGGTGCAGACAAAGCCTATTTCTCGCGACCGCGAGGGATGATTGAGCAGCATAGCGTGCGGCCGCACTAGCCGATTCTCACAGGGGCGTGGCTGTGGTGATTACTCTTCCGACTGGTGCATTTGTGCACCGCTCCTCCCCCCAATAATCCAATATACAACAAAGTGTAGCTTCTCATAGTCTGTCTATGCTTACGTTGAGCTATCACTGTCTGCATTGGTGTGTAGCCACTGACAGGTTCACGTAATTCTCTAATTAACTCTTTTGAAAATTATTTAGGAGAGCTTTTACAGATCTTCATATGAAAGTGATCACCTATTTTTATCCTGACTTCAGTCGTTATTTAGCTGCACGTATAGTTCGTAAACTGAAGTCAGTTTCTCTTTAGCAGCGTTTTGCCCAGTGCCCGGGAAAACTGCCGAAGCTGTGCCCCGCATGCTGCTGTCCCCCTGAACTACCATTCTCCACTTTTTTCTACGGAGATTAAGAAAATCCTACAATTTTTAAGTTGTTTTAAATTTAAAAGTGGCATCATTGAAAAAAATGTTACTTGACTGATGGTGATAAAAAATATTACATGCCAATAATTAAATTCAGCATTGAAACAAATAAATTACAACTTATAAACATTCTAAAAATACTGAATGGGAAACAAAGACAGTAACTTATAGATTAGTTAATTATTCATTCCATAGACTAATAAAAGAGGGAATCCTAAAATGTAATTAGAAAAACTTGAGTTTCATTAATTTTAATGATCCTCAGTCAATAAACAGTAAAATTATGTACATGAATTAAATTTAAACTTCTAATATTTACAGGTTTAATATTTACATCTGCTTTCATTAAATCCATCATTCAGACATTTGCTAGTTTCTTGCCTATTACAACCAAGTATTGTCAAAAATGAAAGTAAATTATTCATTTCAGTGATCCTCAGTTAAGAACAGTCGGATTATGTACAAGATTTAAAATTAAACTTCCACTATTTACAGACTTAAGACTTACATCTGCTTTCCATACACCTATCATTCACACAGTAGGTAGTTACTTGGCTGTTACAACCAAGTATTGTCAAACACTAAAGTATAATAAATTTTCATTAAAATGGTCTACTGCACTTGTTGAGAAACTCATGAAATAGAAGGAGTTGGCCACCAAAAATTCTTTTAAATTATGTTTAAATGGTGCCTTGTCTGAAACTAGATTCTTAACTAATTACTATTAAAAACAGTCTTGACCACAATTTATTTAATAAGGTGACCGGTTTCGACCACTACTGTGGTCATCTTCAGATCTATACGTTGTATACAAAGCTCTAATTAGAGGGCTACATACATTAAACAGAATACATAAAGTTATAAAGCTATAAAACGTTGAATTACCATTGAGTAGGAACCTCTTTGTTGGAGAATCACTACTGGAGAAACCAGTGCACGTCTTACTATATATAATGGAGGCTCCACCCACTTCTGACTGCATGATGTCATTATTAACCAATGAGTTATAAGTCGAATTACAAATTTAAAATTTCTTAGTTAAAAGAACATTGTCAAGAATTAGAAATAAATACACACTAAACTTAGCTTATTAAACAGCTATTGTCAATTAAGAAGCGTTAAAAATATTTAAATATGTAAGAAAATGAACTTCGGTTTGGCAGTAGATGAGTTGCCCTCTCGAGGCCTGTCAGTGAACCATTTGGAACCACTGGTTGCTATGGTGAAGGTAGACGCCGTTGCAAAGATGATGCAGCAGGCTTTCTTCACTGAAGTTGTTGTACAGTCGATAGTCGAACTAGTGGTTGCCATGGTGAGGACAAACACCAGTGCAAAGATGTGGCAGCAGGATTCTTTCCAACGAAGTTGTTGCGAAGTAGAATGTCAAAGACTGTGGCGTCAGATGATGTATTATTGAGTAGCAACTTGTCTTTATTGAAACGAAAAGAGTAAGCTACAATAATCTGTAGCTAACATGTATACCACATGCTGCCCAAATATGATACGAAGTAGTTGTCCATATATATGAAATATTATCTATGAAGTTGATATGTAGATTACATGAGCCTTTTTTTTTTTTTTTGATGCATTGCTATTCCTCTGTTTATATGCCAGTCATATAAGCAAATAAAAACGAAAGACTTTAAAATTATAAAATTATGAACCAGTGTCAAAAATAAAACGATGCGAATTAGCAATATGCAGTCTAAAAATATAAAAGCAAAAATTCTAAAACATATAGTCAAACATAAAATAATGTTTGGTAAAAAATGATTACAATGTGAAGCTAAAATATTTGATGAAAGTCTTTATAGTTAGAATATATATATATATATATATATATATATATATATATAATTTAACCATTTAAAACAAAGAACAGAAGAGTAAACATTCTAAAGCAGATCATCGAAAAGCTCAAAGAAATGTTTGTCTTTGAACTGAAGTTGTTCGTTTAAAACAGATAATGGATTACTTTTGTGAAGTGAAAAAATTTCAATTTCTTCTAAGGCATTTAGCAGTGGTCCTTTTGGCACAGTATGTAATATTTTCAAATTGCTAGAAATGCTACCTTCAGAATGATTGTATCCATCAAGCTGTAGACCAAATATTGATTTTATGCGTGCAGTACCAGTAGTATGTTCTTTGAAACGTGTTAAAAAGTTACGGCCAGTTTGGCCAATATACTGTTTCTCACAGTCATTACATATTATTTTATAAACGCCTGACCTTTGATATCTATTTGAGTCTCCAATTGTGTGTTTCAGTTTCATCTGTAGGGGGTTATTAGTTTTAAATGCTATTGTCACGCTTGTGTTCTTAAATAATGTATTTATTTTATCTGAGATAGGTCCCATATATGTTATTTGTATAAATCTCTTCTTGGAATTTACAACAGCGTCATTTTTTTCTTTTAATTTTTGATATAACAGATGAACCTGAAGGGAATTATAATTGTTAGCAACTGCTATCTGTTTTAATGTATCAATTTCCTTTTGGATTGCGTCATGTTGGAGGGGTAATTTCAGTATCCTATGTATCATAGTTTTAAAAAATGCCATTTTGTATCTTAATGGATGGCATAATGTAGCATTTATTATTATGTCGGTTGATGTGGGTTTTCTATAAATAGAAATATTATGTTTTCCATTCTGATTTGTAATTGTGAGGTCAAGGAAATTAATACTATTGTTACTTTCGTGTTCTACTGTAAATACAAGTTTTGGATGTAAATTATTTAAGTTGTTAGCAAAAGCATCAATTTCTTCCTTAGAGCCGTTATATAATAGCAGTGTGTCGTCAACATATCTTTTGTAGTATATAATTTTATTTGTTATTTCTGGATTATTTTTGAAAAATTGGATTTCAACGTAGTTGACGAAGATATCTGCTATAGTGCTAGCCAGGGAATTCCCCATTGCAAGTCCATCTTCCTGTATGTATATTTTATTATTAAATGAAAAATAATTAAAATCTAGAGTAATTCTTAACAGTTCGATGAATTCTACTATTTCTTTGGGGCTCATGATTTTGTGATGTGTTAAGTTATCATTAATGATAGAGATAGTCTCTTGAATAGGTATATTCGTGTAAAGATTTGTGATGTCCAACAATGCGAACCATGCGTTTTTTGGAATATCCACATCATAAATTAACTTAGTTAATTAGAAACTGTTTTTAATACTATAATTTTCATCATATAGAAAGATTTTAAGATTTGATTGAGCTTCTTGTTCAGGTTATAAGAGGGACTGTTGGTATTATTAACAATTGGACGAATTGGTAAATTTGGTTTGTGTAACTTGATTTGCGATCTCAACTTAGGTAAAGTTGGGTTCATAACTCTAAGTGTTATTTTATCTTTAGGTGAAAGTAAAGAGTCATTATCATCAATCAGCTTTTTAATTTTCGTTTGAAATCTTGAAGTCGGGTCTTTATTAACCTCAGTTATTCCATTAGCGTTAAAAAATTGTAAAGTTTTAGAAACATAATCATCTTCGCTAACAATGACTAGAGTATTCCCTTTATCTGCCTTCATTGCAATAGCTTTATTAGTTATTAACTTCTGGCTGATTTGCTTTACAAGTTTTAATTCATTATTATGTTTATTTTTATTTTTTTCATTAGTGATGACATTCTTAGTTTTACGTGCAATGTCACATATTTCAGACCTACTAAACTGTGCATGTTTTGCAGCAATCTTTACATCAGCAATCACACGTTTAATATTTGCATTATTCAATTGTGGAGCTAAATTATATTTTAGGCCTTTGTTTAAAAGTGTTGTCTCAGCAGGAGTAAAAGAAATTTTGGTTAGATTGGTTACTCTTGGATAAAAGTTATGTACATTTGGTGAAACATCTGGTGAACACACATTTTGGTGACTAACAAGGGCTGCCATTTTCTTATTATGCTTATTAAGAATAGTTCCTCGTACCGCATTAATTTTCTCATCTGTAAAGTTAAGTAGCTGTGAAAATATTAATGGTGACAACTGACTGCTAATTTTTAAATGTAAACTGTACATTTCAAGATTTAATGCATCTTTTTCTTTATATGCTTCTTTAATTTCAGATCTAACCCACAGAATGCTACACTTCTGTCGTAAAAACTTTTCTATATTTGATCTGGTATTAAAACTAATTTTTACATAATTAGGAATCACATTATTCATTAGGCATTGATTGTTAAAAGATATTTTGGAATTAAGTTTCATAATTTTAGTGCGTAACCCTCTAAACTTCTTGTAATCTCCCAATACCTGACTTGGCAATAAATGAATTACTTTTGAATGCATTGTGGGAACAGCAGTGATCAATGTCTTATAAATAATTACTATTAAAAACAGTCTTGACCACAATTTATTTATTAAGGTGACTGGTTTCGACCACTACTGTGGTCATCTTCAGACCTATAAGTTGTATACAAAGCTCTAATTAGAGGGCTACATACATTAAACAGAATACATAAAGTTATAAAGCTATAAAACGTTGAATTACCATTGAGTAGGAACCTCTTTGTTGGAGAATCACTACTGGAGAAACCAGTGCACGTCTTACTATATATAATGGAGGCTCCACCCACTTCTGACTGCATGATGTCATTATTAACCAATGAGTTATAAGTCGAATTACAAATTTAAAATTTCTTAGTTAAAAGAACATTGTCAAGAATTAGAAATAAATACACACTAAACTTAGCTTATTAAACAGCTATTGTCAATTAAGAAGCGTTAAAAATATTTAAATATGTAAGACAATGAACTTCGGTTTGGCAGTACATGAGTTGCCCTCTCGAGGCCTGTCAGTGAACCATTTGGAACCACTGGTTGCTATGGTGAAGGTAGACGCCGTTGCAAAGATGATGCAGCAGGCTTTCTTCACTGAAGTTGTTGTACAGTCGATAGTCGAACTAGTGGTTGCCATGGTGAGGACAAACACCAGTGCAAAGATGTGGCAGCAGGATTCTTTCCAACGAAGTTGTTGCGAAGTAGAATGTCAAAGACTGTGGCGTCAGATGATGTATTATTGAGTAGCAACTTGTCTTTATTGAAACGAAAAGAGTAAGCTACAATAATCTGTAGCTAACATGTATACCACATGCTGCCCAAATATGATACGAAGTAGTTGTCCATATATATGAAATATTATCTATGAAGTTGATATGTAGATTACATGAGCCTTTTTTTTTTCTTTGATGCATTGCTATTCCTCTGTTTATATGCCAGTCATATAAGCAAATAAAAACGAAAGACTTTAAAATTATATAATTATGAACCAGTGTCAAAAATAAAACGATGCGAATTAGCAATATGCAGTCTAAAAACATAAAAGCAAAAATTCTAAAACATATAGTCAATCATAAAATAATGTTTGGTAAAAAACGATAACAATGTGAAGCTAAAATATTTGATGAAAATCTTTATAGTTAAAAAAAAATATATATATATATATATATATATATATATATATATATATATATATTATTTAACCATTTAAAACAAAGAACAGAAGAGTAAACATTCTAAAGCAGATCATCGAAAAGCTCAAAGAAATGTTTGTCTTTGAACTGAAGTTGTTCGTTTAAAACAGATAATGGATTACTTCTAAGGCATTTAGCAGTGGTCCTTTTGGCACAGTATGTAATATTTTCAAATTGCTAGAAATGCTACCTTCAGAATGATTGTATCCATCAAGCTGTAGACCAAATATTGATTTTATGCGTGCAGTACCAGTAGTATGTTCTTTGAAACGTGTTAAAAAGTTACGGCCAGTTTGGCCAATATACTGTTTCTCACAGTCATTACATATTATTTTATAAACGCCTGACCTTTGGTATCTATTTGAGTCTCCAATTGTGTGTTACAGTTTCATCTGTAGGGGGTTATTAGTTTTAAATGCTACTGTCACGCTTGTGTTCTTAAATAATTTATTTATTTTATCTGAGATAGGTCCCATATATGTCATTTGTATAAATCTCTTCTTGGAATTTATAACAGCCTCATTTTTTCTTTTAATTTTTGATATAACAGATCAACCTGAAGAGAATTATAATTGTTAGCAACTGCTATCTGTTTTAATGTATCAATTTCCTTTTGGATTGCGTCATGTTGGAGGGGTAATTTCAGTATCCTATGTATCATAGTTTTAAAAAATGCCATTTTGTATCTTAATGGATGGCATAATGTAGCATTTATTATTATGTCGGTTGATGTGGGTTTTCTATAAATAGAAATATTATGTTTTCCATTCTGATTTGTAATTGTGAGGTCAAGGAAATTAATACTATTGTTACTTTCGTGTTCTACTGTAAATACAAGTTTTGGATGTAAATTATTTAAGTTGTTAGCAAAAGCATCAATTTCTTCCTTAGAGCCGTTATATAATAGCAGTGTGTCGTCAACATATCTTTTGTAGTATATAATTTTATTTGTTATTTCTGGATTATTTTTGAAAAATTGGATTTCAATGTAATTGACGAAGATATCTGCTATAGTGCTAGCCAGGGAATTCCCCATTGCAAGTCCATCTTCCTGTATGTATATTTTATTATTAAATGAAAAATAATTAAAATCTAGATTAATTCTTAACAGTTCGATGAATTCTACTATTTCTTTGGGGCTCATGATTTTGTGATGTGTTAAGTTATCATTAATGATAGAGATAGTCTCTTGAATAGGTATATTCGTGTAAAGATTTGTGATGTCCAACGATGCGAACCTTGCGTTTTTTGGAATATCCACATCATAAATTAACTTAGTTAATTAGAAACTGTTTTTAATACTATAATTTTCATCATAAACGTAGAAGGATTTTAAGATTTGATTGAGCTTCTTGTTCAGGTTATAAGAGGGACTGTTGGTATTATTAACAATTGGACGAATTGGTAAATTTGGTTTGTGTAATTTGATTTGCGATCTCAACTTAGGTAAAGTTGGGTTCATAACTCTAAGTGTTATTTTATCTTTAGGTGAAAGTAATGAGTCATTATCATCAATCAGCTTTTTAATTTTCGTTTGAAATCTTGAAGTCGGGTCTTTATTAACCTCAGTTATTCCATTAGCGTTAAAAAATTGTAAAGTTTTAGAAACATAATCATCTTCGCTAACAATGACTAGAGTATTCCCTTTATCTGCCTTGATTGCAATAGCTTTATTAGTTATTAACTTCTGGTTGATTTGCTTTACAAGTTTTAATTCATTATTATGTTTATTTTTATCTTTTTCATTACTGATGACATTCTTAGTTTTACATGCAATGTCACATATTTCAGACCTACTAAATTGTGCATGTTTTGCAGCAATCTTTACATCAGCAATCACACGTTTAATATTTGCATTATTCAATTGTGGAGCTAAATTATATTTTAGGCCTTTGTTTAAAAGTGTTGTCTCAGCAGGAGTAAAAGAAATTTTGGTTAGATTGGTTACTCTTGGATAAAAGTTATGTACATTTGGTGAAACATCTGGTGAACACACATTTTGGTGACTAACAAGGGCTGCCATTTTCTTATTAAGCTTATTAAGAATAGTTTCTCGTACTGCATTAATTTTGATATCTGTAAAGTTAAGTAGCTGTGAAAATATTAATGGTGACAACTGACTGCTAATTTTTAAATGTAAACTGTACATTTCAAGATTTAATGCATCTTTTTCTTTATATGCATCTTTAATTTCAGATCTAACCCACAGAATGCTACTCTTCTGTCGTAAAAACTTTTCTATATTTGATCTGGTATTAAAACTAATTTTTGCATAATTAGGAATCACATTATTCATTAGGCATTGTTGGTTAAAAGGTATTTTGGAATTAAGTTTCATAATTTTAGTGCATAACCCTCTAAACTTCTTGTAATCTCCCAATACCTGACTTGGCAATAAATGAATTACTTTTGAATGCATTGTGGGAACAGCAGTGATCAATGTCTTATAAATAATTGCTATTAAAAACAGTCTTGACCACAATTTATTTAATAAGGTGACCGGTTTCGACCACTACTGTGGTCATCTTCAGACCTATAAGTTGTATACAAAGCTCTAATTAGAGGGCTACATACATTAAACAGAATACATAAAGTTATAAAGCTATAAAACGTTGAATTACCATTGAGTAGGAACCTCTTTGTTGGAGAATCACTACTGGAGAAACCAGTGCACGTCATACTATATATAATGGAGGCTCCACCCACTTCTGACTGCATGATGTCATTATTAACCAATGAGTTATAAGTCGAATTACAAATTTAAAATTTCTTAGCTAAAAGAACATTGTCAAGAATTAGAAATAAATACACACTAAACTTAGCTTATTAAACAGCTATTGTCAATTAAGAAGCGTTAAAAATATTTAAATATATAAGAAAATGAACTTCGGTTTGGCAGTAGATGAGTTGCCCTCTCGAGGCCTGTCAGTGAACCATTTGGAACCACTGGTTGCTATGGTGAAGGTAGGCGCCATTGCAAAGATGATGCAGTAGGCTTTCTTCACTGAAGTTGTTGTACAGTCGATAGTCGAACTAGTGGTTGCCATGGTGAGGACAAACACCAGTGCAAAGATGTGGCAGCAGGATTCTTTCCAACGAAGTTGTTGCGAAGTAGAATGTCAAAGACTGTGGTGTCAGACGATGTATTATTGAGTAGCAACTTGTCTTTATTGAAACGAAAAGAGTAAGCTACAATAATCTGTAGCTAACATGTATACCACATGCTGCCCAAATATGATACGAAGTAGTTGTCCATATATATGAAATATTATCTATGAAGTTGATATGTAGATTACATGAGCCTTTTTTTTTTGATGCATTGCTATTCCTCTGTTTATATGCCAGTCATATAAGCAAATAATATCGAAAGACTTTAAAATTATAAAATTATGAACCAGTGTCAAAAATAAAACGATGCGAATTAGCAATATGCAGTCTAAAAACATAAAAGCAAAAATTCTAAAACATATAGTCAATCATAAAATAATGTTTGGTAAAAAACGATTACAATGTGAAGCTAAAATATTTGATGAAAGTCTTTATAGTTAAAAAATATATATATATATATATAATTTAACCATTTAAAACAAAGAACAGAAGAGTAAACATTCTAAAGCAGATCATTGTAAAGCTCAAAAAAATATTTGTCTTTGAACTGAAGTTGTTCGTTTAAAACAGATAATGGATTACTTTTGTGAAGTGAAAAAATTTGCTGGCAACTTAAAAATTTTGCTGGCAACTTAATGAAAATATGCGCTGTTGAATACTGGACTCCTTTCTGGGCAAGAGTAAGTGATTTTAAATCTTTATGTATATTGTTCTTAATCCTAGTATTGATGCTATGTACTAAGCAGTTAGCTGGAAAAAGAGATGTATTATTTACAACAAACTTCATTAAGAAATAAATATTCTGAGAAGCTGTGGTTAATATGCCCAAGTCTTTGAATAGGTTTCAACATGGTGTTCTTGGATTTACACTACTCATTACTCTTATTATACGCTTCTGTACTCTAAACATTTTTCTCTGTTGATGTAGTTACCCCAAAATATGATACCATATGACATAATGGAGTGAAAATAAACAAAATATGCCAGTTTTTTATATTTATACCTCCTGTGTCTGACATCATTCGCATTGCAAACACAGACTTGTTTAGGCGCTTTAGCAGTTCGCTAGTATGTTGCTCCCAACTGAATTTATTATCAAGTTGTAATCCCAAGAATTTTACACTCTCAACTTCTCGTATTTCCATGTCATATTTTGTACACACATCTTGGAAGTTCTGAACTGCATATAGTGGGTCTTTTCAAAGTTTAATGACAGTGAATTGGCTATGAACCACTTATTAATGTCAGTAAAAATTGATTAGCTGCCCTTTCTAAATTTATATTTGATTTAATATTTATTGCAATGTTTGTATCATCTGCAAATAAGACAAACCTGGCACTACAGTACATTTGTTTAAGTGTGATGTATAATAAGAAACTGTTGTTTATATCTTCTTCATAAATTACTGTTTGTGTATAATTTGCTAGAGCCCGATTCACGAACGATGGTGTTTCGCGAATGTCGAATTATGGGCGGGGACTGCATTATTGTGGATTCCAAGCGAGAGCTGCGGTACACGCATGCACTTGCTTTGCGCTTGTAGAAAGCGTGTATCCTGCAAATTACGTCTCTCGCTTGCTTATGTACAATGTGTCGCTTACCATCGTCATCACCGATGACAACTCGAAACAAATTGAATAAAACTTCACTAAATAAATCTCTATGGTGGCGTTTAATGTTCCCTTTGGCTGCAACGTTCATTGCAGAGCGTTCCAGTCGCTACTGAACGCATACTGGTGCGCAGAACAAGCCTAAATTCTACCGCCATCGTTTGTGACTCCATCTATAATAAAACATAAAATAAAAGGAGCTATACCAATAAGGAAGAGTTGATAAAGTATCTATTTCCAGGAATTTGGTTTTTCTTATAATTTTTCTTCGCATTTCCTTGCTTTGAGCCAAGTAAACTCATTATCTATGCCACTGAAGTCAAGTTTAACAGATGCTTCGTATTCTGTCCGTTTTCATCCATACTTCACAATATGTGGTTTTTGCACTCTTTAATTTGCTGAAAGTGGGCTCACAAGTTGCTACAATCGATGGCTTTGTCATAAATATCCCCTAAGGTATTTCAACGTTTGTTTAAGCATCTCTTACCCCATACTTCGAAAGCAAACCTTCAACATATCCAAATGGGAAGCCCTGCACATGCTCTTCACTAGCTCCTTCACGTAGGTTTAAACACAGCTATTTCATTAACTCTCTTCGCCGTACCATCTTTACTGTGTCTGTCACCAAAATTAGTTGAAATTTTTGCAATGCAAACTACGGAGCTTTCATTAAGGCGTTTACTGGCAGGATTAAAATGAGGTCAAATTATGTGATATTTGTGAGGTCTGTTTTCAATTTCACTTATTATTCTGTGAAATGCTCACAACACTGCAGGTCAACCAGTGTAGCTCCAGTCGTAAGTGGGCAGGAACTGGCAGAAATCAGAAGCCTTCAGTGGAATAACTGGCTTCAGCACCAATTAGCCGACCTCTGAGATCGCACAACAATGCCATAGAGAAGTAACAGCAAGAACTCTTTTGCTGAACATATACGAGTTTCGTGGGTGGACAGCTGTGTAAACCAGGCCTACTATTGATAAATACACTACGGTGACAAAAGTCATGAGATAGCGATATGCAGATATACAGATGGCGGTAGTATCTCTTACACAAGTTATGAAAGGGCAGTCCATTGGCGGAGCTGTCATTTGTACTGTGATTCGTGTGAAAAGTTGTCGGACGTGATTATGGCCACGCGGCTCTGAACTCTGAATGGTAAGTGGAGCTAGACGCATAGCACATACCACTTCGGAAATCGTTAGCGAATTCAGTAATCCGAGATGCACAGTATCAGGAGTGTGCCGAGAATACCGAATTTCAGGCATTAGCTCTCAGCAAGTACAACGCAGTAGTCGACGGCCTTCACTTGACGACGGAGAACAGCGGCGTTTGCGTAGAGTTGTCAGTGCTAACAGACAAACAACACTGCGTGAAAAAATCGCAGAAATCGGTGTGGGACGTACGAAGAACGCATCCGCTATGACTGTGCGTCGAAATTTGGCGTTAATGGGCTGGCAGCAGACGACCAACGCGAGTGCCTTTGCTAGCAGCACGACATTGCCTGCAGCGCCTCTTCTGGGCTCGTGACCATATCGGTTGGACCCTAGTCGACCGTAACACCGTGACCAGGGCAGACGAGTCCCGATTTCAGTTTGTAAGAGCTAATGGTAGGATTCCACGAAGCCATTAATTCAGATTGTTAATAAGGCAATGTGTGCGCTGATGGTGGCTTCATAATGGTGCGGACTGTGTTTGTTTGATGGCCAACTAACTTGTCCAACTAAATTGATCATTGACTAAAAATGGTTATTTTCGGCTGCCATTCATGGATTTCATGTTGCCAGACAACGAAGGAATATTGATGAATGACAATGCGCCATGTCACCATGCCACAGCTATTCATGATTGAAGAACATTCTGGAAAGTTCGAGGTAATGGTTTGGTGAACAAGATCGCCCGACGTGCATCCCGTCGAATATTTACGGTACATAATCGAGAGGTCAGTTCGTGTACAAAATGCTGCACCGGCAACATTTTCGCAATTATTGACAGCTATAGAAGCATCATGGCTCAATATTTCTGCAGGAAATTTTCAACGAATTCTGGAGTGCGCGTCACGCAGAGCTGCTGTACTATGGTGGGTGAAAGGAGGTCCAATGTGATATTAAGAGGTATCCTATGTCTTTTGTCACCTCAATGTAAACCACGATTGTGATATCCACATGTCAGGGATACGATTGTTTGGTAGTAGTCGTTTCTATGATGCTACTTGGACGAAGTACGATTGTGCATCTACAGTCACAGGTGGAGGGTAAGACTTCTTCTGGTAGGCAGAAAACAGGAACACTATAACTACCAGTAGGTGAATTCATGCGCCTCTCTCGTTTCGTTCTTGCCTTTTTTGTTTTTTTTTCTGATCAATTATTTGTGCCTTCTTTATGGCTGCGTCCTTGGCGAGGCCTATCTCGCTATGAGCTTTGTAAGGGCCTACTTTTAATCTACACTAAACAATAAAACGAAAAAGGACGGTGGAGGGGGGGGGGTGTTTAACAACACTTTCTCATTGCGGTCGTTCTAGGTAAGGTGACCGAGGATTTGGAAGGAAATTGGAGGAACCTATATTCGTAGAGCAGCTCCAAAATTAACTGTGTCATCCAGTTAAATATCGAAAAATCTCCCAATCATCGACCCAATTCTGTACTGTTATACACTGGCTGACAAAGAAAAGAAGACCCAGAAGGGGAGGAGGAAACTATATGAAAAACATGGTTTGCGTGCGTATGTAGTGTTACTGTCGTGTTACAAAATCGAGTCACATTTACAAAGGACTTGGCAGTAAAAGCCTGCTTATCTGTATGACGCTGCACCCGCTCTAGCATGTATTTATGCCCTAATTCGGTTGGGAAGGGCATCGTAGAGCTTTTGTACCCTCTCCTGAGGCACGCTGCTCCAAAGCTACTGTAACTGGTCGTTGACGTACTGGATACTAACACTAGGACGGAGCTGAAGTCCGATCTGGTCCTACGCATTTTCTGGGGATCTCACTGGCCACGGAAGTAACTGAACATCATGGTGACAGTTCATAGAGAAAGGTGTCATGTGTGGACGAGCATTGTCAATGTTGAAAGACGACAGCATGGTACTGCTGCATGACACTCACTACCAGCCTTGATCTGAAGTGATACATAATGGCTCTCTATACCTTTATGCCAGGAGTAACGCCAGTGTGTCTCTCCAAAACAAAGGAAGAATGGGACTTTTCCCCAGATCGCACCCATAATTAACGGCGATGGTCATCCGGTTTGTTGCAGAACCGCGGCTCATTGCTGAACACAAGGCGAAGCCATTCATCGGCAGTCCATGCTCCCCAGGCATGGCTCCACTACAAACGCAGCACTTTGGGTTGTGGTTTAACTGCAGAACGTTAATTCCCTACAGAACACCGAGCGAGGTCGAGCAGTGGTTTGTACATTGGACTCGCATTCGGGAAGACGACGGTTGAAACCCGCATCCAGCCATCCTGATTTAGGTTTCCGGTGTTTTCTCTAAGTCACTTCAAACAAATGCCGGGATGGTTCCTTTGAAAGGGCACGGCCGATTTCGTTCACCATCTTTCCCTCATCAAATGGGACTGATGACCTCGCTGTTTGGTCCCTCACCCAAATCAATCAGCAAACCAACCCTACAGGGCCGGCTTCTGCTAGTCTCCGACCGATAGTGCAGGGCGACACAGAACGTCGCAGGGAGTCCATTAGTTGTTCTCGGATAGAAGGCGCAGGCGTGAAGGAATTACGATGGGCTTGGTGCCCAGTATGGTGATTTTAATGATTTTACGGTTGTCAGCTGTTCCGGTTTTCCGGGACAGTCTTAGTTTCAGATTAAAGAAATCGGGGTCCGAAAAAATACTTTCGGGACGGCAGTTTCTTCTGGATTTCGGATTTTAAACAAATATTGTCATCATATCTATTTTCCCTAAATTTTCGCGTGCATCGCCGGGTGTTTTTACCATAGCAGTTGGCTAAGTCCCTTAATGAATGTTACTGTGCGGTAAGGCTGTGAGTTTCCATTATTGTCCATTATCTCACTTCAGTTTAGGTGTTGCACCAACGTGTTTCTCTGTTCCTCTGTCTGAGTCGTATCGCAGTTAATTTGTTATTAAAATGTTTCATTGTTTCAAGTGAACTAAAAATGCAAAGAAGAAGTGTCCATTCCAAGAAAAATATTCAGAAAAATGGTTCTTCATAAATCGAAGAAGAAGTGAATATGAAGTAGAATGTGTAATCTGTGTTATGTTTCCATTGTATGTAGGAGAAGAGCCAATACCGAATGGTTGTAATTGATGTGCGACTACTCACAGAAGTCCACGTGGTCTGTAATTATCGTATGGCAGTGAAAGTTCGTAGATATTCTAAGGCGTTAATACGCAACCGATTTAAGCTCGAAAAAAATTAGTTCCAATTTTGGCTGGCGGAAGGAAATCTGGAGCTGTACAGCACCTTGTCGACGTCTCTAGCGTAAGCGACGGTAAACAATATATTTACTATAATGACTTTCTCATCTCTTTGACTTTTTCTAAGCCCTTCCCATTACTAATCTATTACATTCGCAGCGCCCGATTTGCATCTGGTGGTCAAAATTTTTTCCAGCGTGTATCGGTTCCGCATTAACGCATTTCAATATCTACCTAGTTTCGCTGCCATACGATAACTGCAGCCTACATTGGACCTCTGTGAGTAGCTGTCTTTCAACGATACACTGGAACGTTTAGCTATCGTAAACCGTAAATCAAACGTGAACTCTACGAGCACTTTAAATAATGGACTGTTACCTTTTATAAGGGGAAAATTAGTAACAGCAGCGGAATTGGCAATGTGATAGCACTCTTTCAACTCAGTGGACTATACTGCAGAGATTAGATCCCAACTTCTTAATGATTCGGAAACAACAAAAAATGTGAATTGGGCAGAACAAAATCTACAGAAATTGTGAAATTAGAGTTAGTGTGCGACACTGTCAAGCAAAGATGTAATGCTCCTTCATAGGTCCGTTTTTTTCGTACAACTGCACACTGTAATAAACACAAAACCGAGAAAATATACCTAGTTTCTGCTTCCCAAATTTTATTTTTAGACAAATGTCCCGTTTTGTCAGACACAAATAGTGGGAATCCTACTTGTGGTGGTCAACGTGCTCGAATGGTACCTTGACCGTTGGTATGCCTGTCCTTTCGTTCCCATGACGTCCAACGCGGGATACTGTCACATCCGAAGGCTTCATAAATCTGAATATTGCACAATTCGACCAGTCAGCCAAATGAATATCCATAACGAGGCCCATTTCAGACAGTCAGGTGCCGATAAGGCTGACTCCTACGAGTAAGCTGCAACTTAGTGTCTGTCAGAGTGATTACTCAACATGTCATTCTGATCGTACCCCTTATATACCCTACCAGCTCTGGCGACAACACTAAACACGGACATCACCAACGCCCTCTGATGGTCATTACACCCGTCAGAGAGAATTGTGACTCAATCATTGCAATCATTTACCTACCCGCCGATGGTGTGTACCTTGAAACGCGTATGTACTCGGTAGCAGCGATGGCGAGGCATGACAGAATCTCTGACCAGAGAGTTATTTATCGTTGCTAGTCTGCGCTTGACCGCGCGAGAGTTCAGTTGCATGTAGGGAGTCGGCAGTTGCAGTGCAGTTGCGAAAAAGTTGCACGTAGCGAGTCGCGAGAGCATGTAGTTCGTTCGTGTTAGTAACGCGCGAGAGACAGTCGCAGTTGTGTGTGAGGAGTCGGCGGGCGTCGACATGGGGCTCTGGTCAAGGTTCAGGACGAGGTGTATTTTTAAATAAGGTAATGAAGCAGCATTGCGCTCATCTGATAATGTAATGTATCTTAACAGTTTGTTCAAGAATCGCCCCAATAATTATTTTGTTCTGAAAGCAATTTTTTAAGAAAATAATCATTACAATTGAAACAATACTTCCTATGCTTTTCCTGCCAGAATCAATTTATCAGATTTGCACAGGGCCTAAGGTCAGCGCAGATGACCTTATAAAATTTATCAGGTTGATCATAACGTTAATTTTGTGGGGACTTAATATTTTTGCACATTTTTATTATCATTGAGTTTTGTTACTGTGGGAAGCTAACATTTGGCTCTATTTGCATTTTCATCCAATTCATATCATTTAAAAATAATTACGGGGAGGTTACACTTAGCAGAATGAATATTCATATTTAGAAATTATCTTTCATTTTTGCGGGAAGGTTACACTTGGCTCAATTCCTATTAACATTTGATTATTGTCATTTCAAAAAAATTCTCCGGGGAAGTTACAACGTGTACGAAGTTAAACTTACGTCCGACCATGTCTTCTGGCTGTTTAACTTTTTTCCGTCAGGCAGTGTATAATTTGAATCCTCAACATCTCTTGTACTCTCAGCCAACAACGTGTTTTCGTGATGGTGGTAAGAACTTTCAAGGCTGATAGAGAAGTTCCGTTATATCAGTTTAGTATACTGAACTCTGATCTGTAAGAGCTGAGTCGAAAGCTACGAGTGAAAACGGAAAAATTTTAAATTGACAAGTGAACACATTTTTGTAACTATTTCGTTTATCTGCTAAACTTTTGCAATGTGCTACATTCAAAACAGCTGATATTCGTCCCCAGATTTTGTAGAGAGCCATGACCTTGCACAAGTTCTGCTGAGGATTTTCCTTTCCCTTCCCCTCTTGACGTACGCATGCACGTTAATATGGCTGCCCACAATTCAGTGATAGCAACTGTACACATAATTAATTAATTAATTACACTTTCCAAGTAAAGATTCATATGTTTTCGTTTTCTGCTACAGGGTTGTCATGGCATTCGACTTACAAGTGAAATACCCTTGTTCGAACGGCTGAAACTGATTAAAAATGATTTTAAAATACGATGTTGTATCGTTCTAACACCCATTAATGGTATTTACCGGATAACCTCTTCATATTTACGTACATTCGGTATCTGAAGGGTAACTAACCTAAAGACAATAGGAAGCACTAGTCTCAGAGGAAACGATACGGTGTAACGGAAAATAATGACCAGCAGGTTCACAAGAATCATAAATGAGGTAATATTTGGCAACAAGCCAAGCATTCACTTCAAACAATATTAACACGTGCAGTACCCGCAGAGTCACGTTTTCCTAAGTGGAGGCGGTTGTACCATAGAAAGATCTACATTTATTCCTCGTCTAAGTGTAAACATGGAATTGCATTGAAGTGATTTAAATACAGTGCAGTAGGTACACCTCGTGCCAAAGATTTGTATAGCAATGCTTGTGGTGTCACTCTTTCTAGCGCTAGTGGAACTAAAAGGATGATTGGAATAATTAAAGCATAGGGAACCCTTCAGGATAGAAACAAAAGACAGGGATTTGAATTTATTATTAAATGATTAATTTCTATTATAAATTTTATGTGTTACACGATGACAGGGAGAGAAACTAAGTAGCTAGTGCTGCTACGTTGTAATACATCTCAAGAACGTGAGGGTAAAATGGAAATGAGCGTATGGCGTCAGTGGCCGAGAGTTCCCAGGCGGGAAGTTCGACGCCAAGTGCAAGTCTCATTGCGACGCCACATTGGGCAACTTGTGCGTCCATAGTGGGGATGAGACGATGATGAGGACAGCAAAACACCCAGTCCCTGAGGGGAGAAAATCTCCCATCCCAGCCGGGAATCGAACCCGGGCCTCCGTGAAACGTGAGGGTGTAACAACATAACAGCTCACGGAGAAGTTGCAAGCGGATGTGTAAACATCAGTAACGTGTCGCCAAAGTTCTGTTTGCTCACCTTTCGTCTACTAAAGTAGTCTCCCTCTCGCAGATCTCTCACGGGCGTGGTTCCGTTGATGATTTGTCCCTGTGAATCTGCAATATTTATTTATTTCTTTATTTATTGATTTATTTAACCTGGCAAGATTAGGGCCATCAGGCCCTCTCTTACATCTAACCAGGCATTCTACTTATTTTACATTCATACGTTTTAGTAGGCATGTTAAACTACATCTAGTACAAAAAGTGAAATAAACAATTAGAAAGGTACACCTGGAAAAATACATACATATAGAGTTTATATTCGTAGATCGTAAGTACTGTTATAATTAGACATTATTGAAGAGACAAATTTTAGATAGGAGTGCTGGCAGCAGGGAGTATGAGGGAGACTCATGGTGAAGGGAGGAGAAAAGTAGACATGATGAAACATAATTAAGGAAATATAAAGGAAAAGAAGATAGCGTGGCTAATAGAGATAAATGAAGGGGAAGGCATCTCAGGAGCAAGATAGGAGACGCTAGCTTTGCTAGCAGATGAGACGATTGGCCTGGTACATTAATTTTGTGGAGAACTTTATGAGGATGATAGTAGGAAATGCTTCAACTTCTTCTTAAAAGCAGCAGGAGATTGAATTTTGCGCAAGGTAAGGGGTAGTTTGTTCCAGAGGCGGACAGCGGCAACTGAGAAGGAGTTTGCAAAAGTTTTTGTTTTGTGAGTGGGCACAGTTAGGATACCAAATAAGAGTGACCTCGTGTTTCGATTATGATGGCATTACAGGTTTTTAATCTCTGAAGCAAGGTACTGGGGTGGTTGCGCGACGAGGAGTCTGTGAAGTACACATAGAGTGTGGTAGTCACGCAATTTGTCCGGCCGCAGCCACTTTAGCTCGGAGTATGAAGCACTAACATGATCATATCGGCGAATGTTGCAGGTGTAACGCACACAGGCATTCATGGTTAGCTCTAGCCGTCTTTTGTTTTCACTACTCGTGCATTGTTGAATCACATCACAATAGTGGAGGTTCGGTAGAACGAGTGCTTACACGAGCTGGCGTTTCAAGTCCTGTGGAAATATGTTCCGAAACTTTTTGAGAGCATAGAGACAAGCAGACGTCTTTCGGCACACTGCGACTGTATTCTCCGCCCAGTTGAGATGCTCATCCAAAGTTACACCCAAGTTCTTCATTGTTTTCTGATATGGTATTGGAGTACCGTCGAGCAGAATAGGAGGTAGCCGTTCGCGGAAATCTGAACTTATTAATTTCTGATGGGCTATTAAGATTACTTGCGTCTTTTTTGCATTTAGTTTAAGCCCCAGGCTTTTCGCCCATGTTACTACCGAAGACAGATCATCATTCATCTGAGCGATTGCAGTGTTTACGTCTTCAGGTCTGACGGTTAGGTAGAGCTGGAGGTCGTCGGCATAGAAATGATATTTACAGGCGGACAGAACCGACGAAATATCGTTGACATATAAAGAAAACAAAAGTGGTCCTAAGACTGATCCTTGTGGCACTCCCGAGGAAACAATAGGAATATGCAAGTCTATTTTCAGGTAATGAATACGTAATTTTTAAGGGATGCCAAGAATTCTGTCCGGGTTGCAATATTTAAAGTAACACTTAACAAAATCGCTGATGCAGTCCCAATATAATCGTAGTGAACTATTGTACCACGTTATATGCACTACTGCAGAATGCGATTTACGAACTTACTCTCAGAGCTTCTCACCAGCGACTCCTCGCTAAATACTTCTGGCGACGAGTCACGCCACCCAGCTGTTATCAAGCTGCAGTGCAGAATCCATCTCTTAGACCAGGAAAAGGAAAACTACCATACAACGGCACGCTACTGCCGACCAAATATTTTGAGATACAGACAGTAACACTGCAATATAAACCACTCAGGAATCACATAAGTAAGAAGTACAGGTATCCCAAAGCCAATTGTCTACCGGAAAAATGCGAAGAAATCGGAAAATAAAAGGACTGACTCAGTATATAGAAAAGTCGAGACATCTCCTGTGGAAATAAAGCTAAGGTAGTTAAGGGAAAGAGTACAATGGGAATACCACAGTTAAACACGTAGATGAAAGCTAATAGGTTGAATGAATACATTGAAGGGCTGTATGAAGGGTAGAAATCGTCTGATGACGTGATAGAAGAAGAAACTAGAACCGATATGGAAGGCACTGGGGATCCAATCTTAGCCAGAATTTAAGGGAGCGCTGGAAGACATGACATTAAGTAAAGCTTAGGTGTTAGATAAAATTCCATCAGAGTCTCTACACTTATAGGAGCAAGTGGCAACCAAACGACTGTTCAGGTTGGTAGGTAGAAACTATGAGACTGGTGACATACCATCAGGAATTCGGAAAAAATTTCATCCACACAGTTTCAAAGATAGCAATGGCAGGTAAGTGAAAGAGCTATGGCATAATCAACTTTACAGCTCATGCATCCAAGTTACTGACAAGAATAACACACTGAGGAATGGAAAAAAAACAGAGAAACTGTTAGATAACCATCAGTATGGATTTAGGAAAGGCAAAGGCACAAAAGAGGAAATTCTGATGTTACGCTGCATTATGGGAACAAGACTGAGGAAAATCCAGACACGCTCATAGGATTTGTCGACCTAGAAACAACGTTCGATACTGTAAAATGGAGCAAGATGTTCTAAAATCTGAGGAAAATAGGTGTAACCTGTAGGGAAGAACGCGTAATACACAATATGCAAAAAAGGAAAAAATAACAAGTACACGCACTAAGATAGGGAAACCGAGAACGAATTGCTCGTGCTAATAAAGGTGTAAGACAGGATGCAGTTTTTCGCCCCTTCTGTTCGATCTATGCGCCGAAGAAGCAGTGGCGGAAATAGAAGACACGTTCAAGAGTGGGACTAAAATTCACCGTGCAAGGACTGAAGAGGAATTACAGGATCTGTTGAGTGAAATGAGCAGTCCAACGAGTGATAGTAAACCGAAGAAGGACGAAAGTAGTGAGAAGTAGCTGAAACGAGAGTGGTCTGGCCTTCTTCCTTTGAGGTCATGTGACTTTTGCGGCCATCTGTTGATTTTTCATCACTGGTCTGTACCCGTGGCTCAACGTGCAAATATACACTGGCTGCACCTGCTAGCCATTGGAATTTGAGCACCGCCCGAACGTCGGGAGACCGTGTATTTTTAATTTTTAAATAAGTTATATACAAACACCCGAGGATGCGATCAAATCTTCGTGAAACTGGATTTGTGTGACCCTGTAATAATGGAATTGCTAACCGCTAATGCGGTTTCCTTTAGAAAGTTTTTATAGTTAAAAAAAATTAAAATATGTTACCATGTATCTAACCTATAGATGCCCAAACCGTAAAGTCATAGCCTTCAAATTTATTAAATGTGTGAATATTTCTGCAGGTGTGATTATGGGTCACTGTGATTCAGTCTATCCGTTTAAATGAGTCTTCAGTCGACTCTTATTCAAGTAGACTTGTACTGTCCTAATACGTCTGCAATAGGGAAACCATCAGCTGCTTTTGGCAATGCTCGGGGCAGAATGCTGGGATAGTGCGGTGTTTGTTTTAAGCCATGCCACTGGCCGCGAGTTTCGCTTTCACGTAATTGCGGTACGGCTGCGCCAGAAATGATGCGGTACGTCCACATGTTGCTCTTATCCAGACTGAATATTGCTAGATTCCTCTTGTATTCGGATATAGTAATTTTCATATGGGTACTTCCCTTGTCAATCAGTTCTACTTAAGAGTTTCTTTTCTCAAAGCAATTTTTTTGTTCTTCTCTATCGTCCTTGATCGTTTCACGCAAACGCCTTTCGTTTTGTAATAACTTGTAGTATTAAATCTCACGACTCATTGTAGCATGACACCATCTAGAACATACACATACAGTTTGAACTGACATCTATTCCTATGTAACCAAAAACGCAAATAGTTTTATTCTTTTTTTTAGCGTCTCAAGTCTAATCTTGAAACTGGTCTATTATAAATATTCGCTTTGAGTATATAAATGGTAAGTGTAATTATTTAACTGTTTTCTTAGAGCATAATGGATTGTCACTATCTGCTGAATGAAGAGCGAATTTTGCACAAAATACCGTATTTACAGATCATGAAGCTGCGTACTTAAATCAAGGAGAAAACGGATTCCTTATACTTCTTATATAGTCGCAATCTGCATCAACCGAGATGATGCTGGCTACAGATCTTTTGCACTCCTTGCTGCCAGTATACTGTTCCAGTTTGTTCTTTTGCATTGTGAAGCGACCACCTTTAGCGGATTGTCCTAATTATATAAAGCTGAAAGAATTGCAGCTGTTTATTTTATTTATTTCTCTGTTAGAGGGATGTAATATTCACATCACTTTCTGGCAAACATATTCTTTATTAGCATGGAAGTAAATAACGGATCGAACGTCAAAACACTAAAAATTTGAGTTACTGGTGGAATGCCGCTGTAAAAGCCACACAGAGGCGTTCAATAAATAAAATAATGGAATTTTTTTTTTCTTGACCTGTTTCGGTTGAAACAGCCCGAAATATCTGGTGGGGCATCGTGGAATATTCCCGTTTTAGCCCCTTTACTTTCAGGAAATTCCGATAGATGGCGGCTTTATACGTAGCCTTGAGAATGACGCCTGTAACAGAGGTGCCTTCCAAGCAGAGAGCTGTCATTGAATTTCCTTTGGTGAATAACCAATGTATCGTAGATATTCATTGGTGCTTGCAGAATGTCTACGGAGACATGGCAGTGAAGAAAAGCAAGGTGAGTTGTTGGGCGAGGCGTTGGTCATCATTGCAACAAGGTCGTGCAAATCTGTCCAATCTCCGGCGTGATGGCCGGCCGCACTCAGCTGTGACTCCTGCAATGTTGTAATGTGGGAACACTCTCATTCAAGGTGATTGGCGGATGACAATCAAACACGTCGCTGCATAACTGGACGTCTCTGTTGGTAGTGATGACACACTCGTGCACCATTTGCGAGTACTCAAAGCTGTGCGCTTGCTTAGCTCCACGCTGCCTACCAGAAGACAATTTTCTGTCGCTCTTCGTCACAGGCGATGAAAAATTGGTTTACCACTTCGAACCGGAAACAAAACGGCAGTCCATGGAGCAGCGCCACAGCACCTCTCCTCCGAGGAAAAATTTCGAAGCAGCACCCTTAGCCGGTAAACTCACGGCAATGGCTTTCTGTGCCTCTGAAGTTGATATTTTGTTTGATGTCCTCACTGATGGTTCAACGATCAACTCGGAAGTGGACTGCACCACGCTCAGGAAACTAAAGAAACGACTTCAACGTGTTCATAGACACAGAAAGGCAAACGAACTTCGTGAAAACACAAGGCCTCCCTTAAGTCTGCGCACCAGAGAGGAGCTTACGGAACTTCATTTGACCACTCTACAGCCGGATCTTCCACCTTTCGACTTTCATCTGTTTGGCCCAATGAAGGAAGCACTTGGCAGAAAGCAGTATGTGGACGATTATGAGGTTACTGATGCAGCAAGACGTTGGCTTCGATGTCGACCAGAAGAGTGGCACCACGCAGCCATACAGACCCTCGCATTGAACGCAGATTATATTGAAAGACAACGTTTTGTAGCCATGACAGTGGAGTATAATGTGGTGTATTGCAATCCTGAATAAAACCAACTTGTTTTCGGCAAAAAAAGTGTTGCATTACTTATTGAATGCCCCTCGTGGATTCTTATACAAGCTCCAGAAGAGCCAGAAACAGTATTTACAGCTATCAGAAGGTGACACTCGTGTCTAACACCAACATCGACGTTCAAATAATTAATCATGAGCTAACTCTATGTTCTCTGTTAGTGTTTTTGGGTGCACTTCTATGAATTGCTGTCAATTGAAGTGGCTCTCTGGTTTGTTTGCAACGACAGGACACAGCTGACATATTTATTACAGATAGATAATACACAGTATTGCAAAGTGGAAAGGAAAACTGCGCTAAAACGGAGGAAGAGAGCTGAAAGTAGTGCTCAAAGGTAAAGGAGGAACTATGCAGCGAAGGAAATGGATGTACTCGAAAAGACAATATTCTGGTTCCAGCTATAGAGAGTCCCAAGCACGAGGTATGTTGTGACTGTCGTAGTATTTATTGTAAGGCTTGGAATAAACATAAGTAATGTTCAATTATTTTAATGCATTTAAGTTATTATTCAAAAGAATTTCGTATCGTCAAAAATCATCGTTCTGAATATGAGATTATAGTTAATTACTTGCATGGAATCACCTACTTATCCGCAAAGACGTAGGCCTAGGTATGTTGATTTAAAAATGTTATTATATACACTGTTTCACTTTTTAGATTTTCTGTAAATGCCACTTTAAATGCAGACGGCTTTCATATGACCACGAACTTGAGTTGTTTAATCATTGGTATTCAGTAAAAGATGCAGTGGAGCAAAATACCTATGCAAAGTCTCAGTACATGTTTACAAACCGAAGAGACGAAGATCAGAAGATAGTAATGACGGCAATGAAACTGATCAGCTGTCTACTGAGAAGGGTGCGGAATAACCGTAACATCAAAGAAGAAAAAGTAACCATGTGATACTCGTTGCCTGGTGGTGATGGAGATGTAATAAGAGTACGTAAAGGAACATTACGTAAGGTGGCATTAGTACAGTTAAATCAGATTGGTGAGACTGTCTATGAATGAAACGAGGAAATAAGACAAAACACTGGAAATATAGAGAAGAAGATGAAAAGCTGGTTGATGATCAAATTAACGCCATACCAAGGCAAGAAAGCCACTATTCGAGGGAAAATAAGCTGACAAACAATGCTTAAGTGACGACCTGACTTTCGTTTATTCAAAGAATTTTAAAATTATTATGAAGACACTACAATCACATACTACTTATTTGCTTAAGTCTTTAAAGACGTATTCCCCAAATTTATTCCCCAAACTAAAATTTCATTTGTCAAGTGACACATGTTCTACACGTGATCTTCTTAAATCAAAATTGAGGCGTGATCCCAATAATAAACACAATGAACTGCAGCTAGACCTCCATCATCGAAAAGCAATGAAAGCTACGGATTCCATGAAAGCTGACACAGTCAAGAGTCCAGGATGTAACTCGAAAGTATGAACGTTTACAACAGATTTACAAAAAGTAATTTCTCTTCCTTTATTAGAGCGCAGTGAAATACACTACTTACGGCAGTCCTCAGATTAAAACGTTTGCATTTATGTTGGTGATATTGAGACCGTTCACTTGTTTTTCTGACATGAGACCGTGTGTGGTAGGGATGGGAATGAAATAGCTTCCTACGTGCAATAAGTCCTTACATCGAATCTTTCTTGTAAAAGGAAACTGATAATGTGGAATGGCAGCTGCTGTGGACAGAACAAAAATACTATGAGGATGTTTCTGTGACTATCGTTATTTTGCTCACATTGGGAAACGAAAGAAGTTAACTAGGTTCCAAAATATTTAGTTGGCCTCATCACTGAAGCTAGTCACACAATGCCTTTCACTGTGACTGTTATGCGATATCTTCTGCTTGTAATGTAAAACGATGTAGCATTTCATTGGCCACGTTCCTCTCCAAGAGGCAAAAATCTCATTTTCCAGATTCTTTATTTCACGCTCTGCATGCAGTGGAAAGTAGAATTCCACACTGTGACGTAACCAGCTCCTCGTCCACGAGCATTTTCACCTCCAGAGAGAGGACGGCCGTAACAATGTTTACCAAGTGAGGTGAAGGCGAATACGAGTTTGAAGTTATTCGCTTTATTAGTCACTGAGAAGGTACTTGAGCTGAGCGATGTATACTCCGCATAGTGTTATCCCGTTACGCAGTGCTTATGTGTTTTTAAGGATACTACTAAAACAGCTGATAATAAAGCGTTTACTGACGCCAGTTTTTCAGCAATACAGCAAGAGAAACTTCACCGCCAGCGAGGATGTAGAGCACAGCTGAGGCTGCTGTCCGTTGTAACAGTAGAACGTTGACGCGATTTGCCGAATATTGCCGGGGTTTGCCGAGCGCTGCCGGAATTAATGAAACGCTCCGGTCGCAGCGCTGCCAACAAAAACACATGATCGCCGCGGCACTGCTCCGTGCCTCTCTGCTTCCACTGTTATCCGGCGTATGCAGCGGTGCTGGTTTGTTTCTCCGTCGCTGCTGTCCTCCACGCTACGCACCTTTGGTCGCTTAGCACCGCTCCACTATTGACTGCAGTCTAACTAACAAGCTGCATTTTCGTCCTGGGAAACGATTGTGCTCGAGACTCGCGCTAGCTATGCGGCAGCCCAAAGAGCACTCACTACAACTGGAAAAAAAAGAGGTCCACCGCCCCGGCAAACAGTGAGTGAACGCTGTATGCTTACAGGGCAACTGAACGCTTCACACTTCAAATTTTGTCATAAGTACTAGCGACAGAAATAGATTCTAAAATTTAAGAAGTATTCTATAATTGGAGTACAGCGATCGGTATAAAATGCTAAAAATCAATTAAAAACAGAGCAGTGACAACCATTCTACTACAGATCTGCCGCCACCAGCTGCCATAAAAAAATCTGTAAACGCGATCCAGACTGTTTATAACTGATGTTTAAAAACAGATTCACCTAACCAACCTTGGTTAAAAGGCAACCTGCTCAGTTGTGACATTAGATTTTGTGAACAAAATGTTGATTTTTTTGACCAATACGATGTCCTGCGGCAAAATAAGGCTAAAATAATACCTTTAAAACACTGTTGCGAATCACCAAAATATTAGTACGAACAATACGTTTGCCACACCAGGACTCCAACATGCTTTCTGTTATAGCAATGGTATATTAAGAGCTATTATTTTGATGGAATTTGCTTATGAACTGACAACGTAAATACATAAATATATTTAAGTAAGTACCACAAACTGTTATATTAGCATTATATCTGGAAGTAAATCAATTTTTTTTCACACAAGGGAACTTCAGAAAATGTTACACATTATTACGGCAGGCTAGGTAACTCTTATTGACTGTGCACTAGACATAAAACTCATCGGGTAAATGATAGCCGGCCGCGGTGGCCGTGCGGTTCTAGGCGCTCCAGCCCGGAACCACGCGGCTGCATCGGTCGCAGGTTCGAATCCTGCCTCGGGCATGGATGTGTGTGATGTCCTTAGGTTAGTTAGGTTTAAGTAGTTCTTGGGGACCGATGACCTCAGATGTTACGTCCCATAGTGCTCAGAGCCATTTGAACCATTTTTGGTAAATGATAGTATTTTTCAACATCGTCACCAAGTCTCTAAACAATGGCCGAACTTTTAGCAAGCGTTCAATTCCTCAACGATAGCAATCCTCTCTTTGCTCTTGGGGCTATCCGAGAACCGTTGTGTGAATGTCTTCATAGTCGGAAAATCTCCGACTGCTACGAATCAGTTCCTCGACTGCCTGGATATTGTCATCTGTTGGCCGGCCGGTGTGGCCGAGCGGTTCTACGCGCTTCAGTCTGGAACCGCGCGCCCGCTACGGTCGCAGATTCGAATCCTGTCTCGGGCATGGATGTGTGCGATGTCCTTAGGTTAGTTAGATTTAAGTAGTTCTAAGTTCTAAGGGACTGATGACCTCAGATGTTAAGTTCCATAGTGCTCAGAGCCATTTTGTCATGTGTGGTCCATGTCAATGGCTCTCCTTCCCGATCAGCATCGCTGACGTGTGTGTGGCCTTGGTCCAATTGTTGGCACCATTTCACTCCGCCTGGACATGAATTTTCATCTGGTCCATATACAGCGTGGTCCCGTCATGCTATTACAAACATTCAGGGATGAGAAAGAAGGGTAAATATATGGATTTGATGCAAAAGACCCTCGTGCGGAAATTACAAAGTCGAAAGTTATAAGAGAAATTCGTCGTGATAGTCGGACAGTGCAGTACATGTACCATTACTGTTACTGCTGATATTGTAGGCTAGGCAAATGTCACAGGCGGTAGCAGGCACCAAGCAAGCAAAAAGAGTCTAGTAAAAAGGGGTTCATCATCGATACTGTGAAACACATCTCTTCTATTGCAAGCTCTTTGGTTTCCATATTTTTGGATGAGATAGTATGGACGAAAACAAGAACAAAATGCACAGTAAACAAGTGCTCCAAAGTGCATACCTTAACGTCTATGGGCACTGGTTCAGTAGAATTGCGTTTCGTAGGAGTGAAGGTGAAAAAGTGCTCACCATCAGATGTTGAACACACAAATCTACAAACCAGTGGTAGAGGAATTTTAAACGAAAAGGAAGATTCAGAATCTGATTCAAGAAGTGCGATGGCTATCCTCTTTTAAGCGATAGTACGAGAAAACCAACGAGATACTGTACCTTTTTTTCTACTCACTACTCTGATATGCCAGTGATTAATAACAGCAATTTACAAAACCTCCCAACGTGGTCAAGTCCTGTAATTTTATGCTGATTCCTCCAAATACATTCTAACCAAGAAAGAATTATCCGAATAGGACGGAAACCGGTAGGCAGGCAAACAAATAATGGGTGGTCCACCTCTGCCCTTTAAGTAATCAAGTTATTCGCCATGGCATTGATTGATTGAGTTGTTAGCTGTCTCTTGAGAGATCCCAACTTCATCTACACCTACATCATACTCCGCAAGCCACCTAATGGTGTGTGTCCCACTGTCGTGTGTGTCACATCTGTCTTGAGGGCCCTGCCCCTAATGCTCCAAACGTTCTCAGTTGTTGAGAGATCCCGCCAAGGTAGGGTTTGGCAATCATAAAGCTAGGCATTAGAAACTCTCGCCGTAAGCGGGCGGGAATTACATTCCTGAAATCTGAGCCCATGATGGCTTCTCATGAAGAACAACAAAATGGGCGTAGAATATTTTCGGCGTACATCTGTGCTGTGATGGTGCGGTGGTCGACAGCCAAGGGGTCTTTCTATGAAAACAAAAGACACTCCAGATCATCACTCCTAGTTGTTGCTCCATATGGTGGGGGAAAATCAGACTGATGTCTCACCGCTGTCCGCCGTTCAACAGATACGTCTTCGGCCTGGAAAGTCATTGGAGTAGAACTTTCTTCAGTGATGTATATAGCTTCGAACTCAGCCCCGACGACAAGCAAAGATGTATCCGGAGGTGCGTCAGGCCAACAGCCGGAAAAGAGGGGGGGGGGGGGGGGTTGCTTATTTCTTTTTCATAGCAGGACCCCTTTGTTTGGCATCCGCAGCACTCTTACAGCACAGTGGTACATCGACAATATTCTAATCCCCGTTTTGTTGCCCTTCTTGGCAAGCAATCATGGTCTTAAATATAAGCAAGATAAAGCCCACCTGCACACTGCGAGAGTTTCTACTGCTTGTCTTCGTGCCTGCCAAACTCTATCTTGGCCAGCAAGGTCGCCGGATCTCTCCACAACAAAGTACAGAGAATGTTTGGAGCATTTTGGGTAGGGAATTCCAATCATTTAGGGACTTTGACGATCTAACACGACAACTGGACAGAATTTGACACGTTATCCGTTTCAGTAACTTTATCAATCAATAACTGCTTGCATAACGACGAGAGGTGGAGCAATGCGTGATTGACTTGCTCATTTTGTGAAGCTCTTTGTCTTGAATAAATCATCCGATTCTTCTGAAATTTAATTAGTTTTTGTTTATCTGTACGAGTATATTGGCATTGCATCTACCGAGTTCCGTCCCATCGGATAATTATTTCATGGTGCGTCGTTTTTTTTGTGCTAGAGTGTGTGGTGACCCTGTTGGCCTTGACTACGTAGATACTAAGACTAAAATGGATAAGACTATTCCGACATACGCCCAAGGTGCAATACTACACAGGAAGAAGGATATTAAACCTAATTCCACTGGCAAAGGGAATAAGAACAGCTTCATAATGATCAGTGCCAGCTTGAAATTCAACCACACAAACTCCCCGGAATTCACTTCAAACCGTCACCATTCTGCGACTTTGGAGACATCCAGGATGTCAATTAAATATGTTGTGGCTACCCTAGACGCACCAAGGAGAGTAAGCATCTATAAGCTTCTCGTGGAATTCGTATTGACCTTTGCCATTAAAATATAATCAGTTGAAGTGTGTGTATGTGTAGGGACGGTCGGGCGGAGAGGGGGAGGAGGCAATGTACGTCCATATAGAAACTTTTTGTTAACATAAGATGCAGAGACGTTTTGGACTTTTCAATTATCGTTAATGTCCATCAAAACGGAGTTTAAAATTACTTATCAATTACTGGAAAACGAAGATTCATGTTTTCAACGGAAATGAATCCCTGTTAATTTGTAGTGGCTGAATTACTGTACCCAAAGGCCACCAAAATAAAAAAAATGGTAATTTAATCCAAACAATGGCAGTCAGTGCAGCAGACTGTTATGATTCCGAAAATTTGTTTTGTCTGTGGACCCAATTGCAACTAATATATCGGAACAAAATGTACCTTTGTTGAGAAGAGTTATACTTACAGAGGTACTTCATAAAGCAGAAGTCTAAATGTAATGCATATGGGAGGATGTTTTCAGAATACATTATTTACTTCTGCAGTAAATCGCTCAAATAAACAAAACAGACAGATGAATTGTATATGCCACACCTCCGCGCAGATTCGGGTTTAGTCATAGTCCGACATTCAGTTTATGTTGCCTAGGAGATTTAAGCGTGTTTCTTTGCTCACATACACGATATATTTCACCTCTATTGATAGAAAGATTCTAATAAAGTTCTCAGTTTAGCTCTGGCATTCATCAGGGGAATTCTTTGAAATGTGTTTGCATCGTCATATGAAATTTAATTAAAAACCTACAGCTATTTTAATTATAACGAATAAATCATAGATATGAAGAAAGAATAGTATCCACGGTAACTCAATCGACGAATTACTACTTTTTTGCTAGTCTTTATACCGATGTAAAGCTCATTTAATGAGATCTCACGGGATTTATCTATCTAGGCGTGGAAAATGAAACCAGTGGCTAGTGCATATCCTACGACTGAGACAGTAATTCAAAGCTGTTGAACTCACAGATTAAACTGGCCGTCTATTTAATATCTTTAGACTCTAGTTAACGTTAGAAACTTCGTCATTCCTACTGTTATCAATAGCTATATTATTACATGTAACACTTTGAACTCCACTGAATTCTAAACACATCTGTGCCTTAACGACCCAGTAGGAATCCCTAGAAAACTGTACCAGTTTAATCACATCTTAGATTAAGAGGTTCTATACACAGCGGCGTTCTCTGGGCACTGCCTATAATTACTCCAGGACTTATCTCCCACGTCATTAATATAGACTGCCTCCGGGAGCTATCGTGTCATGCACTCCAGTAAGCGTATTAGGCTACGACACTTAATATGAAAGTTACCTGTGTGCAAGAACACACACTCAGCTGTCAGATGTATTACACAACTATTTATATTATGATGAATATGGTGATTTGTGCCTTACATAAAGTCACTCAGAAACTCTGCTAATTTCGTAGGGTGTGAATGGACATTCTTCCGCTAGTAGGAACTTTGCTATTGATAGAGAAACAAAAAGATAGTTCTTAATTCTATCCATCGCTGTCAGCGTTTATTCTGTGACTGGACTACTTTAGTAAAATAAAGAACAACCGCCTTCAGTCACAATGGTGATTTGATTTTAATACACGCTGCTTTTCGAGCCCCAGAGCTTCGTCTGCATGTGCTTTGACAATCTTCGTCAATTTTCTTTTCAAATTTACGTTCCTTGTGGCTCTGATAAGATTACGAGGGCAGTTCAATAAGTAATGCAACACCGTTTTTTTCTCGGCCAATTTTGGTTGAAAAAAACGGAAATTTCTTGTGGAATATTTTCAAACATTCCCGCTTCGTCTCGTATAGTTTCATTGACTTTCGACAGGTGGCAGCGCTGTACGGAGCTGTTAAAATGGCGTCTGTAACGCATGTGCGTTGCAAACAACGGGCAGTGATCGAGTTTCTTTTGACGGAAAACCAGGGCATCTCAGATATTCATAGGCGCTTGCAGAATGTCTACGGTGATCTGGCAGTGGACAAAAGCTCGGTGAGTCGTTGGGCAAAGCGTGTGTCATCATCGCCGCAAGGTCAAGCAAGACTGTCTGATCTCCCGCGTGCGGGCCGGCCGTGCACAGCTGTGACTCCTGCAATGGCGGAGCGTGCGAACACACTCGTTCGAGATGATCGACGGATCACCATCAAACAACTCAGTGCTCAACTTGACATCTCTGTTGGTAGTGCTGTCACAATTGTTCACCAGTTGGGATATTCAAAGGTTTGTTCCCGCTGGGTCCCTCGTTGTTACAGGCGATGAAACATGGGTTCATCACTTCGAACCTGAAACAAAACGGCAATCAATGGAGTGGCGCCACACCCACTTCCCTACCAAGAAAATGTTTAAAGCCATACCCTCAGCCGGTAAAGTCATGGTTACAGTCTTCTGGGACGCTGAAGGGGTTATTCTGTTCGATGTCCTTCCCCATGGTCAAACGATCAACTCTGAAGTGTATTGTGCTACTCTTCAGAAATTGAAGAAACGACTTCAGCGTGTTCGTAGGCACAAAAATCTGAACGAACTTCTCCTTCTTCATGACAACGCAAGACCTCACTCAAGTCTTCGCACCCGAGAGGAGCTCACAAAACTTCAGTGGACTGTTCTTCCTCATGCACCCTACAGCCCCGATCTCGCACCGTCGGATTTCCATATGTTTGGCCCAATGAAGGACGCAATTCGTGGGAGGCACTACGCGGATGATGAAGAAGTTATTGATGCAGTACGACGTTGGCTCCGACATCGACCAGTGGAATGGTACCGTGCAGGCATACAGGCCCTCATTTCAAGGTGGCGTAAGGCCGTACCATTGAATGGAGATTACGTTGGAAAATAGTGTTGTGTAGCTAAAAGATTGGGGAATAACCTGGTGTATTTCAATGCTGAATAAAACAACCCCTGTTTCAGAAAAAAAATGTGTTGCATTACTTATTGAACTGCCCTCGTACATTAGTTTATGACAATGTGGCATGTTGTAAATATAAGTTTACAAAGTAGTGGATACGACGTATGTTAAATTCGCAGTGCCCCACTGTGTAATATACCAATGTGATCTTACCAGGATCAGAACCACCACGTATCTACTACTTGAAGTAGTAAGTTATTTTTCGAATTGTCTTAGTTTTGTAAACTTATATTCACAATGTACCACTTTATAATATACCAATGCAATCTTACGAGGACCAGAATTAACGTAAATTTGGAAAGAAAATTTACTTAGAGTGTCAAAGCACCTAAAGACAAGCCTCAAGGCTCGAAATGCACCGAGCGGTTGTTCATTTTTTTTAATGGTATTCTCTGAATAAACGGAAATTGGGGGTGGAGTTGAAGCCATTTCACAATTTAAGGCACACGATAGTAATATCGTAGCTGCAGTTTCCAGCTCTGACCTTCCAGGAATCGTAAGTTCCAGTGTTGCTGAATCTATCTCGCATGACATACAGAGAGAAATAATATTTTTGTCCTTTATCAACCAGTCTCTATTTCGTTCCGAGTACTGAATCATGCAGCGAAAAATGTAATACTGGCAGCGGCGCGCTATTTAATAATGCATTACTGTGCGATAAACTCAACTAACTGCAGGGTGAAGGTTAGCCTACCGCCGACAGTCAGCTTCGAATCCAATAATATGTCGTTTTTGTTGTACGTAATTTACAATGCACACGGATGAGGTCTCTACAATTTAATGATTGTTCAAATTCTTTCAGTTCATAAGGTGATATTTTCGATTTTTCTTATTCTATGAGTGAGGACAACTGTGTAAGTTGTATTGACTTGTTTAATGTTGCAACGTTTGCATAGAAATACACACTTTTACACAGTTTACAATGTGACAATGTTAAAACAGTTGCCAGGATTACGCATCTCGTCAACATCAAAAAGTGAAATAATCGGAAACACGAGAATAGTAAATATTAACTCTCAGAAAGTTAAATTATCCTAAACACGATAATATTAAAGTTTAACTAGACGTTTCTTTACAAAATTATTCTTACGATTTCGTTATGGTGTTAGTGAGTACTGCAATAAATCATCCAATTTCGGTTCAAAGTTCCGTACCAATTTTTAGGATGACAATCAAGTCTACGGTAGATGGTTAGTTACGTGACAAACTGAGCAACAGGTTACCCAAGGTCGCTCGAGTCTACAGTGGTTCCAAGCTGGTGAACCAACAAGTTTACGCTTCTGCAACCCGTACTTACCTTAAGCTGCGTTATGAAGTGTGATAGGATGTTATTGTCACTAACTCCACATAATTTGTAACGTGGCGACCCAAGTCCGCACCTGCCTACAAGGTCCAGACTGACGACTGACTGGTGTACACATGTGTTCACGGGAAATTTATGTTCCTTGCTTCCTGCAAAGCCTACCAAGAAGCATTCTATATGTGCATCTATTCATGCAGTGTTACGTCCTATTGGGAATGCCTTCCAATGTTTGAAGCACTATTGTTCGTGTTCGACAGATGCATCTGCTGACATTGTTATCCCTGTCTTGGATTCCCACAACCCTGTGCTTGGCGTCTAACTCGTCCAAACTTACAGCATTCAGGTTACCGACATTGCTTCTGTACATGACCTTTACTACGACATCTGTAATACTTTAAATCCGAAGCGAAAACATGTGGTGGGGCGACAAGTTCTTTAGTGGTAGTGACAGTTTCTTCTAATTGCTTAGCGACGTTAAGAGCTATAGGCAAGTCCCCAGAAGTTTCCACAGTCACCCTATGTGACATTATGACGTGTATTCCACTCTGAGAAATTTACAAAGCCGTGTTTTAGGCTTTCCGCAGCAGGACACTATCGGCTTTTACGTTTAGCGTCAGTTGGTATGTTTGCACACTGATCTTCCAAAACCTACCTGAAAACGCCTGTACTTCTTAAAAAGGCCTCTATGCTTCTACGTTTTTATCGGAAGGACCTATAATGGAGGCATAAGCCGTCGGCTAACTGTTGGAATCTCACACGTATGCTTTAGCGTCGCCTGTCAGACATAAATTATCCACACGGAGATAAGTCTCGACGACCAAACACTCGTTGTGGATGTAGTCGAAAAATGACTTGGAACTGTTGAGCAACTGAGCGTTCAGCGAACGCTACTGCTTGTGGGCCTCCGCAGTAGGCGCCTGGTTCATACACTCATGGTGACCGCAGTTCATCAGCGACGAAGACTGAAATTTGCGCGCCATTACGGCAATTGGTCATCCACTGAGTAGTGACAGGTCTAGTTTTCCGATGAATCACGTTATATGCTCCAGCGTACAGATGGCTGTGGGCACATATGGTGTGAAACGTCCGAAACCAAACACCCTGCAACAATCGTCGGCATGGTCCAGCCCGGAGGAGCGATCGTTATGGTCTGGGGAATGTTTCCGTGGCATTCTCTGGGTGATCTTGTCAGTCTGGAAGGCACAAAGGAACATCACAAGTACGTACCTATCCTTGGGGACCATGTCAACCCCTAGATAGAGTTTGCTTTTTCTCGGCATGATGGCATCAACCAGAAGGACAAAGCAACTTGTCACACAGTTCGCACTGTACGCGAGTTGTTTGGAGAGCACCAGAATGAGTTTACCTTACTCCCTATCCAACAAACTCTCCGGATGTTAAACCAATCGAGATCTTCGGTACTACCCCAGTAGGGCTGTTAGCGAGGTGGACCTTCAATCGAGAAAACTAACCAGGTGGGCAGGCACTGAAGTCGGTATGGTTCCAAGTCAGTGTCGCTACCTTTCATAACCTCACTGACTGTCTTCCTGCACGTCTCTTTGCGATCCGCGCTGCAAAAGGTGGTTAGTTAGGCTTTTGACAAGTGGTCACAACGTGACTGGCCAGTGTATTACGAGCATGTCTGAAGCAATATTTACTGTACAATAGTGATTAGTCGTGAGATTTGCTTCAAAAAGGCTGACGACAGATGCCGTTATAGTGAGAAGGTTGCTCAAAATTGCTATTGTCATACGTTACTAATAGACAATAATCAATGAGCTCCATTAATTACCTCATAGAATTCCACTGCACTGGAATCATCTTATTATCACATGCAGATGTATCATTCAAGTTCCTGCGAGTGCAGTTTTGTTCCGCTTCTGCCTACCTACACACCTGTGATTATTACGTATTTTCAATTTCAGTTCAGAAGTCAATTATTGTTAACTTTCGCACACTTATGAGCTGACGACCGTAATTTATTACCTGTAATCAAATTTCATATTGTTTCAGTTACAAGTTATTTAATCACATACGAAAATTTATTTCCGGTCTTTGTCCTACGCGGTAAGTATCCATGCGACAGCAACCAAATTGTAATCCTGCTTGCATCTTTTGGTTAGCTATTCTTCAGAATTGACGTCTTTTCTGTAAAATAAGGCACGGCCGTTGGGTAACACCCACCACTAAATTTCTTCTAAACCGGAGAGTGTAGGTAGGTTAGACTTTTCTTGCCGTGAGGGGACATTGTATAAGTTAGTAGCAAGATTAGAAGCGTTGTCCAGAATTGAGCTTATTCAGACAATAAGAGAATAGAAGCTTTCGAAATATGGTACATAAGGATGCTGAAGATTAGGTGGGTAGGTCGAATAAGTGATGAGGAGGTGCTGAATCGAACCAGTCTTCGGACTGAAGACGACAACAACAGTCCTATGCGTGAGTATAAATCAATCAAATACTTTTTCTTCCTGTACAAATATCGTCTCATGAAATTGGAGGTACCTTTTTGTAACACTCTGTATAAAAAGAAGTTCACGTATATTCCAGGCAATGATTTTATAATTCTCTTCTATCTGAAATACATTGCAAACGGATCGAAAGTAGTCATTTACTGACACATCAGCATGCTGTTTCCTGCAGACATCTGCGCTATCCCCGCTTCGCCTGGGGTACTCGCCTCCCCATCGGACGCATACATATTCTTTGTCCTTGTTTCCTGGGGGCGGCACTAGGCGTCACACGAGGAAGGTAACGAAATACGTTACACGGACGACGACGGCAGAACTACAAACACGTGAAGGAGATCAAAAGCAGTAACTCAAGCCAAAATATCATCCGGCATTCGCTGCGACGATAGGCCCGTTGCAGACAACTGAAGATGAAAGCTATTCGACTGATTCAAATATTGGCCAGGACATTATGGTAACTCGATTGATCTTTATACATTACAGAAAGCATGAAATATCATAACGATGAATTTCTTTCATTTTATAAATGAAAGTCTTGGCTCTTTTCAATCAGTCTTCCAGACAAGAGACAGCTGTTTCCTGCAAAGAGTCACTAGTCCGAAAGTCAAGCAGTCGAAAAGTAAGGGAACAGCTTTCTTGTAATGCTCTTTAGTTAATAGAGTGTTAACGATCACTAACTGGCATAAGAAAAATAGGTTTAAGTTTGACACAGCTACAAATTACACCAAATTTACTGGACTGTAAGGCACAAAATAAAGAACTCGCTTGTGTGTGGTTCTGCAGTAAAGAGAAAAAAAATGTGCAAAGTACGTCATTTGTACAGTTATAATATTCAGCCAAGTTTGACTTCAATGTTTACTACGAAATTTCGTTGACCTTATACTATTTTATACTATTCGATTATAATACTGTTCATACCATAAATAAGCGACTACCTCTCCATACAGTGTTCATTTCAGTATCAGTAATTAGGCTTCGAAGGTGTGTTGACATTTACTAACACTGTTCGTGAACGAGCAAAAGCGAACATGAATATGGGGTGTGTTCATTTTCGCCTTCATGACAGCGTGCACTCTGCTGCGAACATAATGAGGTGACTGTCTGTGGTGGAATGGCAGTCCATTCTTGTTCAAGAGCGGTGCTATTTATCATCGGCGTTACATAAATTAATAGTCTTCCTTTATTGTTATTTTCATCTTGCATTTAATACTGTTGCACCTCAGAATAAATTTGGTGGGCACACTATGGTTTTTTAAATTTATACCTGGCGATCTCAGAGACAAGCAAGCCAACTCGGAACTGGTGTATTAGTCGGTATGTCAAGATGGCGTAGCGCGAATGCAGCAGAAGACATGGCACTAGTCGAGCGTTGCCACACAACCTACAAAATAGGTAAGGAAAAGAGAAAACACCGCGCTACATCTTGACTGGTTTCATTGTGTCCATGTGATTCGATTTCTTGGTCAGCAGATCTTGAAGAGTGTTTGACCCCCAATTGAGCTAGTTCATTTAACGTTACCCAGCGCGCACCACGGGGAGGTGAATTATTATCCCACATAATAGGCTGGCAAAGCAGATAAAAGAAATGCTAACCGGTAGGCCATTCTATGCTACTATGGAACGCACAACAAGCAGACGAAGAAAACTGAATAATGGCCATCCACAGGCGTCAGTCCTGGCACCGCTGCTACTTGGCATGTACGTCGTCGATATGCCTGAAACAACATCTTTAACATTTGGGTATGCTGACGATTGGGCAAAGACCACACGGGATAAAGATATGGGGGAAACTGAAAGCACAGTGACATAGGATCTTTGCGTCATGAGAACTACATCCAGGATTGCTGGCTATGCTAAGCCCAACAAAGACATAAGTTACCTGCTTTCACTTGAATAATAAAACTGCAAATAAAGAACTAGCGCTTTATATTAACAATAATTTACTCTCCCATAATATGACTACGAAGTACCTAGGAGTCGCCTCGGATGCGATCATCAGTTTCAAACAGCGATCGACAAAAACAGCACCTGGACTCCGAACCAGAGACAATATAATTCAAAAGCTATGTGGCAGAACTTGGGGCTCTACGGCATCCTCTCTCCGTGCGCCTGCTGTGGGATTAGTCTACTCGGCGGCAGAATATTGTTGACCGTTATGACTAAATAGTGCTCATACGTAGAAAATCGACGTGGAATTGAATAGAACCATGAGAAAAATGTCTGGTGCAATAAAAAGTACACCCGTCTATTGGATACCAATACTTAGTCATGTCCCCTCACTTGCGCAGGCACCATGCATTACTCAGAGAGCATAGAAATATACAGAACAACGCCCAGGTTCCTATTCATTCTTTCTATCAAGATGTAAACATAACAAACGACTGTCAAGAGAGCCTCCAGTTGTTACTGCTGAAGACCTGCAACGAGATGACTTCGACGTGACAGAGAGTTGGCGCTGAGAGAATGACTTTGATACATTCCAGAGAGACCCAGTGCATAACCGTAAAACCGTCAGGGTTTGATCATTTCAGGAGAGTGTGGGCTGGGCTGAAAAGGATACGAACGAAACACAGAAGATTATTGATACCTCCGGGTGTAGCACGTAACCCCTCGCCACCACTCCACAACTCCCTCACCCATAGCGGCCTTGGCCAACCCGGGTCGCTTCATTTATAGTCAGGAAGTGGTCGGCAAGTACGCTAACGCCGCTACGTCTGTCTCAACGGTTCTTTGGTAGTACATACGCAGCGCCGACCGCCGTCTCACAGTACGGGCACAATGTAGTGGGGTGAGTGAACATTTTTCTTTATACACTCCTGGAAATTGAAATAAGAACACCGTGAATTCATTGTCCCAGGAAGGGGAACCTTTATTGACACATTCCTGGGTTCAGATACATCACATAATCACACTGACACAACCACAGGCACATAGACACAGGCAACAGAGCATGCACAATGTCGGCACTAGTACAGTGTATATCCACCTTTCGCAGCAATGCCGGCTGCTATTCTCCCATGGAGACGATCGTAGAGATGCTGGATGTAGTCCTGTGGAACGGCTTGCCATGCCATTTCCACCTGGCTCCTCAGTTGGACCAGCGTTCGTGCTGGACGTGCAGACCGCGTGAGACGACGCTTCATCCAGTCCCAAACATGCTCAATGGGGGACAGATCCGGAGATCTTGCTGGCCAGGGTAGTTGACGTACACCTTCTAGAGCACGTTGGGTGGCACGGGATACATGCGGACGTGCATTGTCCTGTTGGAACAGCAAGATCCCTTGCCGGTCTAGGAATGGTAGAACGATGGGTTCGATGACGGTTTGGATGTACCGTGCACTATTCAGTGTCCCCTCGACGATCACCAGTGGTGTACGGCCAGTGCAGGAGATCGCTCCCCACACCATGATGCCGGGTGTAGGCCCTGTGTGCCTTGGTCGTATGCAGTCCTGATTGTGGCGCTCACCTGCACGGCGCCAAACACGCATACGACCATCATTGGCACCAAGGCAGAAGCGACTCTCATCGCTGAAGACGACACGTCTCCATTCGTCCCTCCATTCACGCCTGTCGCGACACCACTGGAGGCGGGCTGCACGATGTTGGGGCGTGAGCGGAAGACGGCCTAACGGTGTGCGGGACCGTAGCCCAGCTTCATGGAGACGGTTGCGAATGGTCCTCGCCGATACCCCAGGAGCAACAGTGTCCCTAATTTGCTGGGAAGTGGTGGTGCGGTCCCCTACGGCACTGCGTAGGATCCTACGGTCTTGGCGTGCATCCGTGCGTCGCTGCGGTCCGGTCCCAGGTCGACGGGCACGTGCACCTTCCGCCGACCACTGGCGACAACATCGATGTACTGTGGAGACCTCAAGCCCCACGTGTTGAGCAATTCGGCGGTACGTCCACCCGGCCTCCCGCATGCCCACTATATGCCCTCGCTCATCTTAAAGTTACCCTTGACAGGCCGCAGGAATTTGCAGATTTATCGCAATTTAGAGGCGACTGTAAAAAGGTACGTTTAACGCCAGTGCGGTGGAAGTTTCATGACATGTCAGCCCACGAGCTGCCATGTGCCAAGGCTGTGCCAGCTGTGATAAACCTTTTGCATTTCTTTTACGTTTTCGTCTTCTTTAAAGGCAAAGAGAAGAGATGAAGCGGTAGCCCATCATAAAGCCTACGCCTACCGTAAGATATTCTTGATTTTCAGTTGTTAAAAAACAGAGGAGATTTTCTTGTACCAGTATGAGGAAGGGAGGATTCGCGTTCAGCTAGTGAACTAGTGAGAAGCACGCCATTTTAAACGAGTAATTGTAGACCGCTATTTTGGGGTCGCTATGAATACGTGAGGAGTATGTATTTCATATGTGCATCGCTGAGAAAAATACAGTATTATTTTATTAACAGAAATGTCGTGTGAGTTGTTATTTCAAATAGTACGATAATTACAAGAACTGAAGCCCACCTGTGTACTTTGGAAAATTACGAAGATCCGATAAGCTCAATGGGAACACGGTCAAGACTTCAGAGGTGAACACGGCGACCAAACGTAGCATTATAAAGAATGGTAAGCACAAATCTACAGCAGAGAAAGAAGCTACTTCGCCCTGCAAAATAATATGAACTAATACGAACTTATTTCCAGGCATAGCTCATCTTATTGTGCTTGTCATTCATGCGGAAAAATTAATCTCATTAATTCAATACATTTTAAAAAGCCACGCATTTAAATATTTTATTATCACCTATTCCTTTATTTTGTTGTATTATACAGCTCATGTACACGATTTGGATATTTGGCGCAAAATTGTTTTGAGGCTAGTTGGGAGATAACACAGCGTATGGACTAGATTATAAGTTTTTTTTGAGTAAGTACTGTTTCCCTATTTGTGTCTGCTTATTGGTGTAAACGGCAGTTGTAGATTACGCGAAATGTCAGACACATGCTGCTACTACTGGTGCGGCCGCTGCCGCTTTAACAGATCAGTACAGGCGTTGTTGCATGTGAATTCCCAGCAACACCAGTGTAATGAAAATCTACGTAGGCGGCTGTTCAGCCATGGCTGCAGTCTGCATCAGGGAAGGCTAACGCAGTGTTGAGTGTACCCTCTCCTCCTCTGAATCCGTCGGAAGCTAGCTTAATAACGCCTTTGTCTGGCAAAACAATTGAAAATATGGCTATGTACGCTAACGATGTTACAAGTACCGCCACAATGAGTGGTCGGTCTGACGAGATTTGTCTCCATGTGGTTAATTTACATTTGACAGGTGAAGCTAAAGCATACGTTTCATATCACGAAGTTCTTGGCAAGGCACAAATATTTTAACAGTTGGCTAACGGTTTAGGTCAGCGTTATCGTAAGCAGAATGGCACAAATCTGAATACTTTACGCGAAAGCATAAGAAATCGGTAAAGGTCTTTAGATAGAATTCTGAACATGACCTCGCAGACGTGCAAAATGGAAAAAAAAGAATAAAAAGGCAGAAGCCTGTAGAGTATTGCAGCTGGAAGCCAAGAACAGAGCTTTGCTTGTTTTTCTGCATGGTATCCCCTCCGAATTAGGAGGGAAAATCCTGGTGGCTTGGTAGCAGCACTTGAAGTCAGTAAGCAATGAGAAGAAATTAACATTGCCTCTTAAGTACGTATTGACGGCCGGTTTTTGCTTAAGTGTTTAAGTATCATAAACGTGGGCGTAAAGGTCATTTACAAAGGAGTGTCGACAACCGGAAGGCTATAGATGTGGACAAGTAACACACTGTGTACAGTAATATCAGAATCGAAAGAGGTGAAAATAACGGTAGCAGAAGCAGCTATTAAATAGAAACGGGAATGCTTCACCTGTCGGAACGCACTGCCAACAGGGCGTATCTCTGCACAAATAAATCCATAGCCGGAATGCTGCTTGGCAGGTTTGGTGGAGAGCAAGGGTCATAAATTCCTGGTAGACACGTGTGCACACGTGTCAGTCGCTAGTCTGGACCTTGTAGGCATCAAGGGACGTAGGTTCCCATGTTACAGATTACCTGGAATCGGTGGCAATGTCGTAGACTCGTTAGACACGACACTGCTCAGATTTAGTATTGGAACTTAAAATTTTCGTGAACTGATGGAAGGGTGCTATACCTATGTGAAAAGTATTTAGCGATTCTTGGGCTGAGTGTTCTAGATACATATGGTGCTAAAATCGGTCTTTTAAGGAATACAGTAGAACTTAGTGGTGCTTCTTTTTTCATTGGAGGACACAGTTACAAGCAATACAATCTCATAACGCACACCCCTCGTCTTGCCAACTAAACTGCAAACATGTACACAAAAAATGTACAGAGAAGTTACTGAGGGTTTTGTTGATACTGATTTACCATGTAGAGCCCTGTAGGTGAAAATAAATGGTTCTTGGCACTATGGGACTTAACATCGGAGGTCATCAGTCCCCTAGACTTAGAACTACTTAAGCCTAAGTACATCACACACATCCATGTCCGAGGCAGGATTCGAACCTGCGACCTTAGCAGCCGCGTGGTTCCGGACTGAAGCGCCTAGAACCGCTCGGTCTCAACGGCTGGCCGCACTGTAGGTGACAGAGCTACTGGTAGATTATGAAGAATTGGGCAAAATGTATGGCTTCGTACACAGAAACGTAGTGTGTGTAAGTGATATTAATGTTTAATTTATTGTACCTATAAGACTGGATAACTTTGGCATTTGTATGATTAATATGTCCTAGGGCTTCATTGCTGCTGCGTTATATGTATTTCGTAAAGAGGAGATTGGTAGGTCATACAGGTAATATGATGTTCAGAGCTGCAAGGAAACCGTCGGCAAATCGGTGTTACGTAGTAAAGTGGGTCACTTCCAAGGCAATGATCAGCAGGCAACGGAAACATTGCTACTATGGTCCTTTACCAGCATCACCTGCTACTCAGCACTGCACACCTATGGGCAATAATACACCAGTCTACGCAAAGCCATACCACATATCGAAGCATCTCCAACGTAAGAGTTCATAGATGAGCAATTGGTAGAAGGGGTACTAGAGCATAGAGGTAGCTCATAGGGTTTAGCATTGGCCATTGTACCACAGAAGTCAACAGGAGGTACAAAGAAATACAGATTCTGGTGCGTCAGCTGACATGACAATGCTGAAACGTGACTGACGCCTATCCACATCCACACATTACAGGAACGTTGGAAACTGAGGACAGTCCAGTAATTTACTAGTCCTAGATAGAGACCAACGATGGCTTTCATGGTATCATGGGAGCCTTGTCATATGGGCTAAAAAACATACCAGTCATACTACAGATGTTATAAGACACAGCTCTACTTGGGCTGAAGCCTAAAACTTACATGGTTTAAATACACAGTTCCATTGTATCTTTAAAAGATATACTGGAAGCTGTGTAGCATTTGAAAGACGTGTTTCACAAAATACAGTCAGCATGTCTGATGCTTAACATAAATAAATGCCATTTAGCACAGACGTAAATGACCTACCTTTGAGATGAGATTAAAGGGAAGTTGTTCAAACCAACTCTTGCCTAAAAATGGCTCTGAGCACTATGGGACTTAACTGCTGTGGTCATCAGTCCCCTAGAACTTAGAACTACTTAAACCTAACTAACCTAAGGACTTCACACACATCCATGCCCGAGGCAGGATTCGAACCTGCGACCGTAGCGGTCGCGCGGTTCCCGACTGTAGCACCTAGAACCGCACGGCCACCCCGGCCGGCACTCTTGCCTAACAGAGGCAGTCTGGAAATTTGCAATGCTGTAGACCAGTCGATTATTGGCTTATTTATTATCAAAAATTTGTAAAAAGCTTACACATGTTGCAGAACCATTTAAGTGGTTATTAAGGGTGAATATGACTCTCCAATAGTCAGCAGAAAGTCAGACAGCGTTTGAAAGACTGAAGGCAGTCGTAGTTTCTGTTCCAGTACTCATCTTTCCTTATTTTGAGAAGGAATTTATCCTGTCTTTCGTTGCCAGAAACTGGGTGGTTCGTTATATTCTTACCCCGAATGCTGATGGCAAAGAACATGCAGTAGCACATGCTACAAGACAACTGAAGAAAGTAGAGCATAACTACTCCAGTAAGGAAAGGTAAATTGAGTGGCAGAGATCATAGGCATTTGACAAGGGCAGTTAGGCATTCTGGTCACAACCAGTCAGTGACGCATTATGGCTTACTCTGCCGAACGATTAGTGTTTCTGGCAGCATTCAAGGACGTGGTGTTACAACAAGCACATGACCTTATATTGTCAGGCCACGGTGAAAGCAGAATGATGGACATAGCCCAGAACTATTCTGGTGGAAGACAAGAAAGCTTGATGTTGAGCAGTACGTAAAGGACTTTATACCTTGTGTGCAGAGCAGAACTTAGTCATCATACAATCCCTTTGCTAACACTAACAGGGGCATCGGGTAAAGCCTCTCAGATGATTGGGCTCAATACGCTGCGACCGTTCAGTGCAAGAAATAAATACACTCCTGGAAATGGAAAAAAGAACACATTGACACCGGTGTGTCAGACCCACCATACTTGCTCCGGACACTGCGAGAGGGCTGTACAAGCAATGATCACACGCACGGCACAGCGGACACACCAGGAACCGCGGTGTTGGCCGTCGAATGGCGCTAGCTGCGCAGCATTTGTGCACCGCCGCCGTCAGTGTCAGCCAGTTTGCCGTGGCATACGGAGCTCCATCGCAGACTTTAACGCTGGTAGCATGACGCGACAGCGTGGACGTGAACCGTATGTGCAGTTGACGGACTTTGAGCGAGGGCGTATAGTGGGCATGCGGGAGGCCGGGTGGACGTACCACCGAATTGCTCAACACGTGGGGCGTGAGGTCTCCACAGTACATCGATGTTGTCGCCAGTGGTCGGCGGAAGGTGCACGTGCCCGTCGACCTGGGACCGGACCGCAGCGACGCACGGATGCACGCCAAGACCGTAGGATCCGACGCAGTGCCGTAGGGGACCGCACCGCCACTTCCCAGCAAATTAGGGACACTGTTGCTCCTGGGGTATCGGCGAGGACCATTCGCAACCGTCTCCATGAAGCTGGGCTACGGTCCCGCACACCGTTAGGCCGTCTTCCGCTCACGCCCCAACATCGTGCAGCCCGCCTCCAGTGGTGTCGCGACAGGCGTGAATGGAGGGACGAATGGAGACGTGTCGTCTTCAGCGATGAGAGTCGCTTCTGCCTTGGTGCCAATGATGGTCGTATGCGTGTTTGGCGCCGTGCAGGTGAGCGCCACAATCAGGACTGCATACGACCGAGGCACACAGGGCCAACACGCGGCATCATGGTGTGGGGAGCGATCTCCTACACTGGCCGTACACCACTGGTGATCGTCGAGGGGACACTGAATAGTGCACGGTACATCCAAACCGTCATCGAACCCATCGTTCTACCATTCCTAGACCGGCAAGGGAACTTGCTGTTCCAACAGGACAATGCACGTCCGCATGTATCCCGTGCCACCCAACGTGCTCTAGAAGGTGTAAGTCAACTACCCTGGCCAGCAAGATCTCCGGATCTGTCCCCCATTGAGCATGTTTGGGACTGGATGAAGCGTCGTCTCACGCGGTCTGCACGTCCAGCACGAACGCTGGTCCAACTGAGGCGCCAGGTGGAAATGGCATGGCAAGCCGTTCCACAGGACTACATCCAGCATCTCTACGATCGTCTCCATGGGAGAATAGCAGCCTGCATTGCTGCGAAAGGTGGATATACACTGTACTAGTGCCGACATTGTGCATGCTCTGTTGCCTGTGTCTATGTGCCTGTGGTTCTGTTAGTGTGATCATGTGATGTATCTGACCCCAGGAATGTGTCAATAAAGTTTCCCCTTCCTGGGACAATGAATTCACGGTGTTCTTATTTCAATTTCCAGGAGTGTATGTATTGTCAATTACAGATCACTTCTCAAGGTTTGTTGCAATGGTAGCGATTCCCATCACATGTGATGTACTTCATGTTTCATAACCTTGAACAAGCCCATTATATCCACAGGCTGCATGCAGAACAGAGCGAGTTCATAGAACTACGTTATTACGTTAATAATCAGCACAATGACTGGGATACGTACCGCCAACATACAGCTTTTGCATGTAATTCTACATACTAGCACTAGCCTATCTCCATTAGAGGTGGTTTCCAGGGGAATTTGCGATCCCCTTCGATGACATCATTCCTAAATTGGGACTTAACTGAATCAGTGTGTGAAGAGGGTCTATGATGTGGCAGAAAGTGAAAGCTTGGAATGAAAAGAACAGTCGGGACAATGTGTAGGAAAGCTACCTCATTATTGAATGGGTCGGTGTGTGTTAGTCACTGATGCTTATATGCTTAAAGGAAAGACGAACAAGTTTTTGACAGTATCAGGACCATTTTGTTGTCATTCAGTCTGCCTGACCCTCAGTCTGTCTGTTCGACTATTAACAACCCTTTTTCTCAGCAATGGTTAGATTATTAAGTTGAATTTTATGTCACTAAAGTCGATAGTCCATTGGCCATGTAAAATGTTTAAGCTTGTAAGTCAATGCAATGGGAAGATACAGTCATTTATGTCACCTATTTCGATACTCACAGACTCATCTCTACGTATTGGGTAAGTACGTTGGCCTGGAATTATAACATTTGGCAGTGCAAGTGATGTAACTTCGTAATTTTTTAACATAAAAAATATATTTTGTATATGACCGAGCTCCTAGCAAAGTTAGAAACGTCTCTTGTTTGTTATAATTTGTCTTGATAATTGAACAGAAAAGTTGTGACGTACAGTCAAACGTAGTTAAGATTTATGAAAACTTTGAAATATATTCCTCCGCGCAGTTATGTGATATTATTCGTGCGTTAGTTAAAATTCATCTCACTTTTATTGATAGCGTCACATTGACTTCGATAGTGAACTGCCTGAATTAGTTGCAGGGTTTTTCGGAAATATTAACTTCTCCGAATTATATATTCCGAAATGATTGTCATAACGAGTGTGACTACAATATAACTTAAAAGTTTGTTTGACACTACAATACTGAAGCCACAGTTACAGTAAATTTTTTCTTTAAAAACAAAGGGTTACATTACCGGTGTCATTATTTCTCGTAATTTTGTCAGATGGCTGGCCGAAGTGGCCGTGCGCTTAAAGACGCTGCAGTCTGGAACCGCAAGACCGCTACGGTCGCATGTTCGAATCCTGCCTCGGGCATGGATGTTTGTGATGTCCTTGTTCTAAGTTCTACGGGACTAATGACCTCAGCAGTTGAGTCCCATAGTGCTCAGAGCCATTTGAACCATTTTTTTTGTCAGATGTATGGTCATAATCCCCGTTACACATTCTCCAACTGATGTTTTTACATTTGAAAATGACGACGTACTTCTTTCAAATCGGTGATGTAACCCTTTCTTTTTAAACAAAAAAATTTTTATACTGTGAATCAACTTTTAAATCTCCGCGTTTGTTATAGTGCTCATTGTATCCAAATTCTTTCCTGTGGCGGTTGTCTCCTCACGTAATGTAAGGGAGAAATAATGGTACGGAGTTTATGCAGGGAAAAACCTGAGTGATATTTAAGAGTTTCAGACGGCACTGAAGCCGTGTTTGGATGGCTTGTTGGTTAAAGTGATATTTCACGATCACCAGGGCATTCGGATTCGAATCCCTGTTTAGCATAAAAGTGTAATAATTTCCGTTTAATTAAGGAAGCCGGAAATGATTGATTTTGGTCCGTGATTTAAGAATATTTTAATTGGTTCGCGTTAACTTTAGTCCGTTTAAAACAGACCTCTTTTACATTTGTCACTAGCTGCAGGCCGCGAACAATTCACACTGCGGTAGCAGAGAATTCGTCTTCAGAGCTTAAGTTCCGAGGCGCTGTGACTACGGCACGGCAACTCTGCCCAACACTAACGTACGTACTACGGGCAATAAAGGACATACTTAAGCACAATAAATTGCCAGAATGACCCGTAGCGACTTGAGCTCTCGCCTTCTTGCACAGCCACGAGAATTCAATATAGAGAGGAATGCGGCGCTGCTCAGTATGCCGGGATATCGGGATGACATGGAATGTCTGGGGAAGCCTCAGCTGCGGATAACGTTGGCCGAGCTTTCGACGTTCTCTTCGATAAAGTGAAAGCAACGGTAAATGTTTCAGAGCTAAATGTAGCACGGTCCATTTACTGTTTGCACGATCTCTTCAAACAAATGCACATATTGATACCGCTGAAGAACACAAGAGTCTACTAATAGTTTTCATATCGCTTGCTGATGTCGGGGCGCGTATAGGTCATTTTTTGTGTATTAAAAGTTGGTATTAGTACGAATCAACTTTTTATTTGTCATTCCTATTTTTTTTAAAATGCTATCAGTAGTTGTCCTCCTGTCTTCTGTGACTTGTACGAGCATCTAGTCCTGAAATTGCAAATATTTTCTCCATATGTTGGAACTGAAGCTATGGTAGGTGGGTGTAAAGCCTCACGTGGGGTAAAAACCTTCACCGTGTGTTTGAACTGACTGCCAGCGGTTCAGGATTTGATCACAAGGTGGCTGGTTGTAGCTTATGATTTCATGGAATATCGTCCCGGCAAGTCGCTCCAGAGGTAAGATAATGATATACGTCTGTTTTTTTACTACTAACATGTAAATTTTTTAATGTTTCACTGAAATACTGTATAGTTTAAGCTTTGAAAGGAAGAATCAAAGAATTACTCGTTGACCACATTGTATTTAATCTTACTCTCTTGTGGAAATAATTGTTCCGTTGGTCCTCAAAATCGACCATTGTGCTTTTGTCCTTAAGGTAGTTTCAATCATGGGCAAAATTTTACCATTTCCTGGAGAATGTTTAGGTTTGCGTTGGCCTTTGGACGATATCTAACCGCAATAACATTGAGTTTGGAACTCTACTCGCCACTGGTAATGACTTCGGTCTTGGGAGTCTGAGGCAATTACACTAGCATATACACCGTTGCATTATTCCAATCAGTCTGTTGTAATTACCAACTCGGCAACTTCTGTGAAAAAAAAGAAATCCGTTTTCAGTTGCCGTGCTTAAATTAGCGAGTCTTCGTGAAAAACGGTTGCCGGTCGTTGTGGCCGAGCGGTTCTAGGCGCTTCAGTCCGGAACCGCGCAGCTGCTACGGTCGCAGGTTCGAATTCTGCGTCTGGCATGGATGTGTGTGATGTCCTAAGGTTAGATAGGTTTAAGTAGTTCTAAGTCTAGGGGACTGATGACCTCAGATGTTAAGTCTCATAGTGCTTAGATCCATATGAACCATTTCTTGAAAAACGTTGGTACGCTGACGTAATGTGGTACACGCTTCTACATTCTACAGAGAAGCAGTCGTTCTGAATTCTAGCACCAAAACACATCTCCTGATTGTTGCTGACGAGTGATGAAGGTAAGAAGGGAAGAAAGTTTAGGGTGTAGCGTTCAATCGACGAACAGGAGTTCGGATTCGACAAGGAAGTGTCAGCGACATATACAAAGACCCATACCCGTATTGGTCTAAAGTTTTTGGAAAAATCACAAGCAATCTACATTTGGAGAACGTAAGACAGTTCACCGTTGCATTTCCCACATTTGAAGCAATATAGCCGATGAGGAAAAACCATTTGAGATCCAGTAAAAGATCGGTCGTAAGCCATCCGGCAGGTGAAACCGTCTTTATCTTATTTTGTGCGGAAATATCTTCTTCCATCCACTGCTTCGAGGTCTTTTCGTTTCTGCTGGTTGACTCAAGAATCATCCAGAGTGACATATCAGGCACAAAATCAGTCAAATTATTTTCTTGCAGGTGAAACATTAACAATACGTTTTCGCGTTTTCATTTGCTCAGCATTCTCATATTTATTTCCTCGTACGATGTGTATACTAAGTACTCTTTATCCTGTATAGGACTCTTTATCTTGATTTGCTTTTGAAAGCGTATGAAGCAATACAGTGCTCCGCATCTCTCTCTATTTTCATCTTGGTTAGCAGTTTTGGCAAAGCTTCCACGTCGTTCTACTTGAAGAGATGTCCTACCACGCTGAGTACAACTTCCTATCTCTTAATTGTTGGAAAAAAGGAGCGGATTTATAATAAACGATCACCAGCTGTACATAAATTTCTGTTACCGTCAAGCCGTATAACAGAATTAAAGTGGGGCACTAATTCATTTAATCCATTGGCAATAAATCCAAACGACACATCTAAAGAGTGGCGTAAACAGAACTATTCCAGAAATTAAGTGGGTAGTTGACTACCTTTTGGTTCTGCATGAACAAAAACAACAGAAATAAAATCTGTACTGCAAAATGATGGTTCAAATGGCTCTAGGCACTATGGGACTTAACGTCTGAAGTCTTCAGTCCTCTAGACTTAGAACTACTTAAACCTAACTAACCTAATGACATCACACACATCCATGCCCGAGGCAAGATTCGAGCCTGCGAAAGCAGCAGCAAAGTGGTTCCGGACTGAAGCGCCTAGAACCGCACTGCCAAGTACTGAAATTATAGAAATGAAATGAATAGAATTAATGGACTTCATGAACACGCCCCCAGCCACAACTCAAACGTTAATTGTTGTTACATTATTAATTACGAGTGGCGATCAAAATGTTTCCGTTCGAAGCCTGTACAGCCCACAATTGGTATGTCAGACAGACAAAATTACTGTGAACATTGAGACAATCATCCCAGCAAAGCACCAAGCTGAAGTTACCTGTTTGGCAAAACACCGTATCCTAATGCGTGAAAAAGTACGTAATTTCCTACTGCACATCCTCGTCCGAAAAGAGTCGTGGATCAAGGCCTATTTATGGAGCAGTAGGCATGACAACTGCGTGGGGAGCAGGTGCTAGTCTCTCATTTCAGCTGGCGTAACTTCCGCGTTACACATTTGCGATATGGGGACGTGCGTTATCATGTAGCAGCATTCCACAACGCTGCAGCAAGGCCCTCAAACGTTAATTTTTTGATCATATTTCATACGTTTCTGCTTCCGGATTTCAGCACTGATTTCGCCAAGGTTTTTTTGCTGTCAGTGATTACGTCTCCACTGATTCCAGCAATTTAATTTAAATTACTATTTCAAACAGTGTGTTTGTCCGGAATAGCAGAAAAACAGGCTAAATTCGATAGTATAGTAGAACATAAATTCTCACTCAGAGCAGCAGAGTCGCGTACGTGACCGGAAGCAGTCACGATTTGCTATTTGCCCTGCCAACAAGGGCGACTCTTTAGCATCAAGAGCCTCAGAGCAAGCGGGGAAAAGTGACCTTTGAACGCCGTCACTGTGAAAATATCATGTGTGAGTGCCATGTTGGTGTCACGCCCTCTCGCGTGATTAGCCCCGCCTGTATACGTAACGGTAGAAGCTTCCAGAAGGATGGGGCCGTGCGCAAAGACACCTATAAAAGGGCTACCCACCCTACTAGAAGGGTCGTAGGAGTTTATTCGTCACTGGGTGACACTAGTCGGCACTTCAGCCGGCACGCTCGCCTCGCACCACGAGACTTAGGCTTAGGGAGGAATAGGAAGTTTTACAACAAAATGAGGACACTTTGTATATAGTCTTGTACATAGGGAATGTGCCAGGGGGAGCTTCCAGTAATAGTATTCCTGTCTCCGCTTTATGGTATCCTCCTCGGATCCCCGAGATTCCTGCCGATACTCTAACCCATATAATAGCCTACTTTTCAGCCAAGCAAGTGAACAGCAGGCGCCCCACTAGCAGAAGTTGTTCTCGACGTACTTTGGTGAGTTCCATGACGCACATTCGTGCAGTCCTTCCTATTCCCTCTCAGGAATCGTCGGTGGGAGCGACATGTTTTCCTGTGGCACAGTACGTCACGAACCTCCCCACCTACTGCTTTCTCCAGTGATGCATTTGAAACACATCCTGAAGGAGAACACCTTCTTGTAGTGTTTGAAGGTAACTGGATGAATACAACTGCAGTCGCGCCTGTGGACGTGCTCACATAGTCTAAAGCAACTCCTCAGAATAAGCAGGAGCGGATCTGAAGCCGAGACCCGAATAAATTTTCGTTGTTTAAGACATACTGAAATAAATATTATTTAACGCCATCCCTGTGCAAGGTGAGGGACCATTCCTGCCATATGTCCAAACTCAATTATTCAAAGTCGTTATAACTGACAGATTTTTTTATTGATGCTATTTCTATATGAGTAAGCAGATGTGGTCATTTATTTTTAGCCTATGCATCTGATCCAAACTTCGATCGCGAGCCTTTGAACTGGATTTTTTACATTAATAATACAAGCAGTTTAATTAGCCTCTACTGAAACTGATAGGTTAGAATGTGCATCTACAGAACAAGAAATAATGTCGAACGCTGCAGCTCAGCACAAGGCGTAAAATATAATCTATTCCCTCTGACGTATGTTTGGTGCGATAACACGGAGGCGTATTTTGGACGCCTCGCGAATCTTTTAGCGTCGGTGTAAACGGGGCTTACAAGACTGTTAGTGGGCTTCAAACGCCGAAACTGCCCGTCGCTCGGCTGCAGATGCCGTTAGTAGCTCCGGGCACCATCCTCAGCATTACCTGCCTCAAAACTTCATTCTCGTTGGACCAGTCCCCTTAGTATGTAAGAGAGTAAAATATATTTCTCAGGGTAAATGACATGACTATTGTTTTGATTATCACACGAATTTTCGGTGAGAGGGAATAAGGCTCACGAGGATACAAATAACATGTGTTTCATTACTGGCAAGAGTGACTTCACAGACAACGCTTCTGTGGCTCCTCTATTTCGATAAATGTTTGTTCTTCAATAGTTCAAACTGACAGTCACGAAATAACAGAAAATTCATTTGCGTTCGTCACTGCAGAATGATGTGTGAAAGATTTTATTGGCAAGAAGCAGCTGGTGTTGAAGGACCCCACCGTCAAATTTTGAGTGAGGATGAGAGACAAGCAGAGTATATATTTTTTATTATGGAACATATCCTTTCTAGTCGCTCGTTTACTAACTGTGGGCATCAGTGACGCGCATTCATTACGGTCCACAGTCCTTTGTATCCAGTTCGTAATTAGATGTTGTTCTAATGGAATTTTATTGCGGCTTGCGAAATGTCGTTTGCATTCCAGATTATATATACACCATCGGCTACGAATTTTTAGAGCTCACTCACACGGTTATGCATTTTCCACTGAAGCGGGGGGCATTGGAACAAACGTATCCACGAGGCAAGTAGATACCCAACTGCAGTATATTTTCTGCAATTTATCGACGCTTTCAGGGAATAGGGATATCTCTTGTTGACAACGGTGATGTTGGAAAGCACAATGCGAGAAAACCTGGTAAAGACGTTTAATTACAATGTTACTTAAAATCCGTCTTGATTGCAAATTTTTTATTCATATGACCGGTTTCGGTTCATTCAGAACCATCTTCAGATCTGATATTTCAGTTACAGGAGTAACCCGTCCAAATCCGATGTGACGTAGCATGTGAAAGTTGCTGGATTTGGACGGCTTACACCTGTAACTGAAATATCAGATCTGAAGATGGTTCTGAATGAACCGAAACCGGTCATATGAATAAAAAATTTGCAATCAAGACGGATTTTAAGTAACATTATAAAATCACTGATTGCTGTTATCCCATAAGACATTATGTCTGTTTTTGCAACGTTTAATTATGCTCATTCAACGTGCACGGTTCGCGTAGCTGTGCGGATCTTTAAAGAGTTTCACAAACTTTGGGGACAGGTTCCTTAATCAAAACCAGAAAAATAGTACATATGAACATCTTTCCGAAAATACTTCATTTTCGACTTACTAACTAAAGTGAACAATTTAGGCTACTGGATCTCATCGATATATAAACTCTTAATATATACTCTAAATGTTCTCTTGCTTCTAAACACGCTTGAACTTGTCGAATCACGGACTGTTGCACCCTTTCAAATACTCCTTGGCTGTTTCGAAATGGTTTTGCAGGCTTCCATTACACATCGAGAAAGAGTTTCTTCCTCCAGGTGGTCTGCTACTTAAAGTACTTGTTTAAGAAGTCCCCAGAGATAATAATCCAAAGGATTGATGTCGAGGGAACATGCAGGCCATGGAACTCGTCATACACTACTTATCAATCTGTCATAGTAGATACCAGCCAGTGCATCTCGTACATGAAGACTGAAATGTGCTGGAACTCCATCAAGCGTAAATCGCACGTTTGTAGTTATTGGCAGGGACACGCCTTCTAGTGGATCTTAGAAGGTGTCCTGAATAAAGTCCCTGTGCACTCCAACTCTAAGAGCTGGAGAACGTATGACCGTACGTCAACTAAAATTCCAACTCACACATTACTTTTAAACTGATGAAGATGTCTAGCCTCTGCTGCAGCATGAGGTCTGCGATCGGTCAATATGGTTGGGTTGAGGAAATTTGTTATATCATTTTCTGTATTTTTATTTGATTCCGGGAGTTTTCCATAATAGCTTTCACTAAGACTCTTTGTTTATTAGGGATCTCTAATTCTTCTACTGCTACTGTCAATGCTATCGTAGGCCGATCTGAAATCTATAAAGAGGTAATGTGTACCAATCCCATATTGTTTACATACTTGTAGTATTTGCCGAATCGTGAAGGTCTGATCAACAGCTGATCTTCCTTGACAATTTCCACGTCCATAGTCACCATCAGCATCTTCAGACTAGTGTTAAAGACTGTATTCACTGGTAATATAAAATAAAAGTAACGCCCAATAAACTGGTGGCAGCCATTACTGTGGAAGATTATATTCACATCTATGTAATGCTGTAACGTAGCAACACAGATAAATTTGTAGGGGTGGTGGACTGAGTCTTGAGGACTTCGAAACCTCTAATGTGTTTCTGCCATTTGTTTACTATTCTTCAGGCAGGCACCACTGTCATACAAAATCTCTGAAATAATCTTTCCGCTTTCAACAGGTACAATTGTTTATTTCAGACTCTGTTTCTGATTTCAGCATTCATCCCCTTTAATAATTTTTTCACAATGCGGGGCTACAGTCATAATATATTTCTTTAAAGTCAGTACCGCCAGTAGACTGTTGTTTATTTACAGTGTTACATTTACACTTACACATTGTGTAAGAGTCGATGTATCTAATATTCTTTATTTCATACTTTTAGACAAATCATTACACAAAACGTTTGACTGCTGATGAATTACATTCGCAGCATCAAATATCTTTAAAATTTCATGGTCCATCGTAATTTATTAGGAATTAAATTTGTGTGATATACTGGGATATTTGTGTATACTCTTAAAGATAAAGTTCTTAAAAGACCTTAAAAATATACTTAGCGATGCAGTGTAAACAGTATACATAAAACTTTACATTCATAGCTGTAAATGAGTCAGTTCAATCATAAGGAGAACCTGGAATCGAACGCAGGACCTTTCCGGCGCCCATAATCACAAAAGTTAACGCTACACTACAGCTAACTACTATTTTAGGTTGGTAATCAGTTATTTATATCTGCATTTGGAGTAGTTAGTCATGTAGTCAGTCATTCTTCCGCATTTATTGGCTGTTAAAAGTTCTTGATCATGTAAAAAGCATTCGTATTTATTTTGTTGATGACATAGTCAAATGCTCCTCTGCTCATTCATGTGAGTTCGAAGAATTTGTCTGGTGATCTTCGCAGGTTCGAACCCTGCCTCTGGCATGGATGTGTGTGATGTCCTTAGGTTAGTTAGGTTTAAGTAGTTCTACGTTCTAGGGGACTGATGACCTCAGATGTTAAGTCCCATAGTGCTCAGAGCCATTTGAACCACTTGATCTTCGTAATTGATGATATTTATGAAATTCTCCATGGAGATTCATCCCTTTATAAATTTCATGCAGAGCATTCCTTTTCTCTTTATTTTCTTAAGTAAACCTTATTTTGTAGCCTGACTGTCCATCTGCAGTATTCTTCACTTTAGGGGCGCCATTACAAGAGGTGCATTCAAGTTCTAAGGCCTACGATTTTTTTCTAATTAACTACTCACCCGAAATCGATGAAACTGGCGTTACTTATCGACGTAATCGCCCTGCAGACGCACACATTTTTAACAACGCTGACGCTATGATTCCATGGCAGCGGCGAAGGCTTCTTTAGGAGTCTGTTTTGACCACTGGAAAATCGCTGAGGCAATAGCAGAACGGCTGGTGAATGTGCGGTCACGGAGAGTGTCTTTCATTGTTGGAAAAAGCCAAAAGTCACTAGGAGCCAGGTCAGGTGAGTAGGGAGGATGAGGAATCACTTCAAAGTTGTTATCACGAAGAAACTGTTGCGTAACGGTAGCTCGATGTTCGGGTGCGTTGTCTTGGTGAAACAGAACACGCGCAGCCCTTCCCGGATATTTTTGTTGCAGTGTAGGAAGGAATTTGTTCTTCAAAGCATTTTCGTAAGATGCACCTGTTACCGTAGTGCCCTTTGGAACGCAATGGGTAAGGATTACGCCCTCGCTGTCCCAGAACATGGACACCATCATTTTTCAGCACTGGCGGTTACCCGAAATTTTTTTGGTGGCGGTGAATCTGTGTGCTTCCATTGAGCTGACTGGCGCTTTGTTTCTGGATTGAAAAATGGCATCCACGTCTCATCCATTGTCACAACCGACGAAAAGAAAGTTCCATTCATGTTGTTGTTGCGCGTCAACATTGCTTGGCAACATGCCACACGGGCAGTCATGTGGTCGTCCGTCAGCATTCGTGGCACCCACCTGGATGACACTTTTCGCATTTTCATGTCGTCATGCAGGATTGTGTGCACAGAACCCACAGAAATGCCAACTCTGGAGGCGATCTGTTCAACAGTCATTTGGTAATCCCCCAAAACAATTCTCTCCACTTTCTCAATCATGTCGTCAGACCGGCTTGTGCGAGCCCGAGGTTGTTTCGGTTTGTTGTCACACGATGTTCTGCCTTCATTAAACTGTCGCACCATCGAACGCACTTTCGACACATCCATAACTCCATCACCACATGTCTCCTTCAACTGTCGATGAATTTCAATTGGTTTCACACCACGCAAATTCAGAAAACGAATGATTGCACGCTGTTCAAGTAAGGAAAACGTCGCGATTTTAAGTATTTAAAACAGTTCTCATTCTCGCCGCTGGCGGTAAAATTCCATCTGCCGTACGGTGCTGCCATCTCTGGGACGTATTGACAATGAATGCGGCCTCATTTTAAAACAATGCACATGTTTCTATCTCTTTCCAGTCTGGAGAAAGAAAATCAGAGGCCTTAGAACTTGAATGCACCACGTATAGAAACAGCAGATTGGCTCTAAGCAGCCATCTTGTAGCGCGACATGTTCGCTCACACCCAGGACACCCCGAGCTCTTCGCCCGATGCTGCTGCTTGTAGCTGGAGTGTCGTGTATCCAGAAGCCGCTCGCTGTCGGTCGCTTCTGTCGCTCACGTAGGACACGGCCTCACTGTTGAAGTAGGGCGCGTTGTACGAGCCACAACGTTGTGGAGATACAAAAAAAATGGCTCTGAGCACTATGGGACTTAACTTCTGTGGTCATCAGTCCCCTAGAACTTAGAACTACTTAAACCTAACTAACCAAGGACATCACACACATCCATGCCCGAGGCAGGAATCGAACCTGCGAACGTAGCGGAAGCGCGGTTCCAGACTGTAGCGCCTAGAATCTCTCGGCCACCCCGGCCGGCGCAGAGAGACAGACTCGCCTCCCTGGAGACCAATCATTTTGCCCTGTTCGAACGCACTCACATGACAGTATTCCAATCTGTGGTATTGACGAAGCATAGTGGCACTTTGTTAAATTTTTGCACTTTGTATGAAGGCTCCACCGCCCATTGCATAACACTGACCAGTCCAGTCACACAAAAGAGGGCGCTGTTAGGCCTATGTGCACGCCACCTCTCTGACATTTAAATAACTTACTATGGTTCCACTGTTCTACGTATTATCTTTATCGTGGCGCGTGGCAGACCATTGCTTCTGAGTGTTTCACTTTTTACAAAGAGTAGTGAATTATAGTTTTAAATTCGAAGATGACATGATATAGCTTGTCACATAACCGAAAAATCATACAAAAACGAAATCTAGACTCCTTTGTCCATAAAATAGCTTTATGTACGATGCAAGTGCTGGTGTGTGATTATGGTCAATCATAAGTGTAGAAGTGTTCTACTCTGATTTTTGTGAATTAATACCTTGTAGCATTACAACGTCGCCAAGTCTGTGCACGAATTTCAACGGTTCCATGCGTAGGGATACACTTTCATGGTGAAGCTGACCGTTAGAAGTCCCAGTGACTGGCAAGTTGGCGTTTGAAATTGGTCCTTCAACAAAGACGCATTAAGGCTGGCGCTAAAAATTAGTACCACTATCATCTGCCCTTGCTAGTAGAGGATGTTTAGTAACACTCAAAGGCGAGCAGCGGTTCTCACCTTTTTCGGGGACTGTGTCGGAGACTTAAACACACCCTTCTGTGACTCTCAGCCTCTGGACCACAAGGGGTACACTTTAGGCATTATGTTGCACCGATGTTCCTCAGAGCTGAAGTCTCATCCGTGTAGGAAATGCTTTTCGACGAGCAAACCATTTAAACATCTTCTTGCTAGTTGACAAGTATTACGAAGATGTCACTAAAATAGGGATACAATGTAATAACAAAGTCATCATGTTGCCACTAAGGTAATGCTAAATTTTCTATTTCCATCATATAATCATTTGCAGAGTTTCTCTCGTGAGGCCTCATGTTTTGAATACAAATATAAAATTTCGTGTGTGGGACTTTTTTCCCTGTTGACTGAGCACTGAATACTGCTGGGATAATCTGTAAAACATGAACAGTTCAAGTCCGCATTGTTACTCATTTCAGTGTTGCCAAAACTGATTACGTAAGCTTCACGTCCCGGTGAATGAGAGCTTTCATTCAGTATTATTAAATAATATAACGCTCTAGCTCTGTCAGTCGGCAGTGAGGTTATGGAAAATATACAAATATTCGCTGACAGTCATGCTACGTTCTGTGTTACCTACGGTCTTAGGAAAAAATTAAGTTATATTTTGTGGTGTTATGTTTAACAGGTTGTCAAGAACGTCGTCTTGTTGCTCACTACACTGCGAACCGTCGTTTACTGCTACCAAAAGTGGGTATCAATGCCCCAAGGAAAGGGGTTGTTTCATTTACGTCCTATATGCCACTCATTACGACCTTTTCATGTCGATTCTGTGCGACGGTTTGTCTGAAATATTTTCCTGGACTATCCATAAGAAAAGCGCATGATTTCAACTCTAGCTGTCGCGGTTCTGACCTCCATGGCAAAGGCGTTAAAAGAAGGGGTGAAATGTCGCTAAGAAGGGGTGTACGACCTTCCCGTTTTGAGACACCTGCACGGTGCCGTAGGGAAGAATTATACCGAAATTTGGATCCAATGTGACATCATTAACCTGAATGATACTGCACATGAACTTCTAAGTCCTGACCTTTTTTTCGCATGTGTCGACACCTTGCCGTTTGAAGCGTAGCCTGAGGGTAGCGTCGCAGGACGCTAAGATTTTGCACCATTACAGAGGAAGTTGTTATATTTCTTTGTCGGAATCGTAGACAATTACGGCCTTCGCGAAAGTGATCCTTTAATTGTGTGGCGCAGATTGTTTTCTGGGCCAGTTTTATTTTCCCACCCAGTATACTTATATGAGTCTGTCTACGGCTCTGTTTTATATAATACTATATGCTACCCACTCGCTTTTAATTTCTATTAGTAGCTTCGTCATAATTAAGTGAGATGCCAAGGTTAATTAACTCCAGTAAGTACGAGAGGAAGCTGATACGTGGTACAACGTTGGGACAGAGGACTGTAAGGCAGGTGTTGATGTTAATAAGAACAGACAGAACCAGGAAAACATCCATTACATTGGCAACACACCAGAGAATAGATTAAATATTGGCACTTGCAAAACTGAAAATCGTATTTTTGTTTAAATGAGGTTGTTACGAAGCATTAACATTCGTCACAAAATCGGGCTCTTTATTTATTGACAATGACGGTTTCACTTCAGTTGAAGATACTGCGTTGAAGACAGTGTACCATGGTAGCCAGGCCGACATTTTAAACGTTGATGTTAGGAGAGTACTACAGCTGAAAGACTTACACCTGATGGAAAGGTATTACACAACACCGTAAATTTTGGCTGTCACTCTTCCGTAAGAGACAATATCTTTTTGTCCAATAACAATTAAAAAAGTGATGGGTGAGCTCGGTAACTGCTCAGAACTGCTTCATAGTCCATTATAGCTGTGCATTAGCTGCAGATTCTGCAGTGGCCTTAAACAAGAACTTCTACGAACGTCGTTGAACAGGTAACAGTTTAGCCGCGCAACAACGTTAATACGGTCGTATTTTAGTCTGAAACACTAACATCCTGTGAAGCATTCCATGAAGGCCATTTATAAAAAATATGTAACCGCAATGCGATATTGTCATTGATTTTTTACTGCTTAAGCGGCGGGTCACCGCTAACGTAATTTGGCGGTTTGCAGAACGCCCGTTATGATGGCGAAGAGTCAGCAAATGTCATTTACGAAACAATTTCATTTATAGCCACAACAGCAAAACGTGTAATAACTGTGAGTAGTTTCGCCAATTACGTCATATTCCGACAGGGTACTCATTGTAATATTATTTTATGTGTAATCCCTCTCACTACGAACAAGAATCTCATATGTAACATACTAATCATGAGCTACTCCGTATTCGTTAGTGAATAATATATGTCGTTCGTAATGTATTACTATCGATGCTAAACAAGCGGAACAACGATACAAAAGAAACCACGTTTCATGTAAATAGTATCTGTGATAAACATCGACGCTCGTAGATTGTTTTGTAATTATCCTTCTTCTTTTTCTGGATATCAAATAGAAAAGACCTAAGTGTGATGTAGTCTACCGTTATCTGAATTGAGTGACTGAAACTGCTATCTTTCTGTTTTGATCATACCTACAGCCCTTTCTTGATAAATGAACGTGCATTTATAATATTTAGCCGAATTAGAGATGGCTCGTTTGATAACAACGAGCAGGCGCCTTCAGCGCTTTGTCGTTAAGTGTTCTGTTGTTTACATTGAACCTGTATTATCTTACCAAGTCCGATAGCACAGTTTTTCGAAGTTTTTTTACATATTAGTTAATTTCCGCAGTGAAGCACAATCGAGCGTATTGCCGATCCAACTCCCCCCCACCGACGGAGGTTCGAGTCCTCCCTTGGGCATTGGTGTGTGTGTGTGTGTGTGTGTGTGTGTGTGTGTGTGGTTGTCCTTATCGTATGTTATTTTAAGTTAGATTAAGTAGTGTGTAAGCGTAGGAACTGATGACCTCTGCAGTTTGGTCCCACAGAACGTACCACAAATTTCCAGTTTATTGCCGATCAACACTGCACTTTGTAGTAAATATGGAACTTTTACAAAAGAGAATAAATCCCATATATGGATGAGATCATCATCACGTTCGACAAAGAATGACAGTTTCATGTAATTCTTGGAGTGTTTCCTTTCGATAATTGTTTTTAATTGGAAAAATATATTAAAAGGTAACCATTCCAGGAAAGGAAAGGCTGTTTCTTGCGCTGCTATATTTTACCACCCGTGAGGTTATAGTGATAAGCCAAAACGATATGACCACTGCCTGCCGCAACGTTGGATACCTCCTGTTGGCGCTACAGGCGCGTGACGCAGCAACCAAAATATGTAAGCGGGAATATGGCCTGCAAATGGGGAAATCCGGCGACATAAGCGACGCTGACAAAGGGCAGATTATTATTACGCAGAGCCTGTGAACGATTATCTCGAAAGCGGCGAAGCTGGTCGAATGTCCACGTCCTACTGTCGTGAGCATCTACGGGTTGAAGTAGAAGGACAGTGAAACTACCACTAGCCGCTGAATGGTTGGACGTCCACGACTCTTCTCAGAACTTGGGGTTTGGAGGCTGGTCTGCTCTGTAATGTAAGGCAGATAGTGTTCTGTGGCTTCTCTACCGAAAGAGCGAAATGCTGGTGCATGCAGAAGTGTTCCAGAGCAGACCGTTCATCGTATGTTGCTGAACATGAAGCTCCACAGCATACCACCTCTACGTGTTCGTCAATTAAGATCTGGTTTCGACTGTCGATCAATGGAAATGTGTCGGCTCTTCAGATGAATCACATTTTTGCTACACTAGGTCGATGGCCATCTCCACAGACGCAGTCGATGAGGTGAACGGCAGCTCACTGGGGTATGGATGCAGGCTGGTGGGAGCAGTATTATGCTATGGGAGACAATCTCCTGCGCTTGCGTGGGACCTGTGGTACTATTCGAAGATACACTGACAGCTGCGAACGACCTATATTCCTGCATGCTTAATGTCTTCCCCGACGGTGATGTCATCTACCAGCTATATAATTGTTCGTGTTTCGGTGCCAGAACCATGCTAAAGTGGTTTGAGGAGCGTTATATGAACTCACTTTGATGTCTCGGAGACCAAATTCGTCTGGTGTAAGTCCTATGGTATCCATCTGGGTCGCTACCGGACGCCCTCACCGCATACGCATATCAACGGCCCGTTATTTACACGAATTACATGACCTGTGCGTAGACATTCTTCCACAAGCCTACCAACAAACAGTCGGATCCGTGATACGCAGAATCGGTGATGTATTTCGTTCCAAAGACGGAGAAACAAGCTATTGAGCAGGTGGTCATAATGTTTTGGCTCATTGTACGAGGTATATTCCCACGCCTCGCGGTGCTTCCTTTCAGCGCGGCGTAATCCGTCAAGTTACGGTGAGCTTTTCTCATTCAAGTGATTGTTGTGACTGTTAGTAACCAACAGCTCGAAGCTTTTGTCAACAGCAATGTGTACTGTAGGAACAACGACCTTACAGTAGATTTATTTTTATACACTCATTAAGGATTTTGTTGGTGGAGCAACCGCATCCACTTTCCTTTTCGACAAATCGGTATTTCTAGCATTTCTTTTCTTGAGTAATAATTTCGAAGTCGTGTTTCTGAATTATGCTTTGTAAGAATACCATTGCGTACAAAGAAAACAATTCTGGTTTTTGGCGTTCTCGCTTCCCGCGCCCGGGTTCCCGGGTTCGATTCCCGGCGGGGTCAGGGATTTTCTCTGCCTCGTGATGACTGGGTGTTGTGTGCTGTCCTTAGGTTAGTTAGGTTTAAGTAGTTCTAAGTTCTAGGGGACTGATGACCATAGATGTTAGGTCCCATAGTGCTCAGTGCCATTTGAACCATTTTTCTAGTTTTTGGTTGGTGCCCATCCGTGCACATGCGATCATTGTTTCAGTATACCCACATATGAACTTATAAGCTACTCGGCATATTTGTCCGTCTCATAAAGTTTCATTGTTAACATCTTATTCTCCAAAAAGATTGTTAAAAATCGCAAATGGGGTCAGGGGTTCTGCAAAACGTATTTATACATGTGATGGCCATGTCAGAAGAACAAGAGGGTTTAGGCAGTGTATATTACCGTGTCCTTTGCAGAACGAGCGAGGACGTTGTCGTTGAATACAAACGCACTCTCGGACCACCACCACTCCTAAAGGGAAGGCCATGAGAGGTGCATCTGAAGTCACTCAGAGAGGGGCAGGGTTGGAGAGAGGCTGTGATGACAGAATCGAAGAGCAATACATGGTCTAATGAGCATCGAACGCAATTTCATGGCCACACCTATTTTTCATTGCAACGTTTTCGAATTTCGTGCCATATCTTACTTATATGCATCACAACTACTATGACCATTAGCGATATGATGAGCACTTCATTATGAAGCTGACATACACTCCAATACATAAAAAACCGACGCACCACGCAGGAGTTATCGGAATGGGACGGAAATCGGTACGTGTGATATACATGTACAGTCAAATAGATGGTTACAATTTCAGAAAAAGTGGATGATTTATTCAAGAGGGAGAGAGAGAGAGAGAGAGAGAGAGAGAGAGAGAGAGAGAGAGAGAGAGAGAGGGAGGGAGAGAGAGGAGAGATCCTGCGAGGTTTCTGCCCGAGGTTAGGTTTTGCAACCACGAAGAGGAGCAACAGAAACTCTCGCTGAAATGTAAGCCCAGGATGCCTGCCATGAAGCACAAAAAACTGGCGTTTGAAAATCGTCGACGTAGAGCTGTGCTTTAAGGGTGCCGCTGGCGACAACCAAAGGGGTCGCGCTATGAAAACAAATGGCACCCTACACCATCACTCGTGGTTAGGTGACAGTCAGGTCGGCATCCTACCGCCGTCTGGGGTGTCTCCCTTCACGTATTCAGCAAGAATCTCATTGAGTGTAGGAGAACTGTCTTCTGTGATGAGTCCCGCTTCGAACTAAGTCCAGATGGCCAGCGAAGACGTGTGTGGAGACATCCTACTGGTACATACTTGTAGCAGTTTACACCACTTGCACGGACATTTCACTATTCTACAACTTTAAGTCTAACTCGTTCATACATGGGTAGAGTAGTAGTCATTTAAAGCAGCCAATAGGAGAATTTTGCTTTAATGGGAGGCACATGATGAACGCACGCTAGAAAGACACTCCATAAATATATGAAGGAAAATAATCGCTACACCACTAAGGAGTTGTGCCACGTAATGGAAAGAAAGTTGGTAGGCGTGTTTCTACATCTGGCAGATGGTGTCTATTCAAGTTCCGCGCCTGTTGCATAATGAAGATACAAATCAGGTTTGCTCTAAATACACGTTGTCACGGTGGTAAGTGTTAGTTATGCTTGAGACTGGACGTGTTGAGTGTTGCTCAAGAACGCCTTTAAGGCGAAAAAGACGCCATTATCAGCACCTCACTGAGATTGAAAGAGACCGTGTAACAGAGCTACGAGAAGCTGGATGTTCCTTCTGCGATATTACAGAAAGACGTGGCAGGAATGTAGCCACCGTACGTGACTGATGGCAGAGTTGGTCGCAGGAAGGCAGGACTTCGGACTGCCACGTGATACTACCGAGATACTATCGTGTTCGGCGTATGCCTCTGGCACATTGCACTGCATCTGCAGCACCAATTTGAGCAGCAGCTGTCACAACAGTGACACAACGACGTTACAAGTCGGTTACTTCAAACACAGCTCCGAGCCACACGCCCTGCAGCGTGCCTTCCACTGACCCAAAACTACCACCGTTTGCGATTTCACAGTGGTGTAAAGAAGGCAGGCTGGGCTGCTGTTGTCTTTTCTAATGAAAGCTGGTTCTGCTTCGATGCAAGTGATGGCAATTTGTTGATTAGAAGGGGGCCAGTTGAAGGGCTGCAACCAGCCTGTCTGCATTATAGGCACCTAGACCTCCACCTGGAGTTATGGCCTCGGATGCGATTTCGGATGATAGCAGGAGCACTCTCGTGGTTTTCCCACCCACCGTAATTGCAAAATTTTCTATCAGTCTGGTGATTCGATCTTTTGTGCCGCCATTCACTAACAGCATCCAAGAGGAAGTTGTCCCAACGGGATAACTCTCTCCCAAAGAAATATTCAAACGTGTGTGAAATCTTATAGGACTTAAATGGTAAGGTCATCAGTCCCTAAGCTTACACACTACTTAACCTAAATGATCCTAAAGACAAGCACACACACCCATGCCCGAGGGAGGACTCCAACCTCCGCCGGGATCAGCCGCACAGTCCACGACTGCAGCGCCTCTGACCGCTCGGCTAATCCAGCGCCGCTAACTCTCTCCCACATATCGCTGTTATAACCCAACATGCATTACAGAGTGTCGACATGTTGCCTTGGCTACTCGATCACCAGATCTGTCTCCAGCGGAGAACATATGGAACGTCATCGGACGACGACTGCAGCATTCACTACTAGCATTAACTACTTGTGAGATGACCGACCATATATATCGTCTGTAAGAACTAACTGTGGCAGGAGAAATATCGTGACGTTGCTGTATTGCATTCCCTAAGAATGATTTCAGTTTAAAAAAAATATCCAATTTGGGTAACTGAACTGTAATGGTACAATTTATTAAAACAGCCCTCATTTCAATACTTCTGCGGTATTATCTTGCATTTGGTCTGAAACGTATTTCATAAACGACGCCATGAATGCCTTTTGACTGTGAACATATTTACTCGTACAAGCCATTGTTACAGTTTCGTGTGTGTGGTAATTTTCAAGTGGAAATATTGCATATCTGCGAATAGAAACAGAGTGGATACAAAGGATGGTACTCAGTTACTCATCAAGATGATTCTTCAGGTTCTCTGCCTCGTGATGGGTGTTGTGTGCTGTCCTTAGGTTAGTTAGGTTTAAGTAGTTCTAAGTTCTAGGGGACTGATGACCATAGATGTTAAGTCCCATAGTGCTCAGAGCCATTTGAACCATTTGATTCTTCAGGTAGTTTTGTATTTCCATTTCTTCAAGTAGGTTCATATTCTACTTTTTAGACAACGTGTAAAGTATTTTTAGGGCTGAATCTAGGCTATGAACTTTATGTTTGTCAGTTTCAACGTTTGCTAACGGTGGAGGTCTGCTCTCTGTCTGATGTGCTGTTTAAATTTATCGCGCGTCGTGTTTGTCCGATACGACATTCAGTGAAGATACACATTCAGTTTTGCTGAGCCCAGGCCTTTCAAACGGGTTAGTTATACCAGAGTTGTGTCGATTAACTTTCCTAAGATATTGTAAGTGTGATACCTGCTCTGGTTCCCTTGAACACTTGCTTAATTTTATCTGAGACTGTACCTAGGTAGGGATGAGTGTATACAATTTACGCCATTTTTGTTTTGTGTGCCCTCGTTCATTGTAAACGTATTCTTACAGTTAAGGATCCAAATTGCGGATGTGACAATGACATGCTTGTATATAAGATGATTTTTAGATTTTGTCATGTGCTAAAACACAAAGTAACGTATGTATGATTACTTTTAGTATTACATTTTATTATAGAACTCTCCTAAGCGTAGCCAGATGAGACTGCCAGACTACGAATCCACCCTTTTTTTCCACTTGAGAATGGCCACACGGACGAAACAGCAATAGTATATTGTAGAAATAAATAAATTTAAAGTAAAACAGCGACAATGAAGTCATTTGCTAAATTTTCCATGACCTTGAACGCCAGCTATGAAAAACTAATCAGAAGGTATTTCAGATAAACTGGACGTTATAGTCTTTCAAAAAAATTGTGTATTATCAAATAACTACTCGGAAACTGTCACAATATTAAGTAAACATTTACAATCTTTTATAAGCAAGGAGTAGCGTTCGTCAGTGTTGTTTGTTCTTTGACGCTTTAGGTGGTATGACTACAACTGATGATCCTCGCTGCTGCCAGATGATCAGAATAGTGGTCTCGCGGTATAATAGCGAACAGCAATAACAACACCTCGACGCGAACTGGCACAGAATGGGCTCTCGTGGCAGAGGGCATTGCTTTGGGGCCAGGAACTTCCGAAACGTACCGAATGGTTTACAGGGCGCTGCAGTTGTACTTAGAAGCTAAGAGGTTTCCCCCAGAGAACTGTTAGCGGAAATCGGAGAAGCACTTAACATTATAACTCCCTCTGTAGGAGAGGTGTTGCGAAAGTGGAAAGCCCAGGGCGAATATTGCCTAAGTGTGCTTTCCGCTCAGGCCAGTTTATGTTGAGTGGGGGTCACGGACCACCTTCACGGAGGAGGATTGAACCACATCTCCTCCATATTCTGGATTCTGCTTTCAGATTGGTCACTATACGCTCTCCAATAGTAGCAAGCCTGCGTTGCTCAGTATCTCGGGTCTCCACCTGGGGATGGGGTCCTGAAGGCGCGCGCTAGCACACCATCTGTCCTCTGTCCTTCATTTTACATCTCCCTTCCATCCCCCTGTTACGCTGTACCCGAAGGATCTATCACTACATGCGAAGTAACCAGTTCAGGCCAGCATTCCCATAAAATACATAAAAGAATCTTCGGCTGCTACACGCACAGAAACAAACGAATGGCGTTCCCTCTACTCGTATGTGTGGGACGTTTGTTTGGATACTCCAGCATTTAAACAAACGGTTTGTAGTGTACGCAACACAAGAGCTTAAATGGCACTCCAGTTGCAAACAAACAGTGCAAGAATGAACGGTGGGAATAGAGTATACAGGGACTGTATAACGGAATGAAACTCGAAAACAATATTGTAGAGAGGGAATAGGAACTGGATGAAGATGAGATGGAGGAAGCGATATAGCAAGTTGAATTTGGCAGAATACCCGAAGACTTAAATTGAAACAAGGAAACCAAGGGGTTACTGAGATCCTTGGAAGAATGAACCATTACAAAACTTTTCACGATAGTATCTCCGACAAATGACACAGAAGAAATATCCTCACTCGTCTAGATGCATGTAATAATCATGATGCGCTGGAAGACTGTCGATGACAGATGAATATTACTGAATCACGTATTTAATCTGCCATGCCTGAAAATATTAATATCAACTAGCTACGCAAGAAGGGAACGAGTGAAAGAATTCGACCTGGGGGGAAGATCGGTTCGGTTCCGAAGAACAGGAGCAACACGCGAAGTATCACTGGTGATACGATTTGTCTTGGACGATAGAGTGACGACAGAGGGAGTGAAAGACTACCTACAGCTCGATATTTTTTGTGCAGTCATCAGTCTTCTGATTGGGTTGATGCGGGCCATGCCGCGAACCTCTCGCCTGTGCCAACCCCATCATCAGAGAGTAGCTCTTGCAACCAACGTCATCAATTATTTATGAATTTATTCCAGTCTCTGTCTTACCCTATAGTTTTTACTCTCTGCAACTTCCACTTCTATCATGGAAGTTATTCCCTGAAGTTTTACCACACGTCCTATCATACTGATCCTTCTTCGTGCCAGTGTTTTCCGTATGTTCCTTTCCTCGTCGATTCCGCGGACAACTTCCTCATTCCTTATTAAAATTAGCATAGAAGCCACACTGCAGTTATACGAGTCGAAGGATATGAAAGGGAGGCGTTAATACAGAGCGGAGTGAGATCAGGGGGTACGCAGAACAAGCGGAAAAAGAAACCAAGGAGAAATTTGTAAAAGGAGTTGAAGGAGAGGAAAAAGAAACTTAGAGGCTTGCCAAAGATATTTTTTTTATTTCAGAGACTGCGAAGGATTTGGAAAACCGGAGGAACAGAAGAGACAGTGTCTTGAAAAGAGGTTGTAAGATGATTATAAGAAAAAGTAAAACAAGGATACGTAGCCGAATTAAAATCGGGTAATACTGATCGAAATCAGTATTTGACCTCGACGCTGATGGGCTCGACATTATTAATTGTAAAGAGAAAGCTTACAATAACGCTGCTACAGTGGCTGGAAGACAGAAGGAATGTAGCAACGATTGCGATATATGAATCATAAAGCAGAATTTGTTCCTTGCTCAAATGACTCACTGAACGCATGTGGTTTCGGTGGAGGTGAGTTCAGCAACTGTCTCCAGAACGTGGCTCTGTTTCCTGTGTCTACAAACCTATGGAAAGTTCTACGTGCTGCTACAGGCGAGTGTTTGAAGAGGATTCAAGATACGCGTTGAAATGCAAGAGACAATATAGTAAACGTGATACGTTATTATTATGAATTATTATGAATCATAAAGCAGAATTTGTTCCTTGCTCAAATGACTCACTGAACGCATGTGGTTTCGGTGGAGGTGAGTTCAGCAACTGTCTCCAGAACGTGGCTCTGTTTCCTGTGTCTACAAACCTATGGAAAGTTCTACGTGCTGCTACAGGCGAGTGTTTGAAGAGGATTCAAGACACGCGTTGAAATGCAAGAGACAATATAGTAAACGTGATACGTTATTATTATGAAGAAATTTTGAGAAACATAGAGAACCTAACAGAAATAGACCAAAGTTGGAACGCACGAACTTTGTTAGTTGCGAGAAACTCTGTTATCGTTTCTATGTTTCCTGTGTCTATGGCAACCTGTGCTGCGTGAAGCGAATGATGCCCAGAATAATTTGCAACCGGAGGGATTTCCTTATATCAGTGTACTCAGAAAATAAGCTCCTTACGGTCGGAATTGGAAGAGAAACGAGAGGAAAGTATGGACGAGAGTTTAAGTTACGCTAAAAGCTTTTATGAGAAACTTGGCATTTTTATTGACACTCCAAGGCGATTTAGGAGGAGGCACATTTCTGCAGGCGGAAGTAGAGATGCAGGCTTATCAAACGAAGACGATTTAAAATGAAAGATTTTTCACTAGGTGGAGCCACCGCCGAACTTCGAGAAAGGTTCCAGTAGCTCCAGAATTTGGCCGAAAAATATGACTTGCTAAGGTCTGCAATAATGCTAGGCCTCGATGATGGGGAATGCGGCCTCGACCGATCTCCTCATGATTTTGACGGAGTGATATTTGATTGAGTGCAACTACGGGTTTGCGTAGGTGAACAGACTGTCAGAAAGAACTTATTGATTCCACACCGCTGCGTTTATTAAAGTTTATGTTTGAGTCCAGACGTGAACGACAGTTACCTGATATAGACTGACAGGAAAAAATTGCGACACCAAGAAAACGTTGTGCTACATAAACGAAAGACGGTAGGCGTGTTTGTATGTGTGAAAGATGATGTGTATTCAGATTTCGCACCAGCAGCGTAAGATGATGCAAATCAGGTTTGCTTTATGTACTCGTTGTGATGGTCTTGAGCGTTCGTTATCTTTTAGACTGGACTCGATGAGTTAATGCTAGTCAAGAATGCCACCAGGGCGACAAGGACGCCATTATCAACACCTCACTGAGTTTGAACGAGGTCATATAATACGAGTACGAGAAGCTGTATGTCCCTTCAGCGATATTACAAAAAGACTTGCAGGAATTTAGCTGCTGTACATGATTGCTGGCAGCGTTGTCACGAGAATGTATGGTCACAAGAAGACAGGGCTCTGGACGGCCACTTGGCAATATTGAGAGGGAAGGCCATCGTGGTCAGCTTAAGGCTCTGATGAATCATACTGCATCTGCAGCAGCAATTTCAGAATCAGTTATCACCGCAGTGACACAACTATCTGTTACAAATCGGTTACTTCAAGGACAGCTACGAGCCAGACGCCCTGTAGCGTGCATTTCACTGACCCCAATCCACCGCCGTTTGCTATTTCAGCGGTGTCAAGCGAGATCTCATTGGATGGCAGGCTGGAGGTCTGTTGTGTTTCCTGATGAAATCTGGTTCTTCCTCGATGCCTGTGATGGCCGTGTGTTGGTTAGAAGAGGATCGGTTGAGGGACTCCTCCGTGCTAGGCTCACTAGAACTACACCTGGAGTTATGCCCTGGGGTGTGATTTCGTATGATAGCAGCAGCGCTCTTGTGTTTATCACAAGTATCCTGAGTGCAAAATTGTACGCCAGTGTGCTGATTTGACCTCTTGGGATGCCATTCATGAGCAGCATTCCATGGGGTGTATTCTAAAAGAAGGACTCTCTCGAACATACCGCTGTTGTAACTCAAATTATTCTACAGAGTGTGGACATGTGGTCTTGGTCTGCTCCGCCGCCAGATCTGTCTTCAGTCGAGCACATGTGCGACATCATGGGACAAAAACTCCAGTGTCATTTAAACCAACATTGCCGCCCGGGGTAGCCGCGCGCCTTGTCGCGTCTTCTCGTGGTCCGCGCGGCTCCCTCCATTGGAGGTTCGACTCCTCCCTCGGGCATAGGTGTGTGTGCTGTCCTTAGCGTCAGTTACTTTAATTTAGATTAAATAGTGTATAAGCTTAGGGACCGATGACCTCAGCAGTTGGGTCCCATAAGATCTTACCACAAATTTTAAACCAACATTAATAGTCCCTATATTGGTCAACTAAGTGCAACACGGATGCACTTCCATTCCGCAATCTGACATCCGGCACATGTACGACACAATGCATGCACGTTTGCATGCTTACATTCAGCAGTCTGGCGCTTACACCTATTGTGAAAGTAACAGCTTCTTACATTTGCAATGGCTTATCTCGCGCTTACATCAAACAGTGATCTTGCAATGTTAATCACTTACATATGTTACGTAGACGATTGTAATCCAGAAATTTCATTACTGTGCATTAATTTTTTTTTTGTTTAGATTTTTAACGTCAATGTAGTTATAATGTTGAGAATATCCTCACACATGGCGGTTGTGAGACAAGCTTCCCTAAATTGGAACTAATTAAAATCTATTTTTGATCTACCCAGATATTCTGGCTATCGAACATGAGGTACAAATTAACATGGACATATGTGCGAAAGAGTTTTCGCTGCGTATAAGACGCAGAATAAAATTTTAATTAAAAAAAATATATTTTATTTGAATGCATTTGAAACAGTGACAGCCGGACATTGTGGCCATACGGTTGTAGGCACTTCAGTCCGGAACTGCGCTGCTGCTACGATCGCAGGTTCGAATCCTGCCTCGGGCATGGATGTCTGTGACATCCTTACGTCTAGGGGACTGATGACCTCAGATGCAAAGTTCCACAGTGCTTCGAGCCATTTGAACCATTTGAAACAGTGACAGAGTGGGACTGATTTCTTTTTTCTGCTTAACTGCAATAATAGGGCGAGAGGCGCATATTTAGAGCTTGCGCCTGGTGAAATCCATGCTGTGCTGCTACTGGTCGCGTCCTGCCGTAGTGCAGTGGTACAACAATTTGACCAAGGCCGCACAGACGTTATGAAACATCGCCTTAGAAAAATTATACATGACTGTGTTTCAACTGACACACACTATTTTTTAGCGCAAAGCAATCTGACTTTCAATAATCCCTACAAAAGAATGGCCCTGACTAACATTAACTATACCTTTCACAAATCACTTACCTCACTGCACACAGCACAGCCAGTGATTTTCATACAGAGCGCTACGTAACGTTGCCAATAAGAAAACATAAACAGCCTACTTACATAGCCCCCATGCTCCCCACAAAAAATTTTACAAATTGTTGTGGGCACTGGCCAATACATATTTGCTAAAATTTTTTCACAATTACTATAACCAAGAAATCAAATGCACACACTTATTGATACAGTGTTGGTTAAAAGCTAAAATTTTCTCACAGTCCATAAAGACAGTCCTGATCGTTCATCACAGTAAAATAGCAGTGTCTTTCTCAATGTCTGAGCAGTAAAAAAAAAAAAAATGCACACGGAAGTAGTGGATTTCCTGTTGCCCTTCCAACGGAAAGACAGTGCTGACAGTCCTTGTAGAAATAATGGTATTGGTGGGCCATCAAAGATGCAGACCCACTGTAGTCCTTGTAGAGACGGCCAGCAGCCATCTGTTGCGACTGTGCAGGTGCACAATCACCATCGAAGAGTCTTGCGGAGAATATAGCAAGTCCATAAACCACCACTTGTGCATTCACAAAGTTTTTGGAATTGTCCTTAGAACCAGCAATGCTGTTATCCAGTCCCTTGCTGAATTATTAACACACATGCGAACACTAACAGTCCCTACTTCTTATATATTGTCCATATACTATGATCAACAGAAACGTGTGCAGTGAAATGTAACTTACAAGTTACTTAATTTGATGAACTGGTGTCAATTACAATTTTATAACTTAAGAATACAATAACAAAGGTACAAAATACATCATTAAAGAACATAACAATACAGATTACATTTGTGGTAATGCAGGCTTTACAGAAGAATCGAAATAACATATACATCAGTGTTACAGGAATTATGACATAAGTAAATACATAAAAGATCAGAATAACTTTTGAAACATCAACTTCACTGAGCATTAAAATAAAATGGAATAAATAATGTGTAAACAACTTTACAAAGTAAATAACATATTATCAGAAAATTTCTACAACGTAACTCTCATCAGATAAACACATAAAGACAGGAAGAACACAAATACCCAAGGGTACACAAACACATAGTGGGATAACACATGAGGAAAGGGTAGGGTTTGTTTTCAGTGTAACATTTGCTACTGCAGTCCAACCCAAAACTTCATTCCATAGATCTTTCGTCTTATTTCAACATTTGTTTCCACCAAAACATCCTATCCAAGCATGCTTACTGTATTTATATGTTCACATATTTCTTACCTCATTATTTATTTTCCATTACCTTACCTCATCATTTATTTCCAAGAAAATCCTACCTAAACTTGTTGCCTCTAAATCCTACTTTTTTGTTCATATTCTCTTTAAAAAGTACTTTTTGGGACAAACCATTTTCTTATAGCTTCTCAATGCATTTCTTCACAACTCGTTCTCTTGTATAGCCTACCCCATCTTAAGCTAAATTAAATCTACTGAGGGACGAGGCAATGCAGCAGCAAAAAACAGTTAACACAAACAGCAATGACAAAAAAATTCAAATTGGCAAAGCAAGCAGCATAAATTAGCAAAGCAATTGCAATATTACAACTAATATAAGGCAACGCACAGCAAACAAGAAAAATAAATCAGTAGTAAAACTGGCTTAACAGAGTAATACAAAGTCAAATTCAGTAACATTATGCCTGGCAAATAGCAGCAGCAAATGCAATAATTTATATCTAAACATGACAAAGCTCAAGCAGAAAAAATATTAAAGTATAAATGGCCATGTTTAATACCTATGTCACATCTTAACACTAGGGTGATGCATCACCTTGACTTACTCTAGCAGACAAGTTACCAAACCGTTAAAAATTGTTTATGCAATTCCTGTGAGGGAAATGATTATTTGTGCTCTCTTTTCTAAGAAAGTACATCATAAACGTATTCTTAACTGGGTCTGTAGACAGAAAATAGTTATATTAGTATATCTATTAAGTTTTATTTTAACCAATGCTGCTGCAGCTAGAAACTTGATATTAAACAAAATGAGCAAATATATATATAAAGCAACATATGGAACGTCATTCACTAGGCAAATGACGTCTCCAAAGGAAGAAAATTCTCTCAACTACAAAGACAATAGATATAAAATGTTTCTCATTATGATGCTATGTTTTACTCTGTCTTGTGTAGCTTGAGACCAACATGCTGAGAGGAAGGCATGACAAAATTCTCTTTCACTGTGACAGTCGTGATTGGCCGATCGCATTCTTACAGCTGGTTCATTCTCTAAATAGCCACACACAAATTCTAATCTGTGCTCTAATGACCAGTTGGGAGGAAAACATTGAGAGAATTGATGGAGCCACGCTTGTGGATGAATGTCGTTGCCAGAATTCTTAAAAGTTTTAAATTTACGTGTAGTAATGAACAGCTTATAGTCAAAATCATCATGTCGGCGAGTCGCATATCGGTCATTGTTACGTCGTTTCGGCGGTTCCATTTCAAAATTCGGTGCACCTTGCCAATTTCTTTCATAATATCCGAAATATTCTGTGTTATTACTTTGTGGTCGTTCCGTATTACTATGTCCTCTTCCCGTACTGGAGCGCAAGTGTCCTCTGAAATATGTAATTCTTGTATTACTTGTGCCAACTGATCTTGTACTTCCTGGATTTCTCTTTTGTACTGTGTATTGATTTGATTTTGATTTTGTTTGAATTTTCTAATTTGTTCATACTCTTCAGTGTCCATGAAGGCTACAGGTCTTGTGTCATTCAGATCATCATCTACCTTTGTAGATAAGTTAGTGAACTGATCTGAAAGTTCGGCTACTTTATCCGATATTGAAATTATTTCCTCTGTGTGTTTTTCTGAACCAAGTTTCAGAGTGTCCATTTGTGTTGAAATCGTATCTACTGTGTCCTTTAAGTTTTCCTGAGTTTTTGCAAGTTGCGTAACCGAATCGGTAGATGCAACACAGTCAATTTTAGCCCACAAGGTCTCATGATTTTCATGAACAATGGTTTGCAGTTCTTTTATGGCTGCTTCGTGATTCCGTAATGCATTTTCATGACGCGAAAAAATAGGTTGGTAATGCTCACAAATTTGTGTTTCTACGTCATTACAGACTTTTTGACATTTCGATTCCATGTTATGTAACTCAGTAGTTAAATCTTCACGTGTTTGTTCAAGTGTGGTGTCTAACTTCCGAAGATTTTGTTCCATTGTGTCTAACTGTTGCTGTGTTTGTCTCGGGTGTTGTTCTATTGTGTCTAACTTTTGAAGCTTTTGCTGTTTTTCTCTCTGATTTTGTTCCACTGTGTCTAAGTTTCGAAGATTTTGTTCCATTGTGTCTAACTTTTGAAGCTTTTGCTGTGTTTGTCCCATTTGTTGTATTAATTGTAATAACAATGCACTGGTGCCTGAAACATGTTCCTCAGTGCTTTTCGGCAGTGAATTTGCACCGGCAACGTTCACATTTTGACAAGCAGAAAATGTGTCTTGACTAATTTGAGAAAACGGCGAGGACGCAAAACTTGAATCTACAGTATTTGCAAAATTGTGTCCTGTCATTTCGGATTCCTGAGGCGAGCTGTTGTCGACCGATCGATCGATAATGCTTCCCTGTTCACTAATTGTTTCACTGCCTACACCATTATTTGCAGCTCGCTCCATTTCCCTATGCACAATTACCAAATTACTACTTTGAACATTAGTTAATTCATTACTCGGCGGCGCTAACACACTGCTTTCGTCTTCACTGTCATTTCTCAGTTTACTTTGGAGCCTAGTATTACGTTTTTCACACGCCATTATTGTCACAATATTTCACACGACAACACAGAAAAGCACTATTTGAAGAGCAAAATAAGAAAACACATGAACAGAGCACTGAAAATAATATCTAGTTAACTGCAAGCGCAGCTGCGAAATACTTGGTGCAAATCTACATGCATGCCACAACAACAATGAAAGACTGCAACTCCAAAGGAGATTCTCTCTACAATTACGCGCTAGCAATAAACAATAGCTACACTAATTACACAAACTACAAGAAAAAAATCAGAAGATTCCAGTGAGGTATCCTCGACATATGAAACGTCCCCTTAGAAAAATTATACATTACTGTGTTTAAACTGACACACAATATTTTTTAGCGCAACGCAGTCTGACTTTCAATAATCCCTACAAAAGAATGGCCCTGACTAACATTAACCTATACCTTCCACAAATCACTTACCTCACAGAAATCTTCGTTACTCGAACTACTGCTATACAGCGAGCGCCACTACTGCCAGCTAAATAAAAGATTCAAACTACGGAAGGCACTAACTACTGATAGGCATAGTTAGCAAATGAAAGATTTTAATAGAGAACAAACAATGTATTTACCTTAACAGTGTTGAAAAATCATAATATACATAGCAGTTCATGACATCCAGTCTTACAAATTTCAAAACTCCGCCATTTCTCTCCCCGCATCCACCACTGCTGGCGGCTCACCTCCAACTGCGCAACGCTACGCGCTGTTCACAGCCAACTGCCCAACACTACAATGGCAGGCAACAATGCAAACTAGCCACAGACTGCACACAGCACAGCCAGTGATTTTCATACAGAACGCTACGTAACGTTGCCAATAAGAAAACATAAACAGCCTACTTACAATGTGAGTGATACTGGTCAACGATACATTCCCGATTTTGCACCGTACGACTTCCATCTTTTTGGTTAGCTGAAAGATCATTTTTGGCGAAAGAGATTTACTAACGATGAGGAAGTTCACACATCGATTCTCGAATGGTCCCATGTAACAAGTTTCTTGAATTACCCTCGTATCAACAAAATCTCCTCATTTTCCAGTGATCTAACGATTCAACTTGGTGAGAAACAGAACTTGTTCATCAAATTGGGTGTGATGCAGCGTCCGATCTCTCCTTGTTAATCTTAATGCTTTTTCACTGTGATTGACTTGTCTCATAATCGAAGACAGGCTCTGCACAGGTTCAGGAGGCAATTTGGGGCATACCACAAGACATAAGAAAATATGACACGGGGAATGAGCACCTCTTCAAGTTTTGATTCTTAATACGAATCGTGCCATGTTTGAACTACGGGACAGATGGGTCAGAACTTGTGGATAAATCATTGGCTCCGTACTGCCGTACCAAATCATGTGGCACCAGGAGATAGCCAACCAAATGGCCAGATTCCAAAGCAGGTTGCTGTAGATGCGACTTCATTGAGTTGCACGCTGATGTTCTTCCGCTCCCGCTTCACAGACGGTGCTTACAATGAGCACCTGTAATGTGAGTTGCTGTCGAAGATTTCTAAAGGATATTTTCCAAGTATTTTCATAAAAAGGCCCAGAATCTCCGGTGACTCACTGATGAGTAATAATGGTTCAAATGGCTCTGAGCACTATGGGACCTAACATCTGTGGTCATCAGTCCCCTAGAACTTAGAACTACTTAAACCTAACTAACCTAAGGACATCACACACATCCATGCCAGAGGCAGGATTCGAACCTGCGACCGTAGCAGTCGCGCGGTTCCGGACTGAACGCCTAGAACCGCTAGACCACCGCGGCCGGCGAGTAATAATGTAACTGTGACTTATTAGGTTTGATATCCCAGTTACCTTCGTTTCCGTGAGAAACGTTTCGCAACAATGAGAAATCCTGTGATATGCCATCGCGAAAACATACAACACAAATACAAACGCGTAGGTACGAATGCGAAACTCTTGTACAGTGTGAATGCCTTCGCTGCTGTAAACAGCTCAGCACATCGAGGTCGCGCTGCTCTTTCATTGGATTCTGTGAGCACGTACACTTTTCTCGGTTAACCTCCCATATTGCTTACCAACATTACCTGCCGGAAAAGTAAACCGAATAGTATGGAATGCAAGCCTGACGGCCAAAAGCAAACTGGGCATTACCGTTGACAGCAACAGGTACTTCAAGCAAATGGATTACTTTTTGTGAATCTTTAGGTTTTGGCGGCGCGAAGAGTGTTCCATTAAGTTTCGTGTGTGCAGCCGCAAGAATTCTCCTTCTTCTTCTAATATTTTGGTCGTATAACGCTCAGCCATCTTCAGAGTGAGCCGCAAGACTGCCGCTCCAGTGCTCGCTTCGCCCCTTTATACTCGAGTACCGCACAACTGCGCATGCGGCCACAGATGCAAATGCGCACGAGACGTTGGTCGGCGGCAGAGACGTGAACAATGCGCGTATTACATCTATGATTGCGCAGTCGATCTGTGTTGGTATGTCGATATATCATTGTGAGCTGCACTGTGACGGCATCTTCTTGAGTTTATTACAGCAAGTGCCGGATTCCATGATTTATCAAGGTTGAAACCACTATTTTATTAATTAAATTCCACGTCAAGCGAATTTCAATTGCCTCCTTGACTATCGAGTCCCAAAAAGATGATGTAGTTGCCAGAATTACGACGTTGTCATACAACATAATGTGACCAGTGTCAATACAGTGTTCTGCCACTGCTGACTTGTTAGGTTGTAAAAGTCGTGTGTAACTCCAGTGTTCTGTACATCTTTCTTGGACAGTACGGGTTGTTTGTCCTTTGTAAGAAAGACCACATTCACATGGAATTTTGTAAACTCCAGATTTTCGGAGCAGCAAATCATCTTTGACGGAGCCCACAAGTGCAGCAGTCTTAGCTGGAGGACGAAAAACTGCTTTTACTCTGAGTCCGCTGATAATCCGTCCTATTTTTGATGAGAGGCTACCCACATATGGCAGGAAGGCCATCGATTTAAAAGGTTTCTTCGTCTTCTTCTGCTTTATTTGTGGAATCCGGCACTTGCTGTAATAAACTCACAAAGACGCCATCACAGTGCAGCTCGCAATGATATATCGACACGCCAACACAGTTCGACTGCGGAGTCATAGATGTAATTCGCGTACTGTGCGCGTCTCTGTCGTCGACCAACGTCTCTGGCGCATTTGCATCTGTGGCCGCATGCGCAGTTGCGCGGTACAGGACTATAAAGGGACGAAGCGAGCACTGGAGCGGCCTCCCTTCCGTCCTCTTTTTTCCCCACCTACCCTCTCTCTACCCCCGCCTTCTCTCTCCCGAGTCCTGTTGCATTTCCCTCCTCTGACTTTTCCCATTCCCTCTCGCATCTGCCCTGCCCCTCTCCCCCCTTATGAGTCCTCTCCCTCCTTTGGCTCCCCCCCTTTTCGTTTTTTCCTCTCCTCCCTCCATGTTTTCCCCCTCATCCAGGTGTCCCCCACCCAACTGCCCTTGTCTAGGGAGTGCCATCTTTGTGCCGACATTTCGTGCAGTGTTTTCCAGTGAGTGTTTTACAGTGAGTGTTCCGTGTTATGTGTCTTTTGGGAAGTGTTGCGAACGGCCATCATACTGTCGCTGGCTGTGATTTTTTTTATCCCTTGTGAACAGAAACCAGACTGTCGCCAGGTTTTTTTAATTGTGTGTCTACTAGTCTGATTTCTGTGTATTTTATTAACATTGCCAACCCCTTTGCTTTATGTTTTAACTTTCCACAATTTTCCGCCGTTTTACAATTTAAGTCACCGTTTTATCGCCTGTTTTTCTTGTTTCTTTTCTTCTTACGTTTCTTGAAACAAAGTATGTAGGCTGTAGAGCAGCATACTGAGCTGCTGCCAGCCCGCCCCCTTCGGGGGGGGGGGGGGGGGGGGGGGAATTGAAATTCAATAAAGGAAAAAAAAAAAAAAAACTGGATCAGCAGTCTTACGGCTCACTCTGAAGATGGCTGTTCGTTATACGGCCGAAATATTAGAAGAAGAAGGAGAATTCTTGCGGCTGCACTCCCGAAACTTAATGAAATTGATTATTTTTGTTTCCCAACAAGATTCAACGAATACGGTTGACACTTGCGCTATTGTGAAAACATGCAAAGATAAATGGGGGTAAGAAACAAAATTAAAACTAATTTTTCTGTAACGAGGCACCAGAATCTAAAAGTCTCTCATGCCAAAATTACTCATATAATATCACTGAACAATGTACGACATTCTCTCAGTTTAGAGTTCATGCCAAAAACAAAAAGACGTGATGTAATATCCGAGCTAGCAAAAATGTCTCACGTACAAAATTAATTTCAGGGGTTGTTTAGGCTGTTGTCACATTTCAGGTGACGAGCACGCATGTCGCAGCCGCGCGCAGTAATGAACTGGAAGTGAGGAGTGGCTAAGTTGCGCGGGTGGATGCAGACTCACGCCCGCGGCACAGTTGGGCCGTGTGCCCCTCCCCTTCCCGGCTGCAATCTGCCAGATCTCCCATCTCGCCCCGCGGACGCCTCTCAGCCTCCCCCCCCCCCCCCCCCCCCCCGCTCACCGCCCCTCTTTCGTTCGCTGCGAAAACGAGATCAGCAAACTTTGCACTTTTTTTTAAACGAGTTAGGAAGGAAAACATCCTTTTGAAAGGGCGTACTTGAGAGGCTGTAGTGGAATATAAACTACCCAACTCTTCGCGTCGACAAGTTGTTCCATCGGCGTATGAGCGACTGAAGGGAGACGTTTCGTCACAATACCGAAACCGTGACGACAGGATCCTCAGTTTATCCGTTAAGCCCGTAGAGTGATACTGTTCTGGCTGTTGCCAATCGCTATGTTGAAGCTGCGCCGTAATATGAAGTTCATTTAAGCAGGTTTGTTTGGCCTGTGTGAATTTCTGAGTTTCATAAAATCTTTAGAGATGAGAGGGACTGAAGAATCCACTCTTTCCCTTACATGAGCGGTTTTGTTCGAGTAATTAGAGGACTAATACCAATACAACATCTTTTGTAACCATCGCTTTTATTAAGTAAGTGATTGCATTGACATATCTCACTCTCTCTTCAGACTAATAAGATGAACAGTCTCATTCTCAGGATGTGAGTGGAGGCGAGAAGGTGGAGTTATTGTGCTCCGCCGCTCATTGCAAGATCCTGATGGAGGTGATTAACGGCTGACTTTGTCCGACCAGTTACGAAAAGTGTGTATCTGTATCGTGTCGATGACTGTGACGAGTGTTTGTGCAGTACAGTTTCTCTTTTTATGGATGAGAAGAAGAGAGAGGGGTGAAATCCGGTGCCGGCACATGGCCTACTCCTCGCGAAGAGCACCAACAGAGGCCGTCGAGCTTTACGTCCCCATCTTAAAGAGAGACCACCTTCAAAGCTGTAACAAGTCCTCATTCGACGGTGTGTGATGCTCATGTGAACATAAATTACATACTAATGTACGTTAATATGACGAAGGTCATGGCATAGCGATATCCACACATACAGATGGCGGTAGTATAGCGTACACAGAGTATTAAGGGACAGAGAACGGGCGGAATTGTCATTTGTACTCCGGTGATTCTTGTGAAAAGATTTCCGACGTGACTGTGGCAGCATGACAGGAGTTATAGACTCTGAACACGGAATAATAGTTCAAGCTAGACGCATGGGGCGTTCCATTTTGTAAATCTTCAAGGGTTTCAATATCCCGGGAACCACGGTGTGAAGAGTGTGCCGAGAATACAAAATATCGGGCATAACCTCTCACTACGGCCAACGCAATGGCCGACGGCTTTCACTTAACGACAGAGAAAAGCGGCGTTTGTGTAGAGTCGTCAGTGGTAACCGCAGAAATCAGTGTGGGACGTACGACGAACGTTTTAGGACAGTGCAGCGAAATTTGGCGTTAATGTCTATGACACCTGACATTTTTTTAAATGTAGCTATACGGTGCAATGGTTGACACGCTGGATTTGGTGATGAGCGAATACCATTACTTGCGCAACGTCTCGTACTAACTATGTACTCTCCTCGCTACCGCTTAGTATTTAATGACATCGACGTCGATGCCCTCTAAGCTACTCTATTTCTGCAGTTGAAAAAAAAATGCATCTGTTTTTAGCACGATGTTTGGAGAGTTGATCGTTCCTCTTGGATTTATTTCAACAAGACATTCCCCATTAAAATATGCGCTTATGTGTAAGAAAAAGTAGCGTTAATGTCTATTGATCTCCTAGGTATCAGTCGATGTATTCCTTCCATGTGGTCTGCGTGACGTCACCGTTACGGAACATGATTAAGTGGAACCCAAGAGTTTCACTTAGAGAATAGTCTTACACGTACTGCATATTATTTAAGAAAATCACTGTTAGGGATTGAAACCTGTCCGACTACATGGGTGAGTCTTATTCATGCCATCAACTTTTCTATCTTCCAAGACTTATTTTTTCATGTGGTGTATTTTCATGGATAGTAGTGACAAATACTACATATAACACAGCTGGATAAAGTTTGCAGTTTGCAGCTGAGATCCCTCACCCTTTCTAGCTTTACTAACGGCGTTGTCTCTCGGGATCACACTACGCTTCTCACACCGTAACAGTTGGCCACACGAGTTGTAGACACTCTTGGTATGTTCTCCTGCCTGAATGCTATTGGTTCTCCTGCCTGAATGATATCCTAGAGCACAAGATGATATGTACTTTCTCTTTTTGATTTAGGAACAGCAGCTCCGAACGATTTTGATTTTCTTGCTCGATGTGATCCTGCAGTTTAAATGGCTGCCAGGCATTAGTCTGGAAAGAGGAGACGTCTGCAAGTTGTCGTAGGCATTACGTAATTTATCATCCCTGAGTTGATGATAAAGCCTACTACGTGACTCTCTAGACAACGAATAATATAATGTATAATGTTGTTTCATGAGTCGCTTTCCAGTTGACGCTTCACACCGGAGAAAATTGATCTAATGATTGAGGTTGGTGGCAGTTTCCTGTCAGCAGCTTTTAGAGCGTCGGTAATGGAATTTCTGATAAATAAATTTTCCGTGCGGGTGAAAGTGTCGCTAGAATACACAGAACGCGCATTCTGTCACACATGCTGTATATAGCAAGATACATCAAAGTATGCACATTTACAAAAAGAGTAATCTGTCTCTCAAAATTAGTGAGCAAAAAACGTTGCGGCAGCTTGATTTGTGTACGACTACAAAGGAAAGTTTCGTTTGAGAGATTTCACGGGGATTCGATGGACCTGCGTCCACTGACAGCGTTATTAATGCGAAATGGAAACGGGGAGCACTACGTCCAAATTACACCTGCGCTAGAACGAAGTAATTAGCTGATTGGAAACCGCGGGACTCTGAGGTATATTCTATGGAACGATCGCTGGATAGCCCAGTAAACTATTGCAAGGGATTTGCGTTACAGTGCAGCTAGAGGGAGCAGTCACATTACGATCCTCAGAGAAGCGATAGATTTCCGTATCAAGCGACGTAACACCTCCAAGAGGCCATTATACGTAAGTGCCACGTTCTTGGCCTCTGCGGGAGCTGAAAAGATTTTAGTGGAAACGAAATGAAATCGTATGGTATTGATGGCCAAGAGACCCAGCCTACGGAAGTTCGGCCACCGAGCTGCAAGTCTTTTCAGTAAACGCCACACTGTGGGGGTTGCGTGTCGCGATGATGAAATGACGATGAGAACAACACAGCACCAAATCCCCGAGCGTAGAAAATATCCGACTCGGCCGAGAATCGAATGCGTCCCCATGGCAGTAAGATGTGCTGAACACTTTTTTTATTACTCAGCTAAGAGGGCGGGCAGATTTTATGGAATGGTGACTATAATGTTTGTGTTATGGGCAATCAAATGCAAGTGAGAATCTAGTGGTTTCTTAGTGTAGTAGGACGGCAATGAAAATAGGTGTAGTGGTATGATGCCCTGATGTTCTCTTACTTTTAGATGACAGCAAACAAATACAAGTATCAACGCAAACATTGTAGATAACTAAGTGCTGCAGCAACTGTGACATTATGTACTGATTCTGACCAGAGAGAAAGGACCATTGCCTTAAGGTTCGCCGCGCTTGGTCTCGGGAGTCTTTGTCACGGTTCACGCGGCTCCCCCCGTCGGAGGTTCGAGTCCTCCCTCGGGCATGGGTGTATCTGTTGTCCATAGCGTAAGTTAAAGTTAGATTAAGTAGTGTGTAAGTTTAGGGACCGATGACCTCAGCAGTTTGGGCCCGTAAGACCTTACCACAAATTTCTTTTCCTTAAGGCTCAGCTGACGGATGTGATCGGTGCCTCGATCTGAAACTAACTGAATACGTAGTGCATCAGATTCTCGTCAGATCATTCTGTCTAAAACCCAAGCTACAGTATTCATCACGCGTCAGGAAGAAATGCAAAAAATTCCTTCATCAGTGCATCACACTAGTCTTGGCAACAGTGCCTAAAGAAAGTCACTCTTATAAGATGATTCTCGCATAAATTACGTACAATTCTTGCCTCCTGTAAACTATCGTTTGACAGTCGGGGAAAAATATATGAGAATAGCTCGTTCAGGAACAAGGGGCAGATTTTTATTTTGATGTGGAGAGGTAGAATAGAGAGACCACCGTCATGTTAAGAAAAGGAGGAACAGAAATTTCTGTGCAAAACTTAAAGACGAGCAGCACAGGACGGACAAAAGTATGGAAACACGAAATCAGAGCGAGTTACCATGCCTAATACGGTGTAGCGAAACCGTTGTTCAGTAGTCTCGACATGGATAAGTACATGCCCTGTATGGTTTTTAATGAAATCGTATACCACTGTTCGCGCAAAATTCTGGCATGTTCAGGCAAAGAAGATGGATGTGGGTAGGGATACATCTAGTGGCTGTGATGGCCAAGGCAGATACGACAGTCCATTCTCGTGCTCACAAAACCAATCCCGGTCGATGCGAGCTATGTGAACAGGGCCCTGTCGTATGGGAAAACAGCATCAACATTAGAAAACAAATATTGCACCATTGGATGGCTATCATCAGCAAAAACGGTCACATAAGCCCCGGCAGGAATGTGACTCGCAGACTAACTATGTGCCCTATGGAATACCACAATATAGTTGCCCTAATCTTCAAAGATCCCCACCACATTGCACTCTTGTGACCTAACCTCGGCCAGAAGTTGGAAATAAATGTCAAACAAGACTCAGCCGACTACATCACATTCTTTCATTGCTCTAGTGTCCAGGTTTTCGGCTTTGGTACGACCTATTCGTTTTGAGGCGTCTGCATCACACATGAATAGTTTTGGAATTACGTCTCGTCTGCTTCTGGAGCTCCCTTCGCGTTATTTTGGTGCTGACAGGGTTCCCGAGTGCTGCTACATTCAGTTGTGCAGTGACTTTTACGGCTGTTGTCCCTTCAGTGACCGTCCGTCGCGATCAGTCAACACAACTTTCGTCCGCATTGTGACTTAGCGAAAAAAAAAAATGGTTCAAAGGCTCTAAGCACTATGGTACTCCACATCTGAGGTCATCAGTCCCCTACAACTCAGAACTACTTAAACCTAACTAACCTAAGGACATCACACACATCCATGCCCGAGGCAGGATTCGAACCTGCTACCGCAGCAGCCGCGTGGTTCCGGACTGAAGCGCCTAGAACTGCACGGGCACAGCGGCCGGCTGTGACTTAGCGGATGATGTTCTTCCGTTCTCCATGTATGGGTATAAAGATTTGATACTGTGCCTATTGAAACCTCAAACACTTCGGCTACTGTGGTGTGAAAGCACCCACCGTACAATCTCTAACAATTTACCCACGTTCGAATTTATTTAGCTCCGACATAATACGCCCTTCGCTATACAGAACCTGTTCTGACCACGATTGACACTCGCAACATATTGTGGGTTTTGTACAGGTGCCGTTCTATGTCAAATACAACGATAATGCAGACTTCGCTAGGACCTTCATTTACGTACAAGCATGTGTTTCGCAATGTTCTTGTCCAATCCCTATTAATAAATTATCATAACATATTATCATAGCATATTAATTACTAGGTGGAAATAAACGATAACTGTCATAAAGTGTTGTCAGAGATCTCCCAGTCGTCCACAGAAGGACGTACCAGTGGGTCAGTTGATGGCGACTATAGCGCCAAATGGGGCTGACCTCGCAGTACGAGACAGTTGAATGAACAGGACAAGGCAGTGTGTTACAATAACCGAATACTTATGATGCACTCAGGTGGTGTCCTTCATTACAACGTTGGACGGAGACAATATTTGGATGATTACACATGGAGAAGAATCATCAGGAAAGTTGAAGAAAGATAAGATGTATCGAGTGTAGTTTGGTACTGTTCACAGCATTGTTTCAAGTGCATGGGTAGTGTTCCGAACCGCAAGCAGTGATGCCCAATCAACTATAGCAGCAGATGACTGTTACATTTAACGGGACTGCAGCCTCACACTCCACAACATTTGCGATGGTGCCAAGAGCATAGGGGATGGACGAATGAGGAATGGAGTCACGTGCTCTTCTCGGATGAGAGCAGATGCAGTCTGAGTAGCGATTCTGGACGTACCCTTAAATGGCGATACGTGGGAACCTGTAATGCACCCAAGAACACTGTCGAATATTATCGTTTTGGTGGTCCACTTTTGGGTTTCTGGAGGCATAATTTGAATGAGCAAGTTGACCTCAAAAGTTTTTAATGCCGTGCACTCAGCAGTCAGCTTTAATGTGACACTGTGCTCCTTCCCCATGTATTTTCAGCCCTGACTTCATTTTTAGAGACGACAAAGCACGACCACATAAACCAACGCAGGTGGAGGAGCTCTTACAACATGATGGTATTTTGGTAATGGAGAGGCCTGCCGTACCCACGACTAAAATCCCATCGAAAACACGTAAGATTCATTGGAAAGACGTATTTCCGCATGCCCACACGCATCAACGACCGTCCAGCAGTTCTCAACCGCGTTGATGGAGGAATGGAGCAGTCTGCCGGAAGATCTCCTTCCTGAACTTATGGGCAGCATGGGAACACACTGCAGAGCACCCATGGCTGACAATGGCGATCATGCATCCTGTTAGGAACCCTGTCGCAGCGGGAGGCATCATAAATTGCAGTTACTTTAGTGTAATTATATTTGCATGAAAGTGTCATATTGTTCACCTTATTGTGTATTTCTTGTAGCTACCATCTCTACAATACTGGCAGCTATTTCTATTGATGGTACAATTTTCAGAGAGCTATGTTATTTGGCAGTGACACATACTTCAAAGCCGGCCGAAGTGGCCGTATGGTTAAAGGCGCTGCAGTCTGGAACCGCAAGACCGCTACGGTCGCAGGTTCGAATCCTGCCTCGGGCATGGATGTTTGTGATGTCCTTAGGTTAGTTAGGTTTAACTACTCTAAGTTCTAGGGGACTAATGACCTCAGCAGTTGAGTCCCATAGTGCTCAGAGCCATTTTTTTGAACGTACTTCAAAAGTTACTTGAGTTCAGGAAGAGTCACAGGTGTTAAATAGCACTCTGAACTGTCATCCGTGGAGAGTGAAATGAGACATCTGGATGCCAGTAGATTTGTTCCGTTAATTTCTTTACTTTGTCCTTCAGTTGTAGTATGTCATTAACAGCTTGGTGGAGGCGTCCAGTTGTCTCTCACATGAAATAATAGACGTCTGGCATTGCTGACAGCACAAAGAGCAGGACCGAGTGTGGCATCACTTGAATGTCGCTGTCAGTAATGTTTCCGGCGCGACCACAATTACAGCACTGTGGCGCAGCTGACGATGCCCATGAACTCCCTCCGGTGAGTTGGTGGCTCCCTCATGACTCAGGGCCTTCTCTCCATGTATAACAGGCTTGTGGTGTAGCGTGTGATACGGAGATGGGAATCATTTAGTACACGAATCGCTCAGTACTTACATGCTCCAGACTATGGTCTTTTGGGGTTTAAGGGATATACTGTAAACACTTCCTAGGTGCCAAGTGAGGGATGATTTTCGTCCTGTCACTAGCGTATTGCAGTGTCGGCTGTTGCTATACTGTGCCCAGCTGGCTCCACTTTGGAATACCCGTGTTTTGATTTGCACTGCGTAACCCTGACGCCCACCTGCTATTGGTCCGATTGCAACTCAGTTCTACTCTTACGTACTTCCTGAGGGAATACAATCGATACACTACACAGGTATGACATTGCGGAGTAACTGAGTGGTAGATTTCAAATATTGAGCTCTGGTGATCAAGACGCGTAGTATAAATGGATAAAATTAAAATGCGTTGTACAATACATGTTAGAGGTGCATGTGTTGAGCACGGTTGTGAGGGATGAGGAAGACTTGCCATTGTGATACTACTGAAAACTTCTATAATCAGTTTGAAGTCACAGACTAACTGTCACAGCATCACATGGGGCTACAAAGAAATGGAAGACAGCCGGTCGGAGTGGCCGTGCGGTTCTAGGCGCTACAGTCTGGAGCCGAGCGACCGCTACGGTCGCAGGTTAGAATCCTGCCTCGGTCATGGGTGTGTGTGATATCCTTAGGTTAGTTAGGTTTAATTAGTTCTAAGTTCCAGGCGACTGATGACCTCAGAAGATAAGTCGCATAGTGCTCGGAGCCATTTGAACCATTTAACCAATGGAAGACAGCAGCTATATATTACAACAATGTGCTGAAACAAGTAACTTATATATATTGCATAGCTCAAATTACCTTGCTCCTATATAGAAAAATATGGAAGCGTGGGTACATTCCTGACAACTGCTTCGTCAGTGTAAATGTGCACGAACAACGCCTGATAAACGCATGTGAGCCTACCCATGAAATGCAACCCGGGCCAATTGGAATTCAGACATATGCTGCTGTTAGAAATATGCCATTTCGCAGAGGATCAGTTTTAAATGGATACAGAATACATTTCATTTCGATGCAAAAATAAAAAAAAAAAATTTAGCCCAATACCAGAAAACTGCAGAAGCTTCCTAGAGATTCTCCAAAAAACTTCAAAGAGATGTAATTCACGATGCTGGAGATAATATTTTAACACTAGTCTCACGGATGTATCAAAGGACATCGTGGACAAATAGACAAATACGAAGCACTTTTGATAAGGATAGTGTCTGATGCAGAACAGGACTAAAGAAATACTAAGTGAAACAAGAGATAGGAAGCGGATAGAAACTGTGGAAGGAATGGACATAGCTAACAGTAGTAGAATAGTCTGAAACTTAATAATGGAAGATAGCTGTGATCCTAAGATTTTGATAAGGATAGTGTCTGATGCAGAACAGGACTAAAGAAATACTAAGTGAAACAAGAGATAGGAAGCGGATAGAAACTGTGGAAGGAATGGACATAGCTAACAGTAGTAGAATAGTCTGAAACTTAATAATGGAAGATAGCTGTGATCCTAAGATAGTCAAAGGACTGTCAGTATTAACACCCAGTCAAGTTTCGGACCAACTCCTCGTAAACATAAAAGGCAACTGAACATGTCACACATCCAGAATCAACTTGATGTGCCATTTGCTTCAAATGAACTCAACCTATTGTTAAACTCAATGAAAAACGGAAAAGCAGCCGAAGTTGAAGATGTCTGTATGGAACAGATAAAATCCTTGGCCGTGGTGCCAAAACAATAGATCCAGGGCCCTATGAACCACTACATCAGGACATGCAAGATTCCAAAATGTGGCAGAAAGCAATGACAGTAGCAATGTCAAAGCCAGGATCCTTATCCAGAATCCCCCAAGAACCATCACCCGATATTTTTGTTCTGCCACCTACACAAACTGTATGAACGACTGATACTGAATCGCATAACGAGTATTGTGAACCCGAAACTGATGCATCGGTTTCAGGTCAGAAAAAATCTTGCACCAGCCAGACTTTGTCCCTTACTAAAGGATACGAAAATAAGCAAATAACAGGAGTAACTTTGGTTGACCTAAACTCTGCATATGGAACTGTAAGCCATAGGTCGTGACAGAACTGTATAACACACTTAAAAACTGCTAGGTAGAATTCACTGAATGACCATTGCCATACAGAATGTTCCATTTTATGTATGAGGACCGAAAGAGAGGATAGCGACGGCAAAAAAAAGGTATCCCCTATTGTAGCTTCCCAGCACCCCTCTATTCAGCCTGTATACCAATGACCAGCCAACACCAAATTACACCACCCACTTCCTGTACGCCAATCTGTCCCTCATAGTTCAAGGTATATATTGGAACTACGGGGCTAAAAGAAATAGTTCATATTTACTACATGACTCAAATTAATCCTGAACCTGCTCTAAATACCTTGTCTGTAGACTACCAGAAAAATTCTCTTAAATCAGATTCCGCGAAAACACAAGTCAGTGCTTTTCATCTTGTCTGAAAGCACAAAAATCAAAAGCTGGATGTAACCTACAATGTCATCATACTGTATCACACAGATAAACTGTCATACTTACATGTTGCATTGCGCATGTCACTGATGTACAAAAAAATGTTCAAATGCGTGTGGAATCTTACGGGACTTAACTGCTAAGGTCATCAGTCCCTAAGCCTATACAATACATAACCTAAATTATCATAAGGACTAACACACACACCCACGCCCGAGGGAGGACTCGAACCTCCACCGGGACCAGCCGCTATAATGACTCCTTTTCTTACTAGGCTAATTACTGTTTGGCTCTACAGGGCCATTATACTGAAATGTTTCCCCACACCACCTAGTATTGTCTTTCTATTTGTGTGAGTAACTGTATGTTCACTGTTGTGGGTAAATACATACAGCGTACACAGGGCGGTGTGTGAAACTGATGGCGATTACACGCTTCCGCTGTTGTAGAAATCTGCTCCAAATGCTGCATATACCGTGTTGAGCTGAAAGTGGTAACCAAAATACGGAGAAATATTCTTCGGGGCTCTGTTGCATAGCAATCAGATTGCTTTCAGTTCTGAGAAATGTCCAGTTACTATTGTGGATTTGAATGATCCATGAAGTGACTTCTTTTCCGAAGAAAACATCGAACTATTTCACTAGAACTGAACGCTCCCATCGGAACTGTTTCAACTGGTGTTTTTTAGTAAATCACAATAGCAGTACATCGCTGGGTGTATAATAAGACGTACCTTCTTGAAATGAACAATATTTTATTGTTCTGTTAGCTGATTTCCTTCCATATGCACTTATATTTTACAATGTGAATCAAAAACTCGCAATGGCGTCGATTTTTTTACATCACAAGAATGGCTCTCCACCCCTAAAAAATTACTCTTAACAAGAACAAAAGAACTCTATATCGTAAGAATAATTATGTGAGCGCTGACCGCCACAGAGTAATAAACAATATATTTGTCTCTCTCTCGCACTGTCACAGCAAGTTACGCTGCATGATACATCATATATGCCCCTCTTGTGGACGAACGTTTTTGGGCAAAAACAAACACGAGCGTTCACACAACACTATATCGGTGATTGTTTATGACGCTGTATTAATGTCCACTAGAGTATTAATGTCCACTGTATTTCTTATGATATTTTGGTATTAGTGAATGACTATCTAAATGTAAATTATTGATTTGGGTGCATATACTGCTGACAAAGCCTGTGCTGAATTCCTGATGCAGCATATATGCATAGCTTACATGCTTGCTTTAATTCATTTGTCGAGGATGGCGTGAGATGTGATCAGAAACCTTTTTCATCATCACTCAAAGCTTCTGTCACTCGCCTTGGGATGTCTCAAACGGATAATCTAGCCATTCGGCCAAGCCCCACAAAGGAAAACCAAGGAAAACCTCGGGGTAGATTTACCATCCTCGTATTTCTCATTTGCAAAGAAAATTAATTGAATTACAATGGAAAATAAAAAAAAAATTACAATATGGATTTTTTTAAAATGAATTTAAACACTGTTCACAAAAGAAACACAACACTGTTAATCTTCTGTGTCTTGAGGTGAACCGTCGACGCGTTGGTTTACGTCCATCTACGATTCCCTTGTATCTGTCATCTCCTGGTAACTGATGGAATTCTATTCCCATTTCACCGTCTCCTCGTAGGTATTATGGTTTCCCGCATATGGTTAACATGAAAATAAGAGTCAGTGTAAGTTCCGTGCAAAAGGTATTTGATCTATGCTGAGCTGAAATAGAATCTAATCTAAAGTTCTTTCTAATTGTCTGTCCTGAATTCGAAATATTCGGAAGTCGTAAGGTGTTCTTCATTTCTATGAACAACCCTATAATGCACTATACACAAATCCAACTGGTGCTGCCGTGTCAACTTATGCTCGTCATCCTTCAGATGGACTTTTACACTTGTTGATGTGCTTATAACTGAAAGGCATTTGCTCAGTTGGTAACTACGCGAGTAACAATTGACATAACATAATTTACATACACAGGTATGTTACAACAATAGTACAATTATAAAGACAATGTTCATCACAATAGATTGAAACAAAGTAATAGGCGTCCTTTTAAAACTGAGAACGGGTTACCCCTTCCGAACAGCATGACTTCAGCTCAGCAAGTAAAAAAAAGCAAATACAAACATACACTGACATTGTTAAATTGACATAAGGAAAAATATCTTGCCATAGACCAGATTCATTTGAGTCACTAACCCATGGTCATTATGCATTGTGAAACCTGATTGAAATTACTATCTACTAAATAAAAAAATTTTAAAAGAAATCATTCATACTATAGCTAAATTCTCTGCATACTGAAAAGAAAACTTATCCTTACAGTGGAAAACCTATACATAATGTCTACATATCTCTCGTACAGTATGCCTGAAAAGAAAAACTAACTACTAAATTGCAAAAAAAAAAAAAAAAAGAAACTATCCTAAGTTTGATTCATAGGTTTAATGAAAATTCTCTAATCAATATTATTTGATAAGAATAGTATTTTCAATCTTCAGAATCTTCAGTCATCATGAAATTGCTTTAACAAGTGATGAGGATACATTCCTTTCACCTTTCCATTCTTCACATCCTTCAAAACATAAGTTCCTGGATGGGGTATTTTGGTAATCACAAATGGTCCTTGATACAATAATTGCCATTTTGTGTTCTTCCTCTGTATAAGTGAAGCCTTAGGATGAGTTTTTACTAAAACTTGGTCTTTCACTTTATATGTTTTTATTTTTCCAAGTCGATTGTCAAAATATATTTTCCTTTTTCTTGCCTTGTCCATTATATTGAGTAAGGATTGTCGTACTTTATTTTTTAGGTCTATTTTGTTAATAGCTACTTTAGGAATTGGTCGAATCCAGTCATTCTGTTCCTGTTTTCCAAACATCAGTTCGTATGGGGTGTATTCTGTCGTAGTATGTGGCATATTGTTTACAATTTCCTGAAAATCGTGAAGATAATCGATCCATTTGGGTTGCTGGTTGTGGCAATATGTTCTCATGAACCGGTTTAATTCACGAAAAATTCGTTCCACGGGATTCGCTGAAGGGTGGTACACTGATGTTTGAATTTGTTTTATACCACAACTGGCTAATGTTTGCCTCCAACGAAATCCAGTGAACATTGACCCATTGTCAGAAAGAATAGCCTCTGGTTTGCCTACTTTGACTATATAATCTTCGACCAGCTTCTTGGCTATGGATGCAGCAGTAGCTGATTTTAATGGATAAAGTTTGACATACTTAGTGAATATATCAAGAAAAGCTACAATATATTTGCATCCTCCCCTTGATGATGGTAGAGGACCACAGACGTCGACCGAAATGATTGACAGCGGTTTAGTGGGTATAATAGGATGTAGGAAATCTTTCACACAAAAATTTCCCGGTTTGGCTAGCTGACAAATTTTACATCTCCTTAACTGTCTGTGCACTTTCCTGCGAATGTTTGGGAAGTAGCAATATGCTTGAATCTTCCGAGCACACTTTAATACTCCAAAATGTCCCCAAGTGATGTGCGTGTGCAAAATTAAGTCATTCTCATTATTCTCGGGAATACACACCTTCCAATTATCTGAATCAAGATGCCCTTTGAAAAATAAGACTTCGTCCTCAACTTTGTACAGTCTCTTCAGATCATCGTTTCCAGACTTTGCTAAAGTTTCCTTTATTGAATGCCTACGAGGATCTTCATTCTGTAGTTTTTCCATGTTCTTACACATGTCAAGAAAATGTTTCCTATATATTCTATTAGTCATTATAAGAACATTAAATTCGGACGGATTGCCGGTGATGTTGATAGTTGACAAATCTCCATCTGGCATTCTAGACAGTGCATCAGCGATGAAATTATCCTGTCCGCTTAGGTATTTAATTTCAAATTGAAACTCTTGGAGTGAGAGCGTCCATCTTGCTAATCTTGGATGTAATAATTTACATGTTTGCAAAAAACTTAACGCTTTGTGGTCACAGTATACTGTTGTCTTCGCTCCATATAAGTAATAGTAAAATTTCTTAAATGACCAGACTACGGCCAATGCTTCCCTTTCGGTAGTCGTATATGTTCTTTCACAAGCAGTAAAGAGTCGGCTAGCAAAAGCTATTGGACAGAAAGTTGATTTCCTATCTATCATCTTTACTTGGAAGAGGCATGAACCTATTCCAATTTCCGAAGCATCTGCCATTAAACCGAATTCTTGGCTCATATCTGGATGATATAATATTTGTGAATTGACTAAGGCATGTTTTATTGCTTCAAATGCATCCTGACATTGTTGCGTCCACACCCACGGAGTATTTTTGCGCAACAATCTGTACAAAGGTTCTGCATTAATAGAGTGGTCGTGAATGAAACGCCTGAAAAAAGAGAGAACTCCGAGGAAGCCCTTTAACTGTCTTTTTGTTGTTGGAACTGCAAAGTTTTTGATTGCCTTTAGTTTCTCGGAGTCCGGTAAGATGCCTTTTCCATTTACAAGATGACCCAAAAATTTGATTTTATCTCGAGCAAAATGGGACTTTTGCAGATTTGCGGTTATGCCTGCTTCCCTGAAACGTTCTACCACTCTTCTCAATAAATCAACGTGCTCCTCCCATGTGCTTGTAGTTATGAGCATGTCGTCCACAAAGTTAAATTGCTTCGAAGTGCAGGTCCCAGTGCATGATCTAGAGCATTTATAAAAACTCCTGAGCTCACGTTTAGCCCGAAAGGTAAAACCTTAAATTGATAGCTTCTACCTGCATGTACAAATGCGGTGTACTTTTTTGATGGTTCGTCTAGAGCCACCTGCCAAAATGAACTTCTCAAATCAATATTTGTTAAGTATTTCATCCCCTCGAATTTTTGAATTAGCTCATCGATGTTTTCCGGGTGAGTTCGCACGGGCATGATAATCTTATTTATCTGCCGTGCGTCTAGCACGAGACGAACTTTTCCTCCCTTTTTCGAGACAACATGAAGCGGACTACAGTATGGACTCGTCGAAGGTTCGATCAGATCCCATTCAAGCATCTGGTGGATTTCCGCATCAACTGCCTTTCGTTGGTGCCACGGTACTGGATAAAAAATACGGCAGAAAACTTGGTGTGGTATCACATCTAAATGGCATGTGTATCCCTTGATTACACCAGGTCTTTCTTGAAAGACTTCATGATATTCCTGTAGAAGATCATATAATTGCTTTCTTTGGTGTTGTTGCAAATATTCAGGTTCTTGCACCTTTTCATATACCATAACTTCAGGGTTTAAAACTGGTTGCAAGTAATTAATTTGGTAATACCGTACAGGTTTGCTATGTATCCACTTTATTTGCAGCTTTCGTCCCTGTCAATACTTTCCATGGGTACTATATTCCCTGAGAAGATTCAGTTGATGTTTCTGATCCATTATTGTAAAACTGGCACGGCCTAGAGAAAAATCGATATGCCAATTTCTCTCTCTAAATTCATCTATACCCAGGATACAGTCCTCAACCAATTTTTTTATTACAAGGAACGTGCAATTTATAGGTACATTTCCTATATCTAACTGGAGTTGAGTCTGCACTTTAACCTGAGAAGACTTATGACCAGTAGGACCTACAATTCTACAACATTGAACAGGAAAAATCGGTGGATTTGATTTCTGAAGTATTCTTTGAAATAACTTCTCAGAAACGACATTTACTGCTGCTCCTGTATCTAAAGTAACTTGCACAGTAATGCCTTCAATCGCTGCCTGAATATTCGAAACAGGTACAGTGATATGTTCCTCTTGACAAGGCATCATATCCTGCTGAAGTTCTTCTATTAATAATCTGCCTTCATTGTACCGGAAAAATTTGACGCTCGAATTTTCGCCCCTGAAAACTTCCTCGACTGCACCGTCGGGGCTTCTGACAGTCGAGTTCAGTTTGACGATTGTCCATTATTAGTAGATGTCTGCTCCGTTACGTCGGTTATTATTGGTGGTTGATTTCTCCATTCATTTGCATTATCATTTGGTACCCAACCTGAAGTTTGTGGTTGGTTGTGATATTCATGGGTTGGTTGCTGATATCGGCGTTTTTGCTGATAAATCCCTTCTTGATAGTATCCTTTCCTCTTCTTATTATTCTTCCTCCATTTCCGTTTATATGTTTGTTCACATTGTTGGTCATGATTACACTGGTCGGGATTTTGGTTACCAAATTTCACGTTTTTCTGGAAATAATTCACCTGTGGGTTTGGTGAATTGTGTGCAAAAGGTTTGTTTCCATACTGTTTGTTGTTACTATTGTATTTGTTAGGTTGGTAACTTGGTTGGTTATAGCGCACACGAGATTCTTCGAACAGAATGTCTATTGAATCCAATGTGGCTAGAAAATCTTCCACATGTTGTTCAGGCACATGTAGAAGTTTTTCCTTAACTTCAAGTGGAAGTTTGCCCTTTAATATTCGAATGATATCCTGCGTCGGGATTGGTTCATTCCAGGATTTACTTTTATTTATATACTTCTCGAAATACTTTCTTAAAGATCCATTTTTGAAAGAAAAAGGTTGTGGGTCAAAAACTTCCTTACGTAGTCTTTCTTGTACACCTTTATTCCAGTATTTGTGCAAGAAAGCGCGTTCAAATTGGTCATAATCTTGACACCAATCGGATGCTTCTGACGCCCACATCGATCCATCTCCATGTATGAATCCTGCAACGTACATAATTTTTTGTTGCTCAGTCCACATTCGCGGCAATATCCCTTTAAATTGCTTGATAAATACCACGGGATTGATCGACTTCCTTTCGGGAATAAATATCTGAAATTGACGATATTTAAGCATTTTTTCTTCATTCATAGTCACAGGTGTATTCTGGTGGCTACTACGCGGTGAATGATAATCTCGATAATTTGTTTCTGGTTGATTACGTAAATATGCACCAATACATGGATATTGTTGCATGGATTCGGTTTCACTGGTTTCATCAGGAATAATGTCTGCTTTTGATAAACTGCAAGTAGTATGTGCCCCTCTAGTATTAACTAGACCCTGCTGGCATGCTTTTAATGTATTTTCTATCTTTGCTTTCCAAGCAGGAAATTCATCTCCTGTATTCTCCTTAATCTCTTTAACTTCTGCTTTAACTTGTTCTTGTGCAGCTTCGTTGTTAACTTGCACGTTAGAGACTGTTTCTTTCAAGGTTTTGTCAACATAATTTCGCACTGTCTCGGTTTGCTCTTTCGCCCAATCTTCAATGTCCTTAGAAAATGCGATCTTATGTTCATTGAAACGTTTCTCTATGTGTTTCTCGCCTTCGAGACTGAGAGTGTCTATCCTCCGAGTAAGCTCAATGACAGCTTGCTCGTTATCGTGCTTAATTGTATTCACGTCTTGCGCAATAGTGTTCTGTACATGAATAACTTCTTGCACTTGATGATTTAGTGTACCTTGACGACATAAGATGTCTTTGTATTTGTTTGTTAATTCCTGATACTGTTGTTCTTGTGTAACTATGAGTTGTGGCTGACTGGTAATCAAGTAACTCTGCTTTGTTTCCAAACTCTGGAATTTTTCAGTAATCTTATCATTTATTTCTTTTAGTTTATTAGATTGCTCCTGAGCCAAATTAAATTGTGCACTCTCCAATGCCTGGAATCTACGATTCATGTCGTTTGCAAACGTGGATTGTGCCGTTGCAAGATTAGATTGCGTGGTTTCCAATGCCTGGAATCTACGATTCATGTCATTTGCAAACGTGGATTGCGTGGTTTCCAATGCTTTAATCCCTTGTGTTATGACAGTCAAACTTGACATCAGCTGGGATAACAAATCGGTATTCTCAGCAATTGGCGATTGCACTGGGCTTAATGAGGATTGTACCGACACAATTTTCGGTAGAGTCATTTCGTTTTCGCCAGAGTCTGTGTCAGAGATGAAATTCATATTGTTTGTTGGTTGCTGCATATTTCTCTGGACTTCTTTCGACATATGAATGTCGGAACTAGCAACCGTTTGTGTCGACGGCATGAGCGCATTAATTATTGCTGGTTGCTCAGCCATAATCGACATATCGCTAACTACGCGCGGTATTAAATTCTGTGGCACTAGTTGACGATGCATTCACACTATTTAATTCATTTTGTGGCATTGTGATGCGTGCTTGCTTATTGGCTTTGAACATAGATCTCGTTATCACCATGTAAATGAGCAACTGACAGTTTCTCCTCTAAATATTTCCTACAAAAGTGACTATTAAACTTTTACACACGCAAAAACGTTAATGTCCTAATGCTGTTAATGTACACTTTACAATGTGACACAAAAACAGTGCACAGATAACGCATAAAATGTTGTCTTACTATATCTACTGAAATACTGGAATTCTAGTAAAAGTAATATAGCAACTCTATTTATACTTAGAAAATTTCTACATGAAGGGTCACTACAATGCATAAATGCTCAAGAAAGCTAGTAATTCAAATGTTCTGGCCTTTTTGAAGTTTCTGCTCGGCTGCTGGGACGGCGCACTCGTTCTCTTCACAAGATACTCCTGCACGTTAGCGTTAGCATGAAACATACAAAAGGACCATAATGTAGTTACTCTATAAGACTAGACATATATACACACAATGAAACATTAATTACTAAATTACTAACATATTTATATTGCAGGTTCACTATGAGTGTTGTATCAGGATCGTGTCCTGTCTAACGGTAGACATTTATAATGACTCCTTTTCTTACTAGGCTAATTACTGTTTAGCTCTACAGGGCCATTATACTGAAATGTTTCCCCACACCACCTAGTATTGTCTTTCTATTTGTGTGAGTAACTGTATGTTCACTGTTGTGGGTAAATACATACAGCGTACACAGGGCGGTGTGTGAAACTGATGGCGATTACACGCTTCCGCTGTTGTAGAAATCTGCTCCAGATGCTCCATATACCGTGTTGAGCTGAAAGTGGTAACCAAAATACGGAGAAATATTCTACGGGGCTCTGTTGCATAGCAATCAGATTGCTTTCAGTTCTGAGAAATGTCCAGTTACTATTGTGGATTTGAATGATCCATGAAGTGACTTCTTTTCCGAAGAAAACATCGAACTATTTCACTAGAACTGAACGCTCCCGTCGGAACTGTTCTCAACTGGTGTTTTTTAGTAAATCACAATAGCAGTACATCGCTGGGTGTATAATAAGACGTACCTTCTTGAAATGAACAATATTTTATTGTTCTATTAACTGATTTCCTTCCATATGCACTTATATTTTACAATGTGAATCAAAAACTCGCAATGGCGTCGATTTTTTTTACATCACAAGAATGGCTCTCCAACCCTAAAAAATTACTCTTAACAAGAACAAAAGAACTCTATATCGTAAGAATAATTATGTGAGCGCTGACCGCCACAGAGTAATAAACAATATCTTTGTCTCTCTCTCGCACTGTCACAGCAAGTTACGCTGCATGATACATCATACCGCGCAGTCCATGACAGCAGCGCCCTAGACCGCTCGGCTAATCCTGCGCGGCACTGATGTACAGACATCACTGCGAGAAGGCCTGAAAAGTCGCAGGAAAACTAAATAGGTTACAGTGTCTACTAACTGAAAATGGGAAACTAGACAAAAAATGCTGTCGACCACGACCCAGACAGAGTATGCTTGCGTAGTGTGCTCCAGATCTGTATGTGCTAAGAAGGTCAACGTAAGTTTACATGGAACATTCCAGCTTATAGCTGGTTGAATACAAATCTCGATCAATTATACAAAGCTGCCGGACTTAGCCGCCCAACTCCCGAAGAGTTGGTCATGAGGATGCTGGGAAGCTTGAGCATACCTTCGATGAACACCAATCGTATGGAACTTCATGGAGATCTGAAAGACTTAAATCCCGCAAGCGATTCCTGATCAAAGAACTCACTGTCTCCAAACGAATACCATACAATACAAGAGATACGCAGCGGCGTGAACTCTGGTGGAAGGTTTGGAGGATACTGGACTGCATCAGACTGGAAGTGCCACCAGTGAAGGCAAACCTGAATGAGTGTGAAATTTTAGATGAATATAAAGACAGATGTGAAAGTCATGAATGTCAAGACATTATTCTAACTCTCCCAGTAAATGCATTTTCGAAGAATTTTGGTATAAAAACGGGGAAGAAATTAAGGTAGCCCAATTTTTGGCTAAGAAACTTCGGTCTCCGGACACAAAAAATAAAATGAGGCTTGAAATAACAATTAAAACGTCTCCCACTACACCTGACCGACTGGTATAGCAAGCGTATGAAGATCATTCTCGAATATAAGTCTTCGTTGCGAGAATATTGTTCCATGAGTTTCGCCTTTGGAGGGCATCATAAGATTATCATGGCTGAGAGACATTTGTAGAACTAGTATGACATGGAAAAAGTATACGTCCAGATGAACTCGGGCATGTACCTCCCATACAGTCGTGACAGCAGGTGCAATGGTCCAGCGATAGTACCGCACTTACAGCATAGCACACATCTTGCTTCACTAACCATAGTACAACGCATGCTAGCTAGTTTTCATCGTACTGTGGTTAGTGAAGAAGATGTGTGCATCGCTGCACTACTGCATCTGTCGTCATGAATTTAAGAGAGGCACATGCCGAGATTAGCACGATCTGTACATATCCTCATTCCATAGCATAGTAGTCCTAAGAATGTCCATTTATCTGATGATGTTCTGCAAAGGCGAAACGCTTTATTAAAGCAACACTTCCGCAACAAAGACAGTTTCATTTAAGAAGAAATTAAGAACTGTCTTTACTTAAGCGCTTGTGAAATTCGTGAGCGCCTATTGTGACTGAGGTGAAAAAAGTCTTGGGACAGAAACAATGCGCATATACAGATGTCTGTAGTAGCGCGTACACAATTCGTAAAAGGGGAATCCACTGTCGGAGCTGTCATTTGTATACAGGTGGCTCATGTGAAAAAGTTTCCGATGTGAGTATGACCACATGACTGTAATTAACAGACTTTGAACGCGGATTGGTCGTTGGAGTTAGATGTATGAGACATTCCATTTCCGAAATCGTAAGGGAATTTAGTATTTCGAGATCCACTGTGTCAAGAATATGCCGAGAATGCCAAATTTCAAGCATTGCTTCTCATCACAAATACGGCACTAGCTAACGGCCTTCACTTAACTAAGCAGTGGTGTTCGAGTAGAGTTGCCTGTGCTAACAGGCAAGCAACACTGCATGAAATAACCACAGAAATCAATGTGGGATGTACAGCGAACATATCCGTTAAGACAGTACGGGGAAATTTTCCCTTAATGGGCTATGGTAACAGACGACCGACGCGAGTGCCTTTGCGAGCAGCAAGACATTGCCTGCAGCACCTCTCCGGGGCTCGCAACCCTTGACTGCTGGAAAACCACGGCCTCATCAGATGAGTCCGGATTTCGTTTGGTAAGACCTGATGGTAGGGTTCGAGTGTATTGCAGACCCTACGAAGCCATGGAACCAAGTTGTCAAAAAGCACTTTGTAAGATGTTGGTGTAGGCTGTGTTTATATGGAATAGAGCGGGTCCTATCGTTCAAGTGAATCGATCATTCACTGAGAATGGTTATGTTCGAATACTTGGAGACCATCTGCAACCATTTATTGACTTCATGTTCCCACACGACGATATCCTGCCATTGAGCCACAATTGCTCTCGACTGGTTTGAAGGACATTCTGGGCAATGGGAGTGAATGATTCGGCCACGCAGATTGCCAGAGAGGAATCCCATAAAATATTTATGTGACATAATCGAGAGGTCAGTTTGTGCACCAGTTCTTCATGGGCAACACTTTCGCAACTATGGACGGCTGCAGAGGCAGCATGGCTCACTATTTCTGCAGAGTCTTCCGACGACTTTTTAAGTCCATACTACATCGAGTTGATGCACTACACATGTCAAAAGCAGGTCTGACACAATATTAGGAAGACTCCCACCACTTTTATTACCTCATTGTATGACAATCTCGGACCCAACAGTCCTCGAAAGCCCAGCAGTACAGATCGACCGTCGTGTCATGCTCAGGCTGCCGGCGTCATTGGATGCGGATATGGAGGGGCATGGGGTCAGCACACCGTATTCCATACCGTTTTCAGTTTTTGTACCTGCAGCGGCTACTAATCGGTCAAGTGGCTCCTCAATCAGCATCTCGAGGCTGAGTGCACTCTCGTAGGACAACAGCGCAAATTGGCCCGGACGCACGACGGTACTTAACTTCGCTGACATGATGGGAACCGGTGCACCCACTGCGACACACGCGTTAACACCTTACACAATGTTTGATAAGAAATGTATAGGCAAACATATGGTACGTCACAGAAGCTGAAAACTAAAACCAGCTATACAGGGTGTTCAAAAAAAAAATTGAATACTTTGACAGACGGTAGTACCCATCGAAACAAGGAAAATAATTTCAATAAAGATGGATTCGGAAATGCATACTTTCTGCGATGAACGCGTGTTTCTAGGAAATGTTCAAGCCTCTGCCCTCCGGCGTAAGGAATAACGCACCCTTGAAGTAAACCCGTTTGTTGTCACTGCTGGCACGCACTGAAGACACGACCCTGTGGTGTCCGCACATCATTGATTGGCGTGGCGTAGACCAGTTCCTTACAGTGGTCCCATAACTAGTGACGAAAGTGTGCTGATACGCCACCGTGCATGAACCACATTTGTGTTCGTTGCTGCGATGGCACTTGCTGCGATGGCACAGTCCCCAGCAAGGTACGCAATACATTGATAAGAAAGTCCAGATAATGCGCCCAAATTCGGCTCTGTGTTAGCAGGTGTGGCCCTGTTAATCTGTCGCCAAGTATGCCTGCCCCTACGTTGACTGAGGATCGGTGTTGATGCCCTCTTTCATGAATTGCTTGGGATATACATCAGCCCATACATGCTGGTTATGGAAATTCAAAACACTATATCTTGTGAATCCTGTCTCATAGGTAAACAAAATCTTGAATGTGCGCAGTGGATTTGCGGCACATTTCTACAACAGCCATTGAAAGAACCGCTGTCCGCCTTGCTGATGTGGTCTTATGGCCTGAACGCGCTGTAGACGAAATGGGTACAGAAATTGCTCATGAAGTATCCCCCAGATGAGACAGTGAATCACGCCTTCTGCTGCTGCTATTCGTCACACACTGGTCCCATGCCTTTCTTCCACCGAAAGAAGCACACGCTCCTCCATGTCAGGCGTGCGGACTGAGCGGGGCCTTCCACCGTCAGTTCCGAGGTGCAAGGGTACCTAAGACGCTGGAAAAGCCTGCTGAACAGCTTACCAGAGGGCACTCTGCCCTGTGGATATTTTTCAGCCTAGAGTGCACGGGGTAGCAGGCTACGTCCATTTGCTGAACCACAGCAGAATATCATACCCGCAATTTCACTTGTCGAGTGGTGGAAGAGAGAAAATTTAAATGTACTGCACCATTTGTACGTAAAACTGCGCAGTAACAGTAAACAAGTGGGAGGAGTATATAGAGGGTCTATACAAGGGCGATGTACTTGAGGACAGTATTGTGGAAATGGAAGAGGATGTAGATGAAGATGAAATGGGAGATACTGCGTGAAGAGTTTGACAGAGCACTGAAAGACCTGAATCGAAACAAGGCCCCGGGAGTAGACAACATTTCATTAGAACTACTGACAGCCTTGGGAGAGCCAGTCCTGACAAAACTCTACCATCTGGTGAGCAAGATGTATGAGACACGCGAAATACCCTCAGACTTCAAGAAGAATATAGTAATTCCAATCCCAAAAAAGCAGGCGTTGACAGATGTGAAAATAGCCGAACTATCTGTTTAATAAGTCGCAGCTGCAAAATACTAACGCGAATTCGTTACAGACGAATGGAACAACTGAAAGAAGCCGACCTCGGGGAAGATCAGTTTGGATTCCGTTGAAATGTTGGAACACGTGAGGCAATACTGACCCTAAGACTTAACTTAGAAGAAAGATTAAGGAAAGGCAAATCTACGTTGCTAGCATTTGTAGACTTTTGACAATGTTGATTGGAATACTCTCTTTCAAATTCTAAAGGTGGCAGGGATAAAATATAGGAAGGGAAAGGCTATTTACAATTTGTACAGAAACCAGATGGCAGTTATAAGAGTCGAGGGACATGAAAGGGAAGCAGTGGTTGGGAAGGGAGTGAGACAGGAATGTAGCCTCTCCCCGCTGTTAGTCAATCTGTATATAGAACAAGCAGTAAAGGAAACAAAAGAAAAATTTGGAGTAGGTATTAAAATCTATGGAGAAGAAATAAAAACTTTGAGGTTCGCCGGTGACATTGTAATTCTGTCAGAGACAGCAAAGGACGTGGTAGAGCAGTTGAACAGAATGGACAGTGTCTTGAAAGGAGGCACTAAGATGAACATCAACAAAAGCAAAACGAGAATAAAGGAATGTAGTCGAATTAATTCGGGTGATGCTGAGGGAATTAGATTTGGAAATGAGACACTTAAAGTAGTAAATGTGTTTTGCTATTTGGGGAGCAAAATAACTGATGATGGTCGAAGTAGAGAGAATATAAAATGTAGACTGGCAATGGCAAGGAAAGCGTTTCTGAAGAAGAGAAATTTGTTAACATCGGGTATAGATGTGTCAGGAAGTCGTTTCTGAAAGTATTTGTATGGTTTGTAGCCATGTATGGAAGGGAAACATGGACGATAAATAGTTTGGACAAGAAGAGAATAGAAGCTTTCGAAATGTGGTGCTACAGAAGAATGCTGAAGATTAGATGAGTAGATCACATATCTAACGAGGAGGTATTGAACAGAATTGGGGAGAAGAGGAGTTTGTGGCACAACTTGACAAGAAGAAGGGACCGGTTGGTAGGAGATGTTCTGAGGCATCAAGGGATCACAGATTTAGCATTGGAGGGCGGCGTCGAGGGTAAATACACTAAGCAGATTCAGAAGGATGTAGGTTGCAGTAAGTACCGGGAGATGAAGAAACTTGCACAGGATAGAGTAGCATGGAGAGCTGCATCAAACCAGTCTCAGGACTGAAGACCACAACAACAACTAGTGAATCCGCATCTGGCGGAAGATACAACACCATGACACGTACCCAGGATTAACAGTACTGTACAGTAACGCACACAAACGCGGCGAAAACTTACGTAGCCCACATCAGGACTCGACCCCACAACTGACTGATGACCACATAATGGTAGGTAGAGTAGTGTGAGGGAGACATCATAATACACTGCCGATACATTTGACGGAGCACCAATGCAACGACTGTGCTAATACACGCAACCAAGCGTCGCGCAGCCCTTCCTATAAACAGGTGTTTATCTCGAAAAGTATGCGATTCCCGACCAATGTTTACTGGACTTTCGATGAGTAGTACCACCTCTCAAAGTATTCGAGACGTTTTTCTTAGCACCCTGTACGGTGGACGCCAAGTAACGTCTCTTGACTTGATGTAGTGTTGATCATTACACGCAATGTACACATGAAGGATATACTACACGGGAAGAAGTACGTGGATGATTATAGAAAACATTCATGTGTTTAGTCTTCTGACTGTCTCCTAGAGCGGCCTTTCAGAATATATATATCGTTTAGAGGTTGTTCTTGCATCAAAACCATTGTAGCCGCTCCGTTGACAGAGAACAACACCAAATTGAGTCGTTTCTACGACTTGGTCACTTGCTATGGACCAGCCAATAGCACTAGTCGACAAGCATTCGTCATGTAAACTAAATGACATCCTCAGCATCTTTCCCATCTGAAACAAAATCATGTTGAGCCTATTGGCGACTCGGGCGCGTGATGTGCGAAGGATTGTACGAGGAGCAATAATATCCGTTAAAAAAATGCTGAAATTTCTGTGGAATGTGGTGGAATATTCCCTCTTCTGCCTCATGATGAAAGTCTGACAGGTGGATGCGCTATACGCAGAATTCAAAACAGTGTGTGTATCTGGATGCGTTCCAAGCAGGGAGCTATCAATGAGTTTCCTTTGGTGGAAACCGAAGCATCAGAGATATCCAGAATGTCTACGGAGACCTGTCAAACAAAATCACGGTGAGTCAATGGGCGATTCATCCGTCATCAGCGCAACAAGGTTGCGCCTGCATGTCGGCCAGCTGTACACAGCTGTGACTCCTGCAATATTGGGACAAGTGGACACACTCAATCGACGTGATCGGTGAATAACATTCAAACACCTTGCTGCTCCATTGCACGTCTCTCTTGGTAGCGCTGACAAACACTATGTGATCGAAAATATTGGGACATACCCACTAACATACTTTTTTCACATTAGGTGCATTGTGCTGCCATCTACTGCCAGGTACACCATATCAGCGACCTCAGTAGTCATTAGACATCATGAGAGAACAGAATGGGGCGCTCCGCGGAACTCACCGACTTCGAACGTGGTCAGATGACTAGGTGTCACTTGAGTCACACGTCTGTACGCGAGATTTCCACACTCGTAAACATCCCTAGGTCCATTGTTTCCGATGTGATAGTGAAGTGGAAACGTGTATGGACACGCACAGCACAAGAGCGTACAGGCCGACCTCATCTTTTGACTGACAGAGACTGCCGACAGTTGAAGAGGGTCGTAATTTGTAATAGACCATATCATCACACAGAAATTCCAAACTGCATCAGGATCCACTGCAAGTACTATGACAGTTAGGCGGAAGGTGAGAAAACTTGGATTTCATGGTCGAGCGGCTGTTCATAAGCCGGACATCACGCAGGTAAATGCCAAATGACGCCTGGCTTGGTGTAAGGAGCGTAAACTTTGGACAATTGAAAAGTCGAAAAACGTTGTGTGGAGTGACGAATCACACAATGTGGCGATCCGAAGGCACTGTGTGGGTATGGCGAATGCCTGGTGAACGTCATCTGCCAGCGTGTGTAGTGCCAACAGTAAATTTCGGAGGCGGTCGTCTTTTTCATGTAGAGGTCTTGCATCCCTTGTTGTTTTGGGCGGCACTATCACAGCACAGGCCTACATTGACGTTTTAAGCACCTTCTTGCTTACCACTGTTGAAGAGCAATTCGGGAATGGGGATCACGTCTTTCAACACGATCGAGCACCTGTTCATAATGCACGGTCTGTGACGGAGTGGTTACACGACAATAACATCTCTGTAATGGACTGGCCTGCGCAGAGTCCTGACCAGAAACCTACAGAACACTCATGGGATGTTTTGGAACACCGACTTCGTGCCAGGTCTCACCGGCTGACATCTATATCTCTCCTCAATGCAGCACTATGTGAAGACCTTCCAGCACCTGATTGAAAGTATACCTGCGAGAGTAGAATTAAACATCAAGGCTAAGAGTGAGCCAAAATCATACTGAATTTGGGCATTGCCGTTGGAGGGCGCCACGAAATTGTGTCAGTTTCAGTCAGGTGTCGGGATACTTTTAATGACAATATGTATTCGTCGTCCAGTTGGAGTGCTATAATGTACAGCGGGGATTTCGCAACTTCCGACTTCCATCTGTTTGGCTTCGAAGGATGTACACCACGAGAAGCAGTACGGGGATGATGGGGAGGTTGTTAGAGGGGTATCATACGGGCATACAGGCCCTCCAAGTAAGGTGGTGTAAGGCCTAGGCAATGAGCCGAAATTGTGATGAAAATACAGCTTTGTAGCCAAAAGAAAAGGGAATAATATTGTGTTGGATTCCTGAATAAAACCAAATTGATTTCATATTAAAATGTGCTACATTACTTACTGAATGCCCCTGGTATATAAGTGAAGCACAGACGCATAGAGATATATCTAGCGGCTGCCAATGTGGAGATCCACTAACATAAGCGATTTTAACAAAGGGCAGATCACTATCGCCTTGTGCCTGAGAACGAGCATCTCGAAAATCGCGAAGCTGCTGCGGTGTTCGCCTCCTACCGTCCTGAGTATCTATGACGAAAGGCAGAACGATTCGTGAAACCACAACTTGGAGAAGATGTGTTGGATGTCTGCGCCTCTTCACAGAACATGAAGATAGAACGCTTGTCCTGTCCATGAAACGGGATACACGGCGATCTGGGGATGACTTGACGACAGGACACAATGCTGGTGCAGGCGCTAGTGTCTCGGAGTACGATGTTCAGCGCTCATTGCTGGACGTTGGATTCCATACCAGATAAGCCTCGCATGTTTCCGTGTTGACCCATCACAATCATGATTACAGTGGGAACGAGATCATCGAGACTGGAGGGTGGACCAATGATAACGCGTCGCCTTGTCGGATGAATCGCGTTTCTCGTTACACCAAGTCCACGGTCATTCCCGGATCCATCTAGGCAAACAGATGCTCGAAACATGACTCCTTAAAACTTAGACCGTTTGGGGCATGGAGGACATGCTTCTGAGATTCCATAGGACTTGTGGTAGTAATCGAATGTGCCATGACAGCTGTGGGCCACGTGAACACGTGACATCTTTCATCAGGATAAGTCCGTTTGACAAGGTCAGAGTTGTGTTACAGTGGCTTGAGGAGCATGATAGTGAACTAATGTTCATGTCCTGGCTACCAAATTAGTCTGATTTGAACCGATGGACGCTATCGGGCACCAGCTCCGCTTCCGTAAACCACCAGCCCGTAATTTTGGGGAACTGGGTGACCTGTGCGTAGACTTTTCTGGTGCCACTTACTTTCACAAACCTACCAATGGCTTGTTCAATTCTAGCCACACAGAACTGCTTTCGGCAAGTGGAGCAACACTCTATGAAGCAAGTTGTCATAACGTGTTGGCTCTTCAGTTTATAATCCTAAATAGTTTCCAGTAACTGATGTAGAGTAGTAGAAAGCCCCATCGCTAATATGGAGGAACACGTGAGACACATCACGAACAGCTGATAGCAACCGCTGGAATCCAATTCGAAAGGAGCGGAGCTCGGGTCCGTATTGGGGAGTCCAGATTCTGCAGTTTCTCCCTATATTTCATGGTAGGGGCAATTCTTATCTGCATGGAACGACGCGCCCCTCTCTCTGACGCCGCCGTTTCAAGTATCTGCTACGATTTCATTACCCTTTGTGGTCATTCATTTCTTGTATCTATTTAATTTCGAATGAGTCATGTATTTAATTTTTATCTCATTATTCCTTGGTCTCTTTGCATATTCAAAAGCATCAATACTATGACGACATAATAAAAAAATAATTACGTTGCAGGAAATGTTTAGTGAAACGTTGGAGCCATTCTCTACAAGTGCAATTGTATTATCGATATCCAGAAAGTGATTTTCCTCCGTCATCTGCGACCTACCATTTATATGTCAGTGGTAAAATACGGCTACTAACTAAAGTTCAAGTTACTCTTTCCCGTAACTAATTTTTATTTTGCTTCCTTCTTCGAAATTGAAACTATAAAACGAGAGAAAATGTAGTTGGAAGACCTCACTTGTTGATGTGATATCTTACTTTGTTTGCTCGCAGGCCATATGTCTAATTTTATCTCCATATTTTGCAACGTGAGTCACAATGATGAAAAAGATTTTGACAGACGTAGAGTCCCAAGAATCATGGAAAATGAAGAACTCGTCTACCGCTGCCTCTGTTTGCGTGTGAGTGCAGAGGCACTCACCTTAATTACCGTTACATTTGTAATTACGTTTACATTTCTTTCTGGAGTCTTCCCCGCAAGTAAGAAATGGTCGTTTTATTCTTTAGACAGAAGAATTATTACTCGTTTGTGGGAATGAAGGTAAAGTAACAGACTCAAGAGTAAATGCATTGCGTTTCACGAAATATGTTTGGTATTTTAACTGTAGCGAACATACACTTCCCTTGCAATATTACAGACAACTGTATATGTTTAGCTTTTATTTAGCTCAAACAAACTACCTCTCTTGTAATAGCGCAGGAAGTGGTATTGGGTATAACCACAATAAGGTATGCTGCTTGAGGAAAGAGTATAGCAAGCGCGGCTCTGCGAGTATTAAGACTTAGGGGCACAAAAAAAAACATTTGAATCAGAATTTTCTAAAGTGTACTCTAAATAGTTGTTATGTATGTCTTTAACACGCAATACCTGAAAAAACTGAAATTGATCCAAGCGAATGGAGAATACAATTTCGAATTTGAAACTGAACCAATTAACTGGAAGTATCGAATCGCTGAGATTCATCCCACTCCACTGATTCAGTTTCAACAAAGACTAAATAAAGCAGTGTATGAACTAAAATAGGGGAAAAGCATTTCAATTAAGTGTTCTGTAACAGTAAATCCAATGTGAATAAGCTTTAATGTATCATATCAAAACAGGCAATGAACCGCTATAAAAAACTTTGTGAAACATATGTGCAAAAAAAGAAGATGTATAAATAAAATTTAAAGAAGTACTCATAGTTTGCTTCAATAACAAGTAGTAAATGTAACCTTGGGTACCAAAGACTGCACAAATAAATGGTAAATAAGAAACCGGACTCGAACATGGTAGACAGGACTACATGTAACATGGACAGATGGAAACCTTTAGCAATATGCATAACCTGATTTTAAATTAGGATTCTCAGGTAAATTCCATAAAAGAGTATTTACATAAAATTTTAACGAGAACGCTGACATGTCTTCAAGTAAGACCGAAAAACTGAACATGTATTTATACTGAGTACACAAAAGACTGCGTTGCAACTCATATAATATTCAGAAACTGTCAACAGGGCTCAAAGACAATTAACAAAAATAAGTTACATAAGTAATTATTAATGTAAGTTAGCGTGACGAGTAAACTCCTTTTAAATAAAAAAGGAAATAATTCGAGCCTAAAGGTCACAGTATAAAGAATCTACGGCATCGAGGGTAGCTCCAAATGCCAGCTCGTACAGTTTATAGATGAAAGCCATCTCCAGTCGTGTCCATACGGCTCAGCCATTCCATTTTGCGCGCGATTGCTGTATATAAAACACAGCAGATAAAATAACAAGGCTGTCTTCCACCAAATCCGAGTAACATTTATATTAGGCATGTAAACTGACAGATTAGCAATGCACATTCTTGTTCAAAGTGATGTCCAGCGTCGGCAGTTGCTTACAGTGGCCGTGTACCTGCTGTTTGATGGTGGTCCTCCAGTAATCGGTGGTCAACGATCGAGGGCGACCACATCCGGACCGCCATTAAGTCTCCGAATCAGATAAAGCCCCAGGGACAGTTGCTTAGCTAAGGGCAAAGAGGTTTTATCGCGCTTTCGATTTCATGTGGAAGCAGCGAACGAGTCAACCTTTAACTTACTAAAGGATACACGTATGTCTTTGGTTAGCAAAAGTCCTGTTGTTAGTTCTGGGAATTTATGTCGATAATGCTTATTGCGGAACATTATTTGTGTTCTCTATCTTCTTTAAATATACACTGATCAAGAGTTTTTGATGCCAGATCACCTGGAAGTTGTGAACAAGGCACTTGAGAGAAGAAATGATTATGAATAATCACAATCTTATTTGTCCCGTGAGTCATATTGGCAAAAGCCCTCGTGCAGATGCAAGAGCAGCCACTAGGAGACGCAAATAAGACTCGCTCTCCCGCAAAGCAAGAAGAAAGAAAGCAATCCAGAAGAGCAAACGAAGAGCCTGGCGTTCTTTCTGTATACTGAACCGCCCGTGGCTGTAATGGAGGATAATGGAGAAGCACCACAAAAAATGCTTTACCGGCTCAACGGTTAAAATCAATCGGCTCAGTCAAAGAGCAATTACAATTAGGTCACCTGGCTTCTACAACAACATCTGTGTGAGTGCAGCATAGAGTACATTGGTAAGACCCAGCGATGCCTGTCGTAGCGCTGTTCAGAACATGTGAGGATCGTTGGCCTCAGTGAAACTGACAAGGCGGCAGTGGCGGAGCACAGCATGAACGAAGGCCTTTTGTTTTTAAGCATACGAAGATCTCAGCGGAGGAAACGGGTTCTGGGATTCGGTCATCAAAGTGCAGTAGAAATTAGAGTACGTGACATGTTGTCAGCCAGCACAGTAGTTTCCACATGGGATGTGGCATTGGTGGTATCGCATATCGATACCACCCCAAAGGCATCTTTAGGTTGGTAACGGAATTTCAAGCTTCCCTTAGACATCGACAGTGGTCATATGGGACTGGCAGATCCAATGGTTACGAGGCCAATGAGTCACGCCTCCAGCAGCTTTGTAATACAAGCACCCTTTGCAGCCGCAGTATAAAATGGCCTGCGGCAGCTCCTTGCCCACATACGCTTGGAACCACTTTGCTGCAGGATGCTACACAGACGCCACCCAGTCGCGGTTGCACCTCCATCGTTCGAGTTAGATGTAGACAACATACATGGCGACGAGACATTGAGCCTGCGTGTGACACTCTTCGAGTTGTTTTCTTCCTGCTCTGTCGTCTTTTTTATTGGTTTTTGGTGTTTTTTGGGTACCCAGTGCTTCCTTGCTTGTATTCTTTATGCTCTAGGTTGCAAAGTTCCTACTGTTGCACCCCTGTTCGCTTTTTCTGTGTTATTTTTCGCTTTTTGCTGTTTGTCTTTCTCCATTGCTTCGTAGATTATGGCTACTAAGGTGCAGTCGCCTGCTGCGCTGCCTGCAGTCGATCTAATTCAGTTTATTCAGTTGCAGAGTCAAAAAATGGCGCAACTGTCTGAAGTGATGTATCGTTGCATGACGGCGCAGATGACTTCACGCGTGACGCCGCGCCCATCAGCAGCGCCACAGCCGGCATCGCCTGCATTGTTCCCGCCATATCGTGAGTTTGACGAGGCGAAAGAAGATTGGACAGAGAGCATCGCAGTATATCGCATACTAGGTACTGACAAGCATTATTGGTTAAAAACAGTCTTGGTTGCAATTTTAGTTTTTTTTTATTTTTCAACGACGCGTTTCGCCTTATTGAGGCATCTTCAGGTTATCTTTTCTAAATGGACGCGGCAGGTACCAAGGTCTGCATAACGCGTTCCCGTTCACTCGCTCCTGTGAACGGGAACGCGTTATGCAGATCTTGGTGCCTCTCGCGTCCATCTAGAAAAGATAACCTGAAGATGCCTAAATAAGGCGAAACGCGTCGTTGAAAAATAAAAAAAAACTAAAATTGCAACCAAGACTGTTTTTAACCAATACTGTTAAGCACTGGTTTGCTGTTATGCCACATATGGACTGGAAGAATTTCTACTGACAAGCATTCTTATTTCTTGGACACAACAGGAATGTGCATTTTTAGGTTGTACACGAAACTTTTTCCCTCGTCCTGCCAAAACCTAGTATCATACGACGACCTACTACAGGCGCTTACGAAGTGTTATGAGGACAGAGTTCAAGGACTGCTACTCGTTAGTTCTTTGGACTACATAGGCAAGAAGGACAGACATACCGTCCGTGGGTGACTGAATTGCAAGGCCTGACGAGTCAGTGTAGGTTCAAAAGTGACTGGGAAATATTACAGTGATAATGGTTCATGGTCTTATCACGCACAACGTAGCTGACGCGGGAACAGATTCTTAAATACGCGGACCCTTCCTTGCAACACGTTCTGTAGATTCTAGACTATCAGGATTCCTGCGAGAGTGTAGCAGATGGTTTTGAGGATGCGCCTGTTTGTTCTCAAAAAAAAAAAAAAAAAAAAAAAAAAAAGCCATGACAGGTGTGGAAGCTTGCAAGTGACAGCCCGGCCAGCCACAGCCACAGCGATCATGTAAACATGTGTTGCGTCTGGCACATGGTGTGACGCCGTGCCATTGCTGTAATAAGGTACATGAACGCCGATCTTGTCCCTACCCTGCAGATGAGCCGAGAGCGCTAATGCGCTGCTTCTTGAACTCGGGTAGGCGCGCTGGCCCCATAACGAATCCACGCGGCAGATAAACAACGGGACCGGTTTGCCGGCCAGCCTGGATATGGTTTTTAGGCTGTTTCCAAATCCCACTAGGTGAATACCGGGGTGGTCCTCACATCCCGCCTCAGTTATAGGATTCCCAGACATCTGAAACACATTCGCACTATTTCATCGTTACACTAGAGGCAAACAGCTGGGGTACACTGATTCCATAACGGGGGGTATGGGGTGGCGGCAGGAAGGGCATCCAGCCACCCCTTTCCATTAACCATGCCAAATCCGATTGTAACAATGCCGACGCTGCGCAAACTGTGGGACTAAGGCACAAGCGAAAGACGAAGAAGAATCGGCGATATTGCCCCTCGCGTGAAGCAACTTTCATTTTTGCGGCAAATGGGAACATGTACAGTTTGCACGGTTACAGAAACGTAAGACACCCCCTTCTGGTACTCCTTCACGCAAGTCTTAGTCACAAACAGTGTGTAGTGTATATTCAAAGCCTCACAGTGTCATTAGTGCAAAATAAAAGTGTAGTAGCTGTTCAAAATCAAATGGCTCTGAGTACTATCGGACTTAACATCGGAGGTCATCAGTCCCCTAGAACATAGAATTACTTAAACCTAACTAACCTAAGGACATCACACACGTCCATGCCCGAGGCAGGATCCCAACCTGCGACTGTAGCAGTTGCGCGGTTCCAGACTGTAGCGCCTAGAACCGCTCGGCCACCCCGGCCGGCAGTAGCTGTTCAGGAAGGGCTCCTAACTGCAGTGCTACGTGACGACAACAAATTTTTGTCTTTTACTATTTCCGGTCGATCGATCTGTTTTCTACTTGACTCTGGAGCCTCAGTGACTGCTCAACTGTAGCACTTACGAACTGCTTGGCAAATGTTAAGTTATGCATCTGGCGTCGTACGCTGATGGTGTGCAATGACCAAGACGTTCCTGTCTTAAGCACTTGTAGCCTTTCTGCAACTTTCCGAAATTTGTCCTCAGACAGTTGTAATGTTTTGGCTCTCGACTCTTTTCCTTTGTTTGGATTAAGCATTCAAGACAATACCTCTAGCGTATCAACATCTTCAGCTCAGTGTAGTACTTGCATACTTACGTCCTCAATTATCTGCTGGATGTATTCCGATCTCTGTCTTCCTCTACAGTTTTTGCCTTCTGCAGCTCCCTCTAGTACCATGGAAGTCATTCCCTCATGTCTTAACAGATGTCGTACCATCCTGACCCTTCTCCTTGTCAATGTTTTCCACATATTCCTTTCCTCTCCAATTCTGCGCAAGACCTCCTAATTCCTTACCTTACCAGTTCACCTAATTTTCTTCATTCGCCTGTAGAACCACATCTCAAATTCTTTGATTCTCTTCTGTTCCGGCTTACTCACAGTCCTTGCTTCACTACTGTACGATGCTGTACTCCAGACGAACATTCTCAGATATTTATTCATCAAATTAAGGCCTATGTTTGATGCTAGTAGGCTTCTCTTGGCCAGGAATGCCCTTTTTTGCCATTGCTAGTCTGCTTTTGACGTCCTCCTTATTCCGTCCGTCATTGGTTATTTTATTGTCTAGGTAGGAGAATTTCTTAACTTCAGCCACCTCGTGACCATCAATCCTGACGTTAAGTTTCTCGCAGTTCTCATTCCTGCTACTTCCCTTTCCATTCGTCTTTCTTCGATTTACTCTCAATCCGTATTCTGTGCTCATTAGACTGTTCATTCCTTTCAGCAGATAAAGCAATTCTTCTTCACTTTCACTCAGGATAGCAATGTCGACAGCGAATCGTATCACTGAGATCCTTTAACCTAAAATTTTAATACCACTCCTAAACCTTTCTTTTATTTGCATCATTGCTTCTTCGATGAACAGGTTGAACGGTAGGGGCGAAAGACTACATTCCTGTCTTACACCATTTTAATAAGAGCACTTCGTTCTTGGCCGTCCACTTTTATTATCCCCTTTACGGTCTTGTAAATTTGTATATTATCCGTCTCTCGTTATAACTTACCCCTATTTTTCTCAGTAGTTCGAACATTGTACACCATCTTACACTTTCGAACGCTTTTTCCAGGTCGACAAACCCCATAAACGTATCTTTATTTTTCTTTAGTCTTGCTTCCATTATCAACCGCAACGTCAGGATTGCCTCTCTTGTGCCTTTCTTGTAGTTGTCTTCAGTCCTGAGACTGGTTTGATGCAGCTCTCCATGCTACTCTATCCTGTGCAAGCTTCTTCATCTCCCAGTACTTACTGCAACCTACATCCTTCTGAATCTGCTTAGTGTATTCATCTCTTGCTCTCCCTCTACGATTTTTACCCTCCACGCTGCCTTCCAATGCTAAATTTGTGATCCCTTGATGCCTCAGAACATGTCCTTCCAACCGGTCCCTTCTTCTTGTCAAGTTGAGCCACAAACTCCTCTTCTCCCCAATTCTATTCAATACCTCCTCCTTAGTTATGTGATCTACCCATCTAATCTTCAGCATTCTTCTGTAGCACCACATTTCGAAAGCTTCTATTCTCTTCGTGTCCAAACTATTTATCGTCCATGTTTCACTTCCATACATGGCTACACTCCATACAAACACTTTCAGAAACAGCTTCCTGACACATAGATCTATACTAGACGTTAACAAATTCCTCTTCTTCAGAAACGCTTTTCTTGCCATTGCCAGTCTACAGTTTATATCCCCTCTACTTCGACCATCATCATTTATATTGCTCCCCAAATAGCAAAACTCCTTTATTACTTTAAGTGTCTCATTTCCTAATCTAATTCCCTCAGCATCACACGACTTAATTCGACTACATTCCATTATCCTCGTTTTGCTTTTGTTGATGTTCATCTTATATGGTCCTTTCAAGACACTATCCATTCCGTTCAACTGCTCTTCCAAGTCCTTTGCTGTCTCTGACAGAATCACAATGTCATCGGCGAACCTCAACGTTTTTATTTCTTCTCCGTGGACTTCAATAATTACTCCGAATTTTTCTTTTGTTTCCTTTACTGCTTGCTCAATATACAGATTGAATAACATCTGGGACAGGCTACAACCCTGTCTGACTCCATTCCCAACCGCTGCTTCCCTTTCATGCCCCTCGACTCTTATAACTGCCATCTGGTTTTTGCACAAATTGTAAATAGCCTTTCGCTCCCTGTATTTTACCCCTGCCCTTTTAGAATTTGAGAGAGAGTATTCCAGTCAACATTGTCAAAAGCTTTCTCTAAGTCTACAAATGCTAGAAATGAAAGTTTGCCTTTCCTTAATCTATTTTCTAAGATAAGTCGTAGGGTCAGTATTGTCTCACGTGTTCCCACATTTCTGCGGAATCCAAACTGATCTTCCCCGAGGTCGGCTTCTACCAGTTTTTCCATTCCTCTGCCAAGAATTCGCGTTAGTATTTTGCAGCTGTGACTTATTACACTGATAGTTCGGTAATTTTCACATCTGTCAACACCTGCTTTCTTCGGAATTGGAATTATTATATTCTTCTTGAAGTTTGAGGGTATTTCGCGTGTCTCATACATCTTGCTCACCAGATGGTAGAGTTTTGTCAGGATTGGCTCTGCCAAGGCCGTCATTAGTTCCAATGGAATGTTGTCTACTCCCGGGGCCTTATTTCGACTTAGGTCTTTCAGTGCTCTGTCAAACTCTTCACGCAATATGATATCTCCCATTTCATCTTCATCTACATCCTCTTCCATTTCCATAATATTGTCCTCAAGTACATCGCCCTTGTATAGACCCTGTATATACCCCTTCCACCTTTCTGCTTTCCCTTCTTTGCTTACAACTGTGTTTCCATCTGAGCTCTTGATATTCTTACAAGTGGCTCTCTTCTGCCTTTATCTTTTCTAAAGCCAAACTGATCGTCATCTAGCAAATCCTCAATATTCTTTTCCATTCTTCTGTATATTATTCTTGTCGGCAACTTGGATGCATGAAATGTGAAGCTGATTGTGCGACAATTCCCACACTTTTCAGCGGTCGCAGCCTTTGGAATTGTGTGGATGACATTTTTCCGAAAATTAGATGTTATGTTGCCAGACTCATACATTCTACACACCAAAGTGAATAGTTGTATTGTTGCCACTTCGCCCAACGATTTTAGAAATTATGGGGGAATGTTATCTATACCTTCTGCGTTATCTGATATTAGATCCTCCAAAGCTCTTTTAAATTCTGATTCTAATACCGGATCCCCTATCTCTTCTAAACCAACACCTGTTTCTTCTTCTATCATATCACAAAAATCTACCTTCTCATAGGGGCTTTCAGTGCAATCTTTCCAACTATCCGTTCTCTCCTATGCATTTCATAGTGGAATTCCCGTTGCAACCTTAATGTTACCACCCTTGCTTTTAATGTCACCGATTGTTGTTTTGTCTTTCCTGTGTGGTGAGTCTGTCCTTCCGACAATCATTTCTTTTTCCATTTCTTCATATTTTTCATGGAGACATGTCCTCTTAACTTCCCTGCACTTCGTATATTCCTTAGCGACTTGTGTGTCTGTATTCCTGAGTTTCCCAGAACATTTTTGTACTTCCTCCTTTTATCGATCAACTGAAGTACTTCTTCTGTTACCCATGGTTTCTTCGCAGTTATCTTCTTTGTACCTATGTTTTCCTTCCCAACGTCTGTGATGGCCCTTTTTAGAGATGCCCATTCCTCCTCAACTGTACGGCCTTCTGAACTATTTATTATTGCTGTATCTATAGCCTTAGACAACTATAAGCGTATCACGTTACTCCTTGGTACTTCAGTATCCCACTTATTTGCGTATTGATTCTTACTGACTAATGTCTTAAAGTTCAGCCTACTCTTCATCACTAATATATTGTGCTCTGAGTCTATGTCTGCTCCGGGGTACACCTTACAATCCAGTATCTGAATCGGAATCTCTGTCTGACCATGATGTAATCTAACTGAAATCTTCCGGTTTCACTCGGCCTTTTCCAAGTATATCTGCTCCTCCTGTGATTCCTGAACAGTGTATTCGCTATTACTAGCTGAAACGTGTTACAGAAAGCAATTAGTCTTCTTCTTCTCTCATTCCTTGTCCCAATTTCTATAATAATGTGTTACATCTCCAGTAACTTGAACTTTGGCACATCTTCCTGCACCTTTCATCCAAATACAAACAGACTCTTGTTCACTTATTTTACGATGATTTCTTGTTCTTAAATAAAATGAATGGTTAGATACAAAGTGTGACAATCCCAAATCTCTATTAAACACTTCTGAAACATGAATTGTACGATAAGATATTACATCTCTTGCATTGAATCCTTCCAAACCAGTAACATTTTTCACTTTATTACCATCATAACGAACAACAGCAACTGTAATCCATCCATTGCCAGCTTGCGCTCCGTCTAATTGCGTAAGTGTAAAATTAATTGTACACCCACAAAACACTGATGGACCTTGCAAAATAACTTGTGATCCTTTGTTAGCAACTCTGACTTCCAGATCTTCTATCGCCTTGTAAACAGTTTGACGAGAACGTCGATATCTTCTGCTGTAGCGAGGCATCTCGGAACATGCAGTTGCACGCGCTGCTGCTCGCCGACTGACGTCAGCTTTGACTGCTCAATGCTTATATGAGCGCGAAGCTCGTGACCTTGAAAAGGACTTAGAAAATTCAGCGACTGGCGGTGCCGGAGGCGGCGAATCCCGTACGCGCGCGGTAGGATCTCTAGACCGCGCGCGGACGGGATTCAGCCTTGGCAAGGTGCCAGAGCTCTTCCAAGTCCTTTGCTGTCTCTGACAGAATCACAATGTCATCGGCGAACCTCAACGTTTTTATTTCTTCTCCGTGGACTTCAATAATTACTCCGAATTTTTCTATTGTTTCCTTTACTGCTTGCTCAATATACAGATTGAATAACATCTGGGACAGGCTACAACCCTGTCTGACTCCATTCCCAACCGCTGCTTCCCTTTCATGCCCCTCGACTCTTATAACTGCCATCTGGTTTTTGCACAAATTGTAAATAGCCTTTCGCTCCCTGTATTTTACCCCTGCCCTTTTAGAATTTGAGAGAGAGTATTCCAGTCAACATTGTCAAAAGCTTTCTCTAAGTCTACAAATGCTAGAAATGAAAGTTTGCCTTTCCTTAATCTATTTTCTAAGATAAGTCGTAGGGTCAGTATTGCCTCACGTGTTCCCACATTTCTGCGGAATCCAAACTGATCTTCCCCGAGGTCGGCTTCTACCAGTTTTTCCATTCCTCTGCCAAGAATTCGCGTTAGTATTTTGCAGCTGTGACTTATTACACTGATAGTTCGGTAATTTTCACATCTGTCAACACCTGCTTTCTTCGGAATTGGAATTATTATATTCTTCTTGAAGTTTGAGGGTATTTCGCGTGTCTCATACATCTTGCTCACCAGATGGTAGAGTTTTGTCAGGATTGGCTCTGCCAAGGCCGTCATTAGTTCCAATGGAATGTTGTCTACTCCCGGGGCCTTATTTCGACTTAGGTCTTTCAGTGCTCTGTCAAACTCTTCACGCAATATGATATCTCCCATTTCATCTTCATCTACATCCTCTTCCATTTCCATAATATTGTCCTCAAGTACATCGCCCTTGTATAGACCCTGTATATACCCCTTCCACCTTTCTGCTTTCCCTTCTTTGCTTACAACTGTGTTTCCATCTGAGCTCTTGATATTCTTACAAGTGGCTCTCTTCTGCCTTTATCTTTTCTAAAGCCAAACTGATCGTCATCTAGCAAATCCTCAATATTCTTTTCCATTCTTCTGTATATTATTCTTGTCGGCAACTTGGATGCATGAAATGTGAAGCTGATTGTGCGACAATTCCCACACTTTTCAGCGGTCGCAGCCTTTGGAATTGTGTGGATGACATTTTTCCGAAAATTAGATGTTATGTTGCCAGACTCATACATTCTACACACCAAAGTGAATAGTTGTATTGTTGCCACTTCGCCCAACGATTTTAGAAATTATGGGGGAATGTTATCTATACCTTCTGCGTTATCTGATATTAGATCCTCCAAAGCTCTTTTAAATTCTGATTCTAATACCGGATCCCCTATCTCTTCTAAACCAACACCTGTTTCTTCTTCTATCATATCACAAAAATCTACCTTCTCATAGGGGCTTTCAGTGCAATCTTTCCAACTATCCGTTCTCTCCTATGCATTTCATAGTGGAATTCCCGTTGCAACCTTAATGTTACCACCCTTGCTTTTAATGTCACCGATTGTTGTTTTGTCTTTCCTGTGTGGTGAGTCTGTCCTTCCGACAATCATTTCTTTTTCCATTTCTTCATATTTTTCATGGAGACATGTCCTCTTAACTTCCCTGCACTTCGTATATTCCTTAGCGACTTGTGTGTCTGTATTCCTGAGTTTCCCAGAACATTTTTGTACTTCCTCCTTTTATCGATCAACTGAAGTACTTCTTCTGTTACCCATGGTTTCTTCGCAGTTATCTTCTTTGTACCTATGTTTTCCTTCCCAACGTCTGTGATGGCCCTTTTTAGAGATGCCCATTCCTCCTCAACTGTACGGCCTTCTGAACTATTTATTATTGCTGTATCTATAGCCTTAGACAACTATAAGCGTATCTCGTTACTCCTTGGTACTTCAGTATCCCACTTATTTGCGTATTGATTCTTACTGACTAATGTCTTAAAGTTCAGCCTACTCTTCATCACTAATATATTGTGCTCTGAGTCTATGTCTGCTCCGGGGTACACCTTACAATCCAGTATCTGAATCGGAATCTCTGTCTGACCATGATGTAATCTAACTGAAATCTTCCGGTTTCACTCGGCCTTTTCCAAGTATATCTGCTCCTCCTGTGATTCCTGAACAGTGTATTCGCTATTACTAGCTGAAACGTGTTACAGAAAGCAATTAGTCTTCTTCTTCTCTCATTCCTTGTCCCAAACCCATATTCTCCTGTAGCCTTTTCTTCTGCTCCCTCCCCTACAACTGCACTATAGTCCTCCATGACTATTAGAATTTCGTCCCCCTTTACGTACTGTGTTATCCTTTCAATATGCTTAGACACTTTCTCTATCTCTTCACCTTCTGTTTGGGACGACTTCATATACATCTGAACTATCGTTGTCGGTGTTGATAAAAACAACCCTATCACTGGAGTGTTCACAGTAACACACTCTCTGTCCTACCTTCCTGTTCATAACGAATCCTACTCCAGTTTTACAATTTTCCGCTGCTGGTGATATTACCCTACACTCATCTGACCAGAAATCCTCGTGTTCTTTCGATTTCACTTCACTAACATTAGGCCTTTGCATTTCCCTTTTCAGATTTTCTCATTTCCCTACCACGTTTAAGCTTCTGACAATTCACGCTCTGAGTCGTAGATCGTTAGCCTTTCGTTGATTATTCAGTGTTTTTCTCATGGTCACCTCCCCCATGGCAGTCTCCTCCCGGATATTCAAATGGAGGACTATTCTGGAGTCTTTTCCCAATGGTGAGAACATCATGACACTTTTACAATTGCACGCCACCTGAACTGTAGTTACACGTTATGTGTCTTTAATGCAGTGGTTTCCATTGCCTTCTACGTCTTCATGCCGTTGATTATTGCTTATTCTTCAGCCTTTTGCGGCAGTTTCCCACCCCTACGACAAGATATTGCCCTGGACCTGTGCCCGCTCTTACACCCTCTTGATAAGGCCTTGGCAGAATGAGGGCGGGGAACGAACTAAACGTGAATGCGACACTTCACCTGAAGATGACGAATAGGAATCTTGCCGAAACGTTCGACGGGACGGTACCACGACTTGGTTGATAACCCTAGAAGATTTCATCAGCGATGTTCAACATTTTTATTGGGTCCTAAATATCCTGTAGTGTCTCAGTTGTCGCTGACGTGTCTTTCTCTGACGTTTGTACCCTAGGAAGTAGTAAACCAATTGTGATGGTATCAAAAAGAGAAAGGTATTGTAAACTGATGTCTGGGTGTGGTGCCACTTTCTTCTGTTGTTTTCGTGCACATTTCTCATTGTCGAGGCAAATAATTTAAGATCCAACTCACGGTACTCAGCTGAATCTGAGTCTCGATTGGCATTGTGCCTGTTACCGCATTATCTGACAACAATAATCCTTCTAGCACTAAGGGACCAGAGCCAACTGATCGTGTAAACTTCAGCGAGACAGTCTCCCAGCCTCAAGTAATACACATACTCTGTGTTTCTAGCACAAAGCTGTGAGGAAGCTGTGTTATAAGAAGTGTCGGCAAGGTCTCAGAAGCGGCGGCCGGCCCGCGGGAGACGCAGGCTGGGTACGACCAGTCCACAGAGGATTCCTTGAAGGTGGGGTTGAAGTGGACGGCTAGCGTGTGCCACGCGCCGTCCGCCACGGCGACGTCGCTCTGCAGCTCTGTGGGTCCGTTGCCCTTGTTGAGCAGCAGTCGCGGCCGGCCGTCCACCAGCTCCAGGGCCACGAAGTCCGACTGCGTTGTCAGCCCCGCGTTGTAGACCACCAGGCCCAACGGCGACGCCACTTTATTAACTTTCTACATCTTCATTCTTCACTCGTAATAACGGCACTTTTTCTCTTGTTAGCCGAGATTGAAGTCGAAAAAATCTTGATATCCCTCTATTTACAGTCGTTTTCAGATAATATTGCCGCTTCGAGTTGTTAACACACACACACACACACACACACACACACACACACACACACACACACATGCACGCAAAAGCGCGAGCTATTTTTCGAGTTTTCTAAGCCTATTTTCCGTTTAGTGGCCAACGGCCTTGCCGCAATGGTAACACATGTTCGCCGCCAGATCACCGAAGTTAAGCGCTCTCGGGCGGGGCTAGCACTTGGATGGGTGACCATCCTGTCTGCCGAGCGCTGTTGGCAAGCGGGGTGCACTCAGCCTTTGTGAGGCAAACTAAGGAGCTCCTTTATTGAGAAGTAGCGGCTCCGGTCTCGGCAACGGACATACGGCCGGGAGAGCGGTGTGCTCAGCCTAAGGATTGAGGATGACAGGGCGGCCGGTGGGTACCGTTGGGCGGTCATGGCCTGTTCGGGAGGGGTTTATTTTCATTTAGTTACATTTAGTTTTCGTATGCGGTTCATTTCAGGCTCTTAAAATATGTGACTTTTACAACGTACCTTAACGCACTTCCTACTGTCACTATATCGGTTTTCTATACTCCGTACTGAAATATTGTGTGTTATTTTTTTCTACCTTTTTGTGCGTACTGAAAACATCGCAGATACAATGTGTGTTGTGTTCACTCCACATGTGAAGTGTGCGTTCTGTACTAGTGCGCACGAAAAATAAGGGGCTGATGTTGAGACAGGCAGTAAACTATGGCAGTGCAAGGTTGAAGGGGTCTGGTAGATTGGGGGTGGTGAGACCGAAGGTGTTTGTAGAGGAGGTGATTAGTAGTAAAGAATTTGGTAGCTGTGTTGAAACGGGAAGTTGAAATAGAAACCTATGGTAGTGTTTACTATAATCCTAGCGTTCGCAGAAAATAGCTCTGTGGTTGTAGGACTGTAATGTCTGTTACGTTTGCTGAGGAAGCTGGGCACGCAAGCAAGTAAAATATTTGTATTAAAAATAGCATTAACGATTCAAAGCTCTTGTGAGATGAAAATCTGACGAGTCTGAGACAATGTGCACAATTCTGTCTTTGTGGGTACACACACAAGCAAACATACTGCGGTACTTATTTACACATATCAAAAAAAGTTTTGCATCACCCCGGTTCCGAGAACTCTTGAAGATAGACGTTGATTATGGATATTCTGTCACAGACAAAGTCCCTTTGTTCACAGACGTCAGTAAACCCGCCCAGAGATGTAAACAACTAAGCGTGAGCATGGAGGGGGTCCGGACAGCCGATCAGTTCCAGTCATTCAACCAGAGAAGAGGTACACCGCTCTTATTGTCTGTAGTTCAACCATGTTTAGACAGTCAATACCGCAGTTAGATCGCGTCCACATTGTTACTTTGTGCCAGCAAGGGCTCTCAACAAGGTAAGTGTGCAGGCGCCTCGGAGCGAACCAAATCGATGTTGTTCGGACATGGAGGAGATACAGAGAGACAGGCCGCCCAACAGCTGCTACTCCAGTGGATGTCCGCTACGGCGAGGTCCATCTTTGCAACCACGACACCATGCAGCGCGGTACAGATGGGCCCAACAACATGCCGAATGAACCGCTCAGGATTGGCATCACGTTCTCTTCACCGATGAGTGTCGCATTTGCCTTCAACCAGAAAATCGTCGGAGACGTGTTTGGAGCCAACTTGGTCACGCTAAACGCCTTAGACACACTGTCCAGCGAGTGCAGCAAGGTGAAGGTGGCCTGCTGTTTTGGGATGACATTATGTGGGGCCGACGTACGCCGCTGGTGGTCATGGAAGGTGCCGTAACGACTGTACGATATGTGAATGCCATCCTCCGACCGATAGTGCAACCGCCGGCCGCGGTGGCCGAGCGGTTCTAGGCGCTCAGTCCGGAACCGCGCGACTGCTACAGTCGCAGGTTCGAATCCTGCCTCGGGCATGGATGTGTGTGATGTCCATAGGTTAGTTAGGTTTAAGTAGTTTTAAGTTCTAGGGGACTGATGACCTCAGATGTTAAGTCCCATAGTGCTCAGAGCCATTTGAAGCATTTTTGATAGTGCAACCATATTTGTAGCATACTGGCGAGGCATTCGTCTTCACGGACGACGACTCGCGCCCCCGTCGTGCACATCTTGTGAATGACTTCCTTCGAGTTAACGACATCGCTCGACAAGATTGGCCAACATGTTCTCCAGACATGAACCCTATCGAATATTCCTGGGATAGATTGAAAAGGGCTGTCTATGGACGACGTGGTCCACCGACCACTCTGTGGGATCTACGGCAATTCGCCGTTGAGGAGTGGACAATCTGGGCCAACAGTGCCTTGATGAACTTGTGGATAGTATGCCACGACGAATACAGGCATGCATCAATGCAAGAGGACGCGCTACTGTGTATTAGGGTACCAGTGTGTACAGCAATCTGGACCACCACCTCAAGGTCTCACTGTATAGTGGTACAACATGCAGTGTGTAGTTTTCATGAGCAATAAAAAGGGCGTAAATGTTGTTTATGTTGATCTCTATTCCAATTTTCTGTACATGTTCCGGAACTGTCGGAACCGAGGTGATGCAAAACTTTTTTTGATGTGTGTATTTAGTGATTGTTGCTGCTAATATCCAAAACCTGAGGTCATGTCACCTAATGGAGTTTGTACAGGGGTTGGATAAAAGTATGGGAAAACAAAGAGAAAGGCATGGCTGAAAAGAAATGTAAATGCTAGAGAAGCCTGTGTACTGTGCTGCTGTATTTGATCATGATCGGCACTTACGAAATGTTGTCATTAGACGTAAAGGGTCAGCGATGGACAGAAGAGAGATGACTGAGTGTTTGTGTTGTCCTCATCATTTCATCATGTTAATGAAAGTGGCGGGACTGGACTAACAAAGGTTGGGAATTTGTACGGGCACTGATAACCGTGCATTTGAGCACCCTACACACCAAACATCATCATCACTACCGTAGCTCACCGCATAAAGGCACCCTTTTCCGAGAGCTGCCTAAAAAATGTTGGACCTAACTGAAATCTAAAGTGGGTACGCTGTTGATGCCGATGTGGTGGGTGCTTTAGTAACCATGGGCCTTGAAATGTTTGGTGTTTCAAAATACACGATATCGATGGTTTATGCCACACACAGGAAAAGGTTTTCGGTTCATAACGCGGTTGATATAGCAAACAGTATGTATGATTTGAAGAAACAAGCAGTCGTTGTTGCAGTGTTAAATTTTTTTATTATTTTCCAATGACGCGTTTCATCTTTATTTAAGTATCTTTGAATTTGGCCTGCGAAAGAAACACAAAAATTCATAATAATTGTGTGACCCCATTTTAATGTGACTAGATTACCAAAAAAATATTAAAAAGCTTACCGATATTTGGTACCGTTGGCTACATAGCCTGCCACGCATAAAATGTCCCTGCATTTAAATGCCCCTTGTCAAAGCTTTAAAAACACTGCGTGTTGTCCTATATAATAGAATAAAACAGAAGATGGCAGAAAGTTGTTTTTAAAAAATATCTAACCTGCTTTGTCCGTAAATTAACAACCCACACCTGAAATAAGACGGAAGCAGCAAACAGGATCAGGCCTACAGTGAAACTTTACATCATAAACTTGTCGGAGGTGTAGTGCATGTTCTGGACGCACCATCACACTGGGTATGAAAACATACAAGGTCCCTAAGACTAGTGCACGCAGCTCTCGGAAGATGGTGCTTTTATGTGGTGAGCTGCGGTAGTGATGATGATGTTTGGTGTGTGGGGCTATTAGTGTAAGAACTACAGGCGATTTTTGGAACACCAGTCATCTATAATAACTGTCGTGGTTTGTCGTTATGACAAGATTTAGCAGTTGAACACTATCAAATGCGCGGTTATCAGCGCCCGTTCAAATTCCCAACCCTTGCTTAGTCCAGTCTCGCCACTTTCATTAAACATGATGAAATGATGAGGACAACACAAACACCCAGTCATCTCGAAGCTGGTGAAAATCCATGACCTCGCCGGGAATGGAACCAGGGACCCCGTGCTCGGGAGCTATGATAGTGTTCAACTGCTAAATCTTGTCATAACGACAAACCACGACAGTTATTATAGATGACTGGTGTTCCAAAAATCGCCTGTAGTTCTTACACCAATAGCCAGAATAATCCTGGCGAATAAAAACTGTAAACTAAAGTATATAAAAGAACATTGCTATAATGGGAAAACATAAAAGTACATGGGGAGCTCCGAATAGCTATTTTGAGCGTCCCAAGGAATATTACAGCCAACAACATTATGCGTTCCCGAATCTTCTCTAAAACCAGAATCTTCGCCACTCTTCCTGATGAATGTGATCGTGCCGTGCTAGCTATCTGTCACTTCCGACTAACAATGTCAACGCTATGACTAGATGTCAAGCAAGTGCGGCATCTAAACCGTAAAATACACTTCAATGCGATGTTGATAAATGCAAATACAGACATGAAATGTAATACGTAATCAAATTAATGTTAATAACTGTCGGTGATAACTGTATGGCACCCTATATAAGACACAAACATCGCTCACTCCAAAAGCTGATACCATGAATCAATCATTTATCAATGATGAAATACGAAGAACGTGGTTTCCAGCCGAAATCACCTACTTCTCCTGAGGACCTACATATGTGTCATTTGTTAGTTGATTTTCTTGACATTCATGATATCGACATTTCGTTTGAAATTGTGGATACGTTAGAAGAAATAGGACATAACTGTGACGATTCCAGGAATTGTGGTTCGGGCGACGTCAGTTGTGCCAGTAACAATTTTTAAGAATACCTTCCAAGCCTAAAAGAAAACCGTACTACAACCGCTTTCAGCGACAAAGAAAACGGCAGTGAAATACTTGTTAACCGAAGGAGGGGAAAAACGCTTGAAAGTTACGCAGTGTGCAAAGGCGTTTTCGTTTCGCAAAATCGGAACGTGAACTGTACAAATGGAAGAATGAATTACAAAAAGTAAGAAATATGCACCAAATAGAAGCCCTAAACCATATGAAATATAAACTGTTCGAAAGATTTAGAGCTACTTGTGAGATGCTATGCACCGTTACCGATGGAGATCTACTGTACGAAACTGGGCCCTCCGAATCGCATCTGACATGAACATTGCTAATTTCCAGGCTTCGTCGACCTGTCTACGCAGGTTCAAGAAATCGTACAGAATAATAAAACGCAAAATTACCAAGTTTACATCACGTAAACGTGTAGAAAAATTCATAGCTGACGTAAAGACGAAACTTGCTGATATCCCCGCAACTGCTGTTTATAATTCTGATCAGTCAGGTTTCGTGGAAGAGCTGCGTGCACACCGCACTTAACCATTTTGCGATGAAAAAGAGATGGAGTCGGTTGCCCAATCAACGAATGCAATGACACATTCATATACGATAATGCCAGTGACAAGGATCAGTGCTTTAGTGCTTCCGCAGCAGTATATCTGACTTCAAGAACCGCAAGGCAAATTAGGACCAAAAATAAGAAAATGAATTGTTTAATTGCAAAAATCTTGTAATCAACGTATCAAAACGTGGAAAAATGGGAAAGAATAGTTTTCAACGTTTCGTTCGAAAACTATTCCTACCAGGTGCAGAAACTAATTGATTTTATTGTATTGATGGTCTGTGCATAACGACGCCTTTGTTTGTGTGGAGGACCACAGAAAATCTATAGATGTTATGTGGAATCCAGCTGGAATTACTAGTGCGGTTCAACCTCCGATACAGAATTTTTTTCGTCAGTGTAAAGCATTTTTCAGGAAATTATCAGACAACATAATTTCCGATACCTCTCTCCCATTTCAGTTTAATCAGCAGAACAGTATTCTTAGACTCCAGTCATTTTTGCATTACCAGTTTTCTTCGCCACCCTTTAAGAATTTGATCAAGTATGCTTGGTATGCCGCGCAATATGCAGAACAACTGCCGTCACTATTTCTGACTCCATCCCAGTTCTGTCAAAATAAAACTAGTGGTTACTGTGAAGTGCTGACTGTATCAATTATTCCTCTTTCCGGTGTATCTGGTGCAGGAAAAATGTTTGTTTCTATCATTCAATAGACACATAGCATTTTTGTGACGACTACCGGAAATAAACAAAAACTGTTTCACTCATAGTCAAATGAACAACATTCAAACGTTATTATAAGAAATAGCGTACAAGAATTGTTATAAAATGTAGTACATTTCATTTCAACAAATTACAAGTCCTCATCGACGGAAGTCGTCCGTAACATCAAACACTGCCATGATTTTATTTTCTCTGCTAACCACTTTTACCAGAATTACATGCACAAGAACTGAACAGTCAATATGAAGTTATTCAAAAAACAGATTGTATAGTTTAAGCCAGGTTTTCACCGGAGTAAGCAAGCTAACAAGCTCGAGCAAACGAGAACTCTGTCTGGTGTATCCGCTATGCCTCTTGCAGGTCTTTCAACTGGACGCCACTGCAGCTACTTACGTGTCCCTGGCCTTCCCCAGTTGCCTAATCGGAAAATGAAGACCAGCATTTTAACTTGGAACCCGAACCACATGTCCTTCATGGCCACTCCAACATCTGTGAGAAGTGAATCCTCGTCTCGCTCATAAATGTTCGACGGGACTCACGTTGGGTGACCAGATCATTCGCTCGAATTGTTTAGAGGTCGTGAATAGCTGGCCCAGTGTCATGGCGTATTGTCACTCATGAAAATTCCATCGTTATTTGGGAACATGAATCTATGAATGACGGCAAATGGTCTACAAGTACCCAAACATAACGATTTTCAGCCAGTTATCGGTTCTGCTGTATCAGACGACCCAGTCCATTCCATGAAAGTCCACACCAGTATGGAGTCACCACCAACTTGCACAGTGCTTTATTTTCAACTTGAGTCCATGGCTTCGTGGGTCTGTGCCAAGCTCTTACCAAATGAAATTGGGACTCATCTGACCAGTCCATGGCTTTCCAGTCGTCTAGGGTTCAAGCGATAATGTTACGAGCCCAGCAGAGCCGCTACAGGTGAAGTACACTCATGCTCATAAATTAAGGATATCCTCCTTGGCCGTTCACAGAATTTCAACATTATTCTGTAACACCTCATCACAAATGCTTCGATTTCCTTCTGTTCTGTTTCCTATTGTCCATGTTTTACTACCATTCAATGCTGTGCTGCAAAGGTACTTTCTCAGAAATTTCTTTTTCACGTTAACGCATATATTTGACAGAAGCAGGCGTCTCTTGGCCAGGAAAGTCCATTTAGCCAGTGCTAGCCTACTTTTTATATCCTCTTCTTGAGGTCATTATGGCTTATTTTGGTGCCTAGGTAGCAAGATTCCTTAATTTCATCTACTTTGTGATCACCAGTTCTGATGTTAATTTTCTCGCTGTTCTCGTTTCTGCTACTTCTCATTACTTTGGTTTTTCTTCGATTTACTCTCAATCTATATTCTACATTCATTAGACTGTTCATGGCATCCAACAGTTCGTGTAAACCTTCTTCATTCCATTGTGGATAGCAATGCCATCAGCAAACATTTTCATTGATACCTTTCGCGTCGAATTTTCGTCCCACTCTTAATGTAAGTTTTTTCTGTCATCAGTCTTCCGACCGGTTCGGTGTAGTCCGAAATCCACCACGAAATCCTCTCCAGTGTCACATTTTTCGTCTTTGAGTAGCAATTGCAACCTAAGTCCTTAATTATTTTCTTGGCGTGTTCCAATTTCTGTGTATCCCTACAATTGTAACCCTCTAGTACCGTGTAAGTTATCCTCAGACGTGTTAACAGATGTCCTAACATTATGTCCCTTCTTTTCGCGTCGGTGTTTACTGTATATTCCATTCCTCGTCGATTCTGCGGAGAGCCTACGATGCTGTGCTCAGAACATACATGCTCAGAAATTTCTTACTCATTTTACGCCACATGTTTGATTTCAGTAGACTTCTCTTGGCCAGGAATGCCCTCTACCCGTACTAGACAGCTTTGCATGTCCTCCTTGTTTCGCCCGTCTTTCGTTGTGTGGTAACGCCGCTACATGAGAGTGCTCCAAGTCACCGTCTTCTTGAGTTAGTTTCATCTTCCATGGGTCATTCGAACGATTCCTTTATCGAAATGCTATGGAATGATTTAGTTTACAGTATATAAATACATGATTAGTCTTAACATGAGTGAACTCTTTACTATTTTCACTCCTACCCACAAACTACGCTCAGTTTCGTCTTTTTTCACTGGATATAAGTTTTTAAGTAGAAATTCATCATTAGGATGTACGGAATTGTTCAGGAGAAACGATTGTAAACTAGATTTGGGAGACATTTTATGTTATTGGGCAAATATTCAAAAATTCTTGTTGCTACTTACTGAACTCCTTTCCGAGTCACTGACAGCTAAACAATGGTAATAAAGGCCATTCTTCCCTCTACTGCTGTAGGTATGTACATCACTGTTCTTCTCAAATTGCGATGGATTATGTATCAAGTCCACGGGCCTCTAATCTGGGGAAAGAGCCGGCCAAGGTAAAGGACCTCTACATGCAATCCAATGATGTGGAAACAATATGTGGAGACATGCTGTAGTACTTAGTGTACTATGGGCTGGACAGCTGTCACGTGTGCACCACAGGTTCCTCCTAGTCTCCAGAGGAACGTCTTCTATCACACGTGCAAGACAGTCATTTAGTAGGCTGTGATACTTGTGCGCATTCAGTGTTCTGTATGAGAAACACAGGCCTGTAAGAAGATCGTTCACTATCAAACACCACACGTTTAGACTATATAGACGATGATGATCCACCTGATGAAAAAACGGGATTGTAAACAGATCAATAGTGCAAGTTTGGGCGGTTTATCGGGCTGTGATTGGTAAATGCGGCTTCATCACTAAACATGATACATAATACATCCGGAGTACCCTGTGTTAATGTCCATGTACGGAAGTCATCACGATTCCCATGCACCTCTTGATGGAGGGAGATTTGGCAGGGATGGAACCTATGTCTATGGAGAATGCAGAGGGGACTTGCATGACTCATGTCACTTCCTTGGGCGGGTCAAGTGCAACGGTAGCTACAACATTAATTTTTCTCTCTTCTATCGTCACTTTTTTCTTTCTGTTACAGTGTCTAGATGTTAGATTAGCACTTTCACGTATATAGTTGAAAAGGTTGATAAATAGTAGCCGAGATGTTTGACGTCTATTGTGATAACTTGCTGCATACACCGTACAAGAAAGAACTGCATTCTTTCTAAACTCTCTGTACACCATGAGCAAGTCGGCTTTTTGTGCATTGGTAAATACCATCGTCCACTGACGACCTACTGTTTGGATTGTTAAGCACTAACTGACTAGTAAGTCGCAGTCCACTCAAGGAACACATCAGCACACTGTAAGCAAACATAACAACATTGTACCTAGCAACTACACAGTTTAAATGGCACAAACAAGTGTCAGTGTGCAAAGTTTTCAAAATACGATGACTCGTAAACGAATCGCACTTGAATTCCGCTACAAAAACCACTGACATTATAATTTACCCTACTTTTAGTTTGTTAATGTCAATAGGCATTTTTCCATTTAAAAAGTGTATGTTTGCGTAAAAAATACAGTTTCTAAGTATTATTAGAGTCTGTTTATTGGCTAAAAGTATGAGCCCACTGACTACCAACCAATTCTGTGAAAACCACACATGAGTAGCACTTTCCCAGAATGACCTTTAGGCCGGGTTCAAGGTTATCTAGAGCCAGCAGTGCCATACAACGTTTAGGAATAGTCCAGTTTCGGAAAACAACTCACACGTTCTTTGGAAAATATCATTTACGAACTCTTCTGTTGCTTTCTCTCTAATGAGATGTATTGCAGCACTAGTATCGTCTGCAAAAATACCAATTTTTCTTGTTGAATGTTAAGTGGAAAGTCATTTACATGTATAAGGAATAGGAAGGGACCCAAAATGGAGCCCGGTGGAGCTCCCTTTGTAAATTTTTTTCCCCCCGTCACAAAGATTTTTACATTGTCTTGAACTATTCGGCACAATGTTTTGCATTCTGTTTGGTAAGTATGATTGTGGAGTTAAAACAGAAAAAAAAACATTTACGAGTGCCAGGTGTGTTCTCAAGTGAACTTGCAATCATTGAGACCCACACAGTGTAAGATCTTTTATCTCCTCCTTCCGATGGGTGTGTCTCCACAGGAACGGATTTCCATACGAACTTTTGTGCTCCTTATCCTCTCAACGATTGGTTCAAGTTGTTATTCCCTTTCCGCAAAATCATCATGTATTATTTGCCAGAGTATCAAGCATCTGTCACTGTTAATCATTACAGATTATGACACATTCTCTATTCGATGCTTCGTCCGCTCCCTGTATAAATTCAGTATATCGATCACATTCAAACAGACAGTAACAGCACAGTAAAAACTCCTGCTTCAGGCGGACTCGAACCTGCAACCCCTGGCATAGGAGAAGGCGAATCTAGTTCGAAATATCGGAGTACCTCCAGTGTCGAAAGAGGTTATGAAATGTTAGATTGTTCAAACCACTTGAAAGAACAACAGTGTCGATGACGATGGCAAAGCGAAGCGGTGGCGCGCCGTTAAGATGTGGCCTGTTAGCGCGCAGGAGCGGCACGGGTCAGTGCAGCGCGCGAGCCGCGGCCGTCCATCAGCGATTCGCGGAGCGTCCGCGCGCGCTGGTGCAATTTCCCGCACGCGGCCGGCCATTACGCGAGTAATTGTATCCGCCGCCGGCGCCGATATGCCACCGCATTGTCCTTTCGCGGTCGCGTCCGCTGCCGTCCTCCGCCCCAGGTTAATCAGTCCTGCCACCGGTAGCCCATTGAGTATTACATCGACCACCCCCCATTGCTTCCCTGTAAGTCCGTATCAACACCGTGGCTGCTAGCGGGCGATTTGTAGTAATATCCTGTGCCGTTATACCTTGTCCATCACAGCTTCCCGAATCGACCGACCATAGTAGCACGTGGTTCCTATCAACCGTGTCAAAGTAGGGTCTGCCTTAGAGGACTCGAAATCTGTCAAGTAAGTTTAACAGCAGACTTTTCGTTTAGTAACAGTGGCAACATACAGTGTGAATACCGTTTCGGGATACATACTAATCTCCAACATTATGAAATACCTCGACAAAACGATCCACCATGCATTCAGCAAACTGAATTTCCTCATTTTGAGAGTACTGAAGGGCGATCTGTTTTAATTGTAAAAAACCATTCAACAGCCAAGATTGTATAAAATACCGGGTGATCAAAAAGTCAGTAAAAATTTGAAAACTGAATAAATCACGGAAAAATGTAGATAGAGAGGTACAAATTGACACACATGCTTGGAATGACATGGGGTTTTATTAGAACCAAAAAAATACAAAAGTTCAAAAAATTTCCGACAGATGGCGCTTCATCTGATCAGAATAGCAATAATTAGCATAACAAAGTAAGACAAAGCAAAGATGATGTTCTTTAAAGGAAATGCTCAATATGTCCACCATCATTCCTCAACTGTAGCTGTAGTCGATGAATAATGTTGTGAACAGCACTGTAAAGCATGTCCGGAGTTATGGTGAGGCAGTGGCGTCGGATGTTGTCTTTCAGCATCCCTAGAGATGTCGCTCGATCACGACACACTTGCGACTTCAGGTAACTCCAAAGCCAATAATCGCACGGACTGAGGTCTGGGGATCTGGGAGGCCAAGCATGACGAAAGTGGCGGCTGAGCACACGATCATCACCAAAAGACGCGCGAAAGAGATCTGTCACGCGTCTAGCAATATGGGTTGGAGTGCCATCCTGCATAAACATCGTACGTTCCAGCAGGTGTTTATCAGCCAGGCTGGGGATGATTCGATTCTGTAACATATCGGCGTACCTCCCACCCGTCACGGTAGCAGTTACAAAACCAGAATCACGCATTTCCTCGAAGAAAAAAGGCCCGATAACGGTAGATGTGGTATATCCAACCCATACCGTGACTTCCTCGTCGTGCAATTGAGTTTCCACGACAGTTCTAGGATTTTCGGTAGGCCAAATTCTGCAGTTGTGGGCGTTGACAGACCCTCGGAGCGTGAAATGAGCTTCGTCGGTCCACAACACGTTACTCAACTAATCGTCATCTTCCGCCCACACCGCAAATGCCCCCGCTTCACTAAATCGCCGGGAAACAGTTCACGATGCCGATGGATTTTGTACGGATAGCGTCGGAGGGTACGCCTAAGTGCCAACCCAACAATAGTGTATGGAATGCTGGTGCGACGTGTGACTGCACGAGCGCTGACTTCCCCGTGCATAGACGAACCCGCTACTCTATGGCGATAGGATCGTAACGCTCAACTAGCACATTCCCTATTCTGATGGTACAGCTTCACTAAAAGCACCTTTTCAGGTAACGTCAACATGCTGCGACTGCTGGCGCATCCGATTCTCTCTCTCATTACAACTCCTTTTATACACGATTATCCTGCGCGGTCACTGACGTTTTGCTGTCCAGCGCGATCTGTAGGACATTTTGTGAACTTTGTTCTTTGTTCTAATAGAACCCCATGGCATCCCAAGCATGTGTGCCAATTTTTACCTCTCTATCTACATTATTGCGTGGTTTACTAAGTTTTCAAATTTGTACTGACTTTTTGATCACCCGGTGTTTCTTTATTTAAGACAACCAATTTCAACAGACTTTGCTATTATCTTCAGGTCTGTGCTGATTTTTATCCACTTGACATCTTGTGCATGAGCTTCAGCGTAAAACGAACATGTTTTATAAGAAAAGATTTTAAGACCTGAGGATGGCAGGAAAGTCTGTTGAACCCGGTTGACTTAAATAAAGAAATATTTTATGCGATCTGGGCTGTGGAAAGATTTTCTAGATTCAGATAATATTGTTCTTGTGCAACAGAAACGTTTCTTAATTGACACGAAGTGATGAGTGTTTTCGGCAAGGTTCCTGAAGTTGATTCCATATTTCTGCATTTGCAAAAGGCATTTGACTCCGTCCTTCGAAAATTGCTTGTAATCAAATTGCGTGTCCATGGAGGATAGTCTCAGTTGTACGACTGGATTAGTGATTTTCTTCCAGAAAGATCACAGTTCGTGGTAACTGACGGGAAGTCATCGAATGGAACTAAAATTATACCTGGCGTTTCTCATGGACGGGTTATAGTATTATTGCTGTTCCTAACCTACATAACCGTCCGCCCCTGGTAGCTGAGTGGTCACAGTTCGGCGCTAGGGGCCGTGCGAAGCGGAGGTCCGATACTTCCGCCTGTGCGGCGTGTGCGAGTGTTTGTTTACTTGTGGACTTCGTCTGCGCGCGGGCTAGTAACAACGATCATGGCGAACAAGTACAGGAAAACTACAGTACGATTCAATTTGTGCGAAGACTACGAACGACCAAAGGCTTTAGCAGTGGAACGATTCATTCGAGAGGAAGTCAAGATACCGCCAAACGATATTGTCGGAATTCCCCTGTCCATCATTAGTCCCTCGGTGTATGTCAAGATGGTAAGTGACGCGGCGTGTGAGAGAATTCTACAGGCGACAAAAGTGGGTCTCCGATTTTGCCATAGTGACGGGAATGTCGGCACGGTAACTGTAGAATATGCTGGTCTGGGTGTACGGACAATACGTGTTTTTGAGCTGCCATTTGAGCTCCCGGCTGAAGAAGTTATCGAGGCTTTTATGCCATACGGTACGGTACATGGACACACGGCAGAACGCTGGACGCAATTCGTCACGTACCCCGTTCTTAACGGAGTGCGACAGATCACTATTGATCTTCAGAAGCATGTACCGTCCTATCTGACAATTGGTGGTTGTCGGGCGGTGGTGATTTACGGTGGTCAACCACGTACATGTTCTGGCTGTGGCCAGGAGGGACACCTCAGGTCGAACTGTTTGCAACGGCGGATTACGCCACTGCCTTCAGATGTGCGGGAGCCGTCGCCGGCGATGACAGTACTACCGATCACCTATGCAAAAGCCCTCACTGCGTCCGCTGATGACCGAAAGGACACAGCCCCGGTGGAGGATCAAGATGGCACTCTCCGAAACCTTGTCGCAGACGTCGGGATGACAGAGGATGCTGCTCCGTCGAGCATACAATCTACGGCGACAACATCAGATGAGACCGATCTCCCACCAAGCACACCGATAGTACACGAAGCAGTTCCAGCCACTACGGGTGCTGTTCCGTCTGGAACGCACTCTGTGACGACATCAGTTTCGACCGAACTCCCGCCAAGTACAACGATGGGACTCGAAACACTTCCAGTTCCTACGGATGCTTTTCTGTGGGGCAGCCGTGATTCCCTACAATCTGAGGACACGGAAGGAAGATCACGCAAACAACGTTCCCCGAAAAGGAGGAAACGGCAGCGTCGCACGACATCTCCTCGGGATGACTCCCCTTGCCCCGACGACGATGTGCCTGTGGACCAAGACGACACAACAGCCTCTACGAAACAGGATGAGGCAATGGGAACTGTTCGATCAGACCCACAGCGGTCTGTCACATTGACGGTACCGGGACGTGGTGATGCTGAAGAGGAATCACAGCCAGTTGGCTCTCCAGACGCAGATGCTGTGGCTATGGACACGAATATATCACTGCCTGAAAAGATGTGGTATGACGATATTGAAGAGGCGCCGGACGTCATACAGAGGCAGCCGGCACTCACTAAGACGGCCTAATAATTGCTGAAGGTGAAGGGAGAGGGGCGGGAGAACGTCTTCTAACTCAGCCCCCAGCGCCGATGCAGGGAGATGTTGTTGCGCCTCGACAGAGTGGAATTCGACGCCACGCGAACCGTATTGCGACATTAAATATTAATGACGTGCGTTCACCGGCCAAAATACACCTACTGAAGGAAACGATTTGGGCATCTGATGTGGATATTGCTTTGCTGCAGGAAGTCCACATAACTGCACTCACATACATCGCAGACTACCAGTCATATTCGTCACATGGAGCTCTCAATGGGAGTGGGGTGGCAGTTTACGTGCGAGATGCCTTCCCAGTGGAAAACGTGTGTTATTTATTTATTTATTTATTGTTCCGTGGGACCACATTTAGGAGAAGTCTCCATGGCCATGAAACGAGTCAATACATGAAATTACAACACGATTGTAGAAACAGATAAAATGAAATATAAGAAACATATTCAGGCGACAAGTCGTTAGTTTAAATAAAGAAAATCAAGAATGTAACACTGGAATTTGCTTAATTTTTTAGCTCTTCCAGGAGCTCCTCGACAGAATAGAAGGAGTGAGCCATGAGGAAACTCTTCAGTTTAGATTTAAAAGTGTTTGGGCTACTGCTAAGATTTTTGAGTTCTTGTGGTAGCTTATTGAAAATGGATGCTGCAGAATACTGCACTCCTTTCTGCACAAGAGTCAAGGAAGTGCATTCCACATGCAGATTTGATTTCTGCCTAGTATTAACTGAGTGAAAGCTGCTAACTCTTGGGAATAAGCTAATATTGCTAACAACAAACGACATTAAAGAAAATACATACTGAGAGGGCAATGTCAAATTTCCCAGACCATTGAATAGGGGTCGACAAGAGGTTTTCAAACTTACACCATACATAGCTCGAACAGCCCGTTTTTGAGCCAAAAATACCCTTTTTGAATCAGAAGAATTACCCCAAAAAATAATACCATATGACATAAGCGTATGAAAATATGCGAAGTATACTACTTTTCGTGTTGAAATGTCACTTATTTCAGATACTGTTCTAATGGTAAATAAAGCGGCATTTAGTTTCTGAACAAGATCCTGAACATGGGCTTTCCACAACAGCTTACTATCTATCCGTACGCCTAGGAACTTGAACTGTTCCGTCTCGCTTATAACATGCCCATTCTGTCTGATTAAAATGTCAGTTCTTGTTGAATTGTGAGTTAGAAACTGTAAAAACTGAGTCTTACTGTGATTTAGCATCAAATTATTTTCCACAAGCCACGAACTTATATCATGAACTACATTATTTGATAATGTTTCAATATTACACACAAGATCCTTCACTACCAAGGTGGTGTCATCAGGAAACAGAAATATTTTTGAATCACCTGTAATACTAGAAGGCATATCATTTATATAAATAAGAAACAGCAGTGGCCCCAGCACCGACCCTTGGGGAACGCCCCATTTAACAGTGCCCCATTGGGACTGAACATCATTACCACTCTCAATATTGCGGAGGATTACCTTCTGCTTTCTGTTCTTAAAGTAGGAGGCGAACCAATTGTAAGCTACTCCCCTTACTCCATAATGTTCCAACTTCTGCAGTAATATTTTGTGGTCAACACAGTCAAAAGCCTTCGTTAAATCAAAGAAAACACCTAACGTTCGCAACCTTTTATTTAATCCGTCCAAAACCTCACAGAGAAAAGAGATTATAGCATTTTCAGTTGTTAAGCCATTTCTAAAACCAAACTGTACATTTGACAGCAAATTATGTGAATTTAAATGCTGCAGTAACCTTGTATATAACTTTAGCAAACACCGATGGCATAGAAATAGGTCTATAATTGTCAACATTATCCCTGTCTCCCTTTTTATAAAGTGGCTTCACTACCGAGACCTTTAATCGGTCAGGAAACCGACCACTCCTAAAGGAAAAGTTACAGATATGGCTAAGTACTGAGCTAACATACGTGGAACAATACTTCAGTATTCTGCTAGATACCCCGTCATAACCATGAGAGTTCTTGGTCTTTAGTGATTTAATTATTAACTCAATCTCCCTCTTGTCAGTATCATGGAGGAGCATTTCAGTTAACAGTCTCGGAACACTTTTTTCTAAGAGCGCTATATGATTCCCTGTTGGGACTAGGTTTCTATTTAGTTCACCTGATATATTCAGAAAGTGATTATTAAGTACTGTACATATATGCGACTTATCAGTAACTACGCACTGATTCTATATTCTCGACCTGTCTCTGCAGACCAGCCACTTCCTTTACGACTGACCATATGGTTTTAATTTTATCCTGAGACTTAGCTATTCTATCTGCATACCACATACTTTTTGCCTTCCTAATAACTTTTTAAGCACCTTACAATACTGTTTGTAAGGGGCTGCTGCATTTAGATTTTGACTGTTTCTAACGTTTTGATATAATTGCCACTTTGTTCTACAAGATATTCTTATCCCTTTAGTCAGCCACCCAGGCTGCCTGTTTGTGCTAGTACCCTGTTTTGAACGTTCTAACGGAAAGCAACTTTCAAAGAGCACGAGAAAAGTCTTGAGGAAAGCATTATATTTATCGTCTACTGTATCAGCACTATAAACATCTTGCCACTCTTGTTCCTTGATAAGGTTTACAAAAGTCTGTACAGCAACTGGATCAGCTTTCCTAAGAAGTTGGTAACTATATTTAACATGTGTTGCAGCACAAAAATCTTTTAGACTTAAAATTTGTGCATCATGATCTGAAAGGCCATTCACCTTTTTGCTAACAGAATGCCCTTCTAATAATGACGAATGAACAAAAATATTGTCTATGGTTGTTCTACTGTTCCCTTGCACTCTCGTTGGAAAGAATACGGTTTGCATAAGATTATATGAATTAAGGAGGTCTACCAGCATCCTTTTCCTTGCACAATCACTTATACAATTAATATTGAAGTCACCACATATAACTAACTTTTTGTATTTCCTACAAAGTGAACCAAGAACCTCCTCTAGCCTTAGCAAAAATGTTGTGAAATCGGAGTCTGGGGATCCATAAATAACAACAGTAAGAAGTTTAGCTCCACTAAATTTAACCACACCTGCACAACATTCATACACCTTTTCAGTGCAGTACTTTGAAACATCAATTGACTCAAATGGGATACCGTTTTTCACATACATGGCTACTCCCCCACACCGCAAAGAGCTCCTAGAAAAGCTGCCAGTCAACCTGTATCCTGGTAAAGGAAGCCTCTGAATTACCTCCTTATTTAAGAAGTGTTTAGATATACCAATAATTTCAGAGTCAACATCTATAAGCAGTTCAATAACTTTATCTCTAATACCTTGTATATTTTGATGAAATATACTAATTCCCTCATTACTCGGATACCCAAGCTTTGTAGAAAGCGGTTTCTTTGTTAGAGAGACTTCCCTTAAGCAGGAATACCTATCAGCTGACTTCAATCTAGAAAAGGTACAGCTCTAACACCCACAACTACCGGAATTTTCCCACGAGTGATCCCACCACCCCCACCTATGCTGTCACCTATAAGTTTTGCCAACTTCCCCTTCCCATACCTGTTGAGGTTCAGGCCATGTCTAGTGAAGTTATTACGCCTGACGGCTGTATTAAGATGAGGCCGATCGTGACGCTGAAACAGTTCCACGAAATGCACATTCGTGTTGCCAGTCTGAGTGGCTATCTTTTCCAGGTCACCATCTATGTCATACTCCCCATCCCTATCAATACTATTACCAGCCCCACCCACAATCACTACCTGATCCTCTTTAGTAAAATCCCTACATAACCCCCCTATGTTAAAAGTCACCTGAGCCAATCCTGCATTAGGCTTCACAATGCTGGTGACCTGGTACTCACTCCCCAAAACTTCCTGCAACTGCTGGCCTACACCTCTACCACGAGAACTACCTAACAGCAGAACCTTCTTCTTTCTCTTAGACTTTGCAACTGTCCTAGCCACCGTAACTACTGAGGTCTGCTGCATACTTCCTACATCTACAGCTACTAGAGATTCCTCTCCACTAGACTCTGACAGTTGGTCATATCTATTACAAACACCAATAGTAAAACTATCTGAAAATCTCCTTCTCCTAGCAGATCTCTTGCCAACAGCCAGCTCCCATTCCCCAACCCCCTTCTCCCTCCTCATCCTATTTAGCTCCTCCTGTGCGTTTTTCAACTGCACCTGAAGGGCACAGATCTTACGCTCCTGCTCCTCTATCAACTTACTCTTGCTACATAACCTGCAGTTCCAGGAGAGGATCTCACCAGAATGCCCACTGGCTTCCCCACTGCATTCCCCCCCAGTGAAAATACTTCGAACAAGTCTCACACCGCAATCCACTACTCACGAACCTACGGCAAAGCCCACACTTCTCACTCATGGTAAAATTTTACAATTATTGAAACAAGAAAACAACTTTATCTAAGTTCCGCTACTACAATAAGAAGATGTTAAAAACTGACTACAATAATCACAAACTTGCTCTACAAGGGAAGTAACTATTATTATTGACAGTATTAATCAACAACAAATGAGAATATAACAAAATACTAACACAGAAAGAAAATCAAACGTCTAATGACAGTAACGAAACTGAAAGCAGTTCGCAAAAATTTCTTCTGAAGTTATTTCACCGGAAAACACCAAGAACACCGGTTGAAGACTACTAAAGTTCCTAAATAAGCTACTATACACAAACAATTAATTAGTACTTAGCTTTCGATGCGCCGCTACAGCTGCAACTGGTCAACGCGGAATGTAAACACGGGTAAGAGGTTAAGTTGCTCGATACGAAACACTCACAAATATCAGGCCACAACACAAGAAATGCAGAGGTGAATGAAGAAACCACTAATAAGTCACTTATATAGTAAATATTATCACAAAAACAGTTAAAATATATATCTGAAACCTAAAAATAGATGAAAACTTAGAGAGTGATCTCACACGCAGTCACGCGCTTATCTTCCGTCTGCCAGGGTAATGGCTTTCACGACGTTTGGGACACGCATCATCAATCTTTATGCACCGTCGGGAAATAATCGACGGCGGGAAGGGGCGCGCTTTTATGCAGAAGACATTGCCCCACTATTCCATGGACTTTATGAATGTGTAATAATTGATGGAGATTTCAACTGTGTTCTCAGCCAGAAAAACCAATGGCCGCAAGCAAACATCAGCCAGGAGTTGCGAATCGTTGACAACGACCTTGTACTTAGTGACACGTGGGAATTACGACATGGAGATGCACCGGAATACACCTATGTGACAAGCCATTCGGCGAGCAGATTAGATCGCATTTATATCTCACGGGCTCATGCAAATGATGTCCAGGACGCGTAACGCTGGCCATTGGCATTTTCCGATCACAGCGCTCACATCTGTAGGGTGCTTCTTCCCCGTAAAGAGGTGTGGAACAGTAAGGCCCCGTGGAAACTAAACATTCAGCATCTACATGATCGTGAATTCCGTCAACGTATCCTTGAGACATGGACGATGTGCGAGCGAAGGGTTGGAAGGTATACGACGATGCTTGATTGGTGGCTGACTTGTGCTAAACCGGCGCTTCGCCGTACGTTCATCTCGTATAGCAAGGAGATGGCAGAATGGCGCCTCCGTACGACCGACTTTTATTTTGCAGCACTGCGCGTTCTGGATGATGGTCCGCCGGGACAGGATGTCTGGATCGAACGCAAAAGGATAAAAGCTAAACTAGTGGCTTTAGCTCGGAAACATCTTCAGGGAACCATGGTGCGCTCCAGATGTCACGATACGATAAGGCACGAGATTCCTTCCATGCACCACGTCGTGAGTGAATGAAAGCACCGACGACGCGTTTTGGTACGGGAATTAATTACCCGCGAAGACCGAAGAGTGACGCGTCAAGCGGACGTTGTCTCTGCATTCGTCGACCATTACCAACACATCTATCGGGAAGAAGCAGCCCCTGTCGATGACCTCGACCGTATAGCAACGTACGTCTCCCGTACACTGACGGTGGAAGCCGCGGAAACCTTACTGGAAGCCATTAGCTGTGAGGAAGTACATGATGCGATCGCACAAGGTGCGTTGAATCGGTCCCCAGGCATTGATGGGCTTCCTGCTGAATTTTATCGAGAATTTCGCAACGAAATGGCACCGCGATGGACGGAAATGTACAACGAGATGTTAAATTCCGATGCGCCTATTCCCACCGGCTTTTATGGAAGGCCTCTTGGTACCAGTACATAAACCGAAGCCAGCAATTACGGTCACACATTATCGTCCCATCACCCTGCTTAATGCTGACTATAAGATCTTTGCGCGGTTGCTAGCGTCCCGATGTCACATGTTCATTCGTAGCGTTCTCTCTCCAGAACAAACGACACCGGGTGGATCGGTGAATGTGCAGACAGCTACTGGCGAATGCCGTGATGTGATAGCGCTGGCGGACGAGTGCCGGCTTAAAGCGGCGATGGTGGCGGTTGATTTTGACAATGCTTTTGATAAGGTGCGCCACGACTATCTGTACGCTGTACTGGAACAGATGGGATTTCCTGACTGTTTTACTGGTCTCATTAGAAGGATTTACGTGGGCGCACAATCCTTGGTACCGGTTAATGGGTGTATAGCAGGGCCCATTCAAATTCGACGATCCATTCGCCAGGGCTGCCCTCTTTCGATGCTGCTGTTCGCGATAGCGTTGGAACCATTAATTGGGAGGCTAACCAATTCTCTTTATGGGATGGAACTACGGGGCTACACCTTCAAATGTCGTGCCTATGCGGACGACCTCCTGCTGCTCGTTCGTTCTGAGGAAGAGGTGAAGACGGTCCTTGAACTGTTGTTGGACCACAGTGTGACGGCGGGTAGTGCAGTGAACATGAACAAATCGGCGGCAGTGCCGGTTGGAAGGGGCCTTACGCCGGAAGAAATCAGTCCGTTTTCTTATGTGCAACGATTCCGCTATCTCGGCATAGACTTTACCTCATCTGTAAAACACACTGCGGCAGTTAACTACCGACGTATTTTGCAGACAACACGTACCATGGTCCGACAACATCTCCTACGGCGCCTGGATCCTTTGTAGCGAGTCAAGTATCTGAACACTTAGTGGTTTCTCGAATTGTGCATATTTCGCAGATCCTGCCCCTACCACTCACGCTCGGACGTCGACTTCTATCAGCACTAGGCTATTTTGTGATGACTGGATCGCCCCTCAAGGTGCGATACGAAACGCTCAAGGACAAGGGGGGACTCGGACTTACGAATGTTCACTGCCGAGCGGCGGCGCACCTTCTAGCCACGATGTACAAGCAATGGCAGAGCGGGCGTGTTTCCCTTCACATCCCGCCTACTGGATCTCCTAGTTCCAGCGTCCCTCACACCTCCGGTGGTGGTGGGCAACATTACGCGACATTTTTCGCATGTATCTACATTTATCGTGGAACTTCGTTATATCAGAGACGAGCTTCCGCTCACGAGACCGCCATGCGCGAAGGATTTTTATGTTTGGCTGCTACGACGGATAAGTCGTAATGTCATTGAACTCAAACACCCCAGGTTGCATTGGCCGCAGATTTGGACACATGTGCACCAAAAATTCCTTCCTACCTTCGTTCGGGCACTGTGGTTCACTGTCGCCTGTGGCAAGTTCAACACCAACCAACGGCTCCATGCAATTGGACTAGTGGACACTCCACTATGCCCGAAATGTCGCCAAGTGGATGACGACCATCACTGCTTAACTTGTATCGCGGTGGAGGACGTCTGGCTCCTAGGAAGACCGATGGTGTCTTGTTACCTCCGTGTGACTCCGCAACATGTTACATCTGCTTCTTTCTTACATCCGGAGAGTGACTACTTTCCGGCGAGTAAATCACAGTCGATCATCTGGGTCAAAGTTTGGACGATCGCGTACTTCTATGGGGATGCTGCCAAGTCGCGACTTGACTTTTGGTATTTCTTGCAGCAAGCCCACAATGAGGTTCATAGATGGTCACACAATCGGAAAACCTTTGCCAACTATCTTCAGGCAGTCTTCCGCGATCCCCCACGCAGTTGGGATGTGCCTGGTGCAGTCGGTGTGCACATTTGACAGCTGATAATGAACCTCACGCTTCCCTCACCACTCAATATGTAATGCACATACTATACGATGAAATGATCTACATGTTCCTTTTAACAGAGTGATCTTTATTGAAAATAAATAAATAATTAAATAAACATCCCTGTTCCTTTAAATATGTGATTTGTTTTAAAATGATTTTTTTTTTTTTTGCAGAGGATGCATTTCATTTAGTGTTTGTGAACTGCCTAATTCTGTATATAAAAAAAAAAAATGTGGTCAGTACGACAGAATATCATACCTAACGTCCCGGGTTCGATTCCCGGCTACGTCGGAGATTTTTCTCTGCTCAGGGGTTGAGTGTTTTGTTGTCCTTATCATCATCATTTCATCCCCGTCAAAACGCAAGTAGCTGCAGTGGGGCCAACTCGAAATACTTGCACCAGGTGAACGGTCTACCCGACGGGAGGCCCTAGCCACACGGCATTTCCATTTACGTACATAACCGATTTCAGAGACATTCTGAGAATCACTCTTTTTACGTCTGCTGCAGATTCTGCCGTTTACCGTCAATTAAAGGCTTGTCGTTGTTGTTGTAAACTGAACTAGACTGAATTGAACCTAACTGAACTGGTTACTTATTCTCTAGCTTCCTGTGTGTTTGTGTGTTGTGATCCTGAGCAATTCAAGTGGTGTAATTACGAAAGCGCTATGTGATAAAATGAGTCGCCAAAGCTATCTGAAACTGTGTAATTGTATTGCAATTAACCTTTACCAAAAAGAATTAGAAAACTTTAAACCTCATACTAACCAAAAAGCTTTCCTGTGAAACTCTGTATTGCGTAGTGCGATGAAAAGAGATACAATGTGTCACTTCCCAGCATGTGACTCGCAGTTCCAACAGCGGAGGCTGACAGAATAAAAATTGTACATAAAATTGCATATCGGATTTTGAAAGAATAAATAACTAAAATGCCCTGTGAATTTACGTGAGCGAATTACGTAAAATTTCATGTATTATTTGACGCAACACACAAATGTAACAGTGCATTTTAAGAATATGTCTGTGTGCATAAGGAATGAAATCTGGTCTAATTTTAATCTAAACTAATCCCGATTTTAATTTTGAAATGAAAGCTTAGTTGTGAAAGACGTTGTTCAAAATGGTTCAAACGGCTCTGAGCACTATGCGACTTAACTTCTGAGGTCATTACTCGCCTAGAACTTAGAGCTAATTAAACCTAACTAACCTAAGGACATCACACACAACCATGCCCGAGGCAGAATTCGAACCTGCGACCGTAGCGGTCGCTCGGCTCCAGACTGCAGCGCCTAGAACCGCACGGCCACTACGGCCGGCCAAAGACGTTGTTGTCCTGACTGTAATGTAAATCTGGGCCTAAAAGTTTTCATAGCTTACCTGTGGCAACAGAAAATCGGTTCTGCTCGAAAGTGATGGACATTAAAAGTGCATCGCAGCACCAAACCAGCTCAAGCAAAGCAAGCGTTGCACAGTGAAATGCAAGGACACGCAATTATCCTAGGCACATTAATGTTTAGTTTTACTTTGGTGCAAATCTATTCCGCTTAGTGCAGTGTGGAGGCGCACTATTAGGAAACAAAATTTTCGTGAGGAGACGGTGCATGATGTTGCGTTTACCAAACGCTTAAAAGAGACTAGCATTCAAGAACTGTATTGAAACTCTGATTTCTTAACAACTGCAATTAACTTTACCAAAGTTCCCTACTGGCCATTAACATTGCTACACCACGAAGATGACGTGCTACAGACGCGAAATTTAACCGTAAGGAGGAAGCTGCTGTGATATGCAAATGATTAGCTTTTCAGAGCATTCACACAAGGTTGGCGCCGGTGGCGACACCTACTACGTGCTGACATGAGGAAAGTTTCCAACCGATTTCTCTTACACAAACAGAAGTCGACCCGCGTTGCCTGGTGAAACGTTGTTGTGATGCCTCGTGTAAGGAGGAGAAATGCGTAACATCACGTTTACGACTTTGATAAAGGTCGGATTGTAGTCTATCGCGATTGCGGTTTATCGTATCGCGACATTGCTGTTCACGTCTCTCAAGATCCAACGTCTGTTAGCAGAATCGGTGTCTTCAAGAGGCTATTACGGAACGCCGTCCTGGATCCCAGCGGCCTCGTATCACTAGCAGTCGAGATGACAGGCATCTTATCCGCATGGCTGTAACGGAACGTGCAGCCACTTCTCGATCCCTGAGTCAACAGATGGAGGCATTTGCAAGAAACAACCATCTGCACGAACAGTTCGACGAAGTTTGCAACAGCATAGACTATCTGCTCGGGAACCGTGGCTGCGGTTACCCTTGACGCTGCATCACATACAGGACCGCCTGCGATGGTGTACTCAACGACGAACCTGGGTGCACGAATGGCAAAACGTCATTTTTTCGGATGTATCCAGGGTCTGTTTACAGCATCATGATGGTTCCATCCGCCTGTTTGGCGACTTGGCGGTGAACGCACATTGGAAGCGTGTATTCGTCATCGCCATATTGGCGTATCACCCGGCGTGATGGTATGGGGTGCCATTAGTTACACGTCTCGGTCACCTCTTGTTCGCATTGACGCCACTTTGAACAGTGGACGTTATATTTCAGATGTGTTACGACCCGTGGCTCTACCCTTCATTCGATCCCTGCGAAACCCTACATTTCAGCAGGATAATGCACGACCGCATGTTGCAGGTCCTGTACGGACCTTTCTGGATGCAGAAAATGTTCTACTGCTGCCCTGGCCAGCGCATTCTCCAGATCTCTCGCCAATTGAAAACATCTGGTCAATGGTGGCCGAGCAACTGGCTCGTCACAATACGCCAGTCACTACTCTTGATGAACTGTGGTATTGTGTGGTAGCTGCATTTCAGCAGGATAATGCACGACCGCATGTTGCAGGTCCTGTACGGACCTTTCTGGATGCAGAAAATGTTCTACTGCTGCCCTGGCCAGCACATTCTCCAGATCTCTCGCCAATTGAAAACATCTGGTCAATGGTGGCCGAGCAACTGGCTCGTCACAATACGCCAGTCACTACTCTTGATGAACTGTGGTATTGTGTGGTAGCTGCATGGGCAGCTGTACCTGTACACGCCATCCAAGCTCTGTTTGACTCAATGCCCAGTCGTATCAAGGCCGTTTTTACCGCCAAAGGTGGTTGTTGTGGGTACTGATTTCCCAGGATCTATGCACCCAAATTGCGTGAAAATGTAATCACATGTAAGTTCTAGGATAATATATTTGTCCCATGAATACCCGTTTATCATCTGCCTTTCTTCTTGGTGTAGAAATTTTAATGGACAGTAGTGTATGACTCTGACAAGAAATGAATTGATAGAATTCTAAAGGAACCCATGTGAAGAGGTAAACTTTTTTAAACGTGTCTGAAGAATCAAACTACTAGCCCAAATCAGTAAAGAAAAATCGCACTCAAATTTTTCTTTTATCCAGCACATTATGAATTACACGCAGGCAAGCAATGCAGCGACAATTATCTGAATATCTTCACACTTCTCAAATCAATCTTTACGAAATCATATTTCCAAAATTCAGTATCCTCTTCTTCTTTATCTCTGTGGTCTGTTAACAGTTTTCAGAGCGCTCAGTAATGCGACTCACTCACTTCCCTCAGAACGCTGCTGGCAATGATAATGCTACAGGAAACGAAAGATCACATTGATTGTACTCAGAACCTTTGCGGCGTAACATGTCGACTATAAAACACTTTTGTTTGAAAAATACTCAATGTACAATTATGAAGTGTGACACATCGCATGAAAATATAGAGATCTCATCAATTTCTTTGAAAACCAAAAATAAGCTAGAAACCGTACAAAAGTGATTTAGACAAGACATGGGTGGTACGAATGCTAGTAGATCGGCACATGAGTACTAAAAGATTCCATCAAATTTCCGTTCCATGATACGTCACATAAACTTGAAGTTCGCCAATTCTACTAAATACTACAAATAGCTTATACTGGAACCATCACATACAAAATGTTGAGCGAGATGGTGTGGCAATCATTAAAACAAAGGCATTCTTTCCTGCCACGAAATCTTTTCACGGAATTTCATTCGCCGACTTCCTCCTCCGAATATCAACATATTTTGTTGGTTTCTATCTATATGGTGAAAACTGATCATCCTTGGAAAATCCGAGAAACCATATGTTGCACGGAAAGAGTTAGGTGTTCATTTTACCCGAGTATCATTACAGTAACAGTCTAAAAGTTATTGTATGCATCAACTGCGAAACACTTAATCGTAATTCCAGTAATCGAGTAGTTGTAGATGTAGATTACGAATTCTTTGACGAATTAATATGTATCTGTGGTAACTGTCATTCAACAACGAGTAGCTGAACATAGCTTACTATCAGAGGACATTAAGAGCTGCATTGTGAGAAATTTGAGGTCAATACCGTACGCGATGGGGCTTTGCTGGGAACCATTAATCTGAGTGTTGAAGATACATTTCCTCTGTGTGCGGAAACCTATGGCTCCAATATCCGCGTATGGGGGCAGAAGGAACATCGCGTTAACATTAAAATCGAGCGTGAGAGCTCACCAAGAAAACATGTATTACCTTGTTTTTATTTCATATTAGATTTCTCCATCAGTATTCTCACTGGATCTATGCGCCCTCCACGAATCCCTCTCAAGCGCCGAACTTTTCATCATAGAGTATCATTTGACTCTACATCCTTAATTATTTGCTGTGTATGTTCCAATCTTTCACTAGAATTTTTACCCTCCAGCCAGTACCTTGGAAGTTGTTACCCGTTGTCTTAACATACGTTCAAACATCATGCTGTTTGTTCTCGTCAGTGGTTTTTGTATGCTCCTTTCTTCGCAAATTCTACAGAGAAGCTCTTCATTCCTTGTCTTACTATGCCATCTAATTGCCAGTATTCCTCTGTAGACCACATCTCAAACGACTTGATTCTCTTATTTCCAGGTTTTTGCAATTTTGATGTTCGTCTACGTGTGTCGTTAATCTCATTTGTGCTATTCATTACTTTCGTCTTCTCAGATTTACTGTCAGTCCATATGATGTACCCATTGGTCTGTCCATCATACTCTTCTTTACTCTCACTGAGGATAGCAGCTTTTATTAGTTATATCAAATTAAAAAGGAAGTGAAACCATGTAGACTACAGTATTCTGTCTTAATGTGAGAGCGTTCATGCCCAAATTATGTCCTGTTACTTTGCATTTAGCAGCTACTTTTTCAAAACTGATCTCTCAATATGTGTAATTTGCAAGTAGAGTAATTAAATTATGGGATCTATTATAATTTTAAATAGGTTGGTTCAAATGATTCAAATGGCTCTGGGCACTATGGGACTTAACATCTGAGGTCATCAGTCCCCTACAAGAGGTAGAACTACTTAAACCTAACTAAACTAAGGACATATATCCATGCCCGAGGCAGGATTCGAACCTGCGACCGTAGCGGTCGCGCGGTTTCGGACTGAAGCGCCTCGAACCGCTTGGCCACAACGGCCGGCTTTTAAATTGGTAAGGTAATGCAGAGAACCATGTTACCTAGGCAAAGTAGACGCTTTCAGTTTTTCATCTAGTGGCCAGTTTTCATAAATCGGCATGACATCGTAGCACAGTGAATTTAGCGTCTTGGATCCTGTTTCTGAAGCTCTTAGTTGCTGAGATACAATGAGAGAACCACTCTGCGTAGAAGAACTACTAAGGACTGGGTCACCCTGTGTTCCGAAATAATTTGTTTCTCCTTATTACCGTATGATGGTTTGTAAAACGAGGTACTTCTTGACCTGCGAAGGAATATGCACGTCAGATTCTGGACATATAGAAGAACATCCTAATACACAGAACAGAAAAAAATGAGAACTTGAGAAACGGATAGGATCACTATTGTAAGTCCCCACCCGGACTGACAGATGTGTATGATGCTGAGAGTCGGCAAAAGATGTCGCCCATGTCAGGTGTACCCTGGCGGCCGGCCAGCCTTCCCACAAACCGCCATATAAAACTGGAGCAACTGCGGACCTCACTGTTAACTGGTGAGAAATTACTTTTATGATCGCATTCTGTACAGATCATGATTTTCGTGATTGCTTAATGACCTAATGACTCTGTCAAATGGTCCTGAACTGCGGGTGTCGATGGGTGCAATCCAAGGAGGGATGCATTCTCCTACGTTCCTATTTTCTGATCAAGTTAACTAAATAAAGGTAGCAGCAACTGATCAAGACTAAGTCTCTCTTTTTTGTAACCACCGTGGTACGAGCTCTCATTTCGGTAACTATTGTACCACTACTTGACAGCCTATTACTCACTGTGGTGATCCCCGCTAGGGTACCATAACTGAAAGACTAAAGCATTTTGTAATAATGGGTCTCTTAGATAAGAACTATTTAGGAAATTTAAATAAATGGTTTTTCATGTAGCACGTCGACTTACGCAATATCGCTACCTTTTGTGCCCTCTCCTCTGAACTGTTTCAAGTATTTGGAGACGTAACCGACACAACCACCTTCCGCCTGCGCCCAGGAAGTTAAGAAGAGTGAACTTACAAGGAGAAGGCACGAGCGTTGGGTCGGGGATTTGTCCGAAATTTTGTGTGGTGAAAAAGGACCCCTAACACCTCACGTGGTTAAAATATTAGGACGCACTACTCGGAAAATCCCGAGAAAAATCGATCTAAAGTTTCTTAGGTGCCTTATAAGTATAAAATGTTAGTCCATTGCCGAGCCGCCGTCTGGCCTATCTGGTTAGTGGTCGGACTCTTACGCCAGAGGTCTCGGGTTAGATTCCTTCCCGGCAATTTTTTTTTCCTTCTGTTGCTTCCAAAATTGCAGCGCATTGTTACAGGAGAATCGTCAAATTAATTCCCAGGAAGACTGTATAAAAATTCATTCTATTATTCACGATCAGTTATCGTCACTAATATTCCGAGATATAATTCAATATGCCTGGTTTGCCTCAAAATTATCAGAAACTCAAAACATTTTCTTAAATGTTAATGGGGCATATTTTTGTACAGATTTATTGCAAACGCCCTGTGATTGTAGAAAATCAGCTTTTATATGTTGTGCAAGATGTCGCAAAAATTATTGCTTTGTTTGTTTTTACGATAATTACCACTGCAATTCTTATTTATAATTATTATATGTATAAAAATTGAATGTTTCCCAATCGAATTTGTTATTCTGATAAAAAACCCAATGATTCTCCGTATATATTTTACAATGAAAAATGGAAAACCCACCGCCATGAGTTGTGTTGTTGGGCAAAAAGAAAATAATTTTTATTCAATAATGTAACTAATTTGTTAAAGATAAATTAGGTTTGGGAAACTTTCTGAATAATTGGTGGAATAACAAAAGAAAATGAAACAGAAGAAGAAAAGTGCCAGAGGAGCAATGGAACCCAAGACCTCTGGGGTAAGAGTCCAATCCCTAAACATCAACGCCAGACAGCGGCGCGACAATGGGCTATCATTTTATACTCATAAGGCACCTATGAAACTTTGGATCGATTTTTCCCGGGATTTTCCGGGTAGTGCGTCCTAATATTTTAACCACGTGAGGTGTTATGGATCCTCTTTCTCCACACAAAATTTCGGACAAATCCCCGACCCCACCCTCTTCCCGTCTCCTAGTAAGAGCAGCGCCTATAGTTAACACAACTAATATTATTGATTGGCGACTCCATGTTGTCTTGTGCACTACGACCAGATAACAGGTATACTTGAAAAAAGAGACAGCATTGGTCGTATATTTTTTACTATTGCAAAATCGATTTTCTGTCACTGAGTGACCATCTTCAGTGCTATATTGTATAACTTAAATTGGGATGCACTGTTGTCACTAAGCTTACGGCAATCACATAGACTGAAGATGGTCACTCAGTGACAGAAAATCGATTTTGCAATAGTAAAAAATATACGACCAATGCTGTCTCTTTTTTCAAACAACTAATATTGCCTCAGTAAGCGGTCGTGTACGTCGGCCGGTGTTTCAGATGTCGAGGTACTGGGAATGTAATTCTTACATTACTGATATGATGCCCTCCACCTGGCTATGAGCGGCTGGGTCTCATCCGCTGGCGGGCGGGGAGGATGTGAGAGAGCAGGGGTGGGGGTAACGGGTGCGCCGTTCGCACCTGTGACTGGGAATTCCGGATGCGTCTTTAGTGCAAGTGAGCTCTACCAGTGCTCTCTTTGTATTGCCGCTAACGCGCAATTCCATGCTGGTATCCTTTGTCCACACTTACCAACTTCTCGGATATCCTTATTTCAGTGGAGTCCTATATAATCCTCACGCGATATCCGGTCGCTCGGTGTAACACCTTAGTGTTCTGAAAGTCAAAGCTAAGGTCTTCCATGGGGGTATGATGTGCTATCGCTGATTTCTTTGTGCGCCTCCGTTCTAGTTGCTTGATGTGCTCCTCAAAATCCGATGTTGCGTTTGTCTGATGTACTGGTGGGTATGTTCACAGGCGATGCTGTACATCTTAGGTACGTTAAGTTTTAGTGGTTCTTTCGCCGAGCCAATATATTCTTCCATCTTTGGACTTTTCAAATAAACTCTAAATATGTCTGAGGGTGGCCCAAAGTACGGAAGGAAAGCGAGTCTATCTTCTAGCTTCTCTTCACCTTTTGTTGAATCTTTTCTCTTATTGAATGTCTTACTATTCTGTGCTGTACTTACCCATTTTTGCTGAACACTTGCTTTAAGTATAGTTCTTCGGCTGACAGCTTTTCCTTATGGCAGATGACGCGCGCCCTATGTGCAAGGGTAGTTAGCACCGTCTGTCGTTGCGCTGGACGGTGGCAACTCGTTGCTGACAGGTACAGATCTGAGTGACTCTTCCTCCCACATAGCGCCCCCCTTTTTCTTCCTACTTCTTTATTAACATTAAGGAAACGTCGATTTTCTTCCGTTTCTACAATGAATGAAATGTTTTGACAGAAGAAGGTGGTGCAGAAAGTCGTTCAGTAACTCTCTACCATCACCCCACACCACAGAGGTACCATCGACATAGCGTAAGAGGTGCTTGGGTTTCTGGCAAGCCGTTTGAATGGTCTTATCTTCAGTGTGTTCCTTGTTGAGATTTACGATTCCAGGAGCCAGTGTGGATCCCATCGCCAGTCCATCCATCTTTTATGACCGTTACGTTTGAAGTAGGTGGTCGTCAACGTAAGTTCAAAACGTTTCGCTATTTGCGGTTCGAAATGCTGAGTAAGCAGCGCCAAAGTGTCTTGAAGAGGCACCTCCGCAAATAGCGTAACGTGGAAACTCACGAGCGGGTCAGCTTATCGTATTAGCATGTCATTAAGTAATTTCTCGAAATCGGCCAAATATTTCACACAATAAGTGTCCCACAAGTGGTGGGAAAGCACTTAAGGACATGCTGCTACAAACAGATGAACGTCGCTATTCATACCTGCGAAGGTACGCATACATGGAGGTTGGTAAAAATCAGAAAGTTCTTCCTAGGAATTCGTGATGCACGTCCAGTTTCCCTCGAGTGCGAATACCGGTGCAGTGTTAGTAGAGATACAATGTTATGAGATCATTTTGCAATCTCTAGGCACGCAGAGTGTGGCTGGGTGACCAAGTGAATGCCACTAAACCACAAATACGAAGTATGGCTGTAAAGTCTTTCGCGACGGAGTCTCTCGATAAAAATTCTGGGTTAACTTCCTGTCTTAATACTGGGCAAAGTTTGAGGTTTCGATAAGCGCCTTCATCGTCGTCGTAAGGGCGTGGGTCTAACCGTCGCGAGATTCCCACCTCAATGCCTAGAGGACGGTTTCTAATTGCACAGATAATGTTACGAAAACATCTCGGTGGTGGGGAATACTAAGGTGGCACCCTCCAGAGATTGTGTTTGCCCTTGCAGTCCATCTTCGCTTGCAGCGTCGCCACTCACATCTGATAGTAAACAATGTAAAGTCTTTGTCTGGCGTCTCGAACAGGGGTGGCGTCTAGAGTGGTAACACTGATACCACACTGAGCAGACACAGTCTTCACCCGGCCGCGGTGGCCGAGCGGTTCTAGGCTCTTCAGTCCGGAATCGCGCGACTGCTACGGTCGCAGTTTCGAATCCTGCCTCGGGCATGGATGTGTGTGTTGTCCTTAGGTTAGTTAGGTTTAAGTTCTAGGGGACTGATGACCTCCAATGTTTAGTCACATAGTGCTCAGAGCCATTTTTTGAAGACAGTCCTCCTCGGACTAGCACGTGGCTAATGCGGTGTCCTTACTGTCTGGCTGAGACTCATAGCTGTTCCTGTGATCTTCCATACCAAACTGTTCCTTGTGCCGACATTCTGCTTGGTATTTCTGCAGTGTTTCTTATAGGTCAGCGCTCCGTCACAAGAAGCCTCAAGATACTTAAAGCTGTGCAGTGTTCCAGCAGAGTTCCTTCCCAGATTATCTCTGGGTTTCTATTGGCCTTCTGGTTCTTCAGATGGAGTGCGTATTAGAACGATTGGGCTTCAGCTGGTTCGTCTTGTAGTATGGGGATGGTAAGTCTAGGACTTTTGACAGATATCATTCGATGCTTTCAAAGTCTTTTGCCCTGAACTGTGATGGCGTGATCATCTGTGTGAATGACGCTTTGGATGTCTTCCGGTAGGGGCTGCTCTTTTGTATATAATGAACAGCCTCTACGATGAATCAATATTAAGTTGCTTACGGGTATCACTTTGCACCTTCGGCAGGCACGGGCGGAGAATCTTACGATAACCGAATTCTTTCTTTTTTGTGTAGGCTTAAAAAGATTCCATCTATGGCATTATTTCAACAACATTGGGTGAACTGTGACGCCAAACAGAACAGCAATGAATGTTAAGTAGTGTGGGACGAGTCGATAATCTCGATGTTTATCATGCGTCCAGTTGAGGGTGCATTGAACATTGTTAATGGTAACAGACAACTTTGGTCTTAAAGATAAATTGCTACCCCTGTCAGATGTTGCATAGCTTTCTTTTAACGCATTTACGAAAACCTATCGAAAATTTCATTTTTAAACAGTTGTGAAAAGGAAGGGAACATAAAGCTGTATGTGCATGCATTGAAACGACCTAAAAACTAAACCCCGCACGAACAGACCAGTAAGGCCCAACGGAACCGACCGGCCGCCGTGTCATTCTCAGTCTACAGGCGTCACTGGATGAGGATATGGAGGAGCATGTCATCAGCACACCGCTCTCCCGGCCGTATGCCAGTTTACGAGACAGGAGCATCTAGTTCTCAATCAAGTAGCTCGTCAGTTTGCCTCACAAGGGCTGAGTATACCCTGCTTGCCAACAGCGCTCGGCAGGCCGGGTAGTCAACGATCAAAGCGCTTAACTGCTGTGATCTGACGGGAACCTGTGGTATATCTCTGCAATTCACAAATAAAGTGCCTGGCAGAGGGTTCAATGAACTCCCTTCAAATTGTCTCTCTACCGTTCCAGTCTCGAACGGCTTGCAGGAAAAACGAGCACTTCAATTTTTCTGTGCGAGCCCTGATTTCTCTTATTTTATCGTGATGGTCATTTCTCCCTATGTAGGTGGGTGCCAACAGAGTGTTTTCGTAATCGTAGGAGAAAACTAATGATTGAAATTTCATGAGGAGATCCCGTCGCAACGTAAAACGCCTTTGTTTTAATGATTGCCACTCCAATTCACGTATCACGTCTGTGACACTATCTCCCCTATTTCGCGATAATACAAAACGAGCTGCACAGCAATACTCCACAATAGGGCGGACATGCGTGGTGTAAGCAGTCTCTTTAGTAGACCTGTTGCACCTTCTCAGTTTTCTGCCAATGAATCGCAGTCTTTGGTTTGCACTACCCACGACACTATGTATGTGATCATTCCAATTTAGGTTATTTGTAATTGTAATCCCTAAGTATTTAGTTGAATTTACAGCCTTCAGATTTTTGTGACTTTTCGTGAAAGCGAAATTTAGTGGATTTCTGTTAGTACTCATGTGAAAAACTTCGCACTTTTCTTTATTCAGGTTCCACTGCCACTGTTCGCACCATACAGATATCTTATATAAATCGTTTTGCAAGTAGTTTTGGTCATAGTTTTGGTCATCTGATGACTTTACAAGACGGTAAATGACAGCATCGTCTGCAAACAATCTAAGACGGCTACTCAGTTTATCTTCTATGTCGCAAATATAGATCAGGAACAATAGAGGGCCTATAACACTTTCTTGGGGAACGCCGGATATTACTTCTGTTTTACTCGATGACTTTCTGTCTATTACTACGAACTGAGACCTTTCCGACAGGAAATCACGAATCCAACTGAGGCAACATTCCATAGACACGCAGTGTGGTTAGAAGACGCTTGTGAGGAACGGTGTCGAAAGCCTTCTGGAAACCTAAAAACGTGGAATCAATTTGACATCTCCTGTCGATAGCACTCCTTATTTCATGAGTATAAAGAGCTAATTGTGTCTCACAAGAACTATATTTTCTGAATCCGTGCTAACTATGTGTCAATAAATCGTTTTTTTCGAGGTACTTCATAATGTTCGAATACTGCAGATATTCCAAAACCCTACTGCAAATCGACGTTAGTGATATGGGCCTGTAATTCAGCGAATTACTTCTACTTCCCTTTTTGGGTATTGGTGTAACCTGAGCAGTTTTCCAGTCTTTAGGTACGGACCTTTCTGTGAGCAAGCGGTTGTATAATTGCTAATTATGGAGCTATTGTATCAGCATACTCTGAGAGGAACCTGACCGGTATACATTCTGAACCGGAGGCCTTGACTTTACTAATTGATTTAAGCTGCTTTGTTGCATCGAGGATATCTGTTTCTGTGTTTCTCACCTTGGCAGTTGCTCTTGATTGGAATTCAGGAATACTTACTTCATCTTCTTTGGTGAAGGAGTTTCGGAAAACCGTGTTTAGTAACTCTGCTTTAGTGGCACTGTCATCAGTGACTTCACCGTTGTTATCGCGCAGTGAAGGTATTGACTGCGTCTTGCCACTGGTGTGCTTTATGTATGACCAGAATTTCTTTGGGTTTTCTGCCACATTTCGTGACAGAATTTCGTTTATGGGTGTATTTCGAACTTCTGCAAGTTTTGGAAAGTCTTGGGGATTTGCGTTCATTTAAATTTGGTATGTTTTTCGCTGCTTTAGCAAGAGCGATCTGGCCCGTTTTGTGTCCCATGGAGGATCAGTACAATCACTTATTAATTTATGTGCTGTCGATGTTCTGTATTTAAAATCATTCCACAATTTTTCTACAATTCTACAAATTTATCTCATCGTTCAATAAGAAATTTCTTGTCAACAGCGCCAAAGGGGATTTGGAGAGGAAATACAAATAAAAGGAACCCTGGAAATCAGAGGTATCGAAAGAGTGGTATCAAGATCGACTAACATCAGTGCCTTAACGCATTTGTATACAATTATGTGGATTGTTAATCTTGATGGTAAATAGGCTGGAAACTTATTTACTGCGAGAAGTTGGAGGTGGTCTCTCCCATAAGATTCTTTCTCGTGTGGGTGATGTTGCAAGAGAAGTAGGTAACACATACATGACAGCAAGCACGAGTGGGAAAATTGGCATAAGAGGACCATAACTATGGTGCGAACACTGCTTATGGTCAACAGCTTGTCAAAATAGCTTGCTCTTGTTTGATTCCTGGTCTGCGCATAAAAATGATACTCCCTTATATCCAGGTACACTATGTGATGAAATGTATCCGGACACCCACAATAACATACGTTTTTCATATTAGGTGAATTGTGCTGCCACCTACTGCCAGGTACTCGACATGAGCGGCCTCAGTAGCCTTCAGACATCGTGAAGGTGCAGAATGGGGCGCTCCACGGAACTCACGGACTTCGACCGTGGTCAGGTGATTGCGCGTCACTCCTGTCATACGTCTGTACGCAAGATTTCCACACTCCTAAACATCCCTAGGTCCACTGTTTCCATTGTGATAGTGAAGTGGAAATGTAAAGGAACACGTACAGCATAAAAACGTACAGGCCGACCTCGTCTGTTGACTGACAGAGACCGCCGACAGTTGACGAGGGTCGTAATGTGTAATAGACAGGCATCTATCCCGACCATCACACAGGAGTTCCGAACTGTATTAGGATCCACTGCAGTTAGGCGGGAGGTGAGAAAACTTGGATTTCATGGTCGAGTGGCTGCTCGTAGGTCACACATCACGGTGGTAAATGACAAACGAAGCCTCGCTTGGTGTAAGGAGTGTAAACAATGGACAATTGAACAGTGGGAAAACGTTTTGAGGAGTGGTGAACCATGGTACACAATGAGGCGATCCGATGGCAGGGTGTGGGTATGGCGATTGCCCGGTGAACGTCATCTACCAGCGTGTGTAGTGAACAACAGTAAAATTCGAAGACGGTTGTGTTATGGTGTGTGGTAGTGTTCTTCGTGGAGGGGCCTTGCAACCCTTGTTGTTTTGCGTGGCACTATTAGAGCACAGGCCTTCATTGATGTTTTAAGAACCTTCTTGTTCCCCACTGTTGACGATGACGATTGCATCTTTCAACACGATCGAGCGCCTATTCAAAATGCGCGGCCTGTGCGGAGTAGTTACAAGACAATAACATCCATGTAATGGACTGACCTGCACAGAGTCCTGGTACGTCGATTTCTTGCCGCGCCTCACCAACCGACATCGATACTTCTCCTCCATGCAGCACTCCGTGAAGTAGGGGCTGCCATACCTCAAGAAACCTTCCAGGTACCTGATTGAACGTATGCCTGCGAGAGTGGAAGCTGTCATCAAGGCTGAGGGAGGGCCGACACCATATAGAATTCCAGCATCACCGATGGAGGGCGCCACGAACTTGTGAACGATTTTCAGCAGTGTGTCTCGAAACTTCTGATCACATAGTGTATCTCTTTTGAAAAATGTGTGACATTGCAGTTCATACCACCTGGAACCATTGAACAAATTCAGGATGTTTGTTTTTTCCGTGACTGTACAACATTTTATCACCCTATCTGCAGCTACGCCTTGAAGGATAGTTTCTCGTTAATCTCCTCGACAGACTTATGCATTCGGTAGCATCATGCCGATACACCAATATGATTCTGTGTGCATCCTTTAAGAGTATATACATAGCTGAGAACCGCGCGACCGCTACGGTCGCAGGTTCGAATTCTGACTCGGGCATGGATGTGTGTGATGTCCTTAGGTTAGTTAGGTTTAAGTAGTTCTAATTTCTATGGGAAGTTGAGTTCCATAGTGCTCAGAGTCATATATACCTAGTGGAACTTCCTGTACAGTATGTAATTCGCAAGGAGTTCACATTCGATCTTCATGGCGCGAACCTTTGTGACCAATGTGGCGGGCCATTTTTATTCGCTGTTCATGGTTAACGGTTTGTTTTTAACATTTCTCGAATGTGGAATACGTCGATTTCGTAAAGTATAATGCATACAGCCCATAGATGATTGATTTGTGCACCTCCCGAACACTCGTTTTCTGTCGCCTTCCTGATGCACATTGTGGGTCATTAGCAGCTAATATTTTTCGTGTCGAAATTGTTAACACAACACTTTCAAATAAGCATTACTATAGTCCGTGGGACGAGTGATTGGTACTGACAATTCCGGCGGGCAGACGGCGCTGTTGCCGAACGTGGCTCACAGCACGCGGCGCCCTGTCTTCTACACGCATTCTCTAGCAGCAGAAATAAAAGCGAGACAAAATACATGTCGTATTGGTACGCGTGAATTTATTTAAAGTTGATGCTTGAAATATATTAACTCGAAAACTGATAAGAGCTATTTAGTACAAGTATCTAAGATGCTGAAACATAATAAAGTTATTTGTTAAACTTCACAACTGAAATGGAAACTATTTTCGCAAGTTGTTCAACATTAGCAGTTTTGGTTTCCATTGTTAAGTATTAGCATTTTTAATTTGTTCTACTACAAGCTACAGAATAATTGGTCAGTGTATTAAGAGTTATAATCTGAAGAAAGTACAATATGATGATCTGGTTGTAGATCGATAGCAAACTCCCTCCTTACATTCCTGAATACGTTGTAGTTACTGTAATGGAAAAACACCACTCACGCCACTGTCAGAATCTGATTTGACATTGTCTTGCTCAGCACTACTCGAACTATCACTGCTCTCTCCCAGATGTATAATTAAATTTTCGATGCATTCTTCCACAACCCCTTCGGTTTTGGCCGCCTCTCTGATGGCACTTGCAGTGCTGTTTACAATTTTAGCCCACGTCTCGCTTGTCACTGTATTGATAGCTGCTGGAAGGAGAGTTTCCACTTCAGAGATCGTGAATTTTTTATTGTTTGCAGCAATGTAATTTTTTATCTGCGCCCACACTCCTTCAATTGCATTGAAGTGACAGTGGTATGGAGGAAGCCGAACGATTTCATGCCCGTGCCCTTTAGCAATCTCGTCAATTACATATGTTGGAAATTGGGGTTTCTTTTGAGCCACAATTTCGAGCAGTTCCGCCTTCCTTAAATCTTCTCTGAAATCTACTTTTCGCCGTTTCAACCACTGAATGATATCGTCTTTTTTTGTTGCCAAGGTTGGTGCCTTATCGTGAACAACGGAATGATAAGGCGCATTGTCCATAACAATCACTGATGGACTTGTCAGATTCGTCATAAGCGATTCTCGAACCATTCTTGAAATACTACACTGTTCTTTTCTTCATGGTAATCTCCCGTCTTTTTTGACCGAAACATTTTCAAGCAGTTTGGCACAAAACCTTTCGATGTTCCTGCATGTAAGACAATAATACGCCCTCCTTTGCCAACAGGCACTGCCATTGTCCCCTCGGGCGTTCCATCATTCCAGCCTCTACGTAAATAATGGCTGGCATTGACCCAAGTTTCATCTAACCACACTATACTTTCGAATTCCACACCCATGATCCTGCGCAGAAATCTGCACCGCCATGCAACTACATCTGTCCTTTACATTAATATTTTGCGTCCGTTAAACAGTGAATAGCTGAAGCCAATGTCTTTCGACACTGTACGCAATGAAAATTTGCTGCCTTTAAAAAGATCGCCTTTCTGAAGCGACACCCGTAATTTAGATAGAGTGGGATGTTCCCTTCTCTTATAATAGCTGTATATATGACGACGAATAGCGTCTTTCTGAAAATCGTCCAAAGCTGTCACCTGCTTATTTCTCGGTCGCTTCTTTCCTGGTGTGTGCAGCTTTGTTGTGCCACTCTCGTCACAATCTACACTATACTGTTCTTTCCCTATGTTTACAACAGTGTTCTTACTTATTTTCGATGCTGCTGCAGTTCTCTTCACAACCTGAACAACAGGAATTAAGGGCCCACCTTTGTCCTTTTCTTTCTCAAAGTAATCCCTCACAGAGCACACGAATTCATGGGCCTGGGTGTGTAGCACACTTTTCTTCCTCCGTTTCAATTCTTGTGTTGGGCTAGTACTACCCGCCGCACTAGACATTGTTTACAACGAAACATAAACAAAGAAACACTAAAAACAACAAAAACGAAATAAACTGCGAATTCAACTTCAGACAAACGACGAACGACCGCACCGCCTGCACGCGAGACACTGGTAAGTTTCATAAGCGCGCGCGACCGGGTTTCAGAGCGGCAACGTGGCCCTTGCTACCCGCTCAAAGTCAGGCCGTCATTGGCTGCCTGCCTGCGGTCGCTATGCAACGGAAAGACGCTATGCAACGGAAAGACGCTACCGAGCTGTCAATACCAAAGACTCGTCTCCCAGACTATAAAGACTGAAATTGTGACTTCACACTTAAGGGTTCCCTTGTGAGGCAGACCTATCCCAGGTCGCCACGTGGCCCACACGCACTTCCCGCGTGCTACAAGGGATGCCTTGGCCGCCCCGAGGTGAAAGATATAGTACCGTGAAACTGTTTAAGTGTTACTGAAGCACACCGTATTTCAACCCTGCTTTTGAACTTAAAATTTATGCAGCTTCTGTTTAGGCTGTTAATCTCTGAGGCTCGACAGCTTCAATTTTCTGTTAGTAATTCTGACGTTTCTCAGGAACTGTTCAGTGAACTGGCCAATTCACTGAAACCCTTGGCAAACGGTACTAGGTATCGACTGAGACAGCTACACCAAAGGGATACGTTTGTCACCAATCAGTGTCTCTGCATGGTGGTAATAAACTGGTGACTCTGATAAAATGCTCTTTGTGCTTGCCACTACATTTTTGTGAAGGTCTTGCTGACAATGCAGAGAAAATACTCTTCCCTCCTGTCTCTCCGCGTAAAGTGTTCGACATAACTTTACCGCTGAGTAGTGTCTTTTGACATACCTATGAGGTAACGGCCAGTGAGGGGGAAGGAGTGTGGTTGCTGGATCTTAAAACGTTAAGTCTGGAGAAATATTAGCTTGATGTCGAATCATTGTAAATCGTATGAACTAACCTACAACTTCTTAATAATCTTTCTTATCGAGTACTGTATGTAATCGTAAAATATGTAGGAAATCTTGAAATTATGGTTCTCATGATAATGTATGACAAGATTCTCTAGGTGTATCCATTGAACTTCCTTCAACTAGACGAAACAACGTAGCACACTTCCTTTATCACTATCTTCAAGTCTAGTCTTTATTGCGATCTTTTCGACTTCCTAATACATCAAGTTTTCTTTTCAATATTTTCAACATATGCACATACTTGTGCGTAGTTTCCTACAGTAATTTCCTCTATGCAGCTTAGTGTAACTAAAGATATTGTTATGGTCTTAGTTCAAAGACTGGTTTGTTACAACTCTCCATGCAGGTCTATCTTCTGCAAGGCTCTGTTTTATGTAAAACTGCTGCCAGTCACTTGAATCTGCTTGCTGTATTCAGTCGTTGGTTCCCCTCTACGATTTCTATATTCCCTTTCAACTGCTCCATTTGCATTTTTATATTTTCTTCTTTCATCAATTAAATTCAGTGTCTGATGAGTAACACAAGGACTTCTACAAGTCCTTTCCTCTTAGCCTATTTGGTCCTTTGCTATCTTCACTGTCTCATCTCCTAGAGCAACCTACTCGTCTTTTGCTGTATACCGTCCCCTATTTCTATATTAAAAATGAAGAAATTGCTCCAGCTGTATTTAAGGTGTCGATTTTATTTAGGAAACTAGTTTCCACATTGTAACAACGTCATCTTTAGGTCCATACACTTATTGACGTCAACTGCGTGTGGCCGAACTAGAAGTCAGTGGTAAGATATGGACGTGCTCTGTGTGGAAGGTGGCTAGTAACTAGTTATTACAGCTGTTCGACAATCTCTAAAACATACACACAGAAAAGAACTTAAAATTGCACAAGTGAATGTCAGACAGCACGCTGATCACTAACCACAACAGAAACACGAGGGTATGCAAATAGCTTCATTTGACCCTCCTAGCACCAAAAGTAGGCAAATATGTACAAAAGGCATTTAAATACAGGAAACAGCAGAAACTGAAACATTAATTTAGAAAACTCATTGCCTTTGGAGACCAATACCCATTTACAAATAAATAATTATTTGAAGTGGACACGTTCTTAGTGCTAGAAGGCTGATCCAAAATTTTCGTTATTTCACCATTTCCTGTCACCTCTGCTCATGTGATCATGACATCTTTTCTCACCCTGTATTCTATAACTGCTTGAAAATGTAGTGCACTTCTCAAAACCTAGCGAAACTGCATTGTTTCTCTCAGTGTGCATGTGTGTGTGTGTGTGTGTGTGTGTGTGTGTGTGTGTGTGTGTGTGTGTGTGTGTGCCTGTATTAGTTCCACATGGGAGGCCCCCCAAACCATACCCGAAATCAACTACTAATGAATCCACCTTCCGACTGCCCCTGATACATAGCGTATGGATTCACCTTTGAAGCCTATCCTGTCAGTAAGACATGGTGGAACCACCTCCGAACCATATCCTGGCCATAACGCAGTGGATCCACTTTCGAACACTACCCTGGCTGTAAAGCCTAGTGCATCCACCTCCAAACCCTATCTCGCGGGCCGGTGTGGCCGAGCGGTTCTAGGCGCTCCAGTCAGGAACCGCACGACCGCTACGGTCGCAGGTTCGAATCCTGGCTCCGGCATGGATATCTGTGATGTCCTTAGGTTAGTTAGGTTTAAGTAGTTCTAAGTCCTAGGGGACTAATGACCTCAGATGTTAAGTCCCATAGTGCTCAGAGCCATTTGACACTATCACCTCCATAAAACATGGTGGATCCAGCTTTGAACCCAATCCCGACCATAGCACTTGCTGGAGCCACCACTCAGCCCTATCTTGATATCAAAAGTGTGCTTATATAGGCGAGGGGGAGGGAAAGGGTTGGTGATTTTCAAGAGGGGCTGTGGAGGACGAGTTGGAGAGGGAGGGGTTTGGTTTTCCCAGAAGGATGGATTATTCCCAGGGGGTCGTAAATCAACGCCCATGGGGTCATAAATCAACTACCATAGCAATAGTTTTGCCCCTGAATATATGCTTGCCCCTGAGTGTACGCAAGCCACACAAACAAAACGTGCTCATACCCCCATTGCCCTAATACTGGCAGTATGTTAAATTTATCTTGCTGCTCTTTGAACTGTGCACGAACACTCTGAACTGTGTGACATGTTGGGTTGTCTTGCAAGCAGATGCCATTATGTAGAGGAAAAACAAATTGTGTGTAGGTGTGGAGAAGGTCCCCAGGGACAGATGCATATTTGTGTTGATCCACTGAGCCTTTCAAACGACAAGATCGCCCAGCGAATGTCACGAAAACATTCCCATAACGTTACCTCCATTGACCTCCACCCTTCTGACGGTCGTTGCAGGGTGTTTACTTTCAGATCTTTTGCGCCGTACGCGCCAACGGCCATCTGTCATCTGAAAAGGTCAGCTGCCTTACTCAGTGTACGTACAGTACGGTACTGGCGTGTAAATTCCACCCTGCATCGCAGACGAACAGCACTCATCACAGGTGTATGAAACAGGCGTCTGCAGAAGACGGCCATACGCAGTAACGTTCGCTGAACGGAAGTTGAGAGCCACTGTTGGTAGCCCTTGATTCGTCTGAGCGGTTAGTTGCTCAACAGTTGCACCTCTGTTCGCCTGTACACAGCTCTCTGTCATTTACGGCCCGTCATGTACAACAGCTGACATGGAGCCAGTTTTGGATATCGCCACTTTTCCCATGTACGGTATACTTTAACCACGGCGGCTAGCGAACAGTTTTGAAATGTAGCTGTTTCGGAAATGCTTCCACCCTAGGATCTACAGCTGATGATGACATTACACCTCCACTGCTTTTCCGTGTCCCCCTGAGACACTTAATGTACCCTCCATTGCGAGTGCTGCCACCTGCTGTCTATGAGCGGTTATTGTACGCTGACATCGAATATAGACGGCCCTCACATTAATGTAACTGGACCGTGTCATAGCACACATGAAAATGCTGTGCGCTATTTGGTTACATAGAAGATGCTGCTGGCATTCGTTCGTGTAAGCTCTTGAACATTTCACACGACGTGGCATTTTCCGCGTTTGTCATATTTGGGGGAGGGGGGGGGGGGGGATGGGTTGGGGAACTGCGAGTGCAGTACGCTGTTCCATTAGCGATATGAAAACGACAGCTGCAGAAAATTTCAAGCGTCCACTTTTCTGGATGGATCTTGTTAGGAGGCAGAGCACTCGATTAAAGCGCTACCTTTATGGAGGAGAGCATTAAAAGCTGAAAGTTACATTGGAATTAATTTGATGCTGAGGTAAGGCTAGGTGATCAAAGAAAAATCAGGCGCAAGTAGAGCTCCAAACGCTCTTTGTGGCTGAATTTTTCTTCCGCTGACGAAAGAAGTAAGAATCTGAGCGAGCCGACGAGGTCCGCTGGCGCTAACCTGTCTGGGGGAAGAATTGACAAACTCTGGAAGCCGCGAGCGGGACGAATTATCTTCCAAACGTCTTAGTACGCTTAGGTAGGTGTTCTCACTATTCGCTAGTGGTACCCACTCTGTTATGTGTTTCTATGAGGAGAACCTAACACTATATAACATCCACGATATATATTTTTTTTGTTACGATTGGAATATGACCGTGTGTATAATATTTATTCAATTATGTAATTATTTCTTAAAAATATGATAATTATGTAAAACAGAGACAATATTTGTCTCACTTTCTTTGTTAATCTATGTCATTCTTTTCTTTTGTATTGTATCCTTTTGTCGTCTTCTTCTGACGTACATCGCCGACGCAAGACGCAAATCGATTTGAGGTCTGTTAAATGAAAAACATTAAATGTAAAATTATTGTACTTTTATGTTCATTTGCTGGTAAAAACAAATAGAGCCAAATAAGTTAAAACTATTTACGATTAATTATTGAAAATTCACTTCCTCCTTTAATTATAATTTTGTATTAATTGTTTTATCATAGCTGCAAGAAGCGCAGCCATTGTTAGTTGCGATTATATAGCAACTTCATCTGTACTTCTAGTTGAAAATAGCATGGGTTTGTGTTAAACTAATATTCAAAACAATTTAATATTTTTTATTGGTGGCATCAATTTCAATGATTTATTGGGAAAAGGAAAATCTTAATTAAAAAAGAAATCCTCTATCTTTTGTTGGCCGCCATCTTAACTTTTATTACAGCGGCAAATTTAAATTACTTGAAACTGCAAACTTTCAATATTCCGATGTGTAAGAAATAAATGTGCACCGGTGGTACTCAACTCTATTTATAAAAGAAAAAAATTAATCGAATCAGACTGCATTTTCTAAGAACAGTGCTGATGATATTTGTTGTTGAACAAGATTTCATTGCTGATGTATGTGGCAAAAATTAAACTACGCACGAATCACGGAGAAAAAAATATTTCTGGTAGCATACGTCAGCGTTGCGTGCGAGTGGTATTCTGTGGTTCCCTTTCATAATCAATTTGCTAAGAATAATTAAATCCATCGAAGACAAAAATTATAAAAGCTCTGATGTAGATCTGTAATTTTAGTGATATGAACACAGCTTACAGTCAACATTATTACACTATGTTAGGTGGAATTCTAGTGGAATTTGAACAAAATAATTATCCAGGAGAAGTTGTAGTATGAATAATGCATTATACATGTGTATAATATTGTCAGTATCATTTACAAATACAAATCAATGCAACTGCTGAAACAATAGAGTGAATTCAAACCGCAGAAAACCATAGAGTATCGTATCATCCATATTCATTGCACTTGTCGATGTTGATGATACACAAAAACCACCACACTGGCGCCCGAACAGGGACGACCAGTGCACATTTGTTCATTTAAATGAAATAACAAGACAAAAAAATTGTAATATATTACAGGTATAAATTGCCACAACAACGCATTAATTATTTGTATGTATTGTTTTTCACGAACATTGACACCTGTCCACCGAGCTGCTGTTAGTACTAATACTAGAACTGGTGCGACAGACGAGGCAAATTGAGCACTATTGACGACTTCAGAAGAGTACAAGGATATGAACAGAGATCCATCTTTCCTTTATTAATTTTGCAGTTACAAATGGGCAACATTCTTTCCACGCAACGTAAGTTCAACACCAGCAGCCATAAGTAGTAGAGTTCAATAAAACGGCTGCGAGACAGTTACTGCTTCTCTACACAGATCTAAAGAGTTTTCAATGATATATATATATATATATATATATATATATATATATATATATATATGTGTGTGTGTGTGTGTGTGTGTGTGTGTGTGTGTCTGTGTGTGTGTGTGTGTGTGTTAGTTATAAGATTATTTTGTGTTGATGTATATGTGTCAGTGATATATATATACATAGGATGTCCCAGCTATCTCGTCCACCCAAAATATCTCTGGAACAATAACAGCTATTGGAAAACGACTTTCACCGGTATCAATGTAGGGTTGGGGCCCATGAATGTACATATTTGGAAACATTCTAAAACGAAAGCATATGTGTTTTTTAACACAAACTTATGTTTTTTTAAATGGACCTCCGAATTTTTTCTTCAGAAATCCATAGCATGACAAAGCACATACACAATGGCGTTGATTGCATCGCAATATTCCAATTACATCCCGAGATATTGAGACGCGAAGTTGACGAAACACCCGACACGCGCTGCTAGCGCACGTCCTGAGGCTCAGGCGTGAACCCCACGCTGCCCGTAATCGCGATGTGATTGACATCCGTAATCACACTTCCATACTTAACAAGAGGTCCGAAACGAATAATACGGTCTCCTGCCATCAACTCTCATAAGCACATAATGGTTTCCCCCTTGCACGTTTTACGTATCTACGTACACAATATGAACCAGTACCGATCGGTGTACACCCGTCAGGTTGTCTTATTTATCCTGCACACCCAAAATAAGGTTTATCTAATGCGTTATATGACCCATTGTGCCTGTCGCGCAGGGCCTGGCTCTACCTAGTCAAGTGTCCAACGTAGTTCCCACTACTGCCACAGTTACCACTTCGCCTTGTTTATGATTTGCGACCCATGCACACTCCTGTACTCCACCACTCTCCGAGCATCCCATTTGTTGTTGCTTTGGCGTGCAGTACACCGCTTTCCAGTGTAGTCGTGCATCAGAGTAATCTAGTGACGGCATGGAGGTAGTACACATTGTGAATAAACGTTGTGTTGTGGAACTTATGCTGTACAGTATAATGTACACACATGAAGATATGGTAGAAATGCTGCTGATCTATGGAGAATGTACGTTGACGGTAAATACGTTATGAGATAGCTTGTTTGTTGATAGTACTGTTAGCGAACAATATGATTATTAAGTTGATATGTCTGTTTTCTTCCCTACTCTACATACCTGTACTGTACCCTGTTGTAGGTGGACGAAATGCTGTTCAGGCAGAACGACTGTACAGAAGACGATTCCCTGACAAGCCATCGCCTTCGCGCCAGATGTTTGGTCGTCTCACATTTCGTCTACGTGAAACGGGGAGCTTAAATCCAAGACCTCGACGTCGTCCTAGAACACGCACAGATGAACGTGCTGAAGTTGCTGTGCTCGCTACCATAGCTGTGAATCCTCAAATCAGCACACGTCAAATTGAACGTGAAGTTTGTGTGTCGAAATCAAGTGCACAGCGTATTCTTAAACGTCATAAATTTCATCCTTACCATGTTCATTTACACCAGGATCTTCATGGAAATGACTTCCGCAATAGGGTAACATTTTGCCAGTGGGCTCAGCAAAAACTTCTGACTAATCCAAATTTTTTTTCAGAAGTTCTCTTTACCGACGAGGCATCATTCTCCAACAAAGGAATTGTCAATATGAGGAATATGCATTATTGGTCCGCAGACAATCCAAAATGGCTCCGTCAGGTAGAGCATCAACGTCCGTGGAAAGTTAATGTTTGGTGTGGGATTATTGGAGATACCATTATCGGACCTTTCTTTATAAATGGCATCCAAAATGGCAGACAATATTCCAGATTTGAACGACACAATCTTCCTGTTCTCTTGCACACCGTACCGCTGAACCGGAGAATGGTCATGTGGTATCAGCATGACAGATGCCCTGCACATAACGCCTTACGAGCACGACAACTTCTGAACCGTAAGTTCCCTGGTAGGTGGATTGGACGAGGTGGCCCAGTTAGGTGGCCTGCCCGATCTCCGGACCTTACACAGCTGGATTATTTTCTTTGGGGAGCAGTGAAGGATGCTGTTTACCAACATCAACCAACAAAACCAGAGGACATGAAGCAACGCATTATCGATGCTTTTACAGCCATCAAAGAGGAAACAGTAGCACGAAGTGGGGCATCCTTCATCCGCAGACTGACCTATGTATGCAAGCCAATGGGCATCACTTTGAGCATGAGATGTGAACGCTATGTTTAGTATGTAGTGCTTGTATCACAGTTGAAGTTTCTACAAAGGGCCATTTTACCCATTGATGTTAAGAAACATTTGTTTGCAACAATTTGTCATTTAACGCATTAGCTAAACATAACATTGATAATTATGTGATAATAAAACTAATTGGTGAAACATGTTTACATTCATCTTCTATGTCCTACCTGAACTTCCCAAATCAAAACATTTTTACCTAAACAACGGTAAAACTTTTAGTCCACTTGCTCGTTTCACTAAAACCATCAACATGAATTTTACTGTTAGGAGTGAATGATTAACTGTCACTTGCACTGGATCTACAGTAAAGTAAAGTTCTAACGTTGAATGGCATTACCTTTTTAGTAACGGATTAACGATAAGCGAAGTTAACTTTGTGACTAACGTTGCGGTACACAGATATGTTACAGAACCGCATCACCCCTAGCCTATGGGATAAATACCTGCTGGAATGTACGACGTTAATGCAGGATGGCAACAGACCGTATTATTCGTTTCAGACCTCTTGATATGTATGGAGGTGTGATTACGCTTGTCAATCACATCGCGATTACGGGCAGCGTGGGGTGCACGCCTGAGCCCCAGGACGTGCGCTAGCAGTGCATGTCGAGTGTTTCAAGCGACAACTTCGTGTCTCAATCTCTCGGGATGTAATGGGAATATTGCGATGCAATCAACGCCATTGTGTATGTGCTTTGTCACGCTATGGATTGCTGAAGAAAAAATATAGGAGGTCCATTTAAAAAAAACATAAGTTTGTGTTAAAAAACACATATGCTTTCGTTTTAGAATGTTTCCAAATATGTTCATTCATGGGCCCCAGCCCTACATTGATACCAGTGAAAGTCGTTTTCCAATAGCTGTTATTGTTCCAGAGATATTTTGGGAGGACAAGATAGCTGGGACACCCTACTTGTTGTGTTATATTGTGTATAAAATGGTTAGGCCCAGGAAACAGGTTAAACCTAGTGAGGATATGGAGGCAGAAATCATATTAGATCCTCCTGTAGAACAATCTGTTCACACTCCTACACAGTCATTAGAGAATTTAATTACCGATGACTATTTTGGAGATGATGTTCCGACAGGTAATGAGACTGAAGAGCTGCCGAAGCAAACTGGCACTCTACCAGTCAATCAGTTAGAAAATAGAGACACTATTTGTACCGACCCAGGGGCACAAGTGCACAACGCACGAGCTATGCCGTTGCAGGATATGTTAACAGCATTATTCGAAAAATTTCTACCCAGCAGAGGAAAGAAAGGGCTTGAGAGAGACAGGAACAAGAAATTAAAGATCAAGAAAGGGAAAGGAAATTAGTTGAAAATATCAACAACATATTTCTTTAAAGAGATGAGGAAATTGTCCGCCAGATCCATCAAACTTTAAACGAACGGGATAGTGCAATTACTAATCATGTGAAACAAGACATCGATGCAGTGAAATCCACGATCGAACTATTAGTGAAAATTCCAGTTCAGGTTAGCAGCCTTCAAAATGATGTGGATAAACCTGAAAATAGATTCAAAGCTCTAGCCACAGCTGTCGAAACATTGCAGGAAGATATTCCTTCCGAAATTCATAGGCAAGTCAAAACCGAGATAGCCAGAGCGATGTATCCTGCAAACCGTAACCCACAAAATCTGTTAATATGCAGCAATAACAACACTGATGGTGACAGGTAAACGTACACAGAACATTCTACACCGAATCTTGTTGTGCCACAAAGAAAACCAGAATTTGGTAATCAAATAATTTTGTCACGGCAATGTGTGACAACAAGAAACAATCATGATAACGAAGCAGAGTGTACTTGTAAAAAGGTAAATGCAACACCTGCAAATGATAGCAGTTCAATGCAACTAACATCTCTGATGCATGAAGAGAGTCTCATCAAACATCGACAGTTTCCGATCTTCAATGAAGAAAGCAAAAAAAAAAAAAAAAAAAAAACGTACACCCTGTTGTATTTATCCGTAATTTCAAAAGTGTTCTCCCAAAATCATGGTCAGAAGAACAAAAGATACAATTTGTGGTATCACATCTCTAGTGATGCGTCATTATGGCCATTAAATGCCGCAAAAACTTGTAAAACCTTTCATGACTTTGAAAAGGCGTTTTTAGATCAATTTTGGTCAGCGTCTATTCAAGAGCGACTTCGTAAAAAAGTATACAATGCCGAGTCTATAATCCGAAATCAGGTTCGTTAAGGAAGTATTTTGAAAAATATGTTAACATGACCAGATACTGGGATGAACCAGTTACCACTAGAGATTTGTTACGAGTACTAAAAGCCAGACTACCAATCCACATCAGAGAGAAACTGTTCATTGTTAAAGACACCGACTTAAAAGAATTTCTGTCTGTAATCGATTCCTTGTTATCTTATGCAGGAGGACTCCATCAAAACTTCTGATGTCACCAGCAATTCAAACAGTCCGAACGGAAAGAATTCATGGAATTCAAACAAGGGAAATAGGGGCGAAGCTAGTCCTAAACAAAATAAAAATAAATCTTATGGGAACAGCAATTACAACAATAACAGTAATAGAAACCAATACAACCAAGACTGTGGTTACAACGATAATAGTAACAAGGATTATAGGAAAGCCGAAGAATACCAACAGCCGAATGGTAATCCAAGGCAGCATCACAATCAGAATTCAAATTTTCATAGTGACATTAATAACCGAAAAAGACGGAATGACCACAGACCAAACAGTCCGTACAAAGATAAGCCAAAGAATATGCGTGGAGATAACGAATATTGGCGGCCACCAGGACCAAGCCATTGGCAACCGTCGCAAGGTTCTTTTAATACAGGCCAGCCGGTAAACTATGTCCAAGCTATTCCGATGTCAAACAGCCAATATCCGCCGTGGTGGGATACAAGCCGGCCACCTCCAACTACAAAAGAAAATTCACAAAATGTGAAAATAACAGAGGTACCTTCTGGTACCAAACAAATTTCACAGAAGCCGACAAACTAATTGCGGTCCCTGTAGGCCTTCGCCAGGTGACCGAGGGCAACAAGGAAGGCAATAGGTCGAAGAAGCACAATATAAACATGATTCGATATCAGGATTGAAATAAATTAGAAGATAAGCTATATCAAGAAACTGTCATTTCTGATAAGGTAGAAAAGAAAATAATTCAAGCAAGTGTCACCGGGAGTATAAATGGGATACCAACTACAATTCTGCTCGATACAGGTGCAAACGTATCCGTAATGAATATGAAACTTTTCAAGAAGTTTTCGCAACTAGGAAAATTACCGATCTTACCCATCGCAAATTGCAAGGTTATTGGAGCATTGGGAAATAAGATACAAACCATAAAATTCCAGACACAGGCAGAAGTTACCTTAGGAAATAATCGCTTGACATGCACGTTCCTATTGATAGATAACTTATCCGTACCAGTGGTACTTGGACTTGAGTTCCTTCGGGAAAAGGAAGGTATAATTAAGCTTGCCCGGGGGACGTGTGGTCTTAATCACCAACAGCGACCGATAACTTTAATGTTGAATCGGGAGTTCGGTGTAAACCTTCCATTAATGCAAAAGGTACACCTTTTTGGCAGTAAATAGAAGATGTTAATGTTGAACCAAGAGCACCCGCAGATATGTAGTCAAAACCGAAATAACGATGTACCCAGCGATGCGAATGACATCGTGACAACAATACAAGAAAAAATGAAGGAGACAACTTGCATTAATACTTCTCAGGCTCAGCAATTGACCGAATTATTGTCTGAATATCATGAAGTATTTGTTGAACAACCTGGTATCATAAAATATTATCAGTATAAAATGAATGTATTCCCGCACAAGACCTATTGTAGAGCAGCTTACTCGGTTTCCTGGACTAGGGGCTATATTGCCATAAAGACATGAAAAAATATTTGCAATAAAATGTTTGTATTTAGAAAGGACTAATAAGAGGTGCTAATGTACCGAACATTAATAAATGTGATGTTTAGTTTTAGTAATGCAATAATATTATATGTTTATTAGTTTGGAGATATACATGTCAAGTGTCACAATATAATATTCTTGAATAATTTGTGGAAGGAGTAAAGGATCTCCATGATAAACACATTTTAATAAAAGAAATCAGTATCTTCATAAAAGTTCACTTAAATATTATTGTATTAGATGTAATAAATTTTATTATTTTTTTTGTAGCATACATATCAATGAAGTGCATAAAATATTTTAAATGAAATTGAGTCATATAGTCCCACACATGCAAAGAGTGTTGGTCATGTATGAGCTGTGTGATCCTGTCAGCCACCTCTCGAATAGTATCAGACTGTGTGCCAATTAATGTACACATTTCAATATGAAGTCATATAAACTGGCTTATCAGGGACATTCCGGTTAAAAGAAGTCAAACATGGATCTCTGTCCCAAGAAATGATAAAATATGTGTATTTGCCATGAACATGGAAATGTACTGTTCGAGAATGATCTAATGATCACAACAATGTAGCAGATTCCTAAAGTTTTATACTGTATGATGTTTAAGTAATTGGATAAAATTTTGATCTTGTTATTCAGTCATTGTAATGCGAAAATATGTGCAAATGTACCAGACCTCTTTTCATGAAAGATGTCGCTCGCTTATAGACTGTGTGTAAGTATTATGGACATGTACTCACAGCAATCAGAAACTTGATCTGTGTCTTACAAGAACTGCACAAAAGTCTAGTGGACACGGGTTTATTTAGCGAAAAATGTGAACAGTGATAAACTGTGATCAAGAAACCTTAAGAACACTCATGTAGTGTCGAAGGTAACAGCAACGCTACGGACGTTAAGTTCTGTTGCCAATATTAGCAATTAAAAGGAACTCGTGACCTCTAATAATTCGATTCGGAGCGTCTTTGCGGGTAAGATATTATGTGACTGACTGTAGAGCCAGCCGCGCCAACACAAAAACAATGCAACGTTACCTTCGCAGTGCGTCGCGAGAGAGAAAGTGTATTCACATTCTCCGAGTATACACAAAGCACGCTACGGACACATGTGTGATTAACAGTGCCGTGAGTGAAATGCGCATATTGTGATGAATTCCTAAATGAATCACTACATTGTATTGAACGGTGTCAAGATACAGGACAAAATAAATTCCTTGTGTGTGAATACGACTGATATGGACACTAACAAATTTTCTCCACAGGATGGTAAGAGTGTTTATCTTGTCACTGACACACGTATTTTGACATTTCATGTACCCGTCTTGAGCTGAATGACGAGGCACAAGAGAATCCAGAACTGCTTCAGGGGTAGTTCCGGCCGGCAGCAGATCGCAATCACGACGCAGCCGACGGCAGTTGACGCTACGCCGACGGGCCAGGGGCGGACCGGCGGCAGTCACTACCTGACTGCGTTCCGACGAGTCGACGTGGAGGAAATTTTTGTCATACACAAAAAATATATTAAAACTGTTAAAAAACCATCATAAAACTTCAATGTATATCGCACATACGACAGAAACATAAATTCGTGTTCCAGTTTATACAATGTCAACTATGTCAAACCTGACTGTAAATAGTAGGTGAATGTATTGTCTTGAAGCCCCTTGGACGGTTTTGATCCCGGTTTTCCGATTCCAGCTAACCCGAATGGGGAGGGGGGGGGGGGAGGGAATAAGATAATACGGGAAGTATCCGAAGCAATTTCCGAGGCAATACAGTCACGGAGTTGTTGTTTTTTTTTTGTTGCTCAATTCAAATACAATTTTCTGTGACAAGTTACATTAAAGTCAAATATTCGGCCATTAAAATCAATGAATCTTCGTGGATTATGTGGACTGATAAATAAAGGTGCTGAGAAATAAACATGGTGAATGAACTATTTTTTTATCAGCCCAAGTGGCTATATATATATATATATATATATATATATATATATATATATATATAAATTACGAGTGGAATATGAAAGTGTGGATAATATTCATTCAATTATGTAATTATTTCTTAAAAAGATGATAATTATGTAAAACAGAGACAATATTTGACTCTTTGACTCACATTCTATGTTAATCCATGTCATTCTTTTCTTTTGTATTGTACCCTTTTGTCGTCTTCTTCTGATGTACATCGCCGACGCAAGACGCAAATCGATTTGAGGTCTGTTAAATGAAAAACATTAAATGTAAAATTATTGTACTTTTATGTTCATTTGCTGGTAAAAACAAATAGAGCCAAATAAGTTAAAACTATTTATGATTAATTATTGAAAATTCACTTCCTCCTTTAATTATAATTTTGTATTAATTGTTTTATCATAGCTGCAAGAAGCGCAGCCATTGTTAGTTGCGATTATATAGCAACTTCATCTGTACTTCTAGTTGAAAATAGCATGGGTTTGTGTTAAACTAATATTCAAAACAATTTAATATTTTTTTATTGGTGGCATCAATTTAAATGATTTATTGGGAAAAGGAAAATCTTAATTAAAAAAGAAATCCTCTATCTTTTGTTGGCCGCCATCTTAACTTTTATTACAGCGGCAAATTTAAATTACTTGAAACTGCAAACTTTCAATATTCCGATGTGTAAGAAATAAATGTGCACCGGTGGTACTCAACTCTATTTATAAAAGAAAAAAATTAATCGAATCAGACTGCATTTTCTAAGAACAGTGCTGATGGTATTTATTGTTGAACAAGATTTCATTGCTGATGTATGTGGCCAAAATTAAATTACGCACGAATCACAGAGAAAAAAAATATTTCTGGTAGCATATGTCAGTGTTGTGTGCGAATGGTATTCTGCGGTTCCCTTTCATGATCAATTTGCTAAGAATAATTAAATCCATCGAAGATAAAAATTATAAAAGCTCTGATGTAGGTCTGTAATTTTAGTGATATGAACACTGCTTACAGTCAACATTATTTTACTACGTTAGGTGGAATTCTTGTGGAATTTGAACAAAATAATTATCCGGGAGAAGTTGTAGTACGAATAATGCATTATACATGTGTATAATATTGTCAGTATCATTTACAAAAACAAATCAATGCAACTGCTAAAACAATAGAGTGAATTCAAACCGCAGAATACCATAGAGTATCGTGTCATCCATATTCACTGCACTTGTCGATGTTGATGATACACAAAAACCGCCACAACTATAAGCTTTGTTTTACATTTTTCGCCTGTAACTTGTCGAAAGCTTGTATTTTATATACTTTTTATAATATACAACATACACCGAGAGCCAAAAAATTATGTGAAAATAAACGAAGTTCAGAAGCATGGGTGTGTAATGAAATAAAATTGCGCTTCACGTAACTGTCCGCAGAGGCGGATGATGAAGGGAACAAACTTTTCAGCTTTCATTATCCACGTCGGTAATCAGTGACAAAATTCGAGCATAATGTTTGCGCCTATCAAATGACGAGTTGAGGAGAGTGTAGTGGTGAACCGTCAATAAAAAAAATTATTTTATTCATTTATTTTGCTCGAAAATCTTTTCGTTGATATAAGATGATAGTTGCCTGCATGTTACGGTTACACTTTATTTGGTCTCTTTAATGAGCTCCTGGTGGAACTCGTCAGAGGAAATTAGCTAGGGGACACAAAAAAGATTAGTGTTCTCATTCAGGTAGTTTATTTTGTCAAATATGCATAACTTACAGAAACTTGACATCACGAACTGTTGTCGTACGATATTCAGAGTAAATGGATGACCACGTGAACTGAAGACTCGAGCACTGATTCCTGAATAAAAATAAATAAATAAATAAATGTTCAGTACTGGACGACAGTTACTGATTCAGTGGTCGGAATAAGCAAAACTGTTAAGTCTCTTGCATTGTCAAGCGGGAATGCACATTGCTGATTGAACACCAGCAGAAACCCGTGCCACCAAGGGCCATGTCTTGAAAATAAATCAGCATAAACTGAAGCCAAACCAACTATATTTCCACTATGACTGCGCTCATCTTCATGTGCTAGTATGAAGGGGTTTGAGCTGCAGTAGATGCACGTGGGATAGTTGTATTATAACTGAAGAAAACTTCACAAGCCAAGATCACTAATAAGCTGTCTTATTAGACGACCCATTTCGACAGAGCTATTCTGTCATTATCGGATCTGATGCTTTAATTTTTTTTTTTTACACCAAAGCAGAAAAATTTAAAATATAAGATCCAATGATGACACCGGTCGCTGGTGGCCGAGCGGTTCAAGGCTCTTCAGTCTGGAACCGCGCTACCGCTACGGTGGCAGGTTCGAATCCTGCCTCGGGCATGGATGTGTGTGATGTCCTTAGGTTAGTTAGGTTTAAGCAGTTCTAAGTTCTAGGGGACTGATGACTTCAGATGTTACGCCCCACAGTGCTCACAACCATTTGAACCATTTTGATCCAATGATGACAGCGTAGCTCTGCTGGCCGATTTGGAGCTTCCAGATTCCTAGCCCATCTTTACCCACTGGGATTCGATATATACGATGGAGGAAGCAGTCAAGTATATCCAAGGCTTCCCTCGTCAAGGAAATGAAGTTCAGGACACCTACGAAGTGTAAGAAGAAGAGGGGGCCAAACTCTTCTGATGGTCGCTAGGCCAATTCAGCTATGAGAGGACGTCACAAACCATCCACCCAGTAATGAGAAGGAACAGCTTCTAATCTGCTCAGACGCCTGTACCTCGGACCAGCGTTAGCGACAGCGACTGCTCGAAACCAGTCATCAGTCATCCAATAAAACTCTTTGTTAACGATTTTGGCTTGTGAATATTTTTTTCAGTTATCATACATTGCAGATCAAACCTCGCCCCCCCCTCCCTCCCCCCCCCCCCCCTCCCGGGTGATAATGCCAAGAATACATCAGTTGTATTGAGGTACTTCGTGGGCTATCCGCACGCTTCCTTCTGCGTTCGCTTACAACATCTCTCCAGGAAGAGCAGCAAGCGTGCGCTGTTTGAGTCTTAATACTGATCCTTGCCGCGACAGCTGATCTCAGAGATGGAAACCGGAATACGTTCATCTGCTATACGTCAAACAAGATGAATGAAACTTTATATATTATACTACCATCTTTCTAAATTATTTACTTTTGTCCCAAATAAGAATAAGTACATATTCTTGAAACATAACATTAATTCCCTTTCGCAACGGTAGAGCAGTTTTCAGCTCTTGTTCAGGTTCAGGAACAGGGACGGCGTGGTAGATGATGCTACTATATACACTCCTGGAAATTGAAATAAGAACACCGTGAATTCATTGTCCCGGGAAGGGGAAACTTTATTGACACATTCCTGGGGTCAGATACATCACATGATCACACTGACAGAACCACAGGCACATAGACACAGGCAACAGAGCATGCACAATGTCGGCACTAGTACAGTGTATATCCACCTTTCGCAGCAATGCAGGCTGCTATTCTCCCATGGAGACGATCGTAGAGATGCTGGATGTAGTCCTGTGGAACGGCTTGCCATGCCATTTCCACCTGGCGCCTCAGTTGGACCAGCATTCGTGCTGGACGTGCAGACCGCGTGAGACGACGCTTCATCCAGTCCCAAACATGCTCAATGGGGGACAGATCTGGAGATCTTGCTGGCCAGGGTAGTTGACTTATACCTTCTAGAGCACGTTGGGTGGCACGGGATACATGCGGACGTGCGTTGTCCTGTTGGAACAGCAAGTTCCCTTGCCGGTCTAGGAATGGTAGAACGATGGGTTCGATGACGGTTTGGATGTACCGTGCACTTTTCAGTGTCCCCTCGACGATCACCAGTGGTGTACGGCAAGTGTAGGAGATCGCTCCCCACACCATGATGCCGGGTGTTGGCCCTGTGTGCCTCGGTCGTATGCAGTCCTGATTGTGGCGCTCACCTGCACGGCGCCAAACACGCATACGACCATCATTGGCACCAAGGCAGAAGCGACTCTCATCGCTGAAGACGACACGTCTCCATTCGTCCCTCCATTCACGCCTGTCGCGACACCACTGGAGGCGGGCTGCACGATGTTGGGGCGTGAGCGGAAGACGGCCTAACGGTGTGCGGGACCGTAGCCCAGATTCATGGAGACGGTTGCGAATGGTCCTCGCCGATACCCCAGGAGTAACAGTGTCCCTAATTTGCTGGGAAGTGGCGGTGCGGTCCCCTATGGCACTGCGTAGGATCCTACGGTCTTGGCGTGCATCCGTGCGTCGCTGCGGTCCGGTCCCAGGTCGACGGGCACGTGCACCTTCCGCTGACCACTGGCGACAACATCGATGTACTGTGGAGACCTCACGCCCCACGTGTTGAGCAATTCGGCGGTACGTCCACCCGCCCTCCCGCATGCCCACTATACGCCCTCGCTCAAAGTCCGTCAACTGCACATACGGTTCACGTCCACGCTGTCGCGGCATGCTACCAGTGTTAAAGACTGCGATGGAGCTCCGTATGCCACGGCAAACTGGCTGACACTGACGGCGGCGGTGCACAAATGCTGCGCAGCTAGCGCCATTCGACGGCCAACACCGCGGTTCCTGATGTGTCCGCTGTGCCGTGCGTGTGATCATTGCTTGTACAGCCCTCTCGCAGTGTCCGGAGCAAGTATGGTGGGTCTGACACACCGGTGTCAATGTGTCCTTTTTTCCATTTCCAGGAGTGTGCATAGATAAAAGAGTTATGTAATTCACTGTTGTGGCTACTAGAAGACGCACTAACCCCTGAGTAAATATTTGTTCTGACTTGAATTGGACTCGAGAATTTTTCCAGAAGTATTTTATACTGTGGTTTCAGATCTTCTCATTTTAGAGAACATACATCAGTAGTTAATGGGTTTCAAGTTTCGTGTTGGCGTAACATGTAAATTTGCCAAGGGTGCGCTACAAATCTTTCACCACCATGAGTCTCAACATTATCATCTGTCTCCTGTTCTCTAAAACCAAACATATCAGCACACTATAACGGGACTGTAATAGGTAAAACACAGAATTAAAACGTGATGGTCTATACTTTTATCGTAATATATTTATTCAGTACCACCATGCTGTCGAATATTGTAAAATCTGCTGAGACTTTACAGTGTCGACATTTCACACTCGACCAGAGAAACACATGTGTGCCTAGTTATGGTCCGTTCTGATGCAGTGTAGAACATTTTTGTTTCATTGCGTCGATGCAGTTTCGTTATTCTGCCCGCTACGATTTGAACGAAAAAAGCGCTCCGGTTTTTGTGATGCAAACAAGCTAACTCCATGGGACAGAATTCTCGTCTTCTCTTAGGGTTTCACTAGGTCGTCTGATGTGAATGGAAAATGCTTTCGTAGTAAGATTTCATTGTAACTAAATTCAATTAATTTGTATCCCAAAGGAACAGTAAATAGTTAAACACGCAAACACAGTGATACAACATAAACTTTTCAGAAACCTAAGGGTAAAAACCGTAATTAACAACAAAATTTATATGAGTATCTGTTGATAAACATCTGAGTGACTTGCAGATTATAGAACATCTCGTTTAAAATTCAACTCACAGTATACGCGCGACTGGATAGTTAGCGGTGTTAGGTAAAAATCCTGCGCTTGTAACAGGTATATGCACTGTGATTATACAGAGATTACCCGGGGAAAGATACGTCTGTCAGTGTTTGCAGATACAGAAATATAGTTCGCAACTGCCGGATTCATACCAGTTATGGTGCATGTAACATACATAAAGTTTTAAAAATTCTAAAAAGAACGTACAGACATTTCAGAACTTAAACTGCAAGCCTTTCTTGCTTGAGGCCGCTGAAAATGATGATCTTCCAATAAAATTTATAATGCTACCATTCACACAAAATTGATTTCATAAGAATGTAAACTCCGTCAGTTACTTATGAAAACTGTCGACAACGAACTTGTAATGTACTTGACAAAGTAGGCTTCCCGACCGTAGCTAGAATCATTAAATGCTTCAGGATGTTCTTCTGGGTCTAAACATTAAATCATCGGAATTATGTTCCCATCGCAGCACAAAACAAGATAATACTCTCCTGATTTAAAAAACCCTGCCTGAAAAGTGGGCTACCAGCTCTTCATTCTAAATTCCACAGCATCTTTAAAAATTTTGACTAGCGAACTTATTCCAGCTGTTTTTAACGTGCAACTGATATTTCACTCCCAGAGGCTCCTCTAACTGTCGCTCGCTCACACCCAGTAGTCCACCGCTGTAATTAGCTCAAACCCATCCACTCCTGCTTGCCCATTCTCACTCACTCATTCAGCCAAACTCACTGTCGTGATCTCTTTCTATCTCTCTGTCACTGTTTTCTTTGTTGTGTCCTACCAGTTGCGTCTCCTTTCACTGTTACTATTTCCATCTTGCTCTCTCTTACTCCTACTATCTCATTCATTCCGTCTTGCTCTCTCTCTTAGTCCTGTTATGTCATTCATTCCTTCTCACTTCTGCTCTCCTGCTCACTGCCACTATCTCTCTCTTCCTCGTTGTTATTGTCATAGACTCTGTCTTTTATTATCACTGGCTCCCACCCATATGCACTTACTCTTTCTCTTTATCCCTCTCCCACTGTCAGTTTCTCCTTTTATCATTTCCTAGCACTGTTATGTCACTGTCAAATATGTTCCACTAACGCCGTGTCCCGCTGTTTCTCTCACACCGTCATTGTCTCCTTCGCTCCTTCTATACCGCAACTTTTATAACTTTTCTGTTTCTTTTCGACTGCCACTGCCTCTTCTCTATCAGCATAATTATACGCGAGTATGCTCTCACACCAAAATTTTTGGATTTTTCAAGGTGCTGAGGAAGGTAGAATGTAGTAGTTGGTAGCCCTCTTCAGTCACAGTTTTTTAAAAAAACTGGAGCATATTCGCCCTTTTGTACTCTGATAGGAGCATTATACGCTGGTTCACTTCTTCTCCCCGCTACAGTGGGGCATGTTACTCATATGAAAAGAACTTTATGGGTCAGTAAAATTTAGATAATTTACTTATATGCAACTGAAATAACGCAAAACTAAACCTCAGACGGGATTGAAAGTGCACAAAAATTTTGAATATGTTTCAGTACTAGAGAATAGGACACCCAGAAGTCTTCTGATGATAATGGAGACACTTTTAGCATATTTCTCCGTGCTACGCCACCATAAACTACGTTTTCGCCTCACACCGGATTTTTCGTGTGTATTTTGCAAGTACGGTAGCTTTAAATTTCTGTACCTCGGAAACGCATCAAGAGAACATGAAAATTTTTAAGGTCGAGGTCTTAAGAATACATCGTAAAAAATTCAGTGATTTGCTGTGCTTTGTCGTCATGCAATCCGTGACTCCATTTTGGAACTCAGAAACTGTGTTTTTCAGGTTTTCTCAGAACCACCCATTAATTAAATGACGGCACCACATAGAAATGGACGAAGAACCAAGCGATTTTCACCATTTGCCTAAGGTGGAGTAAGTGTATAATATTCAAACTTTGACCCTATACAGCAGGGTACTGATAGAAAGACGATCTTTGTGCTGGTCATACAAATGATCCCTAGCCCAAGGACTGTCCAAAAGACTCTGACACAAAAGGTCCCTAGTCCAAGGGCTATCCAAAACATTTGACTCTACCTTTTTGTCACCAACACAACCTTGAATACGAGTGGAAAATTGTATCTTTTATGTGCGGCATTTTGGAACATCTTAGTGCATGTTGTCGCATGGATACCGTTCTGAAAATACAAAACTATATGACGATTCGGCGGTGTTGTAATGACCGGACATAGGCTTAATGGGAAGATTTCGGCTGCAATATAGCCGAAACACGCAATATTTTTGGTATTTTACACCTCGTGAGACCAACACGAGAAGGAATGACAAGTAACCAAACCAAGACACTTGTCAAGTCTTTCTCTTCTTTTCCATGACATTATGATTTTCATCGACGAAATACGCTGAGGGAAATGGAAAGTTTACTCTGAAGCATAAGCGCGATATTTTTCAGACTTTGTGGCGGTGTTCATAACATAACGGATATTTAATAATTAAACATTCATTCTACAGGATACAGTCACTTTAATATGACCATCGCCAAAGTTGACGCCAACGTCCAGTAACCACTCATAGACGGCAGGTGACAGCAAAATCAGTGGAGTATATTTGAAGCGTATAGAGTGGGGGTGGGGGAAGGGCTAATGCAATCGTTGTTGTAACGTGGAAATGAGCGAGTTATCTGACGTCCAAAAGGGCATGATCATTGACTTTCAGGCCAAGGGTGGAAGACTACCTGGAACTACTAAGTTTGTGAACTGTTTGCATCCTGACTTGGTTAAAGTATACCATGTAGGGCAAAATTGCACTATCCAAAACGGGCAGCGAGACAATTCCAGTGCACTACGGGCCCTGGATGTCAGGGGTGACCGGTGAATTGTGTATGGGCGAAGAGACGTGCAACTGTTGAGCAACAGACTGCCCCCGAGGTAAACCAAAGAGGTACCAACAGTGTCTCTGAACGACCGTTCAGCTCACTTTGCTGCATATGGGCCACTGCAGAAGCCGCCTTATTCATCCACCTATGCTAACTGTTGTTCATCGACGACGAACGCAACTGGACGTCCACTGAGTGACGACAGGTGGCCTTTTCTGAAGACTCACGTTTTATGCTCCATCGGACAGATGGCCGTTGTCGTGTACAGCGTGAAACATTGGAAAGAAAACACCGTCCAACAATCGTCGGATGTTTCCAGGCCAGAGCAGGGAGCGTAATGGTCTGTGAATGTGTTCATGGGGTTTCGTGGGTGATTTCCTCATTCTGGAAGGCACAATGATTCATTGGGGCTACGACCAACACTACATGGAGTTTATTTTTTCTCGGCGCTATGGCATCTACTGGCAGAACAATGAAAAGTGTGAAAGAACTCGCACTATCTGTGCATTGTTGGAAGGGCATCATGATGTGTTTACCGTACTGCCCTGGCCACCAAACTCCCCCGATTTAAACCCAATCGAGAATGTGTGAGATCACCATGATCAAACTTTTGGCGCCATGAATTCTCAACCAAGAAAACTAGTGGAGCTATCCTCAAGCACTGGCTCCACGTCCCTGCCGGTACCTTCCACAACCTCACTGACTCCCTTCCTGCACGCCTTGCAGCCGTCCGCGCTGCAAAAGTTGGTTCTTCAGGCTTTTGACAGGTGATCACATTAATGAGACTGAACAGTGTATTTAGATATGATGTCCGTCAAAATCAGTATGATGTTTAACCCTAAAGAGGTGGTAACTGATTCTACATGATCTGTGGCATAGAAGGAAACAGCCTCCGAATGGCATGTTAAGGAATGTCCCGCCATCAATGAATGTAGACTGCTGGCTGGAGGCTGGTATCTATAGTTTCTCTGACATCCTCTACCAATGATTTATCAGTGGACCGTTTTGCCCAGTCAAAGATCGGTCACCTTTTTAAAGCGATGCCTTGTTTTTTTTTTTTTATTTGAGTACTGTACTATGGGAATTGTGGAAAGATTCCTCACCAAGTAAATTTAGTGAGTAGTTGACAGTTATTTAATCTCACCTATTCAGAAGGATTGAATAGGATTGGGGAGAAGAGAAGTTTGTGGCACAACTTGACTAGAAGAAGGGATCGGTTGGTAGGACATGTTTTGAGGCACCAAGGGATCACCAATTTAGTATTGGAGGGCAGCGTGGAGGGTAAAAATCGTAGAGGGAGACCAAGAGATGAATACACTAAGCAGATTCAGAAGGATGTAGGTTGCAGTAGGTACTGGGAGATGAAGAAGCTTGCACAGGATAGAGTAGCATGGAGAGCTGCATCAAACCAGTCTCAGGACTGAAGACCACAACAACAACAACAACATTCAGAATAAGGCAATCAACTTTCGTCACACAAAGTAGAATTTTGTTCATGACTCGCAGTGAGTGATAACTTTTTTCTTATTCCGAAGGGAAGAATTTGATTTAATTATTAATGGTTACATAATTGCGATGGTCGCAACGTATCTGCGAGAAAAAACTCGGCCCCAAAAACGAAAAGCGCAAGATCCGCACAACCTTACAGAGACCGACTAAGCAACGCATTTGTCGAGAAGTTAATTTGCTGATCATAAGGTTTAATGGGGGGTTACAAATTGCTCTCATGTGGGAGACAAGTTTCATTGAATTAATGACGGCAGATAGACATTAGTATGACATCTTTATTACAAAAAGAGCCTAAACGAGGTCTTGCACAATTGCAAAGAAAATAAGATCCTTATTCCCGCTCACTCAGACACTACTGAAATAACTTTTCGCACGAAAGAAAAGATTGATCCAGCAGTCTGCGCTCTCCTCAATGGGGAAGAACAAAAGTAGTGGCGGGAAGAACAATAAGTGCTCCGATCGTTGTGACTAAATAGTCACGCTACCATTATTATAAGAGAATGGAATTACCACCATGTACTCGCCACTATCGTAGACTAGGCAGAGTAAGGGATGAATGTCAGAATAAGAATGGGTAAAAGTGGCCTCTCCATTGCAAAGAAGTAACTCACGGGAATGTCCGTCATATCGACACTTGTTTAAGCGAAGAAACTAAAATCACTGCAGACTAATAAGTTGCTACGGAATTAGAAGTACGCAAGGTCAACCGCTCGCTACGCGGTCGCGCGTTCTAGTACAAAGGACCGTGAGTCCATTTCGCTAAGTTACAATCTAGAAACTGAACCCCATATGCAGGCCACAAGAGAAAGAGTAAAGAAGAGATACTCGAGGCGATACTGCAACTTTAGAAACAAGAGTCTTTACTGTGATACGACCCACAGCTAACCTCGCGCTCGTAACGGGCAAAGATCGGAAACCATGTCCAACATAGTTCACGAATCATCGAATTTACGAAGCAAACTTCATGGGAAAGGAAAAGAGAATAGTGCTCTCTCGCTATCGAATCCCTAACACTCTAAATGCATTATCACCAACTATGTTGGCATTCACTGAGCACACAGGCGCTTACCGATATCGGCTTCGCCACCTCACGTCCCCCGCCAGCAAGCAGGAACAACTGAACTCACCCAGATTCCATGTCTCCATAGGGTAGCTGGGAGCACTGGGTTGCGAGAATTGGCGCACCCCTAACCCAGCCACGGGATTGACGTGAAACACGATGCCGTTCTGGCTAGCCGCCTAAACACCGGAAAAGGCGACCAGAATTTCGTCAGAGAGGTTACATTGCAGCGTTAAAAGAAAGTGGGAAGTTAAGCCACAGGGCAGGCACAGCAACTTGTCAGACTAGGAAAGGGACGACTTTGGCCACTACATATAATTCAGACTGACCCCACATGCCCTCCGCAGTAGCGATCAACAGGGGAAAAGGGAGCAGTCATGGCTACTCCAGGGAGACTCCTAAATTGGGTTCACAAATATCGAAAAATATCCTGCACCCATACTCTCTCATTGACCAGCATGATATTGCCGTAGAAAACTGTATAGCCATGTAGGCATCCCACTGCAATTGTAACATGATATAGAAATTGCAAAAAGAATAAAATATGAAAGGCGTGCATATGGATGAGAATGGATATGGATGAACTGCCACATACTCCCGAGCATTCAGCCTCCCTCAATTACCAAATCATCCCTCCTGACGTTTCCAATAGCTCCTCACACCGTGATTCCAGGAGATAGACAAATATGCATTTCGAGAGTCGCTGGCCCCTGTGACCTTTCACCAGTTCGTCTGGCCGCAATAATTACAAGCTAGTCTCATCGCTGAACACCACAAAGCGCCGCACAGTGTTAAAGCTGACCCTGCATCAGGCAAGTCTCTGTGTGGTGGTGTCATCTAAACGACAACACTGCAACTCGAGATCTCATCGCAGCTTCGAGTAATCTGTGGCGTTTTCCTTCTGTTAGATCAGAACTTGCCAACGGTATCGACGGGGCGTAAAACGTTAATCTTTCTCTTACTTTCTCCTCTGCTGCGCATTTACGACATTTTTATATAAACTGATTCCTAGCTAGTTGAAAAATATTTGATTTAACTTGTGCTGATTGTATTTCTTCGTAACAAGGTTTGAATCGCAGAATTTTGTCTTCATAGAATACTATTTTCGATGGATAAAGTGAGTTTCCGCTTCTACGATGTTGTATGCTTACAGCGTAAGTCGTAGCTCTGAAGGTCAGAGATGATGGGTGTATTCCGTAGATATTAGAATTTTGTTGTTAACCATTATTTGTTCTAAATAACTTTTATGTTTCAAATAGGTTTGACAGATAAGGATGTCGTTGGAATATTTATTCGTATGTGTGTACATTGAAACGTCCCCTTTGAACAATTTATACAAGACTGTGCTTATACTGACACACAATGTTTTTAGCGTAACGCAATCTGACTTTCAAAATTCCCTACTAAAGAATGGCCCTGACTAACATTAAACTATACCTTTCACAAATCACTTACCTCACAAAAATCTTCGCTGCTCAAGCTACTGCAATACAGCGAGCGCCACTACTGCCAGCTAAATAAAAGATTCAAACTATGGAAGGCACTAACTACTGATAGGGATAGTTAGCAAATGAAAGATATTAGTAGAGAACAAACAATGTATTTACCTTGATATCATCATACATAAATATAGCAGTTCATGACAAATTACAAATCTCCGCCATCTCTCTCCCCACATCCACCACTGCTGGCAGCTCACCTCCAACTGCCAACGCTACGCGCTGTTCACAGCCAGCTGCCTAACACTACAATGGCAGACAACAATGCAAACTAGCCACAGACTGCACACAGCACAGCCAGTGATTTCATTTTCATACAGAGAGCGCTACGTGGGGGCGGTGTTACCAATATAAGAACCTAAACAGCCTACTTACATAAGAACCTAAACAGCCTACTTACATAAAGAAAACATAAACAGCCTACTTACATAGCCCCCATGCTCCCCACAAAAAATTTTACAAATTTTTTTTGGGCAGTGGCCAATAATGATTTGATAAAATTTTTCATAATTACAATAACAAAGAAATCAAATGCACACACTTATTGATACAATGTTGGTCAAAAGCTAAAATTTTCTCACAGTCCATAAAGACAGTCCTCATCATTCGTCACAGTAAAATTGCAGTGTTTTTCTCAAAGTCTGAGCAGTAAAAGAAAATGCACACAGAAGTAGTGGATTTCAATGCTGTCTTGAAGAAGTAGTGTTGTCCTTCCAATGGAAAGACAGTGCTGACTCTTGACATGCATACAGGTAATGGGCCACAACAGAGCAAACCCAAAGCAGAGTCAGTCGAAATTTTGAAGAGTATTGGTAGGTAGGTCATCACAGAGCAGACCCACTGTAGTCCTGGTAGAGATTACGGTAGTGGTGGGCCACCAGAGGTGCAGACCCACTACAGTCCTTGTAGCAACTGGTGGGCCATCAAAGATGCAGACCCACTGTAGTCCTGGTAGAGACGGCCAGCAGCCATCTGTTGCAAATGTGCAGGTGCACAATCACCATCGAAGAGTCTTGCGGACAATATAGCAAGTCCATAAACCACCACTTGTGCACTCACAAAGTTTTTGGAATTGTCCTTAGATCCAGCAATGCCGTTATCCAGCCCCTTGCTGAATCATTAACACACGTGCAAACACTATCAGTCCCTACTTCTCACATATTGTCCATATACTATGACCAACTGAAATGTGTGCAGTGAAGTGAATGCTTACAAGTTACTTAATTTGATGAACTGGTGTCAAGTACAATTTTATAACATAAGAATACAATAACAAAGGTACAAAATACATCATTAAAGAACATAACAATACAGATAACATTTGTACTACAGGCTTTACAAAAGAATCGAAATAACATATACATCAGAGTAACAGGAATTATGACATAAGTAAATATATAAAATAATGAGAATAGTTTTCGAAACATTAATTTCACACATGAACATTGAAACAGAACAGAATTGTAAACAACTTTACAAAGAAAATAACATATTATAAATGCAAATTATGTTTGAGGATAACAGTATTCCTCATCATAGTGAATGTAGCTTAGTATTAGAAAAATTCTACAACATAAGTCTTATCAGATAAACATATAAATACAGGAAAAACATAAATACCCAAGGGTACACAAACATATAGAGGGATGACACCAAAGGAAAGGACAGGGTTTGTTTTACTGCAGTATTTTGCATGGAGATCTCCCTTTGTTCATCATTATTCCCAAAAGTACCATCTATACCTGCTTTCTGTACTTTTTCGTTTAACTTATCAATGCATTTCTTCCAATTCATCGCAACTCATTCTCTTATATAGTCTACCCCCTCTTAAGGTAACTTAAATCTACTGAGCTCAGATGCTAAACTAAGGGACGAGGCAATGCAGCAGCACAAAACAAGTAACACAAACAGCAATGACCAAAAAAATGGAAAATTGCAAAGCAAGCTACAGTAAATCTAAATTAACAGAAAAAAATGCAAAATTACAACTAATATGAGCCAATGTGCAGCAACAAGAAAAGCTTAACAGAGTAATACAAAGTTAAATTTAGCAGCACTATGCCTGGCAAACAGCAGTAACTTATACCTAAACATGACATAGCTCAAGCAGAAAAAATATTACAGTAAAAACAACAATGCAGATAAGGGAAATGTATATTCACATCTTAATGTCTATGTAATTAAAGTGGTGCATCACAACAACTTATTGTAAAAGAAATATTACCATGTACTTGAAAAGAATATTATGTATGCAGTTACTGTTACTAGTCCCTTCTTATTGTTCTTTCCTTTCCAAGTGCTCCTTTTTTGAAGAATGTGGATCACAAAATTATTATTTAATAGATCTGTTGACAGAAAGTGTTCACATTAGCAAATGCATTTAATTTTATTTTATGAAACCAATGTTGCAACACAGCTGAAAAACAGATGTCAAATGAAATAAGCAATTACGCAAACCAAAGCATAAAAATTTCATTCAATAGTCATGTGGCATTTCGTAAGTCAGTAGCTCTCAACTCTCATAGAAAGACACTTGTCATAATCAGGTGTGCAGATGTACGAATATTTCCCATCAATTCATAAGCATTGCAGTAATTAGCACAAAGCACGAGTAATCATATGTTTTCAGGTAATGAGCGTGTAATATTTGCGATGCTTTCTACAAAGGAATGTCAATAGCAAGGTTAATGGAAGTAATGAGGGTGTCGCATTTGCAATATTTTCTCTAAAGGAATGTTAATGGCGAGGATAAAGGCCTGCCTTTTTTCTTTTTTTTTCTACCTGTGCTTCCGGAAAGGCACACCCTAATGGCTTGTTCTCCAGGTGTTTGACACAGCTGCGTGCCCACAACGCATTACGTGCAGGTGGTCACTTAACTTTCTTACGGAAATATTTACGACACCAGTTTCCGCTACAGTGACATTCTCACATAAAAATATTTCACAGGTCAAGAATTAGCGTTGCAAATCTGTAGAAAAAAAATCCTATAAATATAAGTGTCCAAATAAAATATTCGTCAGCATTGTGATACATTCACACATGATTCACACATGTACACACATTTCATAATTCTAAAGTATGATTCTTGGTTTCCAACATCCTTTTCCATAAGTCAGAGTCCCTAATCACTATTCATTACTCCTTACCTTATTACACATATATATATTCGTCGACACGTCAATCTTGAGACGACACTTCAATATTTCATCATAATAAATACATAGCATAACCAAATTCCTCATATAGCACCAGCTTATTAATCATAAACATACCTCAGCAGCATAATACACATCGTCGTCGTAAAAAAATAACATCATAACACCTCAGTCAAATCTCAAAAACGTCGTAGCTTTCTGCAATAATGTCAAAACCTAAAAAAATTCTCTGCTCATGTCAAAAGTGTCATCTGCCTCAAACATACTTTAAAAATCATGATCCCATACCAAATACATCATTCAGAGCTCTCATAGTATCACAATGGGTCCGAAAAAATATGAACAGTTCACACAGTACAGACAAAATACAATTTCATAAGTGTGAAGTTATCCAACTGTGTAATTGCGTAAACATCTGTCACTGATGTAATAAAAAAATGTTTATCTCTCAGTTAAATGATCAGATAGCTGTGTAATTCTGTGTTAGAGAAATATGGTACCGATGTGTAAAGTTGTATAAGCAAATACCATATTAGCTAGGGTTCCTTGTGGTTGCCACACACATGGTACACAAAGTAGGCGTATACCCCCTGAGGATTATTGTAATTATACCCTCAGGTGTTACAGATTACAGCAATGAAATGAAATGTATCACTGAAAACCTTTGTATCATTTTACTTCAAATATCTTTAAAAATAAATGTTTTAAGTACAAAATTAATCACTCAAATGCGTGTCCTGTAGCGCTAAATGTGCGTCTTGCTGTAAGATAATTCTGTGGAAGTGTCGTACTTATCGTCCTCCGAAAGCTAAGTTCTGCAGAAGTCAATATACTTACCTCATGATAAACAAAAGTGAAATGCTTTATGTATAGATATCTTAGTTATTACGCTTATTGCCATGATGAAGAAAGTACTGTGCTGTAACGTATTGTTGTGCTACGCAAAAGGCAATCTCATTGTAGCTATACCACAAAAGTTACTACTAAAACATGTTTTATTTTGCAGAATAAAACAGAAAAACTGTGCAGAAATAAAACAGAAACACTACAAAAGCAACATTGTAAATTGTCACTCATTAGAAGCGTCGTGATAAAATCGTGTAGCTGTCACATAAACTAACCACTGTGTCATCTGGTATCTCTCAAAAAGTACTTTAATTCAGAATGTATTTTCAAGTAAACCAAAATGTTGCATTAGAATCTCATTAGCAGTACCAGTATATGTCCTAAGTATGTAAGCCTCATATTCGTTACGTAATCGTGCAACTAACAAGGTGGAACGTATACACACAATAACACTGTGTCGTCTGTTCGCAATAACAATGCAGTCGTAATTTCTGTTAAAATAAGTTCTCTTGGTTCTTGAGTGGATATTGAACTTCAAAACATTGTTGCATGGTAACAGTTTCTAAAGCATACTAGTAACGTGAAGTGAAACTTTTTATGGCAAAGACAAAGTTAAAAAGCAGATTATCTTTCAATAAACGGTTTTACATGTGAAATATGGTGTAAACCTTTACTCTTCCTAGTACGCAGAATTTCAACTTGAATGCAATTATCATGCGGTATTCGTCCGTAAAGAATACTGGAATTTTGCTCAAGGTTTGCGTCAATGTTATTTTTCTCTGAGCCAGCCGGCGCACGCGGCTGCCTGCGGCGTGAGTCATTGTCTGTTTCTTTGTTGGCGCGCGTCGTTACTGGGATTAGGAGGTCTAACTTCCACAAATTCGCCTTGCCGAGAGGGCCCAGCTCTGTTTAAAGCTCGCCAGTTCTGATGGAATTCAGGTCTGTCGTTTTGTCGGTAGTTTACACAGTTTCTTTCGTGTCGGTCACGTGGTGGAGAATTTCTCCCTGAATCGTAACTGCGCGCTGAACTGTTGCGTCTGAAATTATTCTGTCTCCCTTGATAATAATAGTTCTGATTACCATATTGTCTGTTTGTATGGTTATCTCTGCCATATTCATTACTACGGAAATGCGATCTTTCTCTGTAACTATTATTACTCTGCCAGTGGTTGTCATATGGGTGGTGTCTGTTTTGATCACGATTTGCGTTGTAAGAATAGCCTTGTCGTGTCCAGTTATTATTTCTGTCGTCATGGAATTGTGACGGATGTGCCCTGTAGTGATTGTTTTCCCGTTTTCGCATCCCGCGACTGTCTGTGTCAATTTCTAATTCTTGTAAGAGTCCCTGAAAAGCTTCAATGTCGTCTTTGCAACGTCCTGCCAAAATAATATGCCGTAAATGTTCAGGTAATTTGATTAAGCAAATGCGGATGAGTTCTGAGGGGCTGTATGGGTTTGACAGGTACTGATTCTTGTGCAACATGTGTTCAAAATATTTCACAAGACTGGAAAATTCAGATTGTTCGAAGTGTTTCATCATTATGATGCTATGTTTTACACGGTCTTGTGTAGCTTGAGACCAATACGCTGAGAGGAACGCATGGTAAAATTCTCCTTCACTGTGACAATCGTAAATGACCGATCGCATTCTTACAGCTGGTTCATTCTCTAAGTAGCCACACATAAATTCTAACCTGTGCTCCAATGACGAGTTGGGAGGAAAACAATGAGAGAATTGATGGAGCCACGCTTGTGGATGAATGTCGTTGGCAGAGTTCTTAAACGTTTTGAATTTACGTGTAGTAATGAACAGCTTATAATCAAAGTCATGTCGGCGAGTCGCATGTCGGTCATTGTTACGTCGTTTCGGCGGTTCCATCTCAAAATTCGGTGTCCCTTGCCAGTTTCTTTCATAATTTCCGAAGTGCCCTGTGTTATTAATTTGTGGCTGTTCCGTATTTCTATGTCCCTCTTCCTGTATTGGAGCGCGAGTGGCCTCTGAAATACGTAATTCTTGTATTACCTGTGTCAGCTGGTCTTGTACTTCCCGGATTTCTCTTTGGTGTTGCGTATTAATTTGATTCAGATTTTGTTTCAGTTTCCTAATTTGTTCATACTCTTCTGTGTCAGTGAAGGCTACAGGTCTTGTGTCATTCAGATCATCATCTACCTTTGTAGATAAGTTAGTGACCTGATCCGAAAGTTCGGCTACTTTCTCCGATAGTGTCCTTATTTCTTCAGTGTGTTTTTCTGAACCAAGTTTCAGAGTATCTACTGTGTCCTTAAAGTTTTCCTGAGTTTTTGCAAGTTGCGTAACCGAATCGGTAGATGCAACTGAGTCAAATTTAGCTTGCAAGGTCTCACGATTTTCATGAACAATAATTTGCAGTTCTTTTATGGCTGCTTCGTGATTCTGTAATGCATTTTCATGCCGCGAAAAAATAGGTTGAAAATGCTCACAAATTTGTGTTTTTACGTCATTACAGACTTTTTGACATTTCGATTCAATGTTATGTAACTCAGTAGTTAAATCTTCACGTGTTTGTTCAAGTGTTTGTTCCAATGAGTCTAACTTTTTAAGATTTTGTTCCACTGTGTCTAACTTTTGAAGCTTTTGCTGTGTTTGTCTCTGATTTTGTTCCATTGTGTCTAACTTTTGAAGCTTTTGCTGTGTTTGTCTCTGATTTTGTTCCATTGTGTCTAACTGTTGCTGTGTTTGTCTCTGATGTTGTTCCATTGTGTCTAACTTTTCAAGCTTTTGTCCCATTTGTTGCATTAATTGTAATAACAATGCACTGGTGTCTGAAACATGTTCCTCAGTGCTTTTCGGCAGTGAAGTTGCACCGGCAACATTCACATTTTGACAAGTGGAAAATGTGTCTTGACTCATTTGAGAAAACGGTGGGAACCCAAAACCTGAGTCTGCAGTATTTGCAATATTGTGTTCTGTCATTCCCGATTCGTGAGGCGAGCTGTTGCCGACCAATCGATCGATAACGCTTCCCTGTTCACTACCTGTTTCACTGTCTACACCATTGTTTGCCACCCGCTCCATTTCCCTATGCGCAATTACCAAATTACTACTTTGAACATTAGTTAATTCATTACTCTGCGGCGCTAACACACTGCTTTCGTCTTCACTGTCATTTCTCAGTTTACTTTGGAGCCTAGTATTACGTTTTTCACACGCCATTATTGTCACAGTATTTCACACGATAACACAGAAAAGCGCAATTTGAAGAGCAAAAAAAAAAATAAAATAACATAGCAATGGAAATAATGTCTACTTAATTTCCAGCGCAGCTGCGAAATACTTGGTGCAAATCTACATGCATGCCACAACTGTTTTACTGTACAACAATGAAAAACTACAACTACAAAGGAAATTCTCTCTATAATTACGCGCTAGCAATAAACAATAGCTACACTAATTACACAAACTACAAGAAAAAATCAGAAGATTCCAGTGAGGTATCCTAGGCTAAGGGTCGACATATGAAACGTCCCCTTTGAACAATTTATACAAGACTGTGCTTATACTGACACACAATGTTTTTAGCGTAACGCAATCTGACTTTCAAAATTCCCTACTAAAGAATGGCCCTGACTAACATTAAACTATACCTTTCACAAATCACTTACCTCACAAAAATCTTCGCTGCTCAAGCTACTGCAATACAGCGAGCGCCACTACTGCCAGCTAAATAAAAGATTCAAACTATGGAAGGCACTAACTACTGATAGGGATAGTTAGCAAATGAAAGATATTAGTAGAGAACAAACAATGTATTTACCTTGATATCATCATACATAAATATAGCAGTTCATGACAAATTACAAATCTCCGCCATCTCTCTCCCCACATCCACCACTGCTGGCGGCTCACCTCCAACTGCCAACGCTACGCGCTGTTCACAGCCAGCTGCCTAACACTACAATGGCAGACAACAATGCAAACTAGCCACAGACTGCACACAGCACAGCCAGTGATTTCATTTTCATACAGAGAGCGCTACGTGGCGGCGGTGTTACCAATATAAGAACCTAAACAGCCTACTTACATAAGAACCTAAACAGCCTACTTACATAAAGAAAACATAAACAGCCTACTTACAACATTTCCAATTCTTCCAAAATGCTCATATTACATTCAGGTATTGTATGGAGAATTTTTAAATCGTTTCCGATGTGTATTGCTGTGTGCTTTTGCTTCTCCGACTCCGTGGTCATACCCATCGGTCTGATGACGTCAGGATCCGACCATTAAGCGTTTACGTATAAAAAGTTCGGCTTGCTGAGCTTGTTTTAAAATCTACTATCTGTCTCTGTGCAGCCTGTAACGATACTTTCAGCATTAGGATAATGAGCAGAGGCACACGGACGCACGCACGCACGCACGCACGCACGGGCGCGTACACACACACACACACATACACATATGTATGTGTGTGTGCTTGTGTGTGTGTGTGTGTGAGAGAGAGTAAATCGGTAAAAGAGCTAAAATGAGGCCTACGTATAAATTACACAGCAGTTTGGTCTTCAGCGTCATGAAAGAATCGCAAAACAGACCTGCGATATTCCGCTCCGCGTTGCCTTCTGTCTTCTTATTTGGTACATTACTTAGCTACAGACCGATGACCTCAGCAGTTTGATCCATGATGAATTCACACACACAAAAACACTTAGCTAAATTTTTTTACCGAATATCACAACGATTTTATAACCTCACTGTCAGTCGATAGTTATTAAAAGTAGCCACGCTTATTTAGACTACTTACGAAATGTTTTCAAAAAAGATAAAAAATAGTCCTTAAAAATACTGCTTCCCTATTTCGCTGCGAAACGGAATTTTACGAATGTTGAGCATGTAGGGAAACCATTACCACTTTTTGCACTGTTTCTTTTCTGGAGAGTTTTTTATCAGTTTATCGTAACATTTCTGAAATATTAGCGATGTAGGAGGATCATTCAATAATTAAAGAGATAAATTGGTATAGAGAAAAGATCGGTTATTTTTACAAAACAATACTTTTTCTTCTTTTCAACACAATCCCCTTGAACATTTATGCACTTGTTCCAACGGGCTACAAGCTTTTTTATTCTGGCTGCAAAGAACTCGTTATCTTGATGTATGAACTAATTTCCCACAAAATTTTTCACGTCCTCGTTGTCCTGGAACCTCTTCCCATGTAAAGTCTCCTTCAGTGCCTCAAACAAAAGGAAATCACTAGGTGCTAAATCAGGACTGTAAGGGGGATGAGGCAGAACTTCCTAGCCCATTTTGTCGATGGTTTCACTGGTTAGTTGAGCAATATGAGGACGTGCGTTGTTTTGCTGGAGAATCACACTTCTCCTCTGAGATCCACGACGTCTCTCTCTCATGGCTGGCTTCACCTTGTTTGAAAGAAAATCCAAGTAGTATTGGCTGTTGACTGTACGCTGCTCTTCGAGATAATCACAAAAAACTGGACCTTCAGCATCTCAAAACACCGTAAGCATGATTCCTGCTGATGCTTAGGTTTTGAATTTTTTCTTGACAGGTGAGTTGGTGTGCTTCCACTCCATGCTTTGTCTTTTTCATTCTGGCTCGTAATAGTGGACCCAAGTTTCATCAGAAGTTAAACTTTTGTTGACGAAGCGCTCACCCTCTCTTTCATAAGGTTCCTTTAGCTCTGTGCACACTTTCAATATTGTTTCCTTGTGTAGCCGCGTCAACTCCTTTGGTGCCCATCTTGCACATATTTTGCGGCACTTCAGTTTTTTACAGATAATGTTATGAACTGTACCAATACTAACTTGAACCTTATCAACTATTATTTCTACAGTCCTGCAGTGGTAGGCGCGAATAACGTCATCAATTCGACTTTCAAGTGAGTTCACTGAAACTGCAACTGTTCGGCCAGAACGGTGTTCGTCAGTCACTGAAACGCGACCATTTATGAACTACTCTACCCACTTGTAAAAATTTGCACGATTCATACAACCTTCACCATAAACTTTAGACATTCTACAGTATATATTCACTGGTTTCTCGCCTTTAGAAAGTAAAAAAACAATAACAGAACGTTGTTCAACTAATGTGGACGTATCAAGCGGATCCGCCATCTTGAAATGTATTTTTGAGGTTATAAACAAAACAATGTTGAAATATCAGCTGATCAGGGCTCAACCCCGTGATGCCAACGTAAGGCCATAAAAATACAAAACTTACCGTACAAACAGTTTTTTCCCCAGACCAATTTGTCTCTTTAATTATTGAAAGTCCCTCTTACATATCACATGAGACTTCACGTACACTTCAGAACAACAGCTCTCCTAAAACTGTAGGAACTCTTTTCTCTACGTGCAATATTACAATAATACTGCAGATGTTACAAGATAAAATGAAGTATTTTCTGACTCGCCTCTGGTATAAAGTCCTCCGTTTAGAATCAACGGAAAGAGACTCGATTTATTACGAAAAGAGGACATTACCTCTTGTCATCTTTTCTCTCTTAGGCCGGTATGACAGCGGGCAGAAAGGCCGCCATTCAGAGCTCGACTGGGGAGGCACGCCATTGAATCGACTTTCGATTAAACATCCAGCGCTCCTTTGTGGTACAGAGCCCGGCCAACGGAGCAGTGTCGCCAGCGGCACAGCGGGTATCGCTTCCAGGCCGTAGCTGATCCCTGTGCAGGCGATGTGTAGGCGTCACGTGTGTACGATGTACCTGTTCACACGCCACGAAATTTCGCAGGATCATCAGACGAACATATTCCAATGAAAATATGGGTCTTGATTACTTTTTGTTAGGTGTTAGCTTAATCTAAGCGCATTAATGGCACTGAATCCATATACGATCTGAGTTTTTTTTTTCTATCACTTCCAGTTTTGCCCCAGTGGGACTTCGTCGTAAACTAGAAGTGTTCGGAATGAAAAGTAATTTCATTTTTCAATGGGAACGTAGTTTTTTTTTAAGTACAAAGATGAAATGACATGGAAATTATGTGTGCATAGGGTTCTATTTTCTTCTTTTGCCTTCTAAAATCATATGATATAGTTTTTATTCCAATGAACTGCGTCTCGGAGAAGTTATCGTCACTAGTCTCCCATCATACTGGTATTCATGAGCTCATGTGCCGTCTTTCCATCGCTTTAAGTTTTCGATCTTCAAGTTGCTTGTTCCTCATCGATATCACCCAAATTTACAGGGAAAACTATCGGGATACTTGTTCAAAAACTGAAAACGGAGTAACTCCTTTAGCTTTTCCAGCCTGTTGGGTATAACAGATATAGATTTCTTGGAAATTTGTGGTAAGGTCTTACGGAACCAAACTGCTGAAGTCATCGGACCCGAAGCTTACGCACTACTTAACCTAACTTAAACTAACTTACGCCAAGGACAATCCACGGAGGGAGCCGCGCGGACCGTGAGAAGACGCCTGAAACTGGGCGGCTAGATTTCTTGTCTAAAGACTTACTAACAGCCTGTTTCGGAGACATCCAAGCCTGACTCTTATTCATAATCATTTTTGTTTCGAAGTTAGCATCGAACAATATTTCTCGAATATCAAGTGCAGGCTTGACGCCTTATTTCAGTTTCGCTTGTGATAGCCTCTTGCAGAGGTGCTTCATCCGTATACCTTCCATAAGTGCTTCGGACACTGTTTCAGCAGATCCATATTAATGTATAAAGGAGGCAGTAGAATTATTTTCTGGTTCCACGAGGTTTCTTTCAAAAAACGTTACTTTCTCTAGGTTTTAAAAAAATTCTTGCAGTCCACTTTATTCGTGACTGACACTGATCACACAAGAAATGGGGGCTTTAGTTTTAGTAAAGCCACTTTGCTGGCCTAGTATCATATTTCTAGATCACCTCATAGATTGCATCCACGAGCGGAACACTTTAATTTATTTAAAACTGTATCAGAGTTCTCGTAGATTCATATCTACACAACGGGCAACAGGTGCTGATCCGTAAGTGCCAACACTGTGTAATAGAACAGCCTTTAACTACTTTTAAAATAATCTGCAAGCAGTCTGTAATGTATAGTGAATCGTTGTATTTATTAGTGAACCGTATCAGAATCCCTGTATTGGTTTCTGAGAGTAGACATACAGACAGAAAAAACGGGGCTTAAGACTTTAATTTATGATACGTAGAGATTCTGGTCACGTTTCTTTGCTCTCTGGGGCTGCAGTGACGGTTTGTTATTTATTCCGCCAGATACCGCCTGCTCTGTAGCTGATCAGCGCAGAGTTTCCACCACTGCTATGAAATGTCAGTCGATACGCCAATTAAACGTGGAACAAATAACAATACGGACATCCCATACTCATCATTACAGTAAACAATAAATGATAGAGACGAATTTTCCTCGTAAATCAGTCTGTTAGCGAAAATCGTATCAAAATCCCTCGAGCTGTTCCTTACCTCAGCCTTCATATACAGACTGAAGAACATGACCGGTGACTTTACTTTTATAGACTGCACGATTACATAAAACTGGTGTCTTAGTCACCTTCTTTGAAGCACTGAAAAAATGTTTGATCTGTTTTCCTTTATGGACATAATTTTGTTCCTGTTGCAGAACGGAAACTAAAAGTTCGAAACCCATGCCAAAGAAAGTTTGGCGGAATCTAAATTAGTGAACGTCACCAAAGCTGACAAATATGAACGATGATAGTTTTATTATCTCCATAATTTACAGAAACTTTTTAATATCAGTCTGGACCAAATATCAATTACACGAAATAAATTATCGTAAAGTAAACCAGTTGAAGGTCTCGTGACCGACATCCAAAACATTGAGATGATCAATGTAATGGTATACTAAATCATACGAAAATAATTAAAAGACTGTCATCAAAATTTGAGTGCACTGCGGATTTATTTTGTGCATATATTTCGTTGTTATTGTAAATTTTATTACCTTTGTACATATATTCAGATTTCTGTATGTGTAAGCGTGTATTTGTTATGGAACATTGCATGTAAAAAAGGTTTTAGTTCTTACCAGAAACGAACAAACAAAACTTAGAATCGGCGTTGGAATGGAAATATAGTAGGACTATTGTTTCGTCGTAGTTCGTTGTGTCTACTAAGTTTAGGGTAGGCTGACGTAAATTATTAGGAATTACCAGACTGAAATCTTCAGGATACTCCAATGATGTTCATGGAAGTAGAGAAAATCTCAAATAAAGAATGCAAATTTTTATTCAATAGAAACATTTTTCCATTCTTGGTTTCTCTATTAGCATTCACACCTTAGGTAGTACACACGTGTTAATTCACCTCAGTTTCTTTTGCTTCTGTCTTAACTCAGATGTAAGGATGTGTCTGAAAGGTTCGACATATTTTTCAGTTAACACTCCATCTACTTTATCTCAGAAATAGCAAACCCGTATTTCAGATCTTCACTACTTAAAAGTAATAACAAGGGAAAAAAAGTCTAAAAGCAAGAGACAGGTGGTATCAGAGGCCAATGTTTTAGTAATGAACTGAGATAGCAAATACAAACAATACGAACTTTACTGTAGGTCTTATAATAGGTTGGTGCGTAAGTTCGAAGTTTTGTTTTTGTTTTTGTTTTTGTTTTGCATGCCAATATCCCTGTAGCTATGGGTTTATTTATCGAATATCATTTATTATCTGTAGTTCACCGTTGTTATCTGAGTTTACATATTGTTATTTTGTCTTTTGGAGATAGTTAGTGGAGCTGTGGAAGCTGGAAAATGGTGTGCAAGTGGAGAAATCGGAACATTTACAACATATTCTTCTGGGTTCAATACACGGTTGACAGCAGCAGAAGCAGCCATAAACATTTGTGGTTTGTATAAGGATAATGCCATTGGAAAGAGCACGGCAAGGAAATGGTTACCTCGTTTTGAAGTAGATCGTTTTGACATTAATGACGCTCCTTGTCCAGGAAGACCTTCGGCGTTTGGGGAAGATCTTTTCAACGCATTAATCCACAACGATCCCCGTTAGTGTACTCGCGAACTGGCAGATGTGATTAACTATGATCACTCCACAGCTCGCAATACTTGCATGCACTGAGGAAGGTTAAAAAATCGGGTATATGGGTACCACATGCTCTGAGTCAAAATTGCAAAACTGTCGGTCGTCATCTGCACATACCTGCTTACTCGTCATCAATCGGCTCGTGAACAACACCGAGCATTCCAATCCCGTATGGACGAGGAATGAAGTTTTATGCTAACATAAGGAAAGGAGAGGAATGAATGAGCCCAAACAAAGCGGCAATTGGCGGTATAAGTCCTGCGCACATTCACAAAAGACAATGCATGTGGTGAAGCAGTAAAGTTGTGGTGTACTACGAATTGGGTCCCCGAGGTGTAACAATCACCGTTGACAATAAATGTCAGCAACTGAGACGTGTTGCAGGCGCAGTCGAAGGACAACGACCAGGTGAACTGCGTGAAGTGGTGCTACTCCACGACAAAGCCCGCTCGCTTTCTGGTAGACTAACAAAAATGTCATGTAGGATTTGGTTTGGTAGATCATTCCGGATGCACCATATTCACGTGATATTTCGCCTTCAGATTTTCACTTTTCCTGCTCTGTATAGGGCAACCCTCTAGGAAGTGCCTTTCCGGATGAAAATACGCTCCGAACATGGATCGACGAGTTCTTCACCTCAAAACCACGTGATTTCTACAGTTGCTGAATCGAAAAGTGACCCCAGCGTTGGCAGACTGTTGTAAATAGTGAAAAAAATATACGGCGGATGAATAAAAGTAATACCTCCACCTCGTTAACTGGGTCTGGATGGGAATATTTTAACAAATCAAACGCAGAAACTACCCTTAGAATGTGAAATTTCATTATGAGCATTCACTTTTCCACATAATCATCAGCCAATTGGCTACATTTCCGCCAACGATGAACAAGTTTTCTGAAGGTGTCACGGAAGAGGTCGACACACTGTTTCTGCAACCACAGTTCTCTCAACGTCTTCATCAGAAGCATAATTATGTCCCCGCAGATCGTCTTTCATTATCGAGAACAGACAGAAGTCGTACGGTGCTAAATCTGGACTGTATGGAGGATGTCGTACGGTGGTCAGATTCAGTCTCTGAAGTTCTGCTGTGGTGGCACGTGAAGTTTGTGGTTTGGCATTGTCATGCTGAAGGAAAATATTTCCCTTTTCGTTTTGGACCCTTGTTAGCCGTCGTTTCAGAGTTCGAGGCGTTGTGATGTAACGCTCTGAATTTATTGTTGTTCCACGATCAAGGAAATCAACATGGATAACACCATCTGCGTCCCAGAACACTGTGGCCGTGATTTTTCCAGTTGAGGGATGCATCTTGAATTTCTTTTACTGGGGCGAGTCTTTGAGTTGATATTCCATTGACTGACGTTTCGTCTCCGGGTCGTAATGGTGTATCCCCGTTTCGTCTCCTGTCACAACCGAATGGAGAAAGGCGTCACATTCATTCTCGTAACGCGAGCGGAGTTCGTGGCAAATTTCTAGTCTATGTCTACATCTACATCCATACTCCAGAAGCCACCTGACGGTGTGTTGCGGAGGGTGTCTTAAGTACCTCTATAGGTTCTCCCATCTATTCCAGTATCGTATTGTTCGTGGAAAGAAAGATTGTCGGTTGCCTCTGTGTGGCTTCTAATCTCTCTGATTTTATCCTCATGGTCTCTTCACCAAATATACGTAGGAGGGAGCAATATACTGCTTGACTCCTCGGTGAAGGTATGTTCCCGAAACTTCAACAAAAGCCCGTACAGAGCTACTGAGCGTCTGTCTAGCAGAGTCTTCCACCGGAGTTTATCCATCATCTCAGTAACGCTTTCGCGATTATTAAATGATCCTGTAACGTAGCGCGCTGCTCTCCGTTGTGTCTTCTCTATCTCTTCTGTCAACCCTATCTGGTACGGGACCCTCACCGTTGAGCAGTATTCAAGCAGTGGGCGAACAAGTGTACTGTAACCTATTTCCTTTGTTTTCGGACTGCATTTTCTTAGGATTCTTCCAATGAATATCAGTCTGGCATCTGCTTTACCGACAACTAATTTTATATGGTCATTCCATTTTAAATCACTCCTAATGCCTACTCCCAGATAATTTATGGAATTAATTGCTTCCAGTTGCTGACCTGCTATTCTGTAGCTAAATTATAAACGATCTTTCTTTCTATGTATTCGCAGCACATTACACTTGTCTATATTGAGATTCAATTGCCATTTCCTGCACCCTATGTCAATTCGTTGCAGATCCTCCTGCACTTCAGTACAATTGTCCACTGTTACAATGTCTCAATATACAACAGCATCATCCGCAAAAAGCCTTAGTAAATTTCCGATGTTATCTACAAGGTCATTTACATATATTGTGAATAGCAACGGTCCTACGACACTCCCATGCGGCACACCTGAAATTACTCTTACTTCGGAAGACTTCTCTCCATTGATAATGGCATGCTGCGTTCTGTTATCTAGGAACCCTTCAATCCAATCACACAATTGATCTGATAGTCCATATGCTCTTACTTTGTTCGTTAAACGACTGTGGCGAACTGTATCAAACGCCTTGCGGAAGTCAAGAAACACGGCATCTACCTGGGAACCAGTGTCTATAGCCCTCTGAGTCTCGTGGACGAATAGCGCGAGCTGGGTTTCACATGATCGTCTTTTTTGAAACCCATGCTGATTCCTACAGAGTAGATATCTAGTCTCCAGAAAAGTCATTATACTCGAACCTACTACGAGTTTCAAGATTCTACAAGTGATCTACGTTAGAGATACAGCTCTATAGTTTTGCACATCTGTTCGACGTTCCTTCTTGGAAACGGGAATGACCTGTGCCCTTTTCCGATATTTTGGAACGCTACGCTCTTCTATAGACCTGTGCGCTTTCATTTCAGGGGTCAGCATCCGGGGTACCTATCGTACACAGATCTTCCGATAGCCAAGCAAACCAATAATGTGACCCATACGTTCTTGTGAAATGCCGATTGTGCTTGCAGTTCTCTCTGAATGATACGACGATCGTCCTGAATCAATCTGTCAACATTTTGGTTGTCAAATTCGGTGGTTTCTGTCACCGGACGTCCAACTCTTTGTTTTTCACGCATGTCAGATTTCTCCGGCTCAACATCTTCAAACTTACTCGCCATCTTTACAATCACGAAAAACTGGTTTTATTCTCTGATGAATCTCCTGTGGGGTGACACCTTTTGCTGTCAAGAAGTCAGTGACTGCACGGTGCTTAAATGTCATTCACCGACCGTCTGCGCAGGGTTCCATACATTACACTGTAACAACACAACCGTTCAACGCTAAGATTTCCCTCCAACTGGAGATGTAGTGAAGAGGCCACGGAACAAGCCAGTACCTTCCACACACCAATGCATCCAACTATAGTTACATAGGTGGAGGAATTACTTTTCAGTCGACCCTCGTATTATTGATGAGTAAAGTCTCTTTTATGTGTGCCTGGACTAGAGAAGTCTACTAGTGTCAAAGAAAGGTATTAGTATTTTGGGGAAAAATTTCGACCTATGTACGTTTGGATCGCAGCATTGTGTGGTAGTGAAACATGAACTTTGGAAAAACAGGAACAGAAGTGAATCGAAGCATTTGAAATGTGGTACTACAGACTAATACTGAAAATTAGGTGGAGGGATTAGGTAAGGAATGAGAAGGTTCTACTCCGAATCGGAGAGCAAGGGAATATATGAAAAACAATGACGAGAAGAGACAGTATGATAGGACATCTGCTAAGACATTGGGGAATCATTTCGATGGTACTAGACGGAGTTGTAGAGTGTAGAAACTTTAGAGTAAGATACAGATTGGGAAACATCCAGTAAACAATTGATGACGTAGGTTGCAAGTGCTACTCTGAGTTGACAAGGTTGGCACAGAAAAGGAATTCGTGGTGGGCTGCATGAAGCCAATCGAAAGACTCCTGAATAAAAAGAAGTGGCCTGTTTTCTTTGCTAAGTTTGTGTAGAGACGCTAAGAACTTATGATCCAACCTAACATCTGCTCGTAGTGCGTGATGCTGTCAGTAAGCGAGCTGTTTGCGTTGGCAGTGCGGGCTCTGTCAGTGAGCGGTTAGCAGTATCTGTGGGGACGACGGGGAGGGGAGCGGGCTCGGCATCCCGATCAAGCGGGCGTCACTTGCAGCCGGCAGTCCTGTGCATATTTATCGAGTCGGGCGTCACTTGGCAGTCCTATTTACATTTGTATGGACGCCCCCTGAGACGCGAGCCGCCGTGCGCGCTCGTCAATACTTGCGCTGTGTCCTCTAGACTCTCGAGCAGCCCTCAACTCTTGATAGCCTCCTGCTCCTCCTCCTCCTCCTCCTCCTCCTATTTCTCCCTCCTCACCGCTGATGTTGGTGCCGCGCTGCGTGTTTACATACTTAGCAGCGGGACGACGACACCTAACAAGCAGAGCGCCCCCTGAGCTCTCTGATGGGCCACACAGGTGAGGCACACTTGCCAGGTATTCCTGTGGTACGTCACGTACTCTCGAAGATGAAGTCCATAACGAAGACAGGCAAAACCATATTTTTCAGAGAGAAGTTCGGAACTGCTCACTCAGTGGAATGAACTAGCTCTTTTCTTAACTCACCACAAACAAATCACTCACAAAATAAACAAAATGACGTTACCTTGACTTTTTATTTAATAAAGTCACCTTACCTTGACTTTTTAATACAGGACAGTATATCTGCATTTTTATGTGATTAATTGAAATTTTTAAATATCATACAAAGAGAAATACGAGAGGCATTAAGTAAGGAAACCTAATCATTAAGTAGGGAAACCTAATGAGGAGTCTGTTTGACACAGATTTTTTGGACTTTTTTTGGGTGGGAATAATTAATTAGAATTTAATGAATTTTTTACATAATTTCATTCATATACCGAACAGTTTTCGTGAATTTTTATGAATAATTTCAGCCAAAAATAACAAAGTTACGCTGTGATATCCGCTGAATCTTGTGAGTATAGTTCTCCAATTGCGTCCAGTATAGCCAATCCGATTTTCATCTGAAATGTAAAAAGTTTTAATTTAAAATTAATAACTTAATTTCTAAGAATATGAACCTCCATGCAGGTGAAAATAATGAAAATTAAAAATTTTGTAGGCGTTGGAACAATTTACTTCGATTTTCACAACTTTTTTCTCTAATTAGGCTAACAAAAATAACATAAAAATCATGACATCCTCTGACAAGTCGGATAACACAGTTCTTAATTTGATAAAGAATTATACTATCAATTTTCATAATGATCGGTTGTACAATTTTTGAGTTAGACTGCATGCAAATGTGAAAAAAGTAATTTCGAGATAAACGCGTTTGAAAAATATATTCTCGGAAACTAGAGATTCAAGGGAGTTAACAATAATGTAAAATGCTTACCGATTAATTTGCGATTGCAAAACCATATAGCAATCCTTCTTCTTCCTCATAGTCTTAGTTTTGGCCGGCCGGAGTGGCCGTGCGTTTCTAGGCGCTGCAGTCTGGAGCCGAGCGGCCGCTACGGTCGCAGGTTCGAATCCTGCCTCGGGCATGGATGTGTGTATGTCCTTAGGTTAGTTAGGTTTAAGTAATTCTAAGTTCTGGGGGATTAATGACCACAGATATTAAGTCCCATAGTGCTCAGAGCCATTTGAACCATTTGAACCTTAGTTTTGTACTTGCAGCAGTGTTCACCGAGCTTTCCGACCTTCCTTCGATTCCAATGAACTACGTCGATTCTGCCGGCTCATGCGCTAGGTTATCCATTTGTTTGGCTTAATTGAAGCTTTGCGTGCCTACTACAATTTTTACTTCGTTCATGACCACCAGAACGGATTAATTTGATTGAATAAGCCCACTACTACATACGATGCTAATTCAGGGACTTTTAGTCCGGAGTGAAAGTGTTTAGGAGCTAATCACCAAATAGTGGAATTAAAACTTTCATTCGCATTTTGTGTGTTGCCACCTAAACATCTCTCCAGTAATTCATCCCTTAGTAAATCTTCATATATTGAAAGAATTTCCTTCCATACGTCGGGGTGCAATGGAGTAGGGTGCGGTTTATGTTCCATTCCAAGGGCTGTTTGTTTCTGCCACTCGCACCAGCAGTCTTCTCCCTTTGGGCAATATCCGTGTCGAGGATTTTCATCCGTGGAAATCATATGGCAGTATGTCGCCATAACTGCTCTAGCCTGTACCCGATGTTTGCTCGGTTCTATGCTCATAAAATCTAAACGAATGCTAATTTCGCTTTGAAATTTTGACAGCGTATTCTTGGATTGTTAAGCTAACGATTTACGCAATAATAAAAACTCGAATTTTTTTGACTTCCTAATGTGGCTTCCCCCCTTAAAAAAGTAATGTAACAAACTTTTTCCCCAGCTAATTTCAGTTGAAAAAATGCGGAGTTTATTATAGGGCATTGCAATATACCAGCTTCAGTCCCTATAGTGTAATGAAGTTCCCAAAGGTGGCGTCGCTATACATAGCCTTCAAATTGGTGTCTGTAAACATAGCAACGTTCCTGGAAGAGAGCGACCACTGAGTTTCTTTGGCGAAAAACCAGATTACTGCAGATTTCACAGGCACTTCAACAATGTCTACAGAGACAAAGACTAGTCTGCTATTTTTTTAACATTAATTTTATCTTCCTCCGTGAGGGTAATGAAAGAGAAAAGACTTCTGCTAACGTTATGGAGACTAACTACGTTTACAGTTCAATGTAAACATAGCCCTTACGTGCACAGTAGTTTCGCTGAAAGTATGCTACACAAACGGAACGGTTTAATTGTTTGTTTAATGCTAGCAAAATTCAGAAAACTTTAGGTAAGAGTTACACAGACATCAATTTTACAATCTTAAACGGCACGTACGAGCTGGTAGCTTAATAGCTCAGTGAATGAAGACCCAAAAAGGTCGAATATCGCAAATAATTGCGTAGTCATATATTTTTCTACACTTCTAGGACAGAGTGTCATCAATAACATACTATAATTACTGACTGGTGAGGGAAAGTGGGAGGATTGGTTGCGTTCGAGGGTCACTTTTGTACGCTTTTCTCGAATACCTCACAAAATGTAGTCGCTAGCGATGAAGAACCTCAGTACAAAACCAAAATACATTGCCTTACCTACAAAAAGATCTGATTCATTTCCCTCTAGGACTAATAATTTGCATGAAGAGATTGAGAGAATACTGAAAATCTCGAACAGTGAGCATCTTCCGTAACTTTGGTTGTTTGCCTAGACTCACTAGAACACAAGTGTGCTATGTCAGAATGTTTCTTCCCAACTTCCTCTAAACCACTGTGGTGCATCGTAAACAGTTACCATTTGCACTCAGTCTCTCTTTCCAAGTAGTAATCCCGATGACAGGGGTCTGCTGTAATGGTTAACCGGACGTAGCATGTTAATTTTAAGGGGTGGCCAGATGCCCTTCCTGTCTCAGCCCCGTACCCCCCCCAGCACAGAATCAGTGTAACCCAGCTGTCTGCATCTGGTTAAGCCATGGAATAGTGCGAACGTGTTTCAGATGTCTGCGTCTCGTGTAACTGAGGCGGAACGTGAGGACTGGCCCAGTATTCAGGGACAGGGATGTCGAAAACCGCCTAAAAACCACATTCAGACTGGGCGGCACACCAGCTCCCGTTGTTCGCCCGCTGGGCGGATTCTATACGGGGCCGGTGTGCCTACCCGAGTCCAGGAAGCCCCGGTGGTTTAGTTACCATTTACACTCAGTATTAGGCAGAAAAGTATTTTCTGTGTCAATGACGTATTCAAAGATCTTCCTCGATATTATATTCTGTCCATAGCTGATAAAAGCTGCACACTTAACTATCATATGCAAATCCAGTCATGCACATGGTCTATAGCACTTTCTTTTTGCAGTTTGGGAAACGTGTCCTTCAGCATGTAACGTGGAGCGCTGTTGAAGGAACACGCTGCAGCATCTTCGTTCAGCTCATTAATGTCATGAGGAAGACATTCCCTACAGAAGGAACTAACGCTCCTTTTTTCTGAGTCACAGTCACTCACTATTTACAGGTAGGAGGATCAGTCGAATAATTTCAGGAGGGGATCGCCTGACTCTAGTGCATGGTGCGCTGTTTTAAACTCAAATATATAATCTCACGCTTTTGTGTGACCTGAAGATATCTATTTAGTCTCCTTTTTCCATTCTGTCACAGATTGCAGTGTCTCCTTCACTGGTTCAGTACTTTAGATCACTGTAATAATGACACTAGGTCATACCATAACTATACTAGAAAATACAAAAATATTCGGTATATTAAATACTGACCTATGCAGTCATATTATAGTATAACAATGGTAACAGTATAGTGAAGATGTCGTTTTGATACAGTTCATTAGTGGGAAATTTTCGATATTTAATTGCAATTATATCGAAAACTGTACAATAACAAACTCAGAATAGATTGACGCAGAAAACAGACATCCATTTTCCTTAGATCTAAAGCTTTTCATTGATTTTAGTGGCACACAACTATAATATCAAACATTATTACACGGGAAATTTAAGGAAAAAAGAGGCCGTCATCCTTACACTGGTTGACACTAGGAAAAAGTTACGTAAATATATGTTTGGTAGAATAAGAACCATGAAAGAAGGTTGTATACATGGAAGAACCCTGGAGATACTAAAAGGTATCAGATAATTATATAATGATAAGACAGAGATTTAGGAACCAGGTTTTAAATTGTAAGACATTTCCAGGGGCATTAAAACTGAAGAAATTGCAAAAAGGTGGGAATTTAAGGAGATGGGACCTGGATGAACTGAAAGAACCAGAGGTTGTACAGAGTTGCAGGGAGAGCATAAGGGAACAATTGACAGGAATGGGGAAAAGAAATACAGTAGAAGAAGAATGGGTAGCTTTGAGGGATGAAATAGTGAAGGCAGCAGAGGATCAAATAGGTAAAAAGACGAGGGCTAGTAGAAACACTTGGGTAACAGAAAAAATATTGAATTTAATTGATGAAAGGAGAAAATATAAAAATGCAATACATGAAGCAGACTAAGAGGAATACAAACGTCTCAAAAATGAGGTCGACAGGAAGTGCAAAATGGCCCTGCGGGGATGGCTAGAGGACAAATGTCAGGATGTAGAGGCTTATCTCACTAGGGGTAAGATTGATACTGCCTACAGGAAAATTAAAGAGACTTTTGGAGAAAGGAGAACCACTTGCATGAATTTCAAGAGCATTTATGGAAACCCAGTTCTAAGCAAAGAAGGGAAAGCAATAAGATGGAAGGAGTATATAGAGGGTCTACACAAGGGCGATGTACTTGAGGACAATATTATGGAAATGGAAGAGAATGTGGATGAAGATGAAATGGGGGATATGATACTGCGTGAAGAGTTTGACAGAGCACTGAAAGACCTGAGTCGAAACAAGGCTCCCGGAGTAGACAACATTCCATTAGAACTACTGACAGCCTTGGGAGAGCCAGTCGTGACAAACCTCTACCATCTGGTGAGCAAGATGTATGAGACAGGCGAAATACCCTCAGACTTCAAGACGAATATATTAATTCCAATCCCAAAGAAAGCAGGTGTTGACAGATGTGAAAATGACCGAACTATCAGTTTAATAAATCGAAGCTGCAAAATACTAACGCGAATTATTTACAGACGAATGGGAAAACTGATAGAAGCCGACCTCGGGGAAGATCAGTTTGGATTCCGTAGAAATGTTGGAACACATGAGACAATACTGACGCTACGACTTATCTTAGAAGAAAGATTAAGGAAAGGCAAACCTACGTTTCTAGTATTTGTAGACTTAGAGAAACATTTTGACAATGTTGAGTGGAATACACTCTTTCGAATTCTGAAGGTGGCAGGGGTAAAATACAGGGAGCGAAAGGCTATTTACAATTCGTACAGAAACCAGATGGCAGTTATAGGAGTCGAGTGGTATGAAAGGGAAGCAGTGGTTGGAAGGGAGTGAGACAGGGCTGTAGCCTCTCCCCGATGTTATTCAATCTGTATATTGAGCAAGCAATAAAGGAAACAAAAGAAAAATTCGGAGTAGGTATTAAAATCCATGGAAAAGAAATAAAAACTTTGAGGTTCGCCGATGACACTGTGATTCTGTCAGAGACAGCAAAGGACTTGCAAGAGCAGTTGAACGGAATGGACAGTGTCTTGAAAGGAGGGTATAAGAGGAACATCAACAAAAGCAAAACGAGGATAATGGAATGTAGTCAAATTAAGTCGGGTGATGCTGAGGGAATTAGATTAGGAAATGAGACACTTAAAATAGTAAAGGAGTTTTGCTATTTGGGGAGCAAAATAACGGATGATGGTCGAAGTAGAGAGGATATAAAATGTAGGCTGGCAATGGCAAGGAAAGCGTTTCTCAAAAAGAGAAATTTGTTAACATCGAGTATTGATTTAAGTGTCAGGAAGCCGTTTCTGAAAGTATTTGTATGGAGTGTAGCCATGTATGGAAGTGAAACGTGGACGATAAATAGTTTGGACACGAAGAGAATAGAAGCTTTCGAAATGTGGTGCTACAGAAGAACGCTGAAGATTAGATGGGTAGATCACATAAATAATGAGGAGGTATTGAATAGAATTGGGGAGAAGAGGAGTTTGTGGCACAACTTGATTAGAAGAAGGGATCGGTTGGTAAGACATATTCTGAGATATCGATGGATCACCAATTTAGTATTGGAGGGCAGCGTGGAGGGTAAAAATCGTAGAGGGAGACCCAGAGATGAATACACTAAGCAGATTCAGAAGGATGTAGGCTGCAGTACGTACTGGGAGATGAAGAAGCTTGCACAAGATAGAGTAGCATGGAGAGCTGCTTCAAACCAGTCTCAGGACTGAAGACCACAACAACAACAACAACAGAAAAAGTCTGATAAATTTCTGTTACAAACTGTGTGCTAAAATAATACATAAGAGACTAATATGAATAGAAGAAGTACAAATGTTAGAGGTACAACATGGTTTTAGAAAAGGTAGATCATGTTATGATTGTAGTTTCACATCGGCACATTAAATGAGAAAAGAAAAGAATTCAGATTACCAACTTTTTTTGTTTAGTAGATAATGCCAAGGCACTTTGCAAAGAAAAGCGGAACATGTTTTGGGAATCACTAAAGCTAATTATAATTGTAGCTCATCCGATTACGGCGATACCGACGTTAACCAAAAGTAATAAAATAAGGTTCCGTATTGTAAGGAATAAGACACAATCTTCCAATTTTAATCAAGTAGTTGGCCAAGCCTGTCCACTTTCCTTCAACAATCAATGTTTAATACTGACGGCATCATTCGTAAGTAGTTTATTACACTAAACGACCCGTTAAGAAGTGATAATTTAAATTTCCGAAGCTGCTGATTACTGAAGATCAGCTTATAAGAGGGAATTCTTTTGGAAAAGATCAAATTATCGCAGATAACCTGAGTCAGATGAGCTAAATACAGAATGAGAATGTTAAGAAATAAAACAAAAGAGACAACATCTCAAGGACTGAAACCCATAAGAACCAAAGTTATTATACATGTACAAATAATTGAACGATTACGAGAGTAGGGTACAATTTTAAATCTTATAATTCAGACGATGCAGAGCAAAAGACTCACTAGCTTCAGATAGTTCTGTGAAAACACAAAGTACAAAGCACATTCATTTACCTTTACAAAGTAATAGTCTCGTTTTTGCTGCAGTGTGGTAGCGAAGATTGGAACCTGACAGTAGGTCAGTTACGACAAATCAGATCATCAGACACGAAATTCCTACGCATTGTAGCGGATATTCATTACTGGACCATAAAAGAAATACCGGTATTAGAACGCAATACGACAACAAACAGGAACAAGAAACTGAACTGGAAAGACCATGTCCAACATATGCCTAACAGCAGGATAACTAAAACTTCATTAATAAATATACCACTAGGTAAGAAAACCATTTGATGTCCCATATGAACAATTCGGAGACAGGACAGGCCATAAAGATCTTATCCATGAAAAAGGTTATGATGAATGTATGTTCGGAAGCAAACAATTGTTGGGATATCGGCAGTTCTGTTCTTTGAGAGACCCGTCTGCTGAGACTACAGTGAGTCATGCAGGCCCGTCCTTCAGCCGATTCTGCCCCTCCTTAACGATCTTTGTCTTACCAGCTCATGCATCCCAGTTGCTGACAAGAATAATACACAGAAGAATGGAAAACAAATTCTGGATCTGTTAAATGGCGATCTGTTTGGCTTTAGGAAACAGAAAGGCACCAGAGAGGTAATTCTGACATTGCCGTGGATAATAAAGAGAAACTGTAGAAAAATTGAAACACGATCGTAGGATTTGTCTTCCTCAAGAAGCGTACGTAATGTCAAATGGTGCAAGACCTTCAAAATTGTAAGAAAACTGGTGTAAGGTGTAGGCAAAGATGGATAAGATATAATATGTATTAGAGCCAAGAGGGAACAATAAGAGTGAAACACCAAGAACATTATGCTCTGATTCAAAAGGGTGTGAAACAGGGATGTAGCCTGTCGCCCCAATCTGTTAAATCTATACACCGAAGAAGCAACGACGGAAATTTAAAAGACGATTTGCTGAGGACATTACTAACATCAGTGAAAGTGAAGAGAATTATAGGGTCTTCTGAATGGAATGAACAATCTTATGAGTACAAATAAGGGTTGAGGTTACATAGAAGAAAGACAAAAGTAACGGAAGGAGCAGAAATGAGAACAGCGGGGATCTTAAAATCACGAATGCTGATCACAAAGTAAAGGAAGTTAGTGAATTCTACTATCTAGACAACAAAACAAGCCATGAGTCCCGAATATAGGATATCAAAAGCAGGTTACCACTGGCAAAAAGAGAATTTCTGGCAAAGAGGACTTTAATAATATCAAAAATAGGCCTTAATTTGAGGAAAAACATTTTGAGAATGTACATCTGAAGCACAGCGTTGTGTGGTAGTGAAACCCAGACTATGGGAAAACCGGAACAGAAGAGAATCGAAGCATTTGAGATGTGATGCTACAGGAGAATGTTGAAAATGACGTGGGCTGATAAGCATGGAGAGTTTCTCCGCTAAATCGGCGACGAAAGGGGTATATGGAAAAAGTTACAAGACGAAGGGACAGGATGATAGACAACTGTTACGACATCCAGGAATAACTTCTATGGTATTGGAGGAAGCTGTAGAGGGTAAAGGAGGAATAGAGAGATTGGAACACGTTCTGTAAATACCCATAGTTGATGATGTAGGTTGCAAGCGCTAGAGATGAAGAGATTGGCGCAGGAGAGCAGTTTATGGCAGGCTGCATCAAACCGGTCAGAAGAACGATGATAAAAAAAAAGACTACTGAAAGTGTATGGCATGAGTACGAAGGTCGTCCAGTTTTCTGAGCTACAGTGACAGTAGAAACCTTCTAAGAGATATCAGGATTTATTCGATTTGATGACCGTGAGACAACACTGCGAAGTTTGCACCTATAAGGGATTTGTAGGAGAAATAGGTAGAGATATTACCTAAATTATACAATGCCAATGTGCTTCTTACAGTAGTCTAAGAACCTGTTGCATTCAGGGTGTAAGACATCGTGGTCTCCTGACCTTCATTGCTTACATATTCCGCCCTCACAATCATATTCCGCACATCAGGACGCTTCATTCGAACCCAAACTCGATAAGATTAAATCAGTGTTGTATGAATTCATGTAAACGATATGCAAATACCTAGTAAATCGCAAATGCACACCGAGATTGAAATACTCGAGGCTGGCGTACACACACACATTCCAGACACGATGGTCACAGGAGCTTTTACTTCAGGTAATGCAAACCGCACGCAGGGGCGCCGGTCCCTTCAGAGGACGAGACAACCTATCTACGCCGGCCGGCGACTGCCTGTAGAGCAGAAGCGTTTGCAAAGTGAAAGGAAGAACGACCCTGTGTTCAGCTTAAAAGCGAATTCCGCTACATTGTGAGGGAGAGCCCAGCCTACGCATTCTTTACAAACATAGCACGCAGTTTCAGAGATTTTCACAAGGAGACAGCAAACGCCAAACGCCGATGCTACAGATTTCCGGATTGGTCCACCTTAAACGAAACGTCATTCTCCCGTTTTAGAAGAGCAGATGATATTCCTGACACCTTGAGCTGAAGGAGTAATGGAAGAGACCGAAAGCTGTACCCCTTCACGTCTGGCATGGAGAGGTGCCATTCCGTTGTCGCTCTTGGAGCGAGGACACGTTGTAACGAGAATTATACGTATAAAATTTTTTTTCTTTATGAATTTAGATAAATTAATAATAGCAATGTGTTGAATTTCTTTTTCGATTCTTTCCGTGTCATGTTAAAGAAACTGTGAGCAACTTTTGAAACGAATATTATTATTTATATTAGATTTCAAATAATGTGGTAATCAAAGGAAGTGAATTTAATGTTAAAACTATTGTAAGATGTGAAAATTGTAATTTATACACTTGGTCCATACGTAGGTAATGCATTAGGATATGTGTAGTAGAAAACCTGTGGTGAATACCCTAACTGTAGGGGAGCGGGAAAAGGTGGAGGCAGGCGAGGCGGGAAAACGCACACTGGCGCGGTTCGACACAACGGGCTCAGTAACACAGTCGGAGGCGAGCAACAGTCGGAAGTACACGTACTGTACCGAGGAGGCTACCCAGGAAAAGTGGATTCCATTGAGCCTCGGATGAACCGATTCCGACGACTACTTGGCATGGCTATATTCTGAGGCACAAAATTGGAAAAATTACGACGCTAAGAAGATGGAAAGTGCCGATGTTGTGTGAGCCTTAGCCGTGCTTGTATGTGTGCCGTGCTGCCCGCTATCTCGCTGCCCGCCATCCGCCGCACCGACTTGCACAGGTCAAACATTTATTTCATCTTTAGAAGTGTATCTGTGTGGACCAGTGTCGAAACTGTTTCTAATGGTTCAATAATAACGTGACTTTTACCAGAATTGCTTTAGCCATGACTTATCCTGATCACTGACCTAGACAGGATCCTTACCTCGTATTGTGCAATCCGAGTATCCTAAACAGAAAGTTTAATGTTTGTGTCGATGAAAATTATCAGCAGAGTAATCTATGCCATAAAGGAATCTATAGTTCTGTGTGTTGTTGCAAATATTGGTAAAGACCAAAAGAGTTTTTTTTTTGAATTGAGTTAGCGATGTTATTTAACTAATTTGAAACAGAAATAATGACAGTTAAATTATTCAGAAGTAAGACAAAAGAGTAGTTATCCAGAGATTGATAAATTTTGTGTGTTAATTTGCCTTCAGTACTTAACAGTTTCAGTATAACCACTATAACAGTTTCAGGGCCCCCCCCCCCTTTTTTCTCTTATCCATCCGTTCATACCTTGATGTGTACTGCTCAGGTTTGACCAGTAAAGCTAAATTCTATATTATACCTAAGTGTATTAGTGTTTTTCCATCTTTAATAGTAACATTGTATATGTGCTTTCAAAACTGCTAATTATAGGGTAATCTATGCCCGATGTCAGTCTGCTCAACATACAAAAATGTAGTTAGTAATAATCATTACTGTGTGGTGTTGTGTAAATGTAGTTCGTCCAAATTAGTACAAAAAGAGCAAACTTTAGTTCAGTGGATTTTTCGGATTCCAAACTTTGCCATATACCGTATCGTTACTACGTGTTACTATGCTTGTACATGCACCCACTTGTACAAGGAAAAAACTCACTAATTGCCTAAGTAGGCTGGCGACCGAATTGTTAGTTATAGGTAGCATCTACTGTGGGTACTTCTTGTCCATGCGAAAGAATAATTATACTGTACATTTGCTTGATGCGTCACTGTAGTTATTGCCTGAAGATAAGTCCGATTTTGCTTCTATTAGGTACACGCGGTCAACTAATGTACTAGAAATCCTTGTTTATAAGGTGAAGCCCGTGAACTTATTACAGTACAGGCTTTGTAGAGCTAACCTACGTCAGATTAGGGCGGTAGTGTTACAAGTGGCTTCCCGGTGACAGGACATCCAGTTGTTGTCGGTTACAAATTAACGTAAAGATTGAACAGTGGATGTTCAGTGGCACGAATAGCAATAAAGTTTAGCAAAATAAACTGCAGTGTGAGTCAAGTATAATAGTGTGGTATAGTTGGCATTCAATATGGACAGGAACGTAGGCAGGGTAGATGCGCCAAGTGAAATGGAGAATGCGGCTGGCAGTAGCCGGAGTTTACGCGGCCAGATAACAGATGGCGTTAGCGAAAGACAGTTGGCGTACATACAATACCACGAACATGTCAATGAACAGATTGAAAGGTTGAGATCGCCTCGAACACAACAAGGGACAAAACAGGAAGCAGAGGGTGACTTTGTAGATGATAGTGGGTATGTGAACGAATCCACTGACATATTTGATTCACCACAGATAAAGAAAGAACCGAAAGAAACTTCTGAAGTAGAATCGGAACACATCGATCCTGTAGAACAAAACAGTATAAAAATTTTAAGTATGAACGACTTATTTGAACAATTAACCAAACAAATTGCAGGACAGAATGAGCAACTTCAAAATCAAGTCGGCAATCAGGTTAATCAGCTTAAAACACATGTTGATCAGCAGCTCAAAACGCAAAATGAGCAGCTTAAAACACACGTTGACGAGCAGCTCAAAACACAGAATGAACAGCTCAAAACACACGTTAACGAGCAACTCAAAACACAGGTGGATCAAATTAAAGCACAGGTGGAAGGACAGGGAATTAAAATTAGTAAACAGATAGAACAGGTAGAACAAAAAGTGGGTAATTTAAGTTCTGTGGTAAATACTCTGAAATTTGAAATTGATACCATTAACAAAAATATGGATACTATGCAGGAGGAAATTGGAAACATTAATAGTAGATTTGATGTTGAAATTCTCAACATCCAAGAGAAAGTAGAACCTCTGGTTGAAACTAAGGTAGACGAAAAAGTTTTCGGTCTTAAAACTGAGATCGTAAACGAATGTCAACACGGGATATCGCAATTGAAAAAGGTAGTTTCAGACACTGAAAGTGATTTAAGTAAAAAAGTAACCGGATGTGTTCACAATTGTGAACAAAATACTACGAAAATTCAGGGCAAAATTTTCGATCTGGAGAGCAAAATTAAAGATAGGCCTGGTGTTGTCTGTAATGGCACACCAATTACGAAGCTGTTAGAAGGCGAGGAACGCTTCGATCCGGCCAAGAAACATAACGGGTGGCATCCGTTAGATTTTATCAAAAATTGCGAGAGAGTATTTCCTGAGCACTTGTCTGATCAGGAAAAGATAAACGTAGTAATTAGCGCCTTAGCAGGTGACGCTAAGCGCTGGGGAATAAATTTAAATACCGAACGAATGACTTTCGAAGAATTCAGGCAAAGATTTACGGAAGAATATTGGTCTGAACAAAAGCAGGACCATTTATGGCGCGAGTTTATCATGGCCAAACAGCATGATAACCGGGGCAGAAATTCTTTGAAAGATTTCTGTGAGTATTGGTACCGGAAATTGACACACCTAAGAGGTAGAAGATCAGATTCGGAAATTATCTGGGAGCTATATAAAAAGCTTCCGGAGGATTCAAAAAGGTATGTAGGAAGCAATCATCGCAGCTTCCAAGCATTTCTCGAAAGAGTCGAAGACGAAGATCATTGGCGCGAAAGTCGTGCCAATTATCAAAGTTTTGGTAACCGTAATAACCGACACAATGACGAACGAAATGACGGCGATGGATTTCGCGTCAATGTAATACAGAGAGGAAGAGGCAGAGGAAGAGGTAGAGGAAATAATCCAGGTCGCGGTAGAGGGTATACCGCGCAAAATAATAACGACGCGGGAAACTAATTTCCGCGAACGTTGCGGGCCAAACGGAAGCGGACAATACATACCGGCCCCGATTCAAGAAAAGATACCGGACCGACCGTAATGTAATAAGACAGGCTAGGGACGAGCATGGAACGCGGCGACGTGTTGTGGCGAAACCAGCGTCAGGTGCGAGCGAGAATGAATCATCGCTGCCGCACAGAGCGCTACATGTTAACAGGCGAGTGGAGCATCAGAGGGCAACGGCCCAGCCTAGCCGAACATCTGTTCGGAAAGAAGCCGCTAGCAATACGGCAGCAGTAGGTACGAACGTAGCAGTCAGAGCTAATGAAAATTTTACGAGTGATAATTCCGTGGCAAAGGAAACAATAAATGAAACTGTGAATACACAGAGAGGTACGGTTAGCAGTGTTTGCAATGAGATAAAAGGCGAGGATGAATTAGCAGAAGTAACTGATTGGCGTGTGCAGATCGATGATCTGTACAAGGGCCTAAAGCAATGTGAGTGGGAGGATCTTAAAAGGGAGTATGAGGCGAAGAAATTAGTTGGTGGAAAGAGAGATAGTAGGGACGTCCATAAAGTGACGTGGCCCAAATTTGAAGAGGGGAGAATAAATAGCGCCGCGCAAAGTACGCGTGCTGCCAATAGGATGAAGGTTAATGATAGGAAGGATTTGGAGGATGAAATCCTCCGCATTGATGAAGAAATAACTTCTGCTAACAGTCCGCCAATAGTACAAGCTGCTACCGAGAGGCACCGTGGAGAAGGGGTAGATGATTACCTGAAAATAATTAAAGTCCACGAGAATTACACCGAATATGAAGTCACAGTGGATGTGAATAAAGCTGAGGATGAGGCCGTTTTGCCAAAAGAGGAGATTGAATTAAAATCTAAGCCTGACGACAATACAGAGGAAGAACTTAGTGCCTGTCTCAGAAAAGCTTTTATGTTAGAACCTGAAAGCGATCCGGAATGGTCGGATTCCGACGATAGTTCAGATGATGATAGATACGTAAATACAGACGAAAATGAATGTACTAACTCTCCCTATTGTGCAAAAGTAGCGTGCTTAAGTGAATCTGATGTTGAGGAAGAGAGTAGTAATGACTCTAGTGAAGATGAATTTTCAGGTGTAAAGGAAAATGAATATACTTTTACTGAAAGAGGGTATGAGAAAATCAGTGAAAATAATAGGGATGCAGTTAATTGTGGCATTGTACCTAATGAGGAAGAAACTTCAAAGCAAAATCCAGACGTTGAGACCGAACAAAGAAAGAAAGAGCCACCGGACGACTCAGGGTTTATTTCGCGAAGAGTTCAGGTAATTGATAACTTTGAACTTCAGGAACCCAAGAAACCGCCAGATATATGTGAAGTGAATGTTAAAAGCATATCTTGGGACGGTGTTATTGTCGACCCGGATTTGCTCAAGGAAGACCACGCTAACGAAAAACATTCGACGGTTAAACAAACTATAATACCAATTGAAATTTATAACGTGGAATTGCAAGTACTTCTTGATACTGGGTCTCAGATAAGTGCAATTTCTCAGTCATTTTTCGAACATATTTGTGATAAACCTGGGCTAGTAATTATGTCAGTGACAGGTGTAAAAATTGTTGATGCAACTGGTAAGGCTAGCAAGCCGGTAAAGAACCAGATTTTGGTTGAATTTAGTATAAAAGGACAAAGCTTTGAACATGATTTCTTGGTTGTGCCAGACTTGAGTACTGAAATGATTTTGGGGATAGATTGGTTGGATAAAGAAAAGGTTATTATTGACTGTAGCCAGGGAGTGATCAAAATAAATAGTACATTTAGGAATTTGGAATTAAATTTTGAGGAAAGTGGGAAAGTGTTTGATTCAAAAATCGATTCTTTGTTGTTGGAGATCGACCAAGGGAATGATGGGTTGACAAACAAGTACGAGGTGTACCATGTCCAGAGAATATTAAATGAGAGTGACGAGCAGGGGCAGGAATTTAAGGGAATGGTGGAAAATTTAGAGGGAATATCTCCCGAACAGAAAGCAGAATTGCTTGAAATTTTAGATAGTAACCGCCCCGTATTTTCGGACAAACCTGGCCTAGTTAAGAATTTTGAATACCAGATTGAGACCATAGAGCATAAACCTTTTTTCGTAAGACCGTTTTCGATACCCATATCAAAGAGGCAGGCTGTTCAAGTGGAAATAGATAAAATGATAGAGTGGGGGGTAATTGAACGAAGTAGTAGCGAGTATAATAGTCCCCTTATCATAGTGAACAAAAGGGATGGGGGAGTGAGAGTAGTTATCGACGCCAGGACTTTGAACAAAATTGTAAAGAAGGAAATAGACAGACCTGAAAATCTGGACGAAATGCTCCAAAAATTTTATAACGTGAAGTATTTAACCAGTCTGGATATGACAGCCGGATACTGGCAAATCCCATTAAGTAAAGAATCCCGTAAATATACCGCTTTTCTATTCGCCGGGAAATGCTATCAGTATAAAGTAGTGCCGTTTGGGCTTAGCACTTCTGTGGCAGTATTTATTAGGGCACTGGACTTTGTGTTAGGGAGAGAACTGAGTTCCCGGCTAACCATTTATGTAGACGATTTACTGATTGCTACAGAAGCATGGCAAGAGCATTGCGAGTTGTTGCGGAAAGTTTTTGTTGCTCTACAAGCAGGGGGCATGACACTTAAGTGGAAGAAATGTGAATTTGTGAAATCGGAAATAAAGTTTCTGGGGCACATTATTACCACAAGCGGCATTGGCAAGGATCCAGAAAAGTTAAGTGCAATATCAGGATGTCCGGCTCCTAGAAATAGAAAACAGTTGAAAGCCTTTTTAGGTTTATGTGGGTTTTATAGAAAGTTCGTCAAGGGGCAAGTTTTTAATAGTCCTCATCTGAATAATTTACTTAAGAAAAATAGTGCTTTTGTGTGGACTGAAGGGTGCATGAGAGATTTTGAAAAATTGAAGAACGAACTTTTGAATGACAATATTTTGCATCACCCCATACTATCAGAACCTTTCCATATGAGTACTGACAGCAGCGCTTATGGAATTGGTATAGAAGTTTTCCAAGAAATCTGTAATGACAAAGAAATCGAACACAGGACTATCGCATTTGCAAGTAGAACTCTAACAAAATACGAGAGGAACTACACTATTTCGGAAAAGGAAGCTTTAGCCATTATATGGGGGCTAAAGAAATTTAGAAATTATCTGTGGGGCCATAAGCTCATCATACATACTGACCACAAAGCTTTAACTTTTCTTAAAGATTGCCGTTTACTTAATGGTAGGCTGACTCGTTGGGCTTTGTACCTACAACAATTTGATTACGATATTTACTATGTTAAAGGTACTGAGAATTATGTGGCAGATGCTTTATCTCGATTGCCTAATAGTATGAGTGAAGTGCCAAATGAAAATGGGGAAGAGGGTACTTTTCAGATAAGGTATATGAAAGAGGTTTCAGGAAAGAAGAAAATTGAGCAGATATGTAAAAATATGAGATACCATCAGAATGAGGATTCAACCTGGAAATCAGTGAAGGTAAATTTTGGCAGTGTACAGTATCCTCAAATTAAGAAATATTACAAAATTTATAAAGGCATTTTATATAGGAGGAAAGATTTAGCCACTGAGGAATGGAGAGTATGTTGGCCACACCAGTTTGATACCGAGGTCATAGATTATTTTCATTTAGCGTTGGGCCATAGTGGGCCAAAGAAATGTTTGGATAAATTGAATAATGTAGTAGTGATTACTGGTAGTATAAGTAAGAAGGTAAAGGAACGAATTAAGTCATGTGATGTCTGTCAAAAAGCCAAAGTGCCGAACAAAACTAGTAAGGGACCAATGCAAAGTACGTTGCCTGAAGACACCCTAGACTTATTATCGATAGATTTATATGGTCCCCTCCCAAAGACTTCGGGAAACTGTGCATATATTTTGGTGATATTGGAAGTATTTTCAAAATTTGTGAAATTATACCCCTTGAAAAAAGCAACAGCAAAAGCTGTATTTAATAGGATGGTCGAATACTTTAGGACCATCGGGAAGCCCAAAGCTGTACTATCTGACAATGGACCCCAGTTCATATCCAAAATTTGGAAAGAAGGAATGGAGAGAAATGGTGTGGAGATTAAATATATCTCAGCTTATCATCCTGCTAGCAACCCGGTTGAAAGGTACATGCGAGAAATAGGGAGATTGTGTAGAACATACTGCAGTCACAATCATAGAGCCTGGGGCAGATTTATATCGGATTTTGAGAATGTCATGAACACCTTACATCATGAAACTACAGGATTTCCACCGGAAGAAATTTTGTTAGGCAGAAGTAGTAAAAGTTTAATTGAAGAAAAACTAGAGTTTCCACCTTGTACAAGTTTGGGATTGGATCAAAAGAAAGAATTGGTGATAAAAAGGGCAAAGCAAAAAGCTGAATCTAGATCTAAAAGACACAATAAAAATTTAAAAGTTTCAAAATTTAAAATTGGAGATTATGTTCTTTTAAAAACCCACGAAAAGTCTAGTGAACTAAACCATGAAATTTCAAAATTTAAATATATTTATAATGGACCATATGTAATACAGAATATTCCACACGACAATGCTTACTACCTGATCTACCCAAAATCCAAAAGACCTTTAGGCGTAAGAAATATTGTGGACCTGAAACTGTATGTACCTAGGAACGAGTAAATGTGCTGTATCTTATGCTGAACCCAAGTTATCCTAAATGTATCTAATCTTTGTAAATGTCTGTATACCCTTGAAAGTGTCCTAATGTAGTTATGTGAGTTTCAGATTACCAATTGTACTGTAACTGTAAGAATGTATGGAGAAAAGGACTGAAAGAAAGGATAAATGCTATCAGCCAGATAAAAGATGGGACTGTCAAAAATGAAAATGGGCAGTGTATGAACCATAATATGAAGGACTGCCAAATACCGATGAGGGCAGATAAATAATCGATGAAAAATTGTAAATATGATCCAGGAGATGTCACAATATGAAGTGAAAAGGACTGCCCAAATCCACATAATAGTCAGCAAATATATGTAGTTAATTTTCTGAATATATGTGTGTGTGTTTTGTTTAGTAAGTAAGAAAATGGACTGCTATTCAAAGCAAGCAGCGATAAATTATCTTATATTGTATACAAAATATGAAATTGTTTTTGTAGTTAAATGTTTGTATTCCAGAATTTTAAATTATTTCTTTGAGAAATTTAGAAAAAATGAGTAAATTGCTATTTTAGTGAGGTTATGATGGGAAGTTGGACTGTGCAAAAAGGCACTTGAGCAAATGACAAGTAGTTATTCTAGAAGTATTAAAAAAGTGTAAACCTATATACAGTGAGCAAAAGGAAATATGTAGTGTAAATCTTTTTGGACAATTAAGTAAAAATTCAGAACCACTGTATAATTGTAAGATTTAGTGTTCCCATAAAATTTGGACTTAAGAAAATTTTTTGGAAACAGGGGCATGTGTAACGAGAATTATACGTATAAAATTTATTTTCTTTATGAATTTAGATAAATTAATAATAGCAATGTGTTGAATTTCTTTTTCGATTCTTTCCGTGTCATGTTAAAGAAACTGTGAGCAACTTTTGAAACGAATATTATTATTTATATTAGATTTCAAATAATGTGGTAATCAAAGGAAGTGTATTTAATGTTAAAACTATTGTAAGATGTGAAAATTGTAATTTATACACTTGGTCCATACGTAGGTAATGCATTAGGATATGTGTAGTAGAAAACCTGTGGTGAATACCCTAACTGTAGGGGAGCGGGAAAAGGTGGAGGCAGGCGAGGCGGGAAAACGCACACTGGCGCGGTTCGACACAACGGGCTCAGTAACACAGTCGGAGGCGAGCAACAGTCGGAAGTACACGTACTGTACCGAGGAGGCTACCCAGGAAAAGTGGATTCCATTGAGCCTCGGATGAACCGATTCCGACGACTACTTGGCATGGCTATATTCTGAGGCACAAAATTGGAAAAATTACGACGCTAAGAAGATGGAAAGTGCCGATGTTGTGTGAGCCTTAGCCGTGCTTGTATGTGTGCCGTGCTGCCCGCTATCTCGCTGCCCGCCATCCGCCGCACCGACTTGCACAGGTCAAACATTTATTTCATCTTTAGAAGTGTATCTGTGTGGACCAGTGTCGAAACTGTTTCTAATGGTTCAATAATAACGTGACTTTTACCAGAATTGCTTTAGCCATGACTTATCCTGATCACTGACCTAGACAGGATCCTTACCTCGTATTGTGCAATCCGAGTATCCTAAACAGAAAGTTTAATGTTTGTGTCGATGAAAATTATCAGCAGAGTAATCTATGCCATAAAGGAATCTATAGTTCTGTGTGTTGTTGCAAATATTGGTAAAGACCAAAAGAGTTTTTTTTTTTGAATTGAGTTAGCGATGTTATTTAATTAATTTGAAACAGAAATAATGACAGTTAAATTATTCAGAAGTAAGACAAAAGAGTAGTTATCCAGAGATTGATAAATTTTGTGTGTTAATTTGCCTTCAGTACTTAACAGTTTCAGTATAACCACTATAACAGTTCCGTCACTGTAGTTATTGCCTGAAGATAAGTCCGATTTTGCTTCTATTAGGTACACGCGGTCAACTAATGTACTAGAAATCCTTGTTTATAAGGTGAAGCCCGTGAACTTATTACAGTACAGGCTTTGTAGAGCTAACCTACGTCAGATTAGGGCGGTAGTGTTACAACGTAATGAGAGCGTGTGCGCTCGCACGTGTACTCAGAGAGCGAGGACGAAGTCTCTCCTCAGTACTTCACTGGGATAGCACCTCTGTCGAGAGCGAATCGAAGTGCGACTCAATATTGAGTCCTTGCGATTAAGCGTTGTTCACTGTGTTCTCCACCACACTTATTGTGCGGTGTGAACGGACCGAGTTATAGTTAAACGCCTATGAGCGAATTTTAGAGTGGCATCATGGTGGACTGGTTATCTGACCGGTGTACCACGCCAATAGTTAGACTAGGGGTGAATAGGAGGGAGAGTCTGATTGGCGAAGGTCAATCCACATAGAACGAGAGTTATATTTGTCAGCAGCGAGCGGCGCAGACAGCAGTCATCGCAGCTTACGGTATTGTGTGCTACAGCTCTTGCGAGCCTCATATTCCCTCCACAAGAGTACATTTCACTGCATTTCACATGCGACACCCTCGACCATATGTAGCAACATTCTAACGGATAGTTATTCAAGTTGAGTAGGCGCAGCTCTCAGCCATTCTACCAAGTCAATAACAATCTTAAACTTTGTATAGAAATTTCATTAGCGAATCCTATGCTTAAGAGGTAACTTCACATTCCGAAAAGAACCCGGAAATAATTTGTTAAGTTCATAACTAAAAGTGCCATTGTGATTTCTCAGAATTTTTGCAAAATAAATAATAATTTTCGTTAGTTTCATGTTTTTCTTACACTATCACTACTCCAGTACCCAAGTATCCCACTAGTTATGTAAGAAATTTTGGGACCTTTTGTGTCATTTCCAGAAGATATTTATTGCTGAAAGTTTTTCTGGCACTTCTCTTTAGAACTTTAGGAGTATCTGTCTGACTTCTGTAGTAGTGTGGGGATGGAAATTGCATCTTGCAGGAGCCACAGGGTAAACGGTACATCTCAGATTAATCCGTTGCGCAGAATGACAGAATAGTACCCACATGGTCACAGAAAATGGCGACCCTGCCAGGATAGGTAAAATAGGTAAGGTACCAGGAAAGGAAAGTGTCAGGAGAGATAGGTAAGACAGGTCGCAGCAGTAGCACTTTCAAGAACTTTCTTTCATGTGTTAAACAGCTATTTGCAAAGATAAGGATCAGAATAGATACAGGTAGTGAAGAAAGCAGAATTTTAGGGAAAAGGGCGTGTTGTGGAAAATTTTGCATTTATTACGATTTTTGTGTAGCTGTTAGGGCATAGGATTTTCAGGTGATAGGCATAGACGCAGAGTGACGCACAGACGCAGTGTGACACAGCTGAATATAAGTTACAATTAAGAAATAACATTTTTCTCCCTTTGCAAGCTCACAGGTGGAGATTGGAGACTGTAGCAGAGCAGACCGAACATTAGCCAAGAAGTCACGACGTTGTTGTTGTAGTTGGTTCAACCAACTGGTAAGTGATCGTACAGTTTTGTAGACAGGATTGCGGTGTGTTGAAAGAATTTCCGTGTTAACGAGAGAGCACAAGCCAAAAGGTTACGTGAGAGACAGCAAGTAGACAAGATGGGGGAGAATCAACCAGATTAAACGAGCTTATTGAGAATAGGACAGAAGGTGAACCTGTGAATAGGAGAGACGGTGAATCAGAGAATAGGACAGTCGGGGAGCTGTAGAATCAGCTAGGTCAGTTAGACTGGGATAAAATTGAGACAGATCAGACAGACGGGAATCGAAGGGACGAGAATATCGAATTTCCAAAATATGAAATTCCAGGTAGGGCACATTCTGAGCCAGAAATAGTCAGCCCACGTGGGAAATGGCAAAGATTAGAAGCGAAAAAGCACAGGAAACGCGTTTGTTCGCCGCATGTTCAGGGACAGAATACGCGTCAATACAGTCAATGAACCGGCAGTTAGCTAACGTTCAAAGAGAAGTAGACGGTGGGGAAGAGTGGGAACATTTAGAATACGTCGAACCTATCGCACATTCTAAATATGCCCCAACAACAGACAGAATTTTGCGGAGTTACGAGCGCCACGAAAAGGTTCCGTAACAGACGCAACTGTACCTGCAAACACAAGACATACATAACAGAGAGAGCAGAATGCGGAGTTGTTTGCGCCACGTAATGGCTCAATGACAAACGCAACTAGTTCTCAACACAGACAGCACGGGTTATTGCAGTTATCAAACTTAGAAACACCACAGCATAGCCCAGTAAACAACGTAACTGACCGATTAGAAAACAATAGATCGAGAATACATAGTTTAGCAGAAGGTAGTATTACAGGACAGGACGCGATCATGGAGATGTTACAAAAAATTAACGCTAGTATGACGAAACAGAATACACAAATAACAAAACAGTATCTGGAGTTGAAACAGGATAATCAGGAACTGAAACAAGATAATCAGGCTAGTAAGACACAGATCCAACAGGTCAAAATCCAGATGGAAGAAGGGATCAGCAGAATTGATAGATCACTCAGATAAACAAAGACGGGAAAGAATCTAGAGAAAGAATTCAGGTACTAACACAAGGTCAGCAGCAATTACGCACTGACGTCGACAAGGTCCAATTGGACATCGTAAACGTCGACAAAAAGGTGGAACGATTTACGAAAAAAGCCACTCGAACAGCAATACAAATTTCGGAAGAACAAGCAATTCAAAGCAAGGTCGCAAAGGTTGCACTGAAAAAATATGATCAGCGGATCAATAAAATACAACTTAAAAACAAAGATCAGTTTGCAAAGCTTCGAACAGAGTTGATACAAACTATCGAAGAAAAGGTCGAGACCGATTACACCTGTAGCGAAACAACTGACACGTCAAGCATTAATTCAGTACACGAACAAGCGTAGTCTTAGAAAGTTCAAGTAGAACCAAAACTAGACGTAACACTCGCGCAGAAATTGAAACAGAAAACCCTGATTAAAGTAATACATGACATGCCACAGGACCGGGCACAGTATCTAAAAAAATATACATTCAGCCGATACCAATCGAAGGACAGGCAACTGAACCAGTAAATCCAATGACACAACATAATAGCAGCACATGTACTATACCGCGAACGACGAGAGTAGAAACTCACGAACAACACTTTTGTTCACCACTGATACGACATGACACTGATATGAGTCAGGAAATTGAGAACAGGCGGACAGGCAGTAGCTTACCAGAGAATAAACACGACGACACAACCAGTGACAGATTATTTGAGACCATGAATCAGCCACAAATCTAATTTATGAGAAGATATGATACAGACCACTTCCTTACAGTTAGAAAGTTTCAACATTTCAAGGATGAAGGCGGTAGCTTGCATGCACACATATTCATCGATCAGTTTCAAGTAGGCTTACCAAACCACTGGAGCGTAGCTCACAAACTTGGCTTCATTTGTGCACACATGTCAGGGACAGTAGCAGAGGTGATGGAAAAGACCATTGCTACCTGTACGTCCTACTTACAGTGCAGAACAGCATTTCTCGAAAGATATTGGTCTAAAGAGGCGAAAAACAAAATTAAATACGAGTTATTTCAGATGACACCATATGAAAACTCAGGAGAGAAAGCGTGGTAAAAGTCTTGATACAATGGACTAAAAGAATCAATGCCTAGGCAAACCATACAGTAACGGAGAGCTGATACATCTACGTAGAATGAAATTACAGGTAAAGTATCAACAGGCGACAGTAGGAAAAGACGAAAATACCGAAGAATTCAAAGAGGGTTTAAGGGAACTTGAATTTATGTTTACAGAAAGAAAAAAGAAAGGAAAGGGAATGGCAAATTGAGAGGACTAGGAACGAATATTCCAATAATAATAATCTTAATCCTAACACCAATAATTTCAGGCATTTTAACAGACAAGGACAGTGGCACAATGGAGGCAATTGGCATAGAAACGATAACCAGAATAATTGGTACCGAAATAGGAACGGTAATGGACACTCATACAGTGGCGGATATGGATTTAGGAATCAAAATGCCAACGGTCAAGGGTTGTTTGAAAGAGGTCACGATGTTAGCAACTGGTGAGACCAGGGCGCGAATAATTACTGAGGAAATTATGGTCCACAGAGACCAAAACAACACAGCAAAGAGAAACCAGATGTAGATGATAGGCCACCGAATACTGCAAAACGTAAAGATTGAATTGTAAAATACGGAAGAGGTTAGACAAACTAACGTCCACCCTGTCTTACACTAACCACTAAATAAAAAGTTAAATTAATAGATCAACAGAACATCACATTAATTAAAAGAAAAAGAGACACAATACACACTAACAATCTCTTGTAGTATCAAGTACACTACAACATGCACACAAACAATAAATGATACACAACAGTTAAAAGAATGAAGAAGTGGTAGGACATAATTAGAATAAAGAAAAGAAATTATATATATACAATAATTTTTAACACTATCAGAAAATTTTTGCATTATATAAAATCAGAGTTTTTTTGTAAATAACTAATATATGTAAAACAAAATTGTAAATATTTTTACGCGTCAGAGGGACATCGCCACCAACACCAATCACCAGCTCCCTTAACACTAGATGCTTCGAGATAGCGATGGAGAGGGTACAGATATGTTGAGAAAGCACTTAGGGCAATAACAACAACATGAAGACCAACTCCACACTGGAAATGCAAGGTGCAACCAGGTTGGACTTCAGGAGGACAACGCGCAGCACGGATATTTCATATGTCACGACACTGCTACACAACGGAAGAGTGTGGGGAGAATCATAAGACGAAGAGGCGACAATGAAGGTACAAAAAAATTACTAAGATATACAAACTCATCAAGTAACATTTCGACAGGCAGTCAGATCCTACAAATCCTATATCACTCCTATACTAAAATTAACATATTCCTAGCCCAAGAGGAACAGAAGAATGCAAGAAAGAAGAGAAGAACAGATGATGCAAGATGAAGAAGGGCAGAAGACAGCAAAATACCTTTCTCTCCTATCCCACAAAGCAAATTGTTAAAAACGTCTTACCATGAACTTTGAGGCATGGCAACTAGTACAACCACCTCTCCAAAAATAAACCTTTAATCGTCAAACAAATACAAGTGAATGACAAACAGAATATTAAGTAGTACCAACCAACATTATCTAGAAACAGATTCAGCAAAATAAACAGTATTCTCCCTACTACATCATCAAATTGCCATACGGAACCAGGTGTGAAGTACCAAGATGTCACAGCACAATATTGGGTGACGATCGTCGGTAGTCTACTACAATCATCGAACTGCCATACCGTCCCAGGTGTGACAGCAAAGGAGTACCAAGACATCACTGTTTATGCAGTAAACCACAGTCATCATCATCGGTTAAAAGTACCACTCCATGATGACAATGTCAACAAGTAAGACCCGGCATCGCATGCTAGAGTGCTTCTCCCATGATTTGTGACACCCATACAAATGAGTCGACGCCTTCCAGCACTTCAGTACCCAAGTATCACACAGAAACTGACGCAGCACAAAACGAAAAGACTGATAAAATAGAAATGTAGAGTTAAGAAAATGATATATTTGTAAAAATATTTTTTTCCTTTTTTGTAAAAGTAATTATTTTATCGTATATGTAAAGCCAATAATGTGATAGAGACCTTAAAATATTATGCACAGAAAATTAATTAGTATAAGTAGATAATCTCAAAAATCCGTGTAAAGCCAAGTTAGTTTGTAATATAAAAAAGGTTTTGGTTAATGATAGGTTGAAAGAGGATAGAATAAAGAAAAAACGCTTCTTAACTCTTAAAACAGTGACATAAATAATGCCTAAATAAATAAAACAAAGTCACACAACAAAGCTTTTGCGAACATTCACGAGAAGCTTAACTAAAGAAAAGATATAACCACACTAAAACATATTGCTCTGTACACTAACGAGTTTAGAAAAATTAATATTGTAAAACCAATTTTTGGAAATGAAAAAAGAAAAAACAGAGACACTTACTAGCAACGACAAAGAATAACAACCTTTGTGAAGCCTTTATTTGCCTAACAACAAACCATAAAGTGTACAACTAAAAGTAGAAACAATAGCTATAAATAAATCATTAGAAAATATCGTTAAAAATGGCTGAAATTGCATCTTGCAGGAGACACAGGGTAAAGGGTACATCCCAGATTAATCCGTTGCGCAGAATGACAGAATAGCACCCACACGCTCACAAGGGGAAACTGCGCTTTCCGCTTAGTAAACCGGCAAAGTATGGCATCATCAAACTTCCTGGCAGATTAAAACTGTGTGCCGGGCCGAGACTCGAACTCGGGACCTTTGCCATTCGCGGGCAAGTGCTCTACCACTGAGTTACCCAAGCACGACTCACGCCCCGTCCTCACAGCTTTACTTCTGCCAGTACCTCGCCTCCTACCTTCCAAACTTTACAGAAGCTCTCCTGCGAACCTTGCAGAACTAGCACTCCTGAAAGAAAGGATATGCGGAGACATGGCTTAGCCACAGAGCACACTCCGCTGCAGAGTGAAAATCTCATTCATTATGGGATCATGTTTTGGGTATCTTCTGGCAATGAAACTAGTTATGTACGGAATATTAACACAGGAAGCGGCCAGGTAGTGCCCCTGAGAAGAACCATGGTCTAAGGTTTGTAACTGACCAGTCTTATGGCTTGATAGTGTATAACATTAAGTGTGGCAACTTTTTCGCCTCCTACGAGCTAGAACAATTGCTGACGAAGGTAAATATCTCAGTGAGTGGAACTATGCGAAACAAGAAGCCTTCCATCCCACCAAAGCTGTTGCAGACCAGGAGGATTCCTAATTACACACCAAAATTTTCTGCCACAAAGAGCACAACGCTTGTATCAAACATTCCAAGAAAAAGCAAATGTGTCATACTGCAAAGCACTCTACACCACGATGCAAAAATCAGTGATAACACCAAGAAAAAACATAATTCTTTTTAAGGCTACAACACTGCGAAAAAAGCTGTGGACACACTAAACAAGATGATGGTGAATTGTACCGTAGAGAGGAAGGCAAACACAAGGCCTGTTGTGGTGTTCTCAAATATCCTCGCCATATCTGCTGTTACAGCCTCCCCCCCCGCCCACCCCTCTCGAGCTCTGGGACTGTAATGCCAGAACGACCGAGAGGCTTAGTTTGGGAGAGAGGGGTGACTCACGCCAAAGCGTGCAGAGAAACACCGGCATGTATGTCATTGGCTTTATTGCATCGAAGGTACACAGCCGGCCTGCCGCTGATCCTGGTGATGACCCTAAGCGGCGTTCGTGCGTGCTTGGGTCAGCGCCAGTATCACTGCCAGAATCTATCTGCTGCGTCGGCTCTCAGTCGCCCAGCCTTGCAGACTTACCGCTCCCACTCACGCCACGGCTAAGTGGCCGCTACGTATGTTGCTTCCGCCGGTAGCTCGGGACATAGCTGACCGCTCCTTCAAGGGTAGCTCGTGGACCCCGTGTAGAGCACCGATGGGAAACAGCCGTCCGCCGTCGTCGTAGAGAGCCTTAGCACGTGCGGCCGGGCAGTTCGGTCAGTAGCAGCAGACAGCCTGCACTTGGGAGGCTGCGGGTTCGCTCCCCGGCAGCCTGCAGTCCGCCGGACGATGTCACCCAGAGACCGGAGGCAAGCAGCCGTCACTGTCCATGCGCAGGTGCAGCTCCAAGTTTTGCGGCCCGGCATACCACAGCTAAGTGGCGTCCGTGCAGCACAGTTTGGTGGTAGTATCAGCAGGCTGGCTGGCGGCCGACCCATCACCAGAGATCGTCGTCATTGGCCTGGAACTTAAACATTCGTCATTCTCTCCGGTTCTAGACGCGGACGGAAGAGCGATACGACTTCCTGATTTGAACCTATGGGCTCACTTACTTGTACGTCTTTCGTCTCCGCCTTTGACGTGGTTCCTCTGGAGAGAGCAAGTGAAGTGCTCTTTAATAATTACAACGTCAGCTTTTCTCAGGCCGCTTCCGCACCCGCACATAGGCGTAACTGCAACGTGTGAGTTTTCACAACACGTCACTGCTGCGTACTGCCCTGATTACTTTACTCATACACCAATGGCCATAAAAATTGCAACACCAAGAAGAAATGCAGATGATAAACGGGTATTCATTGGACAAATATATTTTACTAGAACTGACATGTGATTACATTTTCACGCAATTTAGGTGCATAGTTCCTAAGAAATCGATATCCAGAACAGGCACCTCTGGTCATAATAACGGCCTTGATACGCCTGGGTGTTGAGTCAAACAGAGCTTGGATGGCGTGTACACGTACAGCAGCACATGCAGCTTCAACACGATACCACAGTTCACCAAGAGTAGTGACTGGCGTTTTGTGACGAGCCAGTTGCTCGGCAACCATTGACCAGACGTTTTCAACTGGTGACAGATCTAGAGAATGTGCTGGGCAGGGCAGCAGTCGAACATTTTCTGTATCCAGAAAGGCCCGTACAGGACCTGCAACATGCGGTCGTGCATTATCCTGCTGAAATGTAGGGTTTCTCAGGGATCGAATGAAGGGTAGAGCCACGGGTCGTAACACATCTGAAATGAAACGTCCACTGTTCAAAGTGCCGTCACTGCGAATAAGAGGTGATCGAGATGTGTAACCATTGGCACCACATACCATCACGCCGGGTGATACGTCCAATGTGCGTTCACCGCGATGTCGCCAAACACGGATGCGACCATCATTGTGCTGTAAACAGAACCTGGATTCATCCGGAAAAATGACGTTTTGTCGTTGAGGACACCATTGCAGGCGCTCCTGTGTGTGATGCAGCCATGGTCTCCGAGCTGATAGTCCATACTGCTGCAAACGTCGTCGAACTGTTCGTACAGATGGTTGTTGTCTTGCAAACATCCCCATCTGCGGACTCAGGAATCGAGACGTGGCTGCAGGATCTGTTACAGCAATGCGGATAAGATGCCTGTCATCTCGACTGGTAGTGATACTAGGCCTTTTGGATGCAGCACAGCGTTCCGTATTACCCTCCTGAACCCACCGATTGCATATTCTGCTAACAGTCGTTGAATCTGGACCGATGTGAGCAGAAATGTCGCCATACGACAAACCGCAGTCGCGATAGGCTACAATCCGACCTTTGTCAAAGTCGAAAACGTGATGGTACACATGTCTCCTCCTTACACGAGGCATCACAACAACGTTTCACCAGGCAACGCCGGACAACTGCTGTTTGTGTATGAGGAATAGGTTGGAAGTTTTCCTCATGTCAGCACGTTGTAGGTGTCGCCACCGGCGCCAACCTTGTGTGAATGCTCTGAAAAGCTAATTATTTGCAAATCACAGCATCTTCTTCCTGTTGGTTAAATTTCGCGTCTGTAGCACGTCATCTTCGTGGTCTAGCAATTTTAATGGGCAGTAGTGTATATCGTGTCCGCTGGGCCGGGCCTACCTTCCAGCCACAGTAGCGCGAGATTCACACGAATTCTCCAGTTCCAAGCTTGTACTTATTTGCGACAGGACATTACATGAAACTCTTATTTGCTGTAGAAGGCAACTTACTTCAATGGAAAGTAAACAGTCTTCAGCAATGAAGACTATTCCTAGAAATTTGCTCAACCAGCAAACTGATGGGGATGTGAAGAGATGATGACATATTGCAAGACGAAATGTTGCAGGAGCAGCTGAAGAGAGATGAACATTATTTGAATGAGCACTCTTCACATAGGAAGAAAATGATTATAGGACTAAGAAGAAGAGAGGTAGGTCTCACTTATGCGGAAAAAAACTGATAACAGAAGTTCTGTGAAATATATCAATTGTACAAAACTCAGTTGCAACAAACGTCTTACATACACGTGTAAAAACAATTACTAAAAGTTAGACGTGGTGTAGCAAAACCAAAAAACACATAATATTCGGTTATCGCATTGTTGCGCTATTCTGTTCAAATGGTTGAAATGCTCTGAGCACTATGGGACTTAACACCTGAGGTCATCAGTCCCCTATAACTTAGAACTACTTAAACCTAACTAGCCTAAGAACGTCACAGACATCCATGACCGAGGCAGGATTCGAACCTGCGACCGTAGAGGTCGCGCGCTTCCGGACTGAATCTCCTAGAGCCGCTCGGCCACAGGGGCCAGCACTATTCTGTTACGCAGTTTGAATGATTAATACACTAAGCTCGCTACATTATAACTTTATTTAGGTTTCAATACAAAAATGTGTAAAAGTATAACTAAAGCAAATAGAAAAATACCGACCTTTTTGACACGAACATTTTACGTGTATGTGCAAAGTAAACATCGTAATACGGTTACTCGTCAGTATTGGCAGCTGTTACTGCGCTGCGAGCAGAGCCTCGGGGCCGCGGCGCGCCCGCTATGCTGTTGCCCAGATGCTGTCGAACATTCCAAGGCACCGGGGACGAAGTCCAGCCTGCTGGCGCATTGCCGCTTGCAGCGAGGAGGCACCTGAGCGCTGAGAGCATCGAGACGCGCCTTGCAGCGCACCTTTGTGATGCGTGCGCGCCGACTACATGAGAAGGTAGCAGTCGGCGCAGCTTCCCAGCCGCAGGCATCTAACCATGGGCTAGGCGCCGGGACGTGAAGAAACAAGCGATGTGTCAGTGCCGGCCCCGTGGCAACACCAAGCGCAAGAGCGCGCCGGGCTGCGTACGGGCCGAGGTGTCTGCGTACGGGCACTGCTGTTGCTCCCGCCCTACCGTGGACATCTCCTGTCGCCACACCGCTCAGAGGCGCCACTGACGTTCGCTACCGGGCGGCCCCTGCTGCTGTTTCTATGCAGGTTCTGGTGTTAACGCCGGGACGCTTACTTTCGCCGCTGTGCAGCCACTCGCCCCGCTAGGCGTACCGCTGCTATGCCGATTTCGCTTGCACACGGCCCTGCCGCCGCACTTACCGTCGCCCCCCGCACGCCACGCTATCGCTGTCCTGCCCCGTCTATGCGTCGCCATTATTATAACAGCCAAAGAATTAGCAGAATGCCGGCCGGAGTGGCCGACCGATTCTAGGCGCTACAGTCTGGAAACGCGCGACCGCTACGGTCGCAAGTTCGAATCCTGCCTCGGCCATGGATGTGTGTGATGTCCTTAGGCTAGTTAGGTTTAATTAGTTCTAAGTTCGAGGGGACTGATGACCTCAGAAGTTAAGTCCCATAGTGCTCAGAGCCATTTTGTTTTTATTAGCGGTATGTGCCGCCTGCATAGCTGAGTACTCTCATTATGGAGGATAGCCCGTTTGAGAGCCCAACACTAGACCCTTTTTTGTACCTAGAACTTCAATTCCCAACAGAGTTTTTGTGTTTTTAAAATGAACACCATCAATATGCGGAAGTCAACGGAAATTAGTTATTAAAGACACATAATGTGTATCCACAATTGCCAGCCGCGGTGGCGGTGCGGTTCTGGCGCTGCAGTCTGGAACCGTGGGACTGCTACGGTCGCAGGTTCGAATCCTGCCTTGGGCATGGGTGTGTGTGATGTCCTTAGGTTAGTTATGTTTAAGTAGTTCTAAGTTCTAGGGGACTTATGACCTAAGATGTTGAGTCCCATAGTGCTCAGAGCCATTTGAACCATTTTGTATCCACAATTAAAAAAAGGTTCATGATGATCTCTCCAATGGCAAAACATTCCTGACTATACCCTGTTCATCATAAGAATAAACCAGAAATAAATATTACGCCTTATATTCTTCCGCGTTTGGTAGTCTCATTGGATTCGTTTCACGTGGAGCGGAAGCCAAGCTGTGACCAGTGAAGTCAAGTACGATCATAAGCATATCTTTTATGCTGTGTTACACGCATATAGACTGAGCGATAATGCGGGAGAAAAGCTTTACCGGCGCATTTAACATGCACAGCACTCGCCAGTCAGAGGTACAACAAAATAGCAATGATGTCAGCAGCTGCTGTTCAGACGTAAAAAGGGACGAGAATGTCATTTAATTTCTAAAAAGGAAGAAATAATATTCGGAGAAACTCCAGTACTACCGCGCGCTTCTTATGTGACTAGACGAAAGCGTAAGATGCACTCGTTCTTACCGGACATAGTATTCTAATTACAAACCAGAGTCATGAAAATGTATAACTTAGACAAAGGGTAATTTTATTAAGTAGCTGTGTGTAAAGCAAAAGCATACTGCAGGGATTTCACCGTACTATTAAATACTGAAGCCACCGAAGGTATTAATTCCAGTCAGTCGTCTGGCAATCTCTTAGCTCCTTCCTTATCCGAATCCGAGAAATACAGTTCAGTTCTGGAAATGTCACCTGCTACATTGATAACGAGCCTATCAGCAACAGAATCCACGAAGCCAACTAGGCGCCGCATTTTCTCGTCTTCTTTTACGGAGAGTCGTTCTATATCCCGCCAGCGTTCGGCAGTTACGTGTGACAGAGCTGCGTGCGTCAGATCCAGTACGGGTGGTAGCTTACCAGTCTTCTTACTTATCGGGACAAATCCCGCAGCTTAGCTCCAGGTCAGTTCTGTTGGGTTTATATTGTAATGGTGAAGTAGAAAACGTAGAGATGCAGCATTTGTATGATGTGCTCGATGCTGTGAAAATGATTGTTTTTCATGTTTCTACGATACTTATCTAACTCTGTGGTATGAAGAGATGGACATAGTTCAGATCAAAAGGGTGTGGTTTTTCATTCCTGCCTTAAAAAATTAAATTGTTGTGTTTTCTTAAGTGAATTTTATTAACAGTCTTCCATAAATAGGAATTTCGCGTCCAATATGTAATTACACTACTGGCCATTAAAATTGCTACACCAAGAAAAAATGCACATGATAAATGGATATTCATTGGACAAATATATTACACTAGAACTGACATGTGATTCCATTTGACGCAATTTGGGTACATGGATCCTAAGAAATCAGTATCCAGAACAACCGCCTCTGGCCGTGATAACGGCCTTCATGCGCCTGGGCATTGAGTCAAACAAGGCTTGGATGGCGTGTACACGTACAGCTGCACATGCAGCTTCAACACGATACCACAGTTCATCAAGAGTAGTGACTGGCGTAAAGTGATGAGCCAGTTGCTCGGCCACCATTGATCACACGTTTTCAGTTGGTGAGAGATCTGGAGAATGTGCTGGCCATGGCAACAGTCGAACATTTTCTGTATCCAGAAAGGCCCGTACAGGACCTGCAACATGCGGTCGTGCATTATCCTGCTGAAATTTAGGGTTTCGCAGGGATCGAATAAAAGGTAGAGCCACGGGTCGTACCACATCTGAAACGTAACGTCCACTGTTCAAAGTGCCGTCAATGCGAACAATAGGTGACCGACACGTGTAACCAATGGCACCCCATACCACCAAGCCGGATGATATGCCAGTATGGCGATGACGAATGCACGCTTCCAATGTGCATTCACCGCGATGTCGCCCAACACGGATGCGACGATCATGATGCTGTAAACAGAACATGGATTCATCCGAAAAAATGACATTTTGCCATTCGTGCACCCAGGTTCGTCGTTGAGTACACTTTCGCAGGCGCTCCTGTCTGTGATGCGGCGTCAAGGGTAACCGCAGCCGTGGTCTCCGAGCTGATAGTCCATGCTGCTGCAAACGTCGTCGAACTGTTCGTGCAGATGATTGTTGTCTTGCAGACGTCCCCATCTTTCGACTCGCGGATCGAGACGTGGTTGCACGATCCGTTACAGCCATGCGGATAAGATGCCTGTCATCTCGACTGCTAGTGACACGAGGCCGTTGGGATCCAGCACGGCGTTCCGTATTACCCTCCTGAACCCACCGATTCCATATTCTGCAACAGTCAATGGATCTCGACCAATGCGAGCAGCAATGTCGCGATACGATGAACCGCAATCTCGATAGGCTACAATCCGACTTTTATCAAAGTCCGAAACGTGATGGTACGCATTTCTCGTCCTTACAGGAGGCATCACAACTGTTCACCAGGCACCGCCGGTCGACTGCTGTTTGTGTATGAGAAATCGGTTGGAATCTTTCCTCATTTCAGCACGTTGTAGGTGTCGCCACCGGCGCCAACCTTGTGTGAATGCTCTGAAAAGCTAATCATTTGCATATCACAGCATCTTCTTCCTGTTGGTTAAATTTCTCGTCTGTAGCACGTCATAATCTTGGTGTAGCAATTTTAATGGCCAGTAGTGTAATTAACCTGGAAGTAATAAATGTAAAAGAGACCTGATAGAAAGGGGAGAGTGAGCAAACAAGGACAGACCGGGACAACAGTAGCGAGACTGGTGCTGCACTGGGCGTCGTAGATTGCCAAGGAGTGGGAGTCAGAACACACTCCCTCGCCACGAGAATGGCCCCTTCTACGTACTTCTACCCTCTATGGCATTAGCGTGTTTTCGCACCCATCCTCCGTGTGCCACACAGCGCCTACCCCTCTGCTTCCCCTTCACACAGTCAGTAACATCACGACGTTCCCTTTCCTTAGCCCACCTACCCCTCTTTCTTCCACTACCGTATTCTTCCCCTATGCCTCGTCCTAGGCACCCGTCACACCTGGATCCCGCGATTCACGCAGATTAGCCACCAACATGTTTGTGACCTCACATACACCTTCCCTGCCTTGCCACCCACGTGGGCCGGCCGAAGTGACCGTGCGGTTAAAGGTGCTGCAGTCTGGAACCGCAAGACCGCTACGGTCGCAGGTTCGAATCCTGCCTCGGGCATGGATGTTTGTGATGTCCTTAGGTTACTTAGGTTTAACTAGTTCTAAGTTCTAGGGGACTAATGACCTCAGCAGTTGAGTCCCATAGCGCTCAGAGCCATTTGAACCACCCACGTGGATGCGACTCGTCTGTCTGTCGGAAGCTCGTTTACAGTCGAAGTCTTCTGTTGCCCCGAACAACTTTCTAATCGTGAAGGATTTTGTACTGTCCAAGTTGGATAAAGACTCAATGTACTATTTCTCTTCCTTTCTTATTGATAGAGTGGGCATCAGGAAATTAGGCACCTCAAGGACGTAACCACAGCCTGCAGTCGCCGGCGCTAAGCGCTGTGATTTGCCTGCCGCATACTCATAACAGAGCAGGATGTCAACGCCAACGAATTGTCCAATGCTTCTGCGTGATATCGTGTGTTCACGTTGCGGCGGGGCGGGTTTAGTAGGGTGGCGAACTTGTTTGATCACTTATCTTCGGCGTACTGTTCCGACAAAAGTTCCACCTACCTCAGTACGGCGTCTGATCACCAGCCTGCTTCTCTGCTTACGTAGATACTGTCCAGACGATGTTAAAAGCAGCGTTGAAGAAAAACACCGTCAATACTTACCTTTGTAAAGTCCGCGTAAACTCTGGTGGTAAGATATCCTGTAATATCTTATAACAATTTTCGGGTGGAGGGCGCTTGCTTCATCTCTTTAGAAAAAGGCCAAATTCTGCTACGAGTTCTTTTATTTCTTTAGGTTCAAAATTAAACACGTTCCGTCAGGCCGTATTTAATTAACGGATAATAGCACTGTCCCCAGCTCACAGTTCATACAACCCCGTACATACACAAGGTAGCCAAGAATGTACTTACGTCCGACCGGAATTATTACGCGATTTACAGTCATTACTCTGCTACAATATACGAGTTTCACATTCGGTCCTTTTTCAGTGAATTTCTAATGAAGAAATTGAATGCCAAATATTCCATAGACGAATATGAACGGAATTTTTACTGCAGGCAGAAGTTCACTCGCGGTTCTCTTTCCAATAAAACAATCCATAAACTTCCAAACTTCACAAAACTGTCCGTAAATGCAACTGCTATTACGGCCACACAATCTGGTCGCGAGAAGCCAATTATTTCTGCATTTTACACATTGCAAAGACGGAAGCGTTCAACATGACGTGCACTAGCGATTCTCTGCGGTTCCTTCCAGGGCCTATAACTACTTGATAGAGCGCGGGAAATGCTTAACTCTGATTGGTTGTTCAAAATGACCAGCCAATCAAAACAAACCTTCGAGTTCTTTCTCGCGCTAAAACCGTCTTACACCAATCAAAATTCACAGATACATTTGCGTCACTTCATCATGCAAATATTAATAAAATGTTTAACAAAACCAAACGAAAAGAAAACTAATCTTGAAATAAGTTTAGAGAACGAATACTCTGCAAACCGTTACTCTGGCTGCCTTCTTACAAAAGCAAGTACCCTTGGACATACGTCACCAGCACTGTGGGGAAATTACATTTTTCATTGCAACTTGCTTGCTTAACACGTTCCCATGACATAGTTATGTAATGTTTAACGTGAGATAATATTGATTTTTCTCGTATGTCCCACATACACACGCTCACTCATTCTCAAAAAAATGGTTCAAATGGCTTTGAGCACTATGAGAGTTATCTTCTGAGGTCATCAGTGCCCTAGAGCTTAAAACTAGTTAAACGTAACTAACCTAAGGACACCACACACATCCATGCCCGAGGCAGGATTCGAACCTGCGACTGTAGCGGTCACGCGGTTCCAGATTGCACCGACTAGAACCGCTCGGCGACTCTGGCCGGCCAATCATTCTCATTTACTCACGTTACAACACATTAAATAAATACTGATTTTTCTGTATTTTATAATACGAAAATGAAAAGTAGTTAACGTTTTTTAATTACGAAAATCTAAATAAATTGTTCTGCTATTTAGTGAACTTCAGCAATAATTCCAAATGGTATTAAAAGACGAACTGCTATGAATCCTAACTAACCTTAATCTTATAAATGTCGATTTTTGGTGTTTTAGGTAATTGTCTCTGAATCTGAAAGTATCTCAACTACACAGCTGAGATTTTAATACAACTTGCTTTTTAATAATAAAGGGCTGTATATTGAATTTCAACAAAATTGAATAATATTTAATACCGTTTATTTAGATTCTTACGGGCTTGAATATTCTGTCACTCGAACTAACACAGGTTGCGCTTCCCACGGCTAGGCTAGCGACAGTGAGTCACGCTAAGATACCAGTGGCTGCATATGGCCACCGCCAACGGCTCCAAAACTACTAACCCACACTTCAAAGCAGCTTATTGCAATAAGATACTATTGCGTATTGACTCGCGACGTTAAAGCGTGTAGTTTCAGTCTTCTGTGGAACGGTGCATTGACGTGTGTGTGGTAGTGAACGTAATGCAGGGACAAAACTCTACGTCTAGCACTACTCTGAACGGTGTGCCTAAAGGGCGAAAAGACATTCGAAAACAATCTAAAATTGTTGTATCGAACGTAAGATTTTTGACTGATCTGGCCAGCAGTGAAGAAGCCAGGAAAAACATTAATTTTGCGCACGTTCATAAAATGACAACAAATCCTTAGGGTTCTTCCCAATCGACTGCATTCCGTATTAACAGTGCGGTAACATCGGCAGCATCTCTAGATGTGAGCACGTGATTTTATTCTCCAAGAAAGTGGTATAAAAGGAAACGGAATTTGCAGATTTTCACAAAAAGTTAATGTAAGAGTACTTCAGCACTAAAACAGCAGAGAGTATCCGACGGCTAGAAAAACACAGAGTTATCTCCGCGAAAAAATTAATTATTCTGGCTCAGAGACTCTGTTGTCTTCCCCGTAGATTTGGTTTTAGGATCAGAAAGAATAATGATGGGAAAAAATGGAATACAGACACAGTGCAGACAGAACGAAGTTTTGTGTAAAATGCACATACAGCGTGCTGAGGACAATAGTCTTGTGACATACTTCGACAAAACTTGGGACTGACAAAACCAGACGCAAAAATATGTTTTGTTCAACTTCAACGGAACTATTGGCCTAAAAGTACCTATAGTTACCTCTATAAAACGTATACTGGGGGTCTGGGATGCAGTGACGACGAATGATTAGTAAGAGCTGCAAATAAAAAAATTTCTGGTGGTAGGCAATGTCCTAGGTCGTATTAAGACGAGCCGTCAGACCCGGCGGGGGCATACAAATACTCGGGCACCGGTGCGCGAAGAGTCTGTTGCAAATAAAATACGTTCGTACGTAACACGATACAATAATGATGCCTCACGTAATACTGAAATAAATTTAATCGATTTCTTATCTACTTTCTCACTGGCAGTTTCTACAAGGTCTAACAGAACGCAAATTCATCAGCGACGAGGTTTTTCGTTACTCAGGCGGAACAGTTTTTCACCTCTAATGGTATTTTATTTATTATTTCGAAATACTTATACGTTTTCTTAATAAAATATGTAACACGTGCATCTATGAACTTTGAGAACGTTAATACATTATTTTCAGTACAAAATTATCAGTGGTTCTGTTTTTACACACGTTGAAGTAAAAAAAATATCTTTCTTCACAATTGCTTGTAACGTTAGTTTTTATTTTGTTTTATTTTATTTTTTTTATAGCAGCAGCAAGAATTTTCTTTTCTTTTCCCGACTAAAAACAGATGTCTGAAATTTTTTCGGTACTTTTGATAACATATGAAATTATCACTAACTGGCAGTGGTGTAGGACGATGAGATGATGTTGAAGAGCATATTTTCGTGAAGCCACTATAGTTGTTTTGTAGCTGTGAAGACTTGTTTTTAGTTTACGTTCTCCAGAGTTTTGCTTATCGTCTCTTCATGTCAGTGACTCGATGTTTTATACTCTCCTGATGTGCTGGACTGATTCTGTAACAGGTAAAATGGCAGCTGAGGCCTCCGAGGACAAGCTCCTATGTCTATTTGAAAATAGCAAACTCTAAGAACAGCTAACAAAACACACATTTTTCTTGATCTTTGCCACTTTAGAGAAAATAAAAGTAGAAAAATGAGATAATAAACGGCTCTCATTTTCAGTTGATAACCCACCTATTGCTGTTCTAGTCTTGTCCTTCAGTTTTCCTAGTTTTAATTTTAGTCATGGAGGACAGTTTGTTAATAATTTTTCTGATAGAGATATAGAACATTGTGTCTATGTAACACTACTGGGAAAATATATGAAGTCAATGTGTGAATACTGAGCACCAAAGTTGGTGAAAACAAATAATGCACTGTGGCGAGATATTAAACTTCTGAGGTATTTTCACATTTTACATCCTTAGATTAATTGGAATTAGTATTTTTGCAAGCATTTTTCTGTCAAAAGGATTCAGAGTGACACTGAATCAATAGATCATAGTTTACCGTAGTGTTGATTCTGGTGTTGTGAGCAATGTTCTTACGTAAGATAGCTGATGTGGAAAGGTTGTAGTAGTTTTCCATGTGATCGACAGTAACGATCTGCCACAGACATTTTCTCAAGCGTTCTTTTTGCTTCACGTTCTTTTTGTAACTGTGATGTAATGAGGCTGCACACGTAGGCGATTTTACTGTGTGGCTCTGGGATAACGATATGTATCCAAGGGGGCATGCGTTTACTGCAATTAATGAGTGTAAGTCAAAACTGTGTGATGACTGATAAGTTTCTACACTAGGTGCATTCGCCCCGTAAATATTTAACGTCATAACACATCCTCATTATGCAATTCGACAATACAGTGACATATCGGGTCTTCGGCAGTGATTTATGAAAATACTAAGTGGCACATACTCATGCGACACCATACTAAATGGTTATTGTTATTATATAGGAATAACAGCAAATATCTGCTTCCTTTGACTTGATAATTGAATTCCGCAGTTTTATTGTAATTATGTATTTGCTAACACCATGTGCAAAGCCCAGAAATATTAGCCCCAAAAGGTAAGACATCGCCAACAAAAATTTTCACAGTGTTTACCTAGAGAATCACTACAATTATTTAAACTTCTTTTGTTGCTACCATACTCTTCACTGGTTTCTGAATAGCATAACTGTGACAGCACGGTGATAAAATTTAGAATGTTTTGTACTTTCAATACTGACTGTAAACTACTTCACCACTTATTCGTGTTTTGACTATCCAATATTTTGTTCGTCAGGATTATACATTGTGAAGATTTTTTCATTTTTCAAAGTATTCAACGTCTTGTAGAACCGTCATTTGTAACTATTAACCAAGCTAAGGAAAGTATCACCTGCATCCAGGTCTAAGCCCTTTAATACTAGAAATTTTTGAGTTTACCGAATAGGCTAACTCCATTAAACCCCTGTTCTGATCAAACACATGGGTAGGTAAGGCATCGGACAATGTGTTTCAGCGTACCCCATTTTAAATGAAGCTGTTGTCAACTGCATCAAGTGACAACAGATTTCCGAGAGGTCCCTACGTGACTGACATACACTACTGGATTTCAGTTGATTCTGCTACACTGTAATGGGCCCTTGGCAGAGGAACATGTCCTTGCATGAGCGGAGGGACTAATTTTGGAATTCCAGTTGAAAATGCCAGTACTACTCCACAAATAAATTTACAATTTATATGCTCGTGTTACATCTAAATTCCCCCAACTTTCAATCACCGTGTACCCTATCAAAGTCTTCTTGTATTGAAACACTGTATTCCTGATTAATTAGGAAATAGTCATTCGTTTGAAATGTATTGTGTTCACCTTGGGATTTATTTTGTATCTTCCTTTTAATCTGAAAACCAGAACTACCCCTTCAAGTGTAACAATCTACTTACATTTAATGAGTTGTTATTTTATCTTTACTATACTTCACTGCTGTTACTGTAGAGTATAAATTCTTGGCGTTGTAAGGAAATCAACTACCTTCTTGTATCCATCAATTAGAAATATTTCCGTTATTCTGAATGAGATGTATTATGTAATATAAGAAAAGATTTTGAATTTCTGTGTTTTAACATGGGATACTACAGATAAGGTTTGAGTTATGTGTTTTGTGGTACACCATGTCTTGGACTTGAATTCTCAATTAAATTGTCTGCATATATTGCAGTCTCTGGAACTTTCTGCAACTATTACTTGTAACTAATAGATGCTAGATGTAGCAGGTATTTAACTTTGTTATTAAACTTTTTCAGATAAACTTAATTCAGTTCGAATACAAGTCGGGTGTTAATGTTTTGCATTGAGTTGAATTATTATGTTTGTACCCAAACACACTAGTCTTAGAAAGTTAAATATTCTATCGTACTGAGTGTGCGTTTTACATTTTTGATACTGGTTCCACCATGCAACATCGAGATTAATATTTGCCAGATATTGTAAACATCTACACATTTCTAGGGCCCCTGTAAAACATTGATAGATCAGTCGTATCTACTCGTTTACTACACTGAGTTTAGCACTGTAAACAATAAAGTATTGGAAGTTTTTTTCATTCATCAAAATTCATTCCATTGCTCTACCGTAGTCACTCGTCTACAATTATGGCTAACTGATTTACTAAGAACATTAAATCCTTGCACGAAATTTGAACATTCACTATTTTACTATTTACCTTTCTCTGGCCTCATAGCACTAAGATCTCCCTTAGCCAAATCATCTTTCTGGTGGGTGGATAACGCCTTTCCATTAAGAATGTGTGTCACCACTCATCTGGAATACGGAAGGAATGCGTAAGGTGGCAACCACTTAAGGAATATTTCAGGGAATTTGTTTAAAAAAATTATGTCAAAGGCCACAGTCAAATCTTTACATGTTTTTTCCAAGAGTAATTTCGGCAGCGCCTGTGTGACACAAGACCCAGCCTTTCAGCAAATAGACAGTCCCATCGACATCGAGGTCATCAGAGACGGAGCACAAGCTCGGACCGTGTCAATGGTGAGGAGCGAAATCAGCACCATATTGCTTAAAGTAAACTGATCAAGGGTATCCATTACGGCTCTTCTGCCTACACAAGTTATTAGAGGCGTCAAGATTACGCAGGAGTATTAGCACCACGTCCTCATCTGCACTGCATCAGCCAAGGCGAGCTACAGACGATGTGTTCTTCAGTGTTACATCACAGAAGCAGACTCATATTAATTCGACAGGTATGAGAAGTGTTTTCATTTAATGCACCAACTGTGAGAATTAACAGGTGACCACATTTCATTTCAAAGCCCTATTTCATTTGTTTTAAATCTTATTTAAAGTTACTGGTTTGGGACTGAAAAGTTTTGCTTCTTAAAGGAATAATTTTGCTGGGCATTAATGTAAGAAAGGAGGCTCGCAAATTTGATGTGTAGCATCGTGTCAGTATTTATTGACCTTTATTGACATTAATTCTTCCATTCAACGTTCAAGATTAAAATAGTTGATTACTTAATTCTTAATACGTTTCTTAAAGTAATACTCGAATACGAAGTCATTTAAAGTCTGTAAGTTTTAACCTGGTACAATAAACATAAAAAACATTTATGAAATATTAAAGTCAGTAACTGTTTAATGTCAGACAAGTTGGTTTTTCCAATATTCGTCCCGTCTGGGCGCGGCGAACGTTTATAGCTATAGTAAACTGTTTTTTTGGAAAGCAACATCTATCAAGTTGATAGCTGAAATTAAGAAATCAAGTTCTTAACGTAGTTTCGCAACGACCCCCTAGTTAGTGCACTAAAGTTTTTGGAAGAATTAATATTGCCTAGTTAACTTTCAAAGAGGTGCAAATGCGGTTAATTATATTAAGAGTATGGAGCTTACCAAAACGCGTTGTTCGAAGTGTTTACGTTGTTGATTTAGTTGCGAATCGAAAGTTGTAAGTTATGAAAGTGCTCGCAAGGCCATGCTGCTTTGCAGTTGTGCCCATAAAACTCGTAACATACGGCTATCATAGAACACTATTTTCCGAATAGGAAAGCGGCTGATAGTGTCGTTACAAACTATTTATCTGCAGCGTTCCGTATTACAACCTATGGGCACAACAGTTACGTGACATGGTGTGGTTGTGGCCTTCTTTTGTTTTTTGTATACACTGTGATATGGGTGACGTGGCTACTAGTGCAGAATTAACAATGCAGTAGCGTTCTTAATGCCCTCAGCATCTCGAACGGTGTGAAAAACTGGGAGAGAGCTTTGAACATCTCAGTAGCCTACAGAACCATACGCAGTACACGATGCAAGTTGAAACAGTCGGTCCCTTGCCCTTCCGTGACGTCCTCGTCCGCCGAAAATCTAATGGGTGTCACGGCCACAGTGTATAAAGAAAACAAAGTCATACGGACTGGTATCTGCACGCTTTCAGCCATCATCACACGACCGAAAAGGGCATTGTCCTAAGGGCTTGAATAGGCCTACATAGTGTGGAAGTCTTCTCTAATGCCGAAATCTTGCCACATGAACTAAAGCACACACGAAAAGTATTTCCTAAGACTTTTGACAGCACAATCTCAAGCAATTTCAGGTGGTGTCCGCAAGCGTAACAGTGCAGAGTAGGAGAACGAAAAGCTTTCGTTTTTGCGACTCTGTGATCCAGTGATAGGTGTGAGTAGCCGGCTCCTGAAGAGACATAACACCGGGGCAGTCTTCATTCCTGCAGCTAAAACACACCAACTCAAGAGCCTGTTGAAAGATAATGTACGTCTCAGAAAATCAGGTCTCTACAAAATACTCTGACAGACCTACGCGCAACAGAACAACACCAGACTGAACATGAAAGCATCTACGATCACGTTATCTGGAGAAGTTGGCGGTAATTAAACATGCGCAGACATAAAATTGCACTCAACGACACCTCTGGAATCCCGAAGACTAACGTTATCTGGGAAAGCGTAATTAAAGAAGCCATGTAGATAAAATATCCTCCGAAACCAGAATTAAGAAAATGGTTCAAATGGCTCTCAGCACTATGGGACTTAACTTCTGACGTCGTCAGTCCCCTAGAACTTAGAACTACTTAAACCTAACTAACCTAAGGACATCACACACATCCATGCCCGAGGCAGGATTCGAACCTGCGACCGTAGCAGTCACGCGGTTCCAGACTGTAGCGCCTAGAGGCGCTCGGCCACACCGGCCGGCGAAACCACAATTAAGACGGTGGTTTGTAGCTGAACATAGCATGCAACCCTACCATCGTGACACATCAAGCGAATTCGCAATTGCGGATAATGCCTACCATCGGCTGTACAATGATTTGACGACAGTGAAAATTTCTGCCGGACCGGTACTCGAACCCGCATTTCCCGCGTGTCGCGAGCGGTCGCCTTACCATTTGGCTATCCGTGCGCGACTTACGGCCACACCCAAACTTCCATGTGTCGTCAACCATACCTCTACTATCTGTACTCGCACATCAATTATGTGTATTCCCGTACAGGTAAGATGATGTACTTGAAAGTCCCATGCCCGGTATCGGCAGATGGCCGTGAGTCGTGCACGGACAGCCAAATGGTAATGCGACCGCTCGTGACAAGTGGGATATTCGGGTTCGAGTCCCAGTCCGCAGAAATTTTCATTGTCGTCATTCCATTCTACAGCAGATGGTAGTCATTATTCGCAAAGCGAATTCGCCTGATGTGTTTCGTAACGGCTGTGGCCGCCGCAGTGTATCGTCATCAGAATAACATATCGTATCTAGCATCGTGATGTTAGAATGGGCGAGGCTTTACGAGGCGATACTTCGACCATAGATCAAAGGTTCCCATCACGGGAATAAGTACACCATGAGGGGTAAAATGAAATTTTCTGAGAGCTAACAACACAAAAAAACTGGATTCTGTTTCAACCGGGAAACTAAATTATTTTCAGAAGATCTCACCTAGTCTAGTCACTACACACATATTTTGTGCTTTTTCTCGTACATCGATGCTGATAAAAGTGAGACATATACGTAAAAAATGCTAAATATGTCATAAAATGTTTTCTACCAAGTTGTACTAGTACCAGCAGTAGTCCAGAAATTGCTTCATTACTCGCGTCGAAGTAGATAAATGAATTAATTGACGCAACGACACAGGAGTAACTACGTAAGGGCTACCGTGGTGTTGTACACGTAATTGCTGTTATTGTTATTATTATTTCTATTATGAGAGCCTGTGATCAGACACAAAGCATTAACTGCTTGGAGTCTTCCAATTTCTGCCAATTGAGATGTAAAGAGTGCAACAGTCAAGTGATTTACGAACAGTAAGTATATGGCACGTGGTTAAAGCTGGTTGATTTCAAGTGGGGTTGTAGTGTGCAGCTCAAACAAGTGCCGCCACGGAGAGGAGTAATGCTGGAGAAATATCTTTTGTAACAAGTGTCTACCCTCGTTGTGGACAATTAGCTTTCTTATCTGAGAAGTAGTTGTGGGTAGCACTTGTGATGCACCACGAATTCCCGCACACACGGGCATATGAACTAAATGCCGTTCATCTTTCATCATTTAAAAAATAAAAGTCTTTCTTTCTACAATTTAGTTAGGTGCTATAGTTGGTGACAATGTTGTGGCGTGGGAGGGGAAGCAGTCGGCAAGGGGGAGGGGCGGGGTACGGGGGCGGAGGATGGGGGTACAAGCTAATGTCAGGGGTAATGGACGAAGAAACGTTGAGAACCACTGCTATACATGATGCATGAAGCGCAGGACGTCATTATATTGGAACCAACATATCCATCAAGTGAGTAGTGGAGGCATCCAATCGGAGACGACTTCTGAAATACTGTTCAATTTATCTTGACCTTAAAAGTGAGTGTCGGCGCTTAGCCTTCTGTAACAGCTTGCTTTGCCTTGGCGTGATTGTGGCGAAGTGAAGGTTTAAAAGGAGCGGGCTAACACCGGCTGAAAGGTCGGTCGCCAGCAAGGTTTGGAGGGAATCATGAGGTCGTCCGTCAGACGGCAGTACTCTCAGGTACCGAGTGTGGTACGGGTACGTCGGTGGCAGCGGGCAGTCGGCCCTCCTGCAGTGCGGGGCAGTTGTGAATTTGGCGTGATGCGGAGGAGAGACATGTTGAGTGGGTCGGCGCGGCGTGGCCAAGTTGGTGTAGCGGAGCTGGGATTAGCAGCGTCCGCAGTGGAAGCCGTTACCGTCAGTGGGCGATTAAGGCCTGGGCGGTGGCTGTGTCCTGTTCTGTGGCATCACGCCGTCTCTTTAACCGTCGTGCTGATGTTGCTGACGACGTTCTTTCTAGTACGCAAGTCGCTTTAAGTCCGGTGCTCCGAAATACCAAGTTGTTGACGGTTGAAACACGTATGTATTCATTACCAGCGATGGCGAGGCATGACAGAATCTCTGACCAGAGAGTTATTTATCGTTGCTAGTCTGCGTTCAGTTGTACTCTGTCATTAGTTGTATGTAGCGAGTCGGGAGAGGGAGTAGTCAGTCGACAGTAGTAGCGAGTAGACAGTTGTACTGAGCAGAAGTCGGCATGCGTCGGCGGCGTGCTCTTCTCGCGACTCTGGTCACGATTCGGGACGATGAGTATTGTTGTAGAAGGTAATGAAGCAGCATTGCGCACATATAGCAATGTATGTTAATTGTAATTAATTTGTTCAAAAAATGCCCCAATAATAATTTTTTATAAAGTAACTTTTTTAAAGAAAAACATTCATTTCAATTTAAAGAATATTCCCTATGCATTTCCTCCAAGAATCAAAATTTAATATACGCCAGCATTGCACGAAGCTGTGTCGATAGATAAGAGCAGATATAGATGCAGTTTTTTTTATTGAGGTAAGAATTTTTGCTTTTGTTATTCAGAATACAGGGCCGAAGGTCAGCGCTGCTGTCCTTATGAAATTTATCAGGTTTAATTATTTCTGTTGAGATGTTAGATACGGTTCATGGTTCATTATCTAATTAATAGTATTGTGTGGTTTTTGGTCAATTTTCTTTTATCAATTTTGTGGGGAGTTTAAGCTTGGTTCCATTTCACATTTTTTATTAAACATTATTCTGTTGGGAGGCTCCATTTTCATAATTTCCAATAATTATATATTTGTGCGGGGAGGTTACAGTTGGCGACATCCGGACCAGGATCGTATTTATTTGAGAATCTTCTGAGAAGTAGTCATATATCTGCTCTTATTTACTTAAATATATTTAGCATTTGGCGCAACGCATTTACTAATTTGTCACTCTTTCTTCCACAGATCATCGGCAATTAGTTGCTCTTTGTTGTATTTGTGTTCGTTGCATCTTGCATTGTCTTTCTTTCATTTGTGAATAATTGTGATTTGTGTAAAAATGCCGCGAAAAACTGTTAATAGTACATCGTGATGTATAATGAGTGAAATAACCGATTCAAATAACTTGACCGATAGTACTTGCGACACGCAGTGTAATGATGACAATCCTCCATTTACAGACAATCTGTGTGTACCGACCACTAATGTTGATTTTGATCCTAGTTATGAACAGACGAATTCAATTGTGTCCTCTGTTAATTTAACGACAATAGATGACGCGGGGCGTTCTGTTGCAATGAGCGCTGCCAAGCTTGAAACACCCGGTTTGCAAAATTTACATAATGAACTGACAACTTTCTCTAACGAAAATGAACAGAGTAATCAGAATACGACAGATTTATTTAATTCCGAAGTAGTGACTAACATTGCACATCCGATTGGCAAACATTTTCAAGAATCACAGAATAACCAAATGGTTACACAAAACGTGACAATTGCAGGTACGCCATCAAACAGCACAGAGAATAGAGTAGGTAATGTTACTGTGGATAAAGTTATCGCATTTTTACTACAACTTAATGAAAATTTCAAACAACTTATTAAAAAACTTGATGAACAGAACAAACAATTTAATGAAAGTTTTAAACAGCCGAACGAAAAACACGACAACCTTAACGAACAGAATAAACAACTTAGTGAACAGATTACAGCCGTTGCCGCGCGGTGTCATGATGCTAAAGAACAATTACATGAGGATATTAAGGCTTGTGCTAGTAATAGTAGTGAAAAAACTAGATCTGTTGCACAAGAATTAGATAATAGACATGCAGCCACAACAGAATCACATAGAAACGAAATTAATGCAGTCGCTGAACAATGTTCTGAAAATGCAACACAGTTACACGACGAGTTTAATTTAAAGTCACCAGAACTTTCACACACTGTGGATACGGAAGTCGATAAGAAATGTGAACAGCAGAACAACCAAATTGACGAACGTATTAAAGCGACAGAAATGAAAAATGTTTCACTCACTAACACGTCACAGCATACGGCACATTCCGAACATTTCTTACACTCACACAGCCAGTGTAACTTTAGTAATTTACAGAAACTATGCGACTTAAAATCCGAAAAGCTACGTGACTTAAAATCCGAAAAGCTACGCGACTTAAAATCCGAAAAGAAATAGACAAACAGATTGTTATGTAATTGTGAACCTGTTCACATATTCAGTGACGAGAACGTTGATTATAAGCATTTTCTATCCGTGAGAAAATTTAAAGTATTTAATAATGACAGAGCACAGGTACACGCATTGAACTGGATACTTCGATTTATTTTTGTACTTTCACCAGCTTGGTCTGTAACGCAGAAACTAGCTTTGAACTGGATACAGCAATTCATTTTTGAATTTTCACCGGCATTGCCCGTAACGCAAAAGCTAAAATGTATTTGCAGCACGTAATTGACCTCAGGGGATTCATTATGCTTTAATGAATATGTGCCGTAGTGTGCACAGGGCCCTGAGCCGTAGTAGTGCTGTTTCATCTTTAGTTTTCTGCACTGCTGCCTTCTCTTCTACTATCCTTTATATCTATCAAAACAGCTCTTTAACTATTGCTCTACCTAGGATTAAGAAATGAGTCAAGAAAACCCGATACGACAACTTTTACCGAAAGTGACAATTTATCATTAGACGCTCGAGAAATGACAACCATGAGAACTTTAATGTCAGACAAAAATTCAATCATCAGTATGTGTAAAATTATCAGCAACAGGAACCACATTTTAGTAACAATAGAGGTTTTTCTCCGCAATAGCAACAAAGCCAGCCAGTTAGCATACCTCACCCACAATGCAGTGTACAAAGTCAACCAGGCTTTAATGTTTCACCGCGTGCACGTATAGTCTCAGCTCCAACAAATAGTAACACACAGCAACAAGGAAACCAGTACGTACAGAAAACACACTATTTCAATTCCTATCGCAATGCACCGTATAGAAATGACTAACATGACAGAAGTGAAAGTAATGAGCACAATTTTCAGCGTACATTTAATAACAGTCGATCTCATCCACAACAACATACACTCCTGGAAATTGAAATAAGAACACCGTGAATTCATTGTCCCAGGAAGGGGAAACTTTATTGACACATTCCTGGGGTCAGATACATCACATGATCACACTGACAGAACCACAGGCACATAGACACAGGCAACAGAGCATGCACAATGTCGGCACTAGTACAGTGTATATCCACCTTTCGCAGCAATGCAGGCTGCTATTCTCCCATGGAGACGATCGTAGAGATGCTGGATGTAGTCCTGTGGAACGGCTTGCCATGCCATTTCCACCTGGCGCCTCAGTTGGACCAGCGTTCGTGCTGGACGTGCAGACCGCGTGAGACGACGCTTCATCCAGTCCCAAACATGCTCAATGGGGGACAGATCCGGAGATCTTGCTGGCCAGGGTAGTTGACTTACACCTTCTAGAGCACGTTGGGTGGCACGGGATACATGCGGACGTGCATTGTCCTGTTGGAACAGCAAGTTCCCTTGCCGGTCTAGGATTGGTAGAACGATGGGTTCGATGACGGTTTGGATGTACCGTGCGCTATTCAGTGTCCCCTCGACGATCACCAGTGGTGTACGGCCAGTGTAGGAGATCGCTCCCCACACCATGATGCCGGGTGTTGGCCCTGTGTACCTCGGTCGTACGCAGTCCTGATTGTGGCGCTCACCTGCACGGCGCCAAACACGCATACGACCATCATTGGCACCAAGGCAGAAGCGACTCTCATCGCTGAAGACGACACGTCTCCATTCGTCCCTCCATTCACGCCTCTCGCGGCACCACTGGAGGCGGGCTGCACTATGTTGGGGCGTGAGCGGAAGACGGCCTAACGGTGTCCGGGACCGTAGCCCAGCTTCATGGAGACGGTTGCGAATGGTCCTCGCCGATACCCCAGGAGCAACAGTGTCCCTAATTTGCTGGGAAGTGGCGGTGCGGTCCCCTACGGCACTGCGTAGGATCCTACGGTCTTGGCGTGCATCCGTGCGTCGCTGCGGTCCGGTCCCAGGTCGACGGGCACGTGCACCTTCCGCCGAAAACAGGCGACAACATCGATGTACTGTGGAGACCTAACGCCCCACGTGTTGAGCAATTCGGCGGTACGTCCACCCGGCCTCCCGCATGCCCACTATACGCCCTCGCTCAAAGTCCGTCAACTGCACATACGGTTCACGTCCACGCTGTCGCGGCATGCTACAGGTGTTAAAGACTGCGATGGAGCTCCGTATGCCACGGCAAACTGGCTGACACTGAGGGCGGCGGTGCACAAATGCTGCGCAGCTTGCGCCATTCGACGGCCAACACCGCGGTTCCTGGTGTGTCCGCTGTGCCGTGCGTGTGATCATTGCTTGTACAGCCCTCTCGCAGTGTCCGGAGCAAGTATGGTGGGTCTGACACACCAGTGTCAATGTGTTCTTTTTTCCATTTCCAGGAGTGTATTATCATGAATAAACCAGACAGTAGATATCATCCAGAACGTAAGACGTCAGGAAGAAATAACAGAACAGTACAAATAGTTGAAATGCCACAGCATCCTCCTGAAAATAATAACACGTCAGATAGAATTTGATTAAATACAGTACAGGTTGCATATTCCAGTAACGCAAACAATACTTTTGACACACAGAATCTTGTTCACGAAAACGCTATTTGAAACGTGCTGATGTACTTAATTCCACACCAAATGAACCCACTATGCCTTCTCCGTCTGTTATACTGAAAAATGTTGAACCACCTAACAAAATTAAAGAATTAGTAAACTTTCCTACATCGTGTCGACTACGACACCATGAAATAATTGACATTGCGCTGAACAACATCAAACGTGTCGCAGAGGGCCGGAGAAGACAGCAAAAACAGGTTTGCACACGCCGTGACTTTCACATTGGACAGAAGATATTAGTACGTACACATTATTTATCCAATAGAGTATAAGGTAGGTGCAGTAAATTTGAACTTCTATACGCAGGTCCATATCGGATTCGCAGCATTCCTCACCCCAATGTTGTACACGTCGAAACTTTGAGAACCAGAAAAACCAAAGGAAACCACCAGATATCGAATATCAAACCTTTTATTGAATGAAGATACTTTATGATTTAACATGCTGTAATGCCATTTGCTAATTTTTATGACCACTTATGCAGTTATATTCACATGAATACTTACTGATGATTGTCGTATTTTTTCTTGGCAAGTGCTCGGCAAGGTAAGGTTAGCAGGTCGCTTTTCTTGTCGTTATACACCCTAGACCGTGCATATTTTCCATTTTTTATGTATGTACGATTGTTTTCCTGTTTTGTTTGTATGCACTATGAAATAGTTAAGATATAGCAAACACCAGATGACTTTGACATTTTTGCCTTATGATATCTCAACATCGTGACTACTTTATTTTTTTTTTTTATTTTGCTGCTACATTGTGATACACTGGGTACATGTTTGCCTCTGAACACTATGTTTTTGACATTTTACGTTTTCTGTCATGCTATGCTGTATGTTCAATTATGTTACTATAAACCAGTTTTTATTTAATGAGTATACGATTTAAATGCAAGACATTAATCTTTGTTCATCATTTTCAGAAAGAAATAACGTGTAAATGAAATAAATTAAACAGAAACGGGGATTTCACCTTCGGAATGAACGAAAGAACATGCAAAAAAAAAAACCCTCATGAGGAAGAGTAAATGGATCAGGATTAACAAGCATTAACAAGAATATACTATACACATCGTAGAATAGCAGTCTAAACTAATTTTTTCTTTCAGAATACAAGGCGATTGATGCAGGCTGTCAGACAGAACTACACATCTTAGTTTTATTGATGAAATATGCTAGGAATAAGGAATAGTTGTGTAATGAGTAATGAAGTGACTTTTTTTTTGCAGATGATAATCAATGGTGATGAATAATGATAGAGAGTATGCTACTATGGATAATGAAGTTTTTCTTTACAGGTGATGATAATAATGGAGTTATGACAATATGGATAATGAAGTGATGGATAATGAAGTTTTTTTTTTTTTTTTACAGATGAGGATGATGTTGAAGTTATGTATTATGCTATGTAGTTATTTTAGTATTTGTTGCAGTTCGTTTTGACAGTATGTGTTATATTGCATAGTATGATGACTGAAGGTTTTGGAAAGGACAGCTAGGGAACACATTTTTTTTTTATATACACATTTCACTGCCTGTTAATTCGAAGTTCACTACTTTTCAGCATAAAATGCGTTTCCTCTTTCAGTTTAATAACCCATTTTTGTATTTTGCAGGACAAATTATTTATGAGATTAATGTGCTATAAGCAGTTGTTCATTAATCCTATGTCATTTATGAATGTGATTACATATACTCTACTTGTTTCATAATCTTGCTACAGCTGACTCATGACGAATGACGTTACACATCTTCATTTGCAGCAACAACTCAAAAGCAAATATTTTCATTCATCAGTAATTATCCAACACAATGCATTGCTTAAAATATATATATATATATATATATATATATATATATATATATATATATATATATATACATACATAATGCTGTGTAATTAGGCAATGAGTGCCAATGTTCTCTGTAAAACGATTTATAAACATTATTCTGTAAAACTACGTCATTTATTAGCTCTTGTTTTCAATGATGACTTCTGATGGTTTATAATTAGGCAATGAGTGCCAATGTTCTCTGTAAAACGATTTATGTACATTATTCTGTAATACTATGTCATTTATTACCTCCTGTTTTCAATGATGACTTCTGATGATTTATAATTAGGCAATGAGGGCCAATGTTCTCTGAATACGATTTATGAACATTATTCTGTAATACTATGTCATTTATTAGCTCCTGTTTTCAATGATGACTTCTGATGGTTTATAATTAGGCAATGAGTGCCAATATTGCCTGTAAAACGATTTATGAACATTATTCTATAATACTATGTCATTTATTAGCTCCTGTTTTCAATGATGATTTCTGATGGTTTATAATTAGGCAATGAGTGCCAATGTTCTCTGTAAAAAGATTTATGTACATTATTCTGTAATACTATGTCATTTATTACCTCCTGTTTTCAATGATGACTTCTGATGATTTATAATTAGGCAATGAGGGCCAATGTCCTCTGAAAACGATTTATGAACATTATTCTGTAATACTATGTCATTTATTAGCTCCTGTTTTCAATGATGACTTCTGATGGTTTATAATTAGGCAATGAGTGCCAATATTGTCTGTAAAACGATTTATGAACATTATTCTATAATACTATGTCATTTATTAGCTCCTGTTTTCAATGATGATTTCTGATGGTTTATAATTAGGCAATGAGTGCCAATGTTCTCTGTAAAACGATTTATGTACATTATTCTGTAATACTATGTCATTTATTAGCTATTGTTTTCAATGATGACTTCTGACGGTCTATAATTAGGCAATGAGTGCCAATGTTCTCTGTAAAACGATTTATGTACATTATTCTATAATACTATGTCATTTATTAGCTCCTGTTTTCAATGATGACTTCTGATGGTTTGTAATTAGGCAATGAGTGCCAATGTTCTTTGTAAACATGAACATTATTCTGTAATACTACATACATGGTACAGAAATGTTCAATAACTGGGCAATGAGTGCCACAAACTATTAGTGTAATTCTCAATGAAGACTAGTATGTAACTTAATGTCCTTCACCTTCTGACCTAATTACCTGGAATTACTGCAATATCCGTTTGTCCTGTATATCCTCATGATCATGGAGCACTATATTTGGTTTTTGCACTAATTCTACGTTGGTGTACCTTGCAAGAGCGTGGTGTTGACACGACATGCTGTCCACTACCGTGAGCGATGGAGATGCTATTATGGTCCCACTGTTTGGTGTACCTAATGTACCACCAAAAAGATAACATGGAATATTACTACGACATTTCAGTGTCTTGGCTACGCTGATTAATACTTCTGGGAAAAGAACTTCAGATTGTCTCACTTGGTGTTGTGCTTCTGTAGAAAGGTATGGACTTTCAGTGCAGCTGTGTGCAACCTAAAGTGCTACAACCAGATGCAATCCTTCCCTTTCCTATCCTGATTCCTGTAACATAGTGAAAATCATTTTTGCTAACATGATTTGTATTCATGATCTATACGTTTTTTGATTTGCTGATATGTTCTGCACTACAGTGCGTGTGCATTTTTGTCATTTGTTAACATGATTTCTACTAATTGCATATACAATTTTGATTTACTGATATGTTCTGAACTACAGTGCATGTGCACTTATGTCATTTGTTAATTTGTTTTGTACTCATTGTACATATATTTTGTCATTCCCTGGTATGTTGTATACTCGGTGCGTGTGCACTATATTTACTTCATGTTCTACACCTATATATCTGATTATTCTGTGATTGTAAAGTTAGTTAGTTAACAAAAATTTGTTGCTCATGGCAAGTCCAAATGACTCACCATCGCTGCCAAATTTTTGCCCCCCCCCCCCTCCCCCCAGTGGAGGGTTATGAAACACTTATGTATTCATTACCAGCGATGGCGAGGCATGACAGAATCTCTGACCAGAGAGTTATTTATCGTTGCTAGTCTGCGCTTGACCGCGCGAGAGTTCAGTTGTACTCTGTCATTAGTTGTATGTAGCGAGTCGGGAGAGGGAGTAGTCAGTCGACAGTAGTAGCGAGTGGACAGTTGTACTGAGCAGAAGTCGGCATGAGTCGGCGGCGTGCTCTTCTCGCGACTCTGGTCACGATTCGGGACGATGAGTATTGTTGTAGAAGGTAATGAAGCAGCATTGCGCACATCTAGTAATGTATGTTAATTGTAATTAATTTGTTCAAAAAATGCCCCAATAATAATTTTTTATAAAGTAACTTTTTTTTAAAAAAAACATTCATTTCAATTTAAAGAATATTCCCTATGCATTTCCTCCAAGAATCAAAATTTAATATACGCCAGCATTGCACGAAGCTGTGTCGATAGATAAGAGCAGATATAGATGCAGTTTTTTTTATTGAGGTAAGAATTTTTGCTATTGTTATTCAGAATACAGGGCCGAAGGTCAGCACTGCTGTCCTTATGAAATTTATCAGGTTTAATTATTTCTGTTGAGATGTTAGATACGGCTCATGGTTCATTATCTAATTAATATTATTGTGTGGTTTTTGGTCAATTTTCGTTTATCAATTTTGTGGGGAGTTTAAGCTTGGTTCCATTTCACATTTTTTATTAAACATTATTCTGTTGGGAGGCTCCATTTTCATAATTTCCAATAATTATATATTTGTGCGGGGAGGTTACACGGTTATTTTTCTTTTGGAAAGCGTACCATGTTCTGGTTGCCTAGTTTTATTTTCTGTCTCACCAGCGCCCGAGTTCTAAAGGTTCTGTACTGCTATTCACATTTAAATCAGTTTGTCGAAAGTGTTCATGTTGTCTGTGTGAACAGTTGTGCCTCAAAAATGATTTTCTATGGTTGTACCAGGCGGCACGTAACATATAAAATGATTTAATGAGAAGCCAGTGAATAAACGCTAAGCACGTGTAACTCTGTTAATGATTATTAAACTACATGCAATGGGGATTGTGCCATTATAAACACTGAAATTTTCAAATCTTTCGGCTGAACGTAACTGGTATTCGGTGTTACTTAGATTAGTAAAGCCTCTTAAATGCCAAGTGCTTCTGTAACTTGTATTGTGCAATTAAATACTAATATGCTGTCAGTTATCTCTGTGATAAGGCAGTAAAAGAAAAATTCGGAGTAAGTATTAAAATCCATGGAGAAGAAATAAAAACTTTGAGGTTCGCCGATGACATTGTAATTCTGTCAGAGACAGCAAGGGACTTGGAAGAGCAGTTGAATTGATTGGACAGTGTCTTGAAAGGAGGATATAAGATGAACATCAACAAAAGCAAAACGAGGATAATGGAATGTAGTCGAATTAAGTCGGGTGAGGCTGAGGGAATTAGATTAGGAAATGAGACACTTAAAGTAGTAAAGGAGTTTTGCTATTTGGGGAGCAAAATAACTGATGATGGTCGAAGTAGAGACGATATAAAATGTAGACTGGCAATGGCAAGGAAAGCATTTCTGAAGAAGAGAGATTTGTTAACATCGAGTATAGATTTAAGTGTCAGGAAGACATTTCTCAAAGTATTTGTATGGAGTGTAGCCATATATGGAAGTGAAACATGGACGATAAATAGTTTGGACAAGAAGAGAATAGAAGCTTTCGAAATGTGGTGCTACAGAAGAATGCTGAAGATTAGATGGATAGATTGTGGTGTCACCGCCAGACACCACACTTGCTAGGTGGTAAATCGGCCGCGGTCCGGTTGTAAACGTCGGACCCGCGTGTCGCCACTATCAGTGATTGCAGACCGAGCGCCGCCACACGGCAGGTCTAGAGAGACTTCCTAGCACTCGCCCCAGTTCTACAGCCGACTTTGCTAGCGATGGTTCACTGACAAATTACGCTCTCATTTGCCGAGACGATAGTTAGCATAGCCTTCAGCTACGTCATTTGCTACGACCTAGCAAGGCGCCATTATCATTTGCTATTTATCTTGTGATGCATGTACCGTCAGACCGACGTTCACCAATTATGGATTAAAGCGAAGTATTCCAGAAGCTACGTACTTTTTTTACTAGACTCAACTCCTTTAACTGTTCCAGACCTCACGCCAGCCTGCGTGAGCTTAAACGCGTGCCTTTCGGCTTCCTGTCCTAGTGGCTTGGCTGTCTTGCCAAGTCACAACATAGATCACATAACTAATGAGGAAGTATTGAATAGGATTGGGGAGAATAGTTAGTGGCACAACTTGACCAGAAGAAGCAATCGGTTGGTAGGACTGAAGACCACAACAACAAACAATCTCTGTGATTATCTAAAGAGTAAACGTAGAATTCGATTAGTCATAATTAATTTTCACCTCCCGGTCTGAATGTTGGTATTGATGAGCCACAATACGAGCTGTGTGGTATTTACCGAATAAGTGGTTCCTCTGATCGGTTAATTCGGCGTTGGCACCTTAATTTAGTGCCACGTAAAAGGCTGACAACTTCACAAGAGTCACAACGCTTGGCTATAAATTTATTGGTTACTCCATATGCTGTAGCGTGCAACTTGTTTGTCGGCATCGTGTCCGGGGCTGCCTTAGGTGCCGCCGCCGTCGCGTGCGGTGAGTGGGGCCTACGCTCTCTGAAGGGCGCCGTAGAGCAACACAGTGTTGATCAGAAAGTGCCTGTTTTGGAAAAAGAAGCTTTCAGTTGTAAAGCACGCTATTTTAAGTAAGAAGAAGTAGAGGGTACTGATTCTACTGGGCTAATCAGGATGCAGAATAGACAAACTAAAATTGCTTTTCTCCAAAATACGTTTACTTAAGTGCTGCAAAATTGTCTTGTTTAAAGTCCCCTTGACAAGAGATTGGTTGCATCATTGTGATGTTTAATTTTTATGGAACTACGATAGTTGACTCTGAAGTTTAAACTCAATTGTGATATAATTTCACTAGCCGTGCCTAGCATTGATTTTGTTTTACATTGATGCATTCATAGAAAAACATTCTACTTTTTCTTAAGAATTTACGTTTTTAATTACTATGTGTTATATTTTACGGGCTAGTCGCAGGTGGCTCCAATCTATAAATTCAATATATTGTCTGTTTTTGTTTTTCATTTTATTGTTACATTTTATTTAAATAAGGTTTACTGGCTAAGAATCGGTTACTGTAGTCTGATTATCTATGCTGATACCATTGTGCCACGCTATTATGCTATTACTTTGTGGTAAGTAAATTTTGTTGTTGAGAATCCTCTGGACTTGGTCCTTTCACTCACCGCAGCCTAGAAACCTGCTAACAACATATCAATTAGATCTTTACTACTAACTCTACTCGCAACACGTTTTGCAGACAGTACACAGATACGCTGCTGAAAGTACTTACGAAATTATATCAGTGTATGGACCATAGATCAAGAGATAGGACACCATGAACACTGAGATGTGTGAAGAAACGTTCACATGAAGTTTTAATAAATGTATTCTTCACTACTAAGACAGTCGTATAGCCTAATCAGCCTTAGGAAATCCCTGACGCCTGTCAGCGCTTTTGACAAATTTCAATCGTGAAGAGCAAACGGATTTATGCAAAAACAATAGCAATCTGTAGAGCTATAAAGAGATATTGCCATTGAATTGGTTACAAAATCACGTTATACACACGTGAAGCAGCTGCGCCCAGCATACACAAACACTACGAACAGAGTCCATTTTTTGTTTTCGTTTCCAATAGGAAATTCGCAGGATGCAGAAGGCTACGGAAACGGCTACATTAAAGTTACATAATGTGTATCCACAAGGACGTGTGGTGTGTAACTGGCAAAAGATTCCATAATAGTACCGCGTTCGGATCTCCGGGAAGGGACAACCAAAGGAAAGCAGACCATGACAAAAAGATTGAATAACCAACGAAAGGAAAACGGTCTACGAGCAGGGGCGTTGAATGTCAGAAGACTGAAGGGGACGGGGAAGCAAGAGTATCTGAAAAGGGGAATACTAAGGCTCAATCTAATATAGCGGGGGAACAGTGTAGTGGAATGGAAAGAAGACAAGTATTTCTAGTCAGATGATTGTAGGCTACTATCAACAGCAGCAGGAAATGGTATAACGGCAGAAACGTTCGGTAGCAATAGGAAGGCAGGGCAGAAAGTGTCTTACTGTGAGCTCTTAGGTGATAGTGTTGATTTCATCAGAATGGACAGCAAACCAACACCGCGGAAGATGAAGGGAAAGAGAAAGTGTATGAGGATACTGAACTGGTCACTCATTACAAAGATGATAGCTGCGAAGGAAACGTTGGTAGTAGAAGAAATACTTCAGTTGATCGATGAAAGAAGGAAGTGCAAAAATGTTGGGGAAAATTCACGATTACAGAAGTACAAGCCACTTAGGAATGAAATAAATAGGAAGTGCATGTAAATTAAGGCCAGATGGCTGTACGGAAAATGTAAAGAAGTCGAAAAAGAAATAATTGTCCGGAATACTAACTCAGCATACATAAAAGTCAAAATAACCTTCGGTGATATTCAAAACAAGGGCGGTAACATTAAGTGTACAATGGCAATTCCACAGTTGAAGGCAAAGAAAAGAGAGGACAGGTGGAAACAGTACACTGAAGGCCTCTGTGAGGGGGAAGACTTGTCTGATTACATGACAGAAGAAACAGGAATCAACATAGAAAAGATAGGAGTCCAGTATTAGAAGAACTTTGTAAGACTTAAGATTGAATACGGTGAAAAGAATAGACATAATTGCATCAGAATTTCTGAACTCGTTGGTGGAAATGGCAAAAAAAAAAAGATTAGTCCATTAAATTTCGGGCATGCAGCCTCGCAAATAAAATTTTCTCCACTGATATTTCGGCCGCATATCGTCCAGCCATCCTCAGAGTGATTCACAAGAATGACGACAAGGTGCCAAGCGCGGCGGTACTGCGCATGCGGGCCACAGACGGTGGTCGGCACAAAGAAATACGCTTACAGACATTCGATTCGGTCATCGATGTATGTTCGGCGGCGGTGACACCCTGACAACCTCTCTGTAGTTTAACTATCCAAAGAGCCAGATTCCATGCTTTGTCCAAATTAAATCTATTATCTCTATTTTTCATCAGAATGGACAGCAAACCTGAATGGAATTAACAATCTAAAGAATACAGAATATGGATTTAACGTAAATCGAAGAAAGACGGAAGTAATGAGAAGTAGCAGAAATGGGAACAGCGAGAAACTTAGCATTAGGATTGGAGACCACGAAGTAGATGATGTTAAGGAATTTTGTTACCTAAGCAGCAAAATAACCCATGACGGACGGAGCAAGGAGGACATCGAAAGCAGACTAACACAGGAAAAAAGGGCATTCCTGGCCAACAGAAGTCTACTAGTATCAAAATAGGCCATAATTTGAGGAATATATTTCTGAGAACGTTCGTTTGAAGCACAAAATTGTATGGTAGTGAAACACAGACTTCGGGAAAACCGGAACAGAAGAAAATCTAAGTATTTGGGATGCGGTGCTACAGAAGAATTTTGAAAATCAGGTGGGCTCATAATGTAGGAAATGAGGACGTTCTGCGCAGAATCGGCGAGGAAGGAAGATTGAAGAAACAAAAATAAAAAAAAGAAACTAGTGTGCCTATTATGTTCCTCCTAAACCATTCGATCGACTTCAACAAAACGTAATACACACATCACTTATTGTATGGAAAGAAACGCTGAGAGGTAAGAATTACCTACCTGCCAAACTGATTGGAGTGGGTGTGAAAAAGTATTTTAACCCACGACGCGCAAGTACCCAGGTTGTATTCATCCAGTATTTGAAAATTAGAGCACTGACATGCAGCCATGCAGAAAACTTTACACATCATCTCAAGCCTTTACCAAACTTTTTCTCGCTGGCAATCCCGACAACATTATGAAAGGAAAAATGTTTATCGCTTACTACATTTTTCACTCTGCACGCATTAAAACTACTGCATCAGGCATGACGTTTTAACTTTTACTTTTTTAGTACTAATTGCTTTGGGGACACATTTTGCAGACAATACTCGCATACACCACTGAATGTACCTGATACGTTATATCATTCTACGTCGCGCAGTCCGAGAGACATGAAGTCATAAACACAGGGATGCATGAAAAGCTGCTGCACTAGCATGACATTTAAAGTTATTACTCTTTTGCTACAAATTCTTTTCGCAACACATTTGGCATACAGTATCCACATATGCCATTGAATCTACTTACAAAATTATTTAACTGTACGAAGGATAATTCAGGAAATGCAACGTCGTAAACATCGAGCGTCGCGAAAACGAAACTACAGGCCGACATTGGCTACAGGTGAACTGTATCTACAAATATGTGTGAAGTTTATTAAATATGTCTGAAATATGTGTGACATGAGAGTGCGCGGACAAAGCCAAAGGAAAAAAGCTCCTCCTAAGCCTCTGGATCGATTTAAACCAAATTTGATACACGTACTACTTACTGTCTGGAAAGATGTACTGTGGGCATAAGAACCACCAGCCTCCAACTGGGGTGAGAGTGATAAAGCGAGAGAGAAGGGAGAGGAAGACATGGGCTGACAGAGAGAAGGGGGAAGGAAGAGATGGATAGAGAGAGGGGGACGGGGAAATCTACAGAAAGAGAAGAGGCGATGAAGGACTGAGAGAGAAAGAGTAGGAGACAAAGAAAGGAAAGAGGAGGAGATGGACAATGAGAGGGGGCAGGAGGAGATGGACTAATAGAAGATTGGAATAAACACATACCTGGAAAATTCTGGATGGACAGCTAATTTCTTATAAAAGCATAATAAAACGTTTCACACACAATGTTAAAGAACTGTTAGAAAACTGAAGGCTTCTTGTCATATTTCGTCTTTTACTCCTGTCAAACGATGAAATAAGTGACTCGCAGTACAACAAAGACAAAAATTCACTTTAATTCTGCCATCTGAATGCGAAGACAGTGATTAAAACTGTTCGTTAAAGTTTCATTTGCCCAAATAAAAAAATCGCATTAATACCGGGAATTTACGAGAAATTACGTTAACTGTACTACTGAATGGTCAATACTAATAGAACAAGCCGTTCAGGTGTTAAATTAAATGCTTGAATTCAGATATAATCGAGAAAATTTTTACTGTCTGCTCCCCTTCGACCACCGCGTAATAACAGGAAGTCCATCATGTGACGCAGATATCGGCTTCAAACCGCGAGACGGTGAAGATTTGGGCGTGCGCGGTCTATGTGTATCTGTGGCCTATGAAGCTATAGATGGATCACTGGTGACTTCATAGTACCACTGCTGTATGAAGACGAAGACAGCAAGCACACGGCAGTCTGTTACTACTGGACCTTGGCGAAGGAGTACAGGAGTGCTCAGCCGAAACCTAGACGCGAAGCCCGAGAAGATTTTATTCAATGTCGCGGCAATATCAAGCATGCATTGAACTTTATGACTGGATTCAGAAAATCCTAGCAGATATAATTCTAAACGTCGTTCTTAAACGTAGAAGTATCTTCGGACCTGCCTCAAGGGAATGTTATGTGATTGTTATCGTTTAGAATGTAGTGCGTGTTGCACTATTATACGCTAACCTGCCGTAATCAGTATCTTTAGTAAAAATAAACATGGATACGTAATTGCAATATGGTGTCAAAAGTTATAATTGTGGGAGCTAGGTGCCATGAAATTGATAATCTACTGCAATAACGGCATAAAAACTGTTATTTGTGCAAACGTTCATAAGTTAGTAGCCTGATATTCGTTTGAAATTTGTAAACCTAACTTGAAGCAAGGTGACACGACTTCTGAAGACGCTGTATCCAAAGGGCAATAAAAATATTCTGCTTGATGCCAAGTATGAATTCTCGCTGTTACTGAGCAATACCTCCTTTCTAAGTGATACATTACCCCAGATAATAATTCTGTATGACTTTATTGAGTGGAAATATTGTAACTAAACTGTTTCTACGGGTTATTACGTTATTATTGGGAATAGAAATGCTTATTGCTTGTGAAATTAACGTGAGAAGATTAGGGTCGCCACCGACTCTAACCATACAACTAATCAAACGTTCGGCCGAGTCAGAAAATAAATTAATTTGATCACAGACTCAAAACTCATGACACTGTATACATTGTGATGTCGCTCATAGGGGATGCGATGTAATTAATAGTATTGCCCGTGCACTGTTCACGAGAATCAGACATTTAAAATAAAATAGATAGTGCATGAACACTGTGCATAAGATCAGCTACCAGCAACACACCTGAAAATAAGACATCATCTAAAGCATTTGTTTTAAAATAAAAGGGGAAACCAATCACTGGACCGGTGCGTAAGGAACGTGTTGGATGTGCTAACGGGAAACCTAAGAGGTGAGTGGCTTAGGTGCAAAACTTAACCTCAGAATACAAGAGAAAAATGTTGAATAAAATGATTTATTCCTAACACATATATGTGAGGCATGTATACAATTCCTCATAACATTAATTCCTAAAACATTAAAAGAAAGCATCGATACATTGACTGTAGTAATCTACACCTAAAATCATTGCCGGCGGGGGTGGCCGAGCGGTTCTAGGCGCTACAGTCTGGAACCGCGCGACCGCTACGGTCGCAGGTTCGAATCCTGCCTCGGGCATGGATGTGTGTGATGTCCTTAGGTTGGTTAGGTTTAAGTAGTTCTAAGTTCTAGGGGGCTAATGACCTCAGAAGTTAAGTCCCATAGTGCTCAGAGCCATTTGAACCATCTGAACCTAAAATCATTGGTGTGAATCATTCATACCACTGCGGTTGCCTGATAACTGATTGCAATAGCTCGTGAAACGGTACACATTTCGCAGTACACCCGCGTGCCCACGTGGTTTGTGGAGACGCAATTTCTAGGTACTGTGGGCAAGTTGGAACAATATTACATCACGCGATCATGAACAGTTAACATTCTTTAAAACACACACGAGATCGGACAGTTAGTGATGACGGTAGCCCAACAAACTCTAATGTTCAACCATGTTCAACTACGTGGTTGGCTTCCCACGTACGAAAGATACATAAAGCAAGGAAAATTTACGAAAAGGCAAAGATATTAATATTTAGAAAGATAAAAGCGTATACAGGCACAGCTGAAGGCAAACAGGCATTAATATAGAATCGAAGGATCACATCTTAAAGTTGCGACACCTTCGTGTGTCGCTCTTCCGGCGGATCCACGTCTGTTATAGAAATTCACTAAAAGAAAAATCTGCCAAAGTTTTGCGTTCCTTGCTGCGACATGGCGAAGCAATCTTTCACGGTTGAAAAGGGAGACCAGAAGCTAACAGCTCTTCCCTCCCCAAGTAACAACGCGCCACGTGGTCAGTGTAACTCACCCTTCTTGGACTGGGGCACGGCTGTGGACACTTCCCATACCGGCAGCAGACTGCCTCCCTTTTTCATCTCCAGCCTCTTTCACGCTCCGCGTGGCCCAGAAAACCCAAAGATGCCATTTCCGCCACCAACCTAACGCACGTAGATTTCTCCCAGTAGCGCAAACCTCCTTGCCTACTTTACCACTATAATAGTTGGCTATTCTGTACAACTGTTGCTGAATCTGTATGACTATCGCAGACTTTCTGCAGCAGACTACGCCAACATCTAGCCACGTGACACATGACCACATTCATTCAATCACACTACTATGAGAGTTATGAAAAAAGAGAAATAAGGAAAAGAAAGAGAAATGCTAGAGAAAGTGGGCTACCGGACTGATGAAAGGTGGCTGCAGAACCCTCTAAATATAGAAAATATGTGAGGAGGTTGATACATTTGTTTCCAAGATTAGCGATTATACGAAAAGCAAAAGTGGCTGAACTTAATTATTCGATAACATCAGTAATATGCTTCTTCCTGTTCAAGTTAAAATTAATATGTGCACCTAAAAATTTGTATAATTATACCCTACTTAGTGACTCCTGCTCATGTGCTACATCAATTGTACAGAAGTGAATGTAGTGTGTTTTTCCAAAGTTTAGGGAGTGTCCATTTTCGGCAAACCACTTAATAATTCTTTGGGAAATATGATTTGCTAACTCTTCTCTTGCTTTCTCTCTATTGAGATTTGTTATAGCAATAGTATTATCTGAAAAAAGTATCATTTGTGTTTGTTGACTGTTAAGTTCAAAATGGCTCTAAGCCCTATGGGACTTAACATCTAAGGGCCTTAAACCTGTAGACTTAGAACTACTCAAACCTAACTAACGTAAGGATGTCATACACATCCATTCCGGAGGCAGGATTCGAACCTGTGACTGTAGCAGCAGCACAGTTCTGGACTGAAGCACCTAGAACCACTCTACCACAACGGCTGGCGACTATTAAGTAAATGGTCATTTGCATATGTAAGGAATAGGAGTGGACCCAAAACTGAATCTTGTGGGATACCCTTTATGACTTTTTACCACAGTCACCAAAATTTTCTACCTTTCCCACATTGTCTGAATTATTCAGCACAACCTGTTGCATTCTGTTTGTCGACTATGATGCAGACCAACTGTGTGTAAAGCTATCAATTCTAAAAAAAATAGTTTTCCTAATGTAGTATTATAAACATAAGCAATCAAAGGCCTTGGATACTTGAGAAAAAATATCATCTGGCCGTATAGTACTATTTAAGGCTTTACTATTTGGTGAGTGAATTTATAAATAGCATTCACAGGCGAGCAACCTTTCTGAAATCCAAAGTTGATGTGCTAAGTACATTGATTCCATTTGTGTGTATGACTTCTCTTGAGTATGTTACTTTTTCTAATAATTTGGAAAAAGATATCAGTGTCAGTAAGGAAATCGGAGAGTAATTGCTTAAGTCTGACTTGTCATTTCTCTTATGAAGGGTTGAATGTTTGAACCAGTCTGGAAAAATTCCCTGTGCCAATGATGTATTGTATATATCACTAAGGACAATACTTATTAAGTTGGAATAAATATTCAGGAGTCTGCTTGAAATACCATCAATCCCATATGAGGTTTTGTTGTTTAGAATATTTTCTAATTTTATTAATTTCAGTGAAGGATGTTGATGCTACTTCTAGTTGCTTAAAGTTTTGTCGAAATACCATTTTAAAATTTTCTCATACTTCTTCAGCAGAACTACTTAATTCTATATTTACTGCTACGTTTAGAAAGTGATTTTAAAGTTCTTGCAACTTGTGAATCGTCAGTCAAAACATTGTTATTTAGCTTAATTGTTACAGAATCCTGTACACTGACAGTCTCTCCTGTCACCTGTTGGACAATTGCCTATATTGTTTTAATCTCATTATCTGCAGTATTTGTTTCTGTCAGGATGTGCTTGCTTCTGGACATTTTAATGACATTCCTTAACATACTAGAGAATTTTTGTAGTGTGCAAGTAATGTCAGATCTTGACTTCCTCTTCCTCTTACATGAGATTTTATTTCCCTTAGTTACCTATGACTTACATGTCTTTTCATGGATCTTTTGGATAATTTTTTAGGAAAGCAACTTACAATTATTAACACAACTGAATTTGACATTAGCATCTCTTTCTACATATACCTCATCCCATACCACCAGTTTTAGCTTAGTCTGAAAAGACTGAATCTCTCTCAATAATAAGCTTCACTGCTTTGTATGAACCTGCCTCCTGGTTGTAAGGTGCCATAATGTTTATTTCCATCAATTGTGCATCAAGATGAAATATTCCATTAGCAACTCTGTACATGTTAATTGTTTAGCCTGAGCACTGTCTACCAAATGTTATAAGTCAGTATCCTACTATTTTGCCGCACGTGCGTTGGAAAACTGACTGCTGAAATTAGATTGAAACACTCAAATATCAATTCCGCTTCATTTTTCCTGTTCGTATCCTTTAAGAAATCTACATTGAAATCTCCTCAAACTACTACCCTTTTCCTCTTGTCTGACCGGTGGCTCAATAATGCATCTAGATTTCGCTTATGTAGCTGGGAGTTTTCTAGTGGAGATCTGTAGACAGTTACAATTATCAGAGAAGTATTCTGCAGTCGCATACTTCTAGGTCCTGATTAGCAGAAAAGCCATTTGTGTCAATATTTTTGACGTTTTGTCCACTTTTACATACGTTGCAACTCCTCCTTTTTTCATGTTAACTCTACCCGAAAAGATGCACGCCTACAATATCTGATATTTAACTTCCCATCCCTGTGGTTACATGGTGTTCACAGAGGCACTGAACATGTATCCCCGCAGAATTTTTCACGTCCTCTAGGTATACAATAAGCTCATCTATCTTGCTTTTGAACCCTATAATCTTCTTATGAAACAAATTAATTTTATTTTTATTTTTCTCGAAACTGTTACACTTATTATGGTGTTGTACTGCTCTAATCTCTTTCAATCCTGTCTGCCTGTAACCTGATTCTAAGCTACAAAATGTGCCCCTATGATTACAGTGATCATAGGGATTTGGTCTTGTGTGCTTGTCGCCTCCCTTACACTATCTGCAATATGCTCCCCCTCCCATTTAGGTGCAGAGTAAGATTAGTGTATTCCCATCTCCCAGTCGTATCACCAGACACGTCACAGATACGAGACGTTAAACGCAACTCGTTCAGCCCTTTATCCGTGTTGGCCCAGGGCTGGTCGTATGGCTGCAGAGCTTCGACAAAATCCATGCGAGTGTTTGCTGCTGCTCATATTTTCTCCAGGCCACCTTTAAGCTGTTAGCCAGGTTGTTGCTTGCTCCTCGTAAAATAAGTGCCTTATGCTTGCCATCAGACTCTCTGCACAAGGCCCCTATGTTCTTTGTCAGCCGGGTAATTTTGGCGCTAGGTTTTACGAGTTTTGTGAACCAGTATTATACGCCTAGCTCTTCCTGTAGCAAGTGGCCCACATCTCTTCCGTCGCTGGTTCCTAGTAGCACGACTCTTTTCTTTATATGTGACTTTTCTACCTGCGTACCCTTAAAGCCATTCCTACGAGTCTGCTGCACCCCATTAAACTCAAAACTGGTTAAGGCTCTTCCCCTGTTTCAGGTAACAAGTCAAATTATTTGCTAACCGGAACTGGAAATGTGATTACTGAAGTTTTTTTCCTTTTGTCTATTACTTGTCGTCTTTTCCCAGCTCTCATTGTTTCTTTCCGCCTTCAATCTATTTAATTCAAAATACGCCATTTCTAATTCTACCTGGAGGCCACAAATGCTTTTTCCCTGTTCCACGATTTTCTTGTCTCGACGACGTAATCTAAAACTCCTGGAAGAGCCGCATCTGACACTTTTCTAGCTTCCCCCCTACATTCTCCCCAGTGAAACACAACTCACAGTCTAGACATGTTTCTCCCGTACCTAGTATCCTGTTGTGACATCTACATTCGTCACACATGATACTGCTCTTGCAGTAAACTGAAAAGTACTACAACACACATAACTGTAATAAAGTACTAATCAGTAAATCTTGACTTTCGGTGAGTTTTGCAGCTAACTTCCAGGTGACAGGCAGAACTAGAATATCACGATCGAAGTTCGTTGAACAGGGTAGTACCAGTCACAATGTTAATGAAAACTGCAAAAGCACGACAGTTTGTAATCTTTCTTCTTCTTCTTCTTTTTCTTGAGTAGCGCTACAGCCCTTGGTGAGCCTTGGCTCCTTCAACAATCTTCCTCCACACTTCTCGGTTATTTGCTGCTCTTTTCCACCCCCGGACTCCCATATTGGTGATATCCATTATTACCTCGTTGATTCATCTTCTTCTAGGTCTCCTTTTTCGCCTAACTGAATGGATCATACCTTTCATCATTTTCTTTGGAATTCTATCCTCTGCCATTCTCTCCAAGTGTCCTAGGCATCGTATTCGCTGTGATTTCACAAGTTTTACAATGTCCCTGCCTTGTATCAACTCTTGTAATTCGGCATTGTAGCGTATTCTCCAGCCTTCTTCCTCCCTTATTGGCCCATAGATTTTGCGTAGTATTTTCCTCTCAATGCTTCTTAGTGCATTTTTATCGTGTTCTGTCAACGTCCATACCTCTGAGCTGTATATGATAACTGGGCGGACTAGGGAATTATATATTAGCAGTTTAGTTTTTCTTGTAACAAGGCTATTTTTGAAAAGCTGTTTATTTGCAAAGTAAGCTATGTTTCCTGCTTGTATTCTTTCCCTTATAGCCTTTCCAATACTGTTATCACTTGTTATTACGGCTCCCAAGTAGTTAAATGAGGACACTCCAGTGAAGCATTTCCCATTGATGTTTATGTTTTTAGGGGTTCTTCTGGACTCAGATTGTGACATTACTACATATTTTGTTTTGTTTTCATTTACTGTGAGGCCAATTTTTAAGGCTTCTGTTTCCATTATCCGGTATGTTTTTAGGAGTGTATTGGTATTTCTTCCTACTGTAGCAATGTCATCAGCATATGCACATAGTTTTCATAAATATGGTGGCTTTTGTTGATTTTATTTACTACACTATGCAGTGCTATATTGAATAGGACAGTGGAGAGACTATCCCCTTGCTTCACACCTTTATTAAAGTCAAAACTTTCACTTGTTCTGCTAAGGACCTTCACTTTCGCTCTTGTCTCTGTAATTTTCATTCTGATTAGTCTTATTAATTTAGCACATATACCAACGTCTTTCAGTACTCTGTATAGTTCTTGCCGATTTATGCTGTCAAAGGCTTGTTTGAAATCGATGGATAGGAACTGCAGACCTATATCTTATTCATAGAACTTTTCCATCATTTGTCTTATCACAAATATTTGATCAGTTGTTCCTCTGCCTGGTCGAAAGCCACACTGATATTCCCCTAGTATACCTTCTGCAGACTTCTGTATCCTTTCGTTTAATATACCTGTGAAGATCTAATAAGCTGTACTTATGAGTGTTACACCTCTATATTTTACACATGCTATTCTGTCCCCTTTCTTATAAATGGGGACTATTATTCCAATTTGCCAATTATGTGGCATAGTTTCTGTTTCCCGTATGTCTGATATTAATGTGTGCAGTTCCTTTATTACAGCCTCACCACCAGTTTTTATTAATTCAGCAATTATGCTGCCTTCCCCAGGGGCTCGATTGTTTTTTGACTTGTGCACAGCCTGGGAGACCTCTTGTAGTGTTGGCTTTCTTGCCTCATTGGTTTCATTGTCTACTTCCATCTCCACTCTTCCATAACGTGCAGCTGTCTCTTCATCTTCTAGGCTGGTGCTTAGTGTATCTTTGAAATACTCTGCCCATCTTCCCACTATCTGTTCTTCCTCCCTTATCATTTTCCCATCTTCACTCGAACAGGCCATTGTTTCTGGATATAATCTATTCTTCATTTTGCCTATTGCATGATAGAACTTTCTTATTTCACTCTGTTCCATTAGTTCTTCTAGTTCTCGAAATTTCTTCTTATTCCACTCTCTTTTCTTTCTCTTGCACTGTCTGTTAGCTCTTCTCCTTAATTCTCTATATTATTCCACATTATTTCTGGGTTCTCTCTGTAGGACTTTAGTTCTTGCCTTGTTCTTTTCCTCTATTGCTGACCTGCAATCTTCATCAAACCATTCCTGCGTTCTTCTGTTCCTTCTTATGCCTATTATTTCCTCTGCAGCATCCTTAATGGCTTTTTCAAACCTGTTCCACCTTTCATCTACTCCTACTGTAGTCTCTTCATTGCTCAACTTTCTGCTTAGTGTTACTTGGTATTTTTTTTTTGCTTCATCACGGATGTTCAGTTAGTCTGTATTCCATTTCATCATCTTTCCCATTCTGTAGCCATTTGTTAGCAACAGCTTCTCTCTCAAGACTGACTTTATCACAAAGTGGTCTGAATCACAAAGTGATCCTCCGTAGCTCCGTACATCCGTAACTGACGTGGAATGGCGAGCAGTCACTAAAATACGGTACCAGTCACGATGTGAATGGAAACTACAAAAGCACGACAGTTTGTAATAAAAATCTTATACCGACGATGTCAGTAAATTATTTAAAGCACTGCAATGGATCTATATCAACACTGTATAGCAAAACGCAATCTGAACACTATGATGAGCACTGCACTGTGTTCAAATTAACTGGTAACGCTCCGCCACAGCAGTTGCTTTCTTCTGAGAGATTCAGTGCGTTCGCCTCCAACGGGTGCCAACTGCCAGTTGAGATTAACTGTCTGCATTTGAGAGAGAACTTTAACACGACTGTTATCAGGTTACGTCTCGAGCATAATTATTGACACTGACTGACAGAATGTCAAGCTCACATGACGTTTACGGCAATAATGTGCGGTGACTCCATTTTAAAAAATTGGTTTGCTCGTTAACGGCGAGAATCAGAGCCTACTGCAAAGGTCATCTTACTTATTGCAGTTATCAAGCTAAAACATCGTGAAACGGACAGTGTCAAATGCGATATGGGAAGTAAAACATCGAGAAATGCAATAATGAAGACACATGTTAAATACCACAGAGAGTCCATGAGTATTGTTGCGTGTGAACACTATAGTGGAAGTAAATTTGGCGAACTGCAAACCTACGAAAATATGTCTAGAAAATACAATGTGCATCGAATTAGGCGGACATTTTTCAGCAGTTTGTGAAATAAGACAAACAACAATTAGATAATGTAGGCTGACAGTGCACAAATACAATACAAAGGGTGTGCTTATTTTTACTTGTTCAACATCTGTAATAATATGGAATTATACAAAATAAATAAGCTGACTAATAACGACTGATAAATTTAGGTATAAAAAATTCCAATTATTAAATCAAGTAAAGTTCCTGAGTTGCAGTCCTTGGTGATTTTGTGAACAGAGCAGTCTAACCTGTTTAATATAATTCATCATTTGTAACGTCGCTTCGGATACTGCCATCATCAAACGTGAAATTAAGATTAAAGAAACATAAAAATTATAATTGATAAGGCGACAAAAAAGATAACAAATATTTACGTTCCGTTATACTTATTGTAGGTCTAATGATGGCAGTAGCTGAAACTTGGCTATAAACTAAGATGTATATATTAAGCGATCTAAAATGATTCAAATGGCTCTTAGCACTATGGGACTTAACATCTGAGGTCGTCGGTCCCCTAAGTGATATTAATGGCCAATATTAACCTAGAGAATATAACCGCATCATACTACATTATCAGCTCTCATTAGGCAAAATAAAATAAAATGAAACTGGTTTACAGTTAAAATCGGGAAATTAAGAGAAGGAACTGCAGTAGTGAGACATATACTGTGTTTTGTATTTAAAGCTACTTTGTACAAATCATACGACTGTGGCGACTTTGTACTGACGGAGGACTTAAAACGAGGTAGGAGATAATATGACTCTACAGATGTGTGCATGATTTTTGAAAGATGTCTGACTTCTCTGAGAAAAGCTTTTTTCGCGAAATTGACGTTCGTTATCACTGGGAAAGGTAGGAATTGAAGTATAAATGACGTTTCACGAATTGTGAGCAATCGGACTGGGCGGGTTAAATGAACGCTTCCGTAGAGTGTAAAAGTTACGACTACAAGGCGTCCTGGGCGGAAAATGGAGTCTTCTCTAAGGATAAAAAGAAGACGACTTACATGAAATGCCCCTCTAAGAGAAAAAAACACGTTTCTGCCCTACGGAATGGAAGTTCCCAGACCCCTCAATACTGGGTAACTGGCTTGAATAGGTATAACTGAATTAAATTTAAACCGATCAGGGCATTGTACGTTTGTAACGAAACTGGCTTTGAAGAGATTGCGAATACCGCCTTGTGGCCGTGGATGGACCTAAATATTTAACTCCAAACTGTAACGTAACAACTTTTACTCACTCAAGTATACTTCATATCATAGACCAAAACACATGAATCAGCAAAGATACGTTAAAGATGCCTATAGTAACGATGTAAGAAGATGCGAAAAATGGTCCTAGTTAGAATTAGCAATGTTTTCCCAACCAGGCAGAGTTTTGCTTGCCGTTAGTGGAAACGAGGGAAGATCGCTTCTGGTATACAATACGACAATTGGCGAGAGGTTCTGTTGCGCACACTTCTCGTACAGACACTTTTTTCAGCATCTACATTACAGATTTTGAACACTTCAATCTGCTGCTCACTTCAGTTGCCGTCTTCTCATGGTGGCCACCTTGTGCACACAGAAGCTGAAACCACTTCCTCTCGGTAATCGCCTGCACACCGAAAGATTACAGTTTCTCATTTTCCGAAATATTTTCCGTAACCGTGTGGTATGAAATGTCCTGAGCAAAGCGATGCTTAAACGTTGATGTAAAACAGACAAATTAATCAAAAGTTGAACCCCTAGAAAAGTAATTTAACATTTCTTGAAATATTCTGTTAAGGTGCATGACTGAAATGAAATGTATTATTTGACGTATTCCAAGTCGAATAGATACAATAAATCTAATATTATAAAGTGTTAGAGATGTATGTGAATATTTATTCACTGCAGCTGGTCCACTCAACCAAATTTTTCTATTTTATAGTTGTTGCTGCACTCTGGCACACATAATAAATAATAAACTATTGAAAGGTGTACAAATATTGCTGTGGGTACTCTAAACTTGATTTTTGTATTTTTTAAGACTGGAATGAGATACGCTTTTCACGAGTTTAAAATCATTGCCTGATGATTTTAAGTTATGTTTCCTAGAATGGGCAGAGTACAATGTAGGATTTTTATGTATATGCTACCACTACTACAGAGGACTAACAATTATTAGCTGACGACTTCGAGAGCAAACCAGAGCCGGCATTCTGGCACTTTAGGTCTTCTGTTATATACCATCGTAGCTAAAAGACTGTCGGCAACGTAGCTCGTTTTATAAATGAAGCATGCGTTAGAAATAAAGTAGAGACTGCACAAACATCTTTCATGCTTCATGGAATTTTTTATAATGATGTTCTACTATGCAGTCAGTTCATTAATGTTCTGATAGCCTTTTTAAGAAAATATACATTTACAGGTTAACATTAACTTCTCCAACGAGTTTCCTCTGGCAGTACTTTCACAGTCATCAAACACAAGTTCGAGCACTGGAAGTAAAGAACACACATATATCACGGCACATTTAAAACTGAGAACCATGGTCGCAGTGGGATACGAACATACGACCTCCGCTTCAAGAGACAACTGCGCTATCCAAGACCACGGAAGCCGTCAATGAATTGAAGACTTTTACATTTACTTCACGTGTGTCTTTTCCTCAGGAATATGTGCCAGAGCCGTCGTAAAATTTTATAAACCCAGTTATTCTAAATGGACATTAAGAGCGAGAAAATAAAGATATACAGAAACTAAGTAGATCAATGAGTACTGAAATAAACTGTAATCGCTAATAATTAAAATCTACGATAAAATGTGCGCTCAGTTCAAGCTGTATATTCCTGCAAGTAACTTACATCTCCGAAGCGCTAAATTAGAAACCAAACGAACAGCTTTAACAGAAAGTAATCTTGTAACGAAGTAACTTTCGACAGTTGTGGACTCTTCGTCGTTATCAGCGGAAACATAACCTCTGAGTCAAGTCATTAAAATTACATAAAATACTTTTATGATCATTTTGGGCGTAATTTATGATAAGTGCGTTACTGTTTTACTCCACCATTAATTTCTTTGACCTATGTATTCCACTCGTAGGCGCATTTGAATCTATTACACACGAAGTCCACAACGATGAGCGTCTGTTTGAATTCTACATCATAGGTGCGACAGCGAAATCTGTTAGTTAATGTGACGTTCTGTGGCTTTCGATCGGGCAGCTGTAAGAAAATGTCACAGATTTCTATGAATATTCTGTAAAATTCCTGCTTAAGACCGTCCCACAACACTCGATCAACTTCACACGAAGACTGTTGTAGTGATTTAGGTGAATAACATTGTATCATTCTCTCTGCAAATATCACTGGCACCCAGATGTTTTGTGTCTCTTCGACTTACCCTATGGCAGCGGCATCCTTCAGATGAATGTTGGCACTTCACAAAGATATCGTTCACGCCGGCGTCAGTGTCTTGTTGTACCTGTAGAAAAAGTTCGTTATTCGTCTCCTCTTTCGATAAGTCTTCAATTTTAAATGAAACTTGTTAACAAATAAAATTAGGATGCTCAACAAAGACTCAAATCTGTAAGTTTGCCCTTTATCATCGTTTAATGCAAGTGACTGATGTGCCTGCATTCCATTCTCGCTGCTATACTGCCACCTCATCTGAATCTTGACGTTCAGGTTGAGACCATGGACTGCCGCCGCCTAGTGATTTCATGCTGTGCCCTCAAAGCTTTACAATGGGCTTCTAAGCTATCTCACAATTACTTCTGTATAAATCCCTCTTGTTTCACAAATTTTAATTCTAATATATATCATTGTTTCTTAATTCTACCAAAATTTCCTCATCTTTTGAGAGAAGTAGTCAGAGTAGAAAGAAATGGTGATGGACTTGGCGTATCATTAGTATGTATATGCAGTTAGTATGTTTTTAATCCTAAACATTGTTAGTTTCACGCTAAGAAAATGAAAGATGTCCTTGACCTGTGTTCTCTCCCCTGTTTGCCATTTGCACTCGTCCTTATTATAGACTCCTGCAACATAAATTCTTGAGCTCACAATGTTCTCATCTGATTAAGCTACATACATGTAAATCCCAACTGTTTCAATCGTATCTATGAACTTATTCCAATATGCGCGCACTTGCTGTACTTTTAATACCTGCATTTATTGTCTCTTCTGTATTTTTCATCTTATCCACCTTTGCTCTCCATCATCAGGTCTTTGAATCAAAACTCTTCTAATCTCTGTATAATACTCTCACATCCTCTTCATATTAATTCAATGTCCTTCATCAATCAGTACAACTATAATTTAGTCTTTTAGGTGACCTATCGATGAAAAGTATGTTAATTTTATATCAAATAGCAAATTATCAAGATACCTGAACTTGGTCAAACAAGTGAACTTCGATTCTTACTATCCTACTCCTCATATGCCTTTAGATGGCTTATTCGGTGCATCCCTAATGTCTATCCTGTTTTCTGATTGACTAATTCCACACAGTTTAGTCCGCCCTGGACTTCCTCTTCATGGCTGCACAACGGATGTTGTTCACTACCATTGCCACAAGATTTCAGGTTTGTATTCTTGGGATTAGTGGAAATTTTATCGTCTCCCTAATTCTGAGTGGGACTGGTTTATTTGTTAAGACAGCAATTGGTGGAAGTAGTGTGGTGCTATAGGGCACTTTAGTAATCACTGTCTCAAGTTATGCCAGATATATATCTGAGGTATTATGCTTCTTACTGCAATATAAGCGACACAGTGTTGCTAATTCTTTCATCGTCAGCCCAGCAGGACTTGTACTTGGTTTGTATTTTGAAATGTATATGGGCTTGATTCGGTGCTTCTTAAGTGTAGTCTGCCACTGTTTTGACCTGTATTGTGTTGTCAGACAATATTTTGTCATCTCTGCCCACTTGCTTTAGGAGATCCTGATTGAGTGCGTTTGTAATAGTGCACCCAGTTGCCTTTTTCAAGGTGGTAAGGGTAACATATTTAGATGTTAGTTGTAACACAGCAAAAATAAATGTATTTCCCTTATTTGTCCATGGTAATGGTCCCATCAAATCGGTTGCTGCGAAGTATTTTAATATTTCAGGAATTATCAGATACATAGGTGGTCTGGTTTGAAATGTTACGTTTTTAGCCGGCCGCGGTGGCCGTGCGGTTCTGGGCGCTTCAGTCTGGAACCGCAGGACTGCTACGGTCGCAGGTTCGAATCCTGCCTCAGGCATGGATGTGTGTGATGTCCTTAGGTTAGTTAGGTGTAAGTAGTTCTAAGTTCTAGGGGACTGATGACCTAAGATGTTAAGTCCCATAGTGCTCAGAACCATTTTTGTTACGTTTTTAGCCGTCTGGCAATCTTTGCGTTTGACTAATACTTTTCTAATTCTTCTTTCCACATTGGGAAAAAGACATTACTGTTTTAATTTCAAGCAATATTTTTGTTGGCCATAATGCCCATTGCCATTATGTACATACCTATTTATTAATTAACTCTTATTAGATTTGCTGTTAACAAAAACTCCAACGCCGTATGGTCAGTAAAGACTTTTGTTTTTCTTCCAAATAAAAAGAATTGAAACCTTTGGAATTCCCATGCAACCGCTAGCACCTCCAATTCTGTAATGGAGTAATTCTGTTCACATTTAATCAACACTCTACTTGCCAAAGCAGTAGTTTTATTAATAATTTGTTCGCATTTCTGAAATAGTACTACACCCAATCCAGTTTTTGCGCTGTCTGTGGCCATGCAAAAATCCAAGGTTAGATTGGAATGGGCTAATATGGGTGCTTTTGTTAGAACAATCTTTAATTTCTGAAATTCGTGCTCTGCTTGCTGGTCCCCACATCCATGACGTATTTTTGCCAGTACGTGGACATAAGTATGGTGCTGCTAATGTATCAATCCAAATGAATTTTTTTCTAAAACTTGATCAGACCTAAAAATCCACCTAGTGTCTTCTGATTGTTGGACCCGTCAAGATCTCGAACTACTTGCAATTTATTAGGATCTGGTTGTATCCCTTCTGCTGATATTATATGACCCAAGAACTCTACTTGCTTTTTCTCAAATGTGGATTTTGCAACATTTAATGTAGCAGCATAGTCTTTTAATGTTTGGAGGGGTTTTCCTAGAAATTCATTGTGTTGTTCCCATGGTGGTTCTGCAATTAATATGTCATCTACATAACATGTTAGGTTTTCGTATAATTCTTTATTTAAAATTGTTCCTAATCCCCTAATAAAAGCTGCAGATGATATGTTGAGCCCAAATGGTAATCTTTTGAACTGATAGCACCACCCAAATACCATAAAGGCTTTATACTTCTACATTCTGATGCTAACTCAGTTTGCCAAAAACTCCATCTTAGATCACGGAATGAAAAGATCTTTGCCCCAAGAAATTTCTGAAGTAATTCCTCTAACTTTACCGGTCGATCAGTTTCAATAACAATTATTGTATTGGTCTGGCTTGAATCTAGTACAAGATGAATACTACCATCTTTCTTATCTACAGTTCTTACGGGCTTATTGTAGGTTAATGATGTGGGTTCAATTATCCCATCTTCCATCATTTTGTGTACTTTAGGAAACACTTTATGCCTATAATATAATTGTACAATGTAAGGTGGAACCTTAATGGTTTGTGTTCTTTTACCTGAAATTGGTATTGAAAATTTTTAACTGCTCCTGTCTTTATTAAAAATATCTCTGCATTACTCCTTCTTATCATATTGAGAGATATTAGTTGCTTCCTGTAATATCTTATCTATTTCATTATGAACATCATATAGTAACCCTGGATCTATCATCTTCAGTTCATCTGTGCACTCGTACTGTGTATGTTTATCTTCTGACACCTCCCCTTTGTTTTGCATACTTAATTGTAAGTACATGTCCTGTCAAAGCTTCTCTTCAATGAAAAGAGTAACATAACCTAATGTCACGCTCCCTTTTCCCATATTCAAAACTGCTCGTTGTTAGTGTGTCCTTGATACGTAAAGTCTATCCTAGTCTACTTTGTGACGTTAGTTGAATGACCCATAATTGGTCCTCTGAGTCTCGCCTTTCGTGTTTTGAATACTGGCAGTTCATTTTCACTGTTACACTGATCAAACAGCTGCTCTGATATGTCTGACATTTTACTTTTCACTGTCAATGACTGCATTGATGACTGTATCTCCCACTTGAGCGCTAATTTTGGGACATATCTCAGGTGGAACACTTCGATCACTCTCATTCATGAGTGCATCTTCAATCGAATTATATTCCATCCTATCGATCTGTGTCCTCTCAGGCACCAAATTTCGTGGTGGAGGTACGTCAATCACTTGCCCTCCTATATTATGGATGGCTTTCCTAGTCTTTGCTGGTCTAATTTCGCCAACTCTTCTCTACATGCTTGCACAATCGCGTCATAATTATCCGCATTATAAAAATTAACTTTGCCATCCAGTGGCAGCCCAACGGGTTTCGATCGATGGCACGTTACCCTCCTGAACTATCTCCGTTCTACTCTCTATGTCAAACATTTGATATACGTAATGTAGTGCTTCATTTGCATACTTACTTCGAGTGGTGGGACGTCAGCCTCATCGTCAGTTGAGCCCCAGTCAATCATGTCCCATACTGTAACTTGTATTTCCGATCCTATTTTTTCGGTCTCTGTTACTGATTTTTCTTCCCCTGAATCACATACAAGTCTACTAATCTGTTTGTTGTTAATCATACAATAGTCTGTCGGTCGAGTGTCATCCTCATGGTTCTCCACTTCTACAACTAGTCAATTGTTTCGTTTCCCTGGGTTAGGTGTCCTAATCCCAACCCTAGGTTGTTTGTTTTTCGTCTGACCATCACATGCACTCGGATTATGCATATCCTCAACTAGTTCTTGAGGGTTGTTCGAATTCGAGTAATTCTGATTTTTTTGGTGAAACAGATTAGGTCTATTTTCACCATTTCACCATTTCGACGTTTTCCTGCATCAAATTCGCTGAATATAAAGTCTTATTCACGAAGAATTCCTTTGAAGGCTTGCAATTTATCTCCTGCTCCACCCACTAATGACTGTTGTTACCTCAACGGGAGTTTCATGGCACACAATCGTATTAATTCTCCGTCACTGTACGGATTGTCTAGGCATTGGTTCTTCTTGACGATGTTCTGAAAGAACTTAACCGGGCTCTTCTCTTTCAAATTTTCGCACATTGTCTTCTGAAGCAACTCTTATTTAATTCTTTTTTGTGCTTCAGGCGACCAATATCGCAACAGAAATGATAACTTGACTCCTCATTCTACTTACACTTTTGAGATATTCTCTGGATGGTTTCTACAGTTGCTACATTCGTATGTGCACAAATGAAGTCTAGTTTGTAAGATAGTTGACAATTTTCCGGGAACCCGATCTGAAATTGATTTATAAACGTTCTTGAATGTAAGGAGTTTTCATCTTATTTGTAGTGTTGAAAATACCTTTCTGCGAGGAAGTCGTTATTGTCAAATTTTGTATATGCACCATACAGTATTTGTTCTATGCCAGTCCTCCCTCCAATCATACCTCTGTCAAATTCGTTCGTACTCTGTACCGCCATTGGGTATTTCACGCTTACGCTATCACGTAAATGAGTATCAAATATTCGTAATGGTATGCAGTTATTTCTCTCAAGTCCGGCCCCGTGACCTACATTTTCCGTCATTGTAACTGGTATTCTACTTTGGCACAAACTTTCGATTACAGGATCTGTGTCCATTCTTGCCAGTGGCGTCGGATATTAGTATGATCTGTACTGTTCTGCATAAGAAGTTGCCGCTACCAGACTGACATGTTGCGGTACGATATTGTGTTCTCTTAAATGTTGATCAGCGAACGTCACACTCTGCAGCTGACGTATTGGATTTTGATGTACTGCACGTAGTTCCGTCTCTGCGTTAAGTATGCTCTGTCTCTGTTCACTTGGGTACGTTTATTTGGAACCTATCTGTAGGTGTGCACCGAATTTTTTTTTTTTGTTGCCCTTTTTGTGACAGAGCACATTTGTGCATTCAGATTTGCCGCTACTCTCGTCTTTCTATGCTGTCGCGATCTTTTTGCGTCTCGTAAGCAGCTTCGGATAACCTTCCTGCTACCTTCACAGCGTCCCTATTCGTATTTACCGTGGACTCAGAGGGAGTAATTGACTCTGAACACACGCTGTCTTCGATACTTTGTAATAATTCGGTTCTCAGTCTTTGAAACTGCTCCTTGGTTTCCGATTCGATCTTCAAAATTGCGATTATAAAATTTATTTTTCAAAGCTTTAGTACCCTTTATTTGAACTTATCAACTGAACACATGAAGTCTGTAAATGAGTCCGCAATCATTTTATTCTCGGCACTTTTATTTTCACAAGTCAGTTTTGATCACCATCTTCAGATCTGTTGTGAATATAAATATTGTGTAAGCGACCAGGTTCGATTAGTGAAGACTAAATCTATACAAGTATTAATGATGCATGAAATATAAAAATATATAATATTTATAGCCTTGTAAAGCAGCCATACATACCGTTAAAACATTCTGGTAAAAGTAATTTCAAGTTAAACTTGCGAGTACATGGTCGCTTACACAATATTTATATTTACAACAGATCTGAAGATGGCGGTAAGCCGAAACCAGTAAAGAAGTGTAAAGAAATCTGTGTGATCAAAACCAGTAAACCAGTGCCGCCAATATGAACATTAAAATGCAGTATGCACGCGTTTAGTTAAAAAAATTTCCTTTGGCTAAATGAGCGTCTGACATTAAAAACATATGCTGATATACTGTATAGGACATTGGACTCATACTTGAAATCCATGACCTTTTCGAGATGTATTTGCCGTAAAGTGATCAGCCTGTTGCTTGACCTCTTTGAACTGGTGAGTTTCATCGCGTAACTTTGTCATACACTCCTGGAAATGGAAAAAAGAACACATTGACACCGGTGTGTCAGACCCACCATACTTGCTCCGGACACTGCGAGAGGGTTGTACAAGCAATGATCACACGCACGGCACAGCGGACACACCAGGAACCGCGGTGTTGGCCGTCGAATGGCGCTAGCTGCGCGGCATTTGTGCACCGCCGCCGTCAGTGTCAGCCAGTTTGCCGTGGCATACGGAGCTCCATCGCAGTCTTTAACAGTGGTAGCATGCCGCGACAGCGTGGACGTGAACCGTATGTGCAGTTGACGGACTTTGAGCGAGGGCGTATAGTGGGCATGCGGGAAGCCGGGTGGACGTACCGCCGAATTGCTCAACACGTGGGGCGTGAGGTCTCCACAGTACATCGATGTTGTCGCCAGTGGTCGGCGGAAGGTGCACGTGCCCGTCGACCTGGGACCGGACCGCAGCGACGCACGGATGCACACCAAGACCGTAGGATCCTACGCAGTGCCGTAGGGGACCGCACCGCCACTTCCCAGCAAATTAGGGACACTGTTGCTCCTGAGGTATCGGCGAGGACCATTCCCAACCGTCTCCATGAAGCTGGGCTACGGTCTCGCACACCGTTAGGCCGTCTTCCGCTCACGCCCCAACATCGTGCAGCCCGCCCCCAGTGGCGTCGCGACAGGCGTGAATGGAGGGACGAATGGAGACGTGTCGTCTTCAACGATGAGAGTCGCTTCTGCCTTGGTGCCAATGATGGTCGTATGCGTGTCTGGCGCCGTGCAGGTGAGCGCCACAATCAGGACTCCATACGACCGAGGCACACAGGGCCAACACCCGGCATCATGGTGTGGGGAGCTATCTCCTACACTGGCCGTACACCACTGGTGATCGTCGAGGGGACACTGAACAGAGCACGGTACATCCAAACCGTCATCGAACCCATCGTTCTACCATTCCTAGACCGGCAAGGGAACTTGCTGTTCCAACAGGACAATGCACGTCCGCATGTATCCCGTGCCACCCAACATGCTCTAGAAGGTGTAAGTCAACTACCCTGGCCAGCAAGATCTCCGGATCTGTCCCCCATTGAGCATGTTTGGGACTGGATGAAGCGTTGTCTCACGCGGTCTGCACGTCCAGCACGAACGCTGGTCCAACTGAGGCGCCAGGTGGAAATGGCATGGCAAGCCGTTCCACAGGACTACATCCAGCATCTCTACGATCATGGGAGAATAGCAGCCTGCATTGCTGCGAAAGGTGGATATACACTGTACTAGTGCCGACATTGTGCATGCTCTGTTGCCTGTGTCTATGTGCCTGTGGTTCTGTCAGTGTGATCATGTGATGTATCTGACCCCAGGAATGTGTCAATAATGCTTCCCCTTCCTGGGACAATGAATTCACGGTGTTCTTATTTCAATTTCCAGGAGTGTATCTTTTTGTACCGCGTCAATATCTGTGCGACTTTGTTTATCTATTCACCTAGGTTCTATATGTTCGAACGATTTTCTGCACTTAAATTCTGCATCCACCCATTCGTTTGGTTACTTTGTTGAATCAGATACTGCAACATTTCGAACATACTATTAGATGCATTTAGATTTTTACCGGTAGCCATTTTATTCAAATTTTCCCTTTCCTGTCTCTCCTGTACCTATTCCTTAATCTGTGAATTAAGTGCAGGTGCACTGGCACTCATTCTTTGTGTCCTATCACGTGACAATTGGTCTCTTAAGGCTACCCTCGGTTCGAGATAATCCAACCTAGCATCATCTGAAATTACGTCTCTCTCTTGATTTGCCTGTCCCGTTTTCGTCATCAATTCCTTGCTGTGAGTGCCTTGAATTTGTCTCACTTTAGTGGTATTCATGATGTGACATAGCGGCTGATACGTAGTTCTGTTCATGCAACTGTTCTCCCTGTGACACACGCTTCAACCCCTCCACTTTGTCTACTACCTGGCTTTTTTTCTGTCCTATATTCTTACGTCATTTCCTATCTTTCTGACGCTCTCTGAACTTCGCGTTGTTTCCGCGCCTGACTTCGCGTTGTCATGCGATCGTACGATCTAACATATCCCCAAAACAAGATACATAGTCGTGTACGAATTTTAGTTTACAGTGCGTACTTTCTCTCAGTTTAATGTAAGAATTTTCTCAACGATGTTTGGAATAGAATCCAACGCAGCAACAACGATGTGGCAAAGCCTGTGAGCCAGACAAACATAAAATTATTAAGTATACTTAACTACTGACTTTAAATGAGTTCTACTTTTTCTAAAAAATTAATATAATTACGAAAGATCACACATTTAACACAGAATTGCTGTTCCAGATCTAATAAAGTTTGGAGTTACTGGACCTATAACTTCCAACAACATAGTGCCACACATACTAAGTGCCGCTACTTTACTCACTCTCTGACATTTATTAACATAAACTTACTATTGGTAACACTGAACTGTGCTAACTAACTTTTACAAGGCTAAACTTCAACAAGATAACACACCCTATGCACAAATAATTAAGTATATCACTTTCAGTCCTCATATTGACCTCTGACAGTCTTATGTCCTTGCCACATACGTATTAGTAGTGTGCAATAATAAATTAACGTGATTCTAACAATTTCGCTCTGCTCAAAAATTTCCTAACCATCTGAAATTTCACCCTAAAACGTATCCTAGCACTCTTCCATCAACCACAAACGTATTCTGGCAATTTTCCACTGTGCTCAAAGGTATCTGGACAGTCTGATTTTTCCATCGAAAATGCATCCTGACAGGCTAATCTGGCAACCAAAAACGCATCCTGGCAGGGTCTCTCTCAACCAAATACGCATCCTGGCTAGGTCGCCATTACCTGACATACTCCCCTGGTATGATCCATTCATGCCGCTTGCCACGTGCGGAGATATCTGATAGAACTGAAGTGCCTCTGAACCCAGGCCCAGCAAGGTAAGGAGATCCTGGATGAAGTCACTATTAGACATCAGAATAACAGCTGTTATGGCGCTAAAATATTTCAGAACACACAAACAACTGTTACCTGTACTAAATATTTTGTTACAGAATCGCCATACACATAGGGTTGAAGTGTGTAGTTAGTGTCACTGGAAAATCTTTTATAATTAGGAATATCCTGACAGTGAATTCACAAACCAAATGAAATTAATCGTGATGAACAACCTTCCAAAGCGTTCCTACATGAGAAAAGAACCGCTAGTGTAATTTACCCTCCAAAATATTAGACTCACAACACTTCAATAAGCCCTATTGTCTATGCTATTTTAGCTGGACAATAACGCATATTCATCAATACCTTTCTCGACTTTTAAGCCCTATGAACACACATGCGATACATGGCTAGCATGGACACAAGGGAATGAGAAGAAAATACGTAACACAACTCCAGACTCCAATAGAACTGAAGTGGACACACAAGCTAGTAACTGCCTTACTCTGCGCCTGAGCAAACGCGATATTTGCCGTGCTTTGTCGGCGGATGCTGTAGTCGGCAGTGGTGAATGATGACGGCGGCGCGTCGACGCTGCGCGGACCAGGAAATCTCAATACTATTCTGGCCTTCACTGTATAAGCAGTCGGAAACTGCCCTGAGTTTTTATAGGGAGAAAAACTGTGTTTTCCCCTAACTAAACTATTGGCAATGTCCATTGAATCCAGCTCTGCGATGTGTACACCTCTGCCCTCTTTATAATTGTTCCGAAGAACGTAACTAACTCTGGTCGAATTCCGCCATATCTACTCCGGACATGTTACGGGAGTTGCGAACCCTGTGAACGCAAGTGTTCACTAAAAAGCTCTTCTAGGCCGACAGAACACGAAGTATTCCATCTACACACGGCCCTGGTCTGAGGTGATCTCTCTCTCCCATCTACTCACTGCCCCGGTCTGTATATCATTTTTGTTCACCCCTCTGCACCTTGTGTTCATCCCCTACCACAGTCAGTAGCGGTCAATGCTGATTGTGGTACGACTTGCGTCGTTTTTTGCCCCAATGCGGTTTGAGAAGCGTATTGGTGGTGGAAAATATTTTCCTTCTGGCCTATAGCATTCATGTTTCACTCCCGTACTCTCAGACTCCGCCCATACACGAGCTGTGCACGTGCAACCTCATGTTCTCCACGAATTCGTTAAGTGATATGCTAGTATTCGTTAAAAATAGCGGTGCTTTCCACTTTGGCCTGTTTTCTGTTTTGAAAAAAGAAACATAGCGACAATATTTTTCGTATGTTTCAAAGACCACCAGTTGTGACTCTGAAGGCATTTCTTTCCTAGAAGCTTTCCCAGGCATCAGGTGTGGTCTTTCTATGTATGTTCTGTGCAGTCGTCTCTACTCCGCCGTTAACTTTATTTTGTGCGACTCAACATTTTTCGTAAATGCGAATTCCGTGTATTGGTCCTCTAAAAGCGCGCACGCGGACCGCTGCTATGCTGAGATGCTTCTTTCCGTTCCACGCAGGTGTGAGTCTGAGAAGCTCGCTTAATGGCTTATTGTCAGTTAATGTGCCTGCCCGATGCGAAGGGTCGGCTTTTATGGCCCCTCTCGAAATGCATTCTATGTTGTACTTCTCTCGACGGCTGGGATCTCCTTGCGTCCACTTCAGTTCAAAGTGATTGCGATACTACGTGACTATTAACATTCAAATTGGTGAATGCTTGTTATTATTGTGTTCATGTTGGCCATTGGCCACGTATGAATGATTACTCTCCATACTATGCAGATTAGTATCACTTAACTGAAGTAGGTCATGCGTGGTATCAAACTCCTCGGCTTGATGAGCAGATAATGTTTCCCTATTAAAATAGTGTGTTAAGGAGCAAATATATACCGCCACCTCACTGATGCTACATGAGTTTGTCTGACTGTCATTTCTCGCCAGGCGACGCTGCTATCGTCTGGACGGGTTTATATCGGCTGTACGTCGATGATCATTATATTTCTGGTTGACCTGTGTATGATCATTTAAAGCAAGTGACACGTGTGTGCACCTAGAGTGAAAGGGTTGTTCTGCGTTATGGTTGTCAATAGGAGAGGGCGAAATGTAGTACGTGCACATAACTTTCAGGAAAGACTAACAGGGCATGGTTCCCAATTAGGTGGAAGAATCACCAGCAGCTGACACGTCTTTAGGTCGTGGCACACAGGTCAGTGGTTTGGTATTACCCCGTGTCATTGAGACACACAACAAATAACAAGAATTGTAGAAGGCATCTGTTCTCCAGTTGCCATCCAGATCCCAGATTAGAGACTTTTCTTACACATGGGAGAATCGAACAAATTCCTCTGCGTTGAATGCCTTCAAAAAATGACCAAGTGCACTCTGTGTGTTCGGTACAAACTTAATTATATATTATAGATAGTTCATACATCCTTTAAATGGAAAATCTCTACGATATTTGCCTGTTATTGGTATCGATACTGACAAGACATCGATTGTGAGACTTTCGAGAATTTTTTAAGTTTCAAGTTCTAACATTTTTTGTGTAGTTTCGCATTTGTTATTGTAATACTGATTCATTTTATTAATTCTGGAGTTATATTTGCATGTTATGCTAATTAGCAAGACCGATTATTTGAATATTTTTAAAATACTAAGTCAACAGCAAGTACCTTACGGTAAATATATAAATGTCGTGTGACCAGGGCCTACAGTCGGGTAGACGGTTCGCTGGGTGCAAGTCTTTCGATTTGACGCCACTTCGGCGACTTGCGCGTCAATGAGGATGAAATGATGATAATTAGGAGAACACAATACCCAGTCTCTGGGCACAGAAAATCCCCAACTCAGCCGAGAATCAAACCCGGGCACTTAGGATTGACATTCTGTCGCGCTGACCACTCAGCTACCGGGGGCGGACACGTTATAGGTTTTAACGAGTGAGTTTGCACTGAGGTAGAAGCTAGAATTTTTCACTTCACTTAGGGACCGTAGACAATGTGTGCCAGAAATTTCAACCTGGTTTGTCTACCCGTTCCTCAGAAAATGGGGTCTTAACAGACGAACAGACAGAAGGCAGACGGACAACAAACTCTTGGGCATTATTAACCGCTTCAGCCGTCTTTGTTCCTTTATTACTGTACCATCACCGGTTTCGTGGCGCTAAAAGCCACATCTGATGTGGCTTGTAGAGACACGAAACTGGTGGCGGTACAGTAATAAAGGACCAAATACAGCTGAAGCTGTTACTAATACCCAAGATGAATATTCATATCTGTGGTTGCCCCTCCTACGAAATTGTCTGCCGACAAGAAAGTGATCCATTGACGATTCCGTTTTTACCGAGTGAGGTAAGGAATCTTAAAAAGATATGACTGTTCTTGAGTCGTAGATCGGTTTGCTAGCCACCCTCCTATAGGTGGTGGTACGCCCTTGTCGTTAAGTGATTTTTAGGCATTTGTAAGGAAACCTACAGTTCAATGTGGACTCGGAATCTCCGTGCAACTTGTTATTCTCCACGTTACTAAGTCATTGGCAGAGGTGAAAGAAGCGATGAGTGACAGACGAAAATCCCAGCGCAGACCAGGAATCGAATCCTAGGTCTTTGTATCTGTAATCTTACTTTTACGCACCAAGCCATCGACTCACACTAATGAGCTACTAGCTATGTGTATACTAGGATTTACAATACAGGGTTTTTACAAATGATTGAAGCGATTTCACAGCTGTACAATAACTTTATTATTTGAGATATTTTCACAATGCTTTGCACACACATACAAAAACTCAAAAAGCTTTTTTAGGCATTCACAAATGTTCGATATGTGCCCCTTTAGTGATTCGGCAGACATCAAGCCGATAATCAAGCTCCTCCCACACTCGGCGCAGCATGTCCCCATCAATGAGTTCGAAAGCATCGTTGATGCGAGCTCGCAGTTATGGCACGTGTCTTGGTAGAGGAGGTTTAAACACTGAATCTTTCACATAACCCCACAGAAAGAAATCGCATGGGGTTAAGTCGGGAGAGCGTGGAGGCCATTACATGAATTGTTGATCATGATCTCCACCACGACCGATCCTTCGGTTTTCCAATCTCTTGTTTAAGAAATGCTTCTGCTTTAGCCTTGTCCGTAAGATTTTCCAAACCGTCGGCTGTGGTACTTTAGCTCCCTGGTTGCTTTATTCGTCGACTTCCGCGGCTACGCGTGAAACTTGCCCGCACGCGTTGAACCGTTTCTTCGCTCACTGCAGACCGACCCGTTGATTTCCCCTTACAGAGGCATCCAGAAGCTTTAAACTGCGCATACCATCGCCGAGTGGAGTTAGCAGTTGGTGGATCTTTCTTGAACTTCGTCCTGAAGTGTCGTTGCACTGTTATGACTGACTGATGTGAGTGCATTTCAAGCACGACATACGCTTTCTCGGCTCCTGTCGCCATTTTGTCTCACAGCGCTCTCGAGCGCTCTGGCGGCAGAAACCTGAAGTGCGGCTTCAGCCGAACAAAACTTTATGAGTTTTTCTACGTATCTGTAGTGTGTCGTGACCATATGTCAATGAATGGAGCTACAGTGAATTTATGAAATCGCTTCAATCATTTGTAATAGCCCTGTATTTGACTGTTTACAAAATTTGCCGTTATTGACTGGTCCATCACCAGCAGTTGAGGGCGCGCGTTTGATGTCAGTCACTCGTGCTAGCTAAGTCTCAGAAAAACCGGTAAACAAACGTCTCCCGAAGATCAGAAGACTAAAGTTAACAAACACCCCAACAAGTAGCCACAAATACCTCAAGAATTTTTTTATCGCTACTGTTATTATTAACCTAAGATTAACTATAACACGAAGGGAAAGAGCCATTTGAAGAATGGAAATGTTGAAAGTTCTAAATACCACATCTCACATTTGTGAAGAGCATCAGATGTATCCCTTTCTGCAAATAACCTATTTCTATCCAAATAGTTGAGAAAGTATTATGATGCCACGTTTTGTAGTAAAACCTTCATTCTTCCTTTTGATAGTAAACCTGCAACTCTCCCTGTCTTCGCTCTGGTAGCAATGAGTATCCACGACCAGACGATTTGTTTAAAGCACTTAGGATACACACAAACTTTTCTCGTAAATCACTGTGTATTAGTGAAATCCATATCGAAATCCATACAGTAGTTTATGAAATTAGACTCCACATACAGACAGAAAAACGCAGAGAAGACGTTAATTTAGTAGTATGTATAGACACACACAGTCCTGCCATTAACCTCATCACACTGAAAAATAATAGTAGAAATACACCGAAGCGCCAAAGAAACTGGTGCAGACATGCGTATTCAAATACAGAGATATGCATACAGGTTTAATATGGTGCTGCGGTCGGCAACGCTTATAGAAGTGTCTGGTGTAGTTGCTAGATAATTTACTGCTGCTGCAGTGGTTATCAAGATTTAAGTGAATTTGAACTTAGTGTTATAGTGGGTGTACGAGCAAGGGGACACAGCATCTTCGAGGTAGCGATGAAATGGGAATTTTCCCATACGACCATTTCACAAGTGTACCGTGAATGTCAGGTTCCCTGAGAAACATCAAATCTCGGACATTGCTGCGGCCGGAAAAACATGCTGTAAGAACAGGACCAACAGCGACTGAAGGGAATCCCTCAACACGACAGAAGTGCAACCCTTCTGCAAACTGCTGCAGATTTCAGTGCTGGGCCATCAACACGTTTCAGCAATCGAACCATTCAACGAAACATCATCGATATGGGCTTTCGGAGCCGAAGGTCCACTCGTGTGTCCTTGATGACTTCACGACACAAAGCTTTACGCCCCGCCTGGGCCGGTCAGCACCGACATTGGCCTTTTGATGACTGGACTCATATTGCCTGGTCAGACGAGTCTCGTTTCAAATTGTATTGAGAGGACAGACGTGTACGGGTATGGAGAGAACCTCATAAATCTATCGACCCCGTATGTCAGCAGGGGGCTGTTCAAGCTGGTGGAGGCTCTGTAAAAGTGTGGGGCGTGTGTGTGCAGCTGGAGTGACATGGGATCCCTGATATGTCTAGATACGATTCTGATACGTGGCACGTTTGTAAGCATTCTGTCTGATCAACTGCGTCCATTCATGTTCATTGTGCATTCCGACAGATTGGGCAATTGCAGCAGTACATGCAACACCCCACACGTCCCGAATTTCTACAGAGTGTCCCCAGGAAGTGTTGTAAGTAGGCTGTTTATGTTTTCTTATTGGCAACGTTACATAGCGCTCTGTGTGAGAATCACTGGCTGTGCTGTGTGCAGTCTGTGGCTGGTTTGCATTGTTGTCTGACATTGTAGTGCTGGGCAGTGGCGGCTGGATGTGAACAGCGCGTAGCGTTGCGCAGTTGGAGGTGAGCCGCTAGCAGTGGCGGATGTGGGGAGAGAGATGGCGCTGTTCACATCCAGCCGCCACTGCCCAACACTACAATGGCAGACAACAATGCAAATCAGCCACAGACGGCACACAGCACAGCCAGTGATTCTCACACAGAGCGCTATGTAACGTTGCCAATAAGAAAACATAAACAGCCTACTTACAGTGTTCTGAGTTTAATCACTTCCGCTAGCCACCAAACTCCCGGACATAAACATTATTGAGCGGGTGTTTTGCAACATGCTGTTCAGAAGAGATCTCCACTCCCTCGCACTGTTACGTATTTATGGACAGACCTGCAGGATTCATGGTTTCAATTCCTCCAGCACTGCTTCAGACATTAGTCATGTCCATTACACATCGTGTTGTAGCAATTCTGCGTAATCACTGGGGCCTTACACCTTATTAGGCAGGTGCACCCGCTTCTTTGGCTCTTTAGTGGAAGAAAAGAGATAATTTATTAAGAAAGCTCTACGTGACGTAACAGGGAAATGATTGGTTCTATGAGCCAATAAGAACACTTTTGTTTGAGGTGCCATTAATGGCATGACGTTTTATTTGTGATAATGCAAGTACAGGGATACAGCAACAGTGTTTTAATTACTAGAACTGTAAGCTACAAAAGCAATTTCTTGTACCTTTTAAACTTTTTAATAAGACAATAACAAATTTACTTTCAATAAAAAGATCTATGTTGACTTCAGTTTCTTATACGACTTCATTCTTGGGATCAGATGTTAAAAAGTTTATTGTAGAATTCCTTGTGCTGTTGAGGAAGAAATGGTAACTTTGTCAACCGATCTTTCTGTTTTGCAACTGATAACCGTAACTGACATTTGAGATGAAGAGCGGCACTGCGGCATGGCATACTCCACCCATGATGATTTCTCCTTTGAATGCATTGAATTTTTTCTATTCTTCTGTTTCAGAGTAAAAGTTTATGTCATGGCTATTTGAGATGGAAGGGTGTGAGACACTTTGATCATACTACGTTTGGGGATCTTACGCACCTGCATTGACAATGCCGCGTACCGAATACGGCGCCCAGATGGAAGCTGTGGGTTTATTAGTAAAGAATGTAACCTGTCGGCTTGCCATTTTGTCCATATTGTTTGTCCGGAGTACGGGACCCCGGGGACATTAAAAAGGTGAATAGATGTGATTACTATAGGCCGAGCATGTGTGTGAGAGATATTGTTCTGTCGGTCATTATGTTTTGTAAGGTGTGTGTGTTTTTTTTATCTTTTTAGCTGTTTTCTGTGTCATGTTCGTGCTGTTCATGGAGTTGTGTTGGTGTTGCCGGCAGCATATAATTTAGTATCTTGTTAAACTGTGCATGTAAGTTAGTTGGTCTCTCGTAGAAGTCAGCTGTATTTTACGACACGTTGGCTCGCGTTCTCGTCTGCTGCTGTCTCTTAAAATTAGTTAAGTGAGGGTTGTCCTGTATTTATGTCTGTGATCAATTGTTCCAGTGCTGCAAAGAAACTATCATGCATTGTTGCGAAGTAATGATATCTATGTGTCTCAAGTTAAGTGGTGTACATGCCACGCAAATTCTTAGTAGAATTTCTGTGATAATGTTAAGTATAGTGCGCCATTTGTGCCAAAGTATGCAAGCAACTCGATGTGTCCAACATGAACTTATGTATAGGCCAAATTTGTTCTTTTCTCAGGTTCCGTGTCAATGTCCGCAGCTCGTGGCCTAGTTTCTAGCGTTGCTGCCTCTGGGTCATGGCGTACTGTGTTCGATTCCTGGCCCTGTTGGGTTTTCTCTGCCTGGGGACTGGGTATTTGTGTTGTCCTCATCATTTCATCATCATCATTCGTGACAGAAGCAAGATTGGACTGTGTAAAAATTGGACTGCATAAAAATTGGGACTTTGTATGGGCGCTGATGACCTGGCAGTTGAGCGCCCCACAAACCGAACATCATCATCGGTGTCAGCGTTCACTTCAAGGCACTTTCTGAAATATTTGACACAATATTTTGAGTTTTAATATTGGCCATTAGATCTCAGTTTTTCGTCTTTTCCGTATAGTTCTACTTTGATAATACATGTGCTTGAGATTATTTTACCATAATGTGCTTGAGAGGTTACAGTCATCCGTTTGGAGCTCAGCTTGCCTTTTCTTACATGATATATTGAGAGATATGGACGAAGGGGAACAGGTAGATTCCATATCCCTAGATCTCTGGAAAGCATCTGACATGGTGCCCCATTGCACACTTCTCAAACAATAGAACCCAGTATGTTGTCCTCGACGGCGAGTATTCTTCAGAGACAAGGGTGTCGTTAGGAGGGCCCCAGGGAAGTGTTACAGGACCGCTTTGTTCTCGACATACAAAAATTATTTGGTTGACAGGGTGGGCAGCAATCTGGGGTTCTTTGCTGATGATACCGTGGTGTACGGTAAGGTGTCGACGTGTAGTGACTGTAGGAAGATACAAGACGACTTACACAAAATTTCCATTTGGTGTGATGAATGGCTGCTGTCCCTAAATGTGGATAAGTTCAAATGGCTCTGAGCACTATGGGACTTAACATATGAGGTCATCAGTCCCCTAGAACTTAGAACTACTTAAACCTAACTAACCTAAGGACATCACACACATCCATGCCCGAGGCAGGATTCGAACCTGCTTGACACAGTCAAGTCGTTTAAATATGTGGCGTAACGTTGAAAAGTGATATGAGGTGAAACGAGCATGTGAGACCTGTGGTTGGGAAGGCGAATGGTCGACTTCTGCTTATTGGGAGAATTTTAGGAAAGAGTGGTTCATGTGTATAGGAGACCGCATATAGGGCGCTGCTGCGACCTGTTCCTGAGTACTGCTCGAGTGTTTGGGATCCATAGCTTTTAAGAAAGACATTGAAGCAAGTCAGAGGCGAGTAAGTTTTACGGAGAAGCTTCGGGAACGCAAATGGGAATATCTACAGGGAAAGCAACGTTCTTCTCGAGGAACAGTAATGAGAAAATTTAGAGAGCCGGCATTTGAAGCCGACTGCTAAATGATTCTACTGCCGCGAACATACGTTGCGTGTAAGGACCACGGAGATAAGATTCGAGAAATTAGGAATCATACGGAGACATACAGACAGTCGTTTTTCCTTCGCTCTATTTGCAAGTGGAACAAGAAAGAAAATAACAAATAGCGGTACAGGGTACCCTCCGCCACGCACCATACGGTGGCTTCCGGATTATCTGTGTAGATGTGAATGTAGATATGGGTTATAAGATTTAACAAATGTAATAAATATTTTTAGGGATGCAACTACTGTGATCAGTCACAGTTAATTTCCTGTTGCAATGATGTGTAAAGCTCAGTCAATAAATGATGAAGTTAAATTTGTCCAGTAAAACGATCGGCATATTCCGCTCCCCCACTCCCACGCTTCCTCCCGTTTTGAAGACCTTCATGCTTAGTACATGGATGTCCATAGGGGAGCACTACTTGACACAAAAACTATACAGCATCTAGTAATGAATCTTTCAAACATTTCATCCATGATTTGGCACTTGGAACAAGTCTAGTGACATGCAGCAGAGTGCTGAGGACACAGTAGCACCGAGAACGGGTTTTGTGAAAAATATGGCACGTACAGTGTTTGACACATCCACTCTTTCACTTGTATTTCACTTATCCTGACATTATCACAGGTCGGACTGGAACGCTGATTGTGAGTACTCCTTCTTGTAAGTACCTAATTTAGTCAAAGTGGGGCAACACTTACGTATTTGTCTGTCGTTTTCAAAGTCCGTCACTAGCACACGCAGCATTGTGTATACAACGGGATAACGCACGGGAGTAGTGATGGGGAGCTCGTGAATGAGTCGTTCAAATGAACGCTTCACTCCAGTGAAGTGTGAACTAACCACTCAATTTCAATGAACTGGTACTTCAAACTCTTCACAGGTAGCACACTCTACACTTTTTACTAGTTCACTCACTCTCTTCCGCTCTTCCTCACCCACTGTATCGGCGCTACGTCATTCATCCTCGCTTCACTTCAGTCCTCCCTGTGCTGCCTGTCGACGAATCGCGCGGTGTTTGTGGGGAACGATAGGTTTAGGAGGGGTTGTGGTGGTGAGGGGCGAGGGTAAGGCAGCGTCAGCTGCTACCTGCAGTGCTCACATCATTAACCGTGACTATTTGTGCAGTTCGCGTCTACGGGTAGCCTACCGTTGGCAGCGCTTGCAGACAAATGAATATTAAAGATACAAACGAAGAGGCTGGCTGTGTGAGCACGCACAGCCAACATGAAAATAAAAGGTTTGTCAATAACACTGAAAGAGGGATTTTACGTGAAATCGTACCAATGACTACAGGTGTCAGTTTACGTTTTGAATCTGGTGGGTTATTATTCTCAACAAAAATAAAATCTACAGGAAAACTTCTGAATAATTACTTAACGTAGGTATATAGACTTTGTGACAGTGGTAAACATACTCATTCTATTTTTGATTAAATTTTAAAAGGAACATAAAACTGGACTGCATTTCGTTGGTAGCCCTATTTTTCAGTCCATGAATACTACAAATAATGTTTCACTTAGCAGATAAAGACTTTTTTGGGCGCTTCATGAGAAAATATCGAGGAAGATTAAATGTAATACCTTCTTTATATGTGACAGGCTTCTCTGTTTATCTTTCCTTTGTCCCCTTCGACCATGCTCTATTTAAGTTAACTCAGACGCTGTAAGAGCGTAAAACGTTGCATGCACGTTACTAGAGAGCCTGTATAGGGAGAGAGTGGCCATAGGTGAAGTTGCCCGTGATTGGTTGATTAGCTTTGGCAGAAAAATGGCGCCAAACGACTCTCGATCTTCCTATGTTAGCCGTGCTTTTGAGTTGAATTGAAGTTCAGAGGACTTTTGGAAACGATTAAAAGGTATTTGACTTATTGAGAGACTTGTTATGCGTTGTGCATGCATGTTCGATTTAGTTGTATATCGTTTTTAGTACGTAATTAGGGTTTGCGATCTTAAATACGAGTTGAAATAATGAAGCGTTTTGTGATGAAGTCGGTAGGCCTACATGTTTGAAGTAAACACGTTAGTAATTGTACAGTACTGTTTTTGACATCTGTAATTCGTTATGCAGACGTTCGTAAACGTTGCCAGGTTGTTCTGCATTTGGTTGTTCCAATAGAGGCGAAGGTGGATTTCGCATGTTAGCATTTCAACGCAATGAAGAAAGTCGAAAGCAGTGGGCAGTCGCAGTCAACAGGGCTGACATAAATCAAACAGGAGCCTTGTGGAAACCAACCAAGTACCCTTATCTACGCGAAGTAAGTCGTTTTTGCTTTTTACTACATATAAAACAACTTGCAATATACATAGTTAAATTTGGAAACAGACCTGTAAATTGGCTGTGTGAAACTTATTATAACACATTATTCTTATAAACAAGGGCATTTAAAGAATGATTTCGCCATATTGTCTTGTGGTCCACTACTGGCCATTCAAAAGTCCCGCCCGCCGTTTGGCAGAAAAATGGCCGCCGTATCGTCCGGATGGCCACTCTCTCCCTATACAGGCTCTCTACACGTTACTGCATAGTTCGGCCATCTGTTGGTAAAATTATGAAGTATTACGAAGCTTTATTGTACGAGCGAGGCGAAGCGAGCGTAGCAGCGGCTGAGCGGCGAAGTGGGCAACTTCGCCAGGCTTCCGTACTTCAGGAATGAACTACTTCATTTGAACGCTTCACGGCAAAGAGTGAAATGAATGAAGTAGTTCACGGGAATGAACGAGTTCGACCCATCTCTACACGGGAGAGCTCACGGGGACGGAATGTTGGCGAGCCCTGCGCGGCCGGTGGCTGAAGCTGAGCCCGCGCTGCCGGCGATCTGTGGCGACATCTGCTGCCCGCGCCATCTGTTGCTGCTGCTGTTGTTGCTTCGCAGCCGGGCGCGCCCGCTGCACAGTGTCGGCACCGCCTGCCGCTGCCGCAGGCTTCCGATGCGGACCGCTCTGCCGTTGATAATCGTCATTCTGCCTACAACAGTCTGGCAGATACACAAGCCTGGAAGGTCCCTTCTGTCAAGCCGAATTAAAGCCAATGAATCTCTTATGAATTTCGCCCGTCATAACGTCATGTGACGATAGAGATATTAATCCCAAAACCTCTGAACGCGGAACGGCCGCCCCGCCGCCTACCCGCCCTCCAGATATCGTCCCGGACCTGCGTCCTCTCCATAAATCAAGGACCCAATACCGCGGCTCTCTGCCTATTGCTACCCTCAGCCTTCCTGTCCCAGCTGTACCCACCCACCCACGCTGTTCCCAACCCCCATAAATCTTAAACCACTCTCTCCCTGCTCTCCTACGCTGCCACCAGACACTATTCTGCCCACATCGTACCATCCTTACCATCCATTCTGAGTGCTGATCATCGTATTTATAATACGCATACACACTGCTGGAAAAAAAAAAAAGGTTGGTGCATCTGGAAAGACGATGTCCATTTTGATCTGATTACGGCATATGCTACCTGGGGGATAGTAGAGGTACTGATAATGGTGTCAGTAATATAGATGTTTCAGCATGGGTACCTCAAAACCGCTTATGATATTGATCTGTGAATATAATCATTTCATTTGCTCATGTTGTTTTGTTTTGATTGCATCTCTTGTTTATTTCAGCATGCCAGAAAAGAGAAACTGGTAGTGATTGGTGACAAAATCCGTGCAGTTTCGCCCAGTGCGATAGACGAGCACAGGAAACCTCTCGAGTAGCATTTATATACCGTATGTTCAAAACTTGGACAAATAACACAAGTACACCTTTAAGTATTGGTCCTTTCAAGTGCTGCAAATTGCAGGGCTGTGCTATTCTGTGGCTAAAAGCCACACTCTTAAAAGATACCCCATTCGCCAGGAACCGTAATTTTGCAACCGGCCTGCAACATAACAGGGCGTTTACCGGTATTTTATCAGTAATCTAGGATGATATGATCACAAAACGTATAAACATATGATTTAATTCTGACTTTGGAGAATGTGAGATAGCCTCCGTCATGACTGTGTCACACTTGCTAAATCCGCCTTCTATCATAAACAGAAGCTTCTCGAAACAGGCCTTGTCCATCCTAACGAAGTTCCGAAATTCTTGCGGATCTTCGGGTCTCAGTTCTTTCATTAACAGTGACTATGTTGCCCTGCCTTCGTCCCCTCTTTTCAGCCAGGGTCGAAACCAACAACGTCTAACTTTTCGTCTTCGTCGCCGTTCTGCCCTAATCCGTAGATTTGTTGTCCCTGTCAGGGCAATAGCTCCAAAAACAAGTGGATCCTCCATGTGCAATATTCTGTATAAACGTAAATTTCGACATACATACACCTGTGTAAGCAAGTGTCGTAATAAAAACTGTTGAGTCTGTAATTCAGAACAGTACTAACCTACAGGAGAGAAAAACAATTACTTAATAGATAATGGTAAAAAACAATTTCTTATTAAATAGGATCCTTCAGCCCACAGAAATAATTTGAACGTATGACGCACTAGTATATCATACATACATATCATGTCGCCTTTACAAGACTTTACAAACATCAGACAGTTCTATTTTCTTTTTGCGTGTATCGTCTGCTGCTCGCGCGTATAGTCTGCTGCTGCGCATGCGCCCTAGGTACATCCCGCGTGGATGGTGTAATAGGTCGTGAGTGAAGCAGTCTGTAGTTACGGGTATGCACGCTAGGGGCGGTGGTGTATAGGTGTACAGCCATTGCACGACGGCGCGAGTGGCGACCACACCACTCGGTACTGTGCAACAAACTTTCAAACGCGTGGGCCCAGCTCTGCTGACGCACGAGTCGTGGGCCGCTTTGTGGCTACGCAGTAGTTGCTGCAAAGAGGGTGGTTGGTTTCGACTGTTGTAGACAGTGGCATTGGGTATGAGAAAATACTGACCAAACTGAAATACAGAAATTTTGCCATTAAGGGGAGGTTTACTATCTTTTGGTTCAAAAAATCGATTTTTTAAAATCTCATTTTTGCATCCATAAAACTGTTTAGAATCCACCCTTGTTACAGTTTTTCCGAATACGGAAGGTAAATGTTTATTATTCGCGGTTGAACGAAAAAATGCACCTTCCTGAAATCGGCCTTTTTCACGTACCAGTTTGTTTCTTCCGGAGGACGAGTTATTGTACCGGTGCTTGGGAGGAAACACACAAAATTCAAATGAAAGTTTGAACGCGTGTGTTTAGAAGTTAGCCTCCAAGCATTTGCATTCTGGTGCGAAGACTGTGGAGATTGCGCCTTTCCTGGCAGTGAGCAGCTTCAACGAAGGGTATTCTGCAATTCTGAAAACCATGACAACGATGGACGTCACCCTGGGACTCCATTCGACGCAGTTCACCAAACAATCGATCACCGGATTCAAGCGGCCGAAAACCAAATGCCGCCGGCCGTACGGGCGACTCTGGAGCAGCGCAGGATGGCCCAGATCCAGCAGAACTCCCTCTACGAGGAAGAGGAAGGACTAGTTTATGGACTCGGAATAGCAGATTGAACGTAAGCTGCATAACAATGCATTTGTATGTAGTCAAAACTTCAAACGCGTTTTTCTCGAAATCCCTTTTTTTTAACGCGCGGTATGGTAACTTCAAATCTACGAAACCGATTGGCATGATTCTTTGTTTCCGACGAAGCTAATATAATGAATTCTACTCTGCTTTTGTAAATGATGAAAGTCTATGTGAATGCAGCTTGCCGCTAACTTGGTGTAATGTTTTGTCTGTACAGAAGTGTATCTAACGCCTTTATCGCTCTTTCCCTCTCACACATAAATCGGTACAATAAAGTCAGGGCTTCGTGTTTTCTAGTTAGGCTGATCCGTGAAAAGACAGAGAAACAATTATGCTAATGGAGGATTCTCTCACTCACTCTCTCTCTCTCTCTCTCTCTGTCCTTTATCTGTGTACAGTTTAAATATATTATTTACGTGAAATCAGCCTAGTAGAATCTCTGGTGGAGCCCTTCGTCTTAATATTCAGCGGCTGGCTTGCTAGAAAAGATCTTTACATTTGTTATTATTATTAAGCGCTGCATTCAGTTGGGAAAATCGATCGTTTGAACAATTCGTTCAGTTTACGACAGATCTAAAATTTCAGATGTGGACGAAGCCTTTTTGGACGATTTCAAAAAACTCAGAGATTGCAGGCTCTCTTCGTCACAGCTGAAACTTCCCAATTAATTACAGGGCCCAGACAATCATCAATGGTTCAGACAGAGAACTCATCCGTCATTCACTCTAGAATAAAATGGTCACAAACCTTATTTCTGAGGAAAATTGTATATTGAATCCATTTCCGTACATGTTCCGTTTTCTGTTGGTTCCAAGTCTCATGTAATTTTCTTTTACAGGTTTTTCTTTCTCTTTATCTATCACGCTAGCGGCACAAACTTTCCTAGCTCGCTTTAGCGCGAAGAAGAGTAAATAAATCTCCTTTAGCAATCCGACAATCTTCCAACCGATACTTCCGAAGCTGTTCCTCTCTCTCTCTCTATAATAACCATGGAGCATACATTTCTGTACCTCTGTTGTTCCAAAGAATAAACGTACTAGAAAAATACTTTGGCGTCGACGAGCTGTCGGCGCATATATTACTAGAAAATCTGATCAGATACTTTTCACACGTAAATACATGTGGATGATTTGGTTGACCATTATTAATTATTGCGTGGTAGAGGGTAATTTTCCGTGGGGAGATTACAATGCCCCTCGCAGCGAGCGAAGTTTGTGAGCTCAATTTTGATTCACCGAACACACTTCGCGAGCTATCTATTAGCGTGGATAACCCGGAAGTGATGATTGTCAGTCCTCCGACTGAAAAAGAATATTATATTTGAGACAGACGAAGAAAAGAAATGTTGAAGACAGAAGAAATGAAGAGACCGGTACCGCGGCTGTATTGCTTTTACGTGCATCTAGGTGTTATATTTGCTGTGCACAACCAAGGAAGATGATCTTTCATGAACTGATGTCAGGGTCTACCCATTCGGGAACTTTCTTAAGCAGGGAAACCTTGGAAAACCTCTTAAGCCTAGACCCCCAGCCTACGGTACATAGAAGATAGGAAAGCCTATAGAAGAAAAAAATATATAATTTTGAAATAGATCTCTAAAGGAAAGACAGGGATCAATTTGTATCACGATTTGGAGAAGAGTGGTTTGTGCCTCTAGCAAAAAAAACGTTTTACAATAAATAACGTGAATTCTCGTTTTACAATCTTGCTCCTGGTACAATATCTTGCGGTGCTAAACTCCCCCGGGTCTTGCATGTCCCCGACGTCCACATTTGTAGTCGGTCTTCTACGCGGCCCCCTCTGTAGTTGATCTTCTACGCGGCTCACAATGGGAAGAGTAGAAGGAACAGGGATACTCGAATTCACATGCAACATTCATTCCAAAAGAATTAGCAATGACCAAAAGGAAAACTCTTCCTGTAAGAGAACTGATTAGGTTGCACCGTCCAAGATTCTCCTTTTTGAAAGCAAAATCCTTATGGCTTCATGGATCCTTTTTGTTACGACGTACTTCAAGGAATTCAACCATTAACTAATGATGTTGCCAAAAGCATCATCCGATTTACTCCCTTTTGAATACTCCTTTTGACTTTGCCTCCCCACTTGTGCTTATAAGTCCAAAAGTTCTAACACATTTTCTATCACTGATTTGTTCTTCGTAATTTAAAGGATTCATGTAACTTACTATAGATTTTGGATTCAAATCATCGAATAATGGAAAGTGTAGTTCATTTTATACTAAGACATCATCCATATTTCCTTGATAAGTCATATAATTTAGCTATACTCAAAACTTTTTATTCTAAATACATATATTTCTTCGCTTGAGTGCTGAAATGTAAAAGTTATTAGCATTGAGGAATGCGGATTCGCTTCTTTCAATTACTCTCTGATTCATACGGTGTTCATCCTTGCTCATATATGGAAACGGATTTTTCACACAAAATTCCCAAACGAACACGAACCATTAAATTACTACTGAATCTATGAATATTACTTTCTTTAATCATTCATTAATAAATTAAAAACTCTTAACTTCTAATTATAACACCTATTCCTTTTAGAGTTCAACATGAATCAGTTTATCCTCGCGTTTGGTGCGAGTCTCTTACAAAGCATATCTGTATCGTCTATATCGATTTTAATTCTCACGCCGACGTCAACTGTTTTGCGCGGGAAATTATCTTTGCGGCGTTAACCGTCACTCACGATTCACTACCACAACACATCCCTTCACACGTTTACACATGTAAGCGTTCACATGAGATTATATATGAATATTCACTCGGAACCTCTTTTGATTATTCCGCGTCATTTGCGGGAAACATTTCATTCTTCTTGAAGGTCAGTTAGATCCTTAATCATTCTTGATGACATTAGCAGTGCTAAAGTTCTATGTTCACCCAAACCACAGGTGAAGCCTATCTCCACTATCTTCTTTACAACACTCGATAATAATAGTTAGTCACTATTTCTATACTCTATGTCACTGATTAACTATTACAATTTAAAGGTTTCTGTCACTACACACACAGTTTATTGTTATGTTTTTTACGAGCGTTCATTTCTGTCACTCAGAACACCATTCCTCCCTATCCTCTAATCTTCATTATACTTTTTTAAGTCGTTATGAGAAAATAACCCTTTTATTTTGTTCGATCCCGGGTATGCTAACAGATAAGCCCCCGGATTCGGAATTTGTAGGATAATGTATGGTCCAGTATATAGTAACTCCCATTTCTTTATACTTTTCTTTATTTCCGATGATTTGGTATGTCGTTTAACTAGTACCTTCTCTCCGACATGGTATGTCTGTACCCTTTTGATTAATTTGTCATATCGTTGTTTTCTTTGATCAGCCTTTTTCGTCATTTTTATGATAGCTTGTCTTATTTTTTCTTCCCAAGGCATCTCAGTTTCCTGAGGTTTGGGGATATGGTCAGTCCAGAAGTTTTCCTCTTTTGCTCCGAACATCAATTCACAAGGTGTATATCCAGTTGAGGAGTGGGGCATGTTATTGTATATCTGCTCAAACTCTTCCACATAATTTGCCCACGCAGTTTGCTTATTATGGCAATACGTCCTCATAAATCGATTGAATTCTCTAAAAATCCTCTCAACCAAATTGCCTTGTGGGTGGTAAAATGATGTTAGTATACACTCCTGGAGATTGAAATAAGAACACCGTGAATTCATTGTCCCAGGAAGGGGAAACTTTATTGACACATTCCTGGGGTCAGATACATCACATGATCGCACTGACAGAACCACAGGCACATAGACACAGGCAACAGAGCATGCACAATGTCGGCACTAGTACAGTGTATATCCACCTTTCGCAGCAATGCAGGCTGCTATTCTCCCATGGAGACGATCGTAGAGATGCTGGATGTAGTCCTGTGGAACGGCTTGCCATGCCATTTCCATCTGGCGCCTCAGTTGGACCAGCGTTCGTGCTGGACGTGCAGACCGCGTGAGACGACGCTTCATCCAGTCCCAAACATGCTCAATGGGGGACAGATCCGGAGATCTTGCTGGCCAGGGTAGTTGACTTACACCTTCTAGAGCACGTTGGGCGGCACGGGATAAATGCGGACGTGCATTGTCCTGTTGAAACAGCAAGTTCCCTTGCCGGTCTAGGAATGGTAGAACGATGGTTTGGATGTACCGTGCACTATTCAGTGTCCCCTCGACGATCACCAGTGGTGTACGGCCAGTGTAGTAGATCGCTCCCCACACCATGATGCCGGGTGTTGGCCCTGTGTGCCTCGGTCGTATGCAGTCCTGATTGTGGCGCTCACCTGCACGGCGCCAGACACGCATACGACCATCATTGGCACCAAGGCAGAAGCGACTCTCATCGCTGAAGACGACACGTCTCCATTCGTCCCTCCATTCACGCCTGTCGCGACACCACTGGAGGCGGGCTGCACGATGTTGGGGCGTGAGCGGAAGACGGCCTAATGGTGAGCGGGACCGTAGCCCAGCTTCATGGAGACGGTTGCGAATGGTCCTCGCCGATACCCCAGGAGTAACAGTGTCCCTAATTTGCTGGGAAGTGGCGGTGCGGTCCCCTACGGCACTGCGTAGGATCCTACGGCCTTGGCGTGCATCCGTGCGTCGCTGCGGTCCGGTCCCAGGTCGACGGGCACGTGCACCTTCCGCCGACCACTGGCGACAACATCGATGTACTGTGGAGACCTCACGCCCCACGTGTTGAGCAATTCGGCGGTACGTCCACCCGGCCTCCCGCATGCCCACTATACGCCCTCGCTCAAAGTCTGTCAACTGCACATACGGTTCACGTCCACTCTGTCGCGGCATGCTACCAGTGTTAAAGACTGCGATGGAGCTCCGTATGCCACGGCAAACTGGCTGACACTGACGGCGGCGGTGCACAAATGCTGCGCAGCTAGCGCCATTCGACGGCCAACACCGCGGTTCCTGGTGTGTCCGCTGTGCCGTGCGTGTGATCATTGCTTGTACAGCCCTCTCGCAGTGTCCGGAACAAGTATGGTGGGTCTGACACACCGGTGTCAATGTGTTCTTTTTTCCATTTCCAGGAGTGTATGTTTCACACCGACTTGAGACAAAGTCTGCTTCCATCGGAGTCCCGTGAATATTTTAGCATTGTCTGTTATGATCGCCTTAGGTGTACCAACATGTGGAAGATAATCCCTTATCAATCTTAATACAATTACTTTGGCTGTAGCCACCTTTATCGGGTATAGCTTTACGTATTTCGTACACACATCGAGAAATGCCAACACATATTTAACACCACCTCTTGAAGTAGGTAACGGTCCACACAGATCGCATGAAATTAAGTCTTTTGGTTCTTGTACTAATATTGAGCATAATGGGTGCTTAGTCCCTTTTGAATCCGGCTTTGATTTTTGACATATTATGCATCTCTTTAAGACCTCATGCACTCTGCGCTTTATGTTGGGAAAATAACAGTACCCACTTATTTTGTCTCCACATTTTGTCGCACCGAAATGTCCCCAGGTTAAATGAGTGAACCATACAAGTTTCTCTATTTGTGCCTCAGGTATACAAACACACCAACGGACTTTGTTTGGCCTTCCACAGCGGAAAAATAATACGCCATTTACCAGCTTGTAATAGTTTGCCATCTGATCCGAAGGTTGCTGTTGTAACCTTTGAATGACACTTCCCCATTGAGCATCCTTTTTCTGTAACTGGGCCATATGCACACACAAATTGACGTAGTACGTCTTAAATGGATTTTCCTGCAGCAGCAATACAGGGAATTCTGAGGAATTATTTACTTCAATCTCTTTTGTTAAACCCTGCGGTGACCTTGATAGAGCGTCAGCAATAATGTTTTGCTGCCCTGAGACATGTACGATCTCAAACTGGTATTGTTGCAGAGCGAGCGTCCATCTAGCCAGCCTGGGGTGTAACAGTTTACACGTTTGTAAAAACGTTAATGATTGGTGATCGCAATATACGATAGTCTTCGTCCCATATAAATAATAATGAAATTTTTTAAATCCCCAGACGACCGCAAGAGCCTCTAATTCTGTCGTCGTGTACGTTTGTTCACAGTTGGACAAAACACGACTAGCAAACGCAATAGGACAAAAGGTAAGCTGTCCATTTATCTTGCGTACTTGGAAAAGGCACACTCCAAGACCCACATTTGACGAATCTGTTGATAAGTAGAATTCCTCTTGCATGTCCGGATGGTACAAAAGCGGTGCATTTACTAATTGCTTCTTTATCTCTTCAAATGCTTCTTGACACTCTAATGTCCAGAGCCAGGGCACATCCTTCTTCAGCAAACTATTTAGAGCTGCTGCATTCATGGCCTGATTCGTTATAAATCTTCTAAAAAATGAGGCAAGACCCATAAACCCTTTTAATTGCCTCCTATTTCTCGGTGTTGGAAACTTACTAATCGCAATTAGCTTCTCCTTGGTCGGTAAAATTCCCTTTGCGTCAACTATATGCCCCAGGAACTTGATTCTGTTTAGTGCAAAATGGGATTTCTGTAGGTTAGCAGTTATTCCCATGGTTTTGAACACGTCCAACACCCGACTCAGTAAGGTAATATGCTCCTCCCAGGTCTTCGATGCAATAAGCATATCATCAACAAATACTGTTATCCTGCTTCTTAGTTCTGGGCCTAGAGCATAATTTAGAGCTGCTATAAAGATTCCAGCACTAATGTTGAGTCCGAAAGGAACTACAGTAAATTGGTAACTTCTTCCGGCATAAATGAAAGCTGTATATTTCCTTGATAACTCATCCAGCTTGACCTGCCAATACGAACTCCGCAAATCGATGCTCGTCAAATATTGGACATCCTGGAACCGTTGTATCAGTTCGTCTATGTTTTCCGGATGTGTTCTCACTGGAATTATGATTTTATTTATTTCCCTGGCGTCGAGTACCAGTCTCACAGTTCCATTTGCTTTTGGCACGACCAACAATGGGGAGCAGTATGGGCTTGTAGAGGGTTCGATCAAACCCCATTTCAACATGCGATCTATTTCTTTTTGAACTTGAGCCTTTAACCTCCAGGGAACAGGATAGAAAGTTCTACAATACGTTTCGTGTGGCTTAACGTAGAGATGGCATATGTATCCCTTAATAACTCCTGGCCTTTCGTCAAACACGTTTTCATACACTAATAATAATTCTTTGAGCTGCTTCTTCTGCTCTTCAATAATGCAGTCGGATTCATTTAACTTCTCATACACTAATTGACCGAAGTCTCCTTTGACTTGGAACTCATTATTTACGTGCTGTTTAGAATTTTGTGCAGTCCTGATTACTTGCACACTGATCCCACTATTATATTATTTCTTGTTTATTTACATTTAACCAAATTTTTCCTGTTTTAAAATCTATTCTGCATCCGTATTGACGTAGGCTGTCGACTCCTATAATGCAGTCTACCACCAAATTTTTTACAACAAGGAATGTGCTTAATATTGCTACATTTCCGACTTCTACACTAAGTAGTGACTGCACTTTTACATTAGCCGATCTAGCCCCAACGGCGCCTATTATTCTGCAATTTTGAACTGGAAAAATTGGTACTCGTCTTATATTTCTGATCTTGTTGAATAGAGCCTCCGAAATAACATTCGTGGTTGCAGCTGTGTCCAAAACCGCCACTATAGGTACAGTCTCCAAAATGACTTGCACTTCGGCTACTGCCATCTGTTCCTTATCCTCATCTTGGAGTTCTAAGTCCTCGGTCAATTCATCTGCCAGTAATCGTCCATCATTATACGTTAGCATGGGTACACATATCCTGTTGCCCCTCAACCAATTGTTGACCGCTCCTCCGGGGCACGAGTGGGTCCTTACAAGTTTGTTGGATTTTGATTCGCCTGGTGGTTGACATCGTCTGTCACTTCGGTAATTACCGGTTGATTCGTAGATGTCCGTCCCCACTGATGTTGGTTATTTGAATCTATTCCCCCCGGTTGATCCCACTTTCTATTACTGTTATTGTTCCAGGCTTGCGGTCTGAAATTCCTTTCGTTCCCCCATACGGGATTGTATCGTTTCCCATTCCTGTTGTTCCTTGGATAGCCCCTCGCAAGACTGTTGCCGGTATTATTATTGAGATTTTGAGGGGTTTCTCCACTATTTATCGATCTCTGTGCGTTCCCTTGCCTACCATTTGGGGGAGGTTCTATCTCCCTATATTGGAATCTGTTGTTACAGGCTTTCTGGTTGCTCTCTTCTATAATGTCTATATGATCTAACGTCGTGAGGAACGACTCCAAGTCTTTATCGTTCCCGTAAATTAATTGATTCCGGATGTTAGTTGGTAATCTTGCCTTAAGTATGTTTATTATGTCTGGCAAAGGCATAGGTCTGTCCCAATATCTAGTTTTGTTTATATATGTTTCAAAATACTTCCTAAGGCTTCCTTTTGAAAAAGAGAAAGGCTCTGGGTAGAGCACCTCCTGCCTTAGGCGTTCCTGTACCCCTTCTGACCAGAATTTTGCTAAAAACGCTTTCTCAAAATCGTCATATGTCGAGCAAACAGAAGTCATGTCCGAGGCCCAGATCGCCCCCGAACCTTGTATATACCCAGTCACGAAACTGATTTTCTGCCACTCCGACCAATTTCTGGGTAGCACTCCTCTAAAACTTCGGATAAAAACAATCGGATGGACCCCCCTTTTGTCAGTGTTAAAAATCTGGAATTGAAGATGCTTTATCATTTTTTCTTCGGCATGGCAAAGGCTTTCGTAATCTCCGTCAGATAAAACTTCACGCGAACAACTAGCTCGTGGCAATTTAATATTCGAGTTACTCACACAAGTCGGTATCGTGTGCGAATGTGCAGTAACTGGCTCTACAGACGCTGCCAACTTCTGCTGCTGGCCGGTATTCATTTGTTCTGAGCCTTGTTGTGAAACGCGTATCGACTCTTCTATCGTTTGTTTCCAATGCTCGAAATCAGCACCTAACTGCTGTCGCACTTCCTCAAGTCCTTTCGCAAACAAATTCTCTTCCTGTTTGCCGCATAGACTCTGGAATGCTGCTTTAACATTTTGCTCAACGTTTTCACACATTAGCCTTTTGTTTTCTAATGTGATTTCGGATAATTTACCCGTTAATACATTAATTTCGTGGTCTATAACGTCTTGACGTTCGGTCAGATGTTCAACACTTTCCTTTAGGTTCGTCTGCGTACGTGCCAATTCAGGAAGTTGCGCAATTGCACATGACATGGCATCTTGCTTTTGTACTAATTGCGGAACCATTTCCACCTGTTCCCGTACGGTATCTATCTTAATAGCCACATACTCCTTCATTTCTACACGTACGCGTTGAGTAGATTCCTCACATTGAGCTTTAACCAATTCTATTTGTGCAGTTAATTTTCGTTCCGTCTCTTCGGCCTGATCTTTAAGTTCCTTTGTCTTCGCCTCTATCCGCTGCTCTAATTCGGAAAAACTGTCATGTAACTGCTGCTTAATCTCAGCTTTCAGATTTTCCTGCCCCTCAGTAACTGAGGCTAATTTCGCATTCAAATCATTTTGCCCCTCGGTAACTGAGGCTAACTTCGCATTAATGTCGGTTTTCATATTATTCATGCTCTCGGTTATCATCTGCATCTGTCTCATGATAATTCCTAATGGATCTAATCCATGTTGCATACTTGCTGTTACATCTCCAGCCGTGTCTACCGGGCGTTCTATTGCACTATCTGTAGCGCTCGGTTCTACAACACTTCTTACTACATCACTATTATCCGTGCTCACAGCTGAAGGCTGTTGCGTGTTGCTCTGCTCTGCTTGACTCATCTTAAACATTGCCCTAGTTAAAACCATATAAATGTTCTACAGTCAATATGTATATATCTCCCTTCACACAAAAATACTTCTGTGGCTACTTTCTTATAGTACTTATACAGGTAAATGCAACTAGGGCAGGTCAATCGCACTACGTCTGGCATGAACACAATTAGTAAATATTCAAATCTACGTCTACTTCCTCAATACTAGCAAGCTTTAATAAAAAATTATAGATATGTCCTTTGATCTGCGCCCAGCATGCTGCTTTTATTTGTAGATCCACTTAATTTGCCTGCGAGTATTTCTTCTCTTTTCCAAGTTAAGTTGTCTCGTCGTAGTTCACATGAAACAGAGAACAAAATTATTTTAACAACGTCCAAAAACGTGTCCTGTCACGGATTGGCCATTATAATGAATTCTACTCTGCTTTTGTAAATGATGAAAGTCTATGTGAATGCAGCTTGCCGCTAACTTGGTGTAATGTTTTGTCTGTACAGAAGTGTATCTGTCGCCTTTATCGCTCTTTCCCTCTCACACATAAATCGGTACAATAAAGTCAGGGCTTCGTGTTTTCTAGTTAGGCTGATCCGTGAAAAGACAGAGAAACAATTATGCTAATGGAGGATTCTCTCACTCTCTCTCTCTCTCTCTCTCTCTGTCCTTTATCTGTGTACAGTTTAAATATATTATTTACGTGAAATCAGCCTAGTAGAATCTCTGGTGGAGCCCTTCGTCTTAATATTCAGCGGCTGGCTTGCTAGAAAAGATCTTTACATTTGTTATTATTATTAAGCGCTGCATTCAGTTGGGAAAATCGATCGTTTGAACAATTCGTTCAGTTTACGACAGATCTAAAATTTCAGATGTGGACGAAGCCTTTTTGGACGATTTCAAAAAACTCAGAGATTGCAGGCTCTCTTCGTCACAGCTGAAACTTCCCAATTAATTACAGGGCCCAGACAATCATCAATGGTTCAGACAGAGAACTCATCCGTCATTCACTCTAGAATAAAATGGTCACAAACCTTATTTCTGAGGAAAATTGTATATTGAATCCATTTCCGTACATGTTCCGTTTTCTGTTGGTTCCAAGTCTCATGTAATTTTCTTTTACAGGTTTTTCTTTCTCTTTATCTATCACGCTAGCGGCACAAACTTTCCTAGCTCGCTTTAGCGCGAAGAAGAGTAAATAAATCTCCTTTAGCAATCCGACAATCTTCCAACCGATACTTCCGAAGCTGTACCCTGGTGGTATTTAGCCAGCAAGGAAAGGAAAGGTGGCGTTGCAGAGTTCTTCGTTCGTCCCTCTGATTGGGAGGTTATATGCCATTACCAGTCTCAGCCTCTTCCTTTTCTCAAGATCTCACGGCACAAGGACGAGTACACATCACACACACCCTTTACTGTCACCTACACTCCTTAGATAGATTTAATCTTCGTATGACCATCCTTTTAATAGGCGTGTACAAGGACTTAGGCTGTTCCATATGAAATGAAATCTAAAATAACTGCGGCTGTCTCTTTTGCATTTAATTTATTTACGCAGGTATTTTCGGTGTTCCATTACACAATGTTCAGGTCCTTTGACTAACTAGGAGGAATCCAGTTCCGTGTAGAGTCATAACACGAGCCAGTGCTAAATAATCGGTGTCTGTAGATCTCTAGATTACACAACACTATCCCTTCGTTCATCAACGCACGACTGTCAGGACAACATTCCCTTGTCCTGATGGTTGTCGGTTAACGAACGAAGTGTCGTGTAAACCATAGATCCACAGACACCGGCTACTTAATATAGGCTCCTGTTATGGCACCACACGAGACGGGATTCCATTCAATTTATGTTGCTCAGAAGTCCTGAAGACTGCAATCAAACACTGAAGCTGGCTGCGTAATTAAATTCAATGCGAAAGAGAAGGCTGTAGGTGTTTCACTTTTCATTCCAGGTAAACGTAAGACACATTTCCCACACATCGTGATGAAAGAGGCCACTGCGAGCGGGTTTAGGTGGCTGAACCTAATCCTAAGAGGGTATATACTACGACTGCAGTTCTCCGATATGAAATTGTTACTGAAATTCGTATACAGTTAATTCGTTGTATCACCTTCAAATGTTTACTCTGCAGTACAAGAACTGTCTTAGTGCTTTTCCCCAGTAATTCTCTTTTTTTCACTGTATTTGCATATCAGTTTTATTTTTATGATCTAAGCTCTCTGCAACAGGAAATGGTAGTAGGAGAACCTGCAACGTGCAGTGTTTATTCTTAGGGACTGAATTCCATGGTCTTTGTGATTAAAAACGTGTCGTGATCCGTCTTCTACGCTTGAAGAGGTTGTTTCCAGAGAATGTGCTAATTTTTTTTGTCCAATATGGCGGCGAGTCCTTTTTGAGTACGTGACATTTTGTGGGAAGATGATTCAATTAGAGAAGAAACCCACCAGTCGTGAATTATCATGGTTCGCTTTGCTTTTTCGGCACCAACCGTTAATGCACAAAACTAATACCGATTGCGCAATGTTAATTAATTATGTTAGATATTTTGTCGAACATTGACATCACTTCCGTACTTGTTTCATTATTTCACTTGTAATAGTCACGTCTTACTAGCACCCAGCTTCTATCTCGAACGTTAGTTTTATCAATCAGCAGCAATCTGCGACAGTTTGTTGATGACACTGTAGTACACGAGAAAGTATCATTGCTGAGTAACTGTAAAAGGATACAGGATGACAGGGAGAGAATTTCTGTTTTGGTGCGATGCGTAGTAGAAAAATGTAAGTTAATGCGGATGAGTAGGAAAAAGCATTCAGTAGTATTCGAATTCAGTATTAGTGGTGTGCTGCTTTGTACAGTCAAATCGATCAAATGTCTAGGCGTAACGTCGCAAAGTGGTATGAAACGGAACGAGCACGTAAGGATGGTTGCAGGGAAGATAGACGGTCTATTTCGGTATATTGGAAGCATTCTTGGAAAATGTAGCTCATCTGTAAAGCAGACAGCGTGTAGAACACTCATGCGACTCATTCTTGAGTACCACTTGAGTATTTTGGATCCCCACCAGTTCGTGTTAAATGAACATATCGCAGCAATCCATAAATGTGATGCTAGATTCTTTATTGGTAGTTTCTGTCAAAATGCCACTATTACTGATATGTTTAGTGAGGTCAAAAGGGAATCCCTGGAGTGAAAACGACCATCTTTTTCCAGAACACTATTGACAAAATTTAGAGAACCGGCATTTGAGGCCGACTGCAGAACAGTTCTGCTACTACCAACGTATATCTCGCGTAAGGACCACTAAGAGAATATAAGAGAAATTAATGCTCGTACGCAGGCATCTGGAAGAAGCCCAGTGTAGATAGAGTGGAGGTCAGTGAAGTGAAATGGAAGGAAGACAAGAATTTCTGGTCAGACGACTATAGGATAATATCAGCAGCAGCAGCAGAAAATGATGTAACGGTAGTAGAATTCGTTATGAATAGAAATATAGGGCAGAGGGTGGGATGCTGTGAACAGTTCAGTGATAGCGCTGTTCTTATCACATTCGATAACAAACCATTGCCGACAGCAATAGTTCAGGTGTAGATGTCGATGTCGCGAGGAGAAAAGAAAGAGGCAGTGAAGGTACATGACAACATTGAACGAGTAAAGGGATATCATAATTTAATAATAATGGGGGACTAGAACGCGACTGTATGAGAACGAGTACAAGAAAGAGTTACAGGAGTATATAGGCTTGGTAATAGGAATGAGGGGGACGGATGCTAACTGAGTTCTGCAATAAATGTCAACTAGTAATAGCAATCAGAGTGTTGGACTGACAAACATAGATGCAAGGAAGTTAACTCCCAAGAAACCTTGGGTAACAGTAGAAACACATCAAATGATGGACGAAACAAGGAAGCACAAAAACCAAGGAAAGCCAGGAGTCCAGAAATATATTAGGGATGAATGTAATAGGAAGTGCAGGAAAAGCTTAAGTATGTGTGAAGTAATGGAAGAAAATGATCGTCGGAAGGACTGAAAAGTCAAAACAGCTTTCGTGGAAATAAAAACAATAGAGGCAACATTAAGAGTGCAAAGGGGATCCCACTGTCAAACACAGAGAGCAGACAGATGCGAAGAGTACAATGAAGGCCTTTATGAAGGGGAGTAATTGCCTGATGGTTTTATCGAAGATGAAATGGGAGTCGATTTAGAAGAGATGGGAACCAGTATTTGGGTTAGAATTTAAAACAGCTGTGGAACACTTAAGATCAATGAAGGTAGAAAGGATAGATAACAATTCGTTGGAACTTCTAGGGTCACAGGAGAAAGTGGCACCTGAACGACCATTGAAGGTGGGTGCAGAATGTATGAGACTGCTAAATACCATCAGACTGTCGGGAAAACATCATCCATACAATTCCCAAGACTGCAAGAACCGACAAGCGCGAAAATCTTAACAGCTCATGCATCCTTGTTGCTGACAAGAACAGTATACAGCAGAATGGAGAAGAAACTCGAGGATCTACTAGATGACCATCAAATTGGCTTTAGGAATGATGAAGGCACCAGAGAAGCAGTTCTGTTGTTACGCTTGATTATGGGAGCGAGACTGAAGAAAAGTCAGGAAGTCCAAAGGAATTTGTCGTCTTTCAAAAAGCGCTCGAGAGTGTAAAATGGTGCAACATGTTCGAAAGATTGAGAAAAACTAGAGAAACGACTGGTAATATACAATAAGTAAAGGAACCAAGAAGTGGCAATACGACAGGACGATCAAGAACGAACTGCTCGGATTACAAAGGGTGTAAGACGGGCTGCAGTCTTTAGGCCCTACTGTGCCATCTGTTCATTTCAGAAGCAGTGACGGAAATAAAAGAAAGGCTCAAGACTTGGATTAAAATTCAGGGTGAAAAGATATCATTGATAAGATTCGATGATGACATTGTTATCCTCAGTGAACGTGAAGAAGAATGACAGAATCTGTTGAACGGAATGAACAGTGTAAGGAGTGCAGAATGGGGATTGAGAGTAAGCCGAAGAAAGACGAAAGTTATGAGAAGTAGCAGAAATGAGAACAGCGAGAAACTTAACATCAAATTTGATGATGGCGAAATAGACGAAGTTAAGGAATTCTTCTCTCTCGGATGAAAAATAACCGATAAAGAGAAACGACGGTGGCACCTTATTTGCGAATGGAAAATGAAGGGAAATTACTAGTAGTGATACAAGGTACTTGCATAATATGTGAGCGTATGTAGATGTGGAACACTTTGCACACACTCTAACGCCATCCGTCGTAACTGCCTTAGCTGTACTGTCCGATACTCGCTGATCAGGTGAACAGCACACATGAGCTGACGGCAACAAAACATGCAATTTTTACGTGATCGGCAGAGAAGTGCAATATTCTTGTGGAAAAATCCTTTTCCTTACGATACTCATATAACCGAGTAGTTGTATCAATGGTGTTCTCTGTTCAGGGACCAATTTCGATATTCATTTATATATGACGGAGTTTGACCACCTGTGCATCAACAAAAATGTGAATATCATTACAAGATCTCTTTCTCTCTTCTTTTTGTGGCTCTCTCCGTTCTTTTCGCGTATGGAGCGCGGGAAGAGTGACTGCTCAAATGTCTCTACAGGACGACTCAGGAGGAATGGCACATAATCTGTGATGTGATTCTAAATGTGAAAATATACCTAAAAAGTGCTATGAAAATGGGTCCGGTTTTCTGTCATTACGGAACTGGAACGGATTAAAGACTACACACATCCGTGGATGATTATGAAGACAAGTGTTAATATTACTCACAGAAATGTTGTGTAGGTAGTGTGGTGGACAGATTAATGGTGGGCCAGGTGACTGATTGTACTGCAGGAGGCATTCATGAAGTCCCCCACTCCCCCATGTCAATGCACTTATCAAAGTGTTCCAGGGTGTGTTGTATTGCACATCGATCATCATCTCGGCCGGCTTTAATGCTGGAAACAGCGTTGGTGATGCGAACGACAAGTTCTGCAGGTGTATTTACCTTCGTAGCGTACTTATCGCTCTTTAACCAGCCACATAAACGGAAGTCTAATGCGGTTAGCTCGGGCGATCTGGCAGGCCAGTGAATCGGTGATACGTCATGTTCAGGTACATTTGCCATCGTTCCTCTAATGTCACATCGTGAGAAAGTGCAGATAGGTCTTCCATCAGTAAATGTGTGCACGAGTTACTGCCATTACATTTCCCTTACACAAACAACATGTCTACTTATTCTTCATGGGTGAGTGTATGCATCATGTTGGTATTCAGGGACACAACAGACTTGCTAAGTTAAACAACACTCAACCATAACTTGCGCACAGCCCCATGACTGCTCACTAATCCAATTGATGGCACAATGGGTAGACTTGCAGATGTTGCCTCGCTGCAATGTCAAAGTGCTGCCATCTCTTTGAGAACCCGCACAACTCTGGCAGGATGGATCAGTCATCTGTCCCACCATTATTCTATTCACCACTGCTCTTACGTAGCATTTTCTTAAGTAATATGCACACTTCTCTTCATTTTCATTCATAGGTGGACAAGTGTTCACAGGATTTTTCGGTTTATTTTCACATGTGACTTTCCACCTGAATCACTCTGTGTGTGTGCTGTAGGTGGTTTAAACATGTTTTCGCTAGGAACGGGGCTGTGTTGTATTCTCAGCTTTCTCGCTTGGCTTGTAAGTGAGCGAGGTGGAGCAGTCATTAAGACACAGGTCGCGTATTCAGGAGGACGGTGGTTCAAATCCTATCCGAACCTCCAGCTTTGGGTATCCGGCGATTTCCGTAAACCGCATAAGGCAGATGTTAGGATGGTTCCTTTGAAAGAGCATGTCCGGTTTCCTTCCCTATCCCTCCCCAACCGGAGCTTCCGCTCTGTCTCTCATGACCTCGTCAATGCGACGTTAAGTACCAGCAATTGCTTCGTTGTAAAAATTGTGAGGCGTTGATACTGTAGTCATTGGAAACTATGTATCTGAATTTTTAGCACTATTAACAAATATCTGTGATTTTTAAAATGACATTACGCTTTAGATGAGCTATATAGCAGCCGTCAGCGCAAACACCACATGGGCACAATGAAATAATTGATTATAATAGTTTAAATCACGTGAAAGACGTGTCTGCCGAAATACACAGTGTGTCGATGTACGGTGTACGATTCGTTAGACGCTGTACTAGTATTCAGGAAAAATAACAAGTAGACCATCGACAAAATATCGCTCATTGTCGGTATTAATCCCTTCTGCTCAAGTGATTAATTATAAAATGTAATAACTACTATTTGCGTTTGAGCGCTTGACACACGTAGACAGCTTTCCTTAATTGATTTCTTATAGTTGCCAGACCAGCTGTGTGACTGGCCTGAGGACTTTCTGGCTAACGCAACACAACAAAGAGAGTTTCATGACATATTCAAGATAAATCTAAACCTAGCTGTCAAACAACGGCTGAATGAAGCGAAAATGAGGGTAAGGAGAGCAGTGAGACAGGCTTTCAATGACAGCAAGTAAAATTTTGTCAACAGATTTCAATAAAAACCATCTGAGTAAAAACCGTAAGAGATACAGGTCTTACGTAAACCGAGTAAGTGGTTAAAAATCCTCTGTTCATTCACTCAGTGGCCATACTGGCACCGAAACGAAAGGTAACAGAGAGAAGGCCGAAATACTTAATTCGACCTTCCAAAAGTGTTTCACAGTTGAGGATCGTAACACGGTCTCTCCTTTCAATTATCATAGAAACGTTGAATTTTAAGACACTGAGATAACCAATGGCGGAACAGAGTAGCAACTATAACTTGATAGTGGAAAGGCATCAGGAGTAGATGAAACACCTATAAGATTCTACAAAGATTACGCGCAAGGACTTTCTCCCTTTCATATAGCAATTTATCGTAGATCTCTGGAAAAAACCGTGGGTCGTTCCTGTTCCTAAGAAGGATCGTAGGACAGCTGGACATACCTATATGGCATATTATTGTAGAAATGGAACATGTTTTTGCTCAAGAATTATGACGTTTATAGAGACGGAAAATCTCTTCCGCAAAAATCAGCATGGATTCCGCAAACAGAGATCTTCCGAAACTTAGCTCGCTCTGTTGCTTCATGTCATCCATAACGCCGTAGATAACGTCGCTCAGGTAGATGCCGTATTCCTTGGCTCCAGGAAGGTTTTTGAAACCATCCTGTAATTCGGTTAAGTGAATAGACTACGAGCTTACCGAGTACCGGACTAGATTTGCGATTGTATTCAAGACTTTCTTTCAAGTAGAACTCAACTCGTCGCTCTTAATGGAACAAAATCTGCAAATGTAAAGATAATTGCCGGAGTACCCCAGGGCAGTGTGACTGGACCGTTACTGATTACATTGTATTGAAATGATCTATCAGAATGCGTCGGAAGCTCCTTAAGACTGTTAGTGGATGATGTGGTTGTCTATAAGAAAGCAGCAACGCCAGAAAACAGTATAGATTTGCAGAACGGCCTGCAGTGGATTGATGAACGGTGCAGGCTTTGGTAATTGGCCCTGAACATAAATAAATGTAATATATTCCGCATACACAGGAAAAGAAATCCACTGCTCCGTAACTACATTATAAATGAAAAATCTACAGCAAAATATCTAGGATAACTATCCAGAACGACCTTAAGCGGAAGGCGACCGATTCGTAAGTACTGTTCACAATTCTGGGACCCTTATGAGGAAGGGCTGACAGGAGAGGTAGAGAAGGTCCAACGAAGAGTGGGACGTTTCGTTACGCGTTCGTTTGGTCGGCACGACAGCGTCATAGAGATGCTCAACAAATTCCAGTGGCAGACGTTACAAGAGAAGTGTTGTGCATCACCGGGAGGTTTACTATAGAAATTTCGAGTAAGCACTTTCCGGGAAGAGTCAGACAACATATTACTTCCCCATACATCTAACGAAATGACCACGACGAGAAAATTCGAGAAATTACATCTAATACGAATACAAGAACTTACAGACAATTATTGCTCCCACGCTCCATTCGCGAGGAAAACAAGGTAAGGGGGGGGGGGGGGGGAGGGGTATCAGTTAGTAGTACCAGAAGTGCTCTACGCCTCACACCGTTAAGTATCTTTCACAGTATGATGCAGAGGTAGATGCAGACAAGTCAGTCTCAACGGAGAAAAGTCTTCAGACGTAAAAGCAACTTCGGGCATACCCAAAGGGAGTGTTATTGGACAATTACTTTTCATACTATATAAAAACGATCCAGTGAAGAACGTCGGAAATTCCTTAGGCTTTTCAGGGACGTTGGTGTTAAAGAAGTCACAACTCTAGAATATTGTAGTGATATGCAAGAAGATCCTTAGATGATCGACGATTGGTGCAGGGGTTAATAATGGACCTACAACATAAACAATTATAACGAACTGCTTGCAAATTGGCTAGGCAGGAAGACCCGTTATTGTACGAGTACATGAATGCACAACAAACACTGGACGGAATCGCTTCTATTAACTTTCTAGATGTATAAGTGCGGTGTGATTTAAAGTGAACGACCACTTAAATTCAATCGATGGTGAGGCAGATACCAGTTTGAGATTCATTGGAAGACTCCTTAGGAAATGTGATTTACCCATATAGGAGGTAGCTTACAAAACCCTCGTTCGACCAGTACTTGAATATTGCTCGACGGTCTGGGATCCTTACCAAAAGGGATTGACAGACGAGATAGAGAGTGTACGAAGAAGAGCAGCGCTTTCATTACAGACTTATTTAGTAAGTGCGAAAGCGCCTCAGAGGTACGCAGCCTACACTAGTGGCAGACCTTACTTCAAGGGAGGCTTTCTGTAATACAGTATTGTGTACTACTGAAGTTCGTAGAAGAGTCAACCAATATATTGCTTCCTCGTACACATATCTAGCGAACAGACCACGAAGACAAATTTAGAGAGATTGAAGCCAACACGAGAACATACTACGCTTACCACGATTTACGAACTTTCCTCACAGCTTCACGTCTGCCAATACCGCTCTTCTAATTTCCAAACTTCACAAAATGCTTCTTTTAGACCATAATTAACAGTTTTAGATTGACAGATATCGAGGAGAAAAGGCTAAGCCGCACCCCAGGTGCCGTCTTCAGAAAGAATCCTTATTCGCAAGTGCAGTGTGCTGTCTTTTTAAAATACCTGGCAAATGAAAACTACTTCCGGTAGCGGGACACTGACGAACGTTTCCAGGTTCGATTCCTGGTCAGATACATTTTTTTTAATCAACCAGGAAGTTTCATCACTAAATCTTCTTGTCATAATGCCCACGTCTTTGATAGAACTAAAGGCGTCAATGGCGTGTACGTATATTTCTCAACATTTTCGAAATAATTAAAATATAAGTGAAGGTTTATTGCTGTATCATTGTGCACAGAGAACTGAGAATGAGTGTCAAACTTCAGAAGAAAATCGCTCCCTGATTTCTAATCCCAAGTCACTGATCATAATACAACGAATGTGGAATGCATAGCGATATTGTTAACAGCTTATCGCTGGCTATCAGTAGTTGTAATCGTAATGTTTTGAGACTCTCGGTGGCTGTGTCTGAGTTCTGTTACTGTAGGCATTAAGGCACTGGTATTTCACTGGACGATGAAGGCTCATCGGTGTTGTACTTGATTTGTGAAGATAATTTAGTTTTACGTTTCTAGCATTTGTAGACTTAGAGAAAGCTTATGTCAATGTTGACTGGAATACTCTCTTTCAAATTCTGAAGGTGACAGGAGTAAAATACAGGGAACGAAAGACTATTTACAATTTGTACAGAAACCAGATGGCAGTTATAAGAGTCGAGGGACATGAAAGGGAAGCAGTGATTGGGAAGGGAGTGAGAAAGGGTTGTAGCCTATCCCCGATGCTATTCAATCTGCATATTGAGCAAGCAGTGAAGGAAACAAAAGAAAAATTCGGAGTAGGTATTAAAATCCATGGAGAAGAAATAAAAACTTTGAGGTTCGCCGATGACATTGTAATTCTGTCAGAGACAGCAAAGGACCTGGAAGAGCAGTTGAACGGAATGGATAGTGTCTTGAAAGGAGGATATAAGATGAACATTAACAAAAACAAAACGAGAATAATGGAATGTAGTCGAATTAAGTCGGGTGATGCTGAGGGAATTAGATTAGGAAGTAAGACACTTAAAGTAGTAAGGAAGTTTTGCTATTTGGGGAACAAAATAACTGATGATGGTCGAAGTAGAGAGGATATAAAATGTAGACTGGCGATGGCAAGAAAAACGTTTCTGAAGAAGCGAAATTTGTTAAAATCGAGTATTGATTTAAGTGTCAGGAAGTCATTTCTGAAAATATTTGTTTGGAGTGTAGCCATGTATGGAAGTGAAACATGGACGATATATAGTTTGGACAAGAAGAGAATAGAAGCTTTCGAAATGTGGTGCTACAGAAGAATGCTGAAGATTAGATGGGTTGATCACATAACTAATGAGGAGGTACTGAACAGGATTGGGGAGAAGAGAAGTTTGTGGCACAACTTGACTAGAAGAAAGGATCGGTTGGTAGGACATGTTCTGAGGCATCAAGGGATCACCAATTTAGTATTGGAGGGCAGCGTGGAGGGTAAAAATCGTAGAGGGAGACCAAGAGATGAATACACTAAACAGATTCAGAAGGATGTAGGTTGCAGTAGGTACTGGGAGATGAAGAAGCTTGCACAGGATAGAGTAGCATGGAGTGCTGCATCAAACCAGTCTCACGACTGAAGACCACAACAACAACAATTTAGTTTTATTTTAGAAACGTCTGTGGAATAATCAAAGCTCACGACAGTGAAAAAGAAAAAGAACTTTTATTCTATCCGAAAAAAAATCAACTAGTATACCAAAAGAACTCCATAAAGGTCGGGTGTCAAAACAGTCATTTTCGAAATAACTAGAGCAACTCCCGTGGCAGCCATAATCTGCTGGATTGATAGCGATAATGATACTGTTAATGACGACAGGCTTGGGATAGACATCATTTTCTTAAGATGCTTAATCATCATCATCATAAGTCGTTGTGCTCGTTGCTGAGCGTCCTGATCCCATGAACCAAGCGTCTCCATCCCGGACGGTAGCCAGCTTCTCTTAGCGGCTGCTGAAGAGGTAGGCCGGAGATCTTGATTTGATCTATCCATCTGCTCGCTGCTCTTCGTCTTGGTCTCGTGCCATCGATCTTTCCTTGCAAGATTGTTTTTTTTTAGATTTTCTCCATCTCTTCTCACAATATGGCCAAAGAACTGGAGAATGTTTTCGGTGACTCGAAAAGAAAGGCGTCTGGAGATATCGAGTTGTTCAATAGTGGACACATTTATTCTTCTTTCGGTCGACTTTATGCGTAGCATACTATGCCAGCACCAAAGCTCAAACGCATCAATGCGCCGTTTGACTCTGGCCTTGAGTGTCCACGTTTCGCAACCATCGAAGAAGACAGAAAACTCGAGTCTTACAACTAGCCTGATCTTTGTGCTATTTGTTATTGCTCTGCTCTCCCAGATCTTGGTGAGCTTCTTCATAGCCACTCGCCCTAGGAGGATCCTTGTTCTTATCTCATCTTCACAACTTACCGTGCTGCAGATGGCTGACCCAAGATAGATGAAGGAATGCACGACTTCCAGTTCCTGTAATCGACCTGTAAGCTGGATCTGCTCTCCTCGATCAGTTGTCATGAGTTTGGACTTGCTGACGTTGATGTCTAATCCATATGCTAGACTAAAGTCCTTTATTCGTTAGTAGCTCAACAAGTTCATCTTCGCTTTTGGCTAAAAGCACAGTGCCATCAGCAAAACGGAGGTTGTCGATAGTTCTTACACCAATTGAAATGCCTTTGGTCCAACCATCAAGAGCTTTCCTAATGACATGTTCTGCATAGATATTCTACAGTTGTGGGGATAGGACACAACCTTTTGATACTATGTAGGAATCAGACGTGCAAGCACTTGCCTTTACACCTGCGAAGTGATTACTGTATAGACTTTTGATCATTGCTATCAAGTGGGGTGGGACACCGAACTCTGCAAGCATCTGCCACAGTTTTTCGCAGACAACACAGTCAAAGGCTTTCCTATAGTCAAGGAAGCAGATGAAAACAGGAACACAGAATTCTTACGATTTTTCTATTATTTGTCTTATGTTGAGGATCTGTTCACGAGGTCCTTTCCCTTCAACAGAATGTGTTTTTTCTCTGGATACGCTTAATAATCTGATGGAATACTTCCAAACGTTTCGATACAACACCGAGGCACACGATACAGAATCGTCGAATAGTTACGAAATGGGCGCTAAACGAACCACCAGAAAATCACATCCACAGATGTTTTTCTTAAAAATATACAGCATGAACAGTAAGAAAAATTATCAGTGGTTTTAGTCGTGTCAAATAACTAGATTGGATTGGAGACAGCCAGAATTCGAAATAGCTCGGGAAATCTTATGCTATCTTCACTCAGAACTCCGAGGTAGGTCACCAGTTGCAGTAATAATGTTTAAGCGATCTCTTCGTTGGTAGGTTTCAGTGTAGCGTCAGTGCTACTTCCATTACCATTCGTTTACTATGTTCCGAAGATGAAACAAACAATTCATTAATGACGCACGTGAAACTGATGGGAATGAAAAAGAAATATACGGGACGTTTATGAAAACCAGAAGCATATATCCATAATGCGTAGCTTATGGACTTTTAATGAATTATCTTCTCTGCCTCAACATAAGACATCTGGGTAAATTAAACGAATGTAATGGAAAAATTCTCAAGACATTAGGTCAAAACTGATTTCACAGTACTGAGAGCTATCACTCTATTCCAAGGTGAATTGAAACCTAATACAGTTTCTCTGCACAAGAAAATCGGTGGACATTAATCTGCCTGCAATGTAACTCCGTCTATAACGGTCCGTAAGTTAGAAATTTCTTCTTCTTGCAGTTGACGCCTGTTACAGGAGTACTGCAGCCCAGATATCTGGGCTTCAGATTAATTTTCCTCCGTTGCAATGCCTATGTCAGCCTGAAAAGTTACTTTAAAGACCAGCTACCGCTGAATGGTCTCGAACGCTTCTTTTGCAATACGTGTCTTCAACTCCCGTTACGATGTGTTCACTTCATTTTGCGACTGTTTACAACTGTTGTTTACTGTTCTACAGCATTAGCATTTTACAATATCTCTCATACCTCATACAGCGAAGCTGTGAAGCAACAACTGACTTTTTTCATAGAAACTTGAACAGCAATTTCTTCAGTTCCTGGGGGATCCATGGACCGGAGCGTATCTCCTAAGAAGGTCGTTATAAGCATATAGTAATCCCTAGCTGCAGCGTAGTATCGCCGTTCGCAACCCCATTTCGCAGATATGGTGCCCTCACCCTACTGCACGGTACATGTACAAAGAAAACAAAAATTTGGTGCACAGAATAAGGGTTACAAACGTCCACTAAACGAAAAATAAAATACCTTTTAAAAAAACGCGGACATCAGTTGTTGGATTGAAAGGTAAGATATAACACTTCGCTTGAAGCTAAAGTGATCTGTTACACCTTATAGTAAACAACAGACGGTTTAGTGATGGAATACAAGAATAGCTAGGCTTACCATTTTGTTGGTCCGTAGTGTCTTGTATGGGATCTGGATGAATGGCTGATGAGCCAGTTATTTACCTTCCAGTTCGAAGGTCATTAGTCATGTAATAAATTAGGATCTGGCAGCTCTCTTGAGGCTGATGAAGTAATTCTCATGTGCCTGGTTATTCACTTAGTAACTAAATTTTTCTGCTCAAAGGTAAATAACCTGAACACTAAACGTGACTGAAGAGTACTATGTTAGAGGCGAGGAAACTTTATTTAATATGTTTACACAAGACTACTTAAAAGAAGGATGTCTAGCACGATATTCACTCTAATCATTGGTTTTCAACGCTGTAGAATTTTAAACTCATCGTCTGAAGTAAGTGAAGTTCACATATTTATTATTAATTTATTCTTCTTGGCATGCATTTCTGGCGGTCACTGCTAAGCGCGCAGCAATTGCTTGCATTACGACGTGCCGTGTCCAATGGCACGGCTATTCTTCCCACCTCCAGAATTTAATTTTAGTGGAGGGTCCTGCTGGAGTCATGAGAGGGCGATGATGAGCTTTGGTTTGTGGGGTGCTCAACTGCGCGGTTATTAGCGCCCGTACAAATTCCCAACCTTTGCGCAGTCCAATCTCGAATGATGATGGAATAATGAGGACAACACAAACACCCAGTCATCTCGAGGCAGGTGAAAATCCCTGACCCCGCCGGGAATCGAACCCGGCACCCCGTGATCGGGAAGCGAGAACGCGACCGCGAGACCACGACCTGCGGACTTGAGAGGGCGAACGGTGCGAACACGTGACTGCTGAAAGCGCCGCAGTGGCTGCGACGGTCGCCAACATGGACGGCGGCGTGGCAAATTATTTCCAGCATGTAGCGCTAGCTACACTCTCGAAGTAACGGTGGGCAAACCTGCAGTGCGACGCCAGGGGCCGGATTGACGGAGATGTCCGTAAAGGCGGCCAGGATCTGAAGATGTGCGGTATTTTGCTGCACGGAGACGAACAAGCGTTTTCTGGGTTAAGTCGAGAGACCGGGACTCGAGAAACTGGTGTACTGCGGAACTGTCAGCCGCACATGACTACGGTCTGCGCGGGGAGTGGCGCCTGGGTGGACGCAACAGCCGGGCGGACAAGTTTGGACAGCCAGCGATCCTAGTGGAGGCGGTGAAAGTGGCTTCTGCAGGTCAAGAGGAACACTGCCTAAGCGGATTTGCAGCTGACGGTTTCACGCTGGTGGTTTCATGGCTGATACGAGGTGTGGCTAGAAAAAAATCGGACTAGTGCTGGTGAAACAATAAAACGAATGCAATAAGGCTGAAAGTCGCGTGGCCTGTCACGTGACTCTCGCTCCGCCTACTGCTCGAGTTTCATCTGCCTCCTGCACTCAGTCTGCCCGTGGCGTCTGTTTTAAGTAGTTGACGTTTTGTCTGTGCGTCGGAAAATGTTGAGTGTACAGAAAGAACAGCGTGTTAACATCAAATTTTGTTTCAAACTAGGAAAATCTGCAAGTGAAACGTTTGTGATGTTACAACAAGTGTACGGCGATGATTGTTTATCGCGAACACAAGTGTTTGAGTGGTTTAAACGATTTAAAGATGGCCGCGAAGACACCAGTGATGACACTCGCACTGGCAGACCATTGTCAGCAAAAACTGATGCAAACATTGAAAAAAATCGGTAAACTTGTTCGACAAAATCACCGTTTAACAATCAGAGCAGTGTCTGAGTTAACAGGAGTTGACAAGGAAAGTGTTAGGCAGATTCTTCATGAAAGTTTCAACATGAACAAAGTGTGTTCAAAAATGGTTCCAAAGTGTCTCACAATTGAACAGAAGGAACGCCGAAGAATGATTTGTTCTGACATCCTGGAAAACATTGAAAGTGATCCCACCTTCTTACAAAATGTTATTACTTGCGATGAATCGTGGTTTTTTACTTACGATCCCGAAACTAAACGCCAATCGATGCACTGGAAAACTCCTGGTTCTCCACGACAAAAAAAAAACACGAATGTCAAAATCGAAATTCAAGGCAATGATGATTGTTTTTTTGACATCAAAGGGATTGTGCACATTGATTGGGTACCAGAGGGACAAACAGTGAATCAGCATTACTACATTAGCGTCCTAGCTACCCTACGTGAGCGAGTACGGAGAAAACGGAACGATTTGTGGAGAAAAAAGTCATGGATCCTTCACCAAGACAATGCCCCAGCTCACAGTGCGTTGTCAGTGAAGACGTTTTTGGCAAAACACAACATTCCCATCTTAGATCATCCACCCTACTCACCTGATTTGGCCCCCTGTGACTTTTTTCTTTTCCCTAAAGTCAAGTCAGCTTTGAAAGGAACTAGATTTGAGACTGTTGAAGCAGTAAAAGAAAAAGCGACGGAAGTAATGTATGGAATTACCGAAAATGATCTGCAGCATTGCTATGAACAGTGGAAAATTCGTATGGAGCGGTGTAGAGACCGAGGAGGAGAGTACATTGAAGGAGATAACATGAAATTGTAAATAATTGTAAATAAATGTTTTTTCCAGCATCAGTCCGGTATTTTTCTAGCCGCACCTCGTACAGCGCACTGTGTGGTATTCGAGTGGTGCACTGGATGTGTTTATAAGCCACAAATTCTTCACGGTCCAAACACACCTCGGGTTGGTGATAAGTGAAAGCTATGTTTGCATTGCGTGCACGATTCCACCTAGCGTGCATAAAGCAGTTTCAACTCGACCTGTAAGGAAACGTGCTATTACTCACCAAGGTTTTAAATCTCGGAAGAATAGCTCCCATCAATGTTCCTAAATATTCCAATGAAGTAGTAATGGGACCCCTCTCTTAGAATAGACAACAACTGTTCCCTGTAATTGTATTCATTGGAACTACTTTTGTACATGCTGGGCCATTACAATGCACAATCTCAGGTATCGCCTGTTCAGACAAGGGGATCCTGGTATTAAATTTCTCAAATAACGTAAAATATAAAGATCAATAATATCACAAAATTCAGGATAGTTAATTATTTTAACTGAGAGCTGAACAATGCTACCGGCTCTAACAAATTTTATTCTTTCCCACAAATGTTAAGGAAATACGTTAATTTCGGGAAATACTATTAGGAGGACAGCTCTTCCTACTTTGAGCTTCGTATCACTGGAGTAAAAACTGGCTTGGACGCGACATTTACATTTAATGGCGTGCTGCGTTCTTTACCGTGTGTTGCACAGCGTTGTCGGCTTGGTTGCTGCCGTGTGTTGTCGTATCTGTAAATATATAAGAATCATATACTGAGCCTGGCTGATCCTATATCAGCAACTTGCCCTACGTTTTCGTGAAATGAAAAACGTTGACTTCACCCTAGTCAGCTTTTGATGCCAAAGCACACTCGCAAGGCGGGCGCGCCGTGTGTTACTCTGCCCTTGCTTTTCTCGCAAGTCTTTCTCTGTTGAGGAGATTTACGAAAAGAATTCAGCCAGCTGTTGACTGAATTTTGGAGCCTTTCCTCATGTCAGAAAGGAATGCCCTCCGATCACACTCGATCACGTCTCAAGCGAAAGTGCCTGTCGCGCTGACAGTTGCGCATCTTCTCAGCCTAGCTTCCCCTCCCTCTACAGTGGGGCTGGACACTGGATGGTGCAGCTAATGGCAGTCTAGTAGCTACGGCTGTCCAATCAGCAAATGGCTTAATAAGTATAGTTTCGTACAATTGGCTGGCTTTCAAGTCAACAGGTCTGTTACCCCCCTTATTATTACTCCATCATCCTCAATAGTGGTAAATTACTTCTCCACTCGCTGCTCATGTGATATACTGTTCTTCCCCCAGTTCTCTGCCGTGCCCGTCATCTGCGCTTGACTAGGCTGCGATTCTGCAGGCCATTGTGTCACAGCGTGGCTAACTGAAAGTGGCTTCCACTCTGTTTCTATCTAACTTAAACAAACAAATTTACATAACGCAGTTATTCTCGTCGCTCTCGGTGCCACGTGTATCAAATCTCAAACAAGTGAAATATACACACAAAAACCCGTCCCATGTGGCAAAACCAGTGTCTTACCAAACGACACGTAAAACTGATGCACCCGACGTGTAAGGTGTCCAAAATCCAGATGCCTTTCAACGGAACTGAACGATTGATCTGTGACATGTTGTCGCTATTTATTGACGATATACAAGAGTTTGGCCGTGTGCACTGTTCAAAAATGGTTCAACCGCACGGCCACATCGGCCGGCTAGGCGCTACAGTCTGGAACCGCGTGACCGCTACGGTCGCAGGTTCGAATCCTGCCTCGGGCATGGATGTGTGTGATGTCCTTAGGTTAGTTAGGTTTAAGTAGTTCTAAGTTCTAGGGGACTGATGACCACAGATGTTAAGTCCCATAGTGCTCAGAGCCATTTGAATCATTTTGAACAACAATAATGAACAAATTGACCAACTAAATTACAGTTATATTAATACTTTCAGCTGTTGATGGACGTGGATCTTACTGACCAACTATCTTACTGACCAACTATCTTACTGACCAACTATCTTACTGACCAACTATCTTACTGACCAACTATCTTACTGATCAACTATCTTACAGACCAACTATCTTACTGACCAACCATCTTACTGACCAACTATCTTACTGACCAACTACGTTACTGACCAACTATCTTACTGACCAACTATCTTACTGACCAACTATCTTAGTGACCAACTATCTTAGTGACCAACTATCTTACTGAACAACTATCTTACTGACCAACTATCTTACTGACCAACTATCTTAGTGACCAAGTATCTTAGTGACAAACTATCTTACTGAGCAACTATCTTACTGAGCAACTATCTTACTGAGCAACTATCTTACTGAGCAACTATCCTACTGACCAACTATCTTACTGACCAACTAACTAACCAACAAGGTGACTGACCAACTAACAAACAAAAAAACCCTATGTTAAGCAAACCTAAACAACCGTTCGTTAAGCAAATGTAAACAAATGTCCGTTAAGCAAACGTAAACAAACGTTCGTTAAGCAAATGTAAAAAAACTTTCGTTAAGCAAAAGTTTGTTTACGTTTGCTTAAATAACGTTTGTTTATGTTTGCTTAACGTTTGGTTTTTTTTTCCCTTTCTTGTCTACCGTGTATTCAGTTGAGACAGTAGAGTTTGTATGAGATTTGTACCTATTACTAGGCTCTTTCAATACAATATGCCCCACAGTTTTTTTCTAAAGAGTTAGGATTTGGTGACAATGTCAGTCAACATATCTTTCTACTATTTTTGTACACAGTCTCCATCATTTTAGTAAAAGCTCAAAGCGAGGCACCGAGATTTCGTCACCTATGGCGATCTGTGATAGAAAGGCCTTTGCATTTGCTTCAAAATGGTAACCCAAACGTCCTCGGTTCCGGATTAGAGTCCTGCCACTGCTTAAATATTGAATAAAGATCAACAATGTTGGCAGCTGAAGACTTCTACCATAAGAAGTGCCACTCATTCTTCCAACGACTTGTCAAAGAAGGCGGAGGAGCAGACATAAGTCCAGGCCACTCTCTTCTCCTAGGGGTCGGAAACTGTGTATAAAGGTAGAAGAATCAGCAATTATCAACGGCCTGAGGATGCAGAAAGCAATGGAAAACACTGCATTAAAAAAACACATAATGTGTATCTACAGAACATATGACCTCTAACTGAAAAAGAGTCGTCATGATCTCTCCATTGGCAAAAGATCCCAGGCTAGCCCCCATTTGGATCTCTGGGAGGGAACTGGTAAGGGGGAGGTGACCATTAGAGACAGATTGAGTAAACAACGACAGGATAATGTTCTGTGAGTCGGTGAGTGGATTGTCAGAAGTCTGAACGTGGTAGTCAAGCAAGACAAAGTGTGAAGGGAAAGGCTAAGACTCAATCTAGATACAGTGGGCGTCAGTGAAGTGATATGGAAAGAAGAGAAGGATTTCTGGTCAGAAGAGTGTAGGGCAATATCAACAGCACCAGAAAATGTTATAACGAGGGTTCGATTCGTAACGAATACGAAGCTAGGGCAGAGAGATTTAATGTGAACAGTTCAGTGATAGGGAAGTTCTCATCAGAATTGACAGAAAACTAACTCTGAGAACGGTAGTGCAGATATACTTGCCTATGTCACAAGCCGAAGATAAAGAGATAGGGGAACTGCATGAGAATATTCACTGATGAGGAAATTGAATGACGTTTTAGGGGAAGGAGCAGAAGAAAGGTTTACGGGAGGATATGGGCTTGGTACAAGGAATGAAAGAGGAGCAAGACTGACTGAGTTCCGCAATGAATTGCAGCTAGTAATGGCGAATAATCTGTTCAAGTGTCACAAGAGGAGGAACTATACTTGACAAAGGCCAGGACATAGAGGAAGATTTCGCTTAGATTACAAAATGGTCAGGCAGAGATTCCGAAATCAGATAATGTATTGTAAGGCGTACTCAGGAACAGATACAGACTCAGACCAAAATTTAGAAATGATGAAGCATCGGCCAAAATTTAAGATACTGGTCAGGAAGAAGAACAGATAAGCAAAACAGTGGGAAGCGAAAATACTAACGAATTTGGACGCACGCTTAGGTTATAGACACTGCGATAGGGAATAGGTCAATAGGCAGTTCAATTAAAGAGAAACGAACACATCTTTAAAAAGGCATCATAGAAGTCGGAAAGAAAAACATAGGGATAAAGACGCTAACTGCGAAGAAACCGTAGGTAACACAAGAAAAAAAGGAACGAAGTACGAAAATGTTGAAGGGAGTTCAGGAATACAGAAATACAAGTACTTAGGAACGAAATGGCAGCATGAAAAATCTGAAGAAATCGTAAAAGAAATGATTGTCGGAAGGACTGACTCAGCATATAGAAAAGTCAAAACAACTTTCGATGAAATTAAGAATGCAATGGGAATTCAACTGTTAAATGTAAAGGAGAGAGCGGATAGGTGGCATGTGTACAATGAAGGTCTCTATGACGGGAAAGATTTGTCTAAAGTGACAGAGGAAGAGACAGGAGTGAATATATAAGTGACAGGGAACTGAGTATTAGAATCATGGTTTAATAGATCTTTGGAACATTTACGATCGAGTAAGGCAGAAGGGATGGATAACATTCCATAAGAATGTGAAGAATGAGTACAATGAGGTAAAGGACTTGGCTGATGATGTGATAGAACAAACAGGGATTGACAAGGAACACATATACTATCCACTATTAGAACTGGAATTTAAAGCTTTCGACTACCTAAGATCGAATGAGGCAGAAGGGATAGATAAAATTCCACCTTAACTTTTAAAATTATTGGAGGAAGTGGCATCAAACCACTATTCACTTTGTTGCATTGAATGTATAAGTCTGGCTATATACTATCAGAAAAACATCATCTATACAATTCCGAAGACAGCAAGAGCCAAGTGTGAGAACTATTGCACTATCCGGTTTGCAGCTCATGCATTCAAGTTGCTGACAAGAATAATATATTGAAGAATGGAAAAGAAATTTGATAATGTGTTAGATGAAGATCAGTTTACCTTTAGCAAAGGGAAAGGCACCAGACAGACAGTTCTGACGTTACGGTTTATAATGGATGCAAGAGTACAGAAAAATCAAGACATGTTCATAGGTTCGTTAATGTCAAATAATGTCAAATAGCACAAGATGTTCGAAATTCTGAGGAAAGTAGGGTAAGCTATAGGGAAAACGGGTGATATACGACATGTACAAGTGCCCAGAGGGAATTATAAATATGAAGACCAAGAACGAAGTGCGCCGGTTAGAAAGGATGTAAGAAAGAGATGTTCAATCTCCACATCGAAGAAGCAATAAAGGAAATGAAGGAAAGATTCAAGAGTGGAATTAAAATTCAAAGCGGAGGGGTATAAATGATAATATTCGCTGATGAAATTGCTATCCTCAGTGAAAGAAGCAGAATTAAATCATCTGTTAAATGTAATGACCAGTCTACAGAGCACAGAATATGGAATGAGAATAAAGCAAAGAAAGATAAAAGTAATGATAAGTAGCAGAAATGAGAGCAGCAAGAAACATAACATCAGGGCTGACTGTTACGAAGTACATGAAGTTAAGGAATTCTGTAGTTTAGGTAGCAAAATAACCTGTGTCGTACGGAACAAGCAGGACATCAGAACCGGATTAATACTGACAAAAGGGTCATTCCTGGCCAAATAAGCAGACTAGTATCAAATATAAGCCTTAATTTGAGGAAGAAATTTCTGAGAGTGTGCGTTTAGAGCATAGTATTGCATTGTAGTTGAACATCGACTGTGTTGAAAGCGGAACAGAAGAGAACAAAAGCGTTTGAGATATGATGCAGCAAAATGATGGTGAAAATGGAGTGGACTTGTAAGGCAAGGCATGAGGAGGATTTTCGCAGAATCGAAGAAGAACAGGCAGAGCACGATAGGACATATTGTAAGTAGGCTGTTTAGGTTTTTTATTGGTAACGCCACGCCTAGTTTCAATATGTTAAGACGTCACAGAATAAGTTCCATGGTACTAAAATGAACTACGGAGGGTAAATATGTATGGGAAGACAGAGATTGGAATACGCCCCACAAATAGTTATAGACGTACGGTGCAAGTGATACTCTGAGATAAAGACGTGCTCGGATAACCTAAGTGTAAGGCGACCCCTCACGATAGGTCGGAAATCTGGGTTCGTGTCCCGCTCCGGAATAAATTATTATTGTTGACATTTCATTATACAGTTGACGGTTGTCCAATCACAGCTGCGAATACATGTATTGTGTCTGAGATGAAGAGGTTGTCACAGAAGAGAAATTTGTAGTGACTCGCCTAAAACCAGTAGCATTCATAATTCGAAAAAGAAAGGAAATACTTGTGTTTGAGACAAAATGGGAGAAAATCCCTTGAAGATTTATATACACACAAGAAAAAAGTTTTTGATAACGAGAGTTCCGGAACCTGTACAGAAAACAGAGATCAACAAAAGCGTCATTTCCGCCCTTTATATTGTTCATGAAAACCGCACCACCATACAGCGAGACCTTAAGCGGTGGTGGTCTAGATTGATGTACACACCGGTACCTCTAATACGCGGTAGCACGTCCTCTTGCGTTGATGCATGCCTGTATTGGTCATGGCATACTATCCACAAGTTCATCAAGGCACTGTTGGTCCAGATTGTCTCACTTCTCAACGGCGATTTGGCGTAGATCTCTCAGAGTGGTTGATGGGTCACGACGTCCACAAACAGCCATTTTCAATCTATCCCAGGCATTTTCGATAGGGTTCACGTCTGGAGAACATGCTGGCCACTCTATCCGAGCGATGTAGTTATCATGAAGGAAATCATTCACAAGATGTGCACGATGGGGGCGCGAATTGTCGTCCACGAAGACGAATCCCTCGCCAATATGCTGCTGATAATGTTGCACTATCGTTCGGAGGATGGCATTCACGCATCGTACAGCCGTTACGGCGCCTTCTATGACCACCAGCGGCGTACGTCAACCTCACATATGCCATCCCAGAACAGCAGGGAACTTCCGCCTTGCTGCACTCGCTTGACAGTTTGTCTTAGGCGTTCAACCTGACCGGGTATCCTCCAAACGCGTCTCCAACGATTGTCTGGTTGAAGGCAAATGCGACACTCATCGGTGAAGAGAACGTGATGCCAATCCTGAGCGGTCCATTCTGCATGTTGTTGGGCCCATCTGTACCGTGCTGCATGGTGTCGTGGTTGAAAAGATGGACCTCGCCGTGGACGTCGTGAGTGAAGTTGCGCATCATGCAGCCTATTGCGCACAGTTTGAGTCGTAACACGACGTACTGTGGATGCACGGAAAGCATTATTCAACATGGTGGCGTTGCTGTCAGGGTTCCTCTGTGACGTAATGCGTAGGTAGCGGTCATCCACTGCAGTAGTAGCCCTCGGGTGGCCTAAGCGAGGCATCTCATTGACAGTTCCTGCCTCTCTGTATCTCCTCCATGTCCTAGCAACATCGCTTTGTTTCACTCCGAGACTCCTGGACGCATCCCTTGTTGGGAGCCCTTCCTGGCATAAAGTAACAATGCTGACGGGTTCGAAATGCTTTATTGGCGTTTTAGGCATGGTTGAACCACAGACAGCATGAGCCGTGTACCTCCTTCCTGGTGGAATGACTTAAACTGGTCGGCTGTCGGACCCAGTAAACCTCTCCCTACAGCACAACTCCTCTCTTTCATTGTCTGCCACTGGAGGTTGTTAAGCATCTCCGTAACGCTCTCGTGCCGACTAAACCATTCCGCGACGAAACGTGCTCCTCTTCATTGGATTTTCTCTATCTCTTGTATCAGTCCGACGTGGTAAGCGTCCCAGATTTTTGAACAATACCCAATAATCCGTCGAAAAAGCATCTCGCAAGCGCTCTCGCCCTGGGATCAGCATTTCGTACAACTTGTTTTATGTGCTTATTCCACTTAAGTCCACTCTGGATAGTTACTCCTAGATATTTCACGGTATATTCTGTTTCTCCCAATTTGTCATCAATAGTGTAGTTGTACAGTAGTGACTTCCTTTCCCTAAGTATGATCAATATATTATATTTGTTTATGTTCAGGTTCAGCTACCAGAACCAGGAACATTAAACAGTCCTCTATACGTCGTTCGGCACACCCACACTCTCTTCTGGCGATGCTGCTTTGTCATAGACAACCGCATCATCTGCGAAAAGTCTTAGGAGCTTCCGAAGCTTTCTACTAGATCATTTGTGTACATTATAAACTGCGACAGTTCTATCACACTTCCCTGGGATACTCCGGAAATTATCTTTATACCGGCAGATTTTTTTCCGTTAAGAGCGATGGGTTGTGTTGAATTCTGCCTATAAGGAGGTCTTAAACTCAGTCGCAAATCTGGTCCGATACTTGGTAAGCTCACATTTGTTTCATTACTGTATGCGCGGGACGGGGCCAAACGGCTTCCTGAAGTCAAGGAACACGGCATCAACCTGAGCGTCGTTGACTACAGCGCTATAGATCACATTGAGGAACAGAGCAGGCTGAGTATCGCGAGATCTCTGTATGCGGAAGCCATGTTGATTTTTGTAGGGAAGTTTTCGTTCTCCAAAAGCGTCATAATTCTTGAAGCTAAAACATGTTCCATAATCCTACAGCAGATTAACGACTACAATATTTGCCTGTAATTATGTGCATCAGTCCTACGACGCTTCCTGGTTACGGGAATGGGTTGCGCCTTTTTCCAGATGCCTGATATCCTTCGTAACACCAGCGCTAGAAGGTGAGCAAGTTCTTTTGTATAATCTTTGTAGAATGCTACAGCATCTCGTCTGGTCCTGATGCCTTTCCACTATTAACGAGGGAAACTCCGCATCGCACCCTCTTCAGATTCAGTGGTAAGATGGCCCAGTGGATAGCCTGTCAAAGACTGAACACAGATCAAGCATGAAAACAGGGAGTAGGTGTACTGAACTATGAGAAAAAAAAGCAAAACAGAAACAGTGAACGGTCCAAGAACAACAAGTGCAATAACGAGCAGCATGAAACAACAAAGGCGTCGTGGGTAAGTGGTCATGGTGTTGGACTGCCAAACGGGAGACCTGTGTCCAAAACTCGTTCGTACTATTTACTTTTTCCACAAAATTGTACTGGCCGTTCGGTCATTGAAATGTTTGCTCTATCTATGTATTCCATACTTTGGTTGTAGAATATGAGTCATATGGTGAGAATATGTTACCGTTGCAAGTAAATGTGGTGAGTATTGCGAGCAGAAATGAAAATAACAAATAAACGGGTGTGAACTATGTTACAACAAATGAATTCAAGAGTGAAAACATCCAAAACCGAATGCAGCTTTAAAAACGCTAAAAACACATGTTTTGACAGAGCACAGAGAAACTGTGTGAAAGTGAAACAGTTGTGTTTATTTGTGGCAGCTTCTGTGCCAAACTATTTTTTTTCATCACTACCTTGATGGTCACCTCTGTCGGGAAAGAAGGCATGTCTCACTCACTTACCAGTCGTCCAATTTAGGTGCGTCCGTAAGAGATTCCTATCATATTACACACGTACTGTCACTAATGCCGTGTATGACACATTAGCCATCTTTTGCAGTAGAGGATTCGGTTGACTTGTCAAACGTTTGCGCTTCCCATTCGAAAGCCACTTCTTTTCGGCTGCTAACAGAGTAGTTGTGCAGAATCAACCTTCGTTATAGGTATCTTCCTTACACCTCGCTGTTGCAAACGTTACACCACTACATAGACACAGCCGGCCGCGGTGGCCGAGCGGTTGAAGGCGCGTCAGTCCGGAACCGCGCGACTGCTACGGGCGCAGGTTCGGATCCTGCCTCGGGCATGGATGTGCGTGATGTCCTTAGGTTAGTTAGGTTTAAGTAGTTCTAAGTTTTAGGGGACTGATGACCTCAGATGTTAAGTCCCAAAGTGCTCAGAGCCATTTTGAACTACATAGACACAAATTTGAATAAAGCGAACAGCAGAGAAAAAATATACACACATCAAAAAAAGTTTTTCTTCACTCTGGTTCCCAGAACTCCTGAAGATAGACATTGACTGTGGATATTGTATCACAGACACAGTCTCTTTGACTATTAAGAGATGCCACTAACCCAACTCAGAGATGTAAACAACCATGCACGAGTACAGCATCTTAGACGGAGGGGATCCGACAGCCGATCAGTTCCAGTCATTGTAGAAGGAGGTACACGGCTCGTGCTGTCTGTACTTCAATCATGCCTAGACGGTCGATACCGCGATTCCATCGCGTCCGCACTGTTACTTTGAGCCAGGAAGGGCTCTCAACAAGGGAAGTGTCCAGGCGTCTCGGAGTGAACCAAAGTGATGTTGTTCGGACGTGGAGGAGATAAATAGGGACAGGAACTGTCGATCACATGCCTCGCTTAGGCCACCCAAGGGCTACTACTGCAGTGGATGATAGCTACCTACGGATTATGTTTCGGAGGATCCCTGACAGCAACGCTACCATGTTGAATAATGCTTTCGTTCACAAACAGGACGTCGTGTTACGACTCAAACTGTGTGCAATGGGATGCATGATGCGCAACTTCATTCCCGATGTCCATGGCGAGGTCCATCTTTGCAACCACAACACCATACAGCGCGGTACAGATGGGCCCAACAACAGGCTGAATGGACCGCTCAGGATTGGTATCATGTTCTCTACACCGATGAGTGTCGCATATTCCTTCAACCAGACAATCATCGGAGACGTGTCTGGAGGCAACCCGGTCAGGCTGAACACCTTAGACACACCGTGCAGCAAGTGAAGCAATGTGGAGGTTCTCTCTTGGTCTCTGGGTGGCATTATGTGCGGCCGACGTAAGCCGCTGGTGGTCATGGAAGACACCGTAACGGCTGTACGATGCGTGAATGCCATCCTCAGACCGAAAGTGCAACCATGTCGGCAACGTACTGGCGAGGCATTCGTCTTCATGGACGACAATTGGCGCCCCCATCGTGCACACCTTGTGAATGACTTCATTCAGGATAACGACATCACTCGACTAGAGTGACCAGCATGTTCTCCTGACATGAACCCTGTCCTACATGTCTGGTATACACTGAAAAACGCTGTTTGTGGATGTCGTGACCCATCAACCACTCTGAGCGATCGACCCCGAATCACCGTTGATGAATGCGACAATCTGGACCAACAGTGCCTTGATGAACTTGTGGATAGTATGCCACGACGAATACAGACATGCATCAATGCAAGAGGACGTGCTACTGGGTATTAGAGGCACCGGCGTGGGCAGCAATCTTGATCAGACCCTCTGAGCATCTCGCTGTATGGTGGTACAACATCCAATGTGTGTTTTTCATGAACAATAAAAAGGGCGGAAATGATATTTATGTTGCTCTCTATTCCAATTTTCTGTATAGGTTCCGGAACTCTCGGAACAGAGGTGATGCAAGACTTGTTTTGATGTGTGTACACTTAAGTGGCATTTGGAAGGTCTGAACACGGCTCGTTCGCTTGGTAGTCCAACACCGTAATCAGTTAACCACGACGCCATGTGTCTTCTCGGCTGCACCATATTGCTCGTCTTGTTCTCGGACCGTTCACTGTCTGTATTTTGCTCTTGTTCAGAGTCAGATACACCTTCTTCCTGTTTTCGTGCTTGATCTGTGTTCAGTTTTTGACAGGCCATCCACCGGACCCTCTTACCGCTAAATCTCAGGGGGTTGCAATGTAGAGTTTCATTTGTAAGCGATTATAGTTGCTTCAGTACTTCGGCCGTCTCTTCGTGATATTCGGTTTCGGCGCCAAGATGAGTAGAGGTTTTCGAACTGATTACTGATTTTATGTAAGACCAAAACCTCCCACTGGTTTTACTCAGACCGGTTGACATAATTTTTCTTTCAAAGTCACTGAACGTTTCTCTCATTACTCTCATTACGCTCATTTTCGCTTCGTCCAGCTTCCGTTTGTTCGTTAGATTGTCGCTTCTCTTGAATCTGTGGTGGAACTCTCTTAGTTTAGGTATCAGTTTCCTAATACGGGTATTTAACGACGGTGGATCATTCCTATTCCTTATGATCGTGATCGGAACATACTTCTCTAAGGAATATTGTACGATGCTTTTTAATTTTTCCCATTTGTGCTCAAAACCTTCATCCTCAGCACCGAATATTTGATGCTGACTGCTGTGATGCTCTGGAATTTGTATCCTATCACTCTGCTAACCAAAATATTTTCCTACCTTTCTTAACATTTCTTGCAAGACCCCTGGTCATAGTTGCTGTCACAGCTTTATGATCATTGATACCTTCCTCTACGTAAGCTGATTCGATACGTTCAGGTCTGTTTGTTGCTAGGAGGTCTTAAGACGAGTTGGTTCTCTGATCATCTGCTCCAAGTAATTTTTGGACAAGGCATTCAGAATAATGTTAAACCACTCGCTGTCTCTGGCAACAGTTTTATAGCACCACTCTCCCAATCTATATCTGGCCATTTCAAGCCATCCCCTATTATAATGGCATGATCAGAAAAACTAAGAACAATGTTCTTCAAGTTCCCTCTGAAGCGCTCTGCCTCTACAGCTCTTGACTCTGGGGGTTTAATTTCAACGAACTATGTATGGATGCACATGGTTTCCCTTTACAATGGACAATGGATTTCATACTGACTGCACTCTGCAAGTGAAAACTGAATGAAAGAAATCAAAAACACAATAGCGAAACACCCGCTTTAGAATTATATTTCTGAAAGAAAAAGATTAAACCTCGCTACTTGTTGAAATCGCTACCGAACTTCAAAATATAATTGTGAGCTGTACAGACCCATGCGTCCGAAAAAAAGGAGCCGTACCATTGGCGATATTCCCAAGTCCAGTCCTAACAGAAGGTGGAGGGGAGGGGGTAGCCGTTATCTAGTGCTAAAACGTGCTTAGACGTGTTTTGACGCAAACGGTATATCTATGGCCGGACATGGGTTCACTACTATATTTGGCTACCAGAGTACTGCTCGCTTGCCAGACGTACAGTAGCTTCCTCTCTGCTTCCGCACGGAACCTTCGAAACATTCTCGTTCTCTCATTCACAGGGGTGCACATGGAAGGATGGATCAAGTGAGTAAACTCATTTTTAACTCGTGCTTCCTGACGAGCCTCGTCACGAAAGCAAGAACGTAACATCCGTAGTCACCTGCGTGTTGAGAGCATGCTCGGAAATTTTGAATCGTCACCTCTTATGAAACATGTACCGTGTGAGGTATCACAGAGGCATATAGACAGGAATTACTCCCACGTACAATGCATGAATTTATCAGGAAGAAAAATTCAAGTATGCCACAATAACAAATACCTTTCTAGCATGCACTTCACAATGATTCTCAGTGTAAGGATATAGATGGAGTACGATCAACAGTTGAAGAGCCGTCGGGGCTTCTAAAGGTCGCTTTGTATGTGTGTAAACACACTTTCCATGATTTTCTGGCCCATGTAAATGAATTTTTTTTGCCATTCTTCAATATAAACTCAAGGTGCCATTCAAGCAATACAACGATAACAAGCAGCAATATAGTATTTCTGTCCAGCCTCTTTACTTAATAATTTGGAAGTGAGAATGCTTTTGCAGTATACCGAACACTGATGTTTCTGAGTGCAGAAGTAGTATATTCTGCAGGTAGCTTATGATTGGTGTCTATCGGTACGCTTAAAGTTTCGGACCAAGATATTATTTACCACTGCAAACCACAGCAGCATTTGGCCAAGTATTAAATTTTGTATTTGACCCTCAGGCCGCTCATTATCTCGTAGAGAATAATCGCAGCTGACACTCTATTCTTTTTGCTCATAGCTAACGTTCCACCTCGTTAAACTTGAAGAATTTCATAAAGCGGACGTTGTAGAAGTTTTTTCATTAAACAAAGCTTAAATTCCGTTGCACCGTTATTATTTTCTTGTCGGAACGCTGCAGCGAAAAAACGAAGACGTGGGCGGCGAACGTGCACTGATTACTGTATAGTTATATTTAGCGTCTATGAGAACACAGCGACCATGCAAAATAATTTAATTGGGAACACACTGCAAATGTGTGAGTCAGCATGTCGGTGAAGAACATGTAAATCTGGATTACACTACGTTCTCCAACATGTGATTGATTTAGCAAAACTAAAGCTGGCCTAGAGAATATTTGCAATAACACGTACGCGAAATTGACGCTTGTCAATGAACGTAACACAAAATGCTGCAAATGGCCACTATTGACGTAGTTGAAGGGTGACAAGCGTAGTGGCTCTGTCTGAGGGGTAGCAGCCATAGCGTTTTCAATGTTCTGTTGTAGGTCCTCAAGTTGTCTCAGTACACCTGACGCATAAATTTGTCACACAGGCAAAAAATCACAAGGAGGAAGATCACGTGATCAAGTGGTCAGGGGGTTGCCTCTGTTGATCGTTGACCCTCCACAGAAACCCTTGCGGGGCGTGGTTTGGTCTCTCACTATCTTTTAAAGACTCTGTTCACCTAGCTGGATAGGTTTTAGTTTGTCTGCCCCTTCACTCTGCGATGGTAGGTACTGTTTTAGCCACCAAAAGGAACTTTGAAGAAAATTCCTGCCACGCAAAGGCCACATAACTCCAGTCCATGAGCACTAGCTGAAAGTTAAATTACCGAGCGTTCGTAATTCTTGCATGAGTCTTTGGATAAAATGTCAAAAAATTTCCTTTAGTTGCTTTATTGTTTTTAAAACAAGAAAAATGGCCATCAAGTCCGTACGTAATAGCCCGACATCAATTATGCAGTGGTACTGATTGTCTCTATTACAATTCCACACTTGAAACAGCCAGAAGACATTTAGTCCGACTGAAATTTTGAACGTCCTAAACAGTCACTGATCCAAGACTATTTGTGAGGTAACAGATATAGTCATTCAGTAGGTTTCTTATAAAGAAATGCTCGCCATAATTTCTCGTTTCATCCACGAAATACGCCACGCGGAGTTTATGGACAACGTGAAATGTTCAAACGCAAATATCTCCTTGAGTAAACTATTCATAACGCTCAAACTTTCAGGAAATACTCAATACTGTACTCGAGTTTCTTCAGTGACACGAGAACTACCGAATTTCTTCATTTTCGTACAAATTTGATCAACACGATTTAGCATAGGTGTTTACCAAAAGACAGCTTCCGAGTGACTCATAGATGTGAGGTACAAAGCCTTACTCAAGCGTGCGAGAAATGCTGAATTGCTGTTGGCTGGTACGTTAAGTAGCCAATCAGATGACCTTGAGCACATCTATAGTCGCGGTATCTCTAACATCAGCCAATCAGATTACCACAAGTAATTTTGACCAGAAATCTCGTAGTGCCAAAAGTAAAGAAAATTACTGCAAAAATTAAATTACTAATAAATCTGATACTCAACCCCCCTTCTGTCTGTGTTTTACAAAAGCAAACACCCTCGGACATATGTCACAAATTCCCCTACTGCACAATTTTCTCACGCAGACATTCACGTAGTTTTAATACAATATCACTTTACGTATGTCCTCCGTTCACTCTCTGCCTCTCCAAAACACTCACACAACCAAAACACGATGAAATAATAACATTCCAAAGTACTTTTAATTATTTCAGAAATCTGTAGTAATGAAACTAAAGAAATTTCCAGAAAATTAGATTTTATGAATTTGTAGTTTCGACTGATACTATAGATGAGTACATTACAGTGTCTTACTCGGTTTCATAATGCCAGTAGGATTATTATGGGTTTTATGTGAAGTGTTATGTCTCCGAAGGTAATGAAGTTATGGATTTGAAATTTTAAGAGTGTGGTTGTGTTGTCCATAAAATTTGGTATACTAGTATGAAGAAGATCGACTAATATTTAATAGTACTTCTTCAGATTCATAGAGAGTATGTGCCAGCGTGAGAATCAAAATCTGCTCTCCTTTCGGCACCACGGCAAACTGCTCTTTCAATGCAAGATGGCAACTCGTAATAATTTGCTACGTTACAAACTCATTAACCTGCGACATGATTGTCAAGAGTGTGTGCTGTTGATCTCTCTTGCTGAAAATATCCCTGCAGTTTTTTGTCTTCCCTATATTGATTAACATTTGGGTTAAACATTTTCCGGACATATCGGTTAGCAATAACGCTTTGGTGACAAAATCGTGTTGCCATTCGGACACCAGACTTGGGCACCAAACAGCCATCTTCAGACTGTGCGACGGTTCTGCAGAGTACTGATAGGGATTTTCTGAAGCATGATGGCGCACGTTCTGTGAGTCCACGCACCCTGGCAAGCTGAACCAGTTTTCATCTTACGAAATCAGGGAGTACCCAAAAGACCAGATTTTACTTCAATTAGAAACCACTTGCGGAACAGAAAAGGTAAAAGTTCGTCTGGACACCCTATTTTATGAAGTAAATTTGTGAGGATACAGATACAAGTCTTTTTTGATAATGTTTCGACACGACAATTTCTTAATTCCCGTTTGTCCAAAGACATGGAGTTGAGGTTTCGTCGGACTTTGTGCCAAGCTTTTCCTCACACTATCAATGTTTTCTGATGCTCGAACCGCCTCCGTAGCCGAGGCTGTGTGACAGGACCCTGTTTCGAAGCCTGGTAACTCCTCGGATCCTTCTAAGGCAGGGAGGTGTCGAAGTTGGTCCACTCAGCATTACTAGCATTCATCGGCTGCCAATAACGGTTAGAGTGGATAGTGACACGTTGATCACATATCTTATGATCAGAGACCACTCCTCATACTGCCTTCTTTTTCATGTTTGCAAGTAAATCATTAAATTGTAAACGGAAAAAAGAACGGAAGTTCATTGATGAAGAAGAAAAAATAAATATTTGCTCCATATCTATGACGTGAGTAGATTAACGAAAGTATGTATTATTGGCAATCTTCTGTAAAGCAATTTATGAAAGGAAATTTCTTTTTCATGTTTGTGCTTTTCAAAGCAGTAAACAGGAAAACGATTGGTATACAAATAATTACAACTTCACTGTTGAAGGAAAAAAAGGCTCTTCTGATCCTTGAGAGGAAAGGAATGTAAGAACACAAAATGGAAAATAAAACTGCCTTCTGCACTGTTGAACGCCTGCGATAATATCTTAAAATTTCCAATGAACTAAAGTCTCTGGAAGCAACTAGTTTTCGTACAAACAGAGCAGTGTCACCCGCTACTATCCGAATTAACTGGTCTTTAACTAGTTAACCGTTGATCACGATGTTCAACATCTTTCCAAACGACCTCCTGTAGTCACGATGTTGGCTTATTTTGACGTCTTCATTATCGATATATGAACATAGCATGCCCAATCTATGTGATGAACGATGAAGTGTGGCCCATGATCCACGTTGCAACGTTGTTTTCTGCTTGTGGATATCTCAGTTTTTGTGGTTGAAGGATCTACAAAAGATCTACACTACTGGGCGTCGTACGGTCTATCACCGACAATCTACGACGAAGAAATCTTGTAATTTCTGCTCCATGTCTACACGTGAACCTATGAATTAGTATATCTACTCTCCTGCATGCGTCACAGTTCGGTGTCGACTAAGGCCTGTCATATGTAGCTTCTCATCCGTTGCTACTTTATTATTTACTGTGAGATACCAGTCGGTTATGAAGTGTGACGGTAACATATCGCTGTGCACATTCCGCCGAACCGTACGCCATTTCGTACGCGGATGTTTCCCTTCGATACGATTTCTGTCATTTGTTGTGAGAAGGTCATAAAGTTTCCTGTTGGGCAGACTTTCGGTATCGAAGATTGTGTGTCGAATGTAGCTCATTTTCATGGTACAGTCGTAAATGTCGGTAATAAAGCGAACTGTGGGTGATGTCAATGGGTGGATCAAGACTATGAGGCTTCCACCGTTTGATGAGGTTTGTGATGATATTGGTCCTGCAGGCACGAACTTTCTAACTGATGCGAATTAGAAGCAGGGCGTACCTTGATGAGTTGAAGGCCACCTTTGGACGTGGGTAAAGTTAATGTATCAAACTGAACTTTGAAAATGTGCGCTCTAAGAAGAAACCAGTACAGCGCTTGCTGTATAGTCTTTGCTAGATGGTCGCATACTGGAAGAATTTGGGCCAAATAATTCATCTTGCTTGTAGTGCCGATCTCTATGGTCTTAACTTTCTGTAGTAAGTTCAAATTACGGTCGGATGGAGTATCAAAGTATCACGTAACTTATTTAGCATTTGTGGCCGGTTCTTCATCAGGAATTTCTCTGGGATGTCCTCAAAGATAACACCGAGAGTTTTGTGAGAATCCTTTTCAGTGCACCAGGTAACTTGGGATATGGTTTTGGTGCTATTTAGTATTGCTCCTGAAACAAACATGAATGCCCGTAAAAGAAATTCTACTGGTATACACTACTGGCCATTAAAATTGCTGCACCACGAAGATGACGTGCTACAGACTCGAAATTTAAGCGACAGGAAGAAGATGTTGTGATATACAAATGATTAGCTTTTCAGGACATTCACACAAGGTTTGCGCCGATGGCGACACCTACAACGTGCTGACATGAGGAAGGTTTCGAACCGATTTCTCATACACAAACAGCAGTTGACGGCGTTGCCTGGTGAAACGTTGTTGTGATGCCTCGTGTAAGGAGGAGAAATACGTACCATCACGTTACCGACTTTGATAAAGGTCAGATTGTAGCCTATCGCGATTGCGGTTTATCGTATCGCGGCATTGCTGCTCGCGTTGGTCGAGATCCAATGACTGTTAGCAGAATATGGAATCGGTGGGTTCAGGAGGGTAATACGGAACGCCGTGCTGGATCCCACCGGCCTCGTGTCACTAGCAGTCGAGATGACAGGCATCTTATCCGCATGGCAGTAACGGATCTGTGATGGTGTACTCAACGACGAACCTGGCTGCCCGAATGGCAAAACGTCATTTTTTCGGATGAGTCCAGGTTCTGTTTACAGCATCATGATGGTCGCATCCGTGTTGGGCGACATCACGGTGAACGCACATTAGAAGCGTGTATTCGTCATCGCCATACTTGTGTATCACCCGGCGTGATGGTATGGGGTGCCATTGGTTACACGTCTCGGTCACCTCTTGTTCGCATTGACGGCACTTTTAACAGTGGACGTTACATTTCAGATGTGTTACGACCCGTGACTCTACCCTTCATTTGATCCCTGCGAAACCCTACATTTGAGCAGGATAATGAACGACGGCATGTTGCAAGTCCTGTACGGTATACAGAAAATGTTCGACTGCTGCCCTGGCCAGCACATTCTCGAGATCTCTCATCAATTGAAAACGTCTGGTCAATGTTGGCCGAGCAACTGGCTCGTCACAATACGCCAGTCACTACTCTTGATGAACTGTGGTATCGTGTTGAAGCTGCATGGGCAGCTGTACCTGTACATGCCATCCAAGCTCTGTTTGACTCAGTGCCCAGGCGTGTCAAGGCCGTTATTACGGCCAGAGGTGGTTGTTCTGGGTACTGATTTCTCAGGATCTATGCACCCAAATTCCCTGGAAATGTAATCACATGTCAGTTCTAGTATAATATATTTGTCCAATGAATATCCGTTTATCATCTGCATTTCTTCTTGGTGGAGCTATTGTAATGGTCAGTAGTGTAAATTGTTGTAATGATGACACAGTTACGGATGTATCGTCAGCGTACGGAATGCAAGGGATAGTAATAGGATCGATGCTAAGCTTGATCCCAAGTCGTTCAGTATCGACACCGCTTTAATGGCGTATAATATCATTGACACAGGACATCCTTGTCGATGGACTGTCCAATGGGAACTTCATTTGTAAAATGGCTATTAATAAGAATCCGGGAAGAGACGTTTTTAGTGAATTTGAGAATTAATTATATGAAATGAGATACCGAACCTAGTTTCGTCGTATTTTTAAAGAGGAAGTCATGACCTACAAGATCATACGGCTTCTCAAAATCTGGGGAGATCAGAGCGCATGTCCTTTGTTTTCAGCATATGTACAGATGATGTCCCTCAAATCACAGGCAGCTGAGATTCCGCTTCGGCCTTGCACTGCGCTGTGTTGGTAACTGCTTAAAATATTGTGTGTAACGGTTTGCATCCGTAGCTGCCGGCCGGTGTGGCCGAGTGGTTCTAGGAGCTTCAGTCTGGAACCGCGCGACCGCTACTGTCGCAGGTTCGAATCCTGCCTCGGGCATGGATGTGTGTGATGTCCTTAGGTTAGTTAGGTTTAAGTAGTTCTACGTTCTAGGGGACTGATGACCTCAGAAGTTAAGTCCCATAGTTCTCAGAGCCATATGAACCATTTGAACCATCCGTAGCTTATTCGATCTGGTTATAAGTTTGATATCGGCGTTCAAGAGTGTAATGGGGAGCCTTTTTTCTGTAAGGGCTATCTCGAGTAGAGTCGAGCGGAGGAGGTTCCAGAAGCGATGGCGCTGTGGCCTTCAGGTCCTGGTGTTTCCTCTTTCTTTACGCTGTGCAGATCAAGGTCATAAGAAAATGTTCATCAATTTGTTGCTTCTTCTAAAGTTGACTCCCGTCTCAATCTGGTTTCGAGCGGGAGCTGAAGACCTTGCCGTCAAGCGCCCATACAAACCTCTCCATCCATCCACCTAAATTTTACTGCAGTAGTCATAGACGTGGGAGACGATGTCACGTTGCTTCGTGATGGCGTTCTCGTGTCATCAATGACGCCTTCAATCAGCATAGCTTTACATAGCTTCGTCGTTCTCAGAACGTGGGACAGAGAGGTTCATTCCTCGGCGGCAACGTCTTTTCAGTAGCTTCGCACGATGATCCCATCCATTCGTTTCCGTTGAATTGTCGTTATTTTCGCTTCAATCGTTTGATCTGTGGATGAATTGAAGTGCCTGGGCTAGCAGGACAGAGCTGATTAGGTTGTGGAGACGGACCAAAATGAGTTCCTGTCAGTTGCACTCAACATACAAATTTTATTTATTAATACACAGTATTACAGAAAGGATGCAAAACACTCAAAACCTTAATCGAGCTCCTTTGAATAACTTTAAATTTGCTGAAGGCCACATTTAAAATGCAAGACACAAGACCTAAGCAAAATTGGAGTACAAGATTCTTCTGGAGCTTTCAACCAAAATTATTTTCTAAATCTTCAATCTGATTGGCTGACTGACCTATCAACTTAATTTTTTATGGAACTAGGCTGGAGGTCGCATATTAAGCAATAAGAGGAATTTGAATCAAAAGGCAGAAGGCCTTATCTTAAAACATTTCATATAAAATAAAGTTTAACAATCTCATGCCTTAAGGGCCAGAAGGGCATTAATTTAAGAGATATTAATACTCGCCCTAAGGCCACACATCAACACAATCATTTAACGGCTTAAGGCCTTAAAATATTTAAGGTAAAATTCGGTGAAAGTCCCATATAAGGAATGACAATCTTATGTTTAAAAGGCAAGACAGGAACATATATAAAAACTCGGCTGAAAGCCACACATCACCCAAATAACTAAAACTCAAACAGGGAAGTTCCTATGTAACAGATACGAAACGGCGCTCAGAAGTTTCCAAGGGTCGGCCTGGAATTGTAACACTAACGCCCGTTTAGGCGAGACAGGAAGGCTGACCAACGATCTCTTAATCGGAAGGCAGCCCAACCAACAGACAGCCGACGAACCAACCACTACCTGATTTCGGTCACCTGAACAACAGCGCCACAACCAAAATGCCAGCTAGGCAAAGAGACCAGTAACACTCGTCTTCAAATATTGGTGTGTTAGTAAGGCTACTGAGATACATGAACATCGCCACGGTTGTGGAACAACACAGCATGAACACGGTCAGAAATCACTCACTCGCTGCTCTGTAGCAACCGACAAACTGGCTACTGCAGTACGTAGACAGCATTACAGTATTTAAAGCATTGCTCAGTGGAATTGACACAGGGAACATAGTGTTCCACGAAACACTGCCGCAAGAAACTTGAACATTTTTAAAACGAATCACTGATGAACAACTAGAACAAATCACAGGCGGACACACACACACAAAATCGAAAGACGGTCGGTGTCAAAACACATGTCGTCTGACGAGACGACCGACCAAAAACCAACCAAGGTCGTTGCCACTCGAACCATGTGTGTCAGCAACGGCCGGGTGAGTCTTGACTATCCGGGCACACCGGCTCGCACCCAACCAAGCAGAGGGAACACACCCGACATGTGGTATCGATAACAACGACGCCAGGGAATAGTTTCTCAAATTGGCACTACGAGAGACACAGACGACAGCGCCCTCTAGCCGGTGCTGTCGAGGTCTACGAGCTCCGCGACTGCTTCAGCCCATTTGATCAGGTGCAGCCAGCCAGTACACTTCGCTTCAGCATCGCAACTACGTAAAAAGTTGTGTAATCGCTTATCACCTTGTTTTTGCACCATTAAACCACGTTCTTCCAGTACCGACTTGTATTGCCTTTTTCCATTCCTACCCACGCGCCGCCTCATTGGCGGGATACAAAACGACATCTCTGCAAAGGAAGCCGCGGTGGTCGTGCGGTTCTAGGCGCTCCAGTCCGGAACCGCGAGGCTGCTACGGTCGCAGGTTCGAATCCCGCCTCGGGCATGGATGTGTGTGATGTCCTTAGGTTAGTTAGGTTTAAGTAGTTCTAAGTTCTAGGGGACTGATGTCCTTAGAAGCTAAGTCCCATAGTGCTCAGAACCATTTGAACCATATTGAATCTGCAAAGGAAGGAACTGACCCAAATACACGTCGTCGATGAGACGACCAACAGAACGACCAACCAACGGTCGTCCCCGTTGGTACTGGCTGTTCGGACCTCACTGGGACTCCGTGCTGGTGCTGCGTCCCGACCACGCTGCTGGTCCTTCTCCAACTGACTTCCAGACACACGACGACCCGGAAATACTGTCGGTCGCTCTAGAGATGGTATGACAGTGCACTTATCGATCCGCGCTGCTGCTGCCGCCGCTCATGGGCAAGTAAGGCAGGAAGTTAGTGACGCCAGTAAATGGAATAACAAGACGAGGCGGGAGTACCGTAATACAAGATGACAAACCATAAATGGCATGAAGACAAGCCGTGCACGGCTCATCAACGTCGCACGAAAGATTGTTAGTGTGACTGTACAGTTCTTCCAAACAGCGATACTAAAATTCAAGAGTCTGTTTCAGCGTAGCTCATGATGTGAGGGGTAATTTAGGGTTGGCGTCTTGAATCCACCACTGTAGACGTCGGTGGCGCTGGATTTGTTGCCATACTGTGTTCATCTCCACTTCAAGTTGCGCATCCTGCAAAAGACTGACATTCGATTTCCATTAGCCTTCGCCACGATAAAATTGCTGACGCTGTTGGGTGAGGTAACACTGATAAGCGTAGCGGTCGGAAACGTTGCCTGGAGGTGTGTCACAGTTCACAGTATGTCGCTGGAGTGCATCGCTCACTTAGGTCAGATCAAGACGACTGGCGGACTGATTGGTTACGAAGGTTTACACTAGCCGCTCACCGCGCAGGTGTCGTTAGGCACACAATTGTATTCACCGCTAAGAATAAGATGTGCATGGTAAGCGCTAAGAAACATGGGAACCTCGTTTTTATATGAATTTGAACGTTCGCTCTCATGACCGCTACCTGAGAGGGCGTATACGTTTACAATCAGCACGCCATTCACTCGAAGAGAAATGCCACGACCACTAGGCAGCCCCTGCGCGTCTATAAAGACTATACCGTCGCACAATACACTGATGCGCCAAAGAAACTGATACAGGCATGCGTATTCATATACAGAGATATGTAAACAGGCAGAATACGGCGCTGTGGTCGACAATACCTTGCATGGGGGCTTAATTAAATAAAATGCAAATATATTTAGTTTTTGGTAGCTGTGTGTCCGATTACGCAAGTCTCGTGAACAGTTGGCCCTGACTAGTATTATTACGCTATCTGACTGCATAGAACAACAACAAAGAATGAAATGAAAATTTTCGTTAATACAATTAATTAATTAAGTCCCCAGCAACTATAAAACCTACGAAACCAAAGCACAAGTATAATTGTTCTGTGTGTGGGAGTGTGACTCAACGTACACATCTGGCACGGTTCTTCTTCAACAAGACAAGAAATTTTAAATACCATTTATACTGAAGTAACTAAAAAATAGAAATACTATAATTGCGTAAGGAAAGCAGAATTACACTCTAATACAAGAACACAAGCCAGATGCTTTGTTGACTGAACCTGTTATGATGCATTATTTAGGACACTGAAATAATGAGAGAGAAAAATAAAAGTAGTTTGTTACCTTAATTTATATTGATGAAAAGCACTCTAGACATTACAATCTCTCCACACCGACTCGCTACTACCACATCTCAACCAGAACTCTCCAATAGCACATCTCAGCAAGCACTGCCTACTAGCACATCTCAACAAACACTCTCCGCTACGAGCTCCCAACAAGCACTGACTACTACGAGTCCTCGGCAGGCACTGACTACCACGAGTTCTGCCCAAGAACTGACTACCACGAATCCTCGACAGGCACTGACTACTACAAGCTCTCCCCAAGCACTGTGGAGGCGGCTTAATAATACTCTTTGGCGCAATCTCTGGCGCAGTGGCTCAGTGTAGCCACCTTTCATATGCCCCTCCTCCACAGGCCAGAATTTGATGGTATTTTTGCCAGCATTGGTGGTGAAAATACCACCAAATTCGTCCACAAAAATACAGACAAAAATAAAAGATAATATTAATACCTAAATATCACATAATTAGTTAAAATTTTGGCTTTGCACTGTCCTTTCAATAACCTAATATATAAAATACAGTAGGCAATACAAATTCTTTCATACATGTGGTTTTACATAATAGTTTACACAATACACAAAAAAATCAGTTTATACAAATGTTCACATAAAACACTTTTAATTATTCAAAAAAAAACAAATAGTTGATAATTCCAGCCCAGCAATGGTCAACAGGTGCAAACACCAACAAGTGACATCATTTTAGTAAAAGCAGTTCCATCTGTGGCACCCAGTAGAGTTGAGCAGGTACACACAGCAACAAGTCACATTATTTCAGTAAAAAACAATCCATCAGTGGCACCCAGTAATGTTGAGCAGGTACACACAGCAACAAGTGACATTATTTCAGTAGAAGCAGTTCATCAGTGGCACCCAGTAGTGTTGAGCAGGTACACACAGCAACAAGTCACATTATTTCAGTAAAAAGCAGTCCATCAGTGGCACCCAGTAGTGTTGAGCGGGTACACACAGCAACAGGTGACATTTCTCAGCAGAAGCAGTTCCATTAGTGGCACCCAGCAATGTTGAATAGGTTCAGACACCAACAAGTGACATTATCTCAGTAGAAACAGTTCCATCTGTGGCACCCAGCAATGTTGAGGAGGTGCAGACACCAACAAGTGACATCATTTCAATAAAAGCAGTCCATCAGTTGCACCTAGCAATGATGAGCAGGTCCAGAGAGCAGTCCATAATATTCACTATCACTGATCACACTGTTCATCAGAGTTTATTAGCAGAAATTAAACATGTCCTAGTGGCACCAATCATGTAGAAAAAGTACAAGTAACAGTCCATATTATTCACTATCCTAATCACACATATCATCAGCAGAAATTAATCATTCCTAAGTGGCACCCATTATGTTGAAAAGTGCAGGTAACAGTTCATAATATTCACCATCACTAATCAGACAGTTCAGGCATGAACAATAGTTTGAATGCACATACAAATGCTTTTACAATGCTCTTACACTAAACATACAAATTCTAATAAACACACAAATGATATCAGATAATTGTCATATTAACTATTACAAATACTCAAATATCAGTAAACCTATAATATTTATGGGTGTCAGTGCAAGTCACTACAAACAAATAAAATAATATTTAGGAGATAGGTGGGTAGGATTAGGAAAGGAAAACACACAAAACACACTCATTCATCTTTTGTCCACATTAAGTACTACTGTGTAATTGAATAGTGTTAACTGTGTAAATGTAATTCTGTCAAAATCTGATGTTCATCATGTGTATCAAGTAGTAGTGGCAGCAATGTATAACAGTCAATAATAGTTAAGTCAACGTCATAGTCATCATGTCGAGACCAATGTTTGCCAAGCCAAATCAAATGTACTGTTGCTGAACAACTGGCAGTGAGCCAAGATATGCAAATACTTCCTCTCTCCAAAAAAAAAAAAAAAGTATATACTGCTTAGTGATTTAACAAAGTGTGTGTAGACAATCTTCCTTCCACTTTAGTGTTCTAGTCTGCTATCTTCATCCTCCTTGTTCCATATAGACCAACAAAAACAAAAAAAAAAATACTCCTCACTTACTTTACCTCTTATCCACCAAAACTCCAATAATCATCAGCATCACATAATCTCAATACTTCAATAATACCTCTTACGTCGATACATGTAAATCTTATCATCAATATCATTTACCTTACCTCTTGTCCACCAAAACTCCAATAATCATCAACTTCACATAATCTCAATACCTCAATAATACCTCTTCAATACGTCGACACATATAAACCTTATCGCCAATATCATTTCACTTCCATAACAACCCTTTCCTCTAGTCAGTCTCCTCGAGCAAGTACAGATAAAATCCTAATGCAAACCTCATCATCCCATACAATCCGAAGACACAATATCCACACACAACCTCTGTGTAATCCATCTGACCCAAATCTTCTACTCATTATGAATTATAAATAAAAGAAATGCATACATGACCTCTAGCAGACTTAGTTCGAATAACTCTCAGTAATTAAGTACGATTACGGAGTGTGAATGATCATAATATTTCACAGTGTGTACACCACTTCAAGAATTATGGCAAACAGAAGCAAACATGTGGAGTATTTCTTGTGTCAAGTGTCACTTCCTATTTCAATTGCTCACGAAGAATGCAGTGTAATAATTGTTAATGGTCTAAACCTAGTAATGGTATGTCATGTCGTTAGCTTCCTTCCTATTAGCATACATTTATACAGCTTTCATAAAACCTCCAGCTCATGTGACTTCTATGAAGTTTCTTGTACTAATGTCGTTCGTCGAATTATAGCAGTTCATTTTCTTATCTTAAAAAATATAAGACACTGAGCGTAAGCAAAACATGCAATAGCGAGTAAATATACCAGTAGAGAACAGAATGTCAACAAGAGGATGCAGCACAATTCTTACAACGAGGCTCTGCCAAGCGAACAATCTGTAACCTATACCATAGTGTAACCTAAACTCTATGTTCGTACACTGTACATCAGCATTGCTATATACCAAATTAAAGAGTAGTTGTGACGACAAACAGAAATGTATAAATATGCAATCCATACGCATAGCAGTAAACATATTTCTTACGTAATAAACAGGTCATTAGCATCATATCAGCATAAGCAAATAAATGTTCATATGTCACCTTAATAAGTAAACATGAAGGCGCAAGCAGATAAATCACAAAGTATAACTTACATACCTAACCACATCAGCACAATAAATCAGGTGACAATTATAATTTAAATAAATAAGCACAGCAGGCACATAATTAAAAAAAATATGACATCAGTGAAAAAGCAGTGCAGCCAAGCGATGCATAATATACACAAGTTACAACCCAGTTCGTTAATAATCATTGTCAAAATCAGTTAACGTACGCAAGCACGTCGCTTCACAAGTAAATTCATAGAACATGAAATTAGCACAAAGTATGAATCACGTAATCGCGAGCAGCAAATTACGTCTAAAGTACGTACCTAAGTGGAAATATGTTACCTGAAAAATGAACTCAATTAATAGTTACCTTTTTTAGTTTATTAGTTTCTTCTTCGAAATTACATTCTTCCTGAAAATTTCTCGATAGCAAGTCGTCTTAACGTCGGACACGCACAGAATTTACCTGAAGTTCTTAAATATTTTATGGAACCGTATCCTGAAAAATACTGAATGTTAATAACAGAATTCGTCAAGTCACTATAGCTTTATACTGAATTTAATCAGAGAAATTAAACTGTGTATTTGTTTACGGCTGTCAGTGCATTCGCACTGAGTGCTCGATCAGCTGTAGGCACGTGACGTAGGAAGCAATTGTTTGCGGTCAACGACTGCCTTGTGCGGCGCGCAGACTTGACTGTTGCTTTGAATATATGCCGCCGCCAAAACACTGCGCGGTATCCTTGTACTCTCTGCGTGTTTACATGTAGCTGTTAGTTTCTCACAAGTATGTCATTCCACAAAAATTTTAACGTTTGATATATGATGTATTCCCTTAGAGCGTCGTGATTTAAGAGTTTCTACTTCAACAGTGTTATCATGAATAATTTTGCGAATTCTATATGGACCGTTATCAAGCAGAAAAAATTTGCGACACAACCCTTTTCCTTTGTGAGACAAACGATGAGACTTAATTAACACCTTCTGACCAACTGACAAAATTTTTAAACGACCAGGACGCTTAGCTGATTTTTCTCTTCTAGCAGCCGCAGATGCAATATTTTGCCGAGCCAGGTTGACAACTTCAGAATGCCGCAGTTTCAGTGAAGGCGGGAAAGGAAGTTTCAGAAATGCGATTTGTCGGTGCTTTGTTTTTTAATATCAGTATAGGCGGTAAAGAAGTTGAATCATTAGGGAGTTCATTCAGAATGTTTTGAAAAATATGAAGATACTGATCCCAAGTTCTGTGATTCTGATGACAATAAAGTCGACACAATTTATTGATTTCCTTCATCCATCTCTCTGTAGCGTTAGATTGAGGGTGAAAAAGTGAGATGAAAATTGGTTTAATATTACGACGCCGTAGAGTACGAAGCCAAATTTTAGATCGAAACTGTGATCCATTATCTGACATAACCTTATGAACATGACCAACTTCTTTAAGAAAATGTTTGATGAAAGCGTTAGATACTGAACGAGCTGTTGCTTTGCGTAAAGGTGTAAAACACACATATTCTGACGTCAACTCCACTGCTACGAAAATGTACGCAAAACCATTAGTAGAACGAACCACTGGACCGAACAAATCGACTGCAGCCATCTCCTTCAATTTCGCTGGAATGATAGGAAACAACGGTGCTCTGTGAGAAACTGTTGGCGGCTTAGCCTTTTGACATAATTTGCATTTGGCCAGAACAGATCGAATACGTTTTTCCATATTACTGAAGTAGCAATTTTCTCGTAATTTATGAAAGCATTTTCTGGGACCAAAGTGTGCACAGCTGAAATGCGTATACCAAGTAAATTTATTGACCCACTCATCAGGAATACAGACTAACCAAACAGAATTGTCGACCGATTTTCGTTTAAAAAGAATGTCATTGCGAACTAGATAATGCTGTCTAATCGCTACGCTTTCCTTTCTCCTCCACTTCTCCTTAATGTCCTTCCAGATTGGATCCTTATTTTGCTCCTTAGCGATGTCCTGGAGCGAAGACGAAATAAAGTTCTCAAACGCAACACCTTGAATATACATCAAACAATAATTGTTTTCCTTGCAGTCCTCTTCAGCACTTTGTTTCAAACCCATAGGTGCACGTGATAAAGCATCAGCAACAATATTTGAAGAACCCTGTATGTAAACAATACTAAAATCAAATTCCTGTAGATACAACGCCCATCGTGACAATCTGCCATGAGTTAATTTTGTTGACATAAGAAATTCCAGAGCTCGACGATCGGTGTAAACCTTCGTATGTCTGCCAAACAAAAATGTGCGAAATTTTGTGAAAGCCCAAACAACAGCCAAAGCTTCAAGTTCCGTAATCGAATAATTCTTTTCTGATTTAGAAAGAACACGACTTCCAAATGCAATAGTTTTCTGTACTACAACGCCGTCTTCTTCTATCTCTTGAAATAAGTGTGCCCCTAGGCCCTTGTATGATGAGTCCGTCGCCAAACAAAAATCTTTAGATAGATCCGGATGTGAAAGAAGTGGAGCAGCAACTAAAGCATCACGAAGTTGTTTAAATTCTGATTGAGCTTCCTCATCCCAACACCAATTAGATTTCTTTCCAGATAGTTCACATAAACGAGGTGTGGCCAAATTGTCCAATCTAACAAAGCGTCTAAGAAAATTACAGACACCAAGGAAACTACGAACATCACGTTTTGTGGTAGGAACAGCATAATTACGAATAGCGTCTAGTTTCTCTGGATCAGGAAGAATACCTTCTGTAGAAATAATGTGACCGAGAAATTTCACCTGAGAACGACCAAATTCAGATTTTTCTAAGTTCACTGTAATGCCAACTCTTGCAAAGATACGTAATAATGAGTCCAAAATTTTGTTGTGTTCACTCCAAGAATATTTAGCAATAAGAATGTCGTCAACATATGAAGTAATATTGTCACGAAGATAAACAGGTAAAATTTCATTTAAGCTACGAATGAATGCTGCTGAAGATACAGTAAGTCCAAACGGTAATTTCCGAAACTGGTAACAGTTACCAAAGGCTAAAAAGGCAGTGTATTTTCTACAATCAGGGTGGAGTTCTATTTGCCAAAAACTTGCGCGCATATCAATCGTGGATAAAACTTTAATTCCATGAAAATGTTGAAGAAGTTCATCTAAATTTTGTGGACGGTCAGTTTCAGGAATGATGATATTATATATCTGTCTGGAATCCAGAACCAAACGAATTGATCCATCCTTTTTAAGAACAACGTGTAGTGGGCTGGTATAAGGACTGACTGCTGGCTCAATAATGCCCTGATATAACATGTATTGAAGTTCATTCTTAACCTTGTCTCTGTAAGCCAAAGGAATAGCGTACGTTTTTCCTCGAAATGGTGTGTGTTCTTTTACTTTAAATAAGTATTGTAAGCCTTGTATAGTTCCTGTGTGATGACTAAATACTGTAGCATGTGAAGTCAAAATGTGGTGCAGCTCTTCTCTTGCAACGTCGTGTGGCACTTCAGCTTTCTTAACCTTTTCATTAATTAATTCTTCGGTATTAATTATATCATCCGTCGCGTCTCTGTATCTATTGTCATTGTCATGAATAAACACACTGTCGTCATAATGCTCAACGAAAACATCAGAAGTAAGAAACCTTAAACATTTTGTATCTGACTCAGATCTTGTTAAACACTCGAAAAATTTCAAACATTTCGGCATTCCGGCAACAGTCAAATTCACACTTCCTTCTTTAAAGTTCAAAATTGCCTTATGTGCGTTAAGAAACTCCATACCTAATATAATTTGTGTACTGAGTAATGGAACAATAATAAAATTAGCAGAAAATTCGTATCCTTGACAAATGAAATTTAAGTTGGTCTGTTGTTTAACTTCCACACTTTTTCCAGAAATCGCTCCTCGAATTGTAGTTTTTGAAATAGGTAGCACAGGACAAGCAATAGTTCTTACACATATACGAAAAACTGGTTCACTAATGACATTCAATGGGCTCCCAGAATCTAAAACTGCAGTGAACTTATTCTTACCCACACATACTTCAATAACAGGATGTAAAAACGCGTCTACATTATTTTCCTTTTCGTCTAGCAAAATGTCTCTCATGTCTTCCAGGCGTACGTACTGTAAAGTAGTAGTGTCATTACTTTCTGAACCGTCTATATTGCTGCCAGAAGCCGAAGCTGCAAGTCATTGTCGATTGTTTGCGTCACGTCTTTGAGTATTCGCGTCATTTCGCGGATCAATTTCTACGATTTGCACTTGTCTCTCTGAAGTTCTGTCACGTGGAGGATACCAATTAGGTCCTTCCTGTCTGTTAGATGCAAATTCTTGGTTGTGTCTGATATTAAAATTTCTGTTTTCCTGTCTGTCTGCATAACTACTTCTAGTGTAATTTCGACTGTCACTTCTGAAATTATTGTTGTATCTACTACCCTGGTTATTTCTGTAGTAAGAATTTCTATTACTGTATGAATAATTTCTGTCCTGATGATACCGATTACTGTTTCCTTATGATTGATCATTCCGGTACGAATTACCGCTATTATAATTGTCGTGTAATTTCTGTTAGAACGTCTGTTATTGTCATAGGGCTGGTATCTATTGTCCTGTCTGTTACGTCTGTCATTCTCAACATTACCCATATAACGCCCGTTCCGATCACTATCCCTTTTCTCTGAAAATCTATTGTAATTACTGTTACTGAAAAAATTACAGGAAGTCCCATCGTCGTTGTCATACTCGAGTTCCTGTAGCAAAGTCTTAAAAGTCTCAATGTCGTCTTTACATCTTCCGGCTAAAGCAATTTGTCTTATGGATTGTGGCAGCTTAGTTAAACAAATGCGAATTAATTCAGTCGGGCTATAAGGGTTGGACAGGAACTGATTCTTTCGAATCATGTCTTCAAAGTACTCTGCCGGCGTGCGGAACTCAGACTGTTTAAAATTACGCTGCATAATCAGACTATGTTTGACTCTGTCTTGTGTGTTTTCGGACCAATATGCCGATAGAAATGCATGATAAAAATCATTTAGATTATTACAATCTCTAATGAGTGCGCGCATCCGCGTCGCCGGTTCGTTTTCTAAATATCCACACATAAATTCCAGTTTGTGACTTAGTGGCCAATTTGGTGGAAGTGCGTACATAAATTGATCTAACCATGCACATGGATGTATGTCATTCTTAGAATTGCGGAAGATCTTAAATTTCCGAACAGTCAAAAAGTGTTTATAGTCAAAGTTTTCGCCTCGTGGCGACAAAGATCTACCGCGTCTGTCCCAGTCACAATGACGATTATCGTTAAATTCACGCGCCTGGCGCTCTCTTGTTGCATCCCGTAAATGAAACTAATTATATTCTTCAAACCCCTCTGGTATCTGTGATTCTAAATTTCTTTTGCCGTCTTTTCCTACGATTTCGCCTTCTATCTGTTTGACTTGCTTTTTTAAAGCCTCAAATTCCCTTTCCACGCGTTCATTAAATTTTCCCTGATTTTCAACAAGTTTATTTATGTTCTGATACTCTTCGGTTTCTGCAAATGGCAATGGTGCTGTATCATCCGAATCTCTGTCCCCATGTAAACTAAGATTTGTCAGTTTATCTGAAATTTCCTCAACTCTTTCCGATAAGTCACCTAATTGTTCTTTCTGTCTTCCTTAAGTGTCGCGACTCGGGTTTCAGTATTGACACATTTGGTAGCTAGCTGTTCATATTGTTGTGTTAGGTTATCTAATCTGTCATTTGGTACGAATTCCTCGATTCTCTCAAATATTTCTTCCTTATTATTTGCACGTTGTAAATTTAACTCTGAAAATTTTTGTACTATCACGCGATCTCTTTCTTCCTGTTCTCTATCCTGTTCCCTTTGTCTAATCTCTACTGCAATTAATCTATTATTGTGAGCATTCAAAATCGGTTGTACTTCTTCTCTGATTTCTTTCTTTAATTCGTCTTTCATGTTTTTGAAACATGTCCCTATTCGTGAGTCTAACCGTGTTTCCATTGTTCCCATCTCAGTTTTAATTGACCCTATCTCTGTTTTTAATTCAGATCCTAACTGTGATCCCAATGAGTCTAACCGTGTTTCCATTGTTCCCATATCAGTTTTAATTGTTACTATTTGTGCTCCATGTGAGTCTAACCGTGTTTTTAATTCAGATCCCAAATTTAATATTACACCCATCAACTGCTCCATATTAACTTGTTCGAAATTCTTTTCGCCCCTAACATTTCCCGTCAAACCAACTTCTTTCGTCATAGCTGTAAAGCTATCTGTGTTCGATACTATTTCAGAATCTTCTATCGTTAATCTCGTATTCTGTGAATTTTCTAACTGAGAAAAATTTTGAAATGATTCCGGACTATTTTCCCGACTTATTACATTGTTTTCCACTTCATTATCCATCATACTGTTTTCCCCTGTTGGCGAGTTCGCCATATTAACAATTTCGTCATTCTCACTATTCATCATTTTTGCCTTTTTCATCGATCGCGTAATAATTTACAAAATATACGAAACTCGTCACTGTGCGAAAATTACACACAATGCCTCCTTATCCCCAACAATACCATTTACATGAAATGTCTCCCTCGAACACGATCAATCGAAAAATTGAAATAATTGCACTAAACTGTCAAACGGGTATACAAGACAACAAATCAAATTCTGAGAAAAAATACCATTAGAAGAATGACAATTACCAAATCTACACATGCAAAATAGACTACAATTACTAAACTACAGACTACTACAACAATACTACTGTCTACTATTTTTACAATCAGAAGAATTCCAAGGGACGATCCTGGCAGGGTCGCCACGTGCATGGGGGCTTAATTAAATAAAATGCAAATATATTTAGTTTTTGGTAGCCATGTGTCCGATTACGCAAGTCTCGTAAACGGTTGGCCCTGACTAGTATTATTACGCTATCTGACTGCATAGAACAACAACAAAGAATGAAATGAAAATTTTCGTTAATACAATTAATTAATTAAGTCCCCAGCAACTATAAAACCTACGAAACCAAAGCACAAGTATAATTGTTCTGTGTGTGGGAGTGTGACTCAACGTACACATCTGGCACGGTTCTTCTTCAACAAGACAAGAAATTTTAAATACCATTTATACTGAAGTAACTAAAAAATAGAAATACTATAATTGCGTAAGGAAAGCAGAATTACACTCTAATACAAGAACACAAGCCAGATGCTTTGTTGACTGAACCTGTAATGATGCATTATTTAGGACACTGAAATAATGAGAGAGAAAAATAAAAGTAGTTTGTTACCTTAATTTATATTGCTGAAAAGCACTCTAGACATTACAATCTCTCCACACCGACTCGCTACTACCACATCTCAACCAGAACTCTCCAATATCACATCTCAGCAAGCACTGCCTACTAGCACATCTCAACAAACACTCTCCGCTACGAGCTCCCAACAAGCACTGACTACTACGAGTCCTCGGCAGGCACTGACTACCACGAGTTCTGCCCAAGAACTGACTACCACGAGTCCTCGACAGGCACTGACTACTACGAGCTCTCCCCAAGCACTGTAGAGGCGGCTTAATAATACTCTTTGGCGCAATCTCTGGCACAGTGGCTCAGTGTAGCCACCTTTCAGCCTATATAATCAACAAGTGTCTGGCGCAGTTGTTAGATCGGGTACTGCTGCTACAATGGCAGGTTAATAAAACTTAAGTGAGTTTCAACGTCGTGTTATAGTCGGCGCACGAGCGGTGGGACACAGCATCTCCGAGGCAGCGATTAAGTGGGGGGAGGATCTTCCCATACGACCATTTCACGAGTGTGCCGTGAATATCAGCAATTCGGTAAAACATCAGATCTCCGATATCGCTGCGGCTGCAAAAAGATCCTGCAAGAACGGGACCAACGACGACTGAAGGGGTTGAAATGGCTCTAAGCACTATGGGACTTAACATCTGAGGTCATCAGTCCGCTAGGCTTGGAACTACTTAAACCTAACTAACGTAAGGACATCACACACAACCTGCGACCGTAGCAGCGGCGCAGTTCTGGCCTGAAGCTACGGGAACCGCTTGGCAACAGTCGCCGACCGACTGAGGAGAATCGTTCAACGTGAAAGAAGTGCAACCCTTCCCCATATTGTTGCTGATTTCAGTTCTGGGCCATCAGCAAGTGTCAGCGCGCGAACCATTCAATGAAACATTATCGATATGGGCTTTCGGAGCCGAAAAAAAAAATGGTTCAAATGGCTCTGAGCACTAAGGGACCTATCCTCTAAGGTCATCTGTCCCCTATAACTTAAACCTAACTAACCTGAACACATCATACACATCCATGCCCGAGACAGGATTCGAACTTGCGACCGTAGCGGTCGCGCGGTTCCAGACTGTAGCGCCTAGAACTGCTCGGCCATCCCGGCCGGCCCGAAAGTTCACTCGTGTACTCTTGATGACGGCACGACACAAAGCTCTAGGCCTCGTCTGGGCCCGTCAACATCGACGTTGGACTTATCAAGACTGGAAACCTGTTGCCAGGTCGGACGAGTCTCGTTTCAAATTGTATCGAGACAGCCTCATGAATCCGTGAACTCTGCATGTCAGCACGGGACTCTTCAAGCTGTTGGAGGCTCTATAATGCTGTCGAGCGTGTGTAGTAGGGGTGATATGGGACCCCAGATAGGTTTAGGTAGGACTCTGACAGGTGAGCATATTGTCTAATCATCTGCATCCATTCACGTCCATTGTGCATACAGACGGACTTGGGTAATTCCAGTAGGACAATGCGAAACCCCACACGTCCATAATTGCTACTGAGTTGCTCCAGGAACACTGTTCTGAGTTTAAACACTGCCGATCTCCTCCAAATTCCCCAAAATGTATATTATTGAGCATATCTGCGATGCCTTGCAGCGTGCTGTTCAGAAGAGGTCTCCACCCCGTCGTACTCGTACGGTTTTATGGAGAACCTAGCAGGATTCATGGTGTCAGTTCCCTCCAGCACCATTTCAGACATTGTTTTACTGCACTTAGGCATGTGTACCAGTTTCTTTGGCCCTTCAGTGTAGTGTGGCAGTGCCTACAGCATCCAGTGTATTGATGTTGTTAATAAGGTCATAACTGGGCTCTTCTAAGACTGTGACTACCTCCTGGAGCATGGCAATGTCACCGCTGGTGCCAGACAATAAATCAGGTAGGGATCGGAGTTTCACCGCACGCTAAATCCTACTGATGTTAACTGTAGTAATACTGTGGAATTCCCGTTGCACTCTTAAGATTACCACCGTTGCTTTTAATGTCACCAAAGGTTGTTTTGACTTTCCTGTATGCTGAGTCTGTCCTTCAGACAATCATATCTTTTTCGATGTCTTCACATTTTTCCTGCAGCCATTTCGTCTTAGCTTCCCTGCACTTCCTATTTATTTCATTCCTCAGCGACTTGTATTTCTGTATTCCTGATTTTCTCGGAACACGTTTGTACTTCCTCCTTTCATCAATCAACTGAAGTATTTCTTCTGTTACCCATGGCTTCTTCGCAGCTACCTTCTTTGTACCTATGTTTTCCTTCCCAACTTCTGTGATGGCCCTTTTTAGAGATGTCCATTCCTCTTCAACTGTACTGCCTAGTGCGCTATTCCTTATTGCTGTAACTATAGCGTTAGAGAACTTCAAACGTATCTCGTCATTCTTTAGTACTTCCGTATCCCACTTCTTTGCGTATTGGTTCTTCCTGACTAATGCCTTGAACTTCAGCCTACTCTTCATCACTACTATATTGTGATCTGAGTCTATATCTGCTCCTGGGCACGCCTTACAATCCAGTATCTGATTTCGGAATCTCTGTCTGACCATGATGTAATCTAATTGAAATCTTCGCGAAAGCTATACGTATACTTTTCACGCCACTGACAACTTCGTAAGGATACGCACTTGACAATTTTCCCATGGAGAAGGAAAATGTAGCGTTGTTGAAGATGTTATAGCCTCCTTCGCTATTCTTTCTTTTAAGACCCTCCCATATAGTTGCACTAGTGATGGTATCACACTTATGTCCTCGTAATTTTCATAGTCCAGTCTATTCCCTTCTTTATAGACTGAAGCAATAATGGATTTTTATCCATTACTTGGGTACCTTGTCCCTTTCCAAGCACTTATTATATACAACTGCGCCAAGATATCACTCACAACCATAGGAGCTCCCTTTATTAATACTGTGTTTATTCCTTCCGGACCCGTATGTTTCACAGTTTCAGAAATTTCTTATGAGGATATCTGTCGTGCACAGTGATGTTCATTATCTTCTGTCAAATTTCCTTATATAAATTCCTTTCTGTTCTCCATGAGCGGGGCTTGATAATACTTCACCTGTTCCTCCAAGGTTATTATAGTAACCCCAGCTCTACGTCTGTCTTCAACTCTCATCGTCTTCAGTATCTTCCACACTCTGCTTGCTCTAGCCCCACCTAAGATTTGTTCTCTATCTTCTCCGACATTCTGCCACACATTTTTAGCTTTAGTAATGGCCCTGTGTGCTTCTTTCTACGCTCCATATATGTTACGGTATTTTTCAAGCCGACTGCCCAGCCATTTATTACAGGCTTGCTTCTTCATCTTCACTAATTTCTCTGTTTTCCCATTCGACCATGAATTCTTCCTGAATTTTTTCTCGATTTAGTTTTCCCCTTGAGCTTCAAGAGCCACCTCATGTATTCTTTGCCAATTTAATTTTCCGTATTTTTCTCTCTATCATTCCGAAAGTCGCAATCTTGTGTTTCTGCAATATGTTTAGCTCAATACATCACATTTACAGGTACGTAAATGTATTTTCTTTCTGTATGCAAGGTAAGGTGGTGCTGCCCGTGTCCATGGGTTATAGGGCAGAAACCCAGAGGATATCCGTTGCGCACAAAACCACAAGTAAAGCATATAGAAGTAACAGTTTCTGGTTGTAACTATCATTACATTTTTGTTACAGTTGTGATCGTTCTCTTATAGCAACCATCTAGGTTTACGCACATCAGCCAGCCATGTGAGGCAATTCACTGACGACAATGAAAAGTGGAAAGACAGCTGAGAGGACGACGACCTTCCTCTCGGTGGCGTAACAGAAGTATCGATATTACCTGTATTTGTATTATCTAACTTCTTTGGCTGTTTTCACTTGATGTAACTTCTTTGTCATCAAACTCTGTGATGTATTATATAAATGTTTTATTCATTATTTACACCAATTTATGTTGATGTAATTAATATATGGATGTAATTTTAGAAATAATGTTCGGTAAAAGGGTTGAGATTTTAAAACATTTACTTATAATATCGTTTCATGCATAGGGAAAGTAGGTTTTTAACCATGTAAAACTTGGAGGGAAGTCCCTCTGCAACGAAACTGGCTCGGTGGAAATAGAAAACGTTGATTTGGCGCTCGAACTGCAATTCACCTTTGTGGCAAGAATTGATCGATGGCTAACAGGCAAAGTGTTCGCATCTTCTGAACTGAACAAAGCTAGAGAACAGCAAGATTATGAAATATAGTCTTGGATGTGGAAGTAATCTGTGTTATTATTCGTGGCATACTTTGGTTAACTCTGTACTACGAAAGGCCGACGCTTAAATGAGAATTTTCAGATCTTGTTACACAGCAACAACCATGGATACTTTTGCCGCCTTTTTTGAATAGCCACAGCGGATCGAAACTTCCACCACCTTCATCTCAAAATGCCAGTTGAGTATTGTGTAACTGCATGAACCAGTTATGCAATTTCGTATTCACTAATTGTGTTATGTAAACTTTGTGTTGGGCACTTGCATTTTATCCTTAGTTATTTACCTAGACGGCTACTTATCCCAAGTGCTACGGTATTTCCTAGAATCGTATTTTATTGAGCTGAAAAGTCACTTCAGTAAACTTTCACTACAGTTAGTAAACTTGATGGAGCAGTAAATTTCATAATTTTTAGTGAGTGTAAGTTTAGAAGTGGTCTATGTATTTTTCATAAAATAATAAAAAGTTTCACCAAAGTATAATTGCCTATAGGAAATTTAAAGTATACAGCTTATAGATTCTACTTAGGGAAATCTTATTTTAGTATTATCTGCAAAAACTGTGATGATTCATAATAAATACTGGCTAGCAAACTTGAAGGGCCAGCATAAGGGTTAATTGTGTTGCGACTAAAATGTTCAGCCTTGATCTAAGCCTACTGATACATTACTTTCTGAGTCGCCATGCTAACTGTTGAGCCAGTTTCATGTTACAGCGATAGGATTAATGAAGTGCACTTGCCAGTCTTTAACGTTTTTGAGCTATAATAAGCAACTGACTAAAACTATTCAAAATATACTACACCTAGGTGCTGCACGTCCCAGTTGAGTTGGATAGTATAAGGAAGTGAGAGCTCCTTGTCAACACAAATAGTAATCAGTAAAACTGATATAATCAATTGAAAACCATTTCAATTACAGTATTTTTCTGTAAATCAACTTATAAAAGTAGTGCTCCAACATAAAAAAAATCATTTACGAGGGAAATGATTATTACTTTGCTGCTTTTTTGTACAGATAGTTTTATTGAGAGCCATTGGTTGCAAAAACGGTAAAGTTTGCTGCAGTGTTGTTTCCTCCAAACTACTGTCTCATTACTTAATAAATTGCACTATTGCTTGGTATTGTACTTGTTAAACATAATTTCAGTATCATGTATAGTTAACTTTCTTTATGAACCGTGGTAGAACTTGGTGCAGCTTTGCCGAATTAGATTGGCGACCATTTCCTTTTACGTAATTACAGCTTCCTTTATTACTAGTATAACTTTGGTTCGATTCCCGGTTTTTTACCGCTTCCTTTCAATAGGAATCATTAGACAACCGAAAAATGCTCCAGTAACTTATTGTTAACAAACAGTAACAGCCAAAATTCAAATCCTTTTCACGGGAGTGACCTTATCAGTATATTTCTAGTTCAGGAGTAGCTAGTAGTGTTTTATGAGGCGACCATGACAGGATTATTAGCGCACTTAGCGAAGGGTATCACACGTGTCGCCACATGACAGGACGTTTTTTTAGCTTGTTACACACTATAATTAATTTGTTTATTGTTATTTCAGTTCCCCACAATGGGGCCGAGCTGGCAACAATAAAAACTGCTCTTCAGGCAAGGGTTAAATAACCTGTACTTAAAATGGTTAAAAATATACAAAAGGTCGCAATAACAGATGATTTAATAAAAAATACACAGGTCGACAATATCGACAACTTTAGCTAGAAACAAGTGACAATAAACAAGGATTTTGTAAGACAGACATAGATGGAACATATTGATGATTTTTAAAATTCGATTCACGATTCTACACTCCTGGAAATTGAAATAAGAACACCGTGAATTCATTGTCCCAGGAAGAGGAAACTTTATTGACACATTCCTGGGGTCAGATACATCACATGATCACACTGACAGAACCACAGGCACATAAGACACAGGCAACAGAGCATGCACAATGTCGGCACTAGTACAGTGTATATCCACCTTTCGCAGCAATGCAGGCTGCTATTCTCCCATGGAGACGATCGTAGAGATGCTGGATGTAGTCCTGTGGAACGGCTTGCCATGCCATTTCCACCTGGCGCCTCAGTTGGACCAGCGTTCGTGCTGGACGTGCAGACCGCGTGAGACGATGCTTCATCCAGTCCCAAACATGCTCAATGGGCGACAGATCCGGAGATCTTGCTGGCCAGGGTAGTTGACTTACACCTTCTAGAGCACGTTGGGTGGCATGGGATACATGCGGACGTGCATTGTCCTGTTGGAACAGCAAGTTCACTTGCCGGTCTAGGAATGGTAGAACGATGGGTTCGATGACGGTTTGGATGTACCGTGCACTATTCAGTGTCCCCTCGACGATCACCAGTGGTGTACGGCCAGTGTAGGAGATCGCTCCCCACACCATGATGCCGGGTGTTGGCCCTGTGTGCCTCGGTCGTATGCAGTCCTGATTGTGGCGCTCACCTGCACGGCTCCAAACACGCATACGACCATCATTGGCACCAAGGCAGAAGCGACTGTCATCGCTGAAGACGACACGTCTCCATTCGTCCCTCCATTCACGCCTGTCGCGACACCACTGGAGGCGGGCTGCACGATGTTGGGGCGTGAGCGGAAGACGGCCTAACGGTGTGCGGGACCGTAGCCCAGCTTCATGGAGACGGTTGGGAATGGTCCTCGCCGATACCCCAGGAGCAACAGTGTCCCTAATTTGCTGGGAAGTGGCGGTGCGGTCCCCTACGGCACAGCGTAGGATCCTACGGTCTTGGCGTGCATCCGTGCGTCGCTGCGGTCCGGTCCCAGGTCGACGGGCACGTGCACCTTCCGCCGACCACTGGCGACAACATCGATGTACTGTGGAGACCTCACGCCCCACGTGTTGAGCAATTCGGCGGTACGTCCACCCGGCCTCCCGCATGCCCACTATACGCCCTCGCTCAAAGTCCGTCAACTGCACATACGGTTCACGTCCACGCTGTCGCGGCATGCTACCAGTGTTAAAGACTGCGATGGAGCTCCGTATGCCACGGCAAACTGGCTGACACTGACGGCGGCGGTGCACAAATGCTGCGCAGCTAGCGCCATTCGACGGCCAACACCGCGGTTCCTGGTGTGTCCGCTGTGCCGTGCGTGGGATCATTGCTTGTACAGCCCTCTCGCAGTGTCCGGAGCAAGTATGGTGGGTCTGACACACCGGTGTCAATGTGTTCTTTTTTCCATTTCCAGGAGTGTATATCACAGTTAAAATATAGACACTGATGAATGCGAATGGTGCCATTGTGTAATGGTGATTTTAGGTGGCGCATGAAAAAGTTTTCGTGATGAAGGTGCATTGATTATGAATTGCAGGTAGCGACTAAAACTCAGCAATGTGGATAAAATATGAAGGAATTCTCCTTATGCATGATGAGATTCTTGCAACAGAGAAGCAGCGCATGGAATAAGAATAGGACAGTAATAGTAGAGTGTTTGGTGTGAGATGTGGTGGGAAATAGCATCTGAGGTAGTGTGTTGTAGGAAGTCAGCCTCATTTTGGATGTCGTCAGGGTATGGAAGATTGGAATCATGGCTTTCGATTATGCTGAATTTGGGTATGTTATACATTCCAGTCTACATGGAAATATACCTCGATATGTCAGATTGGATAATTAGCAGTGGTCTGAGGTTTGGTATACGGTATGAGATCTGGAGAAGGACAGGTAGTGATGACTCGCAGTTAGATGTAGCATTTCCGCTGTGGCGCACCTCAAGAGTGAATGAAGTGCTCTGTTCAGGCATAGCTTGTGATGGTGGTTTTGATTACAGTGAAGGCATATGTGTGGGTTCCTGCAGTGTTACGTCGGGCAGTCATTGTAGTGGAGTCATCTATATGCTTGTGTAGTGGATCACATAGGGAACCAGGGTAATATCTGTGTCAGGACAGGGATATGGATATTGTGGCCACTGAGGACGTTGATAAACTGACGCCACCGCCGTTTTTCCGCGGGTGTACTGGAATGAAGGTTATGGTAACCTGTGAATATGTATGTGGTAAGGGTTCAGTCTACATGGATGAGGAAATCATAAGTGCTGGTATTGCTAGGGTGGATGTGAGTTTTGGTAGAAGGATGGTGAGAATGAAGTGCTGTGTTGAATCATTTAGGAGGCAGCAGATAGGGATATTTGGGAGATGGGCATAGCCACTCCGTCACAGGCTGTAGTATGAGGATTATCAGTGGAGTGTAGACTGTGGGGAAACGTGTGTATGGGATGGTGAGGATGGAAAAAGGTTTTGTTGACGAGCAGGGTGTGGATTCGTGTTTCTGGTGGGTATGGATAAGAAGGTATTTATTGGAGCAGAGGAACTGACGTTTTGATAGAGGATGTTGTATGTCTGCTGTATCATCTTCAGTAAAACAAGGAGAAGTTTGAGGGGTAGGTTAGACTAGTGTTTCGAGATGATCGAAAATAAACTGCACTTGATTTTGGAAATACTTGACGTAGGTATTGAGGTGGAAGATGGTGTGGGGGTCTAGGGTTATTTGTTGCAGCATTAATGCTGTGAAACGAACTATATGTTCAACAGTGAATGGAGGACAGAGAGAGTTGTTTCAGTGGAATAGTTGATCAACTGTGCATATGTGGGCAGTGAGTTCAGGCTTTTGGAGAGAGGTTTTCGATTTGCATTTGTGGGAGTAATTGGGCAGAGATTTCGGTTCACAGGTGTTGTAGCTAGGTGGGGAGGTAAGTTCAGGCATAGTTTGTGAGGATGGTTTCGCTTACACTGAAGACACATGTGTGAGTTCCTGCAGTGTTCTGTCGGGTAGTCATTGTACTAGAGTCATCTATATGTTTGTGTAGTAGATCACATAATATATTTTTCTTTATTGCTATTTCAGTGTCCTGCATGCTATATGGGTGGGGAGGTGGGCTTCAGCGGTACAGGCAATCTTCTCTTCAGACGGTGGGCAATAAAAATGTAAAGTAGATGAAAAAACAAGAATCAGATAATGACGATATAAACACTGAAACTTAAACTTTTGAAAGGTGAAAATAGAATTGAAGGTTTGAGATATACAACAGGTGACTTTTTGCACTGGTACTTAAAAACATTAATAATAAAACGTTAAATACAATGAGTGCACATTTAAACCATGTTGTTGAAACACTGATAAGTAAAAAAAGCACTTTTCAAAGCATGGGGTAAGGAAATATGGGGAGAGGTGGTGAAGGAGAGGAAGCGCTGATAAGGTGGATCTGGTTGTGTGGACTTATAGCTGGTAAAATGTGTAAATGCCATGGGGGAGTTCAGGATCTGGGAGGGGGAGATGGTTGAAGTTTCGTTGGCAGAGCATGTGGAGGGTGTGTAAGTGGAGTGTTTGTGGGGTGTGTTTGCAAAGGCACGGTAGAATATGAGGATTGGAAAGTAGGGGGGGAAACGATAAGATTGCTGTAGGTGAGTTAGCGAATAGTGTAAATTGTTTGGAGGTGCACACACTGTAATTTTTTCTTCTTTATTGTGATTTCATTCCCCCACTCCATGTGAGCAGGGACGGCTGGCAGAGGCACAATCCACCACTCTTCAGCCAAGTGACATTACAGTTAAGAATGTGGAAACTATATATAAAAAGGTGAAAAAAGGGGATATGAAAACATAACAAGTGGAGACAATGGGGGTTAAAATACACTGACATCAAGACATTCATTTTGGAACGCTGAAAAACAGAGTTGGCCATTGGTGGAGCACATAAAATACACTGAAGCCACTTGCACAAGATAAAAGTTGGCCTCAGTATAAAAACACTCCAATAGGAAGACAATGTGGTGACTAAGGTGGTTGTGTGGCTGGCAGCCGCGATCAGCTGATGGGACGCAAGTGTCAATGAGGTTTGTGTGCCGGCCGCAAGGAGCGCTGACATCCTAGCCAAGGCGTGCGAGCTATCCATAACTTTTAAACAATGTGCTACATTATAATTGTTCCGATGTTGATTTCACAGAATGTTTCTGGGGAGTTCTACCCAAGTCTTCTGTTACCTTCCATTGGCTATTATAGTGTAATCACTGCCTATGTTATGTGTTCTTTCCTGAGAGATCTCCAATAAAAACATAATACATAGAGGACATACTTCTTCCACAATAAGAACGCAATAGTTAGTCACAAGCCTAATGCACAGTCAGAATGCGACAACACTTAAAAGACTACTGTAAAAGATGGAGCACACATGACAAAGAGGGACCTGCTGAAGGAGAGGAGGCTGAGAGGAGGGAAAAAGAGTGGAGAGGAAAGTGCAGTGGGGAAGGGTGGCTGGAAGGGGTGGAATGGAAAGAAAAAGGGGGGCCCAATGGGCAGGAGATAGGTGGGATATGGAAAGGCAAGGCATATCAGGAGGGGGCTCAGAGGCATAGAAAGGTGGCATGGAAAGGGGAGGGGGCTGGAGAAGGGAGGAAAACTCCTCAGGACAAGGAAAAACAGGGGAAAGGGAGCCCTGAGGAGTAAGAGGAGGAAAGGTAGGGTGAGAGTTGGTGGGAGGGGTAGAGATCATGGTGAAGCTCATCATCTGGGTGGGGCAGGTGCTGGAAGTTGCATTGGAAAAGCAGGTGGAGGGTGTGGAGATGCAGAGAGAGCGGGATGCAGTGGTAAAGGCGTGGCAATGTGCTGGTGGTAGAGAGGATAGAAGACACCAGGGGGTTGGGGGAGGGGGGATTGGGTAAGTGGACTATGTAAAGGGTGCAGATGTGTTTGAGGAAAATGAGAGGATGTGGGAAGGGGATTAGGTCATAGAAGATCCACGTTGGGGACAGGAGGCAGATATGGAAGGTGAGGTAGTGCAATGTGTTCAAGGATTTAGAGGGTTTCAAAGAATCTGGGAGGGACAGAAATCCAGGTGATATCTGGCACAACAAAGGATAAGGTGGATCAAGGATTTTTAGGTGTGAAGAATGTTGGAAGGATGCAGTCCCCATGTCTGGCTGGACAGGAGTTTCAGGAGGTGGAGTCTATTGTGGGCTTTGTTTTGGATCACAAGGAGATGGGGTGTCCAGGTGAGGTGACGGTCGAGGGTGCTGCCTAGATATTTCAGGGTAGGAGTGAAGTGGATAGAATGGCCATAAATGGTGAGGTAAAAATCATAGAGCCAGAAGGAGCGGGTGGTATGACATATGATGATTGCCTGGTTCTTGGAAGAGCTGATGCGAAGGAGCCACTGTTTGCACCAGGCAGTGAACTGATCAAGGTGGTTTGAAGAGTACAATGGGACCATTGAAGGGTAAGATAGAGAGCCACGAAGGCGGTGTCCTCAGCAAATTGGAGGAGGTGAACAGGCGGAGAAGGTTTGGGCATATCTGCAGTATACAGGAGAGAGGATATGATAGAGCCTTGGGGCATGCTGGCGATGAGATTCAAAATATGGGAGTCAGTATTGTGGATAGTGACATAGAGGGGACGACAGGAGAGAACGGAAGCAATGAGATGGACGAAACTGATGGGAAGAGCATAGGCCTGGAGTTTAAAGAGGAGGCCAGTACTTGGAGGTGTTGACAGGGAGGGTGGAGTTGAGGAGTGTACATGTCTGGCACCAGTCCTGGTGTTTCTGTGCTGTGAGGAGGTTTTGGATCACTCATTGTAATTGCCCATGGAGGAGGAGTGTATCCCCGACATGGGTGTGGACGTGGGAGTGGTAAGGCCTGTGGGATTCACGGAGAACAAGGACTGCCCAGTAGGGCAGTGAGGTTTGGTAGGATAATGGGCCTCTACGGCCTCAGTGATGACTTCTGGAGGAAGGGGGAGGCATGGGTAACGTCAGCGGGACAGTGAAAGGTAAGGGGGTGGCTTTCGACATATGAGGCAATGGATTCTCGCTAGGAATCCCAGTCGGCGCAGCAGTAGTCATGGACGGGCTTTAGAGGGCGGCAGGGCGGGGGCAGGACAGGGGAGGGGGATGATGGTCTGAGATCGTGAGGAGGACTGGGGTCGAGGACATCTGCGACGATATGATCAAGGAGGTTGGTGGAAGCGAAGATGACATCCGTGGTGGACACACTGTAATACAGATCACAGCATATGTACTATACGCGAAACAGACGTATCACGAGCACTGAAAGTCCAGGGGCCTAAATTGCAGTAAATTCCATAAATAACAGTAGTAAACTGTAATTCATATTCAGTATTAATATGGATAGAAAGCAATAGTGCATCGAAGCGACAGTACAGGAAGTACCGAGAAACATCGTGGAGCCCGAAATCAGTTACCCAAATATGTTCACAGGTAGCTCCACAGTAAAGCAACTGGCTTACGTGGAATTCCCTGCGTATGTAAACGACCAAATTCAGTTGATGAGCCTGTCACAAAGAAAACAGAAACGAATGGACGAAACAAATTAGAAAGATGACGTAGAAGATAATGGTTGTGGGCAAGAATGGGCTATATTTTCAATTCTCCACAAGCACAGAAAGAACTGGTCGAGCAACATGAGGTAGACTCAGAACATGAGAATACGACTGAACACGAAAGTGAAAAGCTATGAGTATGAATGAGTTGTTATAAATGTCATCTATACAAATTAAAGCACAAGTTAGCAGCTTTAATAGTTAGCTTTTAGTAAAATGTGATAGCATCAAGACGCAAGTTACTGAGCTCGATAATCAACTGAAACACAAGTTTATGTCACGAAATCTTAGAGCGTTAAAATAAGTAAACAGACGAAAATAGTAGACGAAGAGGTAGACGTTTTGAATACTGCAGTCAAAGACATGACACTTGAAATAAATACCATAAATAGCAATGCAGCTGCTATGCTGGGCAGATCAATGATATCGACGAAAGGTTCGTATCTGAAGTCATAAAGATTCCAGAATCTGTAGAGCCTTCGGTAGTAATGAAAGCGGACGAAACGGTCTTTGGTCAGGAAACCGAAATTGTTGACGAACGTAGAAATGTAATCTCACGTTGGAGAAAAAAGGGTTGATTCTGAAAAAGACATAAGCAAACAGATAAATATTTTCGAACAGAAATGTGACCAAAAAATAAGTAAAAATTTACGATCTTGAAAAGAAAATAAGAAACAAGCCATGTTGAGAAACAAGATTATTTATGGCGAGAATTCATAATGACGATATTGTATGACAAAGGGTCAGAAACTCCGTGAAAGGTTTCTGCACATCCTAGACCCAAAAATTGACACGCTTAATACATAGACGATCGAATCCGAGATTATTTGGAGCTATGAAAGAAGCTACCAAAGTATTCGAAGAGATACGTAGGAAGAAACCACAAAACTTTTCCGTGCTTATCGTCAAAATAACAACAAAACCAGATGAAACCACAATGACAGTGAGCATGGTGACGCTGATATGTGTCGCGTTAGTATTGTTCAAGAAGGGAAAGGGCAGTGATCGAGGTACATTAGCAATTCTCGGTAGACACCCAAACTAATGCTGACAGATTTTCACGGCCCAAACCTAAGAAACAATACCGACGTAGAACGTAATGAACTTAGTACAGGAGAGAGCGACTGCGAAGCACCGAAAGCCGCTGCAAGCGAGGCGACAGATATGCTCCGGAATGAGTCACGGCAGGCAGGCGATGAAACGCATACATGCTAGCGGACAGATCGCCCGCCAGTAACGAATAAATCCGATCAGTCAGCTGTCCTTATGGGAGCTGTATTTGTGGCAGCAGAACAGAATGAAAGTGTCACATCAGGAGCCCACTTCGGTAGATAATGATACCTTTCGAAGAGAGAACGTGAACATGTTCGTAGGCGAGGAGGAAAGCGCCGACACCAGTTTAAATAACGATAAAATTTGCGAAAATTAGTTGTCAAGGATAGCGAGTTCTTGGCGAAGAGATCGATGATATATGCCAATGGCCAAAGCAATGCGAGTGGGAAGATTTCAAAAGGCATTATACGACCCTAAAATTGGGTGGTAGTGAAAGGAGGAAAAACGGACGACGAAAATAGGACGTCGCCCGATAGGAAGGAGGAAATGGACGTATTTAGGGCCACGCGAATTTCACGAGCAGCAATTAGTAAAGAGGTGGTAGACAGTGAGAAAAAGGACGCCGCGCAATGTACGCGAACTGCCAGTGAGACTGGTATTAATAGTAAGAAAAGAAATGCGGTCGCATTGAGGAGAAGGGAAGAAAATGAAACTCTCTTCGCTGCTGACGAAGTATTCACGACTAAAGAAACACCAGTAAACAGACTGTTGTCGATAAACAAGAAGAGGTAAACTCGGACGATTGCTTATGAATTATCGAAGTTGACGATGACTACACAAAATACTAAATGAAGGTAGACGTCATTAGAGCTGATGAAACTGACGGATCAGACGAAGAAGCTAGTGTGACAGAAAAAGATGTGCTAAAGTTAGGACAAATCCTTGACCCTAAGTGTTTAAAATCTGGCAAACGATCAGACGAGGAAATTAACATCAGTCTGTTTTGTAGCTACAGATGAAGCAATTTCAAAGCAAGAAATATGAGTAAGCACAGAACCAAGAAAGAAAGACCCTCCAGGTTCTACAATATCTAACCATCAGCGAATTCAAATCATAAAAGACTAAGGAATCCAAAAACCGAAAAAACTTTCAGACATATGTGATCTGCAGGTGAACAACATGTCTTGGAATAATCTCACGTTTGACCAAGATTTGTTATTGGAAGAAGGAAATAATTTCGAAAATGGAACCATCAAGCAAACCATCACTCCCGTCGAAATTTACACATTAAATTACAATCCCTTTAGTCACGGGATCATAAATAAAGTCAATATCAGAAATTTTGGGAGAACATTTCAATAAACGCTGTTTGGTAGTGATGCCAGCAAACGGCGTCAAAATCGTAGGGGCTACTGGCAAAGCTAATTAAAAGTCAAATATTGGCAGAACTCGAAATTAAAGGACGAGAGTTCGAACATGATATCCCGGTCGTTCCACATTTGAACACCGAAGTGATTTTCGGGATCGATTGATTGGATAAAGAAAAAGTATATACTGACTTTAGTAAAACAGCTATCAAAATTAACAGAAAATCCGGTAAGATGGAAGTAATGTTTGATAATACTGAAATTTCGTGACACTAAATTTGAACCAATGCAGTTAGAAACTGATCCTAAGAATGAGAGTTTGACTAGTATTTCCAGAATGTACCATGTTAAAAACTTAATGGCTAACGATCGGAATAGAATAATTTTAAAGAAATCATTGAGAAATTACAGGACCTTACACTCAAACAAAAGTCTGAACTGTTCAACATATTAGAAAGTAACTGGGAGGTATTTTCGGTCAACCTTGACTAGTTAACAACTTTGAGCACCGTATGGAAGCACTGGCAGATGAACCATTTTTCTTGAGACTTTATTCGGTTCCCCCGTCAAAGAAACAAGCTGTGCAGGAAGAAATAGATAAAATGCTTGGATAGGGGGAACTGAACGAAGCACCAGTGAATATAATAGCCCTCTCACTTTTGTAAATAAGAGTGAAACCTGATTGGTAGGTAGTCAGAGAGCGCACAGGATAATGTTAAGGTTTTGAATTGGGCTGTAAACAGTTACTGTGAGTTGCACTGTAAGACACTGGCTCGGACCCGACCATGCAGAGGGAACACTTGCCCATTGGCCACCCGACATCTCTGCACAAGAAAGGAAGCCACACACGTCGCGCAAGATGATCAATTGAAGGGGCCCAGAAGGGGTCGAAAACCAAACCCAAGTCGCCCAATTAGACGACTGACCGAACGACCAACCAACAGCCGTGCCTGCTCAAGTCTCCTCCCGTTGGACAGTGCATGTGTGGCACCAGTGGTCGGGTGAGTACTGGCTGTGCAGACCTCACTGTAGCTCCATCCCAACTCAAATCACGGCACACCACGACCCAGAAATACTAGCGGGCCGCTCCGGAGATAGTACGACAGTGATCTAATCGATAGCGCTGCTGCTGCCACTCACAGGCAAGCAGGCCAGCAATTTAGTGATGCCAGTAAATCGAATAAGAAACTGGACGGCAGTACTGCAAAGACAACATGTCGAGTAATATAATAAACGGCACGAACACGAGTCATGCACGGCTCAAAGAGAAGTGGAGGCTTGTGAGTGGAGATGGAAGCACCAACTTTAAACAAGTGTGTCAAAAGAGAAATAGACCGACCCGAAAATTTAAATAACATGTTACCCAAAATTAATTCAGTACTTATCCAGCCTTGATTTGCCAGATGGCTACTGGTAGATTCCGTTGAATGCAGAATCGCGCAAATGTACCTCATTTTTATTTTCTGGAAAGTGTTACCATTATAAAGTTGTCCCATTTGATGTGAATCATCACGGTTTCTTAAAAGAGAGATAAAATTCCTGCTACATATCATGAACACTTCTGGGATTGGCAAGGAGCCGGAAAAATTAAATGATCAAATTAAAAAATGCCCTCCACCCAGGGGCAAAACGCAACTCAAAGATTTTTAAACCTACATCTACATCTATGCCCTGCAAACCACCGTGAGGGGTTTGTCAGAGGGTATGGCCCATTGTCCGAGTCATCAGGTTTCTTCCCGTTCCATTCAGATATGGAGCGCGCGAAGGATGATTGTTTGAAGGCCTCTGTGCGTGCGATAATTATTCTAAACTTATCCTTACGATCCCTATGTGAGCGATACGTAGGGATTGTAGTATATTCCTAGAGTCACGAAACTTTTGAAACTTTGTTAACAGACTTTCTCAGGGTAGTTTACGTCTAGCCTCAAGAGTCTTCCAGTTCAGTTCCTTCAGTACCTCTGTAACACTGTCCCAGGGGTCAAACAAATCTGTGACCATTTGTGCTGCCTTTCTCTGTATACGTTCAATATCTCGTGTTAGTTTTATTTTGTACAGGTCCCACTCCGGTCGCACGAGTGGTTAGTAAGCAACCTCCTGATTGCACGTACCCAGTATTCTATCACTAAACCGAAGTCTTCCACCTGCCTTACCCACGATTGAGCCTATGTGATCATTCCATTTCATATCCTACATAGTATTACACCAAAGTATGTGTATGAGCTGACCGATTGTAACAGTGACACATTGATAATATGATCATATGATGCTACGTCTTTTCGTTTTGGGAAGTGCACAATTTTACATTTCTGAGTATTTAAAGCAAGTCGCCAATATTTTCATCACTTTGAAGTCTTATCATGATCTGACTGAATATTTGTGGAGCTTCCTTAAGATATTACTTCATAGGTAACTGCATCATCTGCAGAAAGTCTGAGGTTACTATTACTATTGTCTGTAAGGTCATTAATATACAACAAGAACAGCAAGGGTCCCAACACACATCCCTGGGTTACACCTGTAGTTACTTCTACAGCTGATGATGGCTCTCCGTCGAAGATAATATGTTGCGTCCTTCCTTCTAAAAAATTCTCTAGCCGGACAAAATTTTCACTTGATACCCACCTCACTGTAGTTTTGATGATAAGCATTAGGTGTGGTACTGAGTCAAATACTTTTCGGAAATCAAAAAATGCTGCGTCTATCTGACCGCCTTGATCCAAAACTATCAGTATGTCACGTGAGCAAAGTACGAGTTGGGTTTTACGTGGTCGATGTTTTCGGGATCCATTTTGGTTGGCATTGAGGAGGTCATTCTGTTCAACATGCCTCATTATGTTTGAGCTCACAATATATTCCAAGCTTCTGTCACAAATCTATGACAAGGATATTGGATGGACGGTAGTTTTCTGGATCGTTTCTACTACCCTTCTTGTAGACAGATGTGACCTATCCTTTTTTTTTTCAAGAAATGGAGACGGTTTTTTGTTCGAGGGATCTACGATAGATTATTTACCAGAGGCGCAAGCTCAGGCGCAAATTCAATCTAGTATGTGACAGGGATTCCATCGGGCCCTGGAACTTCGTTAAATTTTAGCGATTTCAGCTGCTTCTCAACACCACTGACACTTATATTTATTTCTTTCAGAATTTCAATGCTACGGGGATTAAATTGGGGCAATTCTCCAGAGTTTTTTTTTTTGTAAAGGAACATTTGAAAACGGAGTAAAGCATTTCAACTTTTGCTTTGCTACCCTCAATTTCAGTTCCTTTCTCATTCGCTAGGTACTGTGCACTAACATTGGTGCCACTAAAAGCCTTTACACACTAACAGCCTTTACATACAATCAGAATTTCTTTGCGTTTTGTGAAATATCATTTTGACAATATTGTGCCACTGTAGACATTGAAAACATCGCGCACTGGTCTCTTGATAGCTGAAAGTGTTTTATTCTGCAACTCTCTATCTATAGCCCTACGCTTTGGTTTACACCTATTATGCAGTAATCTCTGTTTCTTTAGAAGCTTCTTTGCAGTGAATGTATGCTATGGAGATTCCCTCCCATTAGGAACTGTTCTACGGTAGTTCTTCTACATACTCTTGCCCTGTGCTTAAATTTCGAGTTCCTCATTGAGATATGACACTACTGATTGTTTATCTAGATTACTGAACATATACATCTTTCTGCTTGTCTTAGTTGTCCTTTGTACTATGGTTATTGCCACAACCGCATCATGGTCTTTGATATCAGTTACGATGAGGACATTCTAAAAGAGGACAGATCTTTTGTTACCATTAGACCCAATATATTACCATCATGAATGGCGTTCCTAACAACTTGTTATAGGTACTTTACCGAGATGGCATTTGCTAATGTTTCACAGCGTGTTTTATCACGCCCTCCACAAACAAAACTGTAACTTTCCCAGTTGATTCTTGGATGATTAAAGTCTCCACCGACGATTACCGTATGACTGGGGAACTTACGTACAAGTGAACTGAGGTTTTCTCTAATGTTCTCGGTTACATCAGGAAACGAGTCTGGTTGACAATAGAAGGATCGAATTATTATTTTATGCCAACCTCTGATACTGAGTTTTGCGCAAACAATCTCACATTCAGCTTCAGTTTTATTTCGGTGCATTTGAGTTTCATGTCTACTGTGATAAATGCGCCACCTCCATTTCCTCCCAAAAATCTCACTGCTGCCAACTTCAGATTTCATCCAGCTTTCTGTACCTGGTATTACGTGAGTTTTACTGCTTTTTATGAGCGCTTCAAACTCTAACACTTTGTTGGGAATGCATCGGCAGTTAACCATTAGGATTTTAATACTCTCACCTGTAGGATCTTACAGCTGTCGTTATCGGGAATGGATAGAGAGTCACCTAATCTAAGTAGCCCTTGTGTGCACACCATGCACCGTCGTCTACCTGAGTAGCAGCCTCTGATGTATAATGCACACCTGACCCATTTAGGGGGACCCTTCTGTTATCTGTGGCGCACGCTTGGAAGTCGCAGCTATCTTGTGACAGAACCTTTGATTTCTAGCTGCTTACTTCAACCAACTCATGCGGTGTTGGAGAGCTGCATTTACAGTGGAGCTGCCTTTTGCATGGTCCAATGTATTACAAGGTGGTGAACAAATAACTTTAAATTAAGCCTGCTGATTATCTTTTAATATGTCTAGCTAAAAAGCTACCAATTCCCTATGAGAATTGCAAGAAGTAGACAAAACCATATTTCAATTAAGACAACACAAAAACCTGTGATAAAAATTACTAGTTTCCTAAAATTTTTTGGTGTTCATTATAGTCGTTGTTGTTGTGGTCTTCAGTCCTGAGAGTGGTTTTATGCAGCTCTCCATGCTACTCTATCCTGTGCAAGCTTCTTCATCTCCCAGTACGTACTTCAGCCTACATCCTTCTGAATCTGCATAGTGTATTCATCCCTTGGTCTCCCTCTACGATTTTTACCCTCCACGCTGCCCTCCAAGACTAAATTGGTGATCCCTTGATGCCTCAGAACGAGTCCTACCAAGCGATCCCTTCTTTTAGTCAAGTTGTGCTACAAACTCCTCTTCTCCCCAATTCTATTCAATACCTCCTCTACCCATCTAATCTTCAGCATTCTTCTGTAGCACCACATTTCGAAAGCTTCTATTCTCTTCTTGTCCAAACTGTTTATCGTCCATGTTTGACTTCCATACATGGCTACACTCCATACAAATACTTTTAGAAACGACTTCGTGACACTTAAATCTATACTCGATGTTAACAAATTTCTCTTCATGAGAAACGCTTTCCTTGCCGTTGACAGTCTACATTTTATATCCTCTCTACTTCGACCATCATCAGTTATTTTGCTCCATAAATAGCAAAACTGCTTTACTACTTTAAGTGTCTCATTTCCTAATCTAACTCCCTCAGCATCACCCGACTTAATTCGATTACATTGCATTATCCTCGTTTTGCTTTTGTTGATGTTCATCTTATATCCTCCCTTCAAGACACTGTCCATTCCGTTCAACTGCTCTTCCAAGTCCTTTGCTGTCTCTGACTGAATTACAATGTCATCGGCGAACCTCAAAGTTTTTATTTCTTCTCCATGGATTTTAATACCTACTCCGAATTTTTCTTTTGTTTCCTTTATTGCTTGCTCAATATACAGATTGAATAACATCGGGGAGAGGCTAAAACCCTGTCTCACTCCCTTCCCAACCACTGCTTCCCTGTCATGCCCCTCGACTCTTAAACTTCCATCTGGTTTCTGTACAAATTGTAAATAGCCTTCCGATCCCTGTATTTGATCCCTGCCACCTTCAGAATTTGAAAGAGAGTATTCCAGACTACATTGTCAAATGCTTTCTCCAAGTCTACAAATGCTAGAAACGTAGGTTTGCCTTTTCTTAGTCTAACTTCTAAGATAAGTCGTAGGGTCAGTATTACCTCACGTGTTCCCATATTTCTACGGAATCCAAACTGATCGTCCCCGAGGTCGACTTCTACCCGTTTTTCCATTCGTCTGTAAAGAATTCGCGTTAGTACTTTGCAGCCGTGACTTATTAAACTGATGGTTCGGTAATTTCCACATCTGTCAACACCTGCTTTATTTGGGATTGGAATTATTATATTCTTCTTGAAGTCTAAGGGTATTTCGTCTGTCTCATACAATTTGCGCACCAGATGGTAGAGTTTTGTCAGGACTGGCTCTCCCAAGGCCGTCAGTAGTTCTAATGGAATGTTGTCTACTCCTGGGGCCATGCTTCGACTCAGGTCTTTCAGTGCTCTGTCAAACTCTTCACGCAGTATCGTATCCCCTATTTCATCTGCATCTACATTCTCTTCCCTTTCTATAACACTGCCATCAAGTACATCGCCCTTGTATAGACCCTCTATATACTCCTTCCACCTTTCTGCTTTCCCTTCTTTGCTTAGAACTGGGTTTCCATCTGAGCTCTCGGTATTCATGCAAGTGGTTCTCTTTTCTCCAAGGTCTCTTTAATTTTCCTGTAGGCAGTATCTATCTTACCCCTAGTGAAATAAGCCTCTACATCCTTACATTTGTTCTCTAGCCATGCCTGCTTAGCCATCTTGAACTTTCTGTCGATCTCATTTTTGAGGCGTTTGTATTCCTTTTTGCCTGCTTCATTTACTGAATTTTTATATTTTCTCCTTTCATCAATTAAATTCAATATTTCTTCTGTCACCCAAGGATTTCTACTAGCCCTCGTCTTTTTACCTACTTTATCCTCTGCTGCCTTCACTAATTCATCCCTCAAAGTTACCCATTCCTCTTCTACTGTATTTCTTTCCCCCATTCTTGTCAATTTTTCCCTTATGCTCTCCCTGAAACTCTGTACAACATCTGGTTTAGTCAGTTTATCCAGTTCCCATCTCCTTAAATTCCCACCCTTTTGCAGTTTCTTCAGTTTTAATCTACAGTTCATAACCAATAGATTGTGGTCAGAGTCCACATCTGTCCCTGGTTCCTAAATCTCTGTCTTACCATAATATAATCTATCAGTATCTGTCAGTATCTCCAGGCTTCTTCCATGTATACAACCTTCTTTTATGATTCTTGAACCAAGTGTTAGCTATGATTAAGTTATGCTCTGTGCAAAATTCTACCAGGCGGCTTCCTCTTTCATTTCTCCTCCCCCCCCCCCCCAATCCATATTCACCTACTACGTTTCCTTCTCTTCCTTTTCCTACTATCGAATTCCAGTCACCGATGACTATTAAATTTTCGTCTCCCTTCTCTACCTGAATGATTTCTTTTATCTCATCATACATTTCTACAATTTTTTCGTCATCTGTAGAGCTAGACTTGTACTATTGTCGTAGGCGTGGGCTTCGTGTCTATCTTGGCCACAATAATGCGTTCACTATGCTGTTTGTAGTAGCTTACCCGAACTCCTATTTTTTTATTCATTATTAAACCTACTCCTGCATTACCCCTATTTGATTTTGTATTTATAACCCTGTATTCATCTGACCAAAAGTCTTGTTCCTCCTGCCACCGAACCTCACTAATTCCCACTATATCTAACTTAAACCTATCCATTTCCCTTTTTAAATTTTCTAATCTACCTGCCCGATTAACGGATCTGACATTCCACGCTCCGATCCGTAGAACGCCAGTTTTCTTTCTCCCACGCTCCGATCCGTAGAACGCCAGTATTCTTTCTCTAGTCGTTAGCAAACATGAAAACAGAGTTAATTTACAATAGATGCAGATAATGTTTAGGGCTACTCCTCTTCAAGAGAGAACTGAATGGAACACAATTAACTAAATCACAAATGCCGATTTACTACAAATTGCTCCTATATCATGGAAAAACAATGGTAGCTCCCGAGAATTCGCGAAAACGCACGTTTATTTGAGCTGATATACAATAAAATTCAGGGATGATGTTTGCTATGGCGGAAATGTGAACCAAAAACTAATCTTCTATGAAATAAGTTAAGTGTCCAAAACACTTGTTCCGTTAACTCACGAGAATATGGTTTTAGAAGAGCCCGGAAATTCTCAGAAATAATCAGTTTCTCACGTATCGTTACAATGAAATTAGTGAACGATTGTTTTAAACGGGAATAGGCCTACTGTTTTCACAAATGTTAAAAGAGCACAATTAAACTGAAGCCTATAATTGACGGCAACAGTACGAGTTTATCGGAGCACTTGCGAATGTTCGAAATTTCACAATGTATCACAATACAAACCGGAATTGATACAACCAATGAAAAATTATGCAGGAGCGACGAGAACAATAAAATATGAGAAACAAGAACTTCAAATTGGCACACGAATCTTGTACACAGGTACTCACACCAAGGAAAATTCTGAAGTCGGCATTTATATATAAATAAATGTGCGTATTGCACGGATTTTTCACTTACTGTGTTTGTGCACACATCTACACTGGCGTACCGTTGGAGAACACTGCAACTTGAATTTATCTTGGTAGAAATCGTTAACATGTGCCACACCAACAAAGGTCGTCTTCGTCCTGTTACAGCTAACGATGCACACGTTCCTTGTTCTCTGCGAATTTTATCGAAAATTTGCCAAGGGGCAAGGACTTAAAGTCACCATTTATATTTAGAAAGAATAATGCTTTTATTTGGACTAAATAATGTCAGTATCACACCAAAAAATTAAAAAGTGAGGTAATGAGAAATAATGTTTTACACCGTCCCGTAGTAACGGAACGCTTTCACATGAATGCAGATAGCAGTGCCTATGGAATTACGGTCGAAATTTTCCAAGAAAACATTCCTACAGAAGAATCATGTCTCATAACAATAGCCTTCGGAAGTAGGACTTGAACTAAATACGAGAGGAATTACACCATACCGGATGCAGTCATATGGGATTTGAAAAAATTCCAAAAGTAATTATCCATACAAGCCATGAAGCGCCATTTCTGAAAAATTGCCGCCTATTAAATGGCAGATTAAACCGCTGAAAAGAAAGTACTGAAGACGGTACTTTCCAAATGAGGTTAATTAAAAAAGGACTAGGATAAGGAAAAGTGAACAGTTTTTTAGGAACATCAGGCATTACCAAAATGAAGATAAAGTTTTGAAATCAGGAAATTATCCTCAAATTTCTAAATATCACATGATCTTTAAAGAATTTTTGTATAGACAGAAAGATCTGATACGAAGGACTGGAAAGTATGTCAGCTACTTCAATTAGAGAGGGAGATGATAAACTACTTTCACCTTGCGTTAGAACACAGTGGACAGAAAAAAAACGTAGACAAGCTTTCACGTGTAGTAGCCATAATCAGTAATGCGGCCCAAAACGTAACTGACCGTATCAAGTCGTATAACATTAGCCAAAGACCAAAGGTAGCAAATCGAACAAATCAACGTCCTACGCAAAACAACATATCGGAAGATGCACTGGACTTATCGTCCGTGGAATTGTACAACTGTCGACTTGTGTAAACGTTTCGTGAGAATGTGTAATGTGCCCTTTTCATTTATACGCAAGACAATAGAGTTTAGATGACTGGAGTAGTAGTTTGATCTAGGTTCCCACAGTGGAGCCCTGTCAGGGATCAGCGTTCGAAGCTACAATTCGCTATTTTTGTGTCTCTTAGGTGAAAAACATCGCTCCTTTTCCTTCGAAGGGAAAGGAAGGGACAACGCATTCTCCTGATCAGTTTCAGTTCAGATGTACAGCCACAGCGAAAAATTTACGCTATTATCTCTATGAAATTCCCTCAAGCATTTTGTAGCAGTAACTAAAGAAGTGGCCTCAGATTCGTTCGCGAGGAATAATATTCAGCTTTCCATACGGCTATTTATGTGTAGGTTATAGAGATTTCACTAAATCATGTCAAATGAATGTTCACATGGTTGCTACGAGATCTCAGTAAGCTGTTTTTTAGGTGACCTACGTAGGTCCTTGTTTGTGTTTGAATCTTGGACATCCAAGCCAAAATTTTTGTTTGTAGGTAGATTTTATCAGGACTGATAACGTACAGAAAATCATTACAAAGCACCATTTTAACCCAATAACAAACAGAAACATGAAATATCCCGTGGCAATTTTCAATTTAATGTTTTAAGATGGCTTTGATCGATCACAGCCCACTGACTTTTAAATTCTATGAAGTTTGCTGAGGTACATACACACATTAATTCCAAATTATGTACAAACCAGCAAAGGTACTGAGGAGTATAGTAATGTTTCGAAGTAGTGTCTATAATGTATAAGTACACAGTTAGTCACTTCAGACATTTTTGAAAACGGACGATGATTTGATTTTCGCGAAACAGACTCTCTGTGTCAGGCACACAACACGCCGTCCCACTTGAGCGCCCACAGCCTTCTACAGGCAGAATAAATAGGATGAAATAAAAAGGATAGAACCTCGAAATATACTGACAAATTTCTTGACACTCACATTGGAGACAAAGAAAAATTGATGCCATTAGGTATCATATACCTTCTTTACTTCGTTTTGAATGTAACAGCATATAGATGGCCGCCATTACGTTGCGTACATTCCGGTAGGCGGCGAACGAAAGCTTCGATCACCCGATTCATGTTGAGTAGAATCTCCTCCACAGCTGTAGGAATCCTCTTCGCGAGTTTAGTCACGGAATGCGTAGCGCGCACTTGATCGTCCAAATTTTCCCAGTAGAAGCAGTCAGCCGCAGCCAAGTCGGGTGACCGTGTAAGCCATTCAGAGTCTCCAAATCCGGGAACCAACCCACCGTTGCTCACACTTGGAAGGAACGACTCATTTAAAATTTGGGCTCAGTGATCATTAGTAGCCGCTGATACCAAACCAAGCGACGCCACAACACACACACACACACACACAAACACACACACACACACACACACACACACACATACACACACATGATCTTCACAATACAGGGCTTTCTCATTTAGCCGATGGCGGTTACATAGGTTACGTGGCGCCCAGTAGCCGTAATTCTATTTGCTGACACCAAAGTCTGCATGACACCACCGTTTGCATAAATGTGTGTCTCATCGGACATTAGCATGTCGCGATTCATCTGCGGGTTGCCTGCTAAAAGTTCCAGGAACCGCAAGTATTACAGAATTGCTTTGGTAACTCAAAAGGGAATTTTTGGAGAGAAGGCGACGTTCTCTATCTGGTTATGACGAATGATGCGCTGAATCTGACAGTGTTGGCGCCAAGGTAAGCCTGGCAGCAGAGAGAGGAGTACTTCGGACGACTGCTTGACGCGAATTCTCCACTCGCTCAGCGGTCGTCATCGTCGCCATGGAGTTTTATTCTTTGCACAAGATTCAGTTGTCCTGAATTGTTGCAGCCACCCTACAATCGCCCGATGTTTCGGAACTTCATCATGCCGTTTCGATTCGAAATGGCGACGCAAGAGTCGCCGAACTGTGATAGGAGATTTGTTATTTTTGGAATAATTCTCAATGGCGAATCCTCGATGCTCTGAATTCTGAAAGGCCATAATTAAAAATGGCCGTCCTTCCTCACTGCAGTGCACGCACACTTATTTTGCTCAGGCGACTCAAATCCTACTAATCATTCTGCCGCACCGTGTATTCTTTGTACGGGGTGATTCAGTTGCCCCTATCGTCACACACCGATTGGTGGCTAGCGGAGTATATATGTAGATGTAGATGTAGCCCCAAATGCTATATCAGGCGTTTCTAAACCATGTGCGAGATTTTCATATTTTCTCATAGCTAAGCGCCAACTATTATTTCTGTAGAAAAAATGAGCAGGATACTTTTGTAGGAAATTTAATGCAGTTAAATTCTGCAGCGGCGTACGTTTTCGCTGGAGACCATGGTTCTCGAGTTATTCGAGATAAACTTACTGAAGTTACCTTCAAACGCAGCTCCACGCCCACATACATCCCAAACTAGTCATGATTTCTTATATAGTCGTCTATTTCGTTAACATTATTACCATAAACGTTCCCGTGATGGTAATGAAAGGCAAACGACTTCTGTAAACGTTATGCTAAAACTAATCCAGATTTATTCATTAGAACCACAGCAGTTTCGTAATCAGAAAGCTTGACGAATAAAAAGCTGTTATTTTTCATTTTACGCTCTTAAAATTTACAAAACTGTTGGGAAAATTTTATACAAACGTTAATTTCATGATCTGTATGTGTTCGACTAAGCCGGTGGCATAATAAGGTCTCTCAACGAAGATATAAAAAAGTCGAATGTTGGAAATAGTTCGTGAAATCACAAATTTTCGTACAGTGGTAGGAAGGAGTGTCATGAACAACATAATAGAAATCCTGAGCAGTTGGGTGGCGGTGGAGGGGGGGTTGAGTGTAGGAGTGGGGATTCATTTGTAGGTCACTTTCGTATGTTTTTCTTGAATTAATCGAAAACTACAACCTATAGCGACAACCCATCCCAATACATAATGTAACTGCATTATATTTGCTACACATACGTCACGTTCATTTTTTTCTGCATTACTAATTCTTTGCCCGTGTTAGCGAGAGAATATGAAAATCTCGCGTATGATTTTTGAAGGCGAGATTTACGAGGGCCACTCCAAAAGAAATTCACACTATTTTTTTAAAATCCATCTCTTATTCTACATGTTTGAAAGTTTTACAGTGTGTAGATACATCTTTTAGGAACAATATTTTCATTTCTCCTTATAACTTCCATCCCTCTCAACTGCCTTACACCATCTTGGAATCAGCGCCTGTACACCCGCAGGGTAAAATTCTGGACCAACCTGTTGGAGCCACTGTTCGGCAGCGTGCATAAGGGAGTCAACATCTTCAAACCTTGTTCCACGAAGAGAGTCTTTCCCAAAGAGATGATAGTCACATGGAGCCAGTTCAGGACCGTAAGGCGAGTGTTTCAGTGTTGTCCATCCGGGTTTTGTGATCGTTTCCATGGTTTTTTGACTGGCATGTGGCCGTGCATTGTCGTGCAACAGCAAAACATCCTGCTTTTGCCGATGTGGTCGAACACGACTCAGTCGAGCTTGAAGTTTCTTTAATGTCGCCACATATGCATCAGAATTTATGGTGGTTCCACTTGGCATTATGTCCACAAGCAAGAGCCCTTACGAATCGAAAAACACCGTAGCCATTACTTTTCCAGCAGAAGGTGTGGTTTTGAATTTTTTTTTCTTGGGTGAATTTGCATGATTCCACTCCATTGATTGCCTCCTCGTCTCTGGTGAAAAATGATGGAGCCATGTTTCATCACCTGTCATAATTCTTCCAAGACATTCCTCTCCACCATTCTCATACTGCTCCAAAAGTTCGCTGCATACCGTTTTTCTTGTTTCTTTGTGAGCCACTTTCAATATGCTGGGAACCGACTTGGCACAAACCTTTTTTAACGCCAACACTTTCAGTATTCTGTAAACACTTCCCTCCCCTATCCCGACGTAGCGTGACAATTCGTTCACTGTGATGCGTCTGTCACTAGTCACCCATTCGTTAACTCTCTGCACATTGTCTGGAGTGTGTGCAGTACGAGGCCTGCCGCTGCGAGGACAATCCTCAGTATTTCTGTGCCCGCTTTCAACACGTAAGCTGCTTGCCCACCGACTAACTGTACTGCGATCGACAGCAGCATCTCCATACACCTTTTTCAACCTCTTGTGGATGTTTCTCACTGTCTCGTTTTTACAGCACAGGAATTCTATGACAGCAAGTTGCTTCTGACGAACGTCAAGTGTAGCAGCCACCTTGAAGACATGCTGTGACGGCGCCACTCACGGGAACGGGTTGAACTAAGTTTGAAGACAAGCGGGAAGGATGTATTTACACACTGTAAAACTTTCACACATGCAGAATGAAAACTGTATTTTTACAAAAATAGTGTGCATTTGTTTTGGAGTGACCCTCGTAGAATTGCGAACTGCATAAAACGACAGGGGCACGTGAATCGCCCCTTATATTCAGGCCATTGTCTTAAGAGCCCCTACAACCGCGGCAAGAGGGTAGGTGAGTGGCCCCCCTAGCTCTTAGGAAAGGAACAAATGTAATGTACTCAAGCGTTTTTCTTTCTGGAAAATGATTTAAAAGTCGGTAGCACACATTTGTTTAAAAGGGACGGAACTAAAACTTTTCGATGCCCACTTACAAGTTACCCATTCGTCTTGCAAACTGTTCCAAACACTCAACCCCCCCCCCCACCCCCACGTCCAAACCCGCCCACTTCCTACAAACTGTCGTATCAGCGCTCTTTTATGGTCAGCAATATTTTTCTCCATTTCCCGAAAGCTTTTCGCTGGACAGCATTTTATAGGACAATGCTCAAAACTGCCAGTCAGTTTAGTAGGCCATTGGCGTTCCATCAACTATAAAAGGGTTAAGAGTAATTCTACACTGTGTAATGAAACTATATGACGAAATGCTGTAAAACTCTCGCTCGAAGTAATATATTATGCAACAAACGCGAGTTAAGTGTCTCAGTATTTTTGACAATCGCCACGTCAGGGCAATCGATTATGAATTTATGTTACAACCGATATGTCTTTCGAGAAAGACTTGGAATTGGTGCTAGATGCAGTTTGTATAGCGCACCACTGCATCGCTTGCGGACCATGGATGAGCGGATAAATGTAACGTGTTCTATATTCGTTTGTCTCGTGCTGTTCGTGGAGCGCTCTTGATCGCCGTGCAGTACGTGGCAGTAAAACCAGATTGGAACGCGCTCTATTTTCATTGTTCGCAGGTTTAGTAATGTATGCTAGCGGATCGGGCTGTAGCCAGCGTGGTGGATTTGTGGTTCACAACCAAGTCTGACGCCGTAATGCTCGCTCCAGGCTCTGACGCCGGCTAATGGAAAAGCTGCTGCGTGCCCGGCGGCGTTCAGATAGCGGAAAGGCTGCTGACGATCCTTTGAGATAGCTGTGAAGCTGCCCGGATTTCCCAGGCGCGGAATTCCGCACAAACTGAAACACAACTGCAAAGCTTTTATGTCATTGTTTGTTGCTTTATGTCCTGCAATTACGGAACGTGACAAATGTGAGATATACGACGGTGTGCTGGAAAGTAACGCCTCCGAATTTTTTATGTGAAAACTCTTAAGGCAAATTAAACAAACGTTATTACCATTAGATCGGAGGAAGATGCTATACTTAAAGTTTGGAGGATCACAAGGCGAATTAGAATTGGAGATTTAGGATCAGCACTGAATTATTGTTCACTGATGAGATTTTTCTATGTAAAGGCCAGTTGGCGTTACGAAACCATTAGTAATCATATGCGTATTTAATTTTTTTATGTACAGAAATCAGAATTCATTTGCACAGTTGTTGCACATGTTTTCTTCCTCTGTACAGGTTTCATGCAACCATTTATTGCAAATGACACACTGAATCCAATCCACCTGTGGTCCTTTTTTATCATAGTAATTCTTGGCACACTCAGCACATTAATGACTGTCATTTGCTGAGTTACTTGGTTTGATAAACTTAGACCGACCTGTAGTAGAGTTTTTGCTTTTAATTCGACGTGACCTAGCTTATGCTGCGCCTTTCCGACTACCTTCTGTAAGAACTTCAGCGGTTTTCTTTGTGCCTTCGATGGTAATGGATCCAAGATAGGCATAGGAGTAATTTCTTCGAACGATATTCCTAGCATCAGCTCATTATCGACCTGTGCTTTAAGTCTTCTATTGCCTTTCTGTGGGAGAACAACCTGAGCACATCCTCCACAGTCGGTATTTCATCCTTCATTCTTATCTGCCACACCAGTAGCAACCAGATCAGAAATTTGAAATGCCTCCTCTGGAATTATTTGTGAGTTGTATGGGTAAAAGCCACAAGCTTCAAATTCAGATTGAGCATTGGATGGAACTGCAGCTTTCTTCCAGGCTTCGCTGAGGAAGACTGGGAACAGTGCTCTTGAGACATTACGTCCAGCATGACACAATGTCCAGTTTTGCATTGTCCTGTAAAAAAGCTTGTTTCAGTGATTTGGAAACACACCTGTTAAGAGGCTGAAGGTAGTGTGTTGAATGCGGAGGTAAACAAATCATGATCACATCATTTTCTGTTGCAAGATAAAACATATCTGCATCAGTAGAATGTGAGGTGTACCCATCGAGAAGCAGAACTACTTTTCCTTGTTGTTTTTTTGGGAATAAAGTGGTCTTTCATTCAACTCATGAATATATCAGAGTTGACATACCCTGATCTCTTATTCATAAATACAATCGAACCATTCGGAAGTCCATCCTCCCATTCAGACTTCTTTCTTTTACCTTTCAAAATGTACGCTGGTGGAATGAAGTTGCCTTCAGCATTGCAGCAAGTGATTACCGTTATGGTTTCCCCCTTTTCTTGGGAAGTTACTTGATACAAAGAAGGAGAACCTTTTTTCTGTTTTCACTTTGTCTGGCCTAGCATTCATCTGAAACCCAGTTTCGTCCATGTTGTACAGGCGGCCAGGCTTATCCAGTGAATAATTTGCTGTTAAGACTTCCAGAACTAAAGAAAAATATGCTGTAATAGCTTCTCTATTTATTGCCCTAGACCTATCAATAGAGAGACCTCGTAGCTTCTTCACAGCTAGCTATGGATTACGTTTCAGAAACGACTGTAACCGGTCCCAAAGTGCCATTTCATTGGAAAATCTGTGAGGAATTCCATATCTTTCCGCAAACTGGAATACTAGCCTACGAAGAGTTTCTCCAGTTGGTGGAAATCCACACATTTGCAACTGTCTTATGTAAGTGAGCAATTGTTTCTCAGTCTTTTACCAAGGCTACAAATCATAACAATAATTATAATGTGATAGTTATTCATCACTGAGAAAAGTTTGAGGAATTAAAAAAATGTAATTCAATCATAAATTTTTAGGTGAATTAATATTTCAGTTAGAAATTATTCTTATTTTGCTCCATAATGAAAGTAAACATTATAATTAATAGAATACTGCTTACTTTGTGAACCCATGCCATGCTTCCTTTCATCTTTCTTCAACAGACGTCGTTTCAGAGTTCTATATGGGATACCATATTCTTGGGACGCTCAAAACAATTCATTCCATCAGTCCTTGCACGTTCCATAGCCATTTGTAGGGACTCTTCAGACCACTGACACCTGTTTGATGTTATAACATACGTTCGAGGCATTTCCTACGAAAAGAAAGTCTGTGTACCTGGGGGATACGATTCGGGATTTTACCCCCAGAAAACAGTGGCGCCTCTCCCGAGGATCGGGGTGAGATGCCACTTAGCATGACTGTCACAACACGGCCGTTGTGTGGCAACGGCGGATGGCAACTTAAACTACAAAGTATATTCTACACTCAACATGTGCAGCATTTGACTCTACTACATTATTCAGACGCTCGTACGCTCTTGAAAATAGCTGTGCACTATTTAGAAGGCGTCAGTTTTAGCTCTTACCTTGTATTTGTTGCTTCCAAAGCGGAGAAACAATTACCACAGCGATACACGAAGCTGTCTTCGCCCCATACTACAGCTAGCGGTTGCCGTGCAGGATGGTGTCGCGATCTGTTGAGATGTTGTTGTTGTGGTCTTCAGTCCTGAGACTGGTTTGATGCAGCTCTCCATGCTACTCTATCCTGTGCAAGCTTCTTCATCTCCCAGTACCTACTGCAACCTACATCCTTCTGAATCTGCTTAGTGTATTGATCTCTTGGTCTCCCTCTACGATTTTTACCCTCCACGCTTCCCTCCAATGCTAAATTTGAGATCCCTTGATGCCTTAAGACATGTCCTACCAACCGATCCCTTCTTCTAGTCAAGTTGTGCCACAAACTTCTCTTCTCCCCAATCCTATTCAATACCTCCTCATTAGTTACGTGATCTACCCACCTTATCTTCAGCATTCTTCTGTAGCACCACATTTCGAAAGCTTCCCAAACTGTTTATCGTCCACGTTTCACTTCCATACATGGCTACACTCCATACAAATACTTTCAGAAACGACTTCCTGACACTTAAATCTGTACTCGATGTTAACAAATTTCTCTTCTTGAGAAACGATTTCCTTGCCATTGCCAGTCTACATTTTATATCCTCTCTACATCGACCATCATCAGTTATTTTACTCCCTAAATAGCAAAACTCCTTTACTACTTTAAGTGTCTCATTTCCTAATCTAATCCCCTCAGCATCACCCGATTTAATTTGACTACATTCCATTATCCTCGTTTTGCTTTTGTTGATGTTCATCTTATATCCTCCTTTCAAGACACTATCCATTCCATTCAACTGCTCTTCCAAGTCCTTTGCTGTCTCTGACAGAATTACAATGTCATCGGCGAACCTCAAAGTTTTTACTTCTTCTCCATGAATTTTAATACCTACTCCGAATTTTTCTTTTGTTTCCTTTACTGCTTGCTCAATATACAGATTGAATAACATCGGGGAGAGGCTACAACCCTGTCTCACTCCTTTCCCAACCACTGCTTCCCTTTCATGCCCTTCGACTCTAATAACTGCCGTCTGGTTTCTGTACAAATTGTAAATAGCCTTTCGCTCCCTGTATTTGACCCCTGCCACCTACAGAATTTGAAAGAGAGTATTCCAGTTAACGTTGTCAAAAAATTTCTCTAAGTCTACAAATGCTAGAAACGTAGGTTTGCCTTTTCTTAATCTTTCTTCTAAGATAAGTCGTAAGGTTAGTATTGCCTCACGTGTTCCAACATTTCTACGGAAACCAAACTGATCTTCCCCGAGGTCCGCTTCTACTAGTTTTTCCATTCGTCTGTACAGAATTCGCGTTAGTATTTTGCAGCTGTGACTTATTAAACTGATAGTTCCCTCCCCCCCCCCCCCCCTCCACCCGATCTACTCTATACATCTTCATTCTTCATGTCTACATATTTGCAGCCCTCTGCCGGTACAGGGCTCCGAATTGTAGTGTAAGATGTCGGTTTTCAACGTAACTATGTCGATGCATGAGAAACACCGGGTTGTAATCGAGTATCGAAGTTGAAACGTTTGTCTACACATGGAGCGCCCACTTCTTCAGCGTGACGAGGCCAGACCACATACATGTGCAGCGACATCTGCAACAATTCGACGTCTTGGATCCACTGCCAACCAATCATCCTCCATACAGTTGCGACTTGGCCCCATCCGATTTTCAACTGTTTCCTGTAGTTAAAGAACCTCTTTGTGGACTCCAGTTTGATGGTGATGAAGCAGTGCAAGCAGAGGCGAGATTGGTGCCCCGTCAACAAACGTTCTACAGTGGCCATATCAATGATCCAGTTTCTCGTCAGGATAAGCGCGTACGTCTCCAGATTGACGACGTTGAGAAATACGTATGCAGACGTTAAGAATAAACATATAGGATGTTAATAACATCTGTTTTATTTAAAAAGAGCTAATCGTTTACACATAAGAAATCGGAGGTATTGCTTCTCAGAACGCTGTCGTGTAAGAGTGTTAACTCCGTCTTCGGTCGAATTGCGAACTTCACGAGCACAAGCCTGTTTTTTAGCCTGGCAATCGTTTCCATGAAAGGGATCAACAAATCTGTTTCACATTATGTAAATGTACACATGAAGTGGTTGGTTGAAATGGCTCTGAGCGCTAGGGGACTAACTTCTAAGGTCGTCAGTCCCCTAGAACTTAGAACTACTTAAACCTAACTAATCTAACGACATCACACACATCCACGCCCGAGGCAGGATTCGAACCTGTGACCGTAGCGGTCGCGCTGTTCCAGACTGTAGCGCCTAGAACCGCTCGGCCACCACGGACGGCACAGATGAAGTTTTTACTTCGTCGGAGGTGTAACGATAATTCGGTACACTGCGCGATTTTTCGTGTAAATATGAAAGAAGGAAAGGTAAGATCGAAAAACAAAGAGTATGTCCCAATCTCAACTAAACCAGAAGTTGATGGTACTAAAAAAATATATATTTTTTATTCTAATAAATATTATGTTGGCCGTACAGATAGAGAATGTAATGTATGTTAGCTACTTGCATTATTCCTTTAGTTCATCATGAGCACTTTGAAGACTACCCGCCATTTATTTCTGAAAGGAGATGTGCATTTGAAAATGATATGATTTCAGTTATGTGCTGACTTGCGTCGATGATACATTGATTGCTTGTGCAACGTCGACAGCTGACTACAGGAGACTGTAAAAAATCATAGTTCTGAGAACATTTTGTTTGTAATTTTCGCCTTTATTTGATAAAAGACACATCAAATGTATTTACTTCCGTAGATATTTAATATGCACGTTCAGTTTTCTCTTTTATGTACATATCAAATTATAGAAACATTTACCGGAAAACAGGAGCATATGTACTTCATAGTGGCACAATAGCTTAATTAAATTAATCCATTACACCTGATATATCGAGTAATTTGCACAGGTCGTGTTGCATAATTTTGATTGCATCAAATATCAGCGAAATTGGACAATATAAACGATGAATGACGTCAGATTATCTTCGTACAGGTTAGTGAAAGGCTATATTTGAACAGTTACTGAATGGAATGTACAGCCGCATAAAACATTATTTATCTCACAAACACATGAAAATTTTCACGGCGGAAGTAACATTTAACAGCAAAATTTTGATGAATGAAATCTATTAGTAAATTGTTTTTATAATTTGATATTTTTTACGAAAGTAATCATTTCTTCTTGTCACGCATATTATCTTATTCTTTCATATTCATTTCCATCAGTTAATTAGAAATACTGACTGCATACCAAACAGCTCAGATTCGGCGAGCGACAGTTTTAAAATTATAATTTATTGATTCACGTTTGTATCTGACATTACGGTTTGTAGATAAATTTTATTACGAGCCTTATGCTGACGACGTGTTAGCTATGTTTCCTTGTAAGCAGATGTTTCTTTATTTACAAAACAATAACGTAAAATATTGAGAGCGTTTCTTAATTAGTTGTGTTGAAGAACGTAGTAAAACGGAGCCAATGGAATTCCAATCTTCGACGATGAAATCTAGCTAATAGATATTTTCGTCTCTGCTAACAACTTTAGCCAGCACATAACGCTCTTCGACTATCATTCGCACTACGGTCCTGTTCCATTGGCGAATGATACGCGAGGATAGCGATAGCGGTCAAACCTCCGCATGACCTGAGGTTTCATTAATTTTCTTGTAGTAATCATTTTGATAAACCTATGTAGGTGGAAGTAATATGTTTCTCTACTCTTCGCACAATGTGCGCTCTCAGAATTTTAGCGGTAAACTTCTCAGTGATGTAAAACGCATCTCTTTTAGCGTCTGCTACCGGATTTTCTTCTCCGTGGCGTGTTCCCTCTAAACAGACCCATGGCGAAACGCGTCACTCTTCAGCGACTCTTCTCTATCTCTTCTACTAAACCTACCTGGTAAGGATCCCAGACTGATGAATAAAACTCGTTATTTTTTGTTTTCTTTTTCGTTTATTTATGTATTTATTTATTGTTTGAGTCACCAATCTTCTGGTTGGTTTGATGCAGCCCATCGCAAATACCTCTCCTGTGTCGAAGTTTTCATCTCAGAGCAGCACTTGTCTCCTATGCCCTCAATCATTTTCTGTTTGTATTCCAGTCTCTGTCTTCCTCTACAGCATTTACGCCTTACATCTCCCTCTCGTACCATGGCAGTTACTCCCTGGTGTCTTAACAGTTGTCCTATCATCCTGCCCCTTCTTCTTGTTTATGTTTTCCGTATATTTCTTTCCTCAGTAATCAGCTGAACAAAGGTATTATAAGTAGCATACATCGTTCATGAATTACATTTCATTACTATTGTGGAGTTGTGGTGTATAGTGGTTACATTGGCACTTCAGTGCGTGCCTCAAAATATGTCAGAAATATCACAACATGTAGTCACATGATTATAATTGTGTAGACTATGTATCTGGTGAAGAATATATATTAAGTACATAAGAAACACAGAAAGAAAACATTTCATAAACGTGGACATATACAATAACTGGAAGAGGGAATCCGTGGAGTGTACTGATGGTGACGAGAGAATGCATGCGTTAATAGCGTGAGATAGATATGAGATGACTGAACGAGAGGCGTTCAGTATGTAATGCAACCCATTTTCTTCTGAAAGCAGGTTGGTTTTACTCAGGATTTCAGTATACCATATTGTTACTTGCGCTTTCGGCTACAAAACCCTACTTTTCAACATAAACTTCATTCAACGCAACAACCTTACGCCACCGTATTTGGAGGGCCTGAATGCGTGCATAGAACCACTCTACTGGTCGACGTCGGAGCCAATGACTTGCTGCAGCATTAACCTTCCCGTCATAAATGTAATGCTTCCCGCGGAGTGCACCCTCGATAGGGCCGAACAGATGAACAGAATCTGGTCTGTAAGGAGGATTAGGAAAATCAGTTCCATGAAGTGTTGCGGGTTCCCTTCAGCTGTGCAGACTTGTGCGTAGGCCTTGTGTAGTCACGGAGAAGGAAAACTTCATTTGTGTTCTTGTGGCGACGAACAGGCTGAAGTCGTTTATTCAATATTCGGACGATAGCACAAACCTGTTACTACCCCAATTGAGACGTCCAGTTGAGCAGCGAAGTGTTTGATTGTGACCCGTCGATCACCTCGAATGAGAGTGTCTGCACGTTCCAATATTGCATGAGTTGCAGCAATGTGCCGTCGGCTGGCACGCGGGAGATCGGACAGGTTTGCGCGACCTTGTGCGGTGATGACAGACCTCTTGCCCAACGACTCACCATGCTTTTGTTCACTAGCAGTTCTCAGACTATTCTGCAAGGGTCTATAAATATCTGTGATGCTCTGCTTTCCCGCCAAAAGAAACTTACCGATACCTTTCTACTTGGAATGCACTTCTGTTACAGACGCCATTTTGAAGCCTACTTGTAGCGCCGTCATGTATCGGTTCATGAAACTATCGAGCCTGAAGCGGGAATATTCCACGATGTCCCACAACAAATTCCGCATTTTTGCAAACGAAATTGGCCGAGAAATAAAAGGGTGCATTATTTATTGAACGTCCCTCGTAGCCACGTTATTTATTACAACATCAAGGAGTACTTTAATAGGCTACCGGTGTTCTATATGTCTGCCCAAAAATCATGAAAACTCTAGTATTACAAAACTTTGAGCCTAATGGATGAGCATCAGCTATCAAATAACTTCAATAATTACAGTACCTTGCCCGCATCTCGTGGTCGTGCGGTAGCGTTCTCGCTTCCCACGCCCGGGTTCCCAGGTTCGATTCCCGGCGGGGTCAGGGATTTTCTCTGCCTCGTGATGGCTGGGTGTTGTGTGATGTCCTTAGGTTAGTTAGGTTTAAGTAGTTCTAAGTTCTAGGGGACTGATGACCATAGATGTTAAGTCCCATAGTGCTCAGAGCCATTTTTGAATTACAGTACCCTGAAGCAACCTAGGTACTGGGTAACATATTATCCTCGTTACAGCTTAAGAATTACACACAGACCTCTTCAAAAGTAAGAACTCATGCAGGTTAACAGGCCACGTCTGGATATTTTGGGATGCAAACATATCAGATGTGATATCACACAAGTGAATGAGCACATACTTTCTCACGCTGAAGTTTATTAATGTTCATTATTGAAACCACATACACGATCGTTTAGGAATACACATTTCACCCACAGATTTATGTAGGAAACTTATCAAACGTTTAGCGAATCAACGAAATATACTATGGGATCAAAAGTACACGAACACCCACATAAACATACGTTTTTTCTTATTAGGTGCATTGTGCTGCCACCTACTGCCAGGTACTCCACATCAGCGACCTCAGTAGTCATTAGACATCGTGAGAGAACAGAATGGGGCGATCCGCGGAACTTACTGACTTCGAAAGTGGTCAGGTGATGGGGCGTCACTTGTGTCATACGTCTGTCAGCATGTTTTCCACACTCCTAAACATCGTTACGTCCACTGTTTCCGATGTGGTACAGCACAAAAGCCTACAGGCCGACCTCGTCTGTTGACTGACAGAGACCGCCGGCAGTCGAAGAGTGTCGTAATGTGTAATAGGTAGACATCTATCCAGACCATCACATAGGATCTCCAAACTGCATCAGGATCCATTGCAAGTACTACGACAGGCGAGATGTGAGAATACTTGGATTTCATGGTCGAGCGGCTGCTCATAAGCCACACATAACGGAGGTAAATACCAAACGACGCCTTGCTTGGTGTAGGGAGCGTAAACATTGGACGATTGTACAGTGGTAAAACGTTGTGTGGAGTGACGAATCACTGTGGCAATCCGATGGCAGGTTGTAGGTATGGCGAATGCACGGTGAACGTCATCTACCAGCGTGTGTAGTGCCAACAATAAAATTCGGAGGCGGTGGTGCTACGGTGTGGTCGTTTTTTCATGGAGTGGGCTTGCATACCCGTTGTTCTGCGTGGCACTATCACAGCATAGGCCTACATTGATGTTTTAAGCACATTCTTGCTTCTCACTGTTGAAGAGCAATTCGGGGATAGTGACTGCCCCTTCAACAGAATCGAGCACCTGTTCATAATGAACGGCCTGTGGCGGAGTTGTTAAAGACAATAACGTCTCTGTACTGGACTGGTCTGCACTGAGTCCTGACTCCAGTCCTACAGATCACCTATGGGATGTTTCGTAATGCCGACTTCGTCCCAGGCCTCATCGATCGACAACGATACCTCTTCTCAGTGCAGCACTCCGTGAAGAATGTGCTGCCGTTCCCCAAGAAACCTTCCAGAAATACACCCTGAGGAAGACGCCTTGCAACAGTCGCCGAAACGTCGGAATTTTACAGATAACAATGAGGCCTCAAACCTAGAAGAATTTTATTGGCTTGCAGCAACTGATTGAACTGATGCCTGCGAGAGTGGAAGCTGTCACCAAGGCTAAGGGTGGCCCAACATAATACTGAATTCCAGCATTACCGAAGGAGTGCGCCACGAACTCGTAAGTCATTTTCAGCCAGGTGTCCGGATATTTTTGATCACATAGTGTACCTCCACGCACGAAAAGCCGATTGATGGGGAGCTATTTTATCGTATCTCATATGAGCATAATCAATGTATCTTCGTTAGAGAGGAGGGTCACTTTCACATTGATATTTGACTAAAAATCCTAACAAGCTTTTTTCTGATATGAAATCTGTAAGCGGACAGAAGTTATCTTTTTAGTCGCTCTGCGATCATACTGGCACCGAAATGGTAGATAACAGGGAGAAAGCCAAAATACGGAGGACGGATTTCGGTCTTCCGAAAATATTTTACTATGGAAGATCGCAACACTCTGAAGTGACAAAAGCCACGGGATACGCCCAATTATCCTGTCAGATCACCCTTTATCCGGCTTAGTGCAGCAGCTCGACGTGACATGGACTCAATAAGACGTTGGAAGTCCCCTGCTGGCATATTGAGCTTTGCTGCCTTCATAGTCATTCATAACTGCGAAAGTGTTGCTGGTGCAGGTTATTCTGCACGAACAGATCTCTCAGTTACGTCCACGAGTGTTCAATCGAATGCATGTCCGCTGATGTGGCTGGTCAAATCATTCGTTCGACCTATCCAGAATGTTCTTCGACTTACTTGTGAACAATTGTGACTACTGTACCTTTGACTGGCAACATGAAGTGCATGAATGGCAGCAAATGGTCTCCAAATAGCCGAACATAAACATTTCTCGTCACTGAGCGGTTCAATTGGATCAAAGAACCTAGTCCATTCTATGGAAACACAGCAGACACAATTAAGGAGACTATTAGCTTGCCCAGTGCCTTACTGACAATTGGGTCCATGGCTTCTTCGGGTCTGCGCCACACTCGAACCCTACTGTCAGCTCTTACCAACTAAACTCGGTACTCACCTCATAAGTCCTCGGTTGTCTAGTCGTCTAGGGTCCAATCAGCATAGTCACGAGCCCAATAGAGGGCTGCTAGTGGTGTTGTGCTAGTAGCAAAGGCATTCGCGTCGCATATCTGCTGCCAAGACCCATTAATGCCATGTCCTAAAGGTCATTTTCTTCGTACGTCCTTCGTTGACTTCTGCATTTATTTCGCACTGATTTGCTTCTGTGTTAGCACTGGCAATACTACGCACACGCCGCTCCTCTCGGTTGTTAAGTGAAGGCCGTCGGCCGCTGCGTTGTCTGTGGCGAGAGATAGTGCCTGAGACTGGGCTTCCTCAGCACACCCTTGACACTGTGGATCACAGAATATTGAATTCCCTAACGATTTCCGAAATGGAATTCCCTTGCGTTTGGCTCCAACTACCATTCCGCGTTCAAAGCCTACTAATTTCCGACGTGCGGCCTAATCACGCCGGAAACCTTTTCATATGAATCACTTGACTACAAATGACAGCTCCGCTAACGCAATGTCCTTTTATACTTTGTGCACTGGATACTAACACCATCTGTATACGTGAATATCGCTGTCCCTTGAATTATGTCATCTGACTACGAAGTAGACAAGTGATACATTTCTGACATGTTGTAAGCGAAACATCGTAAGATGAACGAAGCAAGGAAGACATACAAAACACACAAGCACAGGCCAAGAGGGCGTACTTGCTTAAAAGAAGTCTGCTAGTCTCAGACATGGGCCTTATTCTGAGGAAGAATTTCTGAGATAATACGCCTGGAGCACAGTACCGTATAGACATGAAATGTGGCCTGTGAGCAGCTCGGATGAGGAGAACTGAAGCGATTGAGATGTAGTGCTGTAGAAGGATACTAAAAAGTAGGTTGACTGATACATTGAGGTGACAGTGAACGTTGGATACCTCCTCATACCGTGTCTGACCTCCTTTTGCCCTGCGTAGTGCAGCACTCGAAGCGGCATAGACTCAACAAGTCGTTGGACGTCGCCTGCTGAAATATTGAGCCATGCTGCCTCTATAGCCGTCTGTAACTGTGGAAGTGATGCCGGTGGAGGATTTCTTGCACGAGCCGACCTCTCGATCATGCCCACAAATGTTCGATGGGATTCACGTCGGGCGATCTGGCTGGCCAAATCACTCGCCTGAATTGTCCAAAATGTTCTTCAGCGAATTGCGAACAATTATGGCCTGATGAGATGACGTATTGTCATCAATCGAAACTGCATTGTTGCTTCGGAACATGAAGTCCAACAATGTTTGGAAATGACCTCCAAATAGCCGAACATATCCATTTCTAGTCAATGATCGGCTTAGTTGGACCAGAGGGCCCGCTCCATTTTATGTAAACACAGTCCACACCGGAGTGGCCGAGCGGTCCTAGGCGCTACAGTCTGGAACCGCGTGACCGCTACGGTCGCAGATTCGAGTCCTGCCTCGGGCATGGATGTGTGTGATGTCCTTAGGTTAGTTAGGTTTAAGTAGTTCTAAGTTCTATGGGACTGATGACCTCAGATGTTAAGTCCCATAGTGCTGAGAGGCATTTGAACTATTTTGAACAGTCCACACCACTACGGATCCACTACCATCTCGCACACTGCCTTGTTGACAGTTTGGGTCCACGGTTTTGTGGAGTCTGCGCCACGCTCGAACCTTGCCATCATCTCTTATCTGGCCAAACCACGGTTTACCAGTCGTATAAAGCCAACCGATATGGTGACGAGCCCAGGTGAGGAGCCGCAGGCGATGTCGTGCTGCTGGCAAAGGCACTCGTATCGGTCGTCTGCAGCAATTAACGCTACATTACGCCGTACTGTCCTAGGGGATACGTTTATCGTACGTCTCACATTGATTTCTGCTTTTATTTCAGGCAATACTGGTTGTCTACTAGCACTGACAACTCTACGCAAACGCCACGGCTCTCGGTCTACAAGAGAAGGCCGTCGGCCACTGTATCGTCCGTGGTGAAATGCAATGCCTGAAAACCGGTATTTCAGGCACACACTTCACAGCATGGATCTCGAAATACCGAACTCCCTAACGATTTCCGAAATGGAATGCCCCATTCGTCTAGCTCCGCCTATCATTCCGTGTGCACAGCCTGATGTTTCCCGTCGTACAGTCGTAATTACTTCTGTAGCATTTTCATATGAATCACCTGAGTGCAAGTGACACCTGTTCCAATGCATTGTCCTTAAATACCTTGTGTAAGCGATACTAACGCCATCTGTTATGTGCTTATCGCTATCCCATAACTTTTGTCACCTCAGTGTGGGAAACGAGGAGTTTTTCTACAGAATCGGCAAGGAGGGATATATGTGGGAAACATTTGTAAGAAGAAGAGCAGTAGGATAGTATATCAATAAATAACTTCCATGATACCATAGGAAACTGGAGAGGGCAGACACTCTAGGGGAACAAAGACATTCTAATATACATACAAAATAATTGAGGACATATGGTATAAGTGCGACTCTTTGTTGAAGATGTTGGCACAGAAGACGAGGTCGTGGCGGGCTGTATCAGACCAGTTAGAGATCTGGTGGTGCATAAAAAAGGAAAAAATGAAAAAATAAACAGCTGTATCTGTGATGCTGATGATGTCGGTGTGTTGGGTACTTCTATCACTCTCGAGGTGTATAATCTTAATTGTAATTCATTGTAGCTTATAGGATTCATCAGCCATTAGCTTATATATTTATTTTATGACTACCGTGCTGTCTACATTGTACTGTGTTTGATCGAAGGTGCCCCTCGGTCCATCTTCTTTACTTCTTTAATTGGGATAGATTTGTCTTAATCCAGTCATATTCCACGAATATGAACCGGAGCGGTCACATAGCTTCAGTCGTAGGTGAAGCAAGTGCCAAACTGTGGGTCATTGGCAGGACACATGGGAAATGGTATCAGTCTATAAATGAGGTTGCATGCAAAACAGTTATGTGACTGATCCTAGAGTTCTTCTCAAATGTGTGGGACCCCTACCAAATAGGATTAATAGGGGATATAGAACGAATACAAAGAAAGATAACACGGTGACAGGTTTGTTGGACCCTTGGGAGAGTGTCAGGTGAGTGCTGAAAGAACTAAGTTGGCAGAAATTTGAAAATAGACACGAACTATCCCGCGGTCTATATAGAGAGTTTCAAGAACCAACTTATTGTTATGGATCTAGGACTACGCAACAACCCCCTACATATCATTCCGATAGAGATCACGAAGATCAGATTATACTACTTATTATAATGCGCACAGAGTCATTTAATAATGTTTTCTACGCCCCTCACATGAATAAATATGAGAAAAGCACTAACAGGTGGTACAACGGGCCGTGCCCTCGTCCAAGCACATGTGGTATGCAGAGTACAGATATACATGTAGATATAGCTGTAAATGTTTACAGCGTGCGACTGGAAGTAAAGTAATATTATTATTTTTCTCTGGTATCCTACAGTTGTCTTGCATCGGTACGAATTTCTACGAAGGCCTACTGACCTGTCAAGATTTTTTTTAACATTACTGAAGAGTGAAAATCAGCATCCGGAACCCATTACGAATTTAACCTCTGGTGGGGTATGTTGTGACAGATTCGGTCCACGTCCAGTCTGTTATGTTCAGATGCTGTGCTTAAGAAAATTTGGATCTATGGTCCTATGCCGGACTATTCTTTAGCGACAGTTTGTATCTCAAAATAATCTGTTGTTATCGCCTGCAGTATTGGTGGTGTCTTTCTTCAAAATTTCCCAGCCTGTAATAATATTGGAATGAATATCTCTACAACAGACAATGGTGCTTTGGTGTATGCAGCAAACAGGTCATGTTGGACAGTAATGAACAGTGCCGCACTGCAGTACATCAGAATTGCATCTTTTGAAATAAACAGAGGCAGTAAAATTTACTGTAATAAATGTTATACGGACAACACAGATCTTGACAAAATTTGCTGGAAACGTCCCATGTTTAAAAAGTAAGATTCCAAACTTCTGGTTTAATCCCTTAATTACAATGCCAATGAAATTGCTACAGATTCTCGAAAAGTGAGTAACAAAAGGCCATGTGGGTTTTTGTATCTGTATATGCAATAAATTAAAGCTAAGTTTAATGTGAAGTTATTAATCGCCAATAATTTCATAGTCGTTCATAACACAAATATTGTTAGTACCCATGTAACTTAGTAAAGTATAACCTACAAACAATAACTAAATTTCTGGAGTTCACTATCAAATGGTAACTGTACAAAGCTGTAATAAAGTCAGTATTTCTCAGTTATTCCCAGCATAAAGTCCACAACGATTACACTCTAATTAAGCTTAAAAAATGTGCATGCGTCAACGTATATTCCGCTAAGGCTTAAAAATAGCTCGTCTTATATTTGTTTCCCTGGAGACATAGTTGTCAAGGGTGGAAATACTGCGGTGGGGTCTGCAGATCTTGCAGAGACTGAATTTTTTGTAAGACGCACATTCATTACAATTTTTAGCAACTCGCTCCAGTCCAGGTATAGTGGTTACACCAATTTAGCAAAAAGGCTAGGACGATGCCTTAGTTAAGTCTATTTACTGAACAGCCTTCGTTCATCATCTGTGAAGGCCCGTGTGTCTACAAGACATTAAAGTGTAGCCTTCCTTCCTTTATCGACTTTTGAATTGATGCAAAAGGGGTAATGTTTTTTAATAACGTTTTTCTTAGATTCATTGATGTAATGGGATCTAGGCTGCAGAGCCTCCATTAAAGTGTGCTTAGCAAAACATTTCTAATCCACACATAGTATAAAAAGTGATGTATGTATGTTCGCTATCTGCTTCTAAATCACAAGACCTATTTCAATCAAACTTGGTACACATTTCCCCTGCGTTAAAAACTGCCGCATCATACAAGAGGTTTAAATTTATTACATCTTTGCTACTAACTATATTCACAACATATTTCGCAGACAGTATCCACATATACCGCTAAATGTACCCACACAATGTATGATTATACAGGCGATGGTTCAAGAAATATAACATTATAACCACTGCAATGCGCAAAAGAATGACACATCACACAAACTTTTAATACATTTATTCGTTACTACTGAGACACTCTGCAGTCCAGTCAGTTTAAGGAAATCCCTGACACCTGGCACCGCTTTTGACAACTTACAATGGCGAAGCGGAAACAGCTGTAGACAAAAATAGCCGTGTATAAAGCTACGTTGCCATCGAAACGTTGCAATATCGGGTTGTGGATACCCGGGGCAGCTGCGCCCGTCGTACAGAAACTGTTTCATAGTTCCAGAGGTGTTTCGCGTACACATGGAAATGAAATTTTTCCAATAATACAATGCAAACACAGTTCACTTCTAGTTACTGTTTCTAACAAAAATTTGACAAAATAAATACACGGTCCATGCCGGGTTTGTCAGCTAGTAAATGAATAAACATTATCCTTTCTCTCTAGCAACCTTGTTTACTTGCAATACACCGTCTCACACTTCACAGCTCACATGAAATAGATGCTGGCACATCTATTCTATATTAATGAAGAGGCAAAGTTAGTTCTCTTTGCTGATGATATAAGTATAGTAATCACATCTGACAAACAAGAATTAACTGATGGATTGTCAATACTGTCTTTCAGAAAATTACTAAGTGGTTCCTTGTAAACGGACTCTCACTGAATTTTGATAAGACACAGTACATACAGTTCCGTACAGTGAATGGTATGACGCCATTAATAAATATAGATCTTAATCAGAAGCATATAGCTAAGGTAGAATATTCGAAATTTTTAGGTGTGTCCATTGATGAGAGATTAAATTGGAAGAAACACATTGATGATCTGCTGAAACGTTTGAGTTCAGCTACTTATGCAATAAGGGCCATTGCAAATTTTGGTAATAAACATCTTAGTAAATTAGCTTACTACGCCTATTTTCACTCATTGCTTTCATATGGTATCATATTTTGGGGTAATTCATCACTGAGGAATAAAGTATTTATTGCACAAAAGCGTGTAATCAGAATAATAGCTGGAGTCCACCCAAGATCATCCTGCAGACATTTATTTAAGGATCTAGGGATATTCACAGTAGCTTCTCAGTATATATACTCTCTTATGAACTTTGTTGTTAACAACCAAACCCAATTCAGAAGTAATAGCAGTGTGCATAACTACAATACTAGGAGAAAGGATGATCTTCACTATTCAAGATTAAATCTAACTTTGGCACAGAAAGGGGTGAATTATACTGCCACTAAAGTCTTTGGTCACTTACCATAATTGTATCAAAAGTCTGGCAGGTAACCAACTAGTATTTAAGAAGAAATTAAAAGAATTTTTGAATGACAATTCCTTCTACTCCATAGAGGAATTTTTAGATATAATTTAAGAAAAAAATTATAAAAAAATAAAGAAAATAAAAAAACACAAGAAATAAAAAAGTTGTTATATTAACTTAAGTATGTTGTTAAATTAACTTAATTATGTCATGTATTGGATAATTTGACTCGTTCCACATCATTACGAAGTATCGTATTCATGATCCATGGAACTAGTATTAATCTAATCTAATCTAAACTTAGAGTGTCAGGATGAAGAAGCTGCAAGTGTGAGAGTTTTCCAGCGGGACACAGGACGACGAATAGTTGGTGGGGTGTCCGCCAGGGGCGCACCGATCGCGCCCTCCAGAACCACACGGCGGCGGCGGCGGCGGCAGCGGTGGCGGCGTCCGGCCAGATAACTTCTCTCCGGACACTCTGGCGCCCACGTCCCAAACTTTCTTCCCTGAGTCAATTACATTCCCTGCCGTCCTCTCCCACCCTCCTGCCCCGCATCAGCCCTACTCCTGCGCCGCTAAGAAAGTGCCTCGACCTCCATTAGGGATCTGACACGTGTCATCTGTTTGGCTTCGCCCCGACTGCTGGCAGATTCCTGCTTTTCATCCGAGGGATTGGAAAGTGTAGGAGCACCGTACAAGAACCGTAAATTGGTTTAACCTGCACAGGCACTCACATTAAGATAGAGCTGTTAATCAACTGATATGCTACACTCGCCACATGTATCTTGCATAGACATTTTTATTGTAAGGTTTTTCTTGATGTCTAAGTTCCTACAAGTCTTAGTAGTACACAGTCTAAATGGTCCACTGTAGCACTCTCAGCGACTGTTCAGACGACAAGAGAATTGTTGCTGCGATTTCACATTCACTCGGTCGTAACAGACTGCAAAGCCACTCGCTTCCTCCGCTAGGTCTCTGCAAAAGTTTATCAAGGTGGTTGGCTACAATACGGCGCGGATATTTTCTGCCCACTAACGAGTCTGTCCACATCTGTCGTCATCCAGTGCTCTCACTGGACTTGCATAGTAGTTAGCCTTTACTCTTTCCTTTTTTACGGTAGTGCACAGCAGGCTGCTGTAGACTGCAGCTTTGCTGCGAAATAACGCAAGAAGTCGGGGTGGTCCAGAGGCATACGGAATTTGGAGTAATTGGGTATGAATTTCCAATTTTGGCACTGGGCTCATAACCAAACGGAACTTCGGAAAAAAAATATGGTTGAAACAGAGCAGGAACAAAGTTATGTATTTCCACACACAGTAATTAAAACGTTTAACACTTTTCTAATTAAAGAGTTGGTAAATAGTGCTCTGATCCAAACACAGGCACAAATGTTCGTTACGAGATTTTAAGACAATCATTTATTGCTTAAAACTTCCGAAGATTTAAGTAAAGATGTTTCGCCTTTCGTCGTTCAGGACTTACTGAGTTTGGCTTTAAAGGCAAACGTTAAGCTGTGTGGTGCCCCTATTATGGTGCCAAACTCTTTGCACATACGGAGATAATGTTAGGCGTCTTTGGCGGATAAAGAAGGAAGCTGATCAAAGGCTGGCTAAAAAAATGGCTCTGAGCACTATGGGACGCAACATCTATGGTCATAAGTCCCCTAGAACTTAGAACGACTTAAACCTAACTAACCCAAGGACAGCACACAAGGTGATCAGAGGTGAGAGAAAGCATGAGAATTAAGCCAACATGGGAGCACTATATTACGACGCACACAGAAGGATCTAGACTGTTCCTTGTTAAAAAAAGTATGTCACCTGGTGCGGTATTGACTGTTTTTCAGTCTATAAATGACTTCTTGAGCTGTGAAAAATTTATGAAACGCGATCTTCTTAGTCAAATATAAGAATGTTGGTGCCCCCTCGAGAAGGCAAAAATCTTCCGCACAGGTCCATGGACATGAAGAAATGTTTTGAACAGCGGAAGGAATGAATTTATACTCGTGTGGACTGATTTCGGCCTTACAGCGAAGGTGACCACCACTAACTGAACAAGTTCACATACACGCAAAGATATTCCTGATATTCTTACGTGACATCAAGTGTAAGGCATTTTGCTGCGGGATACGAGAACACTTCTGTGATAAACAGCTCGCCCATTGCCACTGAACTGATGGAGAAAGTTGGCATATCTTTTTGCCACAACTCATCATTTGAAAACAGCCAGACCCTAACACAACTGAGCAAGCAGATCCTTCGTAAAACAAGCAGTCTAATTTTGTGCCGAGACAGTACACTCAAAGAAAAATAAAAGAAAAAGAAGCTTTGGCGGCTGTTGGGTGAATGTGTGACGCTGCTGTAGCACAGTGCACATGAAGTCTTAGCAAACTACATTCGTGTACTCAGTTAGATACTGTCCGAACCCGGTAGCTGAGTGGTCAGCGTGACAGAATGTCAATCCTAAGGGCCCGGGTTCGATTCCTGGTTGGGCTGGATATTTTTCTCCGCTCAGGGAGTGGGTGTTGTGTTGTCCTAATAATCATCATTTCATCCCCATCGACGCACAATTCGCCGAAGTGGCCTCAAATCGAAAGACTTGCACCCGGCCAACGGTCTACCCAACGGGAGGCCCTAGTCACACGACATTTACAGTTAGACAGTAACTATGCCTCGTAGACAAGCTCGTGAACAATATATGTAGATTCAGCGTTTGAGAGAGGACGTGTAGTTGGGCTCAAAGACGCCGACTGGAGTAATCGGCGAATGGCTCGATATTTTAATAGGAGCGATGTAAACAAGGGTGAACCATGAACGAACACAGAGTCAGGAAGGAAGCAGTCGACCTTGAGAGAAGACAGAACGAGATGACCGAGCAATCATCAGAGAGGCTCTCAGAGCCGCGGATTCATCATTATTAACGATCTGACGTGCAACAGGCGCTTCAGTCACCATAAGGACCATTAACAGGAGACGCACAGAAACGGGGCGGAGATCATGGCCCCCCTTGCGCAGACTGCCATTGACCTCTGTCTCGCGTTTGCAGCAGTATCGGGCACATGTGGCCTGGAATCTCATTGACTGGAGTAAAATTGCCCTAGTATCTCATTAAATGTTGTATAGGTGTCTCCCCTGATGAGCCATGCTTCGACTTGAGTCTCGGTTCGCAGCAAAGACGTGGCCTGGGACATGACCCGGACATTAGTGGAATAACAACTTGTCCGTCACACTGCCCGACAGCTAGAAATGATGGTCTGAGGTAACATTTTATTTCATAGCAGGACCTCTTTGCTTATCATCCGTGGCATCCTTACAACATAGTGGTACACCTATGATATTCTACGTCTCTTTCTGTTGCCCTTCATGGAAAGTCATCCCTACAATTTGGCAAGATAACGCCCGCCGGCACACGGCGAGAGGTTGTCTTGGTGCTTGGGAAACCACACGTTAGCGGGCAAGGTCGCTGGACCTCTGTCCAATTGACAACATTTGGAGCATTGTGGGCAGGGCGCGCCATCCAGCTCGGAATTTTGACGAGCTAACGCCTCAGTTGGACAGACGTTGGCACGATATCTCTCAGGAGTACGTCCGACAACTAATCAATCAATACTAAGATGAATAAATGCTTGTATAAGGGCCAGAGATGTACCCACACGTTACTGACTTTCTCAATTTGTAAAGCTCCTTCTCTTGAGTAAAACATCAAATTTTTACAAAATTTTAATCATTTGTTTGTCTGTACAAGTGCACTATTGATTTCCCTGCTATTTCGGTAAAACCTTCAAATGCTTCGTTTTCTTTTGTCTTAGAGCGTAGTACGAATGCTAATTTAACGAAAGTGATTGTACCACTCTTCACACTTTGTTGTGAAACCATGCCTGCCATCTCTAATAATTCTATCTCGTGGATAGCAAACTGGACTCTGCACATTTCTGTATTGAACAGTTCTGTCTTCAGCTGAGTAACCCTAATTTGGAAGTTAAATGCTGAATAATTAATGGTCGTTCATTATATACATTTGTATATATCAGGAGTAGCAGATTAGCAATGGGAAACTGATACGTTGTAGTTAGTTTTATTTTTCATTGACTGCAGGCTATAAGTTTCTTCCCTAGCGAAGGAAGGCAGCGCACGTTCTCAAGTAGCTCTGACGTTGCAGTCATTTCGATTTCTGGAGCTTTAAGAAATTTTCACTGCTCCAGGTTGACCAGCACTGTTCGATGGAACGTAGATTATTTCCATATAACAATATTCTGATATTTACGTATGCTGGGCATGTTTTGTACACTACCAGTAATTTTCTTCCCATTCAACAAAAACACATTTGAGATTATTTTCGTGTTGGATTTTGTTGGTTAGTGCAAATACGTACAGGCTCCTAAACAGGGTGTTGAGAAAGTGTCACATACTTCTATAGCGATAGTGTTGGTAGAAATGAGAAGAAAAGTACCGCTAATAAAAGATTTTGCCTGAAATTCAGTAACTTCGGTAATACGAAGCCATCACAAAACTGTACGAGGTTAAAGTAAAGCACGATTTTTATTTATTTTGTCCTTGTTGGTGTAGTGAATTTTATAAAACATCCAGAGACGCATTACTTTCCATTAAGAATGTAGAAACGTTTATGTCATTGTTGGCAACCGTTGGTGAGTTATTTCAGTCGTTTGCAGTGAATGTATTGTGAAACTGTGTGTGCATTGTACAGCTTACTTCACACTAACATTTGTGTTTTCCCGGTTTAACATGAATTCACGTGTGCTATGGTATTAATAATATCAGAATATGTGACACATTCATACAGTTTCAGTTAACGTTATAACCATCATTTCTCCAAAATTAAATTCTCTGTAACTTCTGTTGAAAACTTCGTGCAACTGTCTGGAATGTAAAAAACAAATTGGCCAAGTAGTTAATACATTAAAAATTTTACGAAATTATTTCTTTGCGTCTCATATACTACAGATACACGTCTGGGACATGTTTTATTAGATTCACCAGATGAATATCAACAATATAAATGGAATCGTGCTTTACTTTTACGAACTTTGCGATGGCTTCATATTAGCGAAGTTACTAAATTTCCGGCAAAATCTTTTATTAGCTGTAATTGCGTAACTAAACGTTTGCGGGCCTATGTTTATACGATTTTTTTCTTTAGTTTCACCTGTACAATAACATATTTAAATATTTGCGTATCTTGGTGAATCATCCTGTTTAGGCGTTGCGGACCACAGGGTCGTATTCTGCCTGTTTACATATCCCTGTATTTGAATACGTATGCCTATACCACTTTATTTGCCTCTTCAGTGTAATATCAATTCTTGCTTATGTGAGCCTTCCAACTTTTTGGCAATACTGTACGGGGTACATTTGTTGCTGAGCAGTCTAATTACACGGATCACCTCACTGGAAGCTTTATCAATGGCATCACAACGGTTCTCACTGAGTTGTTCCTTCAGTCTGGGAAACAAATCAATACCTAGTGGGCTCACATCAGGACTGTGGTGTGGATGAGGAAGTATTTACCATCCATAACTTTAGACCGTTTCTCTCACTGATGGGGCAATATGCGGTCTTCCATCGTCGTGCAAAAAATGAGGACACTTGTTGCAAGCATGTAAGACCTTCTTTGGAGAATTTTTGGACACATAAAATTTTGCAAAAGTAGCTCGTAAAAGGCTGCTCTTACAGACGTTTCCGGGGCACTCTGTAGCTACGACTTCATTCATGTCATACGCAAAGGCCATCGTCAGTTTCGCTTTTGACTGTAGATGGCGGAATTTTTTCTGGTGTGGAGAACAGGAACTTTTTCATTGCGACGACTGAGAATTCACTTTTGGCTGAAAATCTCGTTTCCAGTTTTCATCAGGTGCAACAATCCTTTTAGAAACTTTTCTCCTTCCTTTCCATAACGTTGGTGCAATTTTGTCATTCTTTCACGACGTGCTTTCTAATCTTCACTCAGATCATGTGGAACCTATCTGGTAGCAACTTCCCTTACCTTTAACTTTTCAGTTGTGACTCTGTTAGCTTAAGTGACAGACATTCTGGCCTCATATGCAATTTCTGTACCAGTGTTTCGCCTATCGTCTATCAAAATGTCATTATCAATATCTTGAGAAATGTCTTCTCTTGCTGTTGATTCCAAAAATGGTTCAAATGGCTCTGAGCACTATGCGACTTAACTGCTGAGGTCATCAGTCGCCTAGAACTTAGAACTAATTACACCTAACTAACCTAAGGACATCACACACATCCATGCCCGAGGCAGGATTCGAACCTGCGACCGTAGCGGTCGCTAGGTTCCAGACTGTAGCGCCTATAACCGCACGGCCACTCCGTCCGGCTGTTGATTCCACTTCTTCGGTTGTCTCCATTGGTTACCAGACCTTGATGGACACGGGTTCTGTCTTACGATGCACTGCACTATGCCCACACACCTCTCTCCAAGCGTTGTAAATTTCCGTTGGTTTCCTTCCATGTAGAGATTCCATTTTGGTGCAGGAACGGTGGTCACTACGTGTAATCCGACCTGACTCGGTTTCAGCTGCCATTTGAAAACTGTACTGTTCAAGACATAGCCATGGAAATCATCATGCGCAGTGTGTAGGACTTTTGAAATGACCTTGATAGTTCTGACCAACACCATCTCATGTGGTAATATGTCTCACATTCTTAATGATCCTGTACATATAAGAGAAGAAATATGTCATATATCTCTCTAACTTTCTCACTAAAGTACAGAAAAATGGAAAATTAAAGTCAGAAAGTAAGACAAAAAACCAAAACCAAAAGATAAGTAATCGTTTCTCTACAGGTTGTCTGGTAGCTGTCTTTCGAGTGTCAGTTGCAAACGGTTAACTGTAGCTTCCCTGGTCGGACACTGTCACTGTTGTAATACCGGAGGCTGCAGTGAGGCGCGTGCCCACCAATCAGGCGTCCTCTTGTTTACGGCCGCAGTGGATCTCCCGGTGGGCCACATGAATCACGGAACGGCGGCAGCGGCAGGTGAGCCAACACTGTGGTCCGGCCGGCCCGGCTGTTGCTGTTATTTCAGGGCGACCGATTGTGCGAGTGAATTATGGGCCGATGCGGCCGGCGCTGACGCGTTATTGATGGGCGCTCGACGGCGCCACGTTAGCGCTCGCCGCCCTGCAGATAGCGCGCCCACACGGCCTACTGCCCGCGGACGCAGTTAGGAACAATTTTTTGTGATATGTCGCGGCTAATGGAGCGTGAGGCCTGCTGGCTGTCATTCAACTGGACCGTCACCGACTGCCGACTGTGGTGAACGGTGTCGGGACGCTTGCGAGCACTGACAGACACTTTTAACCCTGGACATTTGCGGTTTTACCTGCTCTGAAGGGTTGGCTACCCTAGACTTCTTCTCCTCCCCCACCACCCAGCCCCAGGAATTATCTTAGAGGTGAGCAGATACCTACAGTTTTACCTGCTCCAAAGGGTTGGGTACTCTGTTCTTCCTCCATCACTCGGCCCCTATAATTCCTCTGACGGTGTCTACACATTTGCTGATGGGCACCCATCTCTTCTTCTACTCCCGCACTACTCAGCCCCTAAAATTCTTCTGGAGGTGTTCACACTTTTGTGGTTTTACTTGCTGTGAAGGGACGAGTACCTGTTCCCTTCTCACCCTCCCCCCTCCCTCCCCCATCACTTGGCCCCTGGGATTCCAGTGGATGGAGTCCAGACACTTGTGGTTTTACCTGCTCCAGAGGGTTGGGTGTACTCGTCTTCTCCTCCTTCCCTACCAGTGGGCCCTGCAATTTCTCTGGGTGGTTAGTGGTCTTACCTGATTCAGTGTTGGCAGTCTTCTATCCTCCTCCTCTTCCCTCACCACTCCGCCTCTGGAATTCCTCTGTATGGTCTCCAGACACTTGCGGTTTTATCTGTTCCAAAGGGTTAACTGCCTTACCCCTCCCCTACCCGACCACACAGCCCATAGAATTTGTCTTGATGGTGTCAAGACACTTCGCGTTTTACCGACTCCAAAGGTTTGGGTACCCTAGTCTCCTCCTTCTCCCTTAATTCTTGACCCCTGGAATTCGTCTGGAAGCGTCCAGATGTTAGCAGTTTTACCTGTTCCAAAGGGTTCTCATTACCAGGGTTATGCATACCGTAAAGTGAAGGTGTCTAATGAAGGTGTTGTTATGTGGGTGTGCTTACACGAAAAATAGACTCATTGCAAGGGAAGGAGGCATTCGAAAAACAGAGATGTGTCTACCACATTACAACATCTCTGTGGATCATCCGGTGATACAGCTCTAGAAGTGAAGAAGCAACTGGAGCGGACAAAGAGGAGGACTCGAGGAGAAACTATGTAGCTGTCTGAGATATAAATGGTCGAAATGGAACATATTAATAATTGAGGTCCCGACACTTAACTCAGAACCTGTGAAGAGGTCCTTGCATTGTGAGCAGAGTCAATTGTGGGATGAAAGGAAGGGAGACCAAGCACTCTTATGAAATTAATATTCATGAACATCCCTTAAAAAGGGAAGATGACGGTAGTTTCTTTCTAGAAGACGATAGATTAGAGGAGAGTATATTCATTATTCACGGGAACAAAGGAAAAGAATGTTTACAAACGACTTTCTATTTTTTTTATGGATGGTGCATTCAAGAGCTGTAATAAACAGTATTCACGAATCTAGGCCATACATGTAGACTCAGGAGGAACGAGTGACGAAACAAACACTCTTTCTGCTTTTTTTTCACTTCTCCCGAATAAGAAGAAAGACACAAATAATCGCCTGTTTCGTCTGATTAAACAAGCAGTTCTTCACTGGTGCCCTAGAGAAGTGAACGTAGATTTTGAGGCAGCTGCGATATATGCCCTTCGTCTTGCATTACCCTCATGCGAACTAAATGGATGTCATTTCCATGTGAAAAAGAGATTATGTTGAAGACTTCAAGATCTTGTTCTAATGAAAGATTACAGCCAGAACGAAAAAATGGTTCAAATGGCTCTGAGCGCTATGGAACTTAACATCTGAGGTCATCAGTCCCCTAGAACGTAGAACTACTTAAACCTAACTAACCTAAGGACATCACACACATCCATGCCCGAGGCAGGAATCGAACCTGCGACCGTAGCGGTCGCGCGGTTCCAGACTCTGTAGCGCCTAGAACCGCTCGGCCACACCGGCCGGCAACGAAGGTTTAAGACTTCATGTCAGCATGTGTGCAGCACTGGCATTTGTTATACTGCGAACGCACCTGTAAGCACAAAATGAATAATATTGTTGGAATCCTGCAACTTAGAATCACCCGCCATTTGGTGGAGTGATTGAAGAAGGAAGTGCAACTTCAAAATTCATAAACATGAAGGGAAGAAGAAATACTTGATGCTGGACGACAGGATATAGAGAATTGAAAAAACTTATGAAGAGACTGGCAACATTCAGAAAGTGGACTAAAAGATTTTAAAAATTAATGTTTTAACAAGCTATGGAGTCCACATGAGTCCTTCCAAATTATTCACTTAAAATTATTAAGCAGTATGGTCGGTGCTAATATTGAGTTAAAGTTACAGATAAATGTAAAGCGTTTCTGAACAAGAGAAATTTGTTAACATCGACTATAGATTTAAGTGTCAGGAAGTCGTTTCTGAAAGTATTTGTATGGAGTGTAGCCATGTATGGAAGTGAAACATAGCCGATAAATATTTTGGACAAGAAGAGAATAGAAGCTTTCGAAATGTGGTGCTTTAGAAGAATGCTGAAGATTAGATGGGTAGATCACATAACTAATGAGGAGGTATTGAATAAGAATTGGGGAGAAGAGGAGTTTGTGGCACAACTTGACAAGAAGAAGGGACCAGTTGGTAGGACATGTTCTGAGGCATCAAGGGATCACAAATTTAGCATTGGAGGGCGGCGTGGAGGGTAAAAATCATAGAGGGAGACCAAGAGATGACTACACTAAGCAGATTCAGAAGGATGTAGGTTGTAATAAGTACTGGGAAATGAAAAACCTTGCACAGGATAGAGTAGCATGGAGAGCTGCATCAAACCAGTCTCAGGACTGAAGACAACGATAACAACAACATTGCCGTTGTTGCATAAAAATAATAGCACCTCTTTAGGCTACTTGTACACATGCCAAACTGGTAAATGATCATTTATCATTTTGACAGTCTAAAACATGTGCAAGTGTGATGGGAATTGGCCTTCATTATTTGTAAAAATTAAATAGTGTTCCAGGCCTCACAGAAGTGAAACTAATTGGTCGCAACTCGGTTCACTAGCTTTTAATCAGTACTCAGTGGGATTTGACGTTTTGAAGCCAACATTAAATAGCACTCAAATTAAACCTCTTGTCGCCAGAAATTACAATTACATCTAACTTTTCTCAACTGTAGTTTCCTACACTCCTGGAAATTGAAATAAGAACACCGTGAATTCATTGTCCCAGGAAGGGGAAACTTTATTGACACATTCCTGGGGTCAGATACATCACATGATCACACTGACAGAACCACAGGCACATAGACACAGGCAACAGAGCATGCACAATGTCGGCACTAGTACAGTGTATATCCACCTTTCGCAGCAATGCAGGCTGCTATTCTCCCATGGAGACGATCGTAGAGATGCTGGATGTAGTCCTGTGGAACGGCTTGCCATGCCATTTCCACCTGGCGCCTCAGTTGGACCAGCGTTCGTGCTGGACGTGCAGACCGCGTGAGACGCCGCTTCATCCAGTCCCAAACATGCTCAATGGGGGACAGATCCGGAGATCTTGCTGGCCAGGGTAGTTGACTTACACCTTCTAGAGCACGTTGGGTGGCACGGGATATATGTGGACGTGCATTGTCCTGTTGGAACAGCAAGTTCCCTTGCCGGTCTAGGAATGGTAGAACGATGGGTTCGATGACGGTTTGGATGTACCGTGCACTATTCAGTGTCCCCTCGACGATCACCAGTGGTGTACGGCCAGTGTAGGAGATCGCTCCCCACACCATGATGCCGGGTGTTGGCCCTGTGTGCCTCGGTCGTATGCAGTCCTGATTGTGGCGCTCACCTGCACGGCGCCAAACACGCATACGACCATCATTGGCACCAAGGCAGAAGCGACTCTCATCGCTGAAGACGACACGTCTCCATTCGTCCCTCCATTCACGCCTGTCGCGACACCACTGGAGGCGGGCTGCACGATGTTGGGGCGTGAGCGGAAGACGGCCTAACGGTGTGCGGGACCGTAGCCCAGCTTCATGGAGACGGTTGCGAATGGTCCTCGCCGATACCCCAGGAGCAACAATGTCCCTAATTTGCTGGGAAGTGGCGGTGCGGTCCCCTACGGCATTGCGTAGGATCCTACGGTCTTGGCGTGCATCCGTGCGTCGCTGCGGTCCGGTCCCAGGTCGACGGGCACGTGCACCTTCCGCCGACCACTGGCGACAACATCGATGTACTGTGGAGACCTCACGCCCCACGTGTTGAGCAATTCGGTGGTACGTCCACCCGGCCTCCCGCATGCCCACTATACGCCCTCGCTCAAAGTCCGTCAACTGCACATACGGTTCACGTCCACGCTGTCGCGGCATGCTACCAGTGTTAAAGACTGCGATGGAGCTCCGTATGCCACGGCAAACTGGCTGACACTGACGGCGGCGGTGCAAAAATGCTGCGCAGCTAGCGCCATTCGACAGCCAACACCGCGGTTCCTGGTGTGTCCGCTGTGCCGTGCGTGTGATCATTGCTTGTACAGCCCTCTCGCAGTGTCCGGAGCAAGTATGGTGGGTCTGACACACCGGTGTCAATGTGTTCTTTTTTCCATTTCCAGGAGTGTATTTACATCTACATATACAGTCCCATCTAGGAAGGATCCCACATCGAGCAGAAGTATTCTAAAAGAGGACGGACAAGCGTAGTCTCCTTAGTAGATCATTTTCTAAGTGTTCTGCCAATAAAACGCAGTCTTTTTTAGCCTTGCACACAACATTTTCTATGTGTTTCTTACAATTTAACTCGTTCGTAATTGTAATTTCTAGGTGTTTAGTTGAATTTAAGGCTTTTAGATTTGACTGACTTATCGTGGAAACGAAGTTTAACGAATTTCTTTTAGCACTCATATGGATGAGTTGACACTTTGCGTTGTTTAGGGTCAACTGCCAATTTTCACACCATTCAGATATCTTTTCTGAATCGTTTTGCTATTTGTTTTGATCTTCTGATGACTTTATTACGGCAGTGTCATCCACAAACAACCTAAGACAGCTGCTCAGATTGTCTCCCTAATCGTTTATATAGATAAGGAACAGCAAAGGGCCTGTAACACTACCTTGGGGAACGCCAGAAATCAGTTCTGTTTTATTAGAAGACTTTCCGTCAGTTACTACGAAGTGTGACCTCTCTGACAGGAAATCACAAACCTAGGCACATAGCCGGCCGCGGTAGACGAACGGTTCTAGGCGCTTCAGTCTGGAACCGCGCGACTGCTACGGTCGCAGGTTCGAATCCTGTCTCGGGCATGGATGTGTGTTGTGTCTTTAGGTTAGTTAGGTTTAAGTAGTTCTAAGTTCTAGGGGACTGATGACCTCAGATGTTAAGTCCCATAGTGCACAGAGCCATTTGAACAATTTCAACCAAGTCACATAACTGAGTCTATATTGCATAAGCATGCAATTTCACTACAAGCCGCTTGTGTGGTACAATGTCAAAAGCCTCCCGGAAATCCAGAAATACGGAATCGACCTGGAATTCCCTGTCAGTATCATTCAGCACTTCACGCGAATAAAGAGCAGGTTGTGTTTCAGAAGAACGATGTTTTCTAATCCCATGTTGACAGTGTGTCAATAGACCGTTTTCCCATAATGTTCGAACACAATATATGCACCAAAATCCTGCTACACATCGACGATAAAGTGACCATATTTTCTTTCTCTGTTTTGAACGTAACACTCAAGTGGAATAGTAGTTGGAAATGTTGTTCTTAATTTTTGGCCGCAAGAGATATCGGATCTTAGTGAGTAAATTAACACGGAGTTAACCGTTCTTCTTTCCAACCATTCACATAACAATTTCTTGTCGTTTATTATGTTTCGGACTGTCAGTCATAGTAATTAAAATAGCCACAAACGCAGCGCTGAGATTGATATGCGAACATTCGCATTATTTTCACATCTTGCCTTTCCTGTTCCTCCCACGGCTATGGGCTCTATCTATCATAGTCAGTAAGTGTGGAAAGAAGCTACCATACAGTCGGAGAGAAGATGTGGCTTTACTTGAAAAAAGAGACGGCATTGGTCCTATATTTTTTACTATTGTACTCAGTGACAGAAAATCGATTTTGCAATAGTAAAAAATATACGACCAATGCTGTCTCTTTTTTTCAAGTATACCTGTTATCTGGTCGTGGTGCACAAGACAACATGGAGTCGCCAATCAATAGATGTGGCTTTGTTTATGCTCGGAAGAACTAATTACATACCATGATATTGCTTTCGTTTCGTTTTAAACATTTCGATTTTCGGAAATTAAAAAGAAGCTCTGTATTTCAGTAAAGTGGAAATTTCAGATACGGTATTTGCATCTAACATTTCCAGCTGGAAATGTGTTGGTGTTAGAAGCAAATACCGTATCTGAAATTCAACTTTGCAGTGGGGTGCTATCATAAATTATATCAGTATTTTGATTTGCCAACGTGATTTCAAGAAGCCAAGATGTCGAAGAAGGAGAGCTCTTATACAATCGCTGTGTCGGGTAAGATGCGGAGACGGTAGCTTGAAAGCGGACACGACGAGTGAGACAAAAGGCTCCCACGACAAAAGGACAGACAAACTAAATGAGAAACGAGGTGGGCGCAAACTCTGCAGACAGGAAATGTCAGCGATTGCAATTGTGCGTCATCCACGTGAACAGGAGTGGAGGATCATTCGTTGCCACAGGTTCCTTTTTAATCAAGAGTTTGTTTTTTAGGTCTTTCACCTCTACTTCGACTACTGCAAGGGCGGCAGGAAGTGGGCGGAGTGATTTAACACGTGAGAAGGTAACTCTGAGCGCTGTGTGCAGGGAGACTTACCGGCCGTCTGCTTTTCTCCCCGCCCGTCCACATTAGCCCCCCCCCCCCCCTTCCAAACAACCAACCCTCTGTAACGCGTTCAATAAGGCGTGGAATTTGTTTTTTCTACCCTAGTTTGCATAATTAAATAAGGTAGAAGCATTTAATAGGACAGCTGAAGAGAAATCACAGTTTCAAAGAGTTTACTTAAGATTCATTTTATTTAATGTCCAGTACAAAATTTCTGCATGAAGACAAATGCAAATAATTACCTAAATTTTCATTACTGATGTTTGCTCTTAATCGTGATTTATTAATTCTCGTAACAAGAAAAGATTTCTCACAAACGTACATCGAGCCAAACTTCGACAATACCTTCGTGGATTCACGATGCAGACGAGGAAACTCTTTCTGTGGAAGGTTATGATGACATTTTATTAAAGTTCTTGCCAGAACAATGTTTCTCTGAGACGAAATGTACGTGGTAGGCCTAATTCCATTTGAAAATTATGAAGAGTATCATCTACAGAAATAGCAGAATGCCTCGAAAGAATTCGAAAGCTTGAGATAGATAATACATCACCTTATCGTTTCAGAAATTATTGTTTGGTCGTCATTATCAGACATACGTACTCCTTTTAATTCTTTTCATGAGCCGAAGGGAGAATAGGGAAACGTGCTGCGTCGTCTGATCAAACCTTTCTTTCCCGTCGATTTCTAGGGAAAGCTTGCACTTTTTCAGTCTATTCACAGATTAGTGGATTTTTGATCTTGGAATCCAGTGGTTGAAGGATTCATATGTCCCGTAATCCGGATCTTATAGTCTGAGGTTTTGCATTCTTTTGTCCTTTAAAAACCAATTTATTAGTATTCTCAGTTTAAAAAATCTGTTCGGTACACTGACGCTACTAAGCCAGCGGACTTCACTGCGGTATGACGTGTTACTATACTTTTCTCCCATATCAGGTATAAGTTTGTGGAACTATCGATGTTTCGAACCTTGAGATCTCAAATAACTGACCGCTGAAATAATCACTTACATGAAGCTCCATAATTTTGCTGCTTCTGCACAGCGTACCTCTTAGTGCCAAATGCAGTGAATACTTTACAATGATTATTTTGTGTGCTGCACCTCTTTCTTAGCAGTCCAACAAATTCAGTTTCCTTCCATTTCATTGCATGTGCCCGGTCTGTTGTCGCTGACACCAAACGTTCCTGTTTTCAAACCAGAAGATTTGACAGCTTCTTCCATGGCTTGTAGGATGTCAGCGCTGGAGTTAGTGCTCCTTAAAAATATCATAACGAAAAAAAAATTCTCAGTTAAGTGTAGATCAGCGTCCATACCTCTGACATAAATCATTGATTGTGCAGTGTCTCAAATGTCTATGGACTCATCAAGTGCGATGGAAAATGCAGTGAACTTCTGCACATTACTTATTAATTGCCGACAAACGTAACCAGCCATGGCAGTTCTGCGGCAGCATACAGCCCGCCGAGAAAGGCTGGCTGCTTCATTGATGCGCTCTTTATTGAACTCAACGTCAGCAGACGGTTTTCCAGCTGGTGCTATTTTAAGTGGTAATTTGGAACTTGCACACACCATTGTGCTACCATTGCTTTTGTTTTGGAACACTGAAAACAGTGCTACACTGAATACTGCATCATTTAAATAAGAGACATGCCGAAAGAAAATTGTCAACTTCTTTAAGCTCATTTAATTTTTCCGTCTCTTCAGAATCCGAAAATAAGCTGTCGTAATTTTTGTAAACTGGCGTTCTATACCTAACTTTCGCTGATCAACGAACATACGGCCAAATGTTAAACATTCTGAATTCTCCTTATGCCTTTCCTTTCTAAACAACGTCAACAATGTCAGGTCTCCATATCTCCGTTTCTTTGACTGACACAGCATTTTCTGTTGCTTATACTGGTACGGACACCCTCTAGAGATCGCTTCTCATCAACATTGGCAGCTGAGGCCGATCTCACGTGACGCAACCTGAGAGCGCCTGTGCGTACACAGAGATGTCGAGGTACAAGGAGGCAGTTGCTCACATTCAGTGCTGTACGTTTAACGTTTGCCCACCCTGTCCTACTGTCTCACCCTACTATAAGTATAAAAAGAATGACAGTTTTCATAGTCACATCGTAATGGGAAACTCTTCTATGCTTCAAGATCACTCCACATACACACATTTCAACAACGCTGTTTATAAGAAGGAACACATTAGTCAGCATATACAGCCGCTTGTCAGTCTGCTTGTTGACTGAAGAGCGAGTAGCTTTTATGGTGGAAGAAGTACTGCGCGTGCCATATTAGTTTACGAACAATTTGTTTCCCGTTTTGCACAGTAGTACGTAGTGTGAAGAGTGTATATGAGTATATTTACGAGGAATGTTTGAAAAGTTCGTGCGAAGTCCGAGAGATAGCACCATCCTGTGCGTATCGAGGTCACGTTTAGTTAGTAGCATCTTTGAAAAGAACGAACACCAAGTTTCAGCCATATTGGTCTATTTCTTTTAGTTTGGCATTCTTGTGAATCAAAGAAGTCGAGTGATTGTCAAAAAATGGACGAAAAAGTATTTCGTGTGATGATTAAACATTGCTTTATGAAAGGCAAAACGCTTCAGGACACTAAAGAAAAGCTTGATAAACATTACGGTGAATCTGCACCTTCGATTAGAACAGTATTTTCAAAATTTTCTGAGTGGCCATATGGGCACAAGTGATGCTGAAAGTTCTGGACGTCATGTGGAGGTTACGACTCCAGAAATCATTTATAAAAGAGATGATATAATGATGGATGGGGGAAGAGTGAAGGTGCGCGAGATTGCTAATGCTGTGGCCATTTCGAATAAATGGGTACATAATATTTTGCATAAACATTTGGACATCAGAAAGCTATCCGCAAGATGGGTTCCCGATTGCTCACACTTGATCAAAAACTGAATCATGTGAAGTGTTGCAAGGATGGTTTGCAGCAGTTCAGGAAGAATCCACGGACTTAAAGCGTCATTTCGCCACTGTGGATGAAACATGGATACATTACTATATTCCTGAGACCAAACAACAATCTAGCCAATGGGTTACCAAGGGAGAATCTGCACCAAAAAAGGCGAATATCATTCCTTTGGCCGGAAAGGTTTTGGCGACTGTCTTTTGGGATTCGCAAGGGATAATTCTCACCGACATTATGGAAAAGGGTAAAACTTTTACAGGTGCCTATTATTCATTGTTACTGGACCGTTTGAAAACCGAGTTGCAAGAAAAATGGCGGCAATTGGACCGCAAAAACGTCCTTTACCATCACGCCAATGGACCAGCACACACCTCAGCAGTTCTGGTCGCAAAATTAATGGAAATAGGATGCCAACTCGTTTCACATCCCTCATATTCTCCAGACTTGGCTCCCTCGGACAACTTTTTCTTCCCCAATTTGAAGAAATGGCTGGCGGGACAAACATTTTATTCAAATGAGGAGCTGTTTGCAGCAACTAGTAGCTATTCTGCAGACTTGGACGATTCCTATTACTCGCAAGGGATCACCAAATTAGAACAGCGTTGGACGCAGTGTATAAGTCTAAAAGGAGACAATGTCGAAAAATAAAAAAGGTTTAGCGCAAACACGTAAGTAGATTTCAATTTTGCACAAACTTTTCAAACGCCCCTCGTATAATATCAGTTACTCGTTGGACTAGTTTTGTCGATTCACTAATGTTTTCGTTAAAAGAGCGCTTTCCAATCATGTAAAACCTTTGCTGCTTAATATAGTAATGATATACAACTGAAATGAGATGGTTGCACGGTGGATGCGAAAGTTGTTGGAATAACGCATTACAGTTTTAATGAAATTAAAACAGGGATGGAGAGTAACAGTAACTACGTTTCTTCATTTGCATCGTGACACATACACTTTGAATACGAAGTTCTCAGGGCACAGATACGATTGAGAGATTGAGCATGTAAGAGGAGGATAGTGTTGCTGAGAACTAATCATTTGGTCTCGTCACATGTTGACTGAAGAGATGTGTTGATATTGAGTGTGGCGAAAGTAACACCGCTGTTTGTTAACAGTCTCCGGCTTTTATCACCTTTTATCTCCAAATCTCTGTGTACCCACAAGTTAGAGCAGCAGCTTAATCTGCAGTCTCCCCCCGCCGCTTCCCGTTTAGCTGCTTCCAGTCAGGCAGTTGCCCCATGACAACACTTACTGCGATTCTATTGTCTAAGCCACAATGACTGTTCGGCTTCTTCCGTTGCACTTATAACGTCTTTTATCTGCATTACTTACACTGTGAAGATCGTAGCCAAGCTATATTTGAAGTTTAAGGTTAAATAACGGAAACAAAGTCATGCCCGCTAACACTGCACGGAAAAGAAAGCCATCCAAAATGAAATGCAAACTGAGAATATCACAAAGTGACAATGAACACTCGGAGGAAAACAGGAATCAGAACCGAGTAGGAAACGGACACACCTCCGGAAGAATCCGGAAGTTAGAACGAGGATACGCACACAGGTTGCAGAATCAGGACTGCCATGAAGTGTTACAACCTGAAAGCAGCACGAGAATGAGAATCAGATCCAGAATCACAATCAGAATTAACCAGCTCAGAAGTTTTGATCTCTTGTTCTTCAGAGCACTGTCGGATCATCTTGTCATTGGTAGATTCGACGAATGACAGACATTATGCAACTCCATTCTACCTGTCTTGCTTACAGGGCGCCAACTTTTACATTCCTCCATTATCAGACACAACGTCGGAACTGCCTCTCTGGTGCCTTTGCTTTTCCTAAAACAAAACTGAGCGACATGTTACAGATCCTCAGTTTATCTTTTTAATTCTTATGCTTATTGTTACTGTTAGCAAACTGGATGCACCAGCTCTAAATCCTGGTGATAAAAAGATTCTTTCAGCGAAATACCTATCTTTTGTACGATTTGGGAATAGCAATGAGTAGCATTTGCAGCCTACACCCTCAGTTATTTGCTGGATGTACTCCAATATCTGTTTTGCTCTACAGTTTTTACCATCCACAGCTTCCTCAAGTACCATGGAAGTTATTCTATCATGTGTTAACAGTTTCTGCGGTACTGTCTATTCTTCTCTTCAGTGTATTCCACGTATTCCTTCCCTCGCCGATTCTCCACATAACCTTCTACTTCCTTACCGTATCAGTCCTCTTAATTTTCAACATTCATCTATAGAACCACATTTCCGGTTTTCCCACAGTCCATGTTTCACTACCATACAATTCTGTGCTCCAAACGTACATACTCAGAAACGCCATTCTCAAATTAAGGCCTGTGTTTGGTATTAGTAGTCCTATCTTGGCCAGGAATGCCGTTTTTGCATTGCTAGTCTTCTCTTTATGTCCTCCTTACTCCGTTCGTCATGGGTTAGTTTGCTGCCTAGGTGGCAAAATTCCTTAACGTCATCTGCTTCTTGATCACCAATCCTCCTGCACAGTTTCTCGTCCTTCTCGTTTTGCTACTTCACATTACTTTCGCCTTTCTCCGATTTACTCTGATTCCATACTCTGTACCCATTAGACTGTTGATACCACTGACCACATCCTGCAATTCTTGTTCACTTTCACTGAGAATAGCAAGATCATCAGCGAATCTTATCACCGACATCTTTACACGTGGCATTTTAACTTCGTACTTTTGTTTTCGTAAGTGCTTCTTCGATGTGTAGATTGAATAGTACAGGTGAAAGACTACATTCCTCCTTTACGCCCTTTTTAATTCGGGCACTTCGGTATTGGTCTTCCGGTCATATTGCTCTCTCTTAGCTCTTGTATATATTATATATCACTTTTCTTTCCATATTTTGCACAATTTGACATCGTGAAACGCTTGTTCCTAGTTTACAAATCCTATGAACGTGTCTTGATTTTCCTTCAGTATGGCTTGCATTATCAACCGAAACCCCAGAATTGCCTCTCTCGTACCTTTACCTTTCCTAAAGCCAAACAGATCGTCATCTAATAGATCCTCAAGTTTATTTTCCTTTCTTCTATAAATTTTTCTTGTCAGCAACTTGGACGCTTGAGCTATTAAGCTGATTGTGCGATAATTTTTGTGCCTCTCGACTCTCGAAATCTTGGAAATTGTGTGGATGACGTTTTTCCGAAAGTTAGGTGGTGTATGACCAGATACTTACATTCTACACAACAACTTGAATAGTCATTTTGTTGCAAATCCTCCAACGATTTCACAAATTCTGATGGAGTGTTATCTTTCCCTCCTGTCTTATTCGATATTAAGTCTTACAAAGCTCTTTTCAATCCTGATTCTAATACTGGATTATCTATTTCTTATATATCGACTCGTATTTATTCTTGTGCATATCAACAGACAAGTCTTCCCTCTCGCAGAGATCTTCAATGTACTCTTTCCAGCTATCCGCTCTCGCCTGCCGGCTGGAGTGGCCGTGAGGTTCTAGGCGCTACAGTCTGGATCCGAGCGACCGCTACGCCTCGGGCATGGATGTGTGTGATGTCCTTAGGTTAGTTAGGTTTAATTAGTTCTAAGTTCTAGGCGACTGATGACCTCAGAAGTTAAGTCGCATAGTGCTCAGAGCCGCTCTCGTCTACCAGGCGAGGTGGCTTGGTGATTAGCGCACTGGACTCACATTCAAGAGGACGACGGTTCAAAACCGCGTGCTGTCCTTTGCCTGGTTTCCCTAAACACCACCAAGAAAATTCCAGGATGGTTCCTTTGAAATGGTACGGCTGATTTCCCTCCCCATCCTTGACACAGTGCGAACTTGTGCTGTGTATCTAATGATCTCGATGTTGACGGGACGTTAGACCCAATCTTACCTCCTTTTTCGTTTTCATCTCTGCATTTAATAGTGGAGTTCCCGTTAATGTTACAGCCGTTGCTTTTAATTTCAACGAAGTTAGTTTTGAATTTTATATATACTGAGTCAGTCCTTACGACAATTATTTCTTTGTCGATATCTTCGCATTTCTCATGCAGCCATTTCGCCTTAGCTTCTCTGAATTTTCTGTTTATTTCACTCCTAAGTAAGCTGTATCTCTATATTCCTGAATCCCTGAACATTTTTGTATTTCCTTCTATGATCAGTCAACTGAAGTATTTCTTCTATTAGCCATGCGTACCCCGTACTTACTTTCTTTGTACCTAAGTTTCTCTTTCCAACTTCTGTGATTGACATTTTTAGAGTTTCCGTTTCTCTTTAACTGAACTGTCTACTGAACTATTCCTTATCACAGTATCTATATACCCAGAGAACTTCAATCGTATCTCCTCATTCCTTAGTACTTCCGTATCCCACTTCCCTGTACGCCGATTCTTCCTGACCAGTCTCTTAAACTACTTTCTAATCTTCATCACTGATAATTGTGGTTTGAGTCTATGTCCACTCCTACGCAAGCCTTAGTATCCAGTATCTGATTTCGGAATCTCTGCATGGCCATTACGTACTCTAAATGAAATCCACCCATATCTCCCACCGTTTCCAAGTATACCTCTTCCTCATGTGATTCTTGAACAGCATCTTTCATAGTACTTGCTGAAATTTATTGCAGAGCCCATTTCGCCTTTCTCCTATCACGTTCCTGTTAGAAAGCCCCTATTCTCCCTTATCCTCTTCTTCTACTCTTTCCCCCTTCCACTCTCCCATGACTCTTAGATTTTTATTTCCCTTTATGTACTGAATTAGTCGTGCAATATCCTTATGTACTACCTCTGTCTCTTGGCTTCTTCTTGCGACGTCGGCATGTATACCTGAACTATGTTGTCGGTGTTGGTCTTCTGTCTATTCTGATGAGAAACGCTACACAGTTCACAGCAACTCTCTGCCGGCCGCTGTGGCCGAGCGGTTCTAGACGCTTCAGTCCGGAACCACACTGTTACTACGGTCGCAGGTTCGAATCCTGCCTCTGGCATGGATGTGTGTGATGTCCTTAGTTTAGTTAGGTTTAAGTAGTTCTAAGTCTAGGAGACTGATGACCTCAGATGTTAAGTCCCATAGTACTTAGAACCATTTGAACCATTTGAGCAACTCTCTGCCCTGCTCCCCTGTACATAACGAATCCCTACTCACGCTATATCATTTTCTGTTTCTGTTACCAGAAATGATTGTATTGTATCTACTTCACTGCACAGACGCCACCTATATCCAGATCGTGCCTTAGCATTTCCCTTTTCAGATTTTCTAGCTTTCCTACTACGTTCGGACTCCTGTCATGCCACGCCCCGACTCGTAGAACGTTATGCTTTCGTTACTTATTCAATTATTTTCTCATTGTTACCTCCCCCTTGGCAGTCCCCTCTTGAAGATCCGAATGGGGAACTAGTTGGACATCTTTGCCAATGGGTAGATCATCATGACACTTAATCAGTTACAGGCCACAAGTCCTGTGGATGCACGTTATGTATCTTTAATGCAGTGGTTTCCTTACCTTCTACTTCCTTGTGCCGTTGCTTATTACTGATTCTTCTGCATTTAGTGATACTTTATCAGCCCAAGGGCAAGAGTGAGCTCTGAATCTCTGTCCGCTCCTCCGCCCTCTTTGAAAAAGCCATCAGCTGAAGGAAGGAAACTTTTTATGGAGGAAATCTTGGACCGCCATTACTGATCTTTTTATCCGAAACTTAAGCCGTGGCGGTGTTAGAAACCTGGACTATAGACGTTTTGATTATTAATCGTAGACACTACTCCTAGACCACGGAACTAACTCTTCCTTTCTATTATATGTTTATGAGTCTGCTGTGAGTTATGAGGTGGTAAATATTCTTACCATTGGATCAGGAAGTAAACAATTATATGAGGTACTTCCATGGTATACGTAGTCCGCCCCCGGTAGCTGAGTCGCCAGTCCGGCTTTCGCCGCCGTGCAGTGCGGACGAGTTGTTGTTTCCGCCTGCGGAGCGCGCGCGCTCGCTGTTGTTTACATTTCCGCGGCCGTCACTTACGTGTCGCTTACGTGCATTAGAACCATGGCAAACCGTTTTAGAAAATCAACATTACGATTCACCTTCTGCAACGACTACGCACGACCAAAGGCCTTGGAAGTGGAACGCTTCCTACGCGACGTTGCTAAGATCCCAGCTTCCGACATCTTGGGCATCCATTTGTCCATATTAAGCAGTACGGTGTACGTCAAAGTCGTCAGTGACGCGGTGTGTGAAGGAATACTTGGTGACACCAACCGTGGATTACGCTTTTGTCACGCCGACGGCAATGTCGGAGCGGTCACTGTCGACCATGCCGGCTTAGGAATGCGCACCATACGAGTTTTCGAACTCCCGTTCGAGCTCCCGGCGGAAGACGTTATCGCGGCTTTCCACCCATATGGCACTGTACATGGCCACACTGCCGAACGCCGGGCGCAATTCCAAACGTACCCCGTTCTTAACGGTGTACGGCAGATCACCATCGATCTCCATAGCCACGTGCCATCTTACCTGCAAATTAGCGGGTGCCGCGCGGTTGTCATATACGACGGCCAACCCAAGACCTGTTCCGGGTGCGGCAAAGAAGGCCACCTCAGATCTGAGTGTCTTCAGCGACGAATCACCCAATTGCCAGCCGCTACCGTGGCACCTCCGGCTCCGACGACGGTTTTACCGATCACCTACGCATCGGCGCTCTCTTCTCCTCCCACCGGCCGCCGCCGTCGGACCATGTACCGGTGTCTCTCCCAGCTGCTACGGATACCGCCGGGGTCGACACGTCGCGCTCAAAGCCTGACGCTACTCCGGCGCCACTACCAACAGCGACGACTTCCGACCCCCACCCGCCCGACCACATGGACGCCCCTTCACTTGACGATCCCGCGACGGCCTTCCTCTCAGAGCGACGCGACTCCCTTCCGTCTTCCGACACGGAGGGACGAACCCGCAAACAACGTTCACCTAAGAGGCGCAAGAGGAGGCGCCGTACGGTCTCGGAACGAGACGAATCACCTCCCCCTGATGCTCCAGAGGCCGTCCTACCCGACGAGGCCTCGGAGAACCTGCACGACGATACGAATGACGACAACATGACGCCGACTGTGGCTGTGTCGATGCCTACTCTACTGGCTCCTGAACCAATGGACTCCACCTCTGCGACTGCCGCCGAGACGTCCTCCGCCGCTACGACCGACGTGCAACGTGCGACCATCGCAACGACAGCGCCTTCAATGGTGTGGAGTGAGGACGTCGCTGAGGACCCGGACCACACGCTGGGGACAGAGTTACCCCAGACGGAAGCCTCGTTACGCCGCTGATAACGTCGTCAGGTGGCGTACGGCACGACTCGCCGTTACCTCGCCCCTCTTCATCCTCCGCCGGTGGAGTTCCCCTCCACGGCGGGGTACGGCTCCAAACCTACTGAATAGCGACGATCAACACTAACACCATTAGCTCACCCGTTGAAACGTCAACTGCTGCGAGAGATGATATGGGCGTCGGACGTCGATATCGCACTACGAAAGGAAGGGCCACTCTTCCAGACGTCGCGGGATATAACACTTATCCTTCTCCTGGTGACCACCTGGGACGCGGCGTAGCCATCTACGCCAGAGAAGGCATTCCAGTGACCGCTATCACATACCTTCCATCTGCCAGAGGCATGGCCGTCACCGTCATGGGGACACGTATCGTCAACATTTACGCTCCGTCAGGCTCCACCCGCAGACACGACGGGGCACTCATCTATTCAGAAGAAATCGCTCCTTTGTTTCTTGGACGCTGCGACCCCAAAGATCAAGTGCCCCACTGCAACACCTGTGAAGAACTGCGTCTTGTCATCCGCGATCTGCTGCTCCGCGACACTTGGGAAGTTCGGCACGGCGTCGCGCCTGGATATACTTACCAGACGAGTCACTCCGCGAGCCGCCTTGATAGGATTTACGTCTCTCGGGAACTCACACCTGCAGTCCAAGGTGCAGAACTTTGGCCCCTGGCCTTTTCGGACCACTGTGCCTACATCTGCAACATTCTCTTCCCCAAGCAAGTGGTCTGGCCTAGTCGTGCACCGTGGAAGCTAAACACCACCCATCTTCATGATCCCGAATGTCTTCAACGTGTTACCGAGACATGGGCCACCTGTGAACGTCACTTACCTAGATACTGCACGACCTTGACCTGGTGGCTGGAATGTGCCAAACCTGCCATTCGACGTACTTTGATTCAGTATGGAAAGGAGGTAGCTGCGTGGCGCCGGCACACTACCGACTATTTCTACACCGTTCTCCGCGACCTGGACGCCCAACCGCCCACCCCCTACACCCAGAGGGAACGCAGCAGGATTAAGGCGCAAATTATAATGTTGACACGCCGTAGACTGCAGGGGGCTATAGTGCGAACCCGATGGCAAGATTCGGCGGAACAAGAACATCCCACCTTCATATCGCCTCCGATAGGAAACATCGACGACAACAACTCATCACCGAGATCAACACCTGTCACGGCCAGCATGTCACTTGCCAAGCTGAAATCGTCAGTGCCTTTGTCGACCACTACCGCACAATGTACCAGGAGGAGACTACCGACAACCACGCTGAGGAGTTACCATACGTAACTCGCACCCTCACCAACGACGAAGCGGACGAGATGATGGAGCCAATTACGCGTGACGAAGTCCATGACTCAATCAAAAAAGGGGCTCTGAATAAGTCACCTGGCGTCGACGGATTGCCGATAGAATTTTATCGCGCTTTCCTCACACTAATGGCGTCACGGTGGAGAACGATGTTTCATGAACTGCTGACGATGGGGAACGCCGTACCGCCGTCCTTCGTCACGGGAATTATTATACCCATCCACAAACCGACACCAGGTGTGATGACAGCTCATTACCGTCCCCTGACTCTGCTTAACGCAGATTATAAAATTTTTACACGCCTACTGGCAACGCGATGCCGCAAGGTCCTGCCTAGCATTCTATCCCCGGAACAGACAACTCCGGGCGGTTCAGTTAATATACAAACGGCCACAGGAGAATGTCGCGATTTAATTGCACTGGCAGCGGTGTGCAGACTCCGCGCCGCAGTGGTTGCCATTGATTTTGACAGCGCATTCGACAAAGTGCGGCATCCTTTTCTGTTCTCAGTGATGAACCACATGGATTTTCCACCAGACCTTATCGACGTTATCTGGCGCCTGTACGGCACCGCCGAATCACTGATTCAGGTTAATGGCCGTGTGGCGGGACCAGTGGCGATCCGGCGTTCCGTACGGTTAGGCTGCCCACTTTCGACCCTACTCTACGCCATAAGCCTGGAGTCTGACGAGCCACCTTTCAGGTCTCACTTTGCGACAGCACAGTTTTCGATGTCGTGCGTATGCGGACGACCTCCTCCTCTTGATCCGCTCACGGAGTGAAACACACACGGTACTTGATTTGATATCAACGTACAGCACTGCAGCGGGCAGTAACATGAATGTGGCTAAATCCGCGGCGATGCCCATTGGACGCGGCCTCTCACACGAAGACCTAGCACCTCTCCCGTGTGTACAACAACTACGATATCTTGGTATCATTTTCACCTCCACCGTGCGCCGCTCCGCTGCCATCAATTTTCGGCGTGAACTCCAAACTATCCGCACGACGGTGCGACAAAATCTTCTCCGACGACTCGATTCTTTACAACGTGTCCAATACCTCAATCAACATGTGGCGGCCAGAATGGTCCACATCGCACAGCTCCTCCCGCTGCCATCAACTATTAGACGCAGCCTCCAGGCTGCCCTCGGATACTTCCTTACGGCCGGTACGATCTTTAAGGTCCGCTGCGACACGCTCACCCTTCCCCCGCGAGCAGGAGGCCTCGGCCTTGTCAATGTGCGACTCCGAGCGGCGTCCTTGTACATGTCCACCATGCACAAGCAGTGGCACGGGGGCACCTCTCTTACGCGCAGCTTGCTGGAAATTCTTGTGCCCGCGACCATAACATTACCAGTACCAGTCGGACACATCAAGCACCATCTGACGCACATTTGTGATTTCATCGTCGACTTCAGTTATGCTCACACACACTTATCGACCACGCGTTCTCCTCGACCGAATTATTTTTTACACCCCACTGCTTCGTTCCATATCCAGCAACAATATCGAACTCAGACATCCGTCCATGCGGTGGCCCACGGTTTGGCGTCATATCCACCAGCCTTTTCTTCCCGCCAACGTCCGGGCAACATGGTACCAAGTCGCAAATGAAAAATTCGCCACAAATCATCGCCTTCACGCCATCGGACTAATGGACTCACCACTTTGTTCCATTTGCCACCTCGTGGATGACGATGTCCATCAACTGACTTGTGCTGCCCCAGTGACGTCTGGAAACTAGCCCGACAGTTCGTTGCCTGTTACCTCCGCGTTCCGCCGGACTCGATTGACCCATGGACTTTTATCCATCCTGAGAATACTTATTTCCCCGCCGCCAAAAATCATGCGATTGTATGGGTCAAGGGATGTATAACGATGGCGACAAATCACGTCTTGATTTCTGGCAGTACTTACAAACCGCAAACCGCCCACAGTTAAGTCGAACACCGACCGCGCTACCGCGCTTTCTTCGCCAATTACCTACATGCGATCTTTACGTCACCCCCGCTCAGCTGGATGGTGCCACACGCCGACAACACTCCCGCCCCCCCCCCCCCCTCACCCCTGCTGACATCTGAGACTCCCCGCGCTACTTTCTATATTGTAACCCACAGTGGGGTAGGCGCATGGACAGGTGCCTCCTTTCTTTTATGCAATATACCAGAACACACTGGTTTTTCCCTCATTCCACTGTATATTGCTTCACACCTCTTAGCTTACATCAGTATTATTATTCTTTTTTTCCTACACCTTGTTCATAAAGACAAAAAAAAAAAAAATTGCTCGCCTTGTACGAGTATAATGTCTTGTGTTATTTTCGCCGGAAGGGTGGCATTTCTGTTGTATTTAAGTTTGTACCAATAAAGATCTTTTCTTAATTTCCCTGTTCCTGGTAAAAAAAGAAAAAAAATCACGATAATAAAATAACAATAAATATAAAAGCTACTTTGAGGGAGTGATTCAGGGACGGGAGGGGGGAGACATCGCGGCCAGGCCTCGGGTTCAGACCCCTGCCCGCCTTGTCTCCACCTACTCATAACTGAACACTTAGTAATAAAAAAAAATAAACAAATAAAATGTCGTCAGCGCTACAGAATGTCAATCCTAAGGGCCCGGGGGTATTGTGTTGTCTTAATCATCATCATTTTATCCCCATCGGCGCGCAAGTCGCCGAAGTGGCGTCAAATCGAAAGACTTGCCACCCGGCGAACGGCCTACCCGACGGGAGGCCCTCGACACACGACCAAAAAAAAATGGTATACGTATATATTTACCAGTGATTGTGCTGTAGTTTCGCATCCATCAACCAATGACAACATCGGACGCTGTAGAAGATATTCGTCTGAAAGTTCGATGGTATTTCGCCAGTCTCGTAGATTCTACATACTAAACAAATCGTTTTGTGGTCATTTCTTATTTGTTTGCAAGCTCTACAAAACTTTCTCATCACTATCAAATGTGTTCTGAGTCATCCCCTGGTACACCTTAAATCCACTGTCTGATTACAAAATGCCTGTCTTAAAATGATGCAGGAGAGAGTGTTTTACCTTGGTACACTTCAGACTTTCACCTCTAGCCAGCACAGTCCTTTTTTGAAATTACAGTATTTTTTCCAGGAAGTTAAGTTTTTTCCGCATGTTCCAAGATACAACATTGCCATTTACTTAGGAACACATATTCGAGTGAAATTTGAATGTGTTGCAACAGAGAAAAATCTTGTCAGTACTGTTCTTTTTAGCCCATATGTTTCACTTTTACTCTATTGCACACCAACAATCAGTAAGTGAAATCAAATTTAGCAGAAGAACTATCAAAACCAGATACAAGTTACATTCATTTTGAAACTTCGGCTATTGGAAAGTAACAAAAATTTTTATTTTCAAGACAGCTGAAACCGTTGAGACATTAAAGAAATTCAGTTCCATTGCACGTAAGACGTGCTCCTTAGTAAAACATTTTCTTCTGTTTCGACCTACAAGATGGTTCATAAACCACGAAATATGACGAAATATTACTTAACTGCCACATGTGATATAAATAGTTCTAAAACTATATAGCATTTTACTCGTCATAAAAATCTCTACCTGAAGGATTAATACGTTGCAAATAGCTGTTGTTGAGGAGTACTGGCCCATCGAGATTAAAAGGATGGAGTGGTTAACTGAGCTTGGGTCACACATTTTACACAAAATATTTATTGAAAATTGTATTAAATTTTTCATTAACCCACTTCATCATGCCAAAGCCAACTTACCTGGACTCACAGTCCAAAGGAATACAAATATAAGAAGAAGCCAAAATTGCTTAAAAGACTTAAGCCTTCATTTATATGAATCACTTAAGAAAACAATTCAGTAAATAACCTCTCTTCAAGACAGTTTTAGACATTTTGGCTTTCATTTCTTTAAATAGGTTTGTCAGTAAGACTGAATTCAAAAAACACGATAATACGAGGGTTCTCCAGAAAGTAAGTTCCGATCGGTCGCGAAATAGAAACCGCAAGGAAAATCTGGTAAAGCTTTGCACAGCTTTGGGCAGTGTCTCTAGCATGTCAATCGATCCTGTCGCGTCGCTCTTTGCAGTTTTGAGCGAACAGGGAGCACGTAAAGATGTGTAAGGAATAGCGTCTTCCGCCAAGTATGGAGGCCTGGTTAGAGATTTCGCCTATGTCATGCAGCCCATTTAACACAACTGTGAGGCAGTTCCCTCTTCATGCCAACTTTCGGCCGCACACTGCAGGGCCAATGAAAACGCTCCTGCAGCGTTTCCGATGAGAATTGTTTGATCAGCCACAATAAAGTGCGTAATTGACTCCCCCTGAGCCTCATCTCTGCGCACAAGAACCGGTGGCTATGAAGACAAAATTTTTCCACAGACAACGAGCTGCAGAACAGTGCAGATAACTGGCCGAAAGCACAGGCGGTTGCTTTTTATGACGAGGATGTTGGAAAGTTGATACAACACTACGACAAAAACTCGAAGTTGGAGCGGCGACTATGTAGAGAAGTAGCTGGAAGGTGTACCTAACTGTTGCTAATAAAACATTTCTGGTTTTCCCTGTGGTTTCCATTTCGCGACCGATTGGAACATACTTTCTGGACAACCATCGTAGAAAAAAGAAAGTCTGACACAGACAAAATTCTTACCGGAAGAAAGAATTATTGTTCTTGAGGAAAATGTACTTCAATTGGGACACTCTTAATTGTAAACGATAAAACTAGTCAATACACACATACAACCATAACTACCAAAGGAAATTCTTGATCGTATGGTTCTCTTCAGTACATTATTATGTAGACATAGCAACTGTTGCAGCAATTATAAGCAAGCCCATCTTTTAACAAGTTCAAGTAATATTACAACATGCTGTTATAATAGATACAGTATATTCATGATAATATAAAACAAGGCATAAACAACGTAAGCTTTCCTTGTTCACTGCGTGCTGCACCGGTGTCGCTCTCCTTCCCATATGTGGCAGGCATTTAGCACATCGATTCTTTCAAGTAACAAATGTAAAGGGAATCGGACAAGGTACAGTCTACAACTGAGTGACAGTAGTCACTGTTCTTAAGATCAGGGCAGTTCAACACTTCTTCCTTTCACTACAACTGCTGGCCAGCGTAAATATCAACACACATCCCCGTAACTTATAGTTAATTACACGAGAGCAACTTGGAATCAGAAAATAGCAAACAGAAAGTCAGTCCCCAAACAAACACTCTGAGTGCTTTAATACAGGAACATAGTCTCTTAGTGAACTCAATACAGCTCACTGCTATCCAAGAGGGAACTCAACAGACAGGACAGTACGATGTAGCAGGAACAGCAAGCGCAGCCCAGGCTCGTTACACAGACCACAAAGGCACTCTCTTCCGTCTCATCGGCCCAGCAGGATATCGACGTGCGATATACAATCTTTCAGAGCATTAAGGTAAGGGCACTCGCCAAACCAGCTGCTGGTGTCTGTTCACGAGGTGAGGAGTCACAACTGCCCGCTTCCTCCTACCTCTTCCAACTGTCACTCTACACTTCCTCCTCGCTGTTCCACGGGTAAACACTCTTTTTGGCAGCGATCTCGAAAGCCGCGGACGGTGGAAGTGTTGCCAACTTACGTCACACTTTAGAACAGTGCCAACCATGGCACACTATATATCGGTATTTCTGTGCCTCCAGGACATTCCTAAGAATATTTCCTCCTCTTGTGATTCTTAAACACTTGAACAGTTTCTTCCTAAAGTTTTTTGATTGGTTTTTAGCGGCCCGCTACAACATACTTTCCTGCGTCAACCTCTTCATCTCTGAGTAGCACTTGGACCCTATGTTCTCAATTGTTTATTGGGTATATTCCAGTCTCTCTCTTCCGCTACAGTTTTAGGCCCCTACAGCTCCCTTAGTACCATTTCTTCTTGCCAGTGTTTTTCATATGATCCTTTCTTCGCCGATTCTGCAGAGAACCTCCTCATTTCTTCCTTATCTTACCGGACCGCCTAAATTTCAACGTTCTGCTGTAGCAGCGAAACTGAACACTTCGATTCTCTTCGTTTCCGGCTTTCCCCCAGTTCATGATTCAGTATCATACAGTGCTGTACATTATCTGTTATTTCTTCGTCATATTCAATGTTTGTCACCAGTAGGCTTCTCTTAGCCAGGAATGTCCTCTTTGCTTGTGATAGTCTGCTATTTATGTCCTCCTTGCTTCGTTCGTCACGAGTTATTTTGCTTCCAAGGTAGCAGAATTCCATAACTCCGTCAACTTCGTGGTCACCAATTATGATGTCAAGTTTGCCGCTATTCTCATTTCCGTTACATGTAATTAATTTTGTCTATTACCGGTTTACCCTTAATCCGTATTCTTTACTCATCAGACAGTTAATGCCATCCATCAGATCCTATTACGGAGACCATATTCGCCTGTAACTCTGTCTTCTGTTCCTTCCCTTATAGCGTTCCAGTCCAACTTGATTATAAAATTTAGATCTCCTTTAACCTGCTGACGTACGTATTCAGTGCCTTCACGACTTTTCTCCCTCTCTTCGCCGTTTGCTTCTGACATAATTTTGTGTATATGAACTACATTTGTTGGCGTTGACATGCTTTCGATTCATACCATTGAACTGTTCACGGCAGTTCACTGTCTGTCATGCTTTCCCGTTCATGGACAATTCTAATTCTTTTACGCTGTTTTCTGATGCTGTTAGTATTACCCTTTTTTCGTCTGACCAGAAATCCTAATATTCTTAGCATTTTACGCCACTGAATATTGTTATTTATCGACTGTCTTTTCATTGTTATATTTTCTCACATCCATGCATTTCCGGAGTTCAAATACCTTAGCTTCTTGAATACTCCTAGGAGTCGACATTCATAACTTGTCCGAATAGTAAACTGAGAGAAATGACGAAAAATTCCTCGCGGAATGAAAATGTACTTAAGCCAAACTGTGGCTGAGATCCCAAACAGATCCCAGACAGAAATTTCTGTTGCTTGACGTTCACCGATTTGTATGGAACAGTGACAACGACAGTGAGAAGCCGTATAAATATGGAATTTGAGGCATTTGACTTTTACTGCAACAGACAGGTGTTCAGAATCCTAAATATGGATTTGGTTTCAAATGATGACATGTCAGAAAGGAGCAGTGGGGACATGACCGACGAACGGTTTGCTCCGGCGTACAGGACTACTAACTGCAGTTGTGAAAGAAGAGTATTCGATTGGTATAAATTAAAAATATATTATGGATCTCAGTGAACATCTACGTTGAACATTGCATACAATGTAGTGTGAGTGTAGATGTATGTTAGGTTCAAGCTAGTTAACCAGTCTCTTTAGCCTTTAAGTGCGAACATCGCAGATCTCCTCTGGAGCTAAATAACGATAAACAAGTGACGAACTAGTCGCTAAGTAAACTTTTACAAGCCATGATTTAGTGTAAGAAAGATCATAACTTAGAATTGCGGATCAAGCTCAACACTTCGCAGTCCCCGACGCGAATACAACACGTCGGTTATGCATGGATAAAAATTATACGACATTCATGTTTCATCGTATTGTAAGGTTTTCTAAATCTACTGTTGCGGGGTTGTTTACGTTTCCACTTAAGGCTAACTTTCCATCATGTTGTTCTTATATCCTCCGTGTCAGAGGCCGTCGGTGCAAAACTTACATGTGCATGCACATCCCGACGAATCATAGGATATTTTTGTTTTCTCAGAAGTTAGCGAATACCCAATGATAGACTATAGCTGCAAATACCACCAATATACGGCTGGGACGTTTACATGCAGACATATTTTCTACGTTTGTTAGTTACATTACCTTTCTTTTGGTAAAAAGAAAGTGTCCTAGTCTGCCGTGAAACGGTTGTAGAGTTTTATGGCCCAGGGAGCGGTAATCTGGCATTCTGCCGCTTCTGTCTTTACAACCAGCTATAAACCGACCAATTCTTCCCTCTTTTTATACTTTGTAGCTGCTTTCAAATGATCGTAACTAAAGAAGCAAAATTAGAGCAAAGTAAAAGGTGGAACAAGGAGAAAGCATTGTGTACAACGAATATAGAAATTCTGAAAACTTTTGCGTGGAAATATAAGTCGTACAGTTTGTGTACGCGTACAAGAGGAAAGGAAGTGTTTGATAACTCACGAAATTTCTTCTTAATAAACTGTGGTGCTTCTTGTTTGGCAGATACCAGTCACCAAGGTCACAAAATATAACAAATATGTCTTTTACATGGATTACACCACGAATCGTGAAAAATAGTACAGCATTACACAAGTAAAGATCGCATCTAGCAAGGCCGGAGAATGGTGTTGCATATGTGGCTGACTAATTCAGTTTAAAAAAAATTGTTATATTTAGTACTTTACCCAGCTTCAGCAGCTGTATGTCTCATAGTGGAAAAAACATCAACCAGTTACACAAAGAAAATTTTATTTTTTTGTCGGTTTCAGGCACCTATTCCTCTTGTTCAGATTAGGTAATCATCTGAAGAGGGGCACGGATTGACTTAAACCGGAAAAGAAATGAAGTATCATTCGTACGCCTGGTTGATGATTTTTTTCAAATAATTAAGACTTTTCCGTTCGTTTGTACCATAATGCTACTTGAAACTGTAAGTTAACAACGTATAGTGATACTGGTCGTGCTAAACAATGTATAATTTTTAATAATGGAATTGTAACAGGCTCTCCTCTATCTTGTGAACCGATATCTCCAGTCATCTCCAGGGCAGGAAAGCGGGGACCCACCTGTCATACCTCCCGTGTGACACTGATGATGCGACTCTACACAACCCACCAATCAGCTTCCTTCAATCAGATCACAAAAGGCTTACCTGTAGCAGGACCCTCTCTGCCGCTGGTCACGTTCCGCGACCGGCCGATCCGAAATCCTTACACGTTCCAAGACATTATAACCCTTCACTACACTTCCTCTTGACTGGAGCCCATAACCCCTGTCCAAATAAACCACTTATGCGTCACATATGAATCTTTATTAATCGTAATCCTCTTCCTAAATTGTTGTGTGTTTTTAATTTTATTCCGCTAAACATCTTTATTTGTCATGAACGTAATTTCCTCTCGTATGCATGTGCGTGCATACTTCACTGATAATTTTCTGTCAATTGATTTTCTCACTCGTTTTTGCTTGCAGTACGACACGATGGTGTTACGTTTTAATAGTGGTGTTTTTGAAACCACGCACGACGGAAGTGTGCTAAGCTTATGTAGTGAATAAAACCTTAATTTAAAGTACAACACAAAATCCATACATAAATATGAACGAATCTAGCGATACAGATTATTCAGCCATACAATACCTAACGTTCTCTAGCTGAGACCATGAAAATCTGCACATAAAAATATTTTTGTTGCATGTTATTATGGTGTGTAAAGTCGAATTAAAAGTGAGGAAATAAATATCGTAACTGTAACGGACTGAGAAGGTACCCGTTCTGAAGCAACTGTGGGATAGCAGATTCTAATATTGTGTTTACAGAAATGAGGATTTTTTTTGCTCATGATATTTAGAAGAATACGACAGTGAAATGGCTACTTAATTATTAACTATATATGTCTTGTCAAGGTTAATTTCTTGGACTTCTAAAGTGGTGGATACACATTCGGATGCAACGGAGTTCAAAACTAGCTCTGCTTTCCCGATTTAGATTTCCGAATGCTTCCTTAAACTACTTCAGCCAAATACTAAAGTGGCACCTTAGATTGGAATACGGCTGATTTCCTTGTTCATCGTAGTCCACTTGAGTTAATACCTCGTCTCTTAAGGCGTCTGTTTGCAAAGTTTGATGTTAGTCCAGTTGGGAATTGGGTTACTGCATACGCTCGTGGCGCTCATCCATAAGTTTAATAAACAATGCAGTTATACATAATACAGACTTTGGTCATCAATGATATATTCTCCTTCACTATTTACAACAATCTGCCAACACTGGGGTAACTCTCTGCAACTGTATAAATCACTGGGGCCGGCCGGTGTGGCCGAGCGGTTCTAGGCGCTTCAGTCTGGAACCGGGTGACCGCTACGGTCGCAGGTTCGAATCCGGCCTCGGGCACGGATGTGTGTGATGTCCTTTGGTTACTTCGGTTTAAGTAGTTCTAAATTCCAGGAGACTGATTACGTCAGCTGTTAAGTCCCATAGTGTTCAGAGCCATTTGAACCATATGAAATCACTTGATTTTGAGGCGGGAAACTCGTTGACCCAAGACGTAGCGCACTTTCATCCGGGAAGGCAGTTCCTTGAAGACTGTTCGATACGGAGCGGAAAATGTGAAAATCGGAGGGCGCAAGATCAAGTGAATAAGGTGGCTGCTGAATGGCTTCCCTACCCAACCGTGTGTAGTGTTCTTTGTCAGTTGCGGGCAGGCGTTAGTGCGAAGTAGCATCAGTTCAGACAGTCTTACTGGTCGTCGTTCTTGGATTGCGTCCGCAAGACGTCCCAGTTGTTGACAATTAATGTCACCAGTGATGGTTACACCTTGGGGAAACAATTCATAGTGCAAAGTCGCTTTTCCACCAGACGAATAACATTATCTTTTGTGGGGCTCAATCGTTCCTTTCTTTTCGTTGTGTTAAAATAAAGACACAATTTCTCGTGACCAATAACGATACAGGATGGGACTGGTCGGTGGTGTTCACGAGCCTGTTGATGACGAGCAAGCAGAAATGAACAGACTGCCAACAGCTGATTTTTGTGATTTTGGCTTACAGCATGCGGTACTCACACATCCGATTTCTGAACTTTCCCCTCTGGATTATCGTGGATAAATGAGTTGCAACGATCTTAATCAAACCCTAAAAGTTTCTTAAATGTTGAGAGTCACTAATGACAAAACGATCCTCCTTGGTTCAAAAAAATGGTTCAAATGGCTCTGAGCACTATGGTACTCAACTTCTGAGGTCATCAGTCCCCTAGAACTTAGAACTACTTAACCCTAACCAACCTAAGGAAAACACACACATCCATGCCCGAGGCAGGATTCGAACCTGCGACCGTAGCGGTCTCGCGGTTCCAGACTATACCGCCTAGAACCGCAAAGCCACTCCGGCTGGCGATCCTCCTTGCTGTGCTCTCTCCAATGGCTTTACCCCCCTATACGGCACAAATATTTCTGGCTGCCTACGCTGCTGTCACCCGTCTATTAAACTCAAACAGAAGAATGATTCTGTAATGTTCCGATTTCTCCTCTTGGAATTCCATTTTCTAGCATCCACAGCTCCAATCGTTAATCTCCAAATGACAAAATGGCAATATGTAAACTCAAATAGTAACAGTCAACTACAAAAAAAAAATCAAAATTGATAAGTAAACCCATAGCAACGGGAATACCAACATGTAAAACAAAAACGATACGAACTTATGCACCAGCGCAATGTATTTTGTCGCTATTTTACATTCATAAATGGCGCCACATATTTGACACCACTATACGATATGAGGGGCATGTCTGATAGTTATTAAAGCAGAATATCATTCACATCTGTAAACGACAGTAAGAATTCTTAGTCACAAAGAAATTTAAGCTTATATTGTTATTGCTGAAAACAAAAAAGAATATTTTTTACTTCTTAATTAATTTCATTTGTCTGATGACTACTAGACATCATTTCTGAAAGGTCCCATAAAGGGTAATTTTAGAAAAATACAAACATAAGATTTGTAATCAACCCGCTGCTTCCTGAACAGCTATCTCCTGTGTCAGTAATGAATATCAAAAACGGCATTCTACAACGAAAGTAGTGTTATGTATTCAATAGGAAGAAAGCTACATCCTTCTGAATTTTATAAAATATGTGTGTTTTAGCAAAGAGTTCAGAAATCTGCTTTTTCATGAACAAAATGTTTAAGGTTTTATTTGTTTACTAACCTGTTCTGTGAGTGTGATGAACAATTTAACGTAGTAATGTTTTAGTCCTTCTTACAGGAAGTATCTTCATAATTCTGTGCATATCTGGATGGGACGCATTTTGTGACTTTAATAATGTGTTATATTTTCTTATGTTTCCCTGGAACACTTCTGTTGTACACGTGTCATCGAGTATGAGTGACACTTTTTGTTGTTCGCAAACTTACGTTGAAAATAAGCTTTACAATTCCACCAGTTAAATACGACCAGCGTTCTTAGATTGTTTCCTGGTGATGCTGTCGCTTGTCGCCTTGTAAAGTCGTCAAATGATCGAAAGCTATTTGAAAATGATTTAGACCGTATACTGTATGCCGCAAAAAGTGAATACGGACCCCAAATAATGAAAAGTGTCAAGTCATCCACATGCGTACTAAAAGGAAACTGCTAAATTTGAGTTACAGGATATATCACAAAAATCTAAAGGCTGTGAATTCAAGTACATTCTTAGGGATAAAAACTGCAAATAACTTATATTAGAACGATGATATAGATAATGTTGCGCGGAAGGCGAACCAAAGATTGCGATTTGTTGGCAGAACAGAAGATCTAACATGTTTATTAAAGAGACTGCCTACACCAAACTTGTTCCACTTTTTCAAGAGTATAGCTTTGCAATGTGGTATCAGCATCAGATACGATTGATGGACATCCAAAATGTTTAAAGAAGGACAGTTCGTTTTATATTTTCGAGAAACAGGAGAAAGATTGTCACGGATATGATACGCCAAGAGTTGAAAGAAAGACGTTTTTCGTTGCGGCATGACCTCTTCACGAAATTTCAGTCACCAACTTTGTCCTCCCAATGTGAAAATATTTTTTTGGCGCCCATCTTCATACAGAGACATAATCATTGTAATAAAATAAGAGAAGTCACAGTTCACACGTGAAGATTATGAATTCGTTTTTCCTACGTGCTGTTCGAGAGTGGAACGGTAGAGAAGTGGCTTGTAGGTGGTTCCTTAAACCCTCTGCTAGGCACTTCATTATTAATTGCTGAGTAGTCATGCAGACGTAGATTTAAATAAAAGGCGGGAACAACCCATACGTCTAGATACACGCTGTCTTTGATTTTAATTGTAGAAATTTCCTCCTGATCCACGAAGTGGACTTTTGGACTTTCTTGTTCATAAAACTCCAGGCTAAGTGCCGTTTCTCCAGAGCAAGTGCCCTTTCATAAATAAATGAAAACATTGTTAGTAGAGATAGAAAATTTCTCGAAAAGGGTAACGTGAAAAATAACGCAGAATTAGCGTAGCGAAAGGAAGTGAAATCCGCGAATTTTGGAGGTATCGGGAAATGTATGATTTTTCGATATAGAAATTTTATCCAGATGGCAGGTTACTAAAATTCGTAACTTTTAGTTATTCAGTAATAAACTCGCATTTTGACTCATAATCTGATCAAGGCTGAGCTTCATGTATCATTATAAAATGACAATTCGTTTCCCTCGTACCGAACTTTGATCTGACGAGGAAAGCAACAGTTAATTCACACAAGAAACAACACCGAAATTTGAAAAACAACCTCAAAATTAGCAAAACAACAATGTATTTACCAAAATGATGGAATCTAGAACACCAAATGTGGCAAAAGATATCTAATGTGGCAAAAAAACCATGAAGTTGGGGAAAAACAGCAGAGAATGTGGCGAAAACAACATCCAATTTGGAAAAAAACATCTAATTTCGCAAAAAACCATGCGATTTGGCAAAAGAGCAACTCAAAAGTTGACATAAAATAGTGAATTTCGCAAAAAATAATATAGAATTTGGCGAAAAAGAACATGGCAGTTGGCAAGGCAAAAAATTTGGTAATAACCAATACCGAAGTTAGCAAAAAGGCAGTATGGAATTTGGCAAGAAGTAACACCAAATTTTGCCAAAAAACTCTGAACTTGGCTACATTGAATCTGGCCAAAATGCACACTAAATTTGGTAAAGGGTTTTCACTACATTCAGCGAAAAAAAAGCAACAAAGAATTTGAAAAAAAAATGGTACTGGACGTTGCAAAAATAACGCCGAATTTAGCAAAAAATAACAATGAATTTGAAACTTCCTGGCAGATTAAAACTGTGTGCTGGACCGAGACTCAAACTCGGGACCTTTGCCTTTCCAGGTGCAAGTGCTCCACCATCTGATCTACCCAAGCACGACTCACGCCCCCTCCTCACAGCTTTACTTCTGCCAGTACCTCGTCTCGTACCTTCCAAACTTTACAGAAGCTCTCCTGCTAACCTTGCAGAACTAGCACTCCTGAAAGAAAGGATCTGCCAGGAAGTTTCATATCAGTGCATACTCCGATGCAGAGTGAGAATCTCATTCTGGAGACAATGAATTTGATAAGAAATAAAAACGACTTCGTCAAAAAAGCAATAACGAATTTTAAAAAAGTAGCTACTAATGTGGCAAAAATAAGAGCGAATATCTCCGCATTTGACAAAAAATTGCATCGAATTTAGCTGAAATAAATCTATATTCTTCTGTCCCTCGTTATTGGCTTCTGGGTCCAACTACCAGAGGAAGTCCTGATGGCATACAGTGACGTGATTACAACTGGAGAATCATAAACCACAATAAAAAGTTAGAAACGGCGTTTTACAAATGAGTGAGCAATTGTATCAGTGAGTGTATTGGGTGTTCAGGCATTGTAATTGACCATCCTCGAGGTCAGCAGCCGTGCTATGGTGCGGGAAGAGCACATGCACTCTCGACGTTCCGTTCGCCAAACGAGAAATGTGGAGCATTCTTCTCGTCGGCATTTCGTTCTCCTTCAGAAATGTCTCTAATTTTACGGTGAAACAGTTTCCGATCGGCGGCGACCCGGGCGACGGGTCGCACGGCGCGGCGTTTCTTTTCTCTTTTCACGCTAGATTTCCCCGAGACAGCGGACTGGAACGCCGTACGTAGAGACCTGCGCGGCGCGGCGCGGCGCGGTGGAGAGGGGTGTGGGCAGTAGACACATCAGCGGCGCCCAATGTCCCTCGGGAGGCAAGGCGGGGGCCGCCGAAATCCGATACGGAGGCGGCGGCGGCGGCGGCGGCCGGATTATAGCCGCAAGAAGGCCCGATATTGGCCGGCGTCGTGATGTACGGGCCCGACATGTCCTAATATCGCGGCCGGGCCCAGGCACGCGGGTCGCGTCCGCGGAGACTATCCGGCTGCGGGGGTGGAGGACGCACGCGCCGCGCCGCGTCACAATCGGCCGGCGGCCCGGCCTGGCTCTGCTGCCCTGCCGATTTGTTGTCCGACACCTCCGGGCAGGCGCACGTGCCAGGCGGCGGCGGAGGCGGCAGTGGAGGAGGCGGGGGCGGGGTTCACGGAGTGAGACAGCCAGGATGCGCCAGTAGGGCGTTGTCAGCGTTCCAAACGTGACACGGCTGTCTAACACAGCATGGTGAAACAGGAAAAACCATAGAAGCTCCTGAGAAAAGAAGAAGCCTTAATTAACAGCGCAAAACGGATAAGCATTAAGTCAGCTATCAAGAATCTCAGAACCGAACTGTATACACTGGCAAAATGGACGCGGAATATATGGTTGAATATGAAACCATACAAAACCCAACCGGTGCTGTTTGGTCATTCTTGCCTCATTAGCCCGAAATATCTCTCTTTTACTCTCATAAACCCTCGTCGCCAGTTCTTTAAACACCTCGTCGCTACTGCTGTGGAGGCCGAGTTGCTACTGTTGTTACGGTAGGCCGAGCTTGTGGGCTCGTGAAACGGCTTCTGGTGCAGTACACCACTAAGTCAATTTCTCCCTGCCGCTATTATACAGCTATGCCCCCTGTGGCAAGTAACAGTATAGCAGAACGAAGGTCTACACTGCTCAGACAAATTGGTAACAATCTTTGTTGATCCATTATGGATCGTGGGACGACGGCTGGCATGAACTTCTTGGTGCAATAATTTTCGAACAGCCGTATGTATTGTAGAAATTTATTTTATTTTATGAACTTCTATGTGCTACCATTTTCGGCATTACATTGATGCATTGATGCCATCTTCAGGCCCCACTCGTCATAGTCAAATCGCTATTCACGGAAGGAGCCATATAACTGGATCTGAGAATGGCTCTGAGAATGGCTCTTGGTGGCCAGGCGACACAGACTGAGGCGGTTTGATAAAGGAAAAAAAGGTTAAAAAAAGTCACACAAACGAGTTAAAAGGTTTACTTATCTTTGTGTCTGGATCAATATCAAAGTCTGCAACACTTCTTGTAATATAACACAAAAAAGACCTTCAATGGCTAACTGCAAAAATTCGTTGGTGAACTTCATCCTCACCGCCGCCCGTGGCGCTGGTGGAACTCGCGCAAGTGGCAGGTCTCCATGGCACTGGCACCAACTCGCATCATTGCGCCTTTGCCCTCTACCACCTCAGACCCTAAATGGGACAAATATCAACTTCTCTCATTCAGAAAATAATGTAGGAGCAAAAAACAGATGAAAATCTAAAAAAAATGGCTCTGAGCACTATGGGACTTAACAGCTGTGGTCATCAGTCCCCTAGAACTTAGAACTACTTAAACCTAACTAACCTAAGGACATCACACACATCCATGCCCGAGGCAGGATTCGAACCTGCGACCGTAGCAGTCGCGCGGTTCCGGACTGCGCGACTAGAACCGCGAGACCACCGCGGCCGGCTGAAAATCTAAATTGGATTGAGCACATAACAGCAATATGCAAGGAGTACTCTGCATCCCTCCATGCCTTACAAAACATAAAAAGCCCTTCCACTTGATCTGAAAAACAATTGGACGAACACTTATAAAAAAAATGTGTGTGAAATCTTATGGGACTTAACTGCTAAGGTCATGAGTCCCTAAGCTTACACACTACTTAACCTAAATTATCCTAAGGGCAAACACACACACCCATGCCCGAGGGTGGACTGGAACCTCCGCCAGGACCAGCCGCACAGTCCGTGAATGCAGCGCCCGAGACCGCTCGGCTAATCCCGCGCGGCTCGAACTCTTATACTTCCAATTCTTGATTACAGCGATGTTGTCCTGCAAGGCTTCTCTCAGGAAAGTCCACGGAGCCTGGAACCTATTGTGAGTTCTTGTGTTCGTTACATATGTGATGTTTGACTCTTTGATCATATTTGATCATATTTGGTCGGCATATTCTCAGCTTATCTTGGCTGAATGCAGACAAGCGCACCGAGTTCCATTCCTTCTGTCTTCTCTGCTATCTTAAAAAGTGTACTGCCCGTCACATCTCGCTCTTGTCTGTCAAACATGATGGAGACACCCCTTGCCATCAGAGCAAAATCCGTTGTCTTCCCCTCCATCATTCAGGCAATTTCTCGAAGCCCTTCTGAGCTGCAGTTACCACTATACTTACATCTATACTGCACAAGCTTCCGTACTATAAAAGGTGTTTATGTTCTCCAGTGGAGACTAGTGGGTCAAGAGCAGCTCGTCGGCAGCTGAAGCTTCTGTTTAGTTCTCAGTGTCACACAGGGTGAATAAATGTTCAAATGTGTGTAAAATCTTATGGGACTTAACTGCTAAGGTCATCAGTCGCTAAGCTTATACACTACTGAACCTAAATTATCCTAAGAACAAACACACAAACCCATGCCCAAGGGAGGACTCGAACCTCCACCGGGACCAGCCGTACACAGGGTGAGTCACTTAAGATACATGCTCTGTTTAATTTAGTGAACGGTTCCAGATATCGAAACAATGTTTTCGGCAAATGATAAAACGCTACTACTTTGGTATGTAATAAAGAGTCTTCAACTCTTGTATCGATCGAGATACTGAAGCAAGGATGACTTTTTTAAAATAGAACGATATATTTTCTTTAACGGCATCCTAAAGTGCTTGAAAAGACAAGTACTGTGATACTATGCTTGTTAGTTATGAGATTGAAACTCTTCGCAAATTAATCCGAGCAACATTCTAAAACTGAAAAATATGTCGGCAGAAATCGGATATTGTGCTGTAAAAGCCCTCATGTCAGGCTACGTCGTTGTATCAAGCCTTTAGACTGTTTACTTGTCGGCACTGCACAACTAGCAGGAATGTGTTGCCTATCGGCAGGCCATTTCTGCTTACATATTTCTCTCGTGCAGACATGTGTACCAATGAGGAGAAGTTAGTCTTGCCACGTTTATACAGCGAATGTCAACCAAATGCTGTCGAAACGGTAATGAAAACTGCCTTGGGAAACAGTAGTTGTTTCCGTAAAAACTTGGAACCACGCACATCTGAAGCAGTTTTTCTTATTCCCCTTATCGTGCGCTAGAAGCAAGCATATCTACTGCTTTAGTACCGTATACAAAAATCATAGTTGACCCAATGTCTCCGTGTGTCGTATAAGAAATGAGGCTTTATCTTACTGCATGTAACGACGGAGCTTTGTATCTGAGCTCTCCTTGGCGTTGTTTACACAGCAGTGGCCAACTCTGGCCACATTGCTTTCCAACCTTAGTGCATTGGTCGGACTCTTTTACGAAACACTTCACCGTCAGTTCTTAGAATCGCTCTATGACAGTCATTGTCTTTCCAAGAGCTACTGAATGCATTTATAAGAAGTATACGATTCCATTAAAAGCAGCATTCCTATTTCAATATTTCGATAGATACCGGAGTACAGAGCATTATCCATACGAAACAGTACGTGCCCCTAAGATATAATCAATTGCGGAAAACCTCGTTTGACGTATCGAACCGTTCAGGAATTAAAAGGGGTGTCACGCCTAACGTGACTCAGCTCCTGTACTGTAACTCGTGTCCATGTCAGGCTGGTGCTGGATGGTGTGCGTTGCAACCACAGTAGAGGTGATCCAGCTACCTGTTCCTACACTGTGTGATCAAAAGTGTCCGGACACCTGGCTGAAAATGACTTACAAGTTCGTGGCGCCCTCAATCACTATACACGTTGCCAGATGACATTCACCGTGCATTCGCCATACCCACACCCTGTCATCGGATTGCCACATTGTGTACCGTGATTCGTCACTCCATATAAGGTTTTTCCACTGTTCAATCTTCCAATGTTTATGCTGCTTACACCAAGCGAGGCATTACCCGGCGCGATGTGTGGCTTATGAGCAGCCGCTCCACCATGAAATCCGTTTTCCCACCTCCCGCCTGTCATAGTACTTGCAGTGGATCCTGATGCTGTTTGGAATTCCTGTGTGATGGTTTGGATAGATTTCTTCCTGTTACACTTTCTCCCGGATGAAAATACACTTTTTCCATGTTAAGTAACAGTATACGTTTCCTCGGAACTGTAAAACTTATCAATCCTTTCAATGGTTGTGGTTTTATACACCAGCGTAGAATTTCCCGGCACTTTAGAACACGAAACTCAGGGGAAAAAACACGTTTAGGAAAGATGTCTGCTGTGCAGCAACATGTACACTGCATATTTTCGTATTATGAAAGTATAAATTCGAATTCCACCAAACACCGCATATTACTTTCCAAAGAATTGAAATCGAGATTGCGATGCGCTTTTGTAAGCCAATCGCAGCTGATGTCAAGCGATCTTGCCGGCCGATGACAGCGGATATTCAAAGCATAGAACACGTGATGTAGTCAGCCAATAGCAACATCAGTTTTAAGTAGCTCGAACACAAAAATAGGAAAAGATAACGATTTAAATTAATATACATATTTTTGCTACAAGAAAAGAAAAGCTTTTACGTATAATATTGTTCTCTAAGATAATAAAGTGCAACAGAAGCTAAGCTTTCATACATAATTTTGATCTTTCTGGCGCGTGTTACACCTTAAGATACATCAGACAAATGTGCCAGTAAAATTTTTAACAACGATATAAATGTCTGATCTTCTGGGATCGAAAATATTCTAAATGGTCGTCGTCAAAGATTTGATTTTTGAATGAGAGTCAAACGCTCTGTGATTTAAAAAAAATCATCGGACATTCGCGCACAGATTTCACCTTGCGTAAAAAGAATTTTACTTTAAAAGTAACGCTTCCCAAACAACCATTCGGAATATTTTCTCGCGACCTGTTAGAAATAGGTTCGCTTCAGCAGTTGCCAGAGAGCGCCAGATAAGAGGCGTCGCCACCGTGACGCAGGAAGCCCGTACGTTCGTACGTGTAAAACATTGAAAGATCTTACATTATGTAATAAAAGAAACAAGACATTAGAAGATACTCCAAGAGCATGGGAATTTTGTGAACCATAATAAAATGCATCATTCGGCTTAAAGTGGACATTCGTATGTCCAGATTCAGATGTAAATTTTCATCGGCCGGTGTGGCCGTGCGGTTCTAGGGGCTTCAGTCCGGAACCGCGCTGCTGCTACGGTCGCAGGTTCGAATCCTGCCTCGGGCATGGATGTGTGTGATGTCCTTAGGTTAGTTAGGTTTAAGTAGTTCTAAGTTCTAGGGGACTGACGGCCTCAGATGTTAATTCCCATAGTGCTCAGAGCCATTTGAACCATTTTTTGTCAATTTTCTTGGAGTACCAGTACTGTATTATCTCATGTTTGGTTCTTTATAGAGGCATAATCCCATTCGTGCTAGAAGATGAAAATATGAGCTTGAAATGCAGCGAATAGTTGAAAGTAGCCAATAGTGTAGAATTAAACACTTCGTTCAAATAAATTAACTGCCTCAGCAGAAAAGATTTCTTTAAGAAACCGACAAAAATAACTTCATTGTTCTGCAAGGCTATTAAAGTTTCACTGTCAGACATGTGGAAACAAAATAAAATCTGAAACTAATTACGTATTTTAGCCTTCCGTAATTATGTAAATGTATTTTAATTCACTTGGTAGCTCCCTGACACAGAAATCCGATTTCTTTTCATTTGGCGTGAGAGCAATAAACGAAGAGGAAACAGAAATATCACTTAACGTAAACACAAGTCACGTGTAAGACATGTTATTTGGTCTTAAGTGTGCCAAAGTGCAGTGCCACGCCTCTTCACACAGCATTCTTCCATCGCACATCTCTGTATTTCACCCTGTGGGATTCAAACATGTAATATTTTGTAATGGGTGCCATCAAACTGTATTCATGCCAGTGTAAATTAAAATATCCTGCTCCCAATCGGCCGGTTTGACATCCTGCCCCTCTTCACAAAAATCTCACAATTAATACTGGATGGGATTATTTGTAACCAGCAGAACAAGAACTCTTCAGAAATCTGCAGTCTTTACTGCGTATTAGCTAATAACTTGCTGTTTTGTGTGACATAAAATTATATATAACACACACAAAGCGAGTAAAGACAAGAGACAAGCAAGACAGTAGAACACATTTCTTCAGTCCTTAAGTCCTAGGTTTTTTTCTCTCTAATCTTGTCACAGCTTTATATGGCATACTTTCCTTTCTGGGAACGAATTTATTACCTCATCAAAGTTTGTCAACGTTTTGCTACATGAGAAAGCGAGATGTCGTTGTCTAACACTAGAAAAGCTGTTCATACAAATAGTACCCAAGACTGGCGTGGTTTCTCGATCTGATTACGTGTATTTTGTCACTGTCTGCTAGATAAAATGAAATACGCCTGCCTAATATTGCAGCAATTGTTACACACACCAAATAAACGGGACTCTTTTGGCACAAATGGTCATTTTTATAACACCACGGAATATAATTCACGAAGTACCAATATCAACTGCCTATTAGGCCTACTACAAGCAAAACGTTTTATGTTAGGAAATAGTTTCACATTTTATTCATACTCTCTCGCTTCTGAAGCATGAGATCGAAAAGTAGCAGTACGAAAGTTTTATATAATTTTCGAATCGACATATTCTTCCGTGATTTGTGTGAGCCCCCGTTTCTTTTCCTTACACGTTTTAACAAACAATCTTGTCATCACTAATTCTGTTACTATTCCTGCCAGTGTCAAATCTTATTCTTCGGTTTAGTTATCCCGCATTTATTCTCCGGTTAGGCGTTATTATGTGTTCGTAGAACGCGTTTTCCGCGCTACTTCGAGAATAGAACTTCAGCAGCTGCTAGCCGGGGACTGTATTACTAGCCCTTAGAAGTGTAGCGATCTGGCCAAAACTTTTCTGTTAAAATTTCATTTTCTTCGATAGATGGAGGAGACAATAAGCAATCTTTGTTGCCTGGTATTCCCGTTAGTTGTTTATTTCCACTCTGGTAGTCTGAATCTATGGAATTCGCTAGTAGGTATAACAACGCTGATCATTTGCAAACCCAGTCAATCACATAAACAGCGACTGGCATTTACCCGTGCGGCTTTATTCCGCTCAGCTTGTATAGACCCGTCCCCTTTTGTCTGCAGGAAAGTTTATTTCTAGATACGGCGGGATTCCCCTGGCAGAGACGTCACGTACACTATGCCCGCATTCAAAAATCAACTTAAGATTCTTTCAGAAATCAACTTAAAATTTCTTCAAAAACCAACAGGGATGTGTTCAAATTCATGTGAGTAATGGATAGCCCAACGTCCGCTGGTTGTTAGGCGCTTTGTGAAACAAGGTCTTTTCCCTCAATAATATGAATTTGGCGTCCCCCCCCCCCCCACCTTCCCTGAAACTGCCGCCTGTGGCAGATGCCCCGGTTTGTCCCCGCCGCCTAGTTCCGGACTTGTTGCGCATGCGTGAATCTTAAGCACACCAGCAAATTTTTTCCGGATAGCATCTGGCTGCCTGCTGCTATTGTTTATACATCTAACTGCCACACTTCTGTGGCCAGAGACGGGAGAAGGTACTAATCATACGCGACTCAACTGCACATGCGCATAAGCCGGCTTGCAACCGCTCAAACGAATCTAATGTGAACAGTTGTGACGTCACGCTCATCGGAGGCAATTTGTTGTTATGAAACATTGCATAGTCTTCCTAAAGCCTTTGACATATTTTGCTGTTGGCAGTCGATTGTATGAGCACTGTGTTTTGTTGTTCTGTATTTCCTTTGTAAATTCAGTTTTATTTTCTTTTTTTTCTCTCGTTAGTTTTTTATTGCTGCAGTATTATTCTGCAGTAACGAGATACAGTATTATTCTATCTTAGAGTATTGGTTCTTACCAGTCAAAGTTACAAAAATTTAACTGAAAACTAAAACTATGAAAAATTCCCGGAATTCTAAAAAATTCCCGGATTTTTCCCGGTTTTCTCTCGGATGAAAAAATTCCCGGGATTTTCCCAGATCTCCCGGTTATCCCGCGTCGTATGCACCATGTATTGGTGAGAATCTAAAGTCTTTAAATTATTCATTATAGCACTGAATACTCCTTCAGCTGTTGTGTATTTTGTTTCAATCAAATCTAGGAAAATGTTAGTTGGTCCTGTCGCATCAGGTAGCATTGTTCGAATATAAATAATAAACGTAGAAAATTCAGTGATTCTTGGACTTCATCAGGTATCAAGGAAATTTTGACATGTGATTCAATTATATTTTTTATGAGTCTAGCTTTCATTTTGCCGCTATATGACGTAATATGTTGCCAGATGCAAAACTGGAATGAGGAATATGACCCACTTCCACCCCATTTAATTTCTGAACAGCAATTTTTTTCTCAGATTATTTAACATTTGATTTCAGTTCGCAGTTTTGTAGGCATTTCTGAAAGCATTAGCTATTATTTACTTGTCGCTCTCTAGTGCTTTAATGCAGAGTGCTAAGGTTTTTCACTTCCTGCAGTTAATTTTTTTCAGGGCATCTTTATGGGCTGAATTTTCTGTTGGGGAAATGTCATCAGGTGTGTTTTGGTTTTTCCTTTCATAAGAATGAAATTTTTGACGACTGTTACCAAATACTGATTCCTTGTTTACTTCTTTCTTGCCTCAGTGTCCTAATTTTCTTACAACTTCTATACCCCCGTTTCTTGGTTTTCATTATCAACTATCCATTCTTCTTACAGAAAACTTTTTTCTGTCCAATTTTCCAAGACTCAGAAAGATCACAAAAAATAGTTCAAATGGCTCTAAGCAGTATGGGACTTAGATCTTAGGTCATCAGTCCCATAGACTTAGAACTACTTAAACCTAACTAACCTAAGGACATCACATACATCCATGGCCGAGGCAGGATTCGAACCTGCGACCGTAGCAGCAGCGTGGTTCCGGACTGAAGCGCTTAGAACCGCTCGGTCACAGCGGCTTGCCTAGAAGATCACAATCGACATTATTTACAGAAGCAGGTCCGCACCTCAATAGCACATTTTCAGCACATGAGATTTCAGTTCCACACTTTTCTTCCCTTTCATCACCTCTGCCATTTTTGTCGTCGCCCTGAAACAGTTTAATCTTTTCATTCGTTGGAAGTAAGAAATACTGGATAATCTCACGATTCAGTTCGACCCTGCAACTGTAATAGAACTCCTTACTTCGGCGCAACCTCTTCAACTCCGAGTACGGAAGTGAATAAACGACATTACATCACTACATAACAATGAAAGCAGTGCCTTGTCGGAAGGTATTTTAAAATCTCACCGCACGAAACTATTATTTATTTCCGTGACTCTTAACATTCACATGAGGAACCATTTCAATAATATTGTACTTCTCGATATCCTAGTCACGTTTCATAAAGGATGTTAGAATGGCTACCATGGTACCTAAAACGAATATCACCGTATCATTTATAAATGCCACAGATATAGACGTAATCTAATATCATTACCTGCTTTTGTGTTACTGTCGGTGACGTTTGGTTTTCCTAACTTTTAATTTGAATAAAATGTAGTTTTTTTTTTCTCTTTTGGGGATACAAAAAGTTAAAGGCAGCCCATCCCTAGCGTACCCCCATAAACCCAGCACTGCAAGTAACATTCGAATATAAAGGAAAAAATGGCAAGTAAATATCGCCTGAAATTAAAGGAACCTCAGAAGCTGGAGACCAGACAGACGAGATGGAATTTGAAAGATGAGAATATAGTTTGTGGTTTCAGTCAGGTCCAAGACATGAAGCATGTCTTTAACTTAATGTTAATGTACGGTTAACATGAGCTACATTTTAATTCTGAGTTTGCACTGCAGCCACAGCACGGCACAACAGTATTTTCAGTATTTTCGTGATATTCTGTGCTTATTCAGTCAAAAATACACTGCCGCTAGAACTTCAGCCCGCTGTGACTGGTAGGCTGCCCTTTTATAGCAATAATTTCACAACGGTACATCACGACCTATGGTTATCTGAGGAATTATGTTCTTTAATGTAAGCTTTTTGAAAAATCTGCTGTAAATGTGTAGTGGTGTGACACAACATTACAAACAACTGGTACAAACACATTACAGAATTTATTTTCTGGTTTATCTGCGATGTAGAATCATTTCTCTTGTAATACAACATTTCCCACAGTGCTGTGTTGTTTAGTTGAACTCATATTAGACTTGCAGAGGGATTTGGTGTGGGAGGGGGGGGGGGGGAGGGGAGGGGAGAGGGGGTGTACCGGCGCTCAACGCAAGGTTATCAGAGTGCGCTAAATGATAACCAGTAGCTGGTGGCAGCTTAATTTTCGCATTCTTAAAAGCGACCGCAACACGGAGATTCTGACATGCACTTCCAGCTATTGGGATACTATTATTAGGGAACTTGTTGAAATTAAGTAAGCTGGTAACTTTATAATGAGAGATTGTGCTTTTTGTTTAAATTCTGTATGGAATGCTGCTCTCTCACTTGCCAAACACAGAAGTACCGGGTTTATGCTACCTCACTATTGATTAATAATCTCAATACCGTTAACTTTTGACATCTGTCATCTTTGGTTTGCATTGGCGCTAGTGTTCACAGTGTGTTGTGTGTGTGTGTGTGTGTGTGTGTGTGTGTGTGTGTGTGTGTGTGTATGTGTGCGTGTCACCTTTAGGGAGTTTCTCTGAAAATGGAAGTCTTATATAGGCTTGCACATCTCTTACCGTGAGAAACTGAAGTCTCGTGTTTGCTCCTATTCCTTTCTATATGAAATCCATTATTATGACCTATTTTCCTACACAATTCACCATGATTATTAGTATGTGGGATAAACCTTCTGTAAAGAAGGTAACAAGACCCGTAACGGGTGTAAGAATGTCCCGAGGCTAGAGATTATGAATTAATAATATTCCGTCATCAGTCACAAATTTTATTTTGGAATCGCTATCGAATGCGTTTCTGAACTGCAACTCCAGTGCCATGGGCTGTATGCGTATACTGGGCGTTACATCTGCTCCGTTTTCGCCGTAAAGGTGACAGAATGACACAGTTGTTAGATTTAATGATATAAACTTTATCTCATGTGTAATTAATGATTCCTGTAAAAGGCTGGAGGAAAAGAAGTGTCGCCCCATTTTCAAACAGCAGCATCTGGTTTTAGGTCTAATCATCCGAATTATCATAGTAGATTACTGGAATAAGAAAGAACGGAAACGTCTCCACCAAATAACCTTCGACCATGACGTTTGTGACAAATATGTGTAGATTGTGGCGAATGGGGTAAAAGTCAAGTGTAGTTTCAGTAGAAAGGAGTGAATGACTGTCCCAAAGAAACTACACTTCGGAGATTTAGTGCCGGCACAGGAAGGAAAGAACATTTGGTGCCTATAAAGAGCAAGGAAAGACTTGGAGCTGGCTTGGCTTCCGGATATCCAATAACTTTAATGCTTGGTGAAACGAGCAAAGACTGAGTTTCACTTTCCCTTCGGAGACAATAACCGTATTGTACATGATCTTATAATTTTGAACTGATTTATAAGTGCTCATGAGTTTTTATTTATTTCCGCTTGAAGGAAAAAGTAAGTTTAGATTTTCTTTTAAAAATACTTGATACAATTTAACTCGTTCATCTGGGTTTTAGTGACAGAATTCCTTTCGTTGGTTTGATTTTAGTGCATGAACTTGTGGGTTTGAAGGTATTTTATGTAAATATTTTGAACTTTCGTTCCGTATTTGGGTTTTATTTCAGGTCACAGGGTATTGTAGGATTTGGTTTCCTTTAAATTAGATTTCATAACATTTTAGTTGTTAGGTTGGGGCTGTATGATATTGTTTTCGTGACGTTCTTTCTCAAAATGGGGAGGGGGGGGGGAGGTGGTGAATGTACAGGGTGGCGCACGAAATGTGTTACCATTTTGTTTTTGAATATAAACTTTATTGTCAATACAGTCTGAAAGGAACATATACTACAATGAAGAGCCGTCCATGGAGATTTGTTCTAACTCAACACTTGCTCAATATGTCCACCATTTCGTTTCCTAACTTCCTTCAAACGAACACTGATGTTAGTGATTACCCTACGGCACATGTCTTCCGTAATTTCACTGCAAGCTTGAAGAATAAGTCTTCTGAGCTCCATTAAATCACGTGGACGTTTCGGCAAAATTTTTTCATTTAGATATCCCCAAAGAAAAAAGTCACATGGATTGAGGTCTGGACTATTGGGGGGGGGGGGGCGGGGGAGGGGGGAGGCAATTTTGTCCGTTATTGTAGCGACCTGAAAGCCTGAGTGAAATGATCCGCATGTCGAAATGCTGGTGTACAAACTCCAACACAGTGCTTGCAGTATGTGGCCTTGCTCCATCTTGCATGAACCACTGCGTGTTGAAGGTCAAGGCAGTAGCAAGAAGCTGTGGAACTTAATGGAGCTCAGAAGACTATAATTTGGATAAGCTATCTGACTGCGTATTTTAATACGAAAAACTATAGCAACAAATGAACCTGTAACAATGAAAACCTAAGCTATCTGACTCCATTTTTGAATAAGATTTTACAAGTGATACAGAATCTGACTTGTGCGACGGAATTTACTGTTTTAGTGTACATGACATATTGTGTCTCTGTGTTGGCCCTAAGTTTTGTACTCACCTCATTAGATGACTGCCTTTTTCCATGTGGTTTACAGCAATTAGCAACAGCATGAAGCAGCAGTGGCTAAAGCTTATTGTTACTAAGAATGAATTTAATGAAAAAGACTTTGCTTGGGTCCTGTTAACTAGTAAATAACTTGTGAGAAGGTATTTCATAAATGATGTCTGTTTAAAACTTCAGAATCATCATGACTATGACGCAGGTGCCAATGATGGCTGAGTGTCAGATTAACAACTTATTTCAGTTTCAAAGTTACATTAACATTCGGTAACCACAGTATTTATTTATTAAATAGGTGTGGAGAATAATTATTATTATCTGGAGGATAAGAAGGCTTCTTTAACTGATAAGTAAAACATGGGATTATTGCAAACTCGGACTAACAATCACGAGCTTAACCCTGCAATCGTTTTTGCTCTATGCTTGCGAATATTACCTTGTATTCCACATTAAGGCGTAGTTAAGCCGTCTATATCTCTCCTGGCTATATACATGAATTCAGGCCTAGAGTGTGTAAGATCTGCTATCACCGACGTGAGCGTAGCGTAACACGTCTTCTGTCTCCCAGCTGTTGACCGACACTAATACTTCCACTCTCGCAGACAGACCTCATCTCACAACAATGCTTAGAATCGCGCTCCCATGTTTCGTCCTCAGATTGTTACTATCGATATCTGAGTGCTTATTTATTTCCAGTTTTACACAAAGCAAAGAATAGCGCTAAGTTGGATAAATTGTTTTCAATGTAATGGAGAGTTCTGACACACTCCTTACACCTGAGGGACGACAACCGGAGGGATGCAAACGAAAGGTGAAGAGCGGATATAAATTCGTTGTATATTTACGCATGGGAATAAGGAACTGTGATAAGTAGAAGAGACGTAGTTTTCTGTTATTTCAACTCGTTGCAGTGAAGAACTGCGAATTTCTAAGGGAATTACTAAGCATGAACTAAGAACAAAGCTTAAAAATTTGTAAAGGTACACACACAGAAATCAGCTCCTACAAATATAGAAGCATCAATTTTCATTTGCAGTTGCGTGTCCTTAACAGTTAGTCTGCCCTTTTTTAATTGTTTCCACAAATTTTGTGTTGTCGCCGTGTTTCCAATGTGCTCCATAATGCTTTTGTATGGGAGATATAAAAGAGGGAAGAGGTCTTCGTCCAGTTTTATTTATTGCATGGAATCTTCCGATGTTGACATCCGTGTAGTTCGCCGATCCTATCTCCGAGATAGAGAGGCCTGATGACCCGCATTCAGAAAATTAGTCGGGATGATACTTTCGTAGTGAGGCAGGTGACGCAATTAATTTTTGTATCAATTACCAGAGGATGATGTTGTAGCGAACTGAGGATATGTTTATTTAGACGGTTAAATACGGCGGTGAAGGGGTGATCGTCATAGGGTTATCGTCACTTCTTTTGAGTAGACCTATTTTACAAAAACCGAGTGAATTTAGCTGGACGAAAGTTTATCTAGATGAGTTAAAATTGACGAGAGCTACAGTGCTTTATCCACACCGCTAATTTTAGTGCCAGAAGTGCTTCCGACACATTGTAGTCTTGGTTGCCACGTGTCAGTGCCTGACGTCAGCAACAATAACGACACACACTAACGGCAGTTTCTTGGGAAGCGACCTTGCTGTGGAACGCACCGTGTCTTTAGGAATAAGTTGCAATCTGAGGGTATTGTAACTGCTGGTGGGTTCATTGTTTCTTCTATTCCTCGTAGTTTTATGTTTGTGCTGTTTCACTTCGTTGTAGCGATATGTCAGAAGAAAATAACTTTTTTATTTTTTTATTAATTTAACCTCATCATCTAAGGAAATCCACACCCTCTCTTAAACCAGAACAATGTTTTGCATATATACAGGGTTATTACAAATGATTGAAGCGATTTCACAGCTCTACAATAACTTTATTATTTGAGATATTTTCACAATGCTTTGCACACACATACAAAAACTCAAAAAGTTTTTTAGGCATCACAAATGTTCGATATGTGCCCCTTTAGTGATTCGGCAGACATCAAGCCGATAATCAAGTTCCTCCCACACTCGGCGCAGCATGTCCCCATCAATGAGTTCGAAAGCATCGTTGATGCGAGCTCGCAGTTCTGGCACGTTTCTTGGTAGAGGAGGTTTAAACAATGAATCTTTCACATAACCCCACAGAAAGAAATCGCATTGGGTTAAGTCGGGAGAGCGTGGAGGCCATGACATGAATTGCTGATCATGATCTCCACCACGACCGATCCATCGGTTTTCCAATCTCCTGTTTAAGAAATGCCGAACATCATGATGGAAGTGCAGTGGAGCACCATCCTGTTGAAAGATGAAGTCGGCGCTGTCGGTCTCCAGTTGTGACATGAGCCAATTTTCCAGCATGTCCAGATACAAGTGTCCTGTAACATTTTTTTCGCAGAAGAACTTTAAACCGTGAGATTGCACAAAACACGTCAACTTTTGGTGAATTGCGAATTTGCTGCAAGAATGCGTGAGGATTCTCTACCGCCCAGATTCACACATTGTGTCTGTTCACTTCACCATTAAGAAAAAATGTTGCTTCATCACTGAAAACAAGTTTTGCACTGAACGCATCCTCTTCCATGAGCTGTTGCAACCGCGCAGAAAATTCAAAGCGTTTGACTTTGTCATCGGGTGTCAGGGCTTGTAGCAATTGTAAACGGTAAGACTTCTGCTTTAGCCTTTTCCGTAAGATTTTCCAAACCGTCGGCTGTGGTACGTTTAGCTCCCTGCTTGCTTTAATCGTCGACTTCCGCGGGCTACGCGTGAAACTTGCCCGCACGCTTTCTTCGCTCACTGCAGGCCGACCCGTTGATTTCCCCTTACAGAGGCATCCAGAAGCTTTAAACTGCGCATACCATCGCCGAATGGAGTTAGCAGTTGGTGGATCTTTGTCGAACTTCGTCCTGAAGTGTCGTTGCACTGTTATGACTGACTGATGTGAGTGCATTTCAAGCACGACATACGCTTTCTCGGCTCCTGTCGCCATTTTGTCTCACTGCGCTCTCGAGCGCTCTGGTGGCAGAAACCTGAAGTGCGGCTTCAGCCGAACAAAACTTTATGAGTTTTTCTACGTATCTGTAGTGTGTCGTGATCATAAGTCAATGAATGGAGCTACAGTGAATTTATGAAATCGCTTCAATCATTTGTAATAGCCCTGTAGAACTTCTTTCGTTTTAGTTAACAGATGACAGTAACTATAATATGTAGTTGCTGTTGTTGTCGAAGTCTTCAGTACGAAGGCTGGTTGCATGCAGCTCTCCACGCTAATGTATTCTGCCCAAGCTACTTCACCTCTGATTGAGTACTGAAACCTACACCCATTTCAACCTAATTAGTGTGTTCATGTCATGGGCACGCTCACTTTTACACACCTCCCGCCCCCCCCCTACCCCATCCCACTTCCTTCTGTTACCAAACAGAGAATTCCTTAATACCTCAGGATGTGTAGTTTCTGATAGTCAGGCTATACCCAAAAATTCTTTTTTCTTCAGTTCTGTTTGGTACCTTCCTATATGATAGTCGATGTACCCATTTAATCTTCAGCATTTTTCTACAGTACGATGTTTCGAAAACTTGTATATGCTTCTTGTCTGAACTGCTCCGTTTCACATCCATACAAAGCTACTCTCCAGAAAAATACCTTGTGAGAGGAATTTAAATTTATATTAGGTGTTAACAAATTCATCTTTTTCTGGAATGTACAGTCTGCGTTTTATGTCCTCTCTGCTTCGTTCATCATCAGTTATCTTGCTGTTCCATTAACAAAATTCGTTTCCTACTTTTATTGTCTCGGTTCCTAATCTAACATCCTCAGCTTAACACGTTTTACTTCGACTACATTCCATTACCCTTGTTTTATTTTTGTTGACGCCCATTCTAAAATCAATCCGTTCAACTGCTCTTCGACGTCCTTTGCCTCTGTGATAGGATTACAAAATCATCCTCAAACGTTAATATTTTTATTTCTTCTCCTTGAACTTTAATTTACTTCCCTAATTTATCCTTAGTTTCCTTTACTGCTTGTTCAGTGCTTGGACTGAATAACATACTGGATAGGCTACAGCCCTGTCCCACTCCCATCTCACCAAGCATCCCTTTCATGTCCTCCGACTCTTGTAACAGCTGTCTGGTTTGTGTTCAGGTCATAAATAACCTATCATGCCTTATATTTTGTACTTGCTACATCAACAATTTTAAGAGTATCATCCAGTCAGTATTGTCAAAAGCTTTCTACATCAACATCTACATCCATACTCCGCAAGCCACCTGACGGTGTGTGGCGGAGGATACCCTGAGTACCTCTGTCGGTTCTCCCTTCTATTCCAGTCTCGTATTGTTCGCGGAAAGAAGGATTGTCGGTATGCTTCTGTGTGGGCTTTAATCTCTCTGATTTTATCCTCATGGTCTCCTCGCGAGATATACGTAGGAGGGAGCAATATACTGCTTGACTCTTCGGAGAAGGTATGATCTCTAAACTTTAACAAAAGGCCGTACCGAGCTACTGAGCGTCTCTCCTGCAGAGTCTTCCACTGGAGTTTATCTATCATCTCCGTAACGGTTTCGCGATTACTAAATGATCCTGTAACGAAGCGCGCTGCTCTCCGTTGGATCTTCTCTATCTCTTCTATCAACCCTATCTGATACGGATCCCACACTGCTGAGCAGTATTCAAGCAGTGGGCGAACAAGCGTACTGTAACCTACTTCCTTTGTTTTCGGATTGCATTTTCTTAGGATTCTTCCAATGAATCTCAGTCTGGCATCTGTTTTACCGACGATCAACTTTATATGATCATTCCATTTTAAATCACTCTTAAGGCGTACTCCCAGATAATTTATGGAATTAACTGCTTCCATTTGCTGACCTGCTATTTTGTAGCTAAATGATAAGGGATCTATCTTTCTATGTATTCGCAGCACATTACACTTGTCTACATTGAGTTTCAATTGCCATTCCCTGCACCATGCGTCAATTCGCTGCAGATCCTCCTGCATTTCAGTACAATTTTCCATTGTTACAACCTCTCGATACACCACAGCATCATCTGCAAAAAGTCTCAGTGAACTTCCGATGTCATCCACCAGGTCATTTATGTATATTGTGAACAGCAACGGTCCTATGACACTCCCCTGCGGCACACCTGAAATCACTCTTACTTCGGAAGACTTCTCTCCATTGAGAATGACATGCGGCGTTCTGTTATCTAGGAACTCCTCAATCCAATCACACAATTGGTCTGATAGTCCATATGCTCTTACTTTGTTCATTAAACGACTGTGGGGAACTGTATCGAACGCCTTGCGGAAGTCAAGAAACACGGCATCTACCTGTAAACCCGTGTCTATGGCCCTCTGAGTCTCGTGGACGAATAGCGCGAGCTGGGTTTCACACGACCGTCTTTTTCGAAACCCATGCTGGTTCCTACAGAGTAGATTTCTAGTCTCCAGAAAAGTCATTATACTCGAACATAATCTAGAAATTGTTTAAACGTAGGGATGTTTGTCTTTACCCTGTCTACTAAAATTAGTCGCAGGTACAGAACTGCCTCTGATGTTTTTAAATTTCTCCAGAAACGAGAGTATTCACAGATGATAGAACCTAACTTTTCTGAAATTCGTATTATTATACCTTCATTGGGTTTTTCTGGAAACTATACTAAGTACTGATACCTACTTTTCAATTCGAACTGCAACATTCTTCATTGGATTTGAGGACATTTCACCTGACTGAAATATCTTGCATACCAGGTGGAATAGTTTTGCCATGACTATCTCTCCCAAGGCAGACATGATGGTCGTTTAGTAGATGTGTTATTAATTGACTTTGAAAATCAAGATAATATTTAATTCTCTGAAATACTACGGGAGATCACTTGAATGTAGGACTTCTGCTATTGAAAAGGACGTATGGAAAGCGGTTGACTGATGTAATGGGACCGTAAAGATTTTGCTTTGCTGCAAACGAGTGTTTCTGCTGCTGGTATTTTAGACAAGTGATTTAAGGGCCGGGAGAGATGGGAGGATTGTATACTGAACGTTGATAAGACGGCAGACGAGACACATTGTGTGTAAATCTCTGCGCTTCTGTCGACGTAGCCTGGATACATGTGAATACAATGGTGAGCTGTGATCAGTTATTCGAGCATCACAGTTATAACGTACGTGGACGTTTATCACCAGTTCCAAGTGCCGTGAGTTTACCTGAGAAAGACCTCGCAAGATAACATCGCTGTAAACAACAACTAAACAGCAAGAGTTTTATAATTTATATGTCAGGTCAAAAATGTGGAAACAGGTGTACATTTATTTCGGGGAAAAGGGACAGTGCATTATCCTATGACACCCGCAATGTGTACTCAATATAATCTACCAGATCATGCAGCTCTTTGTACTGAGTCTGATGATGTGATGTTCTTCAGTGGTCGAAAAAGAAGCTTTGCGCTAGACATTGTAGAGAGAGTGCTTGGCTAAACCACGGGAAGCCTTGGCTTCCGGAAAAGTATACAGTTCGAAGTTACAGTTGACAACGGTGGAATTGTCTTGTCGAATAATATATTTAATTCGTCCCGAGAATGTTCAAGTTGCTATGGAAAATATATGAGTTTTAGGTTCCAGAGTTCTTCAGGGATATACTGTAGTAGATAAGTGAGTTGACGTCAACAAAACGCCTGAGTTGTTTATGAAGTTTTTGTTCCTTTAATTTTGAGCCGTATGGCTTGATTTCTGTCTGTAATTCTTTCCTGTCGTTAGGTATGGAAGACTCTGTAACAGTAGTTACAGGAACTCAAGGTAAGAGCAATCATTACAAGTGTACCAACGCTTATGACAGATGCAGCACAGATACGGCATTACCTACGGGTAGGATTTTTTAATTCACATCACCTGTGAAATGGTTCAAAGCAACACACTGTGAAACTCGCCACAGCTGAGGCACCGAATTGACGTGAGATGGTGTTACAGTTACCACTACTGTACCGCAGTCAGTGATCTCTCGAGTTCAACTAGCTGACAGCAGACTCTGGAGCAGGTGTAGCATGGGATGAGTAAGAACATGAGCGTAATGTAATGTTACGTGGAAATATACTATGATTATTTAGATGATGATTACGTGAGTCTTATGGGTTGAACTGTCGTTGCATTATTTCAATCTGTGAGAGCACCTAAGACGAATAAAATGTGTCAGTTTTTGTGGCTGAGCCTGTATAGAACGATGCTCTGTACATTTTCACTGAAGCCATTCTTACTGATGACCGACGTGTCAGCTAATGGGATATTAGCCATATGCAACCAACTCCACCTTCAAGAGGCTGGAGGAGATATGGCATTTATGTCGAATTTGTTTTGTGTGGCTGTTCTAATAATGTGTATAGTTTCATTACGTAAGATAATACGTCGTAATAGTGCTTGTAAAACGGTATTTCTTATGGAATAAGCTATCACTAAGTTGTGGTTGATTAAACTGTACAAAAGGGAAGGAAATCCGAGAGGGATAGTACTACATCTTACAAAATCCCTTTCCGTGTCCTACCCTGAAGCTCATGCAGTATTCAAGTATTCTTTTCAGAAGATGAAACACACCTGTCGTTTCATTACCTGTGATGCCCATTGCACCTGTTACCCACTAAGTGTGTTAGGTAATTTAGTCTCTACATTCTCGTATATAAACCTTGGAAATTCTTGTAATATTTAGTGTTTCTGTACAGCTGGATATAGATTCTTTTCTGATACGTATAAACATAGTAGTACTCTTGGAGAATTATTATGTTAATATTTCATACTTCGCAAATGCAGTGTATAAAATAAGTATCCCGAATAAAACACAACTGACTTCATACTGTGACTGTGGCTGTGATTGTGTGAACAGTAGTAGCGTAAAACTTTAGGAGTGTACATATACATTGATGGAAGTGAATATCAATAACTTAGTTTCTATTCGCATCATCCACGTAAATAGTCTTCTGTGAAGTAACATGCCGCAGATGTCGGGGACTAAGTTTTTCCAAATAGGGTGAGGAAAATTGTGGTCCGATAGAATGGCGTGGATTCCACGTCTCCTGCTGATGCTGGCAACACCACCACCAGCACCGATTATTCTTTTTAACACGTGCCCAGTTTCAGCACCAAATGTGTCATCTTCAGGCCCCAAGCGTAACCTACTGGCCGTTTTCATATGCAGTGGACAGAATCGTATGCAGCGGGCCAACATTAACTGGCCCGTTACATATGATTCTGATCACTGCACATGAAAACGGCTGTGGATTGCAGGTTACGCTTGGCGCCTGAAGATCACACCATTTGGTGTCGAAACTGACAGCACGTGTTAAAAAGAATGAATGAGGTAGAATCAAACACAGCGAATGGTTTTGTTATTGTTCCAGTACGTCGTGTCTAGCTGCGTTCCCAGTTTCCTTGATGAAGTACCAGAGAATGGGCTAAACAGGTCGCTGGCTTAGTTTTTCGGCAATCACGGCTACGTGACGATGCCGAGAAAGCGGAAAAACAGTGCATCACCCTGGTGCTGTCAATACGAGACCATCCACTCACCAGGGCATCGGTCGAGATCTGTTGAGCAGACGAGATACGTTCGACTCCCATCTGTCGTACAGCGAGAGTCGCCTGACGTAGGAGTCTGCGGTTCGGCGCCGCCCGCGCTGCCCCGACTCACCGACGCCACCAGCGCCGCGACGCGGCCAGCAGTGCCCTGCGACCCGCGCAGTGGCCGTGACAGGCGAGGACGCCATGTCAGCCACAACTGGCGTCTGACGCAGCGCTGCACCGCCGCTTCAAACACACACCTTAGCCCTGCATCGATTGGGAATCGACGCCAGATCGCGTCCACTAGACGTGGATGCCCATTCGTCTCTATCACACTATGAGTGTCATGTCCCGTTGGGACGTACTGTCGTTTGATCCCACATAGAATCAGGCATCGAGGACGTAGGAATCACCACCTCTAGCGCAGAGAAGCAACTGTTAAAGTTGGAAGCCAAGCACTCGCTACGTCCAGTTCCGTCTAACAGAGAGTACAATGCGGCATTGCCCCTTGCATAGCTTGCATTTATCGAGAATCTCTCATCCAACCCAAAGTCCCAAGGATCTGAAAAAAGAGCAGATGATTCCTATATATAAGGAAAAAAATCAATACACTTAACATCGGCTGATTCAGAACTACTGATCACATATTGAGTTCGAAGATACACACATCAGAAAAGCCGGCCGCCGTGGCCGAGCGGTTCTAGGCACTTCAGTCTGGAACCACGTGCACTACGGTCGCAGGTTCGAATCGTGCCTTCGGCATGAATGTGTGTGACGTCCTTAGGTTAGTTAGGTCTAAGTAGTTCTAGGGGACTGTTACGTCCCATAGTGCTAAGAACCATTTGAACTACTTGAACATCAAAAAAAGTTTTGCATCACTTCGGTTCCGAGGGCTGCGAAACCTGTACAAAAAACCGGAACAGAGATCAACGTTAAAATTATTTCCGCCCTTTTTATAGCTCATGAAAACCACACATTTGTACCATCATACAGCGAGACCTTCTGAGGTGGTGGTCCAGGTTGCTGTACACAACGGTACCGCTAATACCCAATAGCAGGTCCTCTTGCATTGATGCATGCCTGTATTCGTCGTGGCATACTATCCACAAGTTCATCAAGACACTGTTGGTCCATATTGTCTCACTCCTCAACGGCGATTCGGCGTAGGTCCCTAAGCGTGGTTGGTGGTCACTTCGTCCATAAACAGCTCTTTGCAATCTATCCCAGGCATATTTGATAGGGTTCATGTCTGGAGAACACGCTGGCCACTCTAGTCGAGCGGTGTCGTCATCCTGAAAGAAGTCATTCACAGGATGTGCACGATGGGGCGTGAATTGTAGTCCATGAAGACGAATGCCTTGCCAATATGCTGCCGATATTGTTGCACTGTCGGTCGGAGGATGGAATTCACGTATCGTGCAGCCTATTACGGCGCCTTCCATGACCACCAGCGGCGTACATCTGCCCCACATAATGCCACCCCAAAACAGCAGGGAACCTCCACCTTGCTCCACTCGCTGCACAGTGTGTCTAAATAGTTCAACCTAACCGGGTTGCCTCCAAACACTTCTCCGACGATTGTCTGGTTGAAGGCATATTGCGACACTCACCGGTGAAGAGAGCGTGATGCCAATCCTGAGCGATCTTTTCGGCATGTTGGTGGGCCCATCTGTACCACACTGCATGGTGTCTTGGTTGCAAAGATGGACCTCGCCATCGACGTCGGGAGTGAAGTTGCGCATCTTTCAGCCTATTGCGCATGTGGCTGCATGAGAAGCGTTATTCAACATGGTGGCGTCGCTGTACGGTTCCTCCGAGCCATAATGCGTAGGTAGCAGTCATCCACTGCAGTAGTAGCCCTTGGGCGGCCTGAGCGAGGCACGTCATAGATATTTCCTGACACTCTGTATCTTCATGTCGCAACTACATCGCTTTGGTTCACTCCGAGACGCCTGGGTACTTCCTTTGTTGGGAGCCCTTCCTGGCACAAAGTAACAATGTGGACGCGGTGGAATCGCGGTATTGATTGTCTAGGCATGGTTGAACCAGAGACAACACTAGCCGTATACCTTCTTCCTGGTGGTATGACTGGACGTGATCGGCTGTCGGACCCCCTCCGTCTAATAGACGCTGCTCATGCATAGTTGTTTACGTCATTGAGCAGGTTTAGCGACATCTCTGAACCGTCAAAGGGACTGTGTCTCTGATGCAATATCCACAGGCAACGTCTATCTTCAGGAGTTCGTGAGATACAAAAGTATCTGTACATAAGTCAGCAAGGATTTAGAAAGTATCGCTCGTGGGAAATTCAGCCTGCCTTTTCTCAAATGATATCCTACAAACAAATCTGAGTTTTCCTATAGCACAACGTTTCAAAAGCTTCTTTTCTTGTATGAACGCGGACCCACGTTTCACTCCATACAAGGTTACGCTTCGCCGGCCGCGGTGGTCTCGCGGTTCTAGGCGCTCAGTCCGGAACCGCGCGACTGCTACGGTCGCAGGTTCGAATCCTGCCTCGGGCATGGATGTGTGTGATGTCCTTAGGTTAGTTAGGTTTAAGTAGTTCTAAGTTCTAGGGGACTGATGACCACAGATGTCAAGTCCCATAGTGCTCAGAGCCATTTTTGAAGGTTACGCTTCAGACAAATGCCTTCAGAAAAGATTGCATGAAACTGCAATTGATATATGCGAATGTAGACTTTTCCGGCATATAAAGTTGATGAAAAGCTCTCGGGTTTGCACCCAGGTGGCAGTATTATAAAACCGCGACCTTTCGACGAGTGACACACTCATCATCTTCTGGCGAAGTTAGGAGTTATATCAAACCAGATTCAAGACCTAACACCAACATCACTGCTGCTACTACTACTACCACTACAGCTACTAAGTAACAGTGGTAAAAAAATAATGGCAGCAAATACAAGATTATAGAGAGCAGGCACTTCAGCGTCTCTTCCGTAGTGATCTTCGCCAGAATATGATGAGTATGTCACTCGTCGAAACGTCGCGGATTTATAATACTGCCACCCGCTAGAAACCCGAGAGCTTTTCATCAACCTCAATTGATATTTTATGTTAATAAATTCTTCTCTTTTCCAGAAATGCTTGTTTCGCTGTTGCCAATCTGCATTTCAAATACTCCCTAGTTCTCCCGTTAAAACTTACTTCGCTTCCCAAATAGTAAAACTCTTCTACTACTTTCAGTCTCTCTGATGTAATTCCCTCAGTATCACTTGATTTAATTCGAGGCTACATTCCATTACTCATGTTTTACTTATGTTAATATTCATCCGTCAATGTTTTCTCAATACACTATCCATTCCGTCCAACTACCCTCCCAACTCCTTTGCCGTCTGTGAGACTATTACAGCGTTACTTTCAAACCAATATGATTTTATTTCTTCTCCCTGCACTTTAATTCCCATTCAGATGCTTTTCCTTGTATATCAGTCGAACAAATAAATTTGATAATCACCATCCCGTGATTAATATTTTGCACCAGTTGTAATTCATATGTGCTATCTCACTCTGTCTCTTCCTAGCTCTCTCACATACACATATGAAAAAATCTCGTGATCGCCAGAAACTATTTCTAGAATTTCTGGCAACGTAGGCCAGATACTCATAATCATGGTCCTTTAATAGGAGTATAGTACGCAACAGAAACCGAATTCTCATGTTCGGTACCGAACTATTAACCTCGTAAGACTAGCACTTACTTGCCGTACTTTTACTAAGTAGACGAAATCAATGAACTCTGTTACATAGGCAGTAAAGTAATCCGTGATGGACGGAGTAAGGAGGCCTTAAAAAGCATGCTAACACCTGCAAAAAATGCATTTCTATCCAAAATAAATCTACTAGTATCAAAAATAGCGAAACATTGACTACGGGAAAACCGGAACAGAAGAGAATCGAAGCATTTGAGATGTGGTGCTACAGACGAATTTTGAAAATTAAGTGGGCCGATAAGCTAAGGAATTGGGAGGTTCACGGCTGAATCGACGAGGAAAGTAATATATATAAAACACTGACAAGAAGAAGGGACAGGATGATAGAACATCTGTTTAGACATCACAGAATAGCTTCCAAGGTATTAGAAGGAGCTATAGAGGATAAAAACTATAGAGGAAATTAAAGACTGGAATACATCAAGCAAATAATTGAGGACGTATGTTGAAAGTGATTCTCTGAGATGAAAATGGCTGGCACAAGAGAGTAATTTGTGGCGGGCCACATCAAACAAGAACAACTACTGAACTGTGTGTCGTACAATGATGTAATTTTGTTGGTTCATTCAGGGTTATGTGGGTACTGTCTACAGAATGTGTCGCAATACAGTTAGTAGAAAAGAATAATAAATTAACGTCAAACTTAATGCTTCATGCAGTTTTACTTCATGAACACTGAAAAGGTGTAAACGTAAACTTTTTTCCTTTTATCATTTTGTGGGGGTTGCCAGAGAGGAAACGTTCCGTAAAGGTATGAATTATATGTAAACTACGTTGCAAGTTCAGTCCTCCCACTGCTCGGTTGTCCAATACTGGATGAATAAAGTACGCTATGCGCGCATCGTGCGCTACACTACGTTTTCGCCCTCATCCCCTTCCCTTTGACAGTTAGGAGGTTCTCATCCCTACAGCGTTCCTTTGTAAAGTTGTATCTGTGCCATATTTGGCTGAAATTGGTCCTATAGTTTAGGAGGAGATGTGAAAGATACACACACACACACACACACACACACACACACATATATATATATATATATATATATATATATATATATATATATATATATATATATATATATTAGTTTACTCATACTGAGTATGAAGGGGCGATCTGTATTTACTTTCTCAGGAGAAGAAAAGCTTCATAGCCAAGATTGCGAAAATCGCTGTGAGCCGTGCTGATCCCTGCTTATGCGTTGCTTTAAAACTGCGTTGTTACTCGTGTTTGGTTTCCTTACCTGTTGTCGCTGCCCAACATGGTGTGTAGTTTTTGACGGGTTAATGTATTTTTGGTTGTGGGAGGCAATGTCTATAACGTTTCGGATTTGGAAATCTCGTATACTGGTCGTTGGTTAGCAAGCCGTCTTGTCGGTGGGTCCCTGACTGTCTCTTGGTTGTGTAGCCGGCGGGTCGAGTATTGTTGGGCCGACTTCTTCTCTCACCTAAGGGAGCGTTGAGATTTCAAGGGCAGACCGAGCTCCCTGGAAACTTCTGAGAGCCGTTGCCTATACTGCCTTTCTTGTTGGCGTTTAATTGTGTATTTTTAATGGCTCATAACCGATGGTTGGAATTTGTATGCTTGTAATTGTGTTTTTAAAATCAAAGGCCTTCAGTCGTTTTAAAAGTAAGTTTTTCTAAATTGGGTATGTCTTACATTGTCTGAAGATAGAGCTTGGGTCTTCTGCCTGTTGAAAATTTATTGTATTGTTTTAAAGTATCAGCCTTAAGCCGCTTTAAGTTTTAAGGATCTCACTTATAAAGTATTACCTTTTGGAAGATAAAGCTGTGGGCTTTCTGCCTGTTGAAAATTTATTGTAGTGTATTGTTTTTAAAAGCATCGGCCTTCAGCCGCTATAAGTTCTAAGGATCCTACTTATCAAGTATTACCTTTTGGAAGATAAAGCTGTGGACTTTCTGCCTGTTGAAGTTTTATTGTAGTTGTATTGCTTTTTAAAAGCGTGGGCCCTCAGCCGCTTTAAGTTTTAAGGTTCTTACTTATCAAGTATTACATTTTTTCAAGATAAAGCTGTGGGCTTTCCGCCTGTTGAAAATTTATTGTACTGTTTTAAAGCATCGGCTTTCAGCCGCTTTAAGTTGTAAGGATCTTACTTATCAAGTATTACAGTCTTTCAAGATAAAGATGTGGGCCTTCTTCCTGTTGAAAATTTATCGTAGTTGTATTGTTCCTAAAATGATGGGTGTTCGGCCGCTTTAAAATTTTAGATTCTTACTTATCAAGTCTTACATCACTTGGGCTTAAATACTATTTAAGGTTAAAGCCTAGAGCCTTCTGTCTCAAAATAAATACATAAATATTTATAGCAGTTGTATCTAATTCCTGGGCCTTCAGCCGTTTTAGAATTAAATATCTTTTCTGTCGATAGTCAAGCTTAGAAGTAGGGCTGTAATGTTTGGACAACTAAATAAAGTGTTATGTTTGAAGTGTAACTGACAGCGGCTCATTCTGGCCCTCTTCCACAATTCCTACTACTTGTCCTGTCCTGCGGGTTTAGCAGGGCGTCTCACACTGTGGATAACCAGTTTCGGTACTCTACGTTACCATCTTCAGATCTTCCTACAGGTTATGTTTATAATAACCTGTAAGAAGCTCTGGTGATTTTTGTAATATAGTTTACCGAAACCGGTTATGCACAATACAGTGTTTCATCACAATCTTGGCTAAGAAGTTTTTCTTCTCATAAGAAAGATACATGTATTTTTACAGTATGTGTGGATATTTACTGGCGCAAAAATGACTACAAGCATATATAACATACTGTGAAGCATAATTTGCCACATACAATGGAGGCGGAGAAATTCACAGTGATGTTGCCCAAATTCTGTTTCACTATATAGCAAAGGTCCCATAGAAGTCGAAATGTATCTCATGCAGCACAATACTGCAAACGGCGACCTGCGACATGAGTGCGGCACATGTTACAAGGAGACTTTCACGTGGATGACGCTGTATCTGGACACGACACTATCGACCTGGCCCCTCCCGCGGGGGGTTCGAGTCCTCCCTCGGGCGTGGGTGTGTGTTGTCAGTAGCATAAGTTAGTTTAAGTAGTGTGTGAATCTAGGTAGCGATGACTACAGCAGTTTGGTCCCCTAGGAATTCACAAGCATTTGAACATTTATAGATCTCGTGCAACAACAAACTTGATGCCTCCCACTTGATGACGCATTTATATCGATCTTTGACCAGTTTCTGTGATGCATTGTCCACAAGAATCGTAAGTGGAGGTGTCATTTGGCCGACATGGGAACACATTGTGGTCCTCTGCCATGGAGCCCTCCATTCAGAAATGTATTCTGAACGGTGTGCTGGGATACACCGGCGCTTGCAGCGGCACTATACTCCTCCACCAGGTCTGCCACAGACTGCCTGCCCATGCGCTGGCCCATAACAATCTCCTGTTTGTCATTTCGCTTACGTCAGTGGCTTCCCCCTTTTGCAGCCTCCGAGCGTGGGTCCAGAATTCCATGAATAAGGAGTTGCTCCGGAACTTGAGCACGCTAGCCTTTCGCTGTCGATGGGGGAAGGGCATCATGCGTCGGATAAAGGAGCTTTAACGCTCAGATGGCGCTTGCAGCGGCACGTGTTAGCCCCGTGGTGGGAGCGGCAGGCGGCATTTGGGAGGGTTGGGCGAGAGGCGGGATCCGGCCGCTTGGTCGTGACGTGGAAGGTAATTTGTATTTTGAGAGAACAATAAATCACTGTCAGTTGCCTGCCTGAAGAAATCCGCCAACCGCGGCGCGCTCTTCAGCAGCTGCTGCTGCTGTGTCTGCAGCTGCAATTCGCAAGACATCCAGCAAAATGTCTCGTATGTCTTATCTGTACCAGTCTGTCCCACACACCTATCACGTCGAGGAGTACAAGCTACATATTAATTATGGTGATTGAGAAATTTGCTATGGTTGCAGGTTCGAATCCTGCCTCGGGCATGGATGTGTGTGATGTCCTTAGGTTAGTTAGGTTTAAGTAGTTCTAAATTCTAGGGGACTGGTGACCTCAGATGTTAAGTCCTATAGTGCTCAGAGCCATTTGAACCATTTTTAAGAAATTCGCGCTGTTCTTCTCTGTAGCACGAATAAACTATCTCATAGGAATATGGGACATATGGCTGCGCTAAGAGTACACCTAGTGTGTAGTAGAACATAGACAGCACTCGGGTTGTTGCGAGGGATAGCGAAACAATGGTAGTTTGTTGCGAGGGACAGCAAAACAGTGGAGTTTCGAAGTTTGACTACGGCGGCGTCGGTGTTTCTTCAGATTGCGTTTGTTACACGAATTAGTTTCGCTACTAATCAATTATTGATGGCAGGTTGATTAACGAACTGTACCTTTGGAACAATATGTTGAGAGAAAAGGTGAGGTGATAATTTTGGAATAGGAATCCACATCAGAAAATTTGTAGGTTTGTACACAGTAGGGCGCAGGAGACTGAGAACACCCGTGTAGTTGTGATGCAATTCTACTGAATTCTTCTCTACTGTCGTACAGTAAAGACAGATTTCGGTCACACAGTCTACGCCTAGTCGTACGTAGCGATTCAGAAAGAAGCCTCTTGATTCATCTTAAAATTAATTTTCGCGTTATGAAAATTGGTTCTTATGTATGGTAACGCTTTCCACTATTACGTAAAATTGCTTCAAATGATACGTCTCTTTCCTTTTAGAGCTCGTATTTAACTTTTAGAATTTACAGATATTATCCCAAGCATCACTAACAACAACTGAGGGCCACAGCAACTTCTCAATCACAGTGAAATAACGGCTTTTGTGGAGCACTGCTTCCATGAACTAATTCCCCAAACCCTCATATCAGAACGCTATTCAATCCATTTCTCGAAAATTTCTTCCAAAAGAATTTTGTAGTAATTGAAGAATCGCAGATGATCCTATAATGAATGTTAATTAATTGAAATAATGACACAACTACTTCGATACCTTTCGAGATACTTTATTCTCTCCATATCTAAAATCTATGATTAAAATGAAATATTTTGATGTATTTATAACCAATTTCTGTTTGATTTTGAATTTGACTTTATGTAGTGACCTTCGTTCTTCTGTGTTTTTTGAACTTTTCCCCCACATCGATCGAGTTCAGTCCATATTTTACAACATGATTTGTTTGTAAACAGATCAGTCACACACGAGGATCTTCGAATCCTAGTTAGTTCACTGAATCATACTACTTATACATTTACATCTACATGGATACAACCGCAAATCACACAAGTGCCTCGCAGGTCGTTTATCCAACCACCTTCACAATAATTATCCATTGTTGCAATCTCGAATAGCGCAATGAAAAAACGAACAGCTATATCTTTCCAAGCGAGCTCTGATTTCCCTTAATTTATTAAGACGCTCGTTTCTCCCTATTTAGGTCGGCGACAACCAAATATTTTCTCAGTCGGAGAAGAGAGTTGGTGATTGAAATTTCGTGGGAGGACCCTGCCATACCAAAAAACGCCTTTTGATGATGTCCATCCCAAATCCTGTATCATGTCCGTGACTCTCTGTAGTCCATTTCGGTATAGTACAAAACGTGGTGCCTTTCTTTGAACTTTCTCAACGTACTCCATTAATTCTATCTGGTAAAGATCCCAGACTGCGCAGCAGTACTCCAAAAGAGGCCGGACTAGTGTACTGTGGACAGTCCCTTTAATAGATCTGTTACATTTTCTGTGTGTTCTGCTAATAAAACGCAGTCTTTGGTTCGCCTTCCTCCCAACATTTTCTATGTCTTGTTTTCAATTTAAGTTGTTCGTAATGGTAATTCCTAGTATTTAGTTGAACTTACGGCCGTTATATTTGATTGATTTATCGGGTAACCGAAGTTTAATGGATTCCTTTCAGCCCTCATGTGGATAACCTCAAACTTTTCATTATTTATGGTCAATTGACAGTTTCTGCATTCTACAAATATCTTTTCTAAATCGTTTTGCAATTTGTTTTTCGTCCTCGGATGAATTTACTTCTCGATAAACGACGGCATCATCTGCAAACAACCTAAGATAGCTGCTCAGATTGTCTCCTAATTCATTTAGATAAGGAAGAGCAGAGTGCCTATAACACTACCTTGTGGAACGCAAGAAATCACTTTTGTTTTACTCGACGACTTTCCGTCAACTACTACGAACTGTAACCTCTCTGACAGTAAATCATGAAACCAGTCACATAACTGAGACGATATTCCATCAGGAAGAAATTTCACTACAAGCCTCTTCTGTGGTACAGTGTCAAAATCCTTCTAGAAATCTACAAATACGAAATCCCTTATCAATAACACTCAACACTTCGTGCGAGTAAAGAGCTAGTTGTGTTTCACAAAAACGATGTTTTGTAAATGCGTGTTGACTATGTGCTAATATACCATTCTCTTCGAAGTAGTTCATGTTTCGAACACAATATACTTTCCAAAATACTGCTGCATATTGACCTCAATGATATGAACGTGTAATTTGACGGATTACTCTTACTACCTTTCTTAAATATTAGTGTGATCTGTGCAACTTGCCAGGCTTTGGATATGGATCTTTCGTCGGGCGAGCGGTTTTATATGATTGGTAAGTACGGAGCAATTGTATCAGCGTACTCTGAAAAGAACCTAAATGATATACAGTCTGGACTTGCTTTTATTAAGTGATTTAGGTTGCTTCACTACTCCAAGGATATTTACTCCCAATTTCCACATGGTGGCAGCTATTCTTGATTCGAATTCTGGAATATTTACTTCCTCGTGTTTGGTGAAGAAATTTCGGAAGACCATGTTCAGTAAGTCTGCTTTAGCTGCGCTGTCGGCGATAGTATTTCCATTGCTATCGCGCAGAGAGGTCTTCAATTGTTTCTTGCCACTAGCATATTTTACATACGACTAGATTATCTTTGGATTTTCTGATAGGTTTCGAGAGAGGTTTCGTTGTGGAAACTATAGTAAGCATCTCGCATTGATGGCTTCGAGCTTCTGTAAAAGATAGCCGATGTTGGAGATTTTGCGTTCGTTTAAATTTCACATGCTAGTATCATTGTTTCTGCCAACTGTTCTGACCCGTTTTGTGTACAGTGGGGATCAACGCCGTTGTTTGTTAATTCATTTTGTATAAATCTGTCAACTGCTGTCGATACTATTTCTTTGAAATCAAGCAACATCTGGTCTACACTTACATTGATAATTTGAAAGTAGTGGAGATTGTCTCTCAGGAAGACTTCAAGTGAATGTTTATCTGCTATTCTGAATAGGTTAATTTTTCGTTTTTGGAGGATTTTGGGGTTACAGTATTCAGTCTCGTCACGACAATCGTGTTTTCACTAATCTCTGTATCCGTTATGATGCTCGTTATTAACTGAGGTTTATTTGTTGCTAAGAGGTCAAGAGTGTTTTCACAACCGCTCACTATTGGTGTGGGCGTATGAACGAACTGCTCGAAATTATTTCCAGACAATGCGTTTAGCACAATTTCGGATGACGTTTTATCCGTACCTCCAGATTTAAACTTGTATTTTCGCCAACATACAGAGAGTAAATTAAATTCACCAACAACTATAAATGTATGAATCGGGTACGTGTTTGTAATGAAACCAAAGTTTTCTTTTAACGTTTCGGCAATTATGTATCGTCTGAGTTGGGAGGTCTGTAAAAGGATTAACTTATTATTTTATTCCGGTTGCCAAGAACGATCTCTGCCCATACTAACTCACAGGAACTATCTATTTAAATTTAGCTACAAATAAACTAACAGCAACAAAGACGCTACTGCCAACTGTGTTTAGACCACCTTTCGCAGAAATATCGGGTGAACTCATCTCCGGCTTTAGTCAGCTATCAGTGTCAACATGTATTTGAGCATCAGTGCTTTCTATTAGCGCTTGGTGCTCTGGTACTTTCTCAACACAGCTACCATACTTTGCAGCACTCATATCGATACTGAAAATTAGCTTTCAGCACCGTTGAAAATTATAAAATTATCAGTTGATTCGTAAGACATATTATAATTATGATGTACTGTTCGGTTGATTCCGTTAGAATGACGTCAGAATCCACCACACTAAAGGAAATACCTGAATTGCAGATGGAGAGTTGGAGGCGGATGTGGAAGTTTTCAGTGATTTAGGCTAGCTTCTAACGTAACAGGTTAATTTTCATTAAAAATTCATTAAAATTCTTCAATTAATCTCTGACTGCAAAAATCTATACATAAAAATATCGATTTTTCTAAATAATCGTAAAATATTGGTGCAAATAAAGTATGACAAATGTCATTGACGATCCGTAAAAAGTAAATTACATAGTAGACTAGCTGACCCGGCCACGCACTACTGTGGCTCAGTAGTTACAATAAGTTGAATTAATTTGTACTAATCTTTTTATACAATCAAATTAATATGCACTAATAAAGCTGAAAATAGTTTAGCCGATTTTAAGACATATGAGATTGAGAATGCAACGTTCGCAAAAATTTGAAAGTAATTGGTAAAGTATCGGAATGTTTAAATTAACTATAAACCAACATAATTTTAAATTTACATTTTGTTCATCTCATATTCAACTACAGTTTGTAATTAGTGACTTATTTACAAAATACTTAATAAACTAATAACATATAAAAAATGAGACATATAACATTTATTTTTAACTATCAATTCCATTATTTCAAATTATTACAATTTAAAATATTCAATTATCTAAACACTAATTGGTGTACAATATTTTTGGTTAACCTGTCTTTTGCTGACACGAATACATTTGATGGTTTTCCCCTCACGTGAGCAGGTCACATATAGTTTCCCATCTACATCTACATCTACATCTACATTTATACTCCGCAAGCCACCCAACGGTGTGTGGCGGAGGGCACTTTACGTGCCACTGTCATTACCTCCCTTTCCTGTTCCAGTCGCGTATGGTTCGCGGGAAGAACGACTGTCTGAAAGCCTCCGTGCGTCCTCTAATCTCTCTAATTTTACATTCGTGATCTCCTCGGGAGGTATAAGTAGGGGGAAGCAATATATTCGATACCTCATCCAGAAACGCACCCTCTCGAAACCTGGCGAGCAAGCTACACCGCGATGCAGAGCGCCTCTCTTGCAGAGTCTGCCACTTGAGTTTATTAAACATCTCCGTAAAACTATCACGGTTACCAAGTAACCCTGTGACGAAACGCGCCGCTCTTCTTTGGATCTTCTCTTATCTCCTCCGTCAGACCGATCTGGTACGGATCCCACACTGATGAGCAATACTAAAGTATAGGTCGAACGAGTGTTTTGTAAGCCACCTCCTTTGTTGATGGATTACATTTTCTAAGCACTCTCCCAATGAATCTCAACCTGGTACCCGCCTTACCAACAATTAATTTTATACGATCATTCCGCTTCAAATCGTTCCGCACGCGTACTCCCAGATATTTTACAGAAGTAACTGCTACCAGTGTTTGTTCCGCTGTCACATAATCATACAATAATGGATACTTCTTTCTATGTATTCGCAATACATTACATTTGTCTATGTTAAGGGTCAGTTGCCACTCCCTGCACCAAGTGCCTATCCGCTGCAGATCTTCCTGCATTTCGCTACAATTTTCTAATGCTGCAACTTCTCTGTATACTACAGCATCATCCGCGAAAAGCCGCATGGAACTTCCGACACTATCTACTAGGTCATTTATATATATTGTGAAAAGCAATGGTCCCATAACATTCCCCTGTGGCACGCCAGAGGTTACTTTAACGTCTGTAGACGTCTCTCCATTGATAACAACATGTTGTGTTCTGTTTGCTAAAAACTCTTCAATCCAGCCACACAGCCGGTCTGATATTCCGTAGGCTCTTACCTTGTTTATCAGGCGACAGTGCTGAACTGTATCGAACGCCTTCCGGAAGTCAAGAAAAATAGCATCTACCTGGGGGCCCGTATCTAATATTTTCTGGGTCTCTCCCATGGGAGAAACACGTATTTTCCAAGTCTAAACCGGCAAATATATATTGTTTGGCCTTAAACACTTATTTATGGTCATCGTGAAAGCCAAACGAATCGGAAATTAAAGCATTGGAAATGGCTATGGAGATTCTGACGCTATCACTGGAATACGTGGCAGCAGGACGATTTCTCCTTTAAACTTTTCCGCCGGCTGGAGTGGCCGAGAGGTTCTTGCCGCTACAGTCTGGAACCGCGCAACCGCTACGGTCGCAGGTTCAAATCCTGCCTCGGGCATGGATGTGTGTGATGTCCTTAGGTTAGTTAGGCTAAAGTAGTTCTAAGTTCTAGGGGACTGATGGCCCCAGAAGTTAAGTCCCATAGTGCTCAGAGCCATTTGAACCATTTTTTAAACTTTCCCGTCAAAATGGTGGCTTCGAGAACATTTCTGGTGATCCTTTTGATGTCCAAACGCGTACCGTTGCATAATGTAGATGCGTTTAAATTGCGGAGAAGAATAATTGTTGAACCACTCATCAACCGAAGATTCTGTGGTAGCATTCCTGGCATATACAGGGAATTTAAAATTTCAGTTGGATAGTTTACGGCTTCGTTTTCATCAGCTATTGTGTCATAGCTTTAAAAGACATCAAATCACCGGGCGGCAACTGTTGTATCTGGGAATTAATTTCGTTAGCGTCAACATTTATTGCTGCCAAAATACCACGATTCCTGAGCCAATTATGAAGAAATTCTGAATTAGTTCACTTCTTGACTCAACAACAGTGCAGAAATTGTCTGACAATCTGATGTCTTGTGTATTTGTGATGCAGTTCAGTTTCACCGTTTCCAATATCCAGTAATTGCTTAAAAAAATACTTGTGCCGATGGATCATTTTGCAGTTGTACTCGATGTTCATGGTCAATCGAAGCGTCACGATTGTTTTAAGCATGCGTTAATCTCATCGGCATAAGTAGACAGAGAAATGACTTGTAATGTCTGCCGGAAGTCGCCAGACAGTAGGAAGTTTATCGTTGCCTTTCAAATCTCGCATAGAATTGAATTTGCTTGTCTTGAGTAAAAACAGTTTCGAATCGTCTGATTCCCCAGAAAGAAGTGATTGTAAGTGTTCCGGCGGAGTAGGAAAAGGTGATGGTATACCTTTTCCTGATGCACAACACATACTGATTGCTTCATTGCGGAATTTTGACACTTGACTATACTGGCATATTTTGTCCATCGTACCAACTGTAATTTTAGAATGTGCAGAGTAGTCAGTGTCTGGTGCATAGTCGAAAGCAAGGCGAACGAATGATGCACGTATTAATGCACGACTGGTTCCCTGCTTTCGCATTCTCTGAATGTGGCTATTTGCCGTTTTCACTCCGCTCTTGTTCTCGATATATTTTGTCACAACGTTCATCACACTTGCCTCGAGATTCTTGTCTACTAATTTCTGCTGTCATGATTCGGTGAGGTGCCTTCCTTGCCGCGATTTGTTCGCCCGATTCACGAGCTCTCTCAACATACTTGCGCTGTGCTTGTCTGCTACACGCATTGTTGAGTTTTCCCGCGCCATTATGCAGAAATTGAAAAAATGATAATATTTATTATTTTAATAAATAAATTAGATCAAAATTAATGGATGAATTTATTAACAATTAACAGATTAAAACATTAAAGCGAAATACAAATGATAAAGTAGGAAGCAAGCAAGAAATAGTTACACGTTTTCGAGGTGGTATAAAGATCAACGGAAGAGAAAATTATCTGTAAAGTTTTATATTATTATTTTTTCTGTTAAAAGTGATGATAGTATCCAAACGATACACAACACAATTATAACACAGTACTCAGTACAAATATAAAAATGATACACGAAAAATTATAATAGAACGGTTATGTCGTAAACATGAACAAATATCATAATGCAGCATCTAGAAATCGAAACACGACGCCATCTACTGTATGTCTACCCAACCTAGATTTCAAAAAATGTTAGAGTGTTGTGTCGATGAATTAACCTACACAGCCATCTGTTAGGAATCATAGAACTTGAATATAAATATATACTATTGTCGTATAATACACATTTAATTTGCAATAACAAATACTGAGCTTAATAATCGAGATAAAAACTATCCTACATTTAAGTTGGACCAAATTACACTTGGCTGCAAAACTTCATCTAGATCGGTTTAGTAGTTTCGAAATTTATCCGGGACATACGTCGTGACACGAGACTTTTATATGGATAAAGATATCGTTTTTTTAAAAAAACGGAAGCATTATAGTGTTATTTTTATAAACACTGTAATGTTCACACTGTGTTTGAAATTCTAAATTTCCTGTAATATCTTAGGAATCCGCTTTGCGTTTTCAACCTTGGGACTGGTCGTGCGGGGAAAGGACTGAACGAAATGAAAAGATGACAGTCGCAGACATGGTGTATGTCGTGGTTGCGATATATCTCTCGATGTCAGAATACTGTGAGTGTTGAAACGATGCAAAGCGCGCGAAAGTTGGTGTGGTAGCGGCAGTGGTGTCCTAAAGTAGTCTAGAGAAATCGTGGATTTTGGACAACAAGAATATCCAACATTTATATAAGTTGGAATTTGTAGCCAACAGAATTTTGAGGAAAATGGCTACTACAAGCAACTTGTTAGTAATACATCACTTCCATCTTAGTGGAGACGTGAAGAGTCTACCCATTTATCATTCTGTAACCGTCATCTACAGCACAACAACGATTGCAGTAATCGGGGCAAAGTTTTTTTATCTAATACAAGCAATTAGACATGAACTGGATATTGCAGTCATGAGCATTATATACCTAATTATGGAAAAGATTCACTTTTTTCCCTTAAGTGTTTGTTAAAGTGATTCTCCTAAAGTCAGAAACTGTGCCAACTTGTTTAAGTACTTTTGAGTAAATCTGAATCTTCAAAAGATCGTATAAAACAATTTCAGGATAACTGCAATGAACGACTGACGTAAGAGAATTTAGCTCTAAAACAGAGCTTTAAATTTATTTGTGTTGATACCAAATTTTCAGGTTGCGTTGTTGGTTCAAATTATGAGATCCACTTCTTTTTCAGTTATCCAGTTTCCATTAATACATAGCTGCAGTGTTTTAAAGATGGGAGCCATTGAGCTATGTCAGAATCTAACAGTTTGCATCCATCTTTATTCCAAATAGTACACATAAATTGATTATCTGCCCCCGGGAGCTGAATGGTCAGCGTGACGGATTGTCAATCCTCTGGGCCCGGGTTCGATTCCCGGCTGGGAGGAGGAATTTTCTCCGCCCGTGGACTGGGTGTTGTGTTCTCCTCATCATCATCCTATCATCCTCATCGACTGCAGGTCGCCGAAGTAGTGTCAAATTGAAAGATCGGCACCCGGCAAACGGTCTGCCCGACGGGGGGCCCTAGCCATACGAATAAATAAATAACTGAATATGAGTAATAATAACATAAATTTATTAAATAACTTCTGAAAGAACAAAGCTAAATTGCTCCTTCGGAGCTGGCTACCAAAAATCTCCTCTTATTTATTAGTATGTTTTTCAGAGTGTGACGGTACAGCCACAGATGTGACTTCTGAAGGTCTCTCTGGACCCTGTTTCGCTCAGGTTGAGCATTGATAATGTGTAGCCCACATATAGTCTAGGGTTGGGAAATTTGGCCGGCCGGAGTGGCTGTACGGTTAAAGGCGCTTCAGTCTGGAACCGCGCGACCGCTACGATCGCAGGTTCGAATCCTGCCTCAGGCATGGATGTGTGTGATGTCCTTAGGTTAGTTAGGTTTAAGTAGTTCAAAGTTCTAGGGGACTGATGACCTCAGAAGTTAAGTCCCATAGTGCTCAGAGTCATTTGAACCATTTTTTTGGGAAATTTGGATCTCGCGTTTATTTTTTTCCTTTAGTTGTCATCAAATTTTGTGCAACTTCTTTTGCTTCTAGTCACCGGATTTGTGCTCGCGTAGCATGTCTGGCCAGCGAGCGGTCGGTCACCAGTGGGTTTCGTTGCCCAGGTTGGTGATGTAGTCCCCAAGGAGGCAACTTAAAAATTTTGGGAGCGGAGGCGGCAGATATCGCGGAGTTTGTTGACAGTTGTTGGCGCGCCGGCGGGCAGGATTACCCGAGCGGTCTGAGGCGCTGCAGTCATGGACTGTACGACTGGTCCCGGGTGAGGTTCGAGTCCTCCCTCGGGCATGGGTGTGTGTGTTTGTCCTTAGGATAATTTAGGTTAAGTAGTGTGTAAGCTTAGGGACTGATGACCTTAGCAGTTAAGTCCCATAAGATTTCACACGTATTTGAACATTTGTTGGCGCATGAACTCACAGTTGACAGATAAGAAGGGGTGTTGTCAAGCTAGGCGGTGGATGAGCGTCGACACCCACAGCGGCAGCTGCTTTGTAGTTCGTCCGCTAGATGTCGGCACTCTTCGAGCTCAACTATTGGAGCGGACACTATGTATGAGAAATTCTGATGCTAGCAGACGACTCAAGAAGAAGGTGCTGGTGTTTCAAGAGCCCTAAAGACGTTGGGCAGAAAAATGGTGGAAAGAACCTGCACGAGAGACTAAAGTATCCTATTAAGGACTGAAAAATCTGATATACACTGAAGGGCCAGAGAAACTGGTACAAATGCCTAACATTGTGCCGCAACACGACGAAGCATTGAGTCGACTAATGTCTGAGGTAGTTCGGGACGGAATTCACACAATGAAATCTGCAGGGCTGTTCACAAATCCGTAACAATAAAAGGCGATGGAGACCTCTTCAGAACAGCACGTTGCAAGGTATCCCAGATACGCTCAATAACGTTCATGTCTGGGATGTTTAGTGGCCAGCGGAATTGTCTGAACTCAGAAGAGTGTTCTTGCAGCCACTCTGTAGCAATTCTGGACGCGTGGGTTCTTGCATTGTCATGCTGCAATTGTCCAAGTCCGTCGGAATGCACGATGGATATGAATGCATGCAGGTGATCAGACAGATTTCTTACGTATGTGTCACTTGTCAGAGTCGTATCTAGACGTATCAGGGGTCTCATATCACACCAACTACACACGCCCAACACCATTACAGTGGCTCCACCAGCTTGAACAGTCCCCTAACATGACACGCAGGATCTGCAGATACGTGAGGTTGTCTCCGTACCCGTACACTCCATCCGCTCGATACGATTTGAAACGAGACTTTTCCGATCAGGTAGCCTGTTTCCAGTCATGTCGGTGTTGACGGCTCTAGGCGAGGCATAAAGCTTTGTGTCTGCAGCCATCAAGGGTACACGGGTAAATAACTATAGGCCAGAATGGCATTGTGCGCTGGAAAGTCGGTAAATGTAACCACAAGATTAATTAACATCGTAAAAGTAGCGGGAGCATTAAAGAACATCACTAGTTAGAAGAAGATAATTAGGTTCACAATTAACTGTTTATATTTACTAGCAGTAATATCAAATGGCTCTGAGCACTATGGGACTTAACTTCTGAGGTCATCAATCCTCTAGAACTTATAACTACTTAAACCTAACTAACCTAAGGACATCACACACACCCAGGCCCGAGGCAGGATTCGAACCTGCGAGCGTAGCGGTCGCGCGGTTCCAGACTGTAGCGCCTAGAACCGCTCGGCCACTCTGGCCGGCAGCAATAATATCACCGAAAGTAACGTTTTTCACTTTAAATGTGTAATTTATTTGATAATCGTAGGAGCAAATATACTTGATTTGACTCATGTGACCTATGCGGGCGTATATATACACTGCCGCCATCTTGGCTCAGGCACGCTGGTTTGGGCAGTATTCTCTACCAGTCTCTGGGGAGTTGGATGGGCGGTGGGTTAGTCGTCCCGTGTAGGTATTGAGATTTTCCTGCGCTGAGTTGTGGACGTAAAAAATTTTATCGCGTTTCGCCAGTGATCAGTGTAATTAGAGTATTTTTTCGTCAGGAGACGATTCCGAAATCTGAAATTATACCCTTAGCATATGGGAACTTTCACTTCAATCTTAAGCAAGCGGGACTTCGAAATTTTCGAGACTTTGGAGTAAGTGGGGACCTAGTTCAAATACTGCCCGATTTTTTATGCTCTCACATAAAAAGACATCCATCCTTGGAAGTTGATTAAACTTGCTGCTAGGGGTCATAAGGAAAATAAATCTAACAGTTTCGAAAAACTGAAACCCTTGTGAATTGTAAACTTTATTACGCAAATCCCCCCCCCCTGCATTCTGTTAAATAGTTTGGGAAAATTGCCATGAGTGAAAAAATGAGTGGATACTTGGTCCTTAGAATTCATCGCAACCAGACTTCAGAAAAATCCAATCTTCGCCTGTGGTCCGTGTGTTGTGCTACTAACTAAAACTTTAATTAATAGATAATTTGCACAGAAATGCTGGGGGCTCAGAGCTATTTGAGTAATCTATTGGACACTGGATTTCAAGCGATATTTATTTAGCTCAGTACTTTAGTCTTACGTTTATATTTTGAAGTTAGTTAGTGCACAGAGGAATTAGTGGACAGTCTCGAGAGGGATTATCGTACGGTAAGATTGTACCAGTCGACAATCCGTTCGGTAGTGTGTTGCAGATAAAACTAACAGGTAAGCAATCAGTGTATTGAATGTAAAATACTTTGCTGTGTATCGAAACTATTGCAAATCGAGTCCCGTTATCCTTATCGTCTTTGGGAGTGAAATCCAAAAGAAATCAGTTGCCCAGAATCATCAACATTCCGATGGGTTACACATGGACAATTCAGTAAATAAATTTTGTTAGAATCATCCGAAGTAGTAACAGTGATATGTAGATTTAATGTCAATGCTTACCTGAGCAAACGAAAAGTTGTATTTTCTAGGGGAAGAGAAACAGGTTGCCCAAGGAAACCGTTCTTCTTTATGACGGTAAGTGGGACAGCGGCGGCGTCGTGGGCAGTGCTGCCGTAAAAGCGGACGATATAAAGGCATGTTTTTCTGTAACTCCGCAGGCGTCGAAGCTTTTCCTTTCCAATAATTTTTAACATTATTCCGCACCATATTACGCATCACTTAAAGCAAACACACCTATTACAGTAGCTAAAAATCGCTAGTATCGTAGTTTCGTTGCTAAAAAATATCATAAAAAAGTTCAGTTACGTGCGATTCGTGTACATTGAAATTTAGGAGACGAATCGGTCACACGTTGAATGGGCAGGTTCGGTTACAACTTCCTAGCAGAGTGCAACAGCGTCATATGATTGTTTCCTTTTAAACAGAACGATGGCTACCACGTTTAAGTGGAGCATTATGTCTTCGAGCTGAATAAAAAAGAAGCATTACAGCAACCGTCATGGTCAGACAGAAATTCCAAAATCAGATGTTGGATTGTAAGGCGTACCGGCGAGTACATATAGCTAGGCTCACAATCTGGTGCTTATGAAGAACACATTGCAGGTTAAGAGAACCGCGCGCAAGAATCATTGCGGAAAGAAGTGTGTGACTGACGTACTGAGAAATGATGAGATGTGACTGAAGTTCTGTATGGCTACAGATACTGTACTAATGAATACCACAGTACGGAAATGAAATGTGGAACAAGGGATATTTCTAAGAAGAGCAATCATAGAAGTTGCACAGATGTAGATAGAAAGAAGGTAACCATAAAAAGACCCTACGGTAAAAGAAAAAAAATCAATTAACCTGTGAGAGAATGGAGTACAAAAATGCCCAAAAAAAGATAGTAATATAGCAACGTCAGTCATTTAGGAAAAAAATAAGTAGGAGGAGGAGAGAAGTCAAGGGGAATAATTACAGGAAGCAAGACACAGAAAAAGTACGGTCGCTGGAAAGAGTGATTCAACATATCGAAAAGTAAAAGCAATCTTAGGTGAAATTAACAACTGTGGAGTGAACGTTAAGGGTGAATGGGGAGTCCTCTGTTTAACGCAGTGGAGATAACAAATAGGAAGAAAGAGTACACTGAAGATCTCTACGAGGAGTAAGACTTGTCTGATGACGTGTTATAAACTGAGATGGGAGCCGATATTGAAGACACAGGGAATCCAGTGTTAGAGATAGACTTTAAAGTAGCTTTGGAAGACATGGGATCAATTAAAGCAGAAGCCGTAGTTAACATCACTTTGGAATTTCTAATTTGAAGAAAAGGCAATCAAACATCTGTGCAAGACTTTCGGGAAAATGACATCGATAAAATCTAGAAGATAGTAAGAGCAAATAAATGTAAAAGCTATCGCATAATCAGCTTACCTTCTTACACATCTAAGTTGATGACAAGATTAACGCGTGGAGGAATGGATAATGTAAAATCGTGGATCTGTTAGATAACCAGTATGGAATCAATACAGGCAGTTCTGACATTTCACTTGATAATGAGGGCAAGACTTATGAAAAGTCAAGACACGTTCATGCCATTTGTAGATCTGGAAAAAAGGTGAAAGATTTTAGAATATTTAAGAAAAATTGGATTAAGTCTAGAGAAAGACGAAAATATACGATAAGTATAAGAATCAAGAGAAACAATTGGAATGGAAGACTTCTAACCAATTGCTCAGATTAGAAAGGGTGTAAGACAGAAATGCAGTCTTTCGCTCCTAGTATGAAATCTGTAATCGAAGGAACAATGATGGAAACGAAAGGAAGATTTATTAGTGGGATTAAAATTCAAGGTGTAACGATATCAATAGTTACATTTGCTGATGTCATTGCCAACTTCAGTGAAAGTGGGGCAGAATTGCATGTCTATCTGTCAGTAATAAACAATCCATTGACACAGAATAGGGATTGAGCGGAAACCGAAGAATGACGGAAGTAATAAGAAATAGCAAAAATGTGAATAGTGATAAAGCTAACATCAAAATTGGTGATCGCGAAGTAGATGAAGTAACGACATGACGAACGATCCAAGAAGAACATAAACAGGAAATCAGACCGGCAAAGGGGGCCTGACCAAGAGAAGTCTACTAGTATCAAATATCTGCCTAAATCTACGGAAGACGTTTCTGATAATGGAGTTTCGGAGCACAGCATTGTATGGTTGTGAAACATGGACTGTGGAAAAACCAGAAGGGAAGAGAATCGAAGAATTTGAGATATGATGTTACACAAGGAGGTTGGGTGGACTGGTAAAGACTGAAGAAATTATCCGCAAAATCTATGGAGGAAGGAACTTATGAAAAACATTGACAAAAGTAAGGGACACCATGTTAGGGCACGTGTTGGGACATAAGAGAATAACTTCCATGATACTAGAGGTAGCTGCATATAATGGATGTGAGCATGCTAACTCTGGGGGGGGGGGGGGGGGGGGGGAGATGAGAGTGGCAGTTTTCCGCCGTAGAGCACTTGGCTGGCGGTTGCTAAGGGGTCGTGGCGAGAGGCTAGCGATTACGCGGCCTTTGAAAAACCCGAGCGGAAGCTTGGCAGGGGAGCGTATGGCCGTGTTCGCGAGCTTGGAGAAATTTATATGCCAGAGAAAAATTGATAAAAACAGAACTAAGAGTGACACGGAAATGCGAGTTGGCACTCATGGACAGAAAAATATGTAAAGGTAAATTGTTTAGACGCGCCACTAAAATATATATAGTAATTTAAAAGTTATTGCTCTCTTAAAAATTGTAAATTTATGAAAGTTAAAAGGCTAATATTTCGGTAATTATTTGACAGATTAATATGAACGAAGTGTTTACTAATGCGGCTAATAAAGCTGCATTGGGCAGTCATAGCCGATTTAGCAGAATATGTACCATTTTTGAATGAGAGGTCGGAATTTGGGATTCGACTGAGAGAAACTGTGTTTTTGGTAAAAACTAAATTTAAAGAGACGAAACTAGCGGCATCATTCTAAAGTTTAAAGAGGTAGGTGAGTAATTTACTATGTATTTTTATTTGTTTATTTATGTTTAGTTTCAAAAATCCGGGAAAAGCGAACTTTAAATCGTTATTGCTCGGAAAATTTCCTTATTTTACAATGTATGGTACGTGTTTGTGTTTAGTTTTTTTTTTTTTTTCAAACATTGTTTTGAGTTAGGCAGTCGTTGCGAGGGTGTATAGGGCGGCCATCTTTGGAGAGTGTAGTCTGAACCACGCCAAGAGCCGGACGTCCCTCCCATCTGGGGCTGGTATGGGATTGGTAGCCACGATCGGAGACAAGTATGTTTGTAGCGACGTTCGAAAACGATCAAGTGGAGCGCAGTATAGTGGGTTAGGACAGCAGACAACAGTGTATTTTGTGAACTGTGAACAGACTGTCGAGTGCCGTGATCGGGACATATGAATTTTGTAGTGAAGTGTTGTAACATCAGTTAGTACAGGCCGCCCTTACCTATAAGCCCCTCAGACTGCTTTTTAAGTGTTTAGTCAATATATTGTAGACTATTCATGAAAAAATAGAAATAAACTATTTGTTCAAATTATAAAAGAACATGAGTAATTCAATATTTTAAATTTCACAGCAATACCTGTCTTCATTGTTTTTTCATATTTTATTGCAGCTTGAAAATTGAGTTTACTAGAGGCGTGAGCTGCCACCCTATGATCAAAAACGTGGCCAAACATTGAGACCAGCTACATCTCTGGGGCTATTCAATTAAGCTCAGTGTTGAGTGTATATTTTCATCATTTTCAGCGAATTTTTACAGTGCATAGTGTCTAGTACCATCTTATGGAGGACGTAGGGTGTCTGTCCTACTCACAGAGGAAGTGTTTGCCGCAGGTCAGAAATTCGTGACGGATCCAGTCAAACCGTTAGAAGAGTGCAAACTAAGAAAAAGGCTACCATATAAAGGCACATCAAAAATTTTATGAAGTCGTAGGCCTACAATCATCCCCAAGCCAAAGAACACAAGGACAGTATCAATATATCCACAAGAGTTTTGTATTTGGGAATTCACTGGGGACTCGTCTTTTATAACAAACGTGCGATGCATAGGAACAAGATATGGCGACGGGCGACAGTACCGCAGTAAATACACAGCTGTACGTTACAAATGGGAACAAATTTTAGACCTCCAACTTGGCAGATATGTGCTGAAGCCAGCTCAGTATCTGAGTCACCTCATGGCTTTAAGAGATAAGGTACATGTGTAGAATACATCGTAGTATTCATAGTCGGACGTAGAGAATAGTGAAGAGATGCAATATCGCCTGACTGTGGTAGCCATGGACAGGTCTTCCTCTACCACTCCATAGCTTCGGGTACGTGGCGTCCGGATAGCGCTGCATATTTGCATCGATGTGAGCCATTGCTCCCTCATTCTACAGCCACATTATTTTGCGAACCCTTAGTGATGTCCCATACAACAGCAAGAACGTCTCTGAAAGAAATGTCCTGTTATTTCATCTAGTATCACACACAATCGATAGTATCTGACCACAAAATGTACCAGCATACAAGTTAATACTAGCCCTTTGTAGCTTCCTTCTAACCACTAGCATGCAAGGTTTATCGTGTGCCCAAATATCAATTTTGTTCCAGGTGACAGTGTGTGAACGTACGAGGGTGTGCTGAAAATAATGGCTCCGATATTATTACGTGAAAACTCTTACGGGTTTTTACATAGAACAAACGTTGTTATCATTCGACATCTTTATTCTTCATGTTTACGTATTTATTTTTCAGCATAGCCAGCCGTTGTGGCCGAGTGGTTCGAGGCGCTTCAGTCTGGAACTGCGCGACCGCTACGGTCGCAGGTTCGAATCCTGCGCATGGATGTGTGTGCTGTCCTTAGGTTAGTTAGGTTTAAGTAGTTCTAAGTTCTAGGGGACTGATGACCTCAGATGTTACGTCCCATAGTGCTCAGAGCCATTTGAACCAGCCAATTTTCAGCATAGTTACCTTGGAGACCAACACATTTCCCTCAACGACAGATCATTTTCTTGATAACGTCACAGTAGAATGCTTGATCCCGTTGTGGAGACAGCCCAAGGCGTCAGACTATGGCAGGTGTCTCACAGCTCGTGTATGGCCCGGCAATGGCATGCTGAAGAGCAGTGTGCTCCATGCCTGGACGACGGATTCGAAACTTGATTAAAGCACGCTGTTTCTTATCACCCAACATAGTTACGTCACGCGCTACCACGTTACATGCTACAATTCGAAGCCCTCTAGTGCAGAGGGCTGCAAATACGTAGACATGAAGAATAAAGCTGTACAATGTTAATGTTTGCTTTATTTAAACAGTTCTAAGAGTTTCTGCTTAAAAATTCGGAGGACTTACTTTTCAGCACAATGTTAATGACGTTTGTTTTCTTTGGAAAGCTGTAAGAGTCTCCACAACAAAAATTCGGTGGCATTACATTCCAGCATGCCCTAGTACATAGGTGAGCAAAACGTAAAATGTGTCACTGCCGCGTAACATAGCTCTACGAAACTTGGACCATACATAGATAGAATTGTTATAGTACAGGAGGTAAGAAATAAGCATTGAGACAGACGGATCTGACGCTTTTATTCAAAGACAATAGCTATACAGAAGTGACGGAGATTCATTATTTTCAGGAAGCCCATCGAGGACCTTTGGAATGCGCTGGAGAGACGAACTCCAGGAAGTTCACATACACCAGCAACCATGCAGCATTTGTCAACCGTGCTGGTGGAGAAATGGAACGCCCTACCACAAGAACTCGCTACCAACCTTGTGGCCAAAATTGGAGCACGTTGCAGAGTATTCTTTGTCGTCCCTGGTGATCACAGTGTTATCAGCCATGTCCCTAGTTTTATGACGTCCAGGGAACCATCACAATCCGCGGCGACTTCTGAATAATTATTGTCTGTCAGTAAAAGTGTAATTTCTGTTTGTCTCATTACTAATTTCTTTCATTTGCCTTGTGTGCTATACTGTCGCAGCTCTTTCAGTATATGGTCCAAGTTTCACCAAGCTGTCATTGGCCAATGATACATCACGCTGAAGTTCCTTTTGTCATTAGGTTTGGCAAATCAGTATATAATCACCAGTGAAGATGACTGATTGTTTGTTGTGGTTGTTGTAGTTGCATCATTCCAAGACTGGTTTGATGCAGGTCTCATGCTAGTCTATCCTATATAAGCTTCTTTATTTTTGCATAACCACCACAACCAGCATCTATTTGAACCTGCTTATCGTATTCATGCCTTGGTCCCCCTCTATAATTTTGACACTTAAACTTCCATCCTTAAAAGAATTGACAATGCCTTTACGCCTCTGGATGCCCCTGTCAAATGATCTCTCATTTTTATCCAGTTGTGCCACAAATTTCTTTTTTCCCCATTTCGATTCAGTGTATCTTCATTTGTTATTCGACCTACCCAGCCAATCTTCTACACACTGTTAGAGCAGCAAATTTCTAAGACTTTTGTTCACGTTTCACATTCTTACAAGGCTACAATTTAGACCAACACCTCCGGAAAAGAGTTTCTAACATATAAATTGATATCAGATATTGTTCACGTTTCACATCCATACAAGACTGCAATTTAGACCAACACCTCCGGAAAAGACTTCCTAACATCTAAATTGATTTTACATTTTTCACTATTTTCTGCCTTTCAGAAACGCTTTTCTGAACCTGTCAGTCTTCCTTCGTTTTAAAGCCCCTCTACTTCGGCTACCATCAGTAATCTTACTGCCCTAATAGCAAAACTCGTCTACTACTTCTAGTTCTTCATTTCCTAATCTAATCTCCTTAGCATAGCATCATGTAATTCGATTATACTCCATATCCGTTGTCTTACTTTGATTGTTGTTCATTTTATAATCTCTTATCAAGGCAGTATCTATTACGTTCAAACAATCCCGCAAATCCTTTGTCATCCCTCAGAGAGTTACAATATCATCGGAAAATCTTAATGTATTTATATCTTGTCGATGGGCTTTAATTCCCTTGGTTTTCTTTATTGCTTGCTCAATGTACAGATTTTAAAACGTTGGGGACAGGCCATGAGATCGTCTCAGTCTTTTCTCAGCTATGATTTCCCTTTCATGACCTTTGGCTCTTTTAATTTCTGCCTCGTTTCTGAACATGTTGTAAATAATTAGCTTCCTTGTGTTTTATTATACCTAAGCAGACCCCTGTGTGTGAGTGTATGTGTATTTTCCGCAGCTGCGAACCTCATACTGGATGAATCACCTAAGGCTTGCACCGCCAGTTTTACTCCAATGCTAAGTGCCATTGATGTACGGTTTTCACAGAAAAAATGGATTGCTAGTCAGGGGCTCGTATCGTTCGCCAATAAACAGATTGCGATAATACTTAGAAAGTGTACAGTTGTGCAAGCATACCCTTTTTAAATGGAACAATGCCTGTTAAAAAAACACATTAAAAGTAGGGTAAATTACAATATCAGTGCTGTATGTTACAGGATTATAGTGTGAGTCGTTTGCGAGATATGGTATTTTGGATACTTTTTGCATGGACACTTACTTGTGCCATTCAAACTGAGTACTTGCTAGGTACGATGTTGTTGTGTTTGGTTGCAGTGTGCTTGTGTATTCCTTGAGTGGAGTGCGACTTGCTAGTTGGTTAGTGTCTCAGTCCAAGCAGCAGGTCGTGAGTGGTCGATGGAATTTACCAATGCAGAGAAAGTCGACATGTCCATGGTGTATGGAGATTGTAGGAAGAGAGCATTTCTTTATTGCACGGTGTATTCGGCAAGACATTCCAGTATATGTCAACACGTCGGCAATTATTTATCAACTTCGTCAGCCAGTTATTTGAAAGTAGCAGTGCAAAACCCAGACAACGTAACAGAAGCAAACCCACGACGACAGAAGAGAGGGAGGATTCATGTTCTTGTCTCTGTTGCAGGTGATACGCACGTTATCTCCCGTGCAATCGCACGAGGAACTGCCATGAGTCAGGCACCCCTATCACATCTCTCTCCATCAAGAGCTGCATGGAAACGATTATAAAAATGTGTTAACTTCTGCTCATGGACATTAAGACAGGATACTCAAAATATATCATCTATTTTGTTTAGTGTCACAGCCACATTAACCGATTGTGGCCAGATTAACCACCGAAACATATACTAATGGTCTGCTGATAAATCTTTTTGGCTTCGCCAATTGTAAAATCAACATACATCGAGTGTAAACGTATGGTGTGGGATCAGCTCAAAGGTCCGTTTCTCATAGACCGAACACTGACAGCCGGAAGTCTCACAGCCTCCTAGTAGATCATCTTCCACAGATGCTAGAAGACGTTCCTCTGCAGGCTAGGATGAACCTGTGGATCATTATGGATGTCCAGCCGATAGAGCACGAAATACTAGAGCTTGTCTTCACGAATTGTTTCCAAACCGTTGGATTGGACCCAGAGGTCCTGTACCTTAGTCAGCCCGTTCCCCGGATTTTAGGCCGGTAGACTTTGCTTTGTGAGGAGAGCTGAAAGACGCTTTCTGCAACGACATACCAACTGCACCCGATGATATACAACGATGTATTACTGGAGCCTACTCGGACGTCTCCGTTGAAATGCTAGAACGTGTGCAGACAAGAAGCGTGTGCTGCTGCTCCAGGTGGTCATTTTGAACATACCCTGTTGTGGTCAGTTATTTACTTACAGGTCAGAACTCGTATAACTACTGTACGCACTTGTGTTGTTCTCTAGTATGCCCTACCGGAGTTATTATTCAAGTGCCTGTGTGGAAACCTTTCAAAATACGACATCTCGTAAAAGACTCGCACTAGAATCCTACAAAAAACACTACGGAAATCCTAATTTACAGCACTACAACCCTTCAATAAACACCTCTGACATTCTAATTTACCCTGCTTTCAGTTTGTTGATGTCAATAGGCACTGACGAATTTAAAAAAGTGTATGTTCGCACGAAAAATATACTTTCTAGGTATTATTACAGTCTGTTGATTGGCTAACAATACAAGCCCCTGAATAGCAATGCATTCTGTGAAAACTGCACAACAATAGCCCTTTCCATTTGTGCAAGTTGTATGGTCAGTACTGCCTCACGTGTTAATACCTGACGATTTGTTTAAAGTCGGAAATTGTGACTGGAATATGCAGTGCTGTAAACACCAATGCCCAAAATGTACTCGACGTGGATAGTGCTCATCTTGCACTATCTCTAGATATTCACAGGCAACACGCTCCCCTCCAGCATGACTTATGCCCAAAGCTTTCGCCATTTGTTGAGTGCAGGGGGACGGTTCCATATCGAGGTGTCTCAAAATGACTTCCTCAAAGACAACTGTTCGATCCGAGTGTGAATGGCTACAAATACCGAACAATATTTACGAGGCATAACATACAGAGTAAATTTATCGATACAATATGCCACTTCAGTACCCATACAAATAATAACAATCACAGAAATGACACTTTCTTGCGTGAATACATCAGTTATGGAAACACTACTCGAGGAAAATACCGACTCTACATGGAATTTTCAGGCATATCTTAGCTTTGTCTCAGTCTCTCTGAACCTCGAATGCTGCGGAATACTTCTGTTGAGAAATTTTTCTACACGTAATGGTGCTACAGCATTACCGTTGCCATCAAGCTTGCCGTATGCAAGTAGAATATAGATCACTTCCGCTCGTGCGCCGATGTATATCACAAAGCTTCTAATAACATTAATGTATTCGGGTACAACACCACGACCTAATTATGACGAAAACAACTGATTACGGAAAGATGCAGCGTGTGGTCGGTAGAGCTGTTTTGTGCCATCAGTGACTCACTTATAACGGATAATTAGTAACATACCTAATTAAAATTCCGAGCACTGCAGCTCGGCTGCAACGATTCTCTAACATAAACGTCCAAGAGTCTCAAAATATTCATTTTCTATAGAAGGCTTTCCTGCTGATAAACGATCAGCTTGCTATGCCATACAGCATACGAAGCTTTTTAGGTGTTTTTCGCATGTACTCTTTAATGAATAAACACAAGGTATATTGATAATGAAAAATCATCTAGAGAAGAGGAAGATCAGTATCTTTGCACGGAGAGCTGAATATGATTTCAGTGAAGGTTTTGTCTTACATGGGCATACAAAAATATTTAAACATAGAAACTTCCTTCGCATTCCAGATGTGTTCCGTAATAACACTGGAGCGAAATGCGCAACTTCATATTCCTTCATTTTAAGTCAACAGAAGAGAACGAGCAATCTCATGTTTATTCATTCTTTCGTCTTTTAAAAGCACTCGTAACTACATTCACTCCCTTGTTAACGAATATCTTTCGTGCATCGCATTATATTCCTTTGTGTAATCAAGTTCTACAGTAAGATTATTAACAAGTCAGCCATAATCTCAAGACAATGTTGACACAGTGTTGAGACCTAACGAAGCTTTAATTAAAACGAGATAACTCACACAAAACCTGAAGAATATAAAATATACATCTGCACTGAGGGGTATCCGAGGAATGAGGACGAAGTATTTCTGGCATCTGACCAGCTAAATAACTTAGTAGACAGAAGACAGCGATGATACCTCAGAAATGAATATAGTTTGAACAGATACTGTATTTATCGAACTCTCACTTTAATTAATACAGACTATTTCTACATCAAAATCTATATCGAAACTCTGAAAACCAACCTGAAGTGCATGGAGGAGTGTACTTCCCTTTGCACCAGTTGTTAGGCTTTTTCCAAATTACATTCACGTATGGAGCCACGAAAGAATGAGTTTTTAAATGCCCCTCTGAGCATTATAATTAATCTAGCTTTGTCTTCGCGTTCCCTACTGGAGCGTTACGTAGGGGTTTTAGTGTATTGCTAAAGTAATCATTTTGAAACTTGGTACGCAAGCTTTCTCGGGATAGTTTGCCTCTGCCTTCAGGTGTATATCAGTTCAGTTTCTCCAAAGTCTCTGTGATACTCTCCCAAAGTTCAAATAAACCTGCGACTAAACCTCAGTGACCGTTTCAAACACTACGAAGTCCTGCACTTAGATTTTTACATGAGCTGAACGATTTCAACTGGTCTCGCAGATACTATTGATATAGGACACAAAGCTTTTATGTTTCCTGAAGGGTACGAATTTTCATTTTTGAATATTTAAAGTCAGTTTCCAGTCTTACAACCACTTTGAAATCTTAACAAAATCCGACTGAACATGTGCGCAGGTTTTTCGAGCAGTACCACATTACAGATAATTACTTCATCTGAGAAAATTATGAGGCTACTATTAAAATAGTGTGCAAGCTCATCAATATATAACATGAACAGTATGGCTTCAAAGACTCTAGTAGTTAATTCTACGTCTGTCGATGATTCCCTACCCAAGATTACTTGCTGCATCTGTCCTACCAAAAAGTCCTCAAGCTAGTCACAAATTTCGCTTGATGTCCCATGCGAACGTATTTATGATAATAAGGTAAGAAATATAGCATCTACGCTATTGGCTTGGTCAAATTGAGAAAAGTGCGGGCTGGTTTTCATATAATCCGTGTTTTCGCAGTCTTTGCTGTCTACCATGGAGGAGGCCATTCTGCTTAAGATGCACTACGATTGATCTCAGAAGATGTTCAAAATATATACAATAAATGGATGTAAAAGTTGATGGAGTTAATTTTGTAGATCACTTCTGCTTCCATCATTATAGACTACTGTGACCTTTGCTTTCCTACAACTAGTGGGCACTGATCTTTGTTAGAGTGATCTACAGTATATTATACACTGACAGAAAAAAAGCGCAACACCAAGAAGGCGTTATGCGACATAAACGGAAGTTGGTAGGTTTGTTTCTACATATGAAAGATGACGTCTGATTTCGCGCGAGTCGCTTAAGAATGGAGCTAGTAGCTCCACTATGAATAAGAAAATCAGCTTTGCTTTGAGTACATGGTGTAAGGATCGTGAGCGTTACTTACCTTTGACGCTGGACGTGGTGAGCTGATGTCAGTCAAGAACACCTTTATGGAGACAAGGACGCCATTATCAACACGTCTCGGAGTTTGAACGTGGTCGCATAATAGGCCTACGAGACGCTGGATGTTTCTTCTAGAACTGCAGAAAGACTAGGCAGGAACTTAACCACAGTACATGATTGCCGGCAGCGGCGGTCACGAGAACGTACGGTCGCAAGCAGGCTGGGTTCCGGACGGCCACGTGGCACTTCAGAAAGTGAGGACCAACGTGTACAGTATGTGGCTCTGTCGCATCGTACTGCAGCGGTAGTTTGAGCAGCAGTCGGCATCACAGTGACACAACGGAACTGCTACGAATCGGGTACTTCAAGGACAGCTCCGAGACAGACGCACAGTAGTATGTATTCCACTGGCCACAAGCCACCGACATTTGCGTCTTAGTGGTATCAGGCGAGAGGTCATTGGAGCGCAGGTTGGAGGGCTGATGCTCTATTTCTGATAAAAGCCGGTTCTGACTCGGCGGCAGTGGGCACTGTGCGTTGGTTAGGAGGCCAGTTGAGGGCCGGCAACCAAACTATGTGTCTGCTAGACATACTGGACACACATCTGGAGTTATGGTCTGAGGTGCGATTTCGTACCACAGTAGGAGTGCTCTCGTGGTTGTCCCACGCGCCCTGAATGCAAAATTGAATGTCAGTCTGACGATCCGACGGGCTGTACTGCCATTCATGAACGGCTTTAAAGAGTAATTCTTCAGGATGTCCCGGTGAAGCGTTGTCGTGTTGAACAATCGGGTTTCTACCGGTTATCCGACTTTTTCTTGCACGATATTTCAAATGATTCGCACTCTTGTCAGGTGCTGTCTGATACTGATTCCAGCGTGGAACGAGGGCGGTACTTGTGGGTGTGCCTTGATAGGCAATCCGTCTGCGGTCTGCGAGCGTCAGGTGCTCTGTGCGTGGTATGCGCCGGCCAATAGCAGCGACCGTAACGTTTTCTTCTAGCAGCGGCTGTTCCGCAGGCAGTGAGCTTACTTTGTGGCTAATTATCCGTTGTCAGCCTTGCTGTATGAAATACTCAATGACGTCCAAGTCTAGCTAGACATTTTATCTTCCGTTTCCCTTCATTGCTCAACAATAGCTGACTTCGTTGCCTGTCTCAGTTTGGTATGCCTTTGGTGTTCTTTGCACCTGATGTCAACGGTCATCTGGCCGAGGTATGCCATGCGACATTCACGTCCGTTTTCTGTAGATCCAGGTCATCATTCACACTCCATATCAGAGACTTGATCTTGGGGTTTGGAAGGAGCTGATGGGAGAAAAGTTCAGCGGTGCTCTCCCGGACATATTCAGGAACATATTGATCTCGACGTACTTCCTATATGGGGGTCTACTCTACGAGCAAACGAACATTGTGGCAATGCGAGCCTTCTGTCTGGTGGTTGCCCATCTCTTTGTGGAGAGATTTGAAGAGGAGACACTTACATCGGCCCGAGATTAATCGAACTGTTTTAGGTAAGTGGATGACAGCTTTGTTATATGGCCCCACGGGGGGAAAACCTCGCTGTTCTCTTGGACCACCTAACCCCACGCCACGCTAACGTTCCATTCACCATGGAACTTGAGAAGGATGGACAACTCCCACTCCTAGATGTACTAGTCAAGAGGAAGGCGGAAGGTATCTTAAGTTACATTGTGTACCGCGAGTCCACTCACACTAACTTGTATCTGCAAGCCAGTAGTTGCCACTATCCGCACAGAAAAATGGTGTACTCAGGACTTTGGTTCACCGGGCACAACTCATCAGATCTCGATAATTTGGCGACGGAGGCAGAACACCTACAATCTGTGTTCTCGAAAAATGAATACTCTTCTCGAGATGTTCAGAAGGCACAGCGCCCTGTTTCCCGGCTGATGTGTACGAAGTGGTAGAAGAAGAAACGAAGAAGGTTCGCATTTTTTCCATATGTTGGTCCGACATTTGCCAAAATCGTAGAATTCTCCTCAAACATAACAACAAGAGCGTGTTCCATCTACCCACCAAGAGTAAGGCTGTGATAAGAAGTTTCTTTGACTATAACTCAAACCCTGGTTCGAAACCCGCAACCGCTTAAAATTTGATTAATAATCAGCATTGGCGGCCGAAGACTTCAAGCATAAGAAGTCATCCTCATTCTGTCAAAGAAGGTGGGCAGAGATTCAGGGCACTGTCTTGTCCTTGGGGTGGGAAACTGCCCCTGAAGGCGGAATATCAGCAATGAGCAACGGCATGAGGATGTAGAAGCCAATGGAAACCACTGAATTCAAAATAGATAACGTTTATCCATAGGACATATGGCCTGTAACTAAAAAAGTGTCATGATGATCTCTCAGTTGGCAAAAGACTCAGGAATAGTCTCACAGGTGACCATAAAAAAAGATTGAGTTGCTAACGAACGGATAACGTTCTACGAGTGGCGGGTGGGGGTGGGAGGGGGGGGGGGGGTACAGAAGCTATAAAATCTGGAAAGGGAAATGTAAAGGCTCAATCTAGATAGGGTATGGCGTCAGTGAAGTGAAATCGAAATAAGACAGGGATTTATGATCAGATGAGCATTGGGTAATATCAACAGCAGCAGAAAATGGTATAAAGGAAGTGGGGTTCATTATGAAAAGGAAGATAGGGCAGAAAGTATGTTACTGTGAACAGTTCAGTGATAGCGTTGTTCTTATCAAAGTCAACATAAAACCAACATCGACAACGGTTGCTGGGATATACAAGCCGACATCGCAAGATGAAAATGAAGAGATAAAGTATATGAGGATATTGAATGGGTAGTACAGTACATAAAGGGGTTCGAAATGGTTCAAATGGCTCTGAGCACTATGGGACTCAACTGCTGAGGTCATAAGTCCCCTAGAACTTAGAACTAATTAAACCTAACTAACCTAAGGACAACACACACATCCATGCACGAGGCAGGATTCGAACCTGCGACCATAGCGGTCGCGCGGTTCCAGACTGTAACGCCAGAACCGCTCGGCCACCAGCGGCCGGCACATAAAGGGGGATGAAAATCTAATAGTCGTGGGGGACTGGAATGCAGTTGTAGGGGAAGGAGTAGAAGAAATGGATACAGGAGAATACGGGCTTGGGACAAGGAATGAGAGATGATAAAGGCTAATTGCGTTCTGTAATAAATTTCATGTAGTAATATCGAATACTCTGTTCATGAATTACAAGAGAACGAGGTATACTTACAAGGGGAGGCAGCCAATTGTGAAATTCAGAATCGATTCATACCGCGCATAATAAAAGCTCATGGCCAGAGGTGTAATGTGGCAAAGCACCAAGATGCACTTCTCAGCCGTTGTCGAGAAAATCGACAGTTAAAAGAAACCGTTGCGGTGAGACTCTCTACGAGTAACAATTTTCTACAGCGTCGTAGCGCAGCGGTAAGCGCTCGGGTTCATAATCCGAAAGTCGCCGGATAGAATCTCGCGCCATGCAATTTTTTTATTATTAGTTTTTTGTAATTCATATATATATATATATATATATATATATATATATATATATATATATATATATACACATATATATATATAATAATGAATTGCTTATGCATCTTGGTGAAGGCGGATCGCTCTCCAATTGTACCGCCTCCATTTTTCCGTTTGTTTAACAGGGTGTACCAAAGCTCTCACGTCCGCACTGATTATATATATATATATAATTCCCGGCAATCAGTTGCAACAATGATGAATATAATAAGTTGTGGAAAGTCGTTTGTCGTGGAAAAACTGGCGACTTCGAACATCATTATGTTTTCCACAAACGAAGTTGTATTTCACAAATGTTATTAATTGTCTTCATAATGTTAACCACGTATAGTTAACGGAAGACGTAGAAACGATATTCCGAAACGAATACGTATAGCGTAAGTCAAACATTCGAATTAGAATAGAGACCCCACGAACACAAATTTGCTGTGGCAGGTATGAAATATAAACTCCGTTACTCGCTCGTTACACTTGTAGGACAGATGTTGAATGGGCCGAAACGAGCCGCCGCATAACAGCGTAGTTGCCTGCTAACTTCGACAGAAGGTAGATGCGGTCCCTAGAGCAACTTATAACATCGTCGAAAATCAGTGCGGACGTGAGAGCTTTGGTACACCCTGTTAAACAAACGGAAAAATGGAGGCGGTACAATTGGAGAGCGATCCGCCTTCACCAACATGCATAAGCAATTCATTAATGTTTGAATTACAAAAAACTAATAATAAAAAAAGTTGCATGGCGCGAGATTCGATCCGGCGACTTTCGGATTACGAACCCGAGCGCTTACCTCTGCGCCACGACACTGTAGAAAGTTATTAATTGTAGAGAGTATTTCACCGAAACGGTTTCTTTTAACTGTCGATTTTCTCGACAACGGCTGAGAAGTGCATCTTGGTGCTCTGCCACATTACACCTCTGGCCATGAGCTTTTATTATGAGCAGTATGAATCGAATCTGAATTTCACAATTGGCGGCCTCCCCTTGTTAGAAAAGGCCGGGTGATACGGGAAGATTTCAGTTGGACTACATTATGTTCAGGCAGAGATTCCGGAATCAGGTACTGGATTGCAAGGCGTACCCAGAAGCAGATATAGACTCAGATCACAATGCAGTAGTGATTAAGAGTAGGCTGAACTTTAAGAGATTAGTCAGGAAGAATCTATACGCAGATAAGTGGGATATGGAAGTACCAAAGAATGAAGAGATGTGCTTGAAACTCTCTAAGGCTCTAGATATGGCAATAAGGAATAGCTCAGTATGCTGTAAGTTGAAGAGGAATGGGTGTCTCTAAAAAGGGCAAGCACCGAGGTTGGAAAGAAAAACATAGGTATAAAGAAGGTAACAGCGAAGAAACTATAGGTAACAGAAGAAATACCTCACCTGGTAGATGAAAGAAGAAAATACAAAAATGTTCACGGAAATTCGGAAATACAGAAATACAAGTGGCTGAGGATTGAAATAAATAGGAAGTGTGGGGAAGTTAAGATGAAATGGCTGCAAGGAAAATGTGAAGAAATCGAAAAAGAAATGATTGTCGGAAGGACTGACTCACTATATAGGGAAGTCAAAACAATTAAATTAAATTAAATTAAATTAAAAGCAAGGGTGGTATCATTAAGAGTGCAGTGGGAATTCCATTGTTAAATGCGGAGCAGAGAGCGTACTTGGACGGCATTGAGAACTTCATACAGTAAAACCGACAACAGATAGTAACCAAAAAGTACGCGCAAAGCGTTCGGAAGAGCTGCGGCTAAAAGAAAACACAGCGATCGCTGCTATTGGTCTGCGCATACAACTGACAGACGCTCCACGGGGCGCAGACGTAGTGTGTGTCACAACATATGCATAAATACAGGACTCATTCCACACTGTAGTCAGTATCAGACAGCACATGCAAAAGACAGCGAATCATGCAGTTGAAATATCGTGCAAGGGAAATGGGATTAACCGGTGGAAACCTAGTTGTTCAACATGAGAGCATTCCAGTGGATGTATTCTAACAAGATGATGCTCGCCAAATATCGCTGTTGTAACCCAGCACGCTCTTCAGGGTCTCATCACATTCCCTTACCCTGCTCGATCACCAGTTTTGTCTCATCATAGGTCGATAACTCCAGCGTCATTAACAGACAGCGTTATTCGTTCCTGTCATGACCGAAGAAGTGCAACAGGCATGGAACTCTATCTCAGAAACTGCCATAAGGCACCTGCTTGCTTGCATTCATCATTCTGGCGGTGACATCGATTATTAATGTACCAGTAATTCACATGTACAATGACTTGTCTTGCACTTACAGTAACCTATGATCTTGCGATGTTGATCACTTAAGCATGTTACCTAGACAAATGTATCCACGAAGTTCCATTAATGCAGATTCATTAATTTTTGATGTTTCGTTTTTCTCCGTCAGTGTAGCTGAAAGAAGGGCTAATTCAGCTGCAGATACGGTGTAGAATCAGGAATAAATTCCATCAGGCCCTGAAGCTTTGTTAAATTTCAGCGATTTCAGCTGGTTCTTAGAGCCACTAACACAAATATCCAAATCACTCATCTGTGTAGTGGTGCGAGAATTAAAATGGGACAGTATTCCTGTACATTCATTTTCACATGAACAATTGAAAACAGAGTTCAGTGTTTCTCCTTTTGCTTTGGTACCCTCAGTTTAAGCCTCTGGATTTACCCTGAGTAATAACTTCTGAAAAAATTGCAGGAAGACTACCGTGATATGATGGATAATTAAAATACTAATCGTTCTTGATCGCAAGGATTCAATGAAAAATCATCTGCAAACCATGTCTCATCAGATGTTGAACAAAGACGACGGCTGGAGCGTTGGTAAGTGTCGGAGGACATCATTGGTAATTGCTCAGCTGAGCAGTTAACGCTGGAGTCTTCCAACACTTACCAACGCTCCAGCCGTCATCTCTGGTCATCATCTGATGAGCAGTCAGCAGTGATGTCCTCCGTTACTTACCAGTGCTGTAGCCGTTGGCTATGTTCACCGTCTGGTGAGACATGTTGAAGACGGTCTTTGATAAAATCGAAATCGGATACAATTTTGATATGTGATTATTAATTTTGAGTAAATTCTTGCGATCAAGGCTGATTGGTATTTTAATTCATCTTCCATGAGTGTCTGAACACTAACTTTGGTATCATTAGCACCCTTTTGGTATTACCAGAACATCTTGGGGTTTCGTGGAGGATTCTTCGATAATGTTCTGCTATGGTAGTCGCTGAACGTTCCACGCGTTGCCCTCTTGACAACCAAATGTGTTTCATTCAGCGTTTCAGTATCTACAGGGTGTTCGGAAATTCCCATCACAAACTTCTAGGACTTACACAAGGGATTAAGTAGATAATATTTTGAATCGAACCCATGCACAGAAATGTTGCGTTTCCGTGCTACATCCGTTGAAAAGATGTTGGTAACGAGACGTTTTTTACAACCAATTTATTAGGCGTGACCCAGTACTTCACTTGGTTTACAATTCTACTCACTAATAACCAAAGAAACACGAGAAATTGTTCGTGTAATCGTTGAGGAGTTCTCTTCAACTTTGTACAACACGCCAATTCTGAAGTGCAGCGACTGCTTGGAGCGCTACCTGGAGCTTCACCTGCTGACGGTTACGGTACCCTTTCTCGAAGCCGTTGCTTCATTGTGCTAAAAAAGGTATACTCTATGGAGTTGAACGTTTTGGATAACGATCTTGATAAAGCCGACAAGCTTCAGATACAGAAGGGTCACGTCGATGTATCCTGCAAACATGTTGTTGTTGTTGTTGTGGTCTTCAGTCCTGAGACTGGTTTGATGCAGCTCTCCATGCTACTCTATCCTGTGCAAGCTTCTTCATCTCCCAGTACCTACTGCAACCTACATCGTTCTGAATCTGCTTAGTGTATTTATCTCTTGGTCTCCCTCTACGATTTTTACCCTCCACGCTGCCCTCCAATGCTAAATTTGTGATCCCTTGATGCCTCAAAACATGTCCTACCAACCGATCCCTTCTTCTTGTCAAGTTGTGCCACAAACTTCTCTTCTCCCCAATCCTGTTCAATACCTCCTAATTAGTTACGTGATCTACCCACCTTATCTTCAGCATTCTTCTGTAGCACCACATTTCGAAAGCTTCTATTCTCTTCTTGTCCAAACTGGTTATCGTCCATGTTTCACTTCCATACATGGCTACATTCCATACAAATACTTTCAGAAACGACTTCCTGACACTTAAATCTATACTCGATGTTAACAAATTTCTCTTCTTCAGAAATGATTTTCTTGCCATTGCCAGTCTACATTTTATATCCTCTCTACTTCGACCATCATCAGTTATTTTACTCCCTAAATAGCAAAACTCCTTTACTACTTTAAGTGTCTCATTTCCTAATCTAATCCCCTCAGCATCACCCGATTTCATTTGACTACATTCCATTATCCTCGTTTTGCTTTTGTTGATGTTCATCTTATATCCTCCTTTCAAGACACTGTGCATTCCGTTCAACTGCTCTTCCATGTCCTTTGCTGTCTCTGACAGAATTACAATGTCATCGACGAACCTCAAAGTTTTTACTTCTTCTCCATGAAAACATGCAAACATGTACTCAACCATATTGCTCTAACACTCATAGACACGTGAATGAGTTTCGAACCAGGTCAAAGATGAAGGATAGACGTCAAATGACATCAGCAAACCGGACGTTACCAACCCCTCCCCCCTCCGCTCTCACGGTGACTACCTTGTTGCATACCGACCAAGCAAACATGTTTTAAAACGACAGTAGGACCCTAACTGTATGTTTCCGGTCGTGAGTTCCAGTTGAAAATATTACGTAGTCACTCCTCTCTAAAATTTCTAGAAGTTCGTAACAGCTCTATGCTTTGTTTTACACCTATTATGCTGCAGTCTCTGTTTCTTCAGAAGGTTCTTTACAGTGAATGTGTACCGTGGAGGATTCTTCCCATCATGTCCTCTTCTACAAGGCACGTATACACACTGATGAGCGAAAACATTATGGCCACTTCCTTAACACCTTGTTTATCCTTTCCGGCCGCTGTGGACGAGCGGTTTTAGGTGCTTCAGTGTGGAACCGCGCTTCTGCCACGGTCGCAGTTTCGAATCCTGCCTCGGGAATGGATGTGAGTGATGTCCTTAGGTTTTAGTTAGGTTTAAGTAGTTCTAAGTCTAGGAGACTGATGACCTCAGATGTTAAGTCGCATAGTCGCGTAGAGCCATTTCAACCACTTGTCCGTCTTTGGAACGAAATACATATCAGATTTTGAGTACCACGGATCCAACAATTTGTTGGTAGGTTTGTGGAGGTATGTGGAACCGCGCTTCTGCTACGGTCTTGTAATTCGCGTAAGTAAGGGGTCGCTGATCTGCGTACGAAGTGGTGGCGCTCGATAGCGACCCAGATGGGTTCCATAGGATTTAGATCAGGTGAATTTGTTCGCCGAGACATCAGCGTGAGTTCACTATAGCTCCTCAAACCACTGTAGGATGGTTCTGGCTCTGAGACGAGGACAATTATACTGCTGAAAGATGGCATCGCCGTCGCAGACGACATTAAGCATGAAGGGATGCAGGTGGTTCGAAGCTGTCAGCGCGTCTTGGATTACTACCATATGTCCCATGCAAGCGCAGGTAAATGTCTCCCACAGCATAATACTACTCCCACCGGCCTGCATCCGTGGCGCACTGCACTTTTCGAGCGGTCGTTCATCTCAGTGACGGCGTTTGTGCAGACGACTATCGACCACGTGTAGCAAAGATGTGATTCAGCCGAAAAGCCGACACGTTACCGTCGGTCTACAGTCGAATCCCGAAGGTCTCAAAATGGTTAAAATAGCTCTTAGCTCTGCGGTCATCAGTGTCCTAGACTTAGAAACGACTTAAACCTAATTAATCTATCACACACATCCATGCCCGAGGCAGGATTCGAACCTGCGACCGTAGCGGACTGAAGCGCCTAGAACCGGTCGGACACAGAGGCCGGCCCTATGGACTCGTGCCTACTGCAGCGTAATTGACGATGTCGTTGCGTCAACTTGTGAACATATAGGATTGGTCTGTTGTGAAGCTCCATGTTCAACAACGCAAGATGATCGGTGTGCTGCGAAACACTTGTGAGTGCACCAGCATTGTACTCTTTCGACAGAGACACCACAGATCACCATCTACCCTCCTTTCCAGAACAAACCAGCCTCCGAACCCCACTTTCTGTGAAGATTCGTGGACGTCCAACCATTTAGCGTCTGTTGGTAGTTTCACTGTCCTTCTAACTCTTTCCGTAGGTGCTCGCGACAGTAGCAAGTTAACATTCGACCAACTTTCCCGTTTTCGAAATACTTGTTCACAGGCTCTGCGTAATACTAATCTGCCCTTTGACGATGTCGCTTATCTCAGTGGATTTCTCCATTTGCAGCCCATAACTTCTCTAGGGTGATCCTATGTCCGTGTCTGCTCCGCTTAGATATTTTTGTTACCGTGTCAGGTGCGCGCAACGCCATCAGGAGGCATCCAACGTTGCGGTGGGCAGTGGTCATAATGTTTTGGCTGTTAAGTGTATACCAACTGCATTCCTCCAAATCTAAGCCACATTTCTTCCACTGACTCCTCTCCGGAACTAAATATTTCCAGTTCCTTATTGAGATAACGACACTACTGTCCCATTATCTAGTTTGCTGAAAATTTAAAACCTTCTGCTTGTACTTCTCTCGCCTTGTACTTTGGTAAAAACTATTGCTACAGCAGCCTCATGGTCACTAATACCATGCGGACGTCCTCAAATATCCAAAATTGTTTCATCGTCAGTGGGCTTCCGAACAATCTGCTCTAAAATTTGGCAATATTTCTCAGGACGCCTTAATGTGTCCGCCGCTGGGAAAACGGAAATTTTCCGAATGTTGCATGATTATAGTCTCTTCATAGAACGAAATTACGAGCAGAGAACTTGCGTACTAGTCTTATCTCCCCTCTTTTCTGCGCCAAGTCATGTCACTAGGTAGTAGTTTGTTGTTTCTAATGCTCTCACGCCGACGATTCCACATACGCTTCAGTATGTATTACGTGAACGGTAATCGCATAACGTTTTCCATGTGACCGAGGGCAGTCATGTAGAATAACTACAAAACGTTTTTGAATTTTCTTTTACTTTCACTACATTTCTCATCCATGTATCGCTATATGTAACGTACCCGTTTGTAATCGCAATATTCTTTTTGAATTACTATGTAGATGGCGAAATGAGTTATAGGGTGATGTACTATGAACGACTACACTGATATATTCTTTTTTGAATAATTGGTGTCTGTTCTTTTGGCCATATCCGAAGGAACTGATTCCATAGAGAATCCGCAGCTGTGAACCATCGTATGTAAATTGCAGGGGATCACTGCTGTCAGCTGCAGCAGGACATTACGTGGAATCAGCACGACGAGCGAAAACGTCTACCGGACCAGGATTCGAACCTGCGATCTCCTGCTTGCCAGGTAGGTGCGTTAACCATTGCGCCATCCGGGACACAGCACTATCGCAACTGCTCGGGCTATCTCGGCACGCCTCGCGGCCCATCCACATTCCCGCTGATCGCCACATATCCACAGTCTCTGTCCATTCCCCCGTGCTCGCTACTCTGATATTCCCACGGGAGATCGGACGTATTTGTGCATCTGTGCTGAAGAAGGTGTATGGACGCGGACTGCTGATAGGTAACTCTCGGTGGGAGTGCGGATGGGCCTTGAGTTGTGGCGAGATAATCGGTGCAGTTGCGACAGCGCTGCGCTTCGCATGGAGCAGTGGTTTAAAGCTCCTCTCTGGTAAGAAGGAGATCCAGTTTTCTAATCCCAGTTTACTGCCGCTGATTCCGCGTAATGTCGCACTGTAGCTGACTGCAATGATCCCCTTCAGTTTATATACGTTGTATTCTTCTTACAATCTATCCAAAGAAGGTGGGATGGTGACTGTGTGCGTCTCTAAGTGGTGTTAAAAATAATGAGAAGGTCATGAAGTGTCAGAAATTTGCAAAAATTATAAAAAGCACGCCAGATTCATGAGTCATTCGGTGCAAGTCACAAACTGTCGCTTTTTTCCAGCGTGCTCAAAGGGACGTACAATAACAGTGAAAGGGATTAAGATGGAAAAGATAGTGGGCACTGCTTTGAGTGCTCATTGAGTATTTACGTGATAATTCTTACAGACTGGTCAACTGAGCCTTTCCGCACCAGTTTCCGCCCCGAACAACTCAATGAAGCGTTCAAGAGTGTATTGTTCGCAAGTATATGAGTGCCTTTAAATTGTGGAGGAAAAGGGTCAACAGCATAAGTTCAGACTACTCGGTTAAGGGTTCTTGTGGAATACGTAAAACACGTAATGCAAATGCCAAGGTGTTTATTAATGTCACAACCTCTAGAAGTAGCGAAATTTCATCAGTAAAGGATAATTATGATACATGAAGCGTTGAAAGGCTTTGAGGCCAGAAATAGTACAAATTTGGATGTATCAACGAGTACATAATTTATGTCATTAACTTTGTATGTGGTTTGACAGCAGACAGTGATACTTAATAGCTGGTGGTGATACTCAAACATAGTTATATTATTCCATAGTCTGAAAGGCGGCCACTCCTTCGGAAATAACTGAGTGTTGATATAACTTAATGAATCCGGTTTCTGCCCTGAAATACATGTCCAGAGCCGCGCGGGGTAGCCGCTTGGTCTAAGGACGCCTTGCCGTAGTTGGTGCGGCTCCCCCCGTCAGGTTCGAGTCCTCCCTCGGGCATGGGTGTGCTGGTTATCCTTAGTGTAAGTTAGTTTAAGTCAGATCAAGTAGTGTGTAAGCCATGGGACCGATGACCTCAGCAGTTTGCTCCCATACGAACTTCCCACAAATTTTCAAAAATATGTCCAGAGGCGGAACATGATCCATTAATAAGGCAATCCGCGCACAATTATGAAATTTCTAAGATAGTACAGCTTTTTACAAAACGCTGCGAAAAAGGCGGGATTAATTGGAAGTAAGAGAGATAAGATTTAAATTAGAACATTAACTGGAAACAGCGTGCCACAATACTTTAAGTGTGATAAGTCGTCCTTCTAGCTACAACTTGACACAGGCCGATATCTGAATCCCTTGTGAGCTATACGCTTACCAGACTATAAATATATCAACTGGCAAGGCGGAAAGTATAAATTTCGATAAAGCCATCTCCGTCAGTGCGTGTCTCTTTGAGTACCGCGTAACTTCAAACTTATCTGTGGTGCTGTAAAATTCTTACGGAAGATGCAAGAACTGCTCATTCACGCCCCGTTATTCTTGGATCAATTGCAAAGGAAGTGAATGGAGTACGTCATTATGAAACAAATCGCAGAAGTTGATATAAAGATGTTACCCGTGCTGAACCTGTGAAGAATGGAAGATGTGCAAAATAATAAATTCGTGAAGACCTGAAGAATGAAAAACACAATATGTTTGAAAAGACAACAAATATGAGATCATTCGTCATGGCCAATCGATAGTATCAGATCAAACCGTTTAACTGCCCAACCGATATCGTAGCGGAGGCCGGCCGCGGTGGTCATGCGGTTCTAGGCACTGCAGTCCGGAACCGCGGGACTGCTACGGTCGCAGGTTCGAATCCTGCCTCGGGCATGGATGTGTGTGATGTCCTTAGGTTAGTTAGGTTTAAGTAGTTTAAGTTCTAGGGGACTGATGACCTAAGATGTTAAGTCCCCTAGTGCTCAGAGCCATTTGAACCATTTTTTTCGTAGCGGAAAACTATTCAAAACAATCTTACAAGCTTCTGAAACACGATATTGCTAGTGAGAGGAACTGTTCGTACGTCATTCGAATTTACGGATTGTTACCCCACAAGTAGATACCGATCACCATGTGTTCTGATGAGATCAAAAGCGAGAATAACGGTAAAACGGTTCCAACGCCAAGTTCTAATGCAAAATGAAACTTAAAAGGACAGATTTCGATATGTTGACCTAAAGCATGCCTGTGTTCTAACCACATAAATGCTGCACAAGAACATGTCGGTTGCTCCACTCTCACTGTATTTTTGAGAGTTTTGAGTGGAATGCGCACATTTAGAAAACACACGAGAGAAGTGTGTCAATTTCATCCGTTCGATGTGCTTCCAGAAATCATAGTGCTTTGTGCCTAAACTGTACAAGGCATCCTAATCTATCTGTACGTGTAAATCACTCTAGCAGTGAGGTGGCGCTGTGGTCAGCACACTGCACTGTCAGTGAGGAGGACAACGACTTAAATCCGCATAGAGCCATCCGTGTTTAAGTTTTTCGTGATTTCCCTATAGCGATCCAGGGAAATGAAAGTGCAAGGCCGATTTCCTGTTCCATCGTTGAAACATTTCGCGTTTGTGTGCCGTCTCTAATAACGTCGACATTGGTGGATTTTTTCTGATCTTTGTTTCATTTCATTAATAAGTTATAAAATTTTTGCCAGGTTCGCTTTTACCGTTCAAAGGTGCTTGAACGGTCCAAATATAAAATGTTGCAAGGCGTTCGGAATGCTGAAAAAAAACAGAAGTACACTATAGGAAAAGGCAGATAAAATGCAATATGTGCAACGAACAAGAGGGAACAAAAAGGATGCAAGACCAAGAGCGAAATACGCGGATTGCAAAGACGATAAGAGTAGGGTGTAGTGTTGCGCCACTGCTCTTCGGACTATACATCGAAGAAGCAATGACTAAAACAAAAAAATGTTCAGGAGTAGGATTAAACTTCAGTTTGAAAGTATTTCAATCATAAGATACGCCGATGGTATTGCTATCCCCCGTAAACGTGAAGAAGACTTACAGGACTTGTTGAATTGAATGAACGTGTTGCGATATAGTCGCAGATTAAAACAATGATCTAGGAAGTGTAGAATGAATTTCTTTTATTTCCCCCTATGATCACAAAGCCTCTGGTACTTATAGTACCGGTTTCGGCTTGCAATGTCCATTTTAAGATCTGTTTCGTAACATGTCCTAATACAATATCATTATGGCTTCATTATATTAGGACGTGGTATGAAACAGACCTGAAGATGGTCGTTGTTTTCCACAACAGGTAGTCTAAGGTTCAAATGGTTCAAATGACTCTGAGCACTATGGGACTCAACTGCTGAGGTCATTAGTCCCCTAGAACTTAGAACTAGTTAAACCTAACTAACCTAAGGACATCACAAACATCCATGCCCGAGGCAGGATTAGAACCTGCGACCGTAGCGGTCTTGCGGTTCCAGACTGCAGCGCCTGTAACCGCACGGCCACTTCGGCCGGCGGTAGTCTAAGGGCCAAGCCTTTTGTGATCCTTGGAGGAAACAAAAGTCATTCAGTTTAATGAGTGCAGAATTTGGATTTACTCTAAACCGTAGAAAGGCGAAAGCATGAGGGGTAGCAGACATGAGATCAGCGACTAACTTAACATCAAAATTGACTACGAAGTAGATGAAAATAAGTAATTATACTACCTTGCAAACAAAAAAACACGTGACAGACGAACTAAGGAGGACATAAAAAGCAGACTAGCACACGCAAAGAGGCTATTCCTGGCCAAGAGAAGTCTGCTAGTTACCAGACACCAGCCTTAATTTCAGGAAGACGTTTCTGACAAAGTGCGCTTGGAGCTCAGCGTCGTATGTTAGAGAAGGATGGATTGCGGGGGAACCGGTTTGAGACGTGCTGCAATGGAAGGATATTCAAAATTAGGTGGACTGATAAGATTCGGTGAAGAGTGCAACATGTGGGGAAAACTGAAAGGATGGACAGGATGGTAGAACGCATGTTAAGACGCCAGGGAATACCTTCCGGGGTATTATAGAGAGCAGCAAAGAGTAAAAAACCGTAGAGCAGACAGAGAACAGGATTACATCCTACAAATACTAGGGCTATTCGAAAGTGAGGTCCGATCAGGCGCGAATGGAAACCACAGTGAAAATCCGGTGAAGTTTTGCACAGATGTGTTGCGCAGTGCCTGCAGTAAGTCTGCCGATCGCGCCACGTTGCTCTTCTCAGTTCTGTGCGCACAGTGAGCACGTGAATATATCTAGAAATACACTGAAGCGCCAAAGAAACTGGCATAGGCATGCTTATTCAAATAAACAGATATGTAAATAGGAAGAATACGGCGCTGCGGTCGGCAACGTCTATATAAGACAACAAGTGTCTGGCGCAGTTGTTAGATCGGCTACTGCTGCTACAATGGCAGTTTATCCAGATTTAAGTGCACTAGCGATGGGACACAGCATCTACGACGTAGCGGTGAAGTGCGACCATTTCACGAGTGTACCGTGTGAATATCAGGAATCCAGTAAAATATCGAATCTTCGATATCGCTGTGGGTGGAAAAATATCCTGCAAGAACGGTACTAACGACGACTGCAGAGAATCATTCAGCGTGACAGAAGTGTAACCCTTCCACAACGGTCAGCGAGCAAATAATTCAACGAAACATCATAAATATGGGCCCTTGATGACTGCACGACACAAAGCTTTACGCCTCGCCTGGACCCGTCAACACCGACATTGGACTGTTGATGACTGGAAACATGTTGCCTGGTCGGACGAGTCTAGTTTCAAATTGTGTCGAGCGGATGGACGTGTACGGGTATGGGGACAATCTCATGAATCCATGGACCCTGCACGTCAGCAGGGGACTGTTGAAGCTGGTGTAGACTCTGTAATGGTGTGGGGCGTGTGCAGTTGGAGTGATACGGGACCGCTGATGCGTCCAAATACGATTCAGACAGGTGAAACGTATGTAAGCATCCTGTCTGATCACCTGCATGCACTCATATCCATCGTGCATTCCGACGGGCAATTCTAGCAGAACAATTCGACACACCACACGTCCAGAATTGGTAAAGAATAGCTCCAGGAACGCTCTTCTGAGTTTAAACACTTCCGCTGGCCACCAAACTCTCCACACATGAACATTATTGAGCATAGCTGGGATGCCTTGCAACGTGATGATCAGAAGGGATCTCCAACTTCTTGTATTCTTAGGGATTTATGGGCATCCCTGCAGGATTCATGGTGTTCGTTCCCTCCAGCACTACTTCAGACATTAGTCGATTTCATGCCACGTCGTGCTGCAGCAGTTCTGCGTGCGCGCGGGGGTTCTACACGATGGTAAGGTGGTGTACCAGTTTCTTTGGCTCTTCAGCGTAGTGTTAACCGGCAAGTGTGAGGGCCTTGTAAGAGATCTCGCCTGGTGTCATGCAGCCCACATAATATAACAGTAGTGCGTTTCCTTCTTAATGAAAGTTCTGGGCCGCACTCTGCAAGGGAAAAGCAGATGCTGTTGCAGTATTTTTGGTTTGAAATGTTTTACCACCCACAATACAGCTCGTAACTGGTTGCCCCTGAGTTGACATCTCTGCTCTCATGAACCGCTGGAGAAATAACATTTTGTCGCAGACAACGAGTTGTAGATCAGCGTAGAGAATTGGCTGAAAGTACAGGCGGCTACCTTCTATAACTAGGGTATTGGAAAGACAGTGCAAAGCTAAGACAGATTTCTAAGTCAAAGCAGCGAGTATGTAAAGTATGAGACGCCTCAATACGTCACTAGTAAAGAGGACAAGGAACGCCTGTGGAAATGGGGATTTAATATCATTCGTTAATACACATTTGAACTACAGTTTATTAAAATTACGAAATTCTACATAATTCACCAAATTAGCAAACTTAAAGTGTGACCCCAGACCAAAAGTTGTAATTATATATTTTCATACTGTGATCCCTGCTATGCAAAAACTTTGATGGGTAAAATTTACCATGTATACTATACACCAGTGAGCATTTGAGAGTAAAATTACACAATCGTAACAGTGTAGGCCTTTAAATAAAATCAAATAGCACTTAAAACTTCTTAACAGTGCTCGAAATGATTTATATAAACTCACAGTAACACCAAACGCAATTTAACTGGGCACATCCTGTGACATTCAAATCAAGTTAAAAATGTTTTAAGGAAAGGAATATACAACATCTGCAATAAGGAATTTGGAGGTGAAACTTCTACAAAATACTCTGATCAATCTCTCGGTTTGTAAGCAATTTGCACTGGGTGGTAGAACTCGTGACTCTCCACAAGAATACAGCCAATTAATCAAAATTAAATGGTTGTAAATCACTGGAAACAGGGGAACGCCAGCATTCGTCTTATAAGTTTGAAACTCTTTTTTATTTTTATTATTTTTAGTCATTATTACTTATTATTTATTTTCCATTTTATTATTTATTACTTAAAACATGCACAAGTCTACTATTACAAACAGAATAAAATTAACGCACACAGTCTAGCACGGCGACAAATACGAGCCGAAATTCAGGCTCTGGGGATTAGCTGCTCTCCTTCTTCAGTACTTGAGTACGACTCAGGTTCACAATATAAGAAAGGACAAGAGAAATTCATGGTACCAGGTGATGTAACAGAGAACTACAATATGTTAACACAACTTTGCTGCATTTGCAAGAAGCATAAAATTTTTCTTTGCAAAATTCGCTTAACCGGGTTTAATAAAACAAACCCATTAATGGCTTAGGCAGCCGAGGCTAGGCAGTTTCCACGAGGAACGTCCACAAGGAACAAGTGGAGAGTTGAAACTCATGCCACAGCTTTACGCTGTTCACAGCGGCAAAATTTACTGAATATAAGATCATATGTGCTTATTCACTTGTCTCATCCACAATAAACAGCAATCCTTTACTGAGAAGGAAGCCTTAACATGGGAGCCTGAACCTTGTAAAACAAATCAGGTGATATAAATAGCGTGGTGATAATTAGCGGGTTTCGGTTTGTATCAGAGGCTTGCCCGCTTAACGAGCATTACCTTGCAACACACTGTACTAGTATAGCAGGACAGCGCCGCTGCGCTGCTAATTGCAAGCAACCGCCTCAAAAACTTCTCTCTGCCTATTAATGGAGAGACGTAAACCAGCAGCTTGTGGTCTCACGGCGGCACATGGAGTAGAACTCTGGCGTAATCGGCGCTTTGCAGGACCAGTCCTTACGCTGCGGTGGAAAAGGCCCCTCTTCCAGTTCTGCCAGCGCTGCGGGGGCGCGCGGCATACGCGGCCGTCGTCAAAGGCGCAGCCCCCAACACAGGTGCTCCGCAAGCCCCACGAGCTTTCCTTCTAAGCACTGCCTGCGCCCTCGCCGGACCGACTGCGAGCGAGCTAGCTCGCCAGGCACCTTTCAGAAGCGGCCCGTGGACGCCCTCTAGCCGAAGACAAGGGCGCACGGGAGCCTGGAGGGACAGGTAGATTCGCACACGGCTCAGAGAAGTAGCTACAAGCTGTAGCGAACAGTTGTAAATAAAACATTTTCGATTTTCAGAGTCGTTTCCACTTCGGGCCCGATCGAACATTACTTTCAGATTTTATTTTATTTTTTGTTTTGAATCATCAGTCTTCTTACTGGTTTGATGCCGCCCGCCACGAGTTTCTCTCCTGTGCCAACCTCTTCAACTCAGACCAGCACTTGCAACATACGTCCTTAGTTATCTACTCAATCTATTCCAATCTCTGTCTCCCTCTACAGTTTATGCCCTCTACCACTCCCTCTAGTACCATGTCTTAACAGATGTCGTACCATCGCGACCCTTCTCCTGATCAGTGTTTTCCACATATTCTTTTCCTCTCCGATTCGGCGCAGAACCTCCTCGTTACTTACTTTATCAGTCCACCTAATTTTCTACATTCGTCTTTAACACCATATCTCAAATGTTTTGATTCTCTCCAGTTCCGGTTTTCCCAACTCTGCGTTCCAAATGTATATTCTCAGAAATTTCTTCCTCAAATTATGGTCTATGTATGATACTGGTAGATTTCTCTTGGCCAAGAATGTCCTTTTTGCCAATGCGACTCTGCTTTTGATATCCTCCTTACTCCGTCCGTAATTCGTCATTTTGCTGCCTAGGTAGCAGAATTCCTTAACTTCATCTGCTTCATGACCATCAATCCTGATGTTAAGTTTGGCGCTCTTCTCATTTCTCCTACTTCTTGTTACATTCTTCTTTCTTCAATTTACTCCCGTTTCATATTCTATACTCATTCTAATATTCAATCCATTCAGGAGATCTTGTAATTCTTCTTCACTTTCACCCAGGATAGCAATGTCACCAGCGAATCGTATCATTGTTATCCTTTCACCTTGAACTGTAATTCCACTCCTGATCCTTTCCTTCATTTCCATCATTGCTCCTTCGACGTACAGATCGAACAGTAGGGGCGAAATACTACATTCTTGTCTTACACCCTTCTTAATCCGAGCATTTCGATCTTGGTCATCCACTCTTACTATTCCCTTGTGGATCTTCTACATATAGTATATTACTCGTCTGTCCCTATGGCTTACCATTGTTTTCCTCAGAATTTCGAACAAAAAAGTGGTTCAAATGGCTCTGAGCACTATGGGACTTAACTTCTGAGGTCATCAGTCCCCTAGAACTTAGAACAACTTAAACCTAACTAACCTAAGGAGATCCATGCTCGAGGCAGGATTCGAACCTGTGACCGTAGCGGTCACGCGGTTCCAGACTGTAGCGCCTAGAACCGCACGGCCGGCAATTTCGAACATCTTGCACCATTTTACATTGTCGAACGCTTCTTCTAGGTCGACAAATCCTATGGTCGTGTCTTGATTTTTCTTTACTCTTGTTTCCACTGTCAACCACAGCGTCAGAAATGCCTTCCTAAAGCCAAACTGATCGTCATCTAACACATCCTCAGTTCTCTTTTCCATCCTTCTGTATATTATTCTTGTCAGCAACTTGGATGCGTGAGCTATTAAGTTGATTTTGCTGCGATTCTCGTATTTGTCAGCTCTTGTAGTCTTCGGAGTTGTGTGGCTGATATTTTTTCTAGTCAGACGGTGTATTGCCAGACTCATACGTTCTAGCACCAATGTGAACAGTCGTTTTAGTGCCGCTTTCCCAAATGTTTTCGAAATTCTGATGGAATGTTATCGATCCCTTCTGCCTTATTTCATCTTAAGTTCTCCAAAGCTCTTTTAAATTTTGGTTCTAATACTGGATACCCTATCCCTTCTACATCGACTTCTGTTTCTTCTTCTATTATATCAGACAAATCCTCCTCCTCATACAGACTTTCGGCGTATTCTTTCCACCTATCCGCTCTCTCCTCTGCATTTAACAGTGGAATTCCCTTTGCAATCTTAGTGTTACCATCCTTGATTTTAATGTCACCAAAGGTTGCTTTTACTTTACTGTATGCTGAGTCTGTCCTTCCGACTACCATTTCGTTTTCGATTTCTTTACATTTTTCTTGCAGCTATTTCGTCTTAACGTTTCGCACTTCCTATTTATTTCATTTCTAAGAGACGTGTATATCTGTATTCCCGAATTTCCCAGAACATTTTGTACTTCCTTCTTTCATCGATAAACTGTAGTATTTCTTCTGCTGTCCACGGTTTCTTTGCAGTTACCTTCTTTACACTTGTGTTTTTCCTTCCTACTTCTGTGATTGCCCTTTTAGAGATGTACATTCCTCTTCAACTGTACTGCCTACTGGATTATTCTTTATTGATCTATTGCGTATCTCGTCATTCCTTGGTACTTCCGTATCCCACCTCTTTGCGTACTGATTCTTCCCGACTAACCTCTTAAACTTCACACTGCTCTTGAAACGTCCCCTTTTGAACAATTATACAAGACTGTGCTTAAACTGACACACAATATTTTGTTAGCGCAACGCAATCTGACTTTCAATAATCCCTACAAAAGAATGGGCCCTGACTAAAACTATACCTTTCACAAATCACTTACCTCACAAAAATCTTCGCTACTCAAGCTACTGCAATGCAGCGAGCGCCACTATTGCCAGTTAAATAAAAGATTCAAACTACTGAAGGCACTAACTACTGATAGGCATAGTTAGAAAATGAAAGATTTTAATAGAGAACAAACAATGTATTTTCCTTAATAATCATAATATATGTAGCAGTTCATGACAAATTTCAAAACTCCGCCATCTCTCTCCCCACATCCACCACTGCTGGCGGCTCACCTCCAACTGCGCAACGCTACGCGCTGTTCACATCCAGCTGCCGCTGCTCAACACTAGAATGGCAGACAACAATGCAAAGTAGCCACAGACTGCACACAGCACAGCCAGTGATTCTCACACAGAGCGCTACGTGGCGTTACCAATAAGAAAACCTAAACAGCCTACTTACATAGCCCCCATGCTCCCCACAAAAAAAAATTTTACAAAATTGTTTCTGGCAGTGGCCAATAATAATTTGATAAAATGTTTCATAATTACAAAAACAAAGATATCAAATGCACACACTTATTGATACAATGTTGGTCAAAAGCTAAAATTTTCTCACAGTCCACGAAGAAAGTCCTGATCATTCATCATAATAGTAATTACAGTTTTTTTCACAAAGTCTCATTAGTAAAAAAAATTGCACACAGAAGTAGTGGATTTCCATGGAGTCTTGAAGAAGTAGTGTTGTCCTTCCAATGGAAAGACAGTGCTGACTCTTGACATGCAGACAAGTCATGGGCCACAACAGAGCAAACCCACAGCAGAGTAAGTCGAAGTTTGGAAGAATATTGGTAGGTAGGTCATCACAGAGTAGACCCACTGTAGTCCTTGTAGAGATTACGGTATTGGTGGGCCATCAAAGATGCAGACCCACTGTAGTCCTTGTAGAAATAATGGTACACAGCACAGCCAGTGATTCTCACACAGAGCGCTAGGTGGCGTTACCAATAAGAAAACCTAAACAGCCTACTTACACTCTTCATCACTAGTATATTGCGATCTAAGTCTATATCTACTCCTACGTACACCTTACAATCCAGTAACTGATATCGGAACCTCTGACCACGATGTAACCTAATTGAAATCGTCCTGTATCAGCCAGCCTTCTCCAAGTATACCTCCTCCTATTGTGATTCTTGAACAGAGTATTTGGTATCACTAGCTGAAATTTGTTACAGAACTCAATTGCTCTTTCATCTCTCTTACTCATTGTCCCAAACTAATATTCCTCAGTAACTTGTTCTTCTACACTTTCCCTTACTACTGCATTTCAGCTCCCCATGACTATTATATTTTCATCTCCTTCTGCATATTGTATTACACTTTCAATATCCTCATATACTTTCTCCATCTCTTCATCTTCAGCCTACGATGTCGGCATGTATACGTGAACTATCGTAGTCGGTGTTGGTTTTCTGTCGATTCTGATGAGAATAACCTTATTACTGAACCGTTCACAGTACCACACCCTCTACCCTATCTTCCCGTTCATAAAGAATCCTATTCCCGTCATACCATTTTGTGCTGCTGTTGGCATTACCCTGCACTCATCTAACTAGTCATCTTTGTCTTCTTTCCATTTCACTTCACTGACCTCTGCTATATCTAGACTGAGCCTTTGCATTTCCCTTTTAAGACTTTCTAGCTTCCGTACCACATTCAAGCTTCTGTCATTCTGTGCACCGCCTTCTAGTATGCTAATCTTCGTTGATTATTCAATCCTTTTTTCGTGGTCACCTCCCCCGTGGCAGTCCCTTCCTGGAGAAACGAAAGGGAGAGTATTCTGGAATCTTTTGCCAATGGTGAGATCATCACATGTCCTGTGGATACACGTTATGTGTATTTAATGAAGTAGTAACCATTGCCTTCTGCGTCCTCATGCCGTTTATCATTGCTGATTCTTCCGCCTTTAGGGGCAGTTTCCCATCCCTAGGCCAAGAGAGTGCCCTGAACATCTGTCCGCTCCTCCGCCATCTTGATAAGGCCGCTGGCAGAATGAGGGTGACTTCTTATGCCGGAAGTCTTCGGCAGCCAATGTTGATTATTAATCGAAATACACTATTCGAGACCGCGACCAAAGACCTTTCGATTATGAATCAAAGGAACCTACCCAGCGCCCAAAGGGAGAGGTAGGGGTAAAGTGGGCACGTGTCGCAACCCGAGGCCTGGCCACCATGTCCCGTTCCCACCCTCCAGGAACCAAGGAAAGCGCAGGGAACGTGGAGTAGAGGTACAACGAACATAGTTTATTTATTTTTCTTTTCGTTCTTTTTTGTTATTCTTTTTTTATTTATGTCATTAATACCACCGGGAATATCATCAAACCCACTTCACGCGAGGAGGAGGGCGCACCAAGACGTCAGTCTAATTGAGATTATCAACGCTTTTTTTTCTTCGAAAGAACATTACGGTTACCAGTGAATGTATCGGCTCTAAGTGTGGAAGAGGCGGGGACCAACTCTTCATGACAGGAACACCCCAGCTCTGGGGTCGGTTACGGAAGACAAGAGGAAATTGGAGAAAAATTGTATGTAACTGCACAGTGGCTTTCATTAAGGAACTGCCAAAAGTTAAGTACACTTTTCTCGCCATCTGCAAACAAGTAGTGTGCTGCGTGCTCACAAATCAACCTCTCAGAGTTCGTCTTCTTTGCGGGAAGTATCCCGCGTCCGGGAGGAGGAGAAGATGAGTAGGTATATGATGAGGAGTACGGGTAATTAGGGATAACATACGTCATACCTAGGACCAGACACCTTTCGCCGATCTGCACACCACGCAGTGCTCGTCTGTGTCCATAACATCACAGTCGACACATAACGGGGCGTCTGTGAGGTGAATCCTGTGAAGGCGTGACCGGCATACTTGCTTCCCATTGACAATAAGGCACCACGCAGAGTGGACGTCAGGGTCAAGGTAAGGAGCGCATACCGATCGTCAAACGGCACGCCAGTCGACGTGGAGAAGCTTCCCTTTCAGCCTCATTCGGTTACCTGTGCTGCTGAAGGAAACCATAGATCGCCTTCGTGGATATCAATTGTGCCGCCAGTACCACAGTACGGACGTAGCTCAGATCAAGGAAAAAGTGGAGGAAGTAAAAGAAGGGCGGCGGGACTTCCTGAAGTTGGATAGATGCTACGAAAGTGTGCCATGCAAGGGCCTCCAGCAATAGCTGCTGAGGCACATAGGACTAAGGAGCCACAACGTCATGTGAGAGCCAATGAAAAGGGCTACCGCTCTGTCGGGCACGTGATACAGACCTAAACCGCCCCAGCACCACGGGGAGTGAGAGTTTCGTACCTTATCTTGAACACCAAGCCGTGACAAACAAACGAACCCAATGCTGCTAGCATGCGACGGGCAGTGGATGGCGAAATAGGAAGCGTCTGTGCCACGTGGGGGATACGTGAAACCAAATATACATTTACGTACTGTGTGCGTTGCGGAAGACTCAGTGGTCGTAAACTGTGATCAATGAGCCCAGTTCGTAGCTGGGAAAGTGGACGTCCGCAGTTGAAGCCAAATGTCCGTCGAAGTTCACTCGCGAAATAGAGTCCTAAGCAACGGAGAGCAACAACCATGGTGCTCGATTTGCGGACGTTAAGGCAGTTACCAGAAGCTTCGCCGTAGGCGCTGACCCTTGCCAGTGACTTCCTGACCTCAGCACCGCTACGAATAACGATAACGAAATCGTCTCATATGCAGTGCAGCTGAATACATGGTTACCCAGAGACATCCTAGATAGGCGTTGACGGAGGCCGCATAGCAATGGTTCCATGGCAGTGGCATATAACAGTGCAGAGAGCGGGCAGCCTTGACTCACTGATCGACGGATCGAAATGAGAGGAGTAGGACGGTCATTATACACGAGACGTAGTTCCCCGTAGGATACGCATTACGACGTCGACGGTAGCATCAGGGTAGCCCATATTGCGGAGCATCCATTCCAGGAAGTCGTGATCGACTCAGTCGAACGCCCGGCTGAAGTCGAGAAGTGCCAAAAGTCCAGGCATACGACGAGCGTGTGCAAGAGCTATTATGTTCCGGTAGCGGCAGAGGGAAGTGCGGATGTTATTGGTACTTTCGAAAGAAGTTTTATGGGGAGAAACCACGTACCGAGCAGTCCATTTAAGCCGCGCTGCCAACAACCGGGTAAAGATCTTTGTATCGCTGTTGAGCAAGGTCAAGTGTCGGTACTCGCATATCTGTGAGGTACCCCGAGGGAATGAGGAAACCATCGAGGAAACCGCCTGGAATTGGCATGAAAGGTGACATAAGGTCTTGACAAATTTCCGTCCACACTGGCACCAGAAGGTGACGAAATATCCGATAAAACTCTAATGGGAGGCCATCAGGACAAGGCGACCTATTCGTAAAACCCGCCTGCATAGCGTCATGGACTTCGTCCACCGTGATGTTAGCAATCAGATCCATCGTCGCGTCCACGTGCACACAGCCAAAAGAGAGTATGGAGATCGCCGTAATGCTGGCAAGGTGGTGACGTTGGTCAGAGAACAGCATAACAAATTGTGCATGGAGGCAGACCCGATATCCTATTGTGTATAAAAACGCTGTCTATCGTCAATAGTAAGAATATTAATCCTGCATGATACATAGATGGATGCTCTTACAGTAACCCACGGTGTGTGCGCTCGCCCTGACCATAGCTCCTTCAAGGTGGTGGCGAGAGAGGGACGTGAGCTGTGCTTTTTCACGATTCGCCATCGCCTGGCGCTCTGGGGATTACGGAACCATTCCCGTAGAGTGGTGAAATATAATTCTTGAGTCCGTCGCCGCCACGCCGCAACATCCCTTCCGCAACCAATGGAGCCTTACGGAGGGCAGGCTTTGCACAGAGTACCCACCAAGACGGGGCAGACTGATAGACATCATGGCGTTGACGACCAGCTGGGCACGTGGTCTCCGTGAGCTGCCGGCATTCGAATGAATCGTGTTCAGATCCAATGGTCCACGGCCACACCACACCCTTTGGCGGCAGAGACTGATCACGCAGACATATGGGTCATGATCAGAGAACGCAGTGGGCCAGACTTCAGCAGCCTACACCCCACTGACAATATCGCAGGAGCTGTAAACACGGTCGAGTTGGCCGGAAGAATGGCTCTTGAAATGCATAAACCCCGGACGATCGCCATGAACATGCTCCCAAGAATGCACTAGTCTAGGTCCTGTAGAATTGTCGCTAGCACCGCGCACGGTGAGCGACGTGGTAGTTGATCTATGGGTGCCTGGGTGCAGTTGAAATCGCCTCCCATGATCTATGCATCCTGCCGACCCAGTAAGAGATGCGTGAATGTCTCTGAGAATAAGGTGGAAGGTTCAAGGCGGCGACCGGAGCCAGATGGCGCACAGACATTGACGATCCTGACGCCACTAGATAGGCAACTGCATCAGCTAGGATACCGTCACGTAAGAGGATCGCCATCCCACTACCATTAGGGGAAGAATGAGAGAAATGTGCTGTAAAACCATGGAGAGTACAGAAATTTGCAACATGCACATTTTGAAGGAGAGCTACGTCAACGTCCGCAGCATACAGCATGTCATGGAGTAAAGACAATTGATGGCGTACGCGAATAGTGTTGACATAGACCAGCTATGCGATAAGTCTGGAAAGCTTCAATTGCCATGAGGACGGGCGATTCAAAAACGGGGGAAGCAGAGGGAACTTCTTGTTAGGCTCCCACGGAAGGACACATCTCTGTGACAGAGAGGGACCCACACCAACACCAAGGGGGTTCATCGTTCTGTAAACTTCTAGAATGTCCATCCTCAGCATCGACGCCGTCCGCCCGGAAACAGACGTGTCACCGGGCCGATTCAGTGAAACATTATCATAGGTGCCCCACAGGTAGCGTCAGACACAGAAAGGGAGGCGACTGCATCATACGCAAGCGGGGGAAGGTCGGTGTCCGGAGGTGGACGCTGACTGGAAATTGAGGCGGGGGAGGACGTCGCGTCGTCAAGTGTCAGGGCGTCAGAGGACAGCGCACCATCAGTAGTAGGGTCGTCATCCTCTGCTGACATGTGAAGGACGCAGTCATCAGAAGGGGTACGGTGCTGTCTCTCCCGTTTCCTCGGCGACCGTTGCTTCCTAACGTGCTGTTCCGTGTCCGGCTTGTAGCCAGATAGCAGAAAGGCGGAGGCAGGTACAGCTCCACGATCAACAACGATGGGGTCCGGACAGACAGCTTGTATCTGCTGACGGTCGTCGTTCATTTGCATTGCCACCGGCAGGGTGTAGGAAAGACGGGCGAAACGTCCATCGCATCGTCGAGAGGAGCCGACACCGGTACCGACTGATTCAGAGGAGGCGTAGCAGGCATCACCGCCGTAGACGCGTGAGACGGAGGTAACACAGTGGCCGCCGCAGGAGGAGCGACGTCTCCGATCGGTGACTCAACCAGTCTACGTCGGAGACATTCTGAACGGACATGGCCTTCCTGGCCTCAACCTCAACAGGTGCGCGGCTGGCCATCGTGCATGACGACAGCCCTGCAGTCGGCTATAACTAAGTACGAAGGAACGCGTTTCCATAGTTCAATTTTTATCTGACGGATACCATTGAGGACACGCTACGATTCGAACGTCTTCCACGTTTCAGTCACGTGACTGACGACGTTGCCGTAAGGTTTAAAAGCGGCCACCACAACATCCGACGGTACTTCAAACGGGAGCTCGAAAACCCACAGCGTTCGGGGGCCAAAACCTGCGTGATCAACCACGACAGTCCCTATATGTCCGTATCGAACTTGAGATCGTTAGCGTGACACCGTACAACGTCGGAGCACAGCTCGTCATTCGCCTGATTTATGTACACAGTAGCACTGAGGATCGAAAAATGTATTCTGAGGACATCAGTGACAACAAATGAAAAACTTTCAAGAAGGGAAATGGGTGTTTCTTACATATCTTTGTCTGCCCCCCCCGCCCCCCAAGCACGAATCTCTTTTTTCTGCAACCTCAGTTATTAAAAATACTTCATTAGATATGAATGTTTGTGAGAACCAAATAGGTAGATTTCTTAACGAATGTAAGTTATTAAGGCCTCCCTCATGATGCGACTAACAGAAACTTTTCTTCTAATTAATTTTCTACAACATGGAAACGGTGTGTTTCACTCATTGTCTGTTGCTCCTGTCAGTCGTAAGAAAATGCTTCCTGTTTGCTTCTGCATTCACGAGTAATACCTCTTGCTGAGTGTTTAGTTTAGTTTTAGTGGCACATTTGTGTTAGTGTTTGTACAGTGTCACGGATACTTTTAAATCACTCAAATAACTTTTGCTACATTTGTGGGGAGTACTATATTTATACTATTAAATCCTGCAGACGACATGTGTCACCTGTAGTGAAGAAATTGTACGATCTTTATTTCGGGTGCAAGTTAGGTGATTGGGACCAAAAATGAGCACCACATATTGCATGCGGGAGCTGTTCGTCTCCTCTTAATGGCTGGGTGAAGAAGAGAGTTAAAATAGCAACGCCTTTTGCTGTTTCGATGTTGTGGAGGGGACCGACCAATCACGTAGATGGCTGCTATTTCTGCATGGTCCAAAGAGCAGTGATGAAACGCAAGGATAGAAAGACGATCAAGTCAGCTATTTTATCCGTATAGTACAATTCCTCCTTACCTGTCCTCGTTCCCCTAGACACGTAGTCACTGACAGCTGAAACAAGGACGAATCTATTACAACGGGGAAAATGCAAGCTCTGATTTCGATTACGAAGAAATGACACAAAATGATTTGAATTTCCTTGTTAGGGACCTCAACATTTCTAAGACACAAGCTGAAATTTTGCGTTCGCGTCTGAAACAATGGAATTTACTAGACAGAGATACTAGTGTTTGTTTCCTTCGACATGGTCAGCTTGCCTTCACATCATTCTTTGAGATGGAAGACTCGCTCTATTGGTACAATGAAGTGAATGGTCCGTATAATGCTATGTGAATGAAACATATATCAGCGGAATGACGACTGTTCGTTGATGGCTATAAAAGTAGCCTCAACGTGGTACTCCTTCGCAACAGTAATCTATATCCTCCTGTTCTCGTTTCTGATGCCACTATTTTGAAGGAAACATATTGCAGTGTGGAAATTACGTTGAATAAAATTAAATATAACCGCCACAAGTGGCAAATCTGTGCTGACATCAAAGTAATCGGGATTCTTACAGGATTTCAATCTGTGTACAAAGCTGTTTTCTTGGCGAACGGGATATCCGTGATCGGAAGAGTCATTACGATTGACGGATTTGACCCACCTGTGGCCGCCCGCGGTGGCCGAGTGGTTCTAGGCTCTTCAGTCCGGAACCACGCGACTGCTACGGTCGCAGGTTCGAATTCTGCCTCCGACATGGATGTGTTGATGTCCTTAGGTTAGTTAGGTTAGGGTAGTTCTAAGCCTAGGGGACTGATGACCTCAGAAGTTAAGTCCCATAGTGATTAGAGCCATTTGAACCATTTGACCTGCCTGTACGCAAATGGATCCTGGTAGGAAGAACATAGGAAACGTCCTATTGGTGGTTTGAAAGACCTTTGGTAACTATCACTTCTCAGAAACCTTGGACTTGTGAAATCGTTCGTCGTTGCAGTTGACAAAGGTGGACCTGGTTTTAAGTACTTACGTCGGAAATTCCCTGCGTTGAGTGAAGTCGAATTGTAATCAAGTGTGTTTGTTGGCCCTCTAATTAGACAGCTTACTCATGATCATGATTTTGTCACAGCTTTGAGCCCTCTTGAGTTAAACTGCTGGAATTATTTCAAAAAACTGTGTTCTGATTTCTTTCAAAATGGTTCAAATGGCTCTGAGCACTATGGGACTTAACATCTGAGGTCATCAGTCCCCTAGAACTTAGAACTACTTAAACCTAACTAACCTAAAGACATCACACACATCCATGCCGGAGGCAGGATTCGAACTTGCGACCGCAGCGGTCGCGCGGTTCCAAACTGAAGCGCCTAGGACCGCTCGGCCACATCAGCCGGCGTCTGATTCCTTTGTAAACAAGAGAGCACGCAACAGTGATGTGTTAGTCAACGAACAGTCTTACCATAATCTCGGCTGTAACACGGGGAAAGATTTCATCAGACCGTACTTACAACTGAGCAACGATACCGGAGGAAATGTGCAACAAGTATGATGGCTGACTGCTGTCGGACATTACTGCAGGATAGTAGTGCCACACATAAGAGGCGCATCAGACATCCAATAATAACTTAGGTATGTATGGAAAACACATTTCTGTAGCATTTAATGCTCTTTGTGTTGATGCATTAGCATGTAAAGATGAAATCATATTGTTCAAGCAACACAGGAACCGAGTACAATTAGGTAGTGACTAGTACATTACACACAAAATCTGTGAGTGCAGTGGAAAAAAAGAATCGTACTCAGTAGGTCGAAATACATAAGGATAACCTACTTTGGCGCTCGAAAATTTTAGAAAGTAGAATTTTGTAGACCAATTATATTCTTGGGTTGATGAGAAAGTGCGAACGTGTTACGGAGCCGATGGACGATGCACCTAGGTGAGATTCGAGCAGGTTGTTTGCTAGCTTTCCTCGGTATGACGGCTGCGAGAGCACACAGGTGTACACAGGGGAGAGTGGGGTTGAATCCATCATGTGGCGGTCGCCAGAGGCAATATTGAAGCGGGACGATCTCCACGCTAGCACAGGATCACAACTGCCGAGCACGCAAGAATACCACTTGATATAAAAGGAAGTGTTGCACTAAATGGTTAGCTCCGGACTTTACAGTTGCAATGCGTTTTCGGGAATACATTTTAATGTTTAAAGTACGTGCTATTAGCTAACAACCAATGTTTCGTTGAAGAATTTCGGTCACTGGAGTATTGTAGCGAGGGTTTGTGGAACACACTCTTAGAACATGAACGAAAACGTCATGTGGGAATGGTTACAATGTAAGACGAATCTGACAACTAGGTACCGAGCGCATTTTTAGCCTGTGTCAAGAGGCTTTTAAGTCCTCCTTCTTTCATCCGTAATGCATTATTTTGATTCCTAGGTACCAGAATACCGTATCTTTGTCTAGTTCGTGATCACCAGTTGTGATGTTGTTTCTCAATATTTTCTTTTCTGCTACTTCCTATTACTTTTGCCGTTCTTCGAAATGCTCTCAATCTGCATTCTGTATTCATTGCCATATTTATTCCATTCAACAGATCCTGTAATTCTTATCATTTATATCCTTTCATCTTAAATATTAATTTCATTCTTCAAACTTTATTTTACATCCGTCATTGCTTCTTCGATGTATAGATTGAACAGCATCGGAAAAAAGCTACATCCATCTCTTACAGGCTTTTTAATCCGTTCTTAGTCTTCCAGTCCTATTGTTCCCTCTCGTTTCTTGCACATGTTATGTATTTAATGTCTTACCCTAATTTTTATCAGAATTTCGAACATCTTGCACCGTTTTCCATTACAGATTTTTTTCCAGATCGACAAATCATATGAATGTGTCTTGATCTTTCTTCAGTCATGGTTCCATTGTCAACTGCAGCGTCAGAACTGCCTTCTCAAATGGTTCAAATGGCTCTGAGCACTATGGGACTCAACTGCTGAGGTTATTAGTCCCCTAGAACTTAGAACTAGTTAAACCTAACTAACCTAAGGACACCACAAACATCCATGCCCGAGGCAGGATTCGAACCTGCGACCGTAGCGGTCTTGCGGTTCCAGACTGCAGCGCCTTTAACCGCACGGCCACTTCGGCCGGCCTGCCTTCTCAATTATCTCCTTAATATTATTATAATATTGTTGTTAGCAGATTAGATATATGAGCTGTTAACCTCATTCTGCGATAATCCTTCACTTCTCAGCTTTCCAATTTCGCAATCGTGTGGATGTTGTTTTTTCGAAAGTCTGTGGTTCATACCAATGTGAACAATAGTTTTGTTGCCACTTCGGCAAATTATTTTAGACATTCCGATGGAATCTCTATCTCTTCTGCCTTATTTGATCTCAAGTCTTCGAAAGCTATTATAAATTGTGGTTCTAATACTCGATGCCCTGTCTCTTTCCTATCAAGTTCTATTTCTTCTTCTATCACATCAGACAAGTCCTGCCTCTTATAGTGGCGTTCAATGTACTCTTTCCACTTTTCTGCTCTCTCCTCTGCGTTGCTCTCTTACTGTTACGACCGTTGCTTTTAATTTAACGGAAGCTTTCTTTTCTTTTATTGACTTTCCCGTATGCCGAGACAGTCCTTCGGACAATCACTTCTTTTTCGATTTCGTCAATTTTTCATGCAACCATTTCCTTCCTATTTGTTTCATTCCTAAGTAACCTGCATTTCTCTTCTCCTGAATTTTCATGAAAACTTCTGTACTTCCTTCTTTCATCAAGCAACTGAAGTATTTCTTCTGTTACCCTGGGCTCCTTCGCAACTTTTTCCTTGTTCCTATCTTTGTCTTTCCAATTTCTGTGGTTGCACTTTTTAGAGATGTCCATTCGTGTTCAACTTAATCGCCTACTGAGCAATTTATTTTCGCAGGATCTATAGCCTCAGTACTTTCGTATCCCACTTCTTTACACATTGATTCTTCTGTTAAATTTCAGGCTACTCTTCAGCATTACCAAATTCTTATCTATGTCTGTCCATGGGTACAAACGCATTCCGATCCCCCATGATTATTAGATTTTCGTCTCCCTTTACATACTGAATTACTCATTCAGTAGCTTTTATACTTTCTCTATCTCTTCATCTTCTGCCTGCGACGTTGGTGTGTATACCTGAGCAATTGGCGTTTGTTTGCTGTCGATTCTGACGAGAAAAACACTGTCACTGAACTGTTCACAGTAGCTCTCTGTCCTAGCTTCCTCTTCGTAACTGATCCTACTCCCGTTATACCATTGTGGCTGCTGTTGATATCAGCCTAAACTCGTCTAACCCGAAATCTTCGACTCTTTCCATTGCACTTTATTGATGTCCACTATATCTAGATTGAGCCTTAGCATTTCCATTTTCAGGTTTTCTATCTTCCCTACCACGGTCAAACTTATGACATTTAACGCCTTGACTCCTTGAATCTTATCCTTTCGTTGGTTATTCAGTCATTTTGTCATAGTCATCTACCTTTTAGCAGTCCCCTCCGGGATATAGGAATGGGGGACTAGACCAGTATCTTTTGCCAGCAGGGAAATCGTCATGACAATTCACAATTACACGCCAAATCTTCTGTAGACAGACTCTGTGTATTCTGAATGCAGTGGTTTCCATTGCCTTCTACATCCTCATACAGACAAAACCGACAGAATAAGGTTGACTTTTTATGCTTCAATCCTTCAGCTGCCATTGCTGATGATTTTTATACAAAATTTCAGTAATGTCGGGCGAACCAGTGACCGAGGATGTTTTGATTAATAGGCAAAGACTATACCCATGAACCACGGGTGACAGCACCTTTCCTAAAACAGTACAGATGACTGACTGATCTGGCCAAAACATCCGTGCTGTGCTGGTCCTGCGAACGGCGAAAGCAAGACAGAAGTATAGCTGTAATTTTTCCTAAGAGCATGCTGCTCCACTGTATGGTTAAATGATGATGGCAGCGTCTTGGGTAAGATATTCCGGAAATAAGATAGCATGCCATTGCATATCAGGCAGAGCACTACTCAGGAGGATTTCGTTATCAGGAGAAACCAAACTGGCGTTGTACGGTTCGTTGGCTCATTAGACTGATTTCATGCTGCCAGTCACGAATTTCTGTCCTGTGCCATTCTCTTCGTCTCAGAGTAGCACTTGTAACCTACGTAGTCAGTTATTTGCCAGATGTATTCCAAGCTCAGTCCTCCTCTACAGTTTTTGCCGTCTACAGCTCCCTCATGTCTTGACAGATGTACTGCCATCCTGTCCCTCCTCTATATCAGTGTATTCCACACACTCTTTTCCTCTCCGATTCTGCCCAGAACCTCCTCATTCCTTACCTTATCGGCCCACATAACATTCAACATTTGTCTGTAGCTCCACATCTCAAATCATTCGATTCTCTTCTGTTCCGGTTTCCCCACCTTCCATGTTTCACTACCATACAATGCTGTACTCCAGACGTACACTCTCAGAAATTGCTTCCTCAAATTAAGGCCTTAGTTTGACAGTAGTAGACTTTTCTTAGCCAGAGTGCCCTATTTCCCATTGAAACTCTGCTGTTGATGTCCTCCTTACCCCGTCCGTCATTAGTTATTTTACTGCTTAGGTATCACAATCCCTTAGCTTCTTCGCCATCATGACCACCAATCCTGATGTTAAGTTTCTCGCTGTTCTCATTTCCGCAACTTCTTAGTTACGTCTTTCTGCTATTTTCTCAAAATCCGTATTCTGTACTCATTAGATTGTTCATTCCATTCAACAGATCTTGTAATCCTTCTTCACTTTTACTCAGGATAGCAATGTCTTCAGGGAATCCTATAATTGATATCCGTTGATCTTGAATTTTAATTCCATTCCTAAGCCTTTCTTCTATTTCCATCATTGGTTCTTCGATGTACAGATTGAACAGTAGGGCCGAAAGACTGCATCCCTGTATTATACCCTTTTTAATCCGAGCATTTAGTTCTTAGTCGCCAACACTTATTATTCCTTCCTGGCTCTTGCACATATTGTACACTCCTGGAAATGGAAAAAAGAACACATTGACACCGGTGTGTCAGACCCACCATACTTGCTCCGGACACTGCGAGAAGGCTGTACAAGCAATGATCACACGCACGGCACAGCGGACACACCAGGAACCGCGGTGTTGGCCGTCGAATGGCGCTAGCTGCGCAGCATTTGTGCACCGCCGCCGTCAGTGTCAGCCAGTTTGCTGTGGCATACGGAGCTCCATCGCAGTCTTTAACACTGGTAGCATGCCGCGACAGCGTGGACGTGAACCGTATGTGCAGTTGACGGACTTTGAGCGAGGGCGTATAGTGGGCATGCGGGAGGCCGGGTGGACGTACCGCCGAATTGCTCAACACGTGGGGCGTGAGGTCTCCACAGTACATCGATGTTGTCGCCAGTGGTCGGCGGAAGGTGCACGTGCCCGTCGACCTGGAACCAGACTGCAGCGACGCACGGATGCACGCCAAGACCGTAGGATCCTACGCAGTGCCGTAGGGGACCGCACCGCCACTTCCCAGCAAATTAGGGACACTGTTGCTCCTGGGGTATCGGCGAGGACCATTCGCAACCGTCTCCATGAAGCTGGGCTACGGTCCCGCACACAGTTAGGCGGTCTTCCGCTCACGCCCCAACATCGTGCAGCCCGCCTCCAGTGGTGTCGCGACAGGCGTGAATGGAGGGACGAATGGAGACGTGTCGTCTTCAGCGATGAGAGTCGCTTCTGCCTTTGTGCCAATGATGGTCGTATGCGTGTTTTGCGCCGTGCAGGTGAGCGTCACAATCAGGACTGCATACGACCGAGGCACACAGGGCCAACACCCGGCATCATGGTGTGGGGAGCAATCTCCTACACTGGCCGTACACCACTGGTGATTGTCGAGGGGACACTGAATAGTGCACGGTACATCCAAACCGTCATCGAACCCATCGTTGTACCATTCCTAGACTGGCAAGGGAAATTGCTGTTCCTACAGGACAATGCACGTCCGCATGTATCCCGTGCCACCCAACGTGCTCTAGAAGGTGTAAGTCAACTACCCTGGCCAGCAAGATCTCCGGATCTGTCCCCCATTGAGCATGTTTGGGACTGGATGAAGCGTCGTCTCACAGCGGTCTGCACGTCCAGCACGAACGCTGGTCCAACTGAGGCGCCAGGTGGAAATGGCATGGCAAGCCGTTCCACAGGACTACATCCAGCATCTCTACGATCGTCTCCATGCGAGAATAGCAGCCTGCATTGCTGCGAAAGGTGGATATACACTGTACTAGTGCCGACATTGTGCATGCTCTGTTGCCTGTGTCTATGTGCCTGTGGTTCTGTCAGTGTGATCATGTGATGTATCTGACCCCAGGAATATGTCAATAAAGTTTCCCCTTCCTGGGACAATGAATTCACGGTGTTCTTATTTTTGTATTTCCAGGAGTGTATATTACCCTTCTCTCCCTATAGTTTACCCCTATTTTTCACAGAATTTTACATTGTCGAAGGTTTTTTCTAGGTCGACAAATCCCATGAACGTGTCTTGATTTTTCTTTAGTCTTTCTTACATTATCAACCACAACGTGAGAATTGCATCTCTCGTGCCATTACCTTTTCTAAAGCCAAACTGATCATCATCTAGCACATCCTCAATTCTCTTTTCCATTCTCCTGCATATTATCCTTGTCAGGAACTTGGATGAGAGCGCTGTTAAGTTGACTTTGCGGCAGTTCTCGTACTTGTCAGTTTCGGAGTTGTGTGACTGATATTTTTTCCAAAGTCAGACGGTATATTGACAGACTCATACATTCTACGCACCAACGTGGAGAGTCGATTTGTTGCCACTTCCCCTAATGTTTTGGAGATTCTGATGGAATGTTGTCGATCCCTTCTGCCTTAGTTGATCTTAAGACTTACAAAGCTCTTTTACATTCTAGTTCTAATATTTGATACCCCCATACCTTCTAAATCGACTTCTGTTTCTTCTTCTATCATATCAGACAAATCTTCCACCTCATAGAGACTTTCAGTGTATTCTTTCCACGCATCCGCTTTCTCCATTGCATTTAACAGTGAAATTCCCGTTTCAGTCTTAATGTTACCATCCTTGCTTTTCATTTTACCGAAGGTTGTTTTGACTTTCCTGTATGCTGAGTAAGTCCTTCTGACAATCATTTCTTTTTCGATTTCTTCACATTTTTCATACAGCCATTTCGTCTTAGCTTCCCTGCGATTCTTATTTATTTCATTCCTCAGCGAATTGTATGTCTGTATTCCAGAGTTTCCCGGAACATTTTTGTACTTCTTCTTTCCATCGATCAACTGAAGTATTTCTTCTGTTTCCCATGTTTTCTTTGCCGTTACCTTCTTTACACTTATATTTTTCCTTCTAGCTTCAGTGAATGCCCTTTTTAGAGATGTCCATTCCTCTTCTACTCTACTGCCTACTGAGCCATTCCTTTTGCCTTGTAGAACTTCAAGCGTATCTCGTCATTCCTTAGTACCTTTGTATCCCACTTCTATGCGGATTGATTCTTCCTGACTAATGTCTTAAACTTCAGCCTTTTCTTCATCACTAGTATATTGTGGTCTGATTCTATATCTGATCATGGATATGCTTTACAAACCAGTATCTGATTTCGGAATCTCTGTCTGACCATGTTGTAATCTAATTTAAAGGCTTCCATCCAGTCACTCACTGATCAGTCTGGCCTGCCCACGGAAGACAGCAAAACGAAAACTGAAATTTTAAATTTAGCATTTGAAAAATCTTTCACGCTGGAGGATCGTACAAACATACCGCCGTTTGAGTCTCGTACAGATTCCCGTACGGAGGACAGTGATAGACATCCCTGGGGTGGTGAAGCAGCTGAATGGGTTGAAAATAAATAATCGCCCAGTCCTCATGGGATTCCAATTCGGGTTTAGAGAGAGTGCTGTACTGCATTGGCTCCTTACTTAGCTTGCATTTATCGCGAATCTCTTGCCCAACGTAAAGTCCCGAGCGACTGGAAAAAAGCGCAGGTGACGCCTGTATATAAGAAGGGTAGAAGGACGGATCCTCAAAATTACAGACCAATATCGTTAACATCGGTTTGCTGCAGGATTCTCGAACGTATTCTCAATTCGAATATAATGAATTTCCTTGAGACAGAGAACTTGCTGTCGATTCATCAGCACGGCTTTAGAAAGCATCGCTCCTGCGAAACGCAACACGCCCTTTTTTCACATGATATCTTGCGAACCATGGATGAAGGGTATCAGACGGATGCCATATTCCTTGACTTCCGGAAAGCGTTTGACTCGGTGCCCCACAGCAGACTCCTAACTAAGGTACGAGCATATGGGATTGGTTCCCGAGTATGTGAGTGGCTCGAAGACTTCTCAAGTAATAGAACCCAGTACGTGGTGAGTGTTCAGTGGAGGTGAGGGTATCGTTTGGAGTGCCCCAGGGAAGTGTGGTAGGTCCGCTGTTGTATTCTATCTACATAAATGATCGTTTGGATAAGGTGGATAGCAATGTGCGGCTGTTCCCTGATTATACCGTGGTGTACGGGAAGGTATCGTCGTTGTGTGACTGTAGGAGGACACAGGATGACTTGGACAGGATTTGTGATTGGTGTAAAGAATGGCAGCTAACTCTAAATATAGATAAAAGTAAATTAATGCAGATGAATAGGAAAAATAATCCCGTAATGTTTGAATTCTCCATTAGTAGTGTAGCACTTGACACAGTCACGTCGATTAAATATTTGGGCGTAACATTGCAGAGCGATATGAAGTGGGACAAGCAGGTAATAGCAGTTATGGGGAAGGCGGATAGTTGTCTTCGGTTCATTGATAGAATTTTGGGAAGATGTGGTTCACATGTAAGGAGACCGCTTATAAAACACTAATTCGACCTATTCTTGAGTACTGCTCGAGCGTTTGGGATCCCTATCAGGTCGGATTGAGGGAGGACATTGAAGCAATTCAGAGGCGGGCTGCTAGATTTGTTACTGGTAGGTTTGATCATCACGCGAGTGTTACGAAAATACTTCAGGAACTCGGGTGGGAGTCTCTAGAGGAAAGGAGGCGTTCTTTTCGTGAATCGCTACTGAGGAAATTTAGAGAACCAGCATTTGAGGCTGACTGCAGTACAATTTTTCTGCCGCCAACTTACATTTCGCGGAAAGACCACTTGGATAAGATAAGAGAGATGAGGGATCGTACAGAGGCATATAGGCAGTCAATTTTCCCTCGTTCTGTTTGGGAGTGGAACATGTAGAGAAGATGTAGTACGAGGTACCCTCCACCACGCACCGTATGGTGGATTGCGGAGTATGTATGTAGATGTAGACGTAGATGTAATTGAAATCTTTCCACTTCACTCTGCCTTTTCCAAATATAAGTCGTCCTCTTGTGATTCTAGAGCAGAGTATTCGCTATTACTAGCTGAAATTTATTACAGAACTCAATTAGTCTTTCTTCTCTCTCATTCCTTGTCCCAGTCACATATTGTCTTGTAACCTTCTCTTCTGCTCCTTCCCCTACAACTGCTCTCCAGTCCTCTACGACTACTAGATTTTGGTCACCCTTTACGTGCTGCGAAGCCCTTCCAATATCCTCATATACTTTCTCTCTCTCTTCATCTTCAGCTTGGGACGTTGGCATGTATACCTGAACTATCGTTGTCGGTGCTGGTTTTCTCTCGATCCTTATAAGAACAACTCTACCACAGAACTGTTCACAGTAACACACTCTCTTCCCCATCTTCCTGCTCATAAAGAATCCTACTACTGTTATACCATTTTCTACCGCTGTTGATATTACCCTATAATCATCTGACCAGAAATCTTTGGCTTCTTTCGATTACACTTCACTGACCCTTACTGTATCTAGGTTTAGCCTTTGCATTTCCCTTTGCAGATTTTCTAGTTTCCCTACCACGTTCACCCCCACGTTACACATGCAGAACGTTATCCTTTCGTTATTATTCAATCTTTTTCTCATGGTGACGTCCCCCTTGGCACTCCCCTCCGAGAGATCCGATTGGATGACTACGCCGGAATCTTTTTCCAGTGGAGAGACATGACACCCCTCCGATTGCAGGCCACAAGTCCTGCGGATACACGCTACGTGTCTTTCATGCAATGGTTTCCATTGCCTTCTGCATCCTCAGTCTGTTGATCATTGGTGATTCCTCCGCCGCTAAGACAAGAGAGTACTGTGAAACTCTGTCCTCTTGACAAGGCCGTTGGTAGGATGAGGGCGACTTCTTATTCCGGAAGTCTTAGGCCGCCAATGCTCATTAGTAATAAAATTTAAGCAGTGGCGGGAATCGAATCCGGGACAGAGTAAATTTTGATATGTAGTTAAAGACGCTACTCTTATTTTTTATCTCATTTTGTTCGTGGTGGACGTTCAATGACGCTTGTTCAAGTTCATCGTCATTCTATTAATTCAGCTTTTCATTACAGAGGGTGGCTAAACTTCTGACCGAACAAGCTGAGCTACCGTGCCGCGGCCTTAGACCACAGGTAGGTTTGAAAATTTAAAGAGGGAAATGGAGAGGTTTAAGTTAGATACAGTGGGAATTAGTGCCGTTTGTGGCAAGGGGAAAAGGGCTTCTAGTCGGGTGAACGCTGTATTATAAATACCAAATGAAATAGGTTTAATAACGAATAAGAAAACAGAAAAATGACCAGCAAAGTTAACGCATTATCGTAGCCAAAACAGACACAGACCAAACCCCACGACCGTAGTACACATTTATATGCCAACTAGCTCCGCAGATGATGAAGAGGTTGAAGAAATGTATGACAAAATACTAGAAATAGTTCATAAAGTTAAGGGAGTGAAAATTTAATAGCGATGGGGGACTGGAATTCGATAGGAGGAAGAAGAAAAGTAATAACTTTAGGTGAATGTGGACTGGGGGATCACAGAACTAGGAGGCCGCCTGGCAGGATTCAGCAAAGAGCATAATGTAATCTACATCTAAATCTACATCCACACTCTGCAAGCCACCTGCCGGTGAGTGGCGGAGGGTACCTTGAGTACCTCTATCGGTTCTCCCTTCTATTCCAGTCTTGTATTGTTCGTGGAAAGAAAGATTGTCGGTATGCCTCTCTGTGGGTTCTAATCTCTCTGATTTTATCCTCATGGTCTCTTCGCGAGGTAGACATAGGAGGGAGCAATATACTGCTTGACTCATCGGTGAAGGTATGTTCTCGAAACTTCAACAAAAGCCCGTACCGAGCTACTGAGCGTCTCTCTTTCAGAGTCTTTCACTGGAGTTTATCTATCATCAAAAAAGTGGTTCAAATGGCTCTGAGCACTATGGGACTCAACAGCTGTGGTCATCAGTCCCCTAGAACTTAGAACTACTTAAACCTAACTAACCTAAGGACATCACACACATCCATGCCCGAGGCAGGATTCGAACCTGCGACCGTAGCGGTCGCGCAGTTCCAGACTGTAGCGTCTAGAACCGCTCGGCCACCCCGGCCGGCTATCTATCATCTCCGTAATGCTTTCGCAAGTACTAAATGATCCTGTAACGAAGCGCGCTGCTCTTCGTTGGACTTCTCTATCTCTTCTATCAACCCTATCTGGTACGAATCCCACACCGGTGAGCAGTATTCAAGCAGTGGGTGAACAAGTGTACTGTATTCTACTTCCTTTGTTTTCGGAGTGCATTTTCTTAGGATTCTTCCAAAAAATCTCAGTCTGGCATCTGCTTTACCGACGGTTAATTTTGATATGGTCATTCCATTTTAAATCACTCCTCATACCTATTCCCAGATTATTTATGGAATTAACTGCTTCCAGTTGCTCACCTGCTATATTGTTGCTAAATGATGAAGGTTCTTTCTTTCTGTGTATTCGCAGAACATAACACTTGTCTACATTGAGATTCAGTTGCCATTCCCTGTACCATGCGTCAATTCATTGCAGGTCCTCCTGCATTTCAATACAATTTTCCATTGTTAAAACCTCTCGATATACTACAGCATCATCCGCAAAAAGCCTCAGTGAACTTCCGATGTAATCCACAAGGTCATTTATGTATATCGTGAATAGCAACGGTCCTACGAGACTCCCCTGCGGCACACCTGAAATCACTTTTACATCGGAAGACTTCTCTCCATTGAGAATGACATGCCGCGTTCTGTTATCTGGGAATTCTTCAATCCAATCACACAATTGGTCTGATAGTCCATAAGCTCTTACTTTGTTCATTAAACGACTGTGGAGAACTGGATCAAACGCCTTGCTGAAGTCAAGAAACACGGCATCTACCTGGGGACCCGTGTCTATGGCCCCCTGAGTCTCGGGGACGAATAGCGCGAGCTAGGTTTCACACGATCATCTTTTTCGAAACCCATTCTGATTCCTACAGAGTAGATTTCTAGTCTCCAGAAAAGTCATTATACTCGAACATAATACGTGTTCCAAAATTCTACAACTTATCGACGTTAGTGATATGGGTGTATAATTCTGCACATCTGTTAGACGTCCCTTCTTGAAAACGGGAATGACTTGTGCCCTTTTCCAGTCTTTTGGAACGCTACGCTCTTCTAGAGACCTACAGTACACCGCTACAAGAAGGGGGGCAAGTTCCTTGGCGACCTCAGTGTAAAATCGAACTGGTACCCCATCAGGTCCAGCCGCCTTTCCTCTTTTCAGTGATTTTAATTGTTTTTCTATTTCTCTGTCACCTACTTCGACATCTACCATTTTGTCATCTGTGCTACAATCTAGAGAAGGAACTACAGTGCAGTCTTCCTCTGTGAAACAGCTTTGGAAAAAGACATTTAGTATTTCGGCCTTTTGTCTGTCATCTTCTGTTTCAGTACCATTTTGGTCACAGAGTGTCTGGAAATTTTGTTTTGATCCACCTACCGCTTTGATATAAGATTTTCTACCAAGTCAGTACATAGAACTTTACTTTCGAATTTGTTGAACCCCTCTTGGATAGCTCTCCTCATACTGCATTTCGCTTCGTGCAATTTTTGTTTGTCTGCAAGGCTTTGGTAAGACTTGGTTTACGAATCATGAAAGATAGTTGTATACTTTGACGAGACCTGGAGACACCGGAAAGTTTAAGATATTATGTATTGGTAATACGGAGATTTCGGAAACAAATATTAAATTGTAAGACAAATTCAGTTGCAGAAGTGGACTCTGACCACAGTTTATTTGTTATGAAACCAAAGAAATAGCAAGAAGGTACGAAATTACCCGGATACGACCATTATAAATTGAAAGAAACAGAGCTTGTTGACAGTATCAGGGGGAGCATTAGGCAACAATTGACCAGAACAAGTGAAATGAGTGCAGCAAAAGACGAATGAAACAGTGAGGACAGCAGAGGATCAAATAGGTAAAAAGACAACGCCAGAAGGTATCCTTGGATAACACATGAGATTTCGAGCGTAGCTGACGAAAGAAGAAGAAAAAAAATCAACAAATGAATTCTGAAAAACGAAATTGACAGGAAGAGTGAGAGCAAGCCATATCAAAACTCATATATCTGGTGTGCAAGATGTATGATACAAGCAAAATATCCCAAAATTATAGGCAGAATCTAATAACTCCAATTCCCAAGAAACCATGTGCTTACAGATATTGACTGAAGTACTCACTTTGAAATTCTGAAGGCAAAGGGGATAAATTACAGGAAGCGAAAGGCTATTGGCAACTTCTACAAAAACCAGACGCTAGTTACAAGAGTTGAGGAGCATGTGAGGGTAGCAGTTCCTTAGGAGAGAGTGAGACAGTGATGTAGCCAATCGCCAATGTTATTCAGTGTGCATATTGAGAAATCAGTACAGGAAACAAAAGAAACATTTTGTGTATGAATGAAAGTTCAGGGAGAAGAAACAAAAATTTGTGGTTTCCCAATGACACTCTAATTCTGTCAGAGATAACAAAGAGTTTGGAAGAGCAGTTGAAAGGAGTGCACACTGTCTTGAAAGGAGGATATAAGAGATACGTCAACAAAATGAAACATGGATAACGTAATTAAATTAAATCAGGTGGTGCTGAGGGACTTGGATTAGCAAACGAGACTTTGCAAGTAGTATGTGAGTTTTATTATTTCGGCAGCGAAGTAACCGATGATGGTTGAAGTAGAGACGATATAAAATGTAGACTGGCGGTGGCAAGAAAAGCGTTTCTGAAGAAGAGGAATTTATTAACATCGAATATAGATTTAAGTGATTGGATGTGAAAGTATTTGCATGGGGTAACCATGTTAGGAAGTGAAAACGTACTGTAGGCAGATTAGACGAGGAGAGATTAGAAGCTTTTGAAATGTGGTGCTACAGAGCATTGCTTGATGTTACGTGGGTAGACCGCGTAACTAGTAAGGAGGTACTGAATTGGGGAAAAACAAATTTGTGGCACATCTTCATTAGAAGAAGGATCGGTTGATAGGACACTTTCTGAGGCTTCAGGGGATCACCTAGTCCGTATTTAAGTGTGAGGGATAAAAATTATAGACGGAGACCAAGAGGTGGATACAGTAAGCAGATTCAGAAGGCTCTAAGTTACAGTAGTTATTCGGAGATGAGAGATTTGCACAGGATAGACTAGCATGGAGAGCTGTATAAAATCAGTCTTCGGCGTGAAGACAACAAAACAACAAAGACAAAATATGGTCATCTAACAGATATTTATTTTCCATTTCTCTGTACGTAATTCTTGTCGACAATTAACGAACTGTTAATCTGATTGTGTACTAGTACTCGCACTTATGCGGTTCATATTCCTCCAGAATTCTGATTGTATTTCACCAATCTCGTAGATTCTATATGCCAACATGAATATTCGTATAGTAGGAATGTTCCCCATTGACTTCAAAAATTTCGATAGATGGTCAACTTCTGCCTTATTTGACCTTTTAAATTTTAACACTCGTACCCCTGTCTCCTGTATAACGAAACCTAATTGCCTCTCCTCCTCTTATAATCCATCAATGCAGTTTCATCTCTATCCTCTGCGTTATTTAACGGTGGAATTAGCATTGTTGCACTCTTAATGCTACCGCCCTCGTTTTTAATTTCACCAAAGGTTATATTGACTTTTCCACATGCTGAGTCAGTCCCTCTGAAGATAATTCCATTCTTGATTTCTTCACATTTTCCTGCAGCCATTTCTCCTTCCTTCCTTGCACTTCCTACTTATTTCATTCGTAATTGACTTATGTTACTGTATTCATGTCTTTCTCTGAACATTTCTCTTCTTACTTTTTTCGCCGATCAGTTGTTATCTCTCCTGTTACTCGACGTTTCTTCCCTGTTACCTTCCTAGTGCCTATGTTTGTTCCTCCAACATCTGATATTGCCCTTTTTTTGTGATACCCACTCATTGTCAGCTGAACTGCCTTCTGTGACATTCCTTACCGCAGTATCGACAGTTTTAGCTAAGTGCAAGCGCGTCTCTTTCTTAGTTCTGTAGTATCCCGCATCCTTCCACACTGATTCTCACGTACAATTCTTTTAAACTTCAGCCTAGTCTTTGTTGTTACCAAACTGTTGCCTGTATCTGTATGTGTTGTTGAGTACACCCTAAAATTTAAAATTCTATTTCTTATTTCTGAATATCTGTCTGACCATAGTATAATCCAGCTGGAATCTTGCCGTCTCTTTGAGTCTCCTCGTATACCTCATCGTCTTGTAATTTTTGAACAGAATATTCGCTATGAGAATTTGAAACTTATTACGTAACTCAGTTAGTCTTTCTCATCTTTCATACCAACTGCCAAGCTCATATTCTCCGGCAATTCTTTCTTCTACTCCTCCAGTAATGAATTCCTATCCGCCATGATTATCAGATCTTACGCTTTCATTATTTCATATACTTTCGCTAAGTCTTTATCATGGTTCGCTGTCGATCCTGATGAAAGGAGTCCTATCGTTGAACTGTTCGCGGTAACTCACTCTCTGCCCTGCCTGCCTATTCTTAACAAATTCTATTCCTGTTATACAATAATCTGCTGCTGTTGACATATTCGTCTGACCTGGAATCCTTATCCTCTTTCCGTTGCACTTGACTGACCACTTCCACGTTTAGCATTTTCCATTTTCAGATTTTCTAACTTCCCTGCAATGCTCAAACTTCTGGTATTCGACGCCCCGACCCCTAGAACGGTCCCCTTTCGTTGGTTATTCCATCTTTTTTTCATGAGCTCCTTTACCCTGGCAGTCCCCTCCTAGAGATCCGATTGGGGGTCTAATACAGTCCTTTGCCAGTGAAGAGTTAACACTGACATTTTTCCAATTACAGGCCATATTTCCTGCGAATGCCCATTATGTGCCGTTCATGCAGCGTTTCCCAATGCCTTCTGCATCCTCATGCCGTTGATCATTGCTGATACATCCTCCTTTGAGGACCCACCTCAAGGGCAACACAGCGTCCTAAACCTCTGTCTGCCCATTCGCTCTATTTGACAACGCCATTGGCAGAAAGAGAGTGACTTATTATGCCTAAAGTCTTCGGCGGCAATTGCTTATGATTTCTATTCAAACTTTTAGCAATTGCGAGGTTCGAACCAGGGACCCAAAACATTTTTATTACTAGTCATATACGCTATCACTAGAACTCTGGGCTGAAGGAAATGGTAAATAAGGACATGGACAGTTTACACCACTGTGTACTGCATACAGCGCAGGAACAGTTCGGACACGTTGATTGTATCTGCATGACAATGATCCTGTAGTAAGCAGAATCTGTGAATTTGTGGACAATAATAGTCCTGAAATGGACTGGCCTGCCTAGAGTATCGACCCGAACCCAATGAAACTACTTTGGTTTGACTTAGAACATTTACTTCACTCCAAACCGAAAGTACATCATCACATTCTCGGGTCTCGGTTCTTGAAAAAGAATCAGCTGCCATTCTTTCATCCCAAACATTCAGACACCGCCTGTATGTGTCCACATCAGAGTTCAAACCGTCTTTAAGGCGAAATAAAGTCCACTAACAGGTGTCTGGAGACTGTTGACACCACACTAGTCACGTGGGTGTATATCGGAAGTTTGGTGGATTATGTGGTAGGTCTGCTTTCCAGAAGAGATAGAAGAACACCATCATAATTAGACTCGATTTCCACAGATTATGAAATGACAGGAGGGTTTAATTGCAAACATATGATGAAGTTTATTTTCAAGAGTAAAAAGTGTAATAAATAGCACTGGATTTCCTCATACACATGTTTTGAAGAGATCCAGTATATCTGCGGATCATTAATTTGATCTTTTTGTGGGAGCTTGGTCAGATGACACATTTATTTTTTTTGTAGAGTTGTATTGAGCATTATCTCACAGTGAAAGTATTTTCTGCCACTTATTAAATGATCCAGTAAGCAAATACATTTAACAATATCGTCAGTCACATCTATAGTATTTTTTTGCTCATGTGGCTACTATCCTTCATTCAGAATACCTTATACGAACGACAAATTCAATAGTTCTTCATGATAATGTAATGTTACCATATTCATTGTCAGCATCTGACAGATGCCAGTAGTTGGATTAAGTATATGTGGCCCCACTCTCCACTGTTGCCAGATGTATCCAAGATGGCGGTGATGACATCATCCAAGATGGCGAGTTTTGGGCAGGAAGTTTGAATTTTCGTGGGAAGATCGGTCAATTGGGCTGTCTCTACTAACCTAAGAAAATGGCAAGAAAGAAAGGACAGTTGGGCTAACTCCACTAACCTAAGTTATCCAACCACCACCTCATCCTCAGAAATGGTGGGAAATGGACTCGACCTGTGCTGGACGTAAGTCTTTATTTTGCATGCACTATTTATTTAAACAATTAGAGGCAGTACCACCATCAAGTGTAGTCGCCATGGGGTGTGGAGTCCAACTGACCTGGTACACAGTACTGCCATCAGAGGGCATTGTCGTCCATTCCGTGACATAATCCAAAGGTGGTGGGGGGGAATGGTGGGAAACAGTGTGGTCGCCATGGGATCTGGAGTACAACTGACCTAGTACACAGTACCACTACCAGAGGGCACTGTCGTCCATTCCATGATGTAACACAAGATGGCTGTCTAGAGGGGAAAATGACTCAACCTGCGCTCGGCTGCTGGAGACAGGAAAGAGTGTACTTTATATACAATGGAACAATTTACTTAGGGCTGGATTTTAGAGTGTATATTTATCACACTGTGTTTACCATTGCTGACGTGATACCTGCAGATACTGGCCTCACAGAATAGCACAAGGTGCACTTTTCCTAGCGATCTTAATGGGCCAAGTGAGCTGTGTCTAGCCATGTAGTAGTACCCAGTGTGTCTCACACATGGTGCGAAATTTTCATCCTGCTATCAATATACATCTCAGAAACTGTAAGGTGTCAGGCAAATCCAACACCTTCCATGAAAACCCTGACATGATAAGCAAATCCAGTAGTATGTCACATAGCTCCGAATAAACAGTGACATTAAATTAACCAAAGTAATACGAGTAATGAGTGAGCAAATGGAATACCACAGACTAACATAAGAATTCCTAAATGCATGTCATACCTTCCCACTGTGAGACAGGCGCAGTTCCGAGGGGAGAAACGAGAATAGAAGCTGAGAGCAGAACCGTGTTAAGTTAGAAGGCCCTACGATAAGGGACGGACACCCACGTCGCCAGCTAACCTCTAGGACCACCCCCAGCCCATGTTAAAAGCTAGAGCCCTCCAGAAGAACAGTATAGTTCTTACGATAACACAAAAAGGGCTACCTCAGCCGCAAGTTTTAGCGTGAGACTTTTTCGCGTCTCTGTTACGTCAGGACCACTCCCCAGCCCATGTTAAAAGATAGAGCCCTCCAGAAGAACAGTATAGATCTTACAATAACGCTAAAAGGACCACACCAGCTGCAAGTTTTAGCGTGAGACTTTTTCGCGTCTCTGTTACGTTGCAAACTTTAAAAACATTGCCCCACCAAGAAAAGTATAACATTTCTCATTGGATAGACAGAATTTTTGTAGGCAGAGCTTAAGGTTAACATTGAGACCCTGATTGGTCAGATGAAAACACAGCCAGATAGTTTTTTTTATCAACTTCGGTAAATTGTAGTAAGGAGAAGTTAGGAGAGAGTTGCTTCCGAGACGGCGAGGTGAGCGGAGCTGCACTGTCCGCCGCCCCCTGACGAACACCGACAAGGTAATGAACGCATGTGATGCTGCATAACAGCGCATAAAGCTTCACTCAGAACTGCAGAAGTCTCATCTGTTACACCCCCTTTTTGCGTAGTACTAGTGACAATCGCCAATTAAAGCTCATGGTGTTCACATTTGCCACTTGAAGTAAAAATCTGAAACGCGATGATTTTTCTGTTATATAGTTATTGAGAAGCCACATCAGCCACTGTAATTTATGACAAGACAGATAATAATAATAGATAATTGAGGGTCACTTTAGACCATTTTGATAGTTTTCTCTTTGGTGAAACTTAATTTAAACCTAGATTATAGATGTGATATGGCATAGGTCATCCTTCGATTCATTGTAGAACTTGGAAACCCATTCAGGGAATATTCGTTCACAATTTTGTTGAACACAGTTGGTTTTTACCATCCTGTATTAAAACATTTCCTTTTATCAATAGTGCAATTTATAAACAATGTTTTGTGAGTAGAATAAAATTTCCAACGGTAAACTCAACTGCATTTTCGACGTTATTTTACCAGCTAACTAAAAATAGGAAAGCCTTGAACCCCTTCTACTAAATTTAGTTAGTATTAAGACTCTTTTACAGGGAGTGCAGTGGAGCTAACGCTGAAATCATTAAGTATTTGGTTATATCATCGCTAGTCTCACTGAACTCTTCTGAACTCTACATGTCATGTGTGGTCTGGCGTCTCCTTACCAGCAACAGGTCCCAGGTTCAAACTAGTCAATTCCCTAAAAAACACGCTCAGAGCGTCGTTGCGCGAAAGTGGAAGGGAGACACGATATAGAACAACAGACACCACGCAGAATGTTAGAAAACGTTAAACTTTCTCACCACAAAAAGCCTGAGCACACTCACGAAAACACAGTTAGTCATAAAAGCATTCTTGTTGTTTCTAAAGATGGTAGTCTCTAAGCACAGATGGATGGGAAGGGGAGGGGGAGAAATCAGAACAATTATCCAAACAGAATCCGAAGCACTGTCTTACAGAAGAGGGAAAAAATGGCCGGAATTTTCGGTATCCTACAGCTACAGGTCTGGAGGTGTCCTAATGTCACACTGGCGGATGAGTGACGGCATCTCTGCCATAGATGGATGGTCTGCTTCAACTTGTCTTTGAACATTTCCTTTCTCAGAACTTTCCGTGCATACCTTGCCCCGATATTGCAGTGTGTGTGTGTGTGGGGGGGGGGGGGGAAGGTGAATTAGCTATGATAGTGAAATTCGGAAACATGCTGTCGCATCACTGGTCGGTGTTGTAATTATTGTAAAATTGGTAAAATTGTTCATATGATCAACTGTGACAGCTATTATTTCAGTACATCGGAGGTTTCTTTTCCATCCCATCCGTCCACTGGTATGCTGTTGGTTACTACATACTGACTGACTGGCTTCGTTTTTTGAGTTGAAGAAAGATTCAAATGGCTCTAAGCACTATGGGACTTAACATCTGAGGTCATCAGTCCCCTAGAACTTAGAACTACTTAAACCTAACTAACCCACGGACATCACACACACAGTGGCCGGCTGAAGAAAGATCTTTGGTGGAGGGACACCACCTTCTGGGGATGGATAGCACCGAAACAGTGATCACAGACATGACGGCAATATGAAGAATCAGTCAAAATAGATCGCAGTGCCATCAGTTTTTCCGTCACTGTGAAAGATGAGTTTAAATGTAGGGTCGCCAATCACTTTCGGATAGCAGTTTGGAAACTCTCCACAACGCCGCCAAACTCTTCTAGTTTCGTTCTGGTGTAACTGTCTTTTATTTAAAATCATCCAGTGTGTGCTCGTGTTATGGTAGCTGGAGTAACAAGATGATTTACACCATGTGACGTCTAGTTTTCTGCGAGAGGCAATGAATCAGAATGTGGTAGTGTCACTTTACAACCTGACACAGACCTCTAAGTCGTGACTGAAAAACAAAAGGTATGGCAGTGTACAAAGCGTGTTACATCAGAAAAAAACATTGTTTCAAACAAAGTCGCAGGGTCACAGGGAGCGTCTCTTGCGACTTACAGTAAGATGTGCGGGATACGGTCATCCTCCTACAGTACAGGTGATGAAACTTTAAACTGGTCTGTGGAGTGGATCAATACCAGTATATTTAATAGGATTGTCAAATGTGCTCGATGCCAGCATGCATGCGGTATTTATTTTCGATATATGGAAGGAGAGAGATGCAGCAAAAACCTTAACAAGTTCTCTATCGGATGAAGTTAGTGGAGCTTTTATAGTTCGTAATTTTTCTCTGGTGGATGGAATGGAATAACGATGATAGAATGTTGGGGTGATAGACGTGAATAGACTCTGAGGGATGTGGAGCTATAGTACCCGCTTGTAGTTTGGGGACGCACCACAATGCAGTAGCAAAATCCATGTCCTTCCCTACCTCATGTTGTAGGAGCGGGCTTCAATTCCGTTGAATTGTCAAAACACAGTTCTGTCGCAGTAAATCAGCTTAACCTGTTTCTACACGGGTTGGAGAAGGTGGTAGATATAGTTTCCTCTGATCCACACTTAGTTCCGATTTACATTGGAACCATCATGTGCGCAAAGCTGCAGGTATCGTAGTGCAGAGTGTGAGGAGGCAGTTGCAGGATGCATAGGGGCTATCTAAAACGAGGCGGGAATTTTACTGTAGCATATAGGTTCGAGAAAGTTGACTCGTTTCCTGATATGTGAGTGCCAGAAATATGATTGACTGGTGACTGTAATCATTAAAAGACTTCTCCATATGATCCAATCAGGTATGTGGTCGAATGGAAAGATTTGACCCCAAATCATAGACATTATTTCTAGCGGATAGCACAGCACTAGAGATCTGAAAAGCTAGTGTACATTTCATACGACCTCAATCAGCAAACTATCTACTACTGTTTTCGATCCTTCTCAATCAGTCATCGCCAGAACCTCTGACATGGTATCGAGACATAATAAGTTACATATACTGGAGAAATACTTAGTGGCGGCGGAGTGACAGGGTTGCAAATAGCACTTTCATACCACATTCCTTAGCCAACTCACTTTCAAAATACAGCGATTTTATGACGAGGTTGCATCGTGGGCTACGTGTAACAGGACTGCTCGTCTGATAATATACTCTCCAGCGATGACTGTCGCAGCATTCGTCTGGATAACCATGTGATTCGTAGGTAGTGAGATACGTGGATATATAACGCCAATGTAGCTTTCAACATGGATACTTGTGTGCACATTAGAACCAAGACAGCATTGACAGTATCAAACAGTAGTAGTTGGGATTAGGATTTTTAACATCTGGCAGTTTCTAAGACGATTAAACCTCTATAAGACACGGTGGTAGCACTCGCAAAAAAACCTTATGAGACATGTCCTCCATCATTGATTTTCGGTCAGTATTATTTCGTATCGCCACCGATCAGTTTTTGACGAAGTATTATACTTAGTAAAAGGGGGTGTGTGATAGGCTCGCCTTGAGACCAGGCTTATAAAGTATGCCTTTGTCTTCCAACATGTGCAAAGGAAATGACTATGTCCATTCGTAAGGAAGGTATGGATTTGACGTCGAGTACTGTGATAGTAAAGGGTCAACAGGGTGTATTTCTGGTACTTCACCCATTGTTGAATGTCATTCAACTGAGATTGCGATAGTAACATTTAGTACAGGGATAAAATGTATATGTGACCGTTTTCTTAGGATGATGATTCTACGTGTACGTGCTTGTCATACCACGCGTTTTACGCCAGTGACCTGTGTGGAGATGATTCATGTTTCCCGTTAATGGTAGGAGCTGTCCAAATGGAGAGGCCTGTTGGAGTGTAGGAATGTAGATAGCTTAACCGTGTTGTGCTCTGTGTGCTTGATATCGAGAAGTACAGCAGAAATAGTATAATACTGTGGCAAACCAATACAAAAACACATGTGTTCTTGTAGTCCCACAGTCTACAGATAGGTGTAGAAAAAGCAAGCAAGCAGGTCCGAACCAGAAACAGTAACGCGTTTGTTCTGAGGGGGAACGAACCCGAATTTGTAGAATAGTGGATGACTACCTAGTATGTGTTGGATAGCTTTCGTGATCGCGTGGATATTTGAGAAGATTGAATATGGAGGTGTGTGTTTGTGCTGGACCGTTAATCCCTCCCATATAAATTGTTTGGTTGACTGCTTCTGCACCTTTCGCTCTTTTATATAGTTGAAAGAAGATCGATTGTGATGTCTGCATGTAGCATGTGGAAGACACATTTGCCGATTCTCTAGACATGGGAAACACCTTAGTTGACCTTGTATATTATAGGGATGATTATGAATCAGCTACATCATGGACATCGGTATTAGTGAGTGGAAATATCAGTTTTCTCTATTTTCTTTCGGATTTCCGCCTAAATGTCTTCGCAGATGTGACAAGTTTCTAGTTAGTCAGTGGTTTACAGCACGCCCCACCTAGCTAAAATTTCGGGTTTGTAGAGAAGTACTTTCCAGTCGATATCTTCAGAAGTATGTTGCACGAGCCATCGGTAGGATACTGCTGCGTGCTTGATATCGAGAGGTACAGCCCAAATGGTATAATATTATGGCAATCCAATACAAAAATACATGTATTCTTGTAATCCCAGAGTCTGGAGATGGGTGTAGAAAAAGCAAGCAAGCAAGCAGGTCCGGACAAGAAAGAGTAACGCGTTTGTTCCGGGGCGGAACGAGTACAAATTTGTAAAATAGTTCTGAGAGTGACTTTGGTCCGCTGAGAGCGCTCTGGTTACCTGTCGGGGCTGGATGACCGCCGAATTCGCTCGGCAATATCTAGTGTTGCGAGGAGTGTATACGGTGTTGTCTGTCATCGCGGTGTGGTCTAGCGGTTCTGGCGCTGCAGTCCGGAACCGCGGGACTGCTACGGTCGCAGGTTCGAATCCTGCCTTGGGCATGGGTGTGTGTGATGTCCTTAGGTTAGTTAGGTTTAAGTAGTTCTAAGTTCTAGGGGACTTATGACCGGAGATGAGTCCCATAGTGCTCAGAGCCATTTGACCCATTTTTTTTGTCATCGCGGTATATGTAGGAATGAAACAATAGGGCTGATTTGGTATGGCGCAGGATACAAATTGCATGTTTACTATCTCGACACGGTACACGATAATACACTCCTGGAAATTGAAATAAGAACACCGTGAATTCATTGTCCCAGGAAGGGGAAACTTTATTGACACATTCCTGGGGTCACATACATCACATGATCACACTGACAGAACCACAGGCACATAGACACAGGCAACAGAGCATGCACAATGTCGGCACTAGTACAGTGTATATCCACCTTTCGCAGCAATGCAGGCTGCTATTCTCCCATGGAGACGATCGTAGAGATGCTGGATGTAGTCCTGTGGAACGGCTTGCCATGCCATTTCCACCTGGCGCCTCAGTTGGACCAGCGTTCGTGCTGGACGAGCAGACCGCGTGAGACGACGCTTCATCCAGTCCCAAACATGCTCAATGGGGGACAGATCCGGAGATCTTGCTGGCCAGGGTAGTTGACTTACACCTTCAAGAGCACGTTGGGTGGCACGGGATACATGCGGACGTGCATTGTCCTGTTGGAACAGCAAGTTCCCTTACCGGTCTAGGAATGGTAGAACGATGGGTTCGATGACGGTTTGGATGTACCGTGCACTATTCAGTGTCCCCTCGACGATCACCAGTGGTGTACGGCCAGTGTAGGAGGTCGCTCCCCACACCATGATGCCGGGTGTTGGCCCTGTGTGCCTCGGTCGTATGCAGTCCTGATTGTGGCGCTCACCTGCACGGCGCCAAACACGCATACGACCATCATTGGCACCAAGGCAGAAGCGACTCTCATCGCTGAAGACGACACGTCTCCATTCGTCCCTCCATTCACGCCTGTCGCGACACCACTGGAGGCGGGCTGCACGATGTTGGGGCGTGAGCGGAAGACGGCCTAACGGTGTGCGGGACCGTAGCCCAGCTTCATGGAGACGGTTGCGAATGGTCCTCGCCGATACCCCAGGAGCAACAGTGTCCCTAATTTGCTGGGAAGTGGCGGTGCGGTCCCCTACGGCACTGCGTAGGATCCTACGGTCTTGGCGTGCATCCGTGCGTCGCTGCGGTCCGGTCCCAGGTCGACGGGCACGTGCACCTTCCGCCGACCACTGGCGACAACATCGATGTACTGTGGAGACCTCACGCCCCACGAGTTGAGCAATTCGGCGGTACGTCCACCCGGCCTCCCGCATGCCCACTATACGCCCTCGCTCAAAGTCCGTCAGCTGCACATACGGTTCACGTCCACGCTGTCGCGGCATGCTACCTGTGTTAAAGACTGCGATGGAGCTCCGTATGCCACGGCAAACTGGCTGACACTGACGGCGGCGGTGCACAAATGCTGCGCAGCTAGCGCCATTCGACGGCCAACACCGCGGTTCCTGGTGTGTCCGCTGTGCCGTGCGTGTGATCATTGCTTGTACAGCCCTCTCGCAGTGTCCGGAGCAAGTATGGTGGGTGTGACACGCCGGTGTCAATGTGTTCTTTTTTCCATTTCCAGGAGTGTATATTGCTGTGTTGGAGACTGTTTTGCGCTCTAATATTGAAGTTCCTATCCTCAGTGGGAGACCAGTGTAATTGAGTAAGTGTCTTTCCGTATTTGACGATCTGTAGGGCACTTCTCAGGGTTTAATTGTCAGTGCAATATGGTTATCTGTACAAAATGCGATCATAATGCTCTATTCATTTACAAGACATCCTTTGCGCCAGGAAGTAGGAGCGTCTATAAACTGGCTTCATGAGGTGCCCTGATGAACTGACTGAAGTGGGGGAACAGCACCGCACTTTTATCTCCTTCCCCTCCTACTCTGATTCTTCTGAAATTTGGCGTCGTCTCGCTTTTCACCAGAGTGGCTTTACAAGAATCCTTACAAACTACTGGCCAGAAATTTGACGCAGAGACGATCAATCTTCCTAGGTTAGTCTTTATGTCGACGTACCTTCTTTTCGACGGTGGCTACTATGAGCAGTCAGAAGGAACAGCCCTAGGAGGTCCACTCTCACCAGCTGTCATCAATATGTATAGAGAATATTTCGAGGAGGAAGCCCTGGAATTTGCCCAATGGAAAACTGATTGCTTCTTCCGGTATGTAGATGACTCTTTCGACATGCCCACATGGAAGAGACAAGCTGAATGACTTCCTTATAGGCCGGCCGGGGTGGCCGAGCGGTTCTAGTCGCTTCAGTCTGGAACCGCGCCACCGCTACGGTTGCAGGTTCGAATCCTGCCTCGGTCATGGATGTGTGTGATGTCCTTATGTTAGTTAGGTTTAAGTAGTTCTAAGTTCTAGGGGACTGATGACCTCAGAAGTTAAGTCCAATAATGCTCAGAGCCATTTGAACCATTTGAACTTCCTTATATTCCTCAATTCCTCACACCAGAACATTAGTTTTACCATGGAAGTCGAAGTAGATGAAGTGCTCCACATTCTGAATTTCATACTTTTAAAGAATAGCGAATGGCACTGTGGTCCACAATGTGTACCGGTAGAAGATGCACACCGACATATACTTCCATGCCGACAGCTGCCACTTCCTTGCTTAGAGTAACGGCGTGCTCAATTCTTTTGTACATAGTACTCGCACCCTGCCTGACAACGAAAGCATTAACCAAGAACTTCAACATACGAGAGCGATTTCCCAAAACGCTACAAGAAGTGGCAAATTCGGAGAGACCTACATGCTATAATCGAAGAAGTAAGATTTCTCATGAGGACGCCGCCATTGCATTTATTTCCTTTTGTGGCACGTTATCCGGAAAGACAGTATGAATTTACCATAAGCACCAAGCGAAGACGATCTTCCGCCCAGCAGTCAAAACACAGCCTCTGCCAGGTCGTATGAAGAACGATCTTAAGCTACGGTGTCTAACGGATACCCTGCCAATTTGATAACGTTTACGTAGGTCAGACGGTGCGCACTGTCGAAGGTCGTTGCCGCGAACACGAACAGCACACTACCTTGCAGCACTCTCTTAAGTTGGCAGTCGCAGAATGTAGCCGGATAGTATCACATGAAATCGATTATTACCATACCGAGGTTCTGCACAGACTTCTGGAACTATGTGATTAAGGAATCTATTGAGATTCGAGTAAGGGAATCCTAAAATATTATGATATCGAACACAACCTTAGTAAGGCATAGGATCCCACTACTAGAAAGGTCAAACGCGAAGATGGATACCAGACATCGAACTGACTTCAAGGGAAGGTGGAGGAACAGCAGAGGCGTCGCCAGCACGAGCACACCTGGGTGAACCTAGTACGAGGAGGAGTGAGGGCAGGGATGCCAATCAGAGCGAGAGGGATAGGTCAGAAAAGCGCGGTGCCGGCCCCTATCAGTCAGCTCGTCAACGTACCTGATGATGGCAACGCAGTCGTTCCCCGAAACATTGTGCCCGTTGGACACTGACATCTGGCAGTTCACCTGTGAACTACTTTGACATGAAGTACGCCGGAAGAAGCTGAAGAATTACAACATTTATGAGCCTCAACCAGTTTTTTTAACAGAGTAGACCTTTATAACTTTAGTTTCTGATATGGAGGAAGAATGTGCAAGGAAAATAATTAAATACGTTCTACATCTGCACTTTGAAAGCCATATAGTGAAGCAGTCAGTCACTATTTTTCGGAAAACATCGACGTTTGTAAATTTCACTTTTGACAGTCTTCCCATAGCACTTACGTTCCCTCTCTTATCGTTTTCGCAACAGGTGCATGTTCAGCACGAAAAGAAAACTAAATTGATAAAAGATTAACAAGTAGAAAAACGACTGAAACCAACTGGAGATCAGTAAAAAAATCAGTATTACTTTTTTCAGTTTATTGCATTTTGTGGTTGTTCATTGTGGTTTTCAGGGGTAGAATATTGTCAATGGTACGTCGTTTACTTCACTGGTTACTGTAGTATGAAATAAAGGGAGAAGTTTACGTGAAAAATTGAGGACTACCCGGTGTTAGATTTCCAAAACAGAAACGTCTAGCTCGAAGCTGCTGTCAAAGCTTCGTCATGACAGCCACACGGAAGCAGAGAGCCACGTCTTGCTTTTCTCACTGCTGCCTTCGACGCTTCCTTTGTTTATCGCAGCTCCAGCATTAAGTACTCTAACACAGTCGGATATTGTCGAAAGTACAGCACTTCATTATATTCGACAACGTTTTCTTACCAGTACAGCTGTTGCCAGGGGTCTACCAGCCTGCCTATCATATCAGAAATCTTGGACAAAGCATTTCCCTGCTCACAAAGCTACCATCTATAAGCAGGGGAGGCATGATACTGTAATCACCACGGACTCCCTTGAATGTCTTCAGCTGGAAGTAAATACTTGAAAAATGACGCATTACCGCTTTCAACTGCTGCTTAAACATTTTACTCACACATCGAGTTTCAGTCGTCTGACTTTATCAGCTACATACAAGTATTCACATCACGTTAGACGAAATGTAATATCGCTATCGTCAGAGGGTAAAACGATGAATAATACACTGTTATCATATCGTACTATACATTACTTCGTAGTCAATGAAGATAATGAATTAGTACACCCTACAGCACATTTTTGTAGACTGATGACGTAATTTATATAACGACATAATGACAGTTTATTATTCATTGTTTTACCGTCTGACGATAACGATTTTGTATTTCGCCTGACATGACGCTGTGAATAATTTTATGAACCCGATGGTGGTCAGACGACTGAAACTAATTGTACAAATAAAGTATTTTGCCAGTAGCTCAGCACGGTAGTACGACATTTATTAAATGTGGGGCACCATATCCTGCAAAAGCATTGAAAGTTAATACTTGCTTGTTATTGTTACACAAAAGGGCTTGATAGGAAAGAAGATAGCTATTAAAACATGACAATAATATATAAAGTTTACTAAACGTTAGGTCCCATGCTGCTAAAGACGGGAATTTTATTTTCGTCATACACCACATGTTTGTATTACCAACAGTTTTACAACCCTATCGCTGATTTATATTAAACTTGACTATAACTTTTACCACGCACAATTCCCAACCTATCCTCTGCCAACATTGCACATAATATCATTTGCTTGTTACATTTTAAGCAGTAACACTGTATCACTTGTCCCTTCTAGCACAATATCGAAGATCAAGTCACGAAGCCACACTTAACCTTTTTTTAATTGGCAGTTTTTGTCTGTCATAGTATATGCATCTAATTTTTTAGCTACGTCGGTACATATGAGTAGTCAATGCGGAATTCTCCAAATATATTTATTGTTCAAACTTTCCTATAGAAGAATCACCTTACGATTAAGAGCTGCGTTGGTGTTTGAGGAGAGGCAGGACTTAAGAGGTCCTCACATGGGACGTATTCCTCATCGAGAATTTGATTTTCGCCGAGGCTGGTGCACGCTCAGAAACGAGCTGCTGTATTATACAGGACGTGCCTCTCAGAGTACTTTTGTGACTGCAATGTTTTCAAGCGGCAGTTTCTTGCTAAATGCGGTGCACAAGACACGCACTAGTTTTACGCAATCTAAAGCGTATAAAATGGAAACGTTAGTTCTGTAAGCTGATGTTGAAGATCAGAGGAGAAAATCACAAAGAAGTTTGTGGACACACCAGTTGATTGAACAGTAAATTGTTGCACAAGTTTAAAAATTTGCTTTGGCTTTCCTGTGTACTCATTAAATGCGACCTAACGCATTTTGTCTTCTCAAATACTCGGTGAAGCACCTCGGGTCGGCATTGTTTATTGTGGTATTTGTACTTTTACTGGTACATAAACACTGCTGCTCTTTCACTGCGTCTATTAAAAAGGACATTTGCTCCATTGTGGACATGTTAGCCGAGTCGTTTCGTTTGGAGTTTGTGTTTCGAATAGCGAGAGATCGGCCAGTGACGTACACAGCACTGTTGCAGTTCATCGGTCCTCGTTCACGGACGTATTGACAAATGAGAACAAAATCACTCATGAACGAAAAGCGCTCTTATTTCCATGTAACATCCAGTACTTCAGAACACATTTGTATTAACTAATATGAAAGCATCCAAATCTCTTAGGATGCAGCAGATAAATAAAAAAGATATTTACAGAAAGCAGGAGTGAACCAATGCTTCAATCGTAGACATGTCATTATTTGACATCCAAATGTGACAGTTCGTACCAGAAACGATAAACGTTGCAAGCACTACTGTCTGGAACCGGCATACTTTCATAGCGACCACAATGTAAGAAGAAAAGAACCCAATCAGAAAAGCCTTTTACTCCCAATTCGCTTTCCCGACATTGTAATGACTAGGTTGGATTGTGAAGAAAAAAGAATGAACTGTGTGAAAATTGGGATTTTGTACTGGCGCTGATTACCGCGCAGTTGAGCGCCTCACAAACCAAACATCATCATCATTCCGACATTGTATTACAACAAACGGTACCAAAATCACATTTCCAGAGATCCTCATAAACTGACGGAAAAAATCGCAACACCAAAAAATTATTAATATTGAGCAATAAAATTACAGTAATACATTCGTCCAGGTAACACGCTTAACTGATTAAAATTGGAAGATCACGGGTTAACGTAAGCGTGAGATAAGCAGTTGCAGACGTTGTAATGCTATTGTAAATATAATAATGCCATTAATCTGTATATCTTAAAAACTTTTTGTTCCGTTAAAATTTTGAAAAATTAAGCAAATACTATAACGAGAGTAAGCTTTTGTTAAGTGTAGTTTATCTCTCTAAAACAACCTATTTGACGTAGGTGGAATAAATGTATTAAAACATATTTTGTAAACCTTAGACCAGATTTCATCCAAAAACACAATAATATTGTTGGGAGACTTTAATGCTCAAATCGGCAAAGAACGTCATCACCAATCCATAGTAGGCAAATTCCCTGCACATAAAAGAACCAATGCAAATGGAGAAAGACTTATTAGTTTATGCAGAGAACATGACATAGTTCTAAAGTCTACATATTTCAAAAAACTCCCTAGAAAACAAACTACATGGGTATCCCCGAATCCAGTCTGTGGGGAGAAACAACTTGACCATGTTGCTATAAGCAGACTGTCTGCATCAGAGATACTCAATGTAAAAGTTGCTAAGAGTGCAAGTTTATATTTAGATCACTATCTATCTGTCGTTAAATTCAAAATTAGACGAATATTTAAAAGAAAGAGCGAATATCAACCCAAAAAGTTTGACACTCAGAAATTAACCAAGGAACACAATTTCAGGACACTTTTGGAAAAGAAAACACCTAAAACATGGGAACAACTTCAAAAAGATATAGTACAGAGAGCAGAAGAAACCATTCTCCTTACCAAAAAGTGGAAACACGCCTGGTGGAATGATGAGTGTGACAAACTAATCCTAACAAGACAACGAGCTTGGAACATTTGGAATGCCAACAAAAATGATAAAAATAGGAACTCCCTAAAAGAAGCCCGGAAGCAAGTTTCAAAAGGCCTTAAAAAGATCCAAGTTCAGTACATAAAAGACCAACTAGCATCAATAGACTCCAACTTCAAACAGAACAATGCTAGGGACATTTTCCAAAACTTTCAAAAGTAACTTAAAGAAATACTCTCCTCCTAGTCTATTTTTCACGGACCCAAAAACGCAGAAAACTGCATACAATAGCATAGATAACTGTAGAATACTTTCTGAATATTTTGAAGAACTACATAACTGTTACCCACGGAAAGAAAAATTTAATTTCAATATTGTAAACCCAACACCACCAGACCCCAAGCCGCCAACCACAGAAGAAATAAAAGAAATCATAAAAGAGCTTAAAAATAATAAAGCCCCTGGAGAGGATAATATAGTTGCTGAACTATGGAAGTACTCTAGTGACAACATGATACAGTGTCTATCAGAAATACTAAAAGAAATCTGGACAACACACAGATTACCACCAGACTGGACATCTGCATTAATACATCCACTACATAAAAAAGGGAAGAAAACAGATCCTAGCAATTATAGGGGAATCTCCCTCTTACCAGTGACCTATAAGATCTTGTCTAAGGCGCATTTAAAAAGAGCAGAAGAGATACTTGACAAACAGCTAGGAGAGTATCAGGCTGGATTTAGGAAGGGAAGGTCATGTGCAGAACAAATACTAAATTTAAAGAACATAATAGAAATGAGGAAAATCAGGAACTTAAAATATGTAATTACTTTTGTGGATTTTAAAAAGCCTATGATTCAATTGACAGAAATACACTGCTTGATATCTTAAAAGAATTGGGACTCGATGCTAAAACAACTGCAATAATTAAAGGTACTTTGACAAATACAAAATCGAAAGTAAAATTTAGGGGAGAGCTCTCAAAATCGTTTGAAATAAAGTCAGGTGTTCGACAGGGAGGTGGTCTGTCACCTCTGCTTTTCAATTGTGTCTTGGAGAAGGTAGTTCGAGAATGGAGGAAGGCCATCAATACTAAAGGGATTCAACTAAGGAGAAATCCAAACAAGATCACTGTCGACTATTTAGCCTTCGCAGATGACATGGCATTGATTACAGATTCACTAGACAATGCCCAAGAACAAATAAGAGAACTACAAAAACAAGCAGCCGAAGTAGGACTACAAATATCCTATGAAAAAACAAAGTTAATGACAAACATCTGTGATGCTCCTCAAAATATTGTAGTTGACAACAACACAATACACAAAACAGATTCCTTTAAATACCTAGGAGAGTGGATTACATACAATGCCAAAGAAAAGATAGCTATGGAAACTACAGTGCACAAAATGGAAAGAGTGTTTCATATGACCAAAAACGTTTATAATAAAAAATCCTTGTCCTGGAACACGAAGTTAAGACACTACCAAACAGTGGCTAGACCTGAAGCTCTCTATGCGGCAGAAACACTTAAACTAACAAGAAATGGAGATCTTGAGAAACTAGAGAAAGTCGAAAGAAGAATTTTAAGGAAAATACTGGGAGCTAAAAGAAACGATAATGCAGAATACAGGTTAAGACCAAACAGAGAGCTATATCTGAAATCGGAGAAACTAACATGTAATGAGGAAGAGGAGACTACAGTTTTTTGGACATATATTCAGAATGGATAACAACAGACTAACCAAGCGGATATTCACATTATTCAATAGTTACAAATCCAAGCCAGCATGGTTCATAGAGACTGAAAAGGACATTGAAAATGCTGGAGTTACAATAGACACAATAGAAAATAGAACACATTTCAGAAAGGCAGTTCAAAAGGCAGAATTTCAGGAGAGAAAGAAAATAACTAGACGAAAGTGGACTCAAGAAGAAAGGGAACAACACTCTAAAAGGATGAAGGAAATTTGGAAACTGAAGAAATCTAATACAATGAAGAGCAGCCAAAGTTGATTCATCGTACCCTCCAAATGGGTTACTTGTAAGAAAAAAAAATGTAATATTTCAAGTACAACTGTAATTAATTATGTCAGTTTTGTATGTATATGCTGTCATACAATTCTAGACGGTTCATACTTAGGGTTTTTGTGACCAGAAGTGTAAATTGAAAAGGTGTAGGGATCATATGTAGAACGGAAGTCTGTTCTGTGGTGGAATGGAAAAGGTGCTGGGGCGCGCGAGTGAGAATTGGCGCGCAAGTGGCTCAGACATTCGGTATCTGCCCTGCAAATGGTGAACACGCGTTACGTTGGTCAAGCACTAGAGGCCCCGATTTTATTTCCAAGACTGGGTTTTGGCCTCGGACGCGTTCTACATGTTTGGCGCAGTACGGCAGTAAATTAATAGCTCAGAAATTTGCAATTTTATCGTCGCCACCAACAGGAAGACAGAGCTATGTACATCAAGATACGTACCTGCGCAATGTTACTACGCAGCACCGCCTCACGCCATCTTCGACATCAGTAACAGGTTCAAATGGTTCTGAGCACTATGGGAATTAACATCTGAGGTCATCAGTCCCCTAGAACTTAGAACTACTTAAACCTAACTAACCTAAGGACATTACACTCACCCATGTCCGAGGCAGGATTCGAACCAGCGGCGGTAGCGGCCGCGCGGTTCCAGACTGTAGCCCCTAGAACCGCTCGGCCACACTGGCCGGCATCAGTAACAGGCAAAGTACTTCGTTTAGAAGTGCATCACAGTATGAACAATCCATCTTTAATCAGTGGAATATAAGTGTTAAATGTACCATTGTGTTTAACCGTACTTTTCCTATTTCATTTACCTCAGTAGGGTCCTTATATAAACGAATTTATTCCGAGTATCCTGATGTTTATTGAAGCTTGAATAATAGTTAATTACTGGCAATAGTACTGTTTTGGTAGTAAATTCTGAAAATTATTATTAAATACTAAAGTTTGCATGTATCATTTTAAGATCCACCGCTTTGCGTGACCATGAGGATAAGTTTTCAATAGAATTTCTGAAAGTAAAGTAACATAATTGTTTAACTACAACCATCTTAACAGTAAATGTTCGTGTTGCTTCTCCATGTCAAAGAAAGCCATACAAATATAGGTGTTAGTAAAGCATTAACAAATAACAGTCCTAAAGAAATGAAGTTTAGTCGTGTTAAACAATAGTTCGGGTCATATGAATGATAGCTATAAGTTTAATATTTTTTTTGTATCCATGTTGAAACATGTGTGTGTCTTCTTTAAATAATTACTGATGTATAGTGAATAATTCCATAAGTAACAGAAAGTGGAATTAATAGTACTTACTGCCAAGTGACCGTAGTAAATGGAAATTAAGTGGTTCTGTTTAAATTACGTAGTAAGTGAAAGTAGTTATTTATTCAGTGTTGAAAATTGACTTCATCTTTTTGTGTAGACACTGTGCCAGATTTGGGCTGGCGGCCGTTTTATTAAGCAAAACAATTTATTGTTATAACAGGCTTTGTCTGACTAAAGGTTCCCAAAAGTAATTATTCTCACTGCTTTTCCCACAAACTGTATGATTCGGAGAAAAATAGTTCGATACTTTACCATTAGGATGAACACGGTTAAAATCTCTCTCCGAGAGTCGATGGTTTGGAGTGTTAGTGCTGTGTAATTTTGTAGTGGTGCTCCTGCCGCTACTTACTACACAGTTCTGACATTCCGAATCGCGGATCTTCCGTCTTTACAGTGGTAGAACACTGTTGTCAGCAATTTACTATTATTCAAGCTTCAATAAACATCAGGATACTCGCAATAAATTCATTTAGGCTATGACCCTACTGAGGTAAATGAAATAGGAAAATTACGATTAAACACAAAGTTCCATTTAACACATATTCCACTGATAGAAAATGGATGGTTCATACTGTGATACACTTCTAAATAAAGTACTTTGCCTGTTAATGATGTCGAAGGTGGCGTGAGGCGGTGTTGCGTAGTAAAATTCGCAGGTACGTCTCTTGATGTACGTAGCTCTCTCTTCCTCTTGGTGGCGACAGAAAATTGCAAACTTCTGAGATATTAATTTATTGCCGTACTGCGCCAATCATGTAGAACACGTCCGAGGCCAAAACCCAGTCTTGCAGATAAATTCGGGGCCTCTAGTGCTTGACCAACGTATCGCGTGTTCACCACTTGCAGAACAGCTACCGAATGTCTGAGCCACTTGCGCGCCAATTCTCACTCGCGTGCCACACCACCTTTTCCATTCCACCACAGAACAGAGTTCCGTTCTACCTATGATCCCTACACCTTTTCAATTTACACTTATGGTTACAAAAACCCTAAGTATGAACAGTCTAGAATTGTATGACGGCATATACGTACATACAAAACTGACATAATTAATTACAGTTGTACTTGAAATATTACATAATTGTTTACAAAAATGTTTTAATACATTTATTCCACCTATGTCAAAGAGGTTATTTTAGAGAGATAAACTACACTTAACGAAAGCTTACTCTCGTTATAGTATTTGCTTAATTTCTCAAAATTTTAACGGAACAAAAAAATTTTAAAATATACAGATTAATGGCAGTATTATATTTACAGTAGCATTACATATGCACCTGTTTTGGTAATGATTTCTGTCAAGACAATCTTAGCAAAACATCCAAATGCTATTGACTATAAAGGGGCCACTTCTTTAAAACTTATTAGATTACATTTTATACATAAACATCTCAAAGGAATAGTGGATCCAATTATTTTTCTTCAGTTGCAATAAACGTTTTTTTACACATTATAAATTCTGGTGTTCAACAGTAATGTTAAAGAAAAATAATATTTACATGTGTACCAAGAAATCCTAAACCTGTACAACTTATTATACATACATTCCAACATAACAACTAAAAATGAAGTTTCATAACATACATTTACCATTAAGTACGCAAAGTTTTACCTACAGCAGGTAATCATTTTCCAAGAAATTTACTAACCCACTTTTTTCTTCGTAACTTTCAGTTATATGCCAGGTCTTTATGTATACCTTAGTTTCAACTGTATTTCAGTAATCTTATTATATGTCATAAGAAACTTCAGCTGCAACATGAAAAAATTAAAGCAGTCCATTAACTATTCTCTTCATAAACAAATAACTACTTTAGAAAATTTTCAACTTTATGCTGCACAGTGCAGTCCGTTTGAATTACACATGCACAAGAAAAGCAATACAATTTATTTCCTAATTCAATTACATTATACTGCACAGTGAAGTCCACTTCCCATTACAAAGACACTTGGTACCACCTTTTTCGCCGCTTTCTGCAGTCCATTGGGTACTACACCATATGCATATTAATGCATTTAGTTACTTTGTTGCCTGTGGCAATCTTTGGCAGTCCATCCATATTTTACAATTCTGTACTGGTTGTTTCGTGTCATTAGGTCCAAATAGTAATGACTAATTCGTTACAAATTTAGCATTCAACCTGAAACGGATATACCAGTATTAGAAATTTTGACATAATTAATTTTCTACACTAATTTTTGCAAAATCTAGATATCATATACTAGTCATAGTAGGGATTACAGTCACATTAGGTTCTAGCCATATAGGGCTTAAAGTCTACGATGTTTCTTAACCCTAATTGTCTTTTAGTTTCTGGGTACACCAGATAATAAGCATTGTTATGACAAACATTTTCCACCAGAAAGGGACCATGGTAAATGAACTTATATTTGGTAATCTCATGATTAATTTCACTGGATTTTTCATGTGTTTTAACTAAGAGCAGGTCGCCTTTGTCAAATTTCACAAATTTAGCTTTTGCATTGTGCCTTTTGTTTCTGGCGTCCGCTTTTTTCCTCATTCTTTCTCTCACTAACTCTTTCTTTTCATCTATTCTTAATTCATTACCGGGAGGGTATTCTAACGTCTCTTCTACCACACTCTTGCTCTTTTTACCTAATAAGATTTCCTCCGGTAAGAACCCTGTAGATTGGTGAGGCAAGGAGTAGATAATTGCCTTAAATTTGGACACAAACTTGCCCCAGGCTCTATGATTGTGGTGGCAATATGTCCTACATAAACGTCCTAATTCTCTGTCACAACATTCAACTGGGTTCCTCGTTGGTTTGTACGCTGAAACATGTATTACTTGTACACCTAAACGTTCCATTCCTTCTTTCCGTATCTTTGAAATAAACTGGGGTCCACTATCTGACATTACAAATTTGGTTTTCCGATTTTGTCAAAATATTCAACCATTCTGTTAAAAACGGCTTTTGCACTAGTTTTCTTCAAAGGATACAACTATATGTGCTTTGAAAATACTTCCAGCACTACTGGTATACAGATCAGTTTCTGGATGTCTTTGGTAGGGTTCTGTACAAGTCAACAGAAAGCAATTCCAAGGTATCCTGCGGAATGATGTTTTGCATTGGCCCTCTGCTTATTAGATTGGGAACTTTGGCTTTCTGACCAACATCACAAGATCTCAACCCGTCTGCTACCTTTTTAGCTGCTCGGTTTAAAATTACTACTATATCGGACAATTTTTCCAGACATTTCTTACTTCCACAGTGACCTAACGCTAAGTGGACATAACCAATTATTTCAGTTTCAAATTGCGAAGGCCAACACACTCGCCACTCTTCAGTTGTCAGATTTTTCCTTTGGTTAAGTATGCCCTTGTGTATTTTATAGAATTTGGCTATCTGTGGACGTTGGGCGGAATCAAATTTTACTTTTACTGATTTCCAATTTTCATCGTCATTCTGGTAATGCGTCATACTTTTACAAATGGATTCAATCTTTTTCCTACCAGGTACAACCTTAAGATAGAATATCTGAAACTTCCCTTCTTCTGGGTTTTTTCTGGGGACAGAATCCGCATCCTCTGGTAACCTAGACAAAGCGTCTGTAACTGTCTTTTCCTCTCCTCTTACGTAATGAATGTCATAATCGTACTGTTGTAAACACAGCGCCCAACGTGTCAATCTTTCACATAACTTAATACCTTGTGATCTGTATGAATGACTACCTTGTGTCCCCATAGACAATTCCTCAACTTTTTAAGACCCCATATAATTGCTAATGCTTCCTTTTCTGAGATGGTATAGTTCTTTTCATATTGCGTCAGAGCTCTGCTAGCGAAGGCAATAGTCTTCTGTAAAACTTTTCCTCACTCTTGAATTTCCTGAAATATTTCGACACCAAAGCCCCTAAATACTGCTATCTGTTCCCATATGGAACGGTTGAGATAGCACCGGATGATGCAGTACACTATCTCTTATTAATTCAGCTTTTAACCTGTCAAAGTCTTCTTGACATTCCGGCGTCCAAATGAAAGCCCGGTTTTTTCTCAGTAACTTATTCAAATGTGGACTATTGAGCAGTTGGCCTTTTGCAAATTTTCTATAAAATCCGAACAGACCAAAGCAAGCTTTGAGCTGCTTCCTGTTTTTAGGTGGAGGACAATTTTCTATTGCTGTTAGTTTTTCAGGATATTTGCAAATTCCTCAATTGGCAATGATGTGTCCTAAAAATTTTATTTGCTTCTGCACGAATTAACATTTCTTTAGCTTCATTGTCGTACCTCCTTTAATTAGTGCCACAAAGACATCTTTTAAGAGATCAATATGTTCTTGCCATTCCTGTGTGACTATTAATAAATCATTAACATAGATAGTCAACCTGTTGGTTAAATTCCTACCTAGTACAAAATCTAGGGCTCTAATAAAAACAGATACCGAAGTGTTCAGTCCAAATGGGACTACCTTATACTGGTAACACTTTCCACCGAAAAGGAGAGCTGTATACTTCCTAGATTCTTGGGCGAGGGAAATTTGTCAATTTCCGGCAGTCAAATCGAGGCTACTTAAGTACTGCACGTTATGAAATTTTTGAAGCACTTCATCCAAACCTTCTGGTCTATCCACTTCCCTTTTTACTACTTTATTCAGAGTTCGTGCATCAATCACCACTCTGACGCCGCCATCGCATTTATTAAAAATGAGGAGCGGGTTATTATATTCACTATTGCTGCGTTCAATGATGCCCCATTCCATAATTTTGTCTATTTCGTTTTGAACAGCTGATTTCTTAGCAATCGATACTGAATATAGGTGTACGAAAAATGGTACATGTGGCAACGTCTCAATCTGGCAGACAAAGCATTTCACAAGTCCAGGTCGATCAGAAAACACACTTTGGTTCTCCTCTAAGGTCTTAATTAATCCTCTTTTCTGCTCCTCATGCTATTTCCAATACCATGTCTTTCAAATTGTCTTTCAGTTCGTCTTCATCACGTAATTGCTTAACGTGGTAACATTCATGCACATTTGATAAACTATTATTTTCTGAATTGATTTCTACCTTCAATGATTGATGGGTGTTATTTACATCTCTAGATGACTCTTCGAAAGCAACTTCTAACAAGCCTTCGCCTGTATTAATCTTCACGATTTCATTCACGTATTCAATAGTTACTCGCTGTTTAATCAACCAATCAATCCCCAGAATCATTTCAGTACTTAGATCCGGTACTATTAGGAAATCGTATTCGAAAATCTGTCCTTCAATGCTAAATTCAGCAAGTATCTGATGTTTGATAGGCATAATGGCTAGCCCTGGTTGGTCTTTGATGTATTCGAAAAATGATTTCGATGTGGCACTTATTTGAGAACTAGTGTCTAGCAAAACCTGTACTTTACAGTTGTAAATATCGACAGGTATAACAGTTTGTTTAATGCTCTTCTTATCGATGCCTTCCTGTTCCTCCCACAACAGATCCTGTTCAACCATTGGGTCTTCCCAAGAAATGTTGCTTATTCGTTTTTCGTCAATATCGGGTGGTTTCTTCTCTGTGGGATTCGCAATGACTTTTGGCGACATGTCTCTGCACCTGTATTATATCAGGTGGTTCCTTACTTTTACCGATCGCAAATTCCTTTGCGACCTGTTCATCACCTGATCTATCATGATTGAAATTGTCCTCCAATTCTTCCGTTTCGAAACCTGTTTCATTTTCAACATCTTTGACTGACAATATAGTATCTAATTTACCTGTTTCAGCCAGGCTAGTTTCTTTCAGAGCTGTTTCTGTTTCGTTATCCTCTGAATTTCACGACCTATGAACCTCCGCTTTCACTTCAAACTTTGTATAATCTTCCCATATTTCGATGATCCGTATGTTCTCATTTTCTCCTGTTACATTATATGCATGGATTTCATTTACTTTCCGATCGTGAGGATATTGAGTGGCTTCCATATCGAGTTTATTCACGCTTAGCAAATTGTCATCTTCATCGAAAACATACTGAAATATCCCGTCTGCTTTTTCCCCCTTATTTCTATCCCTATAATTTATGTGGACTACTCGTGATCTTTGCGCGGCGTCTATTATTTCGTGATTTATAACATTAGCAAGTATCGTCACCTTTTGGACGAACTGATTTTTGTCTTCCTTCTCTTCAACCTTCATTAACTCTTGCTTCGTCGCCTCTTTCCATCCATATTGCCATATTGCCATATTGCCCTACTGAGGTAAATGAAATAGGAAAATTACGGTTAAACACAAACATTTAACACTTATATACCACTGATTGAAAATGGATGGTTCGTACTGTGATACACTTCTAAATACAGTACTCTGCCTGTTACTGATATCGAAGGTAGCGTGAGGCGGTGCTGCCTAGTAACACTGGGGAGGTACGTCTCTTGATATACGTAGGTCTGTCTTCCTCTTGGTGGCGACGATAAAATTGCAAATTTCTGAGCTATTAGTTTATTGCCATACTGCGCCAATCATGTAGAACACGTCCGAGGCCAAAACCCAGTCTTGCAGGTAAATTCGGGGCCTCTAGTGCTTGATCAACGTAATGCGTGTTCGCCACTTGCAGGGCAGCTACCGACTGTCTGATCCACTTGCGCGCCAATTCTCACTCGCGTGCCACTCCACCTTTTCCATTCCACCACAGAACAGAGTTCCGTTCTACCTATGATCCCTACACCTTTTCAATTTACACTTCTGCTTACAAAAACCCTAAGTATGAACAGTCTAGAATTGTATGACAGCATATACATACAAAACTGACATAATTAATTACAGTTGTACTTGAAATATTACATAATTATTCAGAAAATTTGTTTTAATACATTTATTCCACCTACGTCAAAGAGGTTATTTTAAAGAGATAAACTACACTTAACGAAAGCTTGCTCTCGTTATAGTATTTGCTTAATTTTTCAAAATTATTGCGGAATAAAAAAATTTTAAAATATACAGATTAATGGCAGTATTATATTTACAATAGCATCACAACGTGAAATGCTGATATCCCATTAGTGCTCGATCGGAGACATGTTCGGTGACCGAGCAGGCCAAAGCAGCATGTCGACATTTTGTGGCCTGTTGGAAATCACCCCCTGGAATGCTGTTCATGAATGACAGCATTACAGGTCAAATAACCAGATTGACGTACAAATTTGCGGTCATTGTGTCTGATATAACCACGAGATTGCTCCCGCTGTCATACGAAATCGCACACCAGGCCATAACTTCAGGCGTAGATCCGATACAAGCAAGCAACTTCGTTGTAGGCCCTCAACTGGCCTCCTCGTAATCAAAGCACGGGCATCACTGGCAACGAGGCAGAACCAGTTCCCATCAGAAAACGCAAAAGTCCTCCGCATCCTGCCCTTCCCCCTCTCCCCCGCACTGCCCCCGAATAGGCTCTTGCTTTACACAACTTAAATCACACTTGGTGGTGGTTTGGGATCGGGGATACGCACGCTACCTGCAGTCTGTCTCGGAGCTGTCCTTGGACCAGTTCATTTTGTCACTGTGGTGCCAACTGCTGCTCTAATTGTCGCTGCAGTGCGATGCGACGGAGCCATATGCCGAACATGATGGTCTTCCATCTCGATAGTGCCATCTGGCAGCCCAGAATCCGGTCTTCTTGCAGCCGTACCTTCTAGTGACCACCGCTGCCAGCAATCATGTACAGGTGCTACATTCTTTCCAAGTCTTTCTGCAATATCGCTGAAGAATGAGTAGCTTCTCGCAGCCCTATTACTCGACCTCGTTCTAACTGAGGTGCTGATAATGGTGACTTTGTCGCGTTGAAGCCCTTCTTGACTTACATGAACCCATCACCTCCAATCTATAACACTCGCGACCGTAACGGTGAGTATTTAAAGTAAACATGATTTGTATCTTCGAGCAGCTCTGCTCCGACGAGTAGGCAGCCACAGCGCTAAGGACGCTCAAGAGCATGGGCTACGTCATCCACAACACGGGGAAGACGCAGCCACGGCCCTCATTGAGCCTGTCTGCGCAGCCGACAAGCGACGAGTGGTGCCGCTACGCGGTCACGCATCTCCGAGGGCTTGGCTTCGACGCGCGCCCACCAGACGCCGATGGACGACCCGGGCCCTCCCCCGAGTGAAGTCACCACTGACAGCGTGGCTGGGGCTCTGACACCACAAACCGCAGCACACCGTGCTGCAGCACCGTCTAGGACTGATCTCTTATGGCGAAGCTTGGCATGACACGGTATCCGATTGCATGATACCCGCTTCTAACATGACCTACCCTTGCATGACCTATCGCAGTCAGCAAGACATCCGCTACTGCTCTTAGTACCCGACCTAACTATCGCAGAGGTTTTTTTTCCCTTGGCGCTTTCCTTGGCACTTTTTTTCCTCTGCCCTTAAAAACCGCTACCCTTCGTTCGATTTTCGACATAATCTATTTACATATGAGCGCGTATAAATGGCTAACCTTAGGCAGACGTACCCAAACATCGTAGCACCCACATCCTGCGACACCTCACTTTAGTGAACACTAACAGTTTATACAGAGATGGCAGTAGACCTTTTGAGTTGGCCATCGTGCCAGTGTCGGCGTGGAGGGGCTCCACCTCTTTATAAATAAAAAAAAAATTCTTCGTAGTGGCACTACTAGCGCCACTCTTACGCGACTGGCGTGAAATTTTAGTAGACATCATCTTTCAGATGTAGAAACAAGGGTACCAACTTTCGTTTATGTCACACAACTCCTTCTTGGTGTTGAGATTTTTTTTGGCAGTGTACATTCATAGCACATAAGTTGCAATTTGAAAACCATGAAGTTCTGGCTTCAACTGCAAATAACGTACTACTGTACGGTATCTCCTAAGTTCTGCTTGTAATGAAAGCAATCCTGCATGTCATTGACCACCTTCGTCTCCACGAGAAACGTATCTAAAATGTCCGAGTCCATTTATCACGCTTCGGAAAACTTCGCAACGTGACACTTCACGTCGAACGTCACAGAAATCGACCAGCACCACGTCCACGTTGGTTATCGTGTCCCGTGTGAGGACGCTTGCAGGCCCTGCCGAACAGTAGCAGCAGCAGTATTGGCAGGAGAACGGCACGTGTTCCGCCCGCGGCCTCCACGGCCTCAGCCCACTCACCCATGGCTCGTGCCCACCCACTCACCTCCCAACCCCCAAACCCGTGGCCTCTCTCTATCGCTCCTACCGGTGGAAGCTCCGCCTTACCAGCGGTGTACCGCCTACAGGCCGCAGTAACAGAGGAGACACAGCTGAGCTCAAGGCCGCCCACAGAGTGCCTCAGCGGAAACGCCGGCCCCTCCGCATGTTCTTCTTTTTTGTTCCTTTCTTGCAGCCACTGAACCCTCAGGAATCGATAAGCTCTAAAAACGTATTCAAGGAAAGCGTGTCTTCACGGCTAAAAACATAATCACTATACAGGGTGATTCAAAAAGAATACCACAACTTTAGGCATTTAAAACTCTGCAATGACAAAAGGCAGAGCTAAGCACTATCTGTCGGCGAATTAAGGGAGCTATAAAGTTTCATTTAGTTGTACATTTGTTCGCTTGAGGCGCTGTTGACTAGGCGTCAGCGTCAGTTGATGCTAAGATGGCGACCGCTCAACAGAAAGCTTTTTGTGTTATTGAGTACGGCAGAAGTGAATCGACGACAGTTGTTCAGCGTGCATTTCGAACAAAGTATGGTGTTAAACCTCCTGATAGGTGGTGTATTAAACGTTGGTATAAACAGTTTACAGAGAATGGGTGTTTGTGCAAAGGGAAAAGTTCTGGGCGGCCGAGAACGAGTGATGAAAATGTAGCACGCATCCAGCAAGCATTTGTTCGCAGCCCAGGAAAATCGACTCGCAGAAGTAGCAGAGAGATGCAAATTCCACAATCAACTGTATGGAGAGTCCTACGAAAAAGGTTAGTTATGAAACCTTATCGTCTGAAATTGGTTCAAGCACTGTCTGCAGCTGATAAGATTAAAAGAATCGATTTCTGTGATTTTATCCTTGCTCAAATGGAAACAGATGAATCTTTCGTTCCAAAGATTGTGTTTAGTGATGAAGCAAGTTTCCACACTAACAGGAAAGTCAACCGTCACAATGTCTGTATATGGGGCACTGAGAATCCGCGGGAAACAACTCAGTATGAACGTGACTCGCCTAAGGTGAACGTTTTCTGTGCCATTTCAGCCAATAAAGTTTTTGGTCCCTTTTTCTTCGAAGGTGCTACTGTAAGTGGACTACAGTATCTGGAGATGTTAGAGAATTGGCTGTTCCCTCAGCTCGAACAAGAAGCACAACAATTCATATTTCAGCAGGATGGAGTGCCACCACATTGGCACTTATCTGTCCGTAACTACCTGAACGTCAACTACCCGAGGCGATGGATCGGCCGCCAGGCAGCCCGTGACAGAGCACTTCATCACTGGCCTCCAAGAAGCCCTGATCTTACCCCCTGCGATTTTTTCTTATGGGGGGTATGTTATGGATGTGGTGTTTCGGCCACCTCTCCCAGCCACCATTGATGATTTGAAACGAGAAATAACAGCAGCTATCCAAACTGTTACGCCTGATATGCTACAGAGAGTGTGGAACGAGTTGGAGTATCGGGTTGATATTGCTCGTGTGTTTGGAGGGGGCCATATTGAACATCTCTGAACTTGTTTTTGAGTGAAAAAAAACCTTTTTAAATACTCTTTGTAATGATGTATAACAGAAGGTTATATTATGTTTCTTTCATTAAATACACATTTTTAAAGTTGTGGTATTCTTTTTGAATCACCCTGTATAGAAATTTTTTCCTCTGTTTTACATGTGTGACAAAGGTAAAAAGAATGCGCCACTCAAAGTACCCATTCTGGGGCAGTAAATCTACCCATAAATTTTGAGTCTGGTGACTGGTTTAATACAAGACTTGCAGGGTTCCGCTACCAAGTAAACTGCTGATGATATAACGCTCCGACGTGCGTATCCAGCTTTTGATGTTAAAATAAACAAAACCGGTCTGACTGCTGTTGTATCATAAAGGAATAGTCATCACCCGGAAGATAATTTTAAATAGCACAGCACTTTACTAGCTACAGTCCTATTCGAGGCTGCATTATACCCTTGCCACCTTTGAAATTATTAACTCATCAACTGGAGCCACTCTTGAAATTTATTCCCAGATGCGAATACGTACATGTACATCTACATCTACGTGATTACTCTGCTATTCACAACAAAGTTCCTCGCACAGGATTCAATGAACCATCTTCAAGCTGTCTCACTACTGTTCCACTCTCTAACGAAGCAGTTGAATTTTCGTGTGCGAGCCCTGATTTCTCTTATTTTATCGTGATGATCGTTTCTCCCTATGTATATGGGTGCCAACAGATTGTTTACGCAATCGGAGGAGAAAACTGGTGATTGAAATTTCATGACAAGATACCATTTCAACGAAAAACACCTTTGTTTTATTGATTACCACTCCAATTCACGTATCATGTTTGTGGCTCTATCTCCCCTATTTCGTGAGTGTAAAAAACAAGCCGCCCTTCTTTGAACTTTTTCGAAGTCATCCATCAGTCCCACCCGATGCGGATCCCACGCCGCTCAGCAATGCTCCAGAATAGGGCGGACAAGCGTGGTGCAAGCAGTCCCTTTAGTAGACTTCTTGCACCTTCTAAGTATTCTGCCAATGAATCGGAGTCTTTGGTTTGCTCTACCCACAACTTTATCTATGTGATCGTTCCAATTTAGGTTTGTAACTGTAATCCCTAACTATTAAGTTGAATTTACAGCCTTCAGATTTGTGTGATTTATCGTACAATCGAAATTTAGCGGATTTCTTTTAGTACTCACATGAATAACTTCTCACTTTTCTTTATTCAGGTTATACTGCCACTTTTCGGACCATACAGATATATTACGTAAATGTTTTTTCAATTCGTTTTGGTCATCTGATGACTTTAGAAGACGGGAAATGACAGTATCATCTACAAACAATCTAAGACGGCTACTCAAATTGTCTCCTATGTCGTGAATATAGATGAGGAACTATAGAGGGCCTATAACACTTCCTTGGGGAACGTCGGATATTATTTCTGTGTTACTAGATGACTTTCCGTCTATTACAATGAACTGTGTCCTTTCTGACTGGAGATCGTGAATCCAGTGTCACAACTGAGGCGATATTCCATAGGCAAGCAGTTTGGTTGGAAGAGGGAAGGGTGTCGAAAGCCTTCTGGAAATCTAAAAACATGGAATCAATTTGACATCCCCTGTCGATAGCACGCATTACATCATGAGTATAATGAGCTAGTTGTGGTTCACAAGAACGATGTTTTCTGAATCCCTGCTGACTATGTTTCAATAAATCGTTTTTTCGAGGTAATTCATAATGTTCGAACACAGTATATATTCCTAAACCCTACTACAAATCGACGTTACTGATATGGGCCTGTAATTCAGCGAATTACTGCTATTTCTATTTTTGAGCAATTTTCCAGTCTTAAGGTACGGAGCTTACAGTGAGCGAGCTGTTGTACATAATTGATAAATATGGTGCTATTTTATCACCATACTCTGAAATGAACCTGACTGTTATACAACCTGGACCGGAGGCCTTGCCTCTATTAAGTGGTTTAAGCTGCTTTGGTACACTGAGGATATCTACTTCTATGTTCCTCATCTTAGCAGTTGTTCTTGATTGGAATTCCGGTATTCGTCTTAAGCGTTTAGGAAAACCATTCAAAAATTAAATGTGGATGAACCGCTATTCCTGAATGGAAAATCCATTGCCTTAAATGTTACAATAAAAACACAGAAAGACTAAAGAAATTATTCGGTAGTGGCAGGTCAATACATCATAGCTGCCACTTACAATAGAGTAAGATAATTACATCAGAAGAAAGCTCTAAAAAACAGTATTCTCAACATTAGCTTGAATTTATGCTTTCGTAATAATTGTGCCAATGAATAACATGGCTGGGTAATTTTGAATAGAAAAATATATGTATTACATTTTTTCTAAATAGTTATGCTGTTTCATATAGAAATAGTATTTAAGGAACTAACATCTGCAAAAAGAATTGATCACACAGATAAATGGCATTAATGCTCCTGTTAATTTAAATTTCCATATTTTTCGTCTTTTTTTTTTTTTACTTTTCTGTATCAATTATAGCAATGATAACTCCTAATAATACGTCTCTGAAACTCCATGTTTTTCATTATTAATGTAAATCTGTTAATGTTCTTTCATACAGTCAACTGTAAAATTAATTTTCCAGATTCATTAAGAATTTAATTGGAATTTACTACAGAGCCTCAGTTATTGAAGAAGGATGTGCCTAGAAGTAATTCCCTTTATTAGAGCTGACAAAGTTAGTAGCTTACTTTACCTCATTTGTAGCTGTTAAGAAGACGAGCAGTTCGGAACCAGTTTGCTCAACGCATACGAGTTTGCGACGGTTGCTACCGAGGTGTGCGGCAAGGCTGTGGCATGCTCAAAGGAGGACCGCAACCGCAGGAGGTGTTTCTCTAAAGCATGGACAGCCACGGCGTTCCAAACGGCACACGACCCGGATTTGTGGGCCACGCGCGGGCCGAGGCTCGGCGTGTCTCGGCTTTACTCGGCCCTTCTCGATAGTGCCCGGTACAGCAAGCCTTTGCATTTTTTACTACGACGTGGCAGTTTTAGGTCACCAGGACACTCTTCAGTTTGGCAGAATCGTGGTGTCAGTGCTGTTTACCCTTCTCTGTTTGTTCGTGGTATGAAGGACACTCACAGGTCCCAATGTCCGTTTGCTCAAAATAAGGCAGTCTACCAATGCGTCATTACAAACCTTTAAAAATGGGTAGGAATTTCAGATAAAAGAGATGAGAATTCTCAATACGTGTTAGGGAGTCACATAATCGATGGATGTCGCAAATTTACATTACACATGTGCATCACAATACCATGTAGAAAGAATTTAAAGATTTAGTTGACAACCATTGAGAAAAAAATAACGACCATCAGTAGGCTGGATTCACTTATCTGTACATCAAAAAGTACTTTGCGCTACGTTTACAGGGATGGAGCGTATGAAGAAACTGGTGGTGTGAATTGTCAAATTTCTGAGTCGCATACATTCTTCCACTCTCGAGTTGCAAAACGACTCGATAGAAGTGAATGAAGAGTAGAGAGATTTTATAAATTACTATAAAATACGTTGGTTAAGTCAAGGGGCATGCCTGGAATGATTTTTCGTTTTAAAACCCGCTGTTGTTGAATTTATAAAGAAAAACGAAGAGCAGGAAATAAAATTAGAACATGTGGAATTTTAAGTGGATTGGACTGCACGCTGCCCACAGTAAGACATTGCAAAATGAGAAACAACTTATTTCTGATTTGTTGGTGATACACTACAAAAGAAAATCGCGTTATAGAAGGGAAGAAATCTGACAAATTCAGTCCAGTTCCCCACTGGCTTTAACGAATATACAGGGCCTGAAAATTCCTTGTGGCCTTGACAGAAATACGACGATAATTTTCTAAACGTTTTCAGGGTACTGCCAATCTTAGATCTGTTATCGAGCTGTTCTCGAGGCTATTTTTCATTTCGGTTGACTGTGCCCATGTGGATGGGCAGATGTAACTGATTGATCTGCAGTGTAATTTCCATTTTAAAGACAAATCCTTTCAACGAAAAATCGTCGAGAACGTTGTAACATAACTTGTGAGCGGAGAGGCTAAGAGGAAGTAGGTGTGGCATTCTTATGAACAACTACTATTTATTACAATTTTAAACACAGCAAACATGTTAAAATCCCAAGATCACCAGTGAGAGAAATAGTTAATATAATCTTTGACGCAATAAATGAAACTTTTAAAAATTTGGGGTAAGGTCTTACGGGACCAAACTGGTGAGGTCAACGGTCCCTAAACCTACACACTACTTAATCTAACTTAAACTAACTTACGCTATGGACAACACACACACCCACGTCCGAGGGAGGACTCGAACCTCCGAGGGGAGGAGCCGCACGGACCGTGACAAGGCGCCTAAGACCGCACTGCTACCCCGCGCGGCCGCACAATAAATGATAATGATACTAGTAATGAGATACAATTTCTGACTGTTTAACTGTTTCTTCCAGTAACGTAGATCAGTTGAAAGTATACCTGAATGCGTTGAAAGCACCAACTAGTATACAGATAAACGGTTTTGCGAATGCATGGCCGTAAATCACGAAATACACTCATAGAAAAAAGTTTTGCATAACATCGGGTCAGAGAGTTCCGGAACCAGCACAGAAAATTGGAATAGAGATCAACATAATATTCATTTCCGTCCTTTTTGTTGCTCATGAAACCACACATCGCGTGATGTACCACCATACAGCGAGACCTTCAGAGGTGATGCTCCAGATTGCTGTACACACCGGTACCTCAAATAACCAGTAGCACGACCTCTAGCACTGATGCATGCCTGTATTCGTCGTGGCATACTACCACAAGTTCATCAAGACACTGTTAGGTTCTCATTGTCCCACTCCTTAACGGAGATTCGGCATAGATCCCTCAGAGTCGGTGCGTCACGTCGTCCATAAACAGCCCTTTTCAATCTAACCCAGTCATGTTCGGTAGATTTCATGTCTGGAGAACATGCTGGCCACTAGTCGAACGGTGTCGTTATCCTGAAGGAAGTCATTCACCAGATCTGCACGATGGGGGCGCTAAGTGTCGTCCATGAGGAAGAGTGCCTCGCCAATATGCTACCGATATGTTGCACTATCCGTCGGAGGATGGCATTCACGCATCGTACAGCCGTTACGGCGCCTTCCATGACCACCAGCGTCGTACGTCGGTCCCACATAATGCCACCCCAAAACAGCAGGGAACCTCCACCCTGCTGCACTCGCTGGACAGTGCGTCTAAGGCTTTCAGCGTGACCGGGTTGCCTCCAAACACGATAGTCTGGTTGAAGGTATATGCGACACACATTGGTGAAGGGAACGTGATGCCAATCCTGAGCGGTCCATTCGGCATGTTGTTGGGCCCATCTGTACCGCTCTGCAAGGTGTTATGGTTGCAAAGATGGACCTCGCCATGGACGTCAGGAGTGAAGTTACGCATCATGCAGCCTATTGCGCACAGTTTGAGTCGTAACATGACGTCCTGTGGCTACATGAAAAGCATTATTCAACATGGTGTCGTTGCTGTCAGGGTTCCTCCCAACCATAATCCACAGATAACGGTCGGTGTCGTTGCTGTCAAGGTTCCTCCCAACCATAATCCGTAGGTAGCGGTCATCCACTGCAGTAGTAGCCATAAGGCGGCCTGAGCGAGGCATGTCATCGACAGTTTCAGCCTCTCAGCCTGTATGTCCGAACAACATCGCTTTTGTTCACTTCAAGATGCCTGAACACTTGCCTTGTTGTGAGCCGGTCTTGGCACAAAGTAACAATGCGGACGCGATAGAACAGTGGTATTAAGCGTCTAGGCATGATTGAACAACAGACAACACGAACTGTGTACCTCCATCCTGGTGGAATGACTGGAACTGATCGGCTGTCGGACCCCCTCCGTCTAATAGGCGCTGCTCATGCATGCTTGTTTACATCTGTGGGCGGCCTCAGTGACATCTCTGAACAGTCAAAGGGCCTGTGACTGTGATACAATATCAAAAGTCAACGTCTGTCTTCAGGAGTTCTGGGAACCGATGTGATGTAAAAGGTTTTTTGATGTATGTATTTAACACTCTATTCATGAACAAGAATGCCACAAAAGTTCTACACCCAAGGTAGCCCACACTACGTGCCTATTTACCAAAAGAACAAAGTTGCTTGCGTGAAGTAGCACTGGTACAATAAAACACATCGGCTAAGTCCTTAAACAGTCCCTTTTTTTACTTTATTTAATTTCGATTCCCTTTACTACGATGACCTTCAGCCTACAGAATTTTTAAAACATAAGAATATAAGATACATTAAAAACAGTGATGTAATGGTGACTTAAATTTTAAAACGGCGGAAATTTGTGGAAAATTAAAACATAAAACAAAGGGGGGGGGGGGGTGATGCTAATAAAATACACAGGAACCAGACAGGTACAATAGTAGACAGACAATTAAAAAACATGTTGATTGGTTTCTTTTCGCAGGAGATACAAAAATCACACCCAGCGACAGTATGATGTCCATTCGCAACACTTTGGAAAAGATCTACAACACGTAACAAACACTGGAAACACTGCACTTAAAAATCGGAAGATTGGGGAGGGGGGTTACCTGGACAGATGAGGGGAAAAAAGGGGTGGAGAGGAAAAGCGAAGTAGGCGGGGGGGGGGGGGGGACCGACAGGGAGAGAGGACTCATAAGGGGGAGGGGAGCAGGGCAGATGTGAGAGGGAATGGTGAAAGGCCGAGGAGGGAAATGTAAAAGGAGTTGGGCAGGAGAGGCAGAGAGAGAGTAGGCAGGGAAAAAACAGGATGGAAGGGGAGGAGAAGGAGCCCGGGAAATGGACAGAGGAAGGGAGGGGGAGGTGAGGATCAGAGTTGATAGGAGGGATAAATGGAGGTAGATAAGGCATCGTCCAGGAGGATGAGTTGGCGGAAGCCACCTTGGGAAAGGAGATGTAGGGTGTAGAGATGGAGGGTAGGGGGGACACAACAGTGAATCTGCAGCAGAGGGCGGGGTTGGAGAGGAGAAGAGCAACCAGGGGATGAGGGGGCCAAGGCGGCAGGAGATGTAGAGTATGCGGTTATGTTTGAGGAAACTCCGCCATTGCCGGTCCCAAGCCTGGGGCCCCATCTCGCAAGTCGTGGGGAAGGAGGAGGGGAGGAGTAACAACCTCGTAAAAAAATCTGGGTCCATCTACCTCCGGATGGTAGCACCCAGTTAAGGCCCCTACCTAGGGTCACAGGCGAAGCCAGGCCAACGGTCTCAAAGGCGGAAGAGGAACGTCGTTTCCCAATGGCAGAGAGAGTTGAAGAGCCACTGAAACATATCAGGTAGCGGCTGTACTCCATGTTAGGGGTGGCTACCAACGGCGTCTGTGTCCCCATGTCAGGGGCGGCCTGAACACATCTTCTGGGGCTAACAACTTCAGTCGTGTAACTGAAAAATTTTTTAGCTCATGGAATGGATGGCACTATGGAATCGAGATTACCCCAGGGGGACAATCCCCCTTTGACCAAGGTCGACGCAAGCAGGTATTCGGATTCTGGGGGACCTGCCAAAAAGTGCATAAGGGAAGAGTCGGAGCTCCCAAGAACCTCAAAGAAGATTAAAACTAAAAAGACTTTCAGAATTGGAACCATAAATGTACAGACAATGATTAAGACTGGTAAACTTAAACAGGTAATAGATAAAATGAAAGAGAGAAGCACTGGAATACTAGCGATGCAAGAAACTAGATACACTGACGAAGATGCAGTGGAGTCAAAAGGCTTCATAATACTAAAGGGGAAAACAGGAGTGAAAGTGGGAAAGGAAAGACATGTACCTAGACGCTTTGGTACAGGGTTCATAGTAGACAAGAGATACGAGGGTGGCATAATTGAAATGAAGAGCAGGTCAGAAAGGATATCAACACTGACATTTCAAGCAAGGAACAAAAAGTATACAATAATAAATGGACATACACCTACAAATGACAAGAACAGGAAAGACAAGAAAGTTACAGATAGTTTCTGGGAAGAGATGATACACTGAAAAACTTACCATATAGACATGTAAAGATACTTGTAAGAGATTATAATCCACAGACTGGAAGAGAGAAGCAACATAAAGGTGTAGTGGGCGAGGACCCTGCACACCAGCGGACAAACAAAAATGGAGAAAGAGTAACTGAACTGTGTCGAGAACACAAAATGAGATTGATGACAACACACTTCAGGGCCAAACCGTGTAAGGAAAAGACATGGGTAAACCCATGCACCCACCTTGGGGAATTCCAAATTGACCACATAGCAATCAACTGGACAAATGCTAAAGAGATAATGAAGACAAAGGTGAGGAAGAACACAACAATAAAATCGGATCACTATCTTACAGAAGTTAAGTGCCTTTGGATTCCAAACAGGAACAGACTACCACAGACAAATAGAAGAACAGAAAACATAAAGGTAGACAGAAACAAATTAAGACCCAATCGATCCAGATATGAGGAAGGAATTGACTCATTCAATGAATGGGAAGACATGAAGCGAAATATGGCGAAACAGGCTGAACTATGGGGAAAGGAAGAAAAGAAACGGAAGCACTGGTGGTGGAACAAGGAATTTGAGGAAGCGGTAGAGACTCGCAGGAAAGCCTGGAGAGACTGGAGCAGCAACAAGGACACGGAAAAATGGGAAGTTTTCTTAGGAGCAAGAAAGGAAGCAGCCCGAACAATAAGATGGACCAGAAGACAGAATATGAAGCAGGAACTGGACGAGATTGAGAAGAACTTCAGGAAAAATAACAGCAGACACTTTTTCGGGAAATTAAAAAAGAGTCTGATTGGATACAAGGGTAGAGAACTGTTTATAAGAGATAAGAAAGGGGAGCTGGCTGTCAGTGTGAAGGAGAACTGTCGGATGTTTGCAGAGCACTATCACGACCTGCTGAACTGTGAACCACCTGAAGAACAGCTGGAACTGGGGACTGACACAGAAGAGAGAGAGACACGCCCTTCAACCAGGGATGAAGTCGCACATACCATAAGCGATCTACAGAATCATAAGGCAACTGGAGGAGATGGTATAGCAGCCAATATGATAAAGTGGGGAGGCCACAAAGCAATAGACAACATGACCAACATAATTCACCAGATATGGAGAACAAAGAAGTTGCCAGAAGGGTGGAAGAATGCAATTGTAGTACCAATACATAATAAGGGGAACAAGAGAGATGCAAACAACTACAGAGGAATATCGCTGCTAGAGGTCGGATACACGGTGCTGTCAAAGCTCTTGCTCAAGAGAGTAGAAGAACAGGTAGAAAGTACAGTTGGCGACTACCAATCGGGATTCAGGAAGGGAAGAGGTTGTATGGAACAGATATTTATCCTGAAGCAACTGATAGATCATAGGGCCTTAAAAAACAAAAAGACAGTAATAGCCTTCGTGGACTTCACAAAGGCATATGACTCCATCGACAGACAAACTCTTGTTAGGATACTGAAAAACAGAGGACTTGATGGAAATACACGAGAATGCACAAAAGAAATTCTGACAGACATAAAAGTAAGGGTGAGATTCAGAGGAGCACTGTCAGAAGAATTTGAGATCAAGACTAGTGTTAAACAGGGAGATGGATTGTCACCATTGTTGTTCAGTATAGCACTGGACGAAGTGATCAGGCAGTGGAGAGCAATAAATGAGGAAATGGGAATACCGAATACCCATGTGGGGGCAAAAAGGACAACAAGTCTCAAGTGGACTGCCTAGCCTTAGCAGATGACATAGCAATAGTAAGCAAGACAGAAGAAGACGCAAAGACACAACTCGACAACTTAAGTAAGGTAGCCAGAAAGGTGGGACTGAGGATCGCCTATAACAAGACAAAGACATTAAATACCACTGCAGACTGGGAAAACCAGAAGGCATTGTGCAAATGGTGGACAAATTTAAATACCTGGAAGAATTTATAACAGGAAGGAACAGGAGAAAGGAGGGAATAACAGGATAAAGAAGATGAGATCAGCCTTCTGCATGACGAAAGAGAGATGCAATAAAAAGAATAGCCACTACAAGGCAGTGGTGAGGAATGCAGTATTATATGCTGCTGAGACGATGACACTAGGAAGAAACGGGGCAGAACAACTAGAGAAAGAAGAAAGAAAAATACTGAGGAAAATACTAGGTCCCAAAAGAGGTGGAGAGAGGTGGATGCGAAGATCTAGGGAAGAATTGTACTGGAACATGAGAACAATATCCAGGGAAATCACACTCTATAGGCCAAGGTTTGCTGGACATGTAGGTAGGATGAGTGTGGACAGAATGACGAAGACAGTGAGGGAAACGACAGGGAGGACAAGGGGAAAGACAGGAACCAAGTGGGTTGTCGAACTTCGGAGGGACTGGTTGGAATTGTGGATCAAGGTCGAAGGAAAGGAAAATTTGAGGAACAAATATACACCAACCAATATGCTGGAAATCAATGACAGAGAAGAATATAGGAAAAGATTAAAGTATCACCAGTGGAGCCGACAGGAGAAATGGAAACTGAAGATCTCGGAAGAAGAGTGGGAGGTAAGAAGAGAAAGAATGAAGAGGTTCTGGAAGAAGAAGAGGAGAATGCAGTCCACCTGTGGTCCACCTGTGGTCCTACAGAGGCTATAACGCAAGAAGAAGAAAAAGAAGAAGAAGATGTTTGAGGAATTGGAGCCGCTGGGGGAAAGGAATCAGGTCATAGAGGATCCGCGTGGGGGACGGAAGGCATTATATGGAAGGTGAGGTGGAGTGCATGCACTCGAGGATCTGGCGGGACTTAGAGAATTTGGGTAGGGGGCAGATATCCAGGCGGGACTGGCATAACAGAATATGGAATGGATTAAGGATTTGTAGATGTGGAGGATGGTAGAGAGGTTCAACCCCCATGTCTGACCATATGGGAGTTTGAGGAGTTGGAAGTAGTTGTGAGCTTTGGATTGGATAGAGCAGAGATGAGGGATCCAGGTGAGGTGGCGGCAAATGGTGAGGCCAAAGTAGGTGAAGGTGAGGGAGAAGTGGACAGGATGGAGCTGGAATGAGCGAGTGGTACGACCTACAATGATTGCCTGGGTCTTGAGAGTATTGATTTTCAGGATCCACTGGTTACACCAAGTGGCAAAAAGATCAAGGTGATTCTGGAGAAGGCGTTGGGACCATTGGAGGGTAAGAGGGAGGGCATGGAATGTGGTGTCATAGGCATACTGCAGGAGGTGTACTGTTGGGGGGGGGGGGATTGGGGCATATCTGCATGTACTGGACGTAGAGGAGAGGGGAGTGGACAGAGCACTGGGGCACACCTGCAGAGGGGTAAAAGGTGCGGGAATCGTCATTAAGGATGGTAACGTAGGAGGAGTGGCAGAAGAGAAAAGAGGCAAACAGGTGGATGTAGTTGACAGGTAGGGCGTAAGTCTGGAGTTGAAACAGGATACCGGGCTGCCAGACACGGTCATAGGCCTTTGCGAGGTCGAGGGAGACAAAAATGGCAGAGTGATGGGAGTTAAGCTGGAGAGAGAGGAGGTGAGTGAGGCGTAGGAGGTGGGCATCAGCAGAGAAGGAAGGTCGAAAGCCACATTGGGTGTTGGGGAGGAGGTGGTGTTGGTGGAGGTGGTGATGGATGCGCTGGGTAAGGATGGATTCCAAGAGGTTGCTGAACACCGAGGTGAGACATATAGGGCGATAGGAAGAGGCATCAGATGGAGGCTTGTTGGGTTTGGAGAACATCAGTATACGGGAGGTTTTCCACAGGTCGGGGGTAGAAGCCAGTGTCAAGGATTATGTTGTAGATGGTGGCACGGACTGCAAGGAAGGAGGGAGGGCAATGTTTGAGGTTGGTGGTAGGTATTGCGGTCGTGGCTGGGACCAGTGTTGCGTTTAGTGCGGAGTGTGATGCTGATGTCCTGTGTAGTGATGGGAGTGTTAAGTTCGGGCGGTGGTGTGTGGCCCAAGTATTGGAAGCTAGGAGCAAGGGGAGGAACAGAGGTATCCATATGGTCGATGACGTCAGGGAAGAGGGAATAATCAAATTGGGGATCATCTGGGACGGAAAAAGCATCAGATAGGTGAGAGGCAAAGTGGTTGGCCTTACTGGGGTTGTCAGGAAAGGGTTGATCATCAAGGAGGAGAGAGTACTGTGGGGGTGGGGCGGTTCCCAGTAAGGCGGTGGAAAGCAGACCAGTACTTGGAAGAGTTTATTGGGAGCGTGGTGTTGAGTTGTGTACATGTCTGTCGCCATGCGCGGCTTTTCTTCACAGTAAGCAGGTAGCGGATGTGTCGTCGTAATTGCCGGTGGCGGGTTTTTTCCTTTACACAAGGCGGGCTGTCAGCAGCAGAGTACGCCGCTCTTCAGCCTTTAGTTTTACAATAAGTAAAACATAGAGGTGGCACAGAGAAGACAAAAACGGCGGGCAAAAAATGTAGACACTAAAACACAAAAAACATGGAGCCGTTCACGCTGTACGAGAAACATCACTAGCACTAGTTGACACGGCGCACAAAACACGGATGATGGCGACGGTACACGTGAACAGTGGTGGCATGATTGCGAAAAAACACTAAACACCAACGAAGGCACATACACGAGACACTGATGGCGATGATCTCCGGCGCGCGAATGTTCACTAAGCGTGTGCGATTCTGGGGACCTGCCAAGAGAGGAGGAGTGAGAAGGGGAGTGGGAGATGGAGAGAGGAGAGCAGGGATGTCATGGGCAGGGGAGATGGGGGAGGGAGGAACGGGGAGGGGAAGCCTGGGGGAAGAGGGGTGGAGGGAGGGGACAGGGGAAAAGGAAAGAGAAGGGAAGGGAAGAGAAGGGAGGAAGGGTGCCTAAAGGAAAGGACACCGGAAGTGGGGCGGAGGATCAAAGTTGATAGGAGGTGGAGACGAGGGGAGGAGGACATCATCAGGGAGGAGGAGCTGGCGGAAGCCACATTGGGAGAGGGTAAGGAGGGTGGAGAGATGTAGATCGGGTGGGACGTGGGAATACAGGTGTGGCAGCGGGCGGGGGTGGGAGAGGATGGGTGAGACAAGCGGATGAGGAGAATCGAGTTTGCGGGAGGTGTACAGGATCCGTATCCTTTCAAGGAAGAGGAGGAAGTGGGGGAAGTGGATGATATCATACAGGATCCGCGTGGGGCAGGAGATGCGATAGGCGAGGCGGAGAGCATGGCGTTCAAGGATTTGGAGGGATTTGTAAAAGGTAGGGGGGGGCGGAGATCCAGGCCGGATGGGCGTAACAAAGGATAGGGCGGATGAGGGATTTATAGGTGTGGAGGATGGTGGAGGGGTCCAGACCCTACGTACGGCCGGAAAGGAGCTTGAGGAGACGGAGTCGGGAGCGTGCCTTGGCTTGGATTGTCCGGAGACGGGGAGTCCAGGAGAGGCGACGGTCGAGGGTGACGCCAAGGTATTTAAGGGTGGGAGTGAGGGCGATAGGACGGCCATAGATGGTGAGATAGAAATGAAGGAGGCGGAAGGAAGCGGTTGTTTTGCCTACAGTGATCGCCTGTTTGAGCAGTCCTGACAGACTGCAATATCAGCAAGAAGTCTTCCTTAACCACTTACAAGAAGAAAGTTCAGTGGTAGCGGCACTGACACTGATACCGAACGAAAGGTTAACACGACGGTGCGGCGAGAGGCATGCTGCAGGAAGGCGAGCCGACTCATCGACCCTTGCAGACAAACGGCTGAATCACAAAAGAGGCCGCTATGTGTCCGGCAAAGAGCGGCTGCCAACAGGCGGCGCCACACTCGCCCAGCCCCCAGTGCCGCGCCACAGCAAGCTGAGACGAGGCCGCGCGGGAATTCAAGCCGCCGCAACTGGTGACGACTTAATGTCGACACAGACTTCCACACTGTTTTCCTCAAGTAGATATTCCACATCTCTATAACGAGTATGCAAAAGTTCTATAATATTTCGATCAAGAGCGTAAGTTCTTTTCCCGATTATCAAACTAAATAAGCTACGACTACATGGGAAGCTGAGTGGGAAAACCTGTGACATTGTCTGTGTTTGTCCGTATAACAACTGTTCGTACTAGGTAAATATTACGTTATATCCTTAGTGTGTCAACAGTAATGGAGCAATACTGTAGGTTTATTTTGGTTTGTGATCTACGTTGTTGAGAAATTTGAAATGTAAGACCAAGTCATTTGCAGTGCGACCCACCACATTAGCCGAGATCGCTGATGCGCTCCTTCCTGGACTCGGGTAGGCGCGCCGACCCCGAATCGAATCCGCCTGGCGGATTAAGGACGAGGGCCGGTGTGCCGGCCAGCCTGCATGTGGTTTTTAGGCGGTTTTCCACATCCCATTAAGTGAATACCGGCCTGGTCCCCATGTTCTGCCTCGGTTACACGAGTCGCAGACATTCGAAGACGTTCGCACCATCTAGGATTACACTAGATGCAGACAGCTGGGGTGCCTTCCGGCTAGCGCTCCAAGGTGTTGGGGGTGGCGACAGGAATTTGGCCACCCTCTGACATTAACATTGCCACAGACATAGTAACATGGCCGACCCCGCGCTGAGGTGGAACAAAGTCCCAAGAACAAGTTGGTGATGAAGTCTTTTGCAGTGTGACTGCATTGCCGTTGAAATACGGCGCGTTTGCAGTTCGTCCCTCTCCCCCTCCAGATGCTCATTGTGCGTAGGAGAAATGTGTAGAGGGGCAGAGGGCTATGGCAGTTGTGCCAGGGCATGGCCGAACGCTTGGCTACCGCACGTCTGAAAATTAGGACTGGCGCTACAAATACGAATTAGTTGATATAAGCAATTTCATGTTGTATTTCGTGGAGTCGCACCACGCCATGGACACAAATCCGTCTCTGCTGCTCGGAAGTGCGTCAGCCAACACGAATAAACAAGTCACATGTACTCGCTCCCTGTCGCTACTCAACAGAGACTCCTTCCGTGGCAGCGATAGCAGTCGATATAAATGCCGTGGAGAAAGGTAAGCTCGTGTATGCCATATTTATTGACTTTCATTGTGCCGGATGTTCATCTATTCGGCAGTCTGAATCTCCGCGGTTGCGGAGTGCGGCGCTGTTTCTGTGGTGTTGCGTCTCTCACATGGCGCAGTTCCGTGTCGCCAGATCAGCGCTCAGGGCTGAGATGGTACGGCCAGCAAGCGCGGCAGTCTCTCTTCGTCGCGTGGTGTGATAAGGGATGCAGTTCCTGCAGGTCAGGGTCAGTTTTGTTGTAGTGAGTGGCAGAGGTGGCTTCGTTCGACCACTAGTTGGGATGTCGCATAGGCAGTTAGATTACTACTGTTTAGGAACAAGGTGGATAATTGCGTCTTGCGGCATGGATGGCGATTATCGCTAAAACAAACGTTTTAGGTTGTATCATTTTCTTCCGCGCCAGTTTAACCTAAGTTCTAAAATCACTCAATTCTGAAATAACCGATTCTCCGTTTCTTTAATTTCATTATTTCCTGTACTAAATGTAAATAGAACAAATATGGAATTATTTTGACTAACTGAGTTTTAAGATACAAAGAATCAAAATATAAATTAAATAGGCAAATAAAATAAAACTTAGTCCGTTCACTATTCGATGGTTTTCTCGAAACTTGATCACCAATATTCTCCAGTTTGGTTTAATTTTTTAAACGCTGCTCAAGCATTATGTTGCAATCGTACCAGTATTTGGGCAATACGAATAATCAGTGCTAAAGGGAAAAACCCGAGACTGTTAATTTGTCTGTTTCCAGGTGGTACAAGCAGATAAAGGCGTTTTATGTAGACAGAGGCAGCAAATCAGCTATTTTTAACTTTTATTGTATAATACGAATGAAATTATTACTGGTATCATAATCCCCATCCTCTTTTATTACTTCATAGAAATGGCAGGCAAATCTTTAATCTTTCAAAGTAAATGAACTATTGATATTACTGCTACGTCACTTCGTAAAAATATTTCCATGCCAGGGTTGGTGCCATTCTGCTATTCGTATGATGTTTGGCGGCGACAGCGAGAAACTGACGTGTAGACCAGCTGGGGGACAAGTCTTGCACACTGCACACACATGCGTACCTTAAGCCACGACACACGGCAACAGGGACATTATTGCCTCAGCAGTGTTGTACCAATTCTTATGTCTTATGCCTTGTGTTTGCTGCTCGTTTCTCTCAACATAGCACTGATGGCTTTTCCTGTTTTCTACAATAACACAATATTTCAAACCAAAGCAAATTTTACGAGTAAAAGTTACACCTTCGTTAAAGAACCCTTTGATTAAAAACGAAAAATGTTGGCACTGCTTGTATGACTCATTGATATTTCCGTTTCTAATTCATTTATCAGTACAAAACAAAAAAAGTCTGTTAGAACCCAGACCAGGCAAATACCAAAAAATAACGGTTATTCAAAAGTAAAATACCTGTATCGGTTTTAACCATTCGGTTTCTCCCATTCCTATGTTTCAGTGACTTCGTTGTTAAATAGAGCGAGCAGTGAAACTGAATCTGGGGTATTATTTTAGAGTTCACCTTGGTTGCTACCAGTGTAAGCTGCTATTGATATTACATTGTTGAATTGGGATCCGAGTCGATGCTTTGGTTGCATGGTTTACACTCGCTCAGGTTCAGGTGTCACGTCTATTCGGATAAATTTATGGATGTCGTTCTGAGGAGGTTTCTGCATTGCGCAGTCGCTTAGTTAATTGTTAATTAAGTTGTCTGCTATGTGTGCCGGTGCCTTCCTGTTACAACGAAGCATTGTCTTGTTGTGAACGATGGGTTTACTAATTATGTCACAACTATGAAAAATGATGTTCTGCATAAGCCTTTTCCCTACTCAGACAACAATATAACTACGATCTAAAGAGTAACTCCCACCGCCAAGGGCCGTCACAGGTAAGATTTATATTACTTATTACTACACGGGGACGTTAGTATGGAGCGTATGTCCATGTTAATTCGCCTCTGCACTGAGTTAGCGGTTTTCCCCTTCTCTGTAGTTGTTTTGCTAACATGGCTACGAAGTAGTCGCTTCTAGGTCGCTCTTGTTCTAGTGACTTTCGTTCAATCCGCACTAGTGGGCTGTTGATGCGACTTGCTTGTGCCTCTCCGTTTCGTGAATGATGAGTATTTGTGTTTGAATACTGATGTCAGTATTACTTGTGTGTTGGTGAAATCTGTTAAGACATCTGTAAGCAGAATGTTGTGCTGGTCGTTGCTGTGGAGAGCTACTCTATGTCTGTGTCTGAACGTTGATATATGTCGATAGCGTTGGCTACTGTGACGGTGTTAATAGCTGTTTTTACGATTTTTGCACTGGTTACACGTAATAAAGCGCCAGCTTTCTTGTTCACGCTACCAGTAGCGTGACAACACTCGGAGACGTTGAGTGACCCAGTACTTCTAGGCTAATGTTAATGATCAGTGTTAAGTTCTCAGTGGTGAATTACTTTAGTTACAAATAACGGATTACCAATAATGGATTACATACTGCGTGTTTTCCGGCCTATGCTAAGAAAGTTACTACATGCTTAAGCTCTTTTTAATATCAAGGCCGGTGCCAAAAAACTAAAACTGCCTTGTACCCCGTGATTCGTAAGGTTTGCTATCCATATGTATACATGTAAAGTTGTGGCCAATTATTTATTAGGTTTGCTTGTCAAGTTTCAAGTCGTAACAAGTTTAAAATAATTAAAATCGCTGGAGGATGATATTATTTAATGCCCTCCGTCTGTATATTTCCTTTTTATACTACAGCATTATTCGTAGACTTCGAATTAATTTTAAAGTAATAAATTTATTTCAGTTTCCAAAAATTCAGATTTATATACCTCTATCAGTTTAGAATTCTGAAGCTTCATTACTGTAACAGTGAGTTCTGAGCTCAAGATAGAATCGTTGTCCAATAATCGAAGGTTTGTAAATCACAGCGTCTTTAGTTCATGATTTTAGCCAGCCTCGTTTTACGGCAGGCGCCAGAAAATAAACTGCTGTTGACGCTGCCAGTCAAGGGCCTGTGACATGCGGAACCCTGTTTCAGAATACACTGCTGGTTCTTGTGGCGGAAGTTTATCAGAGCTGGCTGCATACGGTGCTGTTAATCCCTCGCTTCTAGGATGTAGACACTCCAGAAACTCTAACGTACATTCTACTGTTTTCACGAAATCTGAACAAAGGAAGTTCAGCTTAACCGTGTCAGTGAAATAATCCCAGCCCTCCACCCCTTTAACCATATACTCGCCACACCGTGAAGCATTTGAGCAGTATTTCATCAACATTTATTGACAAAAAAATGAGTGTATGTGCTATCACACAAAATATTTAATTGGACTGAAGACTTCTTTATATGGAGTACGCAGAATGTTATCCTGCATGGACAGTCATCAACAGAAGCATAAGTAATTTCAGGCGCGCCCCAGGGAAGTGTAGTAGGATTCTTGTTGGTCACGTCGTACATCACGGACGTGACGGATAACATTAACAGTTTCTTCAAAGTTATAGCAAATGATGTTAGGTATAAGGAAGCACTACCCAAGAATGCTGATGTATTTAGTCAGATCGCGATCAGATTTACAAATGGTGCAAATATTGACTTCCTGATTTAATTATTCAGTAGTATGAACTCGTACATATCACAAATGGTACTATCATATGAAGGCAAAATCAATGGGTCACCATGAAGTAGGACAACTCCTACAATTATCTGGGTGTAGCAAGTCCTAGGGCTTCCAAATTGAGTGATCACATCTGCTAACTCATGGGTAAGGCACTCCGCAAGCTTTGTGTGGTTCATTAGGAGGATATGGGAAAATGCAGTCAGTCTACAAAGGAGATCCTACTAATTCCATTTGTGTGACATCATAGGTAAATCTAAAGTGTGTGGAACCCACACCAAATAGGAGTAACAGAGGACAATGAAGGTATATAAGAAAAAGAGCAGCACGAATGATCACAGGTTTATTTTACGCACAGAAAAGCGTCACGAAAATACCGAAAAACCTGAATTGACAGACCATAGAAGAAAGACGCCAATTATCCCACGAAAGGGTTTTTTCTCTTTTTTTTCCCTGTATCTGGCTTGATGATTCCCGTAACGCCTTCCTCTCAGGTGCCAACCGCTTCATTCCAGAGTAGCTCTTACACGCGTCGTCCTTATGCATTAGTTGGATATATTCCAATATCTGTGTTCCCCTACCATTTTTACTCTGTAATGCTCTCTCTAGTATTTCAAAATTTACTCCCTGATGTTAAAAAATGGCTCTGAGCACTATGGGACTTAACTACTGAGGTCATCAGTCCCCTAGAACTTAGAACTACTAAAACCTAACTAACCTAACGACATCACAAACATCCATGCCCGAGGCATGGCGGTCGCTCGGTTCCAGACTGAAGCGCCTAGAGACGCTCGGCCACCCCGGCCGGCCTCCCTGATGTCTTAACACATGTTCTATCGCCATATCTCTTCTACTTCTCACTGTTTCCACATATTTCTTTTCGTGGCCACAATGCGAGGAAAACCATTTCATACCTAATTGCTGGCCTAGGTGGCAGAGCGGTTCTAGGCGCTACAGTCTGGAACCGCGCAACCGCTACGGTCGCAGGTTCGAATCCTGCCTCGGGCATGGGTGTGTGTGATGTCCTTAGGTTAGTTAGATTTAAGTAGTTCTAAGTTCTAGGGGACTGATGACCTCAGAAGTTAAGTCCCATAGCGCTCAGAGCCATTTGCACCCTATCTTATTAATCCACCCGACTGTCAGCAACCGTCTTTAGCATCAGATGTTTAACGCCAAATTCTGTTCTTTTGTGGTTTGCGCATACTCTGTGTTTCATTACCGTCCAATGCTGTTGTGCTCCAGACGTACATTCTCAGAAATTTCTTACTCAAGGCCAGTATCTGATACTAGTAGACTTAGCGTCACCTGGAATGCCCTCTTTCTACATCTACATCTACATCCATACTCCGCAAGCCACCTGACGGTGTGTGGCGGAGGGTATCCTGAGTACCTTTATCGGTTCTCCCTTCTATTCCGGTCTCGTACTGTTCTTTGCCTGTGATAGTCTACTTTATATGTATCCCTTGCTTCGTCCATATGTTATTTTGCTTCCAAGTAGCAGAATTCATTGACTTCGTTTAGTTTATGTCTTCCAATTTTCATGTTAATTTTCTCACTCGTGTCATTCCTTCTGCTCCTCATTATTAACGTCTTTGTTCGGTTTACTCTCAACCCACAGCTTGTCCCAGTTGAATTCATTCCATTCAGCACATCCTGTAATTCTTCTTCAATTTCACTGAGGATAACAATGACATCAGCGAATCATTGATATTGTTGACTCTGAACTTTAATCCCACTCCTGAGCCTAACTTTTATTTCCGACATTGCTTGTTCGGTGTATAGCTTAAACAGTAGGAGATAAAGTTTCTATCCGTCTCTTACTCTTTTTAACATCAAAACTTCGGTCTTAGCCTTCCACTTTTGATGTTTTCTCTTGGTCCCTCTGCGTTACCCACATTTCCCTATAGATTACAATCATTTTTTCCATAGTTTCCAACATGTTGCATTACTTTACATTGTAGAACGCTTTTTCTATGCTGACAAATCCATTGATGTTGTCTTGATGTGCTTCCATTATTAAGCGCAACGTCACAACTGCGTCTACGGAGCCTTTACCTTTCCTAAAGCCAAACCGATCGTTCCCTAAGAGATGCTGAAGATGCTACGTTTTCTTCTCCATTCGTCCGTATATTATTCTTGTCAACAACTTGGATGCATGAACTATTAATCTGTTGTGCGATAATTCTGGCTCTCACTTGGCCTTGCTACCTTTGGAAATGTGGGGAAGATATCTCGCCGAAAGTCTGATGGTATGTTCCAATCTCATAGGCTGTACCCACTAAAGTAACTAGTCGTTTGAGCCCACCCCCTAACGATTTTAGAAATTCCAAAGGAATGTCGTTGGTGTTGTTGTCTTTAGTCCAGAGACTGGTTTGTGCAGCTCTCCGTGTTACTCTATCTTGTTGAAGCTTCTTCAGCTCCAAGTAACTGCAAACCACATCCTTCTGAATCTGCTTAGTGTATTCTTCTCTTGGTCTCCCTCTATGATATTTACCCTCCACACTGCTCTCCAATACCAAATTGGTGATTCGTTGATGCCTCAGAATATGTCCTACCAACCGATCCTTTCTTCTAGTTAAACTGTGCCACAAATTCCTCTTCTCCCCAATTCTGTTCAGTATCGCCTCATTAGTTACGTGATCTACCCACTTAATCTTCAGCATTCTTCTGTAGCACCACATTTCGAAAGCTTCTGTTCTCTTTTTGTCCAAACTATTTATCGTCTACGATTCACCCCCTTACATGGCTACACTCTGTACAAATACTTTCAGAAAAGACTTCCTGACAAATCTATACACAATTTTAACAAATTTCTCTTCTTGAAAAACGCTTTCCTTGCCATTGCCAGTCTACGTTTTATATCCTTCCTACTTCGACCATCATCGGTTATTTTCCTCCCCAAATAGCAAAATTCATCTACATCTTTAAGTATCTCATTTCCTACTCTATTTCCCTCAGCATCGCATGATTTAGTTCGACTAACATTCCATTATATTCGTTTTGCTTTTGATGATGTTCATCTTATATCCTCCTTTCAAGACACTGTCCCTTCCATTCAACTGCTCTTCCAGCTCCTTTGCTGTCTCTGACAGAATTACAATGTCATCGGCAAACCTCAAGATTTTTATTTCTCCTCCATAGATTTTAATTCCTACTACAAATTTTTCTTTTGTTTCCTTTACTGCTTGCTCAATATACAAATTGATTAACATTGGGGATAAGCTACAGCTCTGTCTTACTCCCTTCCCAACCACTGCTTCCCTTTCATGCCCTTCGACTCTTAAAACTGCCATCCAGTTTCTGTACAAATTGTAAATAGAATTCCGTTCCCTGTATTTGACCCCCTCCACCTTCACACATTGAAAGAGAGTATGTTAGCTATATCTTATTTGAGCCCAAGTCTTTCAGTGTACTATTAAACGCCATAATACTGGATCCCCTGCGTTTTCCTTAACAAACTGTGCCTCCCCTTCTATCACGTTATCGCATAGTTTCTCACCCGAGTGGAAGTGCTAAACGTTCTCTTTGCACCTGTTCGCTGTCTCCTCTGCGTTTAACAGTGGAAGTGGTATTGCACTCTTGATGTTGAACTTTTGCTTTTAAGTTCACTCGAGGCTGTTTTGACTGTTCTATAAGCTGAATCAGTCCTTCTGACGACTATTTATACTAAGATTTCTCGCATTTTTCCTGCAGCCATGTCACCTTGGCTTCAGTGAACTTTTTATTTATTTCATTCCTAAGTGACTTATATTCCAGTACACCTTTCTTTTCTTTAACATTTTCGCAATTTCTTCTCTCGTCGAAGTTATGAACTATTTCATCTGTTACCTATACTTTCTTCGCAGTTATCTTCGTTGTACTCATATGCGTCTGTTCACGTTCTACGACTTCACAATTCAGAAATGTGTTCTTCTTCAGAGAAACTTCTTACTGCGGTATTTATTATCGCAGTATCTACCTCCTCAGCTAAATTCAAACGCACCTCATCATTCTTCAATATTTCAGTATGCAATTTCGTTCCACGTTGATTCTTCCGGACAATTCTGTTGAACTTCAGCTTATTCGTCATCACTACTAAATTGTGATCCGAGTCTGTATATACACGTGGCAAGGGCGTCGATACCTGAGAGCAAAGTATGGTCCACCTTCCTAGCTCAAAAGTTTGTATTACGCAGGTCTTTAACAGTGTCTGAATTAAAACTTTTTTATGGTTGCTTACATGTCACCACTCATCTTCCAAATTCCTAAAAGCGCTCCATACTTCCAGCTGCAGCCCTCCTCCCTTCCCCTATAAACTACCGAGTGAGAATTCTTGGCTGCTGGGTATGCTTTACAACCCAGTATCTGGTTTTGAAGTCTCTCTGTGACTAATTATTATCACCCCATGTCTGAAGGGTCTTTTTCAAATATACCACCACAGTGTACTCATTATTGACAACGTACCAGCTGTAGGGTATATTATTTTACTAATCAGTCTTCTGACTGGTCTAATGCGGTCTGCCACTAATTCCTCTCCTGAGCCAACACTTTAGTCTCAGTGTAGCACTTGCAAACTACGACCTCAATTATTTTCTGGAGGTATTCCAATTCTTTCTTCTTCTAAGTTTATACCCTTTACAGTTCCCACTACTACCATGTAAGTTTTTCCTTGACGTTTTAACAGATGTCCTACCATCCCGCGCCTTCTCCTTGTCAGTATTCTCCATATGTTTCTTTCCTCGTCGAATCTGTGAAGAACGTCCTAACTCCGTTTAATGTTCCATCTAATTTTCAACATCCTTATGTAGTCCATATCTTTAAGGCTTCGATTCTCTTCTGTTCCGGATTTTCCACAGACCATTTCTCACTACCAGACAATGTTGTACTTCAAACGTACATTCTCGGAAATTTCTTCCTCGAAGTAAGGTCTATATTTGATACTAGTTGACTTATCTCTACCTGAAATGCCCTTTTTGCCAGTACTAGACTACTTTTATGTCTTCCTGGCTTCGACCGTCACGGCTTATTTTGCTGCCTAGATAGCATAATTTCTTAACTACATCTGCTCTGTGATCACCAATTCAAATGTTAAGTTTCTCGCTCTTCTCATGTCTGCTACTTCTCATTACTTTCGTCTTTCTTCGATTTACTCTCAAACCCTATTCTACTCATTAGACTGTTGATTTCATTCAACACATTCTGCAATTATTCTTCACTTTCACTAAGGATAGCAATTTCATCAGCGAATCTTATCATTGATATTCTTTCGCCCTGTACTTTAAGCCCACTCATAATCTTTTCTTTTATTTCTCTCAGTGTTTCTTCGATGTAAATATTGAACAGTAGGGGTGGAAGACTACACCCATGCCTTGCGTTCTTCTTAAAATGAGCACCGCGTCTTCCGGTCATAATGTTCCCTCTTGGTATACTACCCGCCTTTTCCTGTATCTTACCCTTATTTTTCTCGAATTTCGAAGATTTTCACCATTTTACATTGTTGAACGCTTTTTCCAGGTCAACAAATCCTATGAACATGTCTTGATTTTTCTTCAGTCTTGCTTAGATTATCAATCGCAACTTCAGAATTGCCTCTGTGGTGCCTTTACCTTTCCTGAAGCCTAATTTATCATCATCTAACAGATTCTCAATTTTTTTCTGTACTTATTTGTATTGTTCTTGTTTGCAACTTGGATGCATGAGTTGTTAAAATGCCTGCGCAATTCCTATCAACGTATCTTGATTTTTCTCCAGTCTTGCTTCCATTATCAATAACAGCGTCAGAAATGCCTCTCTGGTGCCTTCACCTTTCCTAAAGTCAAAGTGATCTAACAGATCCTCAAATTTTCTTTCCCGTTTTTCTGCATATTGTTCTTGTCAGCAACTTGCATGCATAGATGTTAAGGTAACTTCGCGATAGTTCTCTTTTACTATCTTTGGAATCGTGTGTGATAGTATATCGCCAGTCTCATACATGCTACGCACCAACGTGAGTAGTCGTCTTCTTTCTACATCCACCAGTGATTTTAGAAATTCCTTAAGCCGTCCAAATACAGTCGGCCGCTGTGGCCGAGTGGTTCTAGGCGCTTCAGTCCGGAACCGCGCTGCTGCTACGGTCTCAGGTTCGAATCCTGCCTCGGGCTTGGATGTGTGTGATGTCCTTACGTTAGTTAGGTTTAAGTAGTTCTAAGTCTAGGGGATTGATGACTTCAGATGTTAAGACCCATAGTGCTTGGAGCAATCTGAATTCGTCCAAATACAGAATTCTAATAGTCTTGTAGTCTATAAATATTTAGTTACTTACAGAGTCTCAAGAAACAGTATTGACGATTGTGTAGTTATTTTTAAGCGTCTATTCACCGCTCCTCTAAGGATTATCAAGACAAACTAATCAGAGCCCGCACAGAGGTATTTAAGCCGTCATTCTTCCGAGACTCCATGTGCGAACGGAACGGGAAGAAGACGTAATACCTGCTAACATGATAAGTGTCCACTGCTAGTCATTTCACAGTGGTTTGCGGTGTTTGTATGTGAATTTTGATGTAGATGTATACGCAGAATGACCTTTTATCTCCTGATAGTGGTTCCTGATTTATAACTGCATTAATATCTAGTACCATCTCTCTTGAGTTTTAGAAAATAAATTACTTGCAGTAAAGTAACTAGAAATCTCAGACAGAGATTCAGTAATTATTACTGATAATATTATTATTACTCCACATTTGCGCACACAAGTCACAGTATTTGTGCTCTGATTCCTGTCCAGCCATCAATATTCTAGTTTTCCGCTGTTGCTCTAAATCCCTTAAGGCAATTGGCAGTAAGTTACCTCTAAACATGGACATGGCTAATTTATAACCCCCAACATGAGATAGTGTACGATCTTTTATAACCTCATAGCATAGTCAAACACTGCACGCGTCACAACAGCGGTGGGTACAAAAGATAGGTAGCGTCGCCTTCTAATGCTCTCAGTTTTGATCGTGAGCTTCTACACGTGACCCCATGAGACGGCAGGGGCGTGTGGGTTCTGCTGAAATTCTCATGTTTACTCAGCTTCTCTGAAGGTTCAGTCGATTCTTATTTTAGAATGGGATAAAATACTGACATTTATATAAATTCCCTGAACTGAAATTGTCGGCAAGAGGAATAGATGTGGATGAAGTGATTTATGATGGAAAATATGTCCAGAATCAGAACTAACTGAAAAGAAACAAGGTCCTACGAGTGGTCTGAAGAGATGAAGGTATGCACACAGTCCAATGTAAAGTTTTTGGAAAGATCAAATAATGAGTTACATAGTACTCTTTGTCTGATTTGTCCATACGGCATATGTCTCTGTGTGCAGCAGCACTCATTTTATCTCACTTGTACTACTTCTGGAAAACTGAGGGAGTCTTAAACACTTCCTCCTTTAAACTGGCGATTCAGTATTCTGCTGAAAGTCACAGGAGGTTATTTGCAAATAGAATTACTCCATACAGCTCTTTGTCCCCACTTTGCACTGAGGAGGGCGTGTACGGACCATTCGCCCTGCATACCAGCAACTCCCCACACATCTGTGGTGTGTGGGCAGCCTAAGCTGGAGGGGGCTACATCAGCAGATGACAGAGTCAAAATCGAGCACGCTGACTGCACCAGCTGGCGGCCACATGAATGCGGCGAGAGGTCACTCGCCCCGTGCACCTGTTTGCTTCTGCGGGCTACGTTATTGTAAAAGTTCGTCTAGTACTGGAGCGCTGCCTGGCTATTCAGGCCAGTACAGAGCCAGTCCGAGCAGACTTCCATCGAGTCTCCGGGAAACTTCGCACACTGTGACTCCATGTGACCGAAGGAGCCACTAGCGGCTTGTCAACACCACCACTGGGATGTGGTCTGTACATCGGGGTTAGCAAAGACTTTTGGTATCTGTCACCAACCTTACATCGCTTTATACTGTTCGCTATTATGCGAATCTCTGGCTTGAATTATTGAGTGCACCTGTCAGCCCAAGTTCAGCCTCGTATAAATTCAAAGCATATTACGAACCTTCAGAAACTGTTATGATCAACTTGTCTCCAAGAAGCTTTTTGGGTTATGTATTCCCTAATAAAACTATTTTCCACTGTCAATAAAATTCTTCAAGATATTTGACGGCACAGTCAATATGTAAAATTCTCCGACGTTTAGGCCTGTGTTGCAGAATACCTTCCTCACCAAGGCCATTTGCAACAGTGGTCGAAACGTCAAAGAATTTTACATATTGACAATGCTGTCACATACATGAAAAGTTTTATTCACAGTGACAACGGCTGCGAAAGCCTACGCTTACATTTGTTAACTTGCTCTGTGTTCTCAATGCGCCTCAATCAGCTCAAGACTTTACATGCTATATCCATGGGGATTAGTGTACACACAGACTTTTCTGTGTCGGCAGCTGTGGCCGAGCGGTTGTAGGCGCTTCAGTACGGAACCGCGCTGCTGCTACGGTTGCAGGTACGAATCCTGCCTCGGGAGTGGATGTGTGTGTGTTGTCCTTAGGTTAGTTAGGTTTAAGTAGTTCTAAGTCTATGGGACTGATGGCCTCAGATGTTAAGTTCCATAGTGCTTACAGCCATTGTAGCCATTTTTTTTACTTTTCTGTGTACATTTTACTAACGTCTTTTAACTTTCTTCTTCAAAATATTCATTCAGACTGTAGTATACATAACCATACCATTACTAAAATTATAATCAACTATAGGACTTCTTCTTCCTTTTTAAATGAAACCTGATTAGGGATTACATATTGCGGGACCTCGTCCGACCTAGTACTTGATTTAGCAATGATTTCACGAACAGTGAAATTTGCTGTGCTCTGGTCTTTCAGGTTTTCTAGGCGTTACTGATTCATGGTGTGTTTTTGAGTGCAAAAACTGACTGAGCGCTGCACTCGAAATCAACAAGCCCAAGTAAAAAATTAAAAATGAGATACAAAAGCAGAAGCCAAGAATCGTTTGTCTGCCTTGTGCCACGGAAACATGGGATCCAGAGTATTTCACTGTCGTCAACAAAGTTAAGATAATCTTTGTGATATTAAAGACATCAAAAATCTCCAAAAACCGGGTGTGTACGACATTCCACGCGTATATAGTATGTCTTACGTGGGGCAGACCTGTCCAGCAAAGATCGAGAAACATATCCGATTAAAATAACCATGCAAATCATCTGCACCGAGCACTGCCTCGAATGTAATCATGAAATAAAATACGACACCAATATAGTCGTACAAACGTCGAGTTTCTGTGATAAATATCTAGCGAAACAGAGATGCCGCATAAACCAATAAATCGGGACGGCGGTTTTCAGTTTAAACAGGGAATATCACTATATCTCACAGAATACCGGTCAAATCAATGATCAATGTGCGAAGCTGGCGCCAGTAGTCGATCTTGGCTATGAGGACTGCCGCTGTACCAACGGCAGTTCTCAGTAGCGCTATTAAGAAAAATATCGATATATCGGTGCTTTCCTAAAAATGGTATCGTTATATATACTGGTGCCGTTTCTTCTATCTATCGATATCAAAATGGTAATATCGACTGCGAAATTTTTATTTTATCTCATTTCACAATTTTCAGTAAATATTTGAAGTTTGCCTATTGAAATTGTAGGAAACATAATTTGACTTTCACTGTGTGAAGGAGTCTTACTCCTTGTTGAGCTTGCATCAGGTATAATCTTTCTTTTTGAATGTGAGAATCAAGTATAGGTGGCACAAAAGTAGTAGTCAGATTGTTCTGAGAGGTGATGGCATGAATGGAATAACAAGATTTCCGATGTGAAGAAATTACACCAACTCCGCAAAAAAAATTTTTTAACGCAACTAGTGTGCTATTTCTTCACATCGGCATTCTTCAAAAACAGTTGCTGTAAATGATGAACAAAAATTTGAACGAGAAGGTCGGTCTCTGCGGCTGTCTCGGAGACGTGTGAGGGGAAATGCCGACCTAGGTTGGAGATCGGTGATATCAACAGTAACTGTAACGTTTAATTTCACCACACAATTTTCATAGCATAACTGCTAGGTCGGTGGCGTTCGCAGAAATGGAAAACAGAGAAGTCGACATGAAGTGCTCCGGACAAATCCGATATATGGCGAAACCGAACGATGAACCCCTCGGACAACTTTTATTTTTCTACTTACATGCGGTTACCATTGTCCGCAAAGTGGTTATCGCCAAGCGTGTACGTGCGTCGTTTTTCCTTCAATTCTTGCTCTACGAGCGCTAAGCAAGCAGCTAGCTTGTTGATGCACAGAATATCTAATAATGAATTAATACTTCAATATGCAGCTCTAAAACCGGCAGTATATTTGTAATGTGTAGTCGATGTTTTTGTAGGCCAATACGCCCATATTTTTTCCGCCGATATATCGATACTTTTTTCTATATATCAAGAGTCGATAATGATTTTTCTTTAAATGCCGATGTATCGGATTTCCGTTATTGTTAAAAGATTCAACAGTCCTAGTACATAGTCCAGGCAAGGAAAACGCATAACAACAAAGCTCGCAACAGCTGAAGGAGACTGGTCGATCGCCGAAATATTGTGCACAAAACAGAAACAGCAACTCGGGTAAACACTTAAAGCTCATCTGTAATGTACTCTACAGCCTACTGTAGAAATGTATTGCGAATGTAACTGGATCTCTGGGCTGACATGTTCGAACTGGGTGATGATGAGAACAACTTCGTCTTCAAAATACTGTGCAATGATTCACTACATGTTATTTGGCGGTAGAGAAGCCTTCTCCACCTACACACCACTGTTCTGTTCTTCTACGTATTGCCTGTCGGCCTAACATGCCGCCGATTAAATGGATCTCATTCATCACGTCACATGTATTGGACATGTCAGGCTGTAACGCTACGGTAATCAGTCTCTGTGCTATGCGATACACATTAAAACAATTTCATTTCTGTTCGATCAGATAACCGAACTCCGAGAATCGATAGCGGTATGAATCAGTTCCAGAGAACCAATCATTTAAACAGTCCAGTTTGAATATAAAATTAAGTCCTGTCATGCTAGGAAAATATGCATTAGTAGCTGAGAGATATTACGTTTCATGAGTTTCTTTATGGGTCTTACAGTTGTAGTGATAGCGAACAAAAGGAGCCAAAAGTTCATTCTTTTTATTTAAATATAAAGAGATTTAAATAAAAAGAATGAACTTTTGGTACCTTTTATCTGTAAAGATATTTTCTGCTCTACGAGCACCCAAGAGTGTGTTTTCATTATTGAGAGGGAATGCTATTCTAACAGTATAACATAGGTATCCAACACTTATGAACTACTCAGGTTGAGAACGAAAGTTCTTCCCGTCTGTGATGTACTCTTTTGATATGGCGTCCAAGACCATGTTTTGCAGTTTTCTTCCGAAACGAGTTAACATAACATTCGGAAGCTACGTCTTCTCCCTCTTCTTGTTCTGTGGCCACACAGTCCCTTTTGTATCTTAGCCTCATCAAGAGTTCACCAGTTAACACGATCCAACGCGCGACCCTTCCATCCCCTTGCAAATCATTTTCTGCAGATCCTCGACGACTCAATGAATCCACCTGGTTCTCGGTCAACCTTGTCCTCTTCGCCGCACCTGAATTCCCATCTAATATCCTAATAGCTGCTTCCGTATGACTCATCTGTGCCACGTGCTCTACCCATCACAGTCTAGTTGGATCTCCATATTTTGTGTACACATCAAGGCTGCACATCCTCCTCCATTTTCCTCTTTCGCAGGTCGGGCCAACAGTTCTTTGAAGCAACTTTTTCTGAGAAGCATTAGAATATCCTCCAATGTTAGTGACCTGGTCTCCTGAGACATACATAAACATTGATGTTTCAAGCTTTTTATAAATGAATAATTTGATGACAGCAGTTAAGAGCCTCGAGGAAAATACTCTTCAATGCAAAATAGGCTCTTTCGGCTGCTATTAATTTCCGTTTCATTTCATAAGAGGTGTCATTTGACTGAGTATTTGTAGATCCTAGATATTTTAACTATTCAACTCTCTCAGTAATATATATAACTTTCCAATTTTACTGAGGATGGCATGTTCTCCTTGTCTTCTTTCCCATTTTCTTTCCTGCTGATTCATATCCAGTCACATAGTCATATTGGCCTGCTCAACGGTAATTAATGTCTCCTCCATTGCCTTCCGAGTTCTTGCAACTTTATCTTTGTCAGTGACATAAGGGAGTATCTACACTGATTTATAAAAGGTCATACAGCTACTCAACAGGTCTGCATCTCTCCTAACATTTTCCAAGCCAACATTAAAATGGAGACACCATGCCTGGTCTGTGACCAGTTCAGAAATATATCTCGCAAGCAGAAGATAAAGGGATAGAAAACTTATATAGTGGATGAATCAATATCTGGATGGAGAAGGAAATATACACACATCAAAAAAATTGCGTCACCTCAGTTTCGAGTGTTCCGGAACCTGTACAGAAAATTAGAATAGAGATCAACATAAACATCATTTCCGCCCTTTTCACTGCTGATGAAAATCACACATTGCTTGTTGTATCACCATACAGTGAGATCTTCAGAGGTAGTGGTCCAGATTGCTGTACACACTAGTACCTCTAACACCCAGTAGCACGTCCTCTTGCATTGATGCATGCCTGTATTCGTCGTGGCATACTATCCAGTAGTTCATCAACTCACTTTTGGTCCAAATTGTTCGACTCCTCAACAGTGATTCGGCGTAGATCCCTTGGATCTCGTCGTCCATAAACAGCTCTTTCCAATCTATCTCAGGCATGTTCGATTGGGTTCATGTCTGGAGAATATGCTGACCACTCTAGTCGAGCGGTGTCGTTATCCTGAAGGAAGTCATTCACAAGATTTGCACGATGGGGGCGCGAATTGTCGTCCATGGAGACAAATGCCTCACCAATATTCTGCTGATATGGTTGCACTATCGGTCGTAACACGAAGTCCTGTGGCTGCAGGACAAGCATTATTCAACATGGTGGCGTTGTTGTCAGCGAGCCGTGTCATCGACAGTTCCAGTCTCGCTCTGTATCTCCTGCATGTCCGAACAACATCGCTTTCGTTCACTTCGAGACGCCTGGACACTTCCCTTGTTGAGAAACCTTCCTGGCACAAAGTAACAATGTCGCCGCGATCGAACAGCGTTATTGACCGTCTAGGAATGGCTGAACTACCGACAACACGAGCCATGTACCTCCTTTCTAGTGGTATAACTGGAACTGATCGACTGTGGGACGCCCTCCGTCTAATAGGCGCTGCTCATGCATGATTGTTTACATCTTTGGGCGGGTTTAATGACATCCCTGAATAGCCAAGGGCTCTGAGCGCTATGGGACTTAAATTCTGAGGTCATCAGTCCCCTAGAACTTAGAACTACTTAAACCTAACTGACCTAAGGACATCACACACATCCACGTCCGAGGCAGGATTCAAACCTGCGACTGTAGCGGTCGCGCGGTTCCAGACCGTAGCGCCAAGAACCGCTCGGCAACTTCAGCCGGCAATAGTACAAGGGACTGTGTCTGTGATACAATACCCAAAGTCAACGTCTATCTTCAGAAGTTCTGAGAACCGGGGTGATGCAAAACTTTTTTTTTCATATATATGGCAGTAGGAACGAGAGTGGAGAAAGACTAATTGAGTTCCACAATACGGTAATAGTGAATACACGCTTCAAGAATCACGAGAGGAACTGATATATTTGCAAGCTATCTGGAGACATGGCAGGATACCAGCGGAATTTCATGATGGTAGGACAGAAATTCCGAAATCAGATATTGGATTGCACTGACTTCCCAGGTTAAGATGTTCAGCTGAAGAGAAGTAGGCAACTAAAGAAAGTGTAATAACCAGGAATAGAGCGATATGAATCCCTTATGAACGAAATAAATTGGAAGTTCAGGGCAGCTAAGGCTAGATGGCCGCAGGAAAAAAGTGAAAAAAATCAAAAGGAGAAATGATAGTCAAAAGGACTGATTCAGCAAATAGAACACACCTCTATGAGAGGTAAGACTAGTCTGATGAAGCAATGGAAGAAGAAACCGGAGTGGATATGAAGGATATAGTGGATACTGTTTTACAGAAAGAATTTAAAAGAGCTGTGAAAGACCTGAGATCAGATACAGCAGAAGCAATAGATAATGTTCCACCGGAATTTCTGTAGTTAATGGGGAAAGTGGTACCCAAACGACAATTCAGATCTGTGGATAGAATCTATGAGACGGTCGACGTACCATCAGACTTTCCAAAAAACATCTTCCACACAAATCCGAAGGTAACACGGCAGTTAAGTGCGAGAACACACTCACAATCAGCTTCAAAAGGTCAAGCATCAAAGTAGCTGACAAGAATAATACATGGTGACACAGAATAATGAGAATGTTTGAAATGAGTAGTGGCAGCCATGAGCAGGTGGCAACACTGCGGGTTCGTGACAGGTAGCGAGTAAACAGTGAGCCATTTCAGTAATCATGAATCAGTTCGCTGGCCACAAAAATGTTTTATAAAAACAAAGATAGTTTGGTAGCGGCGCAGCGGGAGTTCCGACGTTCGTGTAATTTAGGACGTCATGATGCTGTTCCGTCGAAACACGCGATAAAACTTTGAAGAGACTGGATCTGCCCTCAACAAGAAACCAACAGGACGACAAAGAAGTTTGCGCCTCCAGCGAACATCGATGTTGTAGCGAGTCTGTCTTACAGAGCCCACGGCGTTCTGTTCAGTTCATAAGCAAGCAGCAGTGGTTGGAATGTCCCGGAAGAGTGTTAAAATTTCATCCCTACAAACAACAAATGGTGCAACAATTGAAGGACTACGATTACCGGTTACTATTAGGATTTTGTCAACAAATTACAACAAAAATAAATAATGACCATGTATTTCTAAGCAATATGTGGCTGTCAGATGAAGCACATTTTCATCTCACAGGTTATGTGAATAAATAGAACCACAGCTACTGGGCAAACACAAATGGTAATGATGTTCATGAGCGACATTTACACGCTAGTAAGGTGACAGTGTGGTGGGCCGTTTCATCGCATGGGATTCTCGGACCGTATTTTAACGCAGATGAACAGGGAAACATAATAACCGCCAATTCCGATCGTTACGTGGAGATTTTACGAACTTTCGTTACACCTGCATTGAACAACTTTCCGAAAGTTCAAGAAGCCTGGTTTCAGCAGGACGGAGCGACATCACACGCTGCACGGCAATCAATGGCACATGTGCGAGAACTGTTTGCAACCGTCTGATCATACAATTCGGTAATATTGCCTGGCCCCCTTGATCACCAGATTTATCCGTGTGTGGTTTTTCCTTGTGGGGCTACCTCAAGAGCAAAGTCTACACCACTCGACCAAGAACCCTGGATGAGTTAAAACAGAGAATTCGGGATGCAATTTGCGGTATCCCAGCTGAGATGTTGCAGCAGTCACTGAGGAATCTCAACATTTCAAGAATGTATTCGTACAGTAGGAGTGCGTCTAAAGGACGTAATTTTTAAAAAAAATCATAAATGCCATCACTGTTTCGTAAATGGCAAAGTTGTAAGGTTTCAACTACTATGAATGCAATTTCTTTCCTTCATTACTTCTAGTTGTATTGGATTGTGTAAATGCTCCAGATTTTCTGTGTCACCCTGTACAAGGAAAAATGAAGAAGAAAATTGGGGATCTTTTAGATGACAATCAATTTGACTTTAGAAAAGGTAAAGGCATCGAGAGTAGGAGTTCTTGTGTTGCTCCTGATGATAGAAAAATGACTGAAGAAAAGTCAAGACAGGCTCACAGGAAATGTTCACGCAGAAAGCGTGTTCGACAACGTAAAATGGTGCAAAATGTTCGGAAGAGTAAGACGGGTAATACACAATGCATAATAGAACAAAGAGGGAACAATCAGGCTGGAGAACCAGGAACCAAGAGCTCGGATTGCGAAGGGTGTAAGAGGGCACCACGGTCTTTCACTCATATAATTCAGTCTGTATGTCGAAGAGGCAATGATGAAAATGAAAGATTGAAGAATATGATTGAAGTTCAAGGAGAAAATAAATGAGTTATAAGATATGTTAACGACATCACCATCTTCAGTGAAGGTGAAGTAGATTTACAGAATCTGTTGAATGGAATGAAAAGTCTACTGAGTACAGAGTACGGATTGGAAGTAAACTGAAGAAAGCCGAAAGTAATGAGACGTAGCAGGAATGTAGTACAAAATTGATGGTCACGAAGTAGATGAAGTTAAGGATTACTGCTACTTTGGAAGCAAAATTACCCATGCGGACGAAGCAAGGAATACAGTCAAGCAGACTAGCACAGGCAAAGAGGGCATTCCTGTCAACAGAAGTCTACTGATACCAATCACAGCCCTTAATTTGTGGAAGAAATTTCTGAGACTGTACGTTTGGAGTACAGCACTGAATGGTATTGGTTGATAGATGTGGTAAAACTGGAACAGAAGAGAATCTGTTTCAGATGTGGTACTGTAGGAAAATATTGAAAGCTGGGTCGAATGAGGAGAATCGGCAAAAGAAGGAACATATGGATAACACTGACAAGGAGAAGGGACGGGATAACAGGTCATGTGCTACGACTTCCGGAAATAAAGTCTATGATAGTAGAGAGAGCCGTAGAGGGGAAGAACTGTAAGGGAAAACAGAGATTTGCATGCATCTCACATGGAACATAAGGTGGAAGAGCTAAGCCGAATTGAAGACGGATAGAGAAGGAGAGAAATTTGTGGCGGCCGCATCAAACTGGTCACAAGACTGATGACCCAAAAAAGAGTTTTTGACTTAGAATTTAAAAGCCCTATTAATACCTGAAATGATATTAGGGCGAAACAGACAAGTGGAGTCAGGGGAACTAAATGATAAATAATGGAAAGAAAGAAAAAAACAGTCGAGGCAGAAGTGTTACAAGCAAGTAAGCAACCCTGTCATCTCCCACGACACTAAACATATTTTTTCTTAAAAAAAGGAACGAAACGATACCCGCAAACACTGAATATTCATTGCTCACATAGTAGGACAAGGGAAGAGGGAGGAAGGAGCATAGAAAGATTAATAATTCATTGCCACGTAACTTGGGCCGCAGCGCGCGTCTGTAGGTAGGGCGGGCCAGTTCATTTGAGAACAGGCGGTCATTGTTCGAGGCGGGGGTGTTGTTAGCTCTGGCTACTGCATGTTAAACGCCGGCCGCCTCGCAGCACTGCCCGCATAATGCTACAGTCGGCTCCCTACGCAATGGGCCACCGCGGACTGAGGCCCGGCGTGTGGGGTGGGGGTGGCCGCATGCATATCCATGGAGATGGCTCGCTGCCGCCCCGCTAACCACGGTCCCCCGTGCACATGGGCGGCTCTTACCGCACCACTCTGATGTTTCCTTGTAACTGTACTCCATATTATCAGGAAATAAGTCGTCGCTCCCGGGAGCTTCGAATTAGGGGCTTCAAATTTGCGAAGGGCGTGCAGTAGGTTATGCAATACTTTATCTCTGAAAGCAGATTTGTTTTATTGACGATTCCAACACACCATATTATACCCCACTCTTTTGTCTACAGAAAGCTAGTTTCCAACAAAGTCTTCATTCAATGCGACGGCCTTACGCCACCTTACTGGGAAGGCATGTACACATGCATGGTACCACTGTACCGGTCGACGTCGTAGGCAACGTTTCGCTGCATCAGTAACTGATACTAAACAGATTAAAAGAGCTGCTTAAGGGCATCCTAATAAAAGAGCAAGCATGATTTCGGGCTGGTAAATCTTGTACCAGTCAAGCTCTCAGCCTAACCCAGTATATTGATGATGGGTTTAAGGAAGGACTAGCTACAGGGGTGGTGTTTATAGATTTGACGGCAGCATATGATACCATCAATCTCAGAAATCTCATTGCAAAAGTGCAAAAAACAACAAAAAGCCCTCAATTAACTGCTGTACTCAAATCAGTTCTATTTAACAGAAGATATTTTGTTGCGTTCCAGGGTAACAAGAGCAGATGACGACTACAAGAAAATGGGCTTCCCTAGGCAGTGTTCTTGCCCCGATGTTATGCAATATTTATACAAATGGCCAACCTATTAGTCCCCGGTCTAGATCTTTCTTTTATGCTGATGATATAGCAATAGAAGTTCAGGCATCAAACTACAAGGATATTGAGGAACTGCTAGCTGAGGACCTGGAAAATCTCACCAACTATTAAATAAAAATCAGCTGAAACCCAATCCAAGTATGACCCATACTTGCCTATTCCATCTTAACAACAGAGAGGCGAAGCTAGAACTGAATGTTTGGTGGAATGACACAAGTTTAACACACTGCCCTTTTCTAGTATACTGGGCGTTGCTCTTGACAGGACACTGTCATTCAAGCGGCACACTGAGAACAGCACGGCAAAAGTCCAATCACAGAATAATTTACTTGGCAAGCTAAAAAAATCAGAATGGGGAGCTAATCCAAAACTCTTACGAACCACCGCTGCTGAGTTTGCAATTCCTGTCTGGGGGCGGTCATGCCACATAACAAACTGGACACTGTCCTGAACCAGACGTGTAGACGTATTACTGGATGTCTTAAGCCAACAAGAGTAGAACACCTATACTGCTTATGAGGAATTGGTCCGCCAAAAGTCGGACGCTCAATACAGAGCAGAACTGAACAAATAAAACAGGTTCAAGATCAACGTCATTCGCTACATGGGCACCAAATGCTACCAGAACGCCTTAAGTCAAGAAGTACTTTTCTCCACTCAAACGAACCACTCACAGATCTACCAAAAACTTCTAGAAAAAGATTGTGGCAGGAACAACAAGAATCTGCCCACGATACTGAGTAAGTGCTGCCACCAGGTGCAGAACTTGAGTGGGAGAGATGGAAAACCCTGAACAGACTGCGTTCAGGAATTGGCAGATGTAACAAAAATCTGCACAAGTGGGGAATTAGTGAAAGTGCTTTGTGTCCGTATGGGAACATCCAGACAACGAACCACCAGCTTCAATGTCCGCTTGTAAACCATCCAAGAGCGTGCACGGCGCGAGACCTGATGGCGTGCATTGAAACAGCGAGTGCATATGTGGACTTCTGGAAGAGTGAGATAGAGGACAAATTATTCTATAATGTGTGAATTTATTGTAAATTGTTTGTAGTACTTATACGAAATATGTAGTAATTTGCTCATCACCCATGTACTGCTTCCCGGTTAGTGCATTCTTCATTGGACCAAACAGATGTAAGTTGGAAGATGGGAGACCCGTTTGCGCAACCTTCTTGCACTGATGACAGGCGCCTCGCCCAACTTTTCTCCGTGCTTTTGATCACTAACAAATCTCTGTACATATCCTGCAAGCAAATCCTATACTTATCCAATGCCTTGACATCTCGTCTCTCTAACAGCCAAACTCAATTTTAACCACGAATTTTCAATGAATGTCTTCACAGTCATTACTTCCTACACACTCCATTCTGCTCCTGTGGGGAAGAAGAGGATACAGAATATCCCTTCGTGGGGTACCTCGGACTACATGGAAGTTCTATAACCTTTTTAAGTATGGGAAGCGTGGCGATCCGTTACCAATCTGCATGATGACTTTGTTAGCAACACCAGTTCACAGACTTTACAACACGACGCACAGATTCACTGTTGCCACAGGCATATGCATCTAAGACTAACACATCACAACCATGGACTGTGTGAAACAATTCGTAACTATATATGATGTATACTTTTTCTGCAATCTGTGTGTGTGTGTGTGTGTGTGTGTGTGTGTGTGTGTGTGTGTGTGTGTGTGTGTGTGTGTTAAAAAAGTAGAAACCCGCCTCGATTGCGAAATGAGCACCTAGTGTTAACCTAAGTTTCGGCGTAGATAACTACAGCTTCTTCAGAACAATAAAACCCACAAGTTCCTAAGAAGACCTTTGTCAATGATTAAAAGAACACCATAGCTATACATTTATAAACGAAAAAAAGGAAAACACAAACAGTACATATGTACAAAGTCCAAACCACTACTTAACTTAATGGTGTATGCTCCACCTCACACCGGCCTATGTTCGATGGGCCATGACCCGCCATAAGGGCTTAAGTTGCCGCTCTTGGTGAATGACACTTCGTCGCTAAATAGAACGCGTCCAAAAAATCTGTAATTTTCCCGTAATTTCTCTTGTGCCCGGTGGCAGAACTGTACACGACGTTCAAAGTCATCGCCATGCAATTCCTAGTGCATAGAAATATGGTACGGGTGCAATCGATGTTGATGTAGCATTCTCAACACCGACGTTTTTGAGATTCCCGATTCTCGCGCAATTTGTCTGCTACTGATGTACGGATTAGCCGCGACAGCAGCTAAAACACCTACTTGGGCATCATCATTTGTTGCAGGTCGTGGCTGACGTTTCACATGGGGCTGAACACTTCCTGTTTCCTTAAATAATGTAACTATTCGGCGAACGGTCCGGACACTTGGAAGACGTCATCCAGGATACCGAGCAGCATACATAGCACACGCCCGTTGGGTATTTTGATAACAATAGCCATACATCAACACGATATCGACCTTTTCCGCAATTGGTAAACGGTCCATTTTAGCACGGGTAATGTATCACGAAGCAAATACCGTCCGCACTGGCGGAACGTTACGTGATACCACGTACTTATACGTTTGTGACTATTACAGCGCCATCTATCACAAAGCTAAAAAAGTGGTTCAACTAAAACATTCATATTTCTTTACGTACTACACGAATATGTAATAAAAATGGGGGTTCCTATTTAAAAAAACACAGCTGATATCAGTTTGACCTATGGCAGTGCCATCTAGCGGGCCAGCCATAGCGCCATCTGGTTTCCCCTTCAAGCTAGACGAGTATATAGAGATGGGGCCCCTCCACGCCCGCACCAACGTGGTGACCAAACCAAAAGTTCTACTGTCACCTCCGTAAACATGTTAGTTGTCTAGTATGTGGATCACAGGATGCTGGGCTGTGACGTTGTCCGTGCGTCTGGGTAAGGCTACGCATTAACACGGTCCATCAGGTGATAGATAGTGGACGAAACGCGAGTGAGGGTAGCGATTTGAAGAGCAGAGGAAAAAAAGTGCCATGGCTCGTGCCGTGGGAAAAAAACCTCTGCGACAGTGGGATGGGTAGTAAGAGCAGTAGTGGCTTACTAGCTGCGATAGTTCATGCAAGGTTGGATTTGTTAGTATAGGTATCATGCATCATTACCATGACAAGCGATGGCGATGTGTCCCAGTTGTTGCTGCTGCTGCATTCCTGGAACAATCAAGATCGTTATACAGTAGTGGGAGATCGGCCATAGATCATCTCACTGTGTGGGGGATGTGTGGAGCTTGTTTGCATGCAGTGTACGGTACGGCTTCCCTGTGTGGTGCCAGTTATTCGGCAGTGTTCTCCAATCCAGCTGGATATCCAGTAATGGGTCTGATAAACAGGGGCTCGCCTGTGCCGTTATGTTTGCGTATGCTTGGCCATAGATGTTATGTCCTTACAAGTATGTCTTTTGGTCTTTTATGTTTCCATCTATGGTTGTGGTCGTAGTTCCCCAGATTCAGAATAAACGGGTTCTGCGAATGTCTGGAGTTTCTGTATAGTCTTGTGGTGAGTTTGTGGATTACCTCCGTGAGAGTCTCAAGTCGGTATTCCCGGTGAAGGTCCGCGATGCGTGTGTATCGTGGAGCATTGCTTATGATTTTGAGTACTTTGTTTTGTATGAGCTGCAGACGGCGCAGACGTGTAGGCGCAGCGTATCCCCAGACAGGAGCTGCGTACGTCATCAGGGGTCGGATAAGTGTCATGTACATGGACCTCGACACCCTTCTGTTCAGTGTGCTACGCCTGTTGAGCATAGGATAGAGCTGTTTGAGCCTCGCGCTAGCTCGGTTGGTCATGTGTTGTATGTGGTCCCCCCAGAGTAACTTCCGGTCCAGCCAGACAACGAGGTATTTGACTTTCTCGCGGAAACGTATTGGGCGTGCATGTAGAGTTATTGGTCTGCAGTAGCGGTGTTTGCGCAGTTGCTTCGGTCTTCTAGTGAACAGAACGGCTTCGCACTTGTCGACGTTTACTCTAACACGCCATTTCTCCAACCAAGGCTCGGCCACTCTGAGTGCAGTCTGTAGGCGTGACGTAATGTTTGATGGTTTCCAATCTTGCGCAAGGATGGCTGTGTCATCCGCGTAGATTGCCATCATTGTGTTGTGTGTGGTTGGAAGATCGTTTATGTAGAGGTTAAACAGCAGGGGCCCTAGGATGCTTCCCTGGGGTACTCCCGCGTGTATACCGTGTTGTGTTGATTGTTTTCCCTGCACGTCAGTGTTGAAACTCCTGTCTGTGAGGTATGAGTGTATTAGACGCAGCAGCCCGTCAGGGAATCCCGCGTCGCTGAGTTTGCGGATGAGGCCGTTGTGCCATAGACGGTCGAAAGCCTTTTCGATGTCCAGGAACACTGCCCCTGTAGCTTTGTTTATGTTGAAGCCATGTGTTATATGTTCAACGACCCGTAGGAGTTGTTGTGTTGTGGAGTGGTGATTCCTGAAGCCGAATTGCTCCGGTCTCAGGATGTTATTTGTTATGCAGTGCCTAGTGATGCGTTTGAGAATCACCTTCTCAACAATCTTACTGAGCGAACTCAGAAGGCTGATGGGTCGGTAATTTTGTGGGAGGCTGTGGTCTTTCCCCGGCTTCCTGAACATCAGGACCTTGGCCGTCTTCCAAAAGGCGGGGAAGTGTTGGTGTTTTAGTATGGCATTCGTTATGTGTGTTAGGTACTCAGTTGCTTTATCCGTGAACTCCTGGAGGACACGGTTTTGAATGCCATCATGACCAGGGGCTTTCCTAGCAGCGGAATGCATTATAGCCCAGGAGACTTCGGCTGTGCTAGCATGTCGAATGTCGTCGCGCGGTGGTTGGGCTAGAATGCGTGTAACCTCTTGGTCAGTAGCAAGTGTGAACACTGGATCTGATGGTACCAGGTTCGGTGTGAATGACGCTGCGAGTGTTCGAGCCATTAGTTCTGCTTTCTCTTCCGCTGAGTATGCAGGTCCGTCAGGCCCTTGAAGCGTTGGGGTGTATATTTTCTCCCTGGTGAAATGTCGGGCTAGCTGCCATACGCCAGGTCGTGCGGTGTCCAGCCCTTCGAGTTTTTGATTCCACTGTTGTGTTCTATGTGTTTGTATTTTATCGTGTATGATGCCCTGTAGTCTGTTAATGTGCCGTTTGAAGTACGGACGCCTGGTGCGCTGCCATTGTCTCCTGAGGCGATTTCTCATTGAGATTAGGCCCAGGATTTCCTGGGGCAGGGCCGCACTGCGTTGTTGTGAGGTGCGATCAGGTATGGTGCCTGCCATTGCGTCCCGGACGGCGTTAGTGAGGGTTTCCACTGCCTCGTCAATTTGTCCTGTTTCGTTAATTTCGTGTATAGGTGGGATGTGGCTATCAAGCGTTTGCTTGAACAATGTCCAATTCGCACGCCCGTAGTCCAACATCTTGCGTTGTTCTGTGTGCTGCAGTGTTTCCTCGATGTATAGTATTACAGGTTGGTGGTTTGAGGGCAGATCGTTTTCAACGGCAACGTTGAGTGTAGCTGTAATGCCCTTGATGAGGGCCATGTCTATCACGTCTGGCCTGTGTCCCCTCTGATAGGGAATGTGCGTCGGTTCAGCCGGCGCTAGTGTAATGTAGTTTCTACCTAGCGAATGTTCGTACAGTTTTTTGCCGTTGGGATTTCGTATGCGTGAGTTCCATTCTGGGTGTTTTGCGTTCAGATCTCCAGCGACTATTACTCGCGGTGAAATGTTGAGTAATGTGCTGATATCGCGTGTTGAGATGCCTACAGGGCTGTTGTATACCGATATCAGCGTGGTGTAGGCTCCGTTGAACTTGACTCTGACGGCCGTAGCCTCGATTTTTTCCAGTTCAGGGAGCTCTATGTTTGTGTGCTCAATGTCTTTGTGTATGACGATTGCAGTTCCACCTGCCACGGCGTCGCCCGGTCGGTCGGTACGATAGACACAATAGCCAGGAAAGTTTAATTGTTTGTGCGGTTTAAGTTTAGTCTCGCTCAGTAGCGCGACAAGGATTCCCTTGCGCTCCATGAACGCGGCAAATTCTGCCCTTTTGTTGTGGATCGAGTCTGCATTCCAGAACAGGATCCGTGATAGTGTATGCGGGTCTGCGTTATGGGCCGGGTGTGGTGTATTATTCATGTAAGAGTGTGAAAGAGTGTTGTGATGGCAGTGTGTATGACAGCCCAGTATTGCCCGGGTTCGGCGCTCATGAGCTGGGTGATGAGTGTAGTGACGGCCGTCAGCACCTTGGTAAGGATTTGAACGGTCGTGTGTCGGGGGAATAGTGTTTCCAGTATTCCCCCAGGTGGTGTGCTGGTGTTGGGTGTGGCAACCTGAGGTGCTGTTGTGGAGTTAGCGGCCGCTTGTGCGGGTATTGGTGTGTTGTTAGGAGCGGCATTTGTGCATTGTGGCAGAGGTTGTGGCGCCTGTGTTACTTCTGTGGTGAGGGGGATGGTAGTGTGAGTTACAGTCTCGGTGTCTTGTTGACTGTTTTCCTGTGTGTTGCTGTTCCGTTGTTGCTGTGTGGCCTGTTGTGGTGGTTTCGTGTTCCCCGCCCTGTGTTTGCGTGTGCGTCTATTCCTCCTCTGGGCTTGGGGTTCGGGGGGTTCTTGTGTGGGTGTGTTTTCTTGTATACGATGCGTTTCTTCGCAGCGCGTGATTTCCGGGAGTGGGGTCGTGTTGTTTGGGGGCATAGGTGTTGGTACCGATGCTTGCTGGGTTTCAGGTGTTGCCTGTGGTTGTTGTGTGGCTGTTGCAGCGGTTGTTTCACGTGTGTGTGTAGGGCGCTGAAGTTCCGCAGCCTGTGCCGTCCCGCCAGGGCGTGCGACCGTGGCAAACGTTACGCCGTTCCTTACTGGGTTCGGCGCTGGCCTTGGACGTGGTATGTCGTACAGTACCCTACTTATGTCTCGCTTTCGCTTCAGCGCCTGTTTGTATGAGTTGCACTGCCTGAAGTTTGCCGCATGGGGCCCACCGCAGTTGGCACAGCGTCGCTGGTTTGGTTGTATTTGTGTACATGTGTTGGATCTGTGATTGCCAGCGCATCCGCGGCAGCGAGTTGCCAGGCCGCAGCGGAGGGCCGAGTGGCCGAACCGCTGGCAGTTGTTGCATTGTTGGGGGACGTTGGGTGGTTCATAGTGTTCTACACGTACGTCCATCCGCAGAAAGCTCTTTATCTGCAGGATGGCGCGGGAATCAGCCGTGTCGGCTAACTCAACCATGTAGTGTGGTAGCGGTGCGTGTGTACGGAACCCTGTCATCCGGGAGGCACTTTTGCAGTCGAACCCCAGATAACAAAGGGCCGCATGTACTGTCTCGTTGGGGGTGCTAGGGTCCACTCCCTTGATCACGTACTGCTGGGTTCTCTCGTCCAGCGTTCTGTACGTGTAATGTTCAATCTTCCGATCTTTGAGGAAGGTCAGAAGATCTTTATATTCTTTGTCTGTGGCAACGTACAGTGAGGCCCTATCCCCCGAGTACTTTGCATGTAATGTGCTGTTTATGTGCCTCTCCGCGAATGCAGTGTTAAGGGCACTAGACGAGTTTCGTTCTTTGTAGTTTTTTCGTTTGATGCTTATTTCGTGAGATATTTGGTCCGGTCACTATCAATGGACCACCCTGTATATGCTAATGAACGGTCTACTTGGTGTTAAGCTCAGTGCTAGTAACTGAAAACCAATAAAATGAGTGAAGGTGAACATTCAGATATTTTAAACTGACTGAATGATATTTAATATTCGTTCAAACAAATAACATTAACTATTTTACACGTCTTTTTCATTAACCCAAGAAGTGCCCTGTATTCCGCAATCTACATAACGGCGAGTGGCAATGCGGCCTTTTGGCATCGCTATCTACTTCTGGCTTCCCTGTACCAACTGGAAACGGCCTATAGGAGGAATTAATGTTGGCAAACCTCCATAATCAACTCTAATCTACTCTGTCTTTTGTTGGTGATAATTTGGCGAGAGGCCTATGGGAGGAAGTAATATATTACCCGTCTCTTAGAGGAGCGTTCGTTTTGAGAATTACAACAGTAACCTTCTCCGTAACATATTGCACAACGCCTCTGTTGTAGCATCTGCTTAGAGTTGCTCGAGCATCTCGGTAAGGTTCTCGCGACAACAAAACGACTCGGTGCTACTTTTTGTTGGATCTTCTCTACATCATCTGTTAAACCAACACCGTAAGGTCCCTAGGTTGCTCAGCAATACGCAACAATCTTACAAGTGTTTTTTGAGACACCTCTATGGCGAGTGAATTACGTTTCATTTTCTCCCTGTGAATCTCATACTGGCCTCCGATTGTGCTCCTATGTGGTTTATGCGGTCATTCCACTCCGCGCTTTCTATTTTCAGTCCATCGGAGTGACAGCTCCTTGGTCAGTTAGGCGGTTGGAGCAGTTTCTTTCTACTCTTTTCATACGGGCTTCGGTGCTGGTGACAGAACAACGTAAGTCATCTTTCAAGATCATCGTTTCCTTCCTTTTCATTCCTGCCACATTTAATACTACCACATGTGTCATATTTTCTCTTCACACGTACATATATTTTTATCATCCTTTTGACTGAAACTGCCAAATGAATTTTTTAACAGTTGGTTTCGTATTACGCATTGGAAATTATTTATTATTTCTGTACGTATTTTTGGAACCATTACTGAAAATTTACTGTCCCACGCATAGGTTTTATAGATATAAACGATGAAACGTTAGGGAGGCACCTAACTGCGCAGCCGAGTAGCATGCTAGCTCTCGCTCGTGGTCGTGCGGTAGCGTTCTCGCTTTCCGCGCCCGGGTTCCCGGGTTTGATTCCCGGCGGGGTCAGGGATTTTCTCTGCCTCGTGCTGCCTGGGTGTTGTGTGATGTCCTTAGGTTAGTTGGGTTTAAGTAGTTCTAAGTTCTAGGGGACTGACGACCTCAGCTGTTAAGTCCCATAGTGCTCAGAGCCATTTGAACCATTTTTGAACCTAACCGAACCTGTCCTACCCCCGCTCCGAACCTAACCCACCGTTCGCCTACTCCACCCTCACGTACACTAACTCACCCTTCGCTTAAATATAAATTTAAGTTTAATCCACTCCCTTAAGCTTAGAATCTTCAAAAGCTTGTTCTGTGCAGAGCTGTGTCAGTCAAGCCACAATGTCCACATAAGCGGCCGGGCACAGCGCTGAACTTGCAGTCGCATCCGGAAAGTTAGACCACACTAGCCTCCAGTTAATATGTTTATATTTTATTTCGCTGACTATGGTGTGTACTACTTCCTTCTGTAATTCTGCCATAATCCTTTTCGTAGCGAAGTGTTTCTTTTATTTTTTTATTTTTTTTATTTTGAAGTCCAGTTGTTTTAGGAGTGCCAATAACATACATAATTGCGTGTCTATTATTGAGCTCTACTTATTGCGTTATGCCTCCATGCGACTCTGAATAAATCCTACAGACTTGTTGGTCATTTCATGAATTCTACACGATTTTTAACTATGAGTGTTGCCTCTTTTTTTCTCACAATGTATTAAACCTATTCCACTTTCATTTGACGGTTTTGTTAATTTGTTTCTGGTTACAATGTATAACATCCCTTTCCAGGTGAATTGTCCTACATACTTCTCTACTGTGCGGTATCGGCCGCTATCCGGTTGGCGCTCTTTCAAATACGCGAACCGCCAGCCAGCATCCCCAACGGGACGGAGGCGCTGCCACGAACGATATCGCCGGTGAGAAGTAAGCATCCCCTGTCCGGAGATCGTGCAGCAGTTAGCTCAAATATACATGCACTGAGACCATTTTGTGTGTTCGCCAGTTGAACAACATTGTTAGTCTTTCATAATAGCCTGAGCTCGACATCTTCCTAGTAGGGAGTGTATTCAAGAGTGGCAGATGTCTAAATCTTTTGCGTCTGTATATATTTCTACATTAAAAGCTACTGTTAGCAACTGACACTGCCACTTCAGCCAAAAACCTATGTATAATTTTTACTATTTAATATTAGATGCAAAATAAATCAATATCTGAATTATCTGTTCATAAACGGCATTTTTTCCACGCTCATGCACCCACAAAAGAATTAATTAGCGTGCAAAGGAAGCCATAACATATTGAAGCTACATATTTTCACTCAATGAGTGTTAGTTGAGCTGTATACCATAGTTTTTGAAATTACCAGCATATTGACATACTATATCCTTCTAATAAAAGTTCCTAGTGCTGATCGCTATTAAGGTGCTCTTACCTTCTCCACCATTGGCTTTGAATTAACGTCAACCATTTGCTTCGTGTTCTTCTTCACTTTAAAGCCGAACACTTCAATTTCGTCACATTGTGTGTAGAGGTGTGGCGTGAGTTTTCATTCGACCAAAGGAGTCGGCTATCATTGTTGTTTATTGCTGCTCCTGCTGCTACCTTATAGTTACTCATTATTTGTAATGTCTTCCTAGCGTCTTGATGCCGTGTGATTAAAATTGTTATATAGTCGGCGGAAGCATTAACAGTGAACCTTTTAGACCCACGTGTAGTCCAGATGTTTGGTTGATGACTGAGTGGATCACAGGTTCGAAGGACATTGTGAATATCATCTTGGATAACGGGGATCCCTGACGAACTGAGCGCTGGATTGAGAACTCACAAGTGAATTGACCGTTTATTTGTATTTTGGAGGCCATTGGAGTCCGGTATGGTATTAGTATACCTATGGCGGCCTGTAGGAAATTATAGTGTTCCAACACATTCCTTGGATACTGATGACAGAATTTGGCAATGTCATTTTCTATGTCCATGTTCAGTAATCCTATAGCGCCGTTTTGGTACATCTATGTGAGGAAGGTTCTGCCACTCACAGTATAAATTCCATCTATGATAATCCTGTTGGAAACATTGCACGTTTGACGAGGCCCGATTATCTCTGGAAGAGCCTCTTTTCGCCTAGCTGCTATTGTGAGCGCCATTACTTTTCAGTCTGTTCGTAACAACGTTATTGGCCAGTAATCTGTTATTCTTCTAGGTTTCGAAGTTTTGGGTACATGGACTATAGCCAGGCTCATTTTCTGAATATATTGTACCCTCTCTCTGTTTTTCTGTCATGAGCTCCGTGAATTCCATTTTCATAACCAACCAGAAGGCTTCGTATGATGTCAGTGCCCGGACACCTATTTCGTGACAAGTGCTTTATAATGTCTTCAATTTCTTCTTAATATAGGGGCTCTATCAACACAATGACATTTTCATTGGTGAGGTAAGTCGTGCAGGTTTGTAGCGAACTTACTGATTATTCCTCTCCGAACACACTCTGGAAATGATCCTTGATATCTTCCATACTAGCAGTATAGTCCCCTGTCGCAAGGCATTAAATTAAAGATAAATCTCTGTCTGAGCCGTTTCCGGTCTCTGCTGAGGCGGTAGATGCTCCATTGTCCGTCTGGAATGTACCCATTACCTTTGCAAATGATTATTTTTCCTTCCAGTTCTTTTTCCTGTAGTTCTAGGATCTTCTTTATTAATTTCTACAATCCGCGAGATCGGTCTTCCTCGTCACACACATTTGCTTTGAGTTCTAGAGTAATCATGTACTAGACTTCGATGTTTTTCCTTCTAGTGTCACTCATCCTATATGCTATGTTTCTGAGCGGTTTACGAAATCTAAATTTCACCAGTTTATCCAAACTTTCAAGAACACTACTCATGAACCGCTTTCGATGAACCCATGTTCAATAACATTCAGAGAATTCTGTTTTCGCCTACTCAACTTTGAGCAGGTTGCTGATTAACTTCCAGTACCTCTTCCCTATTATCTTGGTCCGGAGTAAACCTTTTATTTTGGAAGATAACTGCGTGGGGGTTCAAGAAGCTGACAGGGATTACCTTCTGGTCCTGTACATCTATTCCTGTCGCGGTATAAAATCTGTCCCGTCTCGAGGCTGATTGTAAAGATAACGTGCGTATAATGGGCTCGCGGAATGGCTAGTTGGTCTGTGATGTCTGTCAGCTTTAGTCCTCGACTCATGTTACGAAATTTGGGGTCGATACTGTCGTGTCTATGATCTTAAAACTCAATTAAAATCTCCCTCATTATTTTGCCACCCTGTGCGGATTTTATAAAAAATATTTTCTCTGCTACTTCTATTATTTTCTCCTGATGACGCATAATAGTTTAAAAAATTTTGTTTGGTTTGGCTCTGATAAAGCGTCCGGTCGGTTGCTTTTCTAAGTTCTCTAACTACAGACCCATTCTGGTTAAAATGTAGCAACCCCTACCGCTAGAGTCGAAATTGTTGTACACATTGTACTGCTGCTGCAGGTTCATGTCCTCGCAAGCTACTTCCTGAAGGAAAGCAATGTATACGTCATTTGTTTGTAAGAAATTCCCCAGAATCCTGATCTTGTTTTCACTTGTTACTCCGTACATATTTAGTAGAGTGACTAGAGCAAGCACTCTGCTACTGTCCATTGCAAACTATTTGTCAGTTGTCTTGTCTCTTCATATGCCCCTATTTAATAGTCTTGTCCGGATTCATTTCCAGTAATTTCACTTTCTATTTCTCTTTTCTTGCCGTCTTGGTTTTCCCTTTCCACACCTTTATTATTTTTTCTTCATGCCACATTTATATTTAGTTTGGCTTTAACTCTTTCTGAATTTTCGCACCTTCAGATCGTATTGCCTTGTGCTTGCTAGTTCTTCACTCTGCTGTGTGCTTTGTACATCGTGTTGGAACAGTATAATCTTCTACTTTACCTCCCTGTTTTACAACTCTAGTTACAGCTATTGTGAATTCACCCATCTTTTTCTGTGTTGATGCCTGGCGTATTGTTTCCTGCATCGGTTGCTGCTGTGGATGGCTCGAAATGCTCGCCATGTCTCGTTCATTGTGACCAGTTGAAACTACTTTTGCTCGGCAACAACTGTGGGTTTTTTGATTGCTCTGGGAGAAGGCTCACCCAAATATTACATGAAATATTAGTTGACTTAATTACATACACAAATAAAAAATTTACTTAACTCTGACATACTCTTTTGTCACAGGAGTACTGGATAATTTCAACTACCATGGATTCGCAAAGCATCACTTGGTGCACTAATTATAAAACTGTCCTGTACAAGTACAACGTTCGACATTAACAACACTACAAGTTCACTGTTAACTTTAACCAGTCGTTGGTCCTGTATTATGATGCTGACTGCTGTTGCTGAGGTGTCAAAATGGATAAATCTCTTCCATTCTCAAAACAATACTGACCTCAGCGTGAGGGTGTTGCTGTTGCTGAGAGAGACGCGTGGTCTTCTGAGTACCTCGCATACATCCGTGCGGACTGCAGAGAGCCTTGTCCATGGTATCGGTTCGCGTTGCCGACTTTGGAGGGGCAATTGGTATCAATGGAACGTAACTGGATTTCTGTTTCCTTGGCATCTGGTCCGATTTCACTTCACGATCTTCTTTGGAGTTCATATTGACCTTTTCTAGTGACCATTTCTTTTTTTCTTTAATTTGGAAGAGAACCAGAACGAATTTAATTTTTCATGTCTCTTTTGTTTTCTTGATGTTGAACTGTCATTTCATAGACTCCTTTGCAGACTGGTCTTTTTCAGTTTCATCCTTATGATCGTTGTTTGATTTCTTGCGTACTTCATTTTTTACTGGTCTCTTATGCAAGGGTGGGAAATCCTCTGCAACTGAATTACAGGACCGTTCAGTGTTTTCCAAGGGTGTAAACTAGGTCTTGCACGCTGCATTTCTTGAGGGAATCGGTTCGAGTGTCTCTAATCTTGTTCGATGTCACAGGGTAAACAGTAGAATAAACACCAGTCGTTAGGAGTTTTCTCGAAGATGTCCTGGGTCACTGCACATGGGACATGTGGGAGACTGCCCAACGAGGCGTATTCGGATAGTAAAGTCCAATTAGGCGCGAAATAAAAACAACTGTTAACATCCGATGGGACTTTGCACAGATGTGTTGGGCAGTGTCTTTAGTGTGCCTGTCGATCGCTTCGCATCGCTCTTTTCAGGACAGAGCGGAAAGTGATCACATATAAATGCTCAAAACAACATTCTCTCCCACAAAGATTGTGGATCTGGTGAGAGATTTCGCCTGAAGCTATGCAGCCCACATAACATAAATGTCATGCGTTTCTTTCTTCAAAACAATTCTCAGCCGCATTCTGCAGGGGCAATGAAGACGCTCCTGCAGCGTTTCCGATGGGAAGTTTTTGATTACCCACAATACAGCGCTTAATTGGCGTCCTCCGATGTTCATCTCTGCTCACATGAACCGTTGGCTGCAAAGACAACATTTTGTCACAAAGAACGAAAGGCAAACCAGCACAGGGAATTGGCGGAAAGCACATGCCGCTGTTTTTTGTGACGAGGGTCCTGTAAAGTTTTTACAACGCCACGACAAATGTCTAAGTCGGAGTGGCGACTCTTTGGAGAGGTAGCTCGAAAGTGTGGCTAAATGTTGCGAATAAAAGATTTTTGATTTTCACAGTGGTTTTCATTTCGCGACCGATCGGACCTTACTTTCCGAACAGCCGTCGTGTTACGATCGTTTCTGCCGCGGAAAACGCGATCCCTCGTTCTCTAGGTTGCCCCGGCGAAAGACAAGCCCTTGGTGGTCGCTGGAAGTCGCTGAGGCAATTGAAGACCGTCGGCGAGCTCTACAGAGACATATGCGGCACCCTTTCCTAGAGCCCTGAAGCGTCTCCCTGCCCGCGTGCGCCTGCTTATAAAGCGGCGGAAACAAGAGTGTTGGGAGAGGTACGTGCCGACCATTGGGTCCCATATGTCACCTTCCCAAGTCTGGACGAATATCAGACGTCTTTTTGGGTACCAGACCCCTACAAGTGTCCCTGCCGTTAACATCAATGGCGTGCTCTTTACCGACGCAAACGCGATTGCCGAGCACATTGCTGTGCACTGTGCTCAAGCCTCTGCATCCGAGAACTACCCCCCAGCCTTTCGCACACTCAAACGGCAGATGGAAAGGAAAGTCAACCACTACACGCCAGAGTGAACCCTATAACGCCCCATTTACATAGTGGGAGCTCCTCAGCGCCCCTGCACACTACCCCAACACAGCTCCTGGGTCGGGTCGGATCCACAGTCAGATGATTAAACATCTCTCGTCTGACTACAAGCGATATCTCCTCGTCACCCTCTTCTGGATCTGGTGTGATGGCGTCTTTCCATCGCAATGGTGGGAGAGAACCATCATGTTGTGTTGTGGTCTTCAGTCCTGAGACTGGTTTGATGCAGCTCTCCATGCTACTCTATCCTGTGCAAGCTTTTTCATCTCCCAGTAGCTACTGCAACCTACATCCTTCTGAATCTGCTTAGTGTATTCATCTCTTGGTCTCCCTCTACGATTTTTACCCTCCATGCTGCCCTCCAATACTAAATTGGTGATCCCTTGATGCCTCAGAACATGTCCTACCAACCGATCCCTTCTTCTGGTCAAGTTGTGCCACAAACTTCTCTTCTCCCCAATCCTATTCAATACTTCCTCATTAGTTATGTGATCTACCCCTCTAATCTTCAGCATTCTTCTGTAGCACCACATTTGGAAAGCTTCTATTCTCTTCTTGTCCAAACTATTTATCGTCCATGTTTCACTTCCATACATGGCTACACTCCATAGAAATACTTTCAGAAATGACTTCCTGACACTTAAATCAATACTGGATGTTAACAAATTTCTCTTCTTCAGAAACGCTTTCCTTGCCATTGCCAGCCTACATTTTATATCCTCTCTACTTCGACCATCATCAGTTATTTTGCTCCCCAAATAGCAAAACTCCTTTACTACTTTAAGTGCCTCATTTCCTAATCTAATTCCCTCAGCATCACCCAACTTAATTAGACTACATTCCATTATCCTTGTTTTGCTTTTGTTGATGTTCATCTTATATCCTCCTTTCAAGACACTGTCCATTCCATTCAACTGCTCTTCCAAGTCCGTTGCTGTATCTGACAGAATTACAATGTCATCGGCGAACCTCAAAGTTTTTATTTCTTCTCCATGAATTTTAATACCTACTCCGAATTTTTCTTTTGTTTCCTTTACTGCTTGCTCAATATACAGATTGAACAACATCGGGGAGAGGCTACAACCCTCTCTTACTCCCTTCCCAACCACTGCTCCCCTTTCATGTCCCTCGACTCTTATAACTGCCATCTGGTTTCTGTACAAATTGTAAATAGCCTTTCGCTCCCTGTATTTTACCCCTGCCACCTTTAGAATTTGAAAGAGAGTATTCCAGTCAACATTGTCAAAAGCTTTCTCTAAGTCTACAAATGCTAGAAACGTAGGTTTGCCTTTCCTTAATCTTTCTTCTAAGATAAGCCGTAAGGTCAGTATTGCCTCACGTGTTCCAGTGTTTCTACGGAATCCAAACTGATCTTCCCCGAGGTTGGCTTCTACTAGCTTTTCCATTCGTCTGTAAAGAATTCGTGTTAGTATTTTGCAGCTGTGACTTATTAAGCTGATAGTTCGGTAATTTTCACATCTGTCAACACCTGCTTTCTTTGGGATTGGAATTATTATATTCTTCTTGAAGTCTGAGGACATTTCGCCTGTTTCATACATCTTGCTCACCAGATGGTAGAGTTTTGTCAGGTCTGTCTCTCCCACGGCCGTCAGTAGTTCCAATGGAGTATTGTCTACTCCGGGGGCCTTGTTTCGACTCAGGTCTTTCAGTGCTCTGTCAAACTCTTCACGTAGTATCGTATCTCCCATTTCATCTTCATCTACATCCTCTACCATTTCCATAATATTGTCCTCAAGTACATCGCCCTTGTATAGACCCTCTATATACTCCTTCCACCTTTCTGCTTTCCCTTCTTTGCTTAGAAATGGGTTTCCATCTGAGCTCTTGATATTCATACAAGTCGTTCTCTTATCTCCAAAGGTCTCTTTAATTTTCCTGTAGGTGGTATCTATCTTACCCCTAGTGAGATAGGCCTCTACATCCTTACATTTGTCCTCTAGCCATCCCTGCTTAGCCATTTTGCACTTCCTGTCGATCTCATTTTTGAGACGTTTGTATTCCTTTTTGCCTGTTTCACTTACTGCATTTTTATATTTTCTCCTTTCATCAATTAAATTCAATATTTCTTCTGTTACCCAAGGATTTCTATTAGCCCTCGTCTTTTTACCTACTTGATCCTCTGCTGCCTTCACTACTTCACCCCTCAAAGCTACCCATTCTTCTTCTACTGTATTTATTTCCCCCATTCCTGTCAATTGCTCCCTTATGCTCTCCCTGAATCTCTGTACAACCTCTGGTTCTTTTAGTTTATCCAGGTCCCATCTCCTTAAATTCCCACCTTTTTGCAGTTTCTTCAGTTTTAATCTACAGGTCATAACCAATAGATTGTGGTCAGAGTCCACATCTGCCCCTGGAAATGTCTTACAATTTAAAACCTGGTTCCTAAATCTCTGTCTTACCATTATATAATCTGTCTGATACCTTTTAGTATCTCCAGGGTTCTTCCATGTATACAACCTTCTTTCATGATACTTAAACCAAGTGTTAGTTATGATTATGTTGTGCTCTGTGCAAAATTCTACCAGGCGGCTTCCTCTTTCATTTCTGTCCCCCAATCCATATTCACCTACTATGTTTCCTTCTCTCCCTTTTCCTACACTCGAATTCCAGTCACCCATGACTATTAAATTTTCGTCTCCCTTCACAATCTGAATAATTTCTTTTATTTCATCATACATTTCTTCAATTTCTTCGTCATCTGCAGAGCTAGTTGGCATATAAACTTGTACTACTGTAGTAGGTGTGGGCTTCATATCTATCTTGGCCACAATAATGCGTTCACTATGCTGGTTGTAGTAGCTTACCCGCATTCCTATTTTCCTATTCATTATTAAACCTACACCTGCACTACCCCTATTTGATTTTGTGTTTATAACCCTGTAGTCACCTGACCAGAAGTCTTGTTCCTCCTGCCACCGAACTTCACTAATTCCCACTATATCTAACTTCAACCTATCCATTTCCCTTTTTAAATTTTCTAACCTACCTGCCCGATTAAGGGATCTGACATTCCACTCTCCGATCCGTAGAACGCCAGTTTTCTTTCTCCTGATAACGACATTCTCTTGAGTAGTCCCCGCCCGGAGATCCGAATGGGGGACTATTTTACCTCCGGAATATTTTACCCAAGAGGACGCCATCATCATGTAATCATACAGTAAAGCTGCATGCCCTCGGGAAAAATTACGGCTGTAGTTTCCCCTTGCTTTCAGCCGTTCGCAGTACCAGCCCAGCAAGGCCGTTTTGGTTATTGTTACAAGGCCAGATCAGTCAATCATCCAGACTGTTGCCCTTGCAACTACTGAAAAGGTTGCTGCCCCTCTTCAGGAACCACACGTTTGTCTGGCCTCTCAACAGATACCCCTCCGTTGTGGTTGCACCTACGGTACGGCTATCTGTATCGCTGAGGTACGCAAGCCTCCCCACCAACGGCAAGGTCCATGGTTCATGGGGGGGAGAACCATCATTCCGGAGCTAAAACCCGGTAAAAACCCGCTTGATGTGGATAACAATCGGCCCATCAGCCTCACCAACGTTCTGTAAGCTGCTGGAAAACAGTTTCCTTTCCTGAAGCCGTCCATCGGATTGGCTGCAGCTTATTCTACATTATTTTACATTTTACATATTTAAACAATATTTCACATTCTAAATAAAGTAACAGTAATATCTTTGACATAATGAACATTAAATCCTTTTACATAAAACCAATACAGTTTCAGTTTTAGCTTTGAATGCCAAGGCCAGTAACCTTGCACCAATGTGCTTTCTGAAAAATAAATAAAGAACAAAAGTGCCTATTAAGCATTAAACGTTACAACAAATATTCTATTACCTGATGTTTCAATAGGGTGTCATGCTGTCATCATTTAATGTGTTTTGTATGGAGGAAATGATGAACTGATGTGTGACTGAAAATACAGATAATTTAAAATTACTATATCTTTTAAACAAATAAAGTTACAGGGTTTATATTTACAACGTTTGTCATTTTAATGATGCGCTTATATATGAAATATCGATCGCTAAGATCGACCAAAGCGTTTAGATTTTAGCACTGAGTTGTTACAAAACTTGTTAATTTCGCCTTAGCACTAAATCCTAAACTATTACAGATATGAACAATATTCAAGTTTTATTGGGATTACCATGAAAATTTATGAAGGATGGTAGATTGAAATTACTGTGTCTTCATTCCCTGAATTACTACAGAATTAAATAGTTTTCGTAAATGTTTCCCTTTATGACCGGTCTTAGGTCTGCCATATTTAACACTGCTATGTCTCCCCGGTCACAAACGGATTTTAAGAGTTTTCCCTACGACGTAGGTTTTCGTCTGTCTCACTCGCACAATACAGCACTTAGGCCTCATTCAGCACAATAGACGTCTGTGAATTTCGCCATCTCGTGCCGAATCTGCGCTCTTTATGGCACACGGTCCTGGACGACATGGTTCGTTTCACAATTCTTGAAGGCTGACTCTTTCGGCCATATATTTAAATGAGAGCGAAATGCTCCTTAACTCACACTGCTGCCAGAGATGGAATCCTGAAGTGATTGTCGTTGCAACCCGTTGAGGAATGTAACACTTATTATGCTATTGTACAATGTCTATGATGACAATTCACGTTATACATGTTCAGACATGTACGAGTGTCTGAGGGAACAGACACTGCGCGGCTATCCACAACTGCTCATTAAATCCTGTGAATTTGATTCGAAAACTGTGAATCCAAATTGGCTTCAGCTGTTCTATTTATCAGTGACATACGAAAATACGTGCCGGATCAGGACTCCATCGCGGATTTCCCGCTTCGTGCTAGTCTGAAGGAACGTTGTATGATGTGAATTGTCCACACAGACATTGAAAAACAACGTAATAAGTATTACATGCCTCAATGGGTTACAACGAAGATCACATCGGCTGTCCGTCTCTGGCGGGAATCACAATGTGTGTTTGCCAGCGTTAGGAGACGTGGACAAGTATGACCTATAGAAGTTTGGGTCGGTTCTGGAGGCTTGCTCGGACATCCAAAGTGGTTACAGTGATCGCTCGCGTTAAACAGGAATTCCGGGTAGGAGTCCTGGTTCGGCACAAATTTTCATTTGTCACTGCTAAACAGTGCGGATGAAGACAAGTATTCCCAATTTGAGAATCAAATTTCTTAATAAATAATAGAAGCTATTGGTTGCAGCTGTTCAAAATGAAGGGAGTGATCTATGATTGTGGGCATATGAAACAAGTCAGCCTCCCCTCCCATACCAAAAAAAAAGAAAAAAGAAAAAAAGTTACAAATCAGCAAATAGCGACACATTTCATTGTGATCGTCTTCAGTGCGTACCTATTACCATTTAAAGTAGTACTTAAATTAATAATCATGCTGTTCGAATCTGGTCACTTACACAATAGTAATTTTCTGGGTATGTTGTTAGTATTACCCCTCAAAAAAGGGTACTCGTTCAACTCAAACATCAGATTTTCGCAGAGCATGTCTCCATGACGCTTCTATGGGATCCTTCATATGCCAGACACTCAGATCTGTACCAAACATTGTATGTCGATAATCAACCAAAACTCCGATTTAGTTCGTACTATGTGCTGTTGTCTAGCAGGACGAGCGTAAAGGTTAATTAAAAGTAACACCATAACTACGAGAGCATAGGAAAAGTGTATCAGTGAGTGATTCATACGTGTGACTAACGTGGGTAAGTAGTTATAGCGATAGGTCGTCGTATCAAAAGTCCGGCTTTCTAGTCCAATGATGGCTTTTTTTACTGTATAATGCATGAAAGTATTATATGGGACAACTCGTTTATGACATGTAAAAGGGCTGTTTGGAGTTTACAGGAAAGTCCTCTTAGTAGACTGCTTTCGCTTTGTGGCTTTGAAAGTAGTAAATCTCAGCACAGAAAAATAAGGAAAGAATTGCATCAAACGTACGGAAGTAATAATAATAACAAAAACAATAATACATATAATAAAACCAATAGTAGTAATCATAAACGATATAATAAGAATAATAATAAGTACATAATGTTCAAAAATTAAGGCAAAAACGACCCCCTCCCCAAACACTACGTTATTCTTCCAGGAACAAAGGCTTCACAATAATAGTTACATACGAAGAAGTGTGTGAAGCAAATTACTTTCCTACTCCAAGCACATTTAATAAATCCCACATTTGTGCATCGACCCTGCAGATTGCAGAATGAAAGCTTGTGTTAGAAACAGATCTTTGTCGAAGCTTCAAAGGGTCTGGGTTTATCAAAAAGTGAGGCCCTAAACCATCCATAACGGTGAGAATTATAGAAACGTGGAGAACACAACTGATTGTATGTGAGAGACTGTAGCTTAAGACCATTAATCCTTTGTTGTAGACTGATTTCTTCCGAATATTCTCGAGCTGCATCGGGTATTTTACGAATCACATGGTTCTACATTCTGAATAAATGGAGATCAATGATAAATGGAGACTGGGTTTGCTAGAATTATGTGAGTTGTGATTTTGTCCTCTGGTTGTTTATTGATCACTAGCGTCTTTGTGGGGCCCGTAAGAATCCAGTAGTAGCAGAAGTATCTCTCCACTGATTTGTTCCACTACAGCCTCCTTTAGAAATTTATTGGACAGTTGTTTAGTCATTTTGCCGGAGGAGTGAGAGTGGAAGATTATATGTATGAATACTCAAAGAACGAGGGTCTTGAAGGACAACAAACTGCTTTGGAGCATGTTTGCCCATCTTCGAAGGCAATGGAATAACTGTGTACGTATGTGGTGTCGCGTGAAGAGATTGTACAACCCCGACAATATCTTTAGAATATCTGGCTGCAAGAGTGCGGGCCTAAACATCATGTTGAATTCACTTTCGTCGGCTTATATTTGGGTCTGTGTAGGGTGTCACGAGTACAAGAGTTACTTGTTGCCAGTGCTCTACCGTCTTCTGGGTGGCGTTTCTGTTGTGGTGCATTATCACCTTAACAGAAGATTTGATTTTACGGCTTACAGTACTGTTTTTACTCTTCCAGCGCAAGAATCAACTACCACTCGCTTGAAATACTAGGAAATGTCTCTGTCTCGTTTTTGTTTTCGCCAACAATTTAATGTCTCCATCGTGAACACATAGACCTTCCAGGCGGCGGTGTTTGAAGGTCTGCATCACACGCATTGTAATATGCTTGTACTTCTCTTTCACTTTCCACTTATCAGCAGAGCAGAGCGGTTGTAGGCGCTTCAGTCTGGAACCGCGCTGCTGCTACGATCGCAGGTTCGAATCCTGCCTCGGGCATGGATGTGTGTGATGTCCTTAGGTTAGTTAGGTTTAAGTAGTTCTAAGTCTAGCGGACTGATGACCTCAGATGTTAAGTCCCAAAGTGCTCAGAGCCGTTTGAACCATTTTTTCCACTTATCCACTTTGCCGCTGCCTTTTCGATTCATACAACATACACCGTGCAGGACACCTAGTGCGAAATCTGTTTTTCATTGCAGACATCGCGTGATCTGCAAATGTTTGTGTTGGTTTCGGTTGCTTTTTGACTTTAAGCCAATATTTAAGCATTTCGATTTTCTCATTTCTTTAATAAAATACTACCCTTTTCTCCTTCTGCTATATCTCTTCATTTCCATCGCTTGAGGACCCATGTGGCGACGATATCAAAGATGCCGATTCTAGTTCGTTCACTTGATCACAAGCGAACGATTCTGCTCCCCCTCGTGTGCGCTTGTCGATATCTGATGTTTCCTCTTCTGTGACGTTCGACGCATTCCACTGATCAATTACGTCCGGTAGGAATGCTGCACACTTTCTCTCATCTTCAGTTATTTCCGTTGTAAGTACACAACAGTCGCTATGCAACATCACGAGTGGTGTCTGTTCTGTCGCACACGTCTGACAGAACACCACACCCATCTATAAAAATGTACGCTATAAGTTTGCTACTTTCAACTAACGAAGCGAAAGCAAGCTGTCAAAAGAACATTTCTACGAACATCGAAAAGGCTTTTTACATGACAGGAAAATATTCTCCCATATAACAGTTCCACGCGTAAACAGCTGTGTCGTCGGAGAGATCTGAACCGCGGATCCTTAGTTAGACGACTTAACGTTCTATCGGCTCAGCCACGGCAGCCATTAATGTCAACTCCTCACAGATATGGTTTTCCTACGCTTCGTAGTTCTTGTGTTACTTTTAATTAACGTTAAGGGCCGTCCTTTCGGACGACAGCACGTAGTAGGAACTAAATCGGAGTTTTGGTTGATACTCTATCGACACACAACGTTTGGTACAGATCTGAGTGTCTGATATATGGATGTTCGGGTGTTAGATCTACACTTTTGGTTTTACCTCGAAAATATGTAATGTGCCTTACACATTTCCGGTCATATGACTCATAAGTGCCACACTGTTTTTGCATAGTTACTTCATTTTTAGTACGGCGGTTAATATTATCGCTTTATTGGGTGAAAGAAATTGTTTGAATATTCTCATTACACTACTGCGGTACAATTTGAGGAATTCGGAGTATTGATATGTAATTTTCTAGCTATTGTTGAAAACGGGCCAGGGGACAATATTTGCTACGTTTTCCATATGAGGACGTTTTCTAATAGGATTACGAATTGTCAAGCTTAAATTATTGTTCGCCCTACTTCCACCGTAATGCATCATCTACAGTTTTTAAAATATATAATGCAAATGAATAACGAAGGGATATTAGGGATGTCATCTCCTAAGCAGATTGTTTTCGCTTATCTCAAAAGTGACATCGTTAGTGCGCAAGCATTTCCCACATCGTTACTACAATCGTTAACTCTTCATACACTGTCAGACAGAAAAATTTATACACCCGGAAGACATGATCAGATGTCAATATGATTTAGTACACGCCATAGGCGGGAACGTAAATTCTTTGTGATATGCAGAACGGTCACCAGAGTGCATTAGTGTGTCCGTGATAGGTGCTGTTACCAGGCCTACTGGGGTGTCGAATGAAAGCGAAAGCCTCAAAGGTGAATGATCGTTGTGCAGGAAATACCACGTACTCGTTGGAGATAGCGTTATCAGTACCTGCAGTTCGAAACAGGCCTCATTGTGAGTGTCCATTTGGTCTGCTGGACTCATCGTGTATTATACAGATCATAGTGAATTCGAATGTGACAGCGGCCTCACTTTGGCCTGCATGGGAACGTGAGGGGCAGGAGCATTCCCCCCTAAAGGCTTCCATCGAGCGCACCTGACCAACACAAAACAGGCTCACCTTATTTTGCATCAATCACATGTAAACCCTTTATATCTGCGCCCACCATTCGAGAACAAATAACGAACGCCCTGCAACGTTCTGTACCATGCTGCATGAGTTGTCGGAGACTAGCAGAGCAAGAAAATGGAATTATCGTCTCATGCGTAGGCTGCCGTTGAAAGCACGATACAAACGGCTATTTTTGGAGTGGTCCCGTGACGGTGAAGTAAAGCGTGCTGATGGGTGGTGTCACATTTTGTTCAGCGATAGATCGCTATTTTGCACTACCCCGGCCGATATGGCGGAGACAAGAGGCCCCATTATTCCAAGCGGTGCTGTTCCTGCCGTCACTAATAGTGACTCTGACAACAGAATGCATTTCCACAATACAAGCTAGCTTTACCGCGAAACATCGTATTTCACGATCACAAAATTTCACACATACATCTACCACAAAATATTGGCTTTTAGCCAATTGAAACACTTATCCTAGAGTGCGATAGGATGGATGGTTCAAATGGCCCTGAGCACTATGGGACTTAATATCTGTGGTCATCAGTCCCCTAGAACTTAGAACCACTTAAACCTAACTAACCTAAGGACATCACACACATCCATGCCCGAGGCAGGATTCGAACCTGCGACCGTAGCAGTCGCGCGGTTCCGGACTGAGCGCCTTAACCGCGAGACCACCGCGGCCGGCAGGATGGATGATATGTGCAGTTCTTGTTAAGTACTCCAGTGTAGATAATTCACCACACTCATATTTGTCCAGCAGTTTATCACCAACACGTTGATTTTCAGGTCACGTTTCTTTCTCTTTTATAAAGTAGTATATTAAACCACAGATACGTTTCTCTTTGCAGGTGCTTTAAAACTTGCATAAGCTCATGGACAGAAGGATGGGGTTTGTAAAACAGTTGTTTCAAATGACGATGAAACGACTTCGCATCATCTGTAGTTCTTTCATCTGTTGGTACACTGGCTCATAAATTAGGGGGAAATTTACCATCTCGTCGAAAGCATCCTCTGCCATGCCTGGAGGCAGAAATCTTAAACCAAAAATATATTACACATACTTCCCGACTTTTTAGTGTCGACTGTTATTCACAGAACGAAGTTCGACTGTCTTTCGGAACGATTCCTGACCTAAGTGAAAAACTGCAGTTGAACTGATAAAGGGAGGCGGGAATCCGGGAGTGGTAAATTCCTATACCCAGACTCAGCACAAAAATTAAACAATTTTATTTCAGTATCATATATGTACATGAAGTACACACTGGTAGCCTGAGAACGTTTATTAAAGTAGTGCAATAACTCCATTGTAACGCGTCCAAAGCCAAAATATTACAAAGGCGCCGTTTAGGAACAATGTAAGGACATATTTAAATGCACCCAACACATTAGACCACTTTTCAAAATTATTTTAAAACACAAGAAATGCAAGATATTTCAGAGCCGTCAATAATGGCAATATCAAAAATCATTTAAATGTGTTCTAAGCAGATTTGACCGCTTACGAGGAGTAGGCGGCGAGTGCCACATCCGATTTCCCAGCAACTCTCCTCAGTGGAATGGCGGTCAAAATAAGCGAACATATGTCTCGGCTTATCGGTAGATATTCGAGCCGGCTGCTGTGGCCGAGCGGTTCTAGGCGCTTCAGTCTGGGCCGGCCGCGGTGGTCTAGCGGTTCTGGCGCTGCAGTCCGGAACCGCGGGACTGCTACGGTCGCAGGTTCGAATCCTGCCTCGGGCATGGGTGTGTGTGATGTCCTTAGGTTCGTTAGGTTTAAGTAGTTCTAAGTTCTAGGGGACTTATGACCTAAGGAGTCCCATAGTGCTCAGAGCCATTTGAACCGCTTCAGTCTGGAACTGCGTGACTGGTACGGTCCCAGGTTCGAATCCTGCCTCGGGCATGGATGTGTGTGATGTCCTTAGGTTAATTAGGTTTAAGTAGTTCTAAGTTCTAGGGGACTGATGACCTCAGATGTTAAGTCTCCTAGTGCTCAGAGCCATTTGAACCAGTTTTTAGATATTCGACTATTTCTGAGAAAACAAGTCAGCGTTTTCTAACGCTTTATTATATGCCTTTCAGCGCCTAAAAAAATTCAGGCGAAGTGGTGCACAGCGGGTAGCGTCGCGGATTAATACTTGTTCCGTGTTCGAAACCTCGTTGTTGTTTTTATTTTATTTTATTTTATTTTCATTTATCTCTGGGAATGCTCCTTTGTTCACACTACTAGAAATTCTTGGGTGAAGATATAATACCAACGCGTTCCTTGAAAGTAAGTCCTCATATGTGTAACTGTTCTGTCCAACCTGTAACGTATACGCTACTTCTACCGGCAAATAAAACATTTCATCCGAAAAACGCAGAAAGCTCAGGGATATCACAATAAAAGTTAATATACTGATGCTTAAGCTGTTTGTACAGCAAAGTTTTGGAAAATGCTCCGTTATGTGTGATTTGCCACGAAATAATTGCCAAACCGTGAACTCTTCAGCATTGTTAACGGTGTTTCTTTCCCTAGTGAGATTCATACGAAGAAATGTAAGTGCGACTAACGCACCTTCGAGCGGTGCTCATAGTGTTCGGAATTTCTATGTTTCGAATGTCTCTATAATCGGTGTCATTCAAGAGAAGGCAGCAAATATTCTTGAATGAAAAACATGAGAATTAAATGTAAGTATTGATATAAGAACGAAATAAAACATAATTAGAATTTAAACCTCTGAAAATACCATACATACATTACAAAAAGACACTATGACATGTATTGTGAATCCCAATCGTAATTTTTCATTTAACGTATCGCCCCCTTTCACCTAACGTGATAAGAGACGTTGGTGAAGCAAATTTCTACGTACTTGTGTATATAGAAGGAAAACCTAAAAGAAAGTATAAAAAAACCGGGTCACGAGCTCGGGACCCAAAAGTATCAGGCCGCATCACTACACACCATACGAAAACTTCGGTCGAGCTCAGTGCGCGCGGAAAGGCATACCAGTTACGTCGAACACTTTGACCGTCGTTTCCTCAGAAACTGTGGAGTATCTACGGATAAGGCGAGACCCATGTCGGCGCATTTTGACCCCTCTTTCATTGAGCAAAGTCTCTGGGAAATCAGACTACGGCACTTGCCGTGTTCCCCTCGTTAGCAAAATAATTTTGAAAAGACAAGAAAAGCAAGGTAATTCTGAGACGCCAACATGAACAATATCAAAACTTTTAAAGGCGACCAAATGAGATTAGACCATTTACGAGAATTATTTGGAAAATACAGGGAAAGCATGAGAATTTAGACGCGCGAATAAGTGACAATATCAAACAACATTTAAAGGTGCCTAAAACGTATTAGACTATTTAGAAAAATTATTTGAAAACTTCAGTAATGAAAATTCTTTAAAATACAACCAACGAAGAACGGCAACGATCAACATGAAAATTTGGTCAGAGGCCGGAGTCTGGAGCCAGTGGTAGTCGTCAACAATTTGCATGATTCGATTGTAGTTAGGTTTTAGAGCTCTAAACAGACATGTTACGTTGTTAATATACTTAAAACTGCATCTTAAATAAATAATCTCAAATAAGATACCAATTCTGTCCCTTTTTCCATTTATTGATTAAAAACGGAAATGGATTTATCAAACAAGACTGATTGCCAGGGGAAAAAACAGTCTAATGTGGGGTGTCACATTTTGTTCAGCAAGGAATCGCGATTTTTTGATATGGCAGAGAGAAGAGGTCCCATAATTCCAAGCTGTGCTATTCCTGGAGTCACTGATAATGACTGACAACAGAATGAATTTCCACAATGCAGGCTAGCTTTACCGCAAAACATCGTATTTCACGATCACAAAATTACACATGCATGTTTACCTACAGAATATTAGACCTCACTTCTCTTTTCCCAGCCACAAGCACCCCGTCGTAACGAATTTGTTGTTCCAGTGGTAAATGGCCTTCATTCTTGGTGGCTTCTTACCGTACTTAGTTCTAAACATCCGCTGCACAGCTGTAGCACACTTCTTTTTGTCGAAATCCAACACACAGAAAGCTCGCTCCGCACCTGAACTCGCCATATTTGCGACCACCTCTGACTATCGGCAGAAGTAATGCATAGTTAGCGTTACTAGAAACACTGAGGCGCACACGAGCAACCACTTGCACTCTCTTACGTAAATTTTAAACAAAGGAACACTTAAATGCTGAGGCAGTCGAACTCCTGCTTGCACTGTCAACGCTGAATCTCGCAATTAAGTTCGTTCAGTATGGTCCCCGACTAAGATCAAATACGGCAGATGGCAGCTCACCTCGTTATATGAAGGTGGTAACTGTAATTCATCCCCGCAGTAGGTAGACTCTGGTGAAGTACATTCGACACGGAATTAAAACCTGGCTCCAGCACATCGAACGTTCTACAACAGCGATGAAGGTGGCCGAAAGACTTTACATGTGGCTACCCACCACGCACCAACCTCCAAAGAGGAAATGCTGCTGCCTTCCGTTACCGTCTCCACTGTCCTGGGCCATCTTCACGTTTTACTGGCTGTTAGCAGACTCGTTCCCCTGTATAGCCCACCCCACCTGTTTTTTCCCGCAATTGCGTGGAACGTCAGCAATAGCGCTCTATTCCTCCAAGATAAGGCACTGCCGCCCGTTTATATTATTTAATTTATTATATATATATATATATATATATATATATATATATATATATATATATATATATCGTCGATATATATATAATATATATCGTCGACAGGAACGTAGTAAGCTCGTTCCCCTCCACCCTCCCCATCCCGCCTCTCATATATTAAAAATTGGGGAACACTCAACTATCCCGTGATTTTCCTATGATTTTTGAGTTATTGTACCAAGACGTTGATAGGGGACAAACTCTTAATGACCTTACATGGCCCCCAAATCGGGGCATCATTTCACCTGTGATCCTCAACCTCTACCTTATTTCCAGAAAATTTTCAGATGGTCAATATCCCCCACCGTCACTGAAGTCACTCTTCTCCCTCGATTGTACATTCCCAGGGTCAATGCGCTCCGGTGGAAGCTCATTCAACGACCACATATTTCTCAGTGGTGAATTAAGAGAGAAAGTGAAAATTAATGTGGCAGACGTTATCTTATGTGCTTCATGGCAGATTGCATTAAAGGCAAGGCTAAGACAATTCACTGAACTATCCCAACGATTCTACGAATGATAAATTATTCAGGCATATTTCAATTGCCTCTTAATGTCTTCCGCAAAAGACAGCGGAGACGGCTAGTCCCGGCGGAGGTTCGAGTCCTCCCCCGGGCATGAGTGTTCGTGTTTGTCCTTAGGATAATTTAGGTCAAGTAGTGTGTAAGCTTATGGACTGATGACCTTAGCAGTTAAGTCCCATAAGATTTCACATACATTTTGAACAGACAGCGGAGACAGAAAATACCATCATTATATAATTTTTTTTTTGAATTCAGTTGACGTAAACCCGGGAACATTGTCAGTTAATTATAAGACTTTGGTTCAAGACTTGTGAATGTAACACTGAAGTGCTGCAAACTAACCGCAGTCACTCGTTCCGTTACAAGACATCAACCATATGAACATTGCAAAGGCGTCAACCACCACTAAAATATCCTTGTTGCCACTTGTACGTGGCAGTTCCCCAAGTAATCAGTAAAAAGCTTACCATTACGCTGATATTCTCTAGCGGACTGCAAGAAATCTTTCAAGTGTTAGTGTTACGTTTAACGGTTTTTAATTCCTGACGTTGACCAGCTAACGTCATAATTTCTGAGTTCATGCATTTCCAAGTCAGTTTTTCTCTAATTTTCATTCTGGTTTTATGGAAGTCAGATGCGCCTCCAAGCAACAAACAATGAAAATAACCAAAAACAACAGTGCCTGAGACAGGAGTTTCTTATCCTGACGTGTACAGTAACATAGCAAGGAATAGCCATTTGGCAAGTAACCCTCCTCCAGTTTTCGCCGAATTTAATCCGACTCATTATCTTATTGGTGTTTCTCCTTAAGATCAACAAACAACTGTATGCACCAAGAAAACCCAGCCCGTATGCTTCATCTTGAGGTTCCACGACGTTCTCCTGAAACATGCGACTAATCCCATCAACGACTTGGTTTTTTGCCCCCTAATGTACAGGGTATACATAAAGTCCGGGAACACTTTCAATTATTTACTGCATAAGAACCAAACATTTTACAGATATCATATATATGTCATTTTGAAGAGAAACCCAGAAAGTTTGTTTTCATGTTCACCGCCACAGCGTAGTTTGGTAATTTGACGATAGCCAGAGGTAGTCGCAAATATGGCGAGTTCAGGTGCGGAGCGAGCAATCTGTGTGTTGGATTGCGGCAAAAAGAAGTGTGCTACAGCTGTGCAACGGAAGTTTGGAACTAAGTAATGTAAGAAGCCACCAACAATGAAGGCCATTTACCACTGGAACAACAAATTCGTTACGACAGGTTGCTTGTGCCTGGCAAAAGAGAAATGGACGTCCTAGTGTGAGTGAAGTGAATGTGGAGCGCGTACGAAAGACTTGGACATGTTGCAGCAATGAATGATGCCTCAAATGTAATCGGACTCTCCGTTCATCTTTCAGCAGGATGGGGCTCCACCCCATTTTCATCGTGAAGTTCGTAGTTACCTGAACACGGAGCTGCCGCATCGATGGATCGGCCGTGCTACAGAAGGGTAGGGGACACTTATTTCATGAAATGGCCTGCCCGATCACCAGATCTCACTCCGTGTGACTTTTATCTGTAGGGACACATTAAAAATTTGGTGTATGTACCACCTCTATCACGTGATGTAGCAGGGCTCCGGGAAAGAATACGGGAATCAACTGCCACAGTCGAGGACGCCATGCTGGGACGGGTATGGCAAGAATTCGTTTACCGTATTAACATCTGTCGGGTCACTCATGGTTCGCATACTGTTTCAGATTGGAAGGCTGATATTAAGACCGCTCATTGCGTAATGCTTCTGGTCTCATGAGGGCTGCCAAGAACCCAAATCAGCCCCGAGTTATCTGAATCTCTTACGCTCCAGGTAGTACTTAAACATTTTTAGGGCGAAAAGAACGGCCAAAGCTTCCAGCTCGTAAACACAGTAATTTATTTACACACCTGACAAAGCTCTCGAAGAATACGCCAAAGGCGTCCGCTCTCCATTATCTTCTTGTAACAAAACGTTGACATTAACGAATCTGGATGCGTCTCTTTCCACAATAAACGGTGAAATAACTGGAACATTGTCGAACGATGTTTCAGGGCATCAGAGGCTGCCTGCTGAGTATCACCCCTTTCCTATTTCTCATTTTTGCGACACAGCTGTTTGAGCGGGGCCACAAGTTGGGCAAAATTTATGATAAATTTCTTTAAAAAAATTCAACATGTTGATGAATCAGGCAAAGTCCTTTTTGTTCTTCGGCGACGGGAACTTGTAAATAGCTCGTGCACGAGCGTGGTATATACTAATTCTCCTGCCTGCCACTGCATGCCATAAAAGATTTTGATATGGGACAAATTACCTTTCGACAACGTAACAGTCAATCCCGCCACCCTCAGGCGCCCTAACACTTGCCTGATTCGCTCTAAATGATCATGAAAAGTTGCACTGTAAATGAGTTCACGTTACGAGCCAACGGTCTGAAGAACTGCAGCCATTAGCCCTTACTCGGCAGACCAATAATGGATAAATAAACCGGAATAAACGGGAATACAATCCGGTGCGGAATTTGCAACGCATCGTCCTGTTTCTGCAGTCTAATAGGTAACCATAATACTGCCCAATATTCGGTTAGTATTTCCAATAGGCGCCCTTTGAACAAACCAGCAGTGGGCTTGGTAATTTACTAAATTCTTTCCACACAGTGAAACGATTCTTTTAGATTCGTTCCATACTGTTTAACTTACATTTCGTGTTGTCACGCTCATTTAGCTTAAATTTAATTTTGTACTTCGTGTTCGCCCTCTTTCAGTGGTAAACAATCGCATTAAAGTATCAGATTCTCCAGTAAGCATCTATTCCTATGTACATTTCCTACATTTTGTGCTCCCAAAATTCCTTCCTCTCTTTAGCATCTGTATGAATGAATGAGTTAGTGTGTGAGCTGAATTTGTCTTATACATGGTAGCAGTACACCATCTGGCTGTCTGCTGTGGTAGCAACATTGTAGCCAACGTAGCTTTCTCAATCAACGGAAAGAGATTTTAACCTTTCCATTCGACAGAAGTTAAATTGGTGGGAGAAAGTGCCACTTTGGTCTCTTCAGGCTACCTGGTGGAAGTTCGTTGCAGGGAGAGCGCGCCCTCAGCACTCGGGACTGGTCCTTTGGTGAATGAAGACGGTACTCTTAAGAGCGACTTGGCGAAGGTGAGTGTGTTAATGTGTGATGGTGTGCAGCTATTCCAAAAGATATACGCGAGTGATCTGCTACTTCATTTTCAAGTTCGATTGTCGAATTATTGCATTTTTCAGAGTATATTTTTCTGTAAGTAGTAATTTATTCCTGTCCTCGCTTCGTGGTGTAGCAAGTTCGTTATCCAGCCATCCCAAGTTTAAAATTCAGTTGTCTGACTTTTCTATTAACTGGAATGCTAGTGTGAACTTTTCTCGTTTGTACATGTTTTATTTCTTCTACTTTTCATTTAGGTTCAGTTTTAAGATTGTGTGCCTTTTTTGATACTACGTGGTGGAGATTTCACGATGTGTAATTTCAGTAAGATTTTAAAGACATGTTGCTCTTGGAAATCACCCTTAAGCAAACACCATTACTTTATTTTTTATATTTTCCCAGACACGATTCGACACCAATGTGTCATCTTCTGTGGGACAAATCTTTATTACTGTAAAGTACAATATCTACTGTGGGCATAAGGAATATAGTATTTGCAATTTGCTTCGTTTTGTTTGGACACTCACCTTACAATTACATCGCTACCTGAACTGTATTATTATACATCGATTTTAGTGCTCGTTATCGATGATTATTTGAGAGCATGTCATCTGCAAACTAGCCATGAAGAAAATTGTTACGTATTTGTGGAAAGCTGTTTCGAGGTTAGAGGTTACGTACGTTTCTGTACTTACATTTTCCGTCCTGATTCGTTCAAAATGGTTCAAATGGCTCTGAGCACTATGGGACTTAACATCTGAGGTCATCAGTCCCCTAGAACTTAGAACTACATAAACCTAACTAACCGCCGGCCGCGGTGGTCTAGCGGTTCTAGGCGCTCAGTCCGGAACCGCGCGACTGCTACCGTCGCAGGTTCGAATCCTGCCTCGGGCATGGATGTGTGTGATGTCCTTAGGTTAGTTAGGTTTGAGTAGTTCTAAGTTCTAGGGGACTGATGACCACAGATGTTAAGTCCCATAGTGCTCAGAGCCATTTGAACCATTTTCAACCTAACTAACCTAAGGACATCGCACACATCCATGCCCGAGGCAGGATTCGAACCTGCGACCGTGGCGGTCACGCGGTTCCAGACTGTAGCGCCTAGAACCGCCCGCCTCCTGATTCCTGTTCCTGGTCGGTGTCTCAATCAGCTGTTGTTTAGTGCATTGCTTTCACTCAGTTTATCACAAATTTCCGCTCGCTACTTCAACTCAGATGCACTTACACAAAGTATGGCGAATTGTGATCTGCACAGACACTTCTGACAACACACTCAATGAAAGGTGTCATGTTATTATCGTTGCTCACTTGTTCATCGTTGGCCTTGAGTTTGTTGTGGCGCTGATTTTCAATGTGTGTGTGTGTGTGTGTGTGGGTCTGTGTGTGTGTGTGTGTGTGTGTGTGTGTGTGTGTGTGTGTGTGTGTCTGTGTGTGTTTGTGTGTGTGAGAGAGAGAGAAAGAGAGAGAGAGAGAGAGAGAGAGAGAGAGAGGAGAAGGAAAGAGTTGTTGGATGAGAACCAAGAACACTGAAGTTTTTTTTATAGTTTTTGTGGGTAGTCATTTCTGTTTAGTTCATTGAGAGTTGCAAACAGAGTTTTGTTGCACAGTGTCGTATTTTCATTCAGGACTTTCTTTCCGTGTATTATTGATTTTTGTATGTGGTACTTCTCCTCTATTCTGAGTTTTTGTTAGAAACTGTTGCTTTCCCTGAGGATCTTCAGATCAGACTCCATGTTTTTTGGGTGGTGGTTTTCTTCTATTAGATAGTCTGCAGAAGTGCAGTGTGTACAATCACTTCTTAGGGCTCTGATGTGTACAGAGTGCCTCGTTTTGAAATTTCTGCATGTGTGACCGATGTAGACCGACTGGCATGAACTGCAGGTTAACTGATATATTCTAGATTTGGAGAATTTGTCAGCAGAGGTGTTCTACGATCTTCAATTCTTCTGTACTGTATTGTTTGTGTGGAATGATATTTGTAACCCTTGTTTCTTCAATATGTTTCCCACCCTGTGTACGTTTTTGTTACTGTATGTTAGTGTATGCCATGCTATACTATTTGTAGGGTGTTCCTAGTATCTTGTGTTTGTATGGAGATTTTGTTCTTGGTTCTCTGTTGTGGCTGGTGATTTATTGATGTTTTTTCCCATTTAAGTTGTTTTTTAATTTTGTTGTTCAGTTTGATCATCATTTGTGTGTTGTACCCATCCCCTCTGGCTATTTGGTGTATTGTTTTTAGTTCCTGTGTTTAGTTGAGTTTGTCCATTGGAGTTCTGTTGAGCCTGTGTGGTATGTGTCTGAAACTTGAGAGTTTGTGTGCTTGTGGGTGGTTGGAGTTGATGTGAATGGTTGTACTTGTGGCTGTAGGTATCCTGAAAATTCCAAAATTATGTTTGTTGTTGATTCTGTGTATGGTAATGACTAAGAAATAAAACTTCATTTCCTCTTCTGTCTCAATGATAAATATTATTTTTGGGTGAACTGTATTTATGTCACAGTGTAATTGTTTTATTTTGGTATCTGTTTCATCAATAAAGCAAATGATGTCATCTACATATGAGAACCAGTATATAATCTTCTACTATTTTGGATGTATGATTTCATTGAATATTTTGTTTTCAGTGTGGTTTAGAAATGTGTTTGCAAGTAGACCACTGATGGATGAGCCCATTGGTAGGCCATCTTTTTGCAGATAGAACTGTTGCTTGAAAGTAAGGAGGTTTGTTCAGTTGTATAATCTTTAGGGTGGCTTCTATTTCTTCTATGTATGTACTTGTTTTGTCCCCTTGATACTGCAGCTGTTTCTTAACAATGCTGATTGTTTCTTCTACTGGCACATTTGTGTACATCGATATGATGTCGAGAGATACTAGGGTTCTCGTTGATACTATGTTTATATCTTCTGTCTTTTCCATTAGATGACTGGTATTTTTTTGGTTTGTGTTGTCTGCGATTGTATATAATTTCTGTAGTAATGTATGTAAGTGCTTAGCTAGGTGTTAAGGTGGTGCATTTTTGAAATTGATACAGGACTGATTGAACAGTTATATTTGTGAATCTGTGGTAAACTATTGAGGCTGGGTGCTTTAGGATTCTTTTGTGTCATGTATTTGGCCTGAGTTTCCGTGACGGAACTACTAAGAAGCCAAGCAACTACACAAACTTTCGTCACTACTGTGTCACTGCACCGTTCCCTGAACCACATTTTTTTTTTTTTACGTAGGGAAAAATGGAAGAACACGCATTTTTGAGAATAGCGACTGTGAGGCTTCTTGAGTTTTTGAAAGTTTCTTTCGTACCTCATTGTAGGATCATTGATTAACTTGATAGTGTTCTGTTCTGTAAATTCTTCTCTTTTCTCGATTTACTTTGCCTCATTCATCAGTACAAGAGTATTCTCTTTGTCTGCTCTGGTGTTGATTGCATTGTGTTCTTGGAGTTTTTGTTTAGTTTTACAGATATATTTTGCTCTGTTGTGTTTGTTTTTGAGATGATGTGGGTCTGTTCTCCATTATTATGTGTTTATCTATTCTGCTACAAGTTACCGAGTTAAGTTGGCACTGAAATTTAGTTCCTCCAACTTTTCTTCTTGCTTTGTTATGTATTCTGTTTCTGTGATCAGGTTTTCTATGATTTTTTGTGACAGGTTTGTGTTTATGTTGTGTTTAGGCCCCTTTTCAAGTAATTCTCACTTTTGTTTTGTTAAATCTATGTTAGTTAAATTGACAAGTCTGTCATGGAACTGATGTTGGGCCCCTACTCAGTCTTCTTTGTCTATTCTTCCTGTGTAAGACCTTATTTCTTGAGTTATGTCATCAAAATGGGTTTTTATTTCTAAGAGATTGGCCAATTCAAGGGGTTTTATGTGCATTTGATGATTAAGCTGCTGTTTTTTCGCATATAGGAAACGACTTTCTTCTTCTAAACAAACATTTCTGCTTGAAACCTTAGTAAAATGAATATCTCAACGCCAAGGGAAACATTTCCCACGAAGCTCTATAAGAAATTTATGAATACAACTATACTACTGTATAAAACTATACTCAACATCAGCTTTAACCAAATCTCTCTAACTAATAAGATAACCCCTCGTTTTGTAAAAGACAATGTAAACAGCAAGTCACCTGCAACACAAGTAGCTAAAAGAAATGCAGAAATTGTTTGGTTAGAAGAAGTAATTCGTTTCCAATATGCGAAAATACAGCAGCTTAATCTTCAACTGTACAAAATACACCTTGAATTAGCCAATCTCTTAGAAATAGAAACCCATTTCGACGACATAACTCAAGAAATAAGGCCTTACACAGGAACAATAGATAATGAAGACTGAGTAGGTGCCCAACATCAGTTCCATGACAGACTTGTCAATTTAACTAACATAGATTTAACAAAACAAAAGCGAGAATTACTTGAAAAGGGGCCTAAACACAACATAAACACAAACCTGTCACAAAAAATCATAGAAAACGTGATAACAGAAGCAGAATACGTAACAATGCAAGAAGAAAAGTTGGAGAACCTAAATTTCAATGCCACCCTACGGCAAGCAACTGTACTCGAAACAGATTAGAGCACTTAGAAAATTTATTTTAAAACTCCTGTCAGGGGCAATAGTTTAATTTACAATCGAGGATTTACCGACGAATAATGCCTTAGCTAGGCATGACAACTTGATCAGAAGCCCATATTTGCATTCCACATCAGGAGTCATAGGCTGTCTCCACCAATTTACGTGGGTAGAATAGTATTATAATTTAGAGTTTTAAAGTACAAAGGTGACAGGGTTAACATAGGTAAAACTGCATTTTAAATAGATGTAATCTAAAATATGTTATCAATTTTGCCCGATTTTCATTTTCCAATTAATAATGCAAATGACTTAACAAGATAAACTGACTGCCAGGTCAAAAGATTAAGCACCAAAACACCCTAATGTGAGGTGCTACCCAGACAGGACTTAGATACAGTTACTAGGAACATCAAGGCGCACACAAGCAACTACTAGCACTCACTTTTGGAAATACTGAACAAGGAACACATAAGCGCTGAGGCAACCGAACCCCCGTCAGCAATGTCATCACTGAATCTCACCATTAAGATCAATCTATTTGTTCCCTCACTAAGAAGACATACGGCAGACAGGAGCTTACCATTAACTTCCGGCATATGAAGGTGATGACTGCCACGCAGCCTCGCAGTAAGTAAACTTGGGTGCAGTACATTCGTGGCGAAATTAAAACCTGACTCCAGCACATCGAATGTTCTACAACAGCCATGGAGATGGCCGAAAGGAGAGACAACCTTAAATGTGGCTACCCACTGCGTAGCAACCTCCAAACAGTAAAATTTCTGCCTCTCAAAATCTACGATCTCTCTCAGGGAGCAGACTCCTTATCTCCTTCCTCACAGCTGCGCGACGTCTCTTCACCGAACATCAGCAACAGCGCGCTCTCGCGGCCTGCAACAAGTTAAGGCGCAACCGCCTGTATACCCATTACTTATCGATACGAACTAATAAGCTGCCTTTAAAAGTAACGCTTGGAAACAATTTCTGTGCCGCCTTCTGGCTCTATACACTGCCAAACGAAAATTAGTTATTTCCTTTTCCTGTATTTCATAGCTAATTGACCGAGAAAATTTTGCTCGTACTGCTTTACTGGGCTGCCAAGTTAGTCGGTCATGCGCTTTTCTTTTGCGATTTTTTCATATAACACGTGATTCTATAGCCCTAGCGCATTTGTTTTCGTGATCATTCTAAATACACTGTTTCATTGATTAGTCTGTAAAGTTACAACACAATTCTGCTCCGTGCACATCCACAAAATGTCACCTGTTCTCATATTACGCTGCTTTCTGTATTTGCAATTGTCCTTAATAATACAGTCCACTCCGCGATTTATAATAGTTTTTATGAAGTCCATTCTTCAAACGCTTAAAGTGATTTCGATATCACTATAGAGACTTAGTTCTCACTGTCTTTTAAAGCAGTAATTTTCGACTGTGCACATAGAAATACCCAACATATCACCAAGCACAACATATAGCCTTCTACGTCGTATAGTACCATCTAAAGTAACTTTTGTCTGTGGCCATAGAACCAACGTAAAACCTTCGATCTAGATTCATCTACAAGTAGCAATAGTTGTGTGTGCAATATGTATATGATAAGCATGGAGTCGTGAAACTTAAGTGCTATGTAATAAGAAATTTGACCCTAGCAACACCGAAGCATTTTACTTAACGCGTACGGTCAAGTGGAGGTGGTGGTGGTGGTGGGGGGTAGAGGTACTTCATTCCCACAAACAAGTAAACAATTTCGTTACTTATAAATAACTTTTATTAGCAATATAATTTTTAAATAGGTATGGTCGTATAAGTATGGTCCAGGAACTGAAAATATCTTCTAGCAAGATCTCTCTAACAGCAACATATTTTCCGTAGAGTGTAAACAGAGGAAAAGAGTACATTATGTCTTTCAGTAAATAATTTTGCAAAATACAGATTTCGTTAATTGTCGTTGAATCTTATTCACAGCGTACTTTTAGAATATATGCAGGTGTATGAAAGGGATTCTGAACTTGAAGTTATGAATGACTCTTGTTGCGAAAAGTCACCTACAAAGACCTGAATTTTTTGGTTACGTTTTACAGAAAAGTTCAGAATAGTTACAGAATCTGCTATAAGAAATCATTAAAAACAACAAATATTTTTCAGACTTTCAAAATGCGAAGCGCATGACCAGGCTACAATGTTTTCAAACGTCGGGCGTAAAGTATGACTCCCCACCTCGTATGGCGAGGGTTAACATAGCGATATTGAAAATTAAATTCTGCAGTAACAAAAAAATATTTTTTTGGAGTATTGAAAATTATTTTTTGCGGTGTTTGTATTATGATTTTGCGCACTTGGTCTCCAACCAACTCCAATGGCACGACAGTACGTCAAGAACATAGTTCGTCCTCATGAGTTACCTGTGATGCAAAAGTACCGTGGCGCCATTTTTCAAGAGCACATTGCTCTTCCACAAATGATACGTGTCTCTATGACTATGAACTATCTACGTGATGTTGAGGTATCATAGTGTCAGGTACGGTCCCAGTTGCGAATCGTCTTGCCTCATTAGAGTATTACAAGACCCTTCCCAACCGAATCAGTCTATTCATCCAGGCGGAAGAGGAAGCAATGTCACATTAATAAGTAGGCTCAAACTGCCAAACTTATTTACAATTTTTTCTCGACTTTGTTATCACTGAAACAAGTCACATTCTCAGCCCGTGAAATTTTGTTTCCTTCTCCGCTTTGTGTCCTTCCCTTTTTATGTCAGGCCCTGTATTATTCTGCAGGTTTATCTTGGTACTACGTGAATTAGTTTCTTTATCACTGGACAGCATTTTAAAAATACAATTGTGGATGACATTTAATGACTTACTTAGCTCGGAGGAATTTGCTCGTTAAGCTCTGTGAGTGTTATCGGGTGGCGGAATAACATTTAATTTTCGTCGCAATCAATAGTTCATATACATCTGTTTTGTAGCGATCAGAGAAGCGTAATTGCGTAAAAATGCGTTACCTTAAATGCGTTAGAATTTATGGAAATTGCCATCACGAGACCGCATAATCAAAAATGTACGCCGTGAGTGGGCTTATCTTTACAACAGTTCCAGTATATTATACCGTTTAGAACTTTTATTTGGACCGGATGTCCCGGGTTTTTATGGTGACAAGGACAAGCTGCTAACGACAGCGCAGCGCGGTAGGAGCTCGTAAAACAAGTATTTAACGGCCAGGTGTTTTGTTAACGAATCATAAATTCGTGTTCAATAAAAAATGTGTATCGCTATTCTCAAAAATGCGTGTTCTTCCATTTTTCCCTACGTAAAATATAAATAAATGTGGTTCAGGGAACGGTGCAGTGGCACAGTAGTGACGAAAGTTTGTGTAGTTGCTTGGCTTCTTAGTAGTTCCGTCTGCTGCTATATAAACTACAAGATGATTGTCACTGTAAAATTTAAATGATTCACAATTTAATTAGGAAAAAAAACCAGAGGAGGCAAGTTCATCTGTGCTACTAGATACCAAAGGCACATGTTGGGATAAAGCAGCATACCACACATGGTTAGGGATTCAAATCTTATGGATCAATTCATTTTTAAACAAAGTTGTGTCTCAATTCATTCAATATGTCAGTCGAATTTCTGCGTTCAGCATAACCTATTGCACAATAAATTAAAAAGATAGATTCAACCTACAATTTCGACCTCTAATATTCATTAATTAGAGAAACTGCAGACAACTATGAAATAAAATAAGGGAATCAAGTAGAATTCTGCTCTTTGCAGGAAGTTCTTTGAAGTTATGAGCAAAGTTAGGAAAATATGGATTATATAAATGACGTCAGGATAACGACATAGACGTTATTATGTAATTATGTAGTTATTGTGATTGATGTTATAGTGCTATCAAACTATCCCTTCATGGAAGAATTAAGATAAACAGTAAAATGTATGTCTGTATGGACTGTATTTACTCGATAGACATTAACGTGCATTACTCAAAAGAGAGGAATGAACAGCCTTACCTACATATTAAACAGCACTACAACGTCGTAAGCGATCTCATAATTGTATTTCTTATTATTTAAACAAAAGCCTGTTATGCAAAACACTATCAAATGAGCTGTAAAAAAACGCTACGTTTGTGGCTGAAATACAGATCAGTTGGTCTGACATCATTCATAAATTTCTGTAGCTAAATGAGTGAGGAGCACTAGATATTGTCCTCACACTTGAGAGATTCAAGTGGCTCTGACCACTATGGGACTTAACAGCTGAGGTCATCAGTCCACACTTGAGAGAAAATATTAGAAAGAGAGTGTTAGAATTTTGGTGAAATGTAGCCCTATTTCACAGATTCCAATAACCTTCTGTATCTGAACCTCATTTTCAAGGTGTCTCAGGGAGAAAGAACAATCTTTATGGTTAAGACGGGAACAATCATTCAAAACCAAAAAATCTGGCAAAAATGGGATCTAAAATACATACCTCAAGAGGTACAAACACTTATCTTCGATACTGTGAAACAAATGTCCTCTACTGCACTATCTACGATTACGTACTCGTATTTTGGGAGGAGGTGTACGAACCAAAAGAAGAGGAAAACAATTAGGAAAATCAAGGCTCGAAAATGAATGTACTAATCTGCTTTGATCCATTTCAAATGGTTCTGAAAGCCTGCGACTGTGAAAACAGTAGAATTGTTTATAATTAACTCATCTGTTACCAGTCACTGTTTTCTTTATTTTATTTTTCGCACGACACGTTTCGGGAAATGATTCCCATTTTCAAGTGCGTTTTTTGTGTAGGTTATGTGATTCCTATGTGATGTTGTCGATGTGTGACATTCTGCTTCATTTTGTTAACTTCACTGCAATATATAAGAAAACACGCGATTTTTAGCTGGTTGTCGATCTTTTTGTGAAGTTAGTGGCGAAATTTCGAAGAATTTGTACTTATAGTTTCCTTATGCTCCATTTGTGCAGAGTCTCACACACACAGTAAACATCACACACAACTTGTTGTACACTTTTAAACATCGAAAACATTTTTCATAAAAATACAGTGACTCAGATGTTCTTGCAAGTAGTCAACAGAGATGACATTATAGGTCTTCCACAGAGTATGATACGTTTTAGTACAGAGGTTACTTACCTTAAAAATGTGGATCATAATTTACTTATGTCTATTTTACAATTGTGCTTATTTCTATGTGTTACTATTTTTATTTAAGTATACTATCGAAACATCTGAAGATATTCACTGATTCACTTTCAAGTTTTTCATTTAAAATTTCATCATCATATTTTTTGTAATGTGAATATCTCTCCAGTTCTTCTACCAAATTCATTTTATGTCATTTATTTAGTCGATGGAGTACTTTGACATTTTGCTCTATTTTTCCAAATGGGTGTCCTGTATTATGTACATATGTTGCAGTGGCTGACGTACACAGAAACCACTTAGAACAAAAATTATTTAATAGGCAAGTACCTTGCCTAAAGAAAATTGAATTTTAGAGGAGATATGTAGATGACACACTACTGTTAGTCAAAAGGGGATACCAAAGACATCACAGACATTCTAAGTTACTTCAAAAATCTACACGAGAAAGTTAAATTTACAGTGGAACATGAGCAAAATAAAAGCATCAACGTTCTGGACCTAATTATAACAAGACACAACAACACATGCACATTCAAAATTCATAGGAAAAACACAATGACTGACACGGCAGTCCCTGAAATCTCATGTCACCCATATATCCATAAGCAGGCAGCATACAGGTCAATGCTACATAGAGCAACTAAAATACCATTGAACCAAGAAAACATGCAACAAGAAATAACCACAGTGAAAAAGATTGCAGTTGCCATTGTGTACAATGCTTCCATGGTTGACACAATCCTAGACAAAGTGAAGAAAGAGGCAGGTACAAACTGCACCACACAACAAAAAGGGAAAGACAAATGTATATCTAGTATCCCATACATTGGCAATGTATCACAGAAGACGGCAAATATTTTCAAAAATCACAGATTAAAAATTGGGTTTTCTATATCTAACAAACTACAACACAAACTAATACACAATATGAAGTGCAAGCATGAGCCATACTCAGACTCTGGAATATACAAGGTCACATGCCAGGAATGCTCCATGTTCTACCTAGGACAAACAGGCTGAAATCTCTTCACCAGGTACATGGAGAACATGAAAGCCTACTCATACGACAGACACACTACATCAGCCGTAGCAACACATGTACATAATACAGGAAACGCATTTGGAAAAATAGAGCAAAATGTTAAATTACTCCATCGACTAAATAAATGACATAAAATGAATTTGCTAGAAGAACTAAAGATATATTCACATTACAGAAAATATGAAGATAAAATATTAAATGAAACATTTGAAAGTGAATCAGTGAATTTCATCAGATGTTTCGATAGAATACATAAGTAAAAATAGTAACACACAGAAAGAAGGTTAATTGTGAAATAGTAAATTATGGACCAAATTATTAAGGTAAATAACGTCTGTTCAAAAACATATCATACTCTGTGGAAGACCTATAATATCAGTTCTGTTGACTACTTGTAAGAACAGCTGTGTCACTGTTTTATTTATGAAAAATGTTTTCGATATTTCAAAGTTACAACAAGTTGTGTGTGATATTTAGGGTGTGTGAGACTCCGTACAAATGGACCATAAGGAAACTTGAAGTACAAATTCTTCTAAATTTCGTCACTAACTTCACAGAAAGATAGACAACCAACTAAAATTCGCGTGTTTTCTTACATATTGCAGTAAAGTCAACAAAATGAAGCACAATATCACACATCGACAACTTCACATAGGAATGACATAAAGAACACAAAAAACGCACTTGAAAATGGGAATCATTTCCCGAAACGCGTCGTGCGAGAAATAAAATAAAGAAAATCGTGACTGGTAGCAGATGAGTTATTTATGAACAAGCCTATTGAATGTACTAAGTGTTACCAGCCCTTATTCGGTAGAAGAGAAGTGTTACAGTAGCGAAGATGAAGAAGTGCTCATAGCTCTTAAGGTACGCACTTCACAGGCAATGTTGAGCGGACACTTTTTGTTTTGGTCCATATTACCACCTCTAAAAATATGGAAACCAAAGAGCTTGCGGTAGAAGAGATTTGTTTCACAGTTTAGATGATGAATAAGTGTTCATCACTGTTAAGGTATGAATTCTAGAGCCCATGTTTACCACACGTTTAGCTTCGAATGATCGCTTCTCTCCCTAAATACTGACCATTTCTCCAGGGACACTTTCTATAGGTTTTCATATCTTAACAACTGAAGATTTTATTTGTACAATAATTTTGTATCAGTCGTAAATTATTGTTTATGTTGGTAATCGTGTGTCCATCTTAAACAGTCACCTTATGAGAGAAATACGCATAGGAACGTCAGTATTAAAACGAAAAACATCTGTCCGTTCACGGCATATAATTATTACCAATCTGGTCAAGATATTCTCATATTTTAGTTTACAAGTCCCATTTCCAGTGGGATTTACTGTCAGCAATCAAAACTTGACCCAGACGCCGATTGCTCACATTATATTTGTGAATACTGATTCAAAATCTGCGTGCCGTGAAGAGACTGACTGACCCTATTTCACGAGTTATTGAATGATTTCTGTGCATAAGGCATAGCGCTGAGATAAAACAAGTAACGAATCGGTGACTACGTCCCTAAATACGAAACTACGTTGTCAGAATTAATAACCGTACTCAACTGTCAGTTTTCCCTGTCTGTGGACGGTCCGCGTAGTCCACTGCAGCTTTCCTCTTAGGGTAAATTTTCACAAGCCCAAAATGATTTTATCTCTTTGTAACACACTGGCAGTCTTCCTTACATTGAAAGTTATTGTAACATTTTGTTCCAGCTTATAGAGCATCAAATGCCCCCACTAAAAGTCGGAGGCGTATCTGATTTTCCCTCACTTGTATAAATGTTCGCACGACAAGGAATCCAAACAAGTAACTTACAAAAAATTCATTTCTTCGTCTTGATTTTTATCGCAATCTGTCACACTTTACAGCATATCTTCACTGTCTAGATCTTACACAACTAGCCACCGTGGTCAAGGGTTAGCATGTACGACAAGTAATCAAAAACTAACCACTGCTCAAAAATCCTCAGCAACCGCAACTGAAGAGTTCAGACAGAGGGAGTCACCCACATTTTGTTGAAGACATTGGCAGACGGGGTAAGACGGGGACAACTTCTTGCTGTTGTGGTCGTTCACTTTCCCTAAAATGAGGAACAATCAGCAATGATCAATGGCATGAGGTTGACGGGAATAGAAAGTAGTGATTTAAAGATACGTATCCACAAGCGTGTGGAAAAAGTGTCATTCTGGTCTCTCACTTGGAGGAAGATTCCAAATTAATCTCCCATTCGTATCTCCAGTGGGACGGCAAAGAGGGAGGTGAACATGAGACAAAGATTGAATAAGCAACAAAAGAGTAACGTTCCACGGGTCAGAACATCCAATATTAGAAGAATGAAGGCGTTATGGAAGCTATAAGATTGGAAAAGGACACTGGAAGTGCTCAGTCTAGATGCAGAGGGGGTGAGTGAAGTGAAACAGAAAAAAGGGTAATATGAACAGCAGCAGAAAATGATGTAATGGGAGTAGCTTTCCGGTCATCAAAATATAGAATAATACCAACAGCAGCAGCCAATGGTTTAATGGCTGTAGCTTTCATCATGAATAGGTAGGTAGGGCGGACGATACGTTACTGTCAACGGTTCAGGGTTTTCTCATCGAAACTGACAACAAACCAACGCCGACAGCAATAGCTCAAGTATGCAAGCTAACGTCACAAGACGAAGAGGTAGAGTAAGCGAATGAGGATACTGTGCTTGTAATTTAGTACCCTTAAACTGAGATAAAAATTTAACTGTCATGGGTGATAAGGGGGTTGTAGTAAGGGAGCGAATTGGAGGTAAAGTTACTGTAGAATGGAGGTTCTGTAGTAGAAATGAGTTCTGCAATAAATTCCAGGACGTAAAAGTGACTGCACTCCTCAAGTATCACCAAAGGAGGATACATGCTTGGAAAAGGTCTAGAGAAATGACAAGATTCTACCTAGATTTCATAATGATTAGAGACAGTGGATTGTAAGGCATACAAAAGAGCAGATAGAGACTAAGGTCACAATTTAGTAATGATGAAAGCAAAGGTTCAAGAGCATCCGTTGGAGGAATCAGCGTGAAAAGAAGGACAGGGAACTACTGAAGTACTATGCGTTTGAAGTTCTCTGACGCTGTAACTACAGGAAATGGACATCTCTAAACAGGGCAACCAGGGATATTGGCCTGACGGATACAGACGCAAGGAAGGTAAGTAATCTAGGACAATAGGATAAATACTTCAACTGACTGATGAATGAAGAGTGTACAAAAATGTGCAGGAAAGACAGGGATACACAAACACATGTCACTTAGGAATTAAATACTTTTAAGTGTATTGAAGCCAAGTTAAATGGCTCAAATGGCTCTGAGCACTATGGGACTTAACATCTGTGGTCATCAGTCCCCTAGAACTTAGAACTGCTTAAACCTAACTAACCTAAGGACATCACACACATCCATGCTCGAGGCAGGATTCGAACCTGCGACCGTAGCGGTCGCGCGGTTCCAGACTGACGCGCCTAGAACCGCTCGGCCACACCGGCCGGCGAAGCCAAGTTAAATACCTGCAGCAAAAACGCGAAGAAATTCAAAAACAAGTGTCCGTCGGAAGGACTGACTGAATATTTAAAAAGTGAACACACAATTCGATGAAATCAAAAGCAAAGGAGTCAAAAGTAAATCCGTAACAAGGTACCTGCTGTTAACCTCAGAGGAGAGAGCGGCCACGTAAAAGGGTACATTGAAGACTTCTACAACGTGGAGGGGCTGTATGATGAGTTTTACAGAGCTCTGGAGGACCTGTGATAAAATAAGTCATAATACGTAGATAACATTCTATTAGACTTTTCATAAAACATCTACACAGTCCCAAAAAATTCAAAACCATATAAGCAGTAGAAGTATGCCACAATTAGCTTAACATTTCATGCATCAAGTTGCTGACAAGAATAATGTACCGAAGAAGGGAAAGGAAAATTTCTTATTTGTAAGATGACGATCACTATGGATTTATGATAAGTAAAGTAAATAAGGCACAAAATAGATAGTTCTGAAGTTGCGGTTCGAAGCACGACTTAAGAAAAATCAAGAGCCTTTAATATCATTTGCTGAAAAGGCTTTTGACAATGTAAAGTAGTGCAAGATATTGGAAATCGTCAGCAAAATTGATGTGAGGTTGCAAAACTCCATGTTTGTGAAAGTGTGGACTCTTCCTGAATCTGAAATTAATCAAGAATCAGGCATACCCTTGACATCCAACTCTGAATCAAATGTAGACAATAGATTTATTAACGATTCAATTTATTGGCCAGAACTGTGAATCTGTAGGTGGAAACTGACATAAAATTAACCATGTAAAAGAAATGGTTGAGGTAATAAACTCAGGTTTAAACAATACTATGGATTAATATAAAAGACACATGGATAATAATGCAACAAAACCAGTTGTGTGAACAGGAACATTACAAATATGTATCTTACTTCGAGATCAGCGAACTAAAGCTCCGAGTTAGCAAATTTACTGGAAAACATGAAGACGGATAAAATATCGGATCCAATTCTGTGAATTAGATACAGTAAGCTGATTAAGTCGATCAGAATGTCTATTTGTTTGGAACCAACAACCAAGAATTCTAAATATCTATGGAAGCCCTGACAAATATGAGCCAATGATAGCTATCCTGAAATTGAACTACAATACTCTTGCGTGCCTTAGTATGCTGGAAGTGAAAGTGATTCTTATCACAATTTCCAGTGCATTGTGAGCAGGTTGGAAACATAGTGACTCTGCAGCTTGAGAGTACAGCTGCAACGTAACCCCCATCACCTATCCGTAACTTCTGCTCAAGACTCCTTCAACTTCTGCATCTCTTCACCCTCAGTGACTATATGGAACTCATATTTTTTAAGTCTCCTGCCAGTAGCTTTCTGCTGTCATCTCATCAACAGAACGCTACCACCAATCCTCTTAAAAATTGTTACAGCCCGCCAATGGCGTAATTGTTTCTCTGACAATACCTAAAGCCCAGTAACGGTGAAATGTCAGCAAGGCAATGAATCGTATTTCTTTCCATCTTTTCTAACAAGTTTCACAGGGAATGTTACATCCCCATGGCGTCACTATTAACACTCCCATAGGTGCTCATTCAGCCACCAACTACCTTCCCGTGAAATGTTAAAAAATTTGCTACGAGGCTAGCAACCGAATCTGCTCCAGCGTCCATACGTTAAATAGGCGAGCGCTGTTTTCTCAGGTTTTTAGGAAAGTTAGGAGATGTTTATCTGCCCACGTACAGCAGTAAAAGTCTCCCAGTGCCTTCCATCCATTAATATTGTTGCTTCTTTTTATCTCGGCTGCCAATAGACGGCCCTATATATGGACAAGAGCCTGTCCACCTGCTCTATTTTGCAAAGCTACTCCCGTCACTGGCAAGGAGCTGGGCATGCTACCTGCAATTACATCTCTCTCTGTTTCTGTGTGGATCAGCATGACAACGGTCCCCATGGCTGAGCTACATCTGCGTCCACATGGCTACTCTGCAAATCACACTTAAGAGCCTGGCAGAGGGTTCATCAAACCATCTTCACAAAAATTATCTATTATTTCTCCCTCGAACAGCATGTGGAAAAAAACGAACACCTATATCTTTCCGAGCGAGTTCTGATATCAGTTTTTTATTATGATTATCGTCTCCCTGTGTAGGTCGGTGACAACAAAATACTTTCGCAGTTGGAGGAGAAAGCTGATGATTGAAATTTCGTGAGAACATTCCTCGACATCGAAGAAAACATTTTGATGATATCCATCCCAAATATTGTATCATGTCTGTGACACTCACTCCGACATTTATAGACATACAGAACGTGCAACCCTTCTTTGAACTTCCTCGACGTACTCTGTTAATCCTATCTGGTGACGATCCCACACTGTGCAGAAGTACACCGTAAGGAGACGGACGAGCATGGTGCAGGCAATTTCTTTAGTAGATGTGTTGCACCTTCTTTGTGTTCTGCCATTGAAACGCTTTCCCTGCAACATTTTCTTTGTGTTCTTTCGAAATTAAGTAGTCTGTAATTGTAATTTTTAGGTAACACAGCCACTCAGATTGTCACCTAGATCGTTTATATAGATAAAGAACTTCATAGGGCTTATAACACTACCTTTGGGAAATCGCCAGAAATCGCTTCTGTTTTACTCGATAGCTTTCCATCAGTTACTAAGAACTGTGACCTCACTGACAGGATATGACGAAGCCAGTCGCGTAACTGAAACGATATTCCATTAGCAGGCAGTTTAGTTACAACCGCTTGTGAGGCACGGTGTCAAAAGCCTTCAGGAAATCTAGAAATATGGAATCAATTTGAAATCCCTTGTCGGTAGCATACAACAATTCGTGTGATAGGGAGTGAATTGTGTTTCACAAAAACGATGTTTTGTAAATCCTTGTTAACTATACATCAATAGGCTGTTCCCTTCGATGTAATTCATAATGTTCAAACACAATATACGTTCAGAAATGCTGCTACACTTCGACGTTAATGATATGGGCCTGTAATTTACTAGATTACTCCTTTCGTCTTGCTTGATTATTGGTGTGTCCCATGCAACTTTCGGCGATCGAGCGGTTGTATGCGGTTGTTAACTATGGAGCTATTGCATCAGCATACTCTGAAAGATAGCTGAGTAGTATACAATTTTTACCGGCGGACTTGGTCTTATTGGGTGATTTGAGCTGCTACACTACTCCGAGGATATCTAATTCTAAGTTTCTCATGTTGACAGCTGCTCTTGATTCGAATTTTGGAATATTTGTTCCGTCTTCTTTGGTGAAGGAATTTCAGAATGCTGTGCTTAGTAACGCTGCTTTAGCAGCAGTGTCATCGATAGCATTTCCAATGCTATCGCGCATTGCTGCTAACATACTTTAAATACGACCAGAATCACTTCTGGTTTTCTGCCAGGAGTAGTGACAAAGTTTCGTTCTGCAAACTATAACGAGCATCTCGCGTTGAAGTCCGTGCTGAATTTCAGGTTTCTAGAAAAGATCGCCAACCATGGGGATTTTGAGTTCATTTAAATTTGGCACGCTTTTTTCGTTGTTTCTGCAACAGTTTTCTGACATGTTTAGTATATTATAGGTGATCAGCTACGTCATTTGTTAAATTAGTTAGTAGAAATCACTCAATTGTTGTCGATGCTATTTCTTTGAATTCAAGCCACATCTGGTCTATAATTACAAAAAAATGGTTCAAATGGCTCTGAGCACTATGCGACTTAACTTCTGAGGTCATCAGGCGCCTAGAACTTAGAACTAATTAAACCCAACTAACCTAAGGACATCACACACATCCATGCCCGAGGCAGGATTCGAACCTGCAACCGTAGCGGTCGCTCGGATCCAGACTGTAGCTCCTAGAACCGCACGGCCACTCCGGCCGGCCTATAATTACATTCACAGTTTGCGACATGGTCGCGAATAAAATTGCGACCCGAATATACAATAAATTTCATTTACTTTACGTCTGTGGTCACAAGTTATTTGGTCGTTAGACTACCGGTTTAGCTATGTAATGACCATCTTCAGATCTGCAGCAAAATATGGGAAAACAGAAATACACTAGCAAATTGTCTACAGCTTAAACAAAAAAATAGACTATAATGGAAAGTACATTGACATAAATGTACATTTTTACGCTTTACGTATGAAGAGGCATACCTGTTCCATAAAAACATCTAATATACTGCAGCCCTAGTGGCATCGTGAAATGTTTAACACCAAATTATCACCAGGATCGTCAAACATATATAAGTAACAGCCTATGCAATAGTCATCTTGTCAGCAGCACTACTGTTCAAAACAAACTGCCGTAAAGTAGCCACAGGTTGTTTGTTGTTGCAAGTTCACGAGGTGTCGCTACTGCAGGCATACACATATTCTTCAATAATTAATTGAACAACTTAAAATAAAGGGGGATACGATCGGTAAAGTCTGTATTGGGCTTATAAGGTATAAGAGGCATCACAGTAACAAAAAGCGATGAAATAAAACACGCAAAAGTCAGAAAGTTAGAAAGTGGAAGAGTAAATAGACAGTAATTGGCATATGCTCAAGTGCCAATATTATAGATAGTGACATAAATAATAGCTTTCAGAGTGCACAGAATAACATAAAAACTATAAAACAAATAGCTAAATAAGTCACAATGAAAGAAAAACAGACTGCAGCACATAACAAGCGCCATCTGTTCGCGCTGACGCCAATGCCACTATGGCTGCTGTACATTATGGCATTTTTTTTATAGAACAAGTATAACTCTTCATACTTAATTGGGACAAATGTACATTTATGTCAGTGTACTTTTCATTATGTTCTATTTTATTGTTTTAAGCTGTAGATAATCTCCTAGTATATTTAGGTTTTCTCATATTTTGATGCAGATCTGAACATGATTATTATAGACCTAAACCTGTAGCCTGGTGACGAAATAATTTGTGACCATAGATGTAAAGTAAAGGAAATTTATTACAATATGGAGGGAGTGGAGATTGTCTTTCAGGAAGGCGTCAAGCGAATTTTTATCTGCTTTTTTGAGTGGATATATTTTTCGTTTATCTTTTTTGAATGGACATACTTTTCGTTTAATTTTGGTGTATTTGGAGTTACGACGTTCAATCTCGCTACGACAGCCCGGTGTTCACAAACTCTGTATTCGTTTTGATGCTCGTTATTAGCTCAGGATTATCTGTTGCTAAGAGGTCAAGTGTGTTTTCAAAACACTTATTATTGGAGTGGGCTCAAGAAGTAATTGCTACCAATAATTTTCAAAGATTGTGTTTAGCAGAGTTTCGGGTGATATACACTTCTGTAAACTGAAATAAGAACACCGTGAATTCATTGTCCCAGGAAGGGGAAACTTTATTGACACATTCCTGGGGTCAGATACATCACATGATCACACTGACAGAACCACAGGCACATAGACACAGGCAACAGAGCATGCACAATGTCGGCACTAGTACAGTGTATATCCACCTTTCGCAGCAATGCAGGCTGCTATTCTCCCATGGAGACGATCGTAGAGATGCTGGATGTAGTCCTGTGGAACGGCTTGCCATGCCATTTCCACCTGGCGCCTCAGTTGGACCAGCGTTCGTGCTGGACGTGCAGACCGCGTGAGACGACGCTTCATCCAGTCCCAAACATGCTCAATGGGGGACAGATCCGGAGATCTTGCTGGCCATGGTAGTTGACTTACACATTCTAGAGCACGTTGGGTGACACGGGATACATGCGAACGTGCATTGTCCTGTTGGAACAGCAAGTTCCCTTGCCGGTCTAGGAATGGTAGAACGATGGGTTCGATGACGGTTTGGATGTACCGTGCACTATTCAGTGTCCCCTCGACGATCACCAGTGGTGTACGGCCAGTGTAGGAGATCGCTCCCCACACCATGATGCCGGGTGTTGGCCCTGTGTGCCTCGGTCGTATGCAGTCCTGATTGTGGCACTCACCTGCACGGCGCCAAACACGCATACGACCATCATTGGCACCAAGGCAGAAGCGACTCTCATCGCTGAAGACGACACGTCTCCATTCGTCCCTCCATTCACGCCTGTCGCGACACCACTGGAGGCGGGCTGCACGATGTTGGGGCGTGAGCGGAAGACGGCCTAACGGTGTGCGGGACCGTAGCCCAGCTTCATGGAGACGGTTGCGAATGGTCCTCGCCGATACCCCAGGAGCAACAGTGTCCCTAATTTGCTGGGAAGTGGCGGTGCGGTCCCCTACGGCACTGCGTAGGATCCTACGGTCTTGGCGTGTATCCGAGCGTCGCTGCGGTCCGGTCCCAGGTCGACGGGCACGTGCACCTTCCGCCGACCACTGGCGACAACATCGATGTACTGTGGAGACCTCACGCCCCACGTGTTGAGCAATTCGGCGGTACGTCCACCCGGCCTCCCGCATGCCCACTATACGCCCTCCTCAGAGTACGTCAACTGCACATACGGTTCACGTCCACGCTGTCGCGGCATGCTACCAGTGTTAAAGACTGCGATGGAGCTCCGTATGCCACGGCAAACTGGCTGACACTGACGGCGGCGGTGCACAAATGCTGCGCAGCTAGCGCCATTCGACGGCCAACACCGTGGTTCCTGGTGTGTCCGCTGTGCCGTGCGTGTGATCATTGCTTGTACAGCCCTCTCGCAGTGTCCGGAGCAAGTATGGTGGGTCTGACACACCGGTGTCAATGTGTTCTTTTTTCCATTTCCAGGAGTGTATTATGTGTACCTACGGATTTAAACATGTATTTTCGCCAACATATGGAGGGTAAATTGAAGTCATCATCAACTATAATTGTATGAGTCGCGTACGTGTTTGAAATTAGACTCAAGTTTTCTTTGAACCGTTCAGCAGTTCTGTCATCTGAGTTGGGAGGTCGGTAAAAGTATCCAACTACTATTTTATTCCGTTTGTCAAGAATGACCTCTACCCATACTAACAGAATCTATCTACTTCTATTTCGATACAAGATAAAGTACTTCTAACATCAACAAACACGTCACAGCCAAATGTGTTTAGTCTACTCTTACTGAACACCGTTAGTTCCTTTGTAAAAATTTCAGCTGAACTGATCTCCGGCTTTAGCCATCTTTCAGTTCAAATGTTTCAAATGGCTGTAAGCACTATGGGACTTAACATCCGATGTCATCAGTCCCCTAGACTTAGAACTACTTAAACCTAACTAACCTAAGGACATCACACACATCCGTGCCCGAGGCAGGATTAGAATCTGCGACCGTAGCAGCACCGCGGTTCCTGGCTGAAGCACTTAGAACCTCTCGGCCACAGCTGCCGGCAAGCTTTCAGTGCCAATAATGATTTGCAACAATGGTTTCTATTGGCGCTTGGAGCTCTAGTACTTTCTCAACAAGCTACTACTATTTACAGCAGTCTTATCGACTGTTCTTCGGCCTACGTTGTTCCTGTATTCGACCTGCACCCTTGGAGAGTGAAACCCTCTTTGTGTTTCCCCGAGATCTTCAGGGCATTCCTCACTTCCAAAGTTAGTTCACAGAGGAAATAAATGTATACAGAACCACGTTATACTACTAGATGATGTGAAATCTGTTTATACAATCACTGTCATATCATGAATCACACTAAACTAATTCAGATCTCCTTCATTTGTACAGTTATAGGTGGAAAAAAATTAAAAGTGGTTATCTGAAGGGCTTACCACATTTCAAGCTATAGGGAAATGTGGGTAACGTACAATTTGTACAAGAATAAAAAGGAAACAATAAGAACAAAACACCAAAAACGAAGTGATTCGACTAGAGCAGGTATAAGAAAATTGTAATATGCAATCAGCAATGATGAAAATCAAATAAAGGCTCAGGTGTGGTATTGAAATGCAGGGAGAAAGGGTTTTGAAAGGTGCCTTTTAGTGAGCACTTTCATTTCCTCACACTACATTTTGTCTGTTTGTGTATGATGATGCTTATTTCTGCTGTAGTCTAGGAGTTATATAGGTAGGTACTAGCTCTTTATTCACCTCTTTGTTTGGTCACAGAGGCTAACGTAAGTCATTGGCGAGTGGGTTTGGTCTCGACCAATAGCATCCATTTGCATGTGATGGACTTATGGTCTTGCTTGTTTGAAAATAGTTCGCCATAACTTTTGGCCATTTCTTGTCTGGACCTGATATGGTAAAGAGGCCCTATGTGCTTTGTTTCTGCTTTTGGGAAGAAACCCGCTTTAGTCTCGTCGAGGTCCACGCCATTGAGCAGACGATGCAGTGCATAAGGGTTGTTTGAGACCAACTTCCTGAGTTGAAAATTAGCTTCATGAAACAATAATAGTTTGGGAATGCTTGTTTGGATTATTCCGCGTGTAGGTAGCCGATCAGCGTGGCTCCGCACATGAACTGGCGTTCCAAGGTTGCTATCACGAACTGCTGGGAAGCTGCTTATTTTATTACTTCTTGCTTTATACTGTCCAGTGTTAGCGTAAACCCATCGAATTTAACTTTTCATGGAGTGTATGATTAATCTCTCAATGAGTCAGCATTACGTATTTTAGAGTATGACGCTTGAGTTTGTAAGGCTCAATTTAGTTTGCTATACCCGTAAGGGGCTGTAAAGTTTTCTGTTGTCCTTAAGGTCAATACTTCTTTTGTTAAACTCACACCATATCATTCTATGTATTTGATCTAACTGGATGTGACAGGCTGACAGGCCGCCATGTTGTATTATGATAGTTAAATAAGCAATTCATTACCATTGTGTCGAATCACCACTCGGCGACAGTGTTGGCACTGAGCGTTATAAATAATAATAAACAGAATCTCTCTGTTTGCTAGACGTGTTTCAGGAGGTGATATGAGGAAGGTCGTCGTACGCTCGGTAGCTGGCTGCTGCTAGGAGTCATCGCGTTGTGTCGTCTAATTTGTCTAACGAAATATTATGTTCTAAGCGAACTAGGATTGCCGTTGATCTCACTGAAAACTGAAACTTCTTAATTATGTTCTTACTTGGACTCAAACAGCTGGGAAGGTGAAACTTATACGTTGTTTAATTCTGAAACTGCTGAGTGAAACTGAACATATAGAGCCTACTTTCTCTTTACTTATTCTCATCACTTCAACATTGACCCACAATATTCTAGCGTAACGTAGTTCGGCTGCTCAAAAATGATAACCCGACTTCAAATAATTAATATAAAAGAATGGCCCTGGATAAGAAGAAATCCTAACAGTAACCCATAAGTCACTTACCTCACAGAAAATCTTTATTACATGAACTACAGCGATACAAGCGCCGATACTGTCAGCTAAATAAAAGATTCTAACTGCTACTTATAGGCGTGTGGTTAGCCAAGGAAAGATTTTCTTGCAGAGCAAACAATATATTTAGCAGAATTTACCTTAATCATGTGACAACCAGTTCATTATATATATATATATATATATATAAATAATTAGCAGCAATAAATCTTCATGAGGGATACATATTCAGACCGTCCGCTCTCGCTAATACTGCAAACCTTCAACACTGCTAATAATTAACTTCTAACCTCCATCACTGCTGACTACTCACTCCCAAATTCCATCACTGCTGGCTATTCACCTCCAACTGCTAGTCCGACCAGCCACAGAGTCTCTTACAGTGTGCACACAGCGCTGTCAGATTTATTAATGCAGAGCGCTACATAGCGCTGCCAACATACAAACACATAAACAACCTACTTACAAAATTCATGCTGCATTTATGTACACAGAGGGAAGGAAAGTCCCACTGCACTATAAACGGAAGCCTAATAGATGTTCAAAGTGATCTACTGCATTCACAAAGTTATTCATGTATGTGCCACTTATACGTATTAGATATGCAGGCCATCACTTCTTTTCGTTGCGCTGTGTTTCTGTGTGTACTGTGTGACAAATATTCTTCTTACTTTAGAGTCAGAACGGATTACTGAATTTGTTCTTTTGGGTATTTAAAATATACGCCCTGCAAATCTCTAAAATATGGTGAATTTTTTTTTGTCACTACCTATGAGAATAGTATTTGCTTTCGTACACATACACACAGAAACACACACTTCAGTATTTATGATAATTTTTGAGGATGATATTATTGTCGTCAGTGAAAAGAATTGCAGCACATGTTGGGTGGAAAGAACAGTCTAATGAATAAAAAATACGAACTGAAAGTAAAGCGAAGAAAGTGGAATGTAATGAGGAGTTGCATAAATGTGATTACCGACAAATTTAACATCAAGACAGTGGATGACGAGATGAAATGAATGCATTCAGGTGCCTTGGAAACAAAGTAACACTTGACGGACGAGGTAAGGAACACATTAATGGCAGACTAGCACAGGCACGGAGAAAATTCCTGGCCAAAAGAAATCTACTGATGTCAAACATCGGCCTCAATTTGATTACGACATTACTGAGAAACACGTTACGTGCACGGCATTGTGTTGATCATGGGCTGCGGAAAAACCGGAAATGCAGAAAATCGAAGCGTTGAGATGTGATGCTATAGAAAGGATGATGAATTAGGTGGAGTGCTGAAACAAGGAGCAATGTTATACTCCACAGAAACGACGAAGGGGAGGAACGTACGCGGAAAACACATGGTACTATCACGTGTAGAAATAGTTTCGACGGTTCTCGAAGGAGCTGCAGAGGATAAAATAGTACGGAACATCACAGGTTGGAGTCCATGGTTTTCAATGGCAAAACTTGAGGAATGGATTCCTCACGTAACAAGAGGAAAAAGTCTAGTAATCATGGGCTCATAAAACCATACATTAAGTGCTATGGACACATGTTTACTTCGATGCTATGAAACAAATTTCATCTACTGCGAGCTCTTTGCTTTCTTATTTTGGGACGGTGCAACAGAAACAAGAAAAAAATGTCCAGTAAACATAGGGCACAAAATGCATACCTTGATAGCTATGAGCACTTGTTCAACTTCGCTGCAGAACAGGGTTCACCTAGCGAGATCCTGCATTGTAATGAAGGATGATGGATTGCAATGCCAGAAGGTGCCGTCCAGGAAAACATTATTGTGCTATCCGACCACGAACCACTTTAGTCTTTATTCGTGCAAGTTGTTCGTGTTTCCTAAACATAATGTTAGGGCGCCTGAACTGGCACCCCACATTTTTCAGTCACTATTCACTGCAACTGACTCAAACACAGCCGTCGCCGCTCGCTACACTACTTCAGCTGACATTCTCCTATGACATATAGACAGCGTGCAGACCATCAGACGCACATCCTTCATGCTACGGCAGTGTTTTCACTGCTTCTCATCAAACTCTAGTAATACAACAGTGGAAATATGTAAATCTATGACAAAAATAACAACAAACCATATTTGTCTTACATTAGAGAGTGAAGTGGAGTGCGGTTTAATAAGAGAAATTTAAGTTTGGCATCTACAGAGTTTTATGATTTATTGTGCCATTCATGAAACTAAGGACCACTTGTATGAATATAAGAGCTCAGATGGAAAACCAGTTCTAAGCAAAGAAATGTAGTGTAGCCATGTATGGAAATGAAACATGGACAATAAATAGTTTAGACAAGAAGAGAATAGAAGCTTTCGAAATGTGGCGCCGCAGAAGAATGCTGAAGATTAGATGGGTAAATCATGTAACTAATGAGGAGGTACTGAACAGAACTGGGGTGAAGAGGAGTTTGTTGCACAACTTGACTAAAAGAACGGATCGGTTGGTAGGACACGTTCTGAGGCATCAAGGCATCATCAATTTAGTTTTGGAGGAAAGCGCGGAGGGTAAAAATCGTAGAGGGATACCAAAAGATGAATACACTGGACAGATTCAAAAGGATGTTGGTTGCAGTAGTTACTTCGAGATGAAGAAGCTTGCACAATATAGAGTAGCAAGGGGAGCTGCATCAAACCAGTCTCTGGAATGAAAAGACCACAACAACAACAACAATACATCAGATTTTCAAATTTATCATCTTGTTATTACACATGTTCCTGATGTTTGTTCGAATTTTCAGCTGTTTTGAATGTTTAGTTTATTATTGACAGTCGAAAACGTTATTCGTGTTTTGAATGGTCGGATAAAATTTACTTACGAAAAAGATGAATCAAAGAATTTGCCTCAAAATTTGCTTGAAAAATGAAACAATGTGCAGTGCAGCATTTGGAATGTTGACTATAGCTTTAGGCAAATCTTCTATGAGTATGAGAAGAGTTTACGAGTGTTATAAACGTTTCAAATAGGGTCGAGAAAACGTTGAAGGCGACGACCGCCCAGGACGCCCTAGCGCATCAATTACTGACGACAGTGTGTGAGAAGTAAAGAAAATGGTTCTGAAAAATGATCGAGTCACCATCAGAGAGGTTACTGACAACGTCGGCATATTCGTTGACTCATGCGACGCAAGAATTTCTCATTTTTTCAGCAAAGTTTGTTCCAAAATTCTTGAATTTCGACCAAAAACCACGTCGCGCAGATATCGCTCAGGAATTGCTGTATGAAGTCGACAGCAACCCAGAACTTCTAAAGAAGGTTATAACAGGTGACGAAACATAGGTCTACGGATATTGTGTTGGAACCAAATCCCAATTGTCCCAATGGAAACCGCAGGAAGAGCCAAGATCGAAAAATTTCGACTAAGTCGGTCAGATGTGGAGGTTCTTCACACTGTGTTCTTCGATTACGGTGGGAAAGTGCATCAAGAATTCCTGGCTTGTGGTCGTACGTCAATAACGAATTCCACCTGGAAGTTGGGCACCGTTGCGTGAAGCAGTCCGGAAGAAACGGCCAGAATTGTGGCAAAGCCTCTCGTGAAAATTGCGTCACGATAATGCTCCCGCTGACATGATAATGGTTGTTCGTCAATGTTTTGACAAAAAACAAAACCGTCGATCTGTGACGGCTAACGTAATCGCCGGGTATGGCCCACTGCGAGTGCTTTGTATTTTGGAGGCTGAAGACAACCAACGTCGTTCCCCCCCCCCCCCCCCTCCCCCCCATCGATGAGATGAAAGCAGAACCGCAGAAGGAGCTGAACACCATAACGAAAAGTGAGTTCCATAAGTGCTTGCAGTGTTGGAAGAAGCTGTGGCACAAGTGTATTACATCTGAGGATGATTACGTTGAAGGGGAAATAGTTGGTGTTGATGGATAAATAGAAGTTATTTAGAAAAACAAAAATTTCCGTTACATTTTATATGTGCCCAACGTTATCTATAATGCAGGGAACACTCTTTGTGATCCGTTGCCGTTGTTTCGATATTGAGAGCGTCCACTTGATCTTATAGAATGAAAGTTACGCAGTTACCTTTTAGATATTTGATGTGCAATCGTGTTAACTGTAGTACACAAGTATTTGTCATTTACATAAGATAGAGAACAAAAAATGAGATCACCTTTTGCGTAATGTGCACTTAGGAGGAGTTCCAGGAGAGGAATGTAGCAGTTGCTAAGGCATAAGATTTGGTCTTTAAACTAAATATAGCTAAAAAGAGAACAAGGAGTTCTTTTATACTACACATATATCTATATATTTAATCACGTTATCTCTGGATTTGGGAAACTATCAATGTTATTCTGCGATGTTCTAGCACACTATGTCTAGGAATATGGAACCTGCCTGTCGTCATTCATCCATAGTTCGCATGAAATCATTTGGGAAATGGGCAGGATGAGATCCGCACGAGCGGTGCTTTCCAAATCAGTGCTGATTTGTGCACAGAAGCTTTTCTGTCCCAAGGGAACGTATTATATTCGAACTTAGACTACCTTCAAGAGCCTACGGCAGATCAGTGTTAAGGGTATTGGATTGTAATTTTGCAAATCAGTTCTTTTACTCTGATTATATGCAGTACTCGTCCGAACTTCTTTCTAGTCGCTCTGGAACTCGTGCTAAGCAAGAAACTCGCGGTAGATGCAAGCTAAGTAATGAGCCAGTACCGAAGAGTACTCTCCGTACAACCGAACTGGATTTCCATCCGGACCACGTGACCTTTTTCTTTAGAACTCTTTCAGTTGCTTCTTGCTTCTCACCGCCAGGGGTGCCTATTTCTATGTGCTCCGTACGGGCGTCTGTGCGGCTTTTCACTTGTGGTACGTCTGTTTGAGCCTTCCGACTGAATGATTTTTAAAAGGTAAATTTAAAACTTCATAATGATCTACACCACTATTTATGCCTAATATACCTTACCGGAGATTAGAAAAAAAAGATATGCAGCCATCCACTAAAAATCGTCAACGTATATGAAGACACGAAAACACATCTGGTGACAAAGTATTAGTATTCGATTTTAGAACATTCACGAAGTCAGTGTGTCAGTTTTGAGTAGCATTTTTGGCGTAGATGTCTGAAGTACTTACGGAAAGACGAGGACGAGGAGAGATTTTGGCGAGGGAGAACTAGTGACGTTTACGCCACGTTGCAGTCATAATCTAATTTCCACATCATAATCTATTTTCGATACGGATTTTCGTTCACTACAACGGCTGTCTGTGTCACAGAAGGCCAGCTGGTTACCTGCTCCGGTACAACAGATGGCCAAGGAACCTGGTGTATGGTGCATTTTGAGTCGTAGGAGACTTTCAAAATGGTTCAAATGGCTCTGAGCACTATGGGACTCAACTGCTGTGGTCATCTGTCCCCTAGAACTTAGAACTACTTAAACCTAACTAACCTAAGGACATCACACACATCCATGCCCGAGGCAGGATTCGAACCTGCGACCGTAGCAGTCGCACGGTTCCGGACTGCGCGCCTAGAACCGCGAGACCACCGCGGCCGGCGTAGGAGACTTTGTCCTTGAGTTAGGACAGCACGTAGAAACTTCCATGCAAAAATTGTGGCCATATGCAGAAATTCAATTGATGATAATTTATAATAAAAATTATTAAAAAACAAATCTGTCCATACCTGAATACTCACTCAGTTTGGCGTTTCCTGTATGAAATACTACAGATTGAAAAGAACTTTTGGAAGATAAACAAAAATCAGCGTGACGAATCTAGGCAGAGCTGGCAGATGCCGGTGGAGATGCCACACGTGAGGGTAAGTGAGCAACTCTTTAAGTGTGGCCATTAAACAGTCTAGCTCAGTGCTTGGTGGTGATTAACGAACGAGTTATAGTTTCGTTGTCAAACGTTAGATTGATGTCAAATGATTCCCAAGAAAAGTCAGTCGTCTTAAAACTGATACAGCCAAAACAGTCCAGAAATCATATATCCAATCTGTTCGTAAGAAACCACCTATCACAAATTTTCTATTAGCTACGCTGTCATTGTGTAAGAGAAGTTGGTGATAATTTGTTTTTCTATTAGAAATTCACTTTGGCGGTAACATAAACTTTTGGAAAACTTCGCTATCAGACTGAAAATAAATGTATACGTAGTTCCAGGACGCTTGCCACATTTGCGCTAAAAGTTAACTATATGCCTACTAAATTTATGTTACTCACAAAAAATTGTGTGGCATCTCTTGAGTTACTCATTATTGATACATTTGTTACATTGAGATAATTAGCAAGCAGTGAGTATAACCTTTAAATGTTATTCGCTGCGTTCCAAAATATGATACAGGTCATTCTTAAACATGATAGCCCGTCCCCTGATGGCCATCTATCAGCCAGACAGCGGTGTACAGCGAGTTGCCGCCCTTCCCGTACGCCAGGAAGACAGCCGAGGATGAGCACACCTCCAGCAGTAACTCATTGCTGGAAAGAAGAGCCTCCAAACAAAAAAGGATAGGCCCAAAGCAAGAGAGCAAGTAAGCTGTGCCTGTGACCAAGGCTGTGGCAAGTACACTAGAAAGAAAGAAACTGTGGAGACTGGTTCTGATTCCAACATCTCTTTCAAGAATGACGACAGTACGCATTACCTCGGTGCCTCTCGATAATCACATCAGATCCTGTTGTAGTTACTGATCCGGTACCGTATTGCCAAATACAGGTTTCTTAAATTCAAATGGCTCTGAGCACTATGGGACTTAACATCTGAGGTCATCAGTCCCCTAGAACTTAGAACTACTTAAACCTAACTAACCTAAGGACATCACACACTTCCAGGATTCGAATCTGCGACCGTAACAGTCCCGCGGTTCCGGACTGAAGCCCCTAGAACCACTCGGTCACCAAAGCAGGCACAAGTTCCTTATTTCAGATAACTAGATAAACAATAACGTTGCATCTATTTTCATTAAATCAACAAAATTTAAACGTCATAGTAATGGAATAAGTAGCGATCCCAATGATCACACTTACTGTAGCTATGTCAGAAGCGGCGACCAACGGAGAAGAACTCCAATGGAGAAAACAAGACATCTGTAGGAGGTACGGAGTAATAAGGTCTCGCTTCCAGCTATCATTGAACAACCGAATGCAGCCTACAGTTCAGTTTATCCAGTGTAGTCAGACGTAGGCAAATTTACGTAGACTACAACTTGGATAGTTAGTAAGAGGCACGAATGTATCACGTCAGGAAGATTACACTTATTTCATGAGCCCAGAAACCGCTACTCACTGCGGGCAGTAATACTTTTTTTTTTTGTCATCAGTCTTCTGACTGGTTTGATGCGACCCGCCACGAATTCCTTTCCTGTGCTAACCTCTTCATCACAACCTACGTCCTCGATTATTTGCTGAACGTAATCCAATCTCTGTCTTCCTCTACAGTTCTTGCCCTCTACAGCTCCCTCTAGTACCATGGAAGACATTCACTCATATCTTAACAGATGTCCTATCATCCTGCCCCTTCTCCTTATCAGTGTTTTCCACATGTTCCTTTCCTCTCCGATTCATATCCAAAGAAAATTCCAGAGATGTTGTGTACACCAGATCATTTCGGTCTGGAGGACCCTATGATAATTTTTGGATTGTTCTATATTGAACATATTCATCCACGAGCTCTGTTTGGTGAATCTCAGGCGATTTTTAGAATAATATTTTCATTTATTGCATCAGTGCAACAATGTCAAATAAGCAAGAATAATGTTGTCTTAACGGGTAACGATAGTCACTATTTACAGTCAACGGGCGATTACGCCTGTGTGTATACAACAACACAGAACTCCACCCCATCCTAATTCACAGTTATTTTGAATGATAAGACAATCTCGGGCTGCATATAGAAGGAGAACACACCAACTGTAAACTACAAGTTACATTGGAACTGAACAATGACGAGAGCTGTCCAACATCGACTCCTCACGCAGTGAGCAAATTGTCTGTGGCTGGTCTCCCACATACTGACCAACCCCATAAAGTGTTCCGTGATCAGAGGCCAGTAATCTCTCTTCTGGCAACAAGAGTAGATCATATTTGCAGCAATATCGCAGCTATAGCTTAAATAAGTAGAAATGTCATGTGAGGATCTTATCCATCAGCCATGTTTGAACTTCTGTATGTCGAATCTGTGGCTAGAAATTTTTGTTATAGTCTATAAAGAAAAAGAGTTATAAGTAGCCGCTTCATTCAGACAGAGATGCAATGAAATTTCCGGTTTCCTTCTCTAACCGCTTCTTTTTACTACACTCATGCTCATAAATTAAGGATAATTGCAGAATGTGGTGCCACACAACATGGCACTACACAGAACTGGGTCTAATAGCATAGGCACATAGGGAACATACACGACACAGATCTGTAAGACCACTGTATTGGTGATAAATTGAGAAAACCGTCCCAAAACACATGTGCTACAAAACGCCACTGTTTCCTGCGCATGTACCGCGACAACAATTAGAGATATGATCACCATGCACACGTACACAGGCTTCACAACGGGTTGGCATACTCTGGATCAGGTGGTCGAGCTGCTACTGGGGTATAGCCCCCCCATTCTTGTACCAGTGCCTGTCGGAGCTCCTCAAGTGTCCTATGGGTATGAAGATGTGCAGTGATACGTCGACCGAGCATCCCAGACGTGCTCGATGGGGCTTAGGTCTGGAGAACAGGCAGGCCACTCCATTCGCCTGATATCTTCTGTTTCAAGGTATGCCTCCACGATGGCAGCTCGGTGGTACCGTGCGCTGTCATACATGAGGAGGAGAGTGGGACCCACTGCACCCCTGAAAAGGCGGACATACTGGTGCAAAGTGACATCCCGACACACCTGATCTGTTACGGTTCCTCTGTGAAAGACATGCAGGGGTGTACATGCACCAATCATAATCCCACCCCACACCATCAAACCACGACCTCCATATAGGTCCCTTTCAAGAACATTAAGGGGTTGGTATCTGGTTCCTGGTTCACGCCAGATGAATACCCAGCAAGAATCACTGTTCTGACTATACCTGGACTCGTCCGTGAACATAACCTGGGACCACTGTTCCATTGACCATGTACTGTGTTCTTGACACCAGGCTTTATGGGCTCTCCTGTGACCAGGGGTTAGTGGAATGCACCTTGCAGGTCTCCAGGAGAATAAACCGTCTGTTTAGTCGTCTATAGACTATGTGTCTGGAGACAACTGTTCCAGTGGGTGCAGTAATGTCCTGAGCAACGCTACCTGCAGTACTCCGGGGCCGTCTGTGGGCACTGATGGTGAGATATCGGTCTTCTTGTGGTGTTGTTCACTGTGGACGTCCCGTACTGTGGCGCCTGGACACGTTTTCTGCCTGCTGGAATCGTTGCCGTAATCTTGAGGTCACACTTTGTGGCACATGGAGGGCCTGTACTATGACCTGCTGTTTGACCAGCCTCTAGTCGCCCTAGTATTCTAACCCTCATAATGCCATCAATATTTCTTTGAGCCATTTTCAACACACATTCATCATTAGCATATCTGAGAACGTCTGCACACTTACTCATTGCACCGTCCTCTGCCATGCACCAACAAACCTCTGCGTATGTGGACTGCTGCCAGTGCCACCGTGCGACGACCACAGGTCAAATTCACTGCATGGCCATACACTAAGGTGATTTAAACCCGCAAACGCCCACCAGAGCGTTGTTTCACCACGTACTAGCATTATCCTTAATTTATGAGCATGAGTGTAAATGGCAAAAACAATCTAAGTCAAAAAACCGACGGACAAGAAAGGTGTTATCCGAATCGGAGGGAAATCGCTAGATGTGATGTAGATGTAGAAAGAAACAAATGATTACAGTTTTAGAAACACTGGATGATTTTTTCAAGAGAAAGAGATTCGCAAATTGAGCAAATCAGAAACGTGTTGGTCCACCTCTGGCCCTTATGGAAGCAATTATTCAACTTGGCAGTGATTGGTAGAGTTGTTGGATTTCCTTCTGATGGTTATCATCCCAGACGTTCTCCAACTGATGCGTCAGATCGCCAAAACCCCCAGCCGCTTGGAGGGTTCTGTACATAATGCTCCAAACGTTCTCAATTCTGAAGAGACCTGGCCACCTTAATGGCCATGGTAGGGCTTGGCAAGCGCGAACACAAGCGGTAGAAACTCTCGCCGTGCGCGGGAAGGCATTATCTGCTGCAATGTAAGACTGGAACAGCTTGCCATGAAGGGCAACAAAACGGAGCCTAGAATATCGTCGACGTACCGTAGTATTGTAAGTGTTGTGCCGTGGTTGACAAACAGAGGGTTGCTGCTACGAAAATAAATGGCACCCCAAATTTTCAGTTATGGTTGTAGGACCGTTGGGCGAGTGATGGTCAAGCTGGAATCCCGCCGCTGTCCGGAAGTCTCCAGACACGTCTCCGGCCTGGAATCTCATTGACTGGGTGCTATCCCGCCGCTGTGCTCAAGTCTCCAGACACGTCTTCGGCCTGCAATCTGGAGTACAATTACCTTCAGTTATGATTGCGCTTCGAAGTGAGCCCCGATGCCGTGCGAAGATGTGACTGGAACGCCCCGGAGAGCGGTGGGATACCAGCCTGATTGTCGCTCGCCATATGACATTTTGGTGGTCATTCGCGGAAAACTTACAACACTGCCCTACATCGAAGATATTCTACACTTCGTTTTATTGCGCTTCATGGCAAGCCATCCTTGGCTTACATTTCAGCAAAATTGTACCCACCGCATACGGCGAGAGTTTCTACTGCTTGTGTTCTTGCTTGCGAAACCCTACCTTGGTCAGCAAGATTGCCAGATCCCTCCACAACCAAAAATGTTTGGAGCGTTATGAGCAAGGCTGTCCAACCAGCTCGGGATTCTGACGATCTAACGCGCCAGTTGGACAGAATTTGGGACTGGATCTCTCACGAGGACACTCACCTACTCATCGATCAGCGCCGTGGGCCAAAAGTGAACCAACACTTTACTGAGTTGCTCAATTTGTGAAGCTCTTTCCCTTGAATAAATCATCCAATTTTTCTGAAATTGTAATCATTTGTTTCTCTGTACATCTACCGATTTCGTCCCATTCGGATAATTCTTTCGTATAGCGTTGTTTTCTGTCAAAGAACGTAATACCGTAGTATCAAAATGTAATTTGGAGAAGGCTGACTGGATTTCAGTGCGCGTTGCGGTGCAGAGGACGACCAAGGCGTCAAGGTAATTTAGGAAATAGTGTTCCAGTTATCGTTCCGAAGATACGCGGTTGATGACGCAGCCGACGTAGTAAACACTACACATGTTACGTCAACGTGTGGCAAGACGCACATAGTGGTTCGTCGACGCAGTACTGCGCCAATTTGCGGTGCTTGCTTTCGCTGTTAGACAGCCCAGCAAATAGCCGAGATCTGGATTTCGAGGCACCGGCCACTCCCCCCCCCCCCCTTCCAACCCCTTCTTGACGCTGTCAGCTAGTAATCGGGCGATGTATGTAGGTAAGCGCGTGGGCCTCGACCGTGTTGCATTCTGAGTCTTGGAAGGTGATGACTGGTGTTACAGAGTCCATCTACCTACACACCTACTACATCCTTGACACACAAGGAATATTAAGTCCAGCCACTAGCAGTGGGGTCCAAAAATCCCAATTAATGAGTAATGGTCATTTAAGATGTAGACCCTAAGTAAAATGTTCACCTGATTACGTAAAAATTAATGTTCATTCGTGCGCACAGTGCAAGACGTTCATTCCTTGGACGTAATACAAGGATTAGTGAAACAAAAATGTGAAATATGGAAAGAATGTAAGGTATAAGGTGCAGGTGTCTCATCCACATAACTGTTAATACATCTGTCTCACTGTGAGAAAGGACCGTCAATGTCTGCATAGAAAACTGTTTGTGGTTCGCTACGACACCATGATTGTACCCAGACGTACATTATCTCGTTCTAAGCAAATCGACGGTCACGAATGTCTTTTTTCAGGGCTCCCAAACTCTGGAAATCGAAAGGGGGCAGATCAAAACTGTATGCAGTATGAGTAAGGGCTCCGGGGTTCCTAGTGAAACTTCCGCAGCATAGTCGAAAAAACCTTGGAAACATGTTAGGCTGCCTCTATCCTGTCCCGATCTCTCCCCAGGCGATTTCCACGTTTTTGGAACGCTGAAGAAAAGATATTCCTGCCTTTGCTTTGAACGAAAAGATGTACCCCTGGGTACAAACGGGGTTTCGTTGGCAACTGTAAACATTTTTCAAAAAATGGTTCAAAATGGCTCTGAGCACTATGGAACATAACATCTGAGGTCACCAGTCCCCTAGACTTAGAATTACTTAAACCTAACTAACCTAAGGACAGCACACACAACCATGCCCGAGGCAGGATTCGAACCTGCGACCGTAGCAGCAGCGTGGTTCCGAAGTGAAGCGCCTTGAACCGCTCGGTCACAAAGGCCGGCAGCAAAAATTTTTCCATGAGGGCAATGACCACCTTGTTTCACAATGGGATATATGTTTTAACAGCTATGGCGTTTAATTTTGACTAGGCGCGCAGTCCGGAAACGCGCGACTGCTACTGTCGCAGGTTCGAATCCTGCCTCGAGCATGGATGTGTGTGTTGTCCTTAGGTTAGTTAGGTTTAAGTAGTTCTAAGTTCTAGGGGACTGATGACCACAGTAGTTAAGTCCCATAGTGCTCAGAGCGATTTGAACCATTTTGTTTAATTTTGAAATAATAGAAAGTTTACTCATTGTTTTGCAGCTGTTTCGCTTTCATTTGAATGCCCTTTATTTTATGCCCAAGGAATAAACGCCCTGCACTGTTCGAGATTACTTTTAGATTTTCTTCGGAGATTATTAAGCGATAAATTAAAGTCACAGTTCTTCTTCAACACATAATCACTTACAATGACGAACGAAAAGCACTAAACTGCTGTAACTCAGGCTGCTATATTGTTGGTTAAAGCAATACGAGAGCATCTCGTGTACCTGTAATTCTCTTTAAGTATTTCAAATCAGTCATGTCCAAAGTCAATTAGTTTATATCTGGCCTGGCGCGAAATGAATGATCCACATCGGTCTATCTAGATTAGAATACAATGAATGAATAAATGTACAATATTAGTTTTCTTCTGTATTTTGTTCAGCAGCAATGGCACGCCGATCGGCTTTTGCAGCCGGCTTTCTCGCCCTGATGTCGTTGCTCACACAGCTGGGTGTCGCGTGTCGGGTCACCTCCCGTAACATTTCGTTACAATAAATCGTTACAATAAATAGCTTTGAGCAACTTTTTACTGCCATTAGCACAACTACATTATGCTATTTGTAATTTCACTTGTCCGCTTAGCAATATTGTGTATAACATTTCACATCTTTATGATGCGCACGAGGGTGAAAATAACGTGCTGACAATCGTCGCCGGGCATCCGTCACGGCCGCCAGCCACCGCGTCGGTAGTGGGTGCGAGTTTACCGCCAAGCAAGCGCGCTGCCTCCCATAGCTGTGCGGGGCCTGGAGACAACATCCACCGCAACTACACTGACAGGACGACGCCGTGGATCGACACCAGGATGCGCCAGCTGACGAAGGAACGCACTTGTATCTCATCTAGCATGATGAACTCCTTCTTTCTGCAGACATCTCCACCTCAGACGGATTTCTGTTATGTTTGTATGTCCATCCTTGTGATTGAAAGTCTACGAAAGTTCGGCCTTCGTTTTAATGTCATTATATTGCAACCAGTTTCGGTTGCGTCTTCAGGCCTTAATTGACGCTGAGGGGGTGAACTCCAATCGTATGTACGATCCTGTCGGTGGCTAACATCTATGAACTGGTTTCCACAGAATACTGTAAGAGCGATGTGGTATCTGCAACCTTCCACCATAAACAGTAGTCTCCGCCAGTCAATGGGCCTCACAGTGTGAGGGCTGGAGAACTGAAAGCCACCCTGACAAATTGATGAATGGCTTCTCACCACTCGATAGCGATCGAAGCACGACCGGACCACTTTATACCCCATAGAATTTCTGGAGCGTTTGACCCTGTTCTTGTCGACTGTACCACAACATCAGATTCGAAAAGCGCTAGAATGCGGGTGTAACCATGAATGAGTACCTGGAAAGAAAACACCATCTGCATGCCCTAGAGTGCTCCCGTTTGTCCCTATGCCTTGCAAAACTTTCAGAACCTATTTCTACAGCACGCAGAACATCAACTGGTGCAGTCGCTTGTCCTGCCAAAGCTAAACTCTTGCAGTTAGACACTGGACGAGCTGCGAAATATCTAGATGGTTCGAACTAAGTATGAATGTTAGAATGCATTACGTCTGCTACACCCGCAGTTTTCACCACAACAGTGCCTTATACACCCATTTAGTAAGAGATGGTTATGAACTGACTTTTTAAGTAGATATTCCTTCGATGCTACATTGCGCAGGACCCTCAGTATCCCACATCTCGGATCAAATACCTATAATCTAATCATTATTACAATACCCTGTTTACCAGTTATCCTAACGGTAGCATCAACTCCGTCCTCAGGCTCTGGCACGTCCGTCGGTAACCGGCCGAGCGCCGTGTCCTCCTCCGCCCTGGATGTGGTATAGAGGGGCCTCAGTTGAGTACACCACCCTCCCAGGCGTTGTCAGTTTCCTTAACCTCGAGCCGTTACTGTTCGTGAAGTTGTTCCTGAATTGCCATCACGAGGTTGAGTGCACTCTGTTCCAGTACCCCCTCCTCCTCCCCCCACCCCCTCCGCCATCACCAACGAGGGAAAATCCCTGATAGTACAGCGAATCGAACCCGGACTCTGTGCAAGACAGTGACCAGCGCTCACCACTAAGTGCACAGGCAGACATCCTAAATGTACCCGTCCGAAAAATAACACAATTCTCAACGTAACGATGGTAAACACGTATTGATGGTGAACTTGTCTTGGTCGTCAATATTTTATTCGTACCTCGTTTCTCCGTCTTCAGATCTTAGGGATAAGAATTCAAGACAAAACTGAGAAATGTGCATTACAACAAGTCAGTGAAGCTTAGTGGTATACCTTTAACATAGATACAGAGTGTTTCTTCACTACAACTCATTCCACTATCAACATTACTGCCCAAAGTGGGTCAGCAGCACAACATGTTGCAATGCGAACTGTTGTTGCCGCTAGGAGGCATTAATGGAATTATCCTACTGTCTATTATAAGAAGCATATATGTGACATATCATCGCTTATTACAAGTATATGTATTATTAAACTTTCAATTATATAAAAATTAGTAACTGAATTGCATTATGTTAATAAAGGCATAACTGTTACATTTCAGAGCTTTTCGGATCTAAATCATGAAGTGACTGGAAACAAAAAATATTAACAGCCAATAATAAATTCACAATTACTTGCTACATCTAATTACGAAGAATACGGTCTTAAAATGGTGGTAGTAGGAGACCAAGGATTTTTATTGGATGCACAAAGGACTACTGCTGTATACAGCCCAGGGGTCGATAACGCTTGTATCAGATTTTTTTTCTATGTCCGATCGGTCGCGAAATGGAAATCAAAATGGAATTAAAAATGTTTCATTTGCAGCATTTAGTTACAACTTCCAGCTACTTCTCTACATAGTCATCCTCCAACATAGAATTAGTCCCTGAGCTGCACTGTAGATGACAGTGAATGGCAAAGCCAAATAATTGTTAAATTTGGAAACTAGCTAGCAAAGCATTTATTACGATAACCAACGCGATGTCACTCGCCTCTTTGAAGTGGAATGTGAGGGATGTGGGAAAAGTATGAGAGTTTTAAATGTAAACTCGGTCTACAGGTCCTGACTGACCCATCGGTACAGGCCGAGTGGTTCGTCATCCTCTGCCATTGGCGTCGTTGGATGGCACGGAGTTCGCATATCACTCACCCAGCCATTCTCAATCTCGTGAGGCAAAGCTGCTACGAGTCCGTAAAGTAGCTGGTCAACTGTTATGACGAGGCTTAGTCCACGCCGCTCCAGTGTACCACCAAAGAGAAGCAAGTGTCGGGCCCGAAGCAAGCCTCCTAACATGGCACTAGGTCACATTGGCCACTCAGCTTTTTTCAGTCTGGACAGGGGACATCGGCTGGTTAATTAATTCTCAATGTCAATGAAGTTCACGAACAACCGTGTAACTTAAGATGTTATTTTATTTTGTTTTGAAGGCTACCAGTTTCAGCATTTTACTATGCCATCTTCTGGCCCCGTATCCATCTCTCTAAATAAACCAAAATGTCATATAGACCCATAAATCTCTGGGTGTGGTGAATTCAATCATTACACTAGTGCTTCATTCGAAGACTTGCTTGACTAAGCGAATGTACGTATTCAACTTATTTAACATGAAATGAACATATACAAAACTTATGTCGTAACGAAAGTAGACAGCCGTTTGATATAGGACCGAGCTCAGTCAAGCCGCAACGCGTTCTCCCTACACGATGGTCTGTTGGTCCTGGTTAAACTTTTGAGTCTGAAGTGATATCAGACAAGTCGCTGTATCAATTATATTATTACGACAATTGTAGTGTCCTCAATCCAGTGGAAACTCTTAAGGAACACTCTTTAAAATACACTCCTGGAAATGGAAAAAAGAACACATTGACACCGGTGTGTCAGACCCACCATACTTGCTCCGGACACTGCGAGAGGGCTGTACAAGCAATGATCACACGCACGGCACAGCGGACACACCAGGAACCGCGGTGTTGGCCGTCGAATGGCGCTAGCTGCGCAGCATTTGTGCACCGCCGCCGTCAGTGTCAGCCAGTTTGCCGTGGCATACGGAGCTCCATCGCAGTCTTTAACACTGGTAGCATGCCGCGACAGCGTGGACGTGAACCGTATGTGCAGTTGACGGACTTTGAGCGAGGGCGTATAGTGGGCATGCGGGGGGCCGGGTGGACGTACCGCCGAATTGCTCAACACGTGGGGCGTGAGGTCTCCACAGTACATCGATGTTGTCGCCAGTGGTCGGCGGAAGGTGCACGTGCCCGTCGACCTGGGACCGGACCGCAGCGACGCACGGATGCACGCCAAGACCGTAGGATCCTACGCAGTGCCGTAGGGGACCGCACCGCCACTTCCCAGCAAATTAGGGACACTGTTGCTCCTGGGGTATCGGCGAGGACCATTCGCAACCGTCTCCATGAAGCTGGGCTACGGTCCCGCACACCGTTAGGCCGTCTTCCGCTCACGCCCCAACATCGTGCAGCCCGCCTCCAGTGGTGTCGCGACAGGCGTGAATGGAGGGACGAATGGAGACGTGTCGTCTTCAGCGATGAGAGTCGCTTCTGCCTTGGTGCCAATGATGGTCGTATGCGTGTTTGGCGCCGTGCATGTGAGCGCCACAATCAGGACTGCATACGACCGAGGCACACAGGGCCAACACCCGGCATCATGGTGTGGGGAGCGATCTCCTACACTGGCCGTACACCACTGGTGATCGTCGAGTGGACACTGAATAGTGCACGGTACATCCAAACCGTCATCGAATCCATCATTCTACCATTCCTAGACCGGCAAGGGAACTTGCTGTTCCAACAGGACAATGCACGTCCGCATGTATCCCGTGCCACCCAACGTGCTCTAGAAGGTGTAAGTCAACTACCCTGGCCAGCAAGATCTCCGGATCTGTCCCCCATTGAGCATGTTTGGGACTGGATGAAGCGTCGTCTCACGCGGTCTGCACGTCCAGCACGAACGCTGGTCCAACTGAGGCGCCAGGTGGAAATGGCATGGCAAGCCGTTCCACAGGACTACATCCAGCATCTCTACGATCGTCTCCATGGGAGAATAGCAGCCTGCATTGCTGCGAAAGGTGGATATACACTGTACTAGTGCCGACATTGTGCATGCTCTGTTGCCTGTGTCTATGTGCCTGTGGTTCTGTCAGTGTGATCATGTGATGTATCTGACCCCAGGAATGTGTCAATAAAGTTTCCCCTTCCTGGGACAATGAATTCACGGTGTTCTTATTTCAATTTCCAGGAGTGTAGTACTCAGTTCAGTATTATTGTTATAAAAATGTGTTTTGCGGACGCACTACTCTTTTTTCTTCTATGATCCATCCCTTGGACTCGTCCTCCGCAACTCTGTCTTATTTCTAGTTCCTGCCTTTTCGTATACTGATGCCCTCCTCCGAAACTTTTCAAGTCCACACTCTGAAGCCCATCGTGATGACGTGGCGAGCTTTGGTCTACTGTCGCTTCATCGACGCGACGGAGGTAGCTTCCTGCCCTTTCGAGGTCCCATGAATTCTTATTTCAGCGCTTGAACAAAACTGAAATATCTCGTGCTCTATCGCTCGGGTCACGATGCTGTTTTCACCAAACTTACTCGTGTGATTATCCTCCAATGTGTAGTGCCTTCAACTACCATGTCTCAACATAATGAAAAACCACTGCAGTGGAGATCGACAACACTTGAATGCTTAACACTATTTGAACCAAATAAAGCCTCGTGTATATCAAAATAGTACCTGCAGAATACAGCTAATGACCCCGAAACAAAATGTAAAATATGGAAAACTAGAGAACAGGGACCTTTACCGCAATAACCAATGGGGCGTCACCTTCACATTAGAGTGAAGTGCCGCAAATACAAGAGGCAGATATAACTTGAAAAATAATCTTATTAAAAAAAGATATTCTGTCTGTATAATGAAACCTCTTGGCTTTTCGTATCGAAGTCTTTGAAGTGCAACGCCTGACACCAGTGATCGAAGTGCGTCCATGTCCATGGTACCTTAAGTGCAGAATACAGCGCTTAACTCCAACATGAAATGTAATAGTGTTTAAACCATTACAGGAGATAAATGTGAAATTGAGGATACAGCTGTTGCTTGTAACGAAGTAAGTAATCACTTTTCACTGAGGATTGGTACTATGACGGCTGTTGAAGTTGAAACTGCCGCCGATCCGGTCGGTAGTGCATGGCCTGAGAGGGCAGTACGTGTAGCTTTAGTTCATCCTATTTCGCTATGTGTGAGAGTGCTCATTACGGTTAAACAAATGAATATCTTTGCAACTTTAATATTTTTTTATTTTTTTAGAAGAGATGGAGCCCCTCTACGCCCGACCTTTCACGATAACTAACACGAGAAGTTCTGGTGTCACCCATGCAAAAATTGTCAGTTTTTGAATCGAGGAGTCAGAACAGGCGGGTCTGCGATGCTGTCCATACGTATGGGTTAGATCACCCACTAATACGGTCCCGTTTGGGAGGCAGACAGAAAGCGATTGAAGGGCAGTTATTTTAATGGCAGAGAGGAAGAAGTGACACGGATGGTGCCGTGAGGGGAAAAAAAGTTATGCTGTAGTCTCGGCGGCTGGTAAGACTACTGGTGGATTTGTGCCAGTAGGGACAGCTCATGCTTCGGTGTTAGAAAATGTTAATGTAGTTGGTACCCGACGATATCACCTGGGACAGTTACAGTGCCATCTGACCTGTAATGCCGCGGTGGTCTCGCGGTTCTAGGCGCTCAGTCCGGAGCCGCGCGACTGCTACGGTCGCAGGTTCCAATCCTGCCTCGGGCATGGATGTGTGTGATGTCCTTAGGTTAGTTAGGTTTAAGTAGTTCTAAGTTCTAGGGGACTGATGACCACAGATGTTAAGTCCCATAGTGCTCAGAGCCATTTGCACCATTTTTTGACCTGTAATATGCTAATTCGTCGTCTGAGAGGTCAGATGGAATTGGCCGCTGGTTGTGTGGAGTCTTATGAGGTTGGTCTGTGTATTTTGTGTTTGGCTGCTTGTGCTGTCTAGTTGGCTGTTACAGAACAGTTGTCAAGTTTGCTGTAATATGTGGGTTCATCGATATGGCGCTGTTTTTGTGAACTTAATTTAAGCCTTCCACAGATTATTTTGGGCAGTTATGCATCCTCCAGTTGTTCAAATGGTTCAAATGGCTCTGAGCGCTATGGGACTCAACTGCTGAGGTCATCAGTCCCCTAGAACTTAGAACTAGTTAAACCTAACTAACCTAAGGACATCACAAACATCCATGCCCGAGGCAGGATTCGAACCTGCGACCGTAGCGGTCTTGCGGTTCCAGACTGCAGCGCCTTTAACCGCACGGCCACTTCGGCCGGCCCTCCAGTTGTTGCCATCATAGTTCCACACATACTCACATGCAGCCAGCAGCAATTGTGGGTGATAAGCGCTAAGAATTACAATTCAAGACAACAGAGAAACTTTCTGCCAAAGTTCTATGGGTTCATGTAAGACTTTGCGTTCATGAATGTTATTCCTTAAAAACACGCCCAGTCTGTTCGCCGTCGAGAAACCTACATTAATATTTCTCTTCTTGAATACACTGGCAATTTTATTGCTAATGGGACCATAGAAAGGCAATGTGATAAATTTTTGATTTTTAGTTTCGCTTGTCTCATTCCGCCTTAAATTGTCTTTACTATATTTTTTGGTTGTCATCTCATAAATGTTCATGACATATTTCAACGGGTAATTATTATTTCTTGCAATTTGTTTAACTATGTTTAACTCTTTCTCATGGTTTTCCTTAGATAATGATAATCGGAACATACGATGAAATGCAAAGTGGAAAAACGCTTTTTTGTGTTGGTCTGGGTGTTGTGAACGATAATCTAAGATGATATCTGTAAATGTTGATTTTCTGTAAATGAATCAGGTGTTTACAAACTTATGTGTGCCACGTGTAATGCAGGTTACATAGGGCAAACAGGACGAAAATTAGAAACAAGGTTCCGTGAGCACGTTGCACTTGAGAGGAAACATATTGCTGAAAAATCGAATTTCGCAGCCCATCTGGTAGCAACTGGTCATTCAACTCCAGATTTGACATCCCAATTGAAATTGTTGCACAAGGGTAAAAAAGGTCGCCTTCTCGACCTTATGGAAGAGATGGAGATCTTTTGTCATAATAAATCTCCAGATATCACGCTGCTTAACGAGCAAACGATATCGAGAAGCACACATTTTTAGGAATGCTTCTCCGATTTACTATGAAATAAAGCCAACTTGTGGTCATTTATCGCAATTTGCAATTCATAGTCAGCTTTTTTTTTTTTTTTTTTTTTTTTTTTTTTTTTTTTTTTTTTTTTCTTTATTGTATTTCAATTCCCCTATCGGGGCGGGCTGGCAGCAGCATATGCGCTGCTCTTCAGCCGAAAGACATAGAACAAAACAATAGAAGACATTTAAAAACAGCAAAGGAGAGAAGAAGGCGAACATAGATATAAAAAGGGAGAACATCATGGAAGGCAATATACAAAAAAACGGGGTGACTGTAAAATGGAGATAAAAAACTGTTTAAAAGTAGCACACACAAAAGGCCACACACTGCGACGATTAAAAGAAACACAAGGCACAGTATGACTGGAGCATAAAGGTGTCGACGGCTGGCATAGCACACAGCGTAGCACTGACGGCGAACCTCCAGGCAGCACACAATTAAAATCACACCTCTTGACGCACACGAGAAAAGCACGAAACACAACACTGACGTGGCACACTGATGTTGATCAATACAGAGGATCTGCCAGGTTCAAGGAGATGAGGGAGACCTGAAGAAGGGAGGGAGGGGAAGAGATGGGGGAGGGGAAATGGGGGGCGCTCGGAAGAGGGCCAGGTAGGGAGGGATGTGGGAAGGAGAGAGGCAAGTATGGGGTGCAGGGTCTCAGGGGAGGGGGGGATGGAGGAAAATCCGCTCTGGGAGAAGGAGGAAAGAGGAGAAGGGGGCCCTGGGGAGGGGGGGGGAACAAGGCCGGATTATAGTTGGAAGGAAGGGTATATGTCACGGCGAAGTTCGTCATCCGGGAGGGGGAGGCGTTGGAAATTGCCCTGATGAAGGAGATGGAGGGTGTGGAGGTGGAGAGAGGGAGGGATACAGCGATAGAGGCGCGGCAACGGGCGGGGGGTGGAGAGGAAGGAGGAAACCAGAGGGTGGGGGGGATCAACCCTGCGAACAATGTAAAGGATGCGGAGATGTTGGAGGAACAAGAGGAGGTGGGGGAAGGGGATCAGTTCATACAGGAGCCGTGTGGGGGAAGGAAGGCGGATACGGAAGGCAAGGCGGAGCGCATGGCGTTCAAGGATTTGGAGAGCCTTGTAAAAGCGGGTGGGGGCGGAGATCCAGGCGACGCTGGCATAACAGAGGATCATAGTCAGCTGCTTGTTATCCCTTATATACAACGCCTCAGTCATAGTCGCTACGAGAACACGTATAATGGCCGCTATTTCAACTATCTCAACACATTGACACACATGTTTTCAGTTTGTTTTAATAACATTACTAATTTCGGTTTTTTAAAAGATGCTTCTTTCTTTTTTGTTCTGTAATTTACAGAACTTATGGACGCCTACTGAACATAATTTTACGACAGTCGACATCTCGTAGGCGTTGACACAAAGCAATACAAACCGGTTACCACTTTACGTAATTATTTTTAATGTATGTTAACAATTCTTTTGCTATTTGAATAAGTGCTGGATATCGTGCATAGTCTATGTTTAATTTCTCTAAAGTACGATGTACATTTTGGTATAAGTGACACTATTACTTGTCCTTCCTCATGATGGTTTCTCGATGATTGATGTATACTACTTGTTCGCACCTTACATTTGCACGGCATTTTAATTATTAAGTAACGGTAGTTTCGTACTGTGATTATTTTTTATATATTTGACTCCTTGGTATTAACGTTATTATTTTTTATATATTGACTCCTTGGTATTAACGTTTGTTACATAAATTACGAACGTTGTACTTTTGACTTCCCACGCCAGATGGTGGGTGTTACGTTTTTTAATAAAGACCTGTGTTGCGCCTCTTTTTATGTTGTTCATTTATTATTCTTTGGCATTATCTTTTGCTTTTTATATGTTCTACACTCTAACAACTTATCATCGATCTATTTTATGTTTTATAGTTTATAAAAAACAATATGCCAATGTATTTTAGATATTCTCCTGCGTCTGCTATGTGTTGTACGTACATTTTAAATTTGAATTACTACACCATTCACAAAAGTACAAGAGTTATTTAGTGTTAATAATTCGCAAAACCAATAATACTATGTCTTCACGTGACACATGTCACATAGAGGGCGTGTCAAGCCCCGTCACACCGAGGTCTGCTGAACAAGTGCAGGTAAACAGCGACCTCAGTCTATGTGATTGCCGTAAGCTTAGTGACAACAGTGCATCCCAATTTAAGTTATACAATACAGGTTTGTTTCTAACAAGTGTTATGTTCATATGCAGATGTAATTGTGATTTTATATGTTGTACTCTCTGATCGTAATATGAAAAAAAAAAATTTAACTTCTAGCACTGAAGATGGTCACTCAGTGACAGAAAGTCGATTTTGCAATAGTAAAAAGTATACGACCAATGCTGTCTCTTTTTTCAAGTATAATTTTAAAGTTGTTACGTGATTTCAAATACTTTTAACCATTCTGATGAGCATAGTCTTAAAACTATCGAAACCTGGTTACGTGATGTTTTTTTAAAAAAATTGTGTGCAACCGGTTGGCTGACAATTACATTTTATAGAAATGGAATAATCACATAGATTAGGTAAATGAAATGACACCTGGGATTCACTGGTCTGATACTAGGGTGCAGCCATTCCCATTTTGAAGCACTCATTACGACCTACGCTGGAATACCCGCAAAGAGAGCAGGTTGCGTACGATATTATGCAAATAGACGATATAGAACATATACGTTATTTACCTCGCAGGACAGTATAGGAGAAACAACGAAAAATATAGATATGCCGACAAGTGAAGCACAGCGACTTGACAACTTGCGTTAACTTATCCATAATCTTCCAAGAACTGGATTTCAGGAAGTAGTTCACAAATATTTGACAGCTCTCTACATATCGTTCGTTCAGATGAAATTGGACTAAATAACACCTGCAACAGCAATCGTTCTTACCTCGCAACTTGGACCACAGATGATGCAGACCGCGGATGACGTAATTATGTTTGAAACCACCATCTTGATTAGCTGGGTGGTGGAGGTAGCCACTTGCAGGAGATTTCTCGAATACCATTCAGTTTATGCTGACTGAAGTATTTTCATTAAAGGTTTGTTTAATACAGTGGTGACTTCTTTTGTCACGTTTGGTTGCACCAAAATTTATGTGAAAGGAAGAAACGTTTCGTTCCACAGGTAAGCTTGTTTTTAAAATATAAACCCTTTTGTGAACACTTTTTCTAGGCTAAGGTAGTGAATTTACAGAGACCTATTTTCTTAAAATAGATGTATATAAATGAAGCTCTTGTATATTTCATCAACTATTAATATTAAGGGTCAATCAGCTGTGGAGATTACACACATTAATTATGAAATTTATGAAATATCAGCTATAAGATCTTTCTCTTTTCTGTCTTTGTAATTCTTTTTGTGTAATCTCAAAACTGATTACAGACTTCACGCTGATGAAGTTTTAAGGATTATTTCGAGGTTTGCCTTCTGTTACTCAATTTATTTTTACGTAATGTCAAAATTGGTTTCGGTCTTCCCACTAATGAAGTACAAAAAAAAAAAAAGTGGATGTTAAGTCTACGGGCAGTACAAAGACCTGCAGCAAACGTATTTCAGAATTGTGTTTGAATCATTTCCATGAGCTGAATGTATGTTACTCGTCAGAAGAAAACATCCCAAACTGCACCTCATATTTTGGGGAGAGAAAAGCAAACTTGTAAGATATCGGCTTCGGCTAACCATCGTGGGAGAAAATTTTGGCCATAATTCTGACAGGACGCGGTTACCACCTTCTGAACGTCCACTTTCTAAACTTTCGCTGCACTGCAGCCGGCTAATAATGCCTGGACGTTAAGTACTGGACAGCGCGGTGACGACCATAGGCTTCCTACTCGCGGTATATTGAAGGTAAGGGAAGAGAAGAAGTCAGGGTCACACATCTGACCAACGTGTTTTCAAACCTTTTTCGAGAACATGTCGTACGCGAAAAATAGTGAGAAACATGATTACATAATACGCTCAAGAGCCAAAGAAACGGGTACACCTGCATAAAAATATTGTGTAGGGCTCCCTCAAGCATGCAGAAGTGGCGCAGCACGACGTGGCATGGACTCGACTAATGTTTGAAGTAGCGCTGGAGGGAACTGAAACCGTGAATCCGGCAGGACTGTCCATAAATCCGCAAGAGTATGAGAGGGTGGAGATTACTCAGGCATTCCAGATATATTCAATAATGTTCTTGTATGGAGAGTTTGGTGGCCAGCAGAAGTGTTTAAACTCAGAAGAGTGCTCCTGGAGCCACTCTGTTGCAATTCTGGACATGTGTGGTGTCGTATTGTCCTGCTGGAATTGCCCAAGTCCGTCGGAATGTATAATGGACATGATTGGATGCAGGTCATGAGACTGAATGCTTACGTACGTGCCACCTTACAGAGTCGTATCTAGACGTATTACGGGTCTCCTATCACTCCAACTGCACACGCCCCACACCATTACAGAGCCTCCGCCAGCTTGAACAGTCCCCTGTTGACATGCAGGGTCAATGAATTCATGAGGCTCTGTCCATACCCGTATACGTCCGTCCGCTCGATACAATTTGAAACGAGACTCGTCCGACCTCGGACCAAAGTCGGCCTTGACAGGCCCTGGTGAGGCGTAAAACTTTGTGCCGTACAGTCATCAAGGGTATACGATGATGTTTCGTTGAATGGTTCGCACGCTGACACTTGATCGCCCAGCATTGAAATCTGCAGCACTTTGCGGAAGGTTTGCACTTCTGTCACGTTCACTGATTCTCATCGTCGTCGTTGGTTCCATTCTTACAGGATCTTTTTCTGGCAGCAGCGATGTCGGAGATTTGATGTTTTGCCGGATTCCTGATATTCACAGTACACTCGCGAAATACTCATATGGGACAATCCCCACTTCATCTCTACCTCGGAGATGCTGTGCCCCATCGCTTGTTCGCCGACTGTAACGCCACGTTCAAACTCACTTCAATCTTGATAACCTGTCATTGTAGCAGCAGTAACCGATTTAACAACTGTGCCAGATACTAGTTATCTTATATAGATGTTGCCGACTCCAGCACCATATTCTGCCTGTTTACATATTTCTTTATTTGAATACGCATGCCTATACAAATTTCTCTGGCACTTCAGTGTGTGTCAACCTCTTGCACATGCTCAGTATTATTATAACAGTATTCTTGCATTGATATTCTGCAAAAGCGAAATGAATGAAACCAAGCGACTACAGAATTATAATGAAATGAATTTAGTGATTTTTTATTTGCGATATAATCATGTTAATCACGTTCCGTAATAGAACTTCTTCTGCATATGTGCTTCACGTCAACAATCCTAGCTTAAAAACGAAATGAAAATAACGCACAACAGAGGCGTTCTACGCTACATATTTAAAGACTCACTAATTCGTTTGATTCATTTACAGTGAATCACAGGTCAAAAATATTCCAAGCAAAGACATCTATGGCACTAGCTACGGGTTAAAAAGCAGTGCATTTTTGCACAGTGAACGGAGCATGTCAGCAATGTCACAGCTGTATTTCACGAGTCTGTTAAAACTTCACTGTGCAGTAGCTCGCTTTTGGGTATTAGGCTGCTGTAGCGGAACGAAGCGAGTGGCAGCAGGTGCGAGCGTAAGTTTAAAAGCTGTTCTCTCAGAAGGTCATAACTGCGTACTATCAGAATTGTGTCCCTAATTTTGACGCCGGAACGATTTCTGGAGCTGAATACTTGCAAATGTCCCTTTTTCCTGCTTAAAATATGAGATAAAATTCGTGATGTTTCCTTGTGAGATCCAAAACTCGATGAATAACAAAGATTTTCAGATGACAGAATATTAGTATCCAACTCACTACTATTGTGAGGGAAGGACTCATGGGCTCTGCCAAAGAAGTACTAGGAATTAGAGTATCCCAAAGCACCAGGAAAGAATGGATAACAGAGAACATGTTGAAAAAGATGGAAGAGCGCAGAAAGTGGAAAAGTGTAGAAACTGAAGAAGGCAAAAAGTACAGGAAATTGAATAGCGAATTAAGAAGAGAAACTGAAGAAGCAAGAGAAAAATGGATGAAACAGAAATTCGACGAAATAGAGAAAATGGAGAGAGAGGGAAAGTATGAAATGATGTATAGACTGGCTAGTGAGATAGGTTTTGAACGTAAAAGAAAGAGGAATAACATGGAAATAGAAAGAGCGGATGGTACTCTAGCAGAAGAACCACAGCAGGTTTTGAACAGATGGCAAGAATATATTGAATGTTTGTATAAGGGGGATGAAATGCAAAGCGAAATTAAGGTTGAAGAGGAGCAATATGTGGCGGAAGATGGAAAGGGATTTACTATCTTGGAAGCAGAAGTTGAAAAGGCGCTGAAGGAGATGAAGAATAGGAAGGCATGTGGAATAGATGATTTGCCAGCAGAACTGTTAAAGAGTCTGGGAAACAAGGCAAGAAAAAAAATAGTCTACCTCTCTAACGGGATATATGACAAAGGGGAATGGCCTGAGGACTTCGCTGCAACAGTTATGATACCAATAGAGAAAAAGAGAAATACTAAAAAATGTGAAGAGCACCGGACCATCAGTCTAATTTCTCATGCAGCTAAAGTCTTGCTGAGAATGTTGAACCGGAGGTTATATGGCAAGCTAGATAGAGGGATTGCAGAGGAGCAGTTCGGATTTAGAAGAGGAAAAGGAACAAGAGATGCTATTGGCTTGCTAAGAACTACTGGGGAAAGATGTATGGAAAAGGGTAGAGAAATCTTTGCTGTTTTTATAGACTTAGAAAAGGCTTTTGACAGAGTTCAGTGGAACTAGCTGATGGATATCTTGAAGAGGAAAGAAGTAGATTGGAAAGAGAGACGTCTGATACAGAATCTATATTTACACCAGAAAGTAACGATAAGGATTGGAAATGAAATGTCAGAAGGATGCAGTATTGGACGAGGTGTTAGACAAGATTGTTGCCTTTCCCCACTGTTGTTTAACGCATAACTTGAAGAGATTATTGCGAAAAGTTTAGATGGGGAGAGAGGAATATGTATTGGTGGAAAGAGAACAGAATGTATAAGATTTGCTAATGACATGGTATTAGTGGCAGAAAGTGAGCGGACAGTGAATAACATGCTCAAAGATCTGAATGAAGCTTGTGTGGAATATGGGATGCAAATAAACACAGCAAAAACAAAGAGTATGGTCATCAGTACAAGACGCAGACTGTCCAATATTAAAATTGGACAATCTAGCATTAGCCAAGTAAGTCAATTTAAATATCTCGGAAGCACAATAACTGAAGACTTGAGATGCCACCAGGAGGTGAAAACCCGAATTGCCATAGCGAAGGAGGCATTCAACAGAAAGAGGAGACTCTTATGTAGCAAATTAGATAAAGGACTAAGGAAAAGGCTTGGCAAATGTTTTGTCTGTTGGCACTATATGGGGCAGAAACATGGACACTGAGACGAGAGGATGAAAAAAGGTTAGAAGCATTTGAGATGTGGATGTGGAGGAGAATGGAGAGAATAAGCTGGATGGAAAGAGTGAGTAATAAAAGAGTATTGGAAAGGATTGGTGAGAGATTATGTCTGCTGAAGGTTGTAAGAGAAAGGAAAAAGAACTGGTTGGGACATTCATTGAGAATTGAGTGCTTGCTAGTAGAAGCTTTGGAAGGATTGGTTTGTGGGAGAAGACCGAGAGGAAGAAGGAGATACGAGGTGATAGACGACATAAAGGGAAGAGGAAATTATGCAGACCCGAAGAGGTTGGCAGAAGACCGGACAGCCTGGAGAACTACCATGTGAAAACCTGCCTTTAGGCAGAACACTGATGATGATGATGATGAACTCACTACTAGAATACTCTCTGAAACCAACATTTTCAAATATACACTCATGTTCATAAAATACCAGAATATAGTAAATAACTAGCGAGAGGACGTTCATATTCACAGGACATGTACATTAATATATTCTGCAGAAATGATTAACAATTCTGTCATCACGGTTCAGTGTGTGTTCTGCTGCCTAATAGGCAAAGGATGAGCCACGGGCCATGATAACTTGTTCCATATGTGATGACATGGACGTGTATATGTTGCGAATGGCGTCCTGTGGTATAGTTATCCATACAGCATTCACGTGGTTCGAAAGATCATCTGTGGTCGTTGGCATTGGCTCATGGTGCTGCACCAGTCGTTTTTGACTGGCGACAAGTCTAATGATCTGGTGGGCCAGGAAAAAACGTTGACATCCTGTGATACGAAGAAGGCACGTGTTGGTGCAGCAACATGTGGTCGTGCGTTGTCTTGCTGAAAAATCATGTATCGGGTGTTGTACAGAAAAGCTATGGCTACGGGACGCACACTGTCATTCACGTAGTTCATATGGTCACTGTGATTTGTGGTTGTACCCAATAGCACCCCACACAATAAGGCCTTGATTTGGCGCTGTATGTCTTGTGCGAGTAGTCACTGTGAAGCCGCTCCCCCTGTCTGCAGCGAACCAAAATGAGGCCCTTAATTTCATACAAAACAGTACTTGTATTCGTCCGATAACTATATGACGCCGTTCCTGTCCCCAGTGTCGTCATTCCATCCACTATTGCTGTCTAGTATGTATCTGCACATTCGACAAAGGTAGGCGAAGAAGGGGACGACATGCCCGTACCCCATGCCGCAATAAACGGCGGCGGACTGTCACCCTTGATAGTGTTCGATGAGTTCCACACTTCCACTAAAGCCGAGGAGGACACAGATCTGTCCCGCAGTTCCATTAGGATGAGGCGTCGATATTCTTGGGAGATGCACTGGGTGGTGCTAACCAACCCATCTCCTCGTATTCTACGGCGTTCCGTGAACGACTCTACACACAACCATTGCACGCCGAAACACTCTGTCCCACATGAGACTAAAGTTCTCAGATGGATACATCACATTCTCTCGTGCCATTAAATGCTCACTCTTTCAAAGTCATTGATGTGACGGTACAATTCGCGCATACACCTGTGAAGCATCCTGTGCGTCCGCTCAAGTCACACCGTTCCATTACCGTCGGTTTATAGCGACAAGGAGCGCAGGAACATTTTAGCGGTAGTTGGCGTTGCGGGGAGATATCGATGTTGACCTTGACCCTGGGGCCGACATACACTACTGGCCATTAAAAGTGCTACACCACGAAGATGACGTGCTATAGACGCGAAATTTAACCGACAGGAAGATGATGCTGTGATATGCATATGATTAGCTCTTCAGAGCATTCACACAAGGTTGGCGCCGGTGGGGACACCTACAACGTGCTGACAAGAGGAAAGTTTCCAACCGATTTCTAATACACAAACAGCAGTTGACCGGCGTTGCCTGCTGAAACGTTGTTGTAATGCCTCGTGTAAGGAGGAGAAATGCGTACCATCACGTTTCCGACTTTTATAAAGGTCGGATTGTAGTCTATCGCGATTGCGGTTTATCGTATCGCGACACTGCTGCTCGCGTTGGTCGAGATCCAATGACTGTTAGCAAAATATGGAATCGGTGGATTCAGGGGGGTAATAAGGAACGCCATACTGGATCCCAACGGCCTCGTATCACTAGCAGTCGAGATGACAGGCATCTTATCCGCATGACTGTAACGTATCGTGAAGCCACGTCTCGATCCCCGAGTCAACAGATGGGGACGTTTGGAAGATAAAAACCATCTGCACGAACAGTTCGACGACGTTTGCAGCAGCATGGACTATCGGCTTGGAGATCATGGCTGCGGTTACCCTTGACGCTGCATCGCGGACTGGAGCGACTGCAATGGTGTACTCAACGACGAACATGGGTGCACGAATGGCAAAACGTCATTTTTTCGGGTGAATCCAGGTTCTGTTTACAGCATCATGATGGTCGCATCCGTGTTTGGCGACTTCGCGTTGAACGCACATTCGAAGCATGTATTCGTCATCGCCATACTGGCGTATCACCCGGCGTGATGGTATGGGGTGCCATTGGTTACATGTCTCGGTCACCTCTTGTTCGCATTAACGGCACTTTGAACAGTTGACTTTACATTTCAGATGTGTTACTAGAAGTGGCTCTACCCTTCATTCGATCCCTGCTAAACCCTACATTTCTGCAGGATAATGCACGACCGCATGTTGCACGTCCTGTACGGGTCTTTCTGGATACAGAAAATGTTCGACTGCTGCCCTTGCCAGTACATTCTCCAGATCTGTCACCAATTGAAAACGTCTGGTCAATGGTGGCCGAGCAACTGGCTCGTCACAATACGCCAGTCACTACTCTTGATGAACTGTGGTATCGTGTTGAAGCTGCATGGGCAGCTGCACCTGTACACGCGATTCAAGCTCTGTTTGATTCAATGCCCAGGCGTATCAAGGCCGTTATTACGGCCAGTGGTGGTTGTTCTGGGTACTGATTTCTCAGGATCTATGCACCCAAATTGCGTGAAAATGTTATCTCATGTCAGTTCTAGTATAATAAACTTGTCCAATGAATACTCGTTTATCATCTGCATTTCTTCTTGGTGTAGCAATTTTAGTGGCCGGTATTGTAGTTCTAATGCTACTCATTTCTCCAGAACATACAAATTTGCATGTCCTGTGAATATGAATGTGCTGCCTCTAGTCGTTCAAGGTGTTCGGTCTTTCCTCAACATGAGCATATTATGCTTCTTACCTTGAAATCTTTGAAATCGTACTGCAATAAATCAAAGTCTCTAAACATAACAGCTTACTTTGTTTAAAAACCGGACATGATGTACAGAAATGTGTGTCATTTTTTATAAAAGCTCAATGAAACATTTCACACGTGGTGCAGAACAATCGACAGAAAAGTAGATGCTTACTGCAGAAGAGATATCGCTTCTATTCCTGTGGAAGCAGTGATCTAAGTCACTCGCATTCCAAGAAAAGTACACTGAAGAACTGTAATTCTGTCGTTTGTAAAAAGAAAGACTATCAATAGAGCGTTTTAAACCGATTGTTGCTCCTTCATTTTGTCAAATTAAAAAAAAAATAATAACCATCGCAATAGTGTTGTAAATTTCGGAAAGAAACTATGTAACGTACAAGTGTAAAACAACAAGTCATTGAGCTGTTAAAATCAATGCATGAATTCAGCTAGAAATGAGATATATCGCAAATGTCGGCGTTTTGTCCCTTATTCACGGGGGTTACACACTGATTTCAAAGCTCAACGAAGCGGAGGTACGGGCTTACGTGGTCTGCTTGTATATATGTATGGTGTAAGTCTCGCTCCGTTCCGAAAGGTAAATACCTTCTGTTGAGTAAAAAAACACCGCTACAGCGGTATGTTACTTTATTTAAAAAGCACGACATGTTCCGTTACGTTAGCTACATCGTCTGGTTATGCCCTGGATAGAAAGAAACCGTGAAATAATACCAGCAAATGACAACGTTGGGCAAAAAGAACATCAGATCATTGCCAAACATGGGCGAAAGCAAGCAATATAAAATGGGGCAGTGACAATACAGCTACAACGTGGCAGTTGAGTACAACTAATACTAAACTTCCCCCTGATTCATTGACTTTCACTCCATTCTAAGAATCATGCTGCAGCCAACAATAAACTAATATAGAAGGGAATGGCAATAGCCGGATAATAAAAATGGATATAAATAAACCGTTAAAAAAGGTGCGGCATGGAGAATGTGAGAAAACAGAAAAAACCGGAGAAAATCGTACCCTGTACTAGCGCAGGGCCGAGCACGGTGTGCCAAACTTCACACGTGCAACTCTCTCAATTCGGCAGGATCGGGCGTCAGCGCTGTTTACACTTCGCTATTTGTTCGTGGTACGAAGGATATTCACAGATCCAGTGACTGGTTGCACTAAAAGAGGCAGTCTAGCGATCAGCCGTCACAATCGTTTGAAAATGAATGAGTGTGACAGAAGTGAGGAATGAAAATTTTCAGTATACATTATGCAGTCGCATAAGCAACGGCTACTGCGTATTTGCTGTGAAACGACATTACAGTAACATGCAGAAAGAATTTAAAAGTTTAGTTGGCAGTGAAAGAGAAAAATTTTACAACGATGGGATTCATTATTCAGTGCGTCAAGAAGCACTTTGTGCTAAATTTTCAGGATTTAGCGTAGGAACAGTAAAGTTTGTAAGGCACGATTTTTTTATTTAAAACTCGCTATTTTTTAATTCAAGGGAGAAATAGTGAAGGAACGAAACTTAGAACATCTGGAATGGAATGCAGACCTCGCATATCAAGTGACCTTGACTGCACGTTGCCCTTAATAAGAAACTGCAAGTTGAGAAACTAGTTCCTGATTTGATGGGGTTGTGTTTTTAAAAATTTCGTGTTGCATAAAAGACAGATTCTGACAAACGCAGTCCTATTCCCTAAGATCAATATTGTTAAAGAAAACTCGAGATCTGAAGAATTCATTGAGGCCTTGAAAAAATTACAAGGATAGTTTTCTGGACGTTTTGAGGACACTGCCTGTGTTACATCTGTTTTCAAGACGTTTTCGAAAAAGTTCAAGCTGAAATCGCCCCTGTGCATGTGCAGACGTAACTGATTGACCTACAAGGTAATCTCCGTTTTAAAGACCAATTCTTTTACATTAAATCTCTCGAGGATATCAGAGGCTCAAAACAGCATTGCACCAGTAAGGTTCTTATCATTTAAAACACGACCGGTTTCGGTCTCTTGTATTCCCACCATCAGGAATTATGACTTTGTGCTGTGACTCCGAGCGCCATGGTGGATGAGTACAGGACACCGAGTAAAACCAACGAGTGCTCTGCGACGTGTTCTGTAATCGTACACAACGGCAGGATTGTTTGTCAAGGATATCTGTATTTTTTTCGCTAAAATAGAGTTGCCATTTCTACATAATGAGATTGGAAAAGTGCTACAATATTTCGACTCCCATATGTGTGTGAAAGATCTTTTCTCGCTCATGAAACTAAATAAGTCAGGATTACGTGGCAACCTGAGTGGCAAAAACTGTGGTACTGTTTCCATCTGTCTGTATGCCGACAATGTGTATCATGTAAAAATTATATTATGTCTTCAGCGCGCGAAGAATATTTAATTAATACAGAAAATTTGTTTCGTTATTTATGTATGTTGCTGGGAAATGTGAAATACAAAACCCAGTCGTGTGCAGTGCGACTGTATTGTCATTTAAAAGAGGCGCTCAGACGGCATTGCGTGGGGTGGGGGTGGGGAAAATGTACCAGCCAGGCTGAGTGCGTTGTGGTACTCGTGCCAATGCACGGTTCGCGAACCGAATTCTTGGTCACCCCTGTACTAGTGGGTCAGACGAGTGGAGTACAGAGCAGCGCCGCGGCTAACCACACACCAATACGGAAAAGTACTGCACACCGGGAAGGACGGTGACGCAATTCAAAAACGGCAATTTTTAGTTTTTGTCACTGAAAAAATACGTGTGAAGTGCTCCAACGTCCACCAAAAACTCACGCTCACATCTCGCAGCCTTCCCACTCCAGAAAAACTGTCTCAGTTTGTCGTAGGCTACTTCATGATTCTCCAAGACAAGAACAGTGTCACTTCAGCGTTTCTACCAGGGTCATAAAATAAGATCGCTACAATCTGAATTGCGAAACTTCTCGTGTGTAAGGTAAGTCGAAAGTAATTTGTTATTAGAGCGACTGTGTTTAACAATGTTTGTATGTTACATTAGAATGTCCTTCAGACGCGCATGCATATCTGAAGGAACAGACACCGTTTTGACGATTACGAAAATCCGCATGTTGCAGCGAACAAGGAAAAAAATGAAAATTTCTGCTGTGAAGAAAGTTCACATTGAAACCCTTCTCTCGGCAAAAGTATTCTCACATTATATAAGCCCGTTTATGGTTATATGTTTCCGTAAATTGTCTTCCGTAAATCGTACCTGATCGATGTTCCATGTCAAATCCTATTGATTTTTTGATAAATTACAATTTTGCATTTTATATTTATCTAACACAACATTTCAAGTTGTTTTTCGTTTATTTATGTTTACTTAAGTGCTAATTTTGCTGATGGAGTTTTGAATGTCGTATTGTGTTACAATATTACGGTAAGTAATTAAGGGTGGAGAAGTGACATAAGTATTACATCAGCGGTCATAAGAAAATTTTTATTGGAAATCCATAAAAGTGACAGAACTCAAAAAATTGCTTAATATAAGAACGTAGGCTTCCGCTGCCGGTGTCATAGTAATTACAATTCTTCTAGTTATTATGCTACATCATTGTTAAAAACTAACAACAATAATAAACTAAATCCGACGTCGGTTTTAGTTTATTATTGTTGTTAGTTTTTAGCAATGACGCGGCATAATACCCAGAAAAATTTTAATCACTACAACTGCTTAATAATTCCCTAACAACATCTCACATTCTATGAGTACCGAACTACACTTTCTTATAAGAACTACATGTCCGTTTTATTGTTGCATAGACTGTATGGAATTTAATGAGAAAATTACTTACTTGAATTTTAAAGGATGCTTATTCTGTTTCAATATAAACTTTAAGGTATTCTTTAAGTTGATTTTTCTCAAGTGTTGCATTTTTGAGTTGTATTACTGTTCTTGCCGGGGTGCGATGTGATGGGCCACTAGACAGGTGGCGCATGCGCAGAAGAGCAAAGGCGGGCACTGCGTGTCAGAATATGCTAGGAATCGAGCGCAGAAAGTAAAATACATGCACTAGAAAATATTGACCGGATACTATTAGAAGACGTTAATGGCGCTATGTTGAAAACAGTGAAAAATGTTGTACCTATTTGAAAAAACTAAAAGGAGAGGGACCCCTAAAGTATAAAACCGCAAAAAGACCCAACGCCAACTATGGTGAGGGTGGGGTGGGGACGACGACAAAGGAGACAATGCGAAAACAGTCAAACGGACCGGGTTATGCATTGAGACAGTGAAAATTAGCTAAGATGGATTTACGTGTAATGTGTTCACAGTTGCTAATACGAACAACCATAAGCTGTATAAGCAAACGACAACAATGAATATTTGTGCTGGACGGGGACTCTAAACACGAATTTCCCCCTTTACGTAAGCGCTCGCCTTCACTGCTATCCGTGAGCGTACCACGGCCAGACCGAAACTTCTGTATGTCGCCGTTGCTACGTCACAACCTGTACTCGGCCACACATTTTGTAATTCCTATACAGGGGAGGGCATTTATATTGAATACTACAATTTTCGTCACTACCACCAACTGTAAATGATCAGTTTATTGGCAACCGGTTTCGACGATACACTACGTGATCATCAAGCCTTAAAAGTAATATGAGAACAGCAAGATTAACACTATTAAGACTTCAAAAGCAAAACTGTACATCGAACTGAAATATTTAATACATAGTTATTCTATTCTTTAAAACATCTGTATACAACTTACATATGTATACGGGTGTAGTTATCAGCCTGTAATCTATGTCAGGACTGCTCTGCTTACTGTCACCAATACAAAAACTCAAATCACCGAACAAAAAATGCAACGTGAAAATGGAAAGTGCACACACTTCCGAAACTAAAACAATGGAAACCAGTATGCATCACAATAAGCGATATAATTAAAAATTCACAAATAAATACGAAAATAAATATCCAATAACCTTGGACATGATCCCGCAAACCACAGAGTGACAGACATAATCTAATAGTTCAGTGGTCATACATCTGTACAACTGGTGTACGTCGTCACTCACAATAAAAATGACAATGTATATGCTTAGCTCTTCAAGTGTTTTACTTTAGCCTCTATATTGTATACGGATAGGTATTTTCATTTTTATTGTTGGTTACGACGTAGTACAGTTTTACAAGTGTGTACACCTTGTACTACTAGATGTTTGCAAATTGTTTGCATGATCATGCCCAAGATTGAAGGATATATTTTAGCATTATGTCATCAACCACGTATTTTTAATTGTTCGTTTACTGTGATACCTATTGGTTTCCATTATTTTAGCTTTACAAGTGCGTAAGTGACTGGTTCTATGATGGGTCTCAGTTCTATTTTCACTTTACATGGCTTGTACAGTGATTACGTTTTACCATACGTGACTGTGTGATATATGCTCAAGTACGTTATGAAAGTTGGGTGACATGAAGTGCACTTTCTGACTTGAGACGTTCACGAAAGTAAAACACGGCTCTACTCAGAAGAAAAATAACTATTTGGCATAACCAACACCGTTCCCTGTAAATTAATATGTTTGCTTAGCACAGCTCTGATAATCCTGATTACCAAGTGTTTGCTCAAAAGAATTCAAAGTGAGATCAGGCGTGAAATAAAAGTAAGTTACCTCATATTCAGCATGCTGCTTTGTGCCTGGTGTACTGCCGTTCCCCAAAGAAAATTGTAATCACCAAATGCAGCAGATAAACGGAAATATTCTAGTCACTAAAAAATTTATTTTCTGGTTGTCATAACCAATCTGTGACTTCGTGTGGCGTGAGGTGCAGTGCACACACTACAAAATATTCATAACTTTACTAATAATGATGGAGGATGGTTTTACTTTAAAGAATGTCGGTCTCGAAAAATTTGGTTACTGTCAAAATGTACAACGTAAGAGGACTCTAAAATGATAAAATTCACTCATTACTAAAAAATTACAAGCATTTAAACCAGATGCGCTACTTGTGACATTATGGAAAAAAAGGAGATCAAATTAATAGTAATCAGGTATATTTGAGACCTTAACTATTCCCGGCGAATTGAATGTTCAAACAACTTACGGGTTTGCTGCCGGGTGCCGTCGATATTTCGACAGGAGCGCACCCTGCCATTCTCAAGGCACAAATGCAAGGAGGAAGAAATGTGCAAGGAAATTTAATACCTCGGTTCACAGAGGAGAAACAAGGAAGATACCGCACACAGAACAAGTGTCACCACAAACAAAAATGACCAACACCTGGTGTTGACACTTGTTCTGTGTGTGGTATCTTCCTTGTTTCTCCTCTGTGAACCGAGGTATTAGATTTCCTTGCACATTTCTTCCTCCTCGCCTTTGTGGCTTGAGAATGGCGGGGTGTGCTCCTGTCCAAGTATCGGCGGTGGTCGACGACGTCACCCGGCAGCAAACCCGTAAGTTGTTTGAGCACCAGGAATATTATTAGTTGTGTGCGCGACAAAGATTTCTTTCATTGAATAGTTCTATAAACAAACATTTCATTGTTGAACGTGCATTGGTTACCTTGAAACATTCCTTCAACAATCATCTGCATGCATACAATCAATAATATATTGTTAAAAAATGCTTTCATCTCCTTAATAAAATATTTCGGATAATGTCTCCCAAATTCACAAATACCATTGCCCTTTCTCTAAAACTCAACTGCTCGCTACTGTGCCTCAAATAAGAATGTCCCAACGCTGTATAAATGACTTGCAACCAACGCACCACAGATTATGTTTAAGATGGAGTCAAAGATCTTATTCACTACTCGTGCAGCGCGCTCGTGCATCTTTGTCCAGCACATGTGAATTATTTACAAGGGCAGAAAACTTACGAAAACATTTCACTCACACCAGCACGTTGAGGGAACTTGAGCGGTTGGAGAAACAAGATCTAATGCTGCCAGCACCCAGTCTCCATAAAGTCGAACCCATCGCAGTAAGTCGTTTGATAAGCTTTTTTATTGAGAGCGAGAGCTTTGCTGGAATTTAGCACGTGACAGCAGCTCCTGAGAAGCGACAGCCGGGTGGACGGGAGAGGGGAAAGCGGAATTGCAGATTTGGCTGACCCTCCATCAGAGAGGCGCGATCTCCAGTCTGCGGGACTTTAGATTCGTCCCGTCCGCGGCCGGGCCGCCAGCTTAGAGCAGATTTACGGGGAGCGAGTTAGCGGCCGGCGCGGCCAGATAAGGCAGCCTGATGCCGGGATCAGCCGGGAAATAGGGGGTCGCCCCGACGGTGCCGGGGCGTCTCCAGGGCTGGGCGCGGTAGCACGGCCCAGCCGTCAGCGCCCGGCGCCCGGCGGTCCTCAGAGGCCGCGGACACCGGCCCGCTGATGGAGATACGATGCGGGGACGTCGCGTCATCTCCAGACCACGGGCAGGCGCTGTCCTGGGCACTGTGCTCCGGTATCTATAGAAGACACTGGCTTTCGCGGCTTTATGAGACGAATCACTGTTACCAGTACCTCAGCCAACCTTTCAGCGTTCCATACGTAACTTAAGGGCGATCTTCTTAAAGTTCCAGGAGAACAGCAGATTTGCTGTACCTTAGAATAATCTAATGTCATACTCTCAACACCCGAGTTGAAGAGAAACATAAATCGATCTTACGATACTGCTCTGGCCGTGTTGTTAAGAAGAACGATGCAGTGTCCGAAGAAGCTTTGGAATTTTCATCTTAACAGCACAGGCACTGCAATATCGTATTTATCCGCCGATTCCGGGCAGCAACTTTCAATTAAAGTTTCGGCGCATCCATCCTGGTTATCTAGGCAGAGAGGACCACAGCCGATAGGAATATTACAATTTTCAACATTACCGTAAGCCAGAATAAGAACACAGACAGTAACAGAACCTCAACACAATACTTGGGAAGATACGAGCTCCGACATTGACACAGACACTAGAACAGATAGTGATTAATATTGACAGAAGGTGTAGAAGGGCAGCGAAATGGATATTGATTAATACTATATGGATGCAGATGGGCCAAACTTACAATGACTGTGTCACACAACTGATGATGTACTTCATTAGACATATAATGTAGGCTCCCAGTTTTGGGTCACAGAATATCAGGGATTTCATTGGACAGTCATGCAGATTCCCCTTCCTGGCTCACAACCTTGTCACTTGTCTTGCCACATGTACTGGATTTAGTTGTAATCAATTTAAGTAACCTTACACTTGAATTATCGCATTTTAGATTTCTATGTAACTTAATTTTTTATTTGTCTACTACAGACTTCTAGCTTTTATGATATATTAACATTGTTGGGGATAACTTTGGTATCAGTTATGATTAACAGCCTGCAAGGTATAATTGTATTGCTATATGTTAATATTCGTATTGTTTTATTATTCACATGTAATTTGAAACCTTTTTTACAATGTCATATAGAGGAATCTAGTTATGTTCAATCTACAGGCACATACATAGCCTCCACACTAAGGAATTGCATGTGAGAGAATCAGGTTTTAGGAGACACCGTGTTTTTTTAAAAAAACTCACTGTTTATATTTATTTCCTTTTATTCTAAGTATAATTATATTCTTTTTATTAATTATATGAAATTTGGTAACCACTTATCTCTAACAATTGATGATTTGTATGTTATCTCGTACTTAAATTATTTTTTAAATTTAGAATAGAGGAATCCTATTATGTTTAAACATATCTACCTGAATACTTCCTGTATCTAAGATTGTTTATGCAAGAATTTACGAATACTATGCTGTTATGTTTCATGTGAAATTCTAACATCATTTATAATCTCACATAGAGAAATCTAGCTTAGTTTAATTTTTGGGGCACATGTATAGCCTTGCACTCTAAAATTGCATCAGGGAGAACTCGGTTCTTGGTAGATACCATATAGTTTAGAATTCTTTTTGTTTGTTTTCTTTTGTGTATATATTTTTATATCTATTTTGTTTTATTTTATACTTAATTAATTATATTAGGTTTATTAATTATATTGCATATAACATCACTCACTATATTACAGAGTGTACCAACACACAGAGCAACAGCCGGGGCAGAAACATTAGAAAAAGGTCCGCCTCCACGTGGCAGGGACGGTAACGGATTGGGAGCTTGTCAAGCTAACCTAACTTGCAAGCAGCCATTACGGCTAAGAGACCTAACGCTTCCAGGCTTGTCACTTGTCTTAAGTAGCACACGGCCCACCTTAGTAAACCAGGTGGCGGGCTGCTCTGTAGTCTTTAAATGAAAAGAAAAAAGAATTACCGTAAGCGATAATTAATTGAAACCCTCAGCTGCTGACAGGTGTTGTTGATATACCTCGATGAGGGCTAATGAAAACGTGTGTCCTGACCGGGACTCGAACCTGGGATCCCCTGCTTACATGGCAGACGATCTGTCCATCTGGGCTAACGAGGACACGGATGAATAGCACGACTGCAGGGATTTATCCCTTGCACGCTTCCCGTGAGATCCACATTCCAAACTGTCCACAATGTACATACGTAATGTACCTAATAGATATTTGTCCGACCACTCATTACTCGCGCCAACTAAGGTGATGATTCCCGTAAGAGTTCGGGCAACCTGCGCGCATTCTCACAGACGAAGGTCAGTGACCGGGTAGCCATTTACAGTAACTATATATGAAGATAGTAACAGGTGGCATCTGGTACATTTGTTACATTATATATGCACGTACTGTATTAAGTAGATTTTTCTAATTGACTTTTATCTCTAAAATTACTTATTTAAAATCTGTTGTTGTCAAGGTTAAAATCTGTACTTGACAAAATTAAAATACACTATAAAATTATCATTCTCGTACGACCGATCACAAAGGGCGATTTCTGTATCCATGGCGCTGGTGTAGACTTGTGTTTTCCTCAATGGTCTGCTTCCGCGGTTCCCGCTATTTTAGTATTGTGCCGCGAGCCGTTCAGTCGTCTGATGTCCATCGCCGGGGGTAAAAGGGACGTGCAGGAGGGCCACGTCAACGACGTTAGGCGCTAAACGCATCTTCCAGCTTTTTCTCCGTGCACCATCTCTCATGCTTCGGCTTGGACTTCTATACGCAACAATTATCATCTCAGTAAGTCGTCAAGAACACTGAAATAGGCGTTATGATTGAACTCGCTTTGCTCTTTGAGGATTAAATCCAGATCTTTCTTTTTGTGGGTGTTAATTTCAACTTCTCCCAAGATGTTAAGAAACCGTCCCTTATGAGCTCTATGTAGGATGCCTAAGTTTTGATCGAGATTCGTGACTGAGTGCTTTGAGGTAGCCATATGCGTCCCAAACGCTGTTTTGTTTTGAGAGTAGGTATGCTCTCTGAATCTGGTTTCAAAGTTCCTACCAGTTTGCCCTATGTATTGCTTGCAGCAGTCATAACATTTGATCTAATGTACACCTGAATCCTGAAATTCATTCCTACTATTTTATATTTAATGCCGGAGCTTCGATTTTAGCGTGTTATTTGTTCGGAACCCTATTTTAACGTCGGATTTACGAAAGTAAATTTCAATGTTATCTGTAATTCTTCTACTCTAAGTGAGAGCCACGTATTTTTTCTTGTTGTTCTTTTTAACTGTGACTTGACTTTCTTCTGTTTGTTTCATTTGCCTCTTCTTTATCTTATTATAAATATTCATCATCTCCTTAAACGTATATCTGTTCGCTGCGGCCACTTGTTTTAAAATACTTAGTTCTTTTTCTACTTCCTGTTGGTTTAGTGAAAATCTTAGTAATTAATGAAAGAAACCTTAAAAGCCGCGCGAGACTAGCCGAGCGGTCTATGGCGCTACAGTCATGGACTGTGTGGCTGATCCCGGCGGAGTTTCGAGTCCTCCCTCGGGCAAGGGTGTGTGCATTTGTTCTTAGGATAATTTAGGTTAAGTAGTGTGTAAGCCTACGGACTGACGACCTTAGCAGTTAAATCCCATGAGATTTCACACCCATCTGAACATTTTTTTGAAAACTTAAAAATAAATTTTAACAAAACATGCTTAGATGCAGGGGTTACTCCTAATTATAGAAAGTAAAAATCAGGAATGTGTCAAACGTAGCACAAATAGTTGAACGTAAAAGTGAAATGTTATGGGTTAAAGCTCAAATTCGAGAAGCATATGAAACGAAAGATAAGTTAAATAGAGAAGCTTTTAATCTTCACTTGATTCTGGCTAACATCTTATCTCCACTACAGTTCACATACATATTCGGAGAGGTTGAAAACAGAAATGACAGGGAGCCAGAATTAACTCTAAACAGACATCAGAAAAAGCTTTTTAACCTAGGTGTAAATTTTAATGTTGATAACGAAACGGGGAGTAAAATGTTGCATTCATTTTGTGAGACTGTCGTGAAATTAACTGAGATAGAATTAACAAATGATGAGCACAATCTTTTAAATAAGGGGATGCAGTATAACCTAAATCCCGAAATTACCTCAAATTCAATAAAAAAGACTATCGCAGAAGTGAAAGTTTCACGTGATATCGGAAATACGAACAGATACGAACAGACCATCACGGCAGTTAAAGTAAAGAAGTTAATTGTAAATGAGATTCATTGTGCTCACAAGAACAGAAACGAACTGCTAATCCTTAAAGGCTTGAAAAAGAATTTAGAATCACAGAAGCTTATCGTCACAAAGGCAGATAATGGCAGTACTATGGTTTTAATACATGATACAGACTATATAGAGAAAACGGAAAAGTTCTTTATTGAGAACGGAACAGTAGAGTTCGAGAAAGATCCTACCAGGAAATTTCAAACAGATATAAGGAAACAAATAGATAACAGTGTGTTTCTCTTCACGGAGGAGGAAACGTTCGAACTGAAAGTAATGAATCCGCGAGTCCCCGATTTACGGTCACAAGTAAGTTCCATAAGGTTGAAAAATCAATTCGCCTGATCGTCGATAATACTTGTAGCCGAAGTTATAAATTAAATAATGAGCTAAATAACAGGTTGAAGGCGGCATATGCATAACGTCGGGCTATTAACATTAGGAACAGCTACGAATTTGCCGAGGAAATTAAAGACGTAGTTATAACTCAGGATGCGTCACTGGCTTCATTGGATATCACCAATCTGTACACAAACATTCCCGTAAAAGAAACGATAGAGATCATTAAGAACAGTCTCCTCACTCATGGTAAATTGGCATTGGGAGAAGTGATTGAACTAGCGGAAATGTTGGAACAAATCTTGTCGTTCAATTGCTTTACTTTCAATGGTAAAATTTATCAATAGAAATACAGGTTGGCAATGGGTAACAGTTTGGCTGGGAAGCTGTCTGACATTTTTGTAAATCACTTGGAAAACGAATTCTTTGACGAAAATCCTGATATAGCTGAAAAAATTGTGTATTACAGGAGATATAGTGATGACTCTATTTTATTATACAAAGGAGATAAAAATGATATCAAAAAGGTAGCACAAAAAAATGAGCCCTCAACACCCGAAAATTAGATTCACTGTGGATTTTGAAGAAGACAACCGTATATATTTCTTAGATTTAACAGTAATAAAGAAAGATGGGAAACATGGATTTTGCCCACCATGACACAAATGGGCATATTTTACTTCCATGCTATACAGGCTACTAAGATTGCCACTAAAACAACAGGAACTAGAAAAATAATTTAGTATTTTAAAGCAAGTGGCCGTAGCGAACGGATATACGTGTAAGGAGGCGATGAATATTTATAATAAGATAAAGGAGAGACAAATGAAACAAACAGAAGGAAGTCAAGTCGCAGTTAAAAAGAACAACAAGAAAAAATACGTCGCTCTCACTTACAGTGGAAGAATTACGGATAAGATTCAGAGATGCTTTCGTAAATTCGACATTAAAATAGGGTTCCGAACAAATAACATGCTACAATTGAAGCTCTGGCATTAAATATATAATAGTAGGCATACATTTCAGGATTCAGGTGTATATAAAATCAAAAGTGATGACTGCTGTAAACAATACTTAGGATAGACTGGTAGGAACTTTGAAACCAGGGGTTTCAGGGAGCACACCTACTCTCAAAACAAAACAGCGTGTGGGGCATAGCTGCTTTAAAGCACTCATCACGAACATTGAACAAAACTTAGACATCCTACATAGAGCTCATAAGGGACGGTTTGTTAATATCTTGGAAAAAGTTGAAATATACACCCACAAAAAGAAAGATCCGGATTTAATCCTCAAAGAGCAAAGCGAGTTCAACCACAACGCCTATTTTAGTATTTATGACGACTTACTGAGATGATCATTGTTGCGTGTGGAAGTCCAAGCCGAAGGATGAGGGATGGCGCACGGAGAAAAAGCTGGAAGATGCGTGCAACGCCTAACGTCGTTGACGTGGCCCTCCTACACAGCCCTTTTACCCACGACGATGGACTTCAGACGACTGAACGGCTCACGGCACAACACTGAAATAGCGGGAACCATGGAAGCAGACCATGGAGGAAAACAAGTCTACACCAGCGCCATGGATGTAGAAATCGCCCTTTGTTTTCGATAGTACAAAAATGATAATTTTATTGTGTATTTTAATTTTGAGAAGTACAGATTTTAACTTTGACAACTACAGATTTTAACTAAGTATATTTTTAGAGATAAGAGTCAATTAGAAAAATCTACTTGATGCAGTATGTGCATATGTAATGTAACAAATGTACCAGACGCCACATGTCACTAATAGTTCTATAATTGATATAAATGAAGTACATTCTGCCGCCCAATTTAATGTGACGCAGCATGTGAAGGTTGTTGTGTGTAGAAGGGTTATTCCAGTAACCGAAATGGCAGGTATGTTCTGGTACATTTGTTGTTGATGAGATAGGATGAAAAAGATTTGCATTTGTGAAATAATAAATTAGTATAATTGTCGTTTCAGATCTGATGATGGTTCTAGAGGAACCGAAACCAGTCATGTGAATAAACATTTTTGCAATCAAGACGTATTATAAGTAATAAGGTATAACAGTGGCACGAGTGTATCGGTATTGATCGTGTTTAGAGTTGTTATCATGACTGGTAGGGTATATGGGAGACGTAGCGTTGAATGATCGATGTAAAGGACATGGAGATGACGAGTACTTGTGTGACACAGATTTATGAGCACCTGGCACGGTTTGAAAGTGGTCTTATCAGGGGTTTTTACATGGCCTGCTGGTAGAGTTGCGTAATATTCAGATATATGATGCGTTTCCATGTGACAGTAGTCCGATATTGGACTGGATGGGGACATGAGAACAGGCAAACTCGTCACCAAGGATCCGATCGGTCATGTCCGACCAAGGGAATATCGGATAATTGTGCGCAAAGCAGCAAGTAATAGACTCCTTGTAACATTCCGTGTCATCCCGCAGCTTTGGTACGAGACTGGCACCAGCCGGACTGGGAAATTACCGACACCCCCTGTAGGCTGCCGCTGTGTACGGTGGGGTGTCGAAGTTGAATGACTGTAGGAAGATACAGGACGACTTACATAAAAATTTCTAGTTGGTGTGATGAATGGCAGCTACCTCTAAATGTGGAAAAATGTAAGTTAATGCGGATGAGTAGGAAGAAGTCCTGCTTGACACAGTCAAGTCGTTTAAATTTCTGGGCGTAACTTTGCGAAGCGATACGAAATGAAAGGAGCATGTGAGAACCGTGATCTGGAAGGTGAATGGTCGACTTCGGTTTATTTGGAGAATTTTAGGAAAGATTGGTTCACTTTTAAAGAGGACCGCATATAGTACGCTTGTTGCGGCCTATCCTTGGGTACTGCTCGAGTGTTTGGTATCCGTACCAGGTCGGACTGAAGGAAGGCATCGAAGCAGTTCAGAGGCATGCTGTTAGAATTGTTACCGGTAGGTTTGTACTACAAGTAAGTGTTACGGAGATGCTTCGGGAACTCAAATAGGACTCCATCGAGGGAAGACGACGTTATTTTCTAGAAATACTACTGAGAAAATTTAGAGAACCGGCATTAAGCAGACTGCCACATGATTCTACTGCCATCAACATATACCGCGTGTAAGGACCACGAAGATAAGATACGAGATGTTAGGGTTCATACGGGGGCATATAGGGTTTTTTCGTCGCTCTATTTGTGAGTGGAGCAGGAAAGGAAATGACTACTAGCGGTACAGGGTACCCTCCGCCACACACTGTATGGTGGCTTGCGGAGTAGCTACGTAAATGTAGATGTAATAACACGATACAAATGGCTGCGTTTGGAATGGTGCCGTGAGAGGAAAGTGTGGACTGCAGATGAATGACATCACATTGCCAAAAAAAATTTCTGGGTTTGTGACCGCAATTGTCAATATGTAAGAACATATACTTATTGACATTGCGGTCACAAACCCAGAAAAATTTTATTGACTGTGGCAACGGCCGCGCAAGCCCACGTTTATATTTGACGTCACATTGTGTTCAACGATGGATCCGTCTCCTATTCCACTCTGGATGACCACAGATGGCGAATTTGGCAAGAGACTTGTGGGAAGGTCCCACCCTTGTAATGTTTTAGAGAGGCACTGAGAGGTTACTCTGTCGCGGTGTGGGAGACATTGGCTGTGACTGCAGAGACTCTGGGAACGCTGACAACGCAACGGTACGTCACGGACATCCTGCGATATGTTGTGTTACCTCTCACGCGACTGGAGAGTTGTCCATAGAAGGCACATGTGTCTGTGAACTGTCTCCGTAAAGGTGAAGTACTCCCGTGGCCATTAAGATCCCGATAACTGTCCCCAATAGAACATACGATGGACGAGCTCGGACTTTAATTTCGTCCCAGTGTCAGTAACCACGTTATCAAGGGACAGCTACAACAGGTGTGGGACAGCTTTTCCCAAGAGAGGGTGAAACCTTCGCCACCCTTCCCAGCAGAATCAGAGCAATCATCCATGCGCCATATTAATAAATGCACTCATACCGCTAAATTCTTTATAATTTTGGCTCACTGAACTAGAATCACATATCCTGTCATCACGTGAAGCTTCATTTCATTTCCTCCTTCATTTCTGGGTTCCATGCTTTTGCTTAGTCAGACGGTGTAAGTGTAGTATGTAGTGTCATAAGACGTCGAAACTGCAATAGTTTACATTGGTGCTACATCTTTGTATAAAGAAACCTATCACTGGAAACCAAAGATTAATGCAGGTACTGGATGATAGCACTATCAAAATGTCGCTAGCCCAGTTTTTCCCCCTCTCCGAAAGATCTATGGAGAATTAATGAGAATGATGTCGGATGTAGGAGATACAAATATGAAGAAAACTTACTTACTTTACTTACTTTCATTCTGTTACATCATATGGGATCATTCTCTGAGTAACTCGTCAAACCAAGCAAAAATTTTTAGCGTGCAAGAGCATGTAAAAAGAGTCATTTGCAGTGTAAATTCAAGAACAGAATGTAGAAACCTGTTCAAGGAACTTTATATTCTAACCACTGATTCTCAGTGAATTTATTCGTAAATGAAATTTGTTGCAAGTAATTTATTTCTATTTCGAAATAATAGCTCAATACCATAGTATTAATATTAAGAATAAGAATAGTCTAGAAAAGACCTAAACTCACTTATCTTGGCCCAAAATTCAGGAACACACATATTCAGTAAATTGCTAGCAGCCATTAAAACTTAGTTTGGGATAAAGGGCAGTTTAAACAGAGTTTGAAAAACTTTTTCATGGGCAACTTCTTCTACTCTATAGATAAATATCTGAACCGGAATTGTAAAATGTGTGTTGGATTTCAAGTTTGACAGCACTTCGTCACAAAACTGAAATTAGGTATTTTGTGTATGACAAATTTATTAATAGTTCGTAACTATGTTTCATTCTAATAGTGTATTAATTCTTTAAATACTAGCAGTTCCAGTTTACTGTGATGTATTCACCTATTTTGACAAGCTCCTGACAAATGATCGACGTAGTGAACATTATATTGAAATGCTTTATGTTTTTTTATGCCATGCTTTGTGATTTGTTCCACACCCGCGAGAATCATCTCATTTTTGGGTCTATGGAACGAAAACTGAATCTAATCTAATATAATCCTGTAACATAACATATGCAGATGTCAACTAACTTTTATTCTCGTTGTCGTAATGATCTAAACTTTTCGTACATGAATTGAGTATACTGTTTCACATACTGCATGTTTTTTCCTAATGCGGATTATTTTGCTGTGTAATTGTGTAGAGAATTGCCGAATATATACTGTTAATGGGGCTACTGTTTATATAAACATTAATAATTAAATAAGACTTGGGTAACTCTGTATAAGTGCGTAATATCTGTAAGAGCGTCAAGTAATTCCCTTTTGTTAAAGGCACTGTAAATCGCTGGGCGCGAAGGAGAGAATCGGGTGCTGGTCAGTGGACTGTACGGTACGTTTGTGATGAAAGGGACGTTGTGGTCGCGCTCGCCGTTAGTCGTCCTGTAATTTCGCGCTGACAACGTCTGCAGTGAGCAAATATAACCGCTAGATGGGCTGGGGAAAGGGACCGGCCGGGTAGAGACGGAGCTGTAAATGAGCGGATGTACGCCCGCAACGGCGCGGTCCAGTGCAAAGACTGCAGCACTACGACATTACTTGTATCACGTAATTCGTAGTCTCCATACTGTGTCCAAGACAGTGATCAGGTAGACACTGTAAACTTGGTGCCACTCACTTCGCTTTTCTGCACTTACTACTAAATTGAAGTCTTTGTATGTCCATCATTCCAGAGATGGTTCGGGATCTCGGCTGTTCAGTACAGAATGTCGAATCAAAACATCTATCAGCCGTCTAAATCTCCAGAATGTTATTTCATTGGGCTACCAGTTTCGACGATATATTACACCATATTCAGGTCCCTGTGTACAGATAACAATGGTAACAGTATGAACAGGGGGTAGTGCAAGTCTGATATGCAGTGGTAATATGTAACAACATAACTGTGCAGGGAATTACATTAAAGCTATGGATAAATTGTGGAAAAATGTAAGAGGACAGTTGCACACCGTACTAAACTAGTGAGTAAATTATAAATGTTATATAATCGTAAAAAATAACCTACTAAACGGAGGTCAATATTGCATGTTATGCGTAGATAATCACGGGGTAATGCTAATGCAGTGCCCGTGAAACAACTGGAATAAAACAATACAGTCATCTACTGATGAGTGCAGACTGAAGGTAAAACACTTAATTACATGTTATCGTATACTAGTAAAACATAAATCACTTATTGGAGGTCAAATCCACAACTATCTGTATCATCTCATTCCGTATACCAATAATAACTAATGAAATGCGAATATAAATGTACATCAATGCAATTTATCGATCACTGATTCATAAGATACAACTTACGTAATAAAACATTTTTAATGAACCAAGCTGTGAATCTAGTGTAATACACCGTAACGACTTCCCACTAAGCTTTAAATATTGGCCGGCCTGAGTGGTCGAGCGGTTCTAGGCACTACAGTCTGAAACCGCGCGACCGCTACGGTCGCAGGTTCGAATCCTGCCTCGGGCATGGATGTGTGTGATGTCCTTAGGTTAGTTAGGTTTACGTAGTTCTATGTTCTAGTGGACTGATGACCTCAGAAGTTAAGTCCCATAGTGCTCAGAACCATTTGAACCATTTTTTGTAAATATTGAAGTAAGTAATAAGTCGGCTGGTAAGCAGGCGCGTGGCTGGGTGATATACCAATCCATAAGCTACGAAATAAAGTCTCCCGCGGCGTTTTTCTCTCTGTATGAGAAGGCTTATCTCCGGAGCTACTGAAGAGATGTTGATACGGTTTTCACTAATAGATAGACTGATTGACTTGCAAGGTTTGTGTATATAATTTATTAACGTTACGCCAGACAAGTCATCCGGCTGGAGTTACTTAGTGGTACCCGTTCGAAGCCAGGGCAGGTTGCTAGTAATGACTATAGATAATACATAAAACCAACCTGCAAAACTAAAACATCACTTCTTGTATAGTGATTTACTTGTTACCACGAATAGTTCCCCTGTCTTGATGAATCAGCTAGAACAGCTAGAAAAATATAGTTGGTCATTCATTTCATTTTGATGGGTAGATCGAATACCTGATTGGGAGGTACAGATCCGAATTGAGAAAAGAGAAATTTTTGGCGCATTCTTATTAGAAGATGAGATTGGTTGACAGGATACTTCCTGAGGCATCAAGAGTTTGACAGTTTGGCAATGGCAATAAGTATGAAGGAGACCAAGACTGGAATAGGGTAAGCAGGTTCATAAGGCTTTAGGCTGCAGCAGTTATGAAGAGATGAAGAGACTTGCGTGGAAAGCTACAACAAGACCTGTCTCCGGACCGAAACCCGCAAGAACACAATAAACATACGTTGATCAGCCAGTACATTGTGACCGCCATCCCACTATCGAAATAAACCCGTCCAGGCGACAGCAGCATCACATGAACACGACTGACTGCCAATCAGAGACACGCAAGGTGCACATAGTATCAGTGACCGTGCTATTCTTGTGATGAAAAGGGAAGGCGCACAATCTATCTGAATTTGATCGAGGGCAGACGGCTCGGAAGCCCGGCACAAGCATTTCGGAAACTGCACGAGTTGTCGGGTGTTCGAGGAGTGCTGTAGTGATTGTGTCCACCACGTGGCGAAACCAAGGTGAAGTCTCGTCCAGATGTGGGTGCGGTTGGGTGGACACTCCTCATTGCAGGCGTCGGACGTCATAGGCTGAGCGGACAAATAAAATAGGACAGGCGGCGAACTATGGCGGAACTAACATAAATCTTTCATTCCGGGCAGTGTCTGAGTACACAGTGCACCGAACACTCCAACCACGCACCTCCGCAGCCGAAGATGCAAGTCCCAATGTTAACACCACGACATCGGAAAATACGACTGAAATTAGCACGTGACCATCGGCACTGGACGTTGGCACAGTGGTAGAGCGTTGCATGGTCTGATGAATCCTGAAACCTTCTTCTCATGCAGATGGGAGGCACGAGTCCTTCGTCTTCCAGGGGAACAGCTCCTTGACACCTCTACTCCAGGAGCAGCTGGTGCCGGCTCCATTATGGTTTGAGGACATTCACGTGGGCATCCAAGTGTCCTGTGGAGCTCGTGCAGGCACCATGAGTGTCAAGAAGTATTGTACACTGGCTGCAGACAACTTACACCGCTTCACGATTATCATGTTTCCCACCGGCAGTGACATTCTTCAACAAAATAATCCTCATGTCACAAGGTCAGGAGTATGATGACGTGGTTCGAGGAACACAGTGGCGAGTTCCAGTAGATGTTATGCCCCCCCAACTCACCAGATACGAAACCGACCGAACACATGTGGGATGTGACTGATTGTGACACCAGAGCTCATCACCCCCTACCCAGATTTTACGGGAATTAGGTGACTTGTCTGTGTAGATGCGGTGTCAACTCCCTCCAGCAACCTACTAAGGCCTCACTGCACGCTAAACACGACGTGTCGCCGTTGTTATCCGTGCCAAAGGTGGACATACCGGCTATTAGGAATGTAGTCATAATGTTCTGACTGATCAATGTATAACATTTCACTGAAAAGCCATTTAAATATAAATAATATCTGCAGCATTGCATTGTTGCTACTAATAATTGTTACTGTAGTGCAAGTATGAAAATTACTTCCTCTGTTTGCTATATGTGTGCGATTATGTATAATGTGCATCTATGCTGATACGAATGCATAAGTGAATGAGTCCTCTTTTTCCATCGTTTTCAGTTGTATTTTTCGTAACTTGTGTTCAAAAGGAGGTGATATCGACCCGTTAAGGACTTCATTGCCTTCTGAGTTAAATAATTTGTGCACCCTTGTCTGTGGGAGTTGTAAATGCGCTGCCCTCGGTGTTTTGTTATTATTTCGTGGTGAATAGGGGTTTAAATTATTTGCATTTACATTGAAATCCTTACGTAATATTCCCTGTAATATTTTTAATTAGTTCTACCTAAGATCAGTCCGATCATTAGTTATTTTTTCAGCGCTAGGAGCGAAGTTAAAATGTGTCACTTCTGTACAGAAATATAAGTGAGGAGGGGCGTTAAGAAAAGTTGTGCAACACATTTTTTCTCGGCCAGTTTCGGTTGAAAAAAACGCATAATTTGTTGTGGGACATCGTGGAACGTTCCCACTTCATCCACTATAGCTTCATGAAGGTTCGGCTGGTGGCGCCGCTCTACGCAGCCTTTAAAGTAGCGCCTGTAACGAGGTGCGATCCAAGCAGTCATTGAGTTTCTTTTGGCATCGCATCGCAGTTATTCATAGGTGTTTTCAGACTGTCTTCAGAGAACTGGCAGGGGACAAAAGCACGATGAATCATCGGGCGAAACTTCCGTCGTCATCGCAATATGTTCACGCAACCTGTCTGATCTCCTGCGTGCTGGCCGGCCGTACACAGCTGTGATTCCTGCAATCGTACAACGAGCCCACGCTCTCATTTGAAGGATCAACAGATCACTATCAAACTCCTCGCTGCACAACTGGATGTCTCTGTTAATAGTGCTGGTACACATGTCCACGAGTTGAGCTATTCAAAGATGTGTGCCCCTTGAGTTCTTAACAGAATACCGTAAAGAGCAATGAAGAACAGTATGTGGGGATTTGCATCGTGTCACGAGGGTCATCGAGAAAAAAATTTCTGGGACATCGTTACTGTCAAGGAACATTGCCTCTTCAATTCGAACTGGAAACAAAACGGAAGTCAATGGACTACGACCTCTTCCCCAAAGGAAAACTTCAAAGCCATACGCTCAGGCAGTAAAGTCTTTGGTTCTCTGAAGGGCTTACTCTGTTTGATGTCCTCCATTTTGACGCAACGATCAACTCTGACGTATATTGTGCTACCCGCAGGAAATTGAAGAAACTACTTCAGCGTGTGCCACAAAAATGCAAACTAATTTCCTCTTCTCCATGACAACAAAGGACCTCACACAAGTGTTCGGACACGAGAGAAGCTCACAAAACTTTACTGGACTGTTCTTTCCCATCCTCCCTACATACCAGAAAAGTTGTGTAAGGCCATCGCATTGAATGTAGGTGATGTAGAAAAATACGGTTTTGCAGGCAAAAGAGTGGGGAATAACATGGTGTACTGAAATCCTGAATAAAACAAACCGGCTTTGAGACACTTACTGTTGCATTACTTACTGAACGCCGCTCACGCTATACCAACACAAAAGGGGTGACGACGGCTGCCTACCAGCCTACATCAGTACTATTGCAGCTGATGTGTTTAAATTTATTTTTCAGGAAAAATGTGAAGAAGTCGAAAAATAAATGATTGTCGAAAGAACTTACGATATAGAAAAGTCAAAACAACCTTCGGTGCAACTGAAAAGAACGGCGGTGACATTAAGAGGGCAGTAGGAATTCCATTATTAAATGCACAGGAGAGATCAGTTCGGTGGAAAGAGCACGCTGTATGCCTCTGTGAGGGGAAGGACTTCTCTAATGATGTGGAAGAAGAAGAAACAGAAATCAGTAGGGAATAGGTAGGGGATCAAGTATTAGAGTCAGAATTTAAAAGACTTTGGAAAACTTAAGATCATCCGAATTTATAAAATCATTAGGGGAAGTGACAACAAAACGACTATTCAGATTGGTAGAATGTATGATACTGACGACATGTCATCAGACTTGCGCAAAAATATCATCCACACACTTCCGAAAACAGCAAGACCCCCACAAGACCGCGAATTATCGCACGGTCAGCTAAACATTTCGTCCATCCACGTTGATGGCAAGAATAACGTACGAGAGAATGGAAAAGAAAATTGCGGATGCGTTAAGACAACCAGTTTGCCTTTAGGAAAGATAAATACACCATAGAGGCAGCTCTGACAAGGCGGTTGATAGTGGAAGTAAGAATGAAGACAAAAATCAAGAAACTTTAATAGCATTTGTCGACGTGGAAAAAGTATACGATGCCGTAAATTGGTGCAAATTATTTGAAATGCTTAGAAACGTAGTGGCAAGCTACAGTAGTAAGCTATTGGGAGAGGGGGTAATATATAATATGTACAAGAAAGAAGAGGAAATATTAAGAGTAGAAGACCAAGAACAGAGTGCTCGGATTAAAAGGGGAGTAAGACAGATGTGTTCTCTATCGCTTCTATAGTTCAATCTATAGATCTAAGCAGCAATGACCAAAATACAAGAAAGATTGACGTGCGTGGTTAAAATAGTAGTGAAAGTGTATCAGTAATACCTGTAAGATTTACTGATGGTGTTATCCTCAGTGATAGTGAAGAAGAATTACATGATCTATAGAATGGAATGAGAGCAGAATACGGATTGGCAGTAAATCAAAGAAAGACGAAAGTAATGGTAAACAGCGGGATTGAAAACAGCGAGAAACTTAACATCAGAACTGGGGATCACGAAATAGACGACGTCAAGGATTTGTGCTATCTACGCAGCAAAATAATTCATGACAGAAAGGATGACATAGAAAGTAGTCTCTCACTGGCAAGAAGGACATTCCTGGGCAAGAGAAGTGTGCATGTATGTATTGTGTATTGAACCGGGGACCTAGAAACGATGGAGAGGCTTCGTCCCGCCGTAGCCCTTATTGCTTCACAACCCCACAACAGGCCACAGCAGTCCACCCACCTCACCGCCGTCTCACACTGAACCCAGAATTATTGAGCGGTTCGGCCGCCAGTGGACCCCCACCCCTCGGGAACGTCTGTGACCAGACGAATGTAACCCCAATTTCTGCGCGCAGCAATCACCGAGACAGTGTAACTGAGGCGGAATAAGGAGAAGCAGCCTGAATTTCGCCGAGGCAGATGGAAAACCGCTGCCCGGCACACCGGACCTCGACACTAAACCGCCGGGCGAATTCGTGCCGGGGACCGGCAAGCCTACCCGCTCGGGAAGAGAGGTGTACTAGTATGAAACATGGACCTTAATCTGAGGTAGAAATATCTGAGAATGTTCGTTTGGAGCACAGCATTGTATGGAAGTGAGACATGGACAGAGGGAAAACCGGAACAAAAGAGTATAGAAACATTTGAGTGTGGCACTACAGAAGAATATTGAAATAGAGGTACACTAGTCAGGTAAGGAATGAGGAGTTCTTCCAAAGAATCGTCGAGGAAATGAATATATTGAAAACATTGTAATGAAAAAGGGGCAGGCTGATGGGGACACCTGATAACACATCAGCGAATAGTTTCGCCGGTACTAAAGCGAGCTACAAAGGCTGAAAACTGTAGGGGAAGACAGAGATTGTAATACAACCAGGAAACAATCGAGGGCTTAGGTTTCAGGTGCTACTCTGCTATTTAGAGGTTAGCACAGCAGACGAGTTCGTGGCCGGCAGTCAGAAGTAGCAGCAGCACTCCGTCTTCAGGCCACAAGTGGCTCATTGGGACCATCCGACCGACCGATGCGGATAGGAGGGGCGTGTGGTCAGCACACCGCTCTCCCGGTCGTTATGATGGTTTTCTTAGACCGGAGCCGCTACTATTTGGTCCAGTAGTCAGAAGACGGCGGGGAAAATAATAATGTCGCACTTGATGCTGATGTAAATGGTGTGTACTGATGTGTCTTTGTTGAATGAACGAGCGAAACCCGATGTGAAATTAATTTCCGTATCAATTTCGTACCTTCCTGCCCCAACATGTCTTCCTCGCATATTGTAATCTGCACCTATTAGTACATTACGTACCGAAGGAAAGAAGATTTTCTTTGCTGGTTGTAGTTAGCTATATTTCTTAATGATTAGGAAATTGCACATTACTTTCGTAATTCGTTATTGCGTTGCTCTGTTATGATGGAGGAGGTGATAAGCTCTCTGCCTCAGGAAGAAAAACTGTTTTATGTAGTAGAGTTAATGACTTGGAAAAGTATTTGGTGTGGTTTGTTATTTATAGATTGTGTTTCGAATTTTAACAGCATTTGCTTACGATTTCTCATGATCGTTGGCGCATGCTGGATAATATTGTTTTTCAGTGGCTTAAACACTCTTTTCACTGCACATTTATGTTTCACATACATCGTGGACAGTCATTTACATCACGGTTTTGTTTTCAATTGACGGTCGTGAAGTTTGAATTAGTTCCGATGTGTTTTCACTTCGTCTGTTCTATTTACAGAGAAGGAAAACCCTTTCTACACCCAGTTCCAGGAAAATTTGGCGTCTACCTGCTGTAGTTGTTGCAAAAGACATGCCTTTGTACGGAAGTGTTTTATTAGTCGCCGGTGGAGCAAGCGAATTCAAAAACAATTCTCAAACGACGATTCTGTCGAAGAGTTGGAAAATCTGTGTTTCCTCTTAATTTATGTGGATAGGAACGGACTCCATTGCCATTCACTAGATGACCAATAATTTTTATTCCTTGGACTGCAAAGAGGCACCTTTTCAGATGCAGGCAGAGGCAGCAGTCCGGAAGCAATTCAACACTGTTGCCTTAGACGTTCTTAAAATGTCTTCGAAGAAACGACAATTCAACCCGATAGCAAAACCATGTTGTCCTTTTACAGTGTCGAAGCAGGTTGTGTATCATACGCTCGAATGCGGCTGGTGTATTAAAAGTAGTCCAAACGACATATCTTCCTACTCAGAAACCGTCACTATTTATGAAGGCAATCTTCTCCCGGTTAGCCTCGTCAACCTCGTTTTGCCTGCAGCCTGTTCTACTGCCCCACAACAGTACTTATGATAGTCATTGGCATGTACATTTATTTTATGATCCTGACTAGTTTACAGCAATAGATCTAAACTGAAGGTTGGGACTAGTCTCTGTGAGGAAAGTGAGAGAACAAGGTCTTCAACGGCAGACAACCGCCCAGAGCCGTTTTTGTTATGTTTGCTTGTTGAAATAGCTTCATCGATCTGCAACTCAGATCTTCCATAGCCTTCTTGTGATGCCGGCAACAAGTTGTATCTGAGAATAACAATTGGACTACTTTCCGATAAAAAGATAAATTCGAAGGGCTGCGTCCCATGCTAGACAGTTATCTTGTAATACATGTGCCTGTTAACTGGAGAAATTTCTCATTTGCGACTTTAAGCAAAATCACAATCGGATCACGGGAAGTAGTCTTGTTTATCCGGCCACGACAATCTTTCGACATTACAGAAAAATAAACCTCTGAGTCGACTGACACCCACGCGGATTGGCCGTCAGTGATTACGTACATGAGATTTCCTGACATTTTAGTGACTGTGGTTCACGGAGGAATTTCATCTGTGACAGCCTCACCTACATACTGCAGATGGCCACCTCAGTTAGTATTCCTTAATTCAGCGTGTAGGTGGCGGCTGGTACATCTGTACGGCGAAGGGGGACGCCTGAGGCATGTTGGGGAGTGACCTCGTCCAGCGTACGGCGATGGGCTTCGGTCCAAGGGACAATTATAATCATTTGCAGCTCACTGCCGTGAACAGAACTGTTGTGGTGGTTAATGTCTGGAGGCATAGCAGCCGAAAATAAGTTTTCATTCTCTGTAGTAGCGTACAGTCTGTCCAGGGCGCTTGTAGTGGCTTATACTGGCAATCTGATGATGGCGTTACAGCTTTCGTATCAGACAAAGAAAGTCGGCGCTCAGTAGGGTGGAAATACCTGTTCCATGCAGTATTAATTTGAAGTGACTTTAAGGTATCGAATATAGACTGAGACATCTACGGATACACTGAAGGTGACAGTGACAGATAGTGTCGTGAAGTACTTTTCAATACATTCTCCCAAAACTGTCTTGAGTAGCTGGATCGACAGCCCACTAACAATGGAAACATTCTAAATCTTGGAGTTTCAAGCAGGTCTAACGTATTCGACGCTGTCGATATACAGACAGGGATAAGTGATGATGATGTCATCATAGCGACGATGATTGCTAAATTTAATAAATCCATCATGAAGGCTAAGAACATATTTTCCCTACAAATAGCAGACAACCTGTTTTTTTAATGATTTCGTGATGCCTTTAGCCGCCATTCTCTTTATTTCATGTAGAGTTTCGGCCTCGGGCCATTTTCAGTTACTTATGGTTGAATCTTTAATGGTATATTATACCATGTACGTCCTTACTCCTATGACTGCTTGCGCCAACTGCTCGAGAGTAACGTGCTCTTAAAATAGCGGAAAACCTCTGTAATTTATTTTATGTCCATGACGTGAAAGGACGTACATGGCAGGTTATTAAAGATTCATCCATAAAATACGTGAAAATGGTCGAAGACCGAAATCGTACAATCCTATATGAAGGCCGTAGGAGGACACCGTCGATACAGCAGTGTGATTGCCTCTGCCCAAAGGAGTCGCAAAAGAAACCAACGGCTGAAAGAACCGTTGCGCGCAAAAACTCACGCGTCATACACTCATGCTGCACCCAACCTGCCCCTTCTCACCTCGCAACCCGCTGCCGACCTTTTTCAGACTCACTGAGCCAGCGATCACCGACGAAAACTGAAAGTTAAACTAGAGCTGCCTGCTGGGGCGCCAGTGAAAGAGAGCACCGGAAAGACAGAGATAAAATGAACTAGAGCCACCACGGCTCATAAATTACTGTTAATCCATTTCACAAATCATTATTTCAGTTTTTGGACTATTCCACAGATTTGACCTGTGTGTGTGACATGTCATCGACGAAATGAAGTCTGTGGTCTTACAAATCAGTTGTATTACAGGATATGAGTATGAATCTCCGATATGCGCTCATACCAGCAATGCGACAACTGGTTTATAAGACCAGAAATAGGTTTTACGTGTCACGTAGATAGGTCAGATCTATTGTAACATTTTAGTGTGCACTTGAGATTGGCTCTAAAGTCTAAACCATGACTGTGTGAAATAAATGAACAATAATTTACAGTGACATGGCGGAAATTTCTTTCAAAGAAACTTTACATTAGTAAATTAGTTTCAGGTCATGGAAGGTAAGTTTGCCTCGAGTTCTGGGAGAAGCCACATGAATCGCATTCTGATATCAATTTTTGTCATACTGTGGTATAATAAGCTCATAACGACAATATGCACCCACTTTATATATGAATGGACAATATCTTGCTAATTAGAGGAAGAGTAAATGTTGTTAAGATGATTCAGTTTGTTTTCACTAAAGAAATGGTTAACCCGTGGGACATGTTGAATAGTTTCGGGTATTAAATATAACGATGCTTTTTTATTCCAGTATCTGACCACAAATGAATTCTTTAGACGATGACCGGTTTCAGTCTGTAATGACCATCCTCAGATCTTTTTTACGCCATGTCCTAAAGTGATACGGCCATAATAGCATCGTCAAAACATATAAATATAATCAGCATAGCATCGTCACATAGATTTAAAATATGTGACGATGCTGATTATATGTTTCGACGATGCCATTATGGCCGTATCACTTTAGGATATGGTGTAAAAAAGATCTGAGGATGGTTATTACAGACTGAAACAGGTCATCGTCTAAAGAATTCATTTGTGATCAGAGACTGGAATAAAAAAGCATTTTACAGTATTGGATCACTGTTTGTATACGCGATTATGTCGCAGGTGATGAAAATATAACGATGTCTGAAGAACCTGAACAATCTAATGTGGATCTTCACAGACACTGAGTATTGCATCATAACTCTGTACACAGACGCCATAGTTAATGAATGAGTCACTTGCCCAGGTTCCTTGTCAACTATTGGGCAATAAATGTGATGGCTGGCTAGGTTCTTCATCGGAGTGATGTAAACAGTGTCTCGCTTATAGCAAGCACCTTAGGCCTCAAGGTGTGTTTCACTTATTTTCTGTACCAAAGAAGTAGAATGCCTTATTCAGCTATTAAGTGATGACTCAAAGTAAAATAGCCTTTTAAGATGGGTTTAGCCCATGCTGATAGGTGGCCAACTTCACCCATATCGAGTCTTGTCGAAGTTTGGTATGCCTTTTTGACTCTGCATTGATTTGTTGGTGCGGTAATAGGAAATTCTCGTAAGTAGCTGTGCACGTCTGTCTTAAAACACGTGTACTCCTCTCAATCGATCAATGGTTGAACCAACCAGAAACCTTAATATGTGCGTTGGTTTGAAAACCGACAGTCTTGTCTCCAGTGTTGTTAGTCATATAATGAAAGAGCAGGTAGGAAGAAGGGGGTTTAAGTATTTAACCTCTTCTCAACGATGCGGTCATGAGAGACGAACATCAGAACATAGCCAACCACCTTATGTATGAGGCTGTCTCACACGGTGATGAATACAGAGGAGTGAAATTGCTAACATATGGTTCTGGTACATCAAGCTGTGAAATCTGACGCCACAGAGACACGTGTGAAATTTGTGTACGCGATAGATATTGCCAGGGCCTCTTGTTCGATTTGTGTTTAATTCTTTCGAGCCTAACTCAGTATCAAATGGTTCAAATGGCTCTGAGCACTATGGGACTTAACTTCGGAGGTCATCAGTCCCCTAGAACTTAGAACTACTTACACCCAACTAACCTAAGGACATCACACACATCCATGCCCGAGGCTGGATTCGAACCTGGGACAATAGCGGTCGCGCAGTTCCAGACTGTAGCGCCTAGATCCGCTCGGCCACCACGGCCGGCAACTCAGTATCGTGGAAATTGATGCAAATAAGGGGCTTGAAACTCTCGTATTAACCGTGGGAGACGATTGCTCTAATACCATACATGAGAGGTGTTAATTTCTATTATCAGTGGTTTTCCAGAGGATTTAGGGCTTAGACAAAGAGCAGACTAACGTTATGTTAAGGATGACAAAAACATTACCACATTCATATGAAGTACATCGAGGGATTCCAAGATCTGTGCTGCACTGGCAATAAACCCACCGAAATACGTACTTGAAATCTGAATTCGCAGGACAGAGCATATCAGGTTGTGGAAAGGGGCCCAAGATGAATAACTGTTAGTTACCAAGAACACCCAACTTTATTGGTCGAAACCAATACACAGTTTTCTCTTTAAAACAACAAAGAGCAATTCACGGCTGAGGGCCCAAGTAACTCCTCCAAAATAAGTTTAAATAATTCCTTGTAAAACGCCAGGATTTAGAGAAACGTCACTTAAGTAAAATTGCAATATCTTCTCGGCTTAAGGCCGAAATAATATTTCAGATCAGCTACGGAAATTCTTTACAAGGCAAGCATTTACAAATCTAGGCTAAAAGCCATATTAAGGAAAATTTTAATTAATTCCTCGGCTGAAAGCCCAATAATATTTCAACATAATAAAGGGCAACCTTTAAAGACAAGCATTTACACAGTACAACAGAAAAACATTTTAAGAAAACTTGACATATCTTGACGGCTCAAGGCCCAGACAATTGTTCAAAATAATCAAAGACAAGCTTAAGCACTTACACAGTACGGCTGAAGGCCATTTTAAGAATTCAAGATAATTAAAGAGAAACCTAAGAGACAGGAATTTACACATTACGGCGGAAAGCCACAGATTTTAAAACAAACGCTGCTGAAGGCCTAAATACAGAGCAATCAAGAATTTTAAATAAAACACAGCTGAAAGCCTAATCTTAAAATACTTCAAATAGTCCGCCCAGATAGCTGATTGGTCAGCGTGACGGATTGCCGTCCTACGGGCCCGGGTTCGATTACCGGCTGGTTCGGGGATTTTCTCCGCTCAGGGACTGGGTGTTGTGTTGTATTTATCATCATTTCAACCCCATCCTACAAGCAGGTTGCCCAATGTGGCGTCGAATGTAATAAAACCTGGACCAATGAGGCCGGACCCGCCCCGTAAGGGGCTTCCCGGCCAATGACGCCAAACGCTTATTTCCATTTCCGGCTGAAGGTCATATACTGAACATTAGCACACACAAAGTATATACACGGCTGAAGGCCTCGCACAGCACTTGAGACAAAAGAAAATCACAATCCCCAACAACAGAACAGTGGTGCTCAGAAGAGTTCCAAGAGTCAGCCTGGGGAGGAAACTCTAACAACAGTTTAGGTGAGACAGGCAGCCAAGCGTAACACTAAATAATCGGGTGGCAGCAAGACCTAGGGACAGCTGACGAACCAAACAACAACCTAATCAATTCCCTTCCACCCGACCAACGGCACGGCAACAGGCTACCCACCCCAGTAAGCAGACAGCAGTCATCTGCTAAGCCGAAAACACCGAAGCTACACACAGTTCCACAAAAACATTTGCACCAAGAAGTCCAACAATGCTAAAACCAATAACTGAGGAACAACAATAAGAAATCACAACACAGAGCTTCCATAAGCGGTCGGTGACCAAATACACGTCGTCCGATGAGACGACCGACCGAACGACCACCCAAGGTCGTACCCACTCAAGCTATTTGTGTCAGCAACGGTCGGGCGAGCCATGGGTGTCCGGAGGTCACTGCAGCTCCATCCCCTCGATGTCCATCCGAAACTCGGAGAAACGGCGACCCGGGCACAGTGTCTTGGACCCAACCATGCAGAGGGATCACTTGCCCATCGGTAACGCCATCTCTGCACGAGGACGGAACCGACCCACGTCTGGCAAGATGACCAACTGACGAGGCCCATAAACGGTCAAAAGACAAAATATAGGTCGCCCAATAAGATGACCAACCGAACGACGAACCAGCGATCGTTCCCACTCCAATCTCCTTGCGTCGGGCGGTTCATGTGTGTGGCCAGCGGTCGGCAAGTACTGGCTGTCCACACCTCACTGGCGCTGCGCCCCCGACTAAAAACTAGACACATGACGACTCGGAAATAGTAGCGGTCCCTCCAGTGATGGTAGAACATTGCCCTTATTGATAAGCGCTGCTGCTGCCAGTCACGGGCAAGCAAACCAGCAACCTAGTGACACCAGTAAATCGAATTAAAGAAATTGAGGGGACAGAACCACCAAAACAAGACGACGAACAATAAACGGCATGACCGCGAGCCGCGCACGGCTCAGTGCTATCAGTCTGGATCGGAGTGCTTCGCCGTAAATGTCGTGTGTATGGACGGGCCGCAACATACACACGCCACGCTGTTGCTGTTAAATGCAAGGATGATTTTTATGTGATTTGTCAATGGAATATCATATCCATTGATCAGTATGTGATTATAGAAATAATACATACACACTCATGATACCGAGCGGCCTAAGGCGCTGCAGTCATGGGCTGTGCGGCTAGTCCTGGCGGAGGTTCGAGTCTTATCTCTGGCATGGGTGTGTGTGTACGTCCTTAGGATAATTTAAGTTAAATAGTGTGTAAGCTTAGGGACTGATGACCTTAGAAGTTAAGTCCCATAAGATTTAACACACATTTGAACATTTTTTTGAACACTCATGATACAGTGTCAGACCGACAATAAAACAATCTCTGAAATATTTTCTTAATGTGGACAGAGGTGTTCGTATATATGTATTAAATGGCATCGGGAAAATATTAGACACAGTGTGATATTATTAACTGAAATTGGGACATCTTATACCTACCGCGGAATGAAAAATTATGGGACTTTATTGCTAAGGTCATCAAAAAAAAAAGGTTCAAATGGCTCTGATCACTATGGAACTTAACTTCTGAGGTCATCAGTCCCCTAGAACTTAGAACTGCTTAAACCTAACTAACCTAAGGACATCACACACATCCATGCCCGTGGCAGGATTCGAACCTGCGACCGTAGCGCTCGCGCGGTTTCAGACTGTAGCGCCTAGAACCACTCGGCCACTTCGGCTGGCTACGGTCAGCAGTCCCTAAGCTTACACACTACTTAACCGAAATTATCCTAAGGACAAACACACACACCCATGCCCGAGGGAGGACTCGAACCTCCGCCGGGACCGATGAATACGGGGGGCTTACAATTAATGTATTGGTCTTTCAGTAACCTGTAGTGGCCTCTAGTAAATCCAAATTTATAGAATTGTGTAAAGTGTAAATAATTATCTAGCATTAGGCTCTTTCAGAATATATGGAAGTGTGTTCGTAGCTCTTGGAATGCTATTTAAACGCTCTCCGCCTGTGCAGTATAATGAGATTGGATGTGGTGTAACTAAGCTTCGGAGCCTGTGGCGTAACTGTGAATGAATGCATAGGTGAGTGACTATGACGAGCTTTATTTGTAATGGGCCCCGGATAATGTTTAGGAACACGGTTCACTTGCCAAGAACGCATTAAAGTCGTACTAGGAAGGAAAGTGATCTGCTAACCAAGCGTGTTCGTAGGCCATTAGCGCGCTTACACGGCCTACGAAACAGCACTTCTGCGAACTCTGTTGTTTACGAATGTTGAGCATAATTGTAGCATGCTTCCCCGAAAGCGTAAGCGAGTGTTTGCCCGTCGTAATGGTGCAGAATGCGGAAAATTATGAGCGTGTTTGCCACTGGTTTTTAGTCTCTTGTGTAAATACAAAACTTTGCACCCTTCTGATAACTTTGTCTAGAGCTCGCAATACGCTTTGTAAATAATAAATTTGGCAACGAGAGTCTAAGTGACTCAGTCAGTTGAAAACAGTTATGTGGTGTCTTAAGTCCGGTGTTGGAAACTACCGTGGGTCTAACATTTTTTTTTTTTAAATGTGAAAATTCCCGTCAAGTAGCTGCGTGGTATGGAGTCCATCTTAAAATGACGAATGTAGGGAATTCGTAAATGCTTCAGTTATTAAAATTGAAGACTGAAATGTCTAACCCCAAAGCTTATCCTCCACATCATCGAACAGTTGCAAATATCATTGGAGAACTGCATCGTGTGTCTGAAGTTGTCCCAGTACCGTCACTTTATTAGTAAGGATTATTGACTCTAACCTCCAAACATACTTTTTTGAGATTTTCAGTTCACCAGGGAGAGAGACCGGGTGTCAATCTGACTTATTTGCTGTGAGATATTAGCGAAATCATTAGTCACATCTAATGCTAAATTTAACTTCTCCTTTCTCTCACTGTTTACGATAGGTGACTAAAGAGGTTTTTTCTCAAATACCAGTTCCAAGCGATCGTACTGAGCTGACAATATTTGTGAATGGTTCTTTACACTACTAAAATGCAAAGTTTTGCTACCGTTACTCATTTGACACTTACTTTCCATACATTTTAAAATTTGGGGAGTATTTTTATTGCACTTTTTAAAAGCTAGTGAATACTTATGGAACAGTTCTTGAGGATGAAAATATTAAACTACCTGGAAAAGTAACCTGTGGCATGCTATCCTTTCTACATGTATTTTTTATGTAGCGGGGCAGACTTCTTTTCATACGTACATTGTCGTTAGTCGTGCTCTAGGATTGTGATGAGTGATGTTAACATAACTTTACATTTTACTGCTGTGATATGTGTTACTGGTCGGCAATATGGAGGATACCCTTTGGGTTTAGACATTTTAAATTTTAATAACTGAAGTATTTTTGAAGGTAATTCCCTACCTGCTTCGAGTTTAAAGTGGACTCTGTAGCATGCTGCTACTTGGCGACAATTTTCGAATTAAAAAAAAAATGCCCTTTGACAGTTTCGAACACGGGCACCACACACCTCCGATTAACTACCTCAGTCACTGCAACGCTGGCTTTGTAGTTACCAATTTTATTTTTTACAGAGTATACAGGGTGTAAACGGTATAAGGTGCCAAAATTATACAGATGGTACATCTCGGTGCGCTTGACAAAAAAGTCTAATGACATTTTCTTGCATCATGTAGTTTATTTTGGTATTGTTAAAACCTAATGTTCGTAGGATAGATAGTATACGCATTTCTGTTTACGTAGTCAACCGACAGTACACGGCGTACCGAGCTTATTGCCTACAATGACGGGGCGGCCAGAGAAAGGCAACGAGCCGACCAGGGGATTCGAATCATTAGACGTGTACAACGACGTGGTGTGGTAATCAGGTGGTACCGAAAATGGAATGTAAACGGTTTTTGGGTTGTCAAGAATGTGTAATTCGCTTTACGCGAACTGAATACAACCAGTCTGTTTCTCAACAAGTCGGTAACGAAGGTCGTAGTAATAATGACAAGCTAATATCAAACACAATATATTTCCATTAGTACAAATTCATTCAATCACCAAGTAGATAGTCGTGCATTAATTACAATCAACTGTTTCACCTTTTTAAGGCAATGCCATAACGAATACTAAATTCACATGATTTTCCTTCTGTAAGACAACATCGTAACGAAAAGAAAACCCATTACTTCGTTTCCTCTTACACCAATACTACAATAAATGTTCGAAATGACCACCAATTGCTTCTACACATGCTTCACTACGGCGAACCCAATTTCGTCGCAATCGTTCACACACATGCACATTGGCCTTTATGGTATTGGCAGCATCTAAAATCTTCTGCGTCAATTCGTCCACATTATTTACTGACTCAGCATAAACAAGTTCCTTCATAAGGCCCGGAAAGTAAAAATCCAGTGGATTTAAATCTGGGATGCGTGCTGGCCATCGACGTGGACCCGAACGCCCGATCCATCGTCCTAGAAATCGACTATCCAAAAATCTTCGTACTCTATGACCAATGTGGGGTGCAGCACCATCGTGGAGAAACCACATGCTATAACGTATGCCTAACGGAATGTCTTCTAACAACGTTGGTAACAATGTTTCCTCTAGAGACGTTCGGTAATAGTTACCAGTCAAACGTGCAGGTAAACATAGGGCCCAATAATGTTATTATCGAGCATACCCGCCCCCACATTTACGGAAAATCGTCGCTGAAAATGTGTTGCCACTACGTGGCGAGGATTGTGTACACTCCACGTTTGGATGCATGGAAATTAGTTATTCCGTCGCGAGTGAAACACGCTTCATATGTGACGAGTATTTTGTTGACAAAATCATGCTGCGCACTGTGTAACAAAAACCACTCTGAGAATTCACGTCGTGGAGGGAAATCTTGTTCTTCCTATGCTTGTACGCGTTGAATGTGGTGAGGCCGCAGACGCTCGTCTTGCAAAGTGCGATGAACGATAGTGTGCGATATACCCACGTGGCGGGCGATGCTTCTAGTACTCTGAGAATGATCCTCCTGGATACGGTCGAGAATTATTTCGTCAGCTTCCAATGTACGATCGGCGCGTTGTGGACCTCTGCCTTCTGCGCGGGGCAGTAATGAGCCAGTATCTCTCAATCTATGGAAATTAAATACGTACTCAGTTGTATTCTGTCATGATGTAACAAAAACGGAAAGCATATCAGAGGATACGCTTCGCATACGGACGAAAATTTACAAAGGTGCAGATAACTACTGTACTTTATTAAGGTGTAAATGCATAGTAATCGCATACAAGGAGAGAATTATAATGACACAAACCTTTGGTGCACAGCAGCAAATGTCTTTCGTGCAGGAAGTCGTCGTTGTGGGAAGCGTTCTCGATAAATTCGTACAGCTGCCTCGCAACACCTTTGGCCTCGCCATAAATTAAATACATATCGCATAGTTCAGCTATAGTAAATCTCCTTTCCATCGTAACAGTTAACAGAGTTGCAATAACATCTGCACAGGTTACTCGCCTACTGTCGTCGCTCGGTGTATTGCAATGACGCAGCCACTCAGGCCGCAGTTGCATATGTGTTTACGATTTGCGCTCGCGATGTCAATACGCGCAGCGGACAATAACAGGAACCGATTTCTTACCTACGTGCACGGCCAAGTATCTACTTTTCCAAAACCATTATCCTGAGATGTACTGTTTTTTTTTCTGGGACAACCGTAGGAAATACGCAAACATGTTACTTGACTTTTTTGTCAAGCTTTGCGAGATGTGCCATCTGTACAATTTTAGCGCCTTATACCGTTTACACCCTGTATTATGAGCTCATTTTTCGTCAAAAGTTGCCTGGTTCACATTTTCAAAGATAATAAAAACAGATAGCTTATAAAACAGCAGTGACTAATTTTTTCCAAAAATTGACGGGTGCACATTTTATAGGAAAATATAGAAATCAGTAGCTAACAAAATTGCAGTGAATGTAGCAGATGAGGATATAATGAGCTGTTTCTGTAATTCGTTTGCAAAAATGGCTACCACGTTTAGCGTCTAGAACGATCACCAAAGTCTATACGTGGCTTCTATCGTCTTCGATACAGCGTGTCACGCTTGACTGCAGCGTGCAGTGAGACTCACCCTTCCAAGTGCCGCGCCGCTGTCACGCGGACTGGCTGGCTGCTGTTCGGCTGGTCGTCGCGCGGTTTCTCGGCCACTGCGCGCCTACAGCAGCGTGAGTGGTAACTTAGGGATAGGGAGCAATGGGTGACGCTTTTTCACAAGCACTTAATTCAACTGCGTTTTAACGTGTCTGGGATCGGAGTCAGGCACATCATCACAACTGTTTCCTATACAATAACATTGGGTATATTCGCTCTTGGAAATTGATATCTCTGTTTCAACTGAAATTTAATTCCAAACTTATCAGGACAAACTTCTGCGTGCGGCAGATATAGTAAATGAAATAGATAAAAACTGACGAAATATATGAATACCAACTGTTCTTGGACAAAAAATGCATTATCAATGCCTGGGCGAATATTTGTTTGTTTTAACTACTCGTCATTCCCAGACATACAGAATTCTGTACCCTGTTTTTTTTTTTTTTTTTTTTTTTTTTTTTTTTTTTTTTTTTTTTGATGTGACAGTCTTATGTTTTTGAAAAGGGCTCAGGGTAATTTACTAGCTGTTGATAGGACGGGTGAAAGTATCAGTGTTGTGGATATCCTACGTTCAAAATGAGCTCCACATATCGCCTCTTTCTGCTTGCCGAATACCGCATTTTCTCCCGTGAACGAATCATTCTCCCTATTGTTAGACGATAAAGAGAAAGCCGTCAGACGTTTATCTGTTAGCGTAGCTGCCTTGTGGAAAAAAAATTAATATGAGAAATAGTTAGCATTCAAAGGCGACTCATTCTCAATCAATTTTTTGGGCGCAGACTTGTCAGAATTCTCACGCTACGTTAATCTGCTATGGCTTTGCCGTCTAGGTTTTTGAAAAAGTTCGCCGTCTGTTACAAAATTTTGATACTCTCTTAACTGTAGTAACAAATATCGTGTAGTGTAGTGTAATTTAGAATTTTTATATCTACGACCTTTGTGAGCGCACTCTGTACGCGCAGCGCTCTGTTTTTATCTATCCACAAAAGAAAATAGGGAGCTGTGAAAAATGTCTGCAAGAGGTGAGGCGGGAAGAGTGGAAGCAGCCCCTCTCCACCTCCCCTTGTGTCAGTGATCTGTGATTAGAGTTGCCGGGTGTCTGGCCTTTAGCCGGACACGTCCTTTTCTTTATACACTGTGAGGGATCCACTTGCACGTGGAGCCCGATTTTCTAACATATTTCACGAAAGATGACATGAAATAGTTATGACATGTAGAAGAGATTGTATCTTTGACACCACTGAACCAGATTTTGCCCGACTGGCTGAATCGATTGTTAAGTAGGGGCTCACAGAGCGCAGTAGCAGTTGCCATTGCACTCTGTTAAACATGGGATGTAAGACTTATAGCTAGTGGCTAGCTGTGAGAATTTAGCTGTTGGCCTCTGGCCGCAACATAATACAGTTTTGTAAAGTAATGACATTTTGCATATTTAGTTTTATGCAAGCAGCAACGCAATTTGGATCTTGCTACTTTTACAGTACCATACTGACCCTTTGATGTAGGCACCAAGTGTTTGCCATCAGTTTTAATGTATAGGTTGATCAGGTGTATCCGATTTGTAATATTGTGTGTTTTGTAATCCTGATACAGCCAAGTTAAGTTTTGGAATCTATTTTGTTAAACTTGATTACGTCAGTAAGTGAGAACTGTAGAACAATTGAGAAGGTCACTGATTTTGAAGTTAATGTAAAATGTTTCATATCAGATTTTGTGAAGGAGAAACCTTATTTTGAACGCAATTTTCGAACTGAAGCATTCGATCTTAGCATATCCCGTTATCAGTACCTCATACTCTTCCATGTCATGTTTGTTTAAATCCAAAGAGCATTTTTTTAAGAGAAATGATTTTTCAATCAGATTCATAAAAAATATTAATGTCCCAGAATCAGAAAAGTGTTAATGTTAGTAACAGTTTGAATGCGGGCAGCATTGCACAGCGCTGAACCAATATCCAAAATTAACACTGAACATTTGCAAGGTTATTCATTTACCAGCTTATCTATTGACATCATTAGTATCAAGCTATTTCATGGCAGGCATTGCACCTCACTGAGCCACGATTGAATAGTTTGTATGCTTACTATGTAGAGAACAGAATATCAAGATTACATCCTTAGCGATTCAAGAGCTTGTAACGTATTACTATGTTTACGACGTTTCTCATCCAGCCATATACGTTATCTCGCATTTCTAGCTGCTTCTCTCACACAAATAATGTAAAAATTCAGAAATTCAGGGTCGCCACCAGCCCAAGCCCTTCCTAACCATTTAGAAAAAACGGAGCTGGAAAATTATTAGTTTAATTACTTTAATATTTTAATTACAAGTACGCAAATTTCTTTAAGCAGCCAGATAAATAGCACTCCATGTCGTGCATGAAGCAACTTGATTAATTCAGTAATGGCAATCAGAGTAAGGGGGTAAGATCGACATCAAAGAATCTATCTTTCACGTAAATTATTTATTGTAACTAAATATTTGGTTGCACATCCTAACTACACATAACTGATGCCTGACTCGAAATATTTAAGTAAGAATTACGTGAGAATGAAACAGAGCACAATTTAACTGCAGCAAGAAGGAACACAGAAGACGGGGGTGGGAGACAATTATACTATCATCTCCTTTGTATTAACACCATAAAAGTATCTAAATGAGATTTGCATTACGATTCTACGCATGCTCTCTTCTGGACAGAGAGGTTTAACCAATACACAAGGCTGTGCGATAATTATTTAACATACTAACTGCGTCTGTTGCTTGCAAACGGCCGAACTAGAGCACATGGTGCATTCCGAATAAAACTATTGTGCTGCTTCGTATAAAGCACACGAAAGAAGCTCATTAAACAAGCAAACTTAAAATAAAGCCTATTGCGGTGCCGTGGTGAACCAGAAGTGTCATTGATTATGTTGTGACTTGGCAAGACAGCCAAGCCACTATGAGATAGCCGAAAGGCACACGCTTAAGCTCACGCAGGCTGGCGTGGGGTCTGGTATAGTTAAAGGAGTTGAGTCTAGTAAAAAAAAGTACGTAGCCTCTGGAATACTTAACTTTAATCCATAATTGGTGAACATCGGGTTGACGGTACATGCATCACAAGATAAATAGCAAATTATAATGGCGCCTTGCTAGGTCGTAGCAAATGACGTAGCTGAAGGCTATGCTAACTAGCGTCTCGGCAAATGAGAGCGTAATTTGTCAGTGAACCATCGCTAGCAAAGTCGGCTGTACAACTGGGGCGAGTGCTAGGAAGTCTCTCTAGACCTGCCGTGTGGCGGCGCTCGGTCTGCAATCACTGATAGTGGCGACGCGCGGGTCCTACGTATACTAACGGACCGCGGCCGATTTAAAGGCTACCACCTAGCAAGTGTGGTGAATGGCGGTGACACCACAGATTACCAAACACGTGGCACAAAATCGACACACAAAGACAAAATCAACTTCCACAAAACGTAAGATTAAAATCAATAAAAATCATACTCGCTTCACACGCTTCAGTTAAGCTGAAGTTCTTAAGTATTTCACCAGTTAAACATGACGTTGTCCTAACTCAAGCTGCTTCCTATCACCTCAAACCCTACTTAAGAGCTACGATCCGTACTCACCAAGCATTCACCGAAGAGTGCCCCTTTCTCCTTCCAGATTACCTAGCTCCTCGTGCAGCGGAAGCTACCAGAGGGGTAGCCCTCCGTCACCAACCTCACACAAAAAAACAGCCTTCGACACAGCCCTCGACTAAGATGGGTAAACCTCTCTGTTCAGGTATTGGAAACCTAAGTTGGTCATCCTGTGCTCTCCTTTGAACGAGAAGCAACATCGTCTGCTTCCAGCAGACGATGATCAATTCAGCGATTCCCACAAAACAAAACCGAAACCCATATTTAAACACACATATAATAATCAATAGACCTTATTTGAGTGCTCAGTCTTTCTGGAAGAGTTCATGAACTGAGCTAAAATCAGGTGGTAAAATGAATAGGTTGTACCGAATCCGACAAGCGTCTTATGAAACGACTTCACAGAGACGTTTCAAGCTAAAAAGAAATATGTATTTCATTGTTTATTTGCATACCGAATTTTATCAGTTAATTGCACAGGGATATAGAACTTGGTGCTCTCGAGACTGAGTAAACTTTAGAGGGATTGATTTCGTTACAAGCATTACATAATGGTTTTCCTGATTAAGTGTTTCATTTTTCTTTGGATTACAATAAAAGCGATTAAGCACACCATTTGGTCAACAATACATCACAAAGTATATTTGGACAACTGGAACACAAAGTTATTTTTGAAGATAGCAACACTTAGATATTGTTATAAAGAACTTTACAATACATATGCGAAGTTTCAGTTTTCGTTAGACTTTTTAGCAATAAAGTAGAGAAAGTGAAACTAAGTCGCGTTCCAAGATTTTGACTTCAGCTCGAGGAATAAGTATAAGTAGGAATAAGGGGGTACACCATAATGTTATACAGATATTGATGGTAAGCAAGGAAAATCTCGCAACACCATTCTGTTAACTTTTACTGGGAAGCAAAAAGAGTTTCCTAAAACTATATGGAGTGATACGGATAATGTTTCTACCCCTGTTACTATGTGGTAGAAGCCTAGTTATTGATACGTTAGAGATATCAATGCACTTTCATATCTGTCTTTGGAATCCAGAGGTTTTTGTTGCCTACTATCGATATGCCAATTAATAAGATTGAGCACGTAGTAGCGATCGTAGTTGTCAAATTATAAGGTTGTTTACCTCTTTTTAGCTCGTTTAAGATTGATGTCCTGAGAAACACAGACCGTATTCGATAACAAATAAAAGACAGGAAATACTTCGCTGACTACATTGTCACTTTCGCTGTGTGTGACATTGTTCACCGGCTATGACCTCAGAGTTTCTTACTTTATTTACACCTCCACTGGCATAGACGAAAATTCAACTCAAAAGGGAATACAGCTAACTATCACAACCACACTAAAACATGAAACAGACGAGAGGATCCTATCATTGGCTATGTTATAAGTGAGTAAAACGAACTTGTATCGTATTGGAAATACATATTCCAGAAGCAGCATGCACAGTACCAGTAATAGTTAATTACTGATAAGCCAGTTATTGATACCGTGTAGACAAGTTGACCTGCATTATTTCGGAAGTAGCACTGGACTAAAGATGCGAGGTAATTTGATTTATTTATATCAGTCGAACTTCCTGAAGTCAATAACAGCTACAATAATCACGTAGTGTCATTCATGAAAATGTTATTAGATCAGTGCTTACTATACCGCATCCTGAACGCGTCACTGCACTTGCAGCCACATCAGTGCAGCTCGTATTCGTCTCCGTTGCAGACTGCGGAAATTTACATCGCTGGAGGTGGAGTGTTAGAAAAAGGAAGGGATCGTGGGCTGTATTTGAAGCGTTACCTACAGCCTGCGCGTCTAGGTGAGGTTGTTCCCTCACATAAAAGCTGCGATAGATGCGAAATTGCGTAACTGCTGTCTTTTGAATACATTCTGTTGAATCATTTGCAAAGAGCAGGAAAGTACTCGGCGTTATTTTTTATACCTCACTTCTACTCATTTAAAGCGTATACCATTTCCGATTTTTAACACGTTTCGATTACATTTAAACTACAAGGAAGTCCTGGCTGATTTTATTACAGATGTATTACATTTTTTCCGCGATGATAGTTCCTGAAATATTTTGATTTACGAGTTTCAGGCACAGGTCAAAATGCGTTATGTCTGTTATCGCACGACATGCTGTGTTTCCCATACGCAATTCCACTCAGTATCAGGTATTTGTAAGAATAACCAGAAAATAACTGAAGCGTAAGATAGATTAAAAATAGCAGATTTATTGATATTTACCTGTACATAGTCCTTGAGAATGTAGTTAAATGTGCCGGCCGCTGTGGCCGAGCGATTCTAGGTGCTTCTGTCCGGAGCCGCGCTGCTGCTACGGTCATAGGTTCGAATCCTGCCTTGGGCATGGATGTGTGCGACGTCGTTAGGTTAGTTAGGTTTACTTAGTTCTAAGTCTAGGGGATTGATGACGTCAGATGTTAAGTCCCATAGTTCGTAGAGCCATTGGAACCATTTTTTGTAGTTAACTATGAAAGCCTTAACACCTTTCAGATTAATAACCTTTTTTTAAGTTTATAAGATCAGGTGTTTCGTCACCACGATCTGCTCATAACAGATTTGTTTTGTCCCCATTTGCTTTCAGAGAAGTAGTTATGCTATAAATTACTACCCAACAATGTTACGTTGACTCAGATTACGTAGCTAACTGTAAAACTTCAACTTTCCTTCCTCTCAGTTTCAGCTCTATTATGTTGGTTCATATCAGTGAGAGGTCAGTGAATCGTCACCACTTTGAACACATTTCCTAGCTATCTGATATGGTTTCGCTAAGATCATGTGGTTATGTAGAGACTGAAACATTACCAATAAAACATAACAAGCTGGAGGATAGCACCAAACCGAGTGAAAGACTGATAACTTAAAAGAAAAAGAAAAACGCCGGAAACATCTGTGTATCCTTGTCTCGAGAACTACCGATTTCATTAAAAGCATTGCAAGCGTCTGTGGAAACAGTTTATTAAATATTTTTCACTAACTGTGACTCTCTGCTTGACCTTACGTGTATGCAGCTAAGCATCGTTTGTGTGTGTGTGTGTGTGTGTGTGTGAGAGAGAGAGAGAGAGAGAGAGAGAGAGAGAGAGAGAGAGAGAGAGAGAGAGTGACCATGAAGCCGCCTACGTTAACGCTTTTAGCGTAGTCGACGGTAGCTTGCAATGCTGTTTAGAAAGAGAGAGAGAGAGAGAGAGAGAGAGAGAGAGAAAGAGAGAGAGAGAGAGAGATATGACTTTACATTTGCGCAGATAGTGGAAAATTGGCAAAATTAATTAAGACGCACAGGGACTTGTTTCTTAATCAGTGAAACGGAGAATACAATTTGAAACACAGGTTTATACTGGTCGAGCAAAGAAAAGAACTGAGTTACAGGGTACAAAGAAACATAGCAGAGGAAAGGAAATACCGTACTAACCTGTCTAAATCAGATGTTAAAAGTGACCACCATTCATCTCTTAGCACTTCTGGACCCTGGACAGCAAGTCGCTGAAGGCGGATCAAAGCTGTACTGCTAGAATTGCTGCATTTTCATCCAAAATGTTTCGCTGCGGTTATTGAAAACTATGAGGTCTCCCCACACAAAGTAATCGCAGACTGTCAGATCAGGTGAGCTGGGTGACCAGCTACGGCCGCGACCAGACTGTTGGTCCAGGTGGAGTATTTGCCCAAATGATCGACGTGATATGTCGGTCTCTTCCAACAGACGTCGACATGATTTGCTACGACTCTGAATCATTTTCTGGTGATCTGCAGCCACATTTTCTGGTGTCTCGGCACGTTTCGGAGCGGTTTTCGACGTGTTCAAAACAGAATTCATGTTGTGGCGGCACTGTTGGTCAAACAGAGGGGAGAGTGGGCCTGGTTTATAGTGACCGACGGGAGGTTTGTATTCTATTGTTGTTCAGTTGTGATAATGCAGTAAACACGTGAGGAGCATTCGTTTTGTGGTGAGGGGTATTTCTCGAATCCCCACTCGATCATTGCAGTGCAACGTGCTTTTCATTTGCGATTTGCAGTATCCCCATGTGGACGTGTTCCATTACGGTAGTCAATTTTAAACTGGGTAAATGTATTCAGAACACCAGGCGATGTGTCATCTGTACGAAGAGGACCTGAGAGAAGTGTTACAAGACCACAAAATGTCGAACGAGGTAGAGTAGCAGTACTGCAATCTTCGAAACGCTCATCTTGGATACACGCACTTGCTGTTGGTATTTCAAGACGTTCTCTCCACCGGATTCTTCATAATGAACTGAATTTTTGCCCGTATGAAATGTGCGTGGTCCAGCAATTGTCATTATGGGATTATGTAAGAGGAAGAACATCTTGTGAAGACATGCTTGCAACCACACCCCGTCACGCAAATGTGTTCTTTCCTGATGAGGCCCATTTTCACCTCAGTGGGTGTGTACTCAAACAGATTATGCGGCCCTGGAGCGACACAAACACCATGTCAATTCACGAGAGACCCGTGCACTCAGACTGCGTCACTGCGTGGTGCGCCATATCACGAGTAGGGATCATTGGCCCTTACTTTTCCAGGAAAATCGTCGTGCTGTAACTGTGAATTCGGATCGTTACTTAACTATGCTGCAAGTTTTTCCAACCGGCTTTCGAGGTAACGCAATAACAGGATACCTGGTTTCAACAAGATGGTGACTCTGCACACACAGCGGGCATTACCACGAATGTTTTGAGGCAAACGTTTCCTGTGAGGTTTATTTCTCGGACGGGGGATCTCAACTGGCCCGCACGTTCACAGGACTTAGCCCCATGCGATTTTTTTCTTTGTGGTTACCTGAAGTCAGAGGTGTATTGCAACCGTCCCAACAACCTGGTGGACCTGCAGAACAATATTGGGGCTGAAACTGCAAAAGTACTAGAAGACATTCTTGAAAGAGCGCATGAGAATTTCAAAAAACGACTGCGGCAGTATGTGGTTGTGAAGTTAGAAATTTGGCAAATGTTGTTGTTGTGGTCTTCAGTCCGAAGACTGGTTTCATGCAGCTCTCCATGCTACTCTTTCTTGTGCAAGCCTCTTAATCTCCCAGTACCTACTGCAACCTACATCCTTCTGAATCTGTTAAGTGTATTCATCTCTTGGTTTCACTCTTCGATTTTTACCCTCCGCACTGCTCTCCAATACTAAAGTGGTGATCCCTTGATGCCTCAGAACATGTCCTACCAACCGATCCCTTCTTCTAGTCAAGTTGTGCCACAAATTTCTCCCCAGTTCTATAGAAAATATCCTCATTAGTTATGTGATCTACCCATCTAATCTTCAGCATTCTTCTGTAGCACCATATTTCGAAAGCTTCTATTCTCTTTTTGTCCGGTCTAAGGCGTTGCAGTCATGTACAGTGCTGCTGGTCCCGGCGGAGGTTCGAGTCCTCCCTCGGGCGTGGGTGGGTGTCCTTAGGATAATTTAGGTTAAGTAATGTGTAAGCTTAGGGACTGATTACCTTAGCAGTTAAATCCCATAAGATTTCACACACATTTGAATTTTTTTTCTTTTTGTCTAAACTATTTAATGTCCACGTTTCACTTTCACACATGGCTACACTCCATACAAATACTTTCAGAAACTACTTCCTGACACTTAAATCTATACTCGATGTTAACAAATTTTTCTTCTTCGGAAACGCTTTCCTTGTCATTGCCAGTCTAATTTGGCAAATATAGTGTTTAAACTTCCAGTATTGTCCAATATAATAAAAATAAAAATGTAATACTCTAAGTGTTCATTATTTTTTTTATTTCATTCCCACATCAGCAGTTTAGCTCGCTCGATCCTGTATTTCCTGAAGTAACTGATTGACTGGCATGTTAGCACTTCTCCTGCTAGATTATAAGCACTCTTATGTACGAACCAAGACAAACACAATCACCCACCGTCACAGACACGGTCAGAAATTTGAGATGTGTCTGTGTACAAATGTTTAAGCACAGATTCCTGTTCGAGAAGAGAGACGTCCCTTGTGTGCGACGTGTCTCCCACAGTTTCCGTCCGCTGAGGGCATCCTGGAGAGACCGGGGCCGTTAGACGAGACGCAGCTTGCAGGGAATCAGCGCCGGCCGCTGAGGCGCACGTGACCTGGCCTCCGGGATACGGGGCCGCGCCGGATAAGAACCGACGGCCCCGCCGTCCAATTGGGACGCCGACCGGCCATTACTGTCTGGCGCAGGCGTCGCCGCGGGAAAGGAAAGTCTGCGCGGGCGGTTTCATTAAGGCCGCCCATCGCCGAACCCACTGCCGCCGCCGCTGCCGCCGCAGGTGCTGCCACCTGCACGAAATTGCGGCGCTGCCCGGCACGCGTTTTTGTGGTATCGCCGGACTTTAAAACATGCGGGAATATCGCAGCTCCTAAGGGAAAAGCCTCGGAAGGTAGGTAGGGAGGGGTGAGAAGGTTGGAAGCAGGACGGTGTTAAGGACTATGGTAGAAGCCGGTAAACCATCTGAGTTCGCTCCAGATCATTGATACTGGGGAAAGGAAAGATAGAGTAACGTGCTGTCCACATTGGTGTCCCAAGGGATGGAATACTAGCCACTTGGATGGGAACGTGAACAAGGAAATGCTTGCCATTGTGAAAAGGATAGCATCCAGCGTCTAGAGAAATCAGCGCGAAACGTAATCGTAACAGGTGGACCAAAATTTAAGTCTTCCTCATCTGGATCTATGATACTAATAGGTTATCTGCGCATTTATAAGGAACTAACCTGAAGAGGTGTTACTATGTAACTTGAACATTGACTACAGACTACAGGACAGAGTTCTGAACAAACGTGATTTCCAGCCCAGAATCTGACCACTTCTCACGTCAGTGCTTTACTAGGTCGCCAAAATCACCGGATGAATTGTTAAAACTTATATTTGCTGACTAGTTTCAGACGTAGCTCGTCATGTGAACATCACAAAAAATGCCTTAATACAGGATACCGCTGGAAAAAAAAGGAGTTCGTTTGTGGAGACGGTAACTGCTCTTTGTAAGGTACATTTTCGCTGCATGGGGGCGTTACGGGAGGTGGCATCGTTGATGTTACTTGTGGAGGACAGCCTATGTGCAAGTGCTGGGAATCTCCTTTTCGCTGCTCTCGCATCATCAAAAGCAAGAAATTCATCGCTGTTCATCACAAACCATCATCGTTGTCACTGGCACAACGCACTTACGCGTCTGAAACAAATGTCCCCGAAATCTGTACAATAGAAAGCCCACGAGTTTTCTCGCATCATCAACAGCCACAGCAATTCATCGTTGTTCTCCACACTCCATCATGACGATCACTGACACAATGCACTTACACGTATGAAAAGAAAATAAGTTAAGACAGAAAATGCTCCTGTGCAATTGATGTGTTCTGTAGTTCTCGTTTTAGATTTAGGAATTACGGTAGCAGAAGCAGTCACGAACAAATATATACACGGTGGTCAGAAATCTTGTAAGGGTGTTGCAGGATAGGGTGTGCCGATAAATAATTCCTAAGAAAAAAAATCGATAAATAGTCCGAGTTAATTAGCATTGAATATGGCCAATCAGGCCTTTTCATGTGGAAAATAAAGAGGCCCGCAATATGCAATTAGTGTCAGTTGTTCTCAAAGTAGGGATGACAGCGCACGAGACCGCTCAGCCTTCGAACTAGAATTCGATCTTTAACACCGTCCCAATTTTTGTGGCCCCCTTTTTTCGGTTTTAGGAAACCAGACGAAGAGAACGTGTTTGGTGACCGTTTCTGGCGGCTGCTTCAATTAGTGCACCATTGCCTGATTGGCTAACTTCAGTGTTAATTTACTCGGAAACGGTGCAACCTATCGAACTTTTTTCTTAACTGTTATCTCTGAGCACATCCTACCAGCTTTCCAAACTACTTCTGACCATCCTGCACTTAGGTACGTTGCATCAATTCACTGCACGTATTGTTGTCAACATATTGGCCAGTTGTACAGAACTTCTTTTTTTTCATCTGCGCTTCTAGATATCGACTCCCACGTGGATGAAACCGACTTCAGTCAGTTATATCGATATAATGAAGCAATGAACGAACGAGTATCCACTATTGGTTGTAAGTCGCCTTTCACGCAAGTTTCTCTACAAAAGTCGGAAGGTAGAGACTCATTAAGTGACAGGTCGCAGCCTTAGCGGGGCGCTGTTGTGCTACAAGCTGACGGCAACGCTATAGCGTAAATCCTTTGAGGCACGCATTTTATGAAATGCGTTGGGAATATATCAGATAAAAATAGGACTCAAGAAAGATGAAATTACCTATATTTTAAATACGACACTTACTTTCCAGAAAACTTGAAATGGCGCATAACTTATAAGGAAACTAATTGCATGAGTTTGGTGAAGGAATACTGTGGGCTACTTTCTCCAGCTTTTGTGGCGTTGAAAGATCTGCTAGGAATATTCGATGAATCTGATAGCCGATACAGACAATGACGCAGAACGTGTACCGAGTCGTCAGGTTTCAATTTCGTTCTACTCCATAAAAAAACGTTTTGCATCACCTCGGTTCCCAGAACTCCTGAAGATATACGTTGATATTGTATCACAAACAGTGTCTCTTTGACTCTTTAGAGATGTCACTAAACCCCCCCCCCCCAAAGATGTAAACAACCATGCACGAGCAGCGTCTATTAGACGGAGGGAGTCCCACAGCCGATCAGTTGGAGTCATTTCACCAGGAAGGAGGTACGGCACTCGTGCTGTCTAGTTCAACCACACCTAGACGGTCAATACGGCGGTTCGATCGCGCCCGCATTGTTACTTTGTGCCAGGAAGGGCTCTTAACGAAGGAATTGTCCAGGCGTCTCGGAGTGACTCAAAGCGATGCTGTTCGGACGTGGAAGAGATACAGAGAGACAGGAACTGTCGATGACACGCCTCGCTCAGGCCGCCCAAGGGCTAATACTGCAGTGGATGAACCCTGACAGCAACACCATCATATTGAATAATGCTTTTCGTGCAGCCACAGGACGTCGTGTTACGACTCAAACTGTGCGCAATAGGCTGCATGATGCGCAACTTCACTCCCGACGTCCACGGCGAAGTCCATCTTTGCAAACACGACACCGTGCAGCGCAGTACAGACGAGCCCAGTAATATGGCGAATGCGCCGCTCAGGATTGACATCACGTCCTCTTTACCGATGAGTGTCGCATATGCCTTCAACCAGACAATCGTCGGAGACGCGTCTGGAGGCCACCCAGTCAGGCTGAACGCCTTAGACACACTGTCCAGCGAGTGCAGCAAGGTAGAGATTCCCTGCTGTTTTGGGATGGCATTTTGTGGGGCCGACGTACGCCGCTGGTGGCCATGGAAGGCGCCGTAACGGCTGTGCAATGCGTGAATGCCATCCTCCGACCGATAGTGCAACCCTATCAGCAGCATATTGGCAAGGAATACATCTTCATGGACGGCCATTCGCGCCCCCATCGTGCATATCTTGTGAATGACTTTCCTTCAGAATAACGACATCGCTCGACTAGTGTGGCCAGCATATTCTACAGCCATTAATCTTATCGAACATGCCTGGGACAGACTGCAAAGGGCTGTTTATGGACGACGTGACCCACCAACCACTCGGAGGGATCTACGTCGAATACCCGTTGAGGAGTGGGACGATCTGGACCAACAGTGCCTTGATGAACTTGTGGATAGTCTGCAACGACGAATAGAGGCACGCATCAGTGTCATAAGGCGTGCTACTGGGTATTAGAGGAACCGGTGTGTACAGCAATCTGGACTACCACCTCTAAAGGTTTCGCTGTATGGTGGTACAACATGCAATGTATGGTTTTCATGAGCAATAATAATGGTGGGAATGATTCTTTGAAAGGTATGTGTGAAAAGTCTGGTCAGGGTTGATCCAGTAAATAAAGTCGGTAGTTGTCAAGGTGGAATGAGTATAATATCTTTGAGCATGAGGATCTTTGATGGTTAAGGGAGCTGGGCTCGTGCAGTAAAAATCTGGGGAGTCGCAGGTAGGTGCCCAGAGGAAGCAGACGTGTGCAGACAGCTTTAAGGTAGGAGTCGCGCTTACTGTGCAGTTACCCTAAGAAAATTTTAGCATATGAATGAGAGAAGATAGATAATGATTTCAGAATGGTTTTTGTTAGATAATGTTCAGAGTTAGCATTTGTATGTCCAATGTTCGACACAGTAAGTGTTTTGTAAAATTTTTCTGTAAGAGTGATTCGTGCTACAAAAATGTAGGAAATGGTAGGGTTTGTGTATGAATTAATATTTAAAAAATATATATATATCAACATTGTGTTTAAACCTAACAGCCTGAATCATAGTCCACATCCTTTGCTTATACTGAATATGAAAATGAGTAGTAAATTAAAGTTTCCCACCAATGAAAGAACGTAAAGAAAATGAGGCCTCTGTGCAATATCTGTGTGCAGTTCATTGTTTGAAATCGATGTTGGTATAACTAACGTTATCAGAGCAAAGTTATTTCAAATAACTAATGTTATGCCATTGCACAACTGGCATTATTCAAGTAAAGATATAATTTCATTAAGTAAACATCAGGGCCAAAAGTTTATTTTCCAGTACCATCTTAATGCCATTGCACAAACGGCATTATTCTCTTAAACTTGATTACTGAGTCAAATACGTGTTGCTTTTATGGCAAAATGGAGGAGTGCAAGAAACAAGTTCACAGATGTAGTTAGATAAAGGTTTGTTGAATAATTAATTTAGAACAATCTTATCGTTGATACTTTCACAAATAGAAAAGGATGCAATTTTGGTTAGATACTTTCACTTGGCGACGTCCTGTTTGGTGACGTTCTTGGATTCATTTTCCGTAACTGTGGACTTTGTTTTCGAGCATTCTTTTCGCCACTACTGTTTCAGCTGTGCGCTGCATTGCTAGTTGCGTAATATTGCGTTTTGTGCGCTGCATTGCTAGTTGCGTAATATTGCGTTTCCTGCTACGCTTGTGAATATTTATTTTTTACCTCTGCTTCTGCTTATACTGATTTTATTTGTCTATTCTAAAAATTTTACCTTTGGTGTACGAAACATCGTCTTGTGAACTACGACCATTTTGAGATTTTTCCGCCATATTGTTTCCCTCAAGATGTCCAAAACAAATCGACAGGGTAATAAAGTAAAATTACGCACTTCCTCAAAATCGCGTAAGCAACAACAACCGGACAATGACCTAGTTTTGTCAGCTAACTCTCCTACTTCACAAAGTGATCAGAAATTTGACAATAATGCTGCAGCAAGTATTGACGCCACAGAGTCACAAAATTCCTTATCAGTTCCCCTTCTGCCTTCGGCTTCTCAGAACGCAGTAAGCCAATGAGAAACAGTTTCCTATGACTCGTTCATGTTAATTCAACCTTCACAAAGCCATGTGGTTTATTCAGACAGCCAATTTCTCTTGCAATATTCTTACACAGACAGAGAAATTGCTTCATCTGAGAATTCTCAAACAGTTTTTGGCAACCCTCCCCAGTAATATGAGTTGCAACACCCAAATCCCGAGGTGACATCCTCAGCTCTAGCTGAAGATAAATTAGATTGTTTTCTTCGACTACCGAGCGAACTTGACGCAAACCGTGATGAACAATTTGCGCAAAACCGTGCAGACAATGCTAAACGTAATGAACAATTTGCGCAATACCGTGCACACAATGCTAAACGTGATGAACAATTTGCGCAATACCGTGCAGACAATTCTAAACGTGATGAACAATTTGCTCAATACCGTGCAGAGAATGCTAAGCGTGGAGAACAGAACGCGAAATATGACGAATACCTCACCGGTAACATTCAGACATTAACCCAAACTCTCGACACATTTGAAGAAGTAACTGACAATACATTACAGGGTATCATTGAAACGCATAAGCGCGACGTTAGTGACCTTAGGGACAGAATCAATGCACTGCTTCCACCTGAGGCTATTGAAAAGTTGCAACCAGCTTCCGCTACTCACTCTGAGCACATACAGGCCTTAGAACCATGTACCGAATCCCTGACATGTGACGTCACTCAAATTAAAACAAAGGTCAGTGAACAGGGTGAGCAATTCCACTCACAATTAGAAAACATAACAGAAAGAATTGTCGCTCTGGAAACTCATACAGAAAATTAATTAGATCAGACAACCCCAGTTCCTTTTTCAGAGACAACTGAATACCAAGCTCTGGCTATAATAGTAAACAAATTACTATTAATGAACAACAAAAACGAGATATCAACTCAATTCACAATAAACATTCCGATATTCAGCAACAATTACAGGACGACAGTACGCCTCGTAATTTTGTCCCAGAACAGCAGGAATATCCGTTTGCATACCAGCAACAACAGTCCCCATTCTTATCTTCACAGGCTCCATTTGCACCCTGTACAAAGTAGTACCTTCCCAGGCAATTATCCTTTGCCCCATGATGCTCCTTCTTTTCCACGCCAAGACAATGTAGATCACAAACACTTCCTGTCATTCAAGAAATTTAAGACGTTCCAGAATAACGCGAATGATTTATATCCTCTTGATTGGATTCAGCACTTTACATTCGCTTTTCCTCCAAATTGGCCAGTGGCACATCAATTAGAACTTGTCTGCAGTTTCTTGGAGGGCGAACCTGGAACGCGAATGATACACATTGGACAATGTTTGTCTTTCCAGTCATTCCAACGAAAATTTCTTGATGCTTACTGGAATCCCACTTCACAGCGTGCTGTGAAAGATCAGTTGCTAAATGTGCCACCTTTTTATAACTCACAATTTGGCACTTTGACACAATATTTTGACTACTTGATTTGACAGAATCAACATTTAACTGAACCTTACAGCCATTCCGGTCTCATTCAGCTTTGTATTTGAAAATTACCTAGATTATTGAGAGTTCCGTTGCAGACAGGAAATCGCACAGAAAACTTGAACACTTTTCGTGATGTTTTACAGCTTTTTGAACTGGATGAAACACATAATCCACGATCTAGTCAACACTCTTTCCCGGAATCACAAAAGAATTGAGACAACCGTTTCCGTAATAACGGCAGGCAGTTTCCGAATAATAGACCTCAATATGGAAATGCTGGATGCTTTCTTCCACAACCCCAGTATGAGCAGAATGTTGTGAATGCCTACCCATCCAGGAATCAAAATTATCACACCCTTTCATCAATGTCGTTCCGCAATGGTCAATATGGCAATACCCCACAAAATAATCGGCGGTACAGTAATAACCAGAGAAACTGGGAGAATCAGAGGACTAATTCCAACACTTCTTTTTGTACAAAGAAACCAAATGTGGCACCAGAACCGGCATCAACCATGCGGAACCAATGATTACTACCATCGACGACAAACCTATAATCGCCCACCCACTAATCAGTACAGTCAACAGAATTTCTCAAATCGTAATGATAATTATCCAAGTCATAACCAGGGACAAACCAATGACAGCCAACAGAATTACGGCAATGACAGACGAGTACCATTTCATCAACCTCATTCCCGGTTCCACCCAAGACATGATTTCAATAATTCATCAGGTAGAACTGTACAGTTAGTAGAAGTTCGTCCACCAAATCCACGAAACAATGGAGATCATCAGCGGGAGACAGAACACCAACAATAGCAACTAACTGCTCTGCCTACCGCGTGCTCGCTGCAGCGTGAGCGGTGCCATGATTCTTCTGAAAATTTTACATCTCACGTTATCCGTTGTGACAATATACGAGAGGACATTCTGCTGGAAAAAATCGAATTACAACCAATTGTTCATCATCCCCTCATTAATATTTCGATAGGCACCCACAAATTCTCGGCAGTCCTTGATTCGGGTTCTCCCATTTCTGTTATTAGTGAAGCCGCTTTTCAAAAATGCGCCACTGTTTCTACCATTCCAACACTTCCGCTTTCGCACACTTAGGTCAGTGGTGCTGTTCCTGGCAAAAGTATAGATATTAAACAGCAATGTTATCTGCAGTTTCAAGTCGATACACATTTTTTATATGCTACATTCTTAATAGTTCCGCTTCTCACTGCAGACGTCCTTTTGGGGATCGATTTTTTGAACAAATATAAAGCAATTTTAGATTTTGAAGATCATTGGATTCGTCTCTGTGATGATGGAGTTTGCTTCTTTTTGGACTCTCACAAACATTTGTCGCAAACAGAACAAGACCTTAACAAAATTAATTTCATTCAGTCTCAGCTCCCGTCGGATGCAACGCTGACGTCATTTTTTGTTCCTTCCCCAAACATTGACAATGTCGATTCGACACGAGACGTTGGTAACATTCTTCAGGATAAAATCAAGGTAGTTGATTCAGGTTCAATTCAAGAAAAGGAAGATTTACATGCCATTTTAACTGAGTTTTCCCATTTTTTTGACACGGCTCCAGGCACAATTAAAGATTTTTTATATGAATTTCAAGTAGAACTCCATACCCCTTTTTCCGTTCCACCTTATCCGATACCGCTAGTTCACCGTGACAAAGTCAAACAGAAAATCCAATCTATGGTAGCTCACAATATTATTGAAACTGCTACCAGCCCATACAAATCCCTAATACATGTTGTGCCTAAACGGGATGGTTCATTTCGTCTTGTTTTGGGTTCAAGACAGATCAATACGGTCATCATACCAGAGACGGATAGGCCACTAACTTTCGATGAAATCTTACTACACTTTCACGGCGTATCTATTTTTTCCTCCTTAGATCTTCGGTCCACTTTTTACCAAATAGAATTACACCCCAACTACCGCAAATACTCAGCTTTTCTCTGTGTTGGTTAGAGCTATCAGTTTTGCAGACTCCCCTTTGGGTTAACAATCTCATCTGCAGCCTTTATCCGTGGACTAAATACTGTGTTGCCACCTTATTTGAAAGACAGGATTACCACTTACGTGGACGATATTCTCATTGCTGTTTCTTCCTGGCAACAGCAGAATGAAATACTGTCTCAACTCCTTCACTGGTTCTCTAGCTTCTGTGTTACAGTAAATTTAGAAAAATCTCATTTTGGACAAGCCCAAATCAAATTTTCAGGCCATCTTATTTCATCATCCGGAATTCAACCGGACCCTGATAAGTTAAAAGCAATCCGTGACATCGAAGTTCCTCGCACTAAAAAGCAACTTCGCAGTTTTCTTGGAACGATAAACTTTTTTCGCAGGTTTATTAACAGACATTAAAACAGTCTCTTATAGATGCACCCCTGTTATCTCACCCCGATCTTACTACTGATTTTTGCATTTAAACAGACTCCTCAAACACAGCCCTTGGAGTTCATCTCTTTCAAGAGTTCATTGAAGGTGAAACTAAGGTACAAAAAAACATCGCATTTGCTAGTCGAGTATTATCTTCTTCAGAAAAAAACTATTCCATCACTGAATTAGAAGCTCTGGCTGTACTATGGGCATTTTCCAAATTTAGACCTTTTCTTTTTGGTAGACACACCACAGTATACACAGATCATAGAGCACTAGAATTTTTGATATCAGCTAATCTATCTGATGGCCGTTTAGCGAGATAGGCTCTCTTGTTACAAGAATTCTCTTTTTCCATTGTGTATGTACCAGGACCTCAAAATGTCGTTGCTGACGCTTGGTCACGCACTTTAGACACCGGCAATACTGATCCAGCCAACACATTTTGCCATAACAATTTCAGTTTGCTATATATGCGCCAGGTCGCATTTGAAAACTTTGTTTCCGATGCCCTGCACAACATTGCTTCAGAACGGGATAAGGGTTCCATCTGGAAAGATGTGAAACAACAATGGCGCGATGTTAATAACACCACTATGCAACAGTATTACTTAATACACAACAATATGGACCGTGCAAATGTTTTCAGTTGCTCAAACAAACATCTTACTTTTTCAACATGGAAGAACGTATTAGCCGAGTCCTCTCAAAATGCAGACTTTGACAAAAAGCAAAACCACCCACTGTGTCCTTTGCTGCTCAGACATTCCTCATCATCCCGTTACGTCTTCGTCAGCTAGCGGCGGCTGATTTATTTGGCCAAACTTCCACTACAAACAGAGGTTACGCCTATGTTTTTGTCTCCGTGGAATTAACTTCAAAATTCGTCACTTTCACCCCATTACGTAGAGCTACGGCCTGCACGGTTTCACGTGCTTTTACTAAACATTTTCTGAAAGAAGTGGGTCATGTAGCATCAGTAATCTCCGACAATGGGCCGCAGTTCTGTTCGCGCACTTGGCGACGTACTCTTCAGACTCAGAAAATTTCCCCCATTTATGTCTCCAGATACCATGTTTCATCGAATACCGCAGAAAGGTTAATGAAGGAACTGGTGAAATGATTTAAGATCTTTTGTCATATAAAACACAATGAATGGGACAAATACCTTCACATATGTCAGGATGTAATAAATTCATTACCAAATACTTCCACACAGTTGTCTCCACGTCTTGTGTTAAGGAATCAACACCCGCCTGACAAGATTAAAGAAATCATACGTTTCCCGAAGTCTCGCTGCCTACGGCATCACGAGATTATTCAAATTGCATTACACAATATTAAGCGACCTGCTGACCAATGGCTGCGCCAAATGAAGCCACCAAAGAGGAATATTTCAGGTAGGAGGCAAAGTTCTGGTCCTCGATCTACGTAAAATATTCTTTCTGTTATATAATGGTCCATATCGAGTAGTCCGTATAGCACATCCTAATGCACTTTAAATCCAAACATTACGTACAAAAAAAGCACTTGGTGTACATCATATCACAAACTGCAAACATTTCATTGAATAAACAATACCGTTTTCACAATGAAATCAACACCCTTGGCTGCTTACAGGCGATGACATACGTCAACGGGGACAGACGAAAATGTGTGCCCCGACCGGGTTTCATTGTAACTTCATTCTAACGAGCTGCATGGTCACCTATGGTATCTGTTCTTTCGGATATGTCCCAAAGAACAGATACCATCTTAGTATATAAAAACTGTTTTCGTTGGGAACATTTAGGGTTTCACTATTTCGGTTTTTTACAGTAAACCCCAGCTACTTATGTCCAGCTATTTTACTTATATTATTTCTCCCTGTTCGGGGCATGGTTTGCGGACGTGTAGCGCCTCTGCAGCGGTAGCCTCGAACCGTCCTAGGCGACTGTGGGGCACAAATTCCTGTCGCAGCTGGAGGTAGGCCACAACGGACGCAACACGCACCGCTGGCGGGACAGACCTCGTTAGGCCTGAGTCACGCGCATTTCTTTTCCAGCGTGTAAAGATTCCGAATATTTCCCCGTGTAAAAGCTCCAAATAACACCACCTGTTTTCTGTTCTGGCATTAGATAAAGAAATGAGTTCGGAGACAGCTTAGTAGTTCAAATGGTTCAAATGGCTCTGAGCACTATGGGACCTAACTTCTGAGGTCATCAGTCCCCTAGAACTTAGAACTACTTAAACCTAACTAACCTAAGGACATCACACACATCCATGCCCGAGGCAGGATTCGAACCTGCGACCGTAGCGGTCGCGCGGTTCCAGACCAGCATAGTAGTGTTACCTGCTTCCTTTCTGGAGCGTTATAGGTTTATTTCTTATTGCAGTAACCTGGGATTATTTCAGTACATTGCTGGTGAATTACATTATTGTTTTCTGTGAAACTCTTTTCATACTGACATTTGAAGTTGACATTATAGTTGAGAATTTCGGTCATCAAACTGATGTTGATACTTTCTACACGATATCTTTGCTTCGATTTTTTGTTGGATGGTCACCTTTGTTACTTTGCGATGACTACAGTGAACTGTACAGGGTGTTACATAAAGGTACGGCCAAACTTTCAGAAACATTCCTCACACACAAAGAAAGAAAATACGTTATATGGACATGTGTCCGGAAACGCTTACTTTCCATGCTAGGGTTCATTCTATTACTTCTCTTCAAATCACATTAATCATGGAATAGAAACACACAGCAACAGAAAGTACCAGCGTGACTTCGAACACTTTACACTGGACTCGCATTCGGGAGGGCGACGGTTCAATCCCGCGTCCGGCCATCCTGATTTAGGTTTTCCGTGATTTCCCTAAATCGCTCCAGGCAAATGCCGGGATGGTTCCTTTCAAAGGGCACGGCCGACTTCCTTCCCCGTCCTTCCCCAATCCGATGAGACCGAGGACCTCGCTGTCTGGTCTCCTTCCCCAAAACAACCACCCAACTTCAAACACTTTGTTACAGGAAATGTTCAAAATGTCCTCCGTTAGCGAGGATACGTGCATCCACCCTCCGTCGCATGGAATCCCTGATGCGCTGGTGCAGCCCTGAATAATGGCGTATTGTATCACAGCCGTCCACAATACGAGCACGAAGAGTCTCTACATTTGGTACCGGGGTTGCGTAGACAAGAGCTTTCAAATGCCCCCATAAATCAAAATCAAGAGGGTTGAGGTCAGGAGAGCGTGGAGGCCATGGAATTGGTCCGCCTCTACCAATCCATCGGTCACCGAATCTGTTGTTGAGAGGCGTACGAACACTTCGACTGAAATGTGCAGGAGCTCCATCGTGCATGAACCACATGTTGTGTCGTACTTGTAAAGGCACATGTTCTAGCACCACAGGTAATCCCGTATGAAATCATGATAACGTGCTCCATTGAGCGTAGGTGGAAGAACATGGGGCCCAATCAAGACATCACCAACAATGCCTGCCCAAACGTTCACAGAAAATCTGTGTTGATGACGTGATTGCACAATTGCGTGCGGATTATCGTCAGCCCACACATGTTGATTGTGAAAATTTACAATTTGATCACGTTGTAATGAAGCCTCATCCGTAAAGAGATCATTTGCACAGAAATGAGGATTGACACATTGTTGGATGAACCATTCGCAGAAGTGTACCCGTGGAGGCCAATCAGCTGCTGATAGTGCCTGCACACGCTGTACATGGTACGGAAACAACTGGTTCTCCCGTAGCACTCTCCATACAGTGACGTGATCAACGTTACCTTGTACAGCAGCAACTTCTCTGACGCTGACATTAGGGTTATCGTCAACTGCTCGAAGAATTGCCTCGTCCATTGCAAGTGTCCTCGTCGTTCTAGGTCTTCCCCAGTCGCGAGTCATAGGCTGGAATGTTCCGTGCTCCCTAAGACGCCGATCAATTGCTTCGAACGTCTTGCTGTCGGGACACCTTCGTTCTGGAAATCTGTCTCGATACAAACATACCGCGCCACGGCTATTGCCCCGTGCTAATCCATACATCAAATGGACATCTGCAATCTCCGCATTTGTAAACATTGCACTGACTGCAAAACCACGTTCGCGATGAACACTAACCTGTTGATGCTACGTACTGATGTGCTTGATGCTAGTACTGTAGAGCAATGAGTCGCATGTCAACACAAGCACCGAAGTCAACATTACCTTCCTTCAATTGGGTCGACTGGCGGTGGATCGAGGACGTACAGTACATACTGACGAAACTAAAATGAGCTCTAACATGGAAATTCAGCGTTGCCGGACACATGTCCACATAACATCTTTTCTTTATTTGTGTGTGAGGAATGTTTCCTAAAAGTTGGGCCGTACCTTTTTGTAACACCCCGTATTTACATGACATAATGACACCAACTGTAACAAGATTCTGCAGGAACGAAGGCCACTTTGTATGTTGATGTTAAACTAGTGGTACCAATTTTCCTGAAGATTACTTAGGATTTCGTTCTAAAGGATGTAATATGATTATTGACAATATATATAAGAATGTGAGACTAATGATTGTGATGAAAACATTTGAAGAAAGGGTGTGTTCATACGAGTTTTTAAGAGGAAATTTGAAACTTATGAGTAGAATTAGATCTTGTTAGATTTAAGTTCCTTTTTGGATACTACAAGTGATGTTTAGCAAATACTGTGTGCTGAAGTTACGACCATAGCAACATGAAGTGTGAGCGATGTTGTTCTAAATTTTCCAGAAATGTTGATGGTGATTTTCTGACGAGTTTCATAATTAACTTTAATACTATTTAACAACTAATTTTCTCTGCAGCTTTTAAGAAGAAGTATCAACTATTTGATACTGTACCAAGTAACTTTCTTTTCTGACCCTTTCCTTTTTATAACAAGCAATACTTTTCTTGGGAAACTTAACATTTTGTATCCAATTATATACTGTTTATTAATTTTCAACTATTTTTCAGATGCCATTAATGAAATAATATGATGACTTGGGATTACTAGAGTCGAATTGGGATTGTTTTCGGACTCATTGTTGAGGATCCGCTCTTGACTTATTTCATTACATACTACAAGCATACTTCTTACCTTTTGTGATGTCTCTGTGCTACCTTCTATGTTGCCTTTTTGTCTTTTCACATGTTTTTCAAGTAAAGATATAATCATCTGTTATTATTTCATTTTTAATCACTTGTGCTATGCTTGGCTTTATGTGTCTCTACACTTTTGTTTTCTGGTCATGTTACTTGTTTCAGGATTAAGGTAATATTATGGTCTATGCTTTCAGTTAAAAGTTTTGTTTTGTGTTGGCATCCTATTTTTACTTTATTATCTGAAGTTGACATGTTACTTTTTGTTACAGTTAGTTCCGGTATTTTTCTGAATGGTTATTATTTTTTGCTTAAGCAAGACTGATTATGAATCTTTTAAACAATGTTTTTGCCTTTGTGGTTTGTGATGCTAATTATGTTGCCACTTACTATACATATATTGTTCTATTTATGCACACTTTTGATTTGTCACACTATTATTTTCCGAGACATGACAGTACCTCTCGTTGGCTGAGCTAAGCGTTTTGTCCATTCCTAATGACTGTTCCTTAAGTGTGATAGTATTTTCATTCTACTTTAATATAAGATTATTGTGTTTTGTTTCCATGACAATTATGTTTTTGGTGTACCATAACTACTATCATTTTCAGCTACAGCAGTTATATCCTCGTTATTGTCTCTGTCTATCATTTATTTAAGTAAATTTGTTTACTCTTTTTCTCACAAATAATTTCCATTATTGACATTATTTCAACACTTGATAACAGATTATCCTTGTGGTCTATACAAAAAAAAACCTAATGGGGTGGAGGGTTGGTTATTCTTTAACTGACACACCACGTGGCGTTGGTGCCTCGTATCCTTGAGCTTTGTAGAACTGATTCTTCCTTTCTGAGTTATCAGTCTACTCTTCTTTCTGTTCTAAATATTTTTCTTATTTTTCTCAGATATCTGTGTGACTGTCCACTGATAGGTAAACAACTTTTTTTGATAACTGTACTGAAAATAAATATGATTTATACTGTGAAGTTAAAATACTTATTCAGATTTTATCAAAACTCTTATTTAAGAAGGTTGTATAAAATTCGTTATGGCATTACCTGTCAATACTTAATGTGAAGTTAACACTAAAATGATGACTGTTGTTGTGTAGGTTATTGTAATCATTAATATTGCACAATGATAATATCAATGTAACTAAGATTACGTTTCTGCCATTATGACAAACGATTTTGTAAATGTATTTAACTTAGTGTCAGACTAAGCTGTCGCCTGACAAGACACATGTTCTGCATCTGCGAGAATCTCATGATTGTGTTTAAGAGTCAGAGTGGACTACCACCTGACATAACGATTAGCCTGAGTCTACACAAATATAAGTGAAACTCAGACTGAATTGTCACCTGACATAATAACTGGTCTGAGTCTATGAGAAAATAACGAAAGTCAGTGTGAGCTACCTTGTGACGTAAAATGCGTCCTATAACAAATTGAATATCATGACTTTAAGGGTGACGTCAGTGTGAGCTACCACCTGACATAACATGTGTTCTATGACTGATAGAATATCATAATTGTAACTGAATGTCAGTGTGTGTTGTCACCCCACTTGACATATATTTTACAATCGATACCATCATGGCTCAGTGTGTCCCATCATCTAATGCCCAGTCTTCTTCAGTATTATTGTACTGCTGATCACTATTAAAGTCAGTGTGTCCTATCACCTGATGTGACAGGTATTGTACAGTGGACATTATTTGGGGCTCAGAGTGTTTCATCACCTGAGACCCCTGTTAGTGACATAATTTAAATTTTCGTAATGGCACCCGAAACAGGGTCAGTTATCCCCTGACTTAACAGGTATTTTACGGTTACAATAAGGCGGCTCAGTGTGTGCCATTACCTGATGCCCACTCTTCTTCAACCTTCTTGTACTACTGGTCACTATTAAAGTCAGTGTGTCCTATCACCTGATCTGACGTCTATTGTACAATCAACATTATTTGTGGCTCAGTGCGTTTCACAACCTGAGGCTCCATATTTTACTACGGTTTACAAGTAGAATGTGTGTAAACTGTCATCTGACGTGACATGGGTTGTACAATTGACACTAGTTGTGGCTCAATGTGCTTCTTCACCTCAGGCCCCACATTTTACTGCAGTTTACAATTAGACTCAATGTAAACTGTCACCTAATGTGACATGTCATCTTCATTTACTATAGTCAATGAAACTTGGTGTGTACTCTAGATAATGATTGTAACTGAAAGTAAATATATGCTGTCACCTTATATGACACATATTTTATATTTAATGCTACTATTACTTAAAGTATCTTATTGCATTATTACGCTGGCATTAAGAGTTCTCTATGAGACATTTATGTACATTTGCTGTTAAATTCTAGTGGATATTTAACTATTTTATGTATTTTGCCTCACGTTCTACATTTCTGTTTGATAAAGTTTGATGTTATTTGAGGTATTTTACCCCACATTACTATGCTTCTATATAGAGTCTTTATGTCTTTTATACTATTTTATAACTTTTAATACTACTTGATACACTTCTCTTTAGAAATCTAAGTATATTTTGCATTTTGCCCCACATTCTACATTTTTGTATTATAACTTTTGATGTTATTTGAAACAATTCAACTTCGAAATGTAAATACCTTATGGATTTTAGCTCACATTGTTTTCCTCTGTTTTGTACATTTTATAGTATTTGACACAGTTCTCTTAATAATCTAAATGTCTGATGTCTGTGCCCTACATTTATATGATTCTGTTTGGTACGTTTTTTATGTTCTTTGATTCACTGCAATTTGACAATCTAATAATATTATGCATTTTACTTAACATTCTATGTTTCCAATGGCGAATTTTATTGCTGTGTAATACTCTTTTAATTGGAATACTATGTATGTTTTGTATTCTATCTTATATTGCATTTTTTTTGCAAATTTCATGTGCTAACTGCACAGATACCCCACAAAATTCTGGTCCAGCGGAGCAGGGGGTTATGAAAGGTATGTGCTAAGGTCTGATCAGGGTAGATCCAGAAAATAAAGTCGGTAGTTGCACACTGCAAGTTGGAATGAGTATAATGTCTTTGAGTAGGGGGATCTTTGATGGTTAAGAGAGCCAGGTACATCCAGTAAAAATCCGGGGAGTCACAGGTAGGTGCCTGGAGGAAGCAGACGTGTGCAGGCAGCTTTAAGGTAGGAGTCACGCTCGCTGTGCCATTACCCTAAGAAAATTTTAGCATATAAATGAGAGAAGATATATAATGATTACAAATTGGTTTTTGTTACACAATATTCAGAGTTAGGATTTGCATGTCCAGGTTTCGACACAGTAAGCGTTTTGTAAAATTTTTTGTAAGAGTGATTCGTGCTACAAAAATGTTGGAAATGGCAGGTTCTGTGTATGACTTAATATTTTAACAAAATATGTATTGAGATCAACATTGTGTTTAAATCTAACAGCCTGAATCACAATCCACATCCTTTGCTTATACTGAATATGAAAATGTGTAGTAAAGTAAAGTTAACCACCAATGAAAGAACGTAAAGACAGTGAGGCCTCTATGCAATATCTATGTGCAGTTCATGGTTTGAAATCGATTTTGGTATAACTAACGTTATCAGAACAAAGTTATTTTAAATAACTAATGTTATGCCATTGCACAACTGGCATTATTCAAGTAAGAACATAATTTCATTAGGTAAACATCAGGGCCACAAGTTAATTTTCCAGTACCATCTTAACACCATTACACAAACGGCATTATTCTCTTAAACTTGATTGCTGAGTCAAATACATGTTGCATTTCTGGCAAAATGGAAGAGTGCAAGAAACAAGTTCACAGATACAGTCAGATGCAGGTTTGTTGAATAATTAATTTAGAACAATATGATCGCTGATACTTTCACCTATAAAAAAAGATACAATTTTGGTTAGATGCTCTAACGTCGTCTTGCATTGATGCATACCTGTATTCATCGTGGCATACTATCCACAAGTTCATCAAGGCACTGTTGGTCCAGATCATCCCACTCCTCAATGGGTATTCGGTGTAGATCCCTCAGAGGGGTTGGTGGGTCACGTGGACCACCACCTCTAAAGGTTTCGCTGTATGGTGGTACAACATGCAATGTGTGGTTCTCATGAGCAATAAAAATGGAGGGAAAGGATTCTTATATTGATCTTTATTCCAATTCTCTGTACAGGTTCTTGAACTCTCGTATCCGAGGTGAGTCAAATCTTTTTTTGATGTTTGTATATAAAGCTTGTGTACGCAAAACCTTACCAGACAGCTGCTATGTACACATGGAATAACTCATTTGTTGATTTTAATGTAAAGTGTTATAGTTCAAGGTTGTAGTTTTTTATCAATAACTATTTTCTCGATGAAGGCCACGAACAGTGTACTGTTTTTTCACATCACGATCGGAACTAAGTTGGAATTAAGTTCAGGAATTCTGCTGTTTAGGCAGCAAAATAGCCGGTGACGGACGGAGCAAGGGGATAAAAAGCAGACTGGCAGTGGCGAAAAGGGCGTTCCTGGCCAACACAAGTGTACCAGTATCAAACATAGGACGTAATTTGAGGAATAAATTTTTGATAGTGTACTTCTGAAGCACAGCATCGTATGGAAGTGAAACATGGACTGAGACAGAAGAGAATGGAAGCATTGGAGATGGGGTGCTATAGACGAATTTTGGAAATTAGGTGGACGGATAAGGTAAGGAATGAGGGGGTTTTATGCAGAATCGGAGAGGAGAGGAATAAATGGAGACCGCTGACAGGAAGATGGGACAGGATGATACGACGTCTGTTAAGGCATCAGGGAGTAACGTCCATGTTGTTAGAGGGAGCTGTAGAGGGTAAAAACTGTAGAGGAAGACAGTGACTGGAATACGTCAAGCAAATAATTGAGGACGCTCGTTGCAAGCATTACTCTGAGATGAACAGTATGAATTTGTAGTGGGTTGCTGCAAACCAGTTAGAAAAAAAGACCGGAAATAAAATCCAGTAAGACAGCACCAGTCACATGTGGCTCACAATGGCAGGCAATGCAGTCCATCTACTCGACGTGATTCATTGTATGGTCAGTCCTTCAGCGGAACGGCCCTGCAGACCATTCTTAAGGAAATATGCTTCTTTAAATTATCGTCTTGTGAGATACGAGTGCTATCACAGGAACTTTAGAAATATACTAAATTTATGGCATTGTTTAACTGTACTGATATCAAATTAGCTGCTCAAATTTATCTTTCCCAGACTATATATTGGTAGGGTACAGTTCTGCCAGAAGAAGGCGTTCTCTCATAATCATCATCATTAATAGATTGCTTGTACTGTTCAGCGTAGTAATAATACTACTTATAACGTTACTCCAAAGTTGCGCTTACTTATTGGAGATTTCAAAGATATTTGCAGCACTTAACTAAATACTTTATATAAATCTGCTTTTTTTCTTTTTTTTCAGGCTTCATCTGTGTAATTCCCATTTGCACCGTTTTCGTCTCGCTGTTTTGATCAATTCTTCTGCGTAGATAACACGTCCTTAATAAATCTGAAGAGAGACATCGTCCCATCAGGCCGCATTTTAAAACTGTATTAGGCACTTCTAGTTTCGATCGTGGCTCATTTTCAAGTGCATCTGTTCAAAGAATGGCTCTGAGCACTATAGTACTTAACATCTTGGGTCATCAGTCTCCTAGACTTAGAAACTACTTAAACCTAACTAACCTAAGGACATCACACACATCCATGACCGAGGCAGGATTCGAACCTGCGACCGTAGCAGCAGCGGGGTTACGGGCTGAAGCGCGTAGAACAGCTCGGCCACAGCGGCCTGCCAAGTGCATCTGTAACAGATCATCTCTTATCGGTGAACTTGAAAATAAGTTTATTTACAAGGAGACGGCACGGCCGTGGTGTCGGGGATTTGTCCGAAATTTTGTGTGGTGAAAGAGGACCCCTAACACCTCACGTGGTTAAAATACACTCCTGGAAATTGAAATAAGAACACCGTGAATTCATTGTCCCAGGAAGGGGAAACTTTATTGACACATTCCTGGGGTCAGATACATCACATGATCATACTGACAGAACCACAGCCACATAGACACAGGCAACAGAGCATGCACAATGTCGGCACTAGTACAGTGTATATCCACCTTTCGCAGCAATGCAGGCTGCTATTCTCCCATGGAGACGATCGTAGAGATGCTGGATGTAGTCCTGTGGAACGGCTTGCCATGCCATTTCCACCTGGCGCCTCAGTTGGACCAGCGTTCGTGCTGAACGTGCAGACCGCGTGAGACGACGCTTCATCCAGTCCCAAACATGCTCAATGGGGGACAGATCCGGAGATCTTGCTGGCCAGGGTAGTTGACTTACACCTTCTAGAGCACGTTGGGTGGCACGGGATACATGCGGACGTGCATTGTCCTGTTGGAACAGCAAGTTCCCTTGCCGGTCTAGGAATGGTAGTACGATGGGTTCGATGACGGTTTGGATGTACCGTGCACTATTCAGTGTCCCCTCGACGATGACCAGTGGTGTACGGCCAGTGTAGGAGATCGCTCCCCACACCATGATGCCGGGTGTTGGCCCTGTGTGCCTCGGTCGTATGCTGTCCTGATTGTGGCGCTCACCTGCACGGCGCCAAACACGCATACGACCATCATTGGCACCAAGGCAGAAGCGACTCTCATCGCTGAAGACGACACGTCTCCATTCGTCCCTCCATTCACGCCTGTCGCGACACCACTGGAGGCGGGTTGCACGATGTTGGGGCGTGAGCGGAAGACGGCCTAACGGTGTGCGGGACCGTAGCCCAGCTTCATGGAGACGGTTGCGAATGGTCCTCGCCGATACCTCAGTAGCAACAGTGTCCCTAATTTGCTGGGAAGTGGCGGTGCGGTCCCCTACGGCACTGCGTAAGATCCTACGGTCTTGGCGTGCATCCGTGCGTCGCTGCGGTCCGGTCCCAGGTCGACGGGCACGTGCACCTTCCGCCGACCACTGGCGACAACATCGATGTACTGTGGAGACCTCACGCCCCACGTGTTGAGCAATTCGGCGGTACGTCCACCCGGCCTCCCGCATGCCCACTATACGCCCTCGCTCAAAGTCCGTCAACTGCACATACGGTTCACGTCCACGCTGTCGCGGCATGCTACCAGTGTTAAAGACTGCGATGGAGCTCCGTATGCCACGGCAAACTGGCTGACACTGACGGCGGCGGTGCACAAATGCTGCGCAGCTAGCGCCATTCGACGGCCAACACCGCGGTTCCTGGTGCGTCCGCTGTGCCGTGCGTGTGATCATTGCTTGTACAGCCCTCTCGCAGTGTCCGGAGCAAGTATGGTGGGTCTGACACACCGGTGTCAATGTGTTCTTTTTTCCATTTCCAGGAGTGTATTAGGACGCACTACTCGTAAAATCACGGGAATAATCAATCCAAAGTTTCTTAGGTGCCTTATGAGTATGAAATGTTAGTGCCTTGCCGACCAGCCGTCTGGCCTACATGGTTAGCGCTCGGGCCCTTCTGCCAGAGGTCTTGGGTTCGATTCCTCCTGTGGCACTTTTTTTTCTTCTGTTGCTTGAAAAATTGCAGCGCATTGTTACAGAAGAAACGTGAAATTAATTCCCGGGAAGGTTGTATAAAAATTCATTTTATAATTCACCGTCAATTATGGTCACCAATATTTCGAGACATGATTCAATATGCCTGGTTTTCCTCAAAATTATCAGAAACTCAAAACATTTTCGTGAATGCTAATGGGGCATGTTTTTGTACAGATTTATTGCAAGCGCCCTGTGATTGAAAAATATCCGCCTTTATATGTTGTGCAAGATGTCGCAAAAATTATTGCTTACGATAATTACCGCTACGGTTCTTGTTTATAATTATTATATGTATAAAAAGTAAATGTTTCCCAATCGACTTTGTTATTCTGATAAGAAACTCAATGTTTACCCTCATATAATTTACAATGAAAAATGGAAACACCACCGCCATGAATTGTTATTGGACAAAAAGAAAATAATTTTTATTCAATAATGTAACTAATTTGTTAAAGATAATGTAGGTTTGCAAAACTTTCTGAATAATTGGTCGAATAACAAAAGAAAATGAAAGAGATGAAAAAAAGTGCCAGACGAGGAATTGAACCCTCTGGCGTAAGACTCTGAGGCCTAAACATTTACGCCAGACGGCGGCTCGGCGATGGACTAATATTTTATACTCATAAGGCACCTAAGAAACTTTGGATCGATTTTCCCGGGATTTTCCGGGTAGTGCGTCCTTATATTTTAACGACGTGAGGTGTTAGGGGTCCTCTTTCACCACACAAAATTTCGGATAAATCCCCGACCCCACGGTCATGCCGTCTCCTTGTTAGTCCTATTTTATTGAGCTGTATCTTTCTACACTGGTAGTAAAGTCATTTCAGAATTAATGAAGAATATTATAATTCAAAAACATCACATATATTTTAGGTTAAATTCGAATGTTTACATTATATAGATTCTGTGACCACTTATTCATCACTTTCTTCGGAAACATCTTCACACTTGTGACTCTGTAACAGTTCTCTTTATGTGCTTACTACTTGTGTATCCCTAACAGCTGTTACATATCATTATTGTTTTGTTCACTTTATTGTACTTTAATGCTTTTGACTGGCTTTCAGGATCACGCAAATGACATCTTTTCCTTTGCAGTTAAAATCTTCTGGGTTATTAGGCCGTGTCATATTGCTACTGAAATGATCGACGTCTCAACCCCTCTGCTGGGATCTTCCTTAGGATCTTCTGGTGTCCACTACTGCTACAACACTGTCAGAGACGAGTGTCGCGTCTTCTTATAAAGGGGAGCTTTCTCGCGTTCGTGCTGGAGAAGTGATGGCATTGGTTGAAATTCATGTGACTACTATTGGTGGCCATAATCATTGGCTAATATTCCCGCTCTGATGCAGAAGAAGGGGCGTTGTGGGATACCATTGGCGGCCCATCGTCATTGGATAGAAAGGCACTATTTCACACTTACACTGGAGAAGGGGTATTGGTTGAAATTCCTGCTACTGCTACTGGTTGGTCGTCATTATTGGCTAGATCCGAAACGGACAGCGCAAGAGAGGGGGAATGTTTACCCAAAATATTATTGTCCAACGAGGTGACTTGCAGCGGGTTGTTTATGCCGCTCGGACACTACGGCCGCGTATTCACTTTCTTGATGGCGGGGAGCCACGATTCCGGAAGCCTGTAGCCGTCCTCTCTATTGAAATTACATGCATTCTTGGAAATTTCAACCACTTCTCGGACTTTCCTTCTATAAAAGTTTGTTTCCTTAGCCAGTACACGTACGTTATTATTAAAATCAATGTCAGAGCCGCAGTTATCATGATGTTCCGCTACTGCTGATTTTGCGCTTTGTGTTAGCCGCATGTGCCGTTCGTGTTCCTTAATGCGTTCCTTAACATTTCTTCCCGTTTCGCCTATATACACTTTTCCGCAGCCACATGTCACTTGATAAACGCCTGCATTGTGGAGGCAATCAGGTGCATCCGTTTTCCATCGGAAAAATCTTTTATTTGTTTTGACTAAAGAAAAATGTCTGAATACCATTTTTCTTCATAATTCTGACTATGCGGTCAGTGACCCCAGAAACGAACGGTAACCTAACGGAGTGAGAAGGCGTTTCCTCGTCATTCTTATTAGCGTTATAAATATTGCGTCTAAAGGCCCTTCGATTGATTGACTATCATACCCATTTGCCTTCAATGTCCTCTTTAAAAAATTCAACTCCGATTCCAAGCTACCATCATCCCTTATACGGAAGGCACGTGAAGACAGAGTGTTGAGTACTGCTTGCTTCTGGGCTGGGTGGTGGAACACGAACGGCACATTCGGCTAAAACGTCGCTTGTACGTCGCAATAAAATTCAATCTCGAATCTTTTGGGACAGGAGGTGTATATACATTACTGGTGATCGAAACAACACTGGAACGGTACGCAAAAAGCATCAAACGAGCTTCAAATGTGTGTTCTACACACGGAGGGTGTTCTACTGTCAGTACGTTCTCCAATTCTTTCGCCCATTAAAAGCACCGAGAGACTGCAGCTGCAACGACTGATGTACTATAGTAAAGAGTTGAAGCAGCGAGCAGTGACATCCTTGTATCTGCCATCGAAACCCAATTGGCCTCGATGTCAAGAAGAGTTAGAGTCGTGGTTACTGCCAGAGTTGGCAGCTACACCACTAGCAAATGATCGTTATTTGCTGTCCTTCTTGGTGTTCCAATTTTGTTGACCAGCAATGTATGTTCATAAAACTTTCCCTGTTTTGATGTGAGTGTGTGCCCTCAATGTTTGTTTACTTTCATATATTTGTGAAAAGTTGAAACCACGTTTCCAGCTGAGTGCCTAGATAACAGGCACCCACTATACTAATCCCTGCTCTGAACTTGCCTAAAGCAACGAGTCATCCGCACCAAGGGGCGTCTCTCGAACTCGTCTTCACAACCACAGTGGAGTGCATCAGCAGTGAGGAACCTCCTGATTCCTTATCAGTCCACCTAATTTTCAAAATTCTTCTGTATCACTACATCTCGATTCTCTACTGTAACAGTTTTCCCACACTCCATACAATGCTGTCCTCCAAACGTATATTCTCAGGAATTCCTTCCTCAAATTAAGAACTATATTTCATACTAGTACATTCCTCTTAGCCAGGAATGTCGTTTTTCCCAGTGCTAGCCTACTTTTTATGAGCTACTTGGTCTGTCCATCATGAGTGATTTTGCTTCCTTAGTAGCAAAATTCCTTAAGCTCGTGTACCTCGGCGTCCCAAGCTCTAATGTAAGGTTTCCCGCCGTTCTCATTTGTGGTACTTCTCATTTGTTTCATTTCTTTCGGTTTACTCTCAATCCAAATTATGTATTCATTAGACTGCTCCTTCCATTCAAAAGCTCCTGTGATTCTTTTTCGCTTATACTATGGATAGCATTGCCACCAAGGAACTTTATCACTGATATCCTTCACTTTTAATATTAATTCCTCTACGTCCCTGCCTTACACCCTTTTTAATCTGACACTTCGTTCTTGGTCTACCCATCTTACTGTTCCCTTTTGGTTTTTGTGCATATTCTGTATTACTCTTGTTTTCCTCTATAGCTTACCCCTATTTTTCTTAGAATTTACATTGTCGAATGCTTCTTTCAAGGCGACAGATCCTACGAACATATGTTGCTTCTATTATCATCTGCTACTACAGAACAGACAGGTATCTTTACCTTTGCCAAAGACAAACTCATCATCATCTAGCAGGTCCTCAGTTGTCTTTTCCATTTTTCTGTTTATGGTTCATGTCAGCAACCTTAATACAGGAGCTGTTAAGCTGATTCTGCGATGATTCTCGCCCATGTCAGCCCTTGCTATCTTCGGAATTGTGTGGAAGAAGTTTCTCCGCATGTCAGATGGTATATTTCCAGTTTCTTACGTTCTGCACACTAACGTTAATAGCTGCTATGTTGCCACTTTCCTCAATTCAGATGGAATGTTATCCACCCGTGTGTGGAAACTATTGTTATCTATGTTAGTTCTTGTACAAATCGTATATAACTTTTTTTGTAACTTTATCGGAATTTAGAACATCTTGTACAATTTCACATTGTCGAATGCTTTCCCAGGTCGACAGATCCGTCATTTGTCTTCAGTCACGCTTCGATTATCCAACGCAAAGTTACCTTTCCTTAAGCCAAACTGATCGTGATCTAACTGATTCTCAATTTTCTTTTCCGTTCTTCTATGTATGATGCTTGTAAGTAACTTGGATGGATGAGATGTTAAGCTGACTGAACGATAATTTTCGCACCTATCCGAGCTCCTGAGCTGTTTTAATTTTTTACTGTAATACTGAATCCCCTCTGTCTTCCTTGTCGACTCCAGTTTCTTCTACCAGTTATCAGAAAATTAGTCCTCATCACAGAGGCTTTCAGTGTACTGTTGCACTACAGAACAGTGTCGAAGGCTAACACAAATAAATTGTTGAAGTTCATCAATGGCGACACCAGAAGCCGAGCCGCCTGACTCACTGACTGGTAGACTGCCATCTTGTGAGATATGCTGATCGGGACGAAGTGAATGAGGAAGCGACTGTGACAAGCGAAACCAGGCACAACGACATTATTGTAACGGACATATGCTGACGTACTGGTGACACAAGAAAGGTCGGTTAAAACGAAACATTAATATATTCAGCTACTGATGAAGCAGAAAAGAGTGACTGAAACACGAAATTACGGAGCTCTGAAGCCACCAAGAGGGCTAACTACACGAGAAAACTAGGACTCATGACGTCATTGCTATCCTCCTGCGGCAAGAGTGCTCGGAATATTACAGCTTTCTTAATTATCTGAGTGGCTGCTGTCCTGTGATTCAGGGAGACTTTGGATCCTCTGCAAGGGCTAAACATTTACGATCATTATATTTTCACTAAAGTTCAGTCTTGATCACACCATTTATGTTTCAATGACATAGGTAACCGGTTTCGGTTATTTTTACATAACCATCATCAGACCCCTGACTACCTTAGGATGGTAGGCGGAGCTCTCCTCAGCTGCTACGAAGTCAACTTGACTTCGTAGCAGTCGCCGCTGCTACTTGCAGTCCCCTAGTTAGAACTACTTAAACCTAACTAACCTAAGGACATCACACACATCCATGCCCGAGGCAGGATTCGAACCTGCGACCGTAGCGGCAGCGTGGTTCCAGACTGAAGCGCCTAGAGCCGCTCGGCCACATCGGCCGGTGCGAAATAGGGGAGACAGTGTCACAGACATGATACGTGAATTGGAGTAGCAATCATTAAAACAAAGGCGTTTTTCGTTACGACGGGATCTTCTCATGAAATTTCAATGACCAGTTTTCTCCTACGATTGCGAAAACATTCTGATCGCATCCACCTACATAGGGAGAAATGATCATCACGATAAAATAAGAGAAATCAGGGCTCGCACGGAAAATTTTAAGTGCTCGTTTTTCCCGCGTGCCGTTCGAGAGTGGAACCGTAGGGAGACAGCATGAAGATGGTTCATTGAAACCTCTGCCACGCACTTTATTGTGAATAGCAGAGTAATCACGTAGATGTAGATGTAGATGGGTTCCGTACCAGGTCGGATTAAAGGAAAACTTCGAAGCAATTTGTTGCCCGTAGGTTCGAACAACGCGCAGATGTTGGATGATTCGGGAACTCCAAAGGAAATCCCTGGAAGGAAGGCGCTTTCTTCTCGAGAAACCCTACTGAGAAAATTTAGAAAACGACTTTTGAAGGTGATTGCTGAACGATTCTGCTGCCGCCAACAAACATTTCGCGTAAGGACCACGAAGATAAGATATGAAAAATTAGGGCTCATACTGAGGCATATTGACAGTCGATTTTCCCACGCTGTGTTTGCGAGTACAACAAGAAAGGAAATTACTAGTAGAGGTCCAGAGTGCCCTCCGTCACGTACCGTACGTTGGCTCTCGCAGAATGTATGTAGATGTAGATGTAGACCGGCCGTGACGCAATAGCTGTTGCCTGAGATGCCTTCTACTGCTGGCTGCATCCGTGCACCGCTAGCCGGACTGAGCTACTAGCACACATAAACAGTTATGCATTTCGGATTAATAAACATGTCACAGCGAAGAACATTTTCTTGCCTCTCTCAAATGGTTCTAATAGCTCTGAGCAGTAAGGGACTTAACATCTGAGGTCATCAGTCCCATAGACTTAGAACTACTTAAATCTGGCAGCCTACGGACAGCACACACATCCACGCCCGAGGCAGGATTCGAACCTGCGACCGTAGCAGCAGCGCGGTTCCGGACTGAAGCGCCAAGAGCCGTCCGGCCACAGCGGCCAGCCGGCTCTCTCGAGCGTAAAATGATCCTCCTTACCGCATCCCTGCTCGGCACGATCCTGACATTTGCAGGGGGCTGCGACGGGGTCCCTATTAATAGTCTCTCCACCGATCTGCTTTAACAGTGGAATTACTGTTGCACCCTTAATGGTAGCACTAATCCTTTTAATTTCACAGGAGTTTTTTTGAAATTTCGATGTACTGAAGATCATTAATTTTTCGATTTCTTCACGTTTTTCCTTCAGCTGTTTCACCTCGGCTTTGCAGACTTCCTTTTTATGTTATTACTAAGTAATTTATTTTGCCGTATTCCTGTCCTTTCCTGAACATTTTTGCACTTCCTCAGGGTACGAGATAGTTAACATTAAAACGAAAGACAACGCTGGGTCAAAAAGCAAACGACATACATAAGTAATCAGAGAACATGTACAAAATGAAGAAATAAAACACAGTATTGAGATTGAGTGAGGGAGATACTGTGTAATGACGGCACATGGCTGAAGAACATGAAAGATTACTTCATTGGCTGCATGGTGGCGTTAGCGTCCGTATCGATTTTCCTTAAGAGTTTTCATCACAATTTCGGGTGATCTGATTGTCGTGACCAGCGAGCAAAAGAATTTCATTAGCTGTTTTTGCAGCTAATGGGAAATCTTCTCTAAATCTTCTGGTGCCTGTAGCACTCAAGTAAACTACCTCGAGATAGCGCCTCAACAGCAGCACCGTGTGTTCCGGAATGGATTCACTACACCAAAACAAGGAAAAAAGTCCAGTATACAAGGGCTCTAAAGTTCATACCTTAAGAGATATGAGAATTTGTTCATCTTCGGTACTATGAAACAAGGGCTCTAAAATGCGTACCTTAAGAACGATGACGTTCAGTAGACGAGATGTGTTTCGCACTAGCGAAGATGGACAAGTGCTCATAGCTATTAAATATACATTTTAGGCCCACCTATACGAGATATTTTTTTCTTGTTTTGGCCAACAATTCCTCCTCTCAAAATACGGTAAGTAAAGACCTTTCAGTAAAGAGATCTGTTCCATACTCAGTGTCGAAGGCCAACAGCTGCTCATACCTCTTAAGGAACACTTTTAACAATTTTAGACAGGATGTTCATATTCGCAGGACATGTACATTAGTGTGTTCTGCAGAAACGATTAGCATTTCAGTCACCCCGGTTCAGTATGTCTCCTGTTGCCTAGGAGCCAGGTCTGCCATGCACCCGGAGAATCTATTTCATGCGTGATGGCACTGACACGTATAAGGCACGAATGGCGTACTGTGGTATAGCCACCCACACTGCATTCGCCTGGTTCGAACATTCATCTGCAGTGGTTGGCACTGGATCACAGCGCTGAACCCGTCGTTTCACCATATCCTACACATTTTCGTTTGATGACAAGAATGGTGATCTGGCAGGCCGGGGCAAATGACTGACATCATGTGTCACCAAGAAGGCACGTGTTCTCGTAACAACATGCAGTGTTGCATTATACTGTTGGAAAATGGTGTCCGGGATGTTGTGCAAAAATGGAATGGCTACGGGTCGCAGGATGTCATTCACGTGGGTCACACCATTCACAGCGGCCTGTGATTTGTGTCTGTACCCAATAGCACTCCACATCATAAGCCCTTGAGTTGGCGCTGTATGTCTTGTGCAATTGAAGCCACTGCCATGGCTCTCCACCTGTCTGCGGCGAGCCAAAATGCGGCGATCATTTTCAAAACAAAAACAACCTAGATTTGTCCGGAAACACTATCTGATGTCATTGATGTCCCCAGTGACGTCGTTCCATACATCATTGCTGTCTTGCATGTTTCTCTACTTTCGTCAAAGGCAGGAGGAGAAGTGGACGACGCGCACGTAACCCATGCTGCAATAAATAGCGACACACTGTCACCCCTGATGATGTATGAAGTGTTGCACTGTTCCACTATTGCGCCAGAGCCGAGGAGGGCGCAGATCTGTCCTGGAATACCGTTCGGATAAGTCGTCGATCTTCTCTGAGGGTAGTCTGCGTGGAGCGACCTGACTAGCCTCGTCATGTTCTGCGGGCTTCCGTGAACCATTCTACACGCACCCGTTGCACTGCCGAAATACTTCGTCCGACACGAGCAGAAATTTCCCTGATGCACACATCACGTTCTGTCATGGCAATAGTGCGTCCTCTTTAAACTCACTGACTTGATGGTATGTTGCGTGCATATGTTTGCAAGGCATTCTGCACGTCTGCTCAAGTCGCACTGACCCTTACCTTCGGTCTGAGCGAGAACGAGAGCGACGGCAGATTTGACTGGCAGGTGGTGTTGCGCCGTGATATCGATGTTGACCTTGAACCCACGGGCGACTTGGTTCACACGCTAATAATTGCTGCAGAACGTACTAATGTACACGTCCTGTGACTATGAACGTCCTATCACTAGTCTTTCAAAGTGTTCTATTTGTTTGTTTTCTGAACATGAGTGTACATTTTAAAGCCCGTGTTTATTATAATTTTTTACTTATTTCTTATGGTTTGTCAGTGTTTTTTTGCGACATGCTGTAAATGAGTGTGATATCTGTCATTATTTCATATACGACTATCACTGCTAGCCTCCGAGTCTTGTTAACTTCTAATTAACTTAATTCTAGTATGACGATAACTCGAGGGCTATCCGGAAAGTAGGCTTCGATAGGTCGCGAAATGGCAGCCACTTTGAAAATCCGATGAAGTTTTGCTCAGATGTGTTGGGTAGCGTCTCGAGTATGCGCATCAACCGCGGCACGCCGCTCTTTTCGATTCAGAGCGCACAGCGAGCACATAAAGATGCCCAGAAAATAGTGTCTTCCACCGAGTGTGAGGACCTGGTGAGAGGATTCACTTGATGTCGCGCAGCCCACATAACTTTAATGCGTTTCGTTCTTCATGACAATTCTCTGCCACAGTCAGCAGGGGCAATGCAGATGCTCCTGCAGCATTTTCGATGTGAAGTGTTTGATCATATACAGTACAGCCCGTAATTGGCAGGTCTTGAGATTCATCTTTGCTCACTTAAACCGCTGGCTACGAAGACAACATTTTGGCACAGACAGCGAGATGTAGACGAGCTTATAGAATTGGCGGAAAGCAAAGGTGACTACCTTACATGAAGATGGTATTGAGTAATAGGTACAACGCTACGACAAACGTTCAAGTTGGAGCGCGACTACGTAGAGAAGTAGGTGTAAGGTGTAGGTAACTACTGCATATAAAACATTTTTGTTTTTCGCGGTGTTTTCCGCTTCGCGACCGATCGGATCTTACTTTCCGAACAGCCCTCGCAGTTTGCAGCCTATGGGGAGTATCATCACTCTTATTATCTGAGCCGTGGTAGGGTTACAAGGGGAAAACAAATGGTAGCACCAAAATTTTTCTTTTAACAGGGTGGCTTTATTGGAGTGATCAGTTACATTAATTCTCAATCTTTCAAATCAGCTTTAGTTCTTTAAGGAAGGAGCTGCGATTAGTCAAAACAACAAACACCGTTACTACAGTAGCAAATGGCAAGCTGGGAAGACAACGAATTTTAAATAACAAGTCTCCACAAATATGGCTTCACAGGTAAGATTAAATTTATGATTGTTAAATTTTTTTCTGACATCGCAGCAGTAGGCAAGATAAAATTAGCTCAGTTAACAAAATACAATTACACCAAAACTCAAATACAAGTTAAAATGTAACACACACGGCGACAACGCCAGCTTACAATAGTTCAAACCATCATTCAATCTCATAGGTGCGCAGATATTACGAAGGGGACTGTGCGAGGCAGCTATAACATGGCACAGACCAAATTACAGATTCGGCAGTCTATGCAGAGAAGTCGGTAAGAAAGGGTAAACAAGTCAGGAAACGATCACCATCGCCCACATGCACACTCACGCACGGGCACAGAGGAGCCAACCTTAAGCCACGGAGATCGGACAGGCAGGATGGAAAAAAAAAAAAAATTGTCACGGTGCGCACCGAACCACTGGAAGGGAACTACCAAAATTCACTCACCTTAAACTTTACGTACGAAACTCGGGCGAGGAAACGGGAAATCGTACGGGCACAGGCCAGCTACAATCCAGACAAACACACAGAATCCCATAAATTCCAAAACATAATTTAATCAATTATCCCCCAAAACCCCGGATCTTGGCACAAGCGAAATTACAGGCCACAGGATCCAAAAGGCATTCTGCAGAAGAGTAAGGAGGGAAAAGGTTAAACAAAGTTTTGCAACGGCTCAATAAAACGTCAAGAAAAACACACTAAGTAAGGTACATCACCCCACAGAAAGCCGAGAAACTCGAACAGTGGGGTTTGTCCACGTTTCCGACACAATCAGAACAACGACGATAATCTTCTTCGTCCGGCCATAGCACGCTGAAACACACAAACAGCACCAAACTTCCGTGGAAAGTACTCCCCTGTAAACTATATCCGGGAGCAGCACAGCCACAAGCTCCTGGGAAGGCGCGGTCCAGGGAAATCGCCACGAGAAAGATGATCCAGCACGAGTATCGTCACCGAGACCTCAGCAAGCGCAGTCAGACAGGGCAGGAAAGCTGGTAATCAGGCCACGACTCCAACCACCGACCCGGGGAGCAGCAAGTAACACCAGCCCCTGCCAGCGACAGCGCAGAGGGACCCAAAGCCCGACGCAAAAGGCAATGCTCGCGCAGCTCGCGCCCAAACTTGACTGCCCGCGCACACGCCGCCGGGCAGAGACGGCCCCCCGCCGCGGAGAAAAAAACACCACTCGGAGGCCCAACGATCGAGAATCGATCGGGAATACGGCCGCCACGGCACATTATCTAGTAAAAATTTCGGACATTCATCGGGATTTTATGTGCATACATGCGTTTGCAGCTTGTGTACAAAGACATACAACGATAAAGTATCTTCAAAGTGATACAAAATTATAAAGGGCTTACAGGTTACTAGCAGTGAAAGTTTTTCTCCTGCTATAAGCCGGTGCAGGACGAGTAAAAGCAGACGTCAAAGCGGAGAGCTCTCCTGTGCGTAAAGACCGCAGCGCGGGAGAGAGTAGATATGCGGCCATGAATGTATCAGGCTGCGCGCTGCAGACGTGTCGGGCGGGCTGCGGCAGCGCAGGCGCTGGCAAGCGAGGCGAGAGAGACGTCTGTGACAGCGGCTGTCAGCGGCAGCGGCGGCGGCACGCGGAGACATCGCGCCGCGCGCCTCTCCCCTGAAAAATGCGAGCGCCGTACCGTGGCAGCGGCGGCAGGCGTGGCCGCGAGTCCGTTGTTCCCACTGCAAACAGGCCGCGCCCGCTCTCCCGGCATCCAATTTACTCGTAAACTGTCGACAAACACAGTTACGGCGCGCAAACATTACGATGAATTTCACTTCTGGCACTTAACATAGGATTCGCCACGCGCGTTGACACGAGTATTTGATGGGAAAACACTTGTTTTCGAACTGATAACGAGAGACTTGCCACAGCTGTGCTGCATAAATCGAGTTCGTACAGAACAAAATAGAGAAGCTGCTTGTTTGGGTGGCATTACTGTTTTGTATTCCTGACAATAGCTGCTTTCCACATCCCGTACGAAGTACTGAGTTTTTTTTCCATTGCGAGTGATCCTTTTTGATATTGTGTATCTGTATCAACAGTAAAGATTTTTCCAATTACATTTTGCTACAACTGGCAGTGATCCTTTTTGATATTTTTGTATCTAAAAAAATTAAAATTACGATTTGAATAGCACTGGTGTCCTAACTAGATAATGTTGACTGCTTTATCGGAGGTTACGAACTGGGCACAGCGAGTCCATGCTCAGATCTACGCCTCCGTACGATGGCACCGTGGTGCTGAAGGATTGGGCGTGTCTTCAGGAGCACCTCTGACTCATCTTTCCAGACTGCAGCAGCATATCGCTAATGTCTGTGGTATCGATGCGCGTTGCCGATTTTGGTGTGGAACCACGATCACAGGGCGATACTACAGTGTAGGAAGCAAATAACGTAATTCCTATAACGATTGTGACCTTCGAGGCTTAGTGTAAACCCTGTGGAGTCTGACACGAAGGAACACCTTTGTATTGAAATTATCTCAGCTTGGACATTATTAAACGGCAGAAATTCTAAGACAGGGTGGTTAAATGACAGTCTAGTGCCGAAAACACATTGCTACCAAGCTTAATGCTTTGTATTTGAAAAACAACGAGAAGCTTAAGTGAGGTTGTAAGAGGTCCATGACAAAGGAATTTGCCGTCCGGGGTGGCCGTGCGGTTCCAGGCGCTACAGTCTGGAACCACGCGACCGCTGCAGTCGCAGGTTCGACTCCTGCCTCGGGCATGGATGTGTGTGATGCCGTTAGGTTAGTTAAGTAGTTCTAGGGGACTGATGACCACAGAAGTTAAGTCCAATAGTGCTCAGAGCCATTTGAACAAAGGAATTTATTGCTAGTGCACTGGAGCAGATGTAATTTCGATGGATTTTTCACGCGCTGGCTGCGATATGCAAACTACAATAGAATCGCAGACCAGAGAGCAGTGTCGGCAGCAGTAGGGGTAGTAGCGGGCAGGCGGGTGTATGGAGTTTTCGGGGGCGGTCGTGGGGAGCGATGGCGGTGCCTGAGCGATGTAGTATAAAAGCAGCTGCGCCCATATGTAATTTGTAACAACTGATTTTGTACTATTGTTATATCAAGTCCCATGTAAATGTTTTTAAAAAATCTTTTAATAATAATCTTTCTTATAAAATTACTTTTGACACTCATTCATCTGAATTTAAAGATTTTAGTAATTTCTCATATCCATGGTCATGCATATAATATTAAAGGAAAATCAATTGTTTCCTTTTATACATGACAAATCTAGCGGCCAGCATTGCACTGGGCTGCGCCAAGAAAATATCTTAAATGCGTTATACGGCGACTTCATTGAGGTAAGAATTTTCAGTTTGTTCAGAATGATTTTTCAAATGGTTCAAATGGCTCTGAGCACTATGGGACTTAACAGCTGTGGTCATCAGTCCCCTAGAACTTAGAACTACTTAAACCTAACTAACCTAAGGACATCACACACATCCATGCCCGAGGCAGGATTCGAACCTGCGACCGTAGGAGTCGCACGGTTCCGGACTGCGCGCCTAGAACCGCGAGACCACCGCGACCGGCAATGATTTTTCAGTGCTATGGCGCAGCACTGCTGACGCCCTGATTTACCAGTCTAGGTTCACAGTCAGTTAATTACTGAAAGGTTATATAAGAGTCATATTTTCATTGGGAGGTTAGCCACATTTTATTATTCAGAGGTTTCGGAAGTAAACTGTTGAGAGGTTATATGTGAATGTTATAATTATTTAACTGTTGGGAGGTTGCAAGGTAATGGCACACTACAGGGTTGAGAAAAACAAGATACGTGCGGGATAGGAGACGTCGAATCAATAAAATATTCCAAATTAGCATAGGTCGAAAGTGTAAACTATCTTGCGTCAGATAACGTCTGCTATATGTTGGGCCTGGTGGTCTGGAAAGCGAAAGGTTACGCGAATCCCGATAGACCTACCTTTAACCTGGCCTTCATCTGTCAAAGATGTGAAGATTCGCCGTGAACGACACTGAGTTGGGATTCTGATGTTAAAAAAGTGGCATCCATTAGTAAGAGCGTTGAATCACATGGAATATCTGTTATCCTAAACAGCTCAGTTCCTAGTTAAGGTATGTGGAGGTAATTGTTTCAGCTGAACAATCAATCTAACATACTTCTACTTCATCCGCGCGGGATTAGCCGAGCAGTCTGAGTTGCTGCAGTCATGGACTGTGCGGCTGGTCCCGGCGGAGGTTCGAGTCCTCCCTCGGGCATGGGTGTGTGTGTTTGTCCTTAGGATAATTTAGGTTAAGTAATGTGTAAGCTTAGGGACTGATGACCTTTCCAGTTATGTCCCATTAGATTTCACACACATTTGAACATTTTCTGAAACTTTTACTTTCTACTCAGCCAAATAATCCTGGCCTTCGAGCATCTTGAAATCCCGCCGTCTAATATACGTGGCTCTCTCTCGAAGTGGCGCTTCCCAGTTGCCGTTTTCGCCAACTGAGACTCAGCTCGCTGTGAGAAGATCTTTCCTCTCGTGACGTGGAGTGGAACTTGCCAGCGGTATTGGCCTCCGGTAGCGGTTGTGGTGACAAATATTTTCCTTCTTGAATCACTGAGGCGTCCAGTGGTGCATGTAGAGGTTGTTGCAATGAGTTTCCATCGTCCCTCGTGTGTAGCAGAGTGGAGTTATCTGCTATTTAGAAATCTCCTGGAAGTACGATTTTTTCAGTCGCATCTCTCAACTGTCACTCACTTGCCAATTGGGAAATCATCGGCTGGCGTCGGCAATGTTTTATCTGGTGTGGTCTAAACAACAGACTTGCTTCCTGCTGCAGGGACCGATAATCTGACCTCCATGTGGTTCTGTGGTGAGTTCGATGAACGTATATGTTCCTTATGGATAATAGTATAACGTCTTTGGAATCTGGTTCGGGCTCGCCTTGGAAGCTTGCTGAAGTGACGTGTGGTTGATGGTATGTGTCAGTACCCTCTGCCGTGCGAACAACGTGAAGGATGAGGTTTACCTACCAAATGCTTTGCACGGTCAGTTAGCCATTCACATCTTTGAATTTGTGCAATCCACTTCAAATAGTTTATGGTACCGGTTTTCTGTAGCAGTGACTGTGTGATTCGAAATCTGCACGTCATTCGGAAGGAAAGACCTGTAAATCTCGCTTCTGTACTGTGTGGAATCTTCTATCGAATGTGTACCTATTTCGAGTGTCGGAGAAAGCATCGCGTTTCGTCGTGTTTTACAAAATTTTCTTGAGGTTGTTAGCTGTGTTTCTTAAACAGATATTGATTACTCGCACGTCTGTGCATCTAACTTAAGCTGTGGGTTCCCATTCATTAGTGTCTTGCTAGTATTGGCTACTGAAAGCTGATTGTAAGAATCAACGTGCGCTCCTTATCGAGATTGCCCGCGTTGCTCGGTGGGCGTTGTGAGGTGTTAACAGCAAAATACTAAAGCGAGAGCTGTTTTAATTTAGGCAGAGATAAATCAGCGTTATTGCGCTTATTACTGGCAATGCTGCCACTGTATGTATTATATTATTAGTACTGACCAGGCTGAGGTCTAAGTCGTTATGAAGGGGTATTACCCGTTGTTTCTTGAAAATGTAGTTAGGTTAGGGCTAGTGCCTTCTTAGCTGCGGCTGGAGTCTTAGTTTTAAGTGACGCTTTTCTTATTAAAGTTATTGAAATTCAAAGAAGCGCTCTAGGTGTAGCTTACTATTGTCTGTACTAATCAATAACGATCATTACTACTTACCGGTACGTGGGAATATCTGTGTTATGCACGTGACTAACTCTTCTGAAGACGTTACTTGTTTACTGTATGTGCGTTGTTGCCTTGACATTTAATATTTGAGTCCTGACTTTCATTTCCTTGAAGTGCTCAGTTAATTGGCTCTGAGCACTATGGGACTTAACAACTGAGGTCATCAGTCCCCTAGAACTTAGAACTACTTAAACCTAAGGACATCACACACATCGATGCCCGAGGCAAGATTCGAACCTGCGACCGTAGCGGTCGCGTGGTTCCAGACTGTAGCGCCTGGAACCGCTCGGCCACCATGGCCGGCGTTCAATTAATTATCATGAGGCAATGAGCGAGAGGGTTCAATAAGAAATGCAACACTTTTTTTCTCGGGTAGTTTCTACTGAAGAAGGAGGAATCTGCTGTGGGAAATCATGGAAGATTCCTGCTTCAACCCCTATAGTTTCATGTTGTTCCGATAGTTTGCGGCGCTGTACGAAGCCTCGAAAATGGCGTCTGTAACGGATGTGCTTTCCAAGCAGAGAGCTCTCATTGTATTTCTTTTGGCGCACGACCGGAGAATCTCAGATATTCGTAGGCGGCACCTGGCAGTGAACAAAAGTACGGTGAGTCGCTGAGTGAGTCATCCTCGCAATAAGGTCGCGCAAACCTGTCTGATCTTCTGCGTGCCAGCCGGCGGCACACACCTGTGACTTCTGCAACGTTGGAATGTGCGGACCCTCTCGTTCGAGGTGATCGACAGATCACTGTCAGACACATCGCTACACAAGTGGACGTCTCTGGTGGAAGCGTTGACACACTCGTCCACCATTCGGGGTATTCAAAGTTGTGCGCCCGCTGAGTTCCTCGCCGCTTGACAGAAGACGAGGCTGATCGGGAAAATTTTTTCTCCACCATCGCCACAAGCGATGAATTATGGGTTCATCACTTCGAGCCGGAAACAAAACGGCAATCCATTGGGTGGTGACACACCACGTCTCCTCCGAAGAAAAAGTTCAAAGCTGTACCCTCAGCCGGTAAAGCCATGGCGGCGGGCTTCTGGCGCTCTGAGTGGGTTATTCCGTTTGACGTCATCCATCATGGTGCAATGATCAACTCTGAAGTGTAGAGTGCTATCCTCAGGAAACTGAAGAAACAACTTCAGCCAGTTCGCCGCCACGGTCCATGACAACGCAAGACCTCACACAAGTTTGTGCACCCGATGGGAGCTCAAAAAACTTCATTGGACTGTTCTTCCTCATCCACCCTACAGCCCGGATCTCGCACCTTCCTGCTTCCATCTGTTTGGCCTAGTGAAGGGCGCACTACTCAGGAAGCAGTACGTGGATGATGGTAAAGTTATTAATGCAGCAAGACGCCAGCTCGGACGTATACCAACAAAGTTGTACCAAGCGGGCATGCAGATGGCGTAAGGTTGTCGCGCTGAACGGAGAGTGTATTGAAAAATAGGTCTCTGTAGCCAGTTGAGTTGGGACGATAAATGGTTCAAATGGCTCTGAGCACTGTGGGACTTAACATCCTAGGTCATCAGTCCCATAAAACTTAGAACTACTTAAACCTAAGTAACCTAAGAACATCACACACATCCATGCCCGAAGCAGGATTCGGACCTGCGACCGTAGCGGTCGCGCGGTGCCAGACTGTAGCACCTAGAACCGCTCGGCCACACCGTCCGGCTGGGGACGATAGTGGTGTGTTGGAATTATTAATAAAACCAACCAGTTTTCGGAGAAAAATGTGTTGCATTACTAATTGAACGCTCCTGGTATTTGGTATGTATAAAATACGAAACTGGCCAGCCTGCCAATCTGTTATTTGGAGTAGAAGGAAGTTAAAAGTTTAACGGATCGCATTAGCTATTTATATCATTGTTTCAGAACAAGGGTTTGTGTCTTCCAATGTCAGCGATTTCGAATTTTGCGTCGTCGCTTTTATCGATATATGCGCTGGTCGTCGTGGATCAATTACAGGCGTCTGCTTCAGGGCTCACCATCGAGACGTTGGAAGGTAGAAATTCTGGGCACTTTTCGATGATTGAAAAATGTGTGCTTAAACCTGCAACTGATTAAAGAAAAGAAACTATATTAGCCCAACCGACAAGAAGTCGCAGTACCCAGCGCTCCACTACACAGTCACATCCTCTGCCAAATTATCCATGGCTGATTACATTAGACAGGAATTTGCTATGATGTTTACTGGGTGAAACTCAGCTATTAAATCAACTACACTAAAAGAACTATAGTTTCACTCAAACGGAACGATCGTGTGGTGTTGTTGTAGGGCATCCCCACGCGGGGAAGTTGGGCCATCGAGTTGCAACTCTTTTCAGTTAAAGCCACTTTGGGCGACTAGCGTGTAGATAACGATGACATGATGAGTGCAACACCATGCCCAGTCTTCGAGCGGAGAAAAACCTCCTGCTAGGCCGGAAGTCGAACCCGGGTCCGCTGCGTGACAGTCAGAAGCACTGATCACTCAGCTAAGGAGGCGGAAGGTAATGTCCTTAATGTGTTGAAACAAAAAGCCGTACTGAAGAAACAACACTGCAGTAATGCACTCGACATGTGTAAAGTGCGATGTTATTAATATTGAAATATAAAGGACGTCATACACTGAAGCGTCATACAGTGATATGAAAAGAGGCAGAAGATGGCATTGCGGTCGGCAACGCTCATGTAAGACAATAAGAGTGGGGATTTTCCGTTTCGACCATTTCACGAGTTAACGTGAATATCAGGAATTCGGTAAAAAATCAAATCTATGACATTGCTGCGGCCGGAAAAAATCCTGTAAGAACGGGACCAACGACGACTGAAGAAAATCGTTCAACGCATCAGAAGTGCAGCCTTTCCGCAAATTCCTGCAGATTTCAATGCTGGGCCATCAACAAGTGTCAGAAGTGTCAGCGTGCATCGATATGGGCTTTCAGAACCGAAGGCCCAATCGTGTACTCTTAGTGACTGCACGACACAAAGCTTTACTCCTTGCCTGGGTCCGTCAACACCCTCATTGGACTGCTGATGAGTCGAAACATTTTGCATGGTCGGACGAGTCTCGTTTCAAATTGTATCGAGTGATGGACGTGTACGGGTATGGAGACAACTATATGAATCGATGGATCTTGCGTGTCAGCAGGGGATTGTTCAAGCTGGTGGAGGCCCTGTAATGGTGTGAGGCGTGTGCAGTTGGAGTAACATGGGAGCCCTGATACGTCTAGATACGACTTTGACAGGTGAGCCGTGCGTAAGCATCCTATCTGATCACCTGTATTCCGACTTGGGCAATTCCATTAGGGCAATGCGACACCCTAGATGTCCAGAATTGCTACAGAGTAGCTCCAGCAACACTCTTCTGAGTTTAAACACTTCCGCTGGCCACCAAATGCTCGAGACATGAACAATATTGAACATATCTGGGATCCCTTGCAACGTGCTCTTCAGAAGAGATCTCCACCCCTCGAACTCTGGACAGCCCTGCAGGATTCATGATCTTAGTTGCCTCCAGCACTACTTCTGACATTAGTCGATTCCATATCACGTCGTGCTGCGGCACTTGTGTGTGCTCACGGGGCCCTATACGGTGTTAGGCTGGTGCATTAGTTTCTTTGGCTCTTCAGTGTATGTTTAAACATTTTAATAATTTATATTGAACGTTACAGTTGACCAGCAGGTGTGAACTAAAACAACGGTGAAAAACAAAACCGAAATTTTGCTTTAAGCATAGTTATCACTTCGAAACGCAATTTCCCCGAAATTGATGGCTCCAAAATTGCTATAAAGTTGACATCGATAAAGAAATGATAGGCGAACAATTTCGAAAATAACTTTATTGTAACGAATGATCGTCGAGGTCATAAAAATCCTCGCCACAAACTCTTCACAGGTATTGACTTCCGAGCGTATTTATTGACCGTCTCAACATGAAATGCACATTCAGCTTCGAAAATGTAGCTCGATACGAAATAAAGGTTCATTTACTAGAAACTGAAAGAGTGATTAAGCTGCTTTTACGCTGCTCTTCATCACATCACTTTTCCCAGAACAGTTAATTATGCTCAGAGAGTAATAGAGCCTCTCTGGAATTTGCAAAACAGGTCATGGCTGGGAACAGTATTGACTGGGAAATGCTAGTTTTGAGTTCGACTGTCCCTTCGAATCTAGAGAGTAATATTGTAATCAGCACAGTCGACAGGATCTTAAAATCCCACAAGTATCTATGTGTCCAAGAAGAGGTATGTATATTTACTGTTGTCCAAAAACAGTGTACACTAAGACACATTCAGTAGAATGCCAGATGGTATTCATCATTAAAGAATGAAATTCATTAAGCATACACGCAGAATGGATGACATCAAATTCAATAAAGAAAGTAATCAGTCACATAAATAAGCTCATTACAAAACACAATTTGTTTGAAAACTCCATCACAAATATCATCACAGAACGAGCCACACGTGATGGAATCCTTTGCGATACACATCTGAAAGTTTTTAGGAGAAAAACATCACCCATCATGAAAAACACTTGTGTACATAAAATGAAATGGCCAGCAAATGAATGAACGTGGAAGAATGTGAGTAAGGTGTTTAAAAGATACGCCAAATAACAAATTCTTTATAGCTTTCCTACTTTCTTATTACCAAATAAATTAGTCATGTGTCACACGTAATTCACTTGTTATAGTGCAATTGATATTCTGAATTTACTTGTACTTCTTGTATTAACGTTTAATATTTTCAGGGGGCGATGCATTTCTCATAGTATCTTAAAATTTGTAAGTTACCCTTATGTAAGAAATAAATATATGTAACCTATACAGACATGATGAGCGGTAGAACCTAACTAATAGCCAGATCACTTTGGAGTTTGCTGTCAGTTTAAAAATTAAAGTTGGTGGATGGCAGCAAATTTTAAAAAAATTACTAGATGATGCTAATGAGAAGTATTTTTCAACCAATCACTGTGCAAGATGGCAGTGGTTCGAAAATGCTTACGACCTATGACAGTGCAGCCTTTTCATCATTTTTTGTTCAGTCATCAGTCTTCTGATAGGTCTGATGCAGCCTGCCACAAATTCCTCTCCCGTGAAAGTCATGTCCTAGTGGTCCAAGTGGGGTCTACTGTGTTTATTATTCGCGAAATCGGCCAGTTTCAACCGTGGGTAATTTTAAAGCACGTATCGGAAGATCTGCGTACCATTTCACACTCCAATTCAACGCTGGTAAATGTGGACAGATATACATCGTATTTCTGGGCGTATGTGACCCAAGAACAATACCTAGTGTGCTGGCTACGTCCATTAGCCGACAAAAACAGAAAGCTGCCGTATCACAGTACTAGCACAGCAGTTATGGTATACGATTTCATTATTACTAAAATTGCGATCTGAGTCTATCTGCTCCTGAGTACCATGATTTAATCTGACTGGAGTCTTCCGGTGTCTTTCCTTTTGTGATTCATGAACAGTGTATTCGCTATTACTAGCTGAAATTTATTGGAGAATTCCATTAGTCATTCTACGCTCTCATTCCCACTACCAAGTCCATATTTACTCGTAGCCCTTTCTTCTTCTCCTTCCGCTGCAACCGCATTCCGGTCCTCCATGGCTATTAGATTTTCATCTCCCTTTACGTATTCAATTACGCATCCAATATCCTCATATACTTCATCTCTTCATCTTCTGTTAGCGACGACGGCATGTAAACCTGAATTAATGCTGTCGGTGTTGGTTTTCTGTCGATGTTGATGGGAACACGGCCCTCACTGAACCGTTCACAGGAACTCAGTCGCCGCCCTACCTTCCTATTCATAACGAATCCTACTCCCGTTACACTATTTTATACCGTTATTTGATATTACCCTATACTCGTCTGACCAAAAATCATTCTTCCCATTTCACTTCACTGACGCTCACTACATCTAGAGTAAATCTTAGCGTTACCATTTTAAATATTTCTAACTTTTGCACCACGTTCAGATTCCTGGCATTCCGCGCCCCGCCTCGTAGAACGTTACCTTTTCATTGGTTATTCAATTTTTTGTAATAGTCACATCTCCCCATACATTATATGTAACTACAATACAGTAGTTCCACATTTAAAAAATATCTTATCATCCCCACCTGAAGTGGAATCGTTTTAAAAAAAAGTAGAAGGTATTGCCAGTACTACTGTACTTCCAAAAAAATTACATAAGCTTCTTTACCTTAATTATGTAAATTGGTACTATTCAGTAGATACACACGCACATTCTAAGTTGCCTTATCATCAGTATATTTCCTGGCCCTCTATTCATGACAAATTCTGTAGAGCCTAACGATTAACAAATTTCATCTCTGCATTTTTAATGTATTACAGAGAAATCGGAAAAGAAAAAGAAAACTGAAGCAAAAAAATTCTCTAGATATAAAATTTAATATAAAAAGATGACATTCCGAAGCTATTTGCGTGCACACTTGGTTGGCTGTGCACATTTGCATACGACTAGAAATATTCAAGGTTCCAATTGTACAATGTTTTCGACATTTGATGTTTTTTACATTTTTCCCACATATACCGTTTTTTTTTTTTTTTTTTTTTACAATTTTTCACAACAGAAAAACGTGCTAGCATCCTTACAACCAGTTTACCATACTGAAACAGAATTTCCTTTTATGCCATCATGCACATGGGAAACATGCGGATTTAGTATGCAACCTATTTCATGTTACTCACATTTTCAAATATCACCTATTGGAAACAGTCGGTTGTTAAAATTTGAGTAAACATTTGAAATATATCCATTAGCTCACCAAGTTTTGACGGCCTCAAAACAACACTTAATGGCATTCTGTGAGCAAACTGCATACAATTTCAATAATATATGCTTAATATAACAATCAGTGAGTCTGTTGTGCTGAAACAGAATCACTTCAGTGTAATAAATACATTCATACTTGTCATATGCTTCACACTTCAGAAGCTACAAAGTTTTCAGAATCTGTAAAGCACGCCTTCTTGACCGTCTGTAGTATTTTATCAGTCACTTCTGGAAAAAAGTTTAAACCTGAACAAAATACGACTAAACACTCTTGGCAATTAAGCACCCAGCCATAGCACTCTTCTTTTAAAGAGCAAACGTCGATTTATGTGGTAATAAATATGCAACCAGTCGCCTTTTTTAGTTTTTTGATACGATTTATGCAACCATAAACATGTATTCGAGCCACTGCAGGTTTATCTTCAGATAGAGGTGTTACAAGAACATCATGCTGTGAACCAAGTGTAGCTCGTTGCAGTAGTGATAAGTGCACTGACTTGTGGTATTCATATCAAAATCTATTCATGTAATGTACATTGTTAAGCTATGTACACAAATAAACACAATATTTGAAACTTTCTGGCAGATTAAAATTGTGACGAACTAAGGACCTTTGCCTTTCGCGGGTAAGTGAGCTACCCAAGCACGAGTAACAACCCGTCTTCTCGAGTTCGAATCTCGGTCCGTCACACAGTTTTAATCTGCTAGGAAGTTTTATATCAGCGCTCACTCCGCAGCAGAGTGATAATAGCATTCTGGAAACATCCCCCAGGCTGTGCCTAAGCCGTGTCTCCGCAATATCCTTTCTTCCAGAAGTGCTAGTTCTGCATGGTTCTCAAAGAGCTTCTGTGAAGTTTGTAACGTAGGAAACGAGGTACCGGCAGAATTCAAGCTATGAGGACGGATAGTAGGTCGTGCTTGGGTAACTTAGTTGGTAGAGCATTTGCCCGCGAAAACCAAAGGTCCCGAGTTCGAGTCTCGGTCCGGAACGCAGTTTTAATCTGCCAGGAAGTTTCATATCAGCGCACACTCCGCTGCAGAGTGAAAATCTCATTCTTGGTACACAATATTTAGCTGCACACTGTGGAAGTAAGCTAAGTAATCTGGTTCCTAAGCGTCAGTAACACAAATAGTGCGTGTATTTCATATCGAACAATTATTGAAAAACAGTACCTGACATTTGAAACAGTTCCGAAATTTTCTACGCGAGTTTCTCTGAAAGCAAATTTTGCTGTATGTTTTTTCTGGTGACGCTACATGTTCTACCGTGTACGTTATGAGTAGTCTTGAAACAAACGTGACTACTCCCAGCTTCAGATTCGAAAGAAAATATAAATAATAACTTCACACTAACTAAAACTTTGATGGGTGAACACAAAGTTCACCTGGATACAAACTCCACTGTACGTCGTGTGAGTGTACAGAGACATTTAAAGAAAATAGATTTTCATCGAATTAAGTAATGCGCAAAGGAATGCGTTCAGTCAGTTATTGTAATCTCTGTTACTGGACCGATAGGGGTTGTCATATGTGGCTTTTCCTCCTTGTCCCACAAGAAGCTTAAGGTTAAATTTCGCTCAAAGGTGCTGTGCTAATTTAACAATTTGCAACTTGTGCAACTTAGCACAATAGGACAGTCGCAACATGGAGGCAACCCACATTGGGGATGGACAATTTTGCTAAGACACACACAAAGTGGTGCACCACAGGAAAGTCCCGCGGTTTCATGTCCCAGTATGCCCTGTAGGAGTCAACCCTCGTGTTTTATTCATAGTTCTGCTTCGTATTAGAGCACTGAATAGGCTGGCAGACGTCACTGCTCGGAAATGGTAACCGATTACACCGGCGTAATTTTGTTTCCAAATATCGCGTACAGCGAGAAATAATCGGGTAAAGTATTTCATGGAGGTTTTGACAAGTAATTGAAAAGTAATTAACGAAAGGGCATCAACTGTGTCCGCTGCCAACCTCGCCTGCTTTTTTCTGAAACATATATAAATTACAATGTAAATTTCATTACCGTTAAGGACACAATGTAGTGACTTGGATTAATGACGGAATTTACACAAATATGTAGATATAAATAACATTTATGTAACAAACAGTAACTGCTTATAAACATGAGATCTGCACAGCTCAACTGACTCCTAATCAGAGAGGGATGATTGCACAGGAAGAAGGTAAAAGAGCAGCCCTCCTTCATTTATCCTCAGTGTTTTTGCATTCATCACTTTGAAAACTTATGGAAGTTTCGCTACTTTAACTGCAATCTTTGAACGCTTAGCAAATACGCCGATAAAAAAAAATCGCAACACCAAAACATGTCGCTCTAGTTACCGTATTTAAGTGGTTAACATTGCAAGGTCACAAGTTAATATAAGCGCGAGATAAGTCATTGAAAATGTGAAATGCTGGTACATTAATAACCAGGGTAACCGACAGAATGGTGAATCCAAGCATGAAAACATGCATGCATTGTGTTATGCAGGTACCGGCCGTCATTTTGTGGAATGAAGATCCATGCCAGTTGTACTTGATCGATCATTACAGGGATGGTTAATGCTGCTTACGGATAACGATGGAGTTGTCGGCCGATGATGTCTCATAAGTGCTCGATAGAGCATGTCGGGTTATGTGGGCGAGTATACTCCTCGACATAAAAGTTTTCTGGGTATGGCACCGCGTCTTATAGTATAAAATTAATGCCGGAGAAAACCAACGTTTCGGCCTTCATTGGTCACTTAAGCCTTTGACTGCTGGAGGCGCACGATCCGCTTGACACGCTGAGGCGCTGCGGCCTGCACTGTCATCCGCATACCTGCGCTAATGTGCCTGGCCTTCTCTGATTCTAACTTGTGCACAAGCCTATATTTTGGTTTATCCTGACAAGGAGACCTCACTACCCGTGAGGCCATTTCCTAGGATGGCCTTCGGCTGTGCGTCTGAGATGGGACCTTTGAGGTTTTACTTATAGAGGTTCTAAAATACCATAAAGGCCTATATCTTCCCTGGCGAAAGTCAAAATATCTGTTAGCACACCTTATACCATTTGGCATGAAAACATACTCTCTATATGCAAGCCTAAATTGTTCTAGCAGATCTTCCAGATTCGGCTTATAATACCACAGCTCTTCCAAAACAATTACTGCTGCAGAATAATTAATTCTATTTCCATAGAACGTAATCGCCAACTCGTCGATGCGCTGCTCCGTAGTGGGTACGAGGAATGCAAGACGGAGATCATCAGGATAGTTCCTTATGTGTTCCCAGTTTGCATAGAAAAACGCCAACGCAGACATAGACTGTAATAAAATAAACTTTATTCAGAACGTGACAGTTCCCTTACGCTTACAAAAAGTCATATACACTCGATTTCTTACATTAAATGTTACATATTTGACTTCACTCTGAACAATGTCATTCTTCTCTGGTTCATCACCTGACCCTCGAGCCGTCCCGGCACCCAGCGTGTTCGGTCAGAGGGTTAGCTGCCCTCTGTAATAAAAAAACTGAGTTAATAGATCAACAACGAACTTAAAAGAACGTCTTACGACGTCCGCCCCGGTCAGATGCAACGAACGAAAACGAACAAAATGAAATTTAAAAAAAAAAGCTGCCGCCTGGGGCGGAGGGCCCCTCGCTGCCCCACCCGCCCTGTGCTGAATATTTCTGCAGTGACTGCGACTCCACGCGAAATATTGTGTCCTCTCACGGCTGATACAGAATACTCATAAACGCTCTCACTACGTAGTTCCCCTGCAGGTGAATTGGCTCAAATGGCTCTGAGTACTATGGGACTTAACGTCTATGGTCATCAGTCCCCTAGAACTTAGAACTACTGAAACCTATCTAACCTAAGGACAGCACACAACGCCCAGCCATCACGAGGCAGAGAAAATCCCTGACCCCGCCGGGAATCGAACCCGGGAACCCGGGCGTGGGAAGCGAGAACGCCACCGCACGACCACGAGATGCGGGCGCAGGTGAATTGCTACAGATCAGACTGTCTGGTAAAACTATTTTCCGTCACCAAGAATGATATCTTGCTTGTAGTTTTCTTGCACTACTTTTGTAGATTATGCCGAAAGCGACGTGATTCGTTAGCTTTACATCAATAGTTTATTGTTCTTTCTTGGATACCAGTATATAATGTCTGCATTTATCTATGCGTGCCTCACCGTAGTAACTCAAGAACGAATATAATAAGCCATAGATTATAATGTACGTTATTTTTGTTGTTCAGAACATCGTATTACGTCGTGTAAGTAGCCTGTTTAGGTTTTTATGTTGGTAACGCCAAGTAGCGCTCTGTATGAAAATCACTCGGTGTGCTCTGTGCAGTCTGTGGCTAGTTTGCATTGTTGCAATTTGCTATTGTAGTGTTGAGCAGTTGGCTGTTAACAGCGCATAGCGTTACGCAGTTGGAGGTGAGCCGCCAGCAGTGGTGGATGTGGGGAGAGAGATGGCACAATTTTAAGAGCGGACGATCTGGACATGTGTCCGCCAGAAAGAGCAAATTTGTAAAACTGGATATCATGAACTGATATATATATATATATATATATATATATATATATATATATATATATATAAAATGACTTTTGAACACTATTAAGGTAAATACATTTTTTCTTCTCTACCAAAATCTTTCATTTGCTAAGTATGCCTACCAGTAGTTAGTGCCTTCAGTAGTTAGAATCTTTTATTTTGCTGGCAGTATTTGCGCTCGCCGTATTGCAGTAGTTCGAGTAATGAATGTTTTTGTGAGGTAAGTGATTCATGAAAGGTATAGGTTATTGTTAGGCAGGGCCATTCTTTTGTAGGGATTTTTGGAAGTCAGATTGCATTGCGCTAAAAATATTGTGTGTCAGTTTCAGCACAGTAATTTATAATTTTTCTAAGGGGACGTTTCAGTCGTTTATAGGAGTAAGCGACATACAGATCATCTTTCATATCGCACTACAACATCGGAATTTACTATGAGCGACGGTAAGAACAATTTTACTTCATGTCCTTAAATTCGTATTCTGGTGTGATAAGAAATTTCACATGGACTATTGTTTGTATCGCTGAACTGGCCGATTATTTGTTGCGCTTTGTAATTACCCGATTATGCGTAATTTTGTTTCTTTGCCGAAATTTGTACAGTACTTGTGATTGTTGCACATAAGTATTCAACAGATTTTCCAACATTTTAAAGCTGTGAAATCTCTGTCTGTTTGTTAGCACATTAAATTCACTTACAAAGAAAATTTAAGCGTTAATTTTATAGTTTGTGAATATGTTTCCCATCTTTCTTTTTGATCCGGGCTTTGGACCGACACAGGCGAAGTTAAAAACATTTTTATTTTGTTTTTCCCTTTTTATATATTGTTTTCGTTTTCGAAGTTTTTTCTAATAACATTTTAGCATTCGTTCTATGCTGCAATTAGTAATTCTGTTTTGTGTGGTATTTTTCAAAACAGGGTACGACACACAATGGTACCTTGCAAGTTTTGCATTCGTACCTGCTTTCTCGACGCACTTTTTGTTTCCAGCAAACAATGCATCGACGTGCTAGCGCACTTCTCTTGGATTGCTCACTTGTTATAATGTCTGGAAAATGCCTTCCCACAAATCTTAGAGGATTATCTTCAGAACACCTTCCTCTGCCAGCTTTTCTGCGCTCTAACGCATACGTTTGTGTAATTTCCCTTACCAGTGACAGATGAAACTCGGCTATCGTCATTTTACGACCTGTTAGTGATGTGTGTAGGACATGAGCATTTAAAACACACAGATCTAGAACGTGAAAAAAGAACTTTTTACACCACTTGTTTTCCATATACATCCGACAGAGCTAAGAAGCATATCAGAACGGTCAACTGCCCCCATATTCAAGTTATAATCTACAATGCATTGTGGTTTCTAAATTTTTTCTCCAGTATTCCTGTCAATCTTTCCTGTGTCAACCATTTCTGTGGTGTTACATGTGGTCAACATCCACACTTCCCTTTTGTCACACCACTTTATAGCAAGCATTGTATCAGTACACATAAATTGAATATCTCCACGTTCCAGTTTCTTCTGAAGTTTCGGCATGTTGCGTCTGTTCTTGCGGATCGTACCACATGCGTTCGTCGCATGACTGTGAAGCCAGGCAAACAAGTCTGGGCTTGAGTACCGGTTATCGACGTAGAGGGTATGTCCACGTTCTAAATAGGGCTTCATAAGTGTAGCCACTATGTTACCACTTTTCCCCAAATTGTGGAACTCAGTTTCTGTTGATGCCCCCGTATAAACAATGAAATCCAAGACATAGCCAGTCTTACAATCACATAACACAAATGTTCTTATACCGACTCTACTTCGTTTCTATTCAATGAATTGTGTGAAAGATAATCGTCCTTTGAATAATAACAAACTTTCATCAACGTAGAGTTTCTGATGTGGATTAAATGTACAACGGAAAGCTGTACGAACTTTATTGACAATGTTCCTAATTTTGAATAATCTGTCTCCTCCAGTATTGGCAGATTTGTCACTGAAATGTAACATTCTCATAAGTAACAAAAAGCGGTCTCTTGATATGAGTTCACTAAAAATTGGGGTATTTAGAAGAACATTTCTGGTCCAGTATTCGCTAATTTTCAGTTTTTTAATGCGAGGCATCAGAAGACAAACAGCTATGAAACAATACAGTTCTTCATATCCAGTATCTTTCAACTTTGAGATTATAGAATGCACTGATTCGGGAGTATTCTCCTTGGTGAATAAATAACGATTCGTTTCGTCAGCTATATATTTCATCAGTTCTTGTGTAAAGAATAACATGAAAACTGACAGAATACTTGACTCATTCCCTATTTGACACACATGTCCCGACAGCGTATCATCAAATGCGTGATTAAATGGCTGAAAGTCATTTTCTTTCCAGTCAAATATATCACTAAGACGTGCTTTCTTCGTAGGCGTTTCACTATCACTTTCTGATTCCTCAGTTTCAAAACAACTAACATCTCTTGTTGAAACATGAGACTGCTTTAACACCCCTGCTGACGTGGACGGTTTATGAATAGAACTTTCGGACTCTGTGGAAGAGCTACCACTTTCGTCAAGATCAAGTAGTTGACCCTCATTGTCGCTCCTCGTAAGAATCTCCATGATTTATTCCTCAGTGCAACCACGAGGTCTCGCCATTTTCCTTATAAAATACAGGACGCGAAGAACACTGATGTAAATTCCGATGAACGGTGAACTGTAGTGCGAAGCCTAGGCTTACAACAGACAAGCTAGCGGCCAGAACTGCGAAAGGCTACTGAGACATGGGACGGGACGTCCGCTGTCCGAGTTATCTCGTCATCAGCACTCAGGTAGCAGTGCGCCTATACTCCTCATCAGCGCTCAGGGGCCGGCAACAAGGTGCGAGTTAACTCGTCAACAGCGGTCAGGGGAAAACCGGCGGCCGCGACTATACTCGTCATTAGCACCCAGGGGGCGGCACGCAGCATGACGAGTAAACTCGTCAACAGCAGTCAAAGGGTTAAGGGAGAAGGAGAGGGAACTTTATTTTAATAGGTTACTGTAGTGGAGGAAGAGCGTAACCTCAGTTGTCTATCGACTCTTGTGTTATGTGCCATGACTGGTGGCCACTGGCGAATGAGAAGTTGGCTCCTGTTTATCAAATGCTGGACGTCGGCCGCGCGGCCGCAGTTACTCGCAGGTAGTGCTCGCGCCTCGTGTTGCCAGTTCAGTGTGATGGGCTCTGATAGCACGCAGCCAAGATGGGGCAAGCCTGAGTCCGTCTTCTCTGTTCACGTTCTTAGAATGATGGCCTCTCTGATTTTGGGTTTCGTCATAACCGGCTGCTTGGTCAACACAAAGGCTTGGCTGAATGTCTTTTCTTTTCCGCAATCTTGCTGATGATCTGCCACTGCAGATGTATTGTGTAGCACCAGACGTATATAGCGCTCGTGTTCCAGAAAGCGCGTTGCTGTTGGCCTGGCAGTCTCACCGATGTATCCCTCTCCACCTTCGCATTCCACCTTGTAAACGCCTGCAATGTGAAATCCATCTACCTTATCCTAGTGGAGCCTAGAATGTCCTGTATCCAGTGATCACTCTACAAGACAGGCTGCACCCCAACCCGGCGAAGGTGTTTGCCTATTCGGTCAGTAACATTTTTCACGTAAAGTAAGCGTACTGCTGGCTGCTGTTTGTCTATTTTGTGCTTCTCTTGCTTGCTTGTATTCGTCGACAAAGCTGTGTGGATTGATTTATGACTGTAGCCATTGGCTAGAAACGTTCTGCGTAGCCTTTTAAGCTCCGGTGTTATGTTTTGAGCATCACTTAGGCGCTGCACACGGATTGCCAAAGAACGGATGACCCAGTTCTTCTGCACTGGGTGATGGTGGGATTAGGCTTGCAGATACCTATCTGTGTGTGTAGGCTTGCGGTATACTCTGTGCCCCCGTGTACCCTCCATTGTTTTGTATACTTCGACGTATAGAAATGGAATTCCACCATTCTTCTGTACTTCTAATATGAACGTTGGTTTTCTCAAGGACTAGTTCTATACAATATGACGCGGTACCATACCCAGAAAACTTTTATGTCGACTGACACTGGCCGTGGAAGCCTTGGCAATTATGTGAGCGTTATCCTGCTGGAAAACATCCTCTGGAATGCTGTACATGAATGGCAGCACAACAGGTCGAATTACAAGACGGACGTATTATTTTGCAGTCAGGGTGCTTGGGATAACCACGAGAGTGCTCGTTCTGTGATGCGAAATCGCACCCCAGGCGATAACTCGAGGAGTGGGTCAAGGTGCCGAGCAAGCAGGTGCGTTTGTTGCACCTCTTCAACGGGTCTCCTTCTGACCAACACGCGGCCATCATTGGCACAGAGGCAGAACCATCCATCATTAGAAAACACAACAGACATCTACCTCTACCCTGACATACAATGATCTCTCGCTTGACACCACTGAAGTCGCGGTGGTTTGGGGTCAGTGGAATGCACGACGCAGGGCGTCTGACACGGAGCTGTCGTCGAAGTAACCGATTTATAACAGTTCGTCATGTCACTGCTGTAGATGCAGTACGATGCGTCGTAGCCATACGCCGAACACGATGGTCTTCCTTCTCGGTAGAGCCGTGTGACTGTCCGGAGCTCGGTCTCCTTGCGACCGTACATTATCGTGATCACCACTACCAGCAGTCATGTACAGTGGCCACATTTCTGCCATTTCTTCCTGCAGTATCGGAGGTGGAATATCCATCTCTTCGAAGCCGTATTATACACACATCTAAAAAAGTTTTGCATCACCTGGGTTCCCAGAACTCCGGAATATAGACGTTGACTTTGGATATTGTATTACAGACTCAGTCCCTTTGACTGTTCAGAGACGTCACTAAACCCACCAAAAGATGGAAACAATCATGCATGAGAAGCGCCTATAAGACGGAGGGGTCAGACAGCCCATTAGTTCCAGTCATATCACAAGGAAGGAGGTACACAGCTCGGGTTTTTTGTAGTTCAACCATGCCTAGACTGTCAATACCGCGATTCTATCGCATCCGCATTGTTACTTTGTGCTAAGAAGGGTTCTCAGCAAGGGAAGTGCCCAGGTGTCTCGTAGTGAGCCAAAACGATGTTGTTCGAACATGGAGAAGATACAGAGAGACAGGAACTATCGATGACATGCCTCGCTCAGGCCGCCAAAGGGCTACTACCGCTGTGGATGTCCGCTACCTACGGATTATGGCTCGGAGGAACACTAACAGCAACGCCACCATGTTGGATAATGCTTTTCGTGCAGCCCCAGGACGTCGTGTTACGACTCACAAACTGTGCGCAATAGGCTGCATGATGCGCCATTTCACTCCCGACGTCCATGGCGAGGTCCATCTTTGTAACCACGATACCATACAGCGCAGTACAGATGGGCACAGCAACACGCCGAATGGGCCGCTCAGGATTGGAATCACGTTCTCTTCACCGATGAGTGTCGCACATGCCTTCAACCAGACAATCGTCGGAGACGTTTTTGTAGGGAACCCGGTCAGATACACTGTCCAGCGAGTGCAGCAAAGTGGTGGTTCCCTTATGTTGTGGGATTGCATTATGTGGGACCGATGTACGCCGCTGGTGGTCATGGATAGTGCCGTAACGGCTGTGCGATACCTGAATGCCATACTCCGACTAATAGTACAACCATATCGGCAGCATACTGGCAAGGCATTCGTTTTCATGGGCGAAAATTCGCGCCCCCACCGTCCACCTTTTGTGAATGACTCCCTTCAGGATAACGACATCGGTCGATTAGAGTGGCTGCATGTTCTCCAGACATGAACCACATCGACCATGCCTGGGGTAGCTTGATAAGGGCTGTTTATGGAAAACGTGACCCACCAACCACTCTGAGTGATCTACGCCGAATAGCCGTTGAGGAGTGGGACAATCTGGACCAACATTGCCTTGATGAACTTGTGGATAGTCTGCAACGACGAATAGAGGCACGCATCAGTGTCATAAGGCGTGCTACTGGGTATTAGAGGTACCTGGTGTGTACAGCAATGTAGACCACCACCTCTGAAGGTCTCGCTGTATGGCGGTACAACACACAACGTGTGGTTTTTATGCGCAACAAAAAGGGCTGAAATGAAGTTTGTGTTGATCACTATTCCCATTTTCCGTTGATGTTCCGGAACTCTCGGAACCGAGGTGTTGCAAATCTTTTTTTCATGTTCGTCAACCCCGTACATACTCAGAGAATTGATAATGGTATCTTTGTCCCCTCTGGCATTCTTGACTAAGTTCAGTTCACCATGTCCAGTCCGAAAGGTAACAAACGCTCACGACCGTGACAGCGTGTATTTACAGCAAACCTGATTTGCAACCTCTTAGTGGCGCTAATAATGCCAGTCTTAGGTGAGTGGCATTAAATGATCCATGTTTCAGATGTAGAAGCACGCCTAAGAATTTTCTTGGTGTTCTTCTTGGTGTTGCGATTTTTTCCTTCAGTCTAACGTAAATTGCATTAGTGTTAAGTGTGGTGTCACCGCCAGACATCACACTTGCTAGGTGGTAGCCTTTAAGTCAGCCGCGGTCCGTTAGTATACGTCGGACCCGCGTGTCGCCACTATCAGTGATTGCAGACCGAACGCCGCCACACGGCAGGTCTAGTCTAGAGAGATTCCCTAGCACTCGCCCCAGTTGTACAGCCTACTTTGCTAGCGATGGTTCACTGTCTACATACGCTCTCATTTGCAGAGACGACAGTTTAGCATAGCCTTCAGCTACGTCATTTGCTACGACCTAGCAAGGCGCCATATTCAGTTACTGCAACTAATTACTTCAAGACTGCATTCTGAACAAATAATATTGTGAATCATGTACCGTCAAGAGCGACGTTCATCATTAATGGGTTAAAGTTAAGTATCAAACTAACTGCGTCCGCTTTCTGAATTGTAATTCCTTGTCATGTTCCAGACCTCACATCAGTAGAGTAGTAGTAGTAATAGTGGTAGTAGTAGAGGGGTTTTTGGGCGCACGACACCAAGGTCTTCAGCGCCCACGTCAGTAGAGTCCTTCCCTCCTCACGCCAGCCTGGGTGAGCTAACACGCGTGCATTTCGGCCCCCACTTGTAGCGCGGTGTTGTCTCTTCTGCGAACACAACATTAAGGACGCCATCTAGTGGCTTGGATTAATGACGGAATCGACACAAATATGTTGATGTAAACAACAGTTTTCTAGCAAATAGTAACAGCTTACACAAGTCAGGTCTATACTGCTCGCGAGGGTCCTAATAAGACAGGGATGACTTTACATGAAAAAGGTGACTCTGCATTCACCTCTTTTACAGCTTCTGTAGGTTTATAAGCAATGTTAAACGCAATCTTTGAACACTTTACAAATATTTCCAGAATGAGATTTTCACTCTGCAGCGGAGTGTGCGCTGATATGAAACTTTCTGGCAGATTAAAACTGTGTGCCGGACCGCGACTCGAACTCGGGACCTTTGCCTTTCGCGGGAAAGTGCTCTACCAACTGAGCTACCCAAGCACGACTCACGCCCCGTCCTCACAGCTTTACTGCTGCCAGTACCTCGTCTCCTACCTTCCAAACTTTACAGAAACTCTGCTGCGAACCTTGCAGAACTAGCACACCTGAAAGAAAGGAGAGCTTCTGTAAAGTTTGGAATTTAGGAGACGTGGTACTAGCAGAAGCAAAGCTGTGAGGATGGGGCGTGAGTCGTGCTTGGGTAGCTCAGTTGGTAGAGCACTTGCCCGCGAAAGGCAAAGGTCCCGAGTTCGAGTCGCGGTCCGGCACGCAGTTTTAATCGGCCAGGAAGTTCCACTTTACTCATACGTTAATTTTAGAAAGGTGTTTTACAAATGAGTCATCTATTATAAGAGGAAAAATTCGAGCAAAAAGAAATAATAATTTTAAATACTTCACAGGCATCACTGTGTATATCACTTACTTATAATTTTGTTCTCTTCTACTATGTGAGCTCTGTTTATGCACCGGACCATATGCGTAGGAAGAGGAACGAAGTGTGGCGGTGTAGTGTGAATGACATGAGTAGGTGCGCGTGGCAGGGCTACCAGCAGGAGAGACACGTGCGTTCGTGTGGGCGGGGGTTCTCTACCGCTCGCCTTTAAGCCGGTGCCCGTCCGCACCTGGCGGCTCCCACGCGCCGCGACCGGCGACGGTAAACTGCGGCGTCCCCCGTGGTGCCTCTGCTCACGGGCGTCCGCGAACGTAACGCCGCTGCAGGACGGAACAAACGTTATCTGTATTTCTTCTGGGTCTCCGCTTTCATAACCTCTCTGGTCAGAGAGGGGTGTGGTAGTTATCGTTGAAGCAACCGGTTTTCTGTTATATCATTTTTCTTCCACACGTTTAACCTGACTGTTCAAGCTGCTTAAAATAACCGATTTTCAGTTTCTTATTACAATTATTTCCCGTAATAAACGTAGAAACTGAACAAAGATTGAAAATTATGATCCAGTCAATTTCCTGATACATAGAATAAAAATATCGAATGGCAAATAAAACAAAACTTAGTCCGTCCACAGCTTCATCCATTTTTCGAAAAGTGGTTGAACACTACAAAGCATCACCACTGTTCTTCTACTGAGTCTAAAATTTTTGAAACTCTGCTCAAAAATCATGTTATAATGGGGATCATACCACTATTTGACACTACAAAACAGTCGGTGCTAATGAGTGAAAAGTGAGGTTGAAGAACTCTGTTTTTCGTTTTAACTTGTTCATTTCCTAGGGCTACAAGTAGATAAAGGTATATTATGTAGACACAGACATCAGATGAAGTACTTGCTATTTTTATTGTATACTACGAATAAATTGTTGTTTTTAATTCTGTTAAGATACACGGAAGAGCCAGAGTGGCCGGCCGCGGTGGCCCTGCAGTTCTAGGCACTTTAGTCCAGAACCGCGTGACTGCTACGGTCGCAGGTTCGAATCCTGCCTCGGGCATGGATGTGTGTGATGTCCTTAGGTTAGTTAGGTTTAAGTAGTTCTAAGTTCTAGGGGAATGATGACCTCAAATGTTGAGTCCCTTAGTGCTCAGAGCCATTTGAACCATTTTTAGAGCCAGAGAAACTGGTACACGTGCCTAATATCGTGTATGTCCCCCGCGAGCATGCAGAAGTACCGCAACACGACATCGCATGGACTCGTCTAACGGCTGAAGTAGTGTTGGAGGGAACTGACACCATGAATCTAGCAGGGCTGTCCAGAAATCCGTAAGAGTACAAGGGGTGGAGATCTCTTCTGAACAGCACGTTGCAAGGCATCCCAGATATACCCAAAAATGTTCGTGTGTGGGGAGTGTGGTGGCCAGCGGAAGTGTTTAAACTCACAAGAGAGTTCTTGGAGCCACTCTGAAGCAATTCTGGATGTAGGCAACGCATCTTCACAGCTCTCTAGCTGGCTAACGCTTTCGCTTACAGCCCCTTGCGCTTCGCATATCAGTCCAACTGTTTTGAAATTCGTCTGCAGCGCCACATCTCAAGTGCTTCGATTCTCTCCCGTTCCGGTTTTCCCGTAGTCCATGTTTCACTGCCATACAATGCTGTGCTCCAAATGTACATTCTCAGAAATTTCTTCCTCAAATTAAGGTCTATGTTTGATACTAATTGGTTATTTTACTGCCTAGGTAGAAGAATTCCCCAATTTTTCTACCTCGTGGCCGACAGTCATGATGTTAAGTTTCTCGCTGTTCTCATTTCTGCTACATCTCATTCCTTTCGTCTTTCTTCGATTTGCTCTCAGTTCATATTCTGTACTCATTAGACGGTCCATTCCATTCATCAGAGCCTGTAATTCCTCTCCACTTCCGCACAAGATAGCGATGTCATCAGCGAATAGTATAATTGATACCCTTTCACCTTGAATCTTAATCCCACTCCTGAAACTTTCTTTTCTTTCCGTCATTGCTGGAACGTGGTGTTTACGTGCAATCAGTGACAAGTGATATAATAACAAGTACAGAGGACTTGCAGGATACAACTAATTTATTACTGGTCAACAGTTTAACCCAAGGGTTACAGTATTTACCAAAAATTTTCTACAAGTGCCTCTTATTCACAAGTCAGAAAAATACATTACACAATACCTTTCTAATTGAATTATGTGCAAACAAGAACTTCTTACAACTTCTATACTAACTGTTAGCACTTCAATAATAAAAGGTAAAATAATTTTCATTTAACAAGGGGACTTGAATAATAAAGGTGAAATAAGTTTCTTTTGAACAGGATACACAAGTCAGAAAAATACATAACACAAAACCTTTCTGATTGAATTACTTGCAAACAAGAAGTTCTTATAACGTCTGTACTAACTGTAAGCACTTCAATAATAAAGGTAAAACCAGTTTCATTTAACAAAGGGCACTTGAAAAATTAAGTTGAAATACGTTTCTTTTAAATACGTCACCTGGGCAAGCGTAACAGGACAATTCACATAATTTCTTATTTCCGCTACCCATCAAGTATTTCTCTTTAACATGTACATAAGTTCAACTCCCAGTGGACGTAAGGTATAATTCAGAACATTAGTCTCCTTCCTTTATGGTTTTGAAGGTAAATATACAAGCAGTATAGCAAACAGAACAGACGCCTTGGCGTCCCAATGCAGAGGAAACTTAACGTAATGCATGATCCCCACTCACTGCAACCCGAAGAACTCGATGGCCGCTGTATCGGTTGCCATTTTCCCCGTGGCCAAAAGAACCTCCTGTTCCCTCTGGTACTGGTCGGCCAAGGCGTCGTACTCCGGACATCGATTTAGACATGGACTAGGTGCGCGAAGCAGTGCTGCAACAGAAAAGCACAAACACACAGCCACAGCCAAAAGAAACAATGTTAACACCCCCAGAGTATAGTAAGACAAATTTTTGCAAAGGTAGATCACATCAAAACAAAGGCAAATTGAAAATCGTTAAAAGAATTAACTGTAGACCTCAAATTTCAAAATATGTAAAATTTCCCCATCACAAACAGACTAGTTTTAAAAGGGCAACGATAAGCTAAAGCATAATATTATTACACCAGTAGGTTGGTATTCCAATGCGTTATTGAGACTCATCAGAAAAGGTAGAAGCTAGTGATAACACGGTTAGGCCCGAGTGCAAAACTAGAAAGCTTCAATGTCTACTTCTTCAATAGACAGCTGCGTGGTATGTAGTGAAAACTCCACTAACCAAAATGAATAACACATTGCTCAGCGCCCTTTGTAGAAGTCCATGGCCCAGTCACGCCTCAAGAACTTGCAATAACAGGCCCACTTCCGCACTCCGAGCCACATACACCGATCAAATCCAACTAACTCCACGCAAACACAAGTTTCACTCTATGAGCAGCGACACGTACCGGCCGTTCCGAAGCCAAAACCCAGTCTGCCTGCCAGCCCACCAGCACCACCACCGGCCAACGAGGCGAAGATAAGCAACGCCAGAGGGAAGCAATCGATCCGGATGAATCGAACGAAGAAAACGACTGGCGCCTGCGCCTCCCCATGTATCAATTGCTTCTTCGATCTACAGACTGAACAGTAGGAGCGAGAGACTACATTCGAGAACTTCGTTCTTGGTCGCCAACTCTCATTATTCCCTCTCGACTCTTATAGCTACATATTATATATTCCCCGTCTCTCCCTATAGCTTACCCCTATTTTTCTCAGAATTTCGAACATCTCACAATATTTTACATTGTTCAACGCTTTTTCCAGGTCGACAAATCCTATGAACGAGTCTTCATTCTGCTTTAGTCTTGCTTCCATCATTAACCGCAACATCAGAATTGCCTCTCTGGTGCCTTAACCATTCCTAAAGCCAAACTAATCGTCGTCTAATCACACATCCTCAATTTTCTATCCAATCCTTCTGTATATTATTCTTCTCAGCAACTTGGATGCATGTGTGGTTAAGCTGATAGTGCGATAATTCTCGCACTTGGCAGCTCTTGCAGTATTCGGAATTGTGTGGAAGATATTTTTTCTGAAAATCAGACGGTATGCTGCCATCATCTATCTCCTCTAAATCGACTCCCGTTTCTTCTTTTATCACGTTAGACGTATCTTCCCCGCCGTAGAGGCCTTCAATGTGCTCTTTCCACCTAACCGTTCTCTCCTCTGCATTTAACAGTGATATTCCCGTTACACTCTTAATGTTGCCACCCTTGCTTTTTTTTTCACCGAAGGTTGTTTTGACTTTCCTATATGCTGAGTCAGTCCTTCCGACAATCATTTCTGTTTCGATTTCTTCACATTTTTCATGCAGCCATTTCGTCTTAGCTTCCCTGCACTTCCTATTTATTTCATTCCTCAGCAACTTTTATTTTTGTATTCCTAAATTTCTCTGAACATTTTTGCACATCCTTCCTTCTGTGATAAATTGAAGTATTTCTTCTGTTGCCTTTTTTATACCAATGTTTTCCTTTCCAACTTATTTGATAGCCCTTTTTAGAGATGTCCATCCCTCTTCAACTGTACTGCCTACTGAGCTAATTCTTACCGCAGTGTCTATAGACTAGAAAACTTCAAGTGTATCTCGTCATTCCTTAGTACTTCCATACCCACTTCATCGCGTGTTTATCCTTCCTGACTGGTCTCTTGAAGTTCAGGCTACTTTTCATCACTACTACATTGTGATCTGAGTCTATGTCTGTCCCTGGGCACACCTTATAATACAGTATCTGATTTCGCAATCTTTGTCTGACCATGATGTAATCTAACTGAAATCTTCACGTATGTCACGACCTTTCCCTAGTATACCTCTTCCTCTTGTGATTCTTGAACAGAGTATTTACTATTATTAGCTGAAATTTATTACAGATCTCAATTAGTCTTTCTCCTCGCTCATTCCTAGTCCCAAGCCCATATTGTCGTGCAAAATTTTCTTCTACTCTTTCCCCTAAAACTGTATTCCAATCCCCCACGACTACAAGATTTTCATCTCCCATCATGTATCGTATTACCCTTTCAATATCCTCACATACTTCCTCTGTCTCTTCAGCTTGCGACATCGACATGTATACCTGAACTATCGTTGCCGATGTTGCTTTGTTGTCGATTCTGATAAGAACAACCGTATCGCTGAACTGTTCACAGTAACGCACTCTCTGCCCTACCTTCCTATTTGTAACGAATCCTACTCCAGTTATACCATTTTATGCTCCTGTTGATATTACTCTAAACTCATCTGACCAGACATATTTGTCTTCTTTCCGTTTCACTTCACTGACCACAGTTATATATAAATTGAGCCTTTGTATTTCCCTCTTCAGATTTTCCAACTTCCCTATCACGTTCAATCTTCTGACTTTCCACGCCCCGACTCGTAGGACGTTATCCTTTCGTTGGTTATTCGTGCTTTTTCTCATGGTCACCTCCCCCTTTGCATTCCCCTCCCCGAGGTCCGAATGGGGGACTATTCCGGAATCTTTTGCCAATGGAGAGGTCATCATAAGCTTTTTCAATTACTGGCCGCATTTCCTGTGGATACACGGTATGTGTCTTTAATGCAGGGGTTTCCATTGCCGTCTGCGTCCTGATGGCGTTGATCATTGTTGATTCTCTCGTCTTTAAGTACAGTTTTCTACCGCAAGGAGAAGAGAGTGCCCTGAACCTTTCTCCGCTCCACTGTCCTCTTTGACAAGGCCGTTGGCAGAATGAGGGTGACTTCTTATGCCCAATCAAAATTTAAGCTGTGACAATGGAGAGAGAACAGAGTAACCAAATTAATTTCTGGATATAACAATCAAAATAACAAAGCAATAAGCATATGTTTTAAATTTACCATAAACACCCAGCAGCTGTGGGCGCCTCTCCACCAACCAATGTGGCTTCCATCATACCTTCTCTTACGATGACCAGCTCTTACACCTCACCCATCTCCCATCCCACCAGCTCTATTCCTGCAAATCTGCTGTTTTTGTCTCCCTCGACCTGGAGAAAACTTACAACCGTCTGTGGTGCTATGGTCTCCTTTTCAAATTCCAGACTTACGCACTTCTAATCAATTATGGTCACATTTTTGCATCCTTCCTCTCTGATCGCCCATCCTTTGTCACCATTAACAACAGCAAGTGCCACACCTTCCATCCCACCACACGTATGCACCAAGGTTCTGTCCTCTCTCCTCTCCTATGCCGAAACCTCTTCACTAGTCTACCTCCTAAAGTATGCTGATAACAGCACATTTCTCATTCCCTACCCTACGCTCCAGATATCTCAACAATCCCTCCAAACTCGCAGAATACCCTATCCCCACCTTCCATCTCCATGACATGTAATATGACGTCCTTGACCGTCCTATCCAGCTTACTAATACACTAAAATATCTTGGGCTAACAATTGACCGGCTACTAACATGGAAACCTCACCTATTAGCAATCTAGAAGAAAGCCCAAAATGCACTAAAAATACTAAAATTACTAACTGGTCGAACTTGGGGACTACACCCCTTCCCGACCCACCTTCATAGCTACAGATCCTCGATCCATACCATTCTTTTGAATGCAAATATTCCATGGATCTACACCCCATCCATGTTCTGTCAGTACTTCGAGATCCTACGATGCCATGCACTCCATGGTGCTTTCAACAGCCGTTTACTTTCCCTCACTTTCCAATCTGCGCAGTCACATTAAACACCTCCAAAGAATCTCCACCGTCTACAAACCTCTCCAATGATCCTATCGTTTCCCCTCCACTTTCGAATCGTTGCAATGCTTCTCTGCCTTTACCAGCACATCCCACCAACTGTCCACTTGCGCACTCTCCACATACTCCCCCAAAGAAACTTAAACCACATCTCCCTCCCAGATCATGAACTTGACCCCAACATTTACCCACCCTACCAGCAATACATCCCACATTTCCTTCCCTCTTCTTGACTTATCTGCCTTTTTTTTATCAAGGCCCATTGTCCCCACAACTATTAGTGAAACTAATTCCCCCTCCACCCCCTCTTCTGCCCCACCAACCACTCTTAACCTACCGCTGCTATGCACCAATTTTCCATCACTATACCACCACATTCCTACCTTCCTCACTGACCAATCTTTTCCCCTTCAAAAGCTGACTCCCTCTCCCATGGCAGATCCTTCCAGTTTCTAGCGCCAGGAAAATATCAGTGTTTTTGCAATATTTTTTAAATTTTTAAATGTGCACTTACTGTGTTTGATTTTAAATTTTATTATTACTTTTTTTAATTACCAGTGAAAGAATTCCTCTATTGTGTATCTAAGAAATTCGAGTTTAGTTTTCATATTTAAATAGTTTGAAATTCAGTGTGAATTTCTCCCACTATCTATTTCTTTTTTCATCGAATTTAATTTTTTTACTGTCAGTTGGCTGCAGAGCAGATTGCCTTTACTGCTGACAGATAACTCTCACCAAAAAGGAGTATGGGGGACTCCTCTCCCCTCCCTTTCTTAAAGTTGAAATACTATGGATGTCACGATTCCTAGAATGACCTGGGAGATAACTGAGTACTGACGCTGATATCAGCACTTTTCTGCCAAGAACATATACTGCCAGCCTACAATGGGCCACCAGAAAACAGTCTACTATGTAAAATATCTGGCACTCTGCCATAAGCAGAAAGGTCAACTGAAAAATTGCAATGCCTAAGACTAATTAACTTACCAGTAATATAGCCTCTAACTACACCATGCTCTGCTATTAGTACTGGCACCTGACACCTTCCAACTAAAAGACAATCTATCAAGAATGATTCCAAGCTCCTTATGTCTGAATAATGTCTTTCACAATAGGTATCTGACAAATCATTACATATATGACCATTCTTCACATAAAACAAAAACCAAAACATAACATCAGCACATTGCAGTGAAGCACAGATTCAATTACAGAGATCTCATACAGAATGAACACTTAAAAGTACCCTTGTGGGGCCAACCGCATTGCCATGAGCCCCGCCTCCGCAGTCAGCCCGCACGGTATTCGTTTGTTTTCTTTGGTCAGTCGACTCGACTGAATCGAGTTGCTGAGTAGTACTGTCCTATGTAGCCCGCACGTCAGCATCATCGTATTTTATACGTATCTTTAGCACCCCCTCCTTGAGGTTTTACTGTATCCGCCATAGGTCGAAATTAGCTAATCTCACGATTAAATAAAAATGTCATTACAGCCTACTACGGACCATGTTTACTTTTATTAAACATCTGGAAGCTGTGGATCCTCACAAATACTAAATTTTAGTAGAATTGTGTTTGCACGAAGCCTTCTGACAACGTACCACTCTTCAGGCGTATGGCTTGCCATTTTAAGAGATAGAGACGGAATAATTGCTCTGAGTCTACATAAAGAGGGGATTAATACTGAAAGTGATTGTACAGACATCAGGGACCGACGTGTTCATTCAAAGAAGGCAGAATATTCGAAAACGCATGTTTCACGGCGTTTATTGGTACAACTAGCATCCCTGTGTGATCTGTGCTGATTGCTTTGGAGATAGTAAGGATAGTCGTCTCGTCAAAAGCATACAGAGCTTACACTCGAACTTTCATCAGCTGCATCAGTAGATGGACTGCTGTTACCACGCAACAGGCAGCGCAGCCGAACGCTTCACTTTCTTCCTGCTCAGGATTACTCGAGAACTTGTCCGATACCTATTCTATGAATATTTAAAAATAAATAAAAATTACAAGCATTTCCAGGTCAAAGAGATGTGCACAGAAAAATATTCAAGTAAGATAAATGCGCGGATGTAGTGGGAGTAAGAACTACTTAAATGCCTCTATGAGCGCTGTAATTAGTCTAACCTATTCTCCGCGGTATCTATTGGAGCGATGCATGGGAGATTGTAATATATTCCTAGGTTTGTCACATAGTTCATTCCATGTCATACGTCCATAAGTTGTGGCACATAGGTATTAAAGTTTACTGATTCCATCGTTGTCTCATTTACGTTGTAATCGCGGGAAACTACTGTCGCCTGCCAGAATATTATAACATTAATTGGAATCTGCCAGTGTGTTCTTTGAATTACTCCATTGTACTCCTGGCCTCGTGACATGGCGCATTATCTTGTTGAAAAATGGCACTGCCGCCCGGAAATATGATGGTCATGAAGGCGTGTACTTGATCTGAAACCAGTGTACGATACTCCATGGCTGTCATGGCTCTTTGCACGAGCCGACGTGAATGTTGCCCAGAGCATAAGGGAACCGCCGGCAACTTGTCCCCGTCCCGCAGTGCAGGTATCAAATAGCTGTTCCCCTAATAGACGATAGATTCGCTCCCTCTCATGATGAAGAAGGTGTCGGGATTCATCAGACCATGAAACGCTCTGCCGCTGCACCAACGTCAGAGCCGATGGTCACGTGCCCATTTCAGTCGCAGTTACCGATCTGCTCAGCATGAAAGTCTGATGTCAGTTAGGTCACAGTTCGCCGCCTGTCCTGTTCTACGTCCGCCCAGCCTGCGACGTCCGGCATCTTTGTGGTGGCCACCCAACCTCACGACGTCTGGATATGGTTTCCCCTTGGTTTCGCTGCGTGTTGAACACACTCGGCACAGCACAGTGCACTTTCCGAAATACTCGTGCCAAGCCTCCGGGCCATAACAATCGGCCTTCGGTGAAATTCAGATAGATCGCGCGCCTTCCTCATTCTACACACGGCCAGCGCACTCGCTGCTGCTACATGCATCGTTTGAGTATTTGACTAGCAGTCATTTCTCGCCAGGTGACGCTGCTATCGCTTGGACGGGTTTATATCGATATTAGGTCGGTGGTTATTATGTTCTGGCTTATCACTGTATATTATTGTGTTTTGTGAAGTACACAATTTTACATTTGTGAATATTTAATGCAAGTCGTCAAGCTTTTGCACCACTTCTTATTAAGCCCTGCCTCGCTATTTGTTCAGAATTTTTCACATAATATTTGGTATTTACGTATAATTAATAAAAAATCCCCGCTGTATATTTCTGCCTTTATGTGAAGGCTAATCTCAGAAGCTAGTGTGGATTTTAATACGGTTGCCACAGTGGCTAATCCACGAGGAAGATTGGTACATATAATTTAATGGTCTTCCTAAGTAGTTACTTGGTGCTACATTTATATGCAGCATGAGAAGCAAGGGTCCCAGCATACTTTTCTTTTGGAACACTGCAGTTACTTCTACATCATTCAATGACTCTACATCTAAAACTACTGCGTTTCCCCAGCTATGCTTCAGTACAGTTGCAGAATTAATTTGATATTCCATGTGATAATCCTTCTGTTTGCAAGTGCTAGTAAGACGTCGATTTTTGTCTCCCAGCGTTGGACAAGTATCATTTCTCCACGGACCCACTGTCTTCTCGCGTCATCCTTTTGGCTCACACACAACCATGCAGTTTAATAGGAAAACTGCGTGAAATTTTATGCGATTTCAATCTTTCTCGGCGTATTCCACTGATGAATTCTTCTCGGGTTATCAGCCGAGTGGTGGCGTCGTCTTGTCGCAACGTTTCAATGAGTTTCGTACCCATCATCTTCTGGCGAAGTACGAAACTCATTGAAACTTTGCGACAAGACGACGCCACCACACGGCTGATAACCCGAGAAGAAATTGTGTCTGAAAGTTAATAACATTATCAAAAGAAATCGCTTACAAAGACTTTGTATTCTTGTTTAATGCTACAATATATCGGATAATAATGTAGTGTTGTAGCAAAGGAACTATAAAGAAAAAAACCTGAGATGCTTAAAAATTATAAGTTGAAAGTAATATTACGCAAAATGCTCAGGGATGAACAAGGCAATCACCGACCGCATCTTAATGCTTCTTCGTAGTACTAGCATTAAGTTACCACCATCGTGTATTTTCTGTATTAATGCATTAAACAGGGCACATACGGTTCTAGTGAGCCATTTTTAAGTGCTTCAAATGGCTCTGAGCACTATGCGACTTAACTTCTCAGGTCATCAGTCGCCTAGAACTTAGAACTAATTAAACCTAAATACCCTAAGGACATCACACACATCCATGCCCGAGGCAGGAATCGAACCTGCGACCGTAGCGGTCGCTCGGTTGCAGACTGTAGCGTCTAGAACCGCACGGCCACTCCGGCCGGCTTTCAGTGCTTCATTAATGAAATAACGTGAAGAGGAATGCATTCAACTAAATGATATTAAGTGATTTGCGAAGTATACATCTAGATGTTGATGTAGGAAATCATGCTTTATGTCGCTACCGTGAAAACATGAATTACGAGCGACTCGCAACAGCAGCTGTATCGTAAACAGCGTCACCCGTCGCCAGGCAAGGTTTACAGCCTGTCCGCACTGAACAGATAACTTATGCTTCTACGGTATTTATAGCTTCGTGGTATATTCATGATCCACAGCTTCAAAGCAAAGCGAAGAGTGTGAAAGAAAAGATAGTTTCAAAAAAAGATATTGATTAGACTGACTTTCGGGGTTCTTTTTTTACCAATTTCCAGAAGCGCGTTCAAGATAGTGGCCTATTCTATGCGGTTACTGCACGCTGGCTCTTGTTATTATTCAGCAGTTGTACTGAATCTGACGGCATCCACTTTACATCCAGTTTCCACTGTACACATAAGATGATGAGATCACAAGGCATACTGGAGATAGTTACACATTTACTCCACGTGTTGATTTTTTATGAGCGTTAAGATTAGTCAGTATAGTTTCGCTTTTGCTTTTCCCAATTTCGAAATGCTTGTTCAATATTCGCTCACGTGGCTGTTGTTGATATGGTTGTATGTGGCGGCTTATATTGTGAAATCTCCTTGGCGTGAAATGACAGTGATGTAATTTCTTTAAGAACTGATTGTGGCCATAGAAAATTTACTTGTACGCCGGTCAGGTTATATTCGATTCGCTATTCTTTTTGCGACGTCAGCGGTTCATTTACTCTATTCCACCAGAGACCTTCGTTTTCAGGCGGATGATCTTGTGTTCAGATAGGTTTGACAGGAAATCTACGTAAAAACGGCTAACGGCAGTTTATTAGAAAATCTCTTCTTCAACGAATTTTCACTTTGCAGTGGAATGTAGGTTGATGTGAAGCTTCCTAGCTTTGAAGGTAGGAGACGAGAGACTAAGTATAAGGACAAGTTGTGAGTCGTGCCTGGTCAGCTCAGCTGGCAGTTCGGCTCGCTTAGGCGTCTGCTTGCGTCCACTTGTGGGTGCACTCTCGTAGTTTCCTTATTCACTTGTCGCCGCGGTTTCGTCTACTGCGACCCTCTTACGAGCGACCTATGGCAACGATGGAGATCGCATTTGAAGCATAATATGCCCCATCACGACCTTTTGAAATTGAGGTCTTTATACGGCATGATCTTCACCTCTGGCCCACAGAATGTAATTGCCATTCGCTGTTCCATTACTGGTAACGATGTATGTGTCAAGATACACACCGAAGAACTGCGTGCCAAAGTTACCGGCCGGCCGCTGTGGCCGAGCTGTTCTAGGTGCTTCAGTCTGGAACCGCGCTGCTGCTGCGGTCGCAAGCTCGAATCCTGCCTCGGGTATGGATGTGTGTGGTGTCCTTAGGTTAGTTCAAGGGGATTGATGACTTCAGATGTTAAGTCCCATAGTGCTCAGAACCATTTGAACCACTTGAACCAAAGTTGCGAGCCGCCAAGCGTGAGACCTCAATGAAATCCCTGGGCTAGCCTCAGGACAGAACAGATGCAGTGATATTTGTGGAAAGGCGCCAAAATGAGTTCTATCAGTTGCACTCAACATGTAAAGTTTATGTCTTAAAACATACAATCACACAAGCAATAATCAAATCTCTCAAGGCTTAAACGAAAGACTTCCATTGATTTAATTTAGACCGGTTGAAGGCCACATCGAAAATCCAAGGCACAAGGTCGAAGCAAGGAACTGAGGTACAGGAGTTTTCACTTCTTTAGAAGAAAATTTTTTATCTTCAGTATAAATAGGTATAAATAGGCTGAAAGCCTTAGCTTAAATTTTTCCCATAGAACTCGGCTGAAGGCCACATATTAATCAAAAACAGTATCACGGCTTAAGGCCGAGACAAGATTTTCAATGATAATTAAATAGACATCCTAGCTGCAAGCAGGCGTTGATACACTTCATTGGGGACATGTTGAAAATGTGTGCCCCGACCAGGACTCGAACCCGGGATCTACTGCTTACATGTCAGACGCTCTATCCATCTGAGCCACCGCGGGCACAGAGAATAGTGCGTCTGCAGGGACTTATCCCATGCACGCTCCCCGTGAGATCCACATTCCCAACATGTCCACAACATTACATTCGTAGTGTGCCTAATAGATGTTTGCCCATCATACTCATTACTCGAGGCAGATTAATCTACCAAGTCCCGTACAAGTTCGGGCATAGCGTGTGCGTTCGCACAAGAAGGTCAATGGCCGGGAACCCATATTTTTAACTATATATATATGACGGTAGTATCTGTTCCCGAAAGAACTGTTCTTTCGGGAACAGATACTACCGTCATATATATAGTTATAAATGTTATTTCGGGAACAGATACTACCGTCATATATATAGTTAAGATTTTCAATGTTTAATCTAAATAGGCTGAACACTAGGCTGAAGGCGGCATATCAACAAAAAAAATTTAACGCCTTAAGGCCTAGGAAGAAGAACTTTCAATCTGAAAAGGCTGAAGGCCTCATCTTAAAATATTTCCTGTAAAACTCGTCGGTCCGGAGCCGCGCGACTGCTACGGTCGCAGGTTCGAATTCTGCCTCGGGCGTGGATGTGTGTGATGTCCTTAGGTTAGTTAGGTTTAAATAGTTCTAAGTTCTAGGGGACTAATGACCATAGATGTTAAGTCCCATAGTGCTCAGAGCCATTGAACCATTTTGTAAAACTCGGATGAAGGCCTCATACTAAAGAATAACAATCTTATGACTTAAAGGCAAGAAAAGGATTTTGAAAATTTAATTTATGAGAGATTAAAACTCAGCTGAAGGTCACACACCGTGCAGAAATCAATTTTAAGGCTTAAGGCGTAAAGGGAAGAGCTAAAGTAGGCAAAAGGCTTTATCTTAAAATGCTTCACGTTAAACTCGGCTAAAAGCCACATATGAAGCCTGACCAATCTCATGGCTTAAAGCTCAAATAAAATAATTTCGAATTTTTAATTTAAGCTGAAAAATCGGATGAAGGCCACATACCAAACAAGAAACATTTTTTAAAGGCTTAAGGACTAAGAAGAAAAGCCTCGCAATTTTAATATGCTAAACCTCGGCTGAAGGCCACACAGAGTACTTAAGACTCAAAAGGAAATTACTATGTAAAACACAAGGAGCGGCGGTCAGAAGGTTCCAAGGGTCAGCCTGGGAATGTAACACTAACGCGCGTTTAGGTGAGACAGGCAACCAGACCGACAATCTTTATTCGGAAGGCAACCCAACCGGAAGCCAGTCGACAAACCAACCAACAAGATCAGTTCTGCTCCACCTGACCAGCAAAACGACAACAAGATGTCAAATGCGCGACGTTTTGCATACTGGTACCCAATCCAACCAAGTCATAATAAACACCCAAAACTACCAACAATACCTCAGCTGTCGAATTAAACGCCATGCTGGACAGCATCAACACGGTGAGGAAAACACACTGCCAAAAACTACGTCAACAACCAGGGCAGGAAACCGGAACGTTAACGGCCACAAGGCAGAAGATACCGCTGGTACACTTCATTAATGAAGGAATGAATTAAATTAAGTTAAACACCACGCAGGAAGATGGCTGGATTCTAGCCGACTTCAATGCACGCGCGTTGTTGCTCGCTGGAATTTCCCAGAAAGCAACAACCAGGATCAAACGAAGAGATTTCAGAGCAGTTGAGGCTTGATGGTAGGTTAAGTGAGCGCTCAACTTCAGTGTCCAGGACCGGTGGGCGACGAACTTCGTAACCCTCGCAAGAAGAGCCTCACAACTCCAACTGCGCGTGCACGGCGCCAGCGGCTCCGGCCCGACTACGAGGCACGGAGACTTCCTTTCTGCTCTGCCCCAACCGACCGACTGCCTAGGCCCGGATCCGGTCAACGGACCAAATACACGTTTGCTCATGAGACGACCGACCGAATGACCAACCAAAAGTCGTCCCTGCTCCAGTCTGCTTCCGTCGGACAGTTCAAGTGTGTCGCCAGCGGTTGGAGACCACTGGCTGTCCGCACCTCACCGGCGCTCCATCCACGACTTCACTGTTGCTGCGTCCTGACTGAACTCCAGACACACGTCGATCTGGAAATACTATCGGTCGCTCCAGAGATGGTACGACAGTGCACTTATCGATAAGCGCTGCTGGTGCCACTCCCGGCAGGTAAGGCAGGGAGTTAGTGATGCCGGTAAATGGTATAAGAAAACGAGGCGGCAGTACCGTAAAAGAAGATGACAGACAATAAATGGCATGAACACGAGCCATGCGCGGCTCACTAAAATTTAAACATTCCAACGGACACTTAGGTGTCATCGTAATTGAACATGCCGGTTTTTTCTTGTATATGATCAGGGTGTTTGACCTCCCATTCGAGGTCTCGCCGGACGTCGTCGTCCCGGCTTTCAAGTCATGTGGCAATGTACTCAGTCACGAGGTGGAAAATGGACTATCTTTGACACCAACTGAAAACAGAATTATTGAAACACGTGCCATCATACCTTGTTACAGAAGGACGAAGGAATAGCATCATGTATGACATGCAGCCCCGTTCTTGTGCTGACTGCAGTCAGGAAGGACAAGTCCTCCAGAACCGTCACCGACGCCGGTTTGTACGGATGTCACTCAACGATGCCGCCCCACTACGCCGTCCATAGTTCTTCCTGTCACCTACACCACAGTCACTGCACCAAGTGCCGATCTTCCGCATGGCCCACACGACCCGTAACAGACAATAACTTCTGTCGTAGTGTCTGATCGGGCTCTTCTCACATCTCAGCAATAAGAGGCATTATGACATGCACCTGCCTAGCACCGATGACAGCAACACAGAAATGGCGTCTGGTATTGTACTAATTTCGGCCTTTCTTCACCAGGCGCAGAGGCGACGGACAGTCACTGAACAGTATATACGTAAGCAAAAATCCCCGCAGATGCGCTGAATATGACCGATGACGCCAAGTTCTCAGACAGTTGTTGAACGGCGATCTTCCACCCCCTCACCCCATGACCGTTTCACGTTGTAGTGACGTGGCAGTGGCAGTCCCTCCCGCACGTGTCGTGGGTTGCATCCCTCCTGCAGCACCGATTCCACATACGTGTACAGGAGATGAGCAGAAACATCTATACTGACGAGCTCCTGGTTGAAGTGGGTAGAGGGCGACACTGCACTACTGCCTGGTTCCGTGGAAGGGAGGGTCCTGATGCTTCACAGCAACAACAAAGCGACGGACAAAGCAGTGGATGTTGCAGCTGGTCCACTCTAGACAGCCACAGCCGGGGTAGACGTCACTGTCCGGGTGGAAATGGAGATCCCTCAGTACCGACTGGCCACTCTTAGGTATAAAGGTAGTCCATTTTTCGGGCTGGTGACTGAGTACATTGCTATATGGCTTGAAAGCTGACATGGCGACGGCCAGCGAGACCTCATTGTTATTTCCAGGTCCGTATCGATCCTAGTGCTGAGTTTTCACTCAGATGGCGCTTTGGCGTTAGGCGGTTGTTTCCGTGTGTGATCGCTGGCCGCAACTTAGCTGGAGGCGTGTGAGGAGGAAAGAGGTGGCTGCCTTGGCTGGGGTTGTTTGCGTCTGGAGGCCGAGTGGAGCCCGATGGGAAGACCGGACCGTGATTTTACGGAGAATAGTGTGGACAACGGCGTGGTGTGCCGCTTAACTTGATTCGCAAGGGGAGCAAAATCTCTCCTGTTGTACTTTGTCGAGCCTGAGTTTGAAATACCTTCTATGTGCGGCGGGATGTCATTTCGTCCTCCTGTCTCTCCGTCGCTGGGATTGCTATCCTCGTTTACCGTCCCATGGATGTATATCGATGGGCTGCGCTGCTCTCCGTATTCTACTAGACGCTGGTGATGGAAGTGCGTCGTTCGGCGGCACGTTAGTCTGGGTGCTTTATGTTTGATCTTCAAGTGTATAGTCTTCGAGTGGCACTCCTTAGAGTTTGCCCTGTGCAGTTAGATTGGAGTTTATTTTGTCTTGTGGTGCTTCCTCTTTCCGTCAACGAAGGTTAAGCTTGATTCGGCACTCCGTACGACGCTTGGCACCTCTAGCAGGCGGGTCGGATCCACCTTTGCGACTAAACGGAAGCCTTTGGACTGAGAGGTCTTGTGTTTTGCATGATGTTCATAAATTGTTGTTTTGATATTAAGTTGGCTGAGGGTTCTTATGGATTTCCCGGGTTTGGTCTGTTGTCCGGCCCGGACTAGGTCTCGTTGTTTTAAAGGTCGGTTCTTGTTTTGGCTTAGTACGATTTTGGTTTACTGCCTGGTTGTTCTGGTAGTACGCCGGGTCGCTGTGGTTGTGTTGCATTTTGTATGGGGCTGTGTGCTCGGAGCTGTGGAGTACCATTTGTGTGAACTGCTTCACTGGGGAGTACTGATCGGGCCATTCTTGGTCCTCTGCTGTATATTATTTTAAAGTAACATTATCACTTAAATGATTTAATTCTTGTTGCGTTAATTGCAACTTGGGTACTGATAAATTTAATCTGTTAATTACCGGAAGACCTTAAGCTCACAGTCGTATGATGTGATTTTCTTAAATTATTGTATATTTATGTCATGTTATTATTGTTTTTGTTAATTGGCTGATGACTAGTGTACTGTTCAAAGTATTAAAACGTTTCAGGTAGCTATTACTTGGGTGGAGAGAGTAGTTGCGTGCCTTACGTGTCCGTTGTCGGCGCGGCCTGGTGTCCGTTGTTTGTTTTGGTGCACCTGAGTTAAGTATTGTGTTGCCTTCTCCCTTGCGGACCCGTCGTGTTCTTCTCATAAACATTTCCTTCAAGCCATTTTAGTGAATTTTATGCCAGTATTTTTTTTATTTCTTACATTGGTAAAACTTTTCGGCCTTCATTATGCACACTGTTTGTCATAGCGGAGTTGATGTGCCATTGTAATTTATTAAACTCCATTGTGTGCTCTTTGTGATACATATTCTTTATTAATTGAGTACGGCAATTATAATGTCTCATATATCATGATGTGTGTGTCTAATGGTGCAATAAATGGATGATTATTATTTCTGTTTTGGCGCCCTACATGCCTCCTTTCTTGTCCCTATTGGTACACTATCCTTGTGTTGGTAGACCACAGAAAACATCTGTGTGCACCGCAAACTGATGATTTTACATGAAGCATTTATCGTGGTAGATGTAAACGTAGCTCTCTTCCAGGAGGTCTATGTGTAAATTTTGTTGGCCCTTTCGGATACACCACTCACGTCTCTCATGTGTCTGCCATTGGCAGTGGCATGGCAATCTTGCTCCGTGATGGCTTTATTGTCGAAGGCATCCGCTGATGCAGTTACGTCCCTCTTTATGGGAAATCAGGACGCCTTAATTTTGTGTGCGGATTTTTTCTCTGACTAGGTGCCGAAGGACCAACTGCCACACTATACTCCATGTGCAGTGATGTCAACCATCACAACCATACTTCGACTCACGGAAACATGTGTACATGACGATAGGGAGGTTTTCACGAACTATACCAGCCACTCCTCACTTACATAGACTGCGTCTGTCTCTCGTGATCCACTGTTCAAAATATGTAGGTTGCTGAAATATGGCCCATTGGCTTTCCCAACCATCCAGCCGATATATACACATTGTGAACCAGATGGTATAGTATGGGCGAGTCCCCTGGAAATTGAATGTGTCTGTCCTACATTCACCTGAATGCCGACAGCTCATGGAGGCAATGGACAACCAGGACATGTCGGCGAGCGGCATCCGCACCCACAGTGTCTCAGTGGTTGTTATGCGCCAAGCTGGCTCTTAAGAAAAAGTTGACTAGTCACGACAGCCTAAAGGCGGCACTCATTAGACTTTTATTACCGCATTCTGCATGGCTGTTCCGCAATGCAGCACTCACCTGCCCGTCAGTAAGCAATGATCCAGGTGAAAGTGCTTATCGCGGCACTCACTGGACGGCGCCTCAAAGGGACGATTGTTCATCTGAGTAGCGTGGACAGAATGGACCATGTAGGGCCGTCAGTGTATCTCATCATCGCTGAATGCGGACGTCGGCCATTGGCGCTGATGCATGCTGTTACTTTGACCGCCGGTCGCTGTGTCACTATGCAACGTGAGATCGGACATGCTCTCCACGCTGACTACAGTCAACTGTTTGTGAACCACCATCATCCCCCAAGTGTGACTGAGGTGGTCTCTCGCCTGACATAAGGCATGCTACCATGGCACGTCCAACATGAATTACATGACGGACTCCCATTAGAGTTCTACATCAAGTAACGCCAGTTACTGTATTTGCCCTGGATGGACGTATGCCGTGACTTGATATCCCACGCAGTACAGCTTCCTGGTGTCTTTCTTGGAGGGTTGCTTGTTACTGTCCATCAACTAAATGGTGGAACCCACATCAGAGACTCACCCCCTGTCGCTCCCGAAATCTGATATGAAGATTTTTACCCGAGTTCCGGCAGCACGCCTGTGAAGGGACGCCCGGCACATGATCTCCCACGAGAAGGTGCCTTTTGGGAGGCAATCACAGCATACAGACTGTCTTACGTCGATATCGTGACATGATTAAGTTTACACGGACACGAAACATGACGGGGGTCTTGGCCTTCGGCAGGGCTGATCATTCCTATCTGGCAGCATTGTTAGGGAGTATGGGATTCCCAGCTTCGTTGAGGTAATAATGCGTCTACTCCAGGACGAGATATGTTGGATCCTGTATAATAATCGTCTTATGCTGCTCGTCGTGGTACAACGTTCGGTACGGCAAGGATTCCCTCTTTTCGCGATTCTGTACGCTGTCGCCTAGGAACCGTTACTTTGCGGTCTCTGCCAACGCCTTACTGCAGTAGCTTTTGGCGGTCACACTTTTTGTTGCATGGCCTCCTCCTGCGCAACGGCAACGATGTTCAAGCAGCACTGAAGTGCGTGGAGATCTACGGTCCTTCTTCATTAATATTCACAAATCTTGTGTGCTGCCTACAGGACGTGGGCTGCCAGACTAGTGCGTCGCTCCCATGCGGATCTATGGCGTGATAGGATGTCTGGGCATTGATTTTACGACCGAGTGCAGCTATCTATGGCCCTTAACAGTAGACACTTATTATGCCGGATCTGAGAGGCGCTCCTAGACAATGACCCTGAACTCAGGACATGCTGTGGCTGAGTCATGGTGCGTTATATAGTCGGATACCTCACCCTTCTGAAGCCAATGGTGGCCTCAGTCTTTGTCATGTCCGACATCTAGAAACTGTCCTCTTCGTAAGCGCACATGTCAAAATGTAGCGACATGCTCCGACTTGCTTCACCAGTCTTTTGATGATGGCCCTTACCCCGAGCTCACTCGTTGCCCCAGTGCTGCTGACAGACTTTCCAGCGCCCTTTTTCTACTTGAGCTATTTATTCCTTAAATAGAGCTGCAGCCAGACCTCGCATCTCCCTCCACGTCTACCGACTACCAAAATAGTGTATGCCGCGCTATAATCGCGGCTTCTGCCGAATGTGATTGCAGGAAAACACCCGCTCGTCCGGCAGAATGCCGTGTGGTGAGCAGTGCACCCCCCCCCCCCCTACTCATGCGTCAGATGTCCAGTTCACTTAATGAAGCACATCTGCGCGTTTTCGCCGGATACATTAAGCGGCATCGCCATTATGTACCAAGTGTGGTGCCCAAGACGACGACGACCATCGACTTGTCTGTGGCGAGGCAAGCCATATTTGGCGTTTGGTCCGCCAGATGGCGTTCATCACACGCGTGACTACCACACAACTTTCGCAGCACAAATGCTTCTCCTCTAGATACGGACTATTTCCACCTCAGTGACTTGGATTAGAGGACACGGTGACAGGACAGCCCTCGATTTCTGGCAATATCTTAATGACCGATGTTGTGCAGTTGACAAGAACGCTAAGTACCTACAATATTCCTCGAACTTTTTCCGGAGTGCTTTCCGCAAACTACCCTCGCAGATGGATCATCAATGCTACGAGTAGCTGAAATACGTCCCTTTCCTCCGTTTTGTAGATTCTATCTCCTCAACGGTTATTCATACACACCTGTGAGACGAATCTAGTGATGCGACGAGTTTTCTCTCGCTGACGTCGAAGGCAACCGCCAGTCTTTTCGAGCAGATTCTGAAAAAAATTCTTTCTCATATTCTCCTTTCCTGCTTGCTAGACGTTACTGGAGACAACACCTTAAGTGATGTTCTTAGCCAGCTGGTGTGGCCGAGCGGTTCTAGGCGCTTCAGTCTGGAACCGCGCGACCGCTATGGTCGCAGGTTCGAATCCTGCCTCGGGCATGGTTGTGTGTGATGTCCTTAGGTTAGTTAAGTTTAAGTAGTTCTAAATTCCTGGTGACTGATGACCTCAAATGTTAAGTCCCATAGTGCTCAGAGCCATTTGAACCACCTGATGTTTTTAAGATTAGAGTAAAAGTGAAAGTGGCATTACTTTCCCATTTTTTTAGGCTTAGGTTTATTCAGGAATGTGAGGAAGAAAAAAATAAAAAATAAATAAAAAAAGAAATTAATAGAAAAAGGTGTTTAAAACATCTGCGTTAAACAAAAAAGAAGTTGGTAGATTATTTGCCAGCGATAGGCTCAAGTCCCGAGTTCGAGCGTCGCTCCGGTACACAGTTTTAATCTGCCAGGAAGTTTCATATCTGCGGACACTCCGCTACAGAGTAAGAATTCATTATAGAAACATCACCCCGGCTATGGCCTAGCCATGTATTCGCACTACGCTTTCTTCCAGAAGTACAAGTCATACAATTTCTGTGAAGTTTGCAGTGTAGGTTGGTTGGTTGGTGGGTTTGGGGAAGGAGACCAGACAGCGTGGTCATCGGTCTCATCGGATTAGGGAAGGATTGGGAAGGAAGTCGGCCGTGCCCTTTCAGAGGAACCATCCCGGCATTTGCCTGGAGTGATTTAGGGAAATCACGGAAAACCTAAATCAGGATGGCCGGACGCGGGATTCAACCGTCATCCTCCCGAATGCGAGTCCAGTGTCTAACCACTGCGCCACACCGCTCGGTTGCAGTGTAGGAGATTTGGTACTGCGAGAAATAAAGTTGTGAGGGGCGGCTGCGAGTCTTACTGTAGTAGCTCAGTTGGTAGTGCACTAGCACGCGAAAGGCAAATGTCCTCACAGTCTTGCATACAGTTTTAATCTCCCAGGAAGTTTCATACCTGTTTGTCGCGGTAAGCCTCTATTTCCGGCGAAAGGCAGGTTTTCACATGGTAGTTCTCCAGGCTGTCCGGTCTTCTGCCATCCTCTTCAGGTCTGCATAATTTCCTCTTCCCTTTATGTCGTCTATGATCTTGTATCTCCTTCTTCCTCTCAGTCTTCTCCCACAAACCAATCCTTCCGAAGCATCTACTAGCAAGCACTCCCTTCTCAATGAATGTCCCAACCAGTTGTTTTACCTTTCTCTTACAACCTTCAGCAGACATCTTCTCTCACCAACCCTTACTCACTCTTTCCATCCAGCTTATTCTCGCCATCCTCCTCCACATCCACATCTCCAATGCTTCTAACCTTTTTTCGTCCTCTCGTCTCAGTGTCCAGGTTTCTGCCCCATATAATGCCAGACTCCAGACAAAATATTTGCCAAGCCTTTTCCTTAGTCCTTTATCTTATTTGCCACATAAGAGTCTCCCGTTTCTGTTGAATGCCTCCTTCGCTATGGCAATTCGAGTTTTCACCTCCTGGTGACATCTCAAGTCTTCAGTTATTGTGCTTCCGAGATATTTAAATTCACTTACTTGGCTAATGGTAGATTGTCCTATTTTAATATTGGACAGTCTGTGTCTCGCTCTGATGACCATCGTGAGGTTCTAGGCGCTGCAGTCTGGAACCGAGCGACCGCTACGGTCGCAGGTTCGAATCCTGCGTCGGGCATGGATGTGTGTGATGTCCTTAGGTTAGTCAGGTTTAATTAGTTCTAAGTTCTAGGCGACTGATGACCTCAGAAGTTAAGTCGCATAGCGCTCAGAACCATTTGAACCATTTGTTGAACTGATGACCATATTCGTTGTTTTTGCTGTGTTTACTAAAAGAAGAAAACCAATCTACGCTTTCATCCAAAACACCTCTGTCTTCAGTGTTTTGTTACACCGAGATATGACAAACGCAGGAGTGGCAAAAGCCAACGTCTACTGACACTCACAGAATATGAATATAGCCACTTCGTGTTTTTTCTTCGTTGCCATAGGCGCACAAAAGAAAATGGAACTCAGATAAATTCATTACGATGTGCGCATCGGGACCCTCGCCGTTGATGGGGAACCGTGTCAAGCGTGAACAAGGCTGCGAATCTCGACCATTCAGCATTGCGCGACGCAAGATAGGTCTTCTAAACGTAATACCGGCTCTTGCAGAATAGCGTTTTCACGATGGAACCCAGCGTCCCGCGCGGAACGACACAAGTTCGCAGGGATGCACGTCCAGCGATCGATAGTTTTAATTACTCTTATAGCGTACCGGTACGGCGGCGTGGGGGGCGGACGCGCGTACTGCGGTGCTGTGATCAGCATGCGGCGCTCTGAACAAACATTCCTTTCAAAAGCTGCAGGCGGCCGGCGTATGTGTTTCGGCAGCGAGGCGCATTTGCGAGTAGCGTCCCAAACGAGTGTGTATAAATGTCGCCAGCGCTGGAACGTTGTAATTCGAGAAATACGGCATTTCTGTAATCACGGCTTACATACTGAGAAAGGGATTCATGCAAATGTTTACAGAATCAAGTAATGTCCATTACCGAATTCGCTAAAGTGAGTGCATCAGAGTAAATGAACCACTCGTGGGTGGGCTGTCTATGAAATGTTACAAAATTCCTTTTTTGTGTGCTGGCCCGCCTATGAACTGTCGCAGCAAGATGCAACAGACAATGTTTATTGATTTATACATGTCAAAATAAAAAAAAATTTCACTAGAATATCAGAGCAGGTAAAATAAAATGGCAGATGTAGTGAACGCTGGCCTGGGATACGATAGAAATGTCGATAACGCCAGGAGGAAAAAATATGAGGAACTATTCACCTACAGTTATGGTATCGTGCTGAGTGTTTGTCGGAAAATTCACCGCTTTGATAGTTAAATACTGTGTAGTCTTTTGTCATGCCTGCTACTCTTTTAAATCAATGCAATTTGTCCATTATTTTTTGACATGTACATTTCATCATGACATTGCTATCCTGAGTGAAAGTGAAGAAGAATTACGTGATTTGGAATGAACAATCTAATGAGTAAAGAATATCGACTGCGAGTAAATCGAAGAAAGACGAAAGTAAAGAAATGTGAACAGCGAGAAACTTAACATTGGGATTCATGGTCACGAAGTAGATGAAGTTAAGGAATTCTGCTACTTAGGAAGTAAATTGACCAATGACGGACGGAGCAAGGAAGACATCGGAAGCAGACAAGAAATGGTAAAAAGGGCATTCTTGGCTAATAGGGGTCTACTAGATCAACCATGGACCTTAATTTGAGGACTGTGAATGTACGTCTGGGGTACAGCATTGTATGGTAACGAAACAAGGACTGTGGGAAAAGCGGAACAGAAGAGAACTGAAGCATTTGAGATGTGTTGCTACAGCCAAATGTTGAAAATTATGTGGACTGGTAAGGTAAGGAAAGAGGAGCTTGTACGCAGAATCGGAGAGGAAAAGAATATATGGAAAACACTGATAAGGAGAAGCGACATGACAGGACATCTGTTAAGACACGAGGAATTACTTCCAATGTACTAGAGGGAGCTGTAGAGTGCTAAAAGTGTAGAGGAACAGATTGGAATAGATCTAGCAAATTATTGAGGACGTAGGGTGCAAGTGCTACTCTGAGATGAAGAGTTTGGCGTAGGAGTGGAATTGGTGCCGGACAAAATGAAACCAGTGAGAAGACTGATGATAATAAAAAAAAAAAAAAAAAAAAAAAAAAACGCGGGGCTGCAAGAACAGAAAAACATCGTTCAACAACTGACGTAATTTTTGCATTGAATGAAAATGGTTTCTAGTCACAAATTCCTGTAGATATGGAGATATTGTGAATAATTTGAATTTTCAAAGCTTCCGGTCGTCTGATTCCTGTTTTACTGTAAAAAAAATGAGAAAAAGAAACTCTGACGGTAAGCGCATTGTCCTGATTGACCTTCCGGCTTGCTTTTATCAAATTCTTTTGTCGATGGTTTTCTTGCGCCTTCTATCTTCTTTGATAATTCGACTGTTCTCTCTAAACTTTTCCTTCGAAGGGGTCCTTTTGCAGCGAGGGCTAGGCTAATTGGGCTCGTGAGCGTTTGAGCATTGCTATCGGGTTCTCTTTTAGAGAAGCGCCGTGGATTGTATGGTGGTTATAAGCGAGGCGAATCGTGCGACGTGGACTGCGACGACAGGCGCCAAGCGTTCGGCTGTAACGGTGCGTCTACACCTGTGCACCTTGCAGTTACTGGCCGTGCGGCTGCAGCTTGGAACACGCGGAAGTATACTGAAGAACGAAAGAAACTGGTACAACTGCCTAATATCTTCTAGGGCCCCCGCGAGCACGTTGAAGTGCTGCAATATGAGGTGCCCTGGACTCGACTGATTTCTGAAATAGTGCTGACGGGAACTGACACCATGAAACATGCAGGGCTGTCCATAAATCCGTAAGAGTACGAGGGGCTGGAAATCTCTTCTGACCAGCACGTTGCAAAGGCATCCCAGGTATGCTGAACAATGTCTGTGGAGTTTGAGGGCCAGCGGAAGTATTGACACTCAAAAAAGTGTTCCTGGGACCTTCTCCGGCAACTAAATGGGTCAAATGGCTCTGAGCACTATGGGACTTAACTCCTGAGGTCATCAGGCCCCCGGAACTTACAACTACTTAAACCTAACCAACCTAAGGACATCACACACATCCATGCCCGAGGCAGGATTCGAACCTGCGACCGTAGCGGTCGCGCGGTTCCACACTGTAGCGCCTAGAACCGCTCGGCCACTCCGGCCGGCTCTCCGGCAACTGACAGCACACTGCACCGGAGGGTAATATTCTGCTAGAATGATGCTTTAAATATTCTTGACTACAGCTCCGGAAGCCTACGCACCTATTTCATCTATGTTTGTCTTGCAGTCGAATCTCTTGCGACGTAGCTTTACTTCCATTTGGTCAAGAAACTTCGCATAATGTTCCCTAATTACTGTTTTACCCTTTTCAAGGTACCTGGTAAGAAGAGCCAATTTACCATTATAGACACCACCGACTACAATCCTTCTATCAAATGGAATCAACTCCGACTTTATCTGTGTAGGGAAATGGCATTCGCCCTGAATTTTATTGCTGTTTCATTTTTGACATGATGTTCTGGATCCACAGTTCCAAATCGAAACGCAGAATCAATTGGAAGCTCCTAATAATGGTCCAAACGTAGGTGAGAAATTCGTTTTTGAGCTACGTTCAAAAAATGTCTGGTTCGTATTCCACAAAGCTTTCTCTTAGACAGTTGACTATGGCATCGTCTGTTTCATATGTTGTATCTCTCATCACCGATCAGAACCATACTTCCCGCATCCTAGATGTTTTAGTCTGGGGTCACAGAGCTTGGGACGTCCCTTATGTAAATGATTACTGACATCTTCGAATTCAGTCCCCGCTTTCTTACCTCTGTAAATTAAGCTGGGAATTTCTTGTGAACATTCAACAACTTCTATGGGTTTCCAGAGGCGGTAAATCATACGAAGTAATAGTACAACATGATATTCCAGGTTATCTACGACGGGAGTTAAATATGTAATGCAACATATGAAACTTCCTGGCAGATTAAAGCTGTGTGCCGGACCGAGACTCGGAAAAGGTCCCGAGTTCGAGTCTCGGTCCAGGAAGTTTCATATCAGCGCACACTCCTCGGTAGAGTGAAAAATCTCATTCTGGAAACACCCCAGGCTGTGGCTAAGCCATGTCTCCGCATTATCCTTTCTTTCAGGAGTGCTAGTTCTGCTAGGTTGGCAGGTGAACTTCTATAAAGTTTGGAAGGTAGGAGACGAGGTACTGGCAGAAGTAGAGCTGTGAGGACAGAGCGACAGTCGTGCTTGGGTAGCTCAGATGGTAGAGCACTTGCCCGCGAAAGGGAAAGGTCCCGAGTTCGAGTCTCGGTCCGGCACACAGTTTTAATCTGCCAGTAAGTTTCGTATCAGCGCACACTCCACTGCAGAGTGACAATCTCATTCTGTAATGAAACACATTTTTATCTGAAAACAGGTTTGTTTTATATAGGATTCCAATGCACTGTATTATTTTATTTCCCACTCTCCTGGCTATAAATCCCTTTTTTCAACGTAATCTCCATTCGGCCTTGTGCCACCTGGGCCTGTACCACCTTAATGGTCGATTCGGAGCCAACAGCTTGCTCCATCAATAGCCTCCCCAACATCCACGTAGGCCTCCCGCGGAGTGTGTCCACTAACGAGTCATGTTGGAAGGTATAAGATCTAGGCTGCAGGGTGGATAAAGTTTTGTGAACTGTAGGGTAGATGAAATTTTGTCAGTTCCTCTCAGTTGCGTAGACTTGTGTGATGCCTTCGTTCGTTATGGAGAAAGAGAAGTTCGTTTGTATTTTTTTTGGCGATTAACGCGAACATTGCATGAATCACAGGTGTGTGCGTCCGGCCGCTCCCGGGAGATTGGACAAGTTTGCGCTACCTTGTTGCTATGATGACAGACGCCTTGCCCAACGACTCAACGTGCTTTTGTTCACTGCCAGGTCTTCGTAGACATTCTACAAGCGCCTAAGAATATCTGCAATGCTCCGGTTTTGCGTCAAAAGAAACTCAGTGCTAGCTATCTTCTTGGAACGCATATCCGCTACAGACACCACGGAACTATAGAAACTGAAGCGGGAATATTCCACGATGTCCCACAAGATATTCCGCATTTCTTTCAATCCAAAATGGACGCGAAAAAAAATTTTGGGTCACTTATTGGAGACCCTCGTATTTACACGAAACGCACTATATATGACGACTTTAAAAAGCAGTATAAACAAACTTTATCCGCAGTACATATCTGGCACTTGATTTATTTCGTTTCTCAACCTGTACCATTATCACAAATTCGAAATTTAATCAGTATGAACGCCATCTTTGTTGCAGGCTAATTATCCTTCCCGCAATAGAATAGTAAAAGTTGGAACCATCGATAAAATGAGCTGTGGGTCTTCACGTAAGCGGCAGATGTTAGGTCAAAGGAGATGCCCATTGTGAATTAATTCTGTGTTCATTCGTCCTTCGTCCGAAACTGACGGTACAGAATTATGGATACCCGACAATTCTCGAACGACGTTAAACACATTATCCTAAAAAGGAAAATAAACTCAAGAAGAAACGTAGTTTCATTAAAGTGTCAATGAAATAAACGGAAGTATCGCTAAATAGAAAAGTTCACATTATGGTAGACAGGTCGTGTACTTAGTGTAAATACGAAATAAAACAATGTGATTCCTTACCGAATCTATTGTGATCATCTTTCTTTAGCTTCCTTCACAAAATTAATGTTAGCACGGTTCATCGAGCCAAACAGCTGCAGGGAGTCAGTGATTTGTGAACACCGTAAATTTGCTGTGGAGTGTAAGCACAAGAAATGTTTATCTGTACACGGTCTGAGTATACTTGACGTAACTATTGACAACATCTTCAGAAATGTGCAACAATGGCTGGTTTTCTGGTAGTTAGAACTCGCTAACTGTTATGGATCAGTACGGTATTTCACTTCGTAGTACTTTCCAAACTCGTATAGTTATACATGAACATTTTAGTGTTACTATTTCATGTGAATACGGTTTCAAAACAAATTTACGTCAGACTATTGCAACATGGCGTGCACAAACGGAGTGTTTGTGAGTGATCATTGGCAATAATTAATTAGAGGAAACGGAGGTTGGATAAATGGTAACGAGAGTTTATGCTACATGTGACAACAAATTAACTCACCAAATAAAACATGTCTCGACGGACAAACTTGTATGTGAGCAACGTTGGATACGTTCGATATCTGTAACGCGTATCTTCAAATGGGGGGACCAGCTGCAAGCCAAACGCGGTTTCTGATAGTATCTTTCAGTCTCTGCTTACACTACGGAAACGACTTCTGGGACAAAAGACTAATCTGACAAAAGCCAGTAGAGCCATCCTTCCTTCTGTAAACTGTATGGATGTCGCTTGAACGATAGAGCGAAATGGTACAATATGTATATGTCAAACTATCATTCATTGAGCGCTTATTTGAAAAGGCGGTATTTAACTATGTAATATGTACTGCAAATACGGAACTTCAAGTGTGTTTGAGTAGTAATTTGACAGTAATTATCTTATAAACTAAATCCAAGAAACGTGTCAGGCTTTACTGCAGGTAAAGCAGGGAAATATGTGAAGAGACTACTAACTACTGCAGCAATTGAGCAACACTTATATGGTATTGTCTATCAGATCATTGATGAAAAGCACTCATTTCCTTTGCACAGGTTACTGAGAAAGGAACCTGAATCATTTGATGGTTTCGTTCTTCCACAAGATAACTGCTGATGAAAACAAATGACGGACCAACAGGAATCCAAGTGAGTGCAGAACATGCAAGTAGCGACAATGCTGTAGTACTACCAGTAAATGATTAACATCAGAGCACTAATCAGACCAAGCCCTACACTACAATTAAAATGTGAAAGCGACCGCTGAACACATAGATGTTATGCTGAAAATGGTGAAAACTGCAGTACCATATCAAACCGAGAGACATTAGTGGAGTACAAACAATGCAATAAACTGTATGTATGTTAAATCGAACTCTAGTAGGGAAATTAAACGTTCGTCACTAACAATTATCAACGAACTGTCAAAGTAGCAGTCGTTCCCCCGAAGACATCCAGCTGAGGTAATTATTTACCTTATGAGCAAAACTCTTTACATTACAATAGGGTATTCGATTGATATTTTTAGTCCTCAGTAGTCTGATCTGATATTTTGATGCCTCCACTGGAAAGCGTAAAATTATACATGTATAGTTTCAGAGTGAAATCCCCCGTCGGTCTTTGATATAACTTTTTTTTGTTCTTACTATGGTAGGAGTATAGCTTCGTACTACCAGGTAGATCCACACAGTGAAAGAAGGTAGCTGCCAAAGACGGAGATCACACAAGAGGTCTTGCACCATGAGACACCAAGTGATAGCTGGAAATTGACGTTGATGCCTTGCTCCACACTCCTCGCAGGACTGAGGAACAGCAAGAACTTTTCATTTCCTTAGGATTTCTGTGTAAGCAGATACGTCAACAATGTCAGTGAAATCTGAAGTGTGTTGGAATATTTCAACCCCCCTTCCGTTTTCGACAAGCCACATTTGTTGGAGGCCCTAAAGTAGAATCCTTGTTCAGCAACGAGCTTTCGTGTCCCGCCTCTTTGCGTACTAAGAACGTGGGCCAGCCGAACTGGACGTTGGTATGTTTTGTATACAGGCAGTACAGGTGCTTCGTTGTACCTCATCCTCGCCTGCCTTCTCAAGCTGGTTTATTCAACTGTGTAAGGAATGGCTGATGGGTACCCCCAAGACTGGTGGTAACCGACTGATTGTTTGACTGACTACGGAGATATAAATATTTCCTCAACCAGTTAATTCCTTAGCTAAATGTAGCACTGCTCCAAAGCCTCCCACAGGTGCAAATTACCAAACTTTACTCTTCGATGCATTTGTGGCGACTTACCTGTATTATATACACTCCTGGAAATTGAAATAAGAACACCGTGAATTCATTGTCCCAGGAAGGGGAAACTTTATTGACACATTCCTGGGGTCAGATACATCACATGATCACACTGACAGAACCACAGGCACATAGACACAGCCAACAGAGCATGCACAATGTCGGCACTAGTACAGTGTATATCCACCTTTCGCAGCAATGCAGGCTGCTATTCTCCCATGGAGACGATCGTAGAGATGCTGGATGTAGTCCTGTGGAACGGCTTGCCATGCCATTTCCACCTGGCGCCTCAGTTGGACCAGCGTTCGTGCTGGACGTGCAGACCGCGTGAGACGACGCTTCATCCAGTCCCAAACATGCTCAATGGGTGACAGATCCGGAGATCTTGCTGGCCAGGGTAGTTGACTTACACCTTCTAGAGCACGTTGGGTGGCACGGGATGCATGCGGACGTGCATTGTCCTGTTGGAACAGCAATTCCCTTGGCGGTCTAGGAATGGTAGAACGATGGGTTCGATGACGGTTTGGATGTACCATGCACTATTCAGTGTCCCCTCGACGATCACCAGTGGTGTACGGCCAGTGTAGGAGATCGCTCCCCACACCATCATGCCGGGTGTTGATTGTGGCGCTCACCTGCACGGCGCCAAACACGCATACGACCATCATTGGCACCAAGGCAGAAGCGACTCTCATCGCTGAAGACGACACGTCTCCATTCGTCCCTCCATTCACGCCTGTCGCGACACCACTGGAGGTGGGCTGCACGATATTGGGGCGTGAGCGGAAGACGGCCTAACGGTGTGCGGGACCGTAGCCCAGCTTCATGGAGACGGTTGCGAATGGTCCTCGCCGATACCCCAGGAGCAACAGTGTCCCTAATTTGCTGGGAAGTGGCGGTGCGGTCCCCTACGGCACTGCGTAGGATCCTACGGTCTTGGCGTGCATCCGTGCGTCGCTGCGGTCCGGTCCCAGGTCGACGGGCACGTGCACCTTCCGCCGACCACTGGCGACAACATCGATGTACTGTGGAGACCTCACGCCCCACGTGTTGAGCAATTCGGCGGTACGTCCACCCGGCCTCCCGCATGCCCACTGTACGCCCTCGCTCAAAGTCCGTCAACTGCACATACGGTTCACGTCCACGCTGTCGCGGCATGCTACCAGTGTTAAAGACTGCGATGGAGCTCCGTATACCACGGCAAACTGGCTGACACTGACGGCGGCGGTGCACAAATGCTGCGCAGCTAGCGCCATTCGACGGCCAACACCGCGGTTCCTGGTGTGTCCGCTGTGCCGTGCGTGTGATCATTGCTTGTACAGCCCTCTCGCAGTGTCCGGAGCAAGTATGGTGGGTCTGACACACCGGTATCAATGTGTTCTTTTTTCCATTTCCAGGGGTGTATATTAAGCCAAGTCAGTGCAGTCGTCGAGTGCCTGGAGTGGTGAAACGTTGTTGTTGTTTTCGTTATAATTTATATCTTTCCACTACGGCCTTAACTGTCATCTGCTAACTCAATCAAAGACACTTCTACCTCAACACACGTGTGCAGTAGACTTCTGTGTCAGGCTGATTTCGGTTGGTTCTAGATGGCGTCACGGTTCTCTCGATCAACTTAGCACGCGGATAGAAGCTTTGGTGGATACATGAACCATGAGCATACTTCCACACCTGTTTCCTGGGGGCAGTCTCGACTGGATTGTCTGCCGCCACGCCGCCGTAATCTGCTCATACGTGTTGGATGTACACTGAAGAGCCAAATAAAGTTGTACACCTGTCTAATATCGTGCAACCCCCCGCGAGCATGCAGAAGTGCCGCAACACGACGTGGACAGCGAAAGTATTTAAACTCGGAAGAGTGTTCCTGGAGCCACGCTGTAGCAACTCTGGACGTATGGGGTGACGCATTGGAATTGCCCGAGTCCGTCAGAATGCACCTTGCGAGTGATAAGACATGATGCTTACGTACGTGTCACCTATCAGAGTCGTATCTAGATGTATTAGGGGTGCCATATCACTCCAACTGCACACGTCCAATATCATTACAGAGCCTCCACCAGCTTGAACTGTCCCCTGCTGACATGCAGGATCCGTGGATTCATGAGGTTCCATCCTCGTACATGTCCATCCGCTCGATACAGTTTCAAACGAGACTCGTCCGACCGGGTAATATGTTTCTAGTCATCAACAGTCCAGTGTCGATGTTGACGAGGCCAGGTCAGGTGTAAAGCTTTGTGTCGTACAGTCACGAAGGGTACACGAGTGGGCCTTCGGCTCCGAAAGCCCGTATCGATGATGTTTCGTTTAATGATTCGCTCACTGACACTCGTTGATGGCCCAGCACTGAAATCTGCAGCAATTTTCGGAAGGGTTGCGCTTGTGTCACGTTGAACGGTTCTCTTCAGTCATCGTTGGTCCCGTTCTTGTAGGATCTTCTTCCAGCCCCAGCGAAGTCAGAGATTTGATGTTTTACCGAATTCCTGATATTCACGGTATATTCGTGAAATGGTCGTACAGGAAAATGCCCACTTCATCGCTACCTTGGAGATACTGTGTCCCATTGCTCGGGCCCCGACTATAATACCACGTTAAAACTGACTTAAAACTTGATAACATGCCATTCTAGCAGCAGTAACCGATCTAACAAATGAGCCATAGACTTATTGTCTTATATAGGCGTTGCAGACCACAGCCCCGTATTCTACCTGTTTACATGTCTCTGTATTGGAATATGCATGCCTATATCAGTCTCTTTGGCATTTCAATGTAGTACCGGGTATGAACGCTTCGCGTATGCTGCGATCGCTAAAGTATTTACTTGTGTTCTTAGTCCAACGTAAAATTCAATAAAAATAAAATTGTAATTTAATTTATCTCATGACATCACAATTACCGTTTACTTTTGAAAAACAATTTTGTAAAAATAAGCGCGCTTGCGTTGCATCGCAGCGTGATTTGTTTCAGGTGCAGACGCAGACAATTACGTTGCATGTGCTTTGCAGAGCAGTGGATCTTCCGTTGCGCAGGTAATATTTAGTCTACGTACCACGGCGAGCGCTTCTTTGTGTGTTTACGGCAACGGAACAAGTGTCCGCTTCTTCAGAAGTCCAAAGAAGAACAGCTGAATGTTGAAAGGCAGGTATTTGCTTACAATTAGAGGAAGTTTCACATCACAGCTTCACATTTTAAAGTCAGGGTTTAGCTTACAGGGTTTCACATTTAAAGACAAAAAGTTCCACTTAGTAAGTTCCACAGTGTACGGTGTCTCAAGTCGTGCAATTTGCACTCTGAGCGTTGTGCTAAACGTACGTGCTACACATCAAAAAGGGAGGCAGAGGAACTGACCGTGGCTGAACATGTCCTATAAAAGAAACCGTTAAGTACATTTTCAACAGACGGGGTTTAGGCCCATGCATGAGGTTCATAGTCAATTATAAAACTGTCACTAGATATTTGCTTAAACTGTAATTACATTTTGTAAATACCACAATAATCTCTGATCTCAAATATTTGTTTATTCAGTGACCCGTGTCAGTCATTATAATTATCTTCAAACTGATGTGTCTTGATGAAGTCAACAGAGTAAGCTAATAAAATATACAGCCATTTGATTACTCTGGAAGGTTCTGGACACTGTTGCCTCGCCTAAATAAACTGAACGCTTGGTGAATCACCGCAGTCAGCGTTCCAATCCCTGAAGACGATGGTGGAGATAGCTGTCGAAGCTACAAAATTTTATCCGCGATGACGCTGCAATTTCTTCAATTAATTAATTAATTCTTATTTCTCTACATGTTTGCCTCTTCTGTCTTACTTATTTTACTCAGTACATCTCTTCATTCTTCTTTTCTGCATTTCTATTTCCAGTTTTGTTAATAAAACTTGTTAGTGAAACATATTAACGTATTTGAAATTACAGGCAAATATATTACGTATTTTTTTGGCAGACTTTGCGTGGAGTATGCGGTCTGCTTTAATGTCTAGGTAACAGATAAATTTTAACCAGACAAATAAATATTTACGGGGGGACTTCAGAAAGTAGATTACGCATTGTTATGGCGCTCCAAGTGACTTATATTCAGTGCTACACGACACTTCTCTGTAAATCACCGTAGGAATGTTCTACCAGTAGTTCAGTTTCGCGACGATAGAAACCCTATCCTTGATTACGGAGCGCTTCGGGAAGTACTGTGTGAACGTTATCATTGCTGGCAAAACTCATTAGTCCCCGATGTTCTATCAGCTTGAGGAAAAGGTAGAAATCGCATGGTGCAAGACATGGACTACATGCGAATGCTTCGAAACCTCCCATAGAAAACGTTGAAGCAAAACTTGTACAGTGCGTGCCTTGTGGTATGTTCCGTTGTAGCCTAGGAGAACAACGCCTTTGCTTAATTTCCCGCGCCTCTTTACGTTTTGCCTACAAGAATCATACATTCTTGTGCGCTTCAGTTTTTGGAGTTCATTTACAGTTGCCGCATGGCATCTCTCGCACACTGTGATGCGCGTGTAATTCGTACCGGAGCAGTACTGTTACAGTACGTAACCCAGAACGTGTAATTTCTTATGATAATGCTCAACTATTTTTTGAGCAATGATCTTAGCGTGGGACTTACTTTTTAACTTCCTACGTACGTACATCCTCATTTCTGGTTGACTATTTCACGCTTCAGCTACGAACCTATAGAGATGCTGGTCGGATTCGGTGCAAGCACCTAACGAGACGTGAATGTTGCCTGCCTGCGAGCTACAGTGAAAAGCCGTGAGGGCAGTGCTTCACGATACAGACTGGCTACTGCCGTGGCACGTGGTGCATTTGGGTGCCAAACGTCAGGATTAAAGGAGCTACCGCCACAGAGAGCACTCGGACGTCTGAGAAAATCACAGTGGATCGTTCTCTTGACCACGTTATCAATTTAGGCTTCCTACAGGAAACAAAAAACTGGAAGGTCTCCAGACTGCGAGTCCTGCGTGCTACTGCTTTGCCACCTCTCACATTTGTAATCTCGATTTTGAAATTGTGCCGGGTAGTATCTGTATCTGACTAGTTGTCCAGCTGCTGTTTTGGAAATTTGGAAATTTATGGTAAGGTCTTATGGGACCAAACTACTGAGGTCATCGGTCCCTAAGCTTACACACTACTTAGTCTAACTTAAGGCAACTTACGCTAAAGACGACACACACACCCATGCCCGAGGGACGACTCGAACCTCCGACGGGGGGAGCCGCGCGGACCGTGACAGGGCGGCCATTTATGTTTTCCTACACCGTAGTTTGTCTGTGGTCAGCTCAGTAAACGGAGGCAGCGCTTCAACATTATGACAAGATCCTTAAAATACTGTGCAGAGAATGTTACAATCTGTGCGATGCACACCGAGAAGCATACAGGGTGTTACAAAAAGGTACGGCCAAACTTTCAGGAAACATTCCTCACACACAAATAAAGAAAAGATGTTATGTCGACATGTGTCTGGAAACGCTTAATTTCCGTGTTAGAGCTCATTTTAGTTTCGTTAGTATGTACTGTACTTTCCGATTCACCGCCAGTTGGCCCAATTGAAGGAGGGTAATGTTGACTTCGGTGCTTGTGTTGACATGCGACTCATTGCTCTTCAGTACTAGCATCAAGCACATCAGTACGTGGCATCAACAGGTTAGTGTTCATCACGAACGTGGTTTTTCAGTCAGTGCAATGTTTACAAATGCGGAGTTCGCAGATGGCCATTTGATGTATGGATTAGCACGGGGCGATAGCCGTGGCGCGGTACGTTTGTATCGAGACAGATTTCCAGAACCAAGGTGTCCCGACAGGAAGACGTTCGAAGCAATTGATCGGCGTCTTAGGGAGCACGGAAAATTCCAGCCTATGAGTCGCGACTGGGGAAGGCCTAGAACGACGAGGACACCTGAAATGGGCGAGGCAATTCTTCGTGCAGTTGACTATAACCCTAATGTCAGCGTCAGAGAAGTTGCTGCTGTACAAGGTAACGTTGACCACGTCACTGTATGGAGAGTGCTACGGGAGAACCAGTTGTTTCCGTACCACGTACAGCGTGTGCAGGCACTATCAGCAGCCGATTGGCCTTCACGGGTACACTTCTGCGAATGGTTCATCCAACAATGTGTCAATCCTCATTTCAGTGCAAATGTTCTCTTTACGGATGAGGCTTCATTACAACGTGATCAAATTGTAAATTTTCACAATCAACATGTGTGGGCTGACGATAATCCGCACGCAATTGTGGAATCACGTCATCAACACAGATTTTCTGTGAACGCTTGGGCAGGCATTGTTGGTGATGTCCTGATTGGGCCCCATGTTCTTCCACCTACGCTCAATGGAGCACGTCATCATGATTTCATATGGGATACTCTACCTGTGCTGCTAGAACATGTGCTTTTACAAGTACGACACAACATGTGGTTCATGCACGATGGAGCTCCTGCACATTTCAGTCGAAGTGTTCGTACGCTTCTCAACAACAGATTCGGTGACCGATGGATTGGTGGAGGCGGACCAATTCCATGGCCTCCACGCTCTCCTGGCCTCAACCCTCTTGACTTTCATTTATGGGGCATTTGAAAGCTCTTGTCTACGCAACCCCGGTACCAAATGTAGAGACTCTTCTTGTTCGTATTGTGGACGGCTGTGATACAATACGCCATTCTCCAGGGCTGCATCAGCGCATCAGGGATTCCATGCGACGGAGGGTGGATGCATGTACCCTCGCTAACGGAGGAGATTTTGAACATTTCCTGGAACAAAGTGTTTGAAGTCACGCTGGTACGTTCTGTTGCTGCGCGTTTCCATTCCATGATTAATGTGATTTGAAGAGAAGCAATAAAATGAGCTCTAACATGGAAAGTAAGCGTTTCCGGACACATGTCCATATAACGTATTTTCTTTCCTTGTGTGTGAGGAATGTTTCCTGAAAGTTTGGCCGTACCTTTTTGGAACACCCTGTATACACTGTCGAAAAAAAATAACAGCCTCATGGACCGTTTTCAGTGGCACTCACGTTTAGTAAGATCTTAAGGAGGGGTTTTGGTGATACGATTCATTTGTTACAATCATCGTGGCGGTCAGATGGAGCTCAGGAGTCCTGTCAGTCTACCCTTTGATTTAACTCTTCAGGCAGTAAGTGTGCTGAGCTTAGACTAAACAGGATTTGTATCATTCATTCAAGGGTACCACCGAGTATGTACTCCTGTTGAACAGCTTCAGCCATTTGAATGCGGCGCATTGTGGACCAGTGGGAAGCTGCACGGTCCTATCGACAAATTTCTGCATATATTGGGCACAGTGTTTCGGTTCTTGCTTTCAACAGTGGTATGTGAAACTGGACGCCAGGTTCTGGACATCCCTATAGTATGGAAACACGCCAAGGAGGACGTACTGTGCGTTTAGCTGTGGTAGACCGAACATCATTCATGGGCCAAATCCGAACACATGTTGAACCTATCGTGTCATCAGGACTCACTGAGAACTATCAGCTTATAGCAAGGTTAACATCACTTGTAACTCTGGCCAGCCTACCACTGACACCACGACACCGAGAGGCATGGCTATTCTCGTGTTGTGAAAGACTGGAGAGAAGAACGGCGTTTTGTTGCCCTCAGTCATGAGAGTAGGTTATATACGCGTGCGAATGATGGACGTACACGTGTATGGAGTAGATCTGGTGAGCTGCCTATTCTATAGTGCATTCTCCCACGACGTACGTGCTCATGCCACGCTTCGTGGTTTGGGTGGTGCCGGGGGGACTGGGGGAGGGGGCAGAAGTTTCAACTCACGGTCACATTTTCTTTTACTGCAGGGTAAAGTAACCAGTGCCCACTACATTGCACAGGGTGTAGTCCCCATGCTACTGCCGTTTCTCCGACAGGAAGATGTGCTTTTTCAGCAGGACAACGCACGTCCATATACGGCTGCGGCGACGCAACATGCTCTTCCCGTAGTACAACCACTGCCCTGACCAGCAATATTACCAGATCTCTCGCCAGCAGAACCCATGTGGATGATAATGAAGGTACAGTTTACTCCTTGTCCTTAGCCTTCAAGAGCCGTTGCCAACCCGCAACAAACAGTTTATTGCAAGATACCATTCGACACCTTCACACGTTTACGTGCTAAAATACACATCTGAGTTTCCACGAGATAGCGATACACTTTGTATTTATTGTCTGGGCAGCCTATACTGTGGCATGTGCGCTTCATTTAGTTATGTAGTCCTACAACGATGAACTATATTTCACTTCATATTTCAATAAAATGACATTGTCCTTGAGAGTGTTGAACTTTTTTTTCAGAAATGTATCAGAGATACAAAATTACAAGAACCACTATTTTTTTTCTAGAAACTGAAATGATTCATACCTGCAGCTTATGCGTTTTTACGATGAAAGTGTAATGTTGCACATTGGTTCGAATTCCACTTTCCACTGTGGTTTTCCGTATCCGATGGGATAATCTGGTTATCATGGTGCCTAAAGCAAGGGTATACCATCTTCAATAAGTATAAGACTAGTATATTTACTCGGGCTGTTTATATAGTATCCGGGATGTGACACGACCGGGAGACGTTGGTCGACCGGTCGAGTGCTTCGAATGGTGGGTCGCCAAAAAGCCACTGAAGTCTACAACAACGATCAACGAACAGCAAGACAACACCATGGAATGACGGGTCCGGAGAGCAAACCTAACCGAGAACCGATACGTAGCAATAAATCAATAAGTGAAGCCAAGTAAAGATGTGTTCAAGAACAATATGTACGGGCAGTCTGAGCACGACTGAGATCTGAGACAGACAAACATCTTCTCTACGGGAAATTGCCATGTACTAAACGTGGAGTGTTTTCTGGGTGGGTATTGCCTGCTATATAGTGTGGTATTATTTAATTATTTCTTGTCGAGGTTGAACGTGTCTGCTTGGTGCTAGGAATTAGGTTTGACTGGGAGGCGAGCTTCTTGTGGCCTTATTAACTGTCAAGCAGGACCACTGACCGCTTGTAACGATCGACAACGTTGTTGCGTCTTGCGAGGCGACGGATCGAAGGGTCTTGTGAAGTTCTCGTCTTGTCGTAAAACTTCCCTGCGTGCTCTTTAAATGTCAAGTCCGAGTTTTCATTAGCTGTGTCGTGTAGCTATGATGCTGGGAAGCTGCTGGGGACGTGAAATATCCGTCGTAGAGCTTTGCTGGTCCTGGCGGAGGTTCGAGTCCTCCTTCGGGCATGGGTGTGTGTGTTTGTTCTTAGGATAATTTAGGTTAAGTAGTGTGTAAGCTTAGAGACTGATGACCTTAGCAGTTAAATCCCATAAGCTTTCACACAAATTAGAACATTTAGAATTTTTGAACATTTTGCAACTGACAGTCCAAAGTCGCAGAATAGGTACTCTGCAGAGTGTAACGTTGAGGATGTTCGGGGGACGCCTTCTCATTAGTAGTAGCGCTTGACTTTTTGCAGCATTGAAACCCATGCGCCAGCCTGTTTCCCATCGCTCTATGGCAGAGCAGACAGTTTTTAGTCTTCGCTTGACAGCCACTGACCACAGGCTCCGGCAGGTAAGTGCGGTGTCTTCGGGCTAGACGTTGCGTTGTAGGAAGGCCGGTAGTGCAGGCAGCGTACAAGACAGGGCCCATTACCGACGCCTGTGGTACTTCTGCACGTACTTCTCGAAGCGTTGATTCACCGTGAGGATTCCTGACGACTAAGGTTCTACCTTCGAGATAATCAGAGAGTAACGTCACCAATTATCCAACGATTCCAAAGCTTGTACAAGTGCCGAAGATGGCAGAAACGGTCAAATGCGTGAGTGACATCTAAGAATATAAGAATATCACGCCACTATATTCCCCGTTTTTGAAGCCTTGGATGGCTTCTTCTACTACCCGAAGTAGCTGCTGCGACGTAGAATTTCCAGGCCTGCAGCTTAATTCCTTTGTCTTGCATGAGGTGGCAGGTCTCTCGGTGAAGGAGAATGTGCTCAAAGCCCTTGCTCACTGTTGGCAGTACGCTTTTCGGCCGGTATCTTTTTGGATGTGCCCGATTTTTACCGAGTTTGGAAACCGCGACAACAACTGCTCGCTTTCACGCCCTGGGGTTGACTCTTTGTTGTAGTGTGTTGGAGGAGGTGTGGCGAGGTAGTCGATGGCTGCTGGTGCCAATTCTCTTAGCAACTTGACTTCGATTTCACCATGCCACGGAGCTTTCTTGGGATGTAGGAAAGCGCTTTCAGGCATTGCTGTACTTCGGGTACAGTAATTTCTTCCTGTTCTGCTTCGTTTGCTGAGGTCTGGACCCTGGTACGGCTTGCTTTACAGCACGGCCGATCATTGTATTCGTATTGACCGAAATCAGATGGCTGCGGTTTTTTAGGTGCGTAGACAGTCCAGTGTCCTCGAATGGGTAAAATGAAAGACACGAATGTTCAGCGCATGAAAATAAAAAATTATTAAGTGTAGGTAAGATTTTTCTGCCAGCATCGGACGTCCAGAGTACCCGCAAAGAAACTGATGAGAGAATAACTAATGTGCACACAAGTCTAACATCATTTACAACTGTATGATTAGATGTACGTGTTTACGAAAATTCCATCCACCACCTTCTGAGACTACGACTTTTCAAATATGTATGATGTATTCGTAATGGAATATCTATGTGGCAGTAGTAAATTCACGCATCTTCTTATTTGGGATTACATTTCATACGAATCAAAATTTGCACATTCAGGTTCATAGGTATTTATCGTCCTGTACACTCGAACCCACTTAAAACGAAAACTTAATTCCATCATCAGCTATCATTTTAATGTTGTTTTAGGTTACACCTAGCTAGATGCCTTACTCGCAGAGATGTTGCTCAATAGACCTATGAGGGTTATTCAGAAAGTAAGGAGCGATCGGTCGCGAAGTGGAAACCACAGTCACAATCCGATTAAATTTTGCACAGGTGTGCTGGTCAGTGTCTCTAGTATGCCCGTCGGTCGCAGCTACATCGTTCTCTTTAGTCCTGAGCACACAGGGATCACATAAAGACACCGAGAACAATAGTGTCTCCCGCCAAGTACGAGGGCCTGGTGAGAAATTTCGCCTGAAGCTATGCAGCCAACATTACATAACTGTTTACTATTTCTTCTTCGAGACAATTCTCAGCCGCATTTTGAAGGGGCAATGAAGATGCTCCTGCATCGTTTTCAATTGGATATGTTTGATTACCAACAATGCGGCCTGTAATTGTCTCCCTCTGAGTTTCATTTCTGCTCACATGAACCGCTGGCTATGAAGACAACATTTTGGCACAAACAACGAGCTGTAGGCAAGCGTACAGAATTGGCGGAAAGCACTGGCGGCTGCCTTCTATAACGACAATATTGGAAAGTTGGTACAACTCTACGACAAACGTCTAAGTCGGATCGGCGACTACAGAGTTAAGTAGCTAGAAGTTGTAGCTAAATGTTGTAAATAAAACAGTTTTGATTTTCACTGTCGTTTCCATTTCGCGACCTGTCGTTCCTTACTTTCCGAATAGCCCTCGTATGTTTCATACACTTTTTCGACATGAAATGGAACCTATCTTTGCCCGAATTTCAGTTAGAGCTTAAAATGCTTTCCTAGTAGGCTAGTGGCTCTAAAATTGCTGCTGCAAGACTGGAGTGTCTTTCGCGCGAGGCCTCTGGTCTACCGCGACCTATCCGCACAGCCCTTACTCTCACCCCCATCCCCTTTCTGATGCCCTGTTACCCCTGTGTGGCCAAATTGCCCGGTGACCCGGCCGCGCTATCACTGCGCGCGTTCCGCACACCCATTTTTCATGCTTAATAATGTGTCACACAACGCCTTACGTGCGCTGCTTGGGGATTACGCAACGTGATTAATGGACATACGCCGGAGGGCTAGTAATGTGTCTCTAATATAATATTTCCTCGAATCCCGAAATTAAATTTCCCTTGCTTTCTGGAATGGAAACCCATATTGATTGAACATATTAAGTGACGAAGAAATTAATTGCTTCTGAAATATGTTTTTCTGTCACATTAGCTGACGATCGTAATTTCAAAGAAATTCCCTTATGCGAATATGATTAACGACGTTGTCGAACAAAAAAGGTGATTTTTCTTGTGCTTACATGTGCTGTGACTGGACTCACGTATGAAATTTTGGTATATTTTTTAAAAGTTTCTGGCACGGTTTACGTGATGGAGATCATTTTTAAATTCCCATAATATCATACCGTACAAGAACTAATAAGGGATTGAAGTAAATGGAATTTTATAGATGGCAGACAGAGGAAAGATCTGAAATCAGCCAGCATTTTAGTAAAGCTGGAGAACAGAGTGCTGAGGACAGATGTAATGTGATCTACATAAACCTGGAGAATGGAAAAAAGAAATGTTGCAGAGAGATTTATAAACAGTCGCTCTAGAAACTGTATTGTGCAGAAGAAATTAGACTAACTGAAAAATCATCACAGAGTGTTAAAAGGTGGTAGGAGGTTTCAGATCTTATTTATCAATTTGAAAAGGCTAATCACAAACTCGGATACTGATGAAATACCAACGGAACAGCGATGAAGATCGGGCCAAGGTACAGTAATCGGTAAAAAAGTACCTGTCGTCGTGTGCTGCATTGATGTTAACAAACATTACAATAATTACTTTTTTGTTTTGCATGTGTGTATTGTTTCGATTCTCTTGTGAAATACATTTTCAGTAATTTTGAATTATCTAGAGCGAAACTTGCACTGATTAAGCTCGTTAAGCTCCATGGTTTCCTTATTTCAGTTTATAGAAATGTGCATGTGATACAAGTGCGGCTGGAAAATGAGCCCATCCTCCTTGCCTCTTTATTTCCGTCTCCTCTCCTTCCCCTTTCTCTGTCTATCATCTCCTCCTCTTTTACTGTCCACCTCTTCCTTCCTCCTCTCTACGTCCTTTTCTCCCCTCTCTGCCCATCACCTCTTCCCCCATATCCCTGACCTCTAGCCCTTTTTATTGCTGTTGAATGGATTCCGTACTAGCATTCTTATCATAAGTGGCTAAGGCATAATTACAACTTTCCTGATTTCTGTGACAAACAGGCCTTGAGCAAGAAAACAAAACAGCACACTGTTGTGTATATATTTTTGTTTAAAAGTATCTATTATGAGAAAAAATATACACGAGGGAAATAATTCGTCTCGTGGCTTAAATGCCCTATTATCGTTGTTAAAACAGATTGCTAGAAGCAAAATAAAACCTCACATTTTGTAAGCAGAGCAAATAACAGCATTTTTTTTCTCGCAGTCGGTTTTAACAGATAGCACAAACTTCTTTCTGCGTGTGCACTGAAATAAATGAGTAGGTGAAACTTGTTTGTGTAAGTGAAACCAATGAGTAAAGCTGAAACTGCTGTCTCTTTTCTTATTTTCATCATTTCAACATTGACCTACAGAATTTTTGCCTGACAAAGACAACTCAAACTTGACCTATTCATTTATTACCCACAATGCTAAACCGTACTCTTTTCTTATTTTCATCATTTCAACACTGACCTACAGAATTTTTGCCTGACAAAGACAACTCAAACTTGACCTATTCATTTATTACCCACAATGCTAGACCGTACAATAACAGAGTCTCTTACAGAGAGCGCAGAGTGCTGTCAGCGATATTAATACAGCCTATACTGCTGCCAACATACAGACATATAAGCAGGATACGTACAACGTGTTGATCATTGTTTTAAAATAATAAACAGTCTTTGTCGATATGAATGTTCATTAGAGTCTTGTGTAAAAATTTTAAGTAAATCTGTCAATAAAGTTTCGAGTTTTTCTCATCAACGTTTCCCCTATTATATAGGGTGTCTCATAATTAATGGCGGAAACGCATATAGTTGGAAGTACATGATACTATAAGCAAAAAGATCTGAGTAAACATAGGGTCCAAAATGCATACCTTAAGAGCTACGACCAATTTTTCATCTTCGGTACTGTGAAGCAAATCTCTTCTACTGCAAGCTCTTTGATTTCCATATTTTGGGAAGTGATAACATGGATCAAAACAAGAAAAAAAAAGTTCAGGACAATGGGCTCGAAAATGCATACTTTATAAGTTACGAGCATTGTTTATTAGAAGAGTTATGTTCCAAAGTAACACAGGCGAACAAGGGTTATTGTGCAGTTTGGCCGCCCAGTGACGATGTCGACGTCGGGAAAACCGACATCCCAAACCCGAATGAGGGCGTGCATATGAACCTGGCCTCCCCAACTGAGGGATCAACGGAAACGGGGAGCCACGTTGGACCTGATAAGGGGATTGCGTGATCTGATGACACTGAGTGTGATTAGTAGTACTACGGAATGACCCAGGCGTATTAAATTGCCACGCTCAATGTGAACAGAATAAATAGTGTCTTTCGTGAAGCTACGGTCTCCAAAGGACTACTTATACGCCGCCAACATTGACATAGCAATGAAACAAGAGGTAGTTACGACGAAAATAGTGCATGCGTACGGATATGAGGCAATCTTTGACATAGGCAGTGCGTGCGAAACTGGAATATTGCTCAAACTCAGCATACGATGTAAAGCACAAGCTATTCTTGAATCTGGACGATGAGTAACGGCAAAAATATATGATTCAGCGGGTAAAGAGCAAGGAGCAACATATTCCGGGATCAAATTGTCCCATTAATAACGGATTCTAGATTGCACATAATTTTGGGTGGTGATTTCAACTGCGTATTGCATCAAGAAGAAGAAGTCCCGAACTTCAACTTTTGTGAGGAGCTGTTATTGTTAACTAATGGACTGGATACGAGATGTACTTGGTGCGATCTTCATCCGCACACACAAGGCTATACGTTCAGCTTCTAGGATCACTACGCATTTCATATAACCACGCAGCACTTTAAACAAAATATATTCCCAGGCAGGGGTGTATGGCAGTTAAATGTGTCAGTTTTGTAGGACGCAGAACTGAAACAAGAGATCCATGATACATGACAACTATGCCTCCGGACGCAATCCTGATATCCAACACGCATCATGTGATGTCTACAGTCTCCAAATCGGCAGATAAAAAAATGCGTCGTACGACATGCCGTTAAACCTGCATCTACAGCTTTTGGGTAGAAAAACCGTGTGTCACGCTTATTCTGATGATACCTGTGTAATAGTTAACACGAAATCAGAAATTGTAATCGTTCAACAAATAAACCATGCTCACGTCACTTCTTCTAGAGCCAAGATCAATGAACGCAAATGAAGATTTTACCTGTCGGATCCCGTATGGAGTATATTCAAATAACATGGCTACAAAGGATAGAGAAGACGAACCGTTAGGTATGATTTTCATGTCAAATCCACTAGAGATGACAATTGCCAACTGGGACCACAAACTTAATATATTCAGGGATATTCTCCTTTAACATGAAACTAGAGTGTTAAATCGGATACAGAGGGCTCTGTTGATTAAGAGCTACGCCCTAAGCAAAATACATCGCAGCATTGTTACCAGTACCCAAGTGTACAAAGCACAGGATATCAGCTGCAGTGTACTAGTTCATCTGTAGCGGAAATATCCTTACAGCCACCATTCGAGCCTCAGTACTAACCCGCCCCGCTATTGGTTTGGGCGCCGAAGACATTCAGAAACAATGCACTGCATTATATATGGACCGTATCCGCAAAATACTGCAGACAACCCATCCGACAATTACACAAACGTTATTCAAAAGGTTAGCCCCAAGAGCAAAAAGACTCCAGTCAATGTTGGTCGGATCAGCGCTCGACTCGACTACGTCTTGACAGACTACCAGGAAATGAGCTATATTCAAGATAATCCACAGCGGCTTAACACTAGAAGGACTTATTGCCGCCACACGAGACACCATAAGCCAAACTTGATGGAAGCAAATATCCAGCGGTCAACTGGAGAAACGTTTGGATGAGTATTATTAATCCCATCCTCCACTCCAAAATAGTATCCACGTGGTATGACACTGGTAACAAGAAGGTCCCCAATGGTGAAAAACTGCACAAGATTAAACTGAAGCAGAGTCTGTTCTCCGATCATTGCCATACTGTAGACACATTGGCACACACTCCAATCTCCCGAGAACAGTTCTATATATAGATCTGGACTATTAAAAATATTCAATTACAGTTATTAGGACTACTGAATTTGCTATAGCAATTAAAGAAGTACTTTAACCAAACTGCCATTTATTTCCTGAAGCAAAGAACAATAGCTACGCTTGGATTATCGGTCAGTTTGCGTATTTTGCAATTACGACTAAATATGCGAGCATAGATGAGTATATACAGCATATAATGGAAGAGCACCACAAACTTACAAAGCTTTGTTTCAGAATATCTTACTTCACACTTTTACAGTAAAGAAGAGGTAAATTTTGGTTGGAACACAACGATTCAGCGAGTCCCTATGAAGTTTGTATTATTTGAATTAAGTTGGCACAAAAGTTTCTTTTGTTATTAAGCCACGTCATGGTACCCAGGAAAACTAAGTTTGGCAGAAGCCACAACATGGGAAAAAATCAGAACAACTTTTCCAAGTATAGTCTGATTTATTCTGTTGTATTCTGTTTTACGTATATTGGACTGTTTGTTACGGAAAGAAGATTTATTTAGTTACTGTTTCAATGTAAGAGCGAATAACTTAACGTATTTTTTTTTTTTTACACTTCAAGAGAAAAGAATATTAAAGGCAACGAAGCTAAGCCAAAAATGAAAAAAGAAAATAAAAAGTTACAGAGTATTTCGAGGGAGGTACCGATGTCAGTCGCAATTGGATATTGGAAAAAAAAACGGTCTAAAGCACCAGACTCAAGAAACAACCTTGGCTGCAGAGGTAGCCTGAGCCTTCTGGTTCTCCAATGAGGGTGTGGGTTCGAATCCCACTCCTGACACAGATTTTGTCGCTTCGCTGCAGCTTCCTGTATATCATTGAGAGCTTAAACGTCGTACAGCATGATACTGGCCTTGTTCTACCATGGGAAATCAGAAACTTGCGTCACATACAATTGTACCAAGAGAACCAAACTGTTTGTGCAATTGTGCAATTGTGTGACCTTTTTTCTTCAAAAAATGTTGGTAGAGCAGTTGCCCACGAAAGGCAAAGGTTCCGAGTTCGAATGTCGATCCAGCATACAGAAAAAAAAGTTGTCACTGCCAAGCGGATGAGCACTTTTCGAAATTCAATCTTGTAAATTTTTTTATTTCTTTCTTTCATTCTATTGTCCCCGTCCATGGGTTACTGAAAAGTTTCTTCTCTTTCTGCAGTCTTGGCAATTGTTATATTGTACATTGGCTATAGAGCTTGAGTCACGTGGTTCAAATGGTTCAAATGGCTCTAGGCACTAGGGACTTAACATCTGTCATCAGTCCCCTAGACTATTTAAACCTAACTAACCTTAGGACATCACAGACATCCATTCCCGAGGCAGGATTCGAACCTGCGACCGTAGCAGCAGCGCGGTTCCGGGCTGAAGCGCATAGAACCGCTCGGCCAAAGCGGCCGGTAGTCACGGGGTAAGAATGCATTACTTCGCAAGTGAATGTCATGAATGGTGAGAGCAGGCGAGATACCACATAGACATCTCACAGAAATGAAAACAACACATAAGCTGGTGTGAACAATGTTACAACAAAGGAATTCAAGCGTCAAAACTTCCAAAACGGAATGCAACTTCAAAAACGTTAAAACGCATGTTTTGATAGGTCACAGGGAAAACTGTGTGATTGTGAAACTGCAGCGTTTATTTGTTTCAGCTTATGGGATAAACTATTATGTTTTCATCATTTCCTTGCGAGTGAGCACTATGACATTCATAGGAAAACCTAAATCGGGGAAGAGGACATATCCCACTCACTTCCCAGCAATACAAATTAGGTACGTCGATAACATATTCCGATCATATGACACATGTACTGCGACTAATGCCGTATGTGACACACCAGACGTGTTTTCCGGTAGACGATTCGGTTGACGTATCGCCTTGTCATCGAACGTTTGCGGTTTCTATTGGAAAGTCACTTCTTTTCAGCTGCTAACTGAGTAGTTGTGCAGAATGAACTTCCGTTAATCGTCTCTTCCTTACTCCTCGCTGTTGCAAACGGACGTTACACCACGCCACAGACATAAATTTAAACACAACGAACAGACACGTCAATGGCCCGAAGGACAGTTCATAATTCTGTGGAAAAAAAAAAATTGACAGAATGAAGCTTTGAACACGGACTCGTTCGCTGCGTAGTCGATTTTTTTTTCTTTCAGTTTGTTCGTAATTGTTCGTTGTATTTCATCGTAGCGGAGTACACTTTCTTCCTGTTTTCATTCTTGATCTGTGTTCAGTTTTTCACGTTTTGTCCACTATATCTGAGGGATTTGCGATGGGAAGTTCCCCTTGTGATAATCATAATGGCCTTAAGTACGCCACTATCGACTGTGAGATTGCAGCATTTATTCATGCTTCTGAAATATGTTTATCTTTTGGTGATTCAGTTTTATCCGTTCTGTAGGCCCACACTGTATGTATGAAAATTCACGAAAAGCTGTACCACTGGTTTCTCTAACATTCACTTAAATCGACAGTGGTGTGCCTTAGGCCTTATAGATCTCAGCGCCTCATTTGTATTCTAGTCAAGTGATCATTTTGGTAGACATCACTACCTGAGTTTAAATATTTCCACAAACGGCTCTTTGTGTATGGAATTGGTTGTTTACTGTCCAAGAATCGGCCTTCGTGTGCGGTGTAAACAGGAACTATGTCGAAACTCTTTTAAAGAGTAACAGGAAAGTAAAGCTATGAGGACAGGTCGTGAGTCGTGGGTGGGTAGCTCAATCTGAAGTGTACAGTTAGGACAAGTTCAGGTGTGGGTGCAGCTTAAGAATATCTGATTTCTTGCCTGGAAGTAACTTTGTGAACTAAAACATCTTTCAAGGATCATGTACATTTGCCCGAAAAAAATGGAAAAGCACGAAAACTCCCATTCGCACAAAATTTCGAAATAGAGAGTTGCGAAAGCGTACGCTTTATTTCATTATTACCCTAAACTGTGCTTAATTATGAATAAAACAACAAAATTCCACAAAAACAGTTTCTCATTTTGTCAAATAAGTAATGCATCTTACAATAATAATAACAATAGTTATTATTATTATAGCTTTTATTAATATTGGCAGTGGCTGTAGTTGAATAAACTTGTCGAGAATCGTAAGTGTTATACGGCAGAGGGTATTAATCTCACACTCTCAAATTTATCTGAATCTAAAAATTTGTGAACATCCAGAAACTATACTCGCGAGCCACCTCTGCTTGGAGCTCAGATGCCAGTTGCCATGCAGTACTAACGCTGTACCGTCGTATCCTTACAGCAAATAAATGTGCTCTCTTTCTGATGTCACACGTTGTCGGCCCTATCCTGGTCTCTTGGGTGCAGGTTCGGTCTCTATAAACTGTCTCCACACCCGAGAAACAACAAACGATTCCCATTAAACCATCGGGCCACATCACTTAGCGGCTATCCTGCTTCCATGCATCCTATGGCCCTCCACCGCAGTGTCTGGTGGGCATCTTTCCTGTGTCATGCTACAAGGTCTGTGACTGCGTACACAGCGACTGTGGGTGTGGGATTACCCAGCAAACAGCATCCCACGTGATAGGTGCCCTGGCGCCATTTTCTGTTGACCGGAACCCATCTGCTGTGCAGAACACGATCGTACAGTCATCTGTTGACGGTTTGTATGATTATAACGTTAATTAGACACAGGTCGGGGAAAAAGCGGTTTGTTGCTTTAATTTTGGACACCAGTGTACATATTTATATTTTATATCAGTTACGTTTAAAAATATGTAGTCTATGTTCGTCGAATGTTTGTTAGATTATCAAGCAAAAATTCGTCAAGAACTTTTCCAAATTTTTGGTAATAGCGTTAAACAACGACTTGCCTTTGTATAGGAAGTTCATTCCGAAAGTCATGATCAACCCATTGTTAAGCTTCAATTTCCAACAATTTAAAAGAAAAACGACCACAGTCTCGTAATCTATAGACTTTTCACTTCATTTTGCCATATTGTGACGTCATTAGCCCCTATCATGTAATCACAGGCATTACTTCGATGTTTCGTTTCGACACCGTGCTGTCATTGAGTTACTTGTTAAACAGAGAAAATCTACTGCTGAAGGGAAAACGAATATCGAAGCTGAGACTCGTAGCGGTCTTCGGAACTGCCTCCACGGAACGTAACGAGGAAAGAGTTCGTGACGTTATTAGCGAAAACAGGCGTTTGACAGTGAATTAAATCGCTGCTAAGCTTGCAGCAGGACATAGCGCAGGGCAAGAAACGATTCAAAGCTTAGGATATCGAAAAGTTTGTGTCCGCTAAGTCCCACATCAAATTTCAAAAAAGAAACGTCAGACAAAACATTCTTCAGAGATTTCAGAATAGAGGTGACAATTTTTTGACGACTACTGTGGCAGGCGATCAGAGCTGTAAAGTAACAGAAACGAGGCCTACACTATGAGACAAAAGGCGATATTCATAAAGTATTGACAAGTGTCATCCTGGGGCTGGAACGGAATTCTATCGTAGGCGTATTTTCATACCTGCAGAACGATGGATAAATGTGTGGAATGAAAAGGAGACTCTATTGAGAAGTGAGAGATAAGTGTGTAGATTACAATAATGTACTTGCTCTAAAAAATAAACACTAATAGATTTAAAAATTGTTTCCTCACTACTTGAAGTGTGACCCTCGTAATCGTTTAAATCGCCATTGCCCCAGGCAAGTCATCTGGTTGATGATATTCAGTGCTAGTGCAATAATAGTTACAGCAGTTGGTGTTTTCAGTAGATATTCATACCCGCCGTAGATAAGCAATACCCAGGATGCTCGCATTTTAAATGATGATGTTTGTGTTCTTTGCATATTTCGTCTTTGCCGACGAACCCAAAACTGTTTTTGTAATATTATTACCAGTTGGAGCAGCCACTGCTACATACAGGTGAGCGGATCCTGCAAATCGTGTTTTAAGTTTTCATAATCTTGTTTGTGCCTGTCGTCCATTGCTCAAGAAATTTGGTTTTCGCCTCGAGGTCTGGTGCCCACTGTCTGTTCGTTTCCTTTTGAAAAGCTCTTTCACAATTCCGTCCGGTATTTTTCCTTCCGCGGCAAAGTTAGCAACATACTTTATGATGTCCCATTTGGTGTTTACCATCCTAGGGAGACGCGCGTCTTCTAGTTGGTAATGATCCTTTCGTTGGCGCAAGTGTTGTACATACTTCATCTTCACCAGACCATAATATTGAAGTTGCAGTCCTTTCTATCAGTCTGTGTCGCCTATTACCAGCATCATAAAACAAAAGCATTCTAAGATCTGTCGATTATCCACATAGTGAACCATGGCGATCCTATTAAAGTTTCTTCAGACACACCAGAGCTGCTCTCTAAGGATATCTTATAATCAAAAATGACATATTGGAATACTGAATTACGTTTTTTGGAAATTATTCAGTCAAATTGTATAACTATTCCTTGATTCTGTAAGCGTTTATTCCACTACTGTACTGTCATTAGGTGACAGTAAAAATTGTGTAGAATAATGTGACAGACAATAAATATATCAGCAAGAGCTCCACCAGTTACTGCCTTCTGGATCTTGCGTACGGACAGATCTGTGTGGGTAAGAAGACTGGTAATGGAAGATGAAATAATCAATTTCCTCATATCTTTAAATGACGTGGTGTTACATGTTACGTAAAATGGTGCAGCCTCTAGCATGTTAGCAGAGTATGATTATGGGTTTAGATAAATTAGGAATATCGTGGGTAATCCATTTTGTCAGCAACAGGCAGTTACTGATGCTGTTATGACTTGATAAGTGCATCTTTCAGACAAGTATATTAGAATACTGAATTATGTTTTTCTGGAAATTATTCGATCCAGTTGTATATCTCTTATGAGATACTGTAAACGTGTTTTTCACCTGCTAGGTGAAAGAAGTACAGACTTGTGTAGAATAATGTGAGGCAGACAATAATAGTATCAGCAATGGCACCAACAATTCCTGTTTCTGGATCTTGTGTTCAGACAGAGCTATGTGTGTTTTTTTTACGAACAGTGATTGCGAAATCCTATCTGAACTGATATGTGCAGCGTTTCTATCGGAGGATGGGAGATGAAATAAGCCCTTCAAAAATGGTTCAAATGGCTCTGAGCACTATGAGACTTACCATCTGAGGTCATCAGTCCCCTAGAACTACTTGAACCTAACTAACCTAGGGACATCACGCACATCCAAGCCCGAGGCAGGATTCGAGCCTGCGACCGTAGCGGTCATGCGGTTCCGGACTGAAGCGCCTAGAACCGCTTGGCCACCGTAGCCGGCTAAATAACCGCTTCACACACATCTTTAAGTGCCCTAGTATTACATGTCGTCCCTAGCTTGTTATCAGAGTATGATTATAGGTGTAGACAAATTAGTAATATCGAGGGTAATTCATATTGTCAGCAGCATGCAGTCTTTGATTCTGTTATGATTTGATGAAGTGCCATGTTTTATTAAGACTGAGGAAAAAACCTGTGAATAGTTCTTGTTTCAGTTAATTTATAAGATCCCTAGGCTACAAGAATACAAATAATCATACGTTTCGGTTCATAGAAACATCTGCAACCTGAAAGGCATTGTCACATACGTAACATAGCACAGTTATAAGGAATATAGTATATAAAAATGCAGGCTTAAAATTAATACAAATGAGTGGGGAAAGACGTGAAGGGGCGTGGTTCCTTTAACGTTCACGGTGGTCCTGTTTTCCTGCACTCAAAAGCAACAGCTTTAATTTTTTTATTTTTGTCGTTATGCAGTGACAAAGAAATTCATATAAATGGACGGGTTACAAGTACTGCTCTTCTGCGTAAATATGAATATTGATTAAAGTAAAGTGCATCATCCTGCAAGTTTACTGAAAATGCTCACTAACAGCACAATTATTTGAAATCCCTAGGAGCTGAAAGAATGAACTTTTCGTTCAGATAACTTTATTAGTTGCACCTCGGAAGTTTGCAGACGTTCGCAGAAGAGATGACAACTTGGGCATGTTAGACACATCGCGAGCAGGTTTTCCTCTCTGTTCATTTTTGTTTCCGTTAATGCCGACAAAGAAAGTTCTACGAAGGGCGGAAGAAATCTCGACCCAGGAAAAACTCGCGCTGATATAATAAAGAAGTTTTCTCGGGTATCACACAACAAAGGAGCCCCAACTCACAGCGTGACGAGGCGCAGTGGGCGTCTGAGCAGAGGCAAGGGGACCGCCTTTGCGGTGCAGTTTACGTGTACCTCTTTCGTTACACAGCGAGCAAGTAGTCCTTACACGCTATCATCAGCGAGTACTGTGTGACGAAAGTAGAGCACATTTGAAATTATCGTATTTAACTTTCCATCTAGATTCAGAAAAATCGTTCGACAGTACTGAGTAAAATAAGATTTTTAAGTTTTGAAGATTACGGAGAAAATGTAGAGGAAGCGAAATGTTATCTATTACATTAACTGAACAAACTAAATTTAGATAACCAACTAGTGCAAAGATCTCAAAAGGGCAACAGTATAAAATCACTTCGTTCCTGTAAAGAATATTAAATGAAGTAAAAAAAAAAAAACATTTACATTGCAAATAGCAAGACATATGATCAAGTGATAATGTCACAAATATGATAATATAGGCGGTGGCGGAGGTGACGCCAGTAGCAATAATTCCTCCTTCTCTACTAACATAGGCCGGTGGTTGCCGCTACCACAGTACTAAAAAGCGTCATTAAAAATTTCATTCATGGTACTCAGGCATCAAGAGATTATCACCTACCCTATAACACAAAGACAACTCGTTAATTATTTAGTAAAAATAACATATTACAAATGCAGAAATACATCTGCATTCTGTAACCATACATTCTAAAATAATTTTTGGGATAGTGACAGCCACAAGCCCACACACATTGACAGAAGTAGACTAAAGTAGTACCGGGCAAAATCATAATTAACACGTTTATATACTTAACAGCCACCACAAGACACCAAGTGACGTGCACACTAGTCGGATGCTCACCGTGATTTCTCGTAAAAGGTTACAGTTGGTAGGAAGGGTATACGTCATGCCGAAGTTCAACATCCAGGAGGGGGAGGTGCTGGAAATTGCTGTGATGAAGGAGTTGGAGGGTGTGGAGGTGGAGAGAGGGAGGGATACAGCGATAGAAGTGTGGCAACAGGTGGGGATAGGAGAGGTAGGAGGAAACAAGGGGGTGGAGGATCAAGCCTGTGAACTGTTTAAAGGATGCAGAGATGTTGGAGGGAAATGAGAAGGTGGGGGAAGGGGATGAGGTCATAAAGGAGTCGGGTGGGGGAAGGAAGGGAGATATGGAAGGCAGAGCGAATGGCTTTCGAGGATTTGGAGGGCCCTGAAAAAATTGGGGGGGGGGGGCGGATATCCAGGCAATCCCAGCATAGCAGAGGATAGGATGGATGAGTGATTTGTAGGTGTGGAGGATGGTGGAAATATGTAATCCCCATGTCTGGCCAGACAGGAGTCATGGCGCTGATAAAATTAGGGGGGGGGGGGCGGGCAGATATCCAGGCAATGCCAGCATAGTAGAAGATAGGATGGATGAGGGACTTGTAGGTGTGGAGGATGGTGGAAGGATGTAATCTCCATGTCTGGCAAGACAGGAGTTTCGGGAGGTGCAGGCAGGAATGGGATTTCTGCTGGATGGTCAGGAGGTGAGGGGTTCAGGTGAGGTGACAGTCGAGTGTGAGGCCAAGGTACCTCAGGGTTGGGGTGAGCTGGATGGGATGACCATAAATGGTGAGGTGGAAATTGCAGAGACAGAAGGAGCAGGTGGTGCAGGCTATGATGATTGCCTGGGTTCTGGAGGTATTGCGATGAAGGAACCAGTTGTTACACCAAGTGGTGAACTGATCAAGGTGGGTTTGGAGCCTGCATTGGGACCATTGAAGGGTACAATAGAGAGCCAGGAAGGTGGTGCCATCAGCAGGTCGACAGGTGGAGGTGGCTTATGCATATCGGCAGTGTACAGGTGATATAGGAGAGGGGAGAGGAGGGAGCCTTGGGGGTCACCAGCAGTGAGAAAGTTGGTGTTGTGGAGGACGGCGTGAAAGGAAGGAAGCAACTAGATGGACAAAATTGATTGGCAGAGCGTAGGTTTAGAGATTAAAGAGGAGACTGGGTGCCATCCGTGGCCTTAGGCAATTTGGAGGTCGAGGGAAACAAATATGGTGAAGCAATGGGAGTTAAGCTGGAGGGAGAGAAGGTGGACGAGGTTAAGAAGTTTGTCTTCAGTGGAGAAGGAGGGTGAGAAGCCACACTGGGTAAGGGGGAGGAGGTGGCGTTAAGGTGCTGATGGATACGACAGAAGAGTACAGATTCGAAGACGTTACTCGTTATTGAACATGGGTTGATGCAGATGGGACAATAAGAAGAGTTGATGGAATGAGGTTTTTTAAATATGAGGAATAAGAGGATGTAGGAAGTCATCCACAGATCAGGGTAGAAGCTTGTAGAGAGGATGACATTTTAGAGATTGGCAAGGACACTCAGGAAGGAGATGGGGATTTCTATAAGGTGGCAGTAGGTGAAACAGTCATGACCAGAGGCCATGTTGTGTTTGGACCAGAGGATAAGTTTGTCATGTGCTGTGATTGGAGTGTTGATGTTGGAGGGAGGCAGCTACCCCAAGTACTGGAAACTAGAAGTAAGTGGAGCAACTGAGGTATCAGCGCATTTCATGATGGTGGGGAAAAGAAGGTAATCTAAATGGGGATCACCAGTGATGGAGAATACCTAGGAAAGCTGGGAAGCGAAGTGGTTGGCCTTACTGATGATGTCAGGAGGGGGGTGGTCATTATAGAGAATGGAGTAATGGGGTGTGGAATGGGAACCAGTAAGACGATGTTAGACAGACGAGTACTTGGAGGAGCTGATAGGGAGGGTGGCACTGTGTACAAGTCTGGTGCCAGTCCCAGCATTTCTTTGCTGTAATAAGGTTCTGTACATGTCACTGGATTTGCTGGAGGCGTTGGAGTGCACGATTGTGCAAGAAGGAGCAATAGAGGTGGCGGGATTCACAGAGGAGGAGGACAGCCCACAGAGGTCGAGTGGGATGGTGGGGGTTAATGGTTTTAGTAGGAACATGGGCCTCCACAGTGTCAGTAATTGCCTTTTGAAGGAAGGGCAAGGCGTGGATGATGTCATCAGATGGTGTTAGGTAAGAAGGTGGCTTTCGACCTGAGTGGCAATAGATTTCCAGTAGACATCCCAGAAGGCACGGCAGTAGTCTTGTATGGGTGGGGTGCAAGGTGGCAAGCCAGAGGGGTGGTGGTGAGCAAACGTTATGGTGAGAAGGTTGGGGAGGTGGTTGCTAAATGTGGGATTAAGGAAGTCGACGGCAATATGCCCAAGGAGCTTGGTGGAGGCAATGACGGCATCGGGGGCGGGGGTACTTTTGGGATGGGTGTGCTGGGGAAGGGGAACAAGGTCACCTTGGATCGTGGAGAGGAACTGATGCCACTGCCGGAAGGCGATGGGAGAGTGGCTATGGAGTTGATGTTGGTGGCAATCACATGGGTGGAGAGCATGCAGTCAATATGGGGAGGGGATTTGGAGGATTCAACAGGATGGCAACAGTGGAAAATCAAGGCACCCTGGGTAAGGAGGTGGTCAGTGGAGTGGGCAGTCATAGGGAAGAGGAGTAGTGGAGCAGACAAAGACGGTAGTGCTGGTAATAGTGAGGGAGTGGAAGAAGACATTGAGGATGATGTATTTAGTGAGGTCATTGAGGAGGGGTTGTGGCCTGACAGGGGTATGCCTAAGGTGGCCAATGATGAATCCATTCTGCACTTGAGGACCAGAAGCATCAGTGCAGGGGAGGATATGGGGAGAGGTGCAGATAGTATGGTGGGGCTGGAGAAAGGTTTCATTTAGGAGGAAGGTGTCAATTCGGTGGTGGGAGAGGGTGTTCATGAGTAGGTATTTGTTGCTGTGGAAGGAGCAGACATACAGGATGTGACACTCATGCTGCACAATGGCAGGAAGAGAGGGGAGCGAAGATAGTGGAGGGAAGAGGCTTAAACTAGGGTGTCAAGATGGGTGAAGGTGATGTGGGTTTGGTTTGTGGAGCAAGTGGCGGAGGTGTTCAGGTGAAAGACAGAGCGGGTGGCGAGGGAGATCTGTTCGAGGGTGTGGGGGCACTGAAAAGGGTAAATGTTTTGGAGGACTATGATGAGGAACCAGATGAAGTCATCAGCTGTGGGGAGTGGATGGTGGGAATTGTTAGGGTGGATGGGGGGATCAATGAGACAACATGGACAGTAAGCTCAGGGTGGTATGAGGGGGTTTAGCTTTACACTTGGGGAAGTAGGTGGGATGGGGGCGATTACAGTTGTTACAGGAAGGAGTGGTGGTGAGGTTGGGGCAGTGTTTAAGAAAGTGGTAGGCCTTGCAATGGGCACAGGTGGGGGGATTTTTGGAGTTGGGCGTCAGGTGATTGTTGTACATGAGGCAGCACTGGCAGCTTTAGGATTGGGAAGGGGATTTGGAGGATTCAACAGGATGGCAACAGTGGAACAACAGGGCACCCTGGGTAATCGGCCAGAGCTGATTTCCAGATCTGGATGTGAGTTCAGTTCCACTAACACCTCATCCTCCATGGTAACGGTAATGTAGGTGGGGGGGGGGGGGGGGAGAATGGAGAGGCTGAGGCTGACAGGGGAGGAAGAGGAGAGGAAGGGTGTCAGGGATGTGTTGGGGCCAAACATAATGCTCAGGTGTTTATGGAGGAGGTCCATGTGAAAGGAGGGGAGGGGGACTTGATGAGGACTGAGTCCCTGTGAGGAATCAGCTGGGAGATGGGAGCACCAGGTAGATACTTTCGTATCTACACAGTGAGGGTATGGGCACAAGGAAATTAGTGTTGGGGTTGACAGGACAAAGGTGTGGAGGGTGGGGGTTGTGGTATTGGTGTCAGGAGGAGGGGTGGTGTCCTTGGAGACGGTAGGGGGAGGAGGAAGAGGTTGTGACTTTTTATGAGATGTGGCAGGAACAGAGTCGGCAATGACGTGCTTCTGGGGTTTTGTGGAGACCAAAGGCTGGGAGTAAGGGAGAGGGACAGGGATGAGAGGGAGATGGCAGGTGGCTGATCCCATATGTGTGGTGGAGGTGCTGATAGAAGCAGCTGGTTAAGTGGTGGCGATTGGGGTCCAGCATGACGTGATGCATATGGGGGACGCAGATGAATTAGGGAGGGGAAGCCAATCACCTGAGGGCTGGCAGCAAAGGTGGCAGCGGAGGTGTACTCGAGGCCAGGGCAGGGGTGGGAGCTGCTGTTGGTGTGGAGGCTGGGGGAAGGGTATATATGTGGGGGTACACCGCAGGGGAGGGGATGGGGAATGGGTTAGTGGGGGGAGGGGACGCATGATATAAGAAGGGAGGCCAGGGCGTCACACCAGGAAGTGACTGTGGAAGAGGGGAAGGGGGAGGGCGAAGTGTAGATGACATTGTAGTTGGGAAGGCTCATGATGGACAGACGGCGATGGACGAACAGCTGGCGGCGGCGACGATGGACGGCGGCGGACGGATGGAGAGCAGGCAGCGGCCACCAGGCGGGCAGGTGGGTGGACAAGAGCAGTGGGGGCGGTGATGGCGGACGGACGACAATAGCCGATCGGCAAGCAGGCAGACGGACTGATTGACAGCAACAGCAACAGGCGCTTCGGAAACGGAGATTTCACCCTGAGGGTAACCCAGGCTCTGTAACCTGTCTTCGAAGGAGAGCATCTAACCCTCGTGATGACGTGCGGTGAAGAAATCATAGGATTTATATAAACGCAGCAAGTGTAAACTTTTTTTGGTAATGAACATAGGTATACGAATTGCAAGCATCAAGAACATCGCAAAGTACAGACGACCAAAATAGGAGCCACATGGTATGAGAGTAATAGTCTGTAATATAGTTTGGCACTACTTTTTATCACAACATAACTATATAATAGCATGCAGGACACAGCAGCACCCTCTAGCGACGAAACTATGACACTAGCGCTGGCGCTGCCACGCGGTGCGGGCCCCAAATTTGTCGCCCGCACCTTATCGCACTTAAGCAGAAAATAATAGAGACCTTTGACGATCCGCGGTAATATTCGGTTAATACTTACAAACAGAAGACAGGGACTTACAATTTATTTTCCCTGCATACTTTTCTGAGTGTCTTCTAAGCTTTCCATTATGCTAAGCAAAGCGTTTTTGCAGATTGTTTACATGACTTGCTCGTGTGAGTTGTCTGTAACAGCAATGAAAAACGTCATATATTTAAGACAGTTTCAACAAAGAAAATACATATATTCATGCATTGGGAAGGATTTAGTTTTCAATCCTGAGTTTGTCAATTGGACCTCAGTAGACATTTCCGTTACCCTTTACACGAGATGCAGTCTGTCTACGTACATGCTCACTGAAACACGTAATCTAAAATTAGTGTCCTCCAGAGTAGAGATTTAGAGGACCTAATAAGATATCATTGCCGAGTCTACAGCACAATAGAGGCCGACATCGTGAGGTGTATCGGGCACATACGGTAGGTGTTCTTTTTTTCCCCAGCTCTGATGTTCGAGGATAAACGATTACGTATTATCTCAAGAATGGCGTTATCTTTCGTCGACAGCCATGTGTTATGCTGTTGTAATAGCTGAGGAAGGCATTTAGGCATTTTAGAAAATGGACTATCTACAGTTATGGCTAAATCAATGACATAGTAGTTATGTGGCAATATGCTTGTCCAGCCCTGTTTAAAGAGAATCGTTAACTATTTATTGAACCGTTGATAAAAATCTACTTAAAGTTTCCTTTAGCGATCTGATGTAGTTAAGATTACTTTGTGTAACGATACAGAGTGCGTCTCACGTTTCCTGTAATACATCTACATCTACATCTATACTCCGCGAGCCACCTTACGGTGTGTGGCGGAGGGTACTTATTGTACCACTATCTGATCCCCCCTTCCCTGTTCCATTCACGAATTGTGCGTGGGAAGAACGACTGCTTGTAAGTCTCCGTATTTGCTCTAATTTCTCGGATCTTTTCGTTGTGATCATTACGCGAGATATATGTGGGCGGTAGTAATATGTTGCCCATCTCTTCCCGGAATGTGCTCTCTCGTAATTTCGATAATAAACCTCTCCGTATTGCGTAACGCCTTTCTTGAAGTGTCCGCCACTGGAGCTTGTTCAGCATCTCCGTAACGCTCTCGCGCTGACTAAATGTCCCCATGACGAATCGCGCTGCTTTTCGCTGGATCATGTCTATCTCTTCTATTAATCCAACCTGGTAAGGGTCCCATACTGATGAGCAATACTCAAGAATCGGACGAACAAGCGTTTTGTAAGCTACTTCTTTCGTCGATGAGTCACATTTTCTTAGAATTCTTCCTATGAATCTCAACCTGGCGCCTGCTTTTCCCACTATTTGTTTTATGTGATCATTCCACTTCAGATCGCTCCGGATAGTAACTCCTAAGTATTTTACGGTCGTTACCGCTTCCAATGATTTACCACCTATGGCATAATCGTACTGGAATGGATTTCTGCCCCTATGTATGCGCATTATATTACATTTATCTACGTTTAGGGAAAGCTGCCAGCTGTCGCACCATGCATTAATCCTCTGCAGGTCCTCCTGGAGTACGAACGAGTCTTCTGATGTTGCTACTTTCTTGTAGACAACCGTGTCATCTGCAAATAGCCTCACGGAGCTACCGATGTTGTCAACTAAGTCATTTATGTATATTGTAAACAATAAAGGTCCTATCACGCTTCCCTGCGGTACTCCCGAAATTACCTCTACATCTGCAGATTTTGAAACGTTAAGAATGACATGTTGTGTTCTTTCTTCTAGGAAATCCTGAATCCAATCACAAACCTGGTCCGATATTCCGTAAGCTCGTATTTTTTTTCACTAAACGTAAGTGCGGAACCGTATCAAATGCCTTCCTGAAGTCCAGGAATACGGCATCAATCTGCTCGCCAGTGTCTACGGCACTGTGAATTTCTTGGGCAAATAGGGCGAGCTGAGTTTCACATGATCTCTGTTTGCGGAATCCATGTTGGTTATGATGAAGGAGATTTGTATTATCTAAGAACGTCATAATACGAGAACACAAAACATGTTCCATTATTCTACAACAGATTGACGTAAGCGAAATAGGCCTATAATTATTCGCATCTGATTTATGACCCTTCTTGAAAATGGGAACGACCTGCGCTTTCTTCCAGTCGCTAGGTACTTTACGTTCTTCCAGCGATCTACGATAAATTGCTGATAGAAAGGGGGCAAGTTCTTTAGCATAATCACTGTAGAATCTTAAGGGTATCTCGTCTGGTCCGGATGCTTTTCCGCTACTAAGTGATAGCAGTTGTTTTTCAATTCCGATATCGTTTATTTCAATATTTTCCATTTTGGCGTCCGTGCGACGGCTGAAGTCAGGGACCGTGTTACGATTTTCCGCAGTGAAACAGTTTCGGAACACTGAATTCAGTATTTCTGCCTTTCTTCGGTCGTCCTCTGTTTCGGTGCCATCGTGGTCAACGAGTGACTGAATAGGGGATTTAGATCCGCTTACCGATTTTACATATGACCAAAACCTTTTAGGGTTCTTGTTTAGATTGTTTGCCAATGTTTTATGTTCGAATTCGTTGAATGCTTCTCTCATTGCTCTCTTTACGCTCTTTTTCGCTTCGTTCAGCTTTCCCTTATCAGCTATGATTCGACTACTCTTAAACCTATGATGAAGCTTTCTTTGTTTCCGTAGTACCTTTCGTACATGATTGTTATACCACGGTGGATCTTTCCCCTCGCTTTGGACCTTAGTCGGTACGAACTTATCTAAGGCGTACTGGACGATGTTTCTGAATTTTTTCCATTTTTGTTCCACATCCTCTTCCTCAGAAATGAACGTTTGATGGTGGTCACTCAGATATTCTGCGCTTTGTGCCCTATCACTCTTGTTAAGCAAATATATTTTCCTTCCTTTCTTGGCATTTCTTATTACACTTGTAGTCATTGATGCAACCACTGACTTATGATCACTGATACCCTCTTCTACATTCACGGAGCCGAAAAGTTCCGGTCTATTTGTTGCTATGAGGTCTAAAACGTTAGCTTCACGAGTTGGTTCTCTAACTATCTGCTCGAAGTAATTCTCGGACAAGGCAGTCAGGATAATGTCACAAGAGTCTCTGTCCCTGGCTCCAGTTCTGATTGTGTGACTATCCCATTCTATACCTGGTAGATTGAAGTCTCCCCCTATTACAATAGTATGATCACGAAACTTCTTCACGACGTTCTGCAGGTTCTCTCTGAGGCGCTCAACTACTACGGTTGCTGATGCAGGTGGTCTATAGAAGCATCCGACTATCATATCTGACCCACCTTTGATACTTAACTTAACCCAGATTATTTCACATTCGCATTCGCTAATAACTTCACTGGATATTATTGAATTCTTTACTGCTATAAATACTCCTCCATCATTGGCGTTTATCCTATCCTTGCGGTATATATTCCATTCTGTGTCTAGGATTTCGTTACTGTTCACTTCCGGTTTTAACCAACTTTCCGTTCCTAATACTATATGCGCACTATTTCCTTCAATAAGAGATACTAATTCAGGAACCTTGCCCTGGATACTCCTGCAGTTTACCAATATTACGTTAACTTTTCCTGTTTTTGGTCTCTGAGGACGGACGTTCTTTATCAACGATGATAATGTCCTCTCTGGTAAGCCGTCAGGTATTTTATCGTTTCGCCCAAGGGGGGGTCCCTCTAACCTAAAAAACCCCCGTGTGCACGCCACACGTACTCTGCTACCCTAGTAGCTGCTTCCGGTGTGTAGTGCACGCCTGACCTGTCTAGGGGGGCCCTACAGTTCTCCACCCAATAACGGAGGTCGATGAATTTGCAACCATTATAGTCGCAGAGTCGTCTGAGCCTCTGGTTTAGACTCTCCACACGGCTCCAAACCAGAGGACCGCGATCGACTCTGGGCACTATGCTGCAGATATTAAGCTCAGCTTGCACTCCGCGTGCGATGCTGGTTGTCTTCACCAAATCAGCCAGCCGCCGGAAGGAACCAAGGATGGCCTCAGAACCCAAGCGGCAGGCGTCATTCGTTCCCACATGTGCTACTATCTGCAGCCGGTCACACCCAGTGCGTTCAATAGCTGCCGGAAGGGCCTCCTCCACATTACGGACGAGACCCCCCGGCAAGCACACCGAGTGCACACTGGCATTCTTCCCCGACCTACCCGCTATTTTCCTGAGGGGCTCCATAACCCGCCTAACGTTGGAGCTCCCTATAACTAATAGGCCCGCCCTCTGTGACTGTCGGGACCTTGCCGGAGAATCGGCCACTGGCCCAACAGGCGAGGCATCCTGTGGTGGCTCGGAAACGATGTCATCACCACTAGGAAGCACCCCGTACCTGTTGGAAAGGGGTAAGGCAGCTGCCACGCGGCCAGATCCCACCTTCGCCTTTCCGCCAGGCACGCGTGAGCCCACCACTGTCCGCCATTCACCCTGGAGTGATGGCTGACCGGTAAGATGCTCACTGCCGGAAGACGCAGCGACATCAGGGGTTCCATGTGATTCCAAGGCCACCGAAGTAGGCATAGGTCTCACCACAGTTGCCCCAACGCCACTACGAGCCGACGCCTGCGCCTCGAGCTCGATGAGCCTAACAGACAAAGCCTCCACCTGCCCCCGAAGAGTGGCCAATTCTCCTTGCGTCCGCTCACAACAACCACAGTCCCTACACATGACTATGTTTACCCTACTCTATACGGTGACAAATTCCCAAGATAATCTTCTGATGAGCTACTCTGATAATCAAGAAACACTCACTGAAATACGAGACGCGAAAACTACGCTAGGTTTTCCCAGAAAAACTATTTAAAAGCTAAGCGCAGCAAATAAGTACAAAAACGCTTTATACAATATGGGGAGGAGGGCAGCTGAAGTTCTGACGGACGTCGCGAAAAAGAAGGGGAACGTCACAACTTGACCTCGTTACGGATTCGTTTGTTTAAAACGTGCTAGGCATCTTATCAAAGAGAGAATAATGAATTCAAATAAAGTTGTACTCCCGACATCAAAATAAAGAATGTTGTAGTACACGTTGTTTTATTATTTGTTAATATTCTTATTTCCTACAATCGGTCGCTTCCTTGACCCTGTCACACACTACAGATTTAGCAAGCAATTTTAACCATTATTTTCAACGTCACTGTGGAAAGTGAACTGCTGGTTCAGGAGTGGTGGCATGGATCTCCGTATGATGACTAATACTTGCAAAAAATAATATATGAAATAAAAATTATTAAACTTATTTTGATAAATGTTTGTAGGGAACTGTAGACTATCTTTCATAATAAATTACATTTTTCATTGACACCAAGTGCATTGTATACTGTTTTCCAGTCTATCTCGCCAACACATTTTCAAATCTGAAGATCTACTTCTCATTTTCGAACTAACCTTAGTTCACAACTGACATAACTTCAGTATAATGCCCCGAGAATATTTCCCTCTTTCACCAAATATTCACCTAAGAATGAATGTTACGTGTTTTGACTTCTATCTGGTTGACATGCGCATTCAGAAACACTACATTATGAACAGGAATTACTTTATAAAATATTTCAGTTTCAATGCTATAATCGATAAGAAGTACTTCTGAATGTACAGTTAAAAATTTTTTTTTTCAGAAACACTTAAAATTACAAATTATTGGCGCACTTAAAATTTCTATTAATAATTACGCAATTCTGTAGTGTTTACACTTTTTATTTCTGGATTCATTTATCGAAATTAATAATGTAACGGGAATGAGTAGAAATTCATTTGTTAAGAAAAATTGTTAGCCCTTTGAGATATTGTAAACCACAACAGGAATCTTCTTGTAATGTGAAATAATTTTTTATGGTTCTATAAGTTAAGTTAAGCTGATTGTATTATGCTCTCTATTCATAAAATAAACAGTTGCACAACGGATAGCTCTCCCTGTAACAGTGACGTACCATGACAATCAAACCAAAGGTGGTGCAAAAGTTTTTGCGTTATGCCGGACGTTTAACTAACTTTTCTTCCGTGCTCTATTTTCTTTTCTTTTTAATTCATCTGTCTTCTGATTCGTTTGATGCGATCCGCCACGAATTCCTTTCCTGTGCCAACCTCTTCATCTCAGAGTAGCACTTGCAACCTACGTCCTCAATTATTTGCTGGATATATTCCAATCTGTGCCATATGGTAGGTACGATAGGCAACGATGTCTCTATCCACAAAACTTTCAAGTCCAGGAACAGTAGGTACTCCTGTACTCCACGTACAATGGCTACAGTGAGCCAACCATTACCGTGATCAAAAGTATCATTAATGTCAATACTAAAATTAAGTCTACAACCACAGAAAACACAAGGTCCATCGACAAGTGCAGTAGCAGCAACTGGCACTGTGAAAATCTACTGCATATACTATATAAGCGAGCGACAGCTGCGCAGAGGCTCATTCGCGCTGCTGCTGCTGCACAGGCAACTGCATTGAACGCCGCCACGATGCCTTACAGTTCTAAACAGACAGTTTATAAAACGATCGAGAACATCGAGTTCGCCACAACATCTGGAGACAAGAAGAACTGCATACCAGTTAAGAGTGTTGCTGCTACTGCACTTGTCGATGGACCTTGTGTTTTCTGTGGTTGTAGACTTAATTTTAGTATTGACATTAATGATACTTTTGATCACGGTAATGGATGGCTCACTGCAGCCATTGTACTATGAAGGCATTCTCTGACGTCTGGACAGATGTCCTATCGTCCTGACCCTTCTCTCTGTCAGTGTTTTCCACATATTCCTTTCCTCTCCGACTCTGCACAGAACATCCTCATTCCTTACCTTATTAGTCCACTTAGTTTTCAACATTCTTTAGTAACACCACATCTCAAATGTTTTGAATCCTTTCTTTTCCGGTTTTCCCACTGCCCATGTCTCACTACCATACAATACTGTTCTCCAAATGTACATTCTCAAACATTTCTTTCTCAAATTAAGGCATACGTGTAATAATAGAAGACTTGTCTTGTTCAGGAATGCCGCTTTTGCCAGTGGCAGTCTGCTTTTGATGTCCTCCTTGCTCCGTCCGTTATTGGCTGTTTTTCTGCCTAAGTAGCAGCATTCCATAACTTCTTCGGCTTCGAGACCATCAGTCCTGTGTTTTCAGTGTCTAGCTGTTCTCATTTCTTCTACTTTCTCATTTCTGCTACTTTCTCATTTCTCCTACTTCTCATTACTTTCGTCTTTCTTAGATTTACTCTCAATCTAAATACTGATTAATTAGACCGTTCATTCATTCACCTTTACTCAGGATCATGTCTTCTGCAAATCGTATCATTGATACCCTTTCATCTGGAATCTAATTCCACTCCTAAATCCTTCTATTATATCTATCATTGCTTCTTAGATGTACAGATGTAATCCAAGCACTTCGTTCTTGGTCGTAAACTCTTACTAATCCCTCTTGGCCCTTTTAGATATTGTATATCACCCGTCTCTCACTATAGCTTACCCCCATTTTTCTCAGAATTTCGAACATCTAGCACCATTTTACGTTGTCGAACGCTTTATCCAGATCGACAACTCCTGTGAATGAGTCCTGATTTTTCTTTAATCTTGCTTCCATTATCAACCGCGTCAGAATTGCCCCTCTGCTGCCTTTACCTTGCCTAAAGCCAAACTGATCGTCATCTAACATATCCTCAATTTTCTTTTCTATTCTTTTGTATATTATTCTTGTCAGCAACTTGAATGCACGAGCTGCTAAGCTGATTGTGCGATAATTCTCGCACTTGTCAGCTCTTGCAGTCTTCGGCATAGTGTGAATAATATTTTTCCGAAAGTCTGATGGTACGTCGCCATCTCCTGCTCTTCCAAATCGACATTCTACAAACCAACGTGAGTAGTCGTTTTGTTACAACTTTAGCCAATGATTTTCGCAATTCTGATGTAATGTTATGCATCACTTCTTACTCTCTCTCTAAAGCTCTCTTAAATTTTGATTCTAAATCGACTCTTATTTCTTCTTCTATCACATAAGGCACATCTTCCCCCTCATATAGGCCTTCAGTGTACTCTTTATACCTATTTGCTCCCTCTTCTGCCTTTATCAGTGGAATTCCCATTGCACTCGTGACGTTACCACCTTTGATTTTAATTTCATCGAACGTTGTTTTGAGCTTCCTAGATGCTGTCTCAGTCCTTTTTCGATATCTTTCTTCGTACAGTCATTTCGTCTTAGCTTGGGTGCAACTCCTATTTACTTCATTCCTCAGCGACTCGTATTACTGTATTCCTGAATGTCCCTCAACATGTTTGCGTTTCCTTCTTTCACTGATCAACTGAAGTATGTCATCCATTAGCCATGACTTCCTCACAGTTACCTTCTTTGTACCTCTGTTTCTCTTTCAATTTCTCTGATTGCCCATATCAGAACGTCCATTCCTTTTCAACTGTATTGGCTACTGAGCTATTTTTTACTGCTGTCTCTATACCCTTAGAGAACTCTAAGCGAATCTCGTCACTCCTTAGTACTTCCCTATCCCACTTCTCTGCATATTGATTCTTCCTAACTAATCTCTTAAACTTGAGCCTACTCTTCATCACTACTATATTGTAATCTGAGTCTATGCTCACTCATGCGTACGTCTCACAATCCACTATCTCATTTTGGAATCACTGTGTGACCATGATGTAATCTATCTAAAATCTCCCCGTATAACCCTGCGTATTCCAAGTATACGTCCTCCTCTTGTGATTCTTGAACCGAGTATTTGCTGTTACCAGCTGAAATCTGTTGCAGAACTCATTTTAAGCTTTCTCTTCTCTCATTTCTTGTCCCAAGCTCATATTATCCTGTAACCTTTTCTTATGCTCGTTCTTCTACAACTTTGTTCCAGTCCCCAGTGACTATCAGATTTTCGATTCCCGTTATGTACTGTATTACTGTTTCATTGTCTTCATATACTTTCTTTATCTCTTCATCTTCAGCCTGAACTATCGCTGGCGTTGTTGGTTTGCTGTCGATTCTGATACGAATAACCCAATCACTGAACTGTTCACAATAACACACTTCCTACTGATAACGAATCCTACTCCAGTTACACCATTTTCTGCTGCTGTTGATATTACCCTATACTCAAATTACCAGGAATCCTTGTCATATTTCAATTTCACCTCACTGACCCCAAATATATCTATATTGAGCCTTTGCATTTCCCTTTCCAGATTTTCTAGCTTCCCTGCCGCATTCAATCTTCCGACATTTCACGCACTGACTCGTACAACGTTATCCTTTCTTTGGTTATTCAGTCCTTTTCTCTTGGTCAGTTCACCCTTGGCAGTCCCAGAGATCCAAATGGGTGACTATTCGAGAATCTTTTGACAATGGAGAGATCATAATGACACTTTTTCTATTACAGGCCACGTGTCATGTGTCAATGCAGTTGCCTTCTGCGTCCTCATACCTTTGATCATTGTTGATTCTTCCTTCCTTAGGGGTAATATCTCACCTCAAGCCCAAGAGAGTGCCCTGACCTCTATCTGCTTCTCAGCCTCCTTTGAGAAGACCGTTGGCAGAATGAGGTGACTTTCTACCGCCGCCAAATCTGATTATTAACCAAAATTTAAGCAGTGGCGAGCTTCAAACCCAGGATACAAGACATTTTGATTACTAATCAAAGACGCTACCCTCAGATCAGGGGTGCACCACTTTTACTCCTATCTCAAATAATTTACTTTCTTCCTAAAAATTTTTTAACTGTGCTATTATTCTTTCCTCACTTTTTTTGTTGGATATGAAAGGTAGGATGTTCCTCAAGTGTGAAGACTAGTACTGTGAATTAAAACAAAGATTTAACACTTTTATTAACAAAGTAGGTTTTTCTCACATTCACAGAAATAGTTTGAACTCATTTTTTACACAAATATCCAACATAAAACAGCTTATTAATCTCCAGTCGGAACGTTAATTGGTCGCCTAAACTAAATTCACATGTGTGACACTTTTGGAATGTGGTAGATAGGAATGGCTGCAAAATAACAAATATTTACATCATCAGTCGGCACACATTATCATCCAGAGTAATCTTTTCATTACGCACCATCATTTAGGCATTATTAATCGAGAGACCAAGCAAATGGGACTACCAGATGCTTACACTGTAGTGTCTCACAGCACAGAGCTTTACAATTTCTTTAAAAAAATGAGCGAAGTTAATTTATGTTAATTATTGTAATCCCATACTAAAACCTACCTACTGTGGCTTATGATCTTTAGAATGTACCACACAACATAAAGCACTTGCAACTCATAACTAAACTTCAACTTTAATCGAAAAATAATCAAACATACTCAGCATTTGTATTTATCTCGTAGCACTTGCAACAGATCAGTAGTGGTAAAGCAAGCAACCATAGATTTGAAATACTCTGCATTTATCTGACTACCAATATAAGGATTAAACCAAACCATAATTTGTGAAGAAAATTCAGAGATGCGCCAAAATTCATCAATTTGTATAAAATTTGATTTTTGTTCCCACTTCTTCTTACAAGATCTAAACTTTTATTCTCCCCACTACGTTAGCCAGAATACATATGATCAAGCACGTTTTATGGAAATGTATCTCAAACGAAACCTACATAAGAACACATAAATGTTCAAAATTATTTTCATTATGCATCTACTTTCTGGTACATATTACACGATAGGCAAAAAGCAGTTTAATGAGCACCAACTACAGTGAACCATGTCTACCACACTTGGCGCGAAAGGTACAAGTCCTCATTCCACAAAGACAACTACCTTTAAATCCTAATAAAATTTCCTCTAAATTACTACATATGACCCTGAGCTCAGCTAAACACTTAACATGGTGGGTAATTCATTTTTATCTCAGATATTACTGAAATTCTATGTTCGCTACAACGACGTGCTGCGGTACTTTGAAGAACAACACAGTACAAAGAAAATAGCAAAAATATGAAAAGTTACCCTGAATCACTACTGTTTAATACACGTTTGAAGCCGGTAAGTATATCAGAAATTCCACATTATAAGCCACGAACACATACACACATGCACACACACACACACAAAAGTAGCTTGCTCCAAACACATGTACAACGGCTACTACAGAGAGAAAATATAGTCAGTTTTGATGAAAATCCCACATACCCATATATCAGATTGGAACTTTTTATTCCCGTCTTTACTTATTGAACATTCACCTTTACCCACATACAAAGATGCAAGCCTGGGGACCTGCAACACATTAAGTTACCAAGTCCTAACTAACTAAAGGGTCAAAATTATGAAAACTACTCCATCTTCTGATATTTCAGTGTCAATGCTGGCTGTAATAAACACGTTTCTGTCCTGATCGATGATGATGTAGCTCATTTTGCTATAACACTGTATTACCAAAAAGACATCCGGGGTGGAGACGCCTGCACGCATCAGATCCCAGTGACAGAGTGATGAACAACGCCCCCTGGCATCCAACGTATCGCTCGTTGAAAAACTGAGGACAGAGGAGATCCCTCACTGGCTGACCGTCCTAACATTCATACATACATATACACGCATACATACATACATACATTAATGTTTGTTCCATAGATCATGAATATGACATTTTGTAATGATGTGAAATGTGTAACATTAACATAAGTTTTCTTTACACAAAATAATTAATTAATTATTTTTTCTACAGTTATTACTTCATTAATTTGCTTTTAAATGATGGTTGGCTATCTGTCAGACTTTTCATACTATTTGGCAAATGACCAAAGATTTTTGTGGCTGCATAATACACCCCTTTCTGTGCCAAAGTGAGATTTATTGTAGTGTTGTAGCTATGCACTTCGCTGTTATTCTTCAATTGGAATGGGTTATTAATGACAAATTTCATAAGTGAAATAAGTATTGGGAAGCTACTGTGAATATTCCGAGTTCCTTAAATAAACGTCTGCAAGGTGATCTTGCGTAGGCTCCAGCTATTATTCTGATTACACACTTTTGTGCAATGAATACTTTCTCACTTAATGACGAATTACCCCAAAATATTACGCCATACGAAAGTAGCGAATGAAAATAGGCATAGTAGGCTAATTTACTGATATGTTTATCACCAAAATTTTCAATAACCGTAATAGCATATGTAGCTGAACCTAACCGTTTCAGCAGATCATCGATGCGTTTCTACCAATTCAATTTCTCATCAATGCACACACCCAGAAATTTTGAGTACTCTCCCTTAGCAATAGACTTCTGTTCGTAGCCTATATTTATCAATGGTGTTATGCCATTTACTATATGTAACTGTATAAACTGTGTTTTCTCAAAATTTACTGAGAGTCCATTTGCAGAGAATCATTTAATAATATTATGAAAGAGATTATTTACAATTCCTCAGCTGATTCTGGCTGGTTGGGTCTGATTACTGTACTTGTATCATCACCAAAAAGAACTAATTCTGCATCTTCATTAATATAGAGTGGCAAGTCGTTAATATATATTAAGAACAATATGGGACCCAAGACTGAACCCTGTGGGACACCATTCTTGATACCTCCCCAGTTAGAGGACTCTGCTGGTTTTTGCAGATTATCTGTACTGTTAATTTCAACCTTCTGCATTCTTCCAGTTAAGTATAAATTAAACCATTTGTGCACTGTTTCACTCATAGCACAATACTTACACTCATCTAGAAAATTTCATGATTTGGTTATTCAATGCATTTAATATTTGATCAGTGAAAGCATATACAGCATTTTCTGTTGAAAAACCTATCTGAAAACCAAATTGACGTTTTATTAGCACAAATATGTGATGCTACTCTTGAATACATTACTTTTCCAAGAATTTTGGATAAAGCTGTGAGAAGTGAGATTGAGTGGTAGTTGTTAACATCAGATCCATCCCATTGTTTATGCAATGGTTTAACAATAGTGTATTTCAGTCTGTCTGGAAGAATGCCCTGTTTCAGTGAGCTGGGAGTCCTACTTATTTGTTTGGAACAAGGTTTTTAGTACTCCCTTGGAAATTCCATTTGAGCTTTTACTTTTGAGTGAATTTATTATTTTCCTAATTTCAGTAGGAGAATGGGTTGAATTTTAATTTTATCAAATTGCATAGGTACTGCCTCTTCCCTATACTGCCTTGCATTTTCTAATGAATGGTTGGATATTATTTTCTCTACAACACTTAAAAAATGATTATTAGAAATTTTTTCTACTTCTGACTTCTTGTTAACAAAATTTTCATTGTTTTTGATAGAAATACAGTCTTCCTGTGCTCTCAGTTACTCTGTTTCCCAATTCACAATATTCAAATTGTTTTAATTTCATTATCAGATGTGCTAAGCTCAGACATAATGCATATACTTCTGGACTTTTTAATAACTTTTCTTAAAGCAGTGCAGTAGTTTTTTTAGTTTTTCAAGGTTTTGGGATCATTACTACTCCTATAAGATAATTTCCCTTTTCGGTTTACAAGATATTATTATCGTTTAAGTAAGCCATGGCATTTTACACAGTTTCTTACAATGTTTTCAAACATACTTAGGAAGGTATCATGAAATAGGTTAACTTTTAATTTAGCATCATGTTCCCTGTACACTTCATCCCAGTCTAACTGTTGCAAACTTTCCATAAGATTTTGAATTGTTAAATCGTTAATGGAACCCACCATTTTGGACTGTTTTGCAATACTGTATGGAGCTATAAGATATACTGTAACTAGCTGTGCATCATGATGAGACAGACCATTCTTAACAGGAAAAGATTTTATTTGATTAAATTTATTTTGGTCTATGGAAACATTATCTATCAGTGTGCTGCTTTCCTGTATCGCCCGAGTAGGAAAATCAATAACTGATGTCAAATTGAAAGAACCAAGTAATACTTGAAGGTCAAGCTTTCTATCGGAGCCGGCCGCGGTGGCCGAGCGGTTCTAGGCGCTTCAGTCCGGCACCGCGCGACTGCTACGGTCGCAGGTTCGAATCCTGCCTCGGGCATGGGTGTGTGTGATGTCCTTAGGTTAGTTAGGGTGAAGTAGTTCTAAGTTCTAGGGGACTAATGACCTCAGCAGTTGAGTCCCGTAGTGCTCAGAGATATTTGAACTATTTATTTCTATCGGAGTCTTTCAGAAAATCTACTTTGAAATCCGCACAAACAATAATTTGCTTTCCTTTATCTGACAGGTAGCACAACAAAGAATACAAGTTTTTCAAAAATAGTTGAAACTTTCCCAATGGGGACCTATACACCCCTACAATTATATAAGTGCCATTATTTAATTTAAGCTCACATGCACATGCTTCTATATGTTGCTCTACATAAAAAACTTTTTTTTGAAATTTTTGACACTATGATTTTAACATGTATGCCAACTGCTCTTCTCTCCATAGTGTCTCTACTTACATATGCTGAAAGTTTATATCCACCTACAGTTATCATTTCTATACCTGTGACTATATGATGTTCAGACAAGCATAGTATATCTATTCCTCCCTCGGTTTCTAAATCTTCTATGCAAACAAGAAGCTCATGAACTTTGGTTTTTAATCCCCTGATTTTCTGATGCAATATATTAACATTATTTTTCACTGTGCTTTTACGTGAATGTTGAGACGTACTGACATTATTTTTCACTGTACTTTTACGAGACTCTTGTGATATTTTCACATCTCGAGTACCCGTCTGTCTGAATTTTTCATTAAGCTTAATTTCATTCAATGAAGGAGGTTTGGACACTGATCTTAGCCTAAAAAATTACTCCCATGAGTTTCAGTGCCCCGCCTTAAAGATTTTGCTATCATCCCAGCCAGTTTACCCTTCCCTTTCCTATTGAGATTCATTTATGTAGTGTACCGCAACTACCCATCCATAGTTTTGGTAGAGGGTAAATCTACCCTCGACCCATCGACAGGAACACATAAGAGTAAGTTGTCGAAACAGCAGACGTCAAGTCTTCTCCGGAAGTAACTCTACAGCTCATCAAGGTTGATCGGGCAGTATCAGTGTTGAATAGTAACAAATGTATTATAAGCTGCCCTGAAATAAATTTCTCATTAACGCAGTTGTCTTAAAAATGATTCGTTACCTGTAACCCATTTACGTGATCCGTGTGGGCAGTGGCGCAATCGACCTCGCTTTCTGTGGTTATCTTGGCTCACGCTAAATTAAAGCTGTGAGTGCAAGAGGAACTCGGGCAAGGTTAGTTTGAAAAGGCTGAGCAAAGTGAAGCTGAAGAGAAACTGAAACCAGAGAGTGAGTACTTACTTGCGTCGGGAAGAAGTGTGTTGTTTCCCGTGTGAACTGGTGTCGTTTGTGTCGGTGTTGGATTCTCCCAAGACTGAGCGAAATACACGGTGTCTCAGTGCATGCGCTAGGCAGGTATTAGTTTTCCGTAACTCCAACTGCGGATCGAGCTTTCGGCAAGTGCATCTGCTGTTCTTTTCCTATTGAAGGCACCGCTCCAGATCTAGCTTGTAGTAAAAGTTATTGGCGATTGGGTGTAGAAGGCAGGCAGCTCTGAAAAAATCTGTAAGCATGGTAAAGATGTATGAGAATAGAATAACTGCACTAGCTATGAAGGACATATTGTGAGTTTTAGTACTGGTAAGCACTATAATGCATTGCATATACGTGTTAAAGTAAATCCTGATCACCAGACATACATTTGGTTTCAGTGCCGGCATAGTAACGCGACGGAAAGACCATTCCTTAAACCTAAGGAGTACAATACGCCAAGAGATTTTGGTACTGTTTATTGATAGTTAATTTGCTAGTTGATTTCGTTAATTATCCTGTCTAGCTTCTTTTCTTTTTCACGTAATAAAAATTCTTGGTAACTTAAAATCTGTGCCGGAGATCTGCTAATTACGCCAAGCGCTGGTGGTATCAAGATCAAAAATATTTTATTCCCTTAACTTTAGTATCGTAAGTTCTTAAAAAATTTTCTGTTGCAGGAGCAAATTCTTTGTACTGAAATTGTGTAACTAACACTGATGTAAGGCCAAACTGGAAGCCACAGAGGTGGCATGTATAAGTGATAATAGCTTAGCGATCAGTCTAGAGTAAATGCCACAATGAAAATGGTTTCCCTTTGGAAAGAAGTAGCATAATTTCCACTTACTGTTAAAAGTATTGGTCTACTTGCTATTGCATGGCTTCTTTTTAAACAAGTTAAATTTGTTGATGAATTTCGAATATCTTGTCTGTTTAAAAATTATTTCATTCCTCCTTGGAGTGGTGCTAGCAACCTTCTATTGCCGCTATTTATAGCACTGTCGTAGGCTGCAGAATGCTATATATTAAGCACGACACCTTTCTCCCGGATAGGACAGCACCTGATAATATAAGGGGACAACGATACTACAATAAATTCGTCGTGGTGGTATCCTGGACTGCTATAAAAGCAAGAAAAGCTTCAGTAAAGTATCGAATAAAATTGTGCAAAGAAACGTAATGTAACTCACGTCAGAAAACCAGAAATTTTCTGCCAAAAGGCATTCGTCAAGAAAGTACGGTACTGCATAAAACGTATTAAAACAAACTGTATGGAAAACCATTAAAAATTAATGAAATAAAATTACCTGGATCAGGTATGAGCAGCGAGCGAAGGAGGAACCGAAAAATTCGTATTATCTCATGGAGGCGACGACAGGCATAGAATCGCAGAACAGGACCTCACGCGCAAACTGTAAACAGCCGTATACTACAACGGCCCCAGAGGCCCGTCCGTATTCACATAGTGCAAAAGGAGCTCATGCAAAATATTGGCTACGAGAAATGACAGTCGCCTTTACCAGGGCCTTGGTCGCTAGTTATGTGTAGGCAACTATATTACATCTTTTTCTTACTGTTACGTTTTAGCTATATATTTGTAGTCTAATCTTTAGTTAATTGCTGCACGTATTTTATTTCATTATTCTTCCACGCTGATTTCAAGCATAAGGGTATTCTATGCTTCTGTGCGTAGCTTTCACTCTGGTTTGTTTTGCATTGTGTGTGTTCCTTAAGTTCTATTATGTTTCATTTATTTCATAATTTATCCATTACCATTTGAATTTTACCCAGTTGTCAGACAGTACGCCCGATGAAAACGCAGTGTGAAGAACATTCTGCAAACAACGGCTGTTTTTTTTTAAATAGTTGTTTGTTTAATTTGCTGTAAAGTTTTACCTAAAGTATTTTTAATATTTATGAAACCTTTGAAAATTAAAAGTTTTGGATGTTCAGTGTTTCTTTATTTGTTGTACAATTTGCTTAGAACTTTTGGATGTTTGTTTCAACGCAAAGTTTACGTAAATTAAAATTTAAACTGGCATGGTTTGGTAATGAAAGTAGATAAATCAATCGGTTAAAGTACAAGAGATTTTAACAAGTTGTAATTTTGAAATTACCGGTCTCTGGGTTTTAGTAAAACATTTGACTTCTTGTAAAATAGTTGCCAAATGCTTCTTGTCCCAGCACCTCTCCACAAGCTTGGACTGCGTGTTTAGTCCAGGATAATTAATATTTCTCTGTTGATAACTTGGTTTGTATTTGTGTTTTTAAAAGGAAGGGACTACTGTGAATTAGGAAGTTCTTCTTTTACTTATTTTTAGTTGGTAAACCTACTTACTGACAGTGACTTATTGCATTATTTTGCAGGTTCAGCATTTCCTGTTAGCTCATACACTATAACACAGTTCGCTAATGAGATTCTGTTTACATAAATTTCCACCGCAAGCAGTAGACAAGCGTCTCTGTAGGGCATAGTTATTACTGGAAACATTTAAAGTTCCTACAGTTTGACGCACAAAGTTGCACGAGTCGACAATCAGAAATATCGCACTCGTTGTTGACGTGTACCGCCGTAACAACCGCCGACTCGTAACCGCTGTATTGATGTCTTCACTTTAGTGCTTGGATATTAAAGTGTTCTTTAATTTATCAAGAATTTGTCCTTGCATTTACTTCATGATGACACCACACTTTCAGTTTAGCCGAAGTAAGTGAGTTGCATTGTGTACCATCTTATTATTTGAAAATCTTTTGTTGCTCAGCTTCAGAAATCACTCATCTGAGCTTCCTATATCGTAAGCTTTAGCACAAATGTCTACAGTCTGGTCCAAAACTCCTTGTATCCCCCCGCCCCACTCTTTAGTCGTTATGATGTGATTTATTTATTTCGAACATGTCATAGCAGAAGTGTGACAAACGTTGATAATTTACATTCCACCTTTTTTAGTGATCCAGAACATCAGTATGGGGACCAGGAAATGTGACACGAAGTGATGAGGCGCCACGGCCTGCGTGAAATTTTCCGAGGCATAGGCAGTGTGATTTCCTTGAATGCCTCCCTAACAGCTTGCTTCAATTCATTATTTGTCTGGTATCGTTATTTCCGTGACATGCTGCTTAATTATTCCTCACTGGGAACTGTAGTACGATGTCAAACCTGGACTCCTCGGAGGCCACGCAGTCGGCGCCGGCGGATGCACTGATCCTCTCCCTATCCACCTCTGGGGTAACTCTTCATCCAAGAATTTAAGAGCACGGAGTGTGTGGTTGGAGGCGCTCCATCTTGTTGAAGCTGACTATCAACAGTATCTGTAGCCGTAGAATTAACCATTCACGCAACATTTCCAAGCTAGAATGTTGATTCATTGCACCGTCAAAGAAATACGGCCCTATGAAGTGCGTACTGAAGACTGCAGTCCAGATCACACCATGTGGAGGGATTATTCTCTAACTCTTCCTAATAACATGTTTTCATTGTTCCAAAAAAATCTTATCTGAAACTGCCTCGGCCCCACTTAGCGACCGCGATGCGGCAGCCACGAGTGCTGGAACTCCAGTACAGCACTCTGTACTGAAATACTTTAACTATTTCTGGCTTATCCGAGAAACTTGTGCATACTTTCATAACAAACTGGATATTTCGGCACGCTGTACTTCTTTTAAACACTCGGATTCTATGCTTTTCTTGTGAATCATAGCCAAGTTATTTTTTGCATTGGTTGATTGGTGTGAAATGTTTGCTTGTGAGGAATGGGTCTGGATATACAGTTCGTTTACAGCACTTGACTTCTTAATATTAGAATCTTCGCCCATTGGTAAAATCGACCATTCCAGGTCTTAGTCTCAAAAATTCTATGAGAATATTCTCTCCATTAATCAACAAATAAACATTTTGCACTGGAAGGTCAATTATGGCGTTCCTACCTCGCAAGATATACATTCTGATTACACAGTTTACAGACAATAAGAAACATGCAATACACGGAGGTAACAAAAAGTCATAGGGTAGCCACATGGGTATGTACAGGTGCCGGTAGAATCGCGTCACATCGTATAAAAGGGCAGTGAATTGGCGGAAGTGTCATTTATACTCGGATAATTCATGTGAGTAGACTTCCGACGTGACTGTGGCCTCATGACGAGAATTAACAGACATTGAATACGGAATGGTAGCTGGAGTTAAACGGATGGGACATTCCATTTCTGAAATTGTTAGGGAATTCAATATTTCAAGATCCACGGTGTCAAGAGTGTGCAGACAAAACCCGAGTTGAGCTATTACCTCTGAACATGGACAACTCAGTGGCATATGGCCTTCACTGAACGACCGCGTTAGTGTAGATTTGTCAGTACTAGTAGACAAGCAACACTGCCTGAAATAACAGCAGAAAGCAATGTGGGACGAACGACGAACGTATCCGTTAGTCGAAATTTGGCGTTAATAGACTATGACAGCAAACAACCGACGCGAGTGTCTTTGTCAACAGCACGACGTCATCTGCTGCCCTCTCTAGGGCTCGTTACTATATCGGTTGATCCCTAGAAGAGTGGAAAACCGTGGCCTAGTAGGATGAATCGCTTGGTCGTATAGTTGCCCGGTTGGACGAGTCCCGATTTCAGTTGGTGAGAACAGATGGTAGAGTTCGAGTGTGGCCCTCGTAGCCATGGACCCAAAATGCAGAGTTTGTATATTACACATTGGCAGGGATGCAGTGACCAGTTTCCGTCCAAAGTTGAGTTGATTCGTTTGTTCGGAAGGGGTAACGACAGTGTTTACCCCCTTTTGACCGGTCGATGGTGACAGGAACAGGCACACACGCTGCAGTCATTCTCAAACTATTTCACAGAAACTATTAGGTAAAAAACAAATATTTTTCCATTACTCATAGTTCTATAAGTCAGCTTCATCATGATGTGCCCATCATTACGTCAATGGTCAAAGTTATTGCGAAATTTTCGTGGAGAGTACTGAGCGAAATTCGAAAACATTTGCAATGAAAAATAGTGGTCGCTATGATTTTGGTGTACATTACATACTATGTTCTTGTGCATGAAATTTAGCTAACATGCTGCATTTTGATTTACAGTTGAGTGGAGGCCTTTATCTGTCAGCAATCTCAAGAAAACTGATCTGGTATAGCATACTCATTTGCGATCACGAGCGCCAGCCATAAAACATGAGTGAAGTATCCACAACATTCCCCATATTTCTTAAACGGTCTGAGATATGGAAATGAGATTTTAGCAAATGATAGCACACAAAGAGCAGAATATTTTTCCATGCGGTTATTATGCAGAACTTCATTATCTACCGTGTCATTCCACTAAGCACAGACTTTTTCGATTGAAGAACGCAATTTTTAAGGGCATCGGCAGTTGGTGAATGAAGAAATGCTATGGGTTTTGGAGAAATGGATGTGGAGACGTTAGACGTTTACTTCTGTACTCAGGATGTGCTTTAAGCTACTGACCTCACTTTTCCTCAGATCCACACTTAATAAACATAAAAAACCACGGTTCCAGAATTCTCTTGCAATTGCGTCTGCACAACATCTTATTGCGGTGACATGTGTAATAAACTGCGCTGTGTTTTGGTAAAAGAAGCAAATTTTAATATGGGAAAAAGAGACAAGCGTAGGGTTCGCTCAAAATTCGGCGCTCGTTACTCTTCTCTGAAAGCTACAAATGATTAACAAACCAGGCGAAAAGAAAATATATCACTGCTTTAGTTGCATTTTCAGCGGAGTTCTTTTTAGATACTGACCAATGAAAAACTGAAAGATCTTTTTGAATGGTCATCATGCAAGTGTGGGCGTGGAGGGCTCCATACAATATTCACAAAAAATGTGAGTGTTGGCTATATTTCAGAGCGGCGCTTATGGTTATAGTAGGTCTGAGTTCCTTTTTTTTATTTGACAATTCCTCTTTTATGATCTTGAAATTTTTGTGCTTTCGTGAAGTGATTAATAATTTTGTTTGAATACACTAGACTATTTTTTCCAAAACTTTTGTTCTTGCGTACGTATTCACGCAAGTTTTGTTAAAACTAATTGTTCTTTTTGCAGTAATTTGACTTAATTATTAAGTGATTCGGACTGAGTCACTGATTTATTATCGGCATTATCCGTGCCAGTGGCTGCGGTTATAAGATTGATAGATTATTTATATTATTGACGTTAAATTATGAATTTGTAAGATGAAATGTTAAAATTTCTTTATGGCTCTTTTTATGAATGTGTGGAACTTAAATAATAATCTAGGATTATATACGTTATTATTATAAATGTTAATTTCCCCTACACTGTCTGCCCGCAATTCCCACCAATACCACTCCCCCTCGTGAGCCCATCTACTGGCCATGTTATTCTGCGGGCTGGTGGGGGTGGCTCCATAACAGTGTGAGCAGTGTTTGTATGGAATTGACTGGGTTCTCGGTAAAAGGAAATGAGCGTTTGTCGTCATTGGCCGGGAAGCCCCTTACGGGGCAGGTCCGGCCGCCTTGGCGCAGGTCTTATTACATTCGACGCCACATTGGGCGACCTGCGCGCCGGATGGGGATAAAATGATGATGAAGACAACACTACACCCAGTCCCTGGACCGAACACGCTGAGCTACCGTGCCGGCACTACTCAGCTATCGAGGTGGACACTGGGTTCTCGGTCATATTCGACTACTCGCAGACCATTTGCGACCGTTCATGGACTTCATGTTCCCAAACTACTAGTCTATGCAATTTTTGTGGATGACGATGTGCCATGTCACTGGCCCAAATTTGTTCCCGACTGGTTTGAAGGACATTACGGACAATTTGAACGAATGAAGTGACCATCCAGATTGCCCGACTTGAATACCATCGAACACTCATGGGACATGACTGAGAGGTCGGCATGTGTAGAAAGCCCTGCGCTGTGCAACACGTTCGCAATTACGGACAGCTGTAGTCACCACTGCTCAATATTTCTGCAGGGGACTTGCAAGGACTTGTTGAGCCCACACCATGTCTAGCTGTTGCACTACGCTGGACAAAAAGGAAGTCCAACAGGATGTTAGAAGGTATTCCATCGTTTTCCTCCCCTTAGTGTTCGTGACGGTGCTCCAGATTTGATTATAACCTGTACCTGTATTCTTATACGTTGTGACGTTGCACCAGTAGCACCATAAATCACTGAAATCTCTACAGCAACGTGGTATATTAATCACGTCACTCATCCTTTTGAAAAAAATTGCTACCTAAAACATTTACTATCGCTCCAGTGTCAAATAGTACTCTAGTAAATATTCCATCTACAATATTTACAGCTACCTGTACGATAGATTCGCCCTGTTGTCTTCTCCTATACCAGTGCCATAATTATGTAACGTATTAAATTGTTGATCTACATTAGTGCCGCCACTCCATCTCCCGACTAGCATTAGGGAACCTGATGTAGTCGCGTTTACTTTTATGCACCGGTGGAAGCGTGGTAATTTTCCTACCTTGTCTCCACAATACGTACAGAAAGATTTCTTCCCATTCAGGGGATGGTCAGACATTCGGATGCTGGCTACTGCTTTTTAGTGTGCTTTATATTAGGTTGCGGATGATTTGTAAAATTTGTTGCCCCTGATTTCCAAACTGGGGTTGCCAATGCTTCTGATTGTGGTCATTGTGATTCATATTATACCCTAGATTGAATCTGTTATTATTGTTTGCCGCGTTGTGAAATGCGGAGAATTCTGAGCATTACGTTGTCTGTTTCTGTTAACAGATCCGTCTGCACCTTTGTCACACTGGTCAACATTCCGGACGTGATTGTTCTCGTGGTCGGCGGCATGCGGGAGCCTGCACGCAGCCATTTCACAGTTAATCACGGAATTTTCCTGAATAAAGTCTACTGGCTTCGAATCAACTTTTCACGAACATTGAACGCTGACTTTGCTTTCAAAATTCTTAAGATACGCCTATGCGAAATCTGTTTGTCCCAGTATCGCGTCTTCATTCGAAATACTTCTGCAAGCTAATCTGACGACTATTGTACCGATCAGGACTTCCTTGCGGAATGGCTCTTGACCAGTACTTTTTTGACAATAACGACTGTTAAATTGTTCGTAAGTAGCACATTTTTCCACAGTTCCCCTGAACGTAGCCTGTGGAAAACTAGATTTTTTGATAATCTGTCCCAGTCTTTTGCAAAATACCTCTAAAAGGCTTCACGAATACGACGGGATGTGTGATATGAAGAGAAAAGCTGAACTGCCTTTGAATTAGATGTTTTTCCTGCATTAATATTGAAAACAATGTATGTGCACCGGTCATGTAGCGCAAGCTGAATTTCCGAGAGGTGGAATGATTTCTGCTAAATTACGCCTATACTTTCTGTCATACAGATCCGTGGCCGTATACACATCACATATTCTAGCAATTAAAGGCGGTGTGCTATGCACATTCTCTTGACTGTCAAGAATTCCTTACGTGTGGCTTTCATTCGTGCAGTTACTTCAGCTCACGACTCAGCGAGTTATTTGGTTAAGACGGTTCTTACTTCATTGAAGCAATCACTTAATTCCTCCCCGGTAGTGCTCTGGTCAGATACTATTTGCGCGCTGGCCACTTGTACTGCAACTTTTATTTCAATATCTAACTTTCCCGTGATCTCTATCTCTTTTATCATTAATCCACTTCGTAAAACTAACAGAAAAATTCTTTGCCTGAGATTTAAATCGTTCCTGTAACCTTTCGTCTTGGTTAGCAGTTAGATTATTTATTTTCTTTTTTAATTGCTGAAGGGTATGTTAAATTTCACTAGTTGCTTTCTTAAACAACTGGACAGCAGACGAAAATAACTTAATTGCTTCCGGTATTTTTGTAATCTTCTGTAATTTAAGAAATTTCGTTTGACATATTTTTAGAATGATTATTTATTTGAGCAGATTACTCTTATGCTAATAGCTTAAAATTAGCATCGACTTTAGCTGACTATTCTTGCGCTAATAACTGAAAATATGTATCAAATATAGCCGTACGTTTGTCGAATAATTCGGTCATAGGACTTGACCCTTCGACTGTTTAAGGAGTACTATCAGGGGGATGTGATTCCGGTTCGATTTCTGCAGAATCGGTAGTTACGTCTTCCCTTGTCGGTTTAGGCATATTGCTATTATCGACTCTAGTTTGATGACGCTATTTTTGTAGCTTTCGCAATTTTAATCATAAATACATAAATAATAATTATTATTATTACTTAAAACCCTTCCATAGTTCTACTACTTATCTACCAAGAATAACCTTTCAGATGTGTGTGTAAAAAATGAATTTACAGATGGAGTGCGAGCGAATACGATGTAATTCAAGCCTAAAAAAATTATTTCTACATGGGAAATTCTTAGCATGAGTTATGAACTATCTACTGCATACCTCATAGTTCATGACATCGAAATACAAGTGGCGCGACAATAATGCCCTTACCAATAAATCTTGTGAAGGAATTTCTCTTCCTTGTTGTTTTATATTTCCTTTCTTTGAAGTAATCCTTTGTTATATCTTCATTTATTTCTGTTTTTTACTATTCTCCTTCCAGTTAATCATATATTGTACTTGTTAATATACGTGCATGGAAATCAAAGGCTATAGGAAAACAAGACGGCTGCCAGTTGAATTGTTCATTCTTGTCAGAGAAAACTTCACAAAGGAAAAGTTCTCCAGCTAAGCGATATTAAAAAAGCTAGCAATTCAAAAGATTCGCGTACATATTTTGCCGCGGCAAGAATGCACATTCCAACAGCGATAGGACTATTTTCCACTATTGCAGTTTCTCTGAGTACCTTCAGTAAAAAGTTTTATTATTTTCATTATTATTCCCTTATCGTCGGATGTTTTAATCATAAAACTTCAATAAAATCCTTACATCGAGAAAGTGTAGAAAAATTAAAATTATCACACTTCGTCTCTTACTTTCTATGATGCCAGAATGTTCAACGAATGACCCAATATGAAGCTCATATCGTGTCGTCATTGAACAATGGATTTGCAATCCTAATGAACTCGGGCTCCTGTGACAACATTATTTTACAGTTCTGAGTGATTAACGACTTGGAAAATGGGTATTTCAAATATTTCTAGTACGTAAAACACTGTTACATTAGTTAAGACTGTAGTTATTCAGTAAACCATTTGCATCACCGAACGTACATTGCGCTTCCACCAAATGTAAACGTGGTGAACGAGTCTCCATGTGACAAATGAAGTACTCTAACAACTTCTCGTTTTAAAAAAATTGAAAGATCTGTAAGCAGCATCTTAGAAAACAACAAGAAATCTCTAGTGGTTAACCACTTCAGCATTTTGTACATGAGTAACACAAATTCAGTCATATTTCCTTGAGTTTGACGGTAGAACCAGTCAAATAGAAGCAATGAATCTGCAAGGGATAGCAGCCCCGTAGACAGAAAGAGGAAGTGCGACTGCAGCATCATCAACTGTGTCATGTGTGACCGTCAGCCATGTTATGTATTCTACAGGATATACAACGTAACTTGGCGGCAGTAAACTGTTGAAACACACCTAGACTTATCGTGATGGATAATAACTTAGTACACACACACACACACACACACACACACACACAAACACACAGTTCCGTGACTATTATTTACAATAACAAATCCTAAAGCATCAACATAGTACACAACACTATCAACAAAGTCAGCACGTTTTCCTTGGATTAGTGTAGAACTGTAATAAGTAAAGAATCTGATTTAGAAATAGCAAAAAAGATATTTATGCAATTGTACTGCTTTATTGTGCATTAGGTCCATGTATAATGATTCAATCATTCATTAAGCATGCATGAATATCAACCCTTTATGTTCAGTACAACTCTACTGCTGCAATCGACAATAAAGTAATGAGACTGATTTTCTTTGCAAGATGTGGCAATCCTGCAGGCATGCGTAGGCACAATATCTTTGACCTTGGTCTGTAAGCTGCTTCTAGTCCAAGTGGCACATCGATGCAACTTCTAAGTCGTGAGTTGTAGTGTAATAAGTTAACACGTGTTTGTGTCTGTCGTCACGGAAATGGAACCTCATAATATTGCGCAACGGTATGCCATTTCTTTTTGCGTTAAATTGGGTGAAACTTTCCGACGACAACGTATGGTAAGCTTCAGAACGCTTTTGGAGAGGAGGTTATGTCAAGAGCGCAAGTTTTTTGTTGGTATAAAATGTTTAGTGAATCAGAACGAATGTTGAAGATGAAGACCGCAGAGGACAACCATCAACCTCACAGATGGATGTCAACTTGGCCAGGGTGCGTGAACTCGTACGATCTGATCGAAGATTATCCGCGAAAATGATCGCAGAAGAACTGAATATCAATCGAGAAACGGTTCGTCTAATAATAACTGAAGATCTTGGTGTGACAAAGATTTGTGCCAAAATCACGATAATGCGCTATCCCATACTGCTCTGTCACTACAGCAATTTTTAACCTCCAAACGAACTTCAGTACTTCCACAGCCACTTTATTCACCAGATATCGCTCCATGCGGCTTTTTTCTATTTCCAGGAGTCAAAACGGCGGTCAAGGGACACCATTTTCAAATAACACAAGCTGTCCAAATAGCTGTGACGAGGGTCTTGGAGGATGTTACAGAAGATGAGTTCCATAAATGTTACCATCAGTGGCAGAAACACTGGAAAATGTGTGTGCAATCAGAAGGGAACTACTCTGAAGGAGACAACATTAAACTTGACTAAAACGGGAAGCAACAATTTTTTCCACGTCGGTCTCATTGCTTTATTGTTGCATCTCATATATATATATATATATATGAGGTGCGACAATAAAGTAATGAGACTGATGCGAAAAAAATTGTTGCTTACCGTTTTAGTCAAGTATATACACCGCATCAAATCACATTGCTGACTCATTTGAGAATGCTGATGTTTTGATGTTTACCAGTACAAACTCGTTATCAGCATGTGGGTCAAAACATGTAAATGTAGTAATACCATAAGGTAGCGGCTGTGCAGTAATAATAGAATTTGAGAATGTTTGACGTAACAGTAATGTGCAGTTTACTGAGATGGAGTGTATTCGTCCTTGTAACCAAATGAGGTCCATCGGTAGGTTGATGATGACAGTGTATGACATATCACATTCTCATCCAGACTTCGATCACCTTAGCAACAGAGCATCCATCGTTGACATATACAGGATTCCTGTGCTGAAGTTAACATCAGAAGACCCTTTACAGTTGATTTATTTATATTATTCAAGTGTAGTGAATATGGATGATATATACCAGGGAGCATGTATTACAGTAGACATACTGAGTCGGTGGCAAACAAATGTCTAGTTACTATTCGATGAAGTTACGAGTTACGCGTGTGAACGTAGTTCATATGAGGATTAGATCAATCTATGGATATTTGTATGTATTCAGTAGCGACGTTTGTTATATTCACTCATATAAGTATTAAATTCATGCAAGCAGAATTTAGAGACCTTACATCTAAGAATGTCATTGCTCCTATTGTTTAGAACACCGTACAAGTATAAAATTAGTTTTTTAAAGAATATTGTTAGATCTAACGAAAATAACATGAATCAGAAGTTTATAAGTGCCACATATTCGTTTCTGTATAAAAACATAAATATTTCATTGTAAACAACTTTTATGTATATTTGTATTTTGAAACAATGAACATAATTGCCTTATACAGTGTGAAATGGTACGTGAGAGATAAATACGAATACAAAGCACGTATAATATTTGCATGTAACAAGTCCTTCGCTACCGTTCGGTACATTTTTCTTAAAAACACAGTGTTTTAACGACATGGAAAATTTGGGATTATACGAATGCAGCAATGTAACGGATGGATAGTCTTTGATACAATTTCGTACATTTGGGTTTGGAGTAACACTGTACTTCAGATGTGGTTCACAGTCTGCCTTGTCGGCTAATCTGCATGTAAGACGTCCTGTGGTTGGTCTTACATGCACACCCTGCATTTTAGCAATCGTATATTATGTTTACTTCCAACAACCGTGTCTAAATAACGTCACTGACAGGGCATAGATATTATACTGTGACAGCGTACACGGCGTTAATGTCCAAGACATAAAATAAAAACTGCTTCTGTTTCTGTGTTCGTAATCAGTTTCCACAATCGTAATTTCATATTTCAGTAAATTTTGGCGGTCGTAGGAGAAACATGGAACGTCCTATTAACTCATTTTATCGCTCATCATATATTTCACTAGGGAAATCTGCAAAGCTTTGCAATTGCAAAATGTTTATGGAAACTGGATGTACTTGCTACACTCCTTCTGCCCCTTCTCTCTGACCATCTCTTCCATCTCCGCCCTCTGTCCATCCCCTCCTTCTCCACCTTCTCCGGCATGGCCGCCTACTGCCTCTCTCTGTCCAGATCTTCTTGCCCCTCCCTACATCAATTTTTTACACCTTCGACATTCCTCGTCATTGTCCACTTACCTCTCTTTCTGACCTTGAGCCACGAGTGTTTTTATTCGTTGAATGAGGACTTAATTCGCTTAAAATAAACAGTCAAATCACTGGGATTATTCTTATACGGGGTATGTGAGACATCTATCCAGCTGCTGTATCTGTGAGAATAGTAGATTCCACATAATTTTACTCTGTGAATGGGTAGGTTTACAAAACTTGATATGTTTCAGATTCCGTAGTAGTATTCTAATTATAAGCCGATAATCCGTAAATACAACTCTCCCGTTTTTTGTAAACCCAACGACGAGAAAGAAAACAAAACAGCACTCTGTTGCGTACAAATTTTAGTTTGAAAATATATAAAGGAGAAGAAATATATAGTGGAGAAATAATTTGTGTAATAGCTTACATGCCCTTCTAACGTAGTTGAAACTAACTGATACAAAGGTATCAAAACTGCACATTTTCGTTTCACAAAACAGAATGTTCTTCGTAGCAGACGGTTTTAACAGAAAGCCTGTGTAGGGTTGCTGGAAAAAGTATAAAGCCCGTGTCTGTCTGATGGTTTATTAGAGAACTATGTAAAAGTTTGAAATAAATCGGTAAAAAAGTTTCCAAGATTTTTGATAACAACTTTTCTCCTTTCTGTATTAAATATAGATTTTCGTGTAAAAAGTAAATGTAAACCAGTAAAAAATTTATCAAGCATTTTCGTAACAACGTTTCCCCTATATACACTGAAGCGCCAAAGAAATTGTTATAAGCATGCGTATTCAAATACAAAGATAGGTAAACAGGCAGAATACGGAGTTGCTGTCGGCAACACATAATTAAGAAAACAACAGTCTGGCGCAGTTTTTAGATTGATTACTGCTGCCACAACGGTAGGTTATCAAGATTTAAGTGAGTATGAATGCGGTGTTATAGTCGGCGCACGAGTAATAGGACGCAGCATCTCTGAGATAGCGATGAAGTGGGAATTTTCCCGTACGACCATTTTACGAATGTACCGTGAATATAAAGAAACTGGTAAAACATCAAATCTCCAACATCGCTGCGGCCGGAAAAATATCCTGCAAGAACCGGATCACGACCGACGACGGAAGAGAATCGTTCAACGTGATAGAAATGCAACCCTTCCGCAATTTGATGCGAATTTCAGTGCTGAGCCATCAACGAGTGTCAGCGTACAAACCATTCAACGACACATTATCGATATCGGCTTTCGGTGTCTAAGACCCGCTCGTGTACCCTTGATGACGGCACGACACAAAGCTTTATGCCTCGTCTGGAACCGTCGGCACCGACATTAGACTATTGATGACTGGAAACATGTCTAGTCGGACGAGTCTCGTTTCGTATTGTACCGAGAGGTTGGACGTGTACGTATGTGGAGACAACCTCATGAATCCATGGATCCTGCGTGTCAGCAGGGACCGTTCAAGCTGGTGGAGGGCGTGTGGAGTTGAGTGATATGGGACCCCTAATATGTCTAGATATGACTCTGACAGGTGACACGTCCGTAAGCATCCATTTTGTCCATTGTGCATTCCGACGGATTTGGGTAATTCCAGCAGGACAATGCGATAGCCCACACATCCAGAAATGCTACAGGATAGCTCCCGGAACACTATTCTGAGTTTAACGACTGCTGGCCACGAAACTACCGAGACATGAATATTATTGAGAATATCTGGGATGCATTACAACGTGCTGTTCAGAAGTGATCCCTGCCCCGTCGTACTCTTACGGATTTATGTCCATAAATCCTTGCAAGATTCGTGGTGTCAAATATCTCTAGCTCAACTTCAGACATTAGTAGAGTCCATGCCAAGTCGCGTTGCGGCACTTCGGTCTGCTCGCGGGGGCCCTGCACGATTTCAGGCAGGTGTTACAGTTTCTTTGCCTCTCCATTGTACATAATGTGTATTAGAAATATGTAGCCTATGCCTGTCTGAATGTTCGTTAGAGTACCGTGTACAAGCTCGAAGATAGTTAGTTATTAATTTTATGAAATTTTCGTAACAACCTCTCCCTTTCGTACATTCCAGTTTGGTAACAATGGTTCCTCTACTCTTCTACTCCCAGTTAAACCATCTGTGAGAAATTAAACGAACACGCACATTTTCACAGCTCTGCACGGCACAGCATTTTCTTTCTCGCGGTCGGTTTCAACAGAAGACCTGTACATTACTGCTTTACATGCTGATGTTGTGGTTTCCAGTCCTAACACTGGCCTGATGCAGCTCTCCATGCTACTCTATCCTGTGGAAGCCTCCTCATCTCCCAGTACCTGCTGTAGACCATATCCTTCTGAATCTGCGTAGTGTATTCATCTCTTGGTCTTCCTCTACGATTTTTACCCTCCATGCTGCCCTCCAATACTAAATTGGTGATCCCTTGATGCATCAGAACATCTCCTACCAACCGATTCCTTCTTCTAGTCAAGTTGTGCGACAAACTCCTCTTCTCCCCAATTTTATTCAATACCTCCTAATTGGTTATGTGATCTACCCATCTAATCTTCAGCATTCTTCTGTAGCGCCACATTTCGAAAGCTTCTATTCTCTTCTTGTCCAAACTAATTATCGTCCATGTTTCACTTCCATACATGGCTACACTCCATACAAATACTTTCAGAAGCGATTTCCTGACACTTAAATCAATACTCGATGTTAACAAATTTCTCTTCTTCAGAAACGCTTTCCTTGCCATTGCCAGTCTACATTTTGTATCCTCTCTACTGCGACCATCATTAGTTATTTTGCTCCACAAATAGCAAAACTCATTTACTAATTTAAATGTCTGATTTCCTAATCTGATTCCCGCAGCATCACCCGACTTAATTCGACTACTTTCCATTATCCTCGTTTTGCTGTTGTTCATGTCCATCTTATACCCTCCTTTCAAGACACTGTCCATTCCGTTCAACTGCTCTTCTCTGACAGAATTACAATGTCATCGGCGAACCTCAAAGTTTTTATTTCTTCTCCGTCGATTTTAATACCTACCCCGAACTTTTCTTTCGTTTCCTTTACTGCTTGCTTAATATACAAATTGAATAGCATCGCGTAGAGGCTACAACCCTGTCTCACTCCCTTCCCAACCACTGCTTCCCTTTCATGTATCTCTTCTCTTATAACTGCCATCCAGTTTCTGTACAAACTGTAAATAGCCTTTCGCTCCCTGTATTTTACCACTGCCACCTTCAGAATTTGAAAGAGAGTACTCCAGTCAACATTGTCAAAAGCTTTCTCTAAGTCTACAAATGCTAGAAACATAGGTTTGCCTTTCCTTAATCTTTCTTCTAAGATAAGTCGTAGGGTCAGTATTGCCTCACATGTTCCAACATTTCTACGGAATCCAAACTGATCTTCCCCGAGGTCGGCTTCTACCAGTTTTTCTATTCGTCTGTAAAGAATTCGCTTTTGTACTTTGCAGCTGTGACTTATGAAACTGATAGTTCGGTAATTTTCACATCTGTCAAGATCTCCTTTCTTTGGTATTGGAATCATTATATTCTTCTTGAAGTCTGAGGGAATTTCGCCTGTCTCATACATCTTGCTCTCCAGATGGTAGAGTTTTGTCAAGACTGGTTCTCCCAGGGCTGTCAGTAGTTCTGAAGGAATGTTGTCTACTCCCGGGGCCTTGTTTCGACTTACATCTTTCAGTACTCTGTCAAACTCTTCATGCAGTTTCATATCTCCTCTTCATCTACCTCCTCTTCCATTCCCATAATATTGTCCTCAAGAACATCGCCCCTGTATAGAGCCTCTATATACTCCTTCCACCTTTCTGCTTTCCCTTCTTTGCTCAGAACTGGGTTTCCATCTGAGCTCTTGATATTTCTCCAAAGGTCTCTTTAATTATCCTGTAGGCAGTAACTATCTTACCCCTCATGAGATAAGCCTCTACATCCTTACATTTGTCCTCTAGCAATCCCTGCTTAGCCGCTTTGCACTTCCTGTCGATCTCATTTTTGGGACGTTTGTATTCCTTTTTGCCTGCTTCACTTGCTGTATTTTTGTATTTTCTCCTTTCATCAATTAAATTCAGTATCTTTTCTGTTACCCAAGCATTTCTACTAGCCCTCGTCTTTTTACCTACTTGATCCTCTGCTGCCTTCACTATTTCATTCCTCAAAGCTACCCACTCTTCTTCTACTGTATTTCTTTCCCTCATTCCTGTCAATTGTTCCCTTATGCTCTCCCTGAAAGTCTGTACAACCTCTGGTTCTTTTAGTTTATCCAGGTCTCATCTCCTTAAATTCCCACCTTTTTGCCGTTCATAACCAATAGATTGTGATCAGAGTCCACATCTGCCCCTGGAAATCTCTTAAAATTTAAAACCTGGGTCCTGAATCTCTGTCTTACCATTATATAATCTGAGACCTTTTAGTATCTCCAGGGCTCTTCCATGTATACAACTTTCTTTCACGATTCTTGAACCAAGTGTTAGCTATGATTAAGTTATGCTCTGTGCAAAATTCTACCAGGCGGCTTCCTCTTTCATTTCTTAGCCCTAACCCATATTCACCTACTATGTTTCCTTCTCTTCCTTTTCCTACTGTCGAATTCCAGTCACCCATGACTATTAAATTTTCATCTCCCTTCACTACCTGAATAATTTCTTTTATCTCATCATACATTTAATCAGTTTCATCTCATCTGCAGAGCTGTTTGGCATATAAACTTGTACTACTGTGGTGGGTGTGGGCTTCGTGTGTTCTACATTTATTACGGAAACGTGAACTGAAATCACAGATTTTGCTCTTGCTCTTTTTACCACAGCACATCAGATCCAAGATTTTGGGATATTAAAATAGTGTTGCCTTCTAGTTTTTAGGAAGATCACAGGCTAATTATCATTCTGAGGTTAGAAGTAGTTAGCTGCGAACGTTGTAAAGTTGACTGGAATGTTAGCAGTTCCGTTATTGCTATAGGGAGTTGTGTAATCACTCATCAACAGCAATTACACGTTATTCTTCACGGATACTCGCGCATGTACGCAACGTTTCATATTTTCTCCATCGTTTGCTCTGAAGTTTAATGCTATAGAGTGCGTGAATATATGAGCTGGAAGTGATCGAATCTCCATAGTTGGAGGAATTTAATATTCCGGTAACAACAATCCTTGATCGTCTTCAACAGAGATATTTATTCCTGTCGCGGACATAACTCTCCCTGCCTCCCACTGTCATCACCACCATCAGTATTAACAGTAGCAGTTATCCACTGTTGGTTAGGGGCATTCCATGCTTCACCAGATAATTTTTCATCTGTAAGCACCCGTCTTGCAGTTGCTTTTTTTCTAACGGCTTCTGCCAATGCTCCATTAGAACGTTGCTTCGATGTTTTCTTACATATCGAAATCCAGTAAAGAACTGAGTGGTCTATCTACTATGCATTCACCCGGTTAAATCCACCGTCCATGTTAACTTAACTCTCATTGAGACACAGTGACATTTTTCTCTGCGAGATTTTTCTCCTGTTCCTTCTTTTCTAGATATTTTCAAGTGCACTACTGGCGGGTCAGAACACTGTTGCAGAAACAACGAAACAAACGTCAAATTTAAACAAACGCAAAATCCCCAAGATGGGCGATCTTTTACAGAAGCTCGAAATTTAGCGCCGACATCAATGCGAGATGGTAATAATAGTTTCCACAACGAAACTTTGTCTCGAAACCTGGCAGAAAATCCAGAGAGATTCTGGTCGTATGTGAAGTATATTAGCGGCAAGAAACAATCACTATCTTCTCTGAGTGATAGCAATGGAGCTACTTTCGAAGACAGTGCTGCCAAAGCAGAGTTACTAAACACAGCCTTCCGAAATGCCTTCACAACATATAGCGTCCCCAGTGCTATATTACGAAAAGACTTAAAAAACAGAATTTATAAAGAAGAGACATTTAAAAATTGAATAATATATTTTTATCATGTAGCCGTAAAATAATAATTTCTCTGGGTAGGTTTCGAGTGCAAGGAAATGTAACAAAATGATCTAAAGAGATGACAAGATACGCTCTTTTGTTAATTTTTTAGTCGTCTTCACTTCTTCTCTTGTCTTGATTGCGTGTAGACGGACCTCCTTCGAGTGCTGGCAAATGTAAGCATATTTGTATGAGCTAAGTAGATAAGATATTGATTTAACATTATTGTGCACTTTTAATTTGTAATAGGTGATCCCGATTTCATGTCCGCCTTCCTTGAATTCGCCTGCATTCAAGTAATTTACAGTTCAACAATCGCAGCGGCCGATGCAGCCAACGACGCCATTACGTGGCGATATTAACTTATGAAAAATTAGCGGAAGCGAAATACTCGCCCGCTATTAACATAATATTAATTTTTCTCCACAGCCGCACGAAGATTCTTATTTTCAGTACCATAGCCGACAGCTAGAGCCAGGACTCCGATTACGTGGCAGTGGTTAACGGAGGTAAGAAAAAATACTCTCGCGCATGTGTGGGCCGCAATTGTAATGAATAGCTAAAGATCTTTTGCTTCAAAGTGAGCTGACTAGCCAAGGATATTAATATGAAAAGTTTATTACATTGTTCAGCTTATATGCTCATGTTTTAAGATTCAGCGAGTCTAACATTCATTAACGTAACAAATAATTTGAGATTAATATTGTTAAAAAGCAGAACTTCAGGAAAGCATTTAATCGTAAATCAAAATTGAATGAAATATCATTTTTATCAAGGCCCACCACGTAAGTCGGCAACAATCAAAAAATAATAATAACAATAATAACACATTAAATTACGACAGCCGACGGACGCGAGAAACAGAAAACGAAGCAAATATTCCAGAATTCGAATCAAGAACAGCTGCCGACGTGAGTAACGTAGAAGTAATATATCCTCGGATTAGTGAAGCAACTAAAAACACTTAATACAAGCAAGTCTTCTGGTCCAGACTGTATAGCAATTAGGTTCCTTTCAGAGTATGCTGATGTATTAGCTCCATACTTAACAATCATATACAACCGTTCGCTCGACGAAAGATCCGTAGCCAAAGACTGGAAAGTTGCACAGGTCACACCAATATTCAAGATAGGTAGTAGGAGTAATCCGCTAAATTACAGGCTCATATCATTAGCGTCGAAATGCAACAGGATTTTCGAACATAAGTTGTGTCCGAACATTATAAATTACCTTGAAGAAAACGGTCTGTTGACACACAGTCAACATGGATTTAGAAACCATCGTTCTTGCGAAAACCAACTAGCTCTTTATTCGCATGAAGTGTTGATTGCTGTCGACATGGGATTTCAGATCGATTCCGTATTTCTGGTTTTCCGGAATGCATTTAACACTGTACTGAACAAGCGGCTTGTAGTGAAATTGCGTGCTTAAGGAATATCGTCTTAGTTATGTGATTGGATTTCTGATTTCCTATCGGAGAGGTCACAGTTCGTAGCCAAGGTAGTGTTACAGGCCCTTTGCTGTTCCTTATCTATATAAACGATTTGTGAGACAATCTCAGCAGCCGTCTTAGGTTGTTTGCAGATGAGGCTGTCGTTCATTTACTAATAACGTCATCAGAAGATGAAAACAAATAGCAAAACGATTTAGAAAAGATGACTGAATGGTGTGAAAATTGGCAGTTAACCCTAAATAACGAAAAGTGTGAGGTCATCCACATGAGTGCTAAAAGGAATCCGTTAAACTTCATTTACTCGATAAATCAGTGAAATCTAAAGACCGTTAATTCAACTAAATACCTAGGAATTACAATAACGAACAACTTAATTTGGAAGGAACACATAGAAAATGATGTGGGGAAGGCTAACCTAAGACTGCGTTTTATATGCAGGAAGCTTAGAAAATGTAACAGATCTGCTAAGGAAACTGCCTATACTACGATTGTCCATCCTCAGAAGACTGCTGCGTGATGTGGGATCCTTACCAGATAGGATTGATGCAGTACATCGAAAAAGTTCAAAGAAGGGCAGCACATTTTGTATTATCGCGAAATATGGGAGAGTGTGTCACTGAAATGATGCAGGATTTGGGCTGTACATAAATAAAACAAAGGCGTTTTTCGTTGCGACGGAATCATCTCACGAAATTCCTATCACCAGCTTTCTCCTCCGAATGCGAAAATATTTTATTCACACAGACTACAGAGGGAGAAATGATCACCACGATAAAATAATGGAAATCAGAGCTCATAAGGAAAGATATAGGCGTTCTTTCTCTCCGCTCGTTATACGAGACTGGAATAATAGAGAAATGTGATTTGCTTAAATGTGATTTGCAGAGTATCCATGTAGATGTAGATGTAGATGTAGATGGCTGAGCAACCTGAAGTTGTTGAACGGTTTTGTCATTCAAAGTGCTTATCTCACCGCCATAACTAATTGTCAGTACACACATTTCAGAAACTCTACTTAATTCATCAAAGGCACACCACGCCAGTTCTATTAATCTGTTTGCTTCTTTCGTTTTCCATTGTACCGTTGTCTTAGATTACTCAAAATTCAATAAACGTCCAGTTGGTTCTGTGATTTTACCACCGAACGCCTCTGTGTTTTGTTACTGAATTTTCAATACTAAAACTTGTTTTCAGACTATAGCTCCTATAATACGGTCAACGAGAAATGAACTGCGAAATTTTTGGGCAAAATAGAAGGCATATTGTGATGTCGTTACAACTTGTGTGTCGTAATGAGGTTTTTCTGCACACATTATCATTAACATTACGGCTTAATAGACCTGAAATTCAAAATAGGGTGGCAGATTAACTAATTGTGGCTATGAAAATAGTCACAGATAACATAACTCAGTGGAAACGAGATATATGTAAATCTAACGCTTCACTGAAATAAGACCAAAACATTTGAGGTAACACAAAAAAACTTTAATTGGCAATGATGTACGATAAGATTCATGTAAAACCCTTCGTACAACATCCTAGCCGTCCGGGGTGGCCGAGTGGTTCTAGGCGCTACAGTCTGGAACCGCGTGACCGCTACGGTCGCAGGTTCAAATCCTGCCTCGGGCATGGATGTGTGTGATGTCCTTAGGCTAGTTAGGTTTAAGTAGTTCTAAGTTCTAGGGGACTGATGACCTCTGAAGTTAAGTCCCATAGTGCTCAGAGCCATTTGAACCATTTTTGAACAACATCCTATGTTCAGTCTGCGCTGTAGAAGCTCTTTAAACACCGGATCTACGAAACAGGATAACAATGAAACATTAAAGATTTTTTTTCCAGGCATTCGCGTTTGCAACTACTTTGCTCATGCTGCCATACATGCAAAAACCAGAAAATTAAATTTTAATGAGTCGATATTCTTAATAATGATAATCAGGAACAGCAGTGTATTGCTGCTGCTTCACGTCATATTTGAATAAGTTGCTCTGTGTAGTACAGCATAAAATATAATTAGGAACTTTTCAAATTTAATGAATAAACTGGATTATCCCTTAAGCAAAATTTAAATTTAGTACTTTTTCCTAGCGGTTTTAGGTCTTATTCAGTTCAGAGGAACTATATATTGCACTGAGTAAAAGAAGAGTAAATATTTTAATTTTTAGCTTAGTAATTTATGTTTGGTCGATAGCATCAGCGCTGTGAGAAATGAAGCTCACAATGGAAATGTAATCCTTATCCTGGAAACAGTATGGAGTCGATGTATTTCTCGAGCCTGCAGTCTTCGTTCTCAGCTACAAACTATGGGCGCAGCTATACACATATACATGTCCACTTCCGACTCTTTATCGTACCATTCGGCTATCCATGAAGCTTGTTGCAAATAATCTATTCGAACAGGGTTTTAAGACGTGTAATAGCGAACGCTTTCTCACTACATTTTCCGTCATAAGTGTACCGTACGGCTCTGTTTATCAACAATGACTTTTTTAAATTGCCAATACTACCTGACAACTCTGATAGATGTAAACTTTTGCATAGTTTTCAGTCTTTTTGGAAGTTTAGTAGTAGTAACAATTATCCGCTGCCGTTTACTATTTGATAATGATATCTTAGAAAATACACTGACTATGAGAAACCGAACACTGCGTGTGTTATATATTTGGAACACATAGTAAACAATATGAATTACAGTTGTAACTGTTGTATTCCAATTCCCACATTAATTTGTGTATTACTCCTTGATAGTTGGATTAGACTGCTGGTCAGCTATGTTTACTAAGTTAATCTATTACTTTTTTCCATTCGTCGTAGGAGCAGGGATATGCTTCGCTATATGTAGTCGTTTCTATTTTTCCATTTTCAGAAACCGATATCTTCCTAAAGGGCTACTGAGAATTGTTTTGGTGACAAGGTAAATCCTTAGCGGATTTCTGGTTAAGTTCTTAGTTTCCACTTATCCCTACGAAGTACGAACTCAAGCCAAAATGAGACCTTGTTTCTCCATTTAGGTTCCAACGTAAGAAAACAGTTCCAGTAACAGCTGGCAAGAGTAGCAGTGGCCAGTGGCTGGGATTGTTTTTTTAGTCATCAGTCTTTAGACTGGTTTCATGTGGCCCTCCATGAATTCCTCTTCTGAGCCAACCTCTTCATCTCAGAGTAACAACTGCAACATATGTCCACAATTACTTGCTCGATGCATTCCAACCCCTGTCTTCCTCCACAGTTTTTGCTGTCTATAGTGGTACCATGGAAGTCATTTCCTGATATCTTAACAGATGTCTTGCCATCTAGCCCCTTCTACTTGTCAGTGTTTCCCACATATTCGTTTTGCCTCCGATTCTACCCAGAACTTCGTCATTCCTTACCTTATAAGTCCATCTAATTTTCTATGTTCGTCTTTAGCGCCACATCTCAAATGCTTCTATTGTTTCTGTTACTGTTTTCCCACAGCTCGTATTTTACCACGATACAATGCTGTGCTCCAAACGTACATTCTCATAAATTTCTTCCTCAAATTAAGACCTACATTTGATACTAGTGGGCTTCTCTTGGCCAGGAATGCCCTTTTTGCCAGTGCTATTCCGCTTTTGGTGTCCTCCTTGCTCCATCCGTCATTGGTTGTTTTACTGTCTAGGTAGCACAATTTCTTAATTTCATCTTCTTCGTGGCCATCAATTCTAATGTCAAGTTTCTCGCTGTTCTCATTTCTGTACTTCTCATTACTTTCGTCTTTCTTCGATTTACTTTTAAACTCACTCCATTCAGCAGAGCCATTAATTCTTCTTCACTTTCACTGAGGATAGCAATGTCGTCGGCGAATCGTATAATAGACATCCATTCACCATGAATTTTAATCCCTCTCCTGAAAGTTCCTTTTATTTCCATCATATGCTTCTTCGATGTACAGATTGAAAATTAGGACGAAAGACTGCATCCCTTACACCTTTTTGCATCCGACCGCCTGATTCTCGCACGTCCGCTCTTGTTATTCCCTCTTGGCTCTAATACATATTGTATATTACACGTCTTTCCCAATAACTTACCCCTACTTTTCTCAGAATTTCAAACAGCTTGCACCGTTTTACATTGTTGAACTTTTTTCCAGTCAAGAAAACCTCTGATCTTTCTGTAGTCTTGCTTGCATTATCAACCGCAACATTGTAATTGCCTCTCTGGTGCCTTTACCTCTTCTATATCCAAACGGATCATCATCCAGCACATACTCAATTTTCTGGGACAGAAAAAAAAACAATGTCTTCTGTCCGCATAGGTTTAACATTTAGCCTTGGCTCCATTTATCGATATACGTTTGTCTCAAAAAGGAAGAAGAGGTCTGAATTTTTATCTTAATTTAATGTTTGCAGCCGTATTGAGTATATAGTTAAAGAAACTCGTGATAACAGCATCAGAAATCAGATTCCGGAATGTTGTTTCTTAGTATGTGAGACGTCTGCCTACTCTAGCAACCTTTCACTCTGAATATTTAATAAGGTGTTATTTAGCGTCTAAATCTTGGGGTGCCTCAAAACAAAACCGATAATCTAGTAATAAGTTCACTGGTGAATTAAGCATTGAGAATATATCTGGAGCAACTATCAGGGCCTCTTTCTTTGTTAGAGGCCTCGCATGTACACTCACATCCCAACACATAGTGGGGCTGGTTAATGTTGCTAACCATTCATCATCTAGCGTGCGTTAAAGCAGAATCATTGTACAATATATGCTTTGTTGTTAATTACAGGGTTGTCTTCAGTGATGGAAAGATAAATATCTATACTGCTTAATAAACAAATGGTGCACTGAGATGAGGTGGTCGTGTGCTAATGTAACTTCGTACACGTGCAGAGCATAGGCAGGTATGTAAACGATAGGAGTTACACTTTTCGGTGACGCATAAAGTGGCCACCACACCATCCTAGTATTGTTCGTGTTTATTGTTGTTACTAGGCCCCATATGGTAGGTAAGGGACTTGAACTTCATTATATGTTGACTGAACACTGTGAAGGATACAGAGATGCCAGGTACTCAATGAGACACCTTTATCGACACCTGACAATTTTGTTATGGCCCACGATAGTGTCCCAGTGGACACTTAGAATTTATTGAAGTTCTGCCTTGCCAACTGCTGGAAACTGTACTGCCTTTTTCAACGACCAGTAGGCTGCCAAATACGAGGAAATGCTGAGCGTGTTGCAGTGAACATGGAAGCTACTACAGCCTGAGGGAAGAACACAAGTCAGCAAGCGAAGCGTAATGACATAATGGAAACCGTGAGATGTCGTCATACTAGTGACAAAGCAGAACGTCGTAAAAAGGCTATGTAAATACCATAAATAAGTATTCAAGTGCCAAACCAGCAGAAAAGAGCCTTTCAAAGGTAAGCTGCAAAATTCTGAAGTCAATGTGACAGCTGACAGTGAGAAAATAACAAGACACATGCTATCATAGCCGTCTTCACCAACGCAGAGCGCACAGGAAGTGCCATCATAAATACCTCATCCTTCCCTACAAATGTCTGACTGATTAGTGCTGATTACTGACGGTCTGATATGTAGCCTCAGACCTTGTATCATTTTTAGCTATTCAGTCAGAAGGAAGGCTATGGAGGGGGACCCTCAGTACACCTAGCTGTATTCGATCGTCTATGGAACCATGATTCTGGCTGGAATGATGCTGCTGCTGCCACCTGTACTGCGAAATTTTGAAGCAACACTGATTGGGCACAGAGGCTGCCACCACCCTGTAGGCCTGATGGAGGCTTGACCCACATGATCTGGACCCCGTCCGCCATTTGCTTTCGCGAGGGGGAACACCGCTGTTGCTGATCCTGCTCTTGCGATAGGCACAAATGCTGCTGGTACCTGTCTCCTCAACAGTGGCTGAGAGCCGACCCCTGAGAATCAGTGAGTACTTCAAGTGGACCTGGGGCGAGACGTCTGAGTGCAAATCTATGACGTCAGTGAGAGCACTTTGAAGATCAATACGTATACCTGGAGGCAGCTGGCGTCCATGGGCTGATGACCATCCTGTGAAGCTACAGCCACCAACCGACATTTGGCTGCGCTAACAGTTCTGCAAGTGGAGCCCATGCCGGCCTTTCACTGCTGGTGTGCTGCTCCGCCTGCCTGACTGTGCCGCAGTACTTTGGAAGACACTCTTGTATTAATACCTAATAAATGTGGTATTGTCAACGGTATTTTCTTGGCACATTCGAGCATAACGATGAGCTCACCACCACATTCCACTTAACTGTCTCCTGGCTACTATAGGAGTCTGGGACTGGATTCCTGTAGATTTAAGGGGGTCTCAGCCATTTGCTGGTTGGTCATATAGTGCAATATATATGGTATGTGGGGCATTTTAATGTGATAGTGGCCTGATGTTGGACTGAATGGGAACATGAGGGCAGGCATACCCATCAAGGTGCTGGTCAACCATGTCTGGTTACCTTAAATGAAGATTCCCACACTGTTTACCAAACACACATCAATTGCTTCACAAATGCACCAGCTATACGAGAAAAAGTAATTGACCCCTCGTAACACTTTGTGCCATTCTGCACCATTGGTTGGAAAGTACCGGCATTTGCACTAGTGAATTACTGCGCCATTCAAAGCCTGCCATTAACTCCACAACACAAAACGGTGGGTATGGTGCGAGGCCTTGATCAGAAGGCATGGTTTCTGATGAATGGTGACTCATTGTTTTCAGCAATGAATCACAGTTCTGTACTACTCCAGATGACATCATTGGCAAGTATGGTAGTGCAATGGGTGGAGGTCCCATTTTTCCATTGCTCTGGAGAGGCACAGCGGTATTATTTCTGGTGCCATGATTTGGTTAACCACTGGGTAGACGCCTTTAGCTTACAGCTGGTAGTCATTGTGCACCACAATTGTATCTCATAGACATCATGTCTCCTCATGTGCTTACCCTCATGTGACAGTAATGTGGTGCCATAACACTGCTACGAATTGTCCTGCTCCATGTGTTTTGCGGAGCGTTTGCATGTGGACGTTGGTCACGAATACCCACTGAATTCAAATAACTCGCATGTTTATGATGAAATCTCTTCACCATGTAAATATTCATGTATTATCGCGAATGATTCATTTAACATTCATTCAGTACCAGCCATGTAGAGTGTGAATTTTCACATGTACCACTGTTTCAGTTTTATGTTGCTAGGAATGCGCTTCTTACTAGCCAATGTATTGCTAGGAATATCCGAATGGACATTAATGGACGTTGGTAGCGATTTTCAGTTCACTCCGATTCCCTGTTAAAAACATTGGAATTATACTGTACATATTCAGATTAATTCCATATTACACTATCTTACTGCTCCAGAGGAAAGCAAAATATTTACTCAAGAAAATCCGGGTGCTCGGCTCGTTTGTTCCGTTAATGGGTAAAGAGAACATCATCCCTATATGAGCAGTATGGCGTGGTAGATTAATTTTCAATCTCACGAATATTAACTTCTTCCGCAGCGTGATCATAAAATCCCGGGCGCAGACTCATAACGTTCGCCCTTTAGCAGCGTTGTGTCCCAGGGGGCGAGGAACTTTGCTTTGCAAAAGTTAGCGACCGGGTGGCGCCGCTTCTGCTCGCTACAAATTGTTCTCTTTGAAGCAGGTCGCGGCCTTAGCGCCTGCCCTGTCTCATTACGGACGGCAGCAGCCGGGCGCCAAGCCTGCACAGTGGTGTGGTATACACTATACAGGCCTTGACTCTTCACTTTCGCTACCGTAAGAAGCCCGGGCTACTCATAAGTATCTTTGGGATTTAGAACATTGTGGGGAAAATACGAGATGTACAGAAAAATGAGACATCAACGCATTGAGCTCCTCTCCAAGTTTTGCTTCGTACTCCGAGCCGTGGCATAGTGCCAGAGTACACCACTAGGGGGAAAGCGCGTCAGAATGTGCAGCTAAATCATGTATTCCGTACTGTCGTGTCGCATTAGTTCGTACCTGCAGACAAACAACCCTTTAAACACATTCGCAAAGCAGTCTGCAGTCGCGCCTTCCGAGACAGCGATTCTAATGAATTTCTTGGATGTATTGTCCTTCGCCGCATCAGAGACGATGCCCGTGTAACAACCTGTAACGCGACTTTTAAACTTCGGGAGATATTCTATCCACTGATAAATGTTTGTTTTCTGCCTGTCGTGTAGTTTCCACATACTCGTCTCCTGAAACCCGCGGATGTAAAGAATAACCCTTTACTTTGTATTTTCTGGCTTCACTTAAACTAAAACCATAATTTGCGGTGCGTTCAGTAGGGACTTGCGATTAATTTAGGATAAATGAATATGAAACCAATAACCTACTGCTGCTCCAGCTGCAATAGAAACTCTTCAGTGTATTTACCACTTGAGTCATTATTAGACATGGAAATTTGGAATTTTATCAAATAATTCAACACGTATGAAAAATCGCTCAAATTTCATTTCAAATAAAGTTATGGGCTATTTCAACATAATGGAGTTTCAATGAAGTAATTGAAACATTTCACAATGGAATAACACATGGATAATATCTGGTTATTAAGATCAGTGTGACGCTTGATTTTGGATTACTTCATTGTGAATACACCGAAATATGGTGCCTTTGTCAAGTGTATATACTATTCCATTCCGCACTGCTTTAATCACTTCATCGTAACTGCATTTTTCACTTTAATGTCGAATAAGCTTTTTAGGAAATGACATAGTCATACGAAAGTATACAGCCTTATAAATGTTTGTATAATAATTTATCGCGTAGTAATTACAACATTCGGTACCAGTTTTTTCAGCGTGCACGTTTCGTATGCTTTTTTAGTTAAAATTCATTTCCGCATGAGATTATTTACGAATTTTTAGAGATAATGAGATAATCTTTGACATTCCACATTTTACAGTTAATTCTTAAATGTTGGATAAAATGCTTAATGCCAAAACAGAAATGCCACATGAAAGAATTCCTTCAGAATAAAATTCAATTGTATCATTATTTGGCATGCCAGATCTGATTTTCAATGGATAACAAGACGCAGCCAAAATATAAAAATTTCTTCACTTAGCCAACCTCACGTACATTCTTAAGCTGAAAGATTTTCCGTTTGTTTTAAATGCTAGAAACTCTAAAGCAGTAACATGTCATGTCTACAAAAGTTTTAAAACAGTCTAAATTATACTGCAGAACTATACTGAACACAGCGGATGAAATTATAGCACCTTATTTACTACACAGTGGTAGATGTAATATTTTCTCATGCCAGGATAATAAGCATCACACCTGTCTACATGCCAAAAATCCGTTTGATTGTTATATATTATGTGATATTACATGTACTAAAAAGCAATCCACTCTACCATCAAGCTATACTTGAAACAAAATATATTGAGGTATCTATGTAATACTACATTATTTGGTATTGCAGAATATAAATGTCTTGAAAGAACTGCTTGCAAAGTTTTGCTGCTATAAAAAAATAACGAAATAAAATTCTGGTTATGTGATTGAACAAACCACAAATCAGAGTGAGAGAGATTCAGACTTCAACGACTTCATAAAAGTTATGTCATCGATGGTATAAATATTAACAATACAAAATGATGTCATTTTGTGTAAAGTATTTTTAGAAATTAGTACTCCACTAGGAGGATGTGAGACCTAATAAGGCTCACATAAACCTTTCACGACAACAGTCTCTTAAAATGTTTTTGAGAAATTTACTGAGCAGCATCATTGCATTATACCTCAGATATTTCATTAAATACTGTAGTACTCAATGCAGAGGCTAAATGAAGCTACCACCTATCAAATAGGGTTTGATAGTACCAAAATCTATTTCCTATTCATTTGGCTTCCTGCTACTATGAAAACAGACAAATATCAGGAAGTCTAGGCATCAATTCCATACGTAAAGTGAAGCCACAAAGCTAGAACTGTTTTAATGTTTGAAGTATGTATGTATAATAATCATTTAACAATAACATTAGACAAACGCTGAACAGAATGCATTTCAAGAATTACTAAAGCACCAATATTGTGGAAACACTAGACAATTCGAAAGATTTTAGCACCAGTTGATCTATTACCTCCAGATTGCATTTCACAAAACTAAAGCTGTTCTAGTGATTGTTTTTCTGTTACTGCAACGCTGTGATTCTAAAGTTTGCAAGCTGCATCACACAATCAGTATGAGAAAATTTTGTTATAACGCTAGTAACAAAAACCTTTACTTTAAATTATAAAGGGTGTGTTACATAAAACAGTGATTATTTCTCTACTAAATTACTTTACATATACAATTTGCACTTTAAAATTGCGTATCTACAACACAGCTGATTTAATGCGGAAAATACAGAACCAAGCTCAGAGCCTTGGAACTCATATGTAACAATCACTGGGTGTTTTGTACTGTTAGCCTGGCACTCTGTGTGCATCTGTTTAAACTTCTGTTTGTTCACAGCTTGGGAATGTCTGTGGTACTGCAAACGCTTGTGCGTGTACCTTTCCATATGATAACACGTCAAACACGTCAGTTTGGAAATTCCAGATAGTGGTACCAAATCAGTTTTTCTGTACACTCATTCAGAAGTCGGCTATAACTCAAAAGGAAATGTTGGGTCTATATGTTTGAGAATTGGTGACACAGTTTACCAGAAGTTAGTACAGCCACCACTACAGATACTGCTGCCTCGGCCGCTGTCATCATTAAATGGTGTCAAATTGCCCAACCAGATTTCTGTCAGTATTTGCATTTGCCCTGCTAGTCTACTTTCTCCATGCCGGTCTCCCAGTCTCCTTTCTCGGTAGTTTCGGCATTCCGAGCCTGCCTTGCTCTACAGGAACCTTGGAAGTAAACACAGTGAAATTGCCGGCGCCGAATACTTCAACATTATCACATATCACACCACCCAGTACGGGGCGCTGTTAGGCTATCACGTCAGTTTTACTGTAACTTTATTCTAAAAAGAAAAAAAAGGAAACACTCCGTCTTCAGGCCACGAGTGGCCTACCGGGACCATCTGACCGCCGTGTCATCCTCAGTAGAGGATGCGGATAGAAGGGGCGTGGGGTCAGCACACTGCTCACCCGGTCGTTATGATGGTATTCTTGACCGAAGCCACTACTATTCGGTCGAGTAGCTCCTCAATTGGCATCACGAGGCTGAGTGCACGACGAAAAATGGCAACAGCGCATGACGGCCTGGATGGTCACCCATCCAAGTGCCGACCACGCCCGACAGCCCTTAACTTCTGTGATCTCTGCGGCAAGGAAGTTGCCTACTTTATTGTAACAGACCTTAATAACAATAGATTTTTGTCATTTTCATCATAGATAAAGCTTTAAAACTTGTTTTTAATGACGACTATCTTCTGTTGTATTTATTTTACCAGTTACATGTTTTTATGGTACTGTTAATCGGGTACTGTTCACATACATATATGTGTAGAGCGCGATATTATCCACCCTGCTTTGCCTATGGTATTAGTTCCTAAACTTCTTCCCGGCCGCGCCACCCACTCGCAATTCTGTACCACTATAATATTCTAATTATAATGTTCTTATACCATGTGACAACATAATTCAGTTAAATATTTCATACCGCATCATGATATTCAGAGTGCGTAACTTTCAATTTTTATGTTTCTTGATTAATCTGTTAATGTATTAATGACACCTGAAAATGGGTATAAACTGCCGAAACTGTTAACGTGAATGTTCTTATTAGGCTATTCTGCCGTAATACAGAATTTTATAAAATGCACGACAGCATGGGCCTTCTATTTTCGGAGATATTATTCTGTATGTACAGCTTACGTCAACACATATTGTTTCAAATAAATCTTTCAACTAATGCCTCTATGACTTGCTGGTCATAATTGTCTGTTAGGTGGTAGTCTACACTTCCTTCAAAGGCTTGTGCTTCCCTGTGAATTTGTTAACCTTAAGATATCGATAAGTATTGTTTGGAAGGTCAGAATTTTACTGGTAAATGATCGCCATGGGTAAGAGAGCATACATATCTCCGCATTTAAAAATTATTTTAGTTGATTTTCGGCTTTCGACTGCGGATATTTGCCTTGTTACTGAGAAATCTTCCGTAGAAATAGTTACATCCTGCAAGAAATACAAAAGAAAACTAATCCGTTGCGCTTAGTGAATTAAGTAAGTTTCTTAAGAAAGCTAACAGATAGATAAAGTAATAATTAAAGTATGGAGGAGCAATATTGCGACGTCCACTGATTTGGCGGTAGGTAAACAGAGGTGTCAACAGAATTACTACAGAGCTAGAAATCAATAACTATCTATCGATCAACATAAAAATAAAATAATAAAGATTGAAGTAATGCAAGACAGAAACCGACCCATTAGTCAATAGAGCTACGGCAGTCACGATGTGGCACATTCTAAGACATCATCCGAATGCTCCGAAAAATGCATTTTGTTCTGTTATTGTTGCAATGTATGTGTTTTAAATTTGAGATACGTTGTCATTTGTTTACCGTCAAGTCTGATTTGCAGCTTGCAGAGCCTCAATCTATGGCTTGCCTGCAAACAGTCTCTAGTAAATAGAAAGTCCTACATGCATGTGTAGGAGTCAGGTCTCTATATTGGGTAGAAATTCCTGTCTGAAAATAGCATATCGTTCAACGACATCATATGTGGTGCTAAACGAATTACGAAACTGATTTTTTTCCTGTTGCCAGCTTCAGAACTTGTATTAACCAGTACAGGTAAATGGAGGGATGACATACAGAGGTTGGACAAAAATCACCGCGAGAAATGGATGCGTGAACATAAATGCAGATGCTAGCCCAGGCTGGGGGTTGCGCTGTTGTATTTGATCACTAACGGTACCTGTACAATATACTCTACATCTACATCTACATTTATACTCCGCAAGCTACCCAACGGTATGTGGCGGTGGGCACTTTACGAGCCACTGTCATTACCTCCCTTTCCTGTTCCAGTCGCGTATGGTTCGCGGGAAGAACGACTACCGAAAAGCCTCCGTGCACGCTCGAATTTCTCTGATTTTACATTCGTGATCTCCTCGGGAGGCATAAGTATGGGGGAGCAATGTATTCGATACCTCATCCAGGAACGCACCTTCTCGAAACCAGGACAGCAAGCTACACCGCGGTGCAGAGCGCCTATCTTGCAGAGCCTGCCACTTGAGTTTGCTAAACATCTCCGTAACGCTATCACGCTTAGCAAATAACCCTGTGACGAAATACGTTGCAAGAGCCAGTCGCGGTCAGAACAGTGATCTGCGCAATTGCGAGTGACCTACGTCGGAGACAAGTAAATTCGGATATTAGCAAGTTGTTGGTACTCGCATGGCGCGTGCTTCTGCAACCAAAGGAGCCCAAATGTTTGGTGTTTCAAGAGGTACCTTATTTAAGATTTATACCGCATGCAGGAGAGGCGAAGTGTCGAGTGACAGACTGTCACTAAAGAGAACTGTGACCAAAAATAAGAGGACGAAAGCTGCAAAAGTCACTGGAAAAGTGAGTGTCGAACTCGCGACTGCAAGAGGGGGACTCCCTAAGCTGGGAATTGCATGGCGAGCTGTAATTCCAAAACCACTCATCAGTGACGCAAATGTCCATAACAGGAAAACATGGGCATAAAAGGAAATCATTTGGTCGGAAGAATCATGTGTCAGACTCCTTCCAACATGTGGCCGAGTTAGCGTCCATGGAGTGAAACATGTCGTGGGTTCGGTGACCATTTGGGCAGCCATATCGTGGTATTCCAAGGGCACCATGGTCACTCTGCGAGATGGCATTACTGACAAGGACTATGTGACCGTTTTGTCTGATCAGGTCCCATGGTACAGCGCTCCCCAGTGGTAGTGCTGTATCACAGGACGATAGGAACTATGTTCACACAGCTCAGGTTTTGTGAGCGCAAGGATGAATTGTCGCATCTCCTCTGGCCTTCACAGTCACCTGGTATCAATATTATTACGTTTTTTCGTCTATTTTGGAGAGAAGGATATATGAACGCTGTCCATCTCGATTGTCATCATCTGACTATGTCATCATTTTGTAGAAATAATCTGATAATATTGTCTTGAAAACCATGCAGAATCTCTATTTCTCCATTCAGAGATACATGGAAAGTATTTTGGTTTTCTTAAACCGTATTAGGCTTGGTACTGTGTTATGTTGTGTTTTCGGTGTTTCCATATTTTTTGTGATCCAACTGTTTGATGCCTTTTTTTACTTCTCTCTTGTCCTGTGATAATTGTAATGTGTAAATAAATACTGCACCCACCGTCTCCTATATTCTCTCTTCTTCAATCAAGTTACTGTCTGTCCCTCAAATTTTTCCCCTCTACTGCTGTTTCCAGCGCAAACTTACATAATCCTAGATGACCTAACAAATGTCTCAGTAAGCATTAACTTCCTTTTGTATGGATTATTTTCCCTTTAGTTTCCTCTCCTAATCTTTACAACAGCACATCATTTTGTACCTTACCTGACATATTATTTTTTTATACAACTATATTTCAAACTTCTTCAATTTCTTCTTCTTCAGATTTCCTGAAGTCAGTATTTCACTTAACATCTATCAATAACTATGCAAAGCCGAATCCAAAGGAGAAAGTGGTCTCTTGAAGGTTAAAGAGTGTGGCCAAGATTGGGCTAAGATACACTCCTGGAAATTGAAATAAGAACACCGTGAATTCATTATCCCAGGAAGGGGAAACTTTATTGACACATTCCTGGGGTCAGATACATCACATGATCACACTGACAGAACCACAGGCACATAGACACAGGCAACAGAGCATGCACAATGTCGGCACTAGTACAGTGTATATCCACCTTTCGCAGCAATGCAGGCTGCTATTTCCCATGGAGACGATCGTAGAGATGCTGGATGTAGTCCTGTGGAACGGCTTGCCATGCCATTTCCATCTGGTGCCTCAGTTGGACCAGCGTTCGTGCTGGACGTGCAGACCGCGTGAGACGACGCTTCATCCAGTCCCAAACATGCTCAATGGGGGACAGATCCGGAGATCTTGCTGGCCAGGGTAGTTGACTTACACCTTCTAGAGCACGTTGGGTGGCACGGGATACATGCGGACGTGCGTTGTCCTGTTCCCTTGCCGGTCTAGGAATGGTAGAACGATGGGTTCGATGACGGTTTGGATGTACCGTGCACTATTCAGTGTCCCCTCGACGATCACCAGTGGTGTACGGCCAGTGTAGGAGATCGCTCCCCACACCATGATGCCGGGTGTTGGCCCTGTGTGCCTCGGTCTTATGCAGTCCTGATTGTGGCGCTCACCTGCACGGCGCCAAACACGCATACCACCATCATTGGCACCAAGGCAGACGCGACTCTCATCGCTGAAGACGACACGTCTCCATTCGTCCCTCCATTCACGCCTGTCGCGACACCACTGGAGGCGGGCTGCACGATGTTGGGGCGTGAGCGGAAGACGGCCTAACGGTGTGCGGGACCGTAGCCCAGCTTCATGGAGACGGTTCCGAATGGTCCTCGCCGATACCCCAGGAGCAACAGTGTCCCTAATTTGCTGGGAAGTGGCGGTGCGGTCCCCTACGGCACTGCGTAGGATCCTACGGTCTTGGCGTGCATCCGTGCGTCGCTGCGGTCCGGTCCCAGGTCGACGGGCACGTGCACCTTCCGCCGACCACTGGCGACAACATCGATGTACTGTGGAGACCTCACGCCCCACGTGTTGAGCAATTCGGTGGTACGTCCACCCGGCCTCCCACATGCCCACTATACGCTCTCGCTCAAAGTCCGTCAACTGCACATACGGTTCACGTCCACGCTGTCGCGGCACGCTACCAGTGTTAAAGACTGCGATGGAGCTCCGTATGCCACGGCACACTGGCTGACACTGACGGCGGCGGTGCACAAATGCTGCGCAGCTAGCGCCATTCGACGGCCAACACCGCGGTTCCTGGTGTGTCCGCTGTGCCGTGCGTGTGATCATTGCTTGTACAGCCCTCTCGCAGTGTCCGTATCAAGTATGGTGGGTCTGACACACCGGTGTCAATGTGTTCTTTTTTCCATTTCCAGGAGTGTATTTTGCAGCTCCACTGGTGCAAACAAAAACAAAAACTCGTAAGGAGTTATATTATACAAAATATGACTAATAAAACGTTATTACAAATCACCATAGTGTATCAGATAAATGTGATCGACAGGCCACTTAACATGAAGCCCTGGATTGCATGTAAGAGGTTCTACGCTAGGTAAATGCTATTGATTAATTAAAGTCCTTGAGTTACTCCCCAATCGCTATACTTTGTACGTTGCGGTAGGAATTAAATAGTAACGGTGAATGATAGATAATACGTATGAATATTTAACAATGCCGTGTATCCCACTGAATGGCTTACACCTATCATCTGGAATTCTATAGGACGAACATGGACCGATTTATAGTTTAATCTTCAGTATCTGTTTCATGAACGTTAAGTTGCAGCTGCTAGGGAGTACCGTACGCCAAATGATGGATGCAAAAGCAGAAGTTCAGGCTTGTGTCTCAACGATACTGACTCTTTTCTACTAAGCTACAAATCAGCCTGAAAAACTTTGAGTTCCACCTAGCAGATCGTGAATATATTGAGACATTAGATCATGACGATTTACTGCTACGAAACCTAAGGGAATGATGTTCTTAAAAAATGTTTCTCTTAGTTAATTTTGGAAGATTACCTCTGATATTTCAAATATTCGTTTACTTTATAATGAATCCCGAATTCAAGTAGCTGAAGAATCGATGATTATTTTCCACACTACTGGATCTCCTTCGTCAAGGTGTACTTTTTTTAACTCTCGACGCATCCTTGCTAGTTAGTGCCTTGCGCAGCAACTTTCATCGACCCATTACGGTCAGTGCTACATGTGTGAAGCAGTACACCAATTCTATTACAACAGGCAACAGTAGTTCATTTTATGGAGAGGAAGTGGAACAGCTATGCGAAGCGAAGAGGTAAGGAAGGCAGCCCAGGAGTTCTGATGGGAAGCAGGCGTGTCCGACGCCTGGGGCTTAGCACATCCATTAACGGCTCAGACGGAATCTTAGGGAGGAAGTGTGCTGGAAAATCTTACGCAGGGTGCCATCTCACCAATAATATCTTCCTTCTTCGGCACAGCACTTAACAGAACAATATTTCAGTTTGGCCAACACCAGTATTGCACTATACTTTAAAAATGAAATTAAAAGTTGAAGTTGCTTTTCCAAACTGTGTCAGCATGTGCTTTGCTATATTAATGTTTAAACTGTCAAATCTAAGATTGATCAAATGAATATTTTTCCTTAAATACATGGTTTTAATAAAAAATAAGTGGTGCTAAATCATAAATCTAGGGAGCCAGAAACTGGTCATAATGTGCAGATGTATGTCAAAATCAAGTGGTACAAATCTCAAAGTGATTAAAGCAATATTTTGGTGAGTTCCTTAAGAAAAATTGAAGGCGTTAAATATTAGAAATACGAAAATTTTTGTGATGCTTCCATTCAATATAAAAATATGTAACCTCACTGAGTTACCTCTAATAGTTTTCGAGTAATTAACTGAAAACTGAATCTGGAACAAAAACGCCATTATTTGTAGTAGATTAAGTATATGTTATATTAATGTAATTCTGGTTACAGCACGTGATGAAATCACGTAAATAATAGAGCTATAAGTTTCAAGGTCTCGATGTATATAGTAACAAATATAACGTCTCTTAAAGTCGTAGTTCAGAGGCCATGTTCTACGGTCAGTTCTGTACTAAAAATTCTTGACGACAAAGTTTGAACGCAGGCGAATTAAAACTTTTTCTATGATTTATCCAACTCAACTACATTTATACAAAAATTACGAAAATTCTAAATTGATTCATGACATTGTTATAAAATATTATGGGTCTGAGAAAGTTGCCAGTTAGAAGCTACTACAGTGGGAATAGAGCGGATGACAGCAGGTGTTCCCTTGGCCGTCCGCTGCTCTAGCATATAGTAAATACAGCCCGAGAGGCAAGATTAGTCTTCACTTCACACCCAGCCACCATACGATCCGCGTCAGTTCAACGCTGGAGCATGCGCTGCCTCGGATGACGCCAGAGACAGGCTGTTACTAAACGTATATTTTCAGTAATAGTAGAAAGATAACTCGCGAGGACAGTACACCGTCGTGGATCGCTTTGATTTCACAGAAGTAACTGTTAGTGGGCCGCCCACAATGTTAGCAAATCCTCGTGGCAAGTGATCACAATTATGTTCCACTTTCGCGGCGAGTAATTATTTTGATTACCAGAAGTCAACGAGAAAGACAATTTAATAGGAACTTTCTCTAGAGGTCGCCTCTTAACTGCTCATAATGCTGTTTAGGATAGAGAGATTTATTGTTAGTACTAACATAATGAGTATTACAATGTTGTGCATGTGAAGCTTTATGAAATATATCTACCAATTAGAACTCAAAATCTTCATTTATTATCATAGTCTTGATCCCGCTGAGCATATAGATCATTTCTTTCATTGGTCTGGACAAGAACGGGGACTTGCAGACTGGGAACTATGGTCAGTGTGTTCTCCATCGCTTTCTAGCTGACCACAGAACTACACTCCTGGAAATGGAAAAAAGAACACATTGACACCGGTGTGTCAGACCCACCATACTTGCTCCGGACACTGCGAGAGGGCTGTACAAGCAATGATCACACGCACGGTACAGCGGACACACCAGGCACCGCGGTGTTGGCCGTCGAATGGCGCTAGCTGCGCAGCATTTGTGCACCGCCGCCGTCAGTGTCAGCCAGTTTGCCGTGGCATACGGAGCTCCATCGCAGTCTTTAACACTGGTAGCATGCCGCGACAGCGTGGACGTGAACCGTATGTGCAGTTGACGGACTTTGGGCGAGGGCGTATAGTGGGCATGCGGGAGGCCGGGTGGACGTACCGCCGAATTGCTCAACACGTGGGGCGTGAGGTCTGTTGTCGCCAGTGGTCGGCGGAAGGTGCACGTGCCCGTCGACCTGGGACCGGACCGCAGCGACGCACGGATGCACGCCAAGACCGTAGGATCCTACGCAGTGCCGTAGGGGACCGCACCGCCACTTCCCAGCAAATTAGGGACACTGTTGCTCCTGGGGTATCGGCGAGGACCATTCGCAACCGTCTCCATGAAGCTGGGCTACGGTCCCGCACACCGTTAGGCCGTCTTCCGCTCACGCCCCAACATCGTGCAGCCCGCCTCCAGTGGTGTCGCGACAGGCGTGAATGGAGGGACGAATGGAGACGTGTCGTCTTCAGCGATGAGAGTCGCTTCTGCCTTGGTGCCAATGATGGTGGTATGCGTGTTTGGCGCCGTGCAGGTGAGCGCCACAATCAGGACTGCATACGACCGAGGCACACAGGGCCAACACCCGGCATCATGGTGTGGGGAGCGATCTCCTACACTGGCCGTACACCACTGGTGATCGTCGAGGGACACTGAATAGAGCACGGTACATCCAAACCGTCATCGAACCCATCGTTCTACCATTCCTAGACCGGCAAGAGAACTTGCTGTTCCAACAGGACAATGCACGTCCGCATGTATCCCGTGCCACCCAACGTGCTCTAGAAGGTGTAAGTCAACTACCCTGGCCAGCAAGATCTCCGGATCTGTCCCCCATTGAGCATGTTTGGGACTGGATGAAGCGTCGTCTCACGCGGTCTGCACGTCCAGCACGAACGCTGGTCCAACTGAGGCACCAGGTGGAAATGGCATGGCAAGCCGTTCCACAGGACTACATCCAGCATCTCTACGATCGTCTCCATGGGAGAATAGCAGCCTGCATTGCTGCGAAAGGTGGATATACACTGTACTAGTGCCGACATTGTGCATGCTCTGTTGCCTGTGTCTATGTGCCTGTGGTTCTGTCAGTGTGATTATGTGATGTATCTGACCTCAGGAATGTGTCAATAAAGTTTCCCCTTCCTGGGACAATGAATTCACGGTGTTCTTATTTCAATTTCCAGGAGTGTAGTTTCCAGGCTCTCGTAAAAGAGGTGAACAATGTTTCTAATAGTTTCCTATGACATATTATTATGAATATTAACCCGCCGCCCCACGTATGGTGTATCGATCGGGAAACTGAACAGTGGAAGTGACTGGTAGAAAACAAAGAACTCGGTAGGCGCTAACAGGAAACCAGTGCGAAAACAGTGCTAAGATTTACTCGCGAGTGTTGTAAATAAACTGAGAGTGTTAGGCACAGTAACCTTCATTGTGACGGAAGGAGGGAAGAAGACGACACTAGATCGCGGCTGCCACCGGCGCTGAGGTTAGAAGAAGACGGTGCGACATCAAGGAGCTGCGTGGACCTGCGAGACACCTGTAAGGTGCTGCGCGCGCTCACCGTTGCCCAGCTCCCCCCCCCCCCCCCCCCCCCCCACACCACTGGAGCTACTGGAAGAGGCGACACTCGCTGCCATCCATCCTCACCGCCACAGCTGCTGCTGCTGCCTGCATTACGTCGCGACGCGTCGTATCACGTTTGCTGGTACACCGCCCCGCACCGGCACCATTCGTCGAGGCCAAGCAATTAAGCCAAGAATATTTAAAGTATTTGTTAGCTGCTGCGAACAGGATATTAAAAATGGAGAACTATGTGTAAGTTAAGACAATGAATCCTCAGAATCAGAATTTAATGAGGATGGTGAAGCAAACCAAGCGCTGAATCATGTGTGAGGAACAGAGACGAGCGAGTGCGCCGGGACTTACCCCAGTTCACCGCTAGTAGCGCCACGTCACCTTAACGCGTCTGCATGTGGCGTATAAGTATTGCACCATAATTTAGTATGAAATTAAAAATCAAAATTTATGTTTAAAACTTTTTTAAATTATAGTTTAGAATAATAATATTCCAAATATCAAGTCTTTATGTTCTAAACTTAATAGTTTACGGAGAAATGCCGTTTTGAGAGAAAAATCAGAGGCGCTAAATAATGACGCTAGGAAGCCAGAATCTGGTCAGAAGGTGCAGTTAGAATTTATAAATAAGTGATGCTGGTTTCCAAAACCATAAAACAGAAATTAAAGCCAGAATCTACGTTTTTCGAAAAAATCAGAACGCTAAATAATGGACTTAGAAACTTGAAAATTTGTTTTATGCTTCACTACACCCCAAAAATAATAACAGAGAGTCCACGTTAATCTACCTCTTTTAGTTTTTGAGTAATTAAATAAAAACTAATTTTGTAATTAAAATGTACCTAAGTGTTGTAGGTTAAGTACTTGAAATTTTAATGATAGAGGATTTTGGTTAAACCAGATGATCAAATATATCAAATAATACAGCTACACCAAGTTTAAGACTTGTAACATAAATAGCAACTGATATAAGTCTTAGCAAAGGTATGGTTCAAAAGTAACAATCTACCGTTAGATCCACTAAATAAATTCTATTAAGCAAAGTTTTCATTCTAGCGAGCTGAAACTTTCTATATGCTTTCATACTGCTTATCTGCATACCAACAAAAATTAAGAAGTTTCTGAAGTAATTGGTGACTATATTATTAAAGATATGTGCCCGAGATAGCGATCGCCGGCCGTGGTGGCCGAGTGGCTCTAGGCGCTTCAGTTCGGAACAGCCCGACTGCTGCGGTCGCATGTTCGAATTCTGCCTCGGGCAGGCATGTGGGTGATGTCATTAGGTTAGTTAGGTTTAATTAGTTCTAAGTTCTAGGCGACTGATGACCTCAGATGTTAAGTCCCATAGTGCTCAGAGCCATTTGAACCATTTGAACCATTTGATAACGGTAGTTCGTAGACTGCCGCCGTATGTAAATAGACAGAGACAACAGATATTTTCTCGGCAGTCCGCACCGGCACCATATATATACAGCTCTGGTCGCACTCTGCCTCGGATGACGTCAGAGTCGAGCTGTAACAAGCGCGTATCTGGCAGTGAAAACGGATAGTTCAAAAAATGGTTCAAATGGCTCTGAGCACTATGGGACGTAACATCTGTGGTCATTAGTCCCCTAGAACTTAGAACTACTTAAACCTAACTAACCTAAGGACATCACACACATCCATGCCCGAGCAGGATTCGAACCTGCGACCGGAGCGGTCACGCGGTTCCAGACTGAAGCGCCTAGACCGCACGGCCACACCGGCCGGCGAAAACGGATAGTGAACTCGCGAGGACTGTACACCGTCCTGGATCGTTTAGAATTCCGTAAAATAACTGTTAGTGTGCCGTCCGTGTGAAATTCAATTCCGCGTGGCAAGTGGTGAATTTATTTCTACTTTTATGGCGAGCATTAATTTTTGAACAGTTATTGCGAGCTTTCAATTGAGTGATGTTAGTCAGGGCGAAAAACAATCTGGTAGGATGTTACCGTAGAGGTCGCCTCTGAAACGCTAAAGGTGCTGTTAGATTAGAAATACTTGTTTTCAATTGAACATAACGCAATTTTAAGTGTTGTTTGTGAGAAACTTTAATTAAATTAAATCTTGGTTGGAACTTTAAACTTTTACTGAAGTCATAGTCCTGATCCCGCAAAAAATGGGAAATGGACACTTTTCTTTTAGTGGGCAGGACCGGAATGTGGCCGTGCAGACTGGAAACTAAGGTCAGTATGTTTCCCTTCGCTTTCTGGCTGACCACCAAATTAGTTGCCAAGCTCACGTGATTAAAGACGGCATCAAAACTTTAAACCAGTGAAGTGACTTACTCGACGCCCCACAATGGTTCAATTGAAACAGTAAATCGAAAATCGGATGGTGCTTTGTCAAAAGTAGAATCTGATTTGAATTTCACTGATACTGCAAAGTAAGAACCATTTTGTGTTGACTAAGTAGAGGTCAAAGAGGGGATGATAGAAGTAATAAAGTTACAGATCATGAAACTGAGCTCATTATGTTTCAAATTCAGCCAAGTCAGGGAATGCTAGATGTTCCTTTAAAATCAGTGGAATGCCAAGTGGCAATGTAGAGGCTCCAAACTGGATGTAATTACTGTTTGACAAACTTGAATCGCATCATAAGGAACTAAACAATAAAATAGAATCTAATGGGAAACACTTAAAGGATGGTAACAGAGAACTGAAAAGTTGGATTGAGCCTAGAAATAAAGAACTGAAGGAGGACAATAAAGCATTAAAAGATGAAATGAAATCAAAAATGGAGTACTTGAAATTGTAAATTGATGCTAATCGCGATGATATGCAAATCAGAATAAGGCAACAGCTAAATAAACTACATAGCGAAAATGACGAACTTCGCAAAGATTTCAAAGAAGCAGATGAACTTCTGGAAGGGATGTTGTGAGAAATATAAGGCGACTAATTAAAACTTTGCTCTAATCGATTTGAAGAAGTTACTAATAGAGTAAATGCTTGTCAAAACGATATTAAGACAGTTAAAAGAGATTGTGTGCAATTATGTGAGGATGTGGACAAAAGATGTTCTGACACAGTGGAAGCAGTAGAGTTACAAGTAGAAGAACTAAATAATAGTATTACTAATATAGAAAATAGAGTAACCTCTTGCAGTACCAGTAATACCATTGTACAGAATGTGGCTTCAGTTGACGCCGGTTTAATCTGATGTCGTCAGTTTTTACGTTTCGATCCAGACAAACAGACTCGTCCGTTAGAGCTCTGGAATGATTTTGAGGATGTTTTGCCTATTGCATGGTCACAGCGAGAGGAAATTTCCTTCATTAGATGTCATTTGTCAGGAGACTCTTTGCGTTGGTCAGCTGACGTAATGATAAGATGCAAAACTCTTTCTGAATTTAAATCTGCATTTATTAATGAGTACTGGTCACACAACAAACACAACGATGTCTTGAGAGAGTTTTGGAGCGGTAATAAGTTTGCTCTAGGACGCGAGTCAGTAAAAGAGTTCTCTAGGAGGTGGGTTTCAAGGCTGTCACCTCCTTAAAGAAAAGATGGAACCGAAAATGATTATCATAGGACTGGAAGGTAAGCTGCCTTGGTACTGGCAGAAGAGAATCATTTCCGCATCTAGAGATAATGTGGCTAGGTTTATTGAACACTTAGAGCGAGTAGAAAGAGTAGCTGCTGCTGAGGAGCAGATGCAAAGTAATAACGAGTCTTCTAACTATCACGTAAACAAAATAAATAATGACTGTGGGAACGTGAATATAGAAGTGTGGAGATTCGGAATACAATGTCTAATTATAGTAATCAGGATCGTGGTAGAGGAAGAGGTGGTAGACTGTCACCACACTTTCGCAACAGTTACTATGACAAAAGCAGAAATGTAATTAATGTGCCGTTGAGACAAGAGGAGGAGTAAATTGCTAACTACCTGTTCTGTATGAAATGAAAATAACAGGCCGCGTGTGGGTAACTAAACCCTGTCTATGAGGAAACCGGCGCTCACAAGGCGGAAACAGAAACATAGCCAGTAACAGAAACACAGACCACAGTCAACAAACATACGCAAACAGAAAACAGGGATGATGGAATAGGAGTAGACAGTACCAGTGATGTGCTGAACCACTCTCATAATGTAGTTGACAGCTTTTTGGACACTTTAGAAAAATGGGTCAAGGAAGAGGAAGAAATTGCTATAGTTAATAGGGAGGAAGAAATTAATGGGTTTGAGTCTGATATGGACGAAGGCTTACATCTTCGACAATTATGGCAATCTGGAGGCTAAAGTTGCAGTAGAGGAAGTGGAGTCAGTTTTGCAGGGTTTTAAAGAGGATGAATTGAGGGATGAAGGGGGGTAGCAATAATAAAAGATCAAGAACTTGTTAGTTGTATTGACTTGTCACAAACTGTAAAAGCCGACGTCAGTGCTATAGATAGCAAAGTTGTGCAGGGACGCAGTTGCTCAAAGGTAGGGAATAGTTTAGCTGATGTACAGCAGACAGAAGTAGAGGGAGTCATCAAGTGCTTTGATATAAAATTCGTGGACAGGTTGGAAAAGGGAGCTAAAAATGTAGAGACTGATGACTCCCACAATCTATGTGTGAATGTACGTGCAACTGAACAAAACTACTTTAGCTGGAAACAAATTGAGAAAGATTTATTAGAAAATGTTTATGAGAAACCTGTTCAGAGCAAAATAACTCACCCTATTACAAGAACTAACATCTCAGAAGTAACAGTATGTTGTCGTCTTGACAGTAGCAGTGAAGCAGGTGCATTGTTCAAGCATTTTTTGATGTTGCTCCTAATGAGAATGAACTAGCTGACATGAAAGAAGTGGTTTAAGAATAGTAGGTGCTATTGGAAAAGTTTCTAGACCAGCAGAGCACGAGATTTTCTCCGCTCGGTACTGAGTGTTATGTTGTCCTCACGTTCGTAGCATCATAACTGACATTCCATTATTGGAATGGACCCTTCCCGTCAACCAGAAAATTAATAAAAATGGCTTCTTCATCAGTCACAACACACAGGCTAACAGTCGCGTATTGAACCTATGGTGCTGTGCTCTGTTATAAAGTGCTTCCAGTGAGTTATATGAAAATTTTACAAAGGAATACGATTTCCTAAATCCATCTCTGAAAGAGTGACATGGCCCTACATTTGTTTCTTACCTGAAATAGATAAATCAACTATGCTGTGTCATGTTCAGTTGTAGAATATCAAGTGCTGCACTGTACGGTGCTGAAATAAATTTCTGCACAGCTAATTGCCTTAGTATGTATTTGAGGTGCTTTCCCAAATGATAATTTTGTAATCTTTCCAGAAAATTCGACTCGCCATCCACGCTATAGTGCAAGACGTGACAGTGCAATAATGTTACCATCTGAATTCAAACTGTGAAGATAAACTTAACGAAATGTTGGCAAATAAATGAAAAGTTTTTTTTAAACTGATATGATATCAGTAACACAGAACAGAATCGTACAAACATGAATCTATGAACTTTCTTTTGCTTTATCATAAATAACAAACACTGATTCACACAAGTAGTACTTAAGTTACGAAATTCGAATTTTGCTTTTCCTACCAAAATGCTTTTATCTAAAAGTGCAGGGTAACGAACAGCAATTAGGATTCTGAAAACATGGTCGCTAATTCGCTCTGAACAAGAAATCGTATGTTTAAAATAATTACTCAGTTACCGCTTGCAACAAATAAAAACTCTGTTCATGTTACGTTTTTTCCAAATGTGCTGTGACTCTATGAAATCATCTCAGCATGGTCCTCTATCCTCAGTCACGTCAGGGTACATCTTATATAAAACTCATTCTCTAGGCAGAACTTCCGCAATTAAAGCTCCACACACAGCGACAACACGCTCTCTCTCATAAGACTCTCTCTGTCGTATTCTACCACCCTTGTAGCCAAAGAGTAACATATCACCAATGGATTCAGGCATACGAAGATGGACATAACGACGAAAATTTTAAAAGAAACTGCCATATCCTATTATATATAAACTTTTCAACCTGTTACTACAATTTTGATTGACTGAGCATCTATTCTGCTCAGCTTGGTATTGATGCTATCCAGCTAAACAGATGAGTCAATAAATTACGAAAATTAGCTAAATGACGTTTTCGTCCACCTATTAAACCCAATAAAGCAACAATTCTGCGTGACATGGATTCGAAAAGTCCTGAAAGTTTTTCATACTTTTGTGGTACGAGGTTTCTACTCACAGTTCCCTCTAATTACGCTCATGTGGATGACCCCCGATAGCGTCCCGAAGTCTTCAATCGGGAACAGATCAGGAGCAGTGTCAAACGCCTGGGTAAATCCGCAGGGCAGAACAGGTAGTGGGAATTGTGGAAAGGGGACAAAAATAAGCGGCTGTCAGTTACACTCGAACACATTTAGTTGCCCAAACATTACAGCGCAAATATGGACTGAATATGTCACACCATATTATACCATTAGGGGGCAACCTCTTTAATTTTTATAAGGGCTGAAGGCCCATGATTTAAAACACAACTACAATAAAGTTTCAAAAGGCAGAAGGCCTAAAGCTTTATCTAGAATTTTTTTTAGATGAGGCTGAAGGCCCAAACAGTCTAAGACTTAGCAAGTAAGGAATTTTAATTTTAAGATGGCTGGAGGCACACGATTGAAAAACCCAACTACAATAAATTTTAAAAAGGCAGAAGGCTCAAAGCTTTATCGAAAAATACCTTAAATGAGGCTGTAGGCCCAAACAATGTAAGACTTGACAAGTAAAGAACTTTCAGATTTAAAACGGCTGAAGGCCCCTTATTTAAAACCCAAATAAAAGCATACAAATTCAAACCATCGGCTATGAGCCATTAAAATACACAAACACCAGTAAGAAAAGGTAGTACAGCCAGTGGCGCACAGAAGTTCCCGGAGGTCGGTTTGCATTTTAAATATTAACGTTCGCTTAGCGGAGACAGGTGGTCGGTCCAGCTGTATCCGATCCGCCGGCATCCCAACCAAGAGACAGTCAACGGACCCACCGACAAGACGACTTGCTTTCCACCCGACCGGTACACAAGGAACTCCAAAGCCAAAACGTAAAAGGCGTAGCCGCCCACAACCAAGTATGCATAAGCTGTCAAAACTACACACACGTGTTGGACAGGTACAACACGGTGAGGAAAGGACACTGCCTGAATTTTACGTCAGCGGCCAGAGCAGGTATGGAGCGCTAACGGCCACAAGGCAGACAATTCCGATGGTGCACTTGGACTTCAAATAGCCAAACTACAGTTAAACTCCATCGGATGGTGGCCAAACTTTCGCCAACTCGAACACTAGTTGTTGCTCACGGGTATACCCCCAGCAGCCAACCACGAAAACCAACGGCACAATGTGAACAGACTCCCGCTCACCGGCAAGCCGGAAACTGTAAGCACCACACCAAAGAAGTACAAGGTGCGAATATCGATACACACCGCTGCTGCCGCACGTAGAAAGAGGAAGATCCACGGCATAACCGCAATAACCTGGGGAACCCAAACGCAGAATAACAGTCAAGGTTTAAACCAACACATAAGCTGAGGCCATAACGGCTCAACGTGAGTCCACCGTAGCACGACTGTGGGCTTGTGACACAGACAAATACCCTACAGGAAGATGCCTTTGCCGTCGGAGAAAACATCACGCATGAGGGGATAAACGTGGTTTACAAGAGTGTTCACGTACTTCACAGCTGTTACGGTGCCTCTTATTACAACAACAGGTACGACGCAAGTCCAGGTGAAATGTGCCACCTCATAATTCTGCCACTCAGAGGCCCGTGTCTATGGCGTGGTGCTTGGCGTGAGCAGCTGTTCCTTCCAGATGGCGGTATATCCAGATTCCCTGTGTAAAAAGAAATGCGGTGCATCCGAACAGGCTATATGTTACGTCCAATCTTCCAATCTTGGTGATCCTAGGCCAACTGCGAACCGTAGTTGATGGTTCGCTGGGATCGTAGTGGATGTTTGCTGTGAAGCCCAACGTTCAAAAACGTGCACTGAATAGAACGCTCTGAAACACTTGTGCCTGCTCCAGCACTGAACTCCTATGTCAGATCTGGTATAAACCGCAGCTTATCCTGCTCTATGGAGTGGTCGCTCTCCAATCTCCATGTTGTATGATGAGGCGTGAACTACAAACGCTTTTTGCCTCGTCGTGATTTAATCTCCCTGCACACACTTTCCATAGATGCTCACGACAGTAGCAGGCGAATATCAGAGCGGCTTCGCTGCTTCCAAGGCAGTAACTATTTGCCCTTTGTCAAAGGAGCTTTTGTCAGTGGATTTCCTCAGTTGCGCTCCGTATCGCCTCTACAGGCCCATTCAAGATACATACTTCCCTTACAATGTCGCCTCCACATCTGCATCTACGTACATACTCTGCAAACCACAGTACGGTACATGGCGGAGGATACCAGTTATCACAACTATAGCGCCTTCATCATAAGAATAAACGCGGTGTAAACATTACACTCTGTATCCTTCCGAGTTTGCAGGAATCTCATTGGATTCAATTTTATGTAGGGCGGAAGGCCAGCTCTCTCGAGTGCAGTCAAGTACGATTGTGAGGATACGTTTGATTCTCTGCGTTTTTACGCACACATCGACTCAGGGGTAATTCGGGACAACAGCTTTGCTGGGGCATTTAATTTGGACAGCACTGGCCAGCCAGCTGGTCCAGCTAATCCGCAGTTATGTGAAAAGTTGCAGTTTATAAAAATAGACCAGCAGAGAACCGATATAGCTCCGAATGTCATTTAATTTTTCAACAAAATTACTGTACAGAAAAACTCCTGCAATACAGTACGTAGGGGACCAAACGGAAAGCATCACATGGCCTCTTTCTTATATAACGTGGTATAGTAATTAATGAGAGAAGTGATGAAATGCCTACTTAAACGCAGGATAGTTTTTCTTCATGAGCTGTTTGTGACGTAAAAGCTTATAGCACGGACTTCACCCTATAGTTAAATACTGAAACTACCAGAGGCTGAGCTTACACCCAGTCGTCTGGTAATCTCTGAACTCATCCCATATCCGAATATGAATAATAAATTTCAGTACTGGAACTGATATCTGCTACGACGATGACGAGGCGATCAACAACCCAATCCACGAAGACATCGAAGCGCTACATTTTTGTCGTCTTCTTTTATGACGAGCTGTTCACCATCACGCCAACATTCGGCAGGGACGTGTGAAAAAACTTCGCGCTACAGTTGCAGTACGTTTGGCAGCTAAAATGACTTGTAATTTCTCGTGAAAAATCCCTTAACTACTGAACAGTTCTGTTGCATTTAGATTGCAGTGGCGCGGTAGCAACGGGAAAAAATGAGCATTTGCATGGTGTGCTCAATGTCAAGAAAGTTATTGTTTTCCACGTTGCTAAGACACTTATCACTTTGGCTCGATTGAGACCAAATCTGTGGTATAAAACAATGAAGGTAGTTGAAATAAAGAGTATTTGATTTTTAAATTTTGTCCAAAATTTTAATTTTTGATGTTTTCTTAATTTAAACCATATTTATTAACTATCGTATACAAAATATCGATAGTTAAGATTTATAACTACAATGAAAACACGAACTTTGTGTGGGATAGGTAATAAGAAACAAGAAGACGTGCATCTTCTATAAAAAATAATCATTATTTATGTTCGCCCCCGGTAGTTGATGGGTCAGCTCGACAGGATGTGAATCCTAAGGGCCCGGGACTGGGTGCTGTGTAGTCCTAATCATCATCATTTCATGCCCATCGACGCGCAATTCGCCGACGTCGCGTCAAATCGAAAGAGCTGCACTCGGCGAACGGTCTACCCTACGGGAGGCTCTAGCCACACGACATTTACATTTATGTATCATTACATATGTGTTAATTAGAAAACATTTGTTGAATTGCGTATTTAAATAATGAATATAGCTAAAAAAATCGAAAAAACAGCGCATCTAGATTCTAACCTACAGAATACCCATTTATCATTCTGTAACGCTACCTGTTGAGCAACGTATATCGTTTACAAAAATGCCTCAGTTTGCGTAACGAGAAGGTCCTTAGGAAACTTCTTCGTCGATTTTCGCTACAAACTTTTGTAAAAGATTAATGACAACCTGTTAGTCATTATTTTTAACAGTGTGATACTGCAGTGCCTGTGTTTTTGTGAACGTGATGAAAAGTACTTAATACGACGCCCAGTGTCTGCAAGAAGCAGGCACCGTGGTGACTACAGCCGTTATGAAATACATTAAATGTATTCGCAAATGCGAATATGAACAACCATTAGTTGTAGAATGGAATGATGACAGCAGATGTTTGTGCTGGACTGGGATTCAAACCCGAATTTCCCGCTTATCGCGAGCGTTTGCCATAACATTTAGCTATCCGTGCATGACTAACGCTCAGACCCAAACTTCCATATGTCGTCAATGATGTGTCTACAAACTGTACTCGTTCATCCATTAGGTAAATAAGTTTGCTTCGTATTCAGAATAACACAAGCTCTGCAATATCGAATTTATCCGCCAACACCGGGCAAGCGGCTTTGAAGTACAATGTCTCGCATGTACGGGAATATTCATAATGGATGTACGCGTACAGCACCTCGCGAAAGGAGCGTCGTCTTCCCTCCAAGGATTCCCATTCGAACTCACCAGGCATTTCCGTCCTTCTTGCATGCTGATCGAACTTCTCGGTAACAAATCCAGCAGCATGTCTCTGACTTGTCTGAATGTCTCCCAATAACCTGATCAGGTGGGGATCCCAAACACTCGAGCAATACTTGAGAATTGGTTGCACTAGAGTCCTATACGCCATGTCCTTTATAAATGAACAACACTTATCCAAAATTCTCATAAAAAAGCATTTGACTTCCCTACTACCGACCTGGAATGATCATTCCATTTCATATCACTCTGTAACGTTACGCAAAGATATTCACACGATGTGACTGCGTCAAGCAGCACACTACTAATGCTGTTTTCGAACGTTACACGATTATTTTTCTTACTCGTCCGCTTTAATTTACATTTTTCTACGTTTATAGCTAGCCACCATTCATCATACAACTAGGTATTTTGTCTAAGTCATTTTTGTATATTCGTACTGTCACTTAACGAGGACACCTTCCCTGGCACCACAGCGTCATCAGCAAACAGTCGTAAATTGTTGCTCTCCCTATCCGTCAAATCATTTAAGTATATAGAGAACAACAGCGGTCCTATCACATTTCTCTGGAGTAGTACTGATGATAACTCGGTCTCTGATCAACTCTCGCAGCCAAACAGTGGCAGTCATTCTCGTGGTTGGCTGCAGTCATGGTGTTTTGGCTCAACATTGCATTTTATGTTATTGTGTCAGGTAGCTTCGACTACGTATTATGGTAATATGATTGTGTGTTTGTGTAAGAGCCTTTATCGATAACTGCAGCTCTAGAGTAACGTCTCTGGCACGTTGCCTGGTAACGCGTACGGCTATGAGGCAGCGGGGTAGTACTTCGCGAGGATAAAGCCTCGCGGATGAGCTTGCAGCAATGAAGCTGGTTGAGCATCCATTGCATAATGCGACATGTGAGCGATGTTTTGCTGATGGGTCCATCGAACCACCGAGCGACTAGTTAGGACACTTGGGTCCAATTGAAGTATCGAAGCGGATGTGTCGGCAGTTAATGGGGCGGTCACGCTCTTGAAGTGGCTGTTTGCTTCCTGCTTGGGCAGCGGAGAAAGGCAGGTTGGAGTCCGAGTCCCTGAGTACTCTTACGTGCCTGATTCACGAGGGGCTTGTGGCGCTTTGATTCCATCCAAGAACGACGTGGAAGCTACTGCGAGCATCTGCTGCACCGCCATCAGGTGTCAGGGAGGGAACTTTAGGAAAATCCATATCTATTGTTGTAGTGTTCGACTATCCTGTTCATTGGATTGTAAAATTGTCCAGTCCCGACCTGTGTGGGAGCATTACTTATGCTCTGCTCTTGTAATATGCACGTATGTTACTGCTTGTTTGGAACGGTTTTACGTAACACCTACTTTGTTTAACCTTTAAATCTAAACGGAGTGGAAGGGCTGACCAATAAAGTGAACATTTCAATTCCAATGTGTTTGTTAACTACCAAAAGTAATCTCACATAAGAATTGACAGACGCCACTCATGCAAGATTATTTATGAAATACTCATTACATAAAATCATAAGCAAGTTAATAAATCATTAGACAACGATCTCCTATAAACATTGGGAAACGCCACTCAGGCAAAATATTTAAGAAACACTCTCATTGCATAAAATCATTAATAAACTAATAAACCATTAGAAACAAAATCATAAAAATTGACAGAAGCCGCTATGGCTGAATTTGACCATGTATTTAACAAAACAACTCTAGTTAAGACATGTTATTTAAGACCCTTCCAATTCCAAAACTTTGACATTACATGTAAAAAATAGTTGACAGACAGCCTCAATTTTAAAACGAATACTTAGAATATTTTTATTAAAACGTAACTTAGGCAATCTTGCAAATTACTACACTAGAGAACCTTGCAGAGCGAATCACGAAATTATTCAAATGCCCATTGGCTTGTAAGATGGGCTTTTAAAGCATAGACAGTTGCGACTCTGTGCAATCATAAATGTGTAACAACAGAAGTAAGACCCAAGCTTGTAAGGCCGAAGTTTAACCACGAACGGTGGAATCGACTGAGGGAAGTAATACTTAACTTCGAGCCAAGACGTGGCTCCGTTAGAAACCCCACCTCGAGTAGGCCACCAAAATGTGAAACCAGCAAACGCTACCGAAGCTCAGGCGCAGTCCACCGCCCGTAGGCTAAACTTGTAATCTAAAGGGAAGCTCTGCGCTTCGGTTGCCCGCTGCCTCAGCTCACTGAAACACAGACCACACCCCGACATCAGGAGGCCAAAAAAACGTTTCTTAACTTTAACATTCAACATTGACCAATAAATTAACACTATAAAATCAAGGATAAACAACAACTAACTTCACTCGCAAGTCCTTTCTTTAAGTGAAACAGTACCTGATAAACAAACGCTAAGATTCGGAAATGAATTGGCTCACGAGAAGTGACACTCACTAGAACTTAATGACACACATATTGGCCACCTGAAATGGGCCTGCAAAGCTCAACACGATAACCTTTAGAAATAAAAACTCAGATTGCCCACAGAGGACATATTGACATTGATTAAGCGATATCGCAAGCAATTGCTACAACATGAAAATGACGTGCTACAGACGTGAAATTTAACAGACAGGAAGAAGATGCTATGATATGCAAACGATTAGCTTTTCAGACCATTCACACAGGGTTGGCGCCGGTGGCGACACCTACAACGTGCTGACAAGAGGAAAGTTTCCAAGCGATTTCTCGTACACAAACAGCAGTTGACCGGCATTGCCAGGTGAAATGTTGTTGTGATGCCTCGTGTAAGGTGGAGAAATGCGTACCATCACGTTTCCGACTTTGATAAAGGTCGGATTGTAGCCTATCGCGATTGTGGTTTATCGTGTCGCGACATTGCTGCTAGCGTTGGTCGAGATCCAATGACTTTTAGCAGAATATGGAATCGGTGGGTTCAGAAGGGTAATACGGAACGCCGTGCGTGATCCCAACGGCCTCGTATCACTAGCAGTCGAGATGACAGGCATCGTATCCGCATGACTGTAACGGATCATGCAGCCACGTCTCGGTTCCTGAGTCAACAGATGGGGACATTTGCAAGACAACAACCATCTGCACGAACAGTTCGACGACGTTTGCAGCAGCATGGACTATCAGCTCGGAGACCATGGCTGCGGTTATTCTTGACGCTGCATCACAGACAGGAGCGCCAGCGATGGTGTACTCAACGACGAACCAGGGTGCACGAATGAATCCAGGTTTTGTTTACAGCATCATGACGGTCGCATCCGTGGTTGGCGACATCGCGGTGAACGCACATTGGAAGCGTGCATTCGTCATCGCCATACTGGCGTATACCCGGCGTGATGGTATGAGGTACCACTGGTTACACGTCTCGGTCACCTCTTGTTCGAATTGACGGCGCTCTGAACAGTGGTCGTTACATTTCAGATGTGTTACGACCCGTGGTTGTACCCTTCATTCGATCCCTGCGAAACCCTACATTTCAGCAGGATATTGCACGACCGCATGTTGCAGGTCCTGTACGGGCCTTTCTGGATACAGAAAATGTTCGACTGCTGCCCAGGCCAGCACATTCTCCAGATCTCTCACCAACTGAAAATGTCTGGTCAATGGTGGCCGAGCAACTGGCTCGTCACAATACGTCAGTCACTGCTCTTGATGAACTGTGGTATCGTGTTGAAGCTGCATGGGCAGTTGTACATGCACACGCCATCCAAGCTCTGTTTGACTCAATGCCCAGGCGCATCAAGGCCGTTATTACGGCCAGAGATGGTTCTTCTGGGTACTGATTTCTGAGGATCTATGCACCCAAATTCCGTGAAAATGTAATCACATGTCAGTTGTAGTATAATATATTTGTCCAATGAATACCCCTTTAGCATCTGCATTTCTTCTTGGTGTAGCAATTTTAATGGTCAATAGTGTAATAGCTAATGAACTAACATTCTGCAAATACATCAATATTATGCGGAAGCAGAGGACACGCTTAGTAAGATTCATTAAATGAAATCGAACACACGTAACATCACGCGTCCGACAACGTCTTACTGTGCCAAGAGCGACCACAGTCACAGTTAACTAAGCGCTCGTGGTAATTAGGGTACTTAACTGGGTGTCTTGATGCTGGGGCGATTTTGCGAATATGTGAGGCCTGCACTTCGCAAGACCTTAACAGCGTGGCCCTCCAAGGTAGCGGGCACATCCACAGCTCACGAGGTTTCCGGAGAAAGCACAGCGCCGGCCAACTCCGCCGCCTCCAGTCTAACCACGTGATAACCGCCGCCAGGCCTCGGCCACGCCGTCTTCGCTTCTGCCCGCCAGCCAATCGCCGACTCGCGTATCGCCGCCTTTCTTTCTCAAAGCATTGTTTTTCTTACTCGCGGTCGGCACTCGCTTATATCCCGAGCCGGTCCAACCCGCAAGACAAACCTCTGTACTAGAAAATCTATCTTACTCATGTCAGAGATACTAATGGCACCAGTACCCGCCACGACTCCCATTTGTGAGGTGGGGTGTTCCTTGTCAGTATTCATGCAGTAAGCATTTTATTTGTGTTTACATCGTATATAAAATTGTCTGACGCCGTTGGCACTGACAAGACTACTGATTATGTTTATTATTACTAGGCTTTATCGTATATAAAATTGTCTGACGCCGTTGGCACTGACAAGACTACTGATTATGTTTATTATTACTAGGCTTTCGAACTGTTCTATGCCATTTCGGGAGTAAAAGGTAGTCACATTTTGATTCCTGCGACATCTCACACTGGTGGACATTTGGTAATTGTTTTTTGGTGTAGTCTTTATTCTTTTTATTTTACTGTCTGAAGACTAAATGTATGATCCGCTCTGCTTATTTTAAATTCACGTTTAGTTTCGTGTGTTATTGAAGTAGTATTTTCAAGGTTAAAACTTAGTGCGTTTCAGGCATCCTCTTATTATTTACGGGCCTTCACACTGTAGAGAACTTACAATCTTAAAAGATAGTCCATTGGACGGCTTTGTTTCCTAGAGGTTTCTGTGCGGGAGCAGCTTTCTAAGTTTTAGTAACTCACTTGAAACGTAGTTGGCTACTAGAATTGGACTGTTAAATTTTGTTGTTATTTATTTTGGTAATTTATCTGACTTTTGTCACAGCTAGTTGACAGATGATACACAATTGAGAAAGGCAATTTACAAACTTATCAACCTTTTAAATTTTCTGCTTAGGAGAAGAGTGAGAATAATGAAGGCACAAAAAATAAAATATGAAAAACAATTACAACTGTTAGCCACCTCAAAAGGTAAAGAATAAAGGAACACAGTAATTAATGAAGTACCTTCACGGCGAACAGTGTGTTCAAATATAATTTCAGAACAGTTAAAATAAGTAACTTACCTTAGTCGGCATCCATTTTAGAATGTTAGTTTAAATTTCAAAACAGTTGCAATATATTTTAATTGAATATTTGTTTTTCATATTTTATTGTTTGTGCCCTCATTATTCTCAGTCATCTCCAGAGCAAAAAATTTAAAGGTTGTATATTGCTGTTCTCAGTATCTGCCTGGAACATTAAGATAGCTAAAACTTCTGTTGTTTCTTATGTTTAATGTTATTTTCCAATAAACTAACCGAAACTGTGCCACGTTATGTGGTCCAGCACCTTACCACTCACCAACCTAGCTTCCTACTGAAACTTCCTGGCAGATTAAAACTGTGTTCCGGACCGAGACTCGATCTCGCGACCTTTGCCTTTCGCGGAAAAGTGCTCTACGATCTGAACTACCCAAGCACGACTCACGACCCGTCCTCAAAGCTTCAATTCTGCCAGTACCTCGTCTGCTACCTTCCAAACGTCACAGAAACTCTTCTGCGAACCTTGCAGAACTATGACTTTTGGAAGAAAGGATGTTGCGGAGACATGGCTTAGCCACAGCCTGGGGAATGTTCCATTCTTCCAGGAGTGCTAATTCTGCAAGGTTGGCAGAAGAGCTTCTGTGTGGTTTGGAAGGTAGGAGACGAGGTACTGACAGAATAGAAGCTGTGATGACGGGTCTTGAAGCGTGCTTGGGTAGCTCAGATGGTAGGGCACTTGTCTGCGAAACGCAAAGGTACCGAGTTCGAGTATCGGTCCGGCGCACAGTTTTAATCTTCCAGGAAGTTTCATATCAGTGCAGAATCCAATGCAGAGTGAAAATATGATTCTAGCTTCCTGCTATCTCAGTGGCAGGCGAGTCTGGTAACAGTAGAGTGGTGGGGTTCTGATCCTGTGTACTGGTAGGAAGAAATTGTTTTGCTCAGGTATGTTGTTGCGTTTTCGATTTCAGAGCATTCTGAAGATGGAGTGGGCCATGGACAGGAGAAAAGCGCTGAGAATTTCATACCTAAGCAAAACTCAGTTTCAAGACAAGTCTGTGAAACGTATCCTGCCGGTGGAAGACAGTGTTGTCGAGTTGCACAGCCACTGCGTTATTACAACAGTTATCATCAGCAAAGTAGATGACGTCTGCACTGTGTGCAGTAGTTTTCTGTCCGGGGATGCAGGAGAATGTTCAGCTGTTACCGGGTAGTGCTCCTACTGAAGCGCAGATCTCTCGAATCTTTTGAATCATTTAGGTAACTACATTCAAAGTTTGAGCATAATGAATGTTGATTCCAGGCACACCCGCCTCCCATATATAATAACTGCAGCGCAAAATTATTCAGTTACAGCTTGACGGCAGTTTGCTAAGTTGTCAATATAGTGCAGGGCAGCACGAGGATTTGTTTCCAGGGCTGGATGCTCATGAGGAAGTTACTAGGGGCTCAGGCAAGAACTATTTATTATTTAATAAACTACCTAACCCGTTTAGGACAATAGTGCGGCCCCGTGATAAATTATTTGTAGACGCAAGTGGTCTGACTGCAGACGTATTATGGCTGACGGTCCATTTGCGGAAATAGGCCAAGGATTTGTAAGTTTCTGACTCCCTTATCTTTCAACTTTACTATCGTTTAACTCAGGGGAAATCAAGGAGAATTATTATAGAAGCTCTTGACAAAAAGGAATTAATAATCTGGTTCCGCAAAAGCTTCGAAGGGAAACTTGTCCTGCATAATTTATAACTAGCTCGTCAGCCGACGTTTTTACTGTGTTCGGGGACATAGGTAGTCACTTTTGCGATGTACTGAGGGCATTAAAGTTGTCGAGTCGGTCCTTTATCTTGATGTGTCAGAAGTAGATGCAGTCAGCGATGATGGAGGAACAGTCACATACCCTTTTTACTAATAAACCTGGAACGTTTGACGATCTTGGCAAGCTAGTGGTGATCTTCAGAAAACATTCATTTCAGTGATTAAAAGGCCGATGGTAAGTTTGTATAGTTTGTAAGTGGGAACGCTCCACAGCGAAGTGCTTCGAAGCTGATGGCACCCGACAGTGGAACAAGTTCCCATTGCTACCAGTCTTGGCACTTGGTGCGAGGCCGTCCGGTAAATTAGGAGCCGATAAAGTGGCAGGCCACGGTAAGAACTTACATTGTTTGCTTAAAGCCTGTAGTAAAGTGAAAGTGTTTTCTAGATCTGGTTTACCTTTTGTTTGTGCTACTTTGTCATAAGCCCATTTGCGCCTCAGATAGTAATATTCCGCTGCTACACTACCTGTGGTATAGAAGGCTCCTTCGGTTTTGTTATCTCTTATGCAAATGCATACACGTGATGTCGGGCCGTTATTGAGGAGTTGTTACTTGCCCTGAGGAAAATTTGTGTTAATTTAGGGATCTGGGGGCTATCATGGCCACTGAATTTTGCTGTTAAAAGGGGTTTGTCTACCGAGACTTCGTGTGGAGGTGATTTTTTGGAAAACGTGTTTTATTTTATGTTGATGGGAAATTCAAGGTTAGATTTCAGCCTGGTAAGAATTACGAACTACGTAATCGTAAGTAACTTCAAAAAGTATTTAACATTAAAAAAGTGCCTCCTCCCATTAATTGTGGCCCATTTGGGAGCCGGACGCTGTGACGAGCGGTTCTAGGCGTTTCAGTTCGGATCCGCGCTGCTGCTACGGTCGCAGTTTCGAATCCTGCCTCGGGCGTGGATGTGATTAAAGTCCTCAGGTTAGTTAAGTTATGTAGTTTTACGTCTAGGAGACTGATGGACTCAGAAGTTAAGTCGCATAGTGTTTAGAGCCATTTGAACCATTTGAACCCACTTGGGAAAAGAGCGGACTCATGGGTTGCTGGAAGTACTGGAGGAGTTTCCTAATGATCTTTCCGATAAATTATGTGTCACCGATAAGACTGAACTTAAAATCCAACTTACTGATTAGATTCCTGTCCGCTAGTCGTTTTATCGATTGTCACCTCCTAAGATGAGTGAGTCGCGAAAGACTGTTGACTAACTTTTGAACCTTCAGTCTCCCCATACACCTCTCTTATATTTTTAGTGCTTAAGCACAGTGGTGTGAGATGTCGGCCAATTAACGATTACCGCTCCCTTAGTTAAAAGTTGTGTTATTATTGATTTTCGGGAGTTCAGTGTTTCACCGTAGTAGATTTTAGTATTCAATTGTCATTAAGGCATTTCGATCACAGGTATCATCTCTGATACAGCATATTACTCAGAAACCGAGAATTGCTTGGAATGGCCCAACGTATCGAGTTTTAGAGTCTACTCATTGATTTACAATGATGTACAGCCACTGTAAGACAACTCTCTGAATAAGGTCTTTCAGACATGTTCAACAAACTCCAGTATCAGATACTGCAACAGATGATGTGTGCCTCACGGAAAGGTTTACTATTGAAGTTTCGAGAGAGCATTTTTCGAGAAGAATCCGACAACACTTTACTTTCTACAGCCTACATCTCGCGAAATGACCACGAACAAAAAATTCGAGAATCCTTCTTCCCACGTGCCATTTGCAAGTGGAACAGGGAAGGGGGGTCAGTTACTGGAACCAGAAGTATCCTCCGCCACACATCTCTATGTGGTTTGAGGACTATGATGTAGATGTACTGATAAACAGGCGCACACTTCGTAAATTTGGCTCACTTGTGTAATCTCTGAAGAAATATCACACACCAAAGCGTGAAGTTTCCTTTTGTTCCCACTTCCCTTTCTAGATGCTTCATTTTTTTTTGCCTGGAAATGTATTTAAAATTAAGTTGTACGAAAATTAAATTTATCTCTTATCGTATGTGGCTGAAACTTCATCTTTCACTCTCTGACATATTTGCATTATTTTTAGTTGCTTGTTTACTGAACACGTATTCTTAAATTTTCTGTACACTCTCCTTGGAGTTCTAGATGGCGCTGCTCTGAATACTGATAAACAGTGATTTACAATCCGCTTCATATACTGGATGGAACCACGACATTAATTTACTGTAGCTGAGGCAACACAAGAAACAAGTTAAATAGTGTCACAACGATGCCCCATGCTGTCACTCTACAAGGTGGAAGTGGTTTGTTCGTCGATCAGTGGAAAAATATAGACGAAGTGTATCATATGACATGTGGATACTGACATTTCAGTAAACCTTCACAACGGGAACTGTAATTTCTTCAGCTAGTTTGTTAGAAATGTAATAATTATCACATTCCCACTGTATTACTGTTAGTGTTTGACACAGGAGACGCAAGGTCGTGGAGTACTTGCTTTATATATTTCATTTCTCTTCTAGTAATAATAGACTCTACACATCTTATCAGGTTTTATTGAAAATTTAACTACGCCCTTTTTCCTAGTACACCATCGGCTATTCTGTTCGTTAGAAAGAAAAAAAAAAGCCGAGCGGCTCTGGGCGCTTCAGTCCGGAACCGCGCTGCTGCTACGGTTGCAGGTTGGAACCTGCCTCGGGTATGTATGTGTCTGATATCCTTAGGTTAGTTATGTTTAAGTAGTTCTACGTCTAGGGCCCTGATGAGCTCAGATATTAAGTCCCATGGTGCTTAGAGCCATTTGAACCATTTTTGAAAGAAAAAAAGGTCTTTATGCCATGTCAGTGACGTCCGCATTTGCTCACACTCACCTTGAGTTAGCGCTTTCTCTTTTCTTTTCACTCGTTACAAGCTTTGACTAGTTTGATAGCAGTTTGAAGGCGCATACTTGCATATGGCTAACTTGCATATTTATGTACTAATATCTAAATGGGGTTTGAATATTGCTATAACAATGCTATAATTCGTTCCAGTTCAGTCACAATGTAACTTGTAAAATACAGCATAATATAATTCCTCTGCCTACGCATTCATCAGCTGCCTACGATCGCCATTTGAACCAACTGAATGGATTATTGGCTGCAGAGGTAACTACCACGAAATCTATTCCGTTTACAAAACATATCACTCACAATCACGTTTCTGTCGTTTCTGACCTGTAAGAGTTTGGTATACAGACAAAAGAGGATTCAAGGTAAAGAAAATATTTCAAGTTCTTTTCTTGTCTATCACGGTTCACTTCTTGAGTGAAGTTCACTGACTGTTTAACTGAAGCAAATCAGGAACATAGCAAAGTCGTGTCTATGAAGAAATTGCGTAAACTGATTGAAATTATTAGCAAACGTAGACTGTGCATTAGGTGGAAGGAATAAAATAAGCAGTAAAAAATGAATGGACACAGAAACCGCATGACTGTCACAGCTAAACACAAGTAAATAATTCGTAACAGAAGGCAGCGAAATCTGTTAGTCTATTGCAAGATAAAATATAGAATAAATGCCATCAGACAGTGATTGGGAGATCTCAAATGGAAATAGAGCCAGTAAGAAACGGAAACGCAATCGGAGATGTGGTTTACAGAAGTTATGAGGGGCATTAAGGACCGTCCAGCCATCCCGGTGCTGGCAGTGAGCCGACGACATCGCCAGACGAGTCTGAGTAAAGCGTCAGTGATTTGAAAATACGTAAGAATTAGAAAATCTGTATCGTGGAATTGGCTATCGTGTGACAAATTTGAATCAGCGCTACGTTACCAATGTTGCATAAGATGAAGGCTGATACCGTAAAGCATTATGTCAGAGGTGGTAATAAAGGGTGTTTCAAAAAGATTCATCATATTTCACATATCTATACATTCTCATGAAAGGAACTTGAGGTAGCTTTTAAGTTACCCCTAGGTCCATGAAATTATAATTGTAGTGTATCCATTCGATTTTGCAAGACTTATTTTTGTACAGGTCTGCACATTCAACGTTTGGATGCCTCACACCCAGAACGAAATCACAGAACTCCGTCCATTTTTAGTATCATAATTAACGACCTATAGCAGCTGAATCCTTTATGGTTCGAAGTAACGGGTGTCTGAAAAGTAAGCGCTAATTTGAATTTGGCGTCATTTTGTGGTTTTTTGGTGTTTGTTGCTTGCAATGCTTCCTATCAGCAGCCTGATAGCTTTTGTGTGGTGAGCATTGCTGTTTGAAGTTTATTTTCGTCGTAGAGCAGATGACAACTGAGCAACACATACAACTGATAAACAGTTATTAAAAAATCAGTGAACGTTCCACGGCTGCCGTTCGGGAATTGCGTGTGACACTCGAACATAATGGTGCTCCAACCGAATCATCAGTTTCGAAGTTTATCCTGAATTTCGAGACCACGGGTCCTGTTCGAAACGTTAAGAAAACGCGACGAGGCGTTCTGTTAGAAAACAAGAACACATTGCCGTCATGCATGACAATGTGACCGTAAGCCCCAGAAAATCGGTTCGCCGACGAGTTAAAAAATTGAAGTTATCACCAAGTTCACTGCATGAAATACTGTCAACAGATTTGAAGATGCATGCATACAAGCGTCAACTTACACATGAGTTGAAGCCTGCAGATCGTGGAAAGAGACATCAATTTGCTCAATGGGTTTTGCCTCGACAAACGGAGAACGAGAACTCCACAAAAAGAATTATTTTCTCAGAAGAGGAGCAGTTCCACCTCAACGTCAATAAGCAGAACTGCAGAATTTGGGGTAACGAAAATCTGCGGGTTACAGTGAAAGATAGGATGCATCAACAACGTATGACCTTATAGTGTGGGGTCCGGGAAGGAGTGATTTTTTGAAATGGTGAGGGAGCTGCCGTCATCGTGAAAGGCGATCATTTCCGAACCACGCTTTCTAATTGGTTTTTCCCTCTTATTGATGAAAATGACGATTTTTGGTTTCAACAAGATTGTGCGACATGTCGCACATGCCGTGAAACGATTGCTCTGCTGAATGAAAGGTGTACTCAAAAAAATTATATATTTGCGTGGCAACCAAGAATGCCCTGCGAGATCATGCGATCTTACGCTTAGTGATTTATTTTGGTAGGTATTTGTGAAATCAAAAGTGTATGTGAACAAACCGCAAAGAATACATCAACTGAAGGACGAAATTAAACGGTTATTAACGGCATGCCACCAGGTGTTCGTGAACGCGTCATTGAGAACTTAAATGAACGCATTGCGCTGCCTTGTGTAGTCACATATACACTCCTGGAAAATGAAATAAGAACACCGTGAATTCATTGTCCCAGGAAGGGGAAACTTTATTGACACATTCCTGGGGTCAGATACATCACATGATCACACTGACAGAACCACAGGCACATAGACACAGGCAACAGAGCATGCACAATGTCGGCACTAGTACAGTGTATATCCACCTTTCGCAGCAATGCAGGCTGCTATTCTCCCATGGAGACGATCGTAAAGATGCTGGATGTAGTCCTGTGGAACGGCTTGCCATGCCATTTCCACCTGGCGCCTCAGTTGGACCAGCGTTCGTGCTGGACGTGCAGACCGCGTGAGACGACGCTTCATCCAGTCCCAAACATGCTCAATGGGGGACAGATCCGGAGATCTTGCTGGCCAGGGTAGTTGACTTACACCTTCTAGAGCACGTTGGGTGGCACGGGATACATGCGGACGTGCATTGTCCTGTTGGAACAGCAAGTTCCCTTGCCGGTCTAGGAATGGTAGAACGATGGGTTCGATGACGGTTTGGATGTACCGTGCACTATTCAGTGTCCCCTCGACGATCACCAGTGGTGTACGGCCAGTGTAGGAGATCGCTCCCCACACCATGATGCCGGGTGTTGGCCCTGTGTGCCTCGGTCGTATGCAGTCCTGATTGTGGCGCTCACCTGCACGGCGCCAAACACGCATACGACCATCATTGGCACCAAGGCAGAAGCGACTCTCATCGCTGAAGACGACACGTCTCCATTCGTCCCTCCATTCACGCCTGTCGCGACACCACTGGAGGCGGGCTGCACGATGTTGGGGCGTGAGCGGAAGACGGCCTAACGGTGTGCGGGACCGTAGCCCAGCTTCATGGAGACGGTTGCGAATGGTCCTCGCCGATACCCCAGGAGCAACAGTGTCCCTAATTTGCTGGGAAGTGGCGGTGCGGTCCCCTACGGCACTGCGTAGGATCCTACGGTCTTGGCGTGCATCCGTGCGTCGCTGCGGTCCGGTCCCAGGTCGACGGGCACGTGCACCTTCCGCCGACCACTGGCGACAACATCGATGTACTGTGGAGACCTCACGCCCCACGTGTTGAGCAATTCGGCGGTACGTCCACCCGGCCTCCCGCATGCCCACTATACGCCCTCGCTCAAAGTCCGTCAACTGCACATACGGTTCACGTCCACGCTGTCGCGGCATGCTACCAGTGTTAAAGACTGCGATGGAGCCCCGTATGCCACGGCAAACTGGCTGACACTGACGGCGGCGGTGCACAAATGCTGCACAGCTAGCGCCATTCGACGGCCAACACCGCGGTTCCCGGTGTGTCCGCTGTGCCGTGCGTGTGATCATTGCTTGTACAGCCCTCTCGCAGTGTCCGGAGCAAGTATGGTGGGTCTGACACACCGGTGTCAATGTGTTCTTTTTTCCATTTCCAGGAGTGTATTTTTCTCACATAAATTGGAGAAGTTACTTACTGTGTTTGTAAAAAGAGCATTACATTTTTCAATAAATTTTGTATGTTCAGTAGCACATTAATATTCGTTCTTCTATAAACGTGCCTCGAACACAGTAGATAGATACTTGGGCTTGGCTAAGGCTCGGCCCTAATGGGTGCAGATTTTTGTGAACTACGTCCGAAGCTCTGCTGCATTCCCCCTACAACTTGAACAGGCACACATGGTCGACCTGTGGATTTCCGCTTTCATAAAAAGTGTCTTGAAAATGCTGGCGTCGTCATAAAATGCTTTGAGCTACAGGGGTTACATTGCTGCTCTCTCGACTAAAGTTGTGCCGTTCAGTTCTAACAGAACTGCACGTGTTGAAATGGAACAGGCAAAACGTCTCTACTGCTCTGTTAACGCAATCTCGATGCAAATCTGGCAATCAACGAGCCATCGACACGGCAGTACCGTAAACCATATGACCCAGTAACTTACAGTTAGCGCCCGGGCAACTTTTAGTTCCGACACAAAAATTAAAATTCAATCCAAAATTTCATGCAGGACACCAGAGGAAAAAGTCACCTATTGGCGCACAAAAAAGGCGAATGTGCTCCTATTTAACTTAAGGACTCTGATTGGAAAGTGGGGTATCAGCTGCATGATTGTGTCTTCCTCGCAAGGTATGAAAAATGTTCACAAAAATTTTGACACGCGAACATACTCGCTCTCTGCTTAACATGCAACTTACCTCTCATCCCAACTGTAGCTCGCTCATACCTACTGGTTCATCCTGTAAGTCGCTCATACTCATCCATCCCCAACTGCCCATTGACACTCACTCATTAAGCCCAACTGATTGTCTCTATCTCTTCGTGTATCTCTGTAACTGTTCCCTGTTTCAAAACCACATACTTCTTCGTTCATTCTTACTAAGAACGTCACCTCTAAATCACTGTCTTCCTCTTGCTCTCTCTTATTGCTACTGTCTCATTAATTCCTTCCCACTCCTGCTCTCTCTTTTCATCGGCACTATCTCTCTCTTCCTCGTTGTTTTCGTCATAGACTCTTTCTCTCATATCATTGGTTATCACCTATTTCTACTTTCTCGTTCTCTTTATTCCTGCCCCTCCTCCCTCCTCGTACCGTCTCCTTCACTCTATTCCTGCCACTGCTTTGTCACTGTCAACTATGTTCCACTGCAACTGTGTTCCTCTCTTTCTCTCACACTTACATTGTCTTGTTCGCTATTTCAATACAACAACAAGTGTCTACCATTTTCCATTTTCTTCCGTCTTTTCTCTCCTAGCATAAAAAGCGCAAATTTGTTCGCATGGCTAAATTTTTAAAGGTACTGACGAAAATAGAAAGGAGCAACTGGTACGCTATTTTTCGGTCCAAGTCTTTTAAAACATAAGAGCTCCGACTGGAGCACCTTTTCGCTGGTTCTGTTTTTTCCCTGCTACAGCGAGGCATGTTACTCATATGAAAAGTGGTGCTTGGCAGACGCGACAGGGAGTGGGGAAGGCAGAGGAGGGGAATACAAAAGGACTCGGAGGGGGGGGAGAAGGGAGGTAGGGAGAGGTTTGGTGGGGAGTAAACAGGATGGAAGGGGGGAAGAGGGAGCCCAGGGAAAGGACGGAGGGTAGGAGTGGGGTGGGGGTGGGAATCAGAGTTGATAGGAGGGATAGATGGAGGGAGAGAGGGCATCATCCGGGAGGGGGAGTTGATGGAAGCCACCTTGGGAAGGGTGTAGAGATGGAGGGTAGGGGGGACACAACAGTGAAGGTGTGGCAGGGGGCGGGGATGGGAGAGGAGTGGAGCAACCAGGGGGTGGGGGGATCAAGACGGTGGGAGGTGTAGAGTATGCGGATATGTTTGAGGAACAGGAGCAGATGGGGGAAAGCCCCCCTTGCCGAGCTCATAGTGCCCCTTAAATGCACGTGAACAGGCAACCTTTCCGCTTTCCCACCAGAGGGAGACACCAAAGCTGCGATTACCACAGCGGCGCCACTGCCAGAAACGGAGGGCGACTGCTTCACACAATGCGCTGTAGCGCGCTATTCAAAACAGCAATTTTTTTTTCCATGGCTCACATATGTGCACAAAAATTTTAGATGTGCAACCACAACTACAACAAGATGGTGCTCCCAGAAAACCTATGATGATAACGGAGACACTTCACGGCATATTTCTCCATGCTACGTCACTTCAAGGAAAACTTTTTCATCACATACCGGATTTAACTTGCATATTTTACAAGTATGATAAATTTAACCTTTGTATCTCGAAAATGGATAAGGATATTAAGAAAATTTTCAAGATTGTTAGAGATCGGAATGTTATGAAAACATCGCAAGAATTACATCCATTGGCTGTGCACAGCGGCCTTGGAACCCACCGCTCGGTTTTTGATCAAAAACTATATTCTTGGGGTGTTTCTCAGTAACGGATAAAAGATTGTTTGAAAACGGGAAGATGGCATTACTAAATAAATGTCTAGGGAATGTATCGAAAAAGGCTGAGCAAATTGCTGTGGTAAGTAATTATTTAGACGTCGACTCACACCGGACTTTATGTGTATTTCTTACGTGTACATTGAGTATAACATTGAACCTTTGTAACTAGCAAACGGATTAAGGTATTAAGAAATTTGTCAATGTATTTCGACATCCGGATCTTAGAAATACATCATAAAAAAATTTCAGCCCTTTCCTGTCCGTAGCCGTCTTGGACTCCGCGGCTCAGTTTTCATACCAAAAGACTATGTTTTCCAGTTTTCACAGCAACCGCTCATGAACTAATTGGTGCCTTTGTAAGCCCATAAGGCGCAACATGAACCCCAAGTAATGCAATAAGAGCCAACCGATTTGCTCCATTGAAGCTGGGGGAATATTCAGATTTTGTCCCTGTACTATAGGACAGTGGTACAGTAAGACGATCCTTCTGTTGGGTATACAAATGGTCCCCAGCCCAAGGGCTTCCCAGAACACTTGACCCTACCTTGCTCTAACCAATAGAACCATACGTATGAGCCCCGGAAAAACCCCGTTTTTGTGCGCGGCGTTTTGGAACATCTTCCGTAACGTATGTTGTTGCATGCCTACTGTTAAACAAGGTTTTCAGAAGACGATGCGAAATGACGACAAGACATACAGGAAACAGACATACAACGTATGGCAGTCAAATAACGAATCAGCATGCAGAAATAAGACTTATCAGAACTACAACTATTTATCCCCTTCGTCATATGCCTATCCCATATCTGCATATCGCACCATAATCCTGTTCCATTGATCGACACAATGCTCTAGGTAATCAATTGTCAGCCTCTTCAACAACTCTGCTAATTTTGCTTTTATCTTTTCAATAGCCCGAAAATTTTTTGCTTTTAATGGACTTTTCACTTTTTGGAACAAATAGAAGTCAGAGCGAGCCAAATCAGGTGGATATGCAGGATGTTCGAGCAAGGAATACGCTTGTCGGCTTGCAGCTGTTTCACAGATACGACATTGTGGCCTATGGCGTTGTCATGTTGTAGAATCCGAGCGCATGACTACTCCTTCCACAAATCAGCTCTTTTCGTCCTTAGTCTTTCCCTCATTTACATCAGAACTTCTTTGTGGTATTTATGACTAGCGGTTTGACCCTCTCGCATTCATTCCTTCACGATAACGAGATCGCGAAAAAAAGTCAGCATTGCCTTGAGTTTTAACTTGTTCATTCTTGCTTTTTTCATTCTTGGCGATGTATGAGTCTTCAAATGTATCGACTGACCTTTGTTTCTGGGACGTACTCGAAGATCTATTTTTCATTCAGTGCAATGAATGACACGTGTGAGCAAATTCCAGTCGTTCGTTGAGTCGGTCCATGTTGGCAGTTTTGCGCGAAGCGAGAAGAGCGAATTTTTTTTGTCTCGTAAGGATAAATAATTTTGATTACAACATCAGTTAGTTTAGTACAGATCACTTAGTAAACATGTGAATTAGTATGTTTCGTAAGCTGTGTATTAAAGGTTTCACTTTCCTTCATATAATATTTCAGAAATGCCGAAAATATCGTATTCGGGCTATAGCCGAATTTTTGTTTACGTTTTTGACGCAGCAGACCTAGAGAATGTCTTTTAATTCTTTTCTCTTTCAGAAATTTAATTAGAGCGTACCTCTTCCTTATTTTAGTTCTTACTTCCAGAAAGTAGCTAAATTTAAGTTATTGATCAAGAAACTTTGCACTAGTGCCAGTAGTTTGTTTACATACAGCTGCGTATAGGCGTAAACGTAGTTTTACGTTTATCAGTAATTTGACTGACTTATTTTTAGTAACGTATTATATTTATCAGGAGTCAAATGTCTGGGTATCGGTGTGGTGGGTGCTGTAGATTTTCATGTGGTTGACTGTAGTGGAGTGGAAACAGGAGAAGTAAATGAGGCTCTTCAGTCATTTTGTAGGATGTTTAGTAGATAGAAAAATAATGGAACAAGAGGCCAAATTGCCGCCCGTCAGGCTGAATTCGAAAAGGTTAAGAAGGGATAACGATATAGACAAGTGGGAAACGACAGCAAGGCTTTGAAATACATCTGACAGCTTCGTGGCGAACGTGAAAAGTTTTACCTGTTGTTTCAGTTAGAAATTGGTGAGCCTCAAGCAGATGCAGGTGTAGACAGGGAACAGCGAACTTTCAGCAGCAGATTGAACATTAGGAAAATAGGGATATCTGTGAAGAGAAAGGAAGTTTTGTAGTTAGGTAGGTCTGAAGCTAGAGGTGCTAGCCAACTTTTGTGGGATGAACTAGGATCCGAATATCAACTCACAATTTTTTTAAGCCTAGAGCTGGCCTAGGGGAGATGGCTTCACCAACGAAGACGTAACTTCACCAGCGAAGACGCCGTGGTTACAGCGAGTGGGCCGGTAACAGTACTGGCGGAAACCTTGCATACAGTACAGAGTTTGTCCTGATAAACATTCCGCCAGCATCGAGACATACCAATGTTGAATTTCTATCTGCACTCAGGCTCTATGCCCGACCTAATTTCAGCTCTTCACTCATGATAGTTAATTTGGTATTGGAACAAGACAATTTGGAGTTAACAGGTCCTTTTGTCGGCTACAGGGTGACATACAGGCATGGTTCCTGTGGAATATCTACGTAGATTGGATTATACTATATATGGCCTTCACATAAACAGGAAAGGGAAGGATAAATTGGCTGGGCTAATAGCAGGAAATTTAAGGGGTGTGGAAGGGGGGGGGGGGGGCTGGAGAGGCACTGTCATGGCATATTGCATCACCACAAACAGCGGTTGGTTAAAAATTTTCAGCAGTCAGCAGGTATCTTATTTCCATCCAATTTCAACTCAGTCAATGGAGTATGTCATCTGTCTTCATTGCATCAAAATATTCAATGACTAAAAAGTAAAATTAATGAACTAACTATTTTCATTGATTACTTAATTATCAAACATAGCCAACACGGTCTGCTTCTCTGAACATCATGTGACCACTGGTAAAGACCTGTCAAGTGTTACAGTATTTATGTTAGCATTTCACTTACATAGAAGAGAAATGGAGAAAGGAGGAGTTGCCACATTCATCATAAATTTAAGAACATAGACATTCATAAATTTGGCCGAGACCAGCATATATCATGTGCAACAGAAATAAAATTTCATAATAAATGCATCATTATACTAAGTATATTTCGAACACCTGTAGGTAGGTAATTTTAATCTGTTCGTAAATCACCTTGAAGCTCTGCTGGCATATTGAACAACACCAGACAAGGAAACAGTTGTTGCTGGTGAATCTAACGAACATGTTCTTAAAAACTCTCTCAACAAGAATCTCTTAAAATCAGTAACACTATCATTCGACTTAATTTCTACTGTAGATACTTGCTCACACACAGCCATTGATAATACCTTTAGAGGGAGATCCTCATAAACTTTCTCTGTCTCTTCGTCTTCGGCTTGCGACGTCGGCACTTATTTCTGAACTATCGTTGTCGCTGCTGGTTTGCTGTCGATTCTGATGAGAACAAGTCTGAACTGTTCACACTAACCAACTCTCTGCCCTACCTTCCTATTCATAATGAATCCTACTCCCGTTATATAATTTTCTGAGCCTGTTGTACATCCTGTACTCATCTTGCCAGATATCCTTCTTATTTCCTTTTTCCAGATATCCTTGGCATTTCCCTTTTCAGATTTCCTAGCGTCCCTACCACATTCAAACTTCTGACATACCACGCCCCGAGCCGTAGAACATTATCCTTTCATTGGTTAATCAATCTTTCCTCACCCCTAGGCCGTCCTTTCCCGGAGTTCCGAATGGGGGACTAGTCCAGAGTCTTTTGTCGATGCACAGATCATCACGAGGCTTTTCCAGTTGCAGGCCACGTGACCTGTGTATACACATTAAGTGCCTTCAGTGTAGTGGTTTTCATTACCTTCTGCATCCTCAAGGCTTTGATCATTGCTAGTTCTTCCGCCTTTAGTGGCAGTTTCCCACCACAGGGACAAGAGATTGCCCTGAACTCTCTCCGTCCTCTTTACAAGACCGTTGGCTGAATGAGGGTTGACTTCTTACGCCAGAAGTCTTCAGCCGCCACTGCTGCCGAGTTTCATTCGAAATTTCTGGTGTGTTGGGGATAGAACTGGGTATCGAACACATTTTTATTACTAATCAAAGACACTACCCCTTGACCAACTTCCTATTAGACATACGGCAAAATTTTAAACAGAGTAATACGGATGTCAAAGTAAATACATTACTAGAAAAATATAATCACATCAGGCAACAAAATAAAGACAATAAGGGCTACAGAGAAGGATGAGACTGGTAGAATGAAGATGGGCAAATAACATTAAGAGTAAATGATACATTGTTAAGGGATGTGTGCAATGTTGCAGTACTTTTTAGCAAACATTTCATAACTGTTACTGAAAATATGGGGTTGTCGGGCACAGCAAATGCGGCCATGTCGTACCTCACACCTAACGGCACACTTAACTTCTCTGCCGTGGATATGACCCTCAGTAGCGAAGAAGAAGAAATTCCCATCATAAAATGTCTAAAATCAAGAATTTCTAGTGGTTGCGATAAAATACCAACAAAGTTCATTAGAGAATGTGCTTCTGAGTTTAGTATCATATACTGACGGAAAAAAACTCGCAACATCAAAAAGTGATCAATGTTCAGTAACGAAATGGCGGGAATACGTTTGCCTAGGTAAAGTGTTTAAGTGATTGACATAGATCATATTGCAAGATCATAGGTTAATGTAAGCACGAGAGAAGCCAATGAAAATGTAAATTGCTGGTACATTAACAACCAGTGTAAATATCAGAATGTTGAATGCAAGCATGCAGTGTGTTGTACTGGTGTCGGATGACATAAATTTCCTTTACTTTACGTCTATGGTGACATACTTTTTGTCATCAGACTACCCGTATCGGTCTACAATGACCATCTTCTGAGCTGTTTTATAAAATCATGTCCGAATATACTGGCACCATCAAGTCCTAAACATAAAATAAGCGCCAGCATCGTCAAATGTTTATAAATAATGTATGTTCAAGAGACATCTTGTCAGCAGCACTACTATTCAAAGCAAACAAAAGAGAAACCGTCCCTCCCCGAGGTAATATATATTGGGAAAAGGGAAACGTGCTTCTTACACGATGAAAAGTGTGCGCTGCTCCTCTGCTTACGCTTGATCGTCCAGGTGTGTCTTCAAGCATGTTGTATTTTATTCCACAGATAATGTGTCGTGTTCTTGTCAGCTCAGTCAATGAGTATCTTCTCCTACCTGTTGATGCTCCAACTGCGTCATCACGTAGGTCACTCCCTAAGTAATTAGATAAATATCGTCTATATTTTGGGTTACGTAGAATCTAACCATAAAGTTCTTGTAGGTAATTCCAAAAGGCCGGTCATCCGCGGAAAATACGAGAAAATTTGTCGCACCAAGCGCCACACGTTTTCTGCCGCACCACATATGAGACGGTGAGCGTCCGTGTCTGCTACTCCGCAGTCCGAATATACAGGGTGGTCCATTGATCGTGACCGGGCCAAATATCTCACGCAATAAGCGTCAAACGAAAGAACTACAAAGAATGAAACTTGTCTAGCTTGAAGGGGCAAACCAGATGGCGCTATGGTTGGCCCGCTAGATGGCTCTGCCATAGGTCAAACGGATATCAATTTTTTTTTTTTTAAATAGAAAGCCCCATTTTTTTATTACATATTCATTTAATACGTAAAGAAACATGATTGTTTTAGTTGGACCACTTTTTTCGCTTTGTGACAGACGGCGCTGTAATAGTCACAAAAGTTTAAGTACGTGGTATCACGTAACATTCCGCCAGTGCGGACGCTATTTGCTTCGTGATACATTACCTGTGTTAAAATGCACCGTTTACCAATTGCGGAAAAGGTCGATATCGGTTGATGTATGGCTATTGTGATCAAAATGCCCAACGGGCGTGTGCTATTGTAAGTAGGCTGTTTAGGTTTTTATGTCGGTAACGCCACGTAGCGCTCTGTATGAAAATCACTGGCTGTGCTATGTGCCGTCTGTGGCTGGTTCGCATTGTTGGAATATTCGCCGTTGTAGTGTTGGGCAGTTGGATGTGAACAGCGCGTGGCGTTGCGCAGTTGGAAGTGAGCCGCCAGCAGTGTTGCATGTGGGGAGATAAAAGGCAGAATTTTGAGAGCGGACGATCTGGACGTGTGTCAAATGGCTCTGAGCACTATGGGACTTAACATCTGTGGTCATCAGTCCCCTAGAACTTAGAACTACTTAAGCCTAACTAACCTAAGGACATCATACACATCCATGCCCGAGGCAGGATTCGAATCTGCGATCGTAGCAGTCCCGCGGTTCCGGACTGCGCGCCTGAACCGCTAGACCACCGCGGCCGCGTGTGTCCATTAGAAAGAGTAAATTTGTAATATTGGATATCATATCAGTTAATGATACCCAATATTACAAATTTACTCTTTATATATATACACTCCTGGAAATGGAAAAAAGAACACATTGACACCGGTGTGTCAGACCCACCATACTTGCTCTGGACACTGCGAGAGGGCTGTACAAGCAATGATCACACGCACGGCACAGCGGACACACCAGGAACCGCGGTGTTGGCCGTCGAATGGCGCTAGCTGCGCAGCATTTGTGCACCGCCGCCGTCAGTGTCAGCCAGTTTGCCGTGGCATACGGAGCTCCATCGCAGTCTTTAACACTGGTAGCATGCCGCGACAGCGTGGACGTGAACCGTATGTGCAGTTGACGGACTTTGAGCGAGGGCGTATAGTGGGCATGCGGGAGGCCGGGTGGACGTACCGCCAAATTGCTCAACACGTGGGGCGTGAGGTCTCCACAGTACATCGATGTTGTCGCCAGTGGTCGGCGGAAGGTGCACGTGCCCGTCGACCTGGGACCGGACCGCAGCGACGCACGGATGCACGCCACGACCGTAGGATCCTACGCAGTGCCGTAGGGGACCGCACCGCCACTTCCCAGCAAATTAGGGACACTGTTGCTCCTGGGGTATCGGCGAGGACCATTCGCAACCGTCTCCATGAAGCTGGGCTACGGTCCCGCACACCGTTAGGCCGTCTTCCGCTCACGCCCCAACATCGTGCAGCCCGCCTCCAGTGGTGTCGCGACAGGCGTGAATGGAGGGACGAATGGAGACGTGTCGTCTTCAGCGATGAGAGTCGCTTCTGCCTTGGTGCCAATGATGGTCGTATGCGTGTTTGGCGCCGTGCAGGTGAGCGCCACAATCAGGACTGCATACGACCGAGGCACACAGGGCCAACACCCGGCATCATGGTGTGGGGAGCGATCTCCTACACTGGCCGTACACCACTGGTGATCGTCGAGGGGACACTGAATAGTGCACGGTACATCGAAACCGTCATCGAACCCATCGTTCTACCATTTCTAGACCGGCAAGGGAACTTGCTGTTCCAACAGGACAATGCACGTCCGCATGTATCCCGTGCCACCCAACGTGCTCTAGAAGGTGTAAGTCAACTACCCTGGCCAGCAAGATCTCCGGATCTGTCCCCCATTGAGCATGTTTGGGACTGGATGAAGCGTCGTCTCACGCGGTCTGCACGTCCAGCACGAACGCTGGTCCAACTGAGGCGCCAGGTGGAAATGGCATGGCAAGCCGTTCCACAGGACTACATCCAGCATCTCTACGATCGTCTCCATGGGAGAATAGCAGCCTGCATTGCTGCGAAAGGTGGATATACACTGTACTAGTGCCGACATTGTGCATGCTCTGTTGCCTGTGTCTATGTGCCTGTGGTTCTGTCAGTGTGATCATGTGATGTATCTGACCCCAGGAATGTGTCAATAAAGTTTCCCCTTCCTTGGACAATGAATTCACGGTGTTCTTATTTCAATTTCCAGGAGTATATATATATATATATATATATATATATATATATATATATATATATATATACATGTATATATATGATGTTACAAACAGGTGCAGCCAAACTTTCAGGAAACATTCCTCGAACACAAAGAAAGGAAATATGTTATGTGGACATGTGTCCGGAAACGCTTACTTTCCATGTCAGAGCTCATTTTATTACTTCTCTTCAAATCACATTAATCATGGGATTGAATCACACAGCAACAGAACGTAGCAGCGTGACTTCATACACTTTGTTACAGGAAATGTTCAAAATGTCCTCCGTTAGAGAGGATACATGCATCCACCCTCCGTCGCATGGAATCGTGATGCGCTGATGCAGCCCTGGAGAATGGCGTATATTATCACAGCCGTCCACAATACGAGCACGAAGATTCTCTACATTTGGTACCGGGGTTGCGTAGACAAGAGCTTTCAGATGCCACCATAATTGAAAGTCAAGAGGGTTGAGGTCCGGAGAGCGTGGAGGCCATGGAATTGGTCCGCCTCTACCAATCCATCGGTCACCGAATCTGTTGTTGAGAAGCGTACGAACACTTCGACTGAAATGTGCAGGAGCTCCATCGTGCATGAACCACATGTTGTGTCGTACTTGTAAAGGCACATGTTCTAGCAGCAGCCGACCGAAGTGGCCGCGCGGTTCTGGCGCTGCAGTCTGGAACCGCGAGACCGCTACGGTCGCAGGTTCGAATCCTGCCTCGGGCATGGATGTGTGTGATGTCCTTAGGTTAGTTAGGTTTAACTAGTTCTAAGTTCTAGGGGACTAATGACCTCAGCAGTTGAGTCCCATAGTGCTCAGAGCCATTTGAACCATTTTTTGACGCTGACATTAGGGTTATCGTCAACTGCACGAAGAATTGCCTCGTCCATTGCAAGTGTCCTCGTCGTTCTACGTCTTCCCCAATCGCGAGTCATAGGCTGGAATGTTCCGTGCTCCCTAAGACACCGATCAATTGCTTCAAACGTCTTCCTGTCGGGACACCTTCGTTCTGGAAATCTATCTTGATACAAACGTACCGCGCCACGGATATTGCCCCGTGTTAATCGATACATCAAATGGGCATCCGCCCACGCCTCATTTGTAAACATTGCACTGACTGCAAAACCACGTTCGTGATGAACACTAACCTGTTGATGCTACGTACTGATGTGCTTGATGTTAGTACTGTAGAGCAATGAGTCGCATGTCAACACAAGCACCGAAGTCAACATTACCTTCCTTCAATTGGGCCAACTGGCGGTGAATCGAGGAAGTACAGTACATACTGACGAAACTAAAATGAGCTCTAATATGGAAATCAAGCGTTTCCGGATACATGTCCACATAACATTTTTTCTTTATTTGTGTGTGAGGAATGTTTCCTGAAAGTTAGGCCGTAGCTTTTTGTAACACCCTGTATATATGATGACTTTGGAACATTATTAAGGTTAATACATTGTTTGTTCTCTATCAAAATCTTTCATTTGCTGACTATACCTGTCAGTAGCTAGTGCCTTCAGTAGTACAATCTTTTATTTAGCTGTCAGTATTGGCGCTAGCTGTATTGCAGTAGTTCGAGTAACGAAGATTTTTGTGAGGTAAGTGATTCATTATAGGTTATTGTTAGTCAGGGCCATTTTTTTGTAGGGATTTTTGAAAGTCAGATTGCGTTGCGCTAAAAATATTGTGTGTCAGTTTGGTGTTGATCAGAATAAGTAGAGAGTAATGTCTGAGTACGTTCAGTTCTGCTCAGCTGTTTGAAAATGAAATAATGTAAGTCATTCATAAATTTTTCTAAGGGGACGTTTCACTATGTATGCTGCTCGGTATCCTGGACGACATCATCCAAGTGTCCGGACCTTTCGCCGGAACGTTACGTTATTTAAGGAAACAGGAAGTGTTCAGCCACATGTGAAACGTCAAATACGACCTGCAACAAATGATGAGGCCCATGTAGGTGTTTTAGCTGCTGTCGCGGCTAATCCGCACATCAGTAGCAGACAAATTGCGCGAGCATCGGCAATCTCAAAAACGTCGGTGTTGAGAATGCCAGATCAACATCGATTGCACCCGTACCATATTTCTATGCACCAGGAATTGCATGGCGATGACTTTGAACCTCGTGTACAGTTCTGCCACTGGGCACAAGAGAAATTACGGACGATGACAGATTTTTTGCACACGTTCTATTTAGCGACGAAGCGTCATTCAGCAACAGCGGTAACATAAACCGGCGTAATGTGCACTATTGTGCAACGGAAAATCCACGATGGCTGCGACAAGTGGAACATCAGCGACCTGGATGGGTTAACGTATGGTGTGGCATTATGGGAGAAAGGATAATTGGCCCCCATTTTATCGATGGTAATATCAATGGTGCAGTGTATGCTGATTTCCTACGTGATGTTCTACCGATGTTACTACAAGATGTTTCACTGCATGACATAATGGTGATATGCTTTCAACATGATGGATGTCCCGAACATAGCTCGCGGGCGGTTGATGCGGTATTGAGTAGCATATTTCATGACAGGTGGATTGGTCGTCAAAGCATCATACCGTGGCCCGCACGTTCACCGGATCTGACGTCCCCGATTTCTTTCTGTGGGGAAAGTTGAAGGATATTTGCTATCGTGATACACCGACAACGCCTGACAACATGCGTCAGCACACTGTCTATGCATGTGCGAACATTACGGAAGGCGAACTACTCGCTGTTGAGAGGAATGTCGTTAGAGGTATTGCCAAATGCAGTGAGGTTGACGGACATCATTTTGAGTATTTATTGCATTAATGTGATATTTCCAGGTAATCACACCCGAAATAAAATATTCAAATGTACCTACGTTCTGTACTTTAATTTAAAAAACCTACCTCTTACCAACTGTTCGTCTAAAATTGTGAGCCATATGTTTGTATTACAGCGCCCTCTATCACAAAGCGAAAAAAGTGGTCCAACTAAAACATTCATATTTATTTACGAACTGCACGAATATTTAATAAAAGATGGGGGTTCCTATTTTAAAAAACGCAGTTTATATCCGTTTGACCTATGGCAGCGCCATAGCGTGCCAGCCATAGCGCCATCTGGTTTGCCCCTTCAAGCTAGACAAGTTTCGTTCTTTGTTGTTTTTTCGTTTGACGCTTATTTCGTGAGATATTTGGCCCGGTCACGATCAATGGACCACCCTGTAGACGCGAGTCGACGATATTTATCTTGTGAGGATTGATCGGGTGATCTGTTTACCGTTGACTGTGATGTATCATGTTAATCGGACATGTATACAGTGTAACTGCACCTTTCGTCTACCACACCACCTTACAACTAATATGCGTGATCTTGGCATCCAAGGAGTTTAATGGACGCCTCTGTTGTAGAAAGCACTATATTTTCCGCGCCGTCACCTGTTTCGTCGGTGGTACTGCGGTACGGAAATAACTGTGTTCAATGTGAAAGTGACTGAAGTAGTAGAAAGATGTGGGTATCCTTACGTCGTCAGTTGGGGCGTAAGATATGGCGGAGGCAATGACTCCAGCCGTAAACCCGTCAAACTTGACGGGCGGTGGCACCACAGCTTGATGTGCTATCTGTCAAACAGGGCCACCGCTCTGTCGTTGACGTGGACTAGGCCAACACCACCCCTATCAGGGTGAAGGGCCAGCGATTCTTAACTGTCTCCGAATGCCGCTAATATACGTAGCAGTACACGCGCTATGTGTGTTAAAATTGAGGAAGTGAGTCATTTGAAGAATTTCGAGGAGTTCTGGACCCGAGTTTGTTGTAATGAACTACGGCAGTTAAGCAGTGTGCCGTCTTTTTTTTTTTTTGTTTTTTTTTTTTGGTCATCAGTCTACTGACTGGTTTGATGCGGCCCGCCACGAATTCCTTTCCTGTGCTAACCTCTTCATCTCATTCATCTCAGAGTAGCACTTGCAACCTACGTCCTCGATTATTTGCTTGACATATTCCAATCTCTGTCTTCCTCTACAGTTTTTGCCCTCTACAACTCCCTCTAGTACCATGGAAGTCATTCCTTCATGTCTTAGCAGTGTTTTCCACGTATTCCTTTCCTCTCCAATTCTGCGTAGAACCTCCTCATTCCTTACCTTATCAGTCCACCTAATTTTCAACATTCGTCTATCGTAACACGTCTCAAACGCTTCGATTCTTTTCTGTTCCGGTTTTCCCACAGTCCGTGTTTCACTGCCATACAATGCTGTACTCCAGATGTACATCCTCAGAAATTTCTTCCTCAAATTAAGGCCGGTATTTGATATTAGTAGACTTCTCTTGGCCAGAAATTGCTTTTTTGCCATAGCGAGTCTGCTTTTGATGTCCTCCTTGCTCCGTCCGTCATTGGTTATTTTACTGCCTAGGTAGCAGAATTCCTTAACTTCATTGACTTCGTGACCATCAATCCTGATGTTAAGTTTCTCGCTGTTCTCATTTCTACTACTTCTCATTACCTTCGTCTTTCTCAGATTTACTCTCAAACCATACTGTGTACTCATTAGACTGTTCATTCCGTTCAG